>NC_072008.2:30320000-32820000 GCF_028885655.2 Pongo abelii | reverse complement strand
TCATGATTCCATGTCCAGAAAAAGTATGTTACTAGCAACCAGAAAACCTCCATCAAGCCCTATGGTATCATAAACTCTTCCCACCTCCTCAAAGGTAACATGTATCCTGAGTTATAATGCTGCAGATTAGTCTTGCTATATTTTTAACTTGATGTAAATGAAACTTTTATATATGCAGTTTTTTAACTGGCTTTTTTCACTGGATACTATATTTGTGAGATTCACTATGTTGCATATAGCATTACTTCATTAATTTTCATTGTTGGATAGAATTACTTTGTATGAACACACCACGTTTTACATATCCTGTTCAGAAAATTTGGGTTTTTTCCAGTTCGGAAGCATTAGAAATAATTCATCTATGAACATAAATTGTACATATATTTTTGTGTATATATGTAAAGTTTTGTATTAGGTATTTACCTAAGAATAGAATTTCTTAATCATTGGGTATATGTATATTTAGCTTTCAAGATATGAAGAAAGGGTTTTCCAAAGTTGTATAAATTCATATTCTCATCAGTAGTAAATGAAAGTACAAACTGCTTCATATTTTCTTGAATACTTGGTTGTTAAACTTTTTAATTTGAGGCTTTCTGGTAACTTTATAATGTCATCTCTCATTTTTCATTTGTATATACTGATGACCAGTGAGGCTGAATATTTTCAGTTCTTATTGGCCATTGAAATGAACTCTTCTTTGAAATGCCTGTTTTTCTACTGGATTTTCTATATTTCTCTTAGTGATTTATTTTAGTTAGTTTAAAATATATACATTCTGGATATTCTTTGTTGTTTATATTACATTTTTCTTTTTGAACGGGTACCTTGCCTTTTCACTCCGTAATGATATATCTTTTCGTAAACAGAAGTTTAAATTTAACATAGTTCACTTCTGTATTTTCTGTTATGTTTAGTGTACTTTTGTCCTCAGTTTAAAAATAAAACTCTCTACTTTAAAATTCTGAAGCTATGGTCCTGGGTTGCTATATAGGAACTTTTTGTTTTACCTTTCGTATTACAATCCACCTATTATTACAGGTATGAGAAAGGGATGAATGTCCATTTTTTCCCATATAGATCCAACTGAAACAACAAGTTGGCACTGTAGAATATTGAGGAAAGGATGGTCTTATTGCAAAGCTTTTCAATAAGACCATCCTTTCCTCAATATTCTATGGTGTCATCTTTGACGAAAATATTGTAAATAAAATGGCTGTACATGCATGGATCAGTTTATGGACTGTAATCAGTTTTATTTCTCTACTTGCCTATCCGCATGCTAATACCACATTGTTTTAATTACTATAGCATTATGATAAATTTTAATATATGGTAAGATTATTTTTTTGAGCTGGAGTTTCGCTGTTTCTGCCCAGGCTGGATTGCAGTGGCAAGATCTCGGCTCAATGCAACATCCGCCTCCCTGGTTCAAGCAATTCTCCTGCCTCAACCTCCTGAATAGCTGGGTTTACAGGTGTCCATCATCACGCCCGGCTAATTTTTTTGTATTTTGAGTAGAGACAGGATTTCATCATGTTGGTCAGGCTGGTCTTGAACTCCTGACCTCAGGTGATCTGCCATCCTCGGCCTGCCAAAAGTTTTGGGATTACTGGTGTGAGCTACCATGCCCAGCCTGTGTCTGGTAATATCGTAAAAGAAAAATTGCACCAGACAAACAGGCAAGAAAGACTTAATTCAAGACTACTGAAATATGGATCAAGACTATTGCCATAGGGGAGAGAGATGGAAATCATTTCTACTGAAAGAAAGGCAGGAGAGATTTTAAGCACTGGGGAGAGCTAGTAGAAAACTACTGGAAGATATTAGGGGGTTAGGATGGTGATTAGGCAATGTATGATTGTTAATTGTCACTTAATGAAGTCAGGCTCCTACCCTCCCACAGAGACTGGGAGATAGGCATGCTATCATTAACAATTACATTTCAAAGAGATGGCTCCTAGGTCCTTGAGAAAGATATTCCCGGATTGTAGAAGATTTACATCTCAAAGAGGCAGAGAATATGTTTATGGTTGCAAGTTTCCCTAAAGTAAGTGCTCTAAGAAAATAGAGGTCAGGGGCCTACAGTCAAATAACCTGTCTTAGAGTTTAGTTACATTGTTTGTTTTGGTCAGTTGGTCAATAAAAGCCATTTTATTTTCTTCCTTTTTAAAGATTATCTTGACTGCTTTTGGCCATTTCGATCTCCATATGAATTTTAAGAACACCTTGTGAACCCCGCCCCCAAAAAGAATCTGCTGTGATTTTAATTGGATTTCATCTATTCTCTAGATCAACTTGTACAGAATCAACATTTTTATTATATAAAGTCTTTCAATCCATGAATATAGAATAGCCTTTCATTTAGTTAGGCCTTTATTTTCTCTCAATAATGTTTTATAATTCTTAAAGTAAAGGCTCTTAAACTTTCTCTGAGATTTATTTCTAGGTTTTTTATATTTTTGCTGTTATGAATATATTTTTGAAATTTCATTTTCTATTTGTGCTGATATAAAGAAATACAATTGATTTTTTTTCTTGGTCTTGTATCCAGAGACCATGCTACATTTACTTAATAATTTGAATACATTATCTTTAGTATTATTCGGATGTACATATATAGGTTGTTTTTGAGTAATGACAGTTTTTTTTCTCCCTTTCCAATTATTTTTCATGTTATTAAGTTTCCCTGACATATTGTACTGTATACTCTAGTACAATGGGAATATTGTGGATATTTATTTCTCATTTTAAGTCTCAGAGGCAAGACCTTCAGTAAATCATCATTAAGTATGATCTTTCCTGTAGGTTTGTTGTAGATACCTTCTGTTCTTAATATTCTAAGAGGTTTTATCATTACTGGATGCCAAATTTTATCGTATATTTTTCCAGAATCATTTGAGATGGTCATATTTTTCTTCTGTATTCTGCTATATGTCAAATCACATTGCTTAGTTTTCTAATGTTAAAAAAGCCTTTCTTTCTGAAATAAACTAAACCTGGATAAGACATATAAACTTTTTTGTGTATTGCTAGATTTTCTTTGATTCATAGTTTTCATAGTTTTTCCTTTATGTCCATGAAAGTGATTGGCCTGTTATTTTCCTTTCTTGTAATATGCTTGCTAGGTTTAAGTACCTGATTATGCAGGCTTGGGAACTTGCTTCATAACTGGAATTTGCAAATGGGAGATTTTTAAATTAAATTTTTATGTATTTAATACACATAAAAATGTCCATTTTTAATTGGAATTTCAAAATTTCATTTTTCCAGATTTTCCATTTTGGAGTCAGCTCGAATCATTTGTGTCTTTCTAGGAATTGGTCTATTGCATCTAAAATTACAGATGTATTCAGATAAAGTTCTATTTAGTCCCTATGGTATTTAATAGTATTTTATTAGCTACCATTGTTTGAAATTGAAAAACAATGTGACATGAACTAAGAATTTCTAACCTCTCTAGAGAAAGCAAATGATCTGATGATCCTTAGTCTGTTTTTCTACATAGTAACCAGAGCAGGAGTCAAGCTGCCCTGTTTTCTCTAGCACAGGCTCTTCATTTAGCCACAGTCCCCATTACTACCCATTCTCTTACACCTACATTATCTTATGCATTTTATTAGGTATGTACGTTAGAATTTGTGATTTCTTGTGGATGAAAAGTTGTGATGTCAAGAGTTGGCATGAGACATAGAGGGATATTTATCTTCTGTGCACTTACTTTCCAATAAGATACCTATTGGATCCCGTGCTCAGTGGCTCACGCCTGCAATCCCAGTACCTTGGGAGGTCGAGGCGGGCAGATCACTTGAGGTCAGGAGTTTGAGATGAGACTGGCCAACATGGTGAAACCCCGTCTCCACTAAAATACAAAAAAGAGCCAGGTGTGCTGTCTCACACATGTAATCCCAGCTACTTGGGAAACTGAGGCACAAGAATCCCTTGAACTTGGGAGGTGGAGGTTGCAGTGAGCCGAGATCGTGCCACTGCTCTCCAGCCTAGGGGACAGAGAAAGTCTCTGTCTCAAAAAAAGAAAAAGAAAAAAAGGATACCTATTGGAATATGGGCCTGGTCTTTAAAAATGTAAAGGTAAAAAAATTTCAACTCTTGTATAAAACATAAGCTTTATCGACTATAGAAAAAAATGCAAAAAAAATTTATAATTTATTGCCCTTCTAAAATGTTTCACTGTGTTCTGTATTAAAATTCTATCATGCTCCAGATTTATCACATCTGGAATAAAGGCTGATTTTTTTTTATCGACTGAGCTCTAAATCCTTACTATCACAAGCATCTCAATAATTCATCACAGATTTAAGAGCACTTTCACATTTATTGATCTATCTGACCCTAGCAGTTACCTGGCTAGGAGAGTCTGTACTATTATCTCCATTTCACTGGTGAGAAAACTAAAGCACAGCAAGATTGAGTTTTTTCACAGATGTTACAAAGTTGGGCAACAGCAGAACTGAAGTGAGAAGGCAGGAAGTTTATACTTTATGTAATGGTTAGCAGATTCAAAGATCCAGAAAGATGATTCTAAGACAGAAATTGCGGGGGAAGCCACCTATTGATAACTGCAGTAGTAGTATTCAGCTTTGGGATATTTGTGCAAGACGTTAACCTCAAAGGTAAGGAGCCCACCTCAAGGAGCTCAGAGTCTCCAAGGTATAAAACGATAAGGAAGAGGAAACCTCAAGCTACCAAGGAATGCCTGGGAATGTGATGAATGCTGGAAAGAACACTGTTATGCTGGAATGCTCCTTAGAACTCCTGCTCTTTATTTTCTGGTATCCCAATTGAATAGACTGGTGGGAGCTGGAGAGTACATTGTTTATTAAGCCGCCAAAAAAAAAAAAAAACATTAAATAAAATCCTGCAAAGAATAACAGCAGTGACAACAACAAAAGACTTTTCCAGATTTATTCATTAGCACTTTGTATAGTCATACAAATTAATAATATATGAAACTGACTGAAATAGCATAGAGAAGAACATGCTTCTTCATGTTAAAATCTCACTACACTTTAAGCACAATCGCAAAAGCAGAATTTAATTAACAAATCAGTCATATTTACCTTTTAAAAATAAGTCCTGGCAAAGGCCACATGTTGTTAATCTGGAAGTGCAAGTATTTGCTGACATTTTATGATTAAACAAATATAGAGTTACAATGTCAAATGTTTTTGAATCAAATTATAACATTAAGCTTCACATCCTTGTCAAGCAGATTAGATTAAATGTTAAATCTAGTCAAACTTCTGCTAAAACAAAATATGAAAGGACTCCAAAGGGATTCGGCATCCGGATATCTCACTGTAGGTTGTGTAGCACAAATTAGAAGGCATATCTTTTATAATGAATGCCCTACTGAGTGAATACCATTATGAACGAGCATGAACTTGTAGCCAAATGGATCTGAGGTCAAATCCCAGACACTCAGTAGTGTGGCTTCTGTGACCTCAGACAAGTTACTTCACCTATCTGTCAGTTTCCTCATCTGTAACCTGCCCCTTTGGAAGTAACAGCTAAAAATTCCTTGAGTTCAGACAGGAGATTATTACAGGATCATTTAAATAGAAGTAAGAATTATACTTTTGAAAAAACTTCCAGTAATTGTTTCATAACTCATCAAAATAGATTTATCCGCCCTGTACCATATGTTAGACATTGAAGATATAAGGTACACCATTTTATAGTATGGTGCTTCAGTTAAGTTTGTAGAAACGGGTAAAACCGAGAACCAAGCCATACCCTTGGCTAAACACTATTCAGTAGGACTCTGCCACATTTCTGCCTCATAATGGATTTTTGTTTTTTTTCAATGGTTTTTGATGTGATTTCCATTTCAACATCAGTAAGATTAAGTTGCTTATACTTTTTAACTGCATAGTTGTTGATAAAGTAAGAGAAAAGTCAAGAAATAAGTGATTTTCAGAGGGCTCATTGCACATAAAATTCATTTAGCGGAGGAGTGTATTATAGGGTCTTAACCTGCAATAAAATAAGATGGGTTGTTTTCTGCCTCCCTCTTTCATAAAGCCCCGTTGCTGATGCATTGTGTGGTCCATGGCACATAATTGTTTCCACCTTAGTGGATATACGCCTGGGAACACTCTATCTCTTAATGCCATTACTGATGGGCACAGTTTAGGTTTCATATTCTATCCCTGGCTCCAATAAATTCAAGGGTCACCATACTTAAGATTTACCTCCCAGGCTTGCCAAATTTTCCTCAGTTACCTTTATCCAAATGTTCTTTTAGTAGCCATTTTTCACTTCTGAATTGAAATAGCAACTCAACCAAACAAAGGAATTCAGATGAGAAATGTCCTTGGCACGTACAACAATATGACATGTGAATTAAATGGGAGGAAAAAATCCTCCCCGTTGTGGATCTGAGCATGGACGATAATGGAGTTGTGATTTAGTTCATGAAAATGTTAGACGAAGTGAGCTGACCTTTAGCTTCACTTACTGCTGAGACAAAATGAGAACATAAATAAAAATTAACTTCTTTTACCATTTTGTGAGACTTTATAATTCATTGGTTTTACATTTATGTGTATAATGTTTAGCTCTATAAAAATATGCATTATTGCTAAAAGCTCAAGGGATTCCTATACGTAAATAGGAACTCAGAGAAACACTGAGTTGAAGTTACATATTTTTTTTTCTCTAGAGAATAGGTTTCTAATCCTAATACAGTGGTTCTTTAAAAAATATATGTATTAGCCCCATTTTATCCAATTTCTTACGCTTGTCTAACAGTTTTGTTATAGCCATTCAGGCAATGATAGGAACCAGCATCTTTGAGTGATTCCAGAGCTGAGGGATGTAGTCTTCCAATTGCTTTGCTTCATTCTTTGTAATTCAAATTAAGGCCAATATTGCTAAGCAATAAATAGGTAAATCCATAAATTTAAAGCACTTTGTGTACATCTATTTATTCTTGTGCATGTGGCATCACAAAAATGTATGGGCAGATGTGTACAGCGTATGAGCAAGCAATTTCTGATTCACTTTTCTGCTTACACTGAGATCAGTGGAAAGCACTATGCCCGCATTGCTACAGAAGTGACTTAGTTTCAATTCATTGAGTATTTTCTAAGAGTCAGACAGGTTTAAGCAATAGAATATGATACTAAAGGATATGTATTCATGCTGTCTTGTGTTGGAAACCTTTCAAGAATATACTTGAAGACTAAACATTTATTTGTAAAGATTTAATGTGTGCCTTTCTAGAGTGAATACAGTAAAATAGATGACCCTTGGCAGTTCTTAGATTTGATGTAAGAACCATGATCAAGCAAAATGTAAACAATGACCAACTCTTAAATAACTTGTTTCAAATTAATAATACTTTCCCATACATACTCTTGTTTAATATTTGCAATTCTTTAATGGGTTGGTATTATTGTCTTCAACAGACATTTAGCCACGTATTTCTTGAAAAAGAATCCATCTATCTTAATTGTCTTTTGTATTACTCCTTTGTGAGGGCTGTCATTAAAAAAATAACACGGACTCGTGGCTTAAACAATAAAAACTTATTTTCTCACCATTCTGGGGGCCAGAAGTTCAAGACCAAGGTACTGGCAAGGATCGGTCTCTTGTGAGGCCCCTCTCCTTGGATTGCAGATGAATGCCTTGTTCCTGCATCCTCACGTGGTTTCTCCTCTGTGTTGCACACATCCTTGGTGTTTTGCTGTTTCCAAATTTCCTCTTCTCATAAGGATACCCATCATATTGGAATAGAGTACACCTAATAGACTCGTTGTAACTTAATGGTCTATTTATAGGCACTATCTCCAAATATGGGCACATTCTGATGTAGTAGGTGTGGGGCATAGGGCTTCAAAATGGATTTCACGGGACACAATTCAGCCTGTAACATCTTCTCATTATTTGGCATATCCAGATATTTGGTACATATTTGTTATATAATAAATTCATGACCAATGAATGAATGCATTGATGGCTATCATTAACTGTAAGCTAAATATTAGCTGAATCGTAAACTTGCTCCAATAAATTATCCAAATTATAATCATTATTTGGATACAAAGGACATTTTTAGTGGCATTTTTTAAATACTTGTCTTAAATAGCTTGCCTGTGTACCTAAGAGTGTTTAATTACAGCAATCCCTCCCTCTCTCCCTTATCCATGGTTTTGCTCTCCTTGGCTTCATTTACTGGCAGTCAACCATGGTCAGAAAATATTAAATGAAAAATTCCAGAAATAATTCATAAATTTTAAATTGCATGCTGTTTTGAGTAGCATGATGAAATCTTGTGCCATCCCACCTCTGTCTCATCCAGGACTGAATCATCCCTTTGTCCAGCGTCTTCATGCTGTCAGTCTTACCCACCCATTACTCAGTACCTGTCTAGGTTCTTAGAACCACTGTCTTGATATCGCAGTGCTTGTGTTCAAGTCACCCTCGTTTTTCTTAGTCATGGCACCAAAGTGCAAGGGTAGTTATGTTGGCATTTCAAATATGCCAAAGAAAAACTGTAAAGGGTTTTCTTTATGTGAAAAGGTGACAGTTCCCAACTTAATAAGGCAAGAAAAAAATCGTATGCTGGGGTTGCTCAAAATCTGTGGTAAGAACAAATCTTCTATCCGTGAAATTGTGAAGAAAGAAAAATAAATTCATAAATACTGTATATAGGGTTTTGTACTACCTGCAGTTTTAGGCATCCACCCGAGGATTTTGGAGCATATCCCCTACGGATAAAGGAGAACTACTATATTAGTTTTTTGTGACTCATACAGTGAACGAAACTGCAATATTAAATGCATCACATTAGTACACCTCAGAATTTCAATAAATTTGAAAATGTTATGCAACCTGGAATAGGGGATCTTTATTTGGATTTGTATTCCCACTAAAATGAATAAATTATACATTTCCACCTATGGGGTTACAAGCTTAAAATGCTGCTTCAGTGGATACTATATGTCTTGTAGCACTAGAGAGAAGATGCTATATATACTTGAAAGTCTCTATTTTGTTTATGAATATGATGCTATAGCTTGAGTTTGTCCCTTCTTCTCTTGACTGTCTTCTTCACTGGAGTTGATGGGCTACAATAAATTTCCCACATTTTGACTTTGTAGATCTGCATCATCACATCAGGCAGATGGTGTAGTTTATACTTAAGAGATTAGATTTTCTCCATTTGAAGCTTTTTTCTCCCACAACTAATCTATTAACCATTATGTTACGTGCCATTTTACCTGACACGTACTGACAGGGTCACTAGGAGGTTCACTAAAAAAATTCAAGTATGTTTTAGGAAAAACCTACATATACTCCTTCGTAATAATTAGATGGTTGAAGTTATTGAATTCATTGATTTAAGCGGGCTCATTTCCTATGGGTATCTTGCATCACTGTTTGAGCGCTATGGCTTTTATTGTAAACATAATTCAAAATAAGTTGAGTAGAAAGTGAAACTACAAAAAATAAACAGTTACATGATGCTGAAAGCAATAACATTGATATTTATGAAGAAAAACTGAAAACTCACTTATGATTGAGCTGCATGTAAGTACATGATTATTTTAATACTGTAGGAAAATGTTGACTGCCTTCTGTTTACCCATGCGTGTATTTTTTTTAAGTGGTGGTAGATTAAACAATTTAAGAAATGTGACTCTCCAAGTCACTTAGAAGTAGGTGGATTAGGGCCAGGTGCAGTGGCTCATGCCTGTAATCCCAGCACTTTGGTAGGCTGAGGCAGGTGGATCACCTGAGGTCAGGAGTTCGAGACAAGCCTGGCCAAGATGGCGAAACGCCGTTCTCTACTAAAAATACAAAAATTAGCCAGACAATAGTGGTGGATGCCTGTAATCTCAGCTATTGGGGAGGCTGACACAGGAGAATTCCCTGAATCCAGGAGGTGGAGGTTGCAGTGAACTGAGATAGTACCATTGCACTCCAGCCTGGGTGACAAGAGCGAAACTCTGTCTCCAAAAAAAAAAAAAAAAAAAAAGGTGGATTATTTTCATGATGCTAATTTCATTTGCGTTGTTTAAATCATGTGTTAATATCCTCTAGATGGGTTAATACACATACGTAGTATAAAGTAACATAGAAATTATGAGACTTACCTTAGACACTGAATAGATTTTTCATAAATATGAGTTATAAACATTTTTCTAGCTCTAATTATATATAAAATAAAGCATGTCAATATTTTATGATTTCTAGCTTTAAAGGTCCAATATATATGAGAAAATAAGTTTCTTATTTATGTGAAAAATTCACAAAAAGTTGAAAATTTAGTCTACAAAGTGCATCATAATGAGGCTGAGCTAAATGCCATTTTTTATATGCTTCCTTTGCATAGAAAGCATCACAATATGTATTTTCCTTCCAAAAATCATTGATAGTTGGTTTATGTTACATATTAAAATAGGGTGTGTTCTTAGACATTAGTGACATGTTAATGGTATAGTAGTTTTTACTCAGAGATTGTTAGTTTTCTCACTAGTTTAGAAACAAAATTTTAATACTTTTGTAATCATTAAGAAAATTGAAAAATCTACATAGTAATAGAGTTTAAGTTACTAAGAATTTTCTTCTACAATCCAAATGGTTGGCAATTCTCATTATGCAAGATTGTTTCAATTAAGAGTCTTTTGAGGCATTCTATTTAGTAGTTAGACTTTTATTCTTTAGGGAGTATTTTCAAACCTAAGGAAGATACACCTTTTACTTGTTCTCACTGCAAAATCCTCTCTGTATGTATGTCTTTGTTATCTTACATTTGCTATGGAGCCATTTTATATAGTGGTATAATAACCACTTCATATTGCTTGTATCTTTGCTTTTCTATGAAAGGTACAAGACTTGGTGAGATAAAGACAAATGAAAGTCACACCACTTATTTAAATGTTAAGCAGATCAGGAAGAGTGTCCTTTCCAACTTCTAGCATACATAGGAGACTGAGATACTTTGGCAAATTATTCATGCCATTTTTAATAAAACGTAGTTACCGATTGTTTGCTAATGCTGTGGTTGATTGTCTCTTCCCCAGGTATTGGGAGATCGATGGGCAAACATCTGTAGGTGGACAGAGGACCGCTGGGTTCTTTTACAAGACATCCTTCTCAAATGGCAACGTCTTACTGAAGAACAGGTGAGTCATGTGTGAGAAACTAGCTGTAAAAGACATGGGGGTATATTAAATTGGAAAAGTAGAGATTTATGTTTATTTATTCCTTGGAATTCTTTAATGTCTTGCAGTGCCTTTTTAGTGCATGGCTTTCAGAAAAAGAAGATGCAGTGAACAAGATTCACACAACTGGCTTTAAGGATCAAAATGAAATGTTATCAAGTCTTCAAACACTGGCCGTATGTATTTTCTATCTTTCAATGGTCTTATAAAAACCCAGTACTGTATATTATCACTATTATTTAGTCTCTTCTATGCTATTGAATATTAAATGTTTATTTTTGCTTGGATCATAGATTATTCAAAGATGCCATATTGCTACTTTTCTGAATTAAAGTGGGAAAAACACTATAGGTGGATTTTCAACTTTGTTTTTCAAAGTTGTACTCTTGATAAAACATAGCATACCAGAATAAGACTTCAATTAAAATTAATAAAGTAATACTAAGAAATGTTTGTGAGACTTTCATGAAGTTCTAAGCAGCATAGTCCTAAAAAAAGAGACTAAAGTTGATTCTCAGAATAATATGTGAGAGATACAAGTGACGATTATCCTGACATTGATGGAGTTTAACCTTAGTTCATTATAAAGGGGTACCTGAGACTGGGACTGGGCAACTTATAAAATAAAGAGGTTTAACTAGCTCATGGTTCTGCAGGCTGTACAAGAAGCATTACACCAGCATCTGCTCCTGGTAAGGGCCTCAGGAAGCTTACAATCATGGCAGGAGGAGAAGGGGAGCCAGTGTATATCACATTGCAAGAGTGGAAACAAAAGAGATAAGAGGAATGTCCCTGACTCTTTTAAACAACCAGATTTCATGTGAACTAACTGAATGAGAACTGACTCGTCATGAAAGGGATGGTGCTAAGCCATTCATGAGACATCCGCCCTCATATGCCAATCACCTCCCACCAGGCCCTACCTCCACCTCTGGGAATCACATTTCAACATGAGATTTAGAGAACAGAGATCCAAACAATATCACCTAGTTTTTCAAGCAAAAAAAATTAAAGCCAATCAAATGACATTGATTATAAATACCTCGAGTGTTTTGAGAAATGAGATTTCTTTGGCAATAAATGGATTTCAGAAAAGGCTTCATTGAAACATTTGGTTTCAGCAGGAATTTCCAAGATTAAAAAAAAAAACAACTCGAAAGTTTCTCTTACTCTGTGAATTTTATCATTTCTAGTAAAAGAGGCCAGTCTGATACTATGAGCTTAATTTATCAAGTGAAATATTCTATATTATGTTTTCTTAAAATTTTTGATAGATTCGATTAAATGTTCATTTGATATGAACTTTTATAAAACAAAATGGTTGTAAGTAGTGTTTCATAATTTCACCTGAGTGAATCAATTTATATCTGTATTGATATTATGTATTGTACTTCATAATAATGAAGTCATTTCTAAACTTAAGTAAATTTTTCCACTTATTTTAAATACGTACCATTTTAACAGATATTTGTTTCATACATTTTTTTTTTTGCTCCATAAATGCTAACCCTCATTGGTCTTTTAATTTAAAATAGATTCAGTTATGTATTACTTGTTATTACAAGCTAGCTTATTATTGATCAAAATTTATTGCTCAAAGAATATAGACTTTATTAAGTGATGTGACTGCCGAAAATAGCGTTCAGAAAAGTAACCTGTATATGTTTCAAAACACGAGTGCAAAAATATCAGCTGTATTTGTAGTTTTCCCCTGCAGCTGATGGGGAGCCATTGAGAGTTTGCAAAAGAATTATATTTGCATTTTTGTAATACTTTTTGATAGGAAGGTGTTTGATGGTACGAAGACTAATCAGAAGACCTGAACTAAGTAGCATTGGGTATTAAGATAAGGAGAGAAACATTGGAATGTTAAGTTGTGATGAATGAAACTTGTGATAAGAGGCAGAAGTTTGAAATGGTTCCTAGACATTTCATTTGGGTGACTGGGTTCCTAGGAGGGTTACTAGCCCTAATAGGAGAATAGAAGAGGAATTACTGGAATGACAGGAATGATAAGGGATATATTCAGTGTAAAATGTCTTTGAGCAATAGAAGAGGAATTGCTGGAATGACAAGAATGATAATTATTTCAGATTTGGATATATTCAGTGTAAAATGTCTTTGAGACATCCAAGTTAAAAATACTTTCCATTAATCAGTTGGTTTACACAACTAGAATCTCAGAAAAGGGTTCATGACTAGTTATTGATTCAGAAGCAATCAAAATGCTTCTGAGGGATTGTGTAGAGTGACACATTAAGTGAAATGAATAGATTTCAGGAGGGAATGTCTACAATCAAGGAGTAGGCAGAGGATAAGACGTTCACCAAAAGATTGAGCAGATACCACAAGGGGAAAGTGGTATCACAAAAGTGAGGAGAATAAATATTTCAAAAAAGTAGGAAGTGGTACACACTGTCACATGCCACAGAGAGGAGAGGATGAATTCATGATGGATTCTATCATATCTAGAGGAATGGATGCATGGATCACATCTCCTTAAAGCAGAATATTCCTTACCAACATTGTTCTCAGGCAAAATATGAATCCTTTAAGTAAATAAGTGAGTGACCACTGATTATCAAAATGCAGTCATGCCCTCTGATTAGGAGCCAAGATACATCGCTAGGTAAATACAGAACCATGTGCTTCAGACAGTCAATCATAACGGTGACAGTCAGTCATATTCTGTGTGTTGAAAAAGTCACAAACCTGCCCAGATTCAAGGAAAAGGAATTAGATTTCATTTCCTCATGGAGAAGCACCGAGGTCAAGTTATAGCAAAGCATCTGAGATGAGGATATTTTACAGCCATCTTTGGAAAGTACCACATGCCAGAATAATACAGTTATTTTACATGATGATAAATTCCAAATCTTAATATCTAGTGAAAGTTCCTGCATATATTGTTGACTAGATTTACCAATCAAGAAAGTTGTTCTTAGGAAGCCACAAACTGAGAAAATCCAAATATGTTAAAGTTAGATTTTGCATCTCATCTAGTGTTTCTTCAATCGAATTACACATCTAAAGTTCATTCGGACCAGCTACTCAGGTTATTTCCAAGAGAAAATCGAGATCAAGAAAAAACACAGGATCTGTATCCTACAGCATTAGTATCAGACTTAAAATGAACGCTGAGACATCCAGACTCAGGTCCAGGCCTTTCAATCTAATCTATTTCAGTACTCCTCATATCAGTTGATTCCTTGGAAAAAAATAACTGCAACTGAGAACGGTCATTTCTAGCAATAATGTGCCTCTATGTGAACATTTTTGTGAGCAGAAATCTTGGCTAGCCTCAGGGCCATAAAAATGCTCTTTTAACAAAGTCTCAATAATTTTCCAATAGGATTAAAATTTGTATTATGTCACCTTGCTTGTGAACAAAGAGAAAATATGTTTTCTATAGGTCTTGTCATTTGATAGTTTAAGCCAATTAACAAAACCTGACAGCTGGTCTAGAATTTGAGGTAAAATTCCCCTGCTGACTCAGGCAGTGAATAAGAATTTAATGTTCATTAAAATATGTCACAATCTGAGACCCAAAACAGGTACCATCTGTCACCAGTTTTCACTACATGTCTAGGTATAGATACACTGTGCCAAACTCTCTTTTCTTTACAATAAGTGTAATTTGTTTTGAAATACTATCACTGATAACCCATGGGATTGTGTCCTCCTTATTATTGGGGTGGGAGGTGGGGATTATGACATTTAATTTGCTCTAGATCTTTGGGATTCATATCCAAATCATGTAGATCTATTATTTTTTTGTAATCAAAACTGATTTAAGTTTTAAACTGATTTGGCATCAGGGGTAAAAATGAAGGGAAACAAGAAACAGTAGCTTTTATTAGGTGAATTATAAGACTTGTAGAATCATGTAAATTATCATGGGAAGATCCAAGTCAAGAAGAAACCTGTTCTTGAGTAAACATATTGCTGCTGTGGGCACTGTTGGTGTTTGCTAGGGAAGGACAGCTCTGGGGAAGCAGGGTGATCCAAGAGAGTATGGTATATAAGGGCTACAGAAGTACTTGGAAATTGAAGATACTCTCAAATGGCTGTGGGATCAAAGGACATGGATGAAGTGCTTATGGTAACTGAGCAAGTTCCTCTTGACAGTGCGGTTTGACTTGCTACCTTTACCTCAACTCCTGGGATGGCCCTCAAATAATTAATTCAGACAGAATCAATGCTTCTCAGAATGTGTTTCCCCGACCGGCAGCATCAGTATGAAGGAAATTTGTTAGGAATGCACATTGTTAGGCCATCTTCAGACCTACTGATTTAGAAACTCTGGAAGTAGAGCCTAGTCATCTGCATTCTAACAAGCCTTTCAGGTAATTCTGATGTTCTTTCAAGATAAGAACCTCTGTAATAGATCAACCTCCCAAAGTACAATTGGTGATTAGAATGAATTGGAGCACATCTTACATATAGATAAGTAACTACACATAATATAGGTGGAAAACTCAATTTTGCCAATATAGGAGAAATTGTCTTGGCATTGTTCTCTTATGCATATTCCTGATGAGAGTGAGGTGAAGGTTTCCTGGGCCTTTTGTAAGGGTACGTTATCTTTTCACTTCAAATCATCTTGAACAGTTTATCTGTCTCTTCTCCATATCCACTACTGACCCAGTCTGATTTATTGGCTGTATCTTCCTCCCTACCTTGGAGGTAGGTCTACATTACTGGCTTCTATAAAACTAAAATCTGTTTATTCTTTTACTATCCCAGCTGGCTTTTGCCTTGTTCACATTTTCCAGATCTTCCTTTTGCCACCTGAATTTTCTAGAGCACTATGGGTCTCTGGCTCTCATAGACCTATGGTTAATTATTGATATGTAGAAATATATATTTTGTGCAATAATTAGTAACAAATCATGTGCACATTATTTAATATGCAACAATGTGCACATTATTTAATATGCACATGTAAGACCTAAGCTTAAAAGAATCGGCATCAATGGATAGACAAGACAAGGTAATTCTAATGAATTCTATGATCTAATGTATCTGGCCCCATCATGGATTTTCTTTCTTTTCCTCCCTCTGTTAAGAATCCGGGGGGAGTTCTGGAACTGGGAGATGACTACTGAAAGATAGAAAAAGAGAGAGAAATTGAGACCAAACAACTAATCTGCCATCATCATTTTTGATACTCATATCTAAAATTTACTAGGTAGAAGTCTGGGTTCAGTGTTTTTGTCATATAGACATATAAAAATTCATTTATTCAGTAATCACACAATGCAGTTATAACATTGATTTTACTTTACCTTGAGTGCACTTTTCCTAATTGGATTTTTTTTTTTTTTTTGAGATGGAGTCTTGCTCTGTTGCCCAGGCTGGAGTGCAGTGGTGTGATCAAGGCTCAGAGCAACCTCTGCCTCCCTGGTTCCAGTGATTCCTTGCCTCAGCTTCCTGAGTAGCTGGGACCACAGGCATGCACCAACATGCCCAGCTAATTTTTGTATTTTTAGTAGAGATGAGGTTTCACTATGTTGGCCAGGCTGGTCTCGAACTCCTGACCTCGTGATCCGCCCGCCTCAGCCTCCCAAAGTGCTGAGATTATAGGTGTGAGCCACCGCCTCTAATTTTATTTTTAATGGTGACTTTCACTTTCATTTTTGTAATGCTTACCAAATGTTTCTTCGTGTGGCTTAATATTAAAACAGGAGGCTTATTTTCATTTGTTTAGGTACCATGAGGTTACTCATAGGTTTTTATTGCAGTCTTCTTCTTCAAACATAATTCTCACACTCCTGACATGTTTCCAAATCATTACATATTTTGTTTAAATAATGGGTAGACTGTTTAGCCTTACACATATGGCTATTTAAAATAGATTCTTACATTCTGAGAAAGTAAGTCAAAGAGGAGTCTACTTAGATTTTTTTTTTTATTTTTAGATTTGTGTCTTTATGTAGATTGTGCCTCTTTCCATAGTAAAAAAAACAAAAAAAAAATGACACTATAACTGGAGGAATATACATTGAAATTCATATATGGCTCTCAGCTTGGGACAGGTAGCATAAACCTTTGTTCTAGTACTAATGCAAATATTCACTTAAATTTAATGGAAAGCTAACATGTGAATTAAACAAAATGAATATGCAAAACCTATCTATTGGGCTGGGTACGGTGGCTCATGCCTGTAATCCCAGCACTTTGGGAGGCCAAGGCGGGTGGATCACTTGAGGTCAGGAGTTTGAGGCCAGCCAGGCCAACATGTTGAGAACCCCGTCTCTTCTAAAAATGTAAAAATTAGTTGGGCTTAGTGGCATGTGCCTGTAATACCAGCTACTCGCGAGGCTGACACAGGAGAATTGCTTGAACCCGGGAGACAGAGGCTACAGTGAGCTGAGATCATGCCACTGCACTCCAGCCTGGGTGACAGAGTGAGACTCCAACTCAAAACAAAAAAGAAAAACCACCTACCTATTGCTAAACCCCCACACCGTGGGTTTTATTTTGATATGAATTCAGTGTATAACATCTTAATTTGTATTTTGGTCTATTGCATTCTTTCAAACTCAGAAAAATACTGAAGTTATTGTTAAGGAAAAATTAGAAATGAAACTTAAATCTCGCTTTGTTTCCCGTTAAAAATGGCATGAAGACCGAACTATAACATACACCAGGTGAAGCAGATTCTGAGTAAAAGACAAACTAATTGAAGGAGACACTAGAGCATTCTGCAGTTCAGAGCTATCAATGCAGGTGGCGTGCCAAAATGGGCTACTTAGATTGTCCTTTTCTGGAAGGTGTATTGACTGCTTTAAGCTGGGGGCACTTTGGTTCATGGGCAATTGGTGCATTTGTTTCATGACAATTTGTTTGCTGTATGGTTTGTTAGTACTTAGATAAACTTATCCGGTTTAGTTTACATTCATTGTATTTGCTGCCAAATATGGGGTTGTTAAGTGGTTGTAAGATAATTTTCTCCTTTATTTCTCTTCCTTCTTCTCCTTTGTTTACAAATTAAGTCAGGTAGTAATGTTCAGTAACCAGGAATTTCTCTGTGTATCAGGCAAAGTTACTGAGTGAAGTAAAAGAAAAAATTGCCCTGATTTACTGATTTCACATAAACCAGTTATTCCTTTCAAATCAACCAAAGGGAGTTTGTAACCCTCCACAGCTCTCAGGAACTCTGGAAATATAAATGGTATAAAAATTGCTTCATAAGACACATAAGTATTTACAAAATCTGAAAAGAGATGCTGAAGGATTTATGTCATGCCCAGAAACTTAGTTCTTTTACTTAATGGGCTCTACAATTAGTTTTAAAAAATAATTACTCAAATAAGCAGATGTTAATTGATTAATGGATGCTACAAAAATTTTATGGTCAGTAAATCACATAATGAGATTTTTGTCTCCAAATAATGAACCGAGTGTTAAAATTGTGGAAACAATAATATGGTACTTTTCTCCAAATAATCACAGCATTTCAGAATGGCAAATTTCCTTAGCCATTCTCATTTTCTCAACTCACTAGCTTTTCTTCAGTACTCCTGGTACCTGATTGTCAGTTTTCGTTTGAATTCTGTCAGGAATTAAGGGGAAATCCAAGAGCCATGCCTTCTACCTTCCACATGTTGATCTCTGTTTTGCCTTTTGAAGCAATATTACCTTTTCACTTGGATGTTCTTCAAATATTTTAAGGTAGCTCTTAATTACCTCTAGTAGGTCTTTATTCTACGTCTGACTTTCTTTTCTCTTCAAACTTCTTGGGAAAATTGGATAGATTATAACTTTCTACCTCTATTTTTCTGAACTTTTGATCCTTTGCAGGCATGGCTGAAATATTTTCTTATCAACGCAAATGAGCAAATACATGCAAAAGCAGATTGAACTATAGTGGTGTATAAAATGTAACCCAGGCTTATTCTGTGATGTTTCTTGTTTTAACAGGTTTTAAAAGCAGATCTAGAAAAGAAAAAGCAATCCATGGGCAAACTGTATTCACTCAAACAAGATCTTCTTTCAGCACTGAAGAATAAGTCAGTGACCCAAAAGACGGAAGCATGGCTGGAAAACTTTGCCCGGTGTTGGGATAATTTAGTCCAAAAACTTGAAAAGAGTACGGCACAGGTTAGTGATACCAATTATCATGCTACAGACTATCTCAGAGATTTTTTAAACCTGCATTAAGAGAGTAACATTATAACCCTACAAAAGAAGCAACCAGATTAGTTTTTGCCCTGTGTTTAGTTAAATAAGAACATGATTCTTTTGCCTGTCTTGTTGTTGGAGAATGGTGGCGAGGCAGAATGCTAATTAACTGAACTTGTTACTGCCCTAGAGTGAATTTCTTCCAGCCCAATAGTAACGGGGAACTGAGTGACTTAGAGCAGGTGAACAAAATGCTGCGAAACCGTATAATCACAGTCTAACCCCAAATCAGAGATTGCTAGAACCACGAGGAACATTAGCCAACTCCATTTTACTCTTGAGAAAAATGAAACTTAGGGAAGAAAAGTAAATTTTTCAAGAGAAGTTAGTGGTAGGAGAACTAGGGTTCAGGTCCTTTGATTTCTTGGTTAATTGGTCAGATAATTAGTGCAGTTAATTATCTGTCTATTGTACCTTTTCTGCCATAGACTGCTGATTTCATAAAATCATGAATGAGGCTTAGTTATACTAACACATACGGGCTGTAGATTCTGAAAACATCTCAGCTACATTTGGGGTATGTGGTTTTATTATAATAATTTTTAAAGATTTACTCACTAAAATGGGGTAGCATTAAAAGTTGAATCTCTTTTTGTCTTATGTAGTTGGATGGTAAAATAATGAGTAGTCATTCAAGATATAAACATTATATATAATAGTATTTAAAATATTCTGCCACATAGTCTGGCATTATAAGGAATAACTTTACTCACAATTCATAGCTCGATGCACAGGCATACACTTCCATATTCAATAGATTTTAGGCAGATATTTCCTCTATAGTGAGACAAGTACAGGGAATTTGCTTTCTTGAGACTTGACATCTGATAAGTGGCACTTAGGAAATGCCTTTTGAAGACATGAAGTTTGTAGTATTGCCTCCAGGAATACAATTTAAGACAGCATAATAAACCAGCCTATATGATTTTCAATCACAGTTCATTGTTACTTCTAATCCAATTTTATGTTAAAAAATTATAATTTGAAGAAATATGAATATAAATTGTAATAATTTCCCACACAATCATTACATAATAAAAACTCCATTTGTTTTCCATTAAACATACTTTAGCAATTAATTGACCTAATAGCAATTTTACTACTATATTGTGATTCCTCCTATTTTGTGTCATCTGCCCATGGCTTCTTTGTAATACATTGGTATGTATGTAATAAACACATGAGACATTAGTCAATTTGATACTTTTTAACCCAACACTAATATTATTCCCATATGTACCCATTGCTTCCATAGATTATTGCTGCCATAAAATGGTCAGTTGCCGTGTTAAGGAAGATTGCCATTATTTGATAAAGAAAGTTATTTTGACATGCATCCCTTTTAAGGGATATGTTTAGGGAGCTGTGACAGTTAACTGTAGGTCATCTTCTAGTTCATTTGCATTGTATGCAGTGATTCTCAAACTTGAGTCTGCATAGTAGCCACCTGAGGAGCTAATTAAAATGCATATTCCTAAACATTTTGCTCAGAAAATCTCATCCATAAGCTATGATAAGGACCTAAAAATCTACATCTTTACTAAGCCTTTGATACAATCTGCAGACCATAGAGGGGAACAACACACACTGGGATCTACTTGAGGTGGGAGGTTGGGAGGAAGTAGAAGAGCAGAAAATATGACTATTGGATACTGGGCTTAATACCTGGGTGATGAAATAATTGGTAAGCAAACCCCTGTGACACACATTTACCAACGTAATAAACCTTCACATGTACTCCTGAACCTAAAATAAATGTTTAAAGAAAATAGACAGTGATATGTGTGCGAATCCCCACGTTCTGGTTTTCCACAATGCTCTCTGAATTGTGAAAAGGGAGAGCTTTTTAGGAATACACTATATAAATATGCTTATTCCCTTGGAATGGGACTACTTTTTGATGAAGTTTGTACATCTCATCAAAATATTACTGATCTGATTATTCCAATTGTTAGAAAAGCATTTGAAGCCTTATTTTTAATTCCCTAAAAATTATGAGACCAGCACCTAGGCAATTGACTTGATGTCTTCCAACTTGTATAATTTTATAATAAAACAATACTAGTTTTGATCTGCATGGTTCTTTATGAAATAAAGTGCAACATGCATTACAGCATGTATCTCTTCACTTGCTCATAGGGATACAATGAAGATAAAATGGAGGCGTAGACAAGAAAGCATTTGAGGGGGAGAAAGGTTGAGCTTGATATGTAAGTCATGTAGTTCAGTGTGTCTGGAGGGCTTTTTGTGGTTCACTATCTGGTTTTTTTTTTGAGACGGAGTCTCACTCTGTCGCCCAGGCTGGAGTGCAGTGGCACAATCTCAGCTCTGCCTCCCAGGTTCACACCGTTCTCCTGCCTCAGCCTCCCAAGTTGCATCTGGGACTACAGGTGCCTGCCATGACACCCCACTAATTTTTTGTATTTTTAGTAGAGATGGGGTTTCACCATGTTGGCCAGGGTGGTCTCGATCTCCTGACCTTGTGATCCTCCTGCTTTGGCCTCCCAAAGTGCTGAGATTACAGGCGTGAGCCACCGCGCCCTGCCCACTGTCTCCTTTTAATTTTATTTTCAGACAGTTACACACTCCTATTGTGGGCTAGAAATAAATAAAAGGACTTAACATCATGTAAGTTGTTTTCCAGAGCACTAAGCTTGGGTCTTTCTTAAGCTTATGTTTCAGTTTTCTCTCATTGCCTTTCCAAAAATTATGCTGTCATAGGATTGATCCAAATCTTTGCTGGTTGTTTTTGAGCTCAGGAAGATAGAAATGGAGCTATTCAGGAAAAGAGAAATTAAAAGGAGGTAAAGAGAGACAACAGAGAAATAGTATCCATATAAGAGGAAATGATTTTCTTTTATCCATGTCAAATTGACCTTGATTAAAATTACATAAGAAGAATTCCAAGAATATGGGCTGTAAGGTTGTGACTTTGAAGAACAAAGCTCACTTGTATGTACGTTTTCTATAATGATTGTGGGAGAAAAATCAGTTTCATTAATGACTACTCACATGATACACTTAATAGTTTCAAAAATTCTTTTAAATAATTAGTATAAAGAATGAGCAAAGTTCTCATAATGGTTAAAACCTATTGTGAGGCAGGGTATGGAAATTGTGATTGAAATGACAAGGCATCCAATTGTACTCATATAAAGAACACTGCTCGCGCATATGATTGCTATTCAGGTCAAAGCTTTGAGGCATTTTTGACCTTATGAAGCAGTTGCATGGCAAGAGATCAAAACGTGAAAAAATAATCAGCTGGGAGGACTGCTCTCTTGCATTTCAAACTCAGATTTGACTTGAATAATACCTGGACACAAGCTGAGGGTATTTAAGTTGATTAGAAGGTAGCCTAAGAAGATAGAAAATACTTTGTTTCTAAATGTTGGAGAGATAATAACTCTTGCTATCTGGAGGCTTACAATGAGAAAAGAGGGCAAATATACCCTGGATTGACTTCCTTAAAAACTCAAATGATCCTGATTCCCTGTAATTTTTTATAAATATACTTGTTGTAATTTGTGCAATTTTTTCTAATTGCCTTGGCCCTGATTGATATATATTTTATCTTGATCATAATTATGAAATATGATAGTGACGAATTCCATCAACATTTGCTTGTCTGGAAAGGATTTTATTTTTCCTTCACTTATGAAGCTTACTTTGTCTGGATATGAAATTCTGCCTTGGAAATTCTTTTCTTTCAGGGTGTTGAATATTAGCCCCCAATCTCTACTGGCTTATAGGGTTTCTGCTGAGAGATCTGCTGTTACCCTGATGGGCTTCCCTTTGTCGGTGACCTGGCCTTTCTCTCTGGCTGTCCTTAACATTTTTTCTTTCATTTAAACCTTGGAGAATTTTATGATTATGTATCTTGGGGTTGGTCTGCTCAGTATTTTGCATTTCCTGAATTTGAATGTTGGTCTGGCTTCTGCTCAGTGAGTATCTTGCATTTCCTGAATTTGAATGTCGGGCTGGCTTTCTAGGTTGGAGAAGTTTCTCCTGGATGATATCCTGAAGTATGATTTCCAACTTGGTTCCGTTCTCCCCGTCTCTTTCAGGTACCCCAAACAGTCTTTGCTTCAGAATTTACATAATCCCACATTTCTCAGAGGTTTTGTACATTCATTTTTATTCTTTTTTTTTTTTTTCTCTCTAATCTTGTCTGCCTGTCTTATTTCAGCAAGATAGTCTTCAAGCTCTGAGATTCTTTCCTCTGCTTGGTCTATTCAGGTATTGACAATGTGATTGCATTGTGGAGTTCTCCTATTGCGTTTCTCAGCTCCATCAGGTCATTTATGTTCCTCTGTAAACTGGTTATTCCGGTTATCCACTCCTGGTACGTTTTGTCATGGTTGTTAGCTTGTTTGCATTGGGTTAGAACGTTCTCCTCTAGCTCAGGGAAGTTTGTTATTACCCACCTTTGAAGCCTACTTCTCTCAATTCATCCATATCAGCCTCAGCCCACCATCGCACACCAGACAGAATGGTGATTATTAAAAAGTCAAGATACAACAGATGCTGGCAAGTTTGCAGAGAAATGGGAATGCTTTTACTCTGTTGGTGGGAATGTAAATTAGTTTAACCATTGTGGAAGACAGTGTGGTGGTTCCTCAAAGAACTAGAACCAGAAATACCCAGCAAGGCCGTTACTGAGTATATACCCAAAGGAATATAAATCATCCCATTATAAAGATAAATGCATTTGTATGTTAATTGCAACACTATTCACAATAGCAAAGACACAGAATCAACCCAAATGCCCATCAATGATAGATTGGATAAAGAAAATGTGATACATATACACCATGGAATAGTATGCAGCCATAAAAAGGAATGAGATTATGTCCTTTGCAGGGATGTGGATGGAGCTGGAAGCTGTTATTCTCAGCAAACTAATGCAGGAACAGAAAACCAAACACTGCATGTTCTCACTTATAAGTAGGAGCTGAACAATGGGAACACATGGGCACAGGGAAGAGAACAATACACACTGGGGCCTGTTGGTGGGAGATGAGGAGAGCATCAGGAAAAATAGCTAATGGATGCTGGGCTCAATATCTACGTAATGGGTCTGTAGGTGAACCATACCACCGTGGCACACATTTACCTACATAACAAACCTACACATCCAATACGTGTACCCTGGAACTTACAAAAATAAATGTGATAGTAAGAAATTTATTATAATTAATATTTTAAAATATAATTTATGTGATTTGAAGCATTACTTTCCTCATTTGACTGAAATCACACGTGCTGTTGAAAGGGTATATTAGTCATATGCTTTACAATTTGATATGGTAATTGTAATTGCCATATTATACCATAAATTGTAATTACCATATTTACTATGTAATTTATATTAAGTATTATGCACCAGGTGCTTTGGTGTAAGCATATATATATATATATATTTTTCAAGTGAGTCTAAAGATTTTGTAGTTTTGTGAATTTTTAGTAGAATAAATTGTCTTCTTTCTCAGGAATAAGGAAAGTTGTATGACTTATTAAGGTTCAAATATCTCATTCCCATTTTGTGAATATTTTGCTGTATTGCTAACAACAATTTTTGCAACGTTCTCAACTGTGAGTACCTCTTTAAGATAAAATATATATGCTCAGAATTTGCCTCTTCTTGTACATGGCAGTTCATGTTTATGCTGTATATGTTTGTGCCTACATTCAAGGATGCCCAAAAAGTGAAAATGATTATTATATAATTATGTGTAACTTCTGTATCATCTATATCCTGATGAGCGATTTATTATATGTGCTGCCGAAGCAAGCACCTGATGAGAGATTTAAATCTCCTATTAAATAGTAATATAAAACATAACTGTAAATGATAAGCCAGTGCTTTTTATTATACTCAAAATGCAAATAGAAATATGCCAACGTACCAAGATGAAAATTTCTTTACATGCCCTTCTTCTCTGAGTTCATTCTCATTCTTTAAAGATCCTCTATTTTAACCCTTCATAAAATATTTTATGTTCATGTTCTGGCTGTACCCATTCTCAGAGCATAATTTTGTAGACCTCTTTGTACATGAGGGATATAGTTGCAAATGGTTTGCCTCTCTTCTTTTTTGGCCAGTAATTTTAATTAAAAATACTCTAAGGCTTTTTAGATAAAAGCCCTTTTCATTGCTTCCTGAAAGCTCTCCAAGACTGGTAAGCCTGATGCCAATTAAACAAAAAGAAAATGATTTTTTAAAAACTAGAATTAAAATAAAAATACCTTACTTATTTTGTGTTTCCTTCTTACTTAAGGTCATAGAATTAACTCCCTTAAGTTTCAGAACATCTTTTGGGTAATTTCTCAGGTTAAAGGTTTTATTAGAAAAATTTGAAGTTGGCCGAGTGTGGTGGCTCACGCTTGTAATCCCAGTACTTTTGGAGGACGAGGCAGGCAAATCATCTGAGGTCAGGAGTTTGAAACCAGCCTGGTCAACATGGTGAAACCCCGTCTCTACTAAAAATACAAAAAAATTAGCCAGGCATGGTGGCAGGCGCTTGTAATCGCAGCTACTTGGGAGGCTGAGGCAGGAGAATTGCTTGAACCTGGGAGGTGGATGTTGCAGTGAGCCGAGATCATGCCACTGCACTCCAGCCGGGATGACAGAGTGAGACTTAGTCTCAAAAAAAAAAAAAAAAAAAAATTTGAAGTTACATCTCAAATAACTTTGGAAATTAACTATCATTTTGCTACCTCCAACTATAATAGGTATTTGAGAATGGGCCTTGTACATCAGTGCAATAGGTTTTACCTTGTAAATGCATTGTCTGTAACAATATAAAATGTAAGCACTAAAAAATTTAATACATTGAGTCTGAGTTAACTCTTGGAATCCCTCATTCTTTATTTATAAATTTAAAAGAAAGGTAAGCTAGGCAGATTTCTATAGTGGCCATCGAGTTCTAAATGTCTTTGATATGTTTCTCTTTGCTTTTATGTGAAACTCTGGAGTACTTAGTGAAGAAGATTCCTACTTTCGCCAGTGGAGAGGCAGCTAAAAAATAATGTTAATAAAATCCTACCCCTATTCAAAGGAGACTTACTTATGAAATTATTACACTGTATTCATTGAGTATGTCATTAAAATACCATAAAGACAAAATGCTCAACATCTGTATGATACGCCTATTATCTCCTGACAAAAAAATGAAATAACACATAAAGAAAAATACAAGTCTTTTTCCTAAACCTATACTTGATAATATCCATCCCTAATTATAGAATGTGTTTCATTACTTCAGTGTTAGATGGTATGTAGAGGAAAGCCAGATGGATCAGAAAAATTAAATCTCATTGCTTTGCAATTTTTGCAGGTGCAGTTCGTTCACACAGTTGCTCAAATTCTGTATTTAATATGAATCCAGAAGACAACATACATCTCTTCTTTCTGATACAATTTGTACTAAAGACAATTTAAAATGAGGAAGAAAATGCATTAAATTGGACAGACAGTTTTACAGAATGAACCTTCTTAATTATCATATAATATTTATTTCGAAGAAACAAATGACTTAAGATGCCTTCTAAGTATTTGACAATAATTTTGCTCATGATTTCAATGTCAGTACTTATTCAAGAAATTTTATTACCTTATTATCAGTATCAAGACAGTAATTAATAGTAAATTTTAGTTACCAGGCTACTGTCATGAACTTTGGCACTCATTGTATGCTACGTTCAGCTATGGGAAGTCCTCTATACTTCATAAGATAAAGCATTTTACATCCTTGTGATTAGTAACTCAGCTTCCTTTGTGACCACCTGATCTTTTGCTCAAGGATTCTCCCGAAGTTCAACATATAAATATTTTTTTTTGCTTAGAGATGCAAATCTTTACCAGATTTTTGTGTCTTGCACTACCATGCCTGTGGAGTTGGTTTTTAAGCATGGCTATCAATTATTATCTAAAGCTGTTGCTATGATTATGCAGTATGTTTTAAACTGCAGAAGTGTAATTCCTCCATACCCATTAAAACTCATTGATCACTCCAAAGGGTAACATATACATATACAAACAACGTAATGAAAAACCTTGATCCACAGTTGTCAACCTGATTGTGTGTGTGTGTAGTGTATTTTGACTAATTTTGCACAGATTTCAATATAGCATGTCAAGAGCCAAACATATTTAACATTGAGTAATTCTTCCTATATAATAGTTATGATGTGCCATTGTTTACAATTTCAATATTCTGAATTTATATCTGTGTGTGTATGCATACAAATACACTCCACTTAAAAGGAAACCTCCATTCAAAAAAGTGTACAAGTGTAGGAGCAAGTGAGCATAGCTGATAAGAATTGGATGAATGAACAATCAGACTTGGATTTATATCTATGCTTTGCTACTAAAAAGTTTTATCTGCCTAAACAAGGTCACTTTCATCTATGAAATGGGAATAATATTAGTACTTACTCTTAGGTCCATTGTGAGGTCATAATAGCTACCATTTATTAAAGCTTTACAACATAGCAAGGGAGTATTCTAGATCTTTTGAATAAGATAATCAATTCAAAACACTTTTTGTAATGCCTGGATCATGCAAAAAGCTTCATAACTGGTACCTGTTATTGCAAGTATTAGTATTTTCAAAATAAAGATTTTATGCTAAATTAGGTAACTAATACTTTATAGCTTGAATCTTTCTAGTAAATATCTAAATATTCAAATACTAGAATATCTCAAAAGGCAAGAAGTCGAAATCTCTTACCCCAGCATAACAGAAAACTTACAAAGGCAATAATATATAAATAATTAAATGGAAAGTTAAAAGTTAAGAATATCAGTCAAAAATAAAAGGAAAATTTATTAGCCTGTTCTTACACTGCTATAAAGACATACCTGAAACTGAGTGATTTATGAAGAAAAGAAGTTTAATTGACTCGTTCCTGTTTGTGGCATTATAGTATTCCTTGGTGTAAATGTACCACATTTTCTTTATCTTGTCTATCATTGATGAGTACTTAGGTTGATTCCATGTCTTTGCTATTGTGTATAGTGTTGCAATGAACATATACATGCATGTATCTTTGTAATAGAATGATTTATATTTGGGTATATACCCAGTAATGGGATTGCTGGGTTAAATGGGTTTTCTGCCTCTAGGTCTTTGAGAAATCTCTGCATTGTCTTCCACAAGGGTTGAACTAATTTACACTCCCACCAAGAGTGTAAAAGTGTTCCCTTTTCTCCACAACCTCACCAGCATCTATTGTTTTTTGACTTTTTAATAGTAACCATTCTGACTGGCGTGAGATGTTATCTCATTGTGGTTTTGATTTGCATTTCTCTCATGATCAGTGATGTTGAGTTTTCTTTCATATGTTTTTAGGTCACATGTATGTCTTCTTTTGAGAAGTGTTTGTTCATGTCCTTTGCCCACTTTTTAATGAGGTTGTTTGTTTATTTTTCTTGTAAATTTGTTTAAGTTCCTTGTAGACTCTGGACCATTGTCAGATGGATAGATGGCAAAACTTTTCTCCCATTCTATAGGTTGTTTGTTTACTCTGACAGTAGTTTATCTTGCTGTGCAGAAGTTCTTTAGTTTAATTAGACCCCATTTGTCAATTTTTGCTTTTGTTGCAGTTGCTTTTGACATTTTCCTCATGAAATCTTTGCCCATGCCTATGTCCTGAATTTTATTGCCTAGGTTTTCTTCTAGGGTTTTTATTGTTCTGGGTTTTGCATTTAAGTCTTTAATCCATCTTGAGTCAATTTTTGTAGAGATTGTAAGGAAGAAGTCCACTTTCAATTTTCTGCATAGGACTATCCCAGAGTCCTTTCCCCGTTGCTTGTTTTTTCAGGTTTGTCAAAGATCAGATGGTTGTAGGTGCGTAGTCTGATTTCTGATTTCTCTATTCTGTTCCATTGGTCTGTGTGTCTGTTCTTGTACCAGTACCCTGCTGTTCTGGTGACTGTCACCTTGTAGTATAGTTTGAAGTCTTAGCTTTTGGGCTGAGACAATGGGGTTTTCTGGAAATAGGTTCATGTCATCTGCATACAAAAATAATTTGACTTCCTCTCTTCCTATGTGAATACCCTCTATTTCTTTCTCTTCCCTGATTGCCCTGGCCAGAACTTCCAATACTACGTTGAATAGGAGTGGTGAGAGATGGCAAGCTTATCTTGTTCCAGTTTTCAGAGGGAATGCTTCTAGCTTTTGCCCATTCGGTAGGATATTGGATGTGGGTTTATAATTTACGGCTCTTATTATTTTGAGGCATGTTCCTTCAATACCTAGTTTATTGAGAATTTTTAACATGAAGGGATGTTGAATTTTATGAAATAACTTTTGGTTGTCTATTGAGATAGTCATGTGGTTTTTGTCTTTAGTTCTGTTTATGTGATGAATCACATGTATTGATTTGCATGTGTTAAACCAACCTTGCATGCTAGGGATGAAGCCAACTTGATTGTGGTGGATAAGCTTTTTGATATGCTACTGGATTTGGTTTGCCAGTATTGAGAATTTTTGCATTGGTGTTCATCAAGTATATTAGCCTGAAGTTTGCTTTTCTTTCTTGCTTTTCTTGCTTTTTTGCTTTCTTGCTTTCTTGCTTTCTCTCTCTCTCTCTCTCTCTCTCTCTCCCCCTCCCTCCCTCCCTCCCTCCCTCCCAGGTTTTGGCATCAGGATGATGCTGACCTCATAATATAAGTTTGGCAGAAGTCCCTTCGTTTCAATTTTTTGGAATAGTTTCAGTAGAAATGATACAAGCTCTTCTTTATACCGCTAGTAGAATTCAGCTATGATTCCATCTAGACCTGGGCTTTTGTTGGTTGGTAGGATATTTATTATTGCCTCAATTTCAGAAATCATCATTGATCTATTCAGCAATTCAGTTTCTTTATGGTTCAGTCTTGGGGGGGTATATGTGTTCAATAATTTATCAGTTTCCTCTAGGTTTTCTAGTTTATGTGCATAGAGGTGTTTATAGTATTCCCTGATGGTTGTTTGTATTTCTGTAGAATCATTGGTGATATTTGTCTTCTAATTTTTGATTGTGTTTATTTGATTCCTCTCTCTTTTCTTACTTATTAGTCTAGCTAGAACTCTACCTTTTTTATTTATTTCTTTATTTATTTTTTCAAAAAGCCAGCTCCTGGATTCATTTTTTTTTTTTTTTTTGGGGAGGGTTTTTCATGTCTTTATCTCCTTCAGTTCAGCTCTGATCTTGGTTATTTCTAGTTTGTTTGCTCTTGGTTCTCTTGTTTTTTAAATTGAGATGTTAGGCTGCTAACTTGAGATCTTTCTAGCTTTTTGATGTTAGCATTTAGTGCTATAAACTTCCCTCTTAACACTGCTTTAGCTGTGTCCCAGAGATTCTAATAAATTATCTCTTTGTTCTCATTAGTTTCAAAGAATTGCAGAGATGGCAGCTGGTCTTCCTCCCAGAAGCTCTGTCCCAGGGAGAGATCAGAGCTCTGTCCATAGAATCCTGGGTGGAATGGCTGAAGCCCCCACAGGGAGGTCCCACCCAGTGAGGAGGATGGATTAGGGTCCCGCTTAAAGAAGCAGACTGGCCACGATCTGGCAAGGGGTGCCACACACTTTTAAACAAAGAAATCTCATGAAAACTCTATCAGGAGAACAGCAAGGGGGAGGTCCACACCCATGATTCAGTCCCCTCCCACCAGGCCCTTCCTCCAACGCTGAAGATAGAATTCAACATGAGGATTTGGGTGGGGACAGAGAGCCAAACCATATCATAAAATAACAGCATAAACAAAATGAATTTAAAATTTAAGAATAGCTGAATAGTTGGTAATTGCAACTACAGTCATATGCTGTATAACAACATTGCAGTCAACAATGAACCACATATATGACAGTGGTCTCATCACATTATAATACTATATTATTTTTTACTTTTATTTTTGCTTCAGAGGTACATGTGGAGGTTTGTCATATAGATAAATTGCATGTCACAGGGGTTTGGTGTACAGATTATTTCATCACCCAGGTAATAAGCATAGTAGCCAATAATTAGTTTTTTTAATCCTCACCCTCTTACCCTCCAGAATCACATAGGCCACAGTGTCTGTTGTCCCCTTCTTTGATTCCGTGTGTTCTCAATGTTTATCTCCCACTTAGAAGTGAGAAAATGTGGTATTTGGTTTTCTGTTATTGTGTTAGTTTGCTTAGAATAATGGCCTCCAGCTCCATCCATGTTGCTGCAAAGAACATGATCTCTTTTTTTCATGGCTGTATAGAATTCCACAGTGTATATTTACCACATTTTCCTTATCCAGTCTGCCACTGATGGGCATTTAGGCTGATTCCATGTGTTTGCTATTGTGAATAATGCTGCAATAAAACATACATGTGCATGTGTCTTTAGGGTTGAGGGATTTATATTCTTTTTGGTATACTCAATAATGGTGATTGCTGGGTCGAATGGTAATTCTGGTTTACGCTCTTTGAGAAATCACCAAACTGCTTTCCACAGTGGCTGAACTAATTTACATTAATATCAGCATTGCAATAAACATTCCCTTTTCTCTGCAACCTTGTCAGCATCTGTGATTTTTTGACTTTTTAATAGTAGCCATTCTGACTGGTGTCAAATGGTATCTTATTGTGGTTTTGATCTGCACATCTCTAATGATTAGTGATGTTCAGCATTTTTTCATATGATTGTTTTGTGCATGTATGTCTTTTTCTGAAAAGTATTCATGTCCTTTGCCCACTTTTTAATGGTGTTGTTTGGTTTTTGCTTGTAAATTTACGTTCCTTGTAGATTCCGGATATTAGACCCTTGTTAGATGCAAAGTTTGCAAAATTTTTCTCCCATTCTGCAGGTTGTCTGTTTACTCTGTTGATAGTGTCTATTGCTGTGTAGAAGTTCTTTGGTTTAATTAGGTCCCATTTTTCAATTTTTGTTTCTGTTTCAATTGTTTTTGGTGTCTTTGTTATGAAGTCTTCGCAGTTTCAATGTCCAGAGTGGCATTACCTGGGTTATCTTCTTAGGTTTTTATAGTTGTTGGTTTTAGATTTAAGTCTTTAATCCACCTCGGGTTAATTTGTGTATATGGTGTAAGGAAGGGGTCCAGTGAATAGGCAGTCCTTTCCCCATTGCTTGTTTTTGCTGATTACATTGAAGAACAGATGGTTGTAGGTGTGCAGCCTATTCTTTTCAGTTGGTTTGTGTGTCTGTTTTTGGTACCATGCTGTTTTGGTTACTATATCCTTGTAGTATAGTTTCAAGTCAGGCAGTGGGATGGTTCCAGCTTTTTTCTTTCTGCTTAGGATTACCTTGGCTATTCTGGCTCTTTTAGTGGCTCCATATGAATTTTTAAATAGTCTTTTTTCTAATTCAGTGAAGAATGTTATGGTAGTTTTTTGGGAATAGCATTGAATTAAAAAATACTTTAGGCATTATGGCCATTCTGTCTATATTGATTCTTCCATGAGTGTAGAATATTTTTCCATTTTTTGTGTGTTATCTCTGAGTTACTTGAGCAATATTTTGTAATTCTCCTTTTAGCAGTGTTTCACCTCCTTGGTTAGCTGTATTCCTAGGTATCTTATTTCTTTTTGACAATTGTGAATGGGACTGTGTTCTTCATTTGGCCTTAGCTTTAATGTTGTTGGTGTGTAGGTATACTAGTGATATTTATACATTGATTTTGGATCCTGAAACTTTGCTAAGGTTGTATATCAGATCAATGAGCTTTTGGGCAGAGACTATGGCCAAAGTATAGAACCTCATCGTCTGCAAACAGGGATAATTGGACTTCCTCTCTTCCTATTTGGATGGCCTTCATTTCTCTTGCGTGATTGCTCTGGCTAGGATTTCTAGTACTATGTTTAATGAGATTTGTAAGAGAGGGCACCCTTGTCTTATGCCAGTTTTCAAGTAGAATGCTTCTGGCTTTTGCACATTCAGTATAATGTTGGCTGTGGACTTTTTAAAGATGGTTCTAATTGCTTTGAAATATGTTCCTTCAGTGCCTAGTTTGTCGAGGATTTTTAACATGAAAGGGTGTTGAATTTTATAGGATGCCTTTTCTATATCTACTGAAATGATCATGTGGTTTTTGATGTTTTTGTTCTGTTTATGCGGCAAATCACATTTATTGACTTGTGTATGTTGAATCAACCTCGCAACCCTGGGATAGAAGCTCCTTGATCATGGCGGATTAGCTTTTTGGTGTGCTGCTGGATTTGGTTTGCTAACATTTTGTTGACTATTTTTGCATCTATGTTCATTAGGGATACTGGCCTGAAGTTTTCTTTTTTTTTTTGTTGTGTGTCTGCCAGGTTTTGGTATCAGGACAATGCTTGCCTCATAGAATGAGTTAGGAAGGAGCCGCTCCCCAATTTTTTGGAATGGTTTCAGTAGGAATGATAACAGCTTTTCCTTTTATATCTGTTAGTATTCAGGTGTGAATCTGTCTGGTCCTGGGCTTTTTCTGGTTGGTGGGCTTTTTGTTCCTAATTTAATTTCGGAACTCGTTATTGGTCTGTTCAATGATTCCATTTCTTCCCGGTTCAAACTTGGAAAGTTGTATGTTTCTAGCAATTTATCCATTTCTTCCAGGTTTTCTAGCTTGTGTGCATAGAGGTGTTCATTATGAATAGTCTCTAAGGGTTTTCTCTATTTCTGTGGGGTCAATGGTAACATCCCCCTTGTCATTTTTTATTGTGTTTATTTGAGTCTTCCCTCTTTTTTTCTTTATTAGTCTAGGTAGTGGTCTATCTTTATTATTAATTGTTTCAAAGAACCAGCTCCTAGATTCATTGACCTTTTCTGTGCTTTTTTGCATGTCATTTTCCTTCAGTTCAGCTCCGATTTTGGTTATTTCCTGTCTTCTAGCTTTGCGGTTAGTTTGCTCTTGTTTCTCTCGTTCCTTGTGATGTTCGTTTTGTGATTAGAGATCCTTCTAAGTTTTTGATATGGGTGTTTTGTGCCATAAGCTTGCCTCTTAACACTGCTTTGTGTGTGTCCCAGAGATTCTGGTATGTTACATCTTTTTAAATTTTCATTAGTTTCAAATAATTTCTTGATTTCTGCCTTAATTTTGTTATTTACCCAGAGGTCATTCAGAAGCAGTTTGTTTGATTTCCATTTTAATGTATGGTTTTGAGCAATTTTCTTAACATTGATTTCTATTTTTATTGCACTGTGGTCCAAGAGTGTTGTTGGTATAATTTTGTGGGTTTTTAAAAAATTTTCTAAAGATTGTTTTATCCCCAACTCTCTATATCATATTTTTATTGTACCTTTAGATATGTTTGGATACACAAATGCTTACCATTGTGCCTACACTATTCAGTATAGTCACATGCTGTACAGGTTTGTAGCTAGGAGCAATAAGCTGTACCACATAGGTTGGCTGTATAGTAGTCTCTACCATCTAGGTTTGTGTAAGTACACTCCATGGTGTTCGTACAAGGACAAAATTGTCTAAGGATGAATTTCTCAGAATGTGTCCCAGTCGTTAAGTTATACGTGACTTGTAGTGATTCCTAACAAACTGAAGACAGTGGTAGAAAAAAAGTATTTTATTTCATTCTATGTCCTTTTATATTCTTTAAATTTGCTTAGATGTACTTATATTTCTTTTTTTAAATGTGCATTTTTTAAACAAGTGGAAGAGAAGATGGAAAAAAAGAACTTCATTGCTTGAGCATAGTTTGTTTTTGCCAGGCCTATCAAAATAACACAATCTTACTGCAAGAAGAGGCGCACCCTGGAATAATATCAGGATGCTGGCAAATGCTCTCCCAATTTTTCTCAGAATGAGAAAATGTAAATTTTAAAGTTTAAATTTTTTTAACATATGTAATCTTATGAGTAAGAAGGTTGACTATAGAAAAATTCTTCAAATTTCTCTGAGCGTTTAGAAAAGATAGTGGTTACTGCTGATATTTACCATTATAGAGCACTTATTTTATTCAGATATTATATCATTTAATTCTCAAAACCAGGACTGGCTACATAATTTGTGGGCCCAGTGCAAACTGAAAACAAGAGCTTCCTGTTCAAAACCTAAGAATTTCAAGACAGTGGAAGCAGAGCTTGAAAACAAGCGTGGAAGCCTCCTGAGCAGAGGCCCTGGGCCCCTGCATAAATTACCAGCCCATGAAGCTGTGCTTGCTTTTAACACACCTGTGAAGAAATGTGTTACTCCTACTTTAAAGATGAAGAAAATAATGCACAGATTTGAGATAAGAACCAACCAGCCCCAAATGTCACAGTGTATAAACTATGGATCTGGTGTTTAATAATTGTGGAGAGTGGCTCCAAGGCCTCTACTTATAACTGCTCTAAGAGGAATCAGCTCCCAAATGTAAAGACAAGTATTTCTAAACTCTTTCCCATTTTTACTAGGGAAATTAACTTACAGTTAAAATGAATAGTATTTTAAAAAGAAATGTACTTTCTTCTCATGATATCATTTGAGAGTCTTAAATAGACTCATAATCAAAATGAAGAAAGGTGACTGGGTAAAAGTATAGTTAGCTAGATACAAAGATTGTTGAATATAGGTCAAACTATATTCTATTCTAGTTTTGACTCTGCCATATTAAACATTTTAGTGAAGGCACTAAGTTATTCTTACCACGCTTGAAGTTTTCCTCATTCTAATGCATTGAGTGACAGGAGTATAATTCCAAAGATCTTAATATATAAATAGAAATGATAGATTTAAAACAACAATTTAGCAAAACTTTAAAAATTATTCTCTGTTTACAAAAGCAACATTTTGCAGATAATATCTTATAGAAGAAATTTGGAAACTAAAGGAATACAGAAATATACACTGTACAACAGAAATTATCTCTACTTTCTCTGTCAAAAACCAACCAATGTTTATGTCTAGCATTGTTTACTCAATATTATACAGCAAACGTTTTCCAATGACATTAAAATATTTGAAATAACACTCCATCCACATTCGTATACCATAATTTACTTAAACCATCATCTATGACATGAGGTTGTTTCCAAAAGTTACTGTTATAAAGACCCTGTAAACAAGGATAAATATTATATCTAGCCTTCAGCATCAAATTAAATCTAAATGTTAAAATGCTAGCTGAGAGAAATCTGTTTTCATAACATTTAAAGAGAAAATTACTTGATTACTGTATGTTTGGTGTACGTAATTATTTTGCATACTGGTATTTTTCACGTGGCATTCATCTTCACAATTATTTGTGTGATTATCATCTTCCCTATTTTACCGTAAGGTTCCTAAATATGGAGTTTCTATTTTACTCTTTTCTGAATGTCCTATAGTGAATATATATTCAATAAACATTAGAATTTTATAGAAACCTTGTGGTTCAGCTGCTGAATAACTTACAGAGTTTTAGAATTATTTGATTGACTCTGGTATCCAAAGCCACGAAACATTGGTTCTGGATGACGAATCAAATTAGATCTACTTCTAGCAAATAACTGGCATTATAGAGTTTGAAAATGATATTTATCAGGGTCATGATTATTAGATTTCAAATCTTTGAGACTATCAGGTAGAAATGATACTCAACTTACTCTGCTTTCGTTCAGAGCTCAAAACAAGTTTTAACAAGAGGAAGTCTTAAATCAGGCAGGATTCCTCTCGTTGTTAAGAACATCTTTCCCAATGGGGATAGTTTGCTTCCATGCTAAGAAAGGAGCTTTTTGTTTCAGGGAGCAGTGAGTTCTGTAATAATCAGGAGGTTATGTTAAATGGCCTTCATAGTCCCTCTCCTGTCTATATTTCCTAATGATTCTAACACATAAATAAGTGTTTACAGTCAATAACTAAAAGCCGTAAGGAAATTTAGTACATGACTGATTGTTTTTTATTCTGATTATATGAAGTAGGTTCTGAGAGTGATTATTAATTTGTTATATGTAATGAGTTCTACCCTATATTTACAGGGTGAATGCACAGTTTTCTTATTTCTCCATCCCGAAGGAAATGAAGTAGTATTTTTCAATTACAGTGTAGTAGTGATTATTATATAGAACTATTACAGACTCACGTCTTACTACTCTTTTATTAAAAATGATTCATTTTTCTTTCATAAAAGGTTTAGTATATTTTTAAATGCAGCTTCACAGTATATCATGTTGTCATTTCCCTTTACCCTCCATGGGCACATCTATCCAATTTTATAAGTAGATATCAAGAAAATATTAATATTACAGAAATTAAGAGCCAAATTTTTAGTAGCACAAATGTTCCATAAGATTAGATATAACTGCATAAATTAGCTTGGTATTTTCAGAATCTCTGCATTCTGATCTGTACGTTTAAAATTAGGTATTTTCTGAATCTGTAAAATATTATCTTCTAGCCACCACTGTATGCAAAGAAAGTTTGCTCATGGTTAAAAAAAATATTCAAATAGAAAAATTAATTATCTTGGGATCCTACTAAAAACTACATTTTCTTTGCAAAGAAAGTTTTCTCATGGTTAAAAAATATTCAAATTAAAAAATAAATGCTCTTGGAACCCTACTAAAAACTACATTTTCTTTTTTACTAGAAATAAACCTAATTTTATCACGTAATGGTCATTTTGTGTTGGGTGCAATGTTTGAGTTTATATTTTAAGCTTTTTTTAGAGCTACGTTGCTTTCTGCTTTCGTCTTGACATAACTTGTCGATAGACTATAATTAAAGTTGTTTTAGGTTCAGTGATTGATTCTAAATAATGAATCTATGGAGATCCTAGAAAAGATAAAACCTGTGCTTGGCAAATGTAGAAAGTGTAACTCTTAGTATCCTTTTAGCCTACCAAAATGGAAATCCTTCAGGCCCTCACATATGTAAAGATGTGTCTTCAACAAAAGGTAGCCTTTTTAAGCTATATATGTCAAAGCAATTTTTACTTAAGACATCATGGACAAGATTTTATTCCTTCGCTGTTCACTGCCAATTTGGAAGCTGAAATAAGAAGATCCTGAGGCTTTTCCCATTTCCTCATATGAAAGGAATCAGTCCTCATGTATGAGGCAGGGAGATTACTACAAACCCTTCCCTTACCTCTTGGCAAATTCAGGAAAATTGCTAAAATGAATCTTGACCCAGCCAGATCCCTGCTCCTATGCTTGTAACTAAAGGCAGTTTCAATGCAGGCCTCTTTTGATTTCCTTGGAAACAGACCTTGCAAATAAGTTGGATTACCAGAAGGATAACATCCCAAGAGGTAATGTTACAATCATCATGAGAGGAGCTCTTTGAGACGGAGAATATGATAAGGAATGATTGTGTCACCATTATATGACTTGTCTATCTCGTAATGCCCATGTATTGAGGTGATGGCCTCTCATGTCTTGGCTCACAAAATGTATTATTCCGAAGATGGATGAACTGTTGCCCCCTGTCGGCTGCCAAAAGTATGAACAGGAGGTAATTGAGAGTCTAAACCAAGAAGTGTCTCCAGTGATGAATTTGGGAACTCAAATATTTGAACATAATCACTAATTTAAATCAAACAAGAGTAGTGTGTTTTTTAGCATTCGAATAACATTCAACCTAAAGATAAATATGGACTAATAGGTTCTTTATGTTAATCTTTTACTGTAATTTTAAAAGCTGTTTCACTTATTTGATTAAAGAGTCATTCATTACCAAGTTGAAATAATTTTATTTAAAAATGTATAACATAAAATAATCAATGTATATGATAACCAAAAATGCATTCTACAAACTATTAATAAGCATTTAAAATGTGCTAGGCAATGGAATTGGTACTGATGTACGTTAGTAAAATTTATATTAATGTAAACATTTTAAACAGCATGTATAATTAACTATCAGAATGAATTATACTCTACATTTTTCTCCTTTGCCCCCACCCCTTATTTCCTACAGTTTGACCAATATATTGAAGGGGCACTAAATTTACTTTCGATGTTGAGATTACTTTCCTTTGCTATTTCAGTCAACCTAACTTAAGTCAGATAAAACAATTTTATTAGGCTTCAATATGGTGCTATTTTGATCTGAAGGTCAATCTACCAACAAGCAAGAACAGTTTCTCATTATTTTCCTTTGCCACTCCATGCAGTCTTTACTGAAGTCTTTCGAGCAATGTCTGACCTCTGTTTCAATACTTCTCACAGATTTCACAGGCTGTCACCACCACTCAGCCATCACTAACACAGACAACTGTAATGGAAACAGTAACTATGGTGACCACAAGGGAACAAATCCTGGTAAAGCATGCTCAAGAGGAACTTCCACCACCACCTCCCCAAAAGAAGAGGCAGATTACTGTGGATTCTGAAATTAGGAAAAGGTGAGAGCATCTTAAGCTTTTATCTGCAAATGAAGTGGAGAAAACTCATTTATAGCAGTTTTGTTGGTGGTGTTTTCACTGCAGCAGTATTTCCAGAAGCCTCGGTTACCTGTAATGTCAGTTAATGTAGTGGGAAAAATTATGAAGTACATTTTAAAACTTTCCCAAGAAATCACTATCGCAACAGAAACTAAATGCTTAATGGAAATGGTGTTTTCTGGAGTGAAAGAAGAAACTATAGAAACTATAGGTGATAAACTACTGTGGTAGCATTTTAATCCTAAAAGTTTCTTTCTTTTTTTTTTTTTTTTTATTTTCTCCTTATAAAGGGCCTGCTTGTTGAGTCCCTAGTTTTGCATTAAATGTCTTTTTTTCTCCCCGTAACGGAAAGTGCATTTTCATGAAGAAGTACACCTATAATAGATGAGATCCATCCTGCTAGTTTACTAGAACATGATGTCTCAATGTGCGCATCCTAAATCAGGAGTAATTACAGAACAGATTTCCTGTTCTTTGATATTTATAAAGACTTATCTTGAAGGTGTTAGAATTTTTAACTGATCTTTTTGTGAATATTCAGAATTATGCATTTTAGATAAGTTAGGTATTATGTAAATCAGTGGATATATTAAAATGATGGCAATAAAATTTTATGAGTGCAAAGCTGGCATAAAAATTATTTTAAAAGGTACAATTTCCCTTTCATTCCAGTTATTGTAATTCTAAGATTAAGAAAGAACATTAAAATCTGCCGTATGTTTTTAAGCAGCATATGTTTAGAAACTCATGGAACACTTGACATTAGAATTTGTGTATACCAGGGTAGAGAAGTATGAAAAGAACACACATCTAAAAATACCATGTCAGATGTTCTAAGAAAAAAATAAATCTTGAAAAGTTATTCAAATACATTATTTGGGGCTTTCAGTATTTCTCTATTAACTAATGACTTATGACCTACTTTGATAATTCCAAAGTAAATCACTGGGCCTTTTCTCCCTGGCTGTGTCAGCTTGGCTAAGCAAATCCACTAGCCCAGGGGTCACCAAACGAAGGCCTGCTAACCAAATTTAGCATACTGCCAGTTTGGTATGTCTCGTTAGCCAAGAAGTGTTTTTACATTTTCAAATGGTTGAAAATAATCAAAAGAAAAATAATATTTTATGACATGTCAAAATTACATAAAATTCAAATTTCAGTGTTATAAATAATGTTTTAGTGGAACACAGCCATACTCATTTATTTATCATTTATGATTACTTTCGCATTATAAAGGCAGAGTTTGAATAGTTGTAACACAAACTGTATTGTCCACAAAGCCTAAAATATTTATTATCTATCCTGTCACAGAAAAAGTTTGTTCACCCTTGCTCCAGTCAAATGGCTCTCAAACTCTATGAATATTAGCATTCTTTTTGGGGCAACAACTTTCAGGAACTTCCAAGCACTCTACTCATGATGGTAATAGAAAGTCTTACAAAAATTGATGGGGTAAAAAAGCATAATGGCACAAATCCATGAAGCTCTTGAAGAATTTTTTTTTATTATTCCTAGTAAGATGTACATTAACTTGTTTGTTGTCATATTAAACATGTGTTTATAGACAACGCTTAGTGGACATACAGATTTATGGATACTTTGCAACATTCCAACAACCCTCCGACAGTTCTCCAAACAGAGTAATAGGGACACCTAGTTGCCTAACACTTTTTAATGTCTTCAGAACTTGCCTAATACAGAAATTAACAAAGCAAGCTGATTCATGTCAATCTCTGTCTTCAAAAGCTTATTATTGCCTCCTGTTTGGAGAATGGATTGTGTTACAAAAAAAAAAAAAGTGTGTTCTGACTTCTTTTTGTTTTCAGGAAAGAGTGGCTAGTGGTGAAATACCTTGTCTCCAAAATGTGTTTGTATCATAAGTTTTCAGCAATTTTTGTAAGTGCCTAAATGAGAAGTCCCATTGGGCACATAAAGAAAGATTCTTCAAATAAAAGCTAACATAAATTGAGGATTTATTATGTGCTCAGTAGTAGATTCAATGCTTTATTGGCATCGCATGTATTTTTCCCAATAACCTCCCAAAATAGGTATGGCTATAATTACTTTATAAAATTATACACAGCTACAGAGTACCTGAGACAGGATTTGAACTGAGGTAGCTACAAAACCTAGGCTGTATAGTAAAATGTCTTTTTCGTAGATTTATGACTAAGGTAATCCTATTGATTTACCTGAAGCCATCCCAGTTACACCTGTTGTCCCAGCATAATTATATATAGCATCAACTTTCACTCTCAAGTTTGTCCTGATTCGGACAGCAAAATTATCTGAACACTCTATATAAGACACTTGATTGATGAATTTAGACTGAACGAAGATAGCAAAAAGGCAAACATTTAGGAACACATTCATTGATAATTGTCGACAGGGTGGAATCTTGTTAAAGTATTGTAATGATAAAAGAGGCATCATGCAAATATAACCATAAGCTTTATATTAGCTAGTGCCCCATATTTGTATCATCTGAAGCCCACTAATATTTCACTGAATATTGAGGTCTTGACCATCTGTTGAATAGTGTTTTATTTAAATGATGTCCTCTTCCAGCTTCTGTGACACACTACCAGTTGTCACCCACGACTCTTTACCTGACTTGTTTTATTCCTTCTGCCTTATTCCCATGGGAGTATCACACAGATCCTTCTCTTTGCCTTTCGGACTTCTTTTTTTTTTGAGACAGTGTCTTGCTCTGTCACCCAGGCTGGAGTGCAGTGGCGCGATCTCAGCTTACTGCAACCCCCGCCTCCTGTGTTCAAGCGGTTCTCTGCCTCAGCCTCCTGAGTAGCTGGAATTACAGGCGCCCGCCACCACATCCAGCTAATTTTTTTGTATTTTTTAGTAGAGACAGGGTTTCACCATCTTGGCCAGGCTGGTCTTGAGCTCCTGACCTGGTGATCCACCCACTTCAGTCTCCCAAAGTGCTGGGATTACAGGCGTGAGCCACCGTGCCCGGCCTTTTGACTTCTTTATCTGGATTGTCTCCTCTCATTGATTCGAGCCTGGCTCTAAGTGAGTGACTCCCAAATCATGTAGCTCCAGATGTGAAACTCTCCCTCAAATTAAAGCTTTATATCTCTAAAGCTATTTCCGCTTGTGCATCCAGCTACTGCCTCAATGTTCATTTTTATCAAATGCAAACATTTGTTCCTTCCAATTAACCATACCTACTTATACATTGCACACGTTTTAGTTATAATTCATTGTCTATGTGTCTAGAGAAGTAGCAAATATTTAAAAAATCATGGCTTTTGGAATCAGAATTACTCAGGTTTGAATGCTGCCTTTTTTTTTTTCCAGCTTTTATTTTAGGTTCAAGGGGTAAATGTGCAGGTTTGTTACACGGGTAAATTGCGTGTCGTGGCTGTTTGGTGTACAGATAATTTTGTCTCTCAGGTAATCAGCATAATATCTGATAGGTAGTTTTTACATCCTCATCTGCCTCCCACCTTCCACTCTCAAATCGGCCCCAGTGTCTATTATTCCCTTCTTTGTGTCCATGTGTAGTCAGTGTTTATCTCTCACTTATAGGTGAGAACCTGTGGTATTTGTGAAACCTGCCCGTTTTAATTACTAGCTTATGAGCGCAGGCAAATTACTTGTTATCTGTGCCTCAGATTCCAGTATTCTCACTTTATAAAACAGCAGTCATGAGGATTAAATAAGCATTTAATACATTGCCTTTAAGGTGGTAAACATTCAATAAATGCAGTGGTTACGATTCCTGTTTGGTGGTGGAGAGCACAGAGATGATGAAGATGGAGGAAGATTGCGATGGGTAGGAGGGGTAGAAGTGATGGTGGGAGAGGGAAAGATAGTAGAGGTGATGACAGTGGCAGAGGTAGTGATGGAGACGGTAGTCATATATTATTGACGGAAAAATTCCATGATAAACATTATCTCAAACCTAACAAATATAAAATTACCTTCCTGTTTTCCTCTTCAAAACACAATTTACCACCTGACATCTCCAGTTCTGTGAATCTTTCTTCTACTTTCTTCTCCTTATTTGTTATAATTAGATTGTATTATTGGGCAAGTGCCATCATTTCAGTCATTTCATGATCATTCGAATTGCCAAGTCCATAACCTGAGCCATATACCTCACTGTGGAGAGAACTGCCCTCCTTTCTAATTGATTTACTAAAATGAATATATCTAAAATGATGCTTTTTGCTGTCTCTCCAGACGTGCGAATTCCCATAACCCCAGATGCGTCCAAAGTAAAACCCAAGTGCTTCCTATGGCATTCAGTACTATTCTCATTCTCCACTAATTTTATGTCTACCTTCCCAATAATCATTATTCCACTTCAGTCAGTAAATTACATTCATTGTGTTGTATGCCTTCACGCCACTCACATAAAATTTCTCATTGCCAGTCACAACAAAGGAAGCCTATTATTACACTTCTTTATATTTTACTTAGATTCCATTGTAGTAAATAGCGTGGATACAATAAGTAACCAATAAATGTTTGTTGAGAGAGTGAGTGGTATATAATTCAAATAATCGCAGTAACTAAAATTTGACATTCTAATATCATTTAAAAATTCTACCTAGCTCTTCCTGGAATTGTTCTTAATAATAAACGTGACCATTCTGATGATCTTTAATAATTCCAATTTTACCCGTTAGGGTATCCTTATTTACCCAAAACAATTAAGGGATTTAAAATTCAGCTTTCTACCACATAGTTTCTTAACTATCTAAGGTACATTTAGTTGATTCCTAAATAATTATACAGTTTCTACATATGTTGTATTTATTGCATAAATTTTTCTCTTTGCACTGAGATTTGCAAAAGTGTCTGATGATCTTGGGTCACAAGATAATTATTTCTAATAGCAAATTATTCCTGCAATCCAGTGATATTATTTTACACGTAGGTAATTATCAGAGTACGGAACTCAGCCTAGGTTAAAACTAGATCTATTATCTAGTTAATTGGTATTTATCCAGGAGATTAGTTCCTAATCGTGTAGCAGTTATTTTAAGGGATTTTTCAAAAAAGCTTTAATTTATACTTTTGTAGCAACCAGGCAAAATGAATGGCAAATTGTTTTTAAGTGAATGCCATCTTAAGGATAATTTCCCCCAAGTGAAGTGTTCATAAATGAATATCTTTGTCCTCAAGGATATTGTAGAGGCATTTTGAAATGCCTCAGTTCACCTGGTCTGTTTTTTCCCCTCCTGGGTAAGCAGACAGAATGTAAGCTTGCTTTCTCGGCTATTTCCTGCATCCTAACTAAATAGAAGGGTAAATTGGCTGATCTACATACCTGCGTTATTATTATATATTCTACTTTTCAGTTTGTTTCTGTTTTTTGTTTGTTTGATTTTCTTTTTATGGCTGCTGTCCAGATGAAGTTAAATTGTGTCACATCTCTGGAAAGAAAATAGATAACAGATAAGACCGCTCTGAAGTTTTATGAGACTCATGCCTAAAACGTTTTTGTTTTAGATACTGATTATAACTTCAGTTTCTAAATTAAAATCTGAAAGTTGTATGGCAAAATATACCAATTTATTTGAAGGACCTAATTGGATGATTAATGTGTCTGTGAACTTTTTTTTAATGTTCTATATGATAAATTGATCCTAAAATATCTGGGATGTTAAACTCAGTAATGACACTTTTGCCCATTGGCACAGCCCATAGAAACAAAACATTTTAGATGATTTGCTTCTTTTTTTCCTAAGGAGACTAGACTTATGCATGGTTACAGGTTAATTGAGGTCCAGAAAGGTTAAATAACTTGCTTTCAGTTGCAAAATAAGGACTAGTGCTGAGTCTCCTAAATCCATTCTAGTGTTATAGTTGCAATGTCATGTTTCTTTTTATGTATTAAAGGAAAATGACCTTGGTCATAAATTCAAATTTCACTTTAGACACTATTTTTGGTTAAAAAAAAAAAAAAAAGAAATAGAAATCTTGCATACCATCTTCACATCCTCAAAAACATAACCATCTATTAAATGTTCTTGAGATTATGTTGTCTTATGCATCAAGAATAAATCAACAACTGTTTTGAAGAATATAGTAATGTGAATTTTAGAGAATGCTATGGGATCAGAGAATACTTAGAACAGTAATACTCAAACTGCAGTGCATGAAACGGTATCATCACCTGGGACCTTCTCTGAAATGCAGATTTGGAGGGCCCTTCCCAAACCTGCTGAATCAGAAACTCTGCTGGTGGGCCCAAAAATATTTTACAAGCACTCTAGGTGATACTGGTACACCATAAAACTTGAGAACCCTCGCACTTGCATGACAACAGTGGTTGTCATGCTTTAGCATGCATAGGAGTCACCAGAGTTTCTAATTCTAATAGGCGTGGAGTGGTGCCCAAGAATTTTAATTTCTAACAAGGTCCCACGTGATCCTGCTGCTACTGATTTAGGGCCCACACTTTGGAAATCAGTTCACTGGAGTGTCTTGTCAGTTACAGTCTGACCCCTGATTCTCTTTCCTCATGCCAGCCCCCATAAAGGGGCTTTCACGTATGTCCCTGTGAAGAGACCACCAAACAGGCTTTGTGTGAGCAACAAGGCTGTTTATTTCACCTGGGTACAGGTGGGCTGAGTCTGAAAAGAGAGTCAGCGAAGGGAGATAGGGGTGGGACCATTTTATAGGATTTGGGTGGTTAGTGGAAAATTATAGTCAAAGGGGATTTTTCTCTTGTGGGCAGGGGCGGGGGTCACAAGGTGCTCAGTGGGGGAGGTTCTGAGGCAGGAGAAGGAATTTCACAAGGTTAATCACTCAGTTAAGGTGGGGCAGAAACAAATCACAGTGGTGAAATGTCATCAGTTAAGGCAGGAACCCGGCATTTTCACTTCTTTTGTAATTCTTCAGTTGCTTCAGGCCATCTGGACGTATAGGTGCAGGTCACAGGAGAAATGAAGGCTTAGCTTGTGCTCAGAGGCCTGACAGGGGCCATCTATTCCTGGGTAGGTTAAGGGATGCTACTGTTGCATCTTGTGACACCTTATTGCTTTATGATGAAGGGAACTATCCATATGCTTGTTTCATCCACTAGAATTAAAGCCTCCCTGGGCCAGGATCCATTTCTTGTTCCTTACCTGTGTGGAGTCTTCTGTGTAGTAGATGCTCAATTCAAGCTGTGAATAGAAATGCACTATAATGAGAACTGGTCCTACGAGATACTATATGTATCTTTGGATGTCTGGCTACAGCAGCTATGTGAAAATGTATTCTTCCAGAATGCAAGGCGTAAAAGAATATCAACAGAGAAGAAGACAGGATCACATTCCCAGAGCTGTGACATATAGTTTTGTTTGTTCTTTGAGTGAAGAAAATGGTACTCATACTTATTCATCTAAAAGGAGAAGCATAGTTGAGTGCAAATAAAAGTCAGTTTTTAATCAGAAGACCTGAGCTATCTCTATTCCCTTACGTACTCCTGATTCTTTCCTTTACCCTCTCATACTCTACATCAAGCACTGAAACTGCTCTCAGCAAGGTCGCCAGAGAGCTCCTTAATTGCCAGCTCCAAAGGTCACTCTTCAGTTCTTTTCCCTTTTTGACCTTTGTCTTGTGCTTGACAGAAATGATTAGTCCCTTCTTGAAATTTTTCTCTCCTGCAGTTTCTGGGACATTGTTCTCTCCTGTTTTCTTTCAGAGTATATCTTCCCAGTCTTCTATTCCTGCCCTTTAATGTCAGTCTCCATAAGACTCAAATTGTGATTTTATTTTCTTCTTATGATGCTTTATTTTTGGGGGAAATATCATTTATAATCTTTATCATTCACCTATATTTTTGATTCACAAATTGATATTTCTACCTCTCCCTCTCTCCTGATGTTCATGCCTGTATAATTCAAATGCTTGTAGGCTATGTATTCCTGGATTTCTGACTGGAATCTAAAATATAGTTTTGCAGTTTAGATCGTACAACCCTAGAGAGGGTCATTCACATCATAGTCTCTAAGAATGGCACATCCTGAACTTGTGCAGTGAACAACGTGTGCAGCCATTCACAGTGGTCTTGATATCTGCCACATCACTAACTCCCTCCAAATGTACCTGTTAAATTCTCTTTAGTTTGTTATTTTTTTCTACATCCTTGCTGCCTTCACCCCAGTTAAAACAAATTTTTCTGTATGAAATTTTTAACTGATTTCTCTGCCTCTGATCTCACCTCTCTTATCCTTGCTCTTCACAGCCTCCCGAGGGGTATCTGAAAATGCAGTTTTAATTAGATCATTCCCCTGCCCGTAAATCTTGAAATGCATGGCATAGAAATTCTTTTGTGGTCTTTAGCTGTCTACCTCTCCAGCTTCACTCCTTTCTCCTCTGCTCCTTTTTTAAAAAAATATACCAGTGCTACTCAAAATAATCTGCAAACTTTTTATTACCAGTCCACAATTGAGATAAGAAGCTTCAGCCAGAATATAAATCAATGTACTGCTTCCTTTGTCAAGAAAGTTTGACAGTTAAAAGCAAAATAAGATGAAATCGTTGGTTTAGTGACTCAGTTGATTTATACTCTGGTGAGAACTCTTTTCTTCTCACAGACTAATAGCAAACAGTTCACTGTCTGCTACAGACTGTACTTTGATCCCCACTGCCCTATGCTTTAGGTTAAATTAACCACTCTTTGATCTCCAAATGCTCTGTGCTTTCTTAAGCTTCTGTTTGTTTGTACCTACTGTTTTCTCTACCTAAGATTCTCTTTAGATACCTTTCTTTTTCCCATCCCCATGTTACCTGCCACCGTGCTACTAACCACCTTGTCTTTCTGGTTACCTTACCTTTCAGAGGCAGTTCTCAGCCATTTGTGGGTTTTTTTTTGTTTTGTTTTTGTTTTTTTGAGATGGAATCTCACTCTGTTGCCAGGCTGGAGTGCAGTGGCGCGATCTCGGATCTCGGATCTCGGCTTACTGCATCCTCTGTCCCGTGGGTTCAAGCGATTGTCCTGCCTCAGCCTCTCACGTAGCTGGCACTACAGGCAAGCGCCACCATGCCCAGCTAATTTTTGTATTTTTAGTAGAGATGGGATTTCACCGTGTTGGCTAGGATGGGCTCGATCTTTTGACCTCATGATCCGACTGCCGCGGCCTCCCAAAGTACTGGGATTAGAGGCATGAGCCACAGTGCCCAGCCACTTCTCAGCCTTTTTAATGCTTCCATTAAAACACTTGCCAAATTGTATGGTAATGACTTTATTTTTGCATGCCTGTATCTCCAGTAAACGCCTTGAGGGAAGAAATCATTTCTTGTCATCTCTAGACCTACAATGCATAAACCAGAAGTCAGCTCATAGTAGGTATTGAATAAATATTTATTGGATGTTGACGAGGGATTTTCCAGGTTTTGTGCGAGTCTTGTCAGAAAAACAAAATCACTGTGATTTAAAGAGAGGAAACGTAATACAAGGAATTGGCTAAGCAGGTAGTAGAAAACTGAGTCGCAGCGCAGGGGATGGAGAGGCAACTCAAAGCACTAGCAACGTAAGGAAGCTGCTAATATCCCTAGAGCTGGAGAAACAATACAGAAAAAGTGATATTACCAGAGCTCAGAAGCTGGGGCTTTCTAAAAGAGATTAAACTAAAGTTAGGACTGCCAGGCAGAAAATTGGATTGTTGAAGAGGGAGCTAGCTATCCAGAGAAAACTGAAGCTGCAGTAGAGATAGAGCTGCTCTAGAAATGCCACCCAAGGTAGTTGGAGAAGAAAAAAGACCTTGGCTTTTCTCTTCCTCCCACCTTCCAGTATTCTGCCATTGCCTCCAAATGAACAATTAGGAGGGCAAGTGGTGTTGGGAAATGTATATCCCTCTAATACAGAAAGGACAGAAGAAAAGTGGGGAATAGATCTGAGAGCAGATGGGCATATTACTGCACAGATGGGTTCTGGCCTTGCAGCTTCTACTCATAAACTATGTGACTTAAGTCACTTAATCTCCCCAAGAATCTATTTCGTCACCCCTGAAATGGAATTTATATGGCCTTCCCTGTTTGCCCTCACACTGTGGAAATTATATGACATGTGTTTATCTTGAAGAATGTTTACATTTAAAAAAAAATGCCTCCTTTCCCCAGGAGAAAGTTGAGTTTCCAATTATTAATTCAGAAATGCTATCTTCCCATTACCACATTTATGCAATAATAGAAAATATTATTCTTATTCTGACATCTTCTGAGAATATTCTTAGTAAAGTCTTCCCTGGTCAGAAACCTGTCTCTACAGATGAACGCATATTATGCTACCACAGAGATATAAAAATGACGCCAGGCTGGGATGGCCTGAATTGTGTCCTCCCTAAATTCTTATATTGAAGCTCTAATCTCCAATGTGATGGAATTTGGAAATGGAGACTTTGGAAGATAATTTGATTTGGATGAGGTCATGAAGATAGGGCTTTCTTGAGGAGATTAGGACCCTTATAAGAAGACACAACAAAGAGCTTGCTGGCTCTTTCTCCCTGCCTTGGTAGGACACAGCAAGAAGGAGGTTGTATTAGGCTGTTCTTGCACTGCTATAAAGAAATACCTGCGACTGAGTAACTTACAAGAAAATTGATTTAATTGGCTCACAGTTCTGCAATCTGTAGAGGAAGCATGGTGGCATCTACTTCTGGGGAGGCCTCAGGAAGCTTCCAATCATGATGGAAGGCAAAGGGGGAACAGGCACATCACATGGAAGAATGGGACAAGGAGACTGAGACAGTGCAGGGGGAGGTGGCACACATTTGTAAGTGAGCTCTCTCAGGAGAACTCACTATCGCAAAGACAGCACTAAGCCGTGAGGGATCCGCTCCCTTGATCCAAACACCTCCCACCAGGCGCCATCTCCAGCGCTGGAGTTTCCAGTTCAGCAGAAGATTTGGGAAGGGACGAATATCCAAACTATACCAGAGGCTGTCTACAAGCCAGGAAGAAGGCCGTCACCAGGAACTGACCCTGCTGGTACCTTAAGTTTGGAATTCTAACCTATAGAACTGCAAGAAATAAGTGGCTTTTGGTTAAGCCACCCAGTCTATGGTATTTTGTTATGGCAGCACAAGCTGACTAAAAACTGGCTTTGTAAAGCAATGAGTATTACTTCTGTTTTGACTAAAGTTCATAGTGATGCTTACTAACAGAGTAGATGGATTGAAACAGGTCATGATGCTGGCAGTGGGGCATTAAGTACACGTCAGATTGAAATGGCTTTCCACACTGCGCTAGATCCTTTCTGAACCCGGGTTGGAAGTTATTTAAACTTGAAAGACCCACAAGTATGTTGAATTATCTTAAACTCAAGGACCTTTCACACTGAGAGTGTTTAAAGTTTAAATTGCCTCCCACAGGGTCCAAGTCACCATCCAATGCATGGTGGGTTTCTTTGAACACTTCTATAGTCATTATGAGTCCACATCGTTTCAAGAAAGAAGAGACAGCAACATTAGTTTTCATGCTAATTTTCCTTTTCACTCAACTAATACCTAATGGATTGCTATGGTTTGTAAAACACTCCAGTTACTTTAACTGTAAACCTAAGCTTTCCCTCAGGAAGCTTGCACCCGGCATAAACTGTCATGAAGAAGTACTAATAAAATGTTAGAAAAATTGTAAGGAAGAAAAGTTCACTTCCTGCTTGAGAGTTAGGCATTGAAGACTCATGGGAAAATTAGCATCTGACTGGACAATTAAAGAGTAGGGAAGCATTGGGCTCAAGATGAGGAAAGTGACAATTCATTGCAGGGGAAAGCCTATATATGAACAAAACTTACATGGGATTAAGTATTCTTGTTTGCCTCCAGCGGAAGTATGAAGTAAAGGAAGTTTAGAAGTAAGGAATGAGGTTGAAAAGGTAGGTTGGGTTCATAATAACTAAAGGTATTCAATAAAAGATTAAGGAATGTAGACTTTAACCTTCTGGTCTTGGGGAGCCATTGCATATGTTTGAGAGAGAGAAATATGATATGGCTACTGTGAACCATATCATTTTGATCTCACTTGAGAGTTGGGAGAGAGAGGCCATCTTACTTTGGTTTTATAGACTGGGAAGGGGGTCAGAAAAGTTTTCTCTAAAGGGCCAGACAGTAAATATTTTAGATTTTGTGTATCATAAAATTTATTTTAAAACTACTCAACTCTGCTGCTATACCTAGAAAGCAGCCATAAACAATGTATAAATGAATGAGCATGACTGAGTTCCAGTAAAATTTTATTTACCAAATTAGATGGCAGACCATATTTGTCCCATAGAACATAGTTTGGGGATTCCTGCACTAATGGGTAAAATGAGAGTATTTTGCTGTTGATTTTTGTTTATATGTTTCATTGTCTTTGTTATAGCTATGTTTGCAGTTTTTATTCTTGTTATTCCAATTGTGGCTTTTACTTTTATCAGTCATTAAGAAGACACTAAAACAAATATGACTACTCTCACACGTGAGAAAGTGAGAAATGACATAGGGCTTAAAGCCAGTTAAAAAAGGATCATGGAAGATAATAACAACAATAGCTAATATGTATATGGCTTCTACCAAATATTTGCTACATATTAATGTATTTCACACTTAAAATAGCATTACGAAGTAAGTTTTATTATTGTCACTCTTTGCCAGTGATAACAATGTGTCCTAGAAATTTCAAGTGACTTGCTCATGGTCACATAGTTTACAGGAAGCATCGCAGCTAGGACTTGAACCCAGACAGCCTAGCTCAGGGTGCTGCCTTCGGAAACTCCTCGCCTTGCTATCTTGTAATAAGTTAAAGGTGATTTCATCAAATTATTTAGCTGAAATAAAATGCTTGACTGGGACTCCTTAAGAATTTGCCAAAGTCTGTGGACACTGCACTTATTGTAGATTATGTCTGTTCTACATTCTGAAGTATCATTTTCTCTAGCGTCCCGTGGGAACACTTGATTATCTTTAAATACAGAGACCTTTTTCACTGAAAAGATTTCTTTAAAATTTAGACGTCTTTTTCAGCATCAAAAATAAGTGGAATTTCCATATAATTGAACTTTTTTTTTTCCCAAGTGTAAGACTTTTGGAGCTCACCATGGTCTTAACCACATTATATAATGAGTAGTGACTTTTTTCATCTATGCTTAATATTTTCTCTGATGTGAGAAAATGTATCATCAGGTTAGAAAGTTGAGGATTTTAGGAAATTAAGGGAGATTCCAAGGTAATAATAAATTGGGAAATAAATTATTTTATATTGCCATTAGGGTACAAAGTATACAACTAAGGATCATAGTTTAATGAAAATTTTCAGAATTAATATCCTGATATTAGAGACTTCAATCAAATTCTCATATAATCCAAGATAGCGTAGTCAAAACCACTAAATTACTGTACTGTGTAGCAATGAACAGTAATTTTATATTGACTTATCCTTATTTTTTTTTTTTAAGATGGGTTTCTCTTTTATTTGGAGCAAAAGAAAAATGTAGTGTGGTAGAAATCTTTGGATTCAGACAGACCTTTTCTTGAGTCTTGACTCAGTGCTTCACTGTGTATTGAAACTAAATGAAGATCTTCAACTTTTCTATTTATGATCAATGTACAAAAATAAAAACTATTAACGGATAACTACAAGGTTTCTTGAGAGATTAAGTTTTCTTTTTGAAAGCCTGTGACCTGATTAAGATGCTTAAAATGATATATGTCTCTTTTCTGTTCTTTAAATTTGAATGGAAGTTTGGCATTTTAAAAAACTTTAGGTGATATAGGAGTATAATTTTAAGCAGCTTTATAGAGCACGAGTATCCACATATTTAATTAAACATTCAAAAATTAGTTAAAATCAATGAACTTGGGAAAGAAAACTACTTGGTACATAATCCAGAAAATTTTACTAAATTATTTGAACTAAGCATGACTCTCCAAACTGTGGACATATTTTCTCAAGGGATTCTATGTATTATGGTTTCAAGGTACTTTTGTGTGTACCTCCAAATGGCTGAAGGCATTTTAACAGTGAATCTGAGAGTGTCTTACTAACATATTATTTGTACACTATTTTATCTATATCTTTGGACATTTTATATTTCTGTGTAAGTAAAACTTCCATGAAAATTCCATTTGTCACCGTATTATCATTATGTAGATAAGAAAACGAAAGAGAAGCCAAATTGAAGACAAGCTCTGAAAGGGAATGTGCGCCCTCTAGTGACCCACATTTATTTCTCACAAGGACATAGGCAGCTTTTGGGTTTCACCATTTTAAATAAACTTTACATTTGATTTTAAAATATATGACTCAGGATTTTCAACTTGAGTATATTATATTGTATGATCAGAGATTTATTACTCTGACAAGATTACATCTATAATTTAAGAGAATATTTATATTAACCTGTGTTAAGGTGATTTTCTTGCACAGAAGTGTGTTTCAAAGGGACTTTCAGTTTATTGAAAATGAAAAGTAGGCTTTAGGCATCTGTGGCTTAGCAGCATTTTATTTCCCACCCTCTGGGTCATGCAGTTTTTGCCCACGTGTTTTCACACTCCTTGGCTTTATAACTAATTCCTCTAATGTAGCAGTATCTGACATTTTAGAATTTGTGGGGGTTTCTTACCTTTTAATTTTTAATGTTGTTTCTCTCAAAGATATATAAACAAAACTTATAAAATGTGACATCTGTTCGACCATGTCACACTTTAGAAATAAATATTACCAATGAATTTTGAAATGATTAAGATTTAATACTAAATTAAGGTAGGAAGATGATTTTAACATCATTTCTACCTACTAGATGTCAAAATATTTTAGGTAAGTTTTACTTTGTGCAGAGAAGCAATATTTTACAGCAGTTTTATTCTCTTCACTGCAATCAATGATTCTATGGGTACCAAGATGAATATCAATACCAAATAACTCAGATATTTTTGGCATTAATAGCTTAAAATATTAAATCGTTGAATTTGTATGCAAGGGCATGTATTTTAAAAAGCAGAATTTTTAAACATATTTAGTATATAATTCGGTGTGCCATAATTGATAGTAAAGAAGATTTTCAGTTTTAAGGACAATATTTTGTGTTTGGACTAGAATTCAGCTTTTGAGGCACATGTTAAATAGGCATATTTTAGGACAAGGTAAACGCCACAGAAATTGATTTTTTAGTATCTTTTAAAGATGCATTTCAGTGCAATATGAAATCGTTAAATTTTACTGTACTGAAACATATTATTTTATGAGTGATGTGCTTAAAATTACACATATGAAACTAGAAATACATTTGAGACCATGCAAATATAAGGAAAAATAGGTTTTTGATAGGAATGTTGATATAGCAGTTTCTACTAACTGATGACAGAGTCCTTTGTCATCTGTCGCATTGTTCCAGGTGCTGTGTAAACCACTGAAGAGTTTATAGGCTTTTTTATTACAACTGGAAATTATAACATCTTTAGATTTTATTTAATTTGATTGCTAGGTGAATAGACTAATGTAATTGGAATATGAAAGCCACAATATAAGCAAAGCTGATCTCAGTTTTTGTATCTTGGGTCAAAACCTCTTTAATTAGACAGGTAAGTAAACATATTTACAAGTAATTTTTAAAAAGCATTTGTATTGTAGACCCAGAAAATCTGAGACAGGTCTCAGTTAATTTAGAAAGTTGATTTTGCCTAATCCTAGGTACTCGGGGGGCTGAGGCACAAGAATTGCTTGAACCCAGGAGGCGAGGGTTGCAGTGAGATTGTGCCAGTGCACTCCAGCCTGGGTGACAGAGTGAGACTTTGTCTCAAAAAAAAAAAACAAAAAGTTGAGTTTTGCCAAGGTGGAATTTGCGCGCCCATGACACAGCCTCAGGAAGTCCTGACGACATGTGCCCGAGGTGGTTGGGGTGCAGCTTGGTTTTATACATTTTAGAGAGGCATGAGACATCAATCAAGTACATTTAAGAAATACATTGGTTTGACCGGGTGCGGTGGCTCAGGCCTGTAATCCCAGCACTTTGGGAGGCTGAGATGGGAGGATCACAAGGTCAGGAGATGGAGACCATCCTGGCTAAAACAGTGAAACCCCGTCTCTATGAAAAATAGAAAAAAAACAGACGGGCGTGGTGGCAGGCGCCTGTAGTCCCAGCTACTCGGGAGGCTGAGGCAGGAGAATGGTGTGAACCTGGGAGGCGGAGGTTGCAGTGAGCCAAGATCGTGTCACTGCACTCCAGCCTGAGCAACAGAGCGAGACTCTGTCTCAAAAAAATAAAATAAAAAAAGAAATACATTGGTTTGGTCCAGAAAGGCAGGACAACTGGGTGGGGGTGGGGGCTTCCAGGCTGTAGGTAAATTTAAACATTTTCTGGTTGACAATTGGTTGAGTTTGTCTAAAGACCTGGGATCAATAGAAAGGAATGTTTGGGTTGAGATAAGACGTTGTGGAGACCAAAGTTTTATCATGCAGATGAAGCTTTTAGCTAGCAGGCTTCAGAGAGAAGAGGCTGTAGAGTGCTTCTTATCAGACTTAAAGTCTGTGTTGATGTGAGTGCCAGAGAAGTATAATGAGGCTTGTCTCACCCCCACTTCCCTTCAAGGCCTGAACCAGTCTTTCAGGTTAAATTTTAAGAGCCTTGGCTGAGGAGGAAATCCCTTTGGAGGGGGAGTTAGACTTTTATTTTTGGTTTACAGTATGTTTTTACTTGAAGACCAGTTTGATAACAGCTTTTACATTTTTACAATTTAAAGGAAGAAGTCGCTGAAGATCGAAGAAATTAATTTACCCAAGAAAATACCAAAAAGATAAAAATTAGGGATTAAAACGTGTGGTGCCTGATTTTCAGTTCGGTGTGTGTATGTGTGTGTATGTGTATATATATATATATTTTATATATGATATATAATATATAAAATATATATTATATATATGTGTGTACGTATGTGTGTGTGTGTGTGTATATGTATATATAAATAAATATATATAAAATTTTTTTTTCTTTTTTGAGACTGAGTCTCGTTCTCTTGCCCAGACTGGAATGCAGTGGCACAATCTTGGCTCACTGCAACTTCTGCCTCCCCGTTTCAAGCAATTCTCCTGCCTCAGCCTCCCGAGTAGCTGGGATTACAGGCGCCCACCACCACAGTAGGCTAATTTTTGTGTTTTTAGTAGAGACGGGGTCTCGTCATGGTGGCCAGGTTGGTCCTGAACTCCTGACCTCAAATGAACTGCCCGCGTCGGCCTCTCAAAGTGCTGGAATTACAGGCGTGAGCCGCCACGCCTAGCCCTCAGCTCAGTATATCTTTAAATGCACATTTACTTTACATTTAAAGCACACTTAAACATACAGACACACAAACGCACACGTATCACACATATTACAAAATACAAGACAATCATGTGGCCCTATCTTCCCCCTTCCACAGAGGGAGACACACTTACACTATACAAACGTGTATGTGTTGTGTGTGTGTGTGTGTACAAACTATCTTGATTTGGAGAGGGAGCTATTTGTCTAAATATTAGCTTGTTTTCTTTTGGTTAAATAGAATTTCCCCTTTAATAATATTCTGTAATTACAAAACTATAATAATTACCATGTAGTCAGTGCATCTCAGTCCTAAAAATATTTTTAGAACTAATAGGATTTATACTGAATTTCATTTGATATTTTTATAAGACCTATTTGATGCAAATTTAATTTGTATTCTATTACTCTATTTTTTCTTAAGCAAATGCCATGTGGAAACAAGCAGAGAGGGACAAGTTTTCCCAGAAGGAAAGTTGAAAGGGGAAGAGTAGAGAGAGGTTGATCAAGAAAACCTTCACAGATGATGTGTATCTTGAACTGAGCCTTGGAAGATGAATAGTAGTTCATCTTCAAATGGTTGGGGATTTAGGGTCAGGAGAGTGCCTGTATAGTAATACGGAATTAAAATGTCTTCTCACTTTCGAAAACTCTAAAGAAGAAAGGTGATTTTTAAAAATACAGCAAAGTTGGAAAATCTTACCTCCAAAATTATTTCTTCCTTAATACCAACAAAAAATAATTAGTTTTGTTCCTATTAATATTAAAACTTGCTCCCTAGCTAATTAAAATGTTCATTAAGCATTGGTTTGATAAATTATCTGGTCTAGGCCTAGAGCCCTGGGACCCTGCAATGGTTAACGTATTTCACAGGCATCAGCATTTTACTTTCAGGTTTCTAAGGATGAGGCTCATAAGTTTTTATGAAATTCTACATGCTAAGATGTTTACATATGTAAAATGGCCATTCATAAACCTAGTTCACTAATCAAATTAGTTAAGTCTGGGAGCTTGGAGGACTTCCACTTTCAAAGTTTACACATTTGGGAATCATGAGTTCCAACTGGTATATTGAAAGTGACTGAATTAAAATTTATGTAAATGTGTCATCTTAGTTTAATAGGTTATGTGGCAGTCACTGTAAAGAAAATTAACAGAACACAGTGCCCATCAGGAGGCTCTTCTGACATAATTAGCACAGTTATATAGCACTAATTCCGTGTAATGTTTTACTATTAATTCAAAATTGACAACTTCTTAAATGGCAAAGATTTCTCTAGTTCTTTGAGATGTTTTTGTGTGTTTTTGCCTTTAAATTTATTTTAAATATTTATATACACAGGTATCTCCTAGTATTTACCATAGGGGATGTAATTAACCTAATTTACATTGTTTTTATGGGAAATTCAACTGGATGAGGTTGAGTCTATTTGTACAATATAATACTGAGAAAAATTGTCATTCTCTGAATATTTGGTATATATGCCCCAGGCTTTTGATATTTTGAAGCTTCCAAAAAATGGAAGGTCTTTTTGAAAAACTATCTTGTTTTCGTAATACACTTTTGCAAAGAAAAAAAAAATCAAAGACTTACTTGCCCTGTACGATGGGACTTTACAAGTTTTAATTTCAGGGGTTTCTGATGAGTATATTTGTGAAGGAGAAAAAATTGTCGCTTCACTGCTAATCATAAATAATAACAAATTGAGGTTTTAAGATATACTTGAAGAATAGAGGACAGAATATTCATCAATAATTACAGAAATAATCATTTTGTGAACAGAGAATGAGAAGTTTTTTTTATTAGCTAAAGGAGATTTTAAGCTAGGTAAAGTTAGACTGCGTTGAAGGGATAGAGTCTGTGATAACATACGGCAGTACGTTAAGTACAGAGTTAAGTATGTGAGGAAAGTAAGTTAAGGAATAAGGAATATATTAGTGGACTGATTCCAAAGGTGTAGGGGCCCATTATGAGCAACTTATGATACATAAGTTCATTAACAATGGTTTTATGTGAGTTGTTAAAGTGAGGAAAAAAGAATTATTAGAAACGAGTAATTTTATGAAGAAGCAAAAATACATGTACAGTATCCAACGTTGAATGTGGCATTGAAAATAAGTCTTCAGTGTTTTCCTTGAGGGTTTTAAAGAAGGTAACTGAGTTACACCTGAATGATATATTTCGTTTGTAATTAAATACCCAGGCTCACGTAGTGCAAAGTATGATAGAAAATGCCATCTGCAAAGCACTGGGAAGAGTAGATAGCACCCAATTTATAAGCACGAAGACATTTAAATCAGAGGTGTCTGTTCATTTGCCGTGCATCTCAGCAAAGATATCTGATGAATATCTAGCAGCAGTGAAATACATGAAAAATACAGGACAAACCACAAAAAGTGATGAAGCGATAGTTGCTACATTGATAAGGAATAAAATAAACGTGCAATTGCTTCTTGGAAGCCAGGGTCTGAGTAGGATCCAGGAAGGAGACTGTTTTCATTGTGCATTGAAAATGTCACTGAACCTAAGCGTTGGATGTAGGCCATTGGCACTCAGGGAGAGTACATGGGAGGCCTTGAAACCCTGCCTCTGCTTCCTCTTCACCCTTCCAACCTCATTGCTGGCATAAAGAGATGAGGCTATCCACTGGCAGAATATTGGAGAGAAAACAATGCTAGTAGCTGACAGTTAACTCCCAGAACTCTAAGAGATGGTGGTACATGTTAAGTATTAGAGTGTAGGCTGACTGCACATTATGTGTGGACAAAAAGAGTTTTAGCAAGGGAATCAGAGATGTTTGAAGGAAGAAGTCCAAATGGAAGCAACATAAAATAAATGTAAATATTAAGATTAGGTTCGGAATAGCTCAGAGCTTGAATCATGTAAGAATTGGGTTCAGTTTCCACCTATTTCCCATGATATCAAGATATCACAATAATGATAGAAAAGAAAGGGAAGAACTCCAACAGGTGAGAAGAGTCCAAACTCTTTAATATGTTTCTTTGTTCCATTTCAGAAAGGAAGTATAACATATTAACCTCTGTGCTTATGAATAGGTTATTTTCCTTAGTCAAAACACTCTTCTCACCACTGCCCTAGCAAAATTTGAAATTGCCTTTTTAAAAATCTGTAAATCAAAAAACGAGTGTAATCACTCTCCACGCGATCTTTGTATAAAAGGGAAGTTCTCGCACTATATGCGACCCCTTTCCAAATTTATAAAGTCAGACAAAAAATTGAATGAGGAAAGACCTTTCTGTAGAATTTCACATCCTGTTGTTTGAATTGATTTGAATTATCAGATCTACGTGCCAACTGGTGTCCAGGCCTCCCTTAAAATCTTCACAGAAGCTTCACAGAAGCAAACAGACAGTTACCATGGTGTTGACTCCACAAAGCCTTCATTGTGTGGAGATAACCAATATACTTGGCAGAGCCTCTAGGCTAGAAGCTGATTTAATCCTAATTTACAGAGAAGGTGTTTTTTGATTATCCTCTTAAAAAGACCAGTGTGAGCTGAGCCCCAGTTCTGTGTCTAAACCATTTTTATCTTGTCAAACAAATGCTTCACTAAACCAAATTACTTGATAATGTGGACTAATGCATTCTCGTCTCTGTTCTTAATAGCATGTCTGGTACATAGTAAGCACTTAGTATATGCTTTATGAAGGGGAAAAAAGGGAGACATTTGACCGTTTTAAATGAAAACATACAATTTTGCCTTTTTCAGGAAAATACATCTCTAAAAGTGTTATAAGATTTCTTTTGGAATAAAAATTATTTACTTTCAAACTAAAAACAAACAAACAACTTTGTTTATTTTTTCTGCAGTGAATTGGCGGTATAACAGTTACATCAACATGTTATAGGAGCAGAAAGGCTATGATCCCTTTCCTTCCTCCTTATGCAGGTCATAGCAGACATTCCTATAACAAAAGATAGGTTAACAAGAGAAAAGCATGAGATGTTTATCTAATAAAAGTTTTAGGTGACATGGGAGCCTTCAAAAATGAAGACCCAATGACCCAAAGGAAAACTATCTATTTTTATGATTAGATTTGATAAAGAGTAGACAACCATGTAGGAATGTGATTGGACAAAAAGGGAATGATCTAATAGTAATAGACCAGGGAAAACCAGCCAGGCCTGTTTGTGTAGAATTCCTTCCTCCTAGACATGGGGTAGGACCCCACTTGAATGAGGGTCTTATGACCTGCTATCAAACAAAGGTATGTCAGAGAATTTTTTATGGCTAGCTAATAGAAAGGTGGGGAAAATACAGAGTTATAATTCTGGTTTTTATGATCGGCTTTGGAGGAGAGGGTTTTTGGTTTCTATGACCTACCTTGAAGAAGAAGAATTCTGGTTACTATGACTCACTTCAGGGAAGAATGTGGAGTTAAAGACAGGAGGGGAGGAGAAGGTCAGAGGGACCTTGGTTTTGAGGCTGCTTCTGAGGCCTTCCAGTGTTCTTTAGTTCAAACTTTCAGCATGCCAAAGTGCCATACTTTGGGGTATCGTTTTTCTGAGCCCCTACAGTGTGCAAACAAGAGCAATGTCAATTCTATGCCTAGTAGAAATCTTTCTCCAACATTGGCTCTAGCAGATTTCTTTCAGCTGTGATGCCAGCCTAGTACCTTGAGGCATGTTTGAGTTTCAGGGACCTCTAAGTGGAAGTGAGCAATCTTTCCTAGAGATACTCTAAATCAAAAGAGGATGAGACTGGAGAGATTACGTTTAAAGCGTGAATTTGACAGTGACTGGTGGCTATTCCCATCTCACATTTATGAGTCAGAGGGTATTTGATGTATAATTGAGTCAGACAAATAAATTTCACCAAAATGGCCCAAATGCATTATACTAACAACCAAGTTTTCAAAATATTTATGGAAGAGTCAGTGAAGGATTTTATTCCATTGGAGGAGGAACAAGAATAAAGAATAGCTCTGAATTACTTTAGAAAATATGAAGGGAAATTTGTTTCTACAAGTACTTGAATAAAAGACAAAGTAGAATATACAGTTAAGAGGTCTATGAAGGCCAGATTATGAAGGATCATATTGAAATTTTGTTCTTTATTCTAAGAAAAATGAGAAAGTCTTCGAGTGGTTTTACGAATGAAGGTAACATAACCAGATATGTTTTTACTACCGTATATTTCAAAGTAGCTAGAAGAGAATAATTTGAATGTATCTAGCATAGACAAATATTTAAGATGATGGATATCCCAAGTACACTGATGCAATCTGTACAAATTATACGGATATTTTAAATTATCACATGTACCCCCAAACTAAGTACATCTATAATGCATCAATTAAAAAAGTTAGAAATGATAATTTTTCCAGTACTACATAAAATAGAGCATTCCGTAAATACTGCCCAGAGGTCAAGTGAAAAGCTATTGCAGTATTTTTGGTCACATTTAATGGCAACACAGATTTGGGTTCTGGCTATGGAGACAGGAAGAAGCATACATATTCAGGAGACAGAGAATGTATGTGTGACAGATTAGACTTTGCAATACATTAAACATGGGAAGGAAGAGAGAGGGTTTTAGTTGGTTTGCTGTAACAAAATACCATAAACTGGGTAGCTTATAAACCACAGAGATTTATGTCTCCCAGTTCTGGAGTTTGGGAAGTTTAATATCAAGGGACCAGCAGATTTAGTGTCTTTTAAGGGCAGGCTTCCTGGTTCATACTCGGTGCCCTCTCACTGTGCCCTCACATGGTGGAAAAGAACACTGATCTCTTCGGATCATTTTAAGGGTACTCATTTCCTGAGGGCTCTACCCTCTTGACCTAATCATCTCCCAAATGCCCCATCTTTTAATATCATCACATTGGAAATTAGGCTTCAACATACGAACTTTTGTGGGGCACAGAATTCAATCCATAGCAGAGATGAAGATCACAAATAAGAGGGATGGTGATGCTAATTACTGATCTGGGGAATACTGATAGAGTACTAGTTTGAGGGAGAAGATCAAACATTAAACCTTGGCATATAGTGTTTAAGGAGATTTTGCAGTATGCAAGTGGAGACATCCAATAGGCAGATGGTTATATAGCTGTGGAATTTAGAACAAGTGCCTGAATTAGAGATATACATATCAGAATCATTGATAAATAGATTGCAGTTCAAGGCATGATCACTGATATGATTTCTGGTGAGAGATAGTAGAGTAGAAGATGATTGTTAATGAACTAGGTCTTGAAATCTAGTACATAATGTTAGGGTGGAGGAGGATGGACCTGCAAAGAAAAAATTACCAATGGTCATAGAAATAGAAGGCAAATTAGAATAGAGTGGCATCATGAAGCCAAAGGAAGAAAAATTACAAAAGGATAGTATGGTCAACAGTGTTAACTGTAGTCCCAGCTACTTGGGAGGCTGAGGCAGGGGAATCCCTTGAACCCGGGAGGCAGAGGTTGCAGTGAGGCCAGATTGCACCACTGCACTCCAGCCTGGCGACAGAGTGAGACTCCGTCTCAAACAAATACTAGAAATTGGATGGACTCAGATGCTTGAGCAAAAGTAAGAGAATAAAGTTCAAAATGTAGGTAGTGGGAATGACTTTAATTAAGGGAAACTCAAATGTAAAAGAAGGGAATGAGAACGGTGGCTACACATGCAGGTCTGATGGTGTTTGGAAATAGGAAGTGAAAGAAGTTCTACTCTGATAATTGGACTTGTTTGTGTAAGGTAGGGAACAAGATCATCTGAGAGAGCTGCAGAAAGAGGATGGGCCAGAGCTTTGATAAGAGGTTTTAATAGTTCCTGTAGAGACTCAGAGCCCAAGTTGGAAAAAAAAAAAAAAAAAAGTATGGCAGGATGCTAGGTTCCTTTGAGGCTGTTGATTATTGCCTTAGTTTGGGTTGTCCCAAAAGTAGATCTGAAGAGAAGGATTTAGGTGCCGAGCAGTTTATTTGGAAAGTGATCCCAGGAATCAAAGTAGGGAAGTGAGATAAGAAAAATAAAGCAGCCAATAAAGGATGGCACAAATATAGGGATCAGGTTATTGCTGGAAGGAACTGGGGCTCAATCACGCAGGGAACCCTTTGAGACACTGTGTGTATCATACTTCAGGATTGTCCAACTGAGGGGCAAGGGAGCTGGGAAATTGATCCACCAATTCCAAGCTCTCACTGGTTAAGGGACACTCCTTAAAGTATTAACATTCCAGCACTCCTTCTCTGTCCAATATACTGGCAAATAGATGCTTGCAGATTGAGAGACACAGGAAATTTTATGTTGGGCCAAAGCAAAAATAAAAATGTTTTAAGACATTATGATGATAAATATGCATAAAAGATGATTGAAATATAATATAATTCACTGGTTTGGGTAGGTAACCAAATAACCATAGTAGGAGAGTATTTAAGGAGTTAACATCGTTGAAGAGAGTGTGAGAGAAAGATTTTTACAGCATATAATTGTACTGTATATTTTAATCAACATTATGAATGAAGAAATAGGAACCTGATAATCAAACTTGTGGATGAAAAATGTAGGAAAGATAAAAATCATATATGACACAATAAAAATCCATAAACATTTATAATGCATACACAGATAACTTATTGACATTCAATGACATGGGATTTAGAGGAATCAAGAACCCTAGTCTCTTAATTTCAAGTTGGATAGCCTTGATAAATAACAACTCAATCTATATGCTATGAACCATCAAGTTTCTGACCCATGGTATTGAGGTCAATTAACTTAATTTCTCTGAAGCTCCATCTCATCCTATGGGCAGTTGTAATTGGTGATACCTAACCAAATAATTTTGTAAGAATATAAAATGCGAATATGTTTTTGTAAGGGCTTTCTGTTCCATTAAGTTCTGTATCTGTTTAATTTTAAAACAATAGCCTGCAACAAATGCGAGAAATTCTAACAGGTTTATATGATTCAAAGTCCCGAAACTGGAGTTCAATAGATCAGGTCATAAGTTTGTGATAGTAATTAGGTTGTGATATAACTGGTTTAATGATAGTTTATGTGAAAAAAATCCTAGAAGTTTTAACTCAATTGAATTGCAACGTGAGTTGAAAGTCTAATATTGAAGTGAAAATATTTATTGAAATCATGGGCTATATCAATGAAAGTATTATAAACCAAAAAGATAATTATCTATTCTTCCCTGTTTATACTACACACTACTGATGTGTTCCCTTTAAGTACCAAATTTGAGGAAACTAAGATACCAACAAACCATAGAATGTCCGCGGAAGTAACTAAGCATAGGGTAGGCTGATGATCAGGTATCTACTGATGAATTTAAAGAGCGGATTTCAAATATTTATAATTTTGTATCCTTTTGCCAATATGTTTCCAACTACTCTCCACCCCCACCAGCTCCTGGAAATGAACATTGTCTTCTGTTTCTCTGAGTTTGATTTTTTTTTTTTTTTTTTTAACTTCCACATGTAAGTGAGATCATGTGGTATTTGTCTTTCTACACCTGGCTTATTTCACTTAACATAATTTCCTCCAGGTTCAAACATGTTGTTGCAAATGAAAGGATATTCATATTCTTAAAGGCTTAATACTATTCCATTAGACACTTGGGTTGATTACATATTTTGGGTCTTTTACACCTAAATCACCTGATTAGAATGAATAGTTTATCCCTGGTGGCTCCAAAGATCTCTTCCAAAAAAAAAAAAGTTTGAAAATAACAGGATAGGTGATCTGATATTTATGGCAGCATAACAACTCACACCAAAATGTAGTGGCTTAAAACAGCACTTATTTATTATTTCTCCTAATTCTTCAACGTAGGCAGTGCCCTTTGGGCATTTCTTTTCTCTATGTGGCATCAACTGGAGCACTCATTTGTCTGTCTTCAGCTGGCATTGAGATGGGTCACAGACGGCTTTATTTGCATGCCTGGTGCCCCATGCTTCTTCATGTGGCCTCTTCACATGGATAGATCAAGTTTCCTTAAAACATGATCACCTCAAGGTCATTGTACCTCTTACATAATTGTTGCCTTCTCAGAATGTGTGCTCTAAAAAGTCAAGCTCCGAGATGCAAGCACTTATCAAAACCTTACTTGCAATACTCTTACTATTGTCCCATTTGCGATAGAAAGTCACGTGGCCAAACCCAGAGGCAATATGACTGGAGAATACAGAAAAGCATGTGGTTCAATGGTGACCACCAACAGGAATTTTTTTTTTCTCATAAATACTTTCCAAAAAGAAAAGGTTATCTTGGGAAGTAGTACTTTTTCATAGTGGAAACATTCAAGCAGAGGCTGGGTAATAGCTTACAGGAGATATTGTAGAAGTGATTTTTACATTGAGGTGAATAAAATGACCTCCGTGATCATAAGACTCTAGATCAAAGCTGACTCCAAATTTGAGTCTACCTAACGGGGAAAATAGTGCTGCTATTAATACTAATAGAGGTGTCAGGCAGGAGTCTCAGATTGAGAAAAGAATGATAAATGTGGATAAATTGCTTTTTTTGTATAGAAGAAAGAGATAATCAAGAAATAATGACTTTTATTTTTTGCTGTCTTAGGTTGGATGTTGATATAACTGAACTTCACAGTTGGATTACTCGCTCAGAAGCCGTGTTGCAGAGTCCTGAATTTGCAATCTATCGGAAGGAAGGCAACTTCTCAGACTTAAAAGAAAAAGTCAATGTAGGTTATGCATTAATTTTTATGTGTGTACTCATTTTGTGCGGCTTGTAAACTCCATGCTTTGTTATCTGTGATTCTATTAGTTGATAGATTAATGCAATATGATAAAATGCTGTTTAATATATCTTTAAAATATATTTTAGATAGTAAGCAAAATCAAAGTTTAGCCTAGAAAAATCTTTCTGGATTCTTCTGTGACTGACTAGGGATGCCTTTCATAAACTTGCCTTAACTTACATATTATTTGACTGTAAATTAACAATTTTATAACATGAATTCATGTTGATTTCTTTCATATATTGTTCAGTTACCTCAAGGCTAGGCCTTAGCAATCTTGCACAATTGTGTAGAGTAGAATAGAGTAAAATAGAAAAGAATAATATAATAGATACCACACTTAGGGCCATGTTTATATTCTCACTGTTATCAAAAAGTTATTCTTTATAGTCATCAATCCCTGTCATATATTATAAGATATTTAAATTTCCCAGATATTTGTGTATTACCTTATCTAAAAGACGTCCAGCCTTTCTCAGTATTTACATGTGCTAACAGATGCTTTGTTGTTGTTATTCCCTTCTGAGATGGTATAATTTTGACCTTCACAAATAGGAAGTTTTATTAATTTAATATAAAGTGTTTCATCTTTAGGGAAATTGTCAAGGCTTTAATTTTTCAACTTCAGCAATTATAAAACATGCATCTTTGTATATGATTGGCAACAGTTTGTAAAAGAATTTCTAACAGGCAGAGTAAATACAATGGGCAAGCTAAAAAACAGTGATTATGAATGAAAAGTAATTTTATCCATGGGAAGGTCACATCTAAATGTGTATATTAGCTCTGCTTTTTCTTTCCAGGATTCAAATCATGAAGTTCAAAATCTATTGTATTTTTAAAAATACGACATTACCTCAGTTACAAGCTAATGTTTGCTGTTGGGGTTGGAACTTTTGGAGAACAACTATATATATATATATATATATATATATAGTCTGGAAAAAAAATCTATTTTTTAGGCTGCTTGAAAAAGGGAAGACAATTTTGTCACCAGTTCTTCTTAGAGTTAACTACTTATAAATTGGAAAGCTATTTTAAATTACTTATTAGCTTTATAAGACATGCTGTTGTCAGCATTATAATAGACTATTCTAAACGGTTTTAAGAAATGGGAAATATGAAAACTGTGAAAGATAATATATAATTGTAGAAAATTAGCTAAATGTCTTTTTTCAAGTATACTTCTTTGAATGTATATTGTTTGCTATGATTTTTGAGGGAAATTCTCTTAGTAGTAGAAAATTAATTAGAGAACATTAAACTCTAATTTTCAAAGTTCACGTTACATATTTGACCACTGAAAATATGAATCACCTTTGGCATTTTATTAGCTAATTAAAAATGGTTATTGATCTGATTCTTACAGGTTTCTGTCTGATAGTCTGTTTCTTTATCTTAAAACAGCTTTGATCAGGCAGGAAAATTGAGTTCCAGTATTTCAGGAATATAAAATTTTTAAAGTTCCTGTTATCATGTGGTTACCTATGAACGATTTGCATTTTATCAATAGTGGGAGCATGACAGACTAAAAGTGCTCAAAAATGTACAGTGTTTTATAACTGGTTTTCTGATACCTTGGGTGTCCCCTTTATCAACCTGAACTCTCATTTTCTGAAATAACAACATCATTCTTAATTGCCTACTAAAATGGGACATGAAATGATTTACCTTGATGTTTCCCTCAGGCTAAATACAATGTGTATGTATTAAAAATCCTTGAGAGAAATACATAGTTATGATGATGGTTATTCAGTTTAGGTATATATTAATTTTCTAACTACATCACCTGTCAGTTTATATAGGTTATTTTGAACTCATGGCAGGCTCGTGTCATGAACTTGAGTGGTATTAATCCATTTTTAGGGTTTCATTACAAATGGCTAAATATTACCAACTCTTTTTTTTTCCACTTGATTTCTTCATTTACTCCTTTCAAGTGCTTTTAGCCAATTAGCATATCATAGGCCATTATCAGTTGAATTTCACATATTTTTAAAAATGCAACTTTTAAACCTAAGCATAATTTTTTCCTTGTATATTCACCATGTGTTTTATTCATATAATTAACAAAATGCACTTATTTAAAAGCTGATTTCTAGGGGACCTTTCTAATCAAAATGTCCCTGGACCACAAATATTGACATTATCTGGGAGCTTGTCAGAAATACAGAATCTCAGAACTAGTAAATCAAAATTTGCCTTTGAACATTTTCCAGGAGTGATTCTTATGCACATGAAGGCTTGAGAATCAATATTCTAGGACACAATCTTGGGCTTTACCTAACGGTTACCTCTCACATTCTTTTAATGTCACCGCAATTCAGACTTTTTAGCTGAATTAACAGATTCTAACAACTCAAATTATTTCCGTGAGCACATGGTAACGTAAACTGGTAATGAAACAAACAAACAAACAAAAAAGCCTCCTCTGATCACAAGGGGATTTGATAAGGTGTCTGAAAATCTGGAGCTTCTGCAAGGTTCTCTTGAAAGCCTCCCTATCAAGCTGTTATTTAACGGTCATCTGGCTTTGGGCTCTTCCTCGGATCTGCACTTGATTACACTCTTTCAGAATCAACTTTTTACCAACTCCCACTGGAAATCATCAAGCCAGTTAATGCTTCCAATTTCTCCTATCTCTGTTATCTGTGTTTACTACCCGGAGTATAGGTACCTCGAGTCTATCTTTTCTTCTGTCTTTCTCTCTCTGCTCTATTGCACTTTCTTTTCCTTGCTTCACTTCCTCTGCTTTCCCACACTCTCACTCGGCAGGCTCAAACCCTTTTTCAAGACAAGCCTTCTATATGCTTATTCTATTCATACGTGGAAACCAATTTTACCCTCAAAAACAGCACTATGACTCATCCCTCTTTTGTACCCCCACTAGTTTAGAATGACTGACTCCCTCACCTAACAGAGACAATTCCAAAGATACTGCTCTCTTTATGTAAAAATACCTCTTTCCTTGCAGTTAATGACTTCTGGCCATCTCTTATCTACCATTTTATCATATTTTCTCTTTGAAGACTTTGGCACTAGGTTAGTAGACTTTTTCACCCAAGTTGTTCTTTCATTCTTAGTCATTTCAGCATCCCTGTGGGCTCTCCTGCTATCACTAAAAGCTTTTGTTTCTCTCATCTCCTCAATTCAGCTACCCACTGTCATGATTGTATGTAGATGTTGTCATTGTCAGGCATTACTCCATTTCTTTAATAAGATTTTTTTTTTTGAGACGGAGTCTTGCTCTGTCCCAGGCTGTAGTGTAGTGGCGCGATCTCGGCTCACTGCAAGCTCTGCCTCCCGGGTTCATGCCGTTCTCCCGCCTCAGCCTCCTGAGTAGCTGGGACTATAGGCGCCCGCCACCACGCCCGGCTAAGTTTTTGTATTTTTAGTAGAGACGGGGTTTCACTGTGTTAGCCAGGATGGTCTCGATCTCCTGACCTCGTGATCCACCCGCCTTGGCCTCCCAAAGTGCTGGGATTACAGTCGTGAGCCTCTGCGCCTGGCACTAATAACATATTTTAACAAAACCAGCAGTTCTTCATAAGCTTTCCATGCATCCTAAGTAGATTTTCAACTTAGTTTCTCTCAACAATTATTTCAAGCTTTTGTGGGGTACCTAAACTTTCCCCATCATTCACAGTAAATGATTTCATCTCCTACTTTAGTCAAAATAATATTTCTCAAATTGTGGGTATTTGTGCTCATAGTCTCTTTTTTTTTTTTTTTTTTTCCACCTGCCTTGGTGGAAGAGGCTGTGCTTCACCTGGTTGAGGCTCGTCTCTGTGTGTGTGTTCTCAGCAGCATCACTGACTATGTATTAAGCCACCTGGTTCCGTTCAGCTGTATATCCAGATTGTCAAAAATCTGTGTCCCAGGTCTTTCTCATTAGCCTTTAAACTGGTTGTGTTTTCATCTTTAAGAAAGTGTCCTCTCCTATAAACACGCGTGTGAATACTTAGGTGCCTTATCTTACTCAATCCCTCTGTAGAACTAGAACCTATTAACCTGTTTTCCCTCATGAAATTCTTTCCTCACTTGGCTTATGGGATACTGCTTTCTCCTGATTAATTCTTTCACATTCTTGGCCATTTGTTCCAATTCAGTTTTTCTTTAATATTGATATTCTTCAGAGTCCTTGTGTTTCTTCTCTGGATATCCTCATTCATTCCCATTCAAATAGTATCTATTTTCGAATGAACCCTCCTCCCTTATGTATCTTTAGCTCATCTCTTTCTTAAAACCCAGGGTGATAACATCTGACTGCCTAATAGACAATTTTAATTGATGTTTGCCTGATATCTTAAATCTCATTATTTCCCCAGACCTCCTTTATTCTTTCTCCTTTCTTTCACCCTGCAAACAGCCTAATCCAGAAACCTGAAAGCTAACTGGGTCATCTAGATTTTTTTTCTACCATTCACAAGTCCAATCTTTGACAAGTTCAATTAATCCTGCTCCCCTAACAGCTCTTGAAAATGTCCAATTCTCTCTATTCCCATCACCAAAACCCTGATTAAAGCTAACATCATGGCTTACTTCTATTTAAGATGACAATCCTGTAGCTGGTCTTCCCTGCTACTAATGTGTTATATTCCTTTAGAAGTTTTCACATCACCTCTGCCAAAGTGAACTCATTAAAACATAAGTATGATCTTGTTATGTCTCTGTTTATAATCATTTGAGAAAGATAAAATCAGCTACTGATAGCCAGGAGCTGCCTTGGCACTTCAGTTAGGCCTTGGAACTGCTAGATGTTGCCTTGGTACTTGCAGCCAGTCTGTGATGTTCTCTGGTTGAATATAAACAATTGCTAGAATGCCAACATCATACAGGGACACTCTATGGTTGTGATGAGTCAAGATAAAAGCAAGACCTCTTTGTAATCATATCTTAATACAGTAAAAAAGAATAGCATTGTCCAAACCACGCCTAATGACCAAATATCCGTCATCTTCATTAATGTGACACATTATGCTTCTTTACTAAACACAGCTTTAGCCTCTCTGCATTTCTCCTGCCATCTAGATAAAAATTTTAGGATACTCAACATAGAATTACGCTACTTCCTTACAACATCCAATCAAAACAAAGCCCCACTTCCTTGATGCCGCCTATCATGTAACACAAGCCCACATCTTAAAATAAGCTTTTTCTAACATACTCTCAGAGACAACCCCATAGTTCCCTGTGATGCACTGTCTCTGTCGTTGCAGTGTGTAAATCAGGTTAACTTTGATAACCCACAAATATGTTCCCAGTGGTCTTTGTCTGAAAAGTGTTGACACAGTCAGTGTCTTCATATTGCCCTCATAAAGCCTACAATGATCTAATTTTTGTTTACTTACACAAACTAATTTGTAGCCATTTTCACTTCAATTCCATTGTTGGTTTCTGGAAATCAGGACTTGAATGTGAAGTGGCTTTGGTTTTATGTGTATGTGTTTTGTTTTTGGTGTCCCCATGCCTAACACATAACCCAATAAATGTTTAACTATATGGATATGTGATTTTTTTTCAGCTCTGTAGTCACATTTAAGGTAGGATCTATTACCAATATGAAGGATAGAACAACTTCTGAATAAACATTTGAGTGAATAAGTTACTTTTCAGTCAAAGGGTAAAACTTCATTATAGAATGTTAAATGAGTAGATTCTTAATTACTTCTAATGTCAGAGTAGGACTGATAGAGATCCATAACTTATTTTCATAATGTTAGAGAAGATACAGAAAGAGGAGGCTTTTAAGAGATGCTAATAAGGAAGGAGGAACAGAGGTCTGAAAGAGGTTTTATTCAACTTTTTGAGGAATTTGTGAACTTCCCTGTTTTGTATTCTTTGCTTAAAATTATTTTACTTTTGTTCCTTTTATTGAATATTATACAACTTAGTTGCCTTTTATTTTGCATTTAAGTTACCCATTTTAGAATTTATAATTCTTCATGATCTCTAAGAATTTTCATGAGCCCATAATAATCACTCATTTCTGATACATTGATTTACTGATGCCTTTTATAGCTTCTATATACTTTACTTGAAATTATGTGTACTAAATATTTTAGAATCTGAGTAGTGGCTTCTAAACATGTGATCATATATTAAGCATATATTGAGTAAAATATTCAGTATTCTATATGTTAATAACATAATTTAAAAACTATATATTATGAAATATAGATCTTTTCAAGATTAAAAATATATGTATATGCATGTAGACACATATATGTTAAACAGCTCTATAGAAAAACACATACAGAAAAGCTGGATGACTTCATGAGGAAGAAATTTAAGAGAAAGATAATATTGTCAAGGGCAGAGGTATTTTTATGAACATGGAAATTTCAAGGAGGTAATTGTAGTTGTTATCAGTACTGAATGCTGTAAGAAGCATTTCTCCTAGCAAGAAGAAAATTAATGACTTTATTTCTTTTTTTTTTTTTTTTCCGAGACGGAGTCTTGCTCTGTCACCCAGGCTGGAGTGCAGTGGCACAATCTCGGCTCACTGCAACTTCTGTCTTCCGGGTTCAAGCGATTCTCCTGCCTCAGCCTCCGCAGTAGCTGGGACTACAGGCACGTGCCACCACACCCGGCTAATTTTTTGTATTTTTAGTAGAGACGGGATTTCACCATGTTAGCCAGGATGGTCTCGATCTCCTGACCTTGTGATCCACCTGCCTTGGCCTCCGAAAGTGCAGGGATTACAGGCGTGAGACCCTGCGCCTGGCCAAATTAATGACTTTCACAAATTAACTTTTTGTACAGTAGTGAAGGCTGAAGTCTGACTGTAGGTATTTGGAGTAATATTGAAATACTGGGATTTGGACTAATATTGAAATATTAGTCCAAATTTCATTGAAGATGAAATATATAAAAGAAAATGAAGACCATGGTTGAAGAGTATTCAGATGATACCCTTGGTCTTGAAAACAAGTCAAAGAGGTATATATACAGCATGTATGTGTATGTACATATATGTACATGTGTGTATATGTACATGTATATGTACACACATGTACGTACATGTACATGTACGTACATGTACATGTACATGTACGTACATGTACACACATAGAGAAAGGAGGTGGAAGATCAGAGCCATGAAATAAAAAGAGAGAGGTAAGATTCTACCAAGTTTTGACTCATGGATTGTATATGGTACTCTTTCTTTTCTACTTAGGTATTGGTTTGTTACCAGTATCAGGCCTTGAGCTGAAGAAAAGGTGGATGTGCCCAACTCCCTATCTAATATGCAGTTTCTAGAATACTTTGATTTAATCCATCCTTCCTTTACTGAGCTTGCAGCACCTATCCCCATGGACTTGTTTTATGGCCACTTTATATAAAGCTGTTAGAGTTTGTTATGAATTTACACTCTAAGAGAGCATTCTGGGTAAGGGGAGAGACCATAATATTGTATATGGACGCGTTACGCTAAAATGGAGCTCGCCTTATTATGTATCTATAATGTACCAGCCACTTTCATGGAGACTTGGGATAGAGTAGAGAAGCATATAGATAAGGATACCTGACTTTATATAGTTTACATTCTAGTGGGAAAGATGGAAATGAAGCAAGACTAATATGTAAAACATATGGAATGTTAGTGATAAGTTCCAAGGAGCAGAATAAAATGAGAGGGTATGCATGTACGTCTAGACAGAGTGGCACTAAAAGGCCTAGCTGAAAAAGTGGCATTTGATGGGGGAAAATGTCCAAGTAACTAATTTAGGGCCTTTTTAGGCATGGGGAAAAATAAATGCACAGCCGTGTAACAAGAGCATGCCTGTAGCATCAGGGAACAGCTAAGCGTGTGGCTGCAGCAGAAAAATCAAGATATTTAGCAGCAGAAGAATTCAGAAAGGTTAAGGAAGTTAATTAAGATCAGACCATGGTAAGGACTTGAGCTTTTATTCAGCTGTCAGCGAGTCGAGCTGAATCCTGTTGTCTCTGTCTGCTGTGTTGATAATATATAATCAGAGAACAAAGGTTGAAATATAAAGACCTTTAGTATCCTATTTTGAAACATTCATACCCCTCAGAGGTGATGGGGTACTTTGTCTAATGTGGTAGTAGTGAGCACCGTGATAACTCACTTTCTGGATATGTTTTGAGGTTAGAGCCAACAGGACTTTCTGATGGATTGAATGTGAGGCTTGAGAGAAAGAGAGGAGTGGAGGATTCTGTTTTTGGCCTAAACAAAGGAAAATACAGATTGAGGCCTAGGACACTCCAAAGTGAGAGGTCAGGGACATGATTAGGAACCTGCAAAGGAGATGGAGTAAAGGTGACCTCTGAAGTTGGAGGAAAACTCTATGTTCAAGTAGTACATGAAGCCAAATTAGCAAATACTTCTAAGAAGAAAAAGGAATCCTCTGAATCAAATCATGGTGATAAAGTAAAGTGAGAACTGAACATCTTTTATTGAATGTAGTAGCTTGGGGGCCAATGGTGAGACGGATGAGAGCAGTTTTGATGGGACTGAGTAAGAGAATAGATGTGAGAGCCAGTTTTTGTTTTTGTTTTGAACCAGTTTTTACTTTGCAAGATAGACCTGTGGAATGCCTATGTTCCTCCTTGTTGATACACAGTCACTTAAAATGAGGACAGTTATCTTCCTTTTTCAGCACAATATATCTCTTTAGACATTGTTTTTGGTTTTTGTGCTTTTCTGTGCTTTTTAATGTATATTTCTGTGAGTAAACGGGAGATGGTAGAAATGTTAGGAACTACTGATCCAACGTACCTTAAAACAGAAGTTCATATATTTCATTTGAGGACAAATGTATGGGTGGCCAGATCCCAGGAGAAATGGGGATTTTCAGTGATGTTTATTTACTTAACCTTTTTTTTTTTAAAAAAACACTTTTTATATGTGGTTATTTGGACATTTCCATGAACAAGGTACTTTGATCATCTCTTGTGTCAAAAATGTTTCTGTGGCCAGGCACAGTGGCTCACACCTGTAATCCCAGCACTTTGGGAGGCCGAGGTGGGTGGATCACGAAGTCAGGAGATCGAGACCATCCTGGCTGACACCATGAAACCTCATCTCTACTAAAAATACAAAAAATTAGCCAGGCATTGTGGCGGGCGCCTGTAGTCCCAGCTACCCGGGAGGCTGAGGCAGGAGAATGGCGTGAACCCGGGAGGTGGAGCTTGCAGTGAGCCAAGATTGCACCACTGCACTCCAGCCTGGGCGACACAGCGAGACTCTGTCTCAAAAAAAAAAGTTTCCTAAATTTCTTTTTAAGATTATTGAAGTTACCTTTAACTAGAATGAGCACATATTTCAGTTTGTCTGGTATAGTCTTAGCTTATGTCAAGCCATTTTTCCCAGCTTAATTATTCCTAGCTCCCCATTTTACTATAAAAACTATCTCATTTTGGGAAATAAATAGCAAGCTTCCTTTAATCCCCTCAGAAGTCCCACATGGTAGGTATCTTTATTGCTGTTTTACATAGAAAATATTGAGGTTCAGAAAGGTTGAAGTACTTTATTAGGGTCAGATAGTAAGCAGTAGAGACAGAACTGAAAACAGCAGAGCAAAAAGGGTGACTGCAGGCCCTTTTGTTATAGTACCTTCTTTAACATCTCTTTGTTATACTAAATTTTACTATTTTTAATCAACTATCTACAGCTGTGTCTGAAATGAAATGTTTTCTGGACTCTTCACTGTCTCGTTCACACTCTTCAAGGCACACTTGTATGCATATTCCTCTTCAGTTTGCAATGTTCCTCTTGAAAGTAATGTGCCCTAACAGAACCCAGTTATCTTCTAAACATTGACAAATATGCAGATACCATTGACTGCTTCTTTCTGGGGTCTGTGTGTCTCTTTATGCACCATTTATTCAGTTTACTTGAGCTGTATACAGAGTTGGTAATCAGCCTATAGACTGTCAGAGTCCATTCTGAGTGACGCGGCATTCCTGGTGATATCTTGTTGGCCCTGCTGAATTAATAGTTAAATATCTTGAACATCCCTAATACATCCAAACTATAAGCTCTGTTTGCTGTGATATATTTTCTGATATTCTCACGCCTTTTGACTAATATCCAATGAAATACCCCTAGCAACAGCAGAGCATGTCTGAAAGAAAGCTGAAATTATAAGTAGAAGAGCAGGGTTCTAATATTGAATCTAACACCTCCTAATATGATGACCTTTGATATACGATTTAATCTTACTGACGCTCAGTTTTCTCTTGTATAAAATGGTATACAATAATGCTGATTTCTTCTTTCTTACAATTATTATGATATACATATGGAAATTATGTACATAAACTATAATTTGGTAGTTAAAAGAATCTCATTTTCAATGTGGCTATTGCATTGTTTTCAAAATTTTCATAAACCTCTCTGTGCTTCACTTCCCTCCTATGTCAAAATGGGAAAGTAATAGTGCCTACTTTATAGATTATTGTTTTTGTTGTAGTTGTGGTGGTTGTTACTGTTACTATTTATATTAGAATAACTGGACCAATGTGGTTAACAGGATATTAAAGGTCAAATATGATTCCTGAGATATTCAAATATAAGTTTTGTTCTCTGTTAGTAATATTAATTGATTCTAGTAAGCTTAGAATAAAGAGATTATGATCATAACATTTAGAGGGCTATTGATAGTTTATTTGCAATATTTATAAAGACCACATAGTGTTCTCATTCTCCTTTTTATATCATTTCATATAAACTAAAGCAAAAGCTCAATGTAGATAAAATAGAAACCCCTCTGATAGGAGAGGATAACTCTAAAAGTAACTCAAAGAACATCACTTTACTCAGCTTGTTGTCATTGTTCCTTTATGTGTTGTATTGTGGTATATATTTTTTCTTTTATCTGTATATTTTTTCTTGATGTAGTTCAAATTCTGGACACCCCAAATCCTCCTGTCTTTCTTGCTATTTACATTACATATTTACTTAAATGTGCCTATTTTTTCTCCTCTAAGATGCTCAGGGTGCTTTACATATAACATTTACCTTTCAATGGAGAATAAATGTAAGTAGTGAAAAACAAGTATGCCATAAGCTGCTAAGGACAGATAACTTAGATCACAGAAATTAATAAGTTGAGAAAATAGAAATATTGGAGCTTCATCTAGGATTTTACTTTTAACCAGATGTTGTAGCTACTCTATTTTCATGGACTTTTCAATTCAACCAACAAATTAGAACCATCCATGATTGTCCACATGTTTCTGGAAACAATTTAATACTGTCTTTGTGAAACTGAATTTCAAGACAACTCAGAAGTTTCACCTGCAAATTGGAAAGGGATCCTGGGAACATAAAATCACAAAATACCACAAACTGGGTGCTTTGAAATTTTCAAGTGGAATCCAAGATATTAAAAAGTGTCTGTCACTTTCAGAGTTTCTTAACTAATTAGATGAAACTGAGTTTTCATTTGTTGCCCTTCAGAGCACCATGTAAAATGTGTATCTTTCAGCTAAGAGATAGGTATTTAAGAAAATAAAACAAAATTATCACCTTATAGATTTTTTTAAATTTTACTCTTAATTTATTCTCAGTTTTAATTAGTATTTTATATATTACAGCTATTCCTGATGAGAGTTTATTCTTTCAATGACTGGCTTTTTTAGCATTTTGTACTCTTGATATTGAATCCAATATTCCTAATTCATGAAACCTTTTTTGTGATTTTAATAGACTATTTTTAGAGTAATTGTAGGTTCACAGCAAAATTAAACAGATGGTACAAAAATTTCCCATATAACCCTCCTCCCACACATACATAGCCTGCCCCACTGTCAACATTTCCCGCTAGAGTGGTATATTTGTTGCAATAGATGAACTTACATTGACAAATCATTATCACCCAACGTTCATAGTTTTTACATTAGCTTTCACTATTGGTGCCACACATTCTTTGAGTTTAAACAAATTTACAATGACACGTATTTATCTTTAGAGTGTTATACAGTATAATTTCACTGCCATAAAAATCCTCAATACTTTTCCCGTTCATCTACCCTTCTCTCCTAATCTCTAGAAACCACTGATCGTTTTGTAGTTTACATAGTTTTACCTTTTCCAGACTATCATATATTCAGAGTTGGAATCTAGGGTGAAATCCTGCAGTAAAATGTATAGCCTTTTCAGATTATCTTCTTTAACTTAGTAACATGCATTTGAGTTCCTCCGTGTCTTTTTATGGCTTGATAGCTCATTTTTAAGCACTGAATAATATTCCATTATCTGGATGTATCGCAGTTTATTTGTCCATTCCTCTACTGAAGGACATCTTGATTGTTTCCAAGTCTTCGCAAATATAAATAAAGCTGCTACAGCATTCGTGTGCAGGAATTTGAGTGAACATATGACTCCTTTGGGTAAATGCCTAAGTGCATGATTGCTGGATCATGTAGTAGAATGTTTACTTTTGTAAGAAACCTCCAAACTGTTTTCCAAGGTGGCTGTGCCATTTTGCATTGCCACCAGAAATGAATGAGAGTTCCCATTGCCCCATATCTCTGTCAGCTTTTGGTTTTGTCAGTGTTCTTGGATTTTGGCCGTTCTAATAGGTGTGTAGTGGTATCTCATTGTTTAATTTGTAATTCCCTGGTAACATATGATGTGAAACATATTTTCATTTGCTTATTTGCCATCTGTATACTTCCTTTGGTGAGGTGTCTGTTAAGGTTTTTTGCCCATGATTTGATTTGTTTTTGTTACTGAGTTTTAAGAGTTCTTTGTGTATTTCGGATAAGAATTCTTTACCAGATATGTGTTTCGTAAATATTTTCTTTGAGCCTGTGGCTTTTCTTTTCATTCTCTTGGCAGCATCTTTCACAGAGTAGAACATTTTAACTTAGTACTGTTCAACTTATTCTTTCTTTCATGGATCATCCCTTTGGTGGTGTACCTAAAAAGCTATGAACAAACTCAAAGTCACCTCTATTTTCTCCACTGCTATCTGCTAGGAGTTTTATAGTTTTACATTTTACTCTAGAGTCTGTGATTGATTCATTATTAATTAATTTTATGAATTATATGAACACCACAATTACTTTCAAGCAGTTACACAAATTTCTAAATTCAGTGGAAACGTATTTATTTTGGTATGTTTATTTTTCATTTTTATTTTATTTTTTATAATTTCAACTTTTGGATTCAAGAGTAAATGTGCAGGTTTGTTACATGGGTATATTGTGTGACACCGAGGGTTGGTGCTGAGCATAGTATCCAATAGCTACTTTTTTGGCCCTTTTCCCCTCACTCCCTCCCCACTCTAGTAGTCCCCAGTGTTTCTTGTTCCCATCTTTATATCCATGTGTATCCAAGAAAACATGGTTTTTAACCATAATGCTGTGTTCCACAAAAATATATGTTCATGTTATTTTATTTTATTTATTTATTTTTGAGACAGAGTCTTACTCTGTCACCCAGGCTGGAGTGCAATGGCGTGATCTCGGCTCACTGCAACCTCTGCCTCCCGGGTTCAAGCGATTTTCCTGCCTCAGCCTCCCGAGTAGCTGGGATTACAGGTGCCTGCCACCATGCCCAGATAATTATTTTTGTATTTTTAGTAGAGACAGGGTTTCACCATGTTGGCCAGGCTGGTCTCGAATTCCTGACCTCAGGCGATCCACCCGCGTTGGCCTCCCAAAGTGCTGGGATTACAGGTGTGAGCCACTGCACTCAGCCCATGTTATCATTTTTACAGATGGATTCAATGTTGAAATTTTAAAGTGAATTTGTGATAAAATTCACAGTAATGTCAGATATTTCACCATCAAAAGTATAATCTTCCAATGAAGTTGATCCAGTGAATAACACGAAAGTAAATAAATTGGAATTAAATAATTGGAATTAAAACAAAAGAAGGGTGTAAGGTTTATGCCTAGATAAACTTTTTTGCATGTAGATGTTGTGTTGTTCAGGACCATTTGTTGAAAGACTTTTTCTCCACTGTATTGCCTTTGTTTCTTTGTCAAAAATCAATTGATTATATTTATGTGGATCTGTTTCTGAGCTTTCTATTCTGTTCCATTGATTTACCTGTCTGTTCTTTTGCCAATATTACTCTGTCTTGATTACTGCAGTTTTATATCAAGCCTTGAAGTCAGATATTGTCAGGTCTCCCACTTAGGAAACTCTCTAAAATGAATTTTTAAGAAAACCTTTATTCAGGCCAGGCGCGGTGGCTCACACCTGTAATCCCCCCGCCCCACCCCAGCACTGAGGTTGGCCAGATCATGAGGTAAGGATTTCGAGACCAGCCTGGCCAACATGGTGAAACCCTGTCTCTACTAAAAATACAAAAATTAGCTGGGCGTGGTAGTGCACGCCTGTAATCCCAGCTACTCAGGAGGCTGAAGCAGGAGAGTTGCTTGAACCCGGGAGGCAGAGGTTGCAGTGAGCTGAGATCATGCCACTGCACTCCAGCCTGGGCGACAGAGTGAGACTCTGTCTCAAAGAAAAACAAAAACAAAAAGCTTTACATTTGTAGCTATTTCTTTAAATTAGAGAGTCTTTTCAGATACATAAAAATATGTGGATTATTGTATAAGCATTTCCATAATTTAATGTGCTTAATAAATAGTCTTGTCTAGATGATTACTTTTTCTCTGAAACTATTTCTGATATTGCCATATTATATGAAAGAGTTTCCCTCTGTCGCCCAGGCTGGAGTACAGTGGCACAATCATAGTTCATTGCAGCCTACTCAGACTACTGTGCTCAAGCGGTCCTTCTGCCTCAGATTCCTGAGTAGCTGGGACTACAGGCTCATGCCACCAAGCCTGACTACTTTTTTAAAATTGTTTGTTTAGAGATGGAGGTCTCTCTGTTTTGCCTAGGCTGATCTCAAATCCGTGGACTCAAGCAGTCTTCTTACCCAGGCCTTCTGAGTAGCTGGGATTACAGGCCTATCTCTTAACTATTTGCTTTTAAAGGAATGTATTAGATCTGCGCTGTACAATTACAGTTAACACTGGTCACATGTAACCTTTACATTTTAAATTAATTAAAATAAATAAAATTAGATTAAATTAAACATTCATTTTTTTTCAAGTCATACTGACCACCCTTCAAGTGCTCAATACCCACAAGTGGTTATTGGCTATCATATTGGATGACACAGATACAGATCATTTCCATCCTTGCACAAATTTCTACTCAACAATGCTGCAGACTGTGCATGTATCTATTATTTGCCCTCCCATCTGTACTCCAGTATTATACCTGGAAATATTGTTTTTAATGCCTGTGGATGTAAATAAAGTCTTAAAAAATAGTCTCATGTAGAATAACCTTCTGCCTCAAATTCAAGAGAAATCTTTATTATAATACTGTTGTTGAGTCACAGGTGTGTTGTTCTTACTATATTTTAATTGCATTGTAGTTATTTGAATAGTTGTGTCTTGGGACATACACATTGTTATAGTCACATCTTCTTGATTATAGTAATGTAGTTCTACTCTATCATAGTTGAAAATTTATGTCTCCATAGGAATATTATTAGCTAAACTCAATAGTATGAAATTCTGGCTATTGTTAACTGAAATAATTTTGTATTTGTGGTTCAAAATTTAACTCTTAAGAGAAATAAAGGAATTCAGCAAGGTTTTTGAAACTCAATCTTGTCTTCCTTGGAAATAGGAGTACTTTGATTATTTTTGAAAGAAAAATTAGCCTGCAGCCTGGTATTTAAATATACATGTGTATATATTATATATTTCTGCTAAATTATTTATGGTAGTTTATTTTTTCCATTTTATATACATACTGGATTCTCAATTTGATTTTTAATACCGCCTATATACTTACTAGGAGTAATTTCAGTGGTGTATCTTTAAAAGATAAATTTCATTTTAGTTATGTGACACTTTATCTTTCATTGTTATGAATTGCCTTTTTACTTTTTGCAGTCTTGCGTTGAAATGTATCAGAAACTATAATGTAAAAAAAAGTTGAGTAGAAATCTTATAATCAAAAGTTGTAGCAAGTCGTGAAAATGGCTCATGCTTTTATTGCCATTTTGATGTTTTTGATGGCAAAAGTGGTGAGAAAAAAAGTCTTTAGATTCATGTGCTAAGCTGACAGAGTGAAACATCTTAAGGCTTGAAAGGGCAAGTAGAAGTTATAATTATTGCGTAGATTCACAGTCCTTGTATTGAATTACTCATCTTTGCTCTCATGCTGCAGGCCATAGAGCGAGAAAAAGCCGAGAAGTTCAGAAAACTGCAAGATGCCAGCAGATCAGCTCAGGCCCTGGTGGAACAGATGGTGAATGGTAATTACACGAGTTGATTTAGATAATCTTCTTAGGGATTTGATAAACACATAGGTTCATATTTATCAGCTGAATTATATCAGACAAGCACTTCTTGAATACAAATTTAAATTAAAAGGAGTTCGTATGTTTTTTATTATTCTTTTTTCAATGCTAAGCAAATTATTAGGAGAAATTCGACTTTGAGGCCATTGGAAGAAAATGGGATGTGGTAGAATATTTTATCAATCTGTAGCGGAGAAATAAATTTTAATGCAAATCTGCTAGCATTTATCCAAATAATTTAAGAAAATAAGGTTTACAGAAATTTGAAAACATTAACAGTCATGTTATATATGTAAAACTGATCATCATCTGATTTTAAATCATTTTGCAATATGTTTTTCCAAACAGACTAAAATTATATGGAATGTTTTACCGTCATTCCTGTTTTCTAATAATATATATGACATTTTCTATGTTACTTTTTATCACTTTCTCTCATTTAAAAAAAAAGTCTCTTCGGGATAACCTTTACTTTTAAGTAACTTTTTTGGAGTGAGATAAAAGCACAAAGCTAGCCAAGCTTTTGTTTTTCTTTTTCAAGAATAAATTAAAATTAATGTTTGCTAATACTCACTGCCTCAAAAGTTATGTGTACCAAATATGTCATTGACATGATATGTAAACAACCTTCTTTCAAATTATCATTCCTATACTACTATATTTCCAAATAAAATTTTATGAAAATCCGGGATAATGCTATTTCCAAATAAGATTATTTCTCATTTTGTAGGAGATGTTTACAAGAACATCATAAATAAATATAACAAATGTTTTTGTTGTGCATGTCAGCTTTTTCCAGAATCTGCCTGCATGTTGGGGCATAAATTCTGTGTATAATTTATTTTTGGCCTTAATTGCAAATTTGGCATTAAAAAGTTCAATGGTCTTCCTAGAAAATCAATTCATTTTCTTCTTCTAATGAGTCCCATGACTGACTGTATTTAGTTAAAAATGAAAACAAGCAAATATAACAGCTGAGACCTGAGTGAACAAGTTTAAGAACAAATAATGAAAATATCAGTAGATTTTTATTTAGATGTATGTTGCTTGGTAATTTTAACTGATCAACTTAACAGCATATTCATGTTAAATACAGTTATGTGATCTAAAAATATTCTCCTAGTTGTTATGTAAGTCCCCCCTAGAAACTGTATTATCACTTTTTCATTTTAATAAGCTGATGCAAGAGCTATACTTTAAATGGTCTCATTTCATAATTACATATCAAGCTTACCTCACTTTAGATCATCTGATAACAACATACACGGAATTAATCAGAAATAATTTAAACATTTAGAAATTAAGGGAATGATTTTTAATTTTTGGTAAGTAAAACTAAATACAGAATTTAAATGATCGTGTGACTAGTGACAATATTAATTTTCTTGATTATTTCCCTCATAGTTCTAATTTTTGGAGGCATGTAGAAAAGTCAAGACACATAGTAGGTGCTGAATAAATATTAATTGACCACATTCTGTTTAGCAAAGCAAAATTAAGGCAGTCGTTGAGGTAATGACATTGGTAATTTTGGTGTGAAAATAATTAATAATCCTTCTGAAGGAAAATGCTAACTTTGGCAGATACCAGGGAACACTGGGGGGTAGGGGTGTGATTTGAGACATTCCTGTTTGGTTGACTGTATTAATCAAATTTTATGCTACCCATTTGTTCTACCAGTAAAGATGTGGTCTAACTGATACGTCATTAGGCTCAAGTTTGGGCCATAACTAGGATGACTGCTTAAAATGACCATAGCTCTGTTTCCCCATTAAATAAAATAATTTATGAAATTACTTAAAGGCTCAAATATTCTAACTTATCTATTTGTTCCTTTTTTGTCTTTCAAGGAATAAATTGCATAATATTTATTTTCTGTGATTGTGCAAATTGTGAGATAAGCTAGACACATATTAATGCCTGAAGTACCTCTTCAGGTGTATTTCAGAGGGACTGCTACCCTAAATCATAATAGCTCCTTTAGTATAGAGCCCAAAACTGCAGTTGGCTGGTGTAGCTCATGAAGCTGAAAGACAAAGGAAGCTTTCTGTAAACGAGGACTGCAACAATTATTGCATTAAAGCTCTTAAATTTGTAAGTCCAGAATCTTCCTTCCCAAGCTTAGGCTATGGAGATATAATAAATCTCACAACCACGTAAGACACATACATTCTTGCCCATTTTTTTATAGAAAGGAAAATGAGCGCTGAATTAGTGTACTTCATTTAGGACCTCATGTAAATGGCTGTTCCTTCCTCTTAACCATGTATAGTTTCCTCAAAAGTTAAGATAAAGATAAACCACTCTTGTATAATGTCATATTATTATGCCACTAATAAAAATATGTGTATATATTTATAAATTTGATGTACACGTACCACAGTGAAAACATTTAACATATATTCATAGTGTAAAAATATATAGAATAGCATAAGTATAGCTATTATATATTTTAAAAAATTCGGTGAACTGTATTTTATATGTATCTGTACTGGTACATGCATAGCAAACTGAATTTTCTACTTAAAATAATTTGCCCTAAGATTAAATTACTTCTTAAAAATTTAGAATAATTTTGTAACTCATCAGTTTGCTTTTAGAATGAAATTCCAAGATGGAAAAAATAATCTCTCATAACTTAAATTTTACTTCAGTTTTGACCTGAAATGGTACATCAGACATATTTCCAAATGATTTTTGTCTGTTTCTAAATATCTATGAAGCAATGAAGATTTAACATCACTTAAGTAATGCAGAAAACAAAATCTATTTGTCCTGAAGGCAATTTATTGAAGGAATTTAAGACATACACTGAGAAGACAGGGTAGGGTGTTAAGGTTGTTGAAAGTACAAAATTTACCATGGTTACAATGTAGAAGCGAACCTCATTTGATGGTGCAAAGTATTGTTAAAAATCAGTTGTACGTCCTAGAAACAATATGTCTAGTAACATATGTACAGTTTTTCAGTGTCACATACAAGTTTTATGATCAATTGGAAGATGATTTTCATTTTGACTGTATTTTATCAAATGTGAAGACTCGTATGCAGAATTTTAAAACAGTTAATATTAACCATATCGTTAATTTTACAGCAATAATTTATATATTAAGAATTTATAGACAGAAAGAGATTCTTACTAATTTATTTGGAATTTTTAACCAAAGAAAGGAGTTGGCCAAATTCCTTGCCTACTTTAAAACTATACATGGACGTTTTCCTTATGGATGTTCCAGTTCTTTTGGTCAGAGTAGAAGTGATCTTTCACGATCATAGACTAAAAAGAGAAGCTACTAAAAGGAGAGTGTTAACTAAAAAAAATCATGTTTCTGGCATTTTGGCATGAAATTTTGGTATAATTTTTAACTGATTTATCTCTCTCTTAGCTGTATTTTTTGTTTGAACTAACATTAAAATTAATTTACTGTGCTTATGTCAACATTAATTGGTTGGATAAATGTGACAGAATATTGGATGGTGCATGCAAAGTACCTCTTTTTACTAGAGACATTTTTGGATAGCTATAATTTTCATGCATCTTACCGTCAATATGTAAGATTAGAATCATAACCCTGGTCTCAGGAAACTGTTAACTTAATGAGGGCGAGTGAGAGGCTAGACCAGGTATCTAGTGATGTATTTATATATTCCTGTAGCTGTATATATTGAAAAGGGAGTTTCCAAATTCTTTATTTTACTTTTTAAGAAAGACGTGATATAACTTTAAGGTTTATTTTTACATTTCTTAATTTAAATACAAAATGTTATAAATAATTTAGAAATTTAGAAAAATTTAGCCATTAAATGTAGTAAGTAATCTTTCTAATGCTTTAATAATATTGCTAACTAATAATGGTTTTCTAAGATTTTAATTTGAACAGTCTTTAAACTGATGCTTATCAAGACCAAGGCCTTTCAGTGTATTATTGAGATTGTGGAGTTTCAGGACAACCTAGAGCTAAAATAATATACATATGATTATACCTAAACATATGTCTGTTTTTATCTATTTAGGATTCGATGTAATCCTTTTTGTAAAATAGTGTTCTTGCATGAGTACATACAGTCTCATCAATCAGGTATAACACAAAAAAGCCTAGTTTAGATAAACTGGTTTTCCTTATTAATACTGAAATTACCAAAATATGGTCATATCAAAACATTTATTTGAAAACATATGTAGGCGTAGCTCAGGTTCTCCTTCTTTAGTTTATAAGATGCTTTCACCATAATTTCTAGAGGGGATGCTATAATTATCCAATAGGGTTAGTTAAATTGTGGTTCATTTTCAATTTCTATTTGTAGTTTTCTGTGTGTCAGAGTCTAAAGACAATCACATTAAGGACATGTTTAAATAAAAGTGGTAATTATTAGTGTATTAGACTAAAGAACATCTCAAAACTATCATTCCCTGAGTGCTAGATTATAGTGTTTAAGGTGATACCTGATAATAAGTATGCTAACTGTTGTAATTAAATGGCACAGAATGATAACACTGATGAGGGCTCTTCTTATCCGTAACATTAACCAGGTAACTATCTTTTTTTCTTGTATTTTGGTTCATAGCTCATTAGATAATTTCACATGAATTATGTTATTTGAGGTGGGCAACCAAATTTTGTCAGACGGGTGAGGGTAGGGATTATAGTCAGTCTGGCTCATCTCAAAGGTAAAACTCTCATGATCACTGGAAAAATTTTCAGTAGCAGCAGCTCTTCTAATCATATATTTTAGTGGCAAGACATATTGCAAATAGTCTGTATACAAATGTGGCATGGAGACTGTACCATCTGTAGTAGCCCAGCCCCTTCATCATGAATGAGTAGCCTTCCACAGCTGCATGTATTTCCTCTTCTCTTATTCCTTCCTCAGTACTGGGCAGTTTGATTTATATTTCTTCTTTCTCCACATGACACTTAGTGTAATGCTCTACACAGAGTTCACATTCAATAAATGTTTTTAATTGACAGGCACATTTTTCTTGGTTTAAGTCTAATCTCCAAAGGGAAGAGCCTCTGTGGGTGTGTGTGAGCACGGCGTGCATGCATGGGTGAACTTGCACGCGCAGACCATGTGCGTGTGTGTGTCCATTTGTGTGAAAGGAAGAGACTGTTGTTGTCACTGTTGTTGTGGGAAATGAGTGGCAAAAACAAATATGAGTAAAAATCTGACTGTTTTCTAATTGTATGATGTTTGAAAATAAAAAAGCAAAAGGGCTATATTAGTAAAATTTATATTGCCCTCACTAGGGGTATTACTTTTATATATACCATTAATTTGTAAAAGGTATTACTTTAAGTCAGTGAGGTCACAGAAGCCTCTAAAATTTAGCCTCAGAACTTGTCTTCACGGGTTTTGAAGATCTCTCTATTACATTTTAGACTATTACATTGAATGCTAAATAGACTTGTAATAACCCTCACTTAAAGTGCAGCAAAAATAGGAGACTGTTTATTAGCAGCTTTATTTTAAGTTTCTATTCCAAACATTCTTTTAATTCAAGAGCTCTGGAAACACTGGTTTTGCGTTATTCTACCCGGGCCTCACGGCTAATGATGAATATACTTGATGAGGAATACTTCACTTTAAGTGGCAGTTCTGAAGTACTTGCATGGAAGGTGGTGCACAATTAAAATTATTCTAACAGTCTGTTATGCACTGTACACAAGTAATAAAATTAATGGATACACTTCAAGTAATGATCCATTTCCTCTGGGTGCAATATATTTATTCATAGACTATTTCAGGGGTTGTTTAGAATATGAGATGTGAATGGATTATGATCCATTATCCCTGAGATTCTAATGTGCTACAACAAAATGGTTTCCATAAGTATTGTTCATAATGCCTGGTGTGTTAGTATTTGTATTCTTAAATAGCTAACACAAAGTTAGAAAACAGATGCTCAGATGATTGATATGATTTCAGATATTTACACTTACAAACTCTTACAAAACTTAAAATTTTCCGTTGAGCCAAGGAGCATAATTCTATGAAATACATATAAAACAATTATATATAATAATAAAATTATCCATATGCAAATATGTATTTGGAAAACGCTTTGAACCCTTTTTTATTCTAGAAAGGTTTTAATGGACTTTCTTAGAAGATCAACAGTAGTCCTGGCATTTAGATGGTCAATTAATTCATAAAGTTGAAGTAATAGCATTTCTAATTTTAATTTAAGAGAGGTACATTAAGTAATGTGACAGTGTCGGTAATTAACATGACAGTGTCATTAAGTAATGTGACAGTGCTCTCTATCCCCTGCCCAAGTTTTTTAAAGCAAATTTGTTGCAAGAGAGGTTGTGTGCTTGCGTATGGCTTTTGGCTTCAGTGTACGTTGGTTTCACAATTTTTATATTCATATAGATAGAGTACACTATTGATTTGGTATTGAATGATTTCATGAGTACCGTGTAGTTATTCTCTTTCTACTCCAAGCTGAGAATTCTATTAGATAGTGCCAGTGGAGACATTTCGTATAGGAGTTTATAGTTTAGAAGGACAGTTTATGCCCTTGTTGAGCAGGCAGCATATTCACAATGAACTAATACAATGTTTGCATACAAACCCTTCATAACATGACTTCTGATTATCTGTGGCCAACATTATGTCTTTTCTAGTAACATCTAGAAATTTCCACGTTTTTTTGAAATTTTTTGGTTTCTTTATAACTTCAATGTCAAATGATTATAAATGTGACAGAATATTCCAGGATTCCCAAATAAACTCTTTTTATTTTTATTTTAGTTGGAGACAGGGTCTTGCTCTGTTGCCCAGGCTATAATACAGTGATGCAATCATAGCTCACTGCAGCCTCGAACTCCTGGTCTCAAAGGATCCCTGGTTATTGATAAAAGTTCTTTAAAAAATGTATGAATACACCTTCTATATCCCATATTAGTCGTATATTATATAAAATTAGGACTAATTTTAAAATAGTATTATTAGCTTTTTATACATGTCCTGTTTCAGTCATTAAGAAGACTTCCTCTCCCCCTAATTTTCACACAAGAGATCTGGTCTCTTGTTTTCTGAATATTCTTTTTCATTTCCTCTATATGGCATTGTCTAATATGTCTTTGTTGCCTAGTATGTGTCAGCGTTTGTTATAAGTAAGTTGTATATGTTAACTCAGAACTTTGATAAGTATCCTATGAGGTCAATTCTATTTTTAATCCTCATTTCATGGATGAGAAAAGTAAGATCCAGTGAAATTAAGTAACTGAACCCATGTCACACATCTCGTAAGGGGAGTCAAATTTTAACTCCAGTCTCTTTAACGCGCCAGAATTCTCACTGGTCATTTCTCTGCCTTTCTGCCTGCCTCCCCCTTTTTGCTATTATAGAAGTCATTCTTTTACCTATCACTGCATTTTAATTGCCTGCATTCAGTTATAAAGATCAATATGCAAATAAGTAGAGCGTATTATAAATTTCAGTGTTATGAATTTGTACAAAGTTGACTTTTCTTCACCATTTAAATTTCTTTCACGGTGACATATTGCAACATTTTTGGGGGGCACAACATAGCGTTTTGTGTAATGATCAACAATGACTCATTAAAACCTGTCCCTTGATTTTAACAGATACTGCGGAGCCTATTGGTATTTCACTATAGTTTTATCATTTTACAAAATTAACATATCCATATTGAAAATCAACTCATAGTTTCATTTTTTCGTTTGCTACGATTTGTATGGTTGACCTTTCTCAGGGACACAAAGTGATTTCTGTCGGTGTTCCCTTCTCATTTAGACAAATGTTGAATAAGACTCAATCCAGCATCAGTCTATCGGTCCCTTTAATTTAGCATTTCTTTTTTGCCTATTTAATGCCTGGTTTATGTTGACTTTTCACCCTTCATGGACTTCTAACTGCTTGTTCAAGTTGAACATACGCTGAAAATATTTCTCCTAAATATCTGATCATTTAGATCCATGCCACATTTTTTTGTTATTAACATAATTCAAAAATTCTGTCTGGTATATTTTTTAATTATCTTTTTATTTTCCAGAAATGTTAACGTTTTATCATAATACTTTTTTCAAACGGAGTGCTCATACGATTGAAGTTTCATATTCTTCTCTTATACTTTATACCAAATGTGGTCATTTTATAACAACAGTTACTTAATCGCATCGCTTACAAAATATTTTGGTACAATTTTTGATCACTCCTCAAAGTCTAACGATCAAAAACAGCATGTCACAATTGCTTCCTTAAGCATTAGGAGGATATTAGAATATGTAGCTCCTGCAGAGCACGGCCTTCTTTTATGCGTAGATATATGGAGCCATGTATATGTTCTCTTTTTACATTCTATTATTTCCATTGTATCTCATTAAAAATATATCAGGGAAGAAGGAGGGGAAAATAGTTGACAATAATATTTGCAAAGTTTGTCTCTTCACCGCCATCCTGAGTAGCATTATGCTTTGAAATTAGTGAAGTTACAGTTGTGTTTCAAATGAATTGAGGGACATGGTTTGGCAGCATTAATGTCATTATGACAAATAGAACATTAGACTATCAGGGCAGAGGGAAGTGAAAGAGGATAAAATAGTATAGTTGTTGAATGCGCATCTATATTTTTTTTAGTCTTTAAAAAGGATAAAGTGGGCGGCACGTACAAGTTAGCAAATCCACAGGCCTTATGTTTCTAGAGACCTTCTTCAGACTTTTTAAGAACTTAGCTTCCCTTTATCTAAATTATATTACCAGAAAATTAAGTAAAACGAACATTTATAAAAGAAGATTATCTTAGGCAACCTACTCTTCTACCAACCTACTCCTCGAACTTTTAGGTATTTTAACCTAGAGAAAGAACCTTATAGTGAGTTTATGTTCTTTTGAGATCCCTGTAGGTAAATGAGGGAATATAAAACATTTAAATATTCAGCATTTCCAAAGTATAAGAATGTTATCAATGCTAATGTAGCTATGTTTAAAAATGCATGATATCATATTTAATACATTTTCTCTTTTGTATTCTGTCATTTATTAAGAAAACTATATAAGCTAATAAATCTAAGAAAGTCTAAATTTTGTAAACTAACTTTACAGAGTTTGAATTTTAACCCATAGCATAGCGTGATGTTGTCATGCTTTCATGCTATGTATGGAATAATATGTACTTGGATTGGCATTCGTCATATATGAAATGACATAGCATATTCCATGGTACATAGTAGGTACTCCAGAATGGTAATGGTGATAATGATATGCTTGTGTTTCCATTTTTCCCGTGATAAAGTTTTCTGGCTTTGGTATTACTATAGATGATTTTAAAACTTTGAGATCACCTTCTACATTTATACATTTAAAAATGTTTTGTATTAGAAAGATTATTTTTCCTAGTACTTGTTTTACTTCCTTGGATCCATGTACAATCTGAGACAGAATCTCGCTCTGTCTCCCAGGCTGGAGTGCAGTGGTGCAGTCTCGCTCACTGCAAGCTCCGCCTCCCGGGTTCACGCCATTCGCCTGCCTCAGCCTCCCGAGTAACTGGAACTACAGGCGCCCACCACCACGCCTGGCTAATTTTTTGTATTTTTAGTAGAGACGGGGTTTCACCGTGTTAGCCAGAATGGTCTTGATCTCCTGACCTCGTGATCCCCCACCTCAGCCTCCAAAAGTGTTGGAATTATAGGCGTGAGCCACCGTGCTCAGCCGACAGTCTGTTTATTTCTAGTCTTCTATAAATGAAATAAATAATAATCTTGGATTTTTTTTTCCTTTTTTCAAAACTATGAAAATACTATTTAAACTAATTTCCAAGCCCATTTTTAAAATTAAAAATGTAAGTTAGTTCGGGGAAGTATATTTGAGTAATATGCATGATATTTAAAATGTATCTGAAAACATCTAAAATGTTACTTGTTCATGATCAGCCTTCCAGCTCCCATCAGAGCTTTGAGCACTTTTGGTTTTATTTAAGTTTTTATTTAATATTTTATTTAAATATAGTCTACTTTTCTACATCTTATGTCTTATTACTTGATGGCATTGATATTCTTTGTTGTGACGCAAGTCTAATAATTCACAGTGAATAATCTGGAATCATATTTACACAATTATATCTTAGAAAATAATTGATTTGGTTTGAAATCATTCATGTGGTGAATACTTTTATAATTAGAATGTGTTGGCTTTCAGATCATTTCTTTCAGTCTGTGGGTTCAGGGGATACATTTAATTATTTTTTTCTTTCTAGAGGGTGTTAATGCAGATAGCATCAAACAAGCCTCAGAACAACTGAACAGCCGGTGGATCGAATTCTGCCAGTTGCTAAGTGAGAGACTTAACTGGCTGGAGTATCAGAACAACATCATCACTTTCTATAATCAGCTACAACAATTGGAGCAGATGACAACTACTGCTGAAAACTGGTTGAAAATCCAACCCACCACCCCATCAGAGCCAACAGCAATTAAAAGTCAGTTAAAAATTTGTAAGGTAAGAATCTTTTCTCCTTCCATTTGGAGCATAATCAATAGGTATTTCTTGGCAATTTCCAAGAAGACAGTAACATATTATTTCGTAATGAAACGTTCACCTTCTAAGGATTTAGCTAAGCACAAAAAAGTTCAAAATGTAAGCAACAAAAATCTGTTTAAATATGTAAGACATAGATACCCGGATTCTAAAATTGTATTTGGCGTAGTTACACAGAGCTAATTGATTGTGTCGGTTTGCGTAAGCATGAGGCAGTTTAGGAGTGTGGAAACCACATGTATCCTATAAAAAATGGCCTCTACTTTGGAACTCTTTCTTTGCGACGAGGGAAACATAGTCATTTTGAAAAAGTGGAATCCATGGAAATAGTTAGAAACACGGGTCAACAGCAAGCTTGGATGCAATATAACTGGATACATAAGGAAAATATTTAAAACTGATGGACCTCTCAAATTACGATAATTCGAGGAAGGTTTCTTTACAAAAAGATATTTTTAAAATGTAGCTGGAGTACAGAGGAACTACACCGGATAGTGTAGTAACCCAGCATCAGAGTTCTTACCTCTTTTACGCCAGAAAGGATCAGTGAGAGAGAAGTTATAGAAACTCAGAAGGAGACAGTCAGATCCTCATGGTAAAAGCAGCATGGCCAGCTTAAGGAATCCTCATAGAAATGGAGTCAGAAAAATAAACACCCCACTTCACTTTTTTCCCTGCCTCCATAATCTTGTCAGGGCTCCTCACTGACTAAACTTAATCGTAAGGGAAAGGACAAGGAACTGTCATCTGTAAATATCAGTCTCCTGGATTACAGGAGAAGAGTGGACAGTGGATCTGGAGGGGCAAACAAGATGTAAGTGGACAAAAGGGCCTGAGAAAGCGATGAAAGGATTATGCCTTCAAGTGTAAGAAAACAAGAGCTGTATAACAATGAAAATAGCCGAAACTGTTTTCATTGTTACTATGAGCTATGTACTTTTCACAGGGAATGATAAACTGATAAGAGGATGGACTAAAACTTTTCCAGGATGAACGTTTAGTGATAGATCGAGATGATTACATTTAATACAAAAGGCAAGGAGTGGAGATTCATTTGCATACTTTAAAAAGAATGGTGAAATTAAGGTAGAATAGACATGGAAAGGTGACAGGGTTGATTTAGAAAAGGTATTGGACCCAAAAAGTGGTGAGAAATTCAAAGCTATTTTGAAGAGAAAAACAATTGAAAGACTTGATGGTTCTTCTTCAAATATTGGACCTGTAGCATTACTAGGTTTTCTGTTCTTGTGTTAGTTTGCTGTGGAAATAAACTCAGAAAGTATACTTTTGGATAAAGAATACCTTGGATAAGGCACTTGACTTATTAGGCAAATACACACATCTAAGGAATTTCTACATTTAGATACATTTTGTAGTTCAAGAATAGAACCCATGCCGTTTTTCCTATGAATCAGAGGAATAATCCAAATACATTATTTCTTGCAACAAAAATCTGATGTTACCTTATCTGATTCTTGAGATTCAGATATAATAGTTAGTAATAGTACCTACACAGTACATTCATGCATAAAATATATATATTAAGTGTCTCTAATGTGTCTAAGAATGCTACTGAGTGTATTAATCAGCTCAGGCTGCCACAATAAATACCACAGACTGGGTGGCTTAAACAACACAGGTTTATTTTCTGAGAGTTCTAGAAGCGAGAAAGTCCGGGATCAAGGTTTGGTAGGGTTCAGCTTCATCTTCTGGTGAAGGCTCTCTTCCTGACTTGCAGATAACCAACTTCTCACTCTGTCCTCACATGGCTTTCCTCTGTGTGTATACATGGAGAGAAAGTGAGAAAGAGGGCTATTTTTCTTTTTCTCTCTCTTTCTCTCTGCCTCCTTTTATAAAGCCACCAATCCCTAAGGGATTAGCCCCCGACCCCCGCCACCCCCACCCAACCCTGATGACCTCATATAAACATCATTACCTCTTAAAAGTCCTATCACCAAATACAGTCTCACCGATGGTTAGGACTTCAGCATGTGAATTTTGGAAGACACAATTCTGCCCATAGCACTAAGTTTTGGGAATATTAGAGTGGGCATTCATGGACTCTGCTTTTATTGTATTTATGGAAAACAGAGGAGAGAGATATGAAACAACGGAATCGGTATTTTTAAATTTCCTGCTAGGATCAGTGGTTTAAACAAAGATGCAAAGCTTTGGGAGAATGACTAACAGGGAAAAATGAACCTGATAGGGCCACCAAGGGCATCTTCCTTGAGGGAGGAGCGTTTGAGTTGAGACTTTTGTGATGAGTTAGAATTAGGTAAGAGAACAGTGAAGCAAGATTCCAGGCAGAAGGAACATGGCGAGAGGGAGCAATAAAGGCCAAGCGCCTGAATGAAGAGCATTGTAAATGCTGAAACATAGAGGGGCAGAGGAATGAGAGGAGAGACGAAGAGGAAAAGGCAGGTATATAGGAGACAAACCAATGACTTCTGGGACCTGCTAGTATCTTGGTCTTGATTTGAGGAACAAATGTAGATCACCAGAGGTTTTATATATTAAATATTGTCTGGTGGTTGAGGAAGTCATCCTAAGGGAAAATATTTCTCTTACTGCATCCAGCCACAAAGTTCCAAATTCTGTTGTCACCTCCTTATCACCCCTTACTCTTTCTCTCAGACCCATTGGTGCCTATTAATTTGAAGAATCACTTTAGGTAAAATGTTTAGCAAGATAAGCTTAATATTATTCATACAAGGGCAAATATATATACTGTTCTGCTGAGATTAGTGATAGGTAAATAAATTATAACATGTTTCTCAGCGTTTTATTTTATTTGGAGAAGTTTTATAACATTAGAGCGCATATTTAGCTCATATTCTAATGATTGGCAGAACTGGTTCTTAATATTTTGGGGGGTTAGAGAGCCTTATCAGAATTGGAAGAAATTCATGAACTCTTTCCTGAGAAAAATTCAAAAGCTTCCATGAGATAAGCATCTAATTTTAAAGAATAAACAGACTCAAAGTAGACGTCATACTCTGGAGGACCAACTAAACCAAATCCTTTTATGGAAATAATGGCTAATTGTTAACATCTTTTTAAACACTGAATACTTCAGTTGAAAATTATCTCTTCTATGATTTATTCTCAGAACATTAAGGTCTCAACTGAACATTTGCCCAAATGTTTTATTAGTTTCAAAGTCCCCTTTGTTTTTCAGAGCACACTTGGCTATAATGTTGGCTCTTTCTATAGCTCCCTGAACGGGAAAAATGGCGGCTCTCCACCTGGCCAAATATAAATCAGGTTCTTAATGGTTCACAGTAGATGCCAATGCTGCCATTTGTAAATCTAGCATACAAATTGTATGTATATATTTCTGTACTATAAATACAGAATATTACCCTTTACCTCTTGTCTTATTTCTTATCCATGGATATATACCAACTTTCTAGCACTTGTTTGAGAGGATTTATATTTGAATGAGAAATATAGGTCACCTTCCATTTTGCTAAACATCTTTAATCTTCACCCACAAAAAAGATTGAATCGTCAGACATTATTTTACCTGAATCAGCTCATACCATTATAACCATATAAACACATTCCTCTGAAAGCTGTATTTACATTTTTTTTAATGAGAATAAGTGGCATTGTACATTAGTCTTGCAACCATGACAGAATTTATGTGATAAATTTCTCAGCCACGCCTAAGACAAAAGTTGCTCTCTCCCAAAGAGTATGAATGCCTCCATAAATATTAACTTATTTTTTGCCCTTTCACTTTGATTTTCAGGAAGCTCAGATTTCAATTCGTTCAGAATTGGTATAATTCTTTCCATTTTCCCTTTCTTCTAATAGGCTCATGTTCCAATTTTTAAATTTCAATTTTCCTGTTGTTATATATTAAATAGTAACTAATCCTCAAGTATTTTTTTTCTAAAGACAGCATATATATGAATTATAAGTAAGCAGCCATGATAATAACACTTTTAAAAAGGGCAGTGAAAACTTTCTGAGTTCAAATTATATATGTATTAAATACAAAACAATTCCAACTTCACTGGAAACGAGCATGAAAACATTTATGTAGAGAATATGATGTCCAAAAGAAATACAGTGTTAGCCACAAATTCAAGCCACATATGTAGTTTAAAATGGTCTAGAAACTACATTAGGAAAGGAAAAAGAAACGGTAAATGAATTTCAATAGTACATTTTATTTAACCTGATTTATCAAAAATATTATTTGAAAGTTTAATCAGTGTTTAAAAACTTTGAGATTATGTTCTTAGCTTTTCTTAGTCTTTAGAATTAAATGTATTTTGGTAATTTCATGCATCTAAATTTGGACCAGCCACATTTCAGGTGCCCAGTTGCCAAATGAGCTAGTGACAGTACAGCAGTGTTCATGTGATTTTATCATACAAACCAGGGTACTACTGACAGCGAAAGAGGGTGCTACTAATAATTATGCCAGGACAACAAGAGGAAATCTGGACAGCCACCGTAATTTAAAAAGTGGCAATTGGCTGGGCGCGGTGGCTCACACCTGTAATCCCAGCACTTTGGGAGGCCAAGGTGGGCAGATCATGAGGTCAGGAGTTTGAGACCAGCCTGGCTAACATGGTGAAACTCTGTCTCTACTAAAAGTACAAAGAAGTAGCTGGCCATGGTAGCGGGCACCTGTAATCCAAGCTACTCAGGAGGCTGAGGCAGGAGAATCGCTTGAACCTGGAATGTGAAGGTTGCAGTGGGCCAAGATCACGCCATTGCACTCCAGCCTGGGCAACAAGAGTGAGATTCTGTCTCAAAAAAAAAAAAAAAGTGGTGGTTGCCTGTTTGGTCAGGAGAAGTAATGAGACCATACAAAAGTTAGAAGATTATAGATATATTTTTATATTTGTGTGTGTATATACATACATGTAAGTATTATATAGATTTTATATATGTGTGTATGTAATCTATATAATTGTACCAAAATATATTTATAATTATAGTATACACATATACATATATGTAGGTATATATGTAATTTATATTTTGCACAAATGAAAGAAAATATTGTTCATTGAGTGAGCTTAGAATTTGAAGCAAAGGCACATCATTTTGATATAAGAGGGGTGCAGCCAAACACCTATATTTGATTTATGGAAAGGATTTAAGGTCATGGATAGTACTTCCCCACTGTAGACATTCATACCCATTAATGCTCTAAATTATGTCATCTTCAAATTTAAATATCATTATATAGGATGATACATATTGAACAAAGAGCCAAGGTATCCTTAAATGGATGGATGGCCTGTGATAGAGGCTTGTCTATACTATCATGGATGTTTCTTATCAGATATTTGTTAAGGGTATTAAGGTAAACTTGCCTTACTGCTTTTTAATGCCTTCTTTTGCAAAATGTAATGTATGAAAAGTAAAAGTGTTACTTACTTTCCATACTCTGTGGCACAGGATGAAGTCAACCGGCTATCAGCTCTTCAACCTCAAATTGAACGATTAAAAATTCAAAGCATAGCCCTGAAAGAGAAAGGACAAGGACCAATGTTCCTGGATGCAGACTTTGTGGCCTTTACAAATCATTTTAACCAAGTCTTTTCTGATGTGCAGGCCAGAGAGAAAGAGCTACAGACAAGTAAGTAAAAAGCCTAAAATGGCTAACTTGACATTTTCCAAATTGGTTATTTGTGGGGAAATCCAGAAAGTACTAACATGAAACAATAATTTCTGTAAATGGAACCATTCTCCCTACAACCTATATTAACAAGGAACGAAATACTGGTGGAACAGATAAGCTGTCTTTAGATTTTTTTGTCGTCATAATAATTTTGTGACTTTGAGAAACAAAACATGTTTTGTATGGGAATAACTTCTCCTTGGTGGATTGTAGATTTCCAAATCAGACATTTTGAATATAGAAGAAAATAAAAGAGCAGTTGAGGTCATATAAATACACTTTCATTAAGTCTGGCTCGCTGTATGTACAAGGATATTTGCTAGGCATCTTCTAATACTTCTGTCAATTTATCTGAAGAGTATTATAGCTTTAGCATACATGTGGCAACTGAAACTCAGCAAAGGACAAATTATTCTTTGGGCTACATTTTACTACTGGATCACTATAATTACATAAATCCTATTTTTTCCTTTGATGATAAAAGATAAAAGTGGAGCAATTATGCAAATTCATACCATGTGACTAGCAAATTTTTCAAGATGTTTCTTTTGTCTCTTCCTGAATTGCTTTAATAAGATGATGTTAATACATAGTATCTGCTCCAAAATATCTCTACTCATCAACTTAATTTTAAGACAAAAATTCTTTTCAGAGACAGATTAATGACCACCTTTATGAAATAGTAAATGGGTTTTTGATTCACTATATACATGCATATATGTGTTCATGTGCACACACAAAGAATGATTGAATAAAATTGGGTTTGAAGGCATTAAGATAAAAGTATTTTTCTGAAAAAATCTCTGCCCCAAATTTGTTATGAGAAGCACAGGAACATGTGTTTGTTTACTACTAAAACTTTAATTAGTTGGAAAATACATTGTCCTATTGCTTTTCTTTGTAAATATTTAAAGAATTCACCATATAATATCATTTGCAGAATTAATGTAGTGATACACAAAGCTTTTCTCATTTCCCAGCTTTTCATTTTTACAAAAATGAAATGAACTAAATAAAGCAAAGGATAAATACTTTCTCTGTATGTGTGTGTGTGTGTGTGTGTGTGTGTGTGTGTGTGTGTGTGTGTGTGTGTGTCCTTCAGAGTTGTTTTTGCTAAGCGGTTTATTTTCCTGTATAGGTAGTAAAGCTTTATGAATAATATCTGCTCCCTCTAGTGGATTTCAGTGTACTTGTTGCTGTGCCTCTGTAAAATTAATTTGGGAAAATATTTTAAATATCCTAGATTTTCAAATATTGACCGATTTAACAATAATGTATTTTCACTTGTCATTACATACATAACTCCCCCTTAAAGTTAAATACATTTAGTGGCTATGCAATAATTGTTGGGCAAAAGAGCCATTTCACTGGAAATTTACTTTAATCTGTATATACCTCTTAATCATATTAAAGTTCAACTTTTTATCATTTAGTTTAAAGATGTTCAGAATAGCAATGTTTGATAACTGAGATTTGTCTATGATGTTACAATATAAATACGTAATAATATATAATCTCTATTCATACATCTATCCATCCATCCATCCATCCCTATCATCTGTCTTCTCTTTTTTAAATTTCATACCTACAAATGATGATTGTTTATAAAACTTCCTAACTTTTTCACTGCTTTTATATTTAAACAAATTGGCCCCATTTCCACTTTAGCTACACATCTTTAATGTTACTATTCACCCTTTTGGAATGCTTGTCTAGATTAATAAATAACCCTTTAATTAAATATGGAATATATATATAGGGAATGAAAAATGTAGCATATGAAATTACATAGCAGTTTATTTTGTTAATTTGAAATTATTTCAAATAATTGCATCTGTGTATGCATTATACCCAAACTGGCACCAGGGAGTAAATCTCATTTCTTGTGTTACTCCACAGTACTTTGGACATGTTAAGTATGCAGGAAATAAGAGCTAACAGAAGTGCCTAGGCATCCATACCGACTTTTATTTCCTTTTTACTTTTTTAAACTTGCTTTTTCACACAAAAACCTGGCTTTTAAAATATACTTTCAGTGGTGAAAAATGGTATAAGGAATTGGTAGTTGTTATCTGACATAAGTGATAGGAGAAAATAATATAAAAAGATAAAATTCTATTTTCAAAGTACTTTTTACCCTATACATAACTAATTTATACATCATTTTACCTAACCCTCAGAGAGAAACACGTTGCGTATTTGTCTGTTTTTTTTAATCTTTGTGATGAGAATATTTTTTTATTTTTATTTTTATTTTTTATTATTATTATTGTACTTTAAGTTTTAGGGTACATGTGCACAATATGCAGATTAGTTACATACGTATACATGTGCCATGCTCGTGTGCTGTACCCATTAACTCGCCATTTAGCATTAGGTATATCTCCTAATGCTATCTCTCCCCCCTCCCCCCACCCCACAACAGTCTCCAGAGTGTGATGTTCCCCTTCCTGTGTCCATGTGTTCTCATCGTTCAGTTCCCATCTATGAGTGAGAACATGTGGTGTTTGGTTTTTTGTCCTTGAGATAGTTTACTGAGAATGATGATTTCCAATTTCATCCATGTCCCTACAAAGGACATGAACTCATCATTTTTTATGGCTGCATAGTATTCCATGGTGTATATGTGCCACATTTTCTTAATCCAGTCTATCATTGTTGGACATTTGGGTTGGTTCCAAGTCTTTGCTATTGTGAATAGTGCCGCAATAAACATACGTGTGAATGTGACTTTATAGCAGCATGATTTATAGTCCTTTGGGTATATACCCAGTCATGGGATGGCTGGGTCAAATGGTATTTCTAGTTCTAGATCCCCAAGGAATCACCACACTGACTTCCACAGTGGTTGAACTACTTTTACAGTCCCACCAACAGTGTAAAAGTGTTCCTATTTCTCCACATCCTCTCCAGCACCTGTTGTTTCCTGACTTTTTAGTGATCGCCACTCTAATTGGTGTGAGATGGTATCTCACTGTGGTTTTGATTTGCATTTCTCTGATGGCCAGTGATGATGAGCATTTTTTCATGTGCCTTTTGGCTGCATAAATGTCTTCTTTTGAGAAGTGTCTGTTCATATCCTTCGCCCACTTGTTGATGGGGTTGTTTGTTTTTTTCTTGTAAATTTGTTTGAGTTCATTTTAGATTCTGGACATTAGCCCTTTGTCAGATGAGTAGGTTGCAAAAATTTTCTCCCATTCTGTAGGTTTCCTGTTCACTCTGATGGTCGTTTCTTTTGCTGTGCAGAAGCTCTTTAGTTTAATTAGATCCCATTTGTCAATTTTGGCTTTTGTTGCCATTGCGTTTGGTGTTTTAGACATGAAGTCCTTGCCCATGCCTATGTCTTGAATGGTAATGCCTAGGTTTTCTTCTAGGGTTTTTATGGTTTTAGGTCTAACGTTTAAGTCTTTAATCCATCTTGAATTAATTTTTGTATAAGGTGTAAGGAAGGGATCCAGTTTCAGCTTTCTCCATATGGCTAGCCAGTTTTCCCAGCACCATTTATTAAATAGGGAATCCTTTCCCCATTGCTTGTTTTTATCAGGTTTGTCAAAGATCAGATAGTTGTAGATATGCGGCATTATTTCTGAGGGCTCTGTTGTGTTCCACTGATCTATATCTCTGTTTTGGTACCAGTACCATGCTGTTTTGGTTACTGTAGCCTTGTAGTATAGTTTGAAGTCAGGTAGCATGATGCCTCCAGCTTTGTTCTTTTGGCTTAGGATTTGTTATTACACCTATGTCACAGGTAAGCTAATGGGGTTTGAATAACTAAAAGGATAGATATAGGATGCTATAAGAACTAGATCGTATACATGAATGTTCATAACAACATTATTCATAATCGCCAAAATGTAGAAGAAACCCAAATGTCCATCCAGTGATGACTATATGAAGAAAATGAGCACATCCATACAAGGCAATGTTACTGAGTAATAAAAAGGGAGAAAGTAGTGATACATGCTACAGCATGGATTACCCTTGAAGACATTATTCTAAGTGAAAGAAGCTAGTCACAAAAGATCATATGTTATATGAGTCTCTTGGTATAAAAAGGCCACAATAGGTAAATCTGTACAGGTAGAAATAAGATTAGTGGTTGCCTAGGTCTGGGAGGATGAGGGGGTGGAATTGTTTCCCATGACAGTTGATAAAATACTTTTCTAGAGACTGAAAACCAGTAAAGTCGTGTTATATGCTAGATGAACATAGAAACACAGCATCTAGTCTGTTGTAGATAATTGTTTCAACAAAGAAAAAAATGAAACCTTATTTCTAAATGTAAATAAGGAAAAAGATTGGTCATATAATTTGAGTTTATTTCATTAACAATGGGGAAATCGTGTCAAAATAATTATTAGGGATTTTGTTGGTTTGGTTTAGTTTTGCAAAAATGGAGAAAGTGACAGTATTAGTTATGACAAAGTCAGTGTTTTGTCTGTTCTAAAGTTTCAAAATGATTCTCTTCTGTTCTACACCATTAGATTGCTTTCAGAACAGAGTCTTGCTCACTTGTTCACTAACAAATTCAAGAAATATTTTTGAACACGTGGTATATGCCGTAAAAGTGCTGGACACTAGGTAATATACTTGGTGGCGAAAATCAAGAGCAGTATGTCTTCACGGAGCTTATTGAAAGAAAGATAATAAAATTGGATATCTGAATATTATTGCAGATTATAATTACTTTGGGGTCTGAAACCGTGATTCTGGGGAGACGATGTTAGACCCAAACCTGGAGAATGTGCAGGTGCCACCTATGTGATAAGTTGGAGAAAGGACATTAGGAGAAATGAAAAGAAACACAAATAGCCAAAGGTGAAAAATGAGGGCTTGGCATGTCCAAAAGACATAAGGGAGGCCAGAAAGGCTGGAACGCAACAAATCAAGGAAAGATTAGGATAAGATGAGGGTAGAATCTCTCAAGGCCCCCCTAAACTTCTATAAGAGGTTTGGATTTTAAGAGCAGTTGACATTTCCAAAAGAATTTCAGTTGAGGAAATTAAGTAACTTAGTTGTATTTTTTAAAAACTCACCCTCTAGCTGGTACGTGAGGAAGAAATGCAATACAAGTCTGAGGAGAAGCAGGAAGACTTGTGGAAAGAATAACCACACAGAGGAGAGTCCATTGAACCTTAAACTACAGTTGTGATAAGATAAAGAAAAATCATTTCAACCCTTGAAGAGATGATGATCTGGGGAGGTGTAGCGGGGAAGATATTCTTGCCAGAATTGAAAGAAAATAACTTTTACCTCTTACAGAGAGAGTAGAAGAAAATTTTAAGGGTAGCCAGCAAGGATGCTCTCCATGCCCATAATTTCAAGCTCTGTGGTTAGTCTCTACCCCTCCCTTATAGGATGCTGAGACTGGGAATTAAAACAAAGTTTGATGTGAAGTAACTCTTCTAGCTGCAGTTCAGGAAACTGACCTAATTTACTTTATTAAAATTTAAATTTTTTTATTTTAAAATTTTATTTTTAATACATCTAGGCAAAGGAATGTTTTGTTCCAGTAGACACATACTCTATTGCATTGCTCCTTCACTCCAGAAACTAGGTAAACTGTTTGTAAATGTTCCTTTTAAAAATTGTGTTATTTTTATCAATACCATCAAGAGCAAGAATAGCAGACATATTTATTTAAGCAAGCTACGTGCTTATTGTGAGATACAAGAATTGTTCACTGACCTCAAGAATCATTGGAAAACTCGCTAAATGCCAAGTTAAAGCTATACATATGTATGTGTATATATGTGTGTATATATACCTGTATATATACACAACATACGTATATATACACACGGTGTGTACATATACATGCATACACACGGTGTGTACATATACATGCATACACACGGTGTGTACATATACATGCATACACACGGTGTGTACGTACACATGCATACACTCGGTGTGTACGTATACATGCATACACTCGGTGTGTACGTATACATGCATACACACGGTGTGTACGTATACATGCATACACACGGTGTGTACGTATACATGCATACACACGGTGTGTACGTATACATGCATACACACGGTGTGTACGTATACATGCATACACTCGGTGTGTACGTATACATGCATACACACAGGTGTGTACATATACGTATATATACACATGTTGTGTGTGCATATACGTATATACATATATACATATTGTGTATATACACATATTGTGTATATGCCTTTTGTGTATATACGTATTTGGGTGACAGTTTGACTTCCTCTTTACCAATTTGGATGCCCTTTATTTCTTTCTCTTGTCTGACTGCTCTGGCTAGGACTTCTAGTACTGTGTTGAAGAGGAGTGGCAAGAGTGGCAGATGCATTTATTTGAATGCTAGATGATTATTAATAAACAAAGTCCAAAAGGGACCTTATAAATAGCAGTGAAGTAAAGGGGTATTTAGTTACGATTAAGCAAATGATTGTGTCTGAGATGTCATTTCAGCAAATGATCTAGAAGGAGAGGGGTCTATGGGCAGACACAAGGCAGTATGTATGTATATGCCTATTATGTATATACACATAGTGTGTATATACACGTATATACACGTAGTGTGTATATACGCGGATATACACGTAGTGTGTATATACACATAGGGACATACACACACACACACACACACACATATATAAAATTTATGTGACAGGAACCTCATACTATTTTCCAAAATGGCTGTACTAATTTACATTCCCACCAACAGTGTATAAGTGTAGTTTTCTCCACAGCCTCTCCAACATTTATCTTTCATCATTTTGAAAGCTAATTTTAACATGTTAAGGTGACACATCATTGTGGTTTTCACATTTTTCTGATGTTTAGAGATGTTGAGCATTTTTTCACATATCTGTTGGCCATTCGTGCCACTTATTTCAAGAAATGTCTGTTCATATCCCTTGCCCATTTTTAAATCAGGTTATTTGTTTTCTTGGTGTTGAGTTGTTTGAGTTTTCTGTATATTTTGGATATTAACTCCTTACCAGATATTTGGATTGCAAATATTTTCTCTTGATCTTTCAGCTGCCTCTTCACTGTTAATAGTTTCCTTTCCTGTGCAGAAGTTTCTTAGTTTGATGTAATCTAATTTGTCTATTTTTGCTTTTGTTGCCCATGCCATATCCATTTGAGCATTATTCATAACAGCCAAGATATGGAAACAACCTAAATGTCTATCAGAGGATGAATGGATAAAGAAAATGTGATATATATATATATATATCATGATATATATAGTGATATATATATAGATAGATATAGTGATATATATATACTGATATATATAGTGATTATATATAGTGATATATATATAGTAATAGATATATGTAGTGATATATATATATACTGATATATATAGTGATATATATATATACACTGATATATATATACTGATATATATAGTGATATATATATATATAGTGATACATATATTCCAGTGTCTATATATGATATGTATACGCAATGGAATACTATACAGTCTTTAAACGGAAGGAATTTCTGTCATTTGCCACCATGTAGATGGAAGTGGAGGACATTACTCTAGCTGAAATGAGCCATGCAAAGAAAGACAAATATTATATGATCTCACTTATATGAGAAATCCAAAAAAAGTCAAATTATAGAAACAGAGAATAGAAAGGTAGTTACCAGAGACTGGGGGGAAGAGGAAGGTTGGGAAAGGGAAGGTGTTAATCAAAGGCTAGCAAGTTTCAGTTAGACTGGAGGAATAAATTGTAGCGATCTCTTGTACTGCGTGGTGGACATAGTTAATAAAAATCTATATTTCCAAACTGGTAAAAGAATAGATTTTAATATCCTCATCACAAAAAAAGATAAGTTGGTGAGGTGATTAATATGTTAATTAACCGGAGTGAATATTTTATAATGCATACATAGATCAAAACATCACATTATACCCCATAAATACACAGAATTATTATTTGTTAGTTAAATATGAAATAGTTTTACAGGATATTTTGAAAATAAGATTGCTAAGTGGATAGAGCTACTTTTAGAAAAAGAGGAAAACTCAGCAAAAGAAAAAAAAACTCTTACATTCTAATAAATATTTCTGTAGTATGGTAGTTTATATTTACACAAAGTTGGTTAGAAAAATGCAACTGACCTGGAAAATAAATCAGTTGTCCAGGAGGTGAATAATAGAGCAGCATTTATGAAAATGACCCCAATTTCCGTTGGTTCATTGGGGTTTTATGACTTTTAAAACAAATTCTAGTGTGATCTTAGATAAAATTCCTATAAACCCATCTATTTCACTCATGTCAGACCACACCTGGTGCCCTTTGTGAGAATGGAGCCTGAGCACCAGGGACTTTCAGCAGAGCAAGTGGCATAAGCAAAATGGCGTGAAGTAATTAAAAGGCATAATTTTATTGGAGGATAGAATATTGATTTTGATAGGAAATTGGGCTAAATTGTTGATTGAATTCCCAATCACAAATATCCTTGTTTTTCAAACTAAGGAAACAACTTATATGTTGACATTAGAAATTCAAGTTATACTCAGACTTCCTCGCACTTCTAATTATCTGAAGGACCATTCCTAGTATGTTAATCATCATATATCATGGGTCCTGTCGTATTTCTTCACACCTTTGTCAGTGTTCACATTTTAGAGAAATGCTTACTTTTGTCATGGTCTATGTTATTTAATAAAGTTTGGAGCCTTTGCTGATTGCATTATCTCCTTGACTTTAGGTTGATCATGGGGAATAGGAAAAAGGTGGGATCTGGTTGGCATGGAATTAAAGGCTCAAGTTGGGCATTTTTCCGAAGTAGATATATGTCATTAGTTCAGCTTCTACACACATGTGCAGTGCATTTTTTTTTCTCACCGGTAATGATGAGGAATTCAAGTTGGACTCGATTTCATAATCACAACAGGACTTCTAATGTTTTTAAATGCTGTCAATATTAAGACTACTAACATATCATCTCTTTCTCTCCCCAAATGGATTACATGGTAGCCTTTTCCAGCTTCTATCTAAGCACTATCTAACAGAAAAATAATGTGAGCCATATATTTAATTTTAAACGTTCTAGAAAGCACATTAACAGATCAGCAGGTGAAAGTCATTTCAAAATATTGTTTCATCATAGAATCAAAATTTTTAAATGTAGAAATAGGTTTACATTCTTTTTGTATGAACTGTCCAATATCTGGTGTGTCTTTATATATACAACATCTCAACTCAACCTGGCCACATTTCAAGTGCTTAACGGATACGTAGCTGGTTGCTACTTTATTGGTTGGCACAGTTATGTCTTCCTTCTCTCTACTGTACATTCTCTGATGCTTACGTGCCTATTTTCTGAGTAGTTCTGTTTTTTAAGAGGAGAGATTTTTTTCTTCAGTAAAGTGTTATATATAACCGATTGCTCTGATATCTTTTTACCATGATAGTTAATGTCTTTCAGAATTTTCAATATAGGTCTCTGTTTGCTTTGCTTTGCAGTTAAAGTGGTTTGCCCTTGACGTAGACTCAGGTGTATTAGAAAATGTAGCATCTAATTTCATGCTTAGCTCTTTTGTTTATAACAAAATAATCTTGCTTTGCCTCTCTTGGTCTGTCCTTTGCTCTCCTCTTCTTTTTTCTCTCTTCTTTTCCCTTTATCCCCTCCCTCTTTGAAGATTTAAAGACAAGCAGTTTTTAAACAGAAGGTGTAGAAAACTTCTTTTTTATATTCCTTTAGTATAATTTTAGATGTCAGTTTGCCTATACTTTATAACTTCCATCCGTCACATGGCTATATTAAATGTCTCGATATTAATGGAACATATATTTTTTTACTTTTCAAGATAAACAGTAGGGCAGGATAGGAGCCCTTAATTTTTATTTTCCCAGCTTGCAATCACTTATATTAATTTTCATTTTGTTGAATATATTTCACTAATAAAACTAAAAAGATATCTGCATTTTTAAAATGGTGCTTTAGCAACAGAATAGTAGAAGCTATCATAGGAATACTTTCTTTTGAGATAAAAGTTACATATTTATAAGCCACATATTGGCTAAATGTTAAATCTTCAGGCCATATGTTTCCTGAGTCTGTGCTGAGTCTAATGATGTCAGTAGAACTCTCGAGGTCTTTTAAGATGGTAGGTTATTAGATTGGATATATTTATTGTCTTATTGCTGTCAGTAGAGATAAACTTATCTGTTGGATTATTAATCTCTATTTCTACATACAAGGAGAAAAAGTGAATTTCCCTAGATGGAGCTGGTCTGTTTCTGCTCCTATGTTGGGATCACAAGGGCAACATCTACAGATATCTCGCCAACTAGTAGGTGGGGCAGCTCATACTGTGTTTGCCCTTGGTTACATTAGCTTCTGTGTAAGACTGTTTCTTTCTTCTTATCTGAAACAGATTTAGATTTCTTCCCTGGTATTCCCTGGCATGCATGGTTTAAATGAGATACTCTATACTGTTGCAAATTTGTCAAGCATTTCCTGAACCTTGATAGCAATTCTTGCTGTCATTACATAGTGTCAATACATTCCACGTAAGAAAATCAGAAAAAGATATTGTGATATTTTTGTTACTAGGTGTGTATTTTGTTTTGTTTTCCAGCTTGCCTCAGAAACTATGTTAGATGGACAATTTTCCAAACCAATCTTTGGAAGTGTATTTCTTAAAGCTACAAAAGAATTTCCAAGAGATTAGATTTTTTGAAATGATCAGTTTCAAATGAATTCAATACAAAATTAGGATGAGGATTGGAATGCAAGGAGAAATTAAAAATATGCATGTTTTAATTATAGTTTACCAATATGAAGTGATTCCTGTGAGATTCAGTTGTTGGACCATTTAGCGTAGATACATGCAATAAAAATTGTAATGTTTTATTGAATAGAAGACCAGTAGCAAATGAAAGGATCTCATCCCATGTATGTTGTTCATCTTTGGCACTCAGAAGTAATTGACAAATAATCACTCAGCCTCAATTTTTTAGGTGCTGGAGAATGGATTGAATGAAAACTATCAGCTTTTAGTTATGAGTATGATAAAATTAAAACTTTATAATATAACCAGTGCTTATGATTCTGAGGAAAATATTGACTTCTCAGCGAGTTCGAATTTGATGTAAATTTGATATTTTCTATTTAAAGATATTAAACATACATTTTCATTGCTAAAAATAATATAGTTAATGAATTCTGTGAATATGTGAATAATGACAGCATAAACATATTGCAAAAGGCAGGTGATTTTAATCATATTTAAGATGTATGTAAAGGCCAGGTGTGGTGGCTCACATCTGTAATCTCAACACTTTACAAGGCTGGGCAGGAGGATTGCTCCAGTACAGTAATTTGAGACCATCCTGGGCAACATAGGGAAACCTGACCTCTCCAAAAAAAAAAAAAAGAAAAGAAAAGAAAGAAAAAGATAACCTGGCATAGTGGCACGTGTCTGTGGTCCCAGCTACTTGGGAGGCTGAGATGGGAGGATCAGGCAAGCCTGGGAAGTCGTGGCTGCAGTGAGCCGTGATTGCACCACTGCAATCCTGCCTGGGTGACAGAAAAAGACCCTGTCTCAAAGAAAAAAAGATGTATATGAACAATCTTTGTTACCTTATTGTATAACTTTCAAAAATATAGCTGATATTTTAATGGTCCGTAAACTGATCTTTGAGAATATGTAGCTCAGTTAGCTCATTTCTTCATTGTTTTCTGATGGCCTGTATCATTTCCATAGTTTTTGGGGGTAATTTTTTTTCTGCACTTTCCACTTTTACAAGTAGTTCTGTCCTCTGTCAGAACAGAGTGGAATTTTGGTTTAGCTCTCAGTGGGGGGACCTCAAGTCTTGTACCTTAGTACCGATCGGAAGTTGTAGAGAAGAAGATCAATAATTCAGAGACTGAAGTGTTTCAGTTTTCATTAAACAGAAAGACCAGAAAGAAGTTAAAGAGGAGACATGTTCAAGTTCAATTAAACCAATTTTTATGAAGCTTATGATTCATCCAACATACTGCCTTGTGTCTGCCCATAGTCCCCTCTCCTTCTAGATCATTTGCTGAAATGACATCTCAGACACAATCATTTGCTTCATCGTAACTAAATACCCCTTTATTTCACTGCTATTTATAAGATTCCTTTTGTACTTTGTTTATTAATAATCATGCAGCATTCAAATAAATGCATCTGCCACTCTTGCCACTCCTCTTCAACACAGTACTAGAAGTCCTAGCCAGAGCAGTCAGACAAGAGAAAGAAATAAAGGGCATCCAAATCGGTAAAGAGGAAGTCAAACTGTCAGTGTTTGCCGACTATATGATCATTTACCTTCAAAACCCTAAAGATTCCTCCAGAAACCTTCTAGAACTGATAAAATAATTCAGCAAAGTTTCTGGATACAAGATTAACGTACACAAATCAGTAGCTCTTCTATATACCAGCAACGACCAAGCAGAGAATCAAATCAAGAACTCAACCCCTTTTACAATAGCTGCAAAAATTAAAATAAAATAAAACAACAACAACAACAAAAAACTTAGGAATATACCTAACCAAGGAGTCAAAAGACCTCTCCAAGGAAAACTACCAAACACTGCTGAAAGAAATCATAGATGACACAAACAAATGAAAACACATCCCATACTCATGGATGGGTACAATCAGTATTGTGAAAATGACCATACTGCCAAAAGCAATCTACAAACTCAATGCAATCCCCATCAAAATACCAGCATCATTCTTCACAGAATTAGAAAAAAATTCTAATATTAATATGGAACCTAAAAGGAGCCTGCACAGCCAAAGCGAGACTAAGCAAAAAGAACAAATCTGGAGGTATCACACTACCTGATTTCAAACTATACTATAAGGCCATAGTCACCAACACAGCATGGTACTGGTATAAATATGGGCACATAGACCAACGGAACAGAATAGAGAAAACAGAAATAAACCAAAATACTTAGGCAAACTGATCTTCAACAAAGCCAACGAAAACATAAAGTAAGGAAAGGACACCCTTTTCATCAAATGGTGCTGGGATAATTGGCTCGCCGCATGTGGGAGACTGAAATTGGCTCCTCATCTCTCACCTTATACAAAAACCAACTAAAGGTGGATTAAAGACTTAAACCTAAGACCTGAAAGTATAAAAATTCTAGAAGATAATGTTGGAAAAAACTTTCTAGACATTGGCTTAGGCAAGGATTTCATGACCAAGAACCCAAAAGCAAATGCAATAAAAACAAAGATAAATAGCTGGGACCTAATTTAAACTAAAAAGCTTTTGCACAGCAAAAGGAACAGTCAGCAGAGCAACAGACAACCCATAGAATGGGAGAAAATCTTCACAATCTGTACATCCGACAGAGGACTAATATCCAGAATCTACAACAAACTCAAATCAGTAAGAAAAATACAATCACATCAAAAAGTGGGCTAAGGTCATGAATAGACAGTTCTCAAAAGGAGATATACAAATGGCCAACAAACATGTGAAAAAATGCTAACATTATGAACGATCAGGGAAATGCAAATCAAAATCACCATGTGATACCACCTTACTCTTGCAAGAATGACCATAATCAAAAAAACTGTAAAAAGTACATGTTGGCGTGGATGTCGCGATCAGGGAACACTTCTACACTGCTGATGGGGATTTAAACAAGTACAGCCACTGTAGAAAACAGTGTGGAGATTCCTTAAATAACTAAAAGTAGAACTACCACTTGATCCAGCAATCCCATTACTGGGTATCTACCCAGAGGAATAAAAGTCATTATTCAAAAAAGATACTTGCACATGCATGTTTATAGCAGTACAATTCACACCCACATAATCGTGGAACCAATCCAAATGCCCATCACTGAACGAGTGGTTAAAGAAACTGTGGTGAGTGTGTGTGTGTGTGTGTGTGTGTGTATGTATGTATGTATATATGTGTGTGTCTATATATATGTGTGTATATATGTTTGTGTGTGTGTGTATATATATATATGTATATATGATGGAATACTACTCAGTCGTAAAAATGAATGAATTAACAGCATTTGCAGTGACCTGAATGAGATTGGAGACTATTATTCTAAGTGAAGTAACTCAGGAATGGAAAACCAAACATCGTATGTTCTCACTGATATGTGGGAGATAATCTATGAGGACACACAGACATTAGAATGATACAATGGACTTTGGGAACTTGTGGGGAAGGTTGCGGGGAGAGATAAAAGACTACAAATAGGGTACAGTGTATACTGCTCAGGTGATGGGTGCACCAAAATCTCACAAATCACCACTAAAGAACTTACTCATGTAACCAAATACCACCTTTACCCCCAATAACTTATGGAAAAATAAAAAATAAATGCATCTGGTTAATAAACATATTATTTATATAAATTAAAACAGATTTTAAGTACCACAAATATCTTTTAATAAGAAATCAGAAGCGCTCAGATTAAATATAATCTCTTAACATTTTTATGAGTTCCCAAATAAATGCAATATAAACATATTGAATAAAATTATCCATTTCTAACATTTCAGTATGCATTGCCAACACACTCTCTAAAATTATCGCAGCCATCTGAATACTACATTAAATACATGCAAAATACTTTCCTATATTCTTCTCATTTAGTGTAGAAGGAGTTGGTATATTGAAATGACATTCATATCCCAGAAATTAAAATAATATGATTTAGATAATGTTATTTGATGTGGTGATATAAACCAGGACTTTGCATTGTGATTTCATGTATTTAGAAACATTATTAGCCATTATCTGTTTAAATATGGCTTCTGCCACATTCTGGGATGCATATATATTAGACCGTTTTACTTTGTTTTCTATCTTTTTGTGTCTCCATGTTTCATTCCAGGTATTTACTTCTGAATCTTAAGGTTTAGTAATTCTCTATTTACCCCTGTGAAATTTGCTGTTAAACCCATGCACTTAGTTCTTATTTTGCACTTACTGTATTTTTAATTCTAGAATTTCTTTTGGATTATCCCTAAAATATGTTAATGTCCTTTTTATGGTTTACAATTCTCTGCAGCGTTCTCAATCTTGTGTGTAATCTCTTTCAACATAGTCCGTGTAGCTGCTAAAGTCACATTTCATATATATACATATACACACACATACTTTAAAACATATAAACTTGTTTGTATACACATACTGTATATCTCTATATAATACTTTCCCTAATATAATTATACATATAAAAGTATATACATACACACGTACACATATGCCTCTTTAATAGCCTGTTTTCTCAATTGCAATTGGGATTAACAATGTATATATCTCACAGGTTTATTATAAGAATTAAGAATGATAATATTTATGGGATTATTACTAGAGTTCTTGATACATATGCTAAGCATGCATAAATCGGTTTTGTTTCGGTAAAATTAGACATGACATGATATAATTTAAAAATCAAGGGCTTTGGATAATGATACTATTTTTTTCCAAAGGCAAATGATAACACTGAGAGAGAGTAGCCTTTCAATGTCAGATACAATTGGACTCTGCTCGGTTTCTGCAAATACCATCTGGATCACCTTGGGCAAATTACTTAGCTTCTCTGTTTCTCTGTTTCCTGGCCTTATCTGTTTTTCTGTTTCCTGACTTTATAAAATGAATTGAACAATATAGATTTTACAGGCTGATTTGTGAATTTAATGTAATATATGTAAGGTCCCTGGCATATTACACATGTAATAGGAATGTATCTTCATAATCATATTAAATATATTTTTCAGATTTTCTAATTTTGTTAATATTTGAAACTGGTAATTTAATTGAGTTTGCTGACAATTTAGGAAAACATGGCAAAGTGTGAAACAATTAAGTGATTCTCATTCTTTTTTCCCTTTTGATAAAGTTTTTGACACTTTGCCACCCATGCGCTATCAGGAGACAATGAGTGCCATCAGGACATGGGTCCAGCAGTCAGAAACCAAACTCTCCATACCTCAACTTAGTGTCACCGACTATGAAATCATGGAGCAGAGACTCGGGGAATTACAGGTCTGTGAATATTTGAATGTCAAATCAATAAAGCATGCTTATCAAGCATTCACATTGATATAACCTTTAAATAATATTAGAATTTGAGTCATTCTGGCAAGTATGGTAGTTTGCCCATTGAGCAAATGAAAATGAGACTTTACAGTATTATTTATGCATTTTCTCTACCTATGGATATATATACATATATATATATGTGTATATACAGGCATGTATACATGCTGTTTTTGAAAACAGTTGTATGATCTATTTATGAAGTATATTTTTAATTTAGCATGCATTTTCAGACGTATTGATTTTGATTATTAGAAAAACCATTGTTTTATTCCCCACCTTTGCTTCTTTATTTGTAACTCCTGTCACATTCTCAAACTGATGGGTAAAATCAGTGTACAGTCATCCCTTCGTATCCATGGGGAATTGGTTCCAGGAACTCCTGTGAATATCAAAATTCACAGACGTTCAAGTCCTTGCTATGAATGGTGTAATATTTGCATATAACTTATGCACATCCTCCCATATACTTTAACTCATCTCTGGATTACTTATAATGCCTAATACAATGTAAATATTATGAAAATAGGTGTTATACTGTATTATTTAGGAAGTAGTGACAATGAAAAAGTCTTACATGTTTAGTACGGATGTAATTATTTTTTTCAAATATTATCTATTAGTAGTTTACTGAATCCACTGGTTCAGAATCCACAAATATGGAGGGCTGGCTATATTTATAAAATTAGTTTAAACATTAATTTTATGTAATGTGATGAGATATTTGAATTCTAATAGCTACATTTTTTTTAACATCCTTATAACAGGAAAGATATACTAATATGGGAAATGAAAGAAATAATTTGTAAGAGATTTTAGAATACTTTTTCTACTTTATTTTATTTTTAGACAGAGTTTCATTGTTGTTGCCCAGGCTGGAGTGCAGTGGTGCTATCTCGGCTCACTGCAACCTACGCCTCCCGGGTTCAAGTGATTCTCCTGCCTTAGCCTCCTGAGTAGCTGGAATTATAGGTGCGCACCATCACACCTGGCTAATTTTTGTGTTTTTAAAGTAGAGATGGGGTTTCACCATCTTGGCCAGGCTGGTCTCAAACCCCTGACCTCAGATGATCCGCCTGCCTCAGTCTTCCAAAGTGCTGGGATTACAGGCGTAAGCCACTGCGCCCGGCCCTTTTCCTACTAATTTTAAAATACTACATCATATATTCAATAACTGTTTATTTCTGAAGACATGAAAACGTATTAGTTATATTTAGAAGCTGAGGTAATATGTGTATTTTAAGAAAAATGTTTAAAAATTCAAATTTTAACTTTATCATATAGAATCTTTTTTGGATAATTAAATATTTTTTTGAAGTAATGTATTCAAATTAGAATATATTTAAAGAACTTTCATTATATATTGTCCTATTTAGATATTTATTCTACTACAATACCAAATGGTAGCTGTTTAACCTTTTTGGTTTCCTTTTGTTGTGGTTTTTGATGCTTGGCATAATGATTCCAAAGTCTGTTTGGAAAAATGTGTGGCCTAATAGAACTAGTAAACTTTTAAACTTAAGAATAAAAATGTGCAAAAATAAGAGTGGAGAAAACACACAAGAAAAGGCAGTTAGATGAGCAGAAGAGACTATTTCCACTGAAAAAGATAGGAAAGAAAATAATTGTTTATAAATATTATTGGGAAATGTATTAACTAACAAAAAAAAAAAGGTATGAACATTTCCCCCAAAGTTACACCAAAATAATAACCACATACAATAAAATGTTCAAAAAATGTGGCGAAGCCCAAACTTTGGAAAATTTTTAAAATAATAATGTTATAAAAATTTAGGTGGAGAAGCATAAAAATCAATGGAAGCAATCACAAACATTGTAAAAACACCAGAGACAATTTTAAAGAAATATGATATCAAGGTAACTTTTTCTTTTTCTGTAAGGAAGAAAGTCTTGAGTAAGGTACCCTCCAAAAAGAGACATATATGAATAATAAACCTATGAATAATTGTAACTTAAATTGTAAAGGAAGAAGTAAAAAAATTATAAAATGAGAACTTTTTTTTTGCATACTAAATTGCATACACACAAAAGATATAAGTACCAATTTGGAAGTGGTGAACTAAAAATTATCTCTTACTGCTGGAAATGTAAATTCAATATGAATTTTACTGAGGTTAACTCTTCAGTGCATCCTAATAACATACAACATTAATATAATTTCCATGAAGTCTGTATCTTATGGAAATAATCAGAATACACTCAAAGGTGTAAATGGAACTGGAGATAGATAGGATATTGATTGATGGATGGATAGATGGATGGATGGATGGACAGATAGGTAGGTAGATAGAGATAAACATAATTTACAGGAGTGGAAAACTAGAAATTAATGTGTAGAACTAACAATGGGAATTGTTGAACTAGAGAAGCCATTACAATTTTTGTTTTTGAAAAAATAAAAGTTTGACATGGGCAAAGGCTCACAATAAAACACCTAGCTCAAAGTGTAGTTATATGCTAGATATTGTCTAAATAATCAGTCATAGGGGAACAATTTAAAAAAGTGAAATAAAGTAAAGTTAAAAAAGTCAAGTAAAAAAACAAATTAAGTACTACCAAATAGGCATAGGATACTATGAAACTATAAAACTTAGATATTTGACAAATTTTTGGTTGATGTAGGTCACATTATAGGAGAAAGAATAACTGTTTATGTGTGCATATATGATCATATATTTAATATTTAGCTATACATAAAACAAATTGAAAATTTATATAAAGTACTAGTAGTTCTGTTTTTTTTCATTTTTATCATGAGCCTTTATTATTTTATAAAGAGAAAGTAACGTTTAAGTAAATATTGAACAGGGGAAGTCTAAAGTTGTGATCCTACTGTAAGAAATTGCATGTGTTATACAGAATAAGTATAAATAAATTTTATAAATTCTCCACAAAATTATCCTTGAATCCTACCATAATATACTACATTACAGAATAACATTTTTTGAAAATATAAGATATTAAGTACATAGATTGTTCAATAAGTTTTTCTATTCCATATATCAATATTATTAGCTATAGTTTTATGTAAAGTTTACTTTCCTGAAAGCTCAGTATAATTAATTTCAACTCCATTAACTGTATCACAAATGCAGTTATTAATATATATACTTAATTCAGTAAAATTAGATGCATCAAAACTCTTTGGCTCTGTAAGATATAGTTTTGACATGTATTTGACATTGTTTAGAAAAATACATATGGAGTGTTAAATATCACTAAATGATATTCAAGTTACTCTTAGGATAATAAGTAAAATTTAAATTACCACTAGATGTTTATAACTGATAGAAGATCATTTACTTTGTTTACATGTTTGAATCATATAGATTTCAAGTATAGTTAATTTAATTAAAACTCATCAATTATTATTCATCAGTTAGTATAAATGTATTTTAAAAATTGTTTTTGAGGCTTTACAAAGTTCTCTGCAAGAGCAACAAAGTGGCCTAACCTATCTCAGCACCACTGTGAAAGAGATGTCGAAGAAAGCGCCCTCTGAAATTAGTCGGAAATATCAATTAGAATTTGAAGAAATTGAGGGACGCTGGAAGAAGCTCTCCTCCCAGCTGGTTGAGCATTGTCAAAAGCTAGAGGAGCAAATGAATAAACTCCGAAAAATTCAGGTAATTCAAGATTTTACTTTCTACACTCATTTTTATTTACTTGTTTTTTCCCTAACAGTACACTGTAAACTGTAACGGTACATGAACATTTGACCTTCAGCATCTTTCAAAGTTAGTGATAAGATGAAAAGACATGAGTCTTTTACAAAGGATGACGATTTGCTTACTCCTTCAAAGAAAAGAATAGGAGTTTTCTCAGTTTTTTTTTAGAATGAATTTGCTATTTTCACCATTACCAATAGGAATTAAACATGTTTTTAGTTTAATAATTTTCAAAACCAATCATTTAGTCTGGTTGTATTTTAAGATACGGGTAATCATTTAGCTTATGACTAGAAAAAAGTTATTTATAGATACATTATACAGAGGTATAATGTAATCATTATATATATAATTTATAGTATGTATATGATTATTTCCTATATTACCTTTCGTTTCTGCTGTTTTGCTACTTATAAAAAGTATGAGTCAACTATACTTCTATATGTGCTATTATATATATAAAATATGGTGATATGATCACAAAATTGCATTATGTATTCATCCCATTATGTATAACTCCATATATGTATATGTGCAGGAGAAATGTAGGTGTATTAATGTCCTGTGACACTCCTAAGAAATTAGCACAAATTTAACAGCTTCAAACAGCACAAATTTATTATATTAATGTTCTGGAGGTCAGAAGTTCCGAATTAGTCTCTGTGGGCTAAAATTAAGGTGTTAGCAGAACTGTGTCTGTTTTGGTGACTTTGAAAGGGAATGTGTTTTATTGGCATTTTTAGCTTCCATATATATGTATATATATACACACACAAACATATACATACATGTAATGTGTATATATGTGTGTGTATATATATACATGTATAATGGAATTATATATCATGTACATATATACATATCTAATGTAATATATATCACATATGTAACATGTTGCATATGTATATTAATGTGACATATGTAATATGTAGTAATAAATTATTTTATCACCATATTGAATTTGTAATTATATGCTTAAATTTTACCACATCACCTTCTTCCTGAAACCAAATTCCCTTGACTTAATTTGTTTAAATAGTGCCACCATACTAACGACCACTCAAGCTAAAGAAAAACAGTAAACCAAAAATTGCATTAAGGTCTAAAAGCCTAAAATATTCAATAAGGTAAGTAATGTGTCCCTCGAGTGGTCAATTATTGTGACAAATGTTAATGCTTGGAAGGAGATGTCGAAAACATTATGGTATGATGGAAAAACATTGCAACAATATGCTCCTGGATTTAAATCCCAGTCTAGCTACTTAGTTTTTGTGCTTACCTGTTACAAAAACCAAAGCACTAAGCAAACCTAAAACACTCTTTAATGCATAGCATTTCTTTACTTATAAACATATGTGTATATGCATACATATGTAAATACTGCATGCAAATATCTATTATTTGTCAAGACCAGTGGCCGAAGAGTGCACAATTACATGGCTCTTGTTATCAAGGAGCCCAGATTCTAGTGAAGGAGGAATGTAGGTGTATTCATTTCCCATGGCACTCCTAACAAATTGCCGGAAATTTAATAGCTTCAAGCAACACAAATTTATTAGAGTTCTGGAAGTCAAAAGTTCAGAATTAGTCTCAGTGGGCTAAAATTAAGGTGTCAGCAGGACTGTGTCTGTTTTGGAGGCTTTGAGACAGAGTCTGTTTTATTGGCATTTTTAGCTTCTAGAAACATTCCTTGGCTCGTGTCCCCATCCAATAGCAGACTTCACACACCAGTGCTCATACAGTAGACCATAAAAATGCAGTCTTAGTAAAAATATTCTTTTCCTCAAGAGCTACTTAGAGGCACTCTTTAAACATGGGAATTGTTTTTGGGCTTGTGTTTAGACATAACACAATGATGAATTGTGTTAAAAGTAATCAGCACACCAGTAATGCCTTATAACGGGTCTCGTTTCAGAATCACATACAAACCCTGAAGAAATGGATGGCTGAAGTTGATGTTTTTCTGAAGGAGGAATGGCCTGCCCTTGGGGATTCAGAAATTCTAAAAAAGCAGCTGAAACAGTGCAGAGTAAGATTTTTATATGATGCCTTTAATATCAATAATTTTGTATGAATATTATTTGGTTAGATCGGTGTTTTACAGCCTGGGTAGATTTTACTCTCTTCTCCCCAGCAGATTTTTTTAAATGTTTCTAGACGTTTTTGATTGTCACAACTGGGTTGGGGGTGGTGGTTAGATGCTACTGGTGTCTAGTAGGTATAGGAGAGAGATGCTGCTAAATATCTTACAGTCCATAGAACATTCCTCCAGAACAAGGAACTGCACAATCTAAAATGTCACTAGTGCCAATGTTGAGAAACCCTGGGTTGAGTAAGTGAGGAACTGACAAAACATTGCCTTGTAGTCAACCTCACTTGATAACATTATTTTACTATAAAATGCAGTATAATTTAAAGGTAAAGAAATACTTGTTATTTCTTGTGAAAATTACTATTCATACTGTGTTGTTCTCTTCATGTATAATGCACTGTACTATAACACAATATGCATTTTGAAATAATATTATACCATTGTCATGCAGCAGGAAGAAAACAATCTTGCTCTTTAAGGAAATTTTTTTTACAATACAAGCTAAAAAAGCAAATCCACCTCACAAATAACCTTCACACCCATTACACTGTAAACAATTTCTGCAACATCCTGCGTTTGAAAATGAAAATACTAACAAAGATAGTAAAGTATGAAGCCCATCATTTTCACACATTTTTCTAACCAGAAATATTAAATTTATTTCCTTTTGTTTCTGATATAAGTAGAATACAAATAATTCCCCACTGGATTCATGCCATAATAACCATTGAACATTTTTGCAAGGCTGTTATGCAGTTGTCTATATCAATATCTCTGTATCTCAGATTTTAAAAGACAAAAATCCATATGCAATGCCATCAGTCCTAGTTTTACATTTTCTAGCTATGTTGCATATCTAATATGTGGCAGTAATTTTTTCAGCTGGCTTAAATTGATTTATTTTCTTAGCTTTTAGTCAATGATATTCAGACAATTCAGCCCAGTCTAAACAGTGTCAATGAAGGTGGGCAGAAGATGAAGAATGAAGCAGAGCCAGAGTTTGCTTCCAGACTTGAGACAGAACTCAAAGAACTTAACACTCAGTGGGATCACATGTGCCAACAGGTATGGACAATCTGTTTCACTGTGGCTTGCCTCAATGTACTTAACTAAGATTTCCTAATGTCTCCCTCACCGTTACTTTTGTTTAAGGCTTTGTTCCTATGTTGTTGCTTTAAAGCACAATTAATTCTGACAAATTAATCTTTTTTCTAGCATATCTAAATATTTTCATAGTATATATTTTAAACAGTACACATTCATCTTATTTTGGTCCTAAAATGACTTTCTTGAACACAGCTGTCGTACTAAAAAATGAAATCCTATTCTTAGTCATTATTTCCAATCCATGTTTTCTTCAGAACATAAATGTCTAATAATAATGGGATTAAGAAAAATATGTTACACAGAGATATTTGGTACAAAATAAAATGAATGGGTAATATATGTGTATGTAGAAATAGGATAAATAATTATTACTTTCGATTAACATTTCCAAGTTTGGCCTCTTCGATACATTTATTATTTATTTATTTTATTTTTTGGGACAGGGTCTCCCTCTGTCACCCAGGCTGTAGTGCAGTGGTGTGAACTCAGCTCACTGCAGCCTCGACCTCCTGGGCTCAAGTAATTCTCCCATCTCAGCCCCCACAAGTAGCTAGAAGTACAGGCGTGTGCCACCATGCCTGGCGAATTTTTTGTTATTTTCTGGTAGAGACAGGGTCTTGCTATGTTTCCCAGGCTGGTTTTCAATTCCTGGGCTCAAACAATGCTCTTTCCTTGGCCTCCCAAAGTGCTGGAATTATAGGCGTGAGCCACCACACCTGGCTGACATCTAGTTTCAAATAACAATTAAGATTCAGTAACCATTAAGAATAGCTGAATTTAAAAAACACACACACCTACAAAATGACTGTACACTCGTATTTGAGTTTCTCATTTTTCTATGGAAGAATATTTTATAGATACCTATTTTATATTTAAATATTCAATTATGGATAGTAAGATATATTCAAAAATAGTGTATATCAAATACTTCTTGTTCAAAAGATAAAATTTTGAACTAAAGCAATGAATACTTTTAAGTTCACCAATACATTAGTCCCCGATCATCTGCAGTTTTGCTTTCCCTGGTTTCAAATGCTTGTGGTCAATTGGAATCCTAAAATCGGTGAGCACAGTAAAATAAGGTATTTTGAGAGGGAGAAAAAGAGAGATAACTTGTTCTATTTTATTAGTTGTTAATCTCTTATTATGCCTAATTTATAAATTAAATTTTATAGGTATGTATGAATAGGAAAAAACCTAGTGTATATAGGGTTAGGTATTATCCATGGTTTCAGGCATCTACTGGAGGTCTTGGTATGAACATACCTTCTGCAGATACAAGGGAACTACCGTACCTTTTTGGAAATTAATAAGGGGTTTCAATTTATGTGTTACAGGCAGTCGGTCTTTTGTTACTGCTAAGTAAACTTTCAAAATAGAAAAGAAGTAATGTCAAAAGGCAAAAGCTACATTTGAAAATGAAAAAAAAATTAGAAAAGTCAAGGCAAATCACTCAGCTAATACAATCACTGACAAATGTTCATTGGTTCTGTTAATTCACAGATGAGCTATCCCTGGGTCAGCTAGCTCACATTCTTTTCCTGAACTAAGTCAGTGCTAAAAGAGTTGTTTAGGAAAAAAAAATATTAAATAATAGATTATACCATTGATGTTTTCCTGGAAGGCCAGTATGAAAGGTATTTGTTTTTTTGTTTGTTGAATGTTCTTAATGAATGAATAAAAAGAACATCACCAATTTATTTAGAGCAAGGGGAAAGCATCAGCCCCCCAAAAAAGTATAAAACCAACAATATTACTAAAACCTCAAGGTTTTTGCATTTTATAGGAGTACAATTTGTTAAGGCTCTCTAAAAATTTCTTTGCTTAAGACCTTATGTCTGTTATATGTACTAAGAATTTGTTGTTCAAGAGAAATATTTTAAACACATTCATCTGTTGCATAGCAAAAAAGCTATAGATCCAAGCTATGTTCTGATCTCCATTTTCTAATCTTAGAATATTATATGTATCTGTGCTTTTCCTTCGAGTATCACTCTGGCCATGTTCTGACTTTGTAGCCAAATGAGTTAGTTGTAAAAGGAAGGAACAATGCGCTCAAGGAGAAGAGGAAGACGATGCCATAAAAATAAGGAAGGCAGATGTGAATATTGTTATCAATTCAGAGTTCCAGAGAGAAGAATGGAGATGAAGTGTAAATCTATACATGACAGAAATATATACAGACAAAATAAGTGTGTGATACACTCTTTTGGGTTAAAGATAATTCCTTTTTTGTCACCAGATGCCAATGTCTGCAAAAACATAAATAATTTGAAACAAAATTGTCCAAATATCTGATATATTTGAGGTTGCTTTCACATCCCATTATCTAATTTTGGATGTATAAAATGGTTATGATTATTTTAAATTCTAAAGGGTATGTATATAAGTTTTTCAAAATCTAGATTCTAGCTATTTCTAAAAAAATCAGATATAAGTGGGGGAATAAAATAGACATTGTAGTTATCTTCACGGAGATAATAGTATAGTGCTGAAAATGGAAAGTAAATAGGTTAACACATTATCACAACAATGTCTGGTTTGAAGTCTTGCTTACACTCTGAATGTAGCAATAAGAACCCTTTAAATGAGAGTAACAGGAGCAGGAAAACTACTTTCTATTGGGTAGTCAGTAGAGTCTTTTCTGAAGAGGCGAAATTAAAGCTGATACCCGAGTAGTAGGAACTTGACAATTTGTTGTGTGAAAGAATTCTGCCAGAAAATGAAGTGGAGAAAACATCTGAGGCAAGAGAGGGCTTAGCATGTTTGAGGAGCTAAGAGGAAGCCAGAAGAAAAAGAATGGGAAAATGAGTCCGACAGGTATATGGAAGCCATAGTGATGATTTAGTCATTATGTCAAGTACTTTGGAAAGTCATCTGACTTTTAAGCATAGGAGTGGCATCATTTCATTTCATTTAAAATGGTTGTTTTAAGTTTGCTGTATATTCCTATTAGAAGAAGAATAAATCAAAAGGGCTGAAGTGGAAGCAGGTAGGGATTGCAATTATCCAGGTAGAAAAAAAAAACAGGCAGGAAAAAGGGGATATTTGTGGACATTGTAGTTTTCTGAGGAAACTCCATGCTGTTCTCTACAGTGACTGTACCATTTATATTCGCACTAACAGTGTGATATAGTTCCTTTTTATCAGCATCCGAGCCAACAATTATTTTTTGTCTTTTTGGCAATATACATCCTAGCTGGGGTGAGATGATACCTCATTGTGGTTTTGGTTTGCATTTATCTGATGATTACCGATGTGGAATTTTTTTTCATATATTAATTGGCCATTTTGTCTTCTTTTGGAAATATCTGTTCAGATTATTTGCCCATTTTTAAATCCGATTATTATTTTTGTTTTTATTGTATCTGAGTTTCTAGCTTCTGCACAGCAAAGGAAACAGTAAACAGAGTGAAAAGACAATACACAGAATGGGAAAAAATATTTGCAAACTACTCATCCAACAGAGGATTAGTATCCTCATTACATTTTTGATGAGGACTTTCACACTTACATCTACCCAGAAGTATTATTCCTATCCTAAGATGACACATTCCTTTATTCTTTTTATCAGATCCCATTAGATCTGGCAGTACTTGCTGAAGGAGAGTGTTTGCTGAAAGTCTAGAGGAAGAATGAGGGAAGAATCAAAGTGTTTTCAGATATTTCTGTTATGAGCTACATTGTAGGTCATTGTGATTTTAAAGAAAGAGTGGGTACTAAGAGAAGAACAAAATGGAATAGCTTACTAGAGCGACTAGCGGTTCCATCTTAGCCATATTTATTTTGGAGAAAAAGGCAATCAGACATGTATCTGGAAGTCAAGTACACTTTTCAAACTGGGCATATAAACAAAGTACATAAAAATAAAGATAACATGTATATAAGATACTGTTTCTTGCCTATTGAGATTTCCCCATCCTCCCATCCCTAAAATGCTTGGTCAAATTGGATAATTTGTAAACTCTTAGATATGGAGAAGAATCTATTTTTGTTTAAACCACTTTGTTGAGGTATGACTGACACACAAAAAGCTGTACATATTTAATTTATACAGCTTGATGAGTTTGGGGATAAGCGTATACCCATGAGACCATTACCACATTCAAGATGATAAACTTACCTATCACCTCCAAAAGTTTCCTTCTGCCCCTTAATTTAATTTTTTTCTTTTGTGGTAAGAGCTCCTAAGATCTATCCTCTTAGAACATTTTTAACAATACAGTATTTTTAACTCTAGGCCCAGTTTTGTACAGTAGATCTGCAGAGCTAATTCATCTTGCATAACTGAAGCTTTGTATCCTTTGAGCATCATTTTGCCATTTTCCCCTCCCCCAGCCTTTGGAAACCACTATTCTACTCTCTAGTTTTATGAGTTTGACTATTTTAGATTCTAGGGAATGGAAGGAAATATTCACAAATCGTGTGTCTGGCAAATGATTAATATCCAAAATATATGAGGAACTTCTAAAATTCAATAGCAAAAATAAAATTGAAAAATTACCTGATTAAAAATGAGCAAAGGACTTGAAGAGTCGTTTCTCTAAAGAATACGTACAAATGGCCAACAGGTATATGAAAAGGTGCATCACCAATCATGTGAAAAATGCAGTTAAAAGCCACAATGAGATACTCTTCATACCTGTTAGGGTGGCTATTATCAGAACAAAACAAAGCAAAAGATAGTAAGTGTTGGCAGGAGTGTGGAGAAAAGGGAATTCTTGTATGGTGTTGGTTGGAATGTAAATTGGTGCAACCATTTGGGAAAACAAACGGTTTGGAGGTTCCTCAAAAAATAACAAATAGAATTTCCATTTGATTCACCAATCCCGCTTCTGGATATATATCCAAAGGAAATAAAATCAGGATCTCAAGGAGGTATCTGCACCCCTATGTTTACAGCAGCAATATTTACAATAGCCAAGACATGGAAACAATCTAAATGTATGTTGTCAAATAAAATGTGGTATATGCATGTAACATAATATCATGTAGCTTTAAAAAGGAAAATTCTTCCATTTGCAGCAGCATAGATGAACTTGGAGGATAGTATGCTAAGTGAAATAAACCAGACACACGCAGTGAAATACTGGAGAATATTTTTTTTTGTGGATGGAAAGGCACAGTGTGTAAGACCAGAAGCTCTGAGATCAGATCGTCTGAGTTTAAGTCTATCCACATCATAAACTGCCTGAGTTGTTCTAGAAAAGTTGTTTAACCTCTTTGTGCTTCAGTCTCCCAATCTTTAAAATGTGATTATATTAATACATAATTCATAAGTATATAATAATTAAATGAGTTCATCTTTTCAAGGTGTATAGAGCCTCATCTAACAGATTAGTCACTATACATATTTGTTAAATAGAAAACAAATAGAAATCTACATATATAAAATTATAAAACATGTATACTTTCTAAATAATATAAGGTCATATATTTTAATTATTAGTGTCTTTAAACTTATAGTAAATAGTTATCAGTAAATGGGATTTAGAGGTTAGATGGATGTCTTCCTGGCAGCTTGCAGATCATTGTCTTTCTCTGGGTCAGTATACTCTTTGGGTGTAGTCATCCCCAGATCTCTTTCCTCAGATCTCTAACAGTCTGTCTTTCCGTCTTTCTGCAAAAACTAGCTTCTTGTTTTACCGAGAAAATATAAGCAATCAGAATAGAAGTTGCAGTACTCCCACTGACCTGCATATAAGCTCACAGACTCTACTTTCCCTTTGTTTACATAGATGAACTTTCTGTGCTTTTGTCTAAGGTCAGCTTTTCCACTTACGTACCTGGATCCCTTTCCCTTGTCTCTGCACAAGGACATTGTAACAGCTAATGAACAGCCCTCTACCTCCTACATCTTCCCTACGCTACATCATTCCCATCATTCCCATCAGTAGAGAATTATTCTGTAATATCTCCTGTCATTTAAAAGAATCCTCAATTGAACAACGATCTCTCTAGCAACCTCTCCATTCCCATTTCCCTTTACAGACATTCCTTTCTCTCCATTTCACTCCTTCCCTTTTCTCTTGAAGCCAATTAAGAGAGCTATCAAACTGTTATCCTCACTATTCTATTAAAGCAAATTTTGTCAGGGTCACCAGTGAATTCATATCACTAAATCGATAAATTCAGTTGGCTTCTGTGTCATCATTCTTTCTTAATTATTTCTTAGTTTTCCCTGACCACTGTCAATATCCTTGGTGGTTCTGTTGCCCTGACCACTAAATTTGAAAGTGTTCCAGGGCTCAGTCTGTGGACTCCTTTTTTTTTCCCTATTACCACTCACTCTCTGGGTCAGCTTATCAAGCTCCATGATTTTAAATGTAATCTGTAAGTTGTTTCTGCTGTAAGATTCTTTTTGTTTTTTTTTTTGTTTTTTAACAATCTGGACCCTTTCTAATGATCCTAGACCTGCATACCCATTTGCCCACTCAACACCTCCACATCGATTAATAATAGGCATATCAAATCTAACATGTCAAAACAAAATTCCTGATGTATACCCCAGCCTACTACCCTAGTAATTTGCCTGTTATTACAAATGGCAACTCCATCTTTCCACTTATTCGAGCCAAATCCCTCGAGATTTTCTTGTCTCCTATATTTCTCTTACAGCCAAACATCAAATCTATCACCAAATGCTGTCGTTTTTGCCTTCAAAATTTCCAGGACCCAACAATATCTCACCATACTTGTGCGCGCACGCACACACACACACACACACACACACACGCACGCGCACACACACACACACACACACACGTATGTATGTGAATGTATAGTTTTTACTACAAGTCTTGGTTGAGTTCCATTAGTCCCTCTAATGTTTTTGCAGCTTCACCAACTGCCTTAAAAGATTATAACAGAGCAGAGTTTCTAAGTAGAAATTTAGCAGCAAGTTTTCTTAATTTATAAAATAGCAAAAATAGCAGCATGTTTTCTTAAGTTTGTTATAGGTTCATTGACTGCACAAAATAACATTTATACCTTTTCTAGTACAATTGCAAGACATATTGTTCTAGATGTGTTAGGGTGAAACATTTATTTACATTGTAATAGATCAGGTACTACATTTACCTAGGTAAGTAAAGAACCTAAAATGAAGTATTATCTGTATTAGGCTCAAAATCGTTGTAAATTATAAGGAAAATCAATGTGATGGTGATTCTACACATATTTACTGTTGGGCAAAGTACCATGAACACTTCATTTTACTAAAACTGTGCATTACATATTAAAACAATACTATGAAAACTCTGTTACTTAAAATATATAATGTTGTTTAAACCAGAGAAAAGAATACCATCTTTTGAATAGAGTTACTTTTTAAAGTAAAAGTGAGCAGCATGTATAATAATTGTAATACTGTAGAGTGCCTTGTAACAAGGTATATGATTTTCTTTTAGATGTTTTAAGTTTTGCATTTTTCTGGTTAATGAGTAATGGAGTCCATTGTAGAAAGTTACAGTTTTCAGAAATGTATGAGGCCTTAAATAGCAGATGTTTTCTATAACCACAGACAGACTCTTTTGCAACTAGCATTTTACACATAAAAGTTTATATTGAGCCACTTTTCATTTCAGTAAAGATGTATTTGTGATGCACAGTATCCCATAGTATATATATGTCATAATTTAATCTCTCATGAAAGCACCTTTGGGTTTGTTTTCAAGATGTTTGGTCTTTAAAGCTGAATTAAATATTGTACATGTTACTCTCTACACTTTGGTTGGCATGATTCACTCTCAAAAAAATGGAGTAGTTGACTCAGATTCGTGGACATTAACATTTTTATATATTTTGCCATCTTACTGTCTAAAAGGTTGTATTATGTTGGATATTTCCCTCAACAAGTATAAAAACTTTGATTTTCCCACATCCCTGCCCAAAATGGGCTCTTTATTAATTATTATTTTTGCCTGTCTTACATGTGAAAATGCATTAATTCACTTCAATTTGCAATCATTTAACTATAAATGGTATTAGAATGTCTTTTGTATATATATATTGCCGTATATTATCTTCTGTGTGAATTGCCAAACTACGTTTTATGCACTTTTCATTTTTTCTTTTTAATTTATGAGAGTTTCTGTAGAAACATGATTATGAAGTTCTTAGAATATTTAAAATAGTGAAACATTATCGAAGAACACAAAGAATAACTATTTCTATGTATGCCAGTAAAATTACTTTTCCAACTGAAACATATTATTTTAAGAAGCCTTGTTTTTCTCTATTCACAGAAAAGCATTGTCACACAAACAGCTGAATTATCATCATAGGGCAATACATTCATTTTATTAAGTATGCCAAATAAACAGACATGTTTTATTTTCACACTTATGGGAAATTGAGTGTATCTGATCCCCATGAGTTATTTTCTTATGCATATAAGCTTTTTACTTTTTTATCATTGCTAAGCTTTCTGTTATTTATATACTGATCAAATAATATAATAATAATGTTTCATCACTGTCAATAATCATGTTTTGTTTGTTTGTTTTGTGGAAGGTCTATGCCAGAAAGGAGGCCTTGAAGGGAGGTTTGGAGAAAACTGTAAGCCTCCAGAAAGATCTATCAGAGATGCACGAATGGATGACACAAGCTGAAGAAGAGTATCTCGAGAGAGATTTTGAATATAAAACTCCAGATGAATTACAGAAAGCAGTTGAAGAGATGAAGGTAAAAAAAGAAATACTAAGTAAAACAAAGGAAATAAATGGAAAAAGAAAGAAATGCAACATTGCTTGAAATTGTATACAGTGTGCTCTTTCCTGGTTCTAAGAGAAGAGGTTGATTTTTAATTAATAATTTTAATTTAGCTTCAAGTTTAATATACATTTTAACAACCTTAAACTGTTTAATTTTAATGCATTGTGGTCAATTATGAAAATTGAAAATCAATTTGAAACAATTTTCCCTTGAAATCATGTAGTATTAAGAGAGCAGAATCAACTCATCGCGTTAACTGTCTGTAGCTGATGTAAATGCACGTTGAAACTGTGCAAAAGTATTCTTGAAAAGACAAATTTATAATGTAGTCAACAAACTATGTTAATTTGGTAGTTTAAAGGCATTTCTGAGAATTTGGAAACACTAAATATTTGAACCCGTAGCCTTTAATATGGATAGAAAGGACTGAGTTTACATGTACTTTTCTTGAAACAATATGACAAAATATAACATTGACTTATGACCAAGGAAACTGGTATGTAGTATGGATTTGGAGGTGAAGCCTGGAGTTGAACCTACATAATGGCATTTTGTATGTCCTTGGGCAACAATATAATATAATAGTCAATATAATCCTCTGTTTTATCATGTTTATATCATCATACTTCCTCACTTGAATGTATGAACTGCTGATTGTAACTAACATGTAAGTAAATTGCCTAACTCAGAGTTGGTGCTCAATTAGTAGCTATAATCATAACTATTATTTTTATGTGCTAGCAAGAACATAGAGAATAACGTGAAATATTAATACTGTAGATCTTTGTTTGGTTCAAGGATTGTGACAAGGAAAAATCATTGTGGAGCCAGATACTTGAGTTTAAAACTTATTTTGGCCCCGTGCCAACTGTATAAATTGGGGTGAGTTACATAAGCTTACTGAGCCAAATTCCTTCATTTGTGAACTGGGTATCAGAATGTCTGCTTTCAGAATCATTAGAGGGATGAAATACGAAATTTCTAACACAATGCCTAGCACAGTATAAATGACCATGACTTGTTATTTATTATTTTAATTGTGAAAAGGGCCACATGGTAAAAAATTGTGTACTCTATTATATAATTTAAATGGTAATTCAGAAATATTTATTATAGTTCATAGCAGAAAGTAACTCACATGAAAACTCAGATGTTTAAATATCGAATCTGTCATATGGCTTTAGTCAAATGTTGAAAGTAAATATCTAATATACTCCATAAATACATAAAAATGTTATGTATGTATAAAACTATAATGAAGAAAAAATTTGTATAAACATAATTTCTAGAGTATTAAAAAATACAAGATTATTCTAGTCTAGTAATAACATATTTATCAACTAAAACTTACTGCATACTTCCTATGTGCCAAACATCCTCTAGATACTGAATATAGAGGGTGGTGAGCAAGACCACTGCCTTGGAATTTACATTCTAGTGTTCTAGCATGTGGTGAGGAGCAGGCAATAGATGGAAAAATAAGTGAAATCATGATAATTTGCCTAAAAGTAAACCTGGATTTTGAAATCAAGAATGAATAATGATCAGGCAGGATTTGAGGGTGGTAGGATGCTATTTTAGAAAAACTTGACTTGTAGAGCATTTATGAAGAATTGTATGTAATATGAGAGAACTGAATCATAAGGAAAAGCCAACCACTTAAAAAAATCTTAATGGAAACACATTCTATTCAGAGAGCATAGCTTCTGCAAAGACCCTGAAGCTAATTGGGAAGAGAAAGAAATCTGTCTGCCTGAAGGAAGGAAAATGAGATAAAATTACCTCAGATGAGTCTTAGGAGGTGGGCAAATGTCTGTTAACAAAGGGGTTTTGTTAGAGTATCACAGTTTTTATTCTAAATGGACAAGAAAAACCATTGGAGTATTTCAAAAGAGAGACCAAAATAATTTAAAATTTGACTTTGGGGAGGTCACCCCTGAGGAAAACTTTATCAGAATGTGAGAGCTAGAAGGTACTTTGAAACTAGTGTAATCCACACTTCTCTCTCTGCTTATCAGAAAACTGCAATTCCCAGATAGGTCAAATAATTTAGCCGTAGTCACAGACTTTATTTGTGGTAGATCCCACAGGATTGAAGTTATTTTATTCTATTTCATCTCTTCCTTTCCTTTCCTTTCCTTTTTCCTTTTCCTTTTCCTTTTCCTTTACCTTTCTCTTTTCCTTCTTTTCCATTGTGTGTCACTCATATGGCCTGTCCTCTTGTATCTCAGTTCCTTTCTCACTGCATCTATTTATATATGGCCACTACCTCAGATCCCTAAGTAGATACTATAGAGTCCTTTGTGTTCAGCTGCTCTGATTATCCCTGGGTTCCTTTGGTTCAGTCCCTCTTCTGGCCCTCTTCCCTCTCCCTATGAGTGATTTGCCTATATATCACCAACAACCCAGTCAGATCTCTCTTATTTTCCTGTGCTCTAGAGTAAACTGTCTCATATTTTTAAAATTTGAAAACCATCCCTGAAATGAGTGTTCCAACAAATTTGTCTACATTGATTGACATGTTTTGATAATTGGTCTAGCTACAAAATTGGTTTAGTATGTAAACTCTGGAAGCCTCTGGCAACAACCACTGAAAGAGTTGGCAGGAAGATTTCATTTCTTGAGTTTTCAGCCTGCTACTCAAGACAGTCTCTTTAAGTCAGCTTCATTACCTGGAGGTTAACAATAGTACCTCGTCCAGACTTCTACCTGTGCTCATTTGATAGCTAATTTTTCTTTATTGTCAGAAGATACTAAGAGACCTACTTTGACATCTCTCCCTGATACTCAAAGAAGAAATAGAGACCCCCTTCTGTTTATGTTCTTTTCTGTATTTTACTTGAAAATGAAAGTGCTGTTTTGATAGCTTATTTTTACCCTGAAAAGGAAAGGTTTTTTTTGATATAAAAGAACCCAGGGTAGTGTTTGATAAACAGCCTCTGACTTTAAAACTTTTACGGAGATCAGCAATCACTATATGGTAAAACTTTATACTGAAACCCTTTGAAAAACACTCTGGAAATTTATTAACAGTTTTTATTTTTTTTAAATTTTTACTCTATTATAACTCTAGTACTAGTGCTTACTGGAACTTACACATAAAGTGAGAATAGTAAATACACAAATAAATTTGTATAATCACTACAGCAGTGATTCCTGCATCTGAATGGACATCAGAATCACCTGGAAGACTTGTTTAATACACAGAGTGCTGGTCCCCAACCCCAGAATTTCTGATTCAGTGAGTCTTGGGTGAGGCCTCAAGTTTTTCATTTTTAACAAGTTTCAGTTTGATACCAAAGAACAAGTTGCAGAGTGATTCCAAGGACGCTCACTTGAAGAAGCACTCGTGTGAAATCCTAGCAATTAAAGATGGCAGAGCATATCATAGTTAGATTCATGGAAAGAAACAAGAGCCACCATTTTTATGAGGATTTGTGTCGAAATTGTACCAGTCATTTAGCTTTCTACCTTTTCTCCTGGTAGAGAAATTCATCATCATCTTCTTTCCTCATATGTACCTGGGTTAATAAATTTTGCTGTTTCTTCTCCGAACCTTTCCCCAGATCTGAGCCTCTTATTAAACAAGAATATACGAAGCCTAAAAAACATGGAAAGAAGTGTTCTTCATTCTACATTTTTATATAGTAGCTTGTGTTATTTATAATGAGTATAAATTGTAATTTTATTCATTAGACTGACTACAACATGCTCCTTCTTCAGCTCATGGAACACTTGAGACCAGCTTAACAGAAACTATGAGAAAGAGAGGATGTAACCCTGAGGATGATTTCCTTAAACTCTCTGAACCTCAGTTTTCTGATGTCCAATATAGAGATAACAAAACACATCTGAGAAGGTTTGGGTAAAGATCTAATGAGGTACCACTTATGACGTGGCTGGCACAGAACACAGTAGCACATATTAAATGATGAATGGTAATCAAACTTGTTGATTATACTGTAATTACTAAAGTCAAAACACAATTTGTGTAAAAACAAACTCTATGCTCAGTGATGCCAAAAAGCTGATTTATTTAGAATATTGAACTAAAGATTTCAATCAATTAAAATCGGTGAAGGTAAACATTCTATAGGCAAAACAATTTGCATTTTCTGACATAATGCATACCTTTAAGGAATTGTGGGGCTAAATCCAAAGGAGAAGGGTGATTATGTTGACACATACAAAGGCATTTTATAGCTGACCTTATCCATATCCTGCCAATAAGCCCTTTCCTTGACCATTGCATTGTATGCAGGCCCAACTTCTGCATTATAGAACCTGTGTTTGTTTACTCGAGGGCTTTCTATGGCCACTGAATCCCACTTTTGCACTTGTGTGGTAGGCTGCAAGTACTGGGAAATTAACATTTCCCCAACAGCCTTTAACAATTAGGGAAGATGATACAGAAATAATACCCCAATTTCTTCACCCCTGAATGGGATAACCCGCAGGCATGTATTTCTCAGGGCTTTCTAACAGGATTAAACTCCAGTCATTAACAGTGTTTGCTGGGATTAATAAGTATGCCCATATGGATCTCTCTTCCCTTTCTTGTCTCAATTCCCCACTCGGCTACCAGAATTTCTTTCACATGGCACATGTATATAAACTACTTATATTTGAAAGCTAATGTCAGGTTTGACCCCTGGAGGAACACAGACTAAAGATACAGTGTGTATGTGTGTGTGTTTCTAAAATACATGTACACATTTGAAGTTAGGGAGTGTAAATGTCTCCCAACCGAAGACCACCACCAACTCTCTTGTAGCTGAACAAGTTGGGTTCATTACGTTTTGCAGTGAGGGAGAATACACAACATGGAGGCCAGGGGGTACGTGTGGATGAAAAAAAAAAAAACATCGTAGGATTTGTGCTTGTGTTAGGGGATTTGAGGGAGGGTTTAAAAGCTTTACTTTGGATTGCTTGTCATTAGTGTGTGGGGATAGCTTTATGGGTATCGTATCTTGTCCAGAAGGAGAGAAGACCAGAATGAGGCTAAAGTTGCAATTGATAAAGAAACAGCATTCATTCATATTAACTGGGATAGGGGAGTGTTGGGCGTTTTGTGTTTTGAGTAATGTTGATGTTTTTGTCTGGATTCAGACATGATTATGGAATGATCCTGTCATGGTCTTGATCCATTATGGAACAAAGTGGCCTCTTCCAATATTGAAATTCTGTGAAACAGTTTATTTTCCACTTGAGAAGACCAAGGCATAGCTGGGTGTCAGGCCAACCTCTGATATCAGCGGCTCCTTTTTGGTTTCTCTTTCTCTCATGTGTTTTCAATTCTCGAACAAAAATTTCTTTTATCAAAATATGTTCCTAAATATAGCATCAAGGGGACCTTTCTATGTTAAATATCCTTTGACTTAAATAATGATATTTGTGATGTTTCAATATTATTCATCCGAGTAATTTATAAGTGATTTCGTTTCTACACTGCCAAATATTTTTTAACCTAGTTAATATTGAAATATTTGTTTCTTGCCTTTTCCAAACAATTGTATTTATATCGATGTGTATATACTTGACCACAAATCCATACCACCATGCAGACTACTTTTCAATCTATTCTTGTTAAAGATCTGTTGTATTCTTATAATAAATTATTTCTTTAACTTTCCAATTTCAACTAAACTTAAATTTATGGAAGAGACTGGAGTTCATATTAGATTTATTTTTGTAAATCTCATTCTAACTGGGATGTTGTGAGGAAGAAATTATATGATTCATAGAAATGCATTTTGGATGTAAGGTTATTTTCATGCTATTAAGAGAGCATTCTTTATTTTTCAGAGAGCTAAAGAAGAGGCCCAGCAAAAAGAAGCGAAAGTGAAACTCCTTACTGAGTCTGTAAATAGTGTCATAGCTCAAGCTCCACCTGTAGCACAAGAGGCCTTAAAAAAGGAACTTGAAACTCTAACTACCAACTACCAGTGGCTCTGCACTAGGCTGAATGGGAAATGCAAGACTTTGGAAGTCAGTTGCTTTTCTTGGTTTTTGTCAATGATATGTCAATACATGGTCATATGTGAGGCATAGTGGTTAAGAACATGGATTCCAGTGTAAAACAACTTTGACTTGAATTCCTCATTCAGGCACTTATAAGTTGTATGACTTTGGGCCATTTGCTTAACTTGTAGAAACCTGTTTTCAATCTGTGAAATAGATAATAATATATAATTCATAAGTTGTTGAGAAAATTAAATGAGCTATTCTCTTTAAAGTACTTAGCCTAGTACTCAATATATGTGAGTAGCTATGCTTCTAATTCTTATTACTATTATTAGGTCATAAAATCCTATAAATACATTTTCTCCAGATTTATAGACAATGATCTTTATTTTTTCCTATTTTTGTATGTACATAAACTTATTTAAGTATCTTAGGGGAAAAGCATTCTGTAGAGAAGTGTATTTTTACTATAATTGTCTTTAGTAATTGCTGTGCCCCACAGATTTCTTTGTTAGACATGTTACCTAACCAGCTCTATATCTTTTGATGTTTTGCATTATGTTTATTTATTATCACAAGTTCTGCTTTAACTTTTATGGATGTGCCTTACTGTCTAGATTATGCTTATCTGAATTTAGATAAAGAAAGCAGGTGCCTCAAATGATTGCCATGTAATTGCATCAAAAATAAACTATGACCTTTCTTATGAAAATACTGCACCAAGGGGCACCAAACTTTATCCACTACAAATGCTGATGCTGCCAGACATTGCACATGAGTTGGACTTTAAGCCCCCTTCCCTCACACAAACTGAATTATTTTTGTGAATATGGTTAATAAGGTGTTCAGGTACCTCTTTACTTTTGGAAAACATTGTTTAGTTTGCTTCATATGTTGAGGATTTGATATTTAAAGACAGATACAATTCAGGTCAATAATAAAGTACACCTTTAAAAATATTTTTAAATGTATTTGTAGCTAAAGTACCCCACATGTTCCCAATACAGTATTATCATTTTCTAATTGTAAAATGTGATCTGAATTTCTCCATTATCAGTTCTAAGCTCTTCTTTACTCATCCTTATTCTTTTCTTTTAAATGCATTTCACTCCTCAGACTCTTGAAAAGTGCCTTCTATATGTCAGGAAATAGTATAGTTTCTGAGGTTATAATGACGTATCTTATGTATCAGTGTTATGTGAGTGCTATGTAAAATATAACAAAGAATGGGAAGGGAAGGGATGTGATGACACTGTACATGTCTCAAGAAAGCCACAATTAATTCACTAACATGTTACAATAAGGAGGGACTTTTTGTACCCAGGAAATGCTTTCTGGCAATGTTTAAATAAAACACCTACTATTACTTTCTTATGTTCTTAATGTCCTTAAATAAGCATCATTGTTCCCTATTATTCATGTTGTTCATTTAAATGATACTCTGTGATTCATTAGAAATTTATATTGGCGTACATTTTCCAAAGGGATTTTTTAAGTTTTCATATTAATAACAAACTTTTCAAGACCAATTATTGGATTATTTTTCCATTTCCTTCTCATCTATAATAACATTTCTAACATTCCCTATTTGTATTGAAGTTATCAAATTATTTAGTTGCATTTTAGTCCTTTTTCACTGGTTTGGAATATGTACTTTATTTTATCTTATAAATATTTCTCTATACCTCTCTAACAATAATATGGTGGAAACATTAGCATAGTTTAACTCTGAACCTACCTCTTCCATTTTCCGCATTATTGTTGCCTCATATTTCATTTTCACCTTATTTCCCCCAGATTAGTCCGTATAATTGCTGTTGCTGCTGCTGTTGTTTTAACTGTTTCATATACTATTTATTTAGATTTACCGATGCTATTTTCCCAATTTTTGTGACCAGTTTTGCCTTTTGTTCTTCCCTTTGCTTCTGTGTTCAGTTTCTTTCTTGCTCTTTCCTTGAGTGTGAGTAGCAAATGTGTTCAGATTTTACATATTGAAAATGTCTTTATTTTGCCCGGAGTATTGGATAATGATGCAGTTGAGCAGGTAATTATGTAAGGACAGGTTTTTTTTTTTTCTACAACACTGAAAATATTATTTGTTTTCTGAAATTTTTTGCCTTTAAGAAATCTGCTGTCCAGTTATTGTTTATCATTTTTCTCTGGTACCTTTACATTTTCTCTTTGTCCTATCTGCTCTGCAGTTTCACCCTATTTTGTCTTCTACAGTTTCACTCAACTTTGTCTATGGGTAAATTTGCTTTCATTTATACTTTGTCACCCGGTGTGTTAATTAGAACAGATACATTATTTCTTTAGTGGTTCTGCATTGTCTTTGTGAAGATTTTCTTTTTCCCAATCTCTTCATTCCTTCCTGAGGGAAAACTTTCTTAGAGCTATTAAGACTATCCCCTTCCTATATTCCAGTTACTGGTTTCTCTTTAATATTTTCCATATTCTTATCTCTATCTGCTCAATTTTGGATAGTTTTCTAAAATCTGTCTTCCAACTCTCAAATTCTCTCTTCAGCTGCCTGTGGCGTAATTTATCCTTCAATAGAGAAATATTCTCATCTTTATCTGTATATATATTTGTCTCTCTACATTTATGTATGTGTGTTTATATTTTTTCAAAAAACATATTTTCCATTTCTCAATATTTTATTGAGTTGTTTCACAAATCTGTTCTTTGTTATGGTTTTCTTCTTTTTTGTGATTAATTCTATGTATTCCTTTAAACAACTTAAACAGATACCATCTGTTTGACTGAAATGTTTCAACTTAATGAGTAATAAACATGAAACAGTCTTATTTTTCCAATAACTACACCCAACTCTGTCAAATTTAACCTTCTGCCTGGTAGTTGGCTTCTTAAACAATATATCTCTGGGGTCTCATTACTTTTTATTCACTTTTAGTTATTAAAATTTACTCTAATTTAAATTTAAATATCATAACCTATTCAAATATTTCACAAGTTTAGATTAATCTGTTGCTTCAGCAATTTATACAGAGGCAGGAATGAGAATAAATGGTCTCACAGTCTCCTCCTCCATCCCAGTTTCTGGATACAGATCTACTGTTGATATCAGGGAGGATGAAGAGGGAAAATACTCTCTTCATGAGAAAGTCCTTTTTTTGGCTGCTCACAATTGCTGTTCCCTTTTGTTAAAACCCACACACATCTGTAATGCCTAGTCTGTTGTCCCTCTTCTATATGTTATCACCACTGACCTGGCTCTTTCTCTATAGACTTGATTTACTCTGTTGAGGATCCAGATTGGCCTTATTCATATGACCTTTGAACCCCCCAAAAAAGATCTCCTAGGCTTTTATAGTACCTCGTAGTGTTTAACAAGAATTTCAAGCTGACGCTTGTCAACAGCTTTACACAAAATGCTCTTGAATAGTATATCTTTTTAACCAATGCTTTAGTGATGCCCTGGAGTCTAATTTACCTACCATATCTCAACTGAGAGCCTATGGGCACTGGAAGTACCTATACTCCATACCTTTCAGGAATGAGAAATTTGAAAGAGTTGTTTTTGATTCCTTCTTGGCCATACCAACAGCTCAACAGGAAATGAATACCAACCACCCCTTCCTGAATATATCCACCCAGTAGGTGAGTGGTTTTGTTTTAGATCCTGTAAATAAAATGATCCAGATGAGTTTACCCTACCTATCCCCATAAAAGGGTGAGAAAGAAGAATTACCTAACTATTCAAACTCTCTTCACCTCACTCTCCTCAAATCTCCTCCCCGTCAGCCCTCTCTGTTTAAACCAGGGCTTGTGAAAACAAGAAAGAGATGGTCTCCCAAAATGAAATGTAGGCAACCAAGCCCTTTTTCTTAGGTGTGAGTTCCAGTTGCCAATCTCAAGCAAATAAACTCTTTGGGAAACATACACCATGAGGCTACGCATATTTATTGTACAATTCTCTAAAATTGTTCTATTATCTTTATGTCATAAGGTATGGATTCTACCATTTGTTACAACTAATGACTCCCTCTAATGGAAGTGAATTTCTCCATGTGGCTTGTAAGGTTTTTGTTTTGTTTGTTTATTTGCGAGCTCATCTATAATAGGAATTGCCTTTACTGGAACTTTTGTCTTTCTTTTTTTTTTGCTCTGGGCTATTGAGTTTTTGTATTGTTGCCACCAGGATTGTAGAGATTTTATGCTCTACCCTCATGTGTGATACAAGCTTAAGTTTCCATTTGTTATGGGTGGATCTTTATTTTTCGCCAAAAATCCCCCAACAATGGCTTCCTTGCTAAATCACAATATTCCAATGGCTAGGGATGTTCTACTTCTTCCTTACAGGATGGGTGGCACACTGCTTCATTCTTTCCCATCTCCCTGGCTTGCCTCATTTCCCATCTCAAGTTAGTGTTGAATGCCCTAGCTTTGATGTCGAATACCCGGTTCTGATATGCCAGTATTTTTATAAGCTTGATTTTCCACTCTACTTTCATTTCCCTCTTTTTCTTTCTGACACCTGAGGTTCTATATACATGTTTTACAGATCAGCTATGAATTAAAAATGTTTCCTTTGTACTTTAACATGCATTTTGATATAACTGAAGCAGGATATGTTGGGAGTTACCTCATCAGCTCCATCTACTATTTTGAACAGAAGTTTACTTTTTTATTTGTACTTTCCTTCAAAGCCACTTTGGATTCTGTGATTTCAAAGTAATTTTAAGTTCCAAACTGTTAAGCTTAACAGTTATTCTAAGTGGCTTTTAGCTCCAATTCGGGCTTCAAGACTATATTTTATTTTGCAAAGATGACCTGTAAAGCTGGTACATTCAGCCTCTCCAGCTGTGTCCTTCAGATGCATTGAGGACAGAAGAGGCCATCCATTCTGACAGTTAAATCAGCAAGGTAGTTCATTACCTCAATCTGCACCAAAGTTAATAAGACACATTACCAATCACATCTCCTTGTCTTCAAAGCTCTAAGGTACCCTCGGGTATTTAAGAAGATATTTATATTTTCCCACTGGGATCTCTGCCCAGAATGAAGACAGCCTGTAGTCCAGCAGGAGCTGGAAATGACCCAGATTTAAGATTTCTATCACCTTTTAAAGCAAAACACTTAATTTCACTTTTGCAATAAACTGTACGTAAGATACCAAGCAAGTATGAAAGGTTGGTACGTTTGCCAAGCAGGTGAGACTGATACTTTTCATCAGATAGAGATCGAATACTCTGTGTCATTTTAAGGGCTATGAACAAAGAGAACTTTGGGAAATTTGATTAATTTTTTAGATCCTTCTGAAATAAATCTTCCTTTCAAGCTTTTAATTTTGGTGGTAGTGAGGCAGGGGCAGGTGGTATTAAGTGGTGATGATTGCTGCATTGTATTTACTGTACTTATAGGTTCATTGAATAGTTACAAAGCTAACAGAAAATGATCGTTTTTATATTCTTATCCTCTCTTGCATCTTTCTATCTTTTCCCCAGTAGACATAATCACCATCTAGAAAGCTACCTTTGTTATTCCTTTGTTTAAAAAAATCCACACACATATGAATGGAAAAACAATTGTGTTTAATTTCAGTATTACACTAATGGTAAACTATAACATAGTTTTTTTAGGGCTTAGTCTTTTCACCCAACATATTTGTGTCTGAGATTCATTCTTATGGTTCTTTCTGATGAAATTTTTCATTGTCACGTCTTTATTCTCTGTTTAAAGATGACAGTGTATTCTTCCATTCTCCTTGCAGTGGACATTATTTCCTTTTTTTTTTTTGATTACTACAAAAAGTGCTGAAATGATCATTGTTGTAACAGTCTTGTTATCCATGTTAAACAGTTTCTCTGAGGATGCATATATCAGAAAGTGGAGTTGTTGTCTTGATGGGTATGTGAATGTTCACCTTATTGAGAATAACAAATTGTTTTCTGAAATGGTCACTCCAGTATACACACCCACCAACAATAAATACAAATTTTTGTTGATGTATATCTTCTCTCACGTGGAATTGTCAAACTTCTCATTTGTGTCAATCAACATGGTATCTCATTGTAATCCTGGCCTACATGTCCTTGATTACAGATGAAGTTGAACATATCTTCATGTTTAATGTATATACATATTTCTCTTTAAGATTTTGGTTCAGGTCTTCTTTTCATTATGATTGGGTTATTCATCTTTTATTTGACTTGCTGGCATTTTTCATATTCTTATGTGTTACAAGTGTTGCAATTGTTTTCTTCAATTTTGAGTCTGTTTTTCAATTACTTGATGGTGTCCTTTGATGAAGAGAAGGTCCTAATTTTAATGTGGTCAAATGTATTCATCTCTTTTTTCTTATGGTCAGTTTTTTACAAGATGTCTTACTTAAGATATTCTTCTCTATGCCAAAGTCAGAAATATTTTCTTCTATATTTTCTTGTAGAAATTTTAAAGTTCTGCTTTTTTATGAGTACTTCTGCATATAAATCAGTTTCATAATACAAATTAATGGCCATTTAAAATAATCAAACCTTTGAATTAGTGGTAATATTTCTGATAATATACCTCAAGGAAATAATAAGAATGTGGAAAAATCATCCATATTCATGAAGATGTTTACCATAAATTTATAGTAGCAAACAAAACTAAAATTAATCTATCTAAAAAATGTGTATTGCTAAACTAAGGTAGAGCCACTTTAATGAAGTCTTAGAGTTTCATTAAAAATATGTCTTCTTAGTAATACAGAAAATGGTATGATATAATGTTTAGTGAAAATAGAGCTATAATTAAACTCATTTAAATTTTAACTATCAAATTACATATGATAAATTTCAGAGCAGGTCACAGAGTACTGGTAACAGTGATGTGTGAGGGAGTTAGATTTACATATGCATTTTTACATAGGCTTTTATTTTTCTGTCTCCCAGACTGCGATGTTGGTGCTTATTTTTGTTTTAAAAAGTAAATTACTTTCTTTTGAATTTATTCATTATTCATGTAATAAAATGTTTTCTTAATGACTTTTAATTGTAGAGGTATTAGATGATGAAAATGTCTAGCTGCATTTTTAATTATCTGCTACAAAGTAAAGGTGAAAAATACAAAGTGTTATATTTTCAGAAGTTTTAATAATGAAATGGCAAAGTTTCATATTTACTTTTCTACCATAATATTTAATCTGTGATATATATTTCTTTCTTAGGAAGTTTGGGCATGTTGGCATGAGTTATTGTCATACTTGGAGAAAGCAAACAAGTGGCTAAATGAAGTAGAATTTAAACTTAAAACCACTGAAAACATTCCTGGCGGAGCTGAGGAAATCTCTGAGGTGCTAGATGTAAGTTGTAAATTAAACCAAATGATGATAATTTATATGCAGTATTAAAAGAGGTCAAGTACCAAATAGAAGACAAATCCAAAGAAAACAACCTGAGAGAGTATAATTACTATGTTATCACTCAGCACTGGTACTTTGGATAAAGCCTTTGTTCCCCCTAGTAACCTTCTAGGTCACAAGATTTTGCAAAGGGTTTAAATGACTTCTCACAGAGGAAATTTGCCTTTATTATATCACTAAGTTCTACATAGATACTTTACCTAATTAAATCTACCACAAACCTGCAAAGACAGTGTGAATAAACAATTTCACTGCTTTAGGGCTAATCGGGATGACAACATGAAACATTATTTCCAGTTTAAAAGCTGCACGTATTGAATTGGAACCTATTTTATACTTACTTAAAATCACAAATTTACACCTTACAGAATGTTTTGAGTTATTAAATGGATATGCTTTAATATTGGAAATATGTCTTTAAAATATTCCTAAAATGTAAGTACATTTTTAAGTTTTACTTTGGAGACTTTCAATAATTAAATTTTAAATGAGTTTGCATTTATAAACTTGACTTACTTTAACTTCTGACATTTAATCCTTCAAGCTCTATGCATTTTAGTGTACTTTTGACTTATCTATATGTAACGAATATGTTGTTTTAGAATATGTAATATATGTACGTAAAGCTATAAGTAGTATAGCCCCTGTGTAAATCTATAAAATAAGGAGCACAAATTATTCAAGATGTGAAGAAAATGTAAAATATTTCTTTAGACAGAATAGAATTGTAATCGTAGAACATCAGAGCAGACACCTATGGATCATTTTATCCAACTTCCTAATTTTCAAAAGAAAATTATAAAACCTGAGAAGATACTAAAGTACAACGAAGTGGATCTCCAGTGGACTTTAATTTTGGCTCTGTTTGACTAACTGTGACTATAAATTTGTCGTATTCAGAGAAGTTAATTGACCAAACATTTCTTGTGAATCAGCAATGTGTTACATGTTCTAGAGAAGATGCAGCAAACTTACAGCACATTAATAAAAGGACAGTGGCCAGAACAGAAGATAGGATGATGCTGTTACCCTATGAAATTGTCAAATCGTACATGGAGCACCATGCTAAATTCTTGCTATCATAGTTTAAGTGACACAGTGAAAAATTAGGGCATGTTCAGAAAGGAAAGTTAAGGAAAGAGAGAAAATGTGAAGCCATAATGAAGAGCATTTTGAAAAGATGGGGAAAAAAACCTTACCCTTACTATTTACCATTTTAGATGAGACCCTCACAATGCCCACAACACAGACAAGCAGGGAGGAGGAAAATTGCGAGTGTTCTTATCTTTTATTTCTATGTTGTGGTCATAGTTTCAAATTGTTCCTAATTCAGATAATGGAGCCAATAAATGAAATTCCACAGTGAAAAAATAAATAAATACATACATAAAATTGGTTCTTTGGTAGTGTTGCTGATGCTCATACCGAAGGACATTTTGAGTGAAAAGGGCTAGATCACCACGTATCAAGGATAGAAAAACTACACGACTTCTAGGTTTTCTTGAAACTCAAGATATTTATAGCTGATCCCTTAATTTTGCTTTGTTGCTTTTCATCCACCTTTAAAAAAATTTAACAAGGTATATACTTTGTTAAGACTTATAAAATAATGTATCCATTAAAATTATATCCATTTTGCAAATAAATAGTTACAAAATTAAGATATGTTAGAAGTAATAAGGAATATAAATTATAAGGAAAATTATTAACAGTCACATTGTTCTACTCAAAAATTTTATGGCTTTTAAAGTATTTTACAGGTTATAGTGATTTTTTTAATATAAATGTATTTAGGAAGTCTCTATATTTTTATTTTCTTGAAACTTAATACGAAAATGTATTGAGGTTGCTCAAAATTCAAGAAAAATACACAAACAGGAAAAATTACAAATATGTATTGGAAGATTTTCATTTCTTTAAAACAAGGAAAACAGAATATTTAATAAATTTGTTAGAACATGTGCCCATCACTTATTTTATACATATGTTTGAGGTCCAGTAAGAAGAAATTGAATCCCTTGTTTTCTAGCATGCCTACATTTGACACTGAGATTCACTTTCATCATATTATCTAGCCAGGCAACTTTGTCAATTTTGAGCAGTATAGGAGATGGGTACTATTGGGATGTACATAACAGGAAATCAGACAATGGCTTAAGCTCACAAAATGATCTTTTCTCACCACAAAAATAATAGTGAAGGGAGGTTACCCAGGGATGAGGATGGTTCAGCCATATTATGAGGCGAGTAGGCGATCTCTTTCTGCTCTCTTTTCCTGAGCTTGAAGGACTTCACACTCAGAGTCATTGCCTCCCAGTGCAAAGATGATTGTTATACCTCCAGGCCATGTATGTGCAAAAAAGTAGGAAGGGCAAAAGGATTCTTCATGAGAGAGTACTTCTTTTCAGAATTGTGTCACTTGGACACCACTATCAGAGAAGTTGAGAAATTTAGTGTTTTACCTCTTCTGGTTTTAGAGTTAGGGGACATCAAGGAAAAAGGTGGTTGTGAATCAAGTTTTAAGTTCTCAGTCTGCAACACTGTCATAATCCCATGAAGAGTCATATAGAATGACATCCTATTTTTTGAAGCAAAAATGCTCCTTGGTGTTTTTAATCCCAATTAAAATTTGCTTTAAATTGATTATGACTTAATTATATGTAAATCAGAAGATACTGAGCATTTGCTGATAATTCAATGTATTTAGAAAAAAAGGAGAAATAGTAATTATTGCAAATGTGTTTCAGTCACTTGAAAATTTGATGCGACATTCAGAGGATAACCCAAATCAGATTCGCATATTGGCACAGACCCTGACAGATGGCGGAGTCATGGATGAGCTAATCAATGAGGAACTTGAGACATTTAATTCTCGTTGGAGGGAACTACATGAAGAGGTATGAAGATAAGTGAAAAATCTCTTTAATCTAATTTGCATTAATGTATAGCAGATACAGGCGTCTCAGATAAAATGAGCAATACTTTAAATATTAGCTCAGCGTTCAGGTTTCAGAGACAATCCAATGCCAGACACTGGGTAAATTCTTTACATGTGTATTATATTATGTGATTTCACAAAAACATTGTAAGTTAGGATTCTTAAAAGGCAACTGAGACATACCAAGAATAGTAATCTTCTTGGGTCTACATACTCTAACCACAGAGTTCTTTTCCTTACTCAAGATAAACCAGTATGTGTGGGTATCCTTTCTCTCTCGCGCTCTCATTTTATTCCTCTCCCTCCACTCCACACACATTTGTTATGTCACATGTAATCTGCTAATAATACATGCAATTCTGTTAGTACCCCTTATGATTTATTGTTCACAAATAACACTAAATTTCTTATAGATAAATTTTCATATATCACACATGGTGTGATTTTTCAAATCAAAACTAAAACAAAATAGCAAATTTCTCCTAGTCAGTGTTTTGCATACTCTCTCCTAAGAACGTATTATTTGTCAAGAAGAAAGCCTATTTTATAATAATGTTTAGTTTTATATTCACTTACTGAGTACATCTACTACAGGTGAGATATGGTTCTATGGTTTGATAAGTAGGAAAAATTTCCTAACCTTCATAACTTTCAAACATTGCTTAGTTAAGGAAAAGTTATTGATTTCCTAGAATGTGCAAGACATAAAAACAAATAATATAAGGTATGAAGAGAAAAAAGAGAATAAGGGGGGTAGTAACTAGGGAAGTATGCAAGAAACCATTGACTAATGACTTATTGAATAGTCAATGTCGGGGACCTTTTGACATGCTTACAGATTGAAAGGGAGCATCTTGAGTAGGAAAACCTCTTCTCTCGCCAATTCTGAAGAGAAGTAGGTGAGGGTGGGGCAGATATCTGCAAATGTACCAGCAGCACCTCCAGTCTTGAATCCTGGGCGGCATATCCATGTTTTATCCAAATCAACATAAGGAATTGGGGATTGGAAAAGGGGAATTCCAAACAATCTCTTGGTCCTTCATCATTGTTGCACTATTGCTGGATCTGAGTCAAATAGATATTGCTATGTGGCAAGTAAATTGAAGATCATTTCAATGTGGGTTTTGATATGGAATTGGAATGTGTTTTTATTTCTATTTGAATATTAGTGTCAGGTAGGAGGGAGCAGTTCAAGCAAAAAATTAAAAGTCATTGTGAAACTGACCTTGGCTTAGCTGTGAAAAGACTCAATTGTTTTTCTTTTCTTTTTTTTTTTTTTTTTGAGATAGGGTCTTGCTCTGTCCCTCAGACTGGAGTGCAGTGGCATGATCGTGGCTCACTGTAGCCTCGACCTCCCTGGGCTCAGGTGATCTTCCCGCCTCAGCCTCCTGAGTAGCTGGGACTACAGGTGCATGCTGCCACTCCCGGCTATTTTGTTTGTTTGTTTGTTTTGTTTTTTTTTTTGGTAGAAATGTGGTTTTGCCATGTTGTCCAGGCTGGTCTTGAACTCCTGGGCTCAAGCTATCCACTTGTCTTGGCCTCCCAAAGTGCTGGGACTAGAGCTGTGAATGACCACACCTGGCCAAGATCCAACTTCAGTGTTTGACATTTTTCAGTACTCATCTATTCTGTCCTTAGGAATAGCTTACTCTCTAACTTGACCTTGGTATTAACTCTATTAATGTAATTATATTGCAATCCTTTATTAACACAAAACTACTTATAACCTTCTACTTTAAAGGTTTTTGGTATAAACCCTGACATTTCCCCCAAATAAAAAATAATTCAGTTCAGCAACATACCCTGATTCAACACGTATTCTGTTATTTTCTGGACTGAGTTTTTAAAGCATAAAATTTTGAATAAGAAAATACTTGAAACTTGGGCTAGAATAACACCTTGTATTATTAGTCAGGGTCCAGACAGGGCACAGAAACCATGCAGTCACTTAAACGGAGAAGGTTTAACACAAATAAGTATTAACTACTTACTGAAAATTAATTTTTAATAGGGAATGAAAGAGATCTCTAAAGAATACCCTAAGCCTGAGGAATAGTACACAAACAAGAAACTAATATGGAAAGACCCAAGGCTGGATTCAAACTTCTTTAGAAAGTGTGTGTCTGCCTCCCATGGGTTGACAGAGAAGTTTCCTTCATTGACCCAATCCAGAACAAGTCTATAGCCAGTGGGCTAAAGCTAGTGTGAAGAGAATATTGGAGGGGAATGCTGACAAAATTTACAGGGAAGTAGCCTTTGGTGGGGAACCATTGAATTTACTAGAAAGTTGGCTGGTGTATTCATTGGACATGGTGGGAAACTACCTGTAGTGGATGCTACTAAACTTGAGGAAATGAGGTGGGGCTCCAGGAAGCTGCCTATGGATTTACCAACCATCCTCAACTTGCTTATTGAGTACCCATAGAACTTGTCAAACACGACCCATAGTGTTGCTGAAAGTCTTTTGGGTAAAGTGGGGGCGAAGAGGTGAGCCTTACTAGGCATTCCATAGGCCAACCTAGAGTCACAGGATTGAAAAAGAATTAAAAGCACACTGGAACAGACAAACCTCTACCTCCCTCATTGTCCCTCCAGCATCCTTTACTGACAGAACTTAATATCATGTCAGCTGACAAGGGGAGAAATGTTCCCATATCAAAAACAGTACCATGTTGAAAGGCAAAAAATTGATAACTGGCAAATCCCTCTGTAATTCACTGGCTATGTGATTTTGAGTAACAGTTTTAAACTTACATTTCCTCATCCTGTTTCATAGGGGTTTTTTTTGTGAGCAAAATATAAAATACTGCACTTAAAGTACTATGGTTCCAGGAACACAATACATATTCAATAAGTTATTCAATAAATTCAATACATTATCAGCCTTTTTATTTTTACTAGATCATATTCTAGAGTATCAGCCCTCAAAAAATGTGTGTCTGTGTGTGTATGTGTGTGTTTGTATGGGTGTATATATATATATATATATATATATATATTTTAAAATTGGTAAATATATATCTATATAGATATCTATGTATACATAGATATCTATATCTATCTATATAGATATCTATGTATACATAGATATCTATATCTATCTATATAGATATCTATGTATACATAGATATCTATATCTATCTATATAGATATCTATGTATACATAGATATCTATATAGATAGATATATAGATAGATATAGATATCCCACTGACGGCAGTGATAAGTAAATAAATGCAGATAGTACAATATGAAATATAATGAAATGCACATGCCTCCATTAGTTAAATAAAATGCGAAGACAGATAAAAAGGATTTTTATCACCCTCTAAGTCTTAAAATCAGAAGCTCTCCACTTCTACCTCAATGATCAATTAAGCAGAGTATTAAAATAACAATAAAACTAAAATAAATAAACTTGAAACTATTATCAGTCCTACCTGTGTTTATATTACGTATTTGGCCAGTAATAACCTGGGAGTTATTTGACAATGAAAATAGAGCATATTTTTTCTTTACGGCTTTCATGAAAACCACATCGTGTTAAACATAATATCCTTCTCAAATTCTGTTGTATCAGCCTGTAATAAGCTGATTTGACCTTAAAGATACAATGTTAAATTAAAACAGTGTGTAGTAATAGGACTTGTGTATTTCTCAGGCTTTGCTCAGCACTTTGATCATTTCCAAACTACTTAGGTAAAAAAGACACACCTAATAATTTGTTAGCTAAATCAATCCTTTGGATACTTCCACTATCTAGTTAAAAAGACTGGTGTTTTGATGCAGTAGAATAAGCCTTGGCATAAATTATCTGAGGGGCTGAAGAAACAAAGTGATTACAGTAACTGAGTTTTTAAATCAATTTAAAAAATTTTTGTACGTTAATGTGTTATAATCAAGAATTCTGAGTTTGTTTTAAGCCATGATTGTTTGGTTGATTTTTGTTTGGTTAAAGAAAAATAGTTTTTATTTTGTTTTTATTTTCTATTTTTATTTTATTTTATTTTTTTGAGACAGTCTCTCTCTGAAGCCCAGGCTGGAGTGCATGGCACGATCTTGGCTCACTGCAACCTCTGCCTCCTGGGTTCAAGCAATTCTCCTGCCTCAGCCAGATTTGCTATTAATAAACAAAGTGCCTTTTAATTTGAAGATGAGCCTTAACCTATTTTTTAAAATCAATTAAGTGCCTATGTCAGAGGTTTGTGAGGTTTTTATATTGCCTACCTAATGTTTCTTATAGCTGCAATTATGCAGAACTAAGGTAACATTCAATTGCCTGTTAAATCAATCAAACAGCGAGACTTTTATTGCCTATGAATATTTAAAAGAGATTTGCTAGATCCCATTCCTAATTTCAGAGTGTGAGTTTGCATTCAAATAAGTAATAAATTATTTCCATCACTTCAAAAGGCATCTTTCATTCTTGATAATCATATGGCACTATGTTTTCTACTCACAGTAGTGATTTGAAAGATGGTTAGCAAACCAGGCAACATCTTCAACAGACATACCAAATCATATCATTTTTACAACTATTATAATAGCTTTATTCTCTAGCAGGGTAACCAAGCAGCTGAAGATGTTTTAGTAATACAACAAAATGAATAATAATATTGGTAATAGTATTTGGTTACAGAGGCCCAGGTACTGTTTTAAGTGTCAGATATGCGTTTTCTCATTTAGTTCTCACAATAGCCTTATGATATATGGTGGTGGTTGTTTTTGTTTTTTCTTTTTTTGAGATGGAGTCTTGCCCTGTTGCCCGGGCTGGAGTACAAGGGTGCAATCTCAGCTCACTGCAATCTCCGCCTCCCGAGTTCAAGGGATTATCCTGCCTCAGCCTCCCGAGTAGCTGGGATTACTGGCACATGCCACTAGGCCAGGCTAATTTTTGTATTTTTAGTAGAGATGGAGCTTCACCATGTTGGCCAGGCTGGCCTCTCAAACACCTGACCTCAGATGATCCACCCACCTCGGCCTCCCAAAGTACTGGAATTACAGGCATGAGCCACCGCGTCCGGCCGATATAGGGTTTTTCATATTCCCATTCTATAGAAATTGAAAGGATATTAAAGGCCCTAGGAAGAAGCTTTGAGCATTTAGACCCATCTCTTTACACTTGAAGCCTAGGCACATGACCATTTGGCTACACTACCTCCAATCTCTGTGACCCTTTTCATATATTAAAAATAAAAACTCTGCTAATAAGTGAATATGGCAATTAATGAGTTTCCCCATTTTTAAGGAAAGCTTAAAACATGACCTTAAAAGTATTAGGGCTGACTAATTAAAATAAAATTTAGAGTCTTAAATATTAAAGTCACACATTTAGAAGTCCAAAGCCTTTACCACTTCTCTTGATGAGTGATTATTTCACCTCTTTCGTGGATTATTAATGCCCCCATTTCAATCACTTTCAAAGATGTCTGTAAGTTGTTTTGCCTGACATGAAATAGCAAATTTACTAAAAGGGACAAAATCTAAATTGGTTAATTTTTCTCTAATAGTAACGTTTATGATAGACTCGTAGAGGGCCCTATTAATTTTTCCTGGTAGTTATGACTTTGAATTTTTCCCTCAGTGTCACATCTGCCTTAGCATAGATAGACCAGAATGGGAGAATATTGCTTGAAGGAAGACTATATAATCTAGGAAAATAAGTGGTATATTATGCTTTATTAATTTGTCAACATGGTTTTTTAGACAATATCTTTCTATAATAATACTAATAGCCACTACTTTTTGAACACAGTTTTATGTCAGTCCTTTTGCTAAGCAGTTAGAAGCAACATCAAACTTAAATCCCACATTTGTTTTATGAAATAGATTTCATTAGCTTACTTCATAGATGTTGTGACAGGGCTGACTTCTGTTCTCAAGGGCTAGGACAGCTACGTCTTCTATAATGCCCTCTGCAAAGCACTAGGATGCTGGAAAATGTCTAGTAGATATATTTTATGTTGCTTTCAAGGAAGTATAAGTAAACTTTTAAAGGCTACGAAAAAAGTCAGATGAAACTGAAGTCATACTGTAATATGACTCTCACCACTGACGTTTGTATTGTGGAGTTAAAAGCTAAAACTGGGAACCCCAATTTTAGGTGAATTAAGTCATTTGGTGGAAAAGATATATGATCCTCTGGCTCAAGAAAGTGAAAAGTAATAGTAAGAATAATTATAATAATGTCACCTGAAAATGTGTGTAGGCCTATTCTTGTAAGGTGAGGAACTCTTCAGTGTATATTATCACAAAGGGTAAGAAAATATCCAAACAAGGGATTAAGTCAGAGTAGCACCAGGTTAGGAGCATCCTAGCATTAGTTAGAAGCAAATGCAAATTGTTTACCATGAAAAGTGCCCTCACAGATTAAACTCAGGGGAATTTGAGCTCATCATAAACACATAAACACACACACACACACACACAAGAAAAACCATCATGAAGCACAGTCAGCCCATACAACAAAGGGTGAGTTTACTTCTAGAATTTCAGATATTAGAATTGCAAGCTGTATAGTATAAAATAAATAGGTAAAATATTATAGAAATAAATGTTATTGAGGTTTTAAAAAAGAAATAAAACATTGTAAAAATGGAATAAAATCAAAATTAAACAACTTAAATTAAAAATTAGAAAATGAATATATTATATATAAACAGATTAGTTGAAAGATATGAATTAAGAGAAAACTAAAAGATAATGTACAGACTGTGTTACCAAAAACTAAGGAGGTGGAAGATGTGAACAAGAAGGTAATAGATACAGGGGTGAGGAGTAGAATATGCACATATAACTTATCTCAATGGGAGTTTTCAAAGAGGAGAATAAAGAAAATGGAGATTACTGTTACTCAATATAAAAAAATTAGATAACCCAATTTAAAAATGGGCAGTTGAGCTCAATAGACATTTCTCCAATGAAGACATACATATGGCCAACATGTATATGAAAAGTTGCTCAAAATCATTAATCATCAGGGCTATGTAAATCAAAACCACAATGATATATGTCTTCACCCTTGTTAGAATGGCAATTATTTAAAAAGAAAATCAAGAGATGACAAGTTTGGCAAGAATGTGGAGAAAAGGGCCCCTTGTACCCTGATGGCAGGAATGTTAATTCATGCTGACACTGTGGAAAACAGTAAGGAGATTCCTCAAAAAAAAAAACTAAACGAAAAATAAAATAGAATTACCATATGATCTAGCAATTCCACTTCTAGGGATATATCCAAAGGAAATTAAATAAGAATCACAAAGAAATTATCTGCACTCTATTGTTTATTGCAACATTATCTACAATAGCAAAGATATAGAGACAGCCTAAATGTCCATTGACAGGTGAAAGGAAAAAGAAAATGTGATATATACATACAATGAAATATTATTCAGCCCTTAAGAAGCAAATCCTGCCGTTTGCTGTAACAACATGGATAAACCTGGAGGACATTATGCTACATGAAGTAAGCCAGACATAGAAAGACAAATAATACATGATACCACTTATATTATGAATCTAATACAGTCAAACTAATAGAAGCAGAATGTGGAATTCTTCCTGCCAGGGGCTAGAGGAAGGGAAAAATGGAGAGATATTTATAAAAGGGTACAATGTTTAGGTTATACAATATAGATAATTCCTAGAGATCTACTGTAAAGCATATTGCCTATAGTTACTCTATTTACTTAAAATTTGCTAAGAGGATAGACCTTATGTTAAGTGTTACAGAATAATAATAATACTAGAATAGGAGGAAAGTTTTGGAGATGATGAATTGGTTTATGTCATAGATTGAGGTAATGTTTTTATCGGTGTGTATTTATCTCCAGACTCAGCAAGTTGTATATGTTAATTATATACAGCTTTCTTGTATGTCATAATAATTTTTTTAAGAAATAGAGATGGAGTAATATATGAAGGAGATTAAAGGAACATTTTCGAGAGCCAGTGACATAAACCACTTAAACAGAAAGCACATTATGTAACAGGCACAATAAGTAAATAGAAATCCAATCTCAGACATATCACAGGGAAAGTGCAGAAATCCAAAGACAAATTTATATTAGCAGCCAGAGGTGAGATGGATAACCTACAAAGGAATGAAATTTAGGCTGATATTAGACTTCTTATGTACAACAATGAATAAGAATAAAAAAGCAATGGAAAGTATTTTCAAGATATTGAAAAAATTACTGTCAACCTGGAATTCTGAACTCAATAAAATTAGTTCTTCAGAGTAAGAGGAAATTAGACATTATCAGAGTGAAAAAAAAAATGAGATTTTACCCCAATAGACCCTTACTACAAAAACGTGTAAAAGAAGTATGAAGAATTAGAAGTAGTAGAAAAATAAGTTTTAACGGTTTTAGATGCAAGTATGATGAAAAAATCGTTAAGCTTTTAAATACAAAAGGCATTTGTTGCAAAAAATATATAAGAATATCTAATTTCATTTAAAATAATTTTGATCTAAAATACTAGATTGAAAACAATATGGAGGGGAGTTACAGTCGCAAGCCCTTTTATTTAGAAAAAGGGTAGAGATAGTGACTAAATCTCGACTTTGTTATGCTATAATAAATTGTCAAGGATAACCACTAATGGAGCATCCAGCTTGCAAACAATCAAAGAATGATAAAAGGAACAGTTCTCAATCAATACGCAGTAAAGCAAGAAGGAAGGAAAACAAAACAGAAAAATGTGAGATGAGCATAAAATAAAAGATAAGATGGTAGAAAAATAGAAATAGAAAAAAATAGATGGTAGAAAAATACATCAGCGGCCACGTGCGGTAGCTCATGCCTTAATCCCAGCACTTTGGGAGGCCGATGCACGCAGACCAGCCTGGCCAACAAGGTAATACCCGGTCTCTACCACAAATACAAAAACAAACAAACAAACAAAAAACCCCCAAAAAAGTATCCAGGCATGGTGGCGGGTGCCTGTAATCCCAGCTACTTGGGAGGCTAAGACAGGAGAATCGCTTGAACCCAGGGAACGGAAGTTGCAGTGAGCTGAGATCACGCCATTTCACTCCAGCCTGGGTGAAAGAGCAAAACTCCGCCTCAAAAAAAAAAAAAAAAAAAAAAAAGAAAGAAAAGAAATACATCTGTAGTCCTAGAACTATTTGCTCAATACATTTATTATATAAATGTAGAAATGTTCAGAATAAAGCATCAAAATTCAAAATGTATTGTTTTTAAGAAATTCATGAAAACACATATATCGAAAATGGAAACAGATTTTCCGGAAAGGATTAATCAATAAAAAGCTTAGACACCTAATTTATTTCCAGCAAAATAGACATTATGGTCAATATCATTATTAGGCAAAAAAGGGAGTAAAATATAACAGTTCTAAAACTTGTACATACCTGTCCAGGCGTGGTGGCTCACGCCTCTAATCCCAGCACTTTGAGAGGCCAAGGTGGGTGGCTCACCTGAGGTCAGGAGTTTGAGACCAATCTGGGCAGCATGATGAAACCCCGTCTCTACTAAAAATACAAAAATCAACCAGGTGTGGTGGAGCACGCCTGTAGTCCCAGCTACTTGGGGAGGCTGAGGTGGGAGAATTGCTTGAATCTGGGAGGCAGAGGTTGCAGTGAGCTGAGATTGCACTCTCCACTCCAGCCTGGGTTACGGAGTGAGACTCTGTCAAAACAAACGAAAAAGTCTTGTACATACCTGGGAAAATACCTTTAAAATACATAAAGCAAAAATCCACAGAATAACAAGAAGAAATACACAACTATATCAGCATGGTGGGAGATTTCATAATGCTTCTTTCTTTCAAGACACCAGACAAAAGTTAGTGAAGATAGTGATGATTAACAGTTGATAAGTCGGGTATAAAGACTGTATAGAGAACCCCAAATCAGAGTGTAAATTTTATGTCAAGTACATAGAAATGTCAATACATTTCACATATTTGGTATTATTAGGGAAATACTCTTAAATTTGTGATAAGTTAGAATCAATAGTAAAAACTTGACTAAAGTACATAATTTGTGGGTCAAAGATGAAGTTAAAATGGATAGTTAAAATTCATAGAACCGAGTGATAATAAAAATAAAAATTAAAACTAATTGTCTCCTGTTAATTTTTATAAAAGGGACAGAAGGGCTGAAAGCTAATGAGCTAACTGCCCATCTCAAGAAAATAGGGAAAAGTATAATAAATGCAGAGAACGTAAATGGAAAGAGAAGAATTCAAGAGCAGAAATAAATAAAAACAACATGGAATCAATAAAATTTAAATGCCCATATTCATGTTTTAATTAGACAAATCAACTGAGAGGGAAGTAAAAAAAAATATACAACCTTAAGGATGAAAATGTTATAACTACAGTTATAACATTTTTAAAATATAGAAAATACTAAAAACTATGCAAATAAATTTAGAAACTTATGTGAAATGGATGAATTTCTAGGAGAATATTGCTACAAAAATGATGGAAGAGGATATAGAAAGCCTGAGGAGACAGAAATTTAATCACAAGTTAAAAGTCTTCCTACAAAGACTATATTAGACTGAAATTGTTTTACATTCAAATTTGAACACACTTTTTAGGAACAGATAATTCCAATCATCAACAAACTCAGAGAGTAGAACATATAAGGCAATATACATGTCTGGAAAATATAAGGTTAGAAAATATTTTTTTTTTTTTACCAAAATCAGACAAAAATGAAACAGGAAGGAAAACCTCATGCCGATTTCAGTCATAAATTAATAAGGAAAAGTTCTGAAACAAATTATTGGCCAACTGTATCCAGGTGTGTATGAAACAGTGTTTATGCTTAATGTTCTCCCTTTCCTTTCTATATTCACTCTTTAAAATACTTTATGCATTGTCATGGCTTTAAATAACATTTACATGCTAATTATTCTCAAAATACTATCTCTGGCACAGACTTTTGCCCTTAACTTCAGACCATATGTCCAGCCTTCTATTGTGTATTTTTCTCTTTGGATACCTCATAGGCTACTCAAAATTAACATACTCAGATTACAGCTCCTGTCAAAGCTACCCAACACTGTTTTCTCCATCGTTGTTAATGCCATCTCATTCCTGAAATTTCTGAGACCAAAACTTTTAAAATGAACTTTGATTCTTGTCTTTCTTTACCAGCCTTTCTCTTAGCAGATCTGAAAGATGGTCTCAACAGAGCTAGCTGTTTTTTTACTTTTACATTCAGGGTGTATATGCAGGTTTGTTATACAGGTAAACGGTGTTATTATGGGGGGTTGGCGTACAGATTATTTCATCAGTAATAAGCATACTACCTGATAGGTATTTTTTCCAATCCTTCCCTTACTCCCATTCTCTATCCTCAAGTGGGACCCAGTGTCTGTTCCCTCTTTGTGTCCTTGTATTCTCATTATTTAGCTCCCACTTGTAACTGAGAACGTGTGATATTTAGTTTTTTGTTCCTGCATTAGTTTGCTAAGTGGAATGGTCTCCAGCTCCATCCATGTTCCTGCAAAGGACATGAACTCATTCTTTTTGTGGCTGCATAGTGTTCCATGGTGTATATGCACCACATTTTCTTTATCTAGTCTACCATTGAGGGCATTTAGGTTGATTCTGTATCTTTGCTATTGTGAATAATGTTGCAATGAACATACGTGTGCATGTGTCTTTGTGGCAGAACAATTTGTATTTCTTTGGCTATATACCCGGTAATGGGGTTGCTGTGTTGAATGTCCTGTTTTTAGCTCTGCCAAACTGCTTTCCACAAGGGCTGAAATAATTTACACCCCCACCAGCAGTTTAGAAATGTTCTGTTTTCTCTGCAATCCCAACAGCATCTGTTATTTTTTGACGTTTTAATAATAGCCATTTTGACTGGTGCGAGATGGCATCTCATTGTGGTTTTAAATTGCACTTCTCTAATGGTTGGTGATATTGAGCATTTTTTTCATATTGTTGGCCACATGTGTGTCTTGTTGTGAAAAATGTGTGTTCATGTCCTTTGCCCATTTTTAATGGAGTTGGGTTTTTAAAATAAATTTGTTTAAGTTCCTTAGAGATTCTGGATGTTAAACCTTTATCGGATTCACAGTTTGCAAAATATTTCTCCCGTTCTGTAGTTTGTCTGCTTCCTCTGTTGACCTCTGTCAACAGAGGAACTCTGTGAGGAAGTTGTGTAATTTAATTAGATCTCATTTGTCAGTGTTTGCTTTTGTTGCAATTGCTTTTGACATCTTCGTCATTAAATCTTTTCCCATTCCTATGTCCAGGATGGTATTGCCTAGGTCATCCTCTAAGGTTTTTAAAGTTTTGGTTTGACATTTAAGTCTTTCATTCATCTTGAGTTGATTTTTGTATATGGTGTAAGGTTTTATTCTTCTGGATATGGTTAGCCAGTTATCCCAGCACCATTTATTGAATAGGGAGTCCTTTCCTCATTACTTGCTTTTGTCAGCTTTGTCGAAGATCAGAAGGTAATAGGTGTGTGGCATTATTTCTGGGCTTTCCATTCTGTTTCATTGGTCTATGTGACTGTTTTTATACCAGTACTGTGTTGTTTTGGTTACTGTAGCACTATAGTATAGTTTGAAGTCAGCTAACTTGATGCCTCCACTAGCTGTATTTCTTTGCTTCAACTCCCATTCACTCCCTCTCTCATTAAATACAGTCTCTTTGTTCCAACGTGAGGAGGAACAACTGTGAGATTAAAATTTGGTAAAAGAGAAAACGAGCAGGGGAAATAGGGGCAATAAATGTGTGATGATGAAAAAATGAGAAAGAAAGGCCAGTAACCGAAGTTGAATAGTAATAGGGCAGAAAAGATGTGTTGTTGATTTTCAGGATAATAAAAATTTAAGCATGTTTGTAGTATAAGGGAAGATCCAATAGAAAGACATAATATATAAGAGCAAAGTCTTACAAGATAGGATACATGAGCAAAAAAAATGGAAGGATTGACTTTGGAAGTGGGAAAGAGAAAATTGAGATAATACAAGGAGGTTTTGAGGTGGAGAGTGGTAAGTTTGAGAAAATTTATCCACCAAAGACTTCATCCCTGAGAAGTAGCTAACTCTGTCTTCAGGTTGTTTAGGACTCTTTGCACAGGAAAGGGGGTTGGGAGAAAGCAGAACTGGTGCCATTGAGGAAATGAGAGTGAAAAATATTTGGAATAGGAGCTCTTTTGTTTTAAAGATCCATTTAAAATCAGAAGTGTTAGAGCATAATATCGTGGACTCAGTAGTAGCCAATGAAATTATTCGCAATGCAAATAATCAGTTATCTGACTTTCTCCCGTAATTTTCTGCAAAATAATTTTATTTAGAACCACACACATACAGCCACATAGAAAATCAAAAGCGAAGGGATTTTTCTTTGTGTTATCTTTGATTAGCATCTCCAGGTTGTATTTGATTATATTCTGAAACAACTAGGATTCTAGACTGAAGTATTTTCTTCCAACTATATTCATATTTGCAAGTCATCCATCTGGTTACCGCCAGTATGTCACAGTGTCCTGGTACCTCTAATGTGAATTTCCTGTGTTTTTTTGTTTTTTTACAATCTCTCTAACTTAACCAATTTAACTCAGATTTTTATTTTAGTCTTTCAGCTGTTGGCTATTTTTCCCCAAGTATCAGGATCTGCTCCATAATTTGGGGGACTCAGGAAAGAAAGAAAATACTGGGTCCCATATTCAAAAATTAAGCATTGTAAGATGGCAACAGCAGAGCGTTAAACCAAGCATGGGCTCTCCTAAGCATGAGTTACTGCATAACTGCACAGGTTGCATGCCTTTGAAGCCAATTTTGGGTGTCATCTTATACATTTGGTTATTTGTACACCTGAATTGCTTTTGATAAGGTTTGGGAGTTAACAATTTAGGCTCACTTTTATAGATTATCATTACTTGAAAATAGTTCATTGAGGATGATTAATTAACAATAAATGCTTTAATATTTAGAAAGGTGAAATGTTTATCTTATTCTCAGCATATTAATAATGGATATAGCTTCTAGGATTACATCTTTCCATACTTTGAATTCAGGGCTTTCTTTCCTTAAGTAGAAAAAAGGATATTGGATATCTTGAATCTTGACTTCTCCTAGGTTGAATGCTCTGCAATAAAACTTTTGTCTTTATATAAAAATTGCACTGCAAGCAGACTATTATTGCAGACATCTGTGTTCAAGGTGACTGCAATTTTCAGCTGAGTAGTGGACTATGTAACTTGTTCTCTTAATAATATTAATTGAATAATTGGTCAAGAGTGATTACATTTTGAGGGGAAGAAATTCACTTGTGTAATATTTACACATAGATAATAAACTCAATAGCCCAGACCTCTTTAATGTAAGAAAAATAGACATGAATGTATATGCTATTTTCTTTGTAAATTAGAAATTTTTCCTTCTCTATTTCCTGTATCTTCTTTTGTTATTTGAGAAAGGGATTTTTCTTGTCCTACCATCAATTGTGTGAGTTACTTTGATTCTTGTTTTTAATAATATTTTAAAGTACATCTTGTAGTTTGAATGTAATTACCCTCTATTTTATAGCTACAGGAACTGAAAGAGTACATAGCCTTCACAAAAGGGTCTGTGTTAAATGTGTTTAATTCTTATTTTAAATCACCGTGAATCGTGGATTTTTTCCTTGTAAGTGGTAGTTCCATTATTTTTAGTTATAATTTACCCAACTTCAATCAATAATGTTTCCTTGGACAGTCGTATTTGCTTTTCCGAAATATTATATAAAATAGTAGTTAAATGTTTTTGTCCGTCTGTATGCCTATTATAGAATATTAGCATTTTTGGGGTCCAGACACAAAGGGACACACAAACACATATATATACTTGCATGTATTTATATATACAGTATATAAGCACACACATATACATATAATCATGTACTCCATTTTAATATATGATTAATATTTGAGTATTAAATATTCACTCTAGACAAATTATGTTTGCTCTTGGAGGCCATTAATATCTTTGTGAATGAGTGTTAACATATCCATTTAATGGTATCTTGTCTTCAAATTTCTCATAATTTGATAGTTGAGTTATTTCTTCTAAAGTTGGAATAGCTTTTCTACAAGGGCCTACCGAAAAAAAAAGAATAATAAAGTTGCAATAACAAAAGAGGGAGTTAATACATAAAGGAAAAACATCAAGGCCTAAAAACTAATCAGTTGTAAAAGCTAAATCAGTAGTATGGATTGGTAAAGTAGCATTTTAGTGATAATTTTTTGGATTGAAGTTTCTCTTTTAAGTTTATCTATGTACCTTTTGAGAAAAATTCCTTGAGTTTATATCTTTGTGTTAATGAAACTTGTCAATAACTTTTACTTATCTATCATGATTGACAACTAATACTTAATTTCTATAACACAAAATACTGTTCTGAAGGTAAATATTCATCTCTCTCTTTCACCTTACTTTTTACCACTCTCAACTTTTTAAAACTGTTTTGTTTGCAAGCTACTTCATAGATTCTTGAGATTGAATAATCAAATCTGTTATTTAATATTCAGGCCAAATTTCTGAAAATGTTTATTTTTTTAAAAAAAAGATAAATGGAAAAGGGAATGTTAAACAACATATATTTGCAGTGTTTTCTAGTGTCCCTAGATGGAATGAGGAATAAAAATATTTTCCAAGTTCATCAGGCTGTCTTTTAAATCATAAAATGCATATATTCATTAGTAATTTTCCATTGAACGTATCAAATAAAATTGGAGAATTTCCTTACTGTTTCTACCTCACTATGTTTCGTATATTCTGATCAGCATTAATACCAATTTCATAGCACTCTACTGTTTGCTCTTTTTTCCTGTGAGCCCAACTGATTGCATTTTCTTACCTGTTATTTTTTGTTGTTGTTATTTAAGGCATCTTTTCTTTCTAACTTCAGTCTTCATAAACCTTCTCAATTTCAGCTCATCACCAAAATTACACAGAAGAGTATAGGGACTTTGGTGTACACATACCCCCTTTTGACTCCCTCTGATTTTCTAATTTAGTAGATTTTGATTGAGGCTGAGAACTGTATTTGGAAAAGTTCATTCTGATGATTATTCAGGTTTGTGAATCCCAGTCTAGATAGACCTTTATCAGCACATGTATAAGGTCCACTTTGCTAAGGTGCATTATGTGTCAGGTTCATTCCCACTGTGGACCAGTAATTTATTCTTGTCCATCCACTGCTCATGACAGATAGATGATCTCTGTATTCCAGAAATGAAGCTTGTTTCCAATTCCTCAACAACTAAACCAAGCAGAGGAAAAAGTGGTTTTCCTTCACAGCCATAGTTCCCTGCTGGAGTAGAATGAACACTTTCTAGGAAACTGCAGCAAATTTTTGATGACATGGAAAGGGCATCACTAGGATCCCCATTATATGTTATGTCTCTCCCTCACCCGAACCATGATGTTGACGGAACAGATAATTCCTTTGGGGAAGATGCTAAGCAGTCCTGCATGACTGTAGGCATTGTCCACATCTTAATCTTCAGCTATATCTGATGTGTGACAAATTTAACGGTCCTACAAGTTAAAGCCTCACACCTGAAACCTGTTTATTCCTCTCCCATGCCAAGTAATTCCAGCACGATGGGTTTCTTCTATAGATGATGAGAAGAGGCCATTGTGGGGTGAGGACACAGAGAAGAGAGGAAGTCTGGAACCAGTTTATTTCTATTTCAGCAAGCTTAATGTATTGTAAGAACATTTTGTGGCAGATGACCCTAGTCTGTAACAAGGAATTGAGTGTAATGCATCATTCTGCCAGTGTTTATCTGTTCCCTGTGCTCATATAAACACACGAGTCATCTTTCTGCACTCCCAACCTACTCCTAAAGCACTACACAGAATGTTTAGAAAGCAGAATGGAAAGCAGCTGTTCCATACACCTTGTTCCTGCTGTTCAAGGTGCACATCCCTTCCAAATGAATCATATCAGAGCCAAAGATCCTGGTAGGAGTTCTTTTCTACAAAACTGCATTCCTGTCTATCCTAACAACTTGGAGGACAAAATATTAGAAAACCTTGTAATAACCTTAGGACAAAATAGTGTAGATACTGACTGAGCTAGACCTGAGGACTTTTTCCATGTAGTGTGGATAAGTAAGATGACAGGAAGCCATAAGCATACTGTGCCTTGCACATCAACTTCTCCAGAGCCATGACAATCATCTGGAGTATTTGTGATAAATTAATATTGTTAATCTTCATGTATTTGGGTAGGATGACAAAGGACCGGTCGTCCCAGACATCCCAGGAGAGAGTAGCATTTTTCCAGTTTCTCAGATACAATTTCAAGTTTGAACCAATATGAATTACAGTTGACCATAGAGGCCAGCAAAATCCATAGCACTGTAGTTCAAGAGAACCTGAACACTGGCCTTAGAGTATTATGAGCTTACATCACAGTAGAAGGAATCCAGCAGAGATCTCTAATGCACATCAGAAAAGCACCATTTCTAGTTATCGAGGCTGTATTTCACACTGCTTGACTGAAGATTGGAAACTATTTTATTCATAGGCAACCTGTGTGGCCGTCCTTACCTGGTCTATAAAAGGAAGTATGATGGATTTGCTTCCCACACATCATGTTACGTCCAGAAAGCCAGAGATGCTGTGTTGAGTTTCTTTCCTGAGAGTCTGAATTCCTAAGTAGAGGGACTAACTAGTTGCAACGGTTCTTTCACTCTGAGATCGTTGTCACACTACTGTACTGACTGGATATCACTGCCCTTATTTAAGAGGACTATCAACTGGCTAGTTCATCTACATTGCAAGGACTAGTTTGCTCACAACAACCAACCTATCTGTAATTGGCCTCAGTATGCTGTCTCTCACTTGGGTACTTCTGTATTTGGCTAATTAACCTATACCACTCAGCTTAGAAGCACCATCTACATTTTTTCTAATTTTGACTTCTCGTCTTTTCCCTGCCTATAATTTGCATTAGGAGAGTCCCTGCATTTGTGGCTTCCTGAGACAAAAAGAGGAGCAGTTGTAAGAAATCAACTAATTTGTTCAGTGGCTATATTTTGCTTGTTCCTGACCGTCATTTATTGCTTTATGTTACAACTTGATTTTAACCCCAGATTTGGACTTTTGTCTCGTGTATAGACTTTATATTTTGCTTGAACATGTGGTCTCAATCCTGACCAAGTCATCCCTAGAATCTGATTCTGTCTCACTATTCCATATCAGGAGATAGTGACTTAAATATTTTAATTATTTCCTGTATCAATAAATTATTCACTGTCTAAAGTTTAGACTTTAATAATATGAACACATGTGCAGTCAAAGAGTACCTCGCCATTGGGCCAGAAAAATTTCACCGACTTAGGGTGGCTCCTGAAGTTACCTTGAGAAAGCTTGGATATGATGAATCCTGTAGACTTGTTTTATGTTTACTGAATAATGCTTCATTCACTTTCTTTTTGAAGCCTAAACCAAGCTTCAGTTTGCTCCTGTCAGGGCAGAAGACCAATTTCACTTGTCTACCCGTGAGGATAAATGGATGCAGCAAGAATCCAGAAATGTCTTAGATATATTACTCTATAGCTCATTGACCATTCTATCAATGCTTTACTTGAAAGTGATGGCTATCTGATGTCAAGTTCCATTGATAAAATGATTCCCAAACGTTACTTTCAGGTATGCTTCCTTCAGAGGTCACAGAAGAACTTCAGTGACTTGCTAAAACCTAAAACAGGTGAAGTTCCGATTAACCATGACACCAACAGTTTTCACATTTATATTCTTTCCTGATAAAGAAAATTATAGGAGGTCCATGCTCATGGCTTTTGAGTTTTCTCCCAGGTGTGTTCAAAGCTAGTGACATTAACAGAACATAAATCTAGAAGCCTCTCGTGAATAATGTAACCTTCTTTATATTTAAAGGATATATATGCAAACATGTACATATCTTTGTAATTATTTACAGCCTACGTCGCTCTTAAATACATTAACAAATATGCCATAGGAAAAACCACTGTACCGGAGCCCCTCACAAGAGTTATATTTAAAGTGGGTTAAAGCAACATGGTTTTAATTTACTTAGTCTTTCTAGTCCAAGGAACACAGTGTGAGACTTCCTTTCTTTAGGAAAAGATAGGACGAACTAATTTGAAAACAAATAAAGCAACAAAGTGAATCTTATGATGAGCTATGAGCATTGGTAAATTATTCTTTCTGTTGTAAATTATCCTCTTCTCCCTCTGCTTTTCTTTTAATCTCCATTTAATTCCCTTTTCAAAATCCTACCTCTATTCTTTTTGGAAAACATTTCATTAAGCTGATATAAGCATATCTAGACATCTGGAAATTTTTGTATAACTTTTAAAGGATCTATTACTTAACACCATATGAAATTATGGAAAATAAAGTGTTCCTATCTAATCAATCTCAAAGAGGTCCAAGTGTACAATACAATGTGTGCTTCAAGTGTCAGCTTCTTTTTTTTTTTTTTTTTTTTTTTTTTTGAGACAGAGTCTTACTCTGTCACCCAGGCTGGAGTGCAATGGCACGATCTCGGCTCACTGCCAGCTCCACCTCCCAGGTTCACACCATTCTCCTGCCTCAGCCTCCTGGGTAGCTGGGACTACAGGTGCCTGCCACCATGCCCGGCTAATTTTTTGTATTTTTAGTAGAGACAGGGTTTCACCGTGTCAGCCAGGATGGTTTCGATCTCCTGAAGTGTCAACTTCTTTAAGGCTGTCATCCTGCCAGTTCTAAACAACTAAAAATTGTAAGAACCAATTTCTGAGAGAAATAGAACATTCTTAGTGGTCCTTAAATAATTCCTCATACTTTTATGGCATACTTCTTTAAAGACCTTAGAATTACGCTTTAGGAATTTGAATTGGTTGTTCAGCAAAGTTATCAATCAGTAGGCAAGTTGTTGCATTTGACAGGAGCGATAGTTTTCACGTGGATTATTTATATTCATGTGTGTTGGTAGATGGACATAAAACATGCAATTTGCTAGCAGTTGTATGAGACAAAAGCATCAACATATCTATCTTAGCTTTTCAATCATGCGATACTACTATAATGTTCCATTTTTCACAAATTATTTCTTAACTGCTTTATCTCTTCAGACCTCCCGTAAACCATTTTCTGTCTTCTGCTGGACCACATTCTAGATGTTCTGGATGTCTATCATTTTCCTTTGCCTTTGCTTCATTTGAGCAAGTGCTGAATTCATGGACTGTGTTAGTAGTTTGATGCATAGTTTGAGCCAGTTAGATCAGAGACGTGAAATGCTTTTACATCATCCAGATAGATGGCACCGTGAATACATCCCATTGCTTTCTGGCCTCTGAGGTAATAAAGACTTAAATCTAATTGGGTTCAGCTTAACATCTCAATGTCATAGTGAATTTAATATTCTTCCTTGTTTCCAGCTCAAGCTTAAGCCATGGTCTAAAAGACTTGCTCTGGAAGGGAAGTGTGGTTAGATTCCATCTTACACCTCCAATGCCTTTGTTTTTTTTTTTTTTTTTTAAACTGCACTTCAGTTATATTATTCTCCAATGTCCTGGGAAGTAGGAGTTAAGGAAAATAGACAAATGTCTCCTGTTAACTAGCTATTTGTAGCTTTGAGTTTATGATTTGTGTGTGTGTGTGTGTGTGTGTGTATCAGAGATACAAACTTCGGGTTTATTTGGGGTGCAAGTATGGGATCTTTAAGAAGTCTTGCAGAAGCTCTATTGTTTTCCCCATCTTTAACAAGGAAAATATGCTCTATAAAAACTTCTTCAAGCCTCTTGATCCTGAGGTACTCTTGCTCCATAAAGAGTGTTCCTGGTAGACAGCTCAAACATGGCTGTCTTCTTCCACGTTCACTTGACTTATTGAGAAACGTTTGCCACACCAAGCACTGGGAAGTACAGGCTGCCCCCTCTCTTCACTGTATCATTTCTAATTCATTTTTTGCCTATCAAGTAGGCATATAATTTCTGAAGTAGACATTTTCAGAAGCAGAGTTGGTAATTAGGTGTCATCCCCATCTACTCTGGACTCCCAGACCCTGTGATCAGTGGTCTTGGAGCTCCACTTACTTGCTTGGGACAAAAAGGTTGAAGAACCATCTTTTATTCCCCCTTACGGAATAAACAGAGGGAGCCATCCCCACTCTCCCTCTGGGCCATGAATTCAGAAGACTGATTCTCTCTAAAACCTTCAGAGAGTTTTAGTATAAGTGGGTATGGTGGAGCAACAAAGGCAGGGCCAGTTTTCCCAGCTCTTTTGTAAGCCCTTTGCTATGTCCTGCTATTTCCATCTCTTAGAATGAGAGAGACTTATTACTTGTTATTTTTAGTTTAAGACTACAGCCAAAATTCTAAGACAACAGATAGAATTCAATGCATTCATAACCATAGTGACAGTTTCAGACTTGCTCTTAAGTTAAATAGAAGAGTTAGGTCAGGAGGAAATAGTTTATCAAAAATGATATACACCCACCAGTATTCTTAGTACTTGGCACTTGAACAAATTGCAACCTCTTAGTAGGTAAAAAAGAAACACTAAAAGGAAATAGTTGGACTAGTTGCTTGGTCCACTGAAGTTGAGACTCTGGGAAAGAAAACTTGACTGGTAAACTCTGTGAAGTGAAGCGTGGTTGTCAAATGGAGATTAATGTCCTCTCATGGGTCTCCACTTTAGTTTCTGAAGGGCAGGTTGAGTAAGATTTGGTTTTAGCACGTCTCTTACAGGACTCCTATCCCAAGACACTTTGTATAAAACATATTCCATATTGCTCTACTTTCTGCAAGGTAGGGACAGTCAGGTTGGCGCCAATTAATGCACTACCCTAAGCAGAAACTTCAAAACTTTGTCGTTGCTTTGCTTTATTTGAATTGGAATTTGGGATTTAGTTTTCTTTAGTTCATTTACTACTAAAATCACTCATAAAAATGAGGGCTTTATTTTGACATTGGCAAAAATCCTTCTTTACTCAGAAGAAAAAATTTAAAACTGCTGGATATTGAAATGTTTTACATGTCTGAATCACAATGATGAGTACAATGATGAGTACTTAAACACAAAAAATAAATGTGTCTTATTACGAGATGATTGTAAACAGTGCACCCACATTCTTAATCCATTTGTAATCATAAGCTTACCCATCACCTCATAAATGAAGTAAAATTGCTTTTTGTAGTGAGTTTAATAAGTATAGTACAGGATACATAGCTCCTTTAATGAATGTGTTTTTTTGTAAAATATTATTAAATGATTTTTTTTTCTAATTTGGCTTTTTAAAGCATGCATTCATATGTTAAATACATTTTTTGGTTTCGATATTCGGTTTTTTATTTCACATGCAGAATTTTTTCTTCCAGAGTTTCTTAGACATGCTACACTTTGATTTATGTGTTTGTAATATTGTGGCACAAAGGTTAGTACATTATTTTTAAAATGGAAATGTGAGGAACTGTCAATTCATTGTAGAGATGACTTTCCATTGCCAGCAAAACTCATTAAACTCTTAAAATTTTTTCTTAAACTTATTTTATATTTCATAGTACTTTAAAGATATAAAATAATTAATTTGTGTTAATTTTTACTTAGTTTTAATTTTCATTGAAAACTAGGTTAAAATATATTATGTGTTTTTCTTGGCAACCATTACTAGGATTGTTTTCTATTTTTATATTTTTGTCATTGATCGCCAGTTATTAAAAGATGTCTTTCTAACTTTCCTTATATTTGTTGTTTCTGTCTAGCTATATAATTCCTCTTACTGCTAAGTGGATTAGCTAAAGACATGAAATAACATTTTAAAACAACAGCTGAACAGTATTCTGGAACAACAACAAAAATCAGATTATGGTTCAAGACTTTCTACAAACTTCATTCAATGAGACAGCACAGGTCAAGCGGGCAGAAAGTCATAGAAAATTCATAAGCCTGACATTCCATCAGGGTGCGCCTAATAAGATGTTTAGAAATAGAAGGCAGCTTATGCCATGACTAGTTGAAAGAATTCTGCAAGCTTGGATTGACATCAGGTCTTTTCACTGACTGAGACAATCAAGGAATCTGTGTAAATCAGCCTCTCTTATTGACTGTCAGGCCAGGAAAAGAGCCAACCCACCCGAAGTCAACTATGCCATCATTTCTTAAGCCACACTGTTCCTTTTAGCCCATAGAATCTCATGAGTAGAAAAAGTTAGGTTTCTAAAAATAATTTTGAGGCTAGATATGTGGTTTAATGTTATTCTATATTACATCCTATACAATTAAAATCTACAGATGTGCCTTGTAGAGTACACTGTTTTTGCCTTTAGCCAGAGGAAGGACCGAATTTAAATAATACCTGAGTAGGGAATTACTACACGCTGTGATTGGAAGTTTTCTCCAGCCACCTGTCACAATGCTGAAATTTTATCATTAGACATCCATTTCTTTGGAAGAGCTGTGGGTAGGCTGCAGCCGGTCTCCTCTACAATAGAGGCTCTGATTATAGCCATGAACACTGTTATCTGAATTAGTAAATTACCTGATGTAAATTTTAGTTGAAATTTTGACTGAAAACAAAAGGAAGCTATGTTTGAATTGGAATATAGGGCAAAGCCTCGGTCACCAATCATGGATACAGTATTTTAATAGAAATAGATTAAAATTTTCTCCAAATAATGTCCCACCCCCATTCTGAGACTTTTAATAAAAAAACAGATAGATTTATTCTCCAAAAGATACATCTCTGAGCAGTGGTGACCTTTGTTTTCAATTTCTTCTGTAAATCCATTTTTGTATTTGACTATTTAAAGTTTTCTGTTTTTCTCATTAAAATTTCTCCTTATACTTTTCATCCATTCATAAACAAAGCTATTGGGCTTTATTCTAGGAACTGGTATTGAGTAATGAACAAGACAGCCATAATCCCTGAACTCATTAGAATTGATAGTCTGAAGTAAATGCAGACCATTAATGGGAGATTAAATATGTTATGGCACATACAAAGTGCAAGAAAGAACATAATGTCATGTGAGGGAATGCATAAATAGCTTAATTTAGCCATCCCATAACGTATTCATATATTAAAACATCATGTTATGTGCTGTAACTTGATACAATTTTTACTTGTCAAATCAAAAAAATACAAAATTCAAAGAATATGCAAGATTTACCTCCCTGAACTTAGAAGGTGCCAGAGGTAGCCACTTGGAAGAGATGTCCACTGGATTCAGCAGATAAATGTAAATTAGCCAATAAAAGGAAGTCAGAATTGAGATTATTCCAGTAAAAGGGAACACCATGTTTAAGGCCAAAAATCAAGAGGGCCACAGTGTAGGTTGGGAAATGAAAAATAAAATTTCTGTATATAGCTAGAGCAGGGAGTAAAAGACACCAGCAGGACTTATATTATGAAGGGACTTTTAAGCCACATTAAGGATAAAGCTTTTGGCCGGGCGCCATGTCTCACGCCTGTAATCCCAGCACTTTGGGAGGCCGACGCGGGTGGATCAACTTAGGTCAGGAGTTTGAGACCAGCCTGGGCAACATGGTGAAACCCTGTCTCTACTAAAAATACTAAAATTAGTCAGGCATGGTGGTGGTCACCTGTAATCCCAGCTACTTGAGAGGCTGAGGCAGGAGAATCGCTTGAACCAGGGAGGCAGAGGTTGCAGTGAGCAGAGATTGTGCCACTGCACTCCAGCCTGGGTAACAGAGAGAGACTCCGTCTCCATCTCAAAAAAAAAAAAAAAATAAGAATAGAGCTTTTATTCGAAGGACAGTAAAGAATCACTAGAGAATTTTAGACAGGAAGCCACAATTTCATTATTGAGAGAACACATTGCAGCTGCTTTACAGGTGGGATGTGGCAGAGTAAAATACCAGTGAAGAAACTGGTACCATATTTGAGGTAAGATATAGTAACGATTTTAACTAGAGTAAAGACAATGAAGAGAGAGAGAAAAGAATGAAATCAAGAACTGTTTAGAAGGTATAATAAATAATTAGTGATTGACTGATTAGATGCTACATGATGAAGGACATGATAGAGGAAGTAGAAATACCTAGAATTACGTCTAATAAAGGGAATCGTTATTTGTATTTCGCTGAAACAGGAAAAAATACAGAGAAGGAGGAAAAGCAAGTTGGGGAGTTGAGAAGTAGGTGAGAAGAGGATATGCAAGGAGTTCATGTTTGGTAGTGTTAGCTTTTGGTGGTTGTAGACTATTCATGAGGAGATGTCCAATAGGGTGAGATAACATGCAAGTATGGAGATCGAGGGGAAATCTGGACTTGAGAGATGTAGAGTTGAGAGTTGTCAGAATGTGAGGAGGAACTGAAGTTAAAGGTATGGGTAGAACGAGAAGAAAGGAAAGCCCAGGATAAAATCTTAATGGAGTCAAAATTTATGGTACAGGGAGAAGTACTGGGAAAGCCTTCCCTCTTCCTGAAGCATCACTAAACTTCCTGTTCTTTTCCCTTAGTCTAGATGCCTTTAACTGTATTTTTACTTGGACAAAGCCGTGTTATAGGTTGGCTTCAGTATAGAATAATGACATCACTAATATTTTTTAAAGCTTAAAAACCAACATATATAGTATTTATGTAATATCTAATATTCTATATATAATATAAAAACCAAGATCGTCTTAAAACCTCAGTCATGCTCTGTGGGAAAGAAAGTTATATTGTACCTGATAATCATGCCTACACGTTGTATATTAAGGAAATGTATTTTAAATGACACATAACTTAATGAATTCCCAATAAGTTGCCTGCCCTATTTCTTACTTTTATAACTACTCTGTTAAAAGTGAACAGATCCTTGAAGGGAGACTTTCCAATCTGTTCAGCATGCTATTTATACTTGAAAATTATTGAATTATCCTGATCATACTTATAGTAACAATCAAGATTAATTGCAGCTATACTAGGATTACTTATTATTTTTTCTACTTCTGCAGTAACACAAATCCAATTGTACAAACAATTTCTGTAATCCAAATTGTGAAAGAAAGTAGGGAGAAAAAAGATCATGCAAAGCTGGTTGAAATAGTATTCAAAATCAATCTTTAACCAGACTGTTACCTAAAATTCTGTTTTTGACAAGGAGCTGATTCTGAACAGATTGTACATGTGTCTCACTGGTGGAAGCAGATTATCTATCTTGAATTGGATTGTGATGACGATGACCCTATTCTAAGCAAACCAAATCTCTTGAACTATATAATGAGATCAGGAGGAACATTCGACCTGAGAAAGACAGATTGCAATGACTGAACAAAAAAAAAAATTTTGCTAATTTTTTTTCCAGCCTATTTCCTTAATGTACATGATATTGTGATTTATTTTCATGCAGAGATCCCTGATCCTACAGTTTTGTTTGCTATTTATTTTTCTCCTTCACATTTTTTTTCTATCAACTGAGCTGAATGAGTGCCAGGAAGCTGCGAAATCTATCTTACAAAAAGGTGATTGTGGAAGAGTCTAGAATCTTCATTTATTGTGCATCAGGATTACAGAAAAGCTATCAAGAGTAAACATTTAACTGATACACTCTTATTCCTTCTCTTTAGGCTGTAAGGAGGCAAAAGTTGCTTGAACAGAGCATCCAGTCTGCCCAGGAGACTGAAAAATCCTTACACTTAATCCAGGAGTCCCTCACATTCATTGACAAGCAGTTGGCAGCTTATATTGCAGACAAGGTGGACGCAGCTCAAATGCCTCAGGAAGCCCAGGCAAGTACATCCGGGAATCAGCTTCCATTCTTTTGTTTTTATTACTTCAACAAAATGTTGCAGAGTTTCTAACTTTAAATTTATTCAACTAGTTTTCCAGGGGGTTGTTTTGATTCGCTGATTTGACTATTTAGAGGCAGGTAGGAAGAAAAGGGGTCTGGATCATTAGTCTAAGATTTATTTTTTTAAGTATGCAATGGAGGAATTCGAAATAAAGACATTTCAAAGACAGGAGCAATATGTTCTGGTGTTTCTGACTTCAAACTATACTAAAAGCTAGAGTAAAACCATAGGATAGTAAATGGTAAAGAAAATGTTTTTTCGCCAGGTGTGGTGGCTCACACTTGTAATCCCAGCCCTTTGGGATGCTGAGGCCCACGAATCACAATGTCAGGAGTTCAAGTCCAGCCTGGCCAACATGGTGAAACCCTGTCTCTACTAAAAATACAAAAAAATAGCCAGGTTTGTTGGCACGCGCCTGTAATCCCAGCTACTCGCGAGGCTGAGGCAGGAGAATCACTTGAACACGGGAGGCGGTGGTTGCAGTGAGCCGAGATCGCACCGCTGTACTCCAGCCTGGAACAGAGCAAGACTCTGTCTTAAAAAAAGAAAAAAAGAAAATATTTTTTATGGCATTGTTGAAAAGCAGTCTCAAACATTTTATTATAAACTCATCGTTGGGTTTAGTCACATGGTCTATATTGTTTTATAAAAATGTGTTAGTTACAAGCAGTCAGTAGCACAAAATTATCGATATAAATTTACACCTCATTTATTAATGATCATGCTCAATATAGCTACATGCACTCACTCCCACGCTTCATTCAAACCAAAATATAAAATGCGTTTACCTGTTTTTTAGAATGAGAATTAAAATAGTGTTGAAAATAAATCTGAGTTGACTTTTAAATGAGTAAATTTTGGGCCATAACTAAATCTACATTCACTGTAAGAAGTATTTTTAAAATGCTGCTCTCATTTTTTAATTAACATTTAAACATATGTAAAGTTATCATAGGTATTATTTATTCAAATGTCTTTAGGGTTGTGTGATAGCAATCAATAGAGCTACTTTTCAAATCTTACATACACGTTGTGAACCCAATCACCAAGTCCATGCTATGATGTGAGGAACACTAGAAGGTTAGCTGCAAATCCAAAGCCTTGTCCCTGCCAGTTGGTGAAGATGTCTGAAGTTTTTCACTTTAAAATCAATTTGGGGGTGAAATATTAGATTTGTAGATCATGGTTACAATGCAATTACAGTTAATGAATCACCTTTAATAGGTGTTCTGGGCATCGGTATACACAATAGCATGAGTTAGTTTACCATATTGTCTAAGTTTTACCAAGAATGTCTCTGATAACATGTGGCAGAGTATAGGTAGTTTTGATAGGCTTAAAAAGTCGAGGGAATATTATTTCCTTATGGAGTGCATACGATTGCAATGGTGGATGAAGAAAGAGAATTTTGGGGAGAATCCTGATGATGAAATCCTCATCATAGTTTTTCACTGGGCAACAAGAGTAAATACTGTAGTAGAAGTGAGGGATAATAGTAAATATACTTGAGGATTCAATTTCTATTTTGTCTTGATATATAATGATTGTACATATTTTAGAGGGTAAGTGTGATATGTTGATACATATCTACTCCAGTATATATATTTTTCAAACTTACACAAGCCAGATTCTCTAGCATTAACTATTCCTAAGTCTGTCCCAGTTTGAGTCATAATGAAAAAGGTTTTCTGATATATAATATTTATACATATTTATAGGTACAACATTTATGTAATATTTTCTTACATGTATAGAATGTGTAATGATTGAGTAAGGGTATTTAGTGTATCTACCACAGCAGGGTTTAGGAATGAGTAATTGTTCCTGAATTGAGAAGAACTACATGATTCTAAATGAAATACAGTGTAGAACTGCTTTCATTTAAACTAATGACATGAGTTTTGAAGGAATGTTTGATTAAAAATGCTTGTGACGTTCTGAATGGAATTAAGGAAAACTTTGAGCAGTATGAATACTAGACATTAATATTGCAAGTGTGTGCTTTGAAATGTATAAAGAACTACTTTGTGACAGACTTGCAGAATGAAATTATGAGTAGCAAATTTGATAGGAAAAGCTATTATACTATTGTCTTTCAAGGAAAATTGGAGCTTTTAGGGCAAAACATCTTTAGTTGAACAGGTTGTGATTAGGGGCACTGTGTGTTTTTTCTTATTTAGAAACGGATTCAGGATTCAATAAACATTATCAGTTTTTAATAGCAAAATATTTTGTTTGGTTTTTCTAAAAAAATACTACAGTAAAAATGTTATTAACTACATCAGTAGAAAAGTACTAGCAAACAGCAGAACACAGATAAATTATGAAATTTCAGATCTACTTCAAGAAAGAGATTTTGGGCCTTCAGCTCAAATCTATTTTTCCGTGCATTTCAGGTCGCCCCTGCATTATCAACATAGTTCTTGACATTGAGTCTCCCCAATGGTAATACATAATATTGGAAAATACAAGCCATCTGAAAGCTATTAAAACATTCTTCTGCCCCAGGGTTTTATTTTAATATGGAAGTAAGTGAATTGTTTTCCAGAACAGAGTTCTCACGTACTCAGATTTGCTTCAAGGATTATAGTTCCTAAAAAGCAGCTTGAAATTCCCATGAAATAAAATAGAGAATCAAAAGTTAGATAGTGAAATAACATAAGCACAGTGTGTAAGATGAAGGATCCACTAAGAATGCCACCAAAATGACATTTTAAATATAGAGAAGGGATGGATAGATGGATCGATGGATAGATAGATTAGATAGATAGATAGATAGATAGATGAAAGAAAGAAAAGGAAGGAATAGAATAGGGGCTAACTTTAATGCATTGTATTAACAAAAATGTGTTTCTATAAATTTGCACTTAAAGATAAAAAGGTTATTGCTAATTAAAATATTAGTGCACTATAATTTCTCTTCTCATAAATGGTATAGTTAGCTTAATTCATCACTGAGAAGCAGGAAAAAAATGTACGAAGTTACCATATTAAGTCCTCTTTGAAATACATGCTCAGATTTTCTGTCATATACTGGTCACGCAGATTTGTGGGTGTCTGACTCCACCGTGTGGTGCACTGAGAGTTTTGCTAGTTAATTTGAATCTGTTAGAGCATTATTTTTTCTGCATTTTAAGAACATTTGAGAACCTCAGATACAAAAGCTATTGCGTTAAGGAAATGCATACTATATGTATAACTTTCTGACAACCATACTCTTGTTATATATAAAAGTAGATGTAGATCAGGATACTTCTTTACATTCACATTTGCATTTATTACCATAGGAAAGAAAAGAGCTGCTCACTTCCTTAGCGTGTTAATTGATCAGTTATTTCTCTGGGCCCTCTGATTCTGAATTGGATTTAAAATTATTTTACTTATTTTAGTGACATGAACTTACCTACAGAAGCAAAGCTTAACCTTTTAGAAAATAAAGCTGTGTGCTGCAAGGATGTAAGAGCATGTGTTGACCTAGGAGTATTTTATTTCAAAAGAAAACACTGAGCCAAGTCACAGTCTTTTTTTTTTTTTTTAATACTTTAAGTTTTAGGGTACATGTGCACAACGTGCAGGTTAGTTACATATGTATACATGTGTCATGTTGGTGTGCTACACCCATTAACTCGTCATTTAACATTAGGTATATCTCCTAATGCTATCCCTACCCCCTACCCCCACCCCACAACAGGCCCCGGTGTGTGATGTTCCCCTTCCTGTGTCCATGTGTTCTCATTGTTCAATTCCCACCTGTGAGTGAGAACATGCGGTGTTTGGTTTTTTGTCCTTGTGATAGTTTGCTGAGAATGATGGTTTCCAGCTTCATCCATGTCCCTACAAAGGACATGAACTTATCCTTTTTTATGGCTGCATAGTATTCCAAGGTGTATATATGCCACATTTTCTTAATCCAGTCTATCATTGTTGGACATTTGGGTTGGTTCCAAGTCTTTGCTGTTGTGAATAGTGCCCCAATAAACATACGTGTGTATGTGTCTTTATAGCAGCATGATTTATAATCCTTTGGGTATATACCCAGTAATGGGATGGCTGGGTCAAATGGTATTTCTAGTTCTAGACCCCTGAGGAATCGCCACACTGACTTCCACAATGGTTGAACTACTTTACAGTCCCACCAACAGTGTAATCAGGCAATCAGTGTAAACAGGGCAATCAGGCAGGAGAAGGAAATAAACGGTATTCAATTAGGAAAAGAGGAAGTCAAATTGTCCCTGTTTGCAGATGACATGATTGTATGTCTAGAAAACCCCATCGTCTCAGCCCAAAATCTCCTTAAGCTGATAAGCAACTTCAGCAAAGTCTCAGGATACAAAATCAATGTGCAAAAATCACAAGCATTCTTATACACCAATAACAGACAAACAGCCAAATCATGAGTGAACTCCCATTCACATTTGCTTCAAAGAGAATAAAATACCTAGGAATCCAACTTACAAGGGATATGAAGGACCTCTTCAAAGAGAACTACAAACCACTGCTCAATGAAATAAAAGAGGATACAAACAAATGAAAGAACATACCATGCTCATGGGTAGGAAGAATCAATATCGTGAAAATGGCTATACTGCCCAAGGTAATTTATAGATTCAATGCCATCCCCATCAAGCTACCAATGACTTTCTTCACAGAATTGGAAAAAACTACTTTCAAGTTCATATGGAACCAACAAAGAGCCCGCATTGTCAAGTCAATCCTAAGCCAAAAGAACAAAGCTGGAGGCATCACCCTACCTGACTTCAAAGTGTACTACAAGGCTACAGTAACCAAAACAGCATGGTACTGGTACCACAGTCTTAAATTATATGGCCACAGCATCAAACTACCCAGTGTCAGCTCATTTAATGAGAGATTTTATTAAAGTACAAAATTAAGAAAAGATTTATTGAAACAGAATAAAGCAAATGGGGAAAACTCTTCTAGATATGGAAATATATCTTAGAAAACAGAAACTAGAATTATTTCCAAAGTACTATGATTAAAAATGTAACAATCTATGCATGTTCCTTGGAAATAATTAAAAAATTAAATCACAAAATTGTATAACTGCAAAGAAACACATGGATCAAATTTAGTCATTTACTGTTCAATTTTTCAGAACTATATATTGCAGCACAGATTTTTAGTTTTGGCACCTAAAATCCTATAGCAAAAGTCTAAGTAACCATGCTGAACCCCCGAGCAATCAAATCAAATCTTTAGGTGTATTCGGTCTTCTGAATTTTTGGAAACTTTTTTGCTCATTCTAATGAGTAGCTAATTGGAGAAAGGCTTTGGATGGTTCCTTACTAGTAATGACTAAATTGTTCCAGAGTATTTTTCATATAACATTTTCTATCACTCTTTTATAAAGATTCTCTTCTACGACTCTCTTCAACATTTCAATGGGAGGGAGTCAGAGTGGCAATCAAACCACTGGTGACATTCCTATTTTGATTTTTTCCTCTAATGGAAAACTGGTGATGGAAGAAAATATAGCTAAGAGCGATCGCACAAATTTTAATTTAGATAAATAGAATGTTCCATATAGATGTTTGAGGCTGAACTCAGCTTGGCTTTCTTCAATTCATTTTTTTCTAACCCCGTTTGTTAACATGCCAATTAACTTGCATATGGCCCTTAATCATTTTAGGGGACAGTGACAACTATGTTTAAATAGCTACTTAAATGTCTTGTAATTTTTAAAATTACAAAGGTACTTTCACATACACGATTTTTTTCCTTTTCTACTAATTTCAGTTTTGAATCTTTGATATGTAAGAACAACACAACATGGGCACCTGTTGAAAGTCACCATGTCATTATGTGTTGATGCACATTTTGTAGGGGAGAACATGGCCCTGTGGCTTAGATTACTGCAAGCAAGAGCAGAGTTGCCTAGCAGTGGCTCCAATAGCTTTACTATTCTATTTGTTTTTTCCCAAAGAATTCTGATCTCATTTTTTGTAACCTCGTGTCCCACATAGTAGATTTATGAGCAGGAATAGAGGAAGGAAACAAATTACCTTCATAGAAGAGTGCCTCATAATTAAATATTGAAAAACACTGCCGTGATTTGCTCACCAAGCTAGGACGTCACGTGTTCCAGAGTCCACTACAGACCAGACTTCCTCCTTCCTTCTCTTTTTCCCTCCCATTAACAATGTGAGTACAATTTAGAAAAGAGGGCATTTTTAAAGCAAAGAAAGCTATTAATTTAAACTAATTACATTAACTGCACATTAAAAAGAATTTATAATTGCAGTCTTCCTGTGTTTATTAAAGAAGCTAAATCTTATAACTCACTTTAAATATAATCGGTCATATTTAAATGTAAACATTCCAAGCTATCAAAATCAATGGCTTAAATATGATATAACTGCAGATTTTGGTCTATCAGATTGAGCTTATGATTTCATTAGGGAATAAAACGGACTCTTATAGTGTAAATAGGCACATTTGATTGCCAAACGACTTGGAACAGTGTAACTTTATAGTCTGCTTTATTGATTTATGAGTTAGACAGCAGAAACCTGCAAAGGGGGAATTTATGTGATAATTGGATAATTTAGTCAAAGAAGAAAAAAATGGAGAACTAATCCAGATATTTGGGTTCAAATATTAAATCCCATATAGCCATAGTTGTAGACTTTTTATTTTCTTTTTACACAGCACAGTAGATGTGATGGTAAACCTAGTGCAGTTAATTTTGAATCTGTTCTAACATTGAAAGGCCACCCCTATGTGTTGCTGTACAGAACTTATTACTCTCCATTTAAGAATAATTCTTGTTAGTTTCATATGTTTAATAGTGTGGGAAACAGTCATAAACAAAAGTAGGAAATGTAAAATACTAGAAACTTGCCACACGTCACTGACTGTACTTGGAAAACCTGTACAGTATTATGTCCTCACGGGCTATATGATGAAGATATAGATTTCTTTCATATTATTTTGATGTGTACATTTTAAGTCTGCAATTAAACTATAGTATGCTTTTGTAAAAATCTATCTATAAATTCTAAATATAAGGATGAAATTATTAAAATTAATGGCAAAAACTGCAATTACTTTTGCACCAATTTAATAACATCACGCTACAGCCACAGTGAACACTATTGCAACACTCTGAATATTTTGAAGTGAACCAAATTTATCCTGTTATTTCCCAATTTTGTCTTATATAAATGGATATTTACTCCAAAGATAGCACACAGAAAATTTATTGATCTAAAATGCACAGCCAGATAACACTTAGCATAACATATTATGTTTTATTTTTCTTTCAGCATTTATCGTGATTGTTAAATCTTTTATTTGCTTTTTTAAATATTTTATTTGCTTTTTAAAATTTTTCCCCATCTACTCCCATTCTCTACCCACTAAAGTTCAGCTGTAAGACCGTGGGCCACCCAGCAGATTTCTAACAAATAGCTGGCAAATTTATTGAATCCCACTGAGGTTTAGTCACTAAGTATGTGTCAGACAAATGTGATTGGTAATGTAAAATTTAAAATGTGAATAAGCCTAACATGGTCCTTGCCATCTTGCCACTCATTAGATAGCACCAAAGAAAGATAAAAGTTTAGAAATTGCTGGCCACTCACGTTTACCGTAATAGTCAAGAACCATTTTTCCAATGGAACTTAATAGTATCATAAAGACATCTTGTCATAATGCTTTATGATTGCCCCACTTTGAAGCTCTGAAAACCTTTCCAAAATACTTTAAATAGTATAAAATGGAACTCTTCACATGAAAAGGAAAGACTGATGGAAAATATATATATTTTAGCCTCTCTATGTATTACCTAGTTTTTAAGGATTATACCATGTGAATATCTAATATTTTCAAAGTATTCACGTTATTTGATAATTACAACAGCCTAATGAGGTATAAAAGTTGTGTTTGTTTAAGGGAATATTTGAAAACACTAGATGAATGGTTGAGGCATGGGGTGAGAACAGGATGTGAATGAAAATGGACACAAAGGTTTAGGGGTTAATAGAAAATGTCCTAAAGTTGGATTGTGGTGATGTATACATGAGTCTGTAAATTTACTAAAGTTCATTGACTATATGTTTAAAATGAAAATTTTATGGTATGTAAATTATACCTCAAAGTCGTTTTTAAAACCCTGTTGAATAGAGAATATATCAACTACTATTACATATTTAAAAAGATAATTTAAGGTTACCATCAACTTTTTCACTCCATTATTTTGATGCATAATAAAGGGTGAAATGTGATGAATGTTGTTAAATAACCTGGAATTAACTTAAATGGTAGATATTTATTGATGGCCTACTGATGTCTGCAAGATCTTACATAGTAATATCATAATGTTCCCATTGTTTACATTCTATTACATTTAATGAATTTTAATGCTAAAGCATTTTTACTGAAGCTGATATTTTAACTCAGATCTGCTTTCTCCACTTTAATAATTAGCCCTTTATTAAGTGAAAATTAACCTACAACAAGTACAATCTCCCAATTATTTCTAGGCAGCATTCCAAAATGTTCCCTAGAGTTTGATTTACTCATTTATCTATTTTGAAAAGTAACCATAATTACTTGAAAATACGTTATTTCTATTTTCAGTGTTTGTAGGCACGTAGTAGGTGTATAAACGTTACATGAGATATTTTGGTACAGGCATGCAATGACTAGCAGTCAAATCAGGGTAAATGGGGTATCTATCACCTTAAGCATATATCCTTTGTGATATAAAAAATTCACTTGTACTCTTTTAGTTTATTTTACAATGTACAATCAAATTACTTTTTTTATTATGGTCATCCTGTTCTAGCAAATACTAGGTCTTACTCATTATTTCTAATTTTTGTACCTTAAGCATCTATCCTTTGTGATATAAAAAATTCAGTTGTACTCTTTTAGTTTATTTTAAAATGTACAATCAAATTACTTTTTTATTATGGTTATCCTGTTCTAGCAAATACTAGATCTTACTCATTGTTTCTAATTTTTGTACCCATTAACCATCCTCACCTCCTCCCCAACCCTTGACTACCCTTCCCAGCCTCTAGTAAGGATCCTTCTACTCTCTATCTCCAGAGTTCAATTATCTTAATTTTTAGCTCCCACAAATAACTGAGAACATGGGATGTTTGTCTTTCTGTAACTGGCTTATTTCACTTAACGTAATAACGTACACTTCCATCCATGTTATTGCAAATGACAGGATGTCATTCTTTTTATGGCTGAATAGTACTGTATTGTTTATAGGTACCATATTTTCTTTATCCATTCGTTTTTTTAATGGACATTTAAATCCATTCTTCCAAATCTTCCAAATCTTGACTTTTGTGAACAGTGCTGCAATAAAACATGAGAGTACAGATATTTCTTCAATGTACTGATTTTCTTTCTTTTGGGTATATACACAGCAGTGGGAATTCTGGATTGTATGGTAGCTCTGTTTTTAGTTTTTTGAGGAATCTCCAAACTGTTTTCCGTAGTGGTTGTACTAGTTTACATTCCTACCAGCAGTGTATGAGGGTTCCCTTTTCTCCATATCCTCGCCAACATTTGTTATTGCTTGTTTTATGAATAAAACCATTTGAGTTGAAGTGAGATTATATCTCATTGTGGTTTTGATTCACGTTTCTCTTATGATCAATGATATTGAGAACCTTTTCATATACCCGTTTTTCATTTATCTTCTTTCAGAAAAAGTCTATTCAGATAGTTTGCCCATCTTTAATCAGATTATTAATTTTTTCCTATAGAGTTGTTTGAGCTCTTTGTATATTCTAGTTATTGATCCCTTGTCAGATGGGTAGTTTGGAAATATTTTCTCCCATTCCATGGATTTTCTCTTCACTTTGTGGGTTGTATCCCTTGCTGTAAAGAAGATTTTTAACTTGGTGTGATACCATTTGTCCATTTTTGCTTTGGTTGCCTGTGCTTGTCGGGTATGGCTCAAGAATTTCTTGTCTAGACCAATGTTCTGGAGGTTTCCCCCAATGTTTTCTTGTGGTACTTTCATAATTTGAGGTCTTAGATTTAAGTATTTAATCCATTTGGATTTGATTTCTGTATACGGTTCAAGATAGAGGTCTGGTTTTATTCTTCTGCATTTGGATATCCAATTTTTCCGGCACCATTTATTGAAGGACTCCTTTCCCCAATGTGTGTTCTTGGCACTTTGTCAAAAATTAGGTCCCTGTAGATGTATGGATTTATCTCTGGGTTCTCTTTTCTGTTCCATTGGTCTATGTGTCCGTACTTACGCCAGTATCATGCTGTTTCGGTTACTATAGCTGTGTAGTGTAATTTAAAGTTAGGTAAAGTGATTCCTCCAGTTTCATTCTTTTTTGCTTAGGATATATTTGCAGGTCTTTTGCAGTTCTATATAAATTTTAAGATTGTTTTTTCTATTTCTGTGAAGAATGTCATTGTTAGAAAATACATTATTATAATGGACTCTTCTATTACCATTGTCATTATTATAACTAAGCATAACATCGTTTCTCAGGTATATTACAAGTAATAATTATACACAATGTCCAATTTTTTATTTTTAAAAGGTTCTGTGGTCAGTATTACGCAGAAAAATTTATATGCTTTACTTCTCTGCTGGAGGTGTTTGACCCACTTTGTTGTATTTTCAAAATTAAAAGTTTAACCTAAATTTGATAAGAAGCCACAGACACTTTTTTCCTCCAGAAATATGTTGATATACCACAAAACTCATATGTCAAGGAACAATGTAGGGGAGACACTGAAATAGACTGTTTCCTTTGGCCTGTTGCATATTTCTGATAAAAGTCAAAACTTCTTTAGCTGACAAAATTTAATTTAAAGGTAATATTTTTCTAAGTAACTCAACTTAGGGGTGTTTTAAAAAAAGACTAGTAAAAAGCTGTGTGAATTTCTTCTTTTTTTACTTGTTGAATTGTTATAAAGTATAACCTGAAACTTTTCAACATTTTTTTTTCTATGAAAATTACATTTCTTGCATGTTCCTATCTTTGGAAAGTACATATCACCCCAAATCTTTTGGTATATTTTCTTTCTTTAGTTTTCTAAGTACGTGTGATATGTGGCCATTTCCCTTTCTTGAAAATAACAATTTCAAAATTACTATCTCTTTCAAAATTACTAATCTAACAGTGGTACATTCCTCCATCAATCAGTAGTCTCAACATGAAATATTTTAATATTTATTCTAAAATATTTTCTTTCTAAATTTTTCCTTTCTTTGACACCACAGAAACTCCAATAATTATTTGATATCATTTTCTTTATTCTCTTAAATACTTTAGCCAGCTACATTATAATTTTGCTTGCCGTTTTCTGATATTAATTGGATATATGAAAATGGTTTGATGAAGTAAAGCATGATTTTAAAAAAAGCCCTGCTCTCTGCTCAGTTAATTGTAAAGTCCTATATTTAAAATGTGATTAATGTTTGAATGATTTTTTGGTTCTATAATTTTGTTCTTTACCATATTCAATGGAAAAATGATTAATTCGATTTCACTTGTTTTCCTACTTTGAATATGTAGTGCTGTGAACATAATTACTGCATCCTCAAAGGCCTTTTTTATAATGGAATGATGAGATAAGCTCAAATGTCTTTTTTAATATAATGGAATGATGATATAATTTGCTTTATATTACTTGACTTTGATGAAGAAAATCTAGTGATTCTGAAAGGTATTGGATTGAGAACACCTCATAGAGCATATGTGAGTGTTCAAATCAGTATCCCTGATTTGCTATTTCCTCACACTTTGTTTCCGTTAGAGTTTACTGATTATATATGAAGCCAGGCTGATAATTTCACAAGAATAGTTGTTTGTGGTTGGTTTATTAGTTTTCTTCAAATGCTTACTATCCATATCCCACTATATATATATATATATTAGGTGAAAATATAACTCAAATTATACATCCCTCACATCTTTAGGACAACTTAGAAATCTAGTAGACAAGTACAGAGATCATTTTCCTTTGGATTAAATCTTCTATCCCCAATGTTTTCTTCCACAATTTTATTTCTTTCATCATATTCTCATAATGTCAAAAAAGAAAATGATTACATTGTCTTTTTTTATGAGTGATTTTTACATAGGAGATTGTTCTTCCCAGAAGTTTCAATAATACTCTGTTATTTGTACAAGTTACTTATCTATTTCACAATAAGCCTGCACTAAAGTGATAAGCATTTTTTTACTTATGTGGTTCCAGAATAATATTCTGATGAGGTTCGGTAAAGTAGCTCGTAAAAGATATCCTAAGTACAAGCTAAAAGATAATTACAATTTGAATGTAAATTTTGTGGAATTAATGTGTAAAGATGTTGGTGAAATATGTGTCATGCATGTTTTACAGCTTACCCATAGTAGAATCAATTGGAAATATAAATACATTTTATTTTATAATTTTAGTAATGAATTCAATTATTATTAATGAATATGTTAAGTATATTGGATAGCCTTTTTCCAAATCTACCTGTGTGATACACTCTGGCAAAAAAAAGCAAAAGGATAACATCCGCAAAGTATTGTATGATTCTTGGATACACATAATGTATATTAATAAATATTCTGAGAAGTTCTGTAGTATAGATACATGTTCATCTTTAATTTCCAAAATATGCTTAACCACTGAGTTCTTTTGAATGCATAATCTACTCAGTGCAGAAAGCAAATTTTATCTCTAATCATATTGGAACAGTACTACAAACATGAGAATTTCTCTAGAAATGCCTATACATTATGATAAAAGTCTCACTTTTATATGATGTTCAATGATGATTTTTTCAATGTTAATAATTTTAGTGGTGGCGACCTTTCTAAAAACACAGAAGCTCATCCTCAACAGTTTTTCTAACTATTTAATAGAAATACGTATATTTCAAATTCCATGGAATGCTTTATTTACATTGAGTTCCAAATTGCCCAACATTCCAATCACAGGTTACTTGGTCCTTCATGTCCCCTGCCAACAGATGAAAGTCGAGTGTTTGGTTATATATTTGTAAGTTATTGTTGTTTCTATTATTTATGACTTATGACAACAATATGGCTCATTAGGGAAAATGTGGAACTTATCAGGAAGGCCTGTGTTGCAGTGATCACTTATGCTATTTTTGCTTTGCTTTGTAATGCCGAGCTTCTAGAATTTCCAGGGGCAATCTTTGAAAAAAAAATTATAAATAGAAAATTAAATGCTGGGTTATAGAAGGGTCTCTTGCAAGTGAGAGGCATAGAAACTTAAGGTTCTATAGCTTCATACTAATTCCTCATCTAGATAGTAATTCTTACTAACTCACATTCAGTCTTTCTTTCCAGTAAATTAAGCACACACACTCTGCATGCCCCAAGCCTAATCTTTGCTAGCTTGTTTCCTACAGCCTAAAGTGAGATCCTATATTCTTATTCTCTGACCCTCCAAAACCCTTTCTCAGCCATATGCTAGTTAAATTATGTAAATTTCCTAAAAATCACCAGATTATACAGCAGATATTGATATTTATCTTTCTGATCACAGAACATGAGTTTTTCTTTTTTTAAAATTTTTTAAAATTATACTTTAAGTTCTAGGGTACATGTGCACAATATGCAGGTTTGTTACATATGTATACATGTGACATGTTGGTGTGCTGCACCCATTAACTTGTTATTTACATTAGGTATATCTCCTAATGCTATCCCTCCCCCCACCCCCACCCCACGACAGGCCCCGGTGTGTGATGTTAGTTTTTCTATTACATTGCATATATTTCTGCTTTGTAATTTACTTACATATCTACATTCTGCCTCTCAAAATAAAGCTTCTGTAAGTATAGGGGTAACAGTTTTGTTCTCACTGTGTGGAACTGAGTAGTAGAAGCTGAACAATTTGTTGAATTAAATTAACTAAATGCTATCAACATACAAATAAGATTAAATTTCTTTTTTTCCCACAAATGTCCATTTGGAGGATACTTTTATTTTAAAATCATAATTAAAGAGGCAGTATAATTGTTAAAGGGCAGCAAGTTTGTTACTTCCTAGTTATGTTACCTTGGGCATGTTGAGATTTCTACCTTCATTTGTACATGAAGATGATAAATACTTATGTTAATATGATTAGGAGATGGAATTAATTATATAAAGTGTTAGTACATAAGTTCCCACAAATGTCTGCAGTGGTGAGGATACTGATGATGATTTCTTTTCTATTTTTTTTTTTTTTTGCTCTTCTTTGACCACTGTGGTATAAAAGGTTAAAGGACTATGTGTATACTTCATTTTTTCCTCTACTAACCTTGGAGGCTAAGGGGGTGGAAAAACTTTTAAATACATGTACACAGATATGATTACAGATATATAATTTGGGCCCTCTACCCTCTCTGAGTATATTCTTATTTTTTTTAATCAGTTTCCTTTCGAAGTCTCCACAATTGCTATTGAACTTTCATCACTTTGATTTAAATTCCACCTTGATTCTCTCCTGTCACCCTCAGCAGATACCTAGGGTTTTGTGCTTATAAGGAAATGACATGTTATATCGCTGATAACTTATAACTAAATATTTGTGCAAACAACATGGACAGGTATTTTTACCTATACTGTCACATCTGATCTTTTTGACCAAAACCAATGTAGTTGACTACTGAAGAAAGGAGAATTTCTCAGATAAGAAAACTTCATTGCTGGCTTGCTATTATCATTCTTGGGCTAGACATGAGGAAATCAAGGTTCAGAACATGTTGATGCTTTGCCCAAGGTGGCAAGAGAGAGCCCTGAAGTTTATATCCTGGTTGCTGTTACTCTGAGAGCACCAAGTAGGAAGCATTCAACTTCTTGCATCTTCACATCTTACTTTTGTTTTCTGAAAAAGAGCCACCTTTCCTCCTGTTAATATTTTCCGTTGGCCCTGAGCTTTGTGCTTCACTCTGGTTTTCTTGCTTTAAACAGGTTTTTTTTTTTAAATCAATTATTTTCTTACATTTTAAAAAAGTCACTTTATCTGTTAGCTCCTTTCATGGAGCCTTAAAGTATGTTCAAGTCTGATTGACCTGAATTTTATTATGTGTAGAGACAAAAATCTGCAAAAGTAATTTAAACTATTTTTATTAGAATGCTCCTTGATCCTTAATCAGGCCAGCCCTTGAAAATACGATTTCTGCTCTCATCATCCACTGTCTCTCTTCTAGCTGCAATGGTCATTGACGAGCTCATGTACCCTGATTACTATTGATCCAATTGAACCTATCTCAGACTGACACTGTTGACCTCTCTCTCTCATTCTTAAAATTCTCACATCAATTGATATGAGATTTTCTCTCTTTTCTAGTTCTTCTTTTCCTTCTCTTTGACTGTTCTTTCTCTTTATTTGGTGCTTTTCTTTCCATGTCAGTTAAATTTGTGTTCTCCGTGGTTCTCTCTTTGCTGTCTCTTCCTGCTTTCCTCTAACACTTGAAAACACTGAAAAAAAATACATATTGTACAAATGTACCCTGTTTCCCTTTCTCTCTCTCTCTGTACAGACACACATAGTGATTATTAAAATGCAAACTCACTTCAACATACTGCTGATTTACAGTCGTATTTCCTCCCTATGAATTTCCTTAGTTATCGGACTAAATATTAGCAATAAAACTACTGTTATCTGTGATTATGATCAATTTCAAATTTTGAAATTTATCTTCATGATCAAAATAGTGGTAACCATTCATTTGGGACATAAAGTTATTTAATACCTGATTTCTACCTACATTTCTTGTTATATTTTTGCCAAACTCCTTATGCTCTTCAGTGCCCTGTCTCCACACCTTGACTCTCTTCAACCAGAAATGCTTTTGTTTTTACAACTCCTATATCCTTGCATATCCAGTATGCATATACAGTATTTAGGACTCTTATTTAGAAGTAACAAAATTGAAGTAACTAAAGCAAAACAAATGAGAGAGAAAGATTTTTCATATGGAAACAGGAATGTGTCATAGAAGCCAAGGGCAATAATAAAGTTTTGACTCAAGAAGGGACTAATGGCTGTGTTTTGGTTATTTATGATAGCCATTTATTATTCCCGCTAATGGTTTTGCGTGTTGAGATAGCTCACCTGGATGGTTCTCTTTTGGGGTTTCTTATGTGATTTTAGTCCATTGTTGGCTGATACTATAGTAACCTGAAAGCTCAACTGGGCTGAACGTCCAAGATCACTCACTCACATGGCTAGCAGTTGTTGGCTGAAAGCCTACTTCCAATTGTTGCTGAAGCACTTATCCATGGCCTTTCGATGCGACTTAGCTTTCTCAGAGCATAATATGTTGGATGGATTCTGAAAGGGAGCACCCTAAGAGTGACTGTTCTAAAAAGATAGAAGTGGAAGCTGCCAGGCCACTTAAGGACTTTTGCCATAACTGGCACTTGGACTATATTTTATTGGTCAAAGCAGTCAAAGAGTCAACCCAGTTTTAAAGAGCTGAAGAAATAAACTTCACCTCTTGATGAGGGAGTGGTAAGAGGAGCATGTGCTGTGGGAGCTATTATTGCAGCCCTCTTTGGAAAACGCTATTTACGGGCTGGGCGCGGTGGCTCAGAACTGTAATCCCAGCACTTTGGGAAGCCAAGGCGGGTGGATCACCTGAGGTCAGGCATTGGAGACCAGCCTGACCAACATGGTAAAACCCTGTCGCTACTAAAAAATATAAAAATTAGCTGAGCATGGTGGTGGGCACCTGTAATCGCAGCTACTTGGGTGGCTGAGGCAGGAGAATTGCTTGAACCTGGGAGGCGGAGGTTGCAGTGAGCCAAGATCGTGGCATTGCATTCCAGCCTGGTTGACAGAGCGAGACTCCATCTCAAAAAATAAATAAATAAAGCCATACTGCAGCCTTTTATTTGAAGCTATCAGTGTTTTTGTTAACACCTCACTCCCTATGCATCTACTTCTTTCTTCTCTCTCTGTTCATGGACCTTTGCTCTTCCTCAATCCCCTCTGCAAACTAGGGACTTCACAAGGACAATTTGCTAGTATATGTGACACAATTCGAAGCACTCACACTTTGAACAGACTCTTCTGTCAATTCTAATTTTCTGAGAGAGATTCTGATGATTCTCTCTTGACACAAGCATTGTCTATATTCTGATCACCCATAACATGGAGTTGGCCAGAATTATGTGGCACAGACATGGTTGTTACTGGCCCACCTTTTTGAGGAGGATTAACATTTCCAAGATGAAAGGCCCTGGCCATAACCCCTCTAAAGCATCTTTTACTCCCAGCAATGCTTACTAATTATTCAAAGTTCTACTTTAACATCAACTCCCTTATGACATCCTCCGTACAAGCATCACTCCATCCTGTATACGTCCATCAAATTTTATAGATTCTGTGATGTTTCTTGCTCTATAAATAACATCATGCAGCTAGATGGATCCCTACTCCCAGATTCTAGGTTCCTGAAACATATCAGTATTTCTCACACAAGGTAGTTATTCAGCCAATGAAGATCATTGATATGGTAATAAAATAAGATACATTTATATGCGTATTTGCTCTCATTTGTTTTAAGGCAGAATTCTAACTATTTAGGTAATTCATAAATAATTTGCCTCTATAATTGTTAGGATTAATATTCTAAGGAATAATATTAAGGTACATCTGTGAATTTATAACCTTGCATAAGGAGCTCCTTAACCACTTAGCCCATGTTCTTGGTATAATTCTCATTACTCAGTTCAGGGCTATAGTTCTCTCTGGAAACTGCTAAGGAAAACTGATGTTGTCTTCTAATGATATGTATCAGAATTTACTCCAATTGGTGTAAATTCACTTACACTAATGTGCGTTATACAAAATGATCTGCATGATAATGTTATGGGCACTCTGGTATAATTTAGTTTCTTCTCTAAATTATAATAATCTAAACATGACTGAATTTTAAATTAGAATGATTTGACCACTAGCTGATTTTGTATGGATTTGACAGAAAGAAATAAATAAATGTATTGTTTTTGTATCCACATGCTGCAGAGATCCATGCCTATAACTGGTTCAGAAATTCGTATGTTAAATGCAGAATATACTTTACAATAAAACTTGACCAAAAATCTCTTTATTGAATATATAAATATTGAAATGTTTTATAGTTATCTGAAATTTAAAATCAGTATCTGCAGGAAGCCATTAAATATCTATTAGACAAATAGCAATACCTGTTTGGGGAATTTAACTTCCATTTCTTAGATTCATAGCTTCCCTGAAATTTAACTGAAATATGGCACATAATGACTGAGTAGACAACACTAAGGCCAGGTATGGTGGCTCACGCCTGTAATCACAGCGCTATGGGAGGCTGAGACAGGAGAATTGCTTAAGGCTAGGAGTTTGAGACCAGCCCGGGTCACATAGCAAGACTCTGCCTCTACGAAATAGAATAAAATAAAATAAAATAAAAATAACGTGATTAAGGAGTATTTTCCACATGCAATTTTCTCATTATATCTCATCCCTGTCACAGTTGGCTGAATCTTACAGATTAACATCTTGTCTTTGGTCTGATTTGAGTGTAACTTCAAAGATAAAACATATCAATTCTACATATAAGATATAAATTGCCTATTGAAAATGATATCTGAAATAGTTGTTACTGACTCAAAATGATTATTGCTTTTCTCATAACAATCCCATAGGGAAGAAATAAATCATTTTACTTTGATAATTTATGAAAGTAAAAAATATTTATGATAACTCTATTTAGGTGATCCAGCTGCCTTGGCCTCCCAAAGTGCTAGGATTACAGGTGTGAACCACCACTCTTGGCCAATTTACAGTCATTTTAAAGGAAGCTACATGGTAGTGATGGTTGAGGAGAGTTTCTGAATTTTGTCTTCTTGGAAAGTTAGTTGTTCTTTGTAGAGCATGCTGACTAATAATGCTGTCCTCCCAACAGAAAATCCAATCTGATTTGACAAGTCATGAGATCAGTTTAGAAGAAATGAAGAAACATAACCAGGGGAAGGAGGCTGCCCAAAGAGTCCTGTCTCAGATTGATGTTGCACAGGTATATTTTATTTCAGAAACTAAGGAACATGTTTTTGTTGGGCATTATAACATACTCCAGTCTATATTAGACAACTTGATTATTGGCAAGATTGGATTTGAGGACATTATTTGAAAACTACAATTTGATGTCTAAACAATGAGTTTTTTGCTTTCTACATTTTAAAGATAAAATAGGTTAATAAATTACCTTTTATTTAGTATAACATTAAGAAAAAACTACTGAATTATTCTCCCAAATGTATGTTTTCCTGTGTTGGATGAATGGAAAAATATTGTTTTATTTTATTTTTTTTTTCTGTATATCTTCAGAAATAAAGGCAAATCTATTAATAAAAATAGGACCAGTTATTGTTTGAAAGGCAAAATTAAATCAGTGCCTTTTTACACTGTCCTTACAGAAAAAATTACAAGATGTCTCCATGAAGTTTCGATTATTCCAGAAACCAGCCAATTTTGAGCAGCGTCTACAAGAAAGTAAGATGATTTTAGATGAAGTGAAGATGCACTTGCCTGCGTTGGAAACAAAGAGTGTGGAACAGGAAGTAGTTCAGTCACAGTTAAATCATTGTGTGGTATGTATTTCTGGTGACAAATGTGCGGGTACCCCTTGACTTCCCTCATTAAGAGGTATCTGCTCTTTTATAAGAGAAAATTGTTTTCAGATAACCATAATAATTATACTATGTAATTTTAAAATTGAGAACAAAAATCAGTACATGTATTGTGGCCTATTCTGTGTGTCTTTTTTGAATCTATAATTCTGCTAAGAACTGTGCAGAATATAAAAGGGTGTTGCTTGTGTTTAATTTTTATGATTCTTTAAATATACTTTAAATGGAAATCTAGAAAGGAAATATATTAATCTAAAAATAGTAACAACAACAGTAGTTGCAATAATCCTAACAACTTCAGAAATAATGGATGCCAAGTAAGCTAAAGGACATACAGAAGTCACCTATAATTCTTAAGGCTACAGATTACCAGAGAGAATTTAAGGACAAACAGCTGGTGAATGGCAAAGCAAGATTCCAATTCAGGTACTCTTATTCCAAACTTTAATAACTTTCCTTTAAACACCAGTACTGGATATACACTGAAATGCCTCAAGACAACACAGAATTAAAAGGCGTGGAAAGGTACAAATAGCCTAAAGCATAAATCTGATTTAAACTTTATAATATTGAACGGTGTCCTATGTTGCTGTTATTGGAAATTCACCAACTGAGATGATTCCTCTGAAAACATAAAGCTGAGGTATGATTGCATCTACTAGAGCAACATAAGTATTATTATAACTCTACATGTACTATCGACCATTAGAGTGGAAAGTCACATAAAATGAAAACACAGAATGTTATTAACATTGAAGGGAAAACGAGTCTATTTAGTGCTTGATATTTTAAGTATTGTTTCTACATCTACTCCATAATATCAGTGAAAAACAGATTCCTTCAGATACATTGTAGTCATATCATGAATGGGAAAAAATTTTTCTTTTTAACAAATATCTTAAAATAAATACACATATTTGTGTGTGAAAAATATGAGGTATTCTTATTCAATAATATATTTTCATAATTCAAGCTGCATTTTTGTGGTATAATTACTTTAATTAATCTCACCCACAAAAAGAAACTTGGAATAGAAATGATAGAAAGTAGATAGTTGATATTAGATGAGTAAGGATAGGACTATATGGGAACATATCCCATCTTAAATTTTGCAAAAAAAAAGGAAAGCATAAATGACCCAAGTACATTATTCATGACTAATATTTGCAACGTGAGCGCTTTTTGTTCTTTTCTAGAAACAGGTCTCTAATGTTACCTTATAAAATGTATCTAACAGTAAATATGAGCTGAAAACAATCTCACCTGTGTCAAGCTGTGACTGTGCCCCGCGTCAGTACAAAAGGAAACTGCTCAAGGCACTTGCTCAACTGGTTTCTGGTTCTGGTTTAAATGTCAGGACCAATTCAAGCAGTTCTTTCAGAAGAATATCCTTACACTGTTTAGTTTTTTCATTATTTAAGATGCTTTGTGGTATATACTATAATCATAGTCTTGCCTTCAAGAAATGTTTGTCTATTTATTAAAAGTCTTACTGACATGAACACAAATATAAATAATATTTCTCCTCTTTGTTTATAAATAGTTTACTTGCCTATTGAATGAAACGATGTTAATGGCTAACAGTACCTTGAGGGAACTTTCTTTATCAAAATAAAGCATTTATATTTTTTGAAGTTCAGAGAGTAAATAATTTAGAAAAATCTCTGATTCCAAATTAGCATAGTTGATTTCCAACATAATAATTAATTTCAGTGTTTCCAGATACACAGATATTTTTATATCTTCTAAGACAAAAGTAAAATGAAGTAAATAATATCATCTGGAAAGCTTAGACAAAAGTCATAATTATTAGTAATAAAGGAATGTTAACATCAGTTGTCAAAGAGAGTATTAATATGGAAATATACATGTAACATTAATCAGATAATTGTCCAGCCTTTACAAAATGTTTTGTTTTAGACATTACTTGTAAACTGAAAAGAGAAATTAAACCCAATTTTTGTTCTAATTCCATAAAAACAATCACCTACTAGCAGGTTTATTTTTTGGTAATACTAAAATAAGTACTGATAGTTCAGATTTATGACTAAACAAATTAAAGCAGAGATACATAATGTAAACTATTATATATACATGTATACATATATATACACACTCATATATATATTTGAATATATGGCCACATACATACAAACACATATATTTCTAGGAACTCTATAAAGCAAAATTAAGACATCAAGTGGTGTTGGAGTGGTGTTGGTGGTATAATTGTGAACACAGCTGTCTTCCAAAGTTATGACATTTGCTTTATGATGCTTTTTCATAGCAACCTACTTTTTGTGAAACCGTATGTGTGTGCTTTATAGTTGTGATGTACATGTGAATTGTAAATAATATTTTAATATCTGTTTTTCATCAGCACTTTTAAGAAAATAAAGTTGTGTAATTTAATTAACAGTAAAATGACCTTATTTTCTTATATATGATACAATATATATATTAAAATTATGATGTAGAAATTTAGGTGCTTTACCTTACTGATATGTAAGTACCATGAGAACAACAGTGAATGTGTGTGTTTTGGCCACCACTGACTTCCCAGTGATTCAAATACTATCTGGTTCACAGTAACCATTCAATAAATACCCGATGAATGAGTGAATTAATTCATCCAAATTCATGGCTAGAATTATGTAACTCCAACATTTAAAATAGAAGTCATGTAAAATTCAGAATTGACCTTTATGTTCTTTGATTGAAGAACTAAATATATGTATATATATCACAAAACACACATATATATGATTAACTCTCTGTTTAATAAGAGTAGCTGCAAATTACACATATCTGCATGTGTGTAGACAATTAAAAATAGAAATATTAAATCAACAGAAAATGCAGAAGCTAGATATTGACCACCGCTGCAAAATGCTACTCTATTAAAATTGTAAACATGGAATAGCAATTAAGGGGATCTCTATTCATTTCTGTTAATAATATTATGAAGTAATTTAACTCTACTGATTATTATGTTTTGTTTTATGTTTAAACTTAGAACTTGTATAAAAGTCTGAGTGAAGTGAAGTCTGAAGTGGAAATGGTGATAAAGACTGGACGTCAGATTGTACAGAAAAAGCAGACGGAAAATCCCAAAGAACTTGATGAAAGAGTAACAGCTTTGAAATTGCATTATAATGAGCTGGGAGCAAAGGTGTGTGCATGCTGAGACCACAAACACTTCTTTCCACTTTCCTTATAAATTGTAAAGCAACGGGTAATAAATTATGTATGATTAGAGTCTTAGCAATTCTAAACACCTCTCTCTCTCTCTCTCTCTCTCTCTCTCTCTCTATATATATATATATATATATATATACGTGTATATATATATATACACGTATATATATACACACATGTATACGTATATATACACGTATATATACACATATGTATATATGTATATATGTACATATATATACACACACATACACACAAAGATAAACATATACACATATTTCGATGTGGAATTCTCATTAAGAAACAATAATTAATCAGTGAGGCTCTGCATATTCAGATTGAAAAATATGTAACACTCAGGGGGGTTTTTCCTGCTCCATCAGATAGTTCTAAAAGGGTTTCTTTGTTGTAAATGTTCCTTATTTTCATTATATAAATCTACTTGTGATGACTTGAAGACTGGTAAATATTATAAACTGTATCTATTTATATGTAGGTCTAATGTAGTTAACATATTTCACATAGAACACATTAAGTATAATAATTACACAGTAATTATTTCCCTATATGGCCAAGACCTGCAAAATCTACCACACTTGGCTAATAAGATAGCATGGATAGCCAGTTAAGACCTATGGCTCTGTAATTATTTTTGTATCATTGTCCTGATCAGAGTCTCATGACCAACTCCACTTCACTGCTAATTCAAGATGCCTACATCTTTCCATCTCCTCTTTCCAAAACTGTGGGATATCTAGGATAGTTATGTCACTTCGCTCAACTCAAATATTCTGTATAGATTTAGAGCTTTGATGGCTTAAAATTATGATAGTAAGTAGTCTCTTCACTCTGTTGATTGTTTCTTTCGCTGAGCAGAAGCTTTTTAGTTTGATGTGATAGCAGTCATCTAGTTTTCCTCTTGTTGCCTGTGCTTTGGGAGTCAGATCCAAAAAAAATGCTTGCCCAGAACAATGTCAGGAAGCTTTTTCCTGTTTTCTTCAAATCATTTTATAGGTTCAGGTTTTAAGTCTTTAGTCCATTTTGAATTGGTTTTTTATATGCTGTGAGATAAGTGTCCAATTGCATTCTCATGCATTTGGATATCCAGTTTCCCAGAACCATTTATTGAAGAGAATGTCCTTTTTTCATTGTGTGTTCTTGGCCCCTTGGTTGATCAGTTGATCAGAAATATGTGGATTTATTTTTGGGCTCTCTATTCTGTTCCTTTGGTCTATATGTCTGTTTTTATACTACTATCCTGCTCTTTTAATTACTAGAGCATTATAGAATATTTTTGAATCAGGTAATTATGATACCTCCAGCTTTGTTCTTTTGGCTTAAGATTCCTTTGGCTGTTCTGGGTCTTTTGTTGTTCAAAATGAAATTTGGGATTGTTTCTTCTACATCTGCCAAAAATGTCACTGGAATTTTAATAGGGATTGCATTAAGTCTGTAAATTGCTTTGAGTGGTACAGACATCTTAACAATATTATTTATTCCAATCCATGAATATGGGATATCTTTCCATAAGCGACTATCTTACTATTTCCAAAAATGGACTTCTAACATTTTAATTTCATTCTAACTGAAAGAACTAAATTTCATGGAGGATAAAAAGTCATATTTTTACAACTCAGGTTCTCAACTTTAGTGAATAGAACAACATCACTGATAAAATTGTCACCTCATCTTAGACAGTTATACGAATGTCCATTTTTGAGAAATAGCTAAGGAGAGGCATATTTCTTGTATCTCACCCTGAATGTAGATTGAAGGTTGTATCTTGAAGATATTAGTTGCCAATTCCTTATCATAGAAAGTAAATTTTAGAATTAAATTGAAATCTGGAAATAACCATTTTTCTTAGATAGTCTTGTTTTTATATTTTAAAAACCCTCTAATTAATATGTGTTATGTTTTAAACAAGTTTGTTGCCATCCTATGACAAAAGATTCTCTTACTTTGTTACAAAATAAGAAACAACTGATACTCAATTGATGGGAAAGCATTATGATAATCTTGAAATAAAATACATTTCAACTGCTTGTTTGGTCTACCAAGGTACCTTTGGAATGAGATACCTTTATATCCTCTAGAGAAATTTATCATTGTTTAAAGATCACCACAGACAGAAAAATTGTATCTGCACTTGATACCTCATTCCAGTGCTTATCAATTTTTACAGATGCCAATTATTTCATATTTAATATCAATTATGAAGGACTGAATAATCTCTAGTCTCAAATGTATTAGAGAGTGAATAATCTCTAATATTAATCCTAACGCTACAGCTTCAGTTCTGGAGACATATTGTTTTTATAATTATAAATTTTAAATTAATAAAATAAATGTATGTTATAGTTATAAATTACAAATTTTCAGTTCATAATTTGACCTGTGTGACTTTATACTAAAATAATGTATGGATGAGTATTTTTTAAATTAAGAAAATATACATTTTGGTAAAGGGGAGTTTCTCAGTTTACTTTTTAAAATAGAGTTTTTTTGTGTGTGGGCTTTTTATTTGTCATAGGAATTTTTACAAAATCATTGCAAGAGTAAATTTAACATAAAATAACAGAATAAATCAATTAGAATTTAAAGCAATAAAGGTGACATTAGACGAATAATAGTGCCCTGAGTTGATTATTATTCAGAAATGAATGATTCTCATAATGATGTAAAACCCTATTTATTCCTGAAAATACGTATTTGAGAGCTTGTGTTTATTCTAACCATTTGCCACATGGTAATATCCTTAAAGCAAAATAAAAGTGTATGAAGAAATCATATTTAACTTTAATAGTATCACAGAATACAGCAAAAACATAGGCCAAACATTTATTTTTGAAGTAAATATTGATGTAGAAACATTTGTGACTAAGGGATCATGTATAAATTCCATCTTATAAAAATGCTGTAAGTCCTATATTCTTTGGCTGAGAATAAAAATATTGTCTGCATTTTGACTCAAAATATTTTCAACAGCAGTAGCTTTGTCCAATAAAAGCAAAGGCAACAAAGGGAATTTCATTACATTATTCTTTTTATGTAAGAAGGAACCCTTCTATTTTAATCATCTTCAGAATTTATATGGTTGTGTCTGCCACAATTCAGTATGCGTTACCTTTTTGGAGTAATCAGCTCTGGCTGCCATCACAAAATAAAATAAATTTGGTAAATTGATTTCTCCAAGTGTGGAGCCTGGGAGTGCAAGATCAAGGTGCTGTTCCATTTCATTCCTGAGGAGAGCTTTCTTCTTGTCTTACCTTTTTGCTGTATTCTTATATGGTGATGAGTGGGGAGAGAAAATATAATTAATTTATTAAGAGATATTAAACCTAGCACCATTGATGTAATAATACCTATAACCCCTTTTTATTTCTCTATGCTCTGATTTTTATGGAAATATACATAAAATAGCAATAGTAATATCATCCCGTAAATACATTGTTAACTTCATGAAACAATGACTACTAAAACATTTTACTGCAGGTGGCATTCTGTTAAACGTATCCATTCCCCGCATACACACACAAAGTATAAAACTCAATTTTCCTTAAGATGGCAGTGTCTCCTGTTTTTTAAAAATGTATTTAGCTGGAAATAAACAAAATGAAATAAATAAAAATCAATAATGCATTAGCTCTGGGAAGATAGAATTCCTTTGAAATATTGAATCTGGAATCATTTTTCTACCAAGAGTGCATAGGAAAAATATGCATAGAAACACATCATAAAGTATATTTTCCCCCACCCCCCACACACCCCTACAACACAAATAAAATTCTTGCAGTCAAAAGGGCAGATGCTTTTACTTAGGAAAAAAAAATAGAAGGGACAATCTGTTTAAGAAATGAATTTACAGCCTCAGCAACTAAATGTTTTCTAAATGTACACACACCTCTCCTAAAGAAAATAATGAATTTTGTTATTTGGAATTGGAATTGTTATCAAGGTTCCAGAATATTTATTTTGATTGTAGCATTTTAGATGCTTTATACATATTTTCATCTTTTGTGTTTTTCTTGCTTATAGCGAGATTCTTATTTTGGTTGTACTCACACATACACACACATATATGACTGATAAATATATGTATCAGTCAGTGGCACCTATTATGCCTAGGGCATAATGCACAAATACGCCCTTGTGGTGGTGGTATTGTTTTAACCAATTCCATTACAATCGAAATTAATCTGGACTCTACCTTTCAGATTTATTAGCAACAAAAGCCAAATCTTGTCCATGTTTTATTTACCTGTAAGGTTGTAAAATAAATGTAAATAAAGCTTTTGCTCTGTACATTCAGGCACAGTTTTTTATTGAACCATCCCTAAAGGTAAATAATGAGAATAAAGGAAGGGATTGAGGTGTTACAATATGTCATGCTCTCTCAAACTGTTGTCTGGCTTTACCCTCACAATATTCCTGTGTTCTATTAATAAGTATAGTAATCCCATTTGATAGATGTGTTAAGAAAAATGGGGTGTTCTGCCAAAAATCATACTCAAGTCGAGAGTCCACTAGGTATTGCAGAGCCTAACGTACTTACATTCCATCATGCTGTTTCTGCAGAGCCGGATATTTACATCTACTGTTCAGATTCCCAGGCTTCGTGACAGACAAGGGTTTAAAAAAAAAAAAAATAGTGAAAACACATACCAAAGAAAAGAAAACCAGGAGCAACTTGTAAGAGTATAAACTCTTTATGTAAATTTTACCAGTTATATTTTCTAACTTGTAATTAATGATTTGCAAGTCTTCATTCCTTTATTCAATACATATAGCATATATAGCGAGACCTTTCTTTGTTCAAGGAACTTTCAGGAGTATAGAGGAGTAATCTATAGACGTGTGAGGCAAGAAGATTTGCCTTTAAGAAATTGTAATTTATCTGGCTTTTGTTGATGGTTTGACTGCATTTAGTAGAAAGAGATGCTGGGCTTTTTATTAAACCAACCAACTGAAAATCTTAACAAAATATAGGCACATCTGACAAGGTGATGGAGAAATACAAATTTGTTCATTTCTTACGTGAGAATATGGATAATTTGCTTTTGAGGGTCTTGGTATCAAACACTGAGAACAGGAGCACAGGATCAAATAATTAGTTTTTCTATTAATGGGAACGAATATTGGCTTCGCATTCATCTTTTTGTCCCTATTGGATGGCAAAATTATGTTTAAGGAGGAAGTGACCTATTCACTGTATTGTTTTTGAGCAGATGTGAGACACTTTAAAGACGTAATGAGGATACAATTGATAATTCTAGGTATTACACAAATACTTTTACCTTTTGAGAGAATTAATCTTCTATCTTCATTTTGATTCCTTACCAGCATGAGCTAGCCTCATTTGTATATAGAGGATTGTAAAACTTCTTGCCATATTACTGACAAATGACAGTAAGTTTTCAGTGAGAAATGAGTTTTATCTTCAGTTTGACTTATATCGTTGTATTTATCATAAACTTTGGCCATAAATTATCTTATATTAGAGAAAAATTCTTATAGGTTTCTTTTCTACCATGACAACATACAAGACCCTATCTTTAGGACAAACAATGTCATCTTCCCTGGACAATTTTTATTCACTCTTAATATTCAGAATATATGATTTTTATAAAATATTATTTTAAAACATGTACAAAAATAGTTATTTTAAATGACAGAAATATAAAAGTTCCAAATAAGTGGTTATAACTAAATTTGAATTAAAGAGTAAACTAAATTACATTTTATTATAATTCTTTTCAGGTAACAGAAAGAAAGCAACAGTTGGAGAAATGCTTGAAATTGTCCCGTAAGATGCGAAAGGAAATGAATGTCTTGACAGAATGGCTGGCAGCTACAGATATGGAATTGACAAAGAGATCAGCAGTTGAAGGAATGCCTAGTAATTTGGATTCTGAAGTTGCCTGGGGAAAGGTAAAACCTATATCACTGAAGGTTATTTTGAACATACGTGAAAACACATAATAATATAATTTTGTAAGGAAGTATTAACATGTAGCAATAATAGCATTATACATATTAATATTGTTTCATATTCTCTTTCTTAAAAATTAATCTGTGCTTTTCAGGACCATGATAAAACCAATGGTAAGCTTTAGCAGGGGTCTGTCCAAAAGCTTCCTTAGAGTTCAGTCAATTATGAATAAGACCTCAAAAAATACATAGGTCATTAGTCTGAAAATTGGTCCAGAGATGAGATCCTATAATCTACTGGCTTGCCTAAGACCATACTGCCCAGATGAATCCCACAGCCATTAAGAGGGCAAGGACACAGAGATTTAAGACAGTTGGGCTGGACAGGACTTGCAAGATTAGCATATTGCCAAAGTCACATTTCAGAAAGAATCTCAAGGTGTCTATGCAGGGGCTATCATTTCCATCACCAGATGACACAGCAACTTCTGTAATCGTTAGCTGTTAAATTCTTGCCTTTTTTCTGATGGCCAATTATTTCATGCTGGTTAGAACTTAAGTCAAGAGACTCACAGCTTAGTATATTTTTTTTTTACAATTTATTAATTACCAGATTACCTGAAAGTGTGTTGATATAAAGAAAATAGCTGATATTGATAACATGTTTTACCTCAGAATTTGCCACTTTGTTAGGCCATTTTACACCCACTTGATGTTTTAAAGTTACCAAATTAACTAGAGGTATAAGAAGTTTATGCTTTATTTTTAATTCAATGTGGCTATCCAGATTATTCAAAGTTGGGAAATTTTCAGTACCTTATGTAAAAACTTACAATCATATAAATGAGACCCAAACTGAAAACTGTCTTTATGTAGATTCAGAGAACAAGTAGTAATATATTTTGTTACATAAAATGTTTCCAAATAAATAGTAGTGAATTAAATTGTTTTTCTTCTCTTTCAGAATAAATTTAATGTTAGATAGTTATTTAATTATAGTTATTCAGGATCATACATGAGATTACTATAGCAAGGAAGATACAGTCAATACAGGTTAAAACTCACATTAGCCTTTTTTTTTCTTATCATTCAAACATATTACTTGAGGTATTTTTGCATTAGCCTCACCGTGAAATCATTCAGATATTATAAGGTAATGACCTTTGCAGAGGTTTCTAGGTTATCCTTCTCATATAGAAGGCTTGAATAGTCTGGAGAATTGTCTGCTTGTTGAATCTGCCTGGAAAGTATTTTTCATAACGTCAAGGAGCAAAGCTAATGTGAGATCTAGTAGGAATAAAAAAAGCTTAGAAAACTGGAATTTATTTTCTTTCTTTATAGAATAAAGATACTTTATCACTCTATCTAGATCTTTTGAAACACTAAGCTGTTAATGACATACTCTAAAATCTCTTAGTTGTCAAATAAAGTATATTCATTTGCATCTAAATTACAGAACTTTTTTTTTTTTACCAATTTTTTTGGAAGGTTCTCATTATTTCCTTAAAAATAACAATCATAAAAGAATATATGCCCTGCAGATCTAAGTCAGTCACATTTATGATAAGCGTTCTAATATTTTAACATAAAATTCAAACTCTCATATATGAAACCCCATGACTATTGAGTACATTCTCATTTCTCATGGTTTCTTGGTAGGTGGAGAGCTTGATTCAAGCTATAAGTTTCATCTGCTGTTTCAAAAGATAAATGTCAAACAAATTTACAAGAAAAAAACAACCCCATCAAAAAGTGGGTGAAGGACATGAACAGACACTTCTCAAAAGAAGACATTTATGCAGCCAAAAAACACATGAAAAAATGCTCACCATCACTGGCCATCAGAGAAATGCAAATGAAAACCACAATGAGATACCATCTCACACCAGTTAGAATGGCAATCATTAAAAAGTCAGGAAACAACAGGTGCTGGAGAGGATGTGGAGAAATAGGAACACTTTTACACTGTTGGTGGGACTGTAAACTAGTTCAACCCTTGTGGAAGTCAGTGTGGCGATTCCTCAGGGATCTGGAACTAGAAATACCATTTGACCTAGCCATCCCATTACTGGGTATATACCCAAAGGACTATAAATCATGCTGCTGTAAAGACACATGCACACGTATGTTTATTGCGGCACTATTCACAATAGCAAAGACTTAGAACCAAGCCAAATGTCCAACAAAGATAGACTGGATTAAGAAAATGTGGCACATATACACCATGGAACACTATGCAGCCATAAAAAATGATGAGTTCACGTCCTTTGTAGGGACACGGATGAAATTGGAAACCATCATTCTCAGTAAACTATCGCAAGGACAAAAAACCAAACACCGCATATTCTCACTCATAGGTGGGAACTGAACAATGAGAACACATGGACCCAGGAAGGGGAACACCACACTCCAGGGACGGTTGTGGGGTAGGGGGAGGGGGGAGGGATAGCATTAGGAGATATACCTAATGCTAAATGATGAGTTAATGGGTGCAGCACACCAGCATGGCACATGTATACATATGTAACTAACCTGTACATTGTGCACATGTACCCTAAAGCTTAAAGTATAATAATAATAAAATAAAAAAATGTCAAATTTTTAAAAACTAAATTAAATTCATTTAAATGCAGTACATTAAATGTAGTTGTCGATCATTCCAAGAATTTGGAATGTGACTGCAGAAAATTTGAATATCTAGAGTCAATTTCTTTTTATTATTTTTAAAAATTTTTAGATAATTTAATTTATATCTGCTGAAATTCTCTCAGTTCTGTTGACCCAAGAACATTATATTTATTTTCATATGAATGTATTTGAACATCTAGTTTCAAATATTCAAATACATAAAAATGTCAATTACTCGTGAAGTGATTATTTGACCTTTAGTTTATCCAAACAAAGCATAATTTCAAGTACATTGACTACAGTTAAATATTATCGGTTTTATCTTAAAGTATCTTAATTATATTTAATATATATTAAATTCCAGAAAAATTATTTAGTGTGGCTTGAAGAGATACATGTGGCACAACTTGAGAAGCCTAAATAAATTGGAAAACTAGGAAAAGGAAAATTGTAGTAGATAAATAATAAAAAATACGTGCATAGAAATATATCCACAATGTATCAAGGGCGGTGGCATGGACAGGGAACCATAAAGCCACAGATTGGCACCAAGCTTCCTAACAGACAAAACCAAGAAGTAAACATATGTTTGAGACCCAAAGTTTCCAAATTATTAAAATAATAATTAAAATAATTTTAACTTTACTTGTAGTATGTTAGCTTTTTGCTAGAACTTAGTGCCAGAAGAAAATAAATGGGAGGGTCATAAAGGTGAGAAGAAGCTGATTCATATTCTTATAATAAACAATGAGAATGTTTATTTTTTTGTACCATCATGGCTCCATGCAAAAGAAAAATTTATTGCTATAGGGCCATTCAGGAAAAGCAATTCTATGAGAGGAAAAAATATTGGAGCAGAAGTCTAAAGTGGTCTAGTAATTGTTTTCAGATTTTTAGATTCTCTGTTAATTTTTAATTTAGTATAGATACATAGTAGGTGTATATATTTATGAATTATAGGAGATATTTTTATACAGGCATGCAATACATAATTATCACATCATGTAACCTTCTGTGAATATGCTTTCCTGCAACTGAGCTTTTAAGTAGAATTAGGCATCAGAGATTTGAAGGTTATTTTCTCTGAATACAGAAACGAATTTTCTGTATCTTTTTCCTGGAAAGAAGCCAGATTGTTTCTAACTGATAACACATTTGTATACTTGGCCCTATATCTAATTGGAAAGCAGGGCTTCATATTCATGTGTATGTCATAGTACTAGAAGGCTTCAATAGCTAAAAATTTTTGCTAACATAGAGTTTTGGGTTTGAACCAGTCACAGAGAAATTGGCTATTGAGGCTTTTCGTTCCAAGCATAACTGAAGAAAGAAAACTCACCATCAACAACTCAAAATATGTTGACTTCTCTAGCAACCTGTATCAATCTCTCAGTGAATAGATTTATTTGAAAACACAGTTGGGCTATTACTTTAGCTGTAAAAGCTATTGAAAATAAAGCTCAGTAGTACTATCTTACTTGATGATGGCATTGAAAAAGTGAAGTGAGAATGTTTTACAGGGGGCATAAAGTATCAAGTACTGAGTGTGATGAAAATTAATATAGTGGTTAATGATAATACTAAGTCTAAATGTACTAGTTTTTCCTGTGATATGAGAAAACTAGAATTCACTTTTCAAGATCAAAATTAGCAAAGGATTTGGAAGTATTGCTCCAATTGGAGAATCAGAAGTCACCTTAAAAACAGTAGAGATTTTACTAATCTATAGTAGTACAGATTTCATAAAGTCTTCATACGACACAAAAGTTTTAGGGTTTTGGTTTTTAACTAGCCATGTTATATAATCGAGGAAATTTCCTATCCTAAATTAGAAAAGTATAAGGATATTTAAAGTTCAATTCAGTTTTTCTTACATTACGAAGCTGAGAAAAATGAATCTAACTTTAAAATCAAAAGCAATCTAGTCTTCCATGGTCTGGCTTATTGTATTCATGTCACCAATGTTGTTTATCAAAAATCCCTGTCATATCAAATCAAGCCCTTCCACAATGATCTAACACTTAAGTTTTTATGAGAAAAAAAAAAAAAAAACTGGATCCTCTATACTCATTTCACCTCCTTACTGTGGCTGTGGGCAGGCCCCAGATGATGCATTGTCTGTAATACAAACTATGTCGGTGACCACCAAAGCAGCCAGGCATTCTTGCTGTTTCTTCATTTCTTACTAGATTCTGTTATTTAATTAATTTAATAATATTTCATCACCTATCTATAGAGCCATAGTCCATGCGAAATCAGTTTTCCAGTACCACCAAAATTCTAAATGAGATCCCATCAGAACTATCATTTAGGCCTACCATAAAATACACAGAATTAATAAAATGAGACAACCATCATCGTGTGAGCAATACTTAAGTCAGCCCCATGCACCCTCAGAGAGGTACTACTAGCATTGAGATGAATTATTCCAACTTGTAGGGAAACCAAATAGATAATGAAAGAAAGAGTTTATTCTTATTTATTTATTTTGAGATGGTGTCTTGCTCTTGTCACCCAGGCTGGAGTGCAATGGCCCGATCTCAGCTCACTGCAACCTCCGCCTCCCGGGTTCAAGCAATTCTCCTGCCCCAGCCTCCCGGGTAGCTGGGATTACAGACACCTGCCACCATACCCTGCTAATTTTTTGTGTTTGCAGTAGAGGTGGGGTTTCACCATGTTGGTCAGGCTGGTCTTGAACCCCTGACCTCAGGTCATCCACCTGCCTCGGCCTCCCAGAGTGCTGGGATTACAGGTGTGAGTCACCGCACCCAGCCAGAAGAGTTTCTTATACTGGCCAAAAGATCAGTTATGTTCTTTATAAACTTGGCATAGGCTTAGGGAGCAGTTCACCATTTGTTTTCTAATGCTGTCCCCTTTAAAAAAGGAAGGGGAAGGTTGCCTAAAACGATGAAAGAAATGTTATAAAAATCAAGCTTCTTGAGAAATATAGTAAAACTGGAAACACCTTAAATGTTGCAGTGTGGTACCATTTACACAAAGGATAAAATATGTAGAAATATACATTATTTAGTTCTATATAATATATAGTAAAAGCAGAAAGATGTGTGGGAATTAATATAAACTGAATACAGAACAAGAGCTATCTCTGTGAGGAAAGACAAAAGATTTGGGTGGGATATGAACAGGACACTTAAATGATATTTGTAATATTTCATTCCTTAAGATGAGTTATGCATACAGAAGTAATGATTACATTTGGTATACTTTCTATGTGTCTAAAATAACATATTAAGGACATAAGAAAACATACAAAACCAAATGCTTGAGATTTTTCCTTTTGGAAAACCCACTAGCCAGGTTCTGTAAGATAAAGCTTAGTAATTAAGGAACGACTACTTGATGATTATTATTGGCTTCAAAAGAACGTGGCCACTGTTCATCCAGTTTGCCTAAGCATTGGCCAAAGATTCTCCTGCTGGTTGAGCAACAGGACAGGAACCTAGCAGATTAATTTCAGCGAGATGAATAAGGAACATTATCTTCCCAGTTTTTGAAGAGGATGTTTCTGTGGCTTTTTGTTTCTTTATTATCTACATTGAAGCATGATTGACAGATTCTTATCAATGATTTCCTTGTGAAAGTAGAGTCAAGGGAATGAATAGCGCAGACTGAGAACTGAGAATTTTCATCAAAGTGGAACCAAAAGTTAGCCTGTGAATGGTCAGTTTGTGTGGCAGCAGTCCTGTTCTATCCTTAAGAACACTTCTATTCAGAGAGAATCGTTATCAGAGTGGACAGATCTGTAAGTAACTGGGTGAGGTAACATCAGATCTGAAGGTCCTCTGAAAATGATCTTATTTCCCTTTTTTGTAAACAAGAAAACTGTGCAAAAAGCTCCATATCCCTTTCTCTGTTTCTCAATTACTTTCTTTTTAAAATTACTTTAGATTCAGGGGTTACATGTGCAGGTTTGTTACATGGGTATATTGTGTAACAATTCTAAAATTCATATGGAACCAAAAAAAGGCCTGAATAGCTAAAGCAATCCTAAGCCAAAAGAACAAAGTTGAGGGCATTACATTCCCTCACTTCAAAATATACTACAAAGCTGTAGTAACCCAAACAGCATAATACTATTACAGATATAGACACCTAGATCAATGGAACAGAATAGAGAACTCAGAAATAAAGCTGCACACCTACAAGCAACTGATATTTGACAAAGTTGGCACAAATAAGCAACAGAGAAGGGACACCTTATTCATTAAATGTTGCTAGGATAGCTGGCTAGCCATATATAGAGGAATGAACCTGGACCCCTACCTTTCACCATATACAAAAATTAACTCAAGATGGATTAAAGTCTTAAATGTAAGCCCTGAAACTACTAAAACTCCAGAATAAAACCTTGGAAACCTTCTTTTGGACACTGGCTTAGGCAAAGAATTTATGACCAAGACCTCAATGACAAATGCAACAAAAACGAAAATTGACAAATGAGAGTTAATTAAATTAAAGCTTCTGTACAGAAAAAGAAACAATCAACACAGTAAGCAGATAACCTCCTGAATGGGAGAAAATATTTGCAAACTATGCATCTGACAAAAGAATAATATCCAGAATCTATAAGGAACTTAAACTTGTCAACAAGAAATTAAAAAAAAAAAAAACAGATTAAAAACAGGATAACGAACGTGAACAGACACTCCTCAAAAGAAGACATACAAGCGGCCAACAAGCATATGAAAAAATCTTCAGTATCACTAATCATCAGAGAGATGCCAATTAAATCCTAAATAAGATACCATCTCACACCAGTCTGAATGGCTTTTATTAAAAAGTTAGAAAATAACAGATGTTGATTGCTTTCATAGGGTGACCATGATTAGATTTGTAACAGTCATTCACTGCTAAGGATTTCAAAGTCTTGTGGGTCCAGGATCCTCAATATGAGGATTAATGTTACCATGGGAACCATGAAAAGAGCTGACCTAATAGGGGCCATATCAATTCTAGCCAACTTCTTGAGCTTCCTAATAGAGAAGAATGCCTAAGAGACTCTCTCACCAAGAGGAAGGTAAATTAACTAGAGTCAGATAAATGAGAGCAGAGATGGGCAAACTATAATTGGTAGGCGTAATCCCTTCAGCCACCTTCTTTTGTACAGCCGATGGGCTGAAAATTGTTTTTATGTAAATGGTTGGAAAAAATTAAAAGAACTAGATACTTCAGGACACATAAAAATTATTAAAAACGCAAATGTCAGTGTCTGTACATAAGACTTCATTGAAGTGTATCAATTTCTATTTGTTTATTTTTTCTGGTTGCTTTTGTGCTAAAACAGCAGAGTTGAGTAATTGTGAAAGAGACTACATGGCTCACAAAGCCTAGAACTACTATGTGGCCATTCACAGAACATATTCAAACTCCTGAACTAGAGGAAAGCTAATATAGAAGCAGTGCCCTGTTTGACCATAGAATTTTGCCATGTCTTCTTCTTGAGTGAGTATCAGAGGTTTGACATTTCTAGGATCCTTTTGATAGGCCAGTGGCATTGTAGAATTGGTCTTTCCTAAATAGAATGATTCATCTAAGTTTTCTTCATGCTCAAAATTCAATAGTAACATATTCCAAACCATAGCTACTAGAATGCATAGCCCTTCCAAAAGATACTGGATGGTGCATGACACAATTTAAGATGTTTAAAGATACCATCTACTTGAAGAAAATTACGAACTCAAGAATATCTTAGGTATTCTAATTCTTAATGATCCCACAGAGAAAGAATGGGAGAACTTCCAGAAGTAGTTAGGATGTGGTCAGGGTTGATTAACTGAAGGGACAGCTGCAGGTAAGAAAACTGTCCTGTGTCCCCTTACCCTGTGACCATGTTTCCAAATTATAGTTACAGAAATAAAAAGAATACATTTTAAAAGTATGCCAAATTGTTTAAAAGGTAAAGAAAAATTTTTAAAATGGCAGGAGGAAAACCATTTGAGAATATTAACAAATGAGATAAAAGATTGATGACAAAAATTGACAATTTAAATTATTAATGCTAATTGCAACTTCCTTCAGCCACATAGCCCTTTCACTGTATTTTTAAATTCAACCTTCTTCAATCAGAGTAGTATTAAAGAGGGTAAAATTAATGTTAAGATTTTAAAAATATGGATCACTCCTAGCTAGCTGCGTGGTCCAGACAACAGCAATGCCACGAGGCAGCCATCACAGTGATGTTTATCACCCAATAAATGTAGATACTTTTCCTTTTCTGTTAATGGAATTTTCTAGGCTGAGGTGAGAAACACTGATAGCTATAGAATAGAGATGATGGAAGGAAATGGCAAGGCAATCTACAGGAGATTACTAGCACCTGAAGAGTTTGAATACTGGAACTGCACAAGTTCCTTGAGCTGTCATGATAACCCCTACTCTCTTGGACTGTTATGTAGGCAATGATAATTCATTCAGCAAAAGGACAGGGAAAATGTCTGTTTTGGTCTCTGATATTTCCCATGTACATAAGATATTGCCTGACACATAGGACATACTTATGAAATATCTGTTTAAACGTAACTTGCAAATTAAGAGTTGAAAATTATAATGACAAAGCAGTTCTTGAGAGAAGAGAAAAATGCTGATGTGCATTTAAAATTTTACAAGTTTTATAACAAACATAAATAATCACCTGATCAAATGTTCCTGTTTTATAGATGAAAAAATACAAGTCCTGGTACGTAGCAAAACTGTAACTAGAATCTAATACTATGCCTGATTTCAACAGTTTTTTCCACTCTACCAAATTATCATAAGAAGTCTTATTTTCTAGTAATTTTAAAGTAATCTAAGCTTAAAATAACAAAAAGCTACTCATTCACAATAAGAATGAAACAAACCATGGCTAAATTTCAAGTGCAGAAAATATAAGTCCTCATTAAAATAATAAAATGAAAACCAGTGTGTATCTATCACCTATTACAGTCTGTAGTCTGTCCCCACTGGTGTGATTTTAGATTTCAAATATTGTTTGTTATTATCTTAAAATCATTCTGATTAGTTGAGTGTAAGTAAATCAATCTGAATATCCCATTACTGGCCAATATTGTTTAGCATATGAATTGAGCAGGAAAACATAACCATAGGAAAGTAAATATGTATGTGATTAATTAGAGGTTTACTTCCCTGATGATCATTATGTTTGGGAAATACAAGCTTCGACAAAGTCTAATCTATATGATTTTCTGATTTAATCACTAACATTTTATTTCTAATTTTGTTTTAAGCATCAAAAATTCCAACTCAGTTAAATCATTTCGTTCCATTAAACACCTAAATATCCACGGTGTCATCTAAAAGTTCGAATGATAGAATAAGATTTTCTCGAAAAAAAATTTGGTCCTATAGTATGTTCATCCTACCGCCTGTTTTATTAACAGTAGTCTTAGTATGCCAAGAGTTGCCTGAGAGGAACACAAACACACAAACACACACACACACACACACATGCACACAGACACACACACACACACAAATGGTATGAATAAATTTAACTCAAGGTGTTAAATGCAGAATAATCTATGTCTAAATAGCCACTTGTTTAACAAGTTACTACGTTTTTCACATTTATTTTGGAAACAAAGTTTTATAATATTTAACATCAGGAAGAACAATCATTGGTTGTTCAATTATCCTTTGGCTTTCAGTTCACTCTTAGAATTTAATGATTATCACTCAATAAAAACTCAGAATGCATCTTTCTTTTTGCCTGTGGTTTTCAACATTGGTTGCACATCAGAATCACTCGAGAAACTTGAAAATATACCAATGTTTGGGGCCTACTTCCTGAGATTCTGATTTAATTGGTCTAACTGTAACTAGCTCTCTTATTCAGCAATGTTGAGAATCACTAGATAATGTGATACAAGATCCGCGAATTTCAAGCTGTCTGATGAGAGCCTAAATTCAGTTCAGTCAACCATGTCTTGTATATATATATATTTTTTTTTAATAACAGTCAGCTTTCACAGTTTAAAGAGATCTGCTTTCTGTTCCTAGATTATCTGGATAACTGCCTCAACTCATCATTCCTCTTAGCCATAAAAATATAAGAACTATTATTTACTCTGAAGTCTGTTATACTCTCATTCCCCTGAAAAATTGTGTATCTTTTTTTTTAAAGTGAGCACAGTAATTTATCTGTGAAGTGAAATAACACTAGCAGATCATTAACTTGGTGCAATGAATGCATCAAGCAGCTGTTACTTAGAAAATAGAACATCTGTTAAATGCCATTGGAGTCACTATTCACTGTCATTATAGTAAGAGTTGTTATTTCTGTTTGGTTCATTCTGCTTTCATGAAGTTCTTCTTTAATAAACAAGGCATTATTATTAAAAAGTCAATACACATTGCTATAGAATCCACTATTTAATGGTTTATGTTCTTTTTGAATTTATCATTATATTATTCTGTCACATTATCCTAATAGTAAAATATGTCCTAAACCTCTAGCCATGACAGAGTAATGTTGGGGGCTGAAAAGCAATTAGCATCTCATTTCCTCATGTTTAAGACATGTCAGATTGTGTGATGCACCACTGATATGATTACAGCTGCTGAGAATTAAAAAAAAAAAACACTACCACTTTCAAGGTAAACCTAAATTGTATGTTACATCCCAATTTCTGAATCCGTAAAATGTGACAAATGCACATCTTAGAATTGCAGTAAAATGGCAATGTATTCCTTTTCTTTCCATATATATGTTACAAGGTGAAAGAACTCTCTCCTGTTCCCTGTGATCAGAAATGGTATAATATTTGCAAATACTAAGTGCAGAATTCACCTGGGTAGGGGGACCTCTCAAGATGCCTTTTATGGATGCTTTAGTTAGCCTTTTATTCATATTACAGGGAACATGCGTAAGAGAAAGGAATAGCTAAAATAAGCCCGAATTTAATTGAGTCCTAGTAAAGGGAGGAATCTATAAGGAAATGATGTTAAGGTACATAGTTAAATAAATGTGGTGCTGATTGAAGATAGGCTCTAGAGAACAGGACACTCTTAAGATAATAAAATTTGTTTAAAAAGAGTGGGTGGAAATAACAGATCGGACAGAGAAGTTATCTTAAGAATATAAGTCCCTGAGAAATTCCAAGAAAATCTGTGGAAGGTCTTGGAAAACTTGTGAAAATACAAAATGGGTGAAGGAGAGAATAGAGGTTAAGTGAGCTACATTTCTTTACCCCTGAAGGGAAATGTTTGTAAAGGTGTTCCTATGGGGCCAGATGATTGTTCCAATGATTTTTACCGTTCTACCATTAAATAAAAATAATGAAAAAATGCTGATGGTATTATCAGCAGAGACCAATGGAGAAGGTTTTTCCATCTTGCTGCTGTATCAGCGAAGTGAGCTGATAGCTGAACCCTGAACCTAACATGCCTTTTTAAATTTCTACAAGCAATTAAACTTGTAGATATGGGGAATGAATCAGAATGCATTCTTCATCCTTCCCATCAACATGGGGTATGACTTCACCGGAATAAATTAACTCATTATACTCATTCTTTTATAATAAGGAAATTAGAGTAGCATTTACAAATTATGGCTAAGAAGTAGACAGCAAATTTGTTTGAAATCATGGAAGTTAGTGCTTAGTATTTGGACTACTTATTCTGGAGCTATCAAATGTTACAAAGTAACATATGGAAAATAAATAATATGTTAGACATTGTGGCAATTTATAGTTTAATCAGATTTTACTTATGTCGGATATTTTCCCGTCTATCATAAAAACCCTTAGTGCCAAGTATATATTTGCATTCAACTTCTCTTGAATCTCCTGCAGGTGGACTTACAATCATGTAATAGGTCAAATTAAAACTGAGTGTACACAATCTTGCTTTTTCTTCAGCCCTAAAATCGATCCTAGCAGCAATCACATTACTACATGATTGAAAAACCTGAAGTGTCTGAGTTATAATTTAGTGAATTGAGTCATTGAATTTGAACTTGCTCCTTCAGAAGAGTAGATCTTCTAGAACCCTCTCCACTTCTCACCTCACAAGGCAGAAGAAGGCATGTATGCTGAGAATCAGATGCTCTTGAAAAGGAGGAAATGCCATATATGTTCAGCTGTTTCTTTCCTTCTCGCCAACCCTGTAAATAAGGAGCTCCCTTTGAGAGGAATGAGTACAGGTATAAAGAGAATGGCCAAGGCAATAGCTCTAGGTTGGTTCTCCATACATCTGAAAATGCAGACATTCTTCTGTTATGGGAAACTATTAGAGCCAGAGAAAATGGTTCATCAACAACCTCATCAAATGTATGCTTTTAGTTTACAATAAGGATTCCCTGTTCCTCTATGGCAGCCTTTTATTCTTTCATACCTTCTTGTTGCTTCGTACCTTGTCTTTAGTGAATCCAAACCATCCCATGCTTTATGGCACACTCCACCTTCAAGTGTCACCTTTCCCTTGTAGTCATTCATGCTTATTCCAGCCATGGCTCATCTGTTTCCAAAAAAAATGTGATTTTTTTTCTAATATGATATCAAATTGTTTTATTGCATTTAAGCTTTCCTCTGCAGCTACACTGTAGGCATGATTAGAGTGAGGTTTGCAAAGATGACCTCTTTCCTCATCTCTGGCAGTGAATAGTACAGTACAGAGTGGATATTAGGCACCTGATATACATTGGTCAATTAATATTTGAGATCTCCAGAAAGCAAGCTCAGCATAGTATTTAAAGGCTAAGTCTTATTTAAGTCTTATTTCTTAAGTCATACCTTTGATTAAAAACACATCTGAGGGAAAGATTTAAGGCCTACTAAATTAACACAATATTTTTTCCTAACCCAAAACAGCACATATACAAATGATTGAATACTGGTTTATTGTTGAATAGCATACATAAAGGTTTAACTCTAGGTCTCTTTTTTTACAGAGTGTAAATTTTCCTATGAATCACTTTTGACCATTAGCAGTTATAATCCACCATAATATCACTGCTTTTTTCAAATACAAGTTGATGATGGTGATAACTTGAACATATTTTAGTTTTAATTTATAATTTTGTGGAACTTAAGGAGACACTAGAAATTAGTCCGTATTTCCTATTTTGCTCCCATCAACTGAACATCACTGGACATTATTTAAATTAGCTGGAGGAATTTGGCCAGATGTTGACACATAATAGTTTTTGTGAGCCAGGAACTACCTGCAACATTATCCCCTAAGTTCATAACTTTTCTGATCTCTTCTGAGTTTTGGAAAATTCCATTGCCTTTAATTGCATTGCTTGTCATGTAAGAAACAAAAATGTATGTACACAATAACTTTTTACATTGATGCTAAAATATAGTGTCATCTTTATGAAGACATATTAAGAGACAATTAGTAATCCAAATATAAATTAAGCTTCAACTTTGTGAAGTGTTACCTTTGTGAATAAATCAACTACAGTGACATGCCACTAGACTGGAATATAGAAAGTAGATAATTCTCGTTTGCATATATGTCCATCTCTTTGACAAACTCATACTTGAATATAAGTTTTTGAAGGATGGGGACTTCTCTACCATTTTATCCCACAGTGCCTAGTAACAATGGCTAACATCTATGGTTGTAGAGGTTGTATACTACAAAAGGGTGAAGACAAAGTATTAAAAGGGATAAAATCTAGTCTATGTCTACTCTGAAGTCAAGCTCTAAAGGGGCTGTGTCTAACCGAATGAGAGACTTCTAATAATCTCTCAAAATATATTGAGGAGAATTACATATGACTCTGCTACAGTAGTAACTGGCATATAATAGGAGCTCAGGTAACACTTATGATTGATAAATGAAGAAATTGCTTTTATGAATTGCTAAGCTCACACATCTGCAACAAATAGCACCTATATATGAAGAACCCTATGCATGATAGCTGTCGAGTTCACCTGGCGTTAAGTACCTTAATTTCAGGCATGTTTGTATTTAAAAAATGTAACATAGAACAATATCTTAGAATTGAAGAAACAATGTTTCTGTCTTGCATGAAAATTTTTATACATTGTTTCCTCATTTATTTCTCCTGTTTATCTGATGCCAAAGGCAAAACCAAAACAAAAAGTATGAGAAGTGATTTCGAGTGTACCAGGACCTGATGGTGTGGCAGAAAGACAGCCACAGGACTACTTAGGTGTATTATAAAGATAGAAAAGACATGTTGAGAGCGATTCTATGAGGCCAGCCTCTACCTAGTTTCTTACTCTTGTACTGTGATTTTTTTCTTAAGAAATTAGATGTAGGCTGGCGTTACAGAGCTGCTCCTTGTGTGTTTATTAATTGATTATTTGTAGCTGGACTTCCTCTACTTTCCTGTTTTTGCTGTTTCTCAATGATTTTGTTTTGCTTTGGCTTTCTGTGATTAAGACATCAGCTCCACTCGCAAATAGCTTTTCAACTCGAGTGCCAATCACAGTCTCTGTATCTGTTAACCTTATTGAGAAAGGAGGAAAAGGGTCTGTTGGGCTCTGGCTCAGCTCTCTGTGAATGTCCCACAGCTGGCTAACTAGACAGGCAGGGAAAGAACCAGGCACAGACTCAGTGGAATGCAGAGTGGCCACGTTGTCTGTCAGCCATGCCACGTACCAGGAAAGGGGCTTTATGCAGGGCAGGTAGTAAACATTTGTACTAAGATCACTTTTTCCATCACTACTGTCTATATTTTTTCATGTTAAATGTGATTGTTTCCATGTTTTATAAATCACCTCTTAGGAAATAGTGATATTCTGTTAGGAGATTTTAGTCTAGGGTATGTGGATAGAATTAAGCTCTGTGAACTTGGATTGGAGGAAAACTATATCTTTATTTGTATTCAATTAAAACCAAAAGTAAGCATTTTTTTCCGTTATAGATGTGAGCAACAAACTGCAGCAATAGAAATACCCATGAGTTTGTCACTAATAGAAATGACAGATACTTTTATAACATGTTCCAGACATTGTACATACTTAAAAATACCAGTTATGCTCATCATCACTACATTGAAATTATGCTAAAGAACTGATGCTAGATCTTGTTAATTAACATATTAGGAAATAAAACACGTATTACTACGTCACAAATATTTAAAAAATGTTTTGCACATTGTATTTCAGTGTAATTGTTTTCATTTAAAATCCTGTGTATTTTGTTTTATGCGTTTAAAAGTATTATTATGAGAAAGGGTTTTTAAACTTAAACAGATGCCGGAAAGATCCTCGGCACTAAAAGGCTAAAAAATCCCTGCTGCAGAAATACAGTAGCACCATACTGTAGAATTTTCTAAAGGCAGTTTCTTATTTGTGGATGGGTTTTCAAATATCTGCCTTTAGCCACTACATGTACAAATTAAGTAAATATAATTATATTTAGTTGAACAGTATGTATGTTTATTAAATATTTATAATGAAAAATAAGACACGAATTATGCTTATGTACATATATATGTTCATAGTTACCCAATAATCAAGCTTCAATATATATGGTATGGTTTTCATGATTCATTAATACATAGTTATAGGTTTAAAACCTTGCAAAATCATAGTAACCATACAGAAAGCCATTTCATAAGCATTAAATCTCAAGACTACAAGATATTACTTGAAGGTCATTGCTCTCCTTTTCACAGGCTACTCAAAAAGAGATTGAGAAACAGAAGGTGCACCTGAAGAGTATCACAGAGGTAGGAGAGGCCTTGAAAACAGTTTTGGGCAAGAAGGAGACGTTGGTGGAAGATAAACTCAGTCTTCTGAATAGTAACTGGATAGCTGTCACCTCCCGAGCAGAAGAGTGGTTAAATCTTTTGTTGGTAAGAGAAAAGGCTAGAAGCTTTTACACCCTTCTCTGTCACAAGAAAAAGATACATAAGTGACCGGTAACAATTCTGTGTTTGAAAATTTCTCAATTCCACATATATGCTGGCTCTTAATTCAATATCTGTAACAATATTTTAATATATTTTCTTTATATTTCTGCAATATTCTGTATGAAAATACCACTTAAAACTAATCTGAATGAAACTGTATTGTTGTCTTTTAAACATTTTAGAACATAGGAAAAATTCTTTAATAATATTGTCTAACCAATAATGCCATGGTGTGTCTCTGTACAATTAAGGAATACCAGAAACACATGGAAACTTTTGACCAGAATGTGGACCACATCACAAAGTGGATCATTCAGGCTGACACACTTTTGGATGAATTGGAGAAAAAGAAACCCCAGCAAAAAGAAGACGTGCTTAAGGTAGCAAATAAAATATGAAAAGTAATGTCCAAATTGTACAACTGTTACTTCAATCATCTTTGTCCTAAAAGATACTAAGGACGTCTTAATAAGAGTAAAACAATCCTTTCTTCCTTTATCTTTCCCTTTTTCCTTCCTTCCCCCTTTGAATGGAAATTAATGATTTTGAAGAGTTCTGTAATGTGGGTATCTGTTCAAATCCATCACTCAGTTAATTATACCCAATGTAAACTCCGTTCAGAAAGAGATTCCAAGATTTATTTTGAAATCATATTGCAAATTTCTGCCTTTGTCAATGGTGGTACTACATTCTTGTGTCTAACACAAAGAACAATCTGACGCTATCATTCATTTAGCCCATCTGAATGAACACCTGAAATCCAATCAGCTGATTTTTTTTGCCTATGCCATATCCAAATCTTGGTAATTAGTCTTAATGTTGGGCTTATGTAAAACTGAGGTTTTCATTTTTAACTACATGTAAACTAGGCTTTGGGTTCTTTCTTTTAGTATCAAAACTGACTGTTAGGATGCCCTGTCTTCTTTTCCAAGGGGAACTTAATCTTTTCTTTAAAAAATGATTCCGATAAAAGGGTATGAGAGGTATAATATGCAAATATACCTTATTGACACTACATTGTTTCTATTTGATGATGTCTCCTTTCCCAATTAAATAGGTAAAGTTGAATTTTAACAGCTCTCTTTTAAATAAACATTTTTTATTTTGTTTTGCTGGAATGTTTGATAAATTTATTGATTAGTTGTTTACTATTTAAAGAAAACTCAAAAATTATGTTTGTTTCTATGCAATTTATTTTTATGCCTCCGATATTTTCCACAGATTACAATATACCTTTAATGAAAAACTATAAATGCATTCCAAGCTATCCCCAAAACACATTTATGCCATTGTCTGAAGCTTATTTTGATGTGGATCTGTATTGTGCTCTTCATTATCCCTTGATGTATAGTCAGAGATGTCATCTTATGGTGAATTTCCTTCAAGGCTTTTTGAATAATAGGGTCTGAGTTATTTAACTTCAACCTCTGTGACCCGGCAGGTCAGGAAGAACATTCCTCAGTACCTCTGTATGTGACACAAAATTCGTATGTGTTAGAAAATCACTTTTTTTTTCTTATGACACTCAATGTAATAAGAGGAACTTGAAAGTGCTAGGAAGGAATAGAAAAGTGTTCTTCAGCTACCTGCCCTCCTGAGCACATACTTAGTTTATTCCACAACTATTAAATTCAGTAACGATATAATAAAATAAGACTAAATAGAATATATTATGATAGTTGCAACAACATAGTTGGGAAAACATCCCTGTCCTTCCACAGACTAAATAAACATTTTAAACAGACATGCATCGAACTTAAGGACAGTGATCTATTTTTCTGAAATCACACGCATTTTCATTTTACTCCTGTTTTATGGAAGTTGTGGTTTTATCTCCCTTTCTGTTTTCTGCATGTGCTTGCTCTCATTTTCTTACTTTCTCTCTCTCTCTTTCTCACTCGCTCTCTCGCTCACTTGCTCACTCGCTCTGTTTCGCTCTCTATTTCTATGTTGACCTTCATTAATTACTAACTTCAAGTCCTATCTCTTGCTCATGGAATATAGCGTTTAAAGGCAGAACTGAATGACATACGCCCAAAGGTGGACTCTACACGTGACCAAGCAGCAAACTTGATGGCAAACCGCGGTGACCACTGCAGGAAATTAGTAGAGCCCCAAATCTCAGAGCTCAACCATCGATTTGCAGCCATTTCACACAGAATTAAGACTGGAAAGGTAGGAAGATCTACTCCAAGGTGGAAACTAGTGCTAAATGATCTCTTGAGAAGGTTGCGCAGTACTCTGAAAGGGGCAAGTAGACCCCACAGCAAGGTTTTCAAAAGGAAAATGAAGGCCAAAATGTATTTAAGGAAATTTTACCACTGATTATAATGGGAGATAAATGCCCCCCACCCCCCATCTCCGTCTCTCTCTGTCTCTCTCTGTCTCTCTTTCTCTCTCATCTTTTTCTGCCACAGATATTCTAGAACTGCATTCTATACTACAGTTTACATACGTACTTTCAGGAGTCACCTACAGAAAAAATAACAAATAGCATGCTGAAGGCCAAAAAAATAAATAAATAAAACCAAAAGCACACAAGTCATCCATCAAAAGAAAGCACTACCGATAAATTTTGCCAAAAGCACTACTGATACAATATTGCTTGTATGTAATGTGGATCAAATAACCAAAATGAGGCCTTGTATATCTTCTGCACGATCTAGGGTGTTTGTACCTCTTTACTGGTTGTGCAAGTGTGTATATTTAACTTGCTTTTGCTAGTTGTAGACACTGTGACAAAATTCATTAGGCTATAATGAAATGATCAAGCCGTGAAAACAAATCATTGCAAAGCTTACATATCCTAATTTTTGTAATTTTATATGCCTATTTATATACTGTTTAAGAAGAACCAGGGAATATGGAACTTTTGCATGATAGACTTTATATTTGTGTATGATTTGACAAAGACAAAGTCTTATTTAATAAGTAGTTTGCAAAAATGTATCAATATAGTGTTACAGAATTTCAACTCTTTGAGAAGATTTGAAATGCAAGTAATTACCTTGAAATTTATATACTGTAGTTTGATAAATTTTCAATATATATGATATACTTTCAAACATAAAAATGTATATAAAATCAATATACGTATTTAGGTACATAGATAATTGTTAGAAATAATCTGAAATGAGAAAACATTGGAGTATTTATGAGAAAATATGATGTAATGTGTCAGGTAAGTGTTGATTCCTGGAAAAATAGAAGAACATTTTCAAAAAGTATTTTGATAGATATAAGCAACCAGTAATAGCATGGTTTCACAGTTGCTGCACTTTCTAAGGCATTACAGTGTCTTATCATGTTATATAATAATACGTATTTAAAGTAGTTTTCAAAATAAGTGAAATGTGACATAATAAATTCTAAGTAGTTTAGCTTGTATGCTTGAGACACAGTTACCCTTCAAAATTCACCTTCCCAAATTAAAAAGTTGTTAGTTTACCTTAATTCATTGCAAGTTATTTTTAACAGTTAACTACTTAGTTCTCTTGCACTCTCTCTCTCCATACATAGAGACCTTATATAGTTGACTTTTAAAAGGCTGTATTCTCTACATATGGAGAGAGACAACATGAGAGAACTAAGTAGTTAACTGTCACAAATATATATATTTGAGTCATTCGTTATCACCTGCAAAAAAATGTGACAGGCGCTTACAATTGATTAGAGTATAGTTTTGAAAGAATGCATTGTTACTTACAAAGACAATTGTTTTTACTTCTGAAGATATCAATGGCTTATGTAATAACTAGACAATCAATGGAGATTTATTTCAGTCATTAAAAAAATGCTACTAGTTCATTACTAAGATAGAGACACATACACATGCACATTTTAATAAATCACTAAGCTATAGAATATTTAAGAGAAAATAAGGTATCATCTTTGGATAAATTGTGTTACAAGATTGTGATTCACAGATATTAAAAAATGGGTAGAATTTGCTCTCCATCACAGATGTGACAGACCCAGCCAATACACGTTTGTGACCAAGACAAGTTTGTGAGTTTTCATTTCACATTCTGCATGAATTTGTAAGTATACTTCTGGAAATCATGCATAAAGTGATCCACTCTATGTACTTTTATTTTCCCTAGCAACGTAAGGCATAAGAAATTTCAAATGAATATTCATTTATTATGATTATTAGCATTTTTTTTTTGTGGTAGAGATTCTCTCTGTTGCCCAGGCTGGAGTGCAGTGGCATAACCTCAGCTCAACCCTCTGCCTCCTGGAATCAAGTGATTCTCCTGCCTCAGCCTCCCAGGTAGCTGGGATTACAGGCGGGCGCCACACCACCTGGCTAATTTTTGTATTTTAGCAGAGATGTGGTTTCATCATGTTGGCCAGGCTGGTCTGGAACTCCTGACCTCAAGTGATCCACCTGCCTCAGCCTCCCAAAGTGCTGGGATTACAAGTGTGAACCACTGTGCCTGGCCCAATATTTTCAATGATATGTTAATTAACAAAATAATCACGTTTGCTTTTCAAAGTATTTGTTTTTCTCTAAATTAGTAAAGTCAGCTGAGTGTAATAGTGACCCCATTTTAGGGCTCTGAAGAGATAATTATGCTCTGTTATCATGATGAAATGAAAAACACAGAAATAAAGCATATCTGACACTTTGCTTATATATTCATTGCATCACCTAATGGGATTGAGCTTCCATTGTGTTAGAGATTGTGGTGAGAAGATAAAAGGGTGTAAAGATCCTTTCTTAAGAAATATGTTTACAAACAGAAATGAATACTTAATATAATCATAAAATATGTTTAACACTAATTCATCTTCATGGGGATGTTCAAATAATGGTGAGATAATCTCAGCAGAGAGAGCAATAGATTTAGGAGGTAATCTCAGCAGAGAAAACAGTGCATTTAGAAGATTGAGGTTTAGTCCTAACTTTTTCAGTAGTAGCCAGAATATGTGATTTCTCTGCATATCCATTTTATTGTTTGTAAGATGAGGAAGTTAAAATAGATTAACAATTTTTAAAAGAAAACCTATCCTGCCCAAAATATTATTATTTAAAATAAAATATTAAATTTAAATAATATTTAATATTAAAATCATATGATTTAAAATAAAATTAATAAATTGGAAAATAATAGAGTTACTAGATGGGGGAAATATCTGCCATTTTATCTTTCTCCTTCCTATGATTGAATTCAGGAAATAGAAATTATGCTGATAGAACATGGTTTTAAATTTCTAGATTAGTTCATAAATCTCTGCTCTGAAGGGGGTGGGTCGCCCCTTCACAACTGTGGGTGTTTCTCGTTGGGTGGAACGAGAGACTTGGAAAAGGAAAAGACACAGAGACAAAGTGTAGAGGAAGAAATAAGGGGACCCAGGGGACCAGCGTTCAGCATATGGAGGATCCCCCTGGCTTCTGAGTTCCCTTAGTATTTATTACGGTGTTTTTCAGAGAGGGGGATGTGTCATGGTCACAAGACAATAGTGGGGAGAGGGTCAGCAGACAAACACCTTAACAAAGGTCTTTGCATCATAGACAAGGTAAAGAATCAAGTGCTGTGCTTTAGATATGCATCCATATAAACATCTCAATGCTTTGTTAAGCAGTATTGCTGCCCGCATGTCTCACCTTCAGCCCTAAGGCGGTTTTTCCCTATCTCAGTAGATAGAACTTACAATCGGGTTTTATACCGAGACATTCCATTGCCCAGGGACGGGCAGGAGACAGATGCCTTCGTCTTGTCTCAACTGTAAGAGGCATGCCTTCCTCTTATACTAATCCTCCTCAGCACAGACCCTTTACGGGTGTCGGGCTGGGGGACGGTCAGGTCTTTCCCTTCCCACGAGGCCATATTTCAGACTATCACATGGGGAGAAACCTTGGACAATACCTGGCTTTCCTAGGTAGAGGTCCCTGCGGCCTTCCGCAGTTTTTGTGTCCCTGGGTACTTGAGATTAGGGAGTGGTGATGACTCTTAAGGAGCATGCTGCCTTCAAGCATTTGTTTAACAATGCACATCTTGCACAACCCTTAATCCATTTAACCTTGAGTTTGACACAGCACATGTTTTAGAGAGCACGGGGTTGGGGGTAAGGTCACAGATTAACAGCATCTCAAGGCGGAAGAATTTTTCTTAATACAGAGCAAAATGGAGTCTCTTATGTCTACTTCTTTCTATACAGACATATTAACAATCTGATCTCTCTTGCTTTTCCCCACACTGCTCGTTCTAAAATTTGAATATTCAGTAATCTTTTGTTGATTACAACAAGGAATTTAAAACATTTAATGTCTTGTGTGTGTTTGCTTTGGAGTAGGGAAGTGCTGAAATGCTGGAAGTTTTAGGGGGTAGCCTTTGATCTCAAAATCAGGTTTCTTTATAGTAGGGGTTATACAGGATAATATTAGGTTAGAATATGGCTTTTCTATGGTCGAGTCTATGTGTAAGTTTCATGGAAGAGTAACCTGGGGAAAAAAAAAACTATGGTGATAAAAAAAAAAAGTAGATTGGGATTGAACACGGGTAGATCATAGACTCATTGTAATCACTAATTTCAGTATAGCCTTTAGAACATAACTCTAAAGGGCCCTTGAATAGAGAAATAACTTATGCTGAAGATTTACTATTTGGTGAAGAATACAAAGTGGGGTACTCCCATGTCTCCTGCCAGGACTGTTCATGACAAGGAATTCCGAAGCCCAGAAAGCAATGAATAAAGGGATCCTCAGTTCAAATTGACTGAGGACTTGATTGTCCAAGTGCAGCTCTCTGTAATGTTAATTTTGGCCCTCAACAAGGAGCAGTATGGTGAGAGCAAAAAGTCCTTAACTTCAAGCCACAAGACCTGCTTTGAGTACTAGCTGAGCACATTACTACTTAGTGATTTTGGATATGCCTCTTTACCTCTCAGAGCCTCATTTCTAGCTACAAAATTAGGGAGATGATGCCTGTTTTATTTTAATCGAAAGATTGTAATGAGGATCAAATTATGTAAATGTATGTAAAAACATACATTTAAAATGTATTAATCAGTGTATAGATATGAAATGGTTAAAAATAATTAATATCAATAGTTATTTCCATCGTTATGTATATTAGACTTGAATGGCCAAATTTGGGGGTTTAAGACAAAAACTGATGGAAAAAAATGAAAGAACTGCTGATTTTCTATGGTCTCTGCTGTAATCGACTGGAGTCAGAAAATCGTGCCTTTGCTATTTTCCTGACAAAGACCAGCCTTAAAGATAATCAAGTGGATGAATTTAAGAACTACTAGGGACTTATGTTTGTCCCATATACGCCCCTTAAAATACATAAAAATGCTGCCTATTCCCATTTTATTGAGGTTACCTAAGAGTATCCAATGACTTTGAAAAAAGAGTATTTTTTCCTAATCTATGTGAAATCAATGTGAGGAAATGGCAATTTTAATGGGGAGGATCAGAATTATAACAGTGAATCAGAGATAATCTTAGAACCCTGAGTAAAACTGATAGAATCAATGAGGAGAGACTCCTTGTCTCAACTGTCTCTGTTTTAAGGCATCTGAGCATAGTGACATGGCTGATGGCAAGGGGGATACCATCGGGAAAATAAGGTGATAGGAGACAGAAGTATAGGAAGGGGCATGGGAAGATAAAAATAAACTGATTATTTATTCATATTAATTATAACAGTTCTACCCCTCTCCATCCCTCTAGAAGCCAAGTTGGAGAAGGGGAGTCAGCAATTTGGGAGTGATGCTAGTTGGGGTATATCTAAAAGCACTAATGAGTGAAGACTTGAGAAACGGGATTAATCAGGATGAATTCTCACCAACCATATATTATTTTCCAATAACAGTGTTTGGTAGTGTGGGGGATCTATTGCTAGGTAAGATACGACGGATTCAAGGAGCTTACTGTTTGATAGGGCAAGATGTGTTCATGGATACTAGATTGAGAGTGAGTGCATGGTAAGTGAGTTTAGCAGCCACTCCAGCAACACAGAGGAGGTAACAATTCAGCATAAACATATGAAAAAGCTTAGGAGCATACAGTGTGTTCAATGAAGAGTGAGTTCCTTTAGTTTTCAGAATAGAGGACATGGAAGACAAAACTTAGTTGTGGATGATAAGGCTGAAGATTATGGCTAGACACAGTGTGAAGAGGTCGTGGACAGCCAGACTAATCATTCATGCTTAATTCAGTATGCAATGAAGAGTACTTGATGTGCTCTGTGTGTGTGTGTGTGTGTATGCACTGTTGAGAAATTAGTCCAGTGATAGTTGTGAGGAGAATTCCACTGAATAATGACATGAAGTTCGGGAGCTATTGCAGTAGTCTAGATGAGATACACTGATGACCTCAAATAAACGGATAGCTATGGGAGTGGAAAGGAAGTTTCAGTCTAGAGCAGTAAATCTTTTGTATGCACTTGGATGAATTGCTAAAACCAGTGTGCTGGGCCCCACACTCAGAGCTTCTGACTCACTAGGTCTGGAGTGGAGCACAAGAGTTTGTTTGCATTTCTAACATTTTTCTAGGTCAGATTGATGCTGAAGGTCTAGGGACCACGCTTAGAGAACTGCTGCTCTAGAGATATTTAGAGGTAGCCTAGAGTTAAGTCATTACATACAAGGACCCAAGAAGATGATGAACTCAAAAATGACTCCACATTTAACTCTGATTGACTAGGAAAGTCTGCAGACAAATTCCAATAATAGGCCTGGTGCGGTGGCTCACGCCTGCAATCCCAACACTTTGGGAGGCCGAGGCAGGCAGATCATCTGAAGTCAGGAGTTGAAGATCAACCTGGCCAACATGGCAAAACCCCCTCTCTACTAAAAATACAAAAATTAGCTGGGCATGGTGGCGGGCGCCTGTAATCCCAGCTACTTGGGAGGCTGAGGGGGGAAATTGTTTGAACCCGGGAGGCGGAGGTTGCAGTGAGCCGAGATCGCGACACTGCACCCCAGCCTGGGTGACAGAGTGAGATTCCATCTCAAAAATAAAAAGAAAAACAATTTCAATAATAAAATATACATCATGTTATATTTTTATTGTTGTCGTAATACTTAGCTGCAAAATAATTTTGACTAAACAAAGTTTAGGTATGTCCTATTAATAAAGGCAGTTATTTTACTTGTTACAAAATATTATGTAATTTATACATAAAATTTGCTTAGATTGTATTTTTCTAGAGATTTAGATATACTTCACTGTTCTAAGGAGCTGAAATGTTAAATTATTTATTCTGAAATTGATACTAACCAGAAAAAAGTGAAATTATTTTCTCTGACTTTGATCCTTTACTAAGACTTATTTGCTATAGGATATATCTGGCATATGTTCTTTAATTTCCATATAGGCCTTGAAAATTGCTACTAAAATTCATGTAGCAGTTTCTGTATATATGTATTGCAACTGTAATATGAAATTTGGACAATCAGGCATCAAATACTTAAATATTCATTGTTTGATTGCTGTAATAATTATAAATTATCAAGTTTTTTTTTTTTTTACTTCCAATCAGTGTCAGAAGATATAAAAGTAATCACTCTTTGGATAAGAGACTTTCACAAGTTTATAGGAGGCTGGGAGAGAGTCAGTGACCTTCCCATGTAATATAAGAAAAAGAAACAAATGATTGGGCCTAATCTGTCTCAAAATATGGTTCTATGTGTGGAAAATAATTAATCAGTGATTTAATTATTTTGGCTCTCCTAAACTTCGGTGGGAAATAAATGATGCATTTTATAAATGGGATCTAGAAGGTCCAATGAAGATTTATTGGACTGAAAAATTTTAATTAAAGCTTAATTTTCTGTAGTCAGATTTATCAATGCAAATATATTGATATTTTGCACTCTGTTTCTGATCATATTATAACTTAACACCTATGATTGAAAATAATATTGTTTATTAATTGGAACAGTATTCTTGCTATATATATTCTTTTAATTTTAATTTTCTTAATTTTTGTAGGTACATTGTAGGTATATAAATATTCATTTTTAGTAAAATTTTCTATAAAAAACAGATGAAAACTGAGGTGAAGACTTGTAAATATGGCATAATTTGTAGAGCGTTAAATATGTAATATTTACAACTAATATCTTCAGGTAATAGTAACAGATCACTAGTCAAACTATATAATATCTGCAAATTTTATTTTACTAAAATGAATAAGAAAAATATGAACCTAACAACATAATTCTTATGCTAGCCTATTTTTTCCACATGTGTGATTGGTTATCCCTATAACAAGGTTAAGTCCATTGAAACTTCGCTAATAAATCCCTTTGTTAACCATGTAAAATATTTTTAAAATAGATGTGTAATTGAGTTTGGTGAGCAGTGTCATTTGATAAAACTATCTGGGTCTTGTTAGCATAACATTCGAAATAATTAAAGCTATTTGATAAAGGGAAATTAGTCCCCTGATCAGTGTCAGTAGATGAAAAGCAATTTTGCTTTGGACCAGAGACTTTCAGATGTTTATAGGTTATGAGAGTGTCAGTGAGTTGACCAAGTTCTCACAGTTAGACAGTCTGGTTAGCAAATACTAGATCTCAGTCCATTGCTTTGTCCACTTCAATACGCTGACTCAGCATAGTTCACTGCCTCTATGTCATCAAGTATTTTTTGTTGGTCTACTATGTGTTAGTATAAACATACCCAATTTCACTTCAAATACAGTGATTCCGTTATACTTTTTGTATTAAAAATGACAAGAACAAAAGGTGGCAGGGAGGAAGAAATGGAAGAAGGAAGGGGGAATGGAAGAAATAAAACTGGAAAACAACCTAAGTAAATCAAAAGAAAGTTTAAAATACAAAATTGCTTAAAGTGTTATGTTTTGACTTTTATCTCTCTCCCCCATGTATTTTAGATTTGAATGTTTTCCTCTTTTAATTCATTTCCTACTCCAGAAACTCATGTAATCATGAAATAGAGAAATATTCTAAGTTAAATTTTATAAAAGGTAGACGGTAGGCAGCAGATTCTTGACCCATGAATATATTTTGCATCCAATTTTAAAATGTGTAAGCATGAAATTAACCTCATCGATACAAAATCAGTTGAAATCTGGGTAATATCCTCTAATTAGCCTCACAAATTGGTCACATTTTCACATTTTTATCATCAAAGCATTAAAGGTAAACCAGTACTTTACCTATTCTCAAAAGAATGCAGCCAATGAAATGTCACTATTTGGAGTCAATTTATTTAATTTAAAAAATAATGTTTCTTACATTTTCTTCTTTGCTCTAATAACTTTAAAATAATAGAATAAATGAGTTTATAAACCATATTTTAAATAATCTTTCTTCTAGAATAGATGTAGTATCTTTCCAATACACTTATTTGTTTTTGTTAGTTCTTTTCCTCTACAGATAGAATGATGTGAAATAACTCTTCATATCAGTAGTCTGTCTTTTCTGTACTGTAGGTGTTACTTGTCCTTGAAATTTTTCATCTTGGCTTCCATGAATTCTTCTTATTTTTCTATATCAATATTGTCATGATAAATAAATTTTCAAAGCTGCAGAATGGAAAAAGGAGACTGATGGATTTGAAGCAATTTTAAACCAATCTGTAGCACTTGGAATATTTTATTTTCAATTTAGGTTTTAGTGTGATTTGAATATAGTGGTAATTTATCATGATTATTAAGATTCCATAGTCCGGATTAACAAATGTTTACTTGCTGTCTGTGTAAACACAGTCATTATTATGCTAGTGTATCTATGCATGCCAAAGTAATATTTAACCAAGGAAAGCTTACATTTTAAAACTAATAAAGTGTATCTGAGTAATTTTGAATGCTTTCAATTTACAATGAATCAGTTTGTAATTGATCTTGCTTTTCTTCAGCCTGTTATTCTTTGTTAACTTGTTATAAAAGTCAGCTTTAATGCCAAAACTTCAACAAAGCCTTAAATTTCATTAATCCTTAAATAATCCAACAAAGCACAATTAATAGTTGTTAAGCAATTTGAAACATTAAAAAATCAAGGAAAACAAAGTGTTGTCTTTCTCGGTTTCTCTGTCTCTTCTTTATGTGTCCATTTATCCATTTATTATACTTCCCTGTGTCCTAATTTATATGTATTTTGTATGACTGCACAGTCATGCTAAAGCTCTTAAAATGAAAAGGTAAGTAAAAAATTAAAGTGTCCAAAACCTATGCTTGGTATACACTTTCTCATGCACTATTATAACTTTTGTTTGATTATTTTCTATATAACTAAAACCTATTTTGTGTGCACTGTCTAACATTGTGTGATTTAATTGTGATTCTAGTTCTTTTGTGGTCATCTATTTCCTTTAGAGTCAATAGAAGTAACTTACCCAATAATTAAGATGATTTATCAGCCATTGCTTTCAACTGCTTTAGACAATTTATCATAATTCTGAATTGAAAAGCAGACATGATATACTTTGTGTTTTAAAATTTGGTGACTCAAGAATGAGCTGTTAAATTATAAACACTTTGTTATTATGTGTTTCCTTTATCAAGTTGCATAAGAATTCCAAGTTACAAAGACAGTGAAGACCAAGGAATGACATGTAAAATTTTAATTGGGTGGGAAAGTGTTTTCTGTTTTAGAATGGGCATAACCTAATGCTGAACTAGTGAACTCTTAAGAAAAGCAATGAATTTTTTTCAACTCTTTGTGTCCAAAGACTATTAATCATATGGCTGTCAAATGGCTGGTGCTATCCTGCCAGTAACATAGCTAAAACAAATGGTTTGATAAACTTATTTTGGTTATAAAATTGGTCACTGGTTGATTAAATTAATATATAGGTAGTTCTAAAACTATTGATTGATATCATAAGCACCTTTTTCTGTATTAAATAAAAGGCAGTGTTTTCACTGGAAAATAGAGTAGTAGAAGACATATTGCCAACTTTAAGGATGGAAAATTTATTTAGAGAGACAAAGCATATATCTTTGAAAGCCAAATAATATTATATTCCTGTCTATAAGAAAGCAGTGCAACACAAGCTGAGATACACTACACATAAATGAGAATAGAAACTCCTGAAATAACAGGTCAATCCCACTCCCGTAATTTTTCCTATACCCCGAGGACTGCCTGAAAATTTCACTCAGAACACATAATGCAAGATAATAAGACTGACGTAAGAATAATCTAAATTCAGCACAAGTTATAAACAAAACATCACTATTTTCTTCAAAGTAATTATGAGCTATTAGTTCTTTACAATGTTATGAGTATAATGGTTAATATGTCTCTATACTGCCTAATAAGGTGGTCATGAACCACATGTGGCCACTGAGCTTTAGAAATTTGGCTACTCCAAGTTAAGATGTATAAATAAGTGCAAAATATGTGTGGGTTTTGAAGAGAATATAAAAAAGTGTAAAATATTCATATTTTTATTGATTATGAGTTTATATGATAATTTGGACATCTCAGTGAAATCATTAAAATTAATTTTATCTGTTTTTTAGTTTTTACTATGGCAAATAGAATATTTAAAATTACATATATGGCTTGTATTATATTTCTGTTGAGCTGCACTACTATAAAAGTTCTACTTGAATTGAGAGACAAGAACTTACTGTAAGGTTATAAAATTTTAAGAAAATGTCCGTGTGAAAAGGATTTTGTTCCTAAAATGTGACTGAATACATCCTCATCTAGTCTCTGCTTATAAACATTTAGCATTACTTTAGAATCAGTGTTTTTAAAAAAATTGCAGTCCTCATCCGATGGTCTTATATAAACCTAAAATTTAGGCTCCAAATAATTTTTGCCTACTGATTTTAGTTAGTCACTTTGAAACTACACAAAATAAAACTACTCAAATTCTTAATCTTCCTAAGTTTTTTTAAACAAAATGCACGGTAGTCTTTTATTGGAAAATCTAGACCCTACACATTGAACTAAAGAAGTCTAAGTTTCCATTATCTTGCCTGAATAATTAGCTCTTCATTTTTCGGTAGTCTCTCCCAAAGCTCTTTTTACATCTTCCCCCTTTTTTGTGTTTACCTGGTGGTATCATGTTGCTTAGCATTTGGGCAGCAGTTAATATACATACTCATAATGCTAACCAGTCAGGTCTCTTGAAATTTCTACATAGAAATTGTGTTATTTAAAATTCCATGTCACTAAAAAAGCTCCTTGAAATGTCTATTTTGGCTCTCAATTATTAGTCTTTTGTTCATTTATTTTTTCAGGAAATATTTACTTATGAATATTTACTATGTACCAGAAATGACTGTAGGTTGAACATGAGAAACTCAGCTCCATAGGATGTCTAGGGAACACACCCCACTGACTGTATCTGTTGTATGCCTTTTCTATCTCAAATAATTCCTGATTTAAAAAAAAAAATGCACACTGTAAACTAAATCCAAGGCTGTGATATCACTTTCTATATTGCCGCAGATAAATTAATCAGTAGTTTTGTTCTTCAGAATTATGTAACTCTACCAAACTGGAATCTAAAATCCCCCATGTTCACCATTACAATGTTATGATTTCATCAAATCCCTTGGTAAAATAAAGACTCATTATATCAATAAGCATTTATTTTATCCTTTAAAACCATAGATTTCAAAGGAGGAAGGGCTTGACCTGAGCCAATGGATGATTAGGATTTTGAGAGGAAACAAATAAGACCCAAGATTTATAGAGCATGTATTTATATTGGATGGACACATAGAACTTTGAGAGAAAATAATAGTCTCATTTATTTTCTTATTTATTAAGAAACATTTATTAAGCTTTTATTATATACCAGACACCATTCTAACATATTTGATCTTAGTAACAGCCCTATGAGGTAGATACTCATCTTATCTCCATGTTATAAAGAAACTGAGGTTCAATGAGGATAAATAACTTGTCCGAGTTCCCTCAGCTAGTAAATGGTAGAGCCCAGATTCCATCTATGCATTTTCATACAGAAGTTTATGTGCTTCACTAGAAGATGAAAAGTATTCTAAGGGCGTTGAAGGAGGCATAACAGAAGATCACCAAATGGCCTGCAAAAAATGGTCTATATTAGGAACACTTACATAAGGCTGGCAAGTCTTTGGGGCAAGATTAGGAGAAGCCTTGACTACTGTGCTGGAGGTTGGACTTTATTCTATTTATACTCAATAGATGCAGAAGGTTCTTCAGCAAATAAATAGCATAATGAAAGAAAGGTTTTTGAAACATAGTAAGCTGATCATTGGGCACAGGCTGGAACTGGTTTGACTGAAAGGAGATTTTACATCTGTTCAAAGCTCATTGCCTTAGTTTTGTGTAAGGACCAGGAACGATGGAGTCTCTGGGAATACAAAGCAAGTGGATCATGGCAAGTAAATTGACACTTACTTGATATTTATTAGACATTAGAGTGAGATGTTCAAAAATAGCATGACTTATGTTTTACGCCTGAATGACTGAGAAAAATGGTCTTCTATTAACAAAACTAGGGAAGTTAGTATTTCAAGCAGTTTGCCGGAAAGATAACGTACTCCATACTACGAACGTCAAACTTCAAGTGAAAATTCAGCTGGCTATTGGAGAGTCTAGATGGGAATTCAAAAGTGAGATAACAGCTTAGGGTGAAGATTTGGAAGATATAAAAAATTGTTAAATTCGTAGAAAATTGTATCTTAAATTAATAGAAGTTAAATTCATGGAGAGATGAGCTAGAGAAGAAGCAGTTGGAATAAAACAGGTAAATGTGACTGCAAATAGAACTATGTTCTTCTGACATCCAAGTACTCAATAAAAGTTATTTTAAACATTATCATTATGTATTCACAAAATCACATAGAACATAGTTGCTTTCATTAAATATTAGCAAATGTGAACAACCATTTAATAACATAAAATATCACCAAATTGATAATTGTATAGTTATGATTCTAAGGGATGTTAATCTTTTTACTTTTACCATCATCTAAACAATGTATGATTTTAAAGTACAGTAATTGCTAATAATACAGACATTGAAACTTTAAGCATGTTTATAGCACTACCAATCTATACTGGTTCAAATAACTTATAGTATTTCAAATGGCAAATGATCATTAAGATTTAAAAACTGGTACCGTAATAGGTCACTTAAAATTATCTCATAAATCCTTTCAGGGGTGTGTAGAAGTACCTAGAAGATATTTGGTTATTCATGTTGCATATGAGAATCATGTCATCATGAATAGCATTTGATTATTCACTCTTCAATAGTGACAGATTATTACCTTTAGATATTTAGTTTTTCTTCTACACTTACCCATATTGTTCACCAGAAGTTGCCATCTAATAAAAATTCAACCTCTGCCTGGGAATGTGACTGGAGAAGGGTAGGTGGGGACCAAACTCGGTGAATGTAATCATCCTAGCAAAAGACACGGGGCTCATTCCTGAATTGGTTTTACAAAAGTAAAATGTTTTAGCTCTGAAAGAAAATCAGATTTCTGTATGTCATCTATGGGTTTTCAAAAGCTATCCCATATAAAATATGTTCTAGTGTTTTAATGGAAAGAAATACAGCATAAAGATTGAGAGAGTATCAATGTATTTTATTAAGAGAATTTTAATCTAATAACTAAACCTTGCCCACTTTTTTGAATATATATTTGATTTTCCATGTCTTTTCAATTACCACTCGTTTTCAAGGGTTTTGTTTAGAAAGTCAAGAGATTTTAAAGTTTTCTGAGACTGTGGTCATTATCAATTCAAAAGTAAAGAAACTGATGTTTAGAAGGTTGAAAAGCATAGATTCTTTATGTGAAATATATTAAGTTCATTCGTTTGAATTTATTTGCATCACCAACAAAACTTTTCCTAAGGCAAGCTAATGACATTGTTTGTCTTAGAAGAGCGTGCCTGTCAATTGTGCTGTGCTAAAAATGTCATTTAAAACATCTCAGCAGATTGCCATGTAGTTTTTCTAAGGATAAGATGACAATTCTGCGTTTCTACCTGAGGTTACTGTTATTTGACGAATGAGGCAATTTCTGATGAGACATATTTACCCAAATGTATTTATATCAGAATATTTAAAATAAGATCAAATTTGACTTTAGAGTATTAAAAATTAGCCCATTCAAATGTATCTGTAAATTGACTGTTGTTGATATCACCAAATGATGAATTGTACTGTCTTGCATGTATGTTAAGCTCTGGTGATGTTAAATGTTTCTCCTTATTTGCATCCTCAGGTACTTTTCCAGTTGTATTTCAAAACCTTCATAAAACATAATGTGGAAACATAATGCATGTCATTAGTTTAGCAACAGGAGGTTGAATAAATGTATTTCTTTTGGTTTATGTTTCTAATAAAAAGTAATTTTGATTTAAATTAGCACTATCTTTTTTTTTAGGCCTCCATTCCTTTGAAGGAATTGGAGCAGTTTAACTCAGATATACAAAAATTGCTTGAACCACTGGAGGCTGAAATTCAGCAGGGGGTGAATCTGAAAGAGGAAGACTTCAATAAAGATATGGTAAATTGGTTGTGATAAAAGTGTGAATGAACTAGGAGTGGAAATAAATATTTGGAAAGAACTTAGATAACTCAAGTCTCCAACTGAATTTTCAGAACACATATTACACATTTTATGATTCTAATGATTTTTATAAATGCAGAATATTCTTGACCTTTTATTACAAATACTGAATTACTATGGTATGGTAATATAGGAGCACTTACTGTTTCTGATAAATAGCCCAGCAATTTTCTTTTGACCTGTCCTACTTTCGAACTTATCAAGGGCAAAATGTAATTGGAAAAAAGAGTCAAATCATAAACTAAAAATTTAATAAAATACTCAACTATCATAGATGACTGACATTTTGTATCAGCAATGTTTTTGGTAGTATAGCATTTATTTCAATGAAGAGAGAATAACGCATAATATGAACATTATTTGTTACAATTTCCCACAAAGTTGTTTTACCAAATAGTTGTTTAGTTAGTACATTATATGTCTAAAATATGTATAAACTCATGCTGCTTATTTCATGGGAGTAAAGAAATATGACCATGTGGGCTCTTCCCAACCTCAGAATATTCTCCTTCAATCCCAACTAATTTCAAAATATCTACTACATTTCTTTCTGGCTTGAATATTTTTACATCACATCCTTATTAACGGACTTTTTCTTCTTTCTTCATCCTCCTTTTCACAATTTTTTCCCCTCTTTCACTGCCATCACCTCTGTGGCATTGTTAATCTTTACAATTACCAGTGCTAGAGCCTTCTCAGACAATACTTGAAAGTGACATCAGAAGACAACATATAAATTTTAGGTAATAAGTGTGTGAAGCAATAGGAGAACTATTCCCACCAATCTTAGTTCCCACTTCCTGTAGCTGCCTCAATCAATACTCCCCATGTATGGGGTTTGGTGGCCTTGCCAACTCAGCTTTTGGAAAGAAAGACAGAAGAGGCTTTCCAAGTTGCTGAGTTACAACAATCTCTACTTCAGGTCAAAGAAGAAACTAGAGGGCACCAAGATGAAAAAAAAGTACTGATTACCTCTTGGGCTGACCCCAACTCTGCCCTAGAGCCCTCAACTGGTATAGGGCAAGAAGTGAAGCGGGTTTTTTAATTATTTTTTTTTGTTTTTGTCCTCAGCCCTAGAAAATGCTACAGACTTTTACAACACATTTTAAAATAAGTAAAGTCTTTTACAGACTATAAGTATATAATGTGTCTATATTATGATAAGTATATAATGTGTCTATATTATGCTGTACGTTTCTTTAGATTATTGACCAGTCTCTGACAAAAATAATTCCATTCCCCCATACAAAATGAATAAGTCCTCAGTTGTGTGTTGAGGTTTATGCATTATAGATTTAAATATATAACATCTAATTCCTTGAATTGTAATACACACATACAAATACGTGAGACTTTTGAAATTTATTATTTGTTTTCCTTATGTCATCAGTGTACCTTGAGTACCATTGCAATGTGAGACAACTTGATATAAAGTTTTCACATTCTGAGTTGTAAGAAAGAAAACTAAAGGTGAAAAATCACATGGTCATATATGCGACTATATTAGACCCGCATTTATTCAAAACATTTTATTTCTAAGTAAAGAAAATTAAGATATTGTTCTTGCAGTCTAAAGGAACAAAATACCCATTGAAAATGTTTAAAGCCATTTTCCAGTCCATATTTTAATATTATTTGATCGTATTTAAAATTAACATGCATATATGACATATTTTAGAAATTATTTGATGGTAACTTAACACATCATTTCTATTAATATCCTGATATTTCTCCTATTAATATTGGGCATTTAGGTTTCAGAAATGAAGCAGGAGTTATTAGATAGGAATTAGTGTACATTTAAAACAAAATATTTTCATATAGTTGTGTGTTAATATTCTCAGATTTGCTGTTATCTCAGTCACAAATACACATCCATAAAGTATTCCTTTATGGATCAGTTAACATTATAAATGATAACATTAGCTAATTTCTCTGATTTTTTAATTTCTAGAACTACACTAAAAAAGCCAAAAGAGTACTTTCACAGTAATTCATGAGTTGTCTGACATGGTGAAGTACCGCACTCCCCCATCTTTCTACAGGTGCCCCTAAAAATGTGTTCTTTACGACTAGATGGGAGGAAACTTATTTTAAAACCTAAAGGACAAAATGTAAAAGAAAGGCTATGAGCACAGTATCTTATAATAACATTCCATGAAAGTTTTCAATTGGATTTTTTTTGTGTGTTTAAATAACGTGTCTTATTATCTCTGTTAACAATGTACAGCTTTTTAAAAACCAAAATGAAGACTGTACTTGTTGTTTTTAATCAGAATGAAGACAATGAGGGTACTGTAAAAGAATTGTTGCAAAGAGGAGACAACTTACAACAAAGAATCACAGATGAGAGAAAGCGAGAGGAAATAAAGATAAAACAGCAGCTGTTACAGACAAAACATAATGCTCTCAAGGTATTAGAGCTAAAATTATAATATACCTTGCCTGTGGTTTTTTTAATATATAGGGTAAAATATAATGTGCATTAATAAAATCTGCTTAAGACTCTTAGTCATCAGAAACTCACTTTTTCTGTTCAATGTGTGTGCTTTATTTAACATTTTTGAGTGGTATTTGATTTTGAAAGACATGTTGCTTAAAAGTTATGGCTTTTTAAAGACATATTTTTCTACGTTGTAATTGAAAGATGGAAATGCATTCATAGTACTTATACATTTAATTTTCTAATGTGCTTTATGTTTATCAGCTACTTTATATTGAAAAAAAACCTGCCTAACTGCCAGAATAACTGATCTACATGTATCCATTATTCCTGCTTTCTTTACTTAATTGATTTTACTTGCATTAGGTCCAGTTTTTTGGTAACCCGATACTTGTTTAATAAGCCCTAGATTCTTTTCATTTATTTATTTTTAAAACTTTATTATGCCTTTAAGAAAGTCACTCTTTGCAACTATCTACAAAAGTCAAATTTCATTTATATAGGAATCCTAAAAAATAATCTTAGTGCCCTTGAATAAGAACTGCTACTTTCATATTAAGCAGTGTAGTGTATGGCTTCAAGTCCCCCACGTGACCCATCTGGATTGTGCAGGAAGAGCAGGATAAACTTAATTTTTCTATAATAATATCTAGGATGTTCTTGAGACTAGACATGTGGAAAGTTTTGTTAAAGAAACTTTTTTTTGGTATATGCTTTGCAATAATCACTATTTGCATGCATGGCTGATTTTCTAATACTGTTAATTGCTGAGCTTTTCCTTGTAAATCACTCTTTGGAGCTATGTAGTTATGAAGGTGGATCCACCTAGTAGGTAGATGGAGTCTGCTTTCTACATGCAAATAAGAGAATAAAACCTTTCCCCCTATAGTCGACCAAATAAACACTGCTGAGAATGTAATTACACAATATTGTGCCTGCAAGGAATCCACAAGGAAATTCTAATTGGCCAGCAGGTGTTCTGAAGGTAACTGCTGATAAATATAGTAAACAGAAAAGGCCTCTTCCTCGAGGGAGTGCAAAAGCACACCATAATGTGTCTAGAAAATCGGAACGCTATGTAACTCACACCCTTCCAACTGTGAGCAAGCTTTCAGAAGTATCTACACTGGTCGTATGATGGTATGTGTCCTACTGAATAGCAGTGTTTAATGGTTATCTGGCATTCCTCTAAAGAAATCTACATGACATCTCTAAATATTTTACATATTACACATCACTTTGTGCTTAGGAAATGAAAGATGTTTCAGATTTATGACGACCAAGCCCTTTCTCTTGGCAAAGATGTGAGTTATGTCACAAATAAGGCATGGCTCAACTCTAATTCACGTGGCTGTATCTTGTTACCTTTGAAAAAAGCAGCATTCGATCTGACTCCTCAGAAGGTTAGAAAATTCAACATAAAACATAAAGTACAGCAAGTTTTAAATTCCCAAGTTTAAACAGACTGGATAATGAAATGTAGTTTATTCTTGCAAATATAGCCTATAACTGATTAATCAAAATCGTCAACCCTACTCGCCAAACCAGTCTATACCGACATATTCAATAACTTTTTAAACCTATCAAATAGTTCCAATTCTGGTCCTTATGAAATATTTTAGAGGAGGTCAAAACTTTCCAATGCAATGAAATTTTTAGAAATTCTCTGATATTATTTTTTAGCTCGAATTAAACCTTTGAATAAAACCCTAATTGCTACTTTCTGTAGAAACGAAAGCTGCATGCAGAGCTTACGTTCCCATGAATTATAAAATGGCATTTTGACTAATTCTATTAATCACAGAAGATATTGGGTGTGCTCGTAAAGAGCATGATGACTTATTTCCCCTCATTGTTGATTTATTAAATTAGTCTTATCACACTGATTTGAAAGCATGCACTTGCTGTTTTCTTTTATCAAATAGTTAATTGTTTTGCATTTAGAGCATGATCTGGTATAGTAAGATAAATTTGGCTACGCAAGCCTTGGAAGGAGAAGCATTTGTCTAACATAATTTTTTATTAGTTATGTTCACAAATATACAAACAATGGTGACACTTCTACACATACAGCTTGGAACAGTTTATAAGACAACTAAAATGGCTTTATATTTCTAATCATAAAATATTAATGGCCTGTGAAACTCTTATGTAGGCATTTCTGAAAACATGAATGTATATTGGTTGAGTACTTAAAGTTTTGTTGATGAGCCCCACGGCTAAAGATATACGTTTTAGAATTTAACCTATTTTAAGTCAAATACAAACTCACTAGGTTTGTGAGTTTCTATCTAGTTAAGTCAATTGTATTTGTATATTAAACTCTTTCACATAAACTACACAACAGTTAGCTCATTAAGAGTCAATTAAATGTGACAAAATTTTTAAGCAAGTTTGAACATGCTAAGAGAAAATACTTTAAGTGTGTTATTCAGGTTTCTTAGCTTCGTATACATGGGTCCTGCCTCATGAATAAACAATTTAATTATGTCTTTGTATATTTTGCATTTAAATATGAATTTAACCTAAGTTGTACAAAAAGATGAGAAACGCAAATTATTTTGATAAATATCTGCAGCCAGAAGTACACTATACATATATATTGATATTTTAATAATGTCTGCACCATGAACAGGATTTGAGGTCTCAAAGAAGAAAAAAGGCTCTAGAAATTTCTCATCAGTGGTATCAGTACAAGAGGCAGGCTGATGATCTCCTGAAATGCTTGGATGACATTGAAAAAAAATTAGCCAGCCTACCTGAACCCAGAGATGAAAGGAAAATAAAGGTAATGTTGTTTTAGAATGTCAATACCAGATTTTATTATACAGTTTAATTAACCTGTGAAGATCATATTTAAAATGTTGATGTTCTTGTTTCTATTAACGTTCTCTTTGATTTGATGCATTTCCTTGTATTGTGTGTTGTTTTCAGTAAATGTATTGTATTAAGTGTTATTCAATTGACGTAATGTTGAATGAATAAAATGTTTTACTTTTTGACTATGTAAAATGATTTAAGAAATGTGATGTGTTTTCTGGTAAAATTGTAATTGACTTTGTGTATCTTTGTTCCAGATGAACTAATGACTTATCGGTATATGGACGACTTCTTACTCATGTTAGCACATTCATTTCATCAGAGCATCTTCACACATCAGTGTTAAATCTCTATAGATTTATTTGCATATTGTCTAACTATGTTTTTTCTGTCATTATTTTACACTTTTTATTTTGCTTCATTCTCTGTTGAGTTCCTCAAACCTTTAAAAAGGAAATAAATAACTTATTCACTTACCCTCTAAATTATATTCTATGTGGATGGTCCCTAATAAATAATGAGTTATCACTCCAAATTGATTCAAATCCCAAGACACCAGAGGAATTTAGAAGAAAGAAAATGTTAGACCAATTTAAATATTTACTTAATTAGAATATCTAAAACCAAGCATTCAAAGGATAACTGAAATAATATTTGGATTATTGAGCGAGGATGACAGTCATGCCTTTCATATTTGTAAATTTCAAAGGATAACAATAAAGGGACAACAGCCTTTGAAATTTCTGAGAGAAGTATTTGCTGCTTGCAAGTCGGTTGATGTGGTTAGCTAACTGCCCTGGGCCCTGTATTGGTTTTGCTCAATAGGAAATTGATCGGGAATTGCAGAAGAAGAAAGAGGAGCTGAATGCAGTGCGTAGGCAAGCTGAGGGCTTGTCTGAGGATGGGGCCGCAATGGCAGTGGAGCCAACTCAGATCCAGCTCAGCAAGCGCTGGCGGGAAATTGAGAGCAAATTTGCTCAGTTTCGAAGACTCAACTTTGCACAAATTGTGAGTTGTTACTGGCAAACCCACGTATGTGTTTGCAACTACTACTCTATTAACAGAGGCCTACTAATAAAAAAAGAGACAAAAAATCTGGGTGCGATTTTAAACTTCTAATGTACATTCTGAAAGTGAGTAGTTTCCCTCACTTTGGGCTCCTGTAACACTAGTGCTTAATTTTGCCAATTCAAGACACAAGAAATTAACAGATAACAGGGAAAACCCCTTATCAAAAATGAAAATACATCTTAATTTTTTTTGCTACATCATTTTTCATAACACTGGCAATGTTAATTTGTCAATTTATCATACATTCACTTTACTTCAATGTCTAATCCAAAAAATACGTATTGCTTTCCTGAGATCATCCCATGCTGATTTTACTTTCTTAATGTATACATGATAAATAATAAATATTTTGTGGTACATCTTATGTCAACCTGCATAAGCCATTATCTCATTGACTTGAAGAATAATAGCTTAATCCTCACACCTGGTTTAACTACTTAATGGGTTACAATGCCCATAAAAGAACTGGATGCCTAGTAAGATGGTTGGTAATTGATTGCAGATTGAACAATATCAGATAATGTTATTACTGAAATGTTAACAGCCAAAACTAAAAGGAGTAACTGCTCTTCTTCCAAACAACTGAATGGAAAGTGTATGGTTCTCTCTTTAAAAAGGCAATTCAGAATTGTTAGATTGGTCTCACTTCTTTATATGTAATAGGTATAAACCATAGAGGTTTTCTGACAGGTACATTTTTGTTCCTATTATTAACGCTTGTAAGATGAAGAGGAATGATCGTCATCTGTAATTATAGAAGAAAGTACTCCTCCCAAAACCAGGATGTCAAAGTCTGGAAACTAAGTCTTTATAGTTAAGTTAGGTTGAATTATATGAATCAAACGGATACTCAACCATTTTGCCCTATGTCAATAACAACTGCATAGGGTTCAGCCCATGTATGAGACTTCTTGGGAACTTCTTCTGGGATATTGTCAGTTCCATTTAATTTGGTGTATATTTTTAAAATGTCAAAGGCAATTGCCATAACACATGTAAGGGAAGTGTGTTGCAGATTATTGTGACTTCTTTTAATACTTCAAGAAAATTCATAAATACGCTGTTTTCTGTTCAATCTAATACCCTAAAGTTTAATAGCAGGTGAATATTCTGAGCAATTGGAAGAATAGAAGAAATAGTGAAACTGTATTGCATATGAAGTCTAATGCCACCTGGCTGAATGTTTCAGCCTGTTATCCTTCATATTAGATGTTATGAATGTAATGTGTCATAAATAACCTTACTCTAACCAGCAAGCTTGTGTCTGCAGATGCAAAATGAAGCGAAAGATTAAGGCAATCGAAAAGAAAATTCGAGTAAAATAGTTTCACCTCAATTTAATAGATCATTCAAGGGGAAGTCCTTTGCTTTGAATTATCTGACTACTAACTCATTTCTCCATTCCAATTTTCCCCAGGTCTTGACACACCCAATATGCAGGTTTAAAATTCGTTGCAAACTAATCAAGTTGCTAATGCTTTATGGCTAAATAGGCACAGGATCAAAAATCTCCATAAACCACTTCCTTAAAATGCCATTATGTCCCTATTCATAGTAGGCTCTCAACAAATATTCGTACAATGTAATAATGACTGGTGAAATAAAGGAAGCATATGTGAACCAGTATATTTTTTAAAAAAATTGTAGTAAAATTCTAGGATATATTTTCCTCATAAACGATTTATTCTTAAATTTTATATATTAAAGATCCAAAATTCAGAATGTGAAGGGGGCTATTTTTGTGTTAACTCTTAATTATCCATGATAATAAAGTAATCACAATCTGTATGAAGAATAATCAATTTAATATTGCAGTTATATTTGGCATTGGATTTTAATTAGAACTGAAGGATAATTGATAGGTGATAAGTAGGTATATAAGTTGGTAGGTAGCTGGATGTAGAAATATTCAAGATGTATCTTTATACTTTACCAATTGTCAATGCATTTTGAAACTAATTTCACTGTGGCCACTGATTAGAGTTATCTTTCCCTGTTCTTATGCCCTAGAGTCATTTACGGTAGTCACTGTAAGTAGCTTAATGAAAAGTAGTATTTGATATAACTTACAATGGCTCTGATGCAACATATGCCTTAGCTTCAGAATTTCTTACCTCCCCCTATGTTCTGCTTCTCTAATTGTTTGATTTTTATTTTTCCTAACTGTCCCTTTTTGTTTTTTCTAGATATAAACTCTAGGCTTAAAGTTCATCTTTCATGTCTTTACAGCAACAAGTTGAAATAGTAAGCGGTACTCTTAAAGTGCTTAGTATGAGAGAGCTGAGTGAGTTTAAAATGAAAAATTAATTTTCCTTATTTCACAGATAAAGACTCAGAGAAGTGCTAACCACTGTAAAATTAAGGCATTTAGGGGACTCTGTCCATGTCAGAGCTATATATGGTAGTAATAAAGCTCAGAAAGGGCCTGAGACTTTGAGGGAACAATCATGAGGCAGCGCCCAGCCACACAGGAATGCAGACCAAAGCATAGTAGAGGGTATCTGCAAATTGTGGTCCTCAGGGCAAACCTGGAGATGATAAAGAAGAGGCATGAGACTGAGAGGGAAGCAGGTAAAAATTTTACCAGATATTCAAAATGAGGAAACTCCTGCCTTAGTTAGGAATTCCAAACATTTCTAATGTATTTCCTGTTGGTTTAGAAACTAGGTTCCTCAGTTAAGACCAAGCACGGACTGTAAACTGAGGAAAAGGGATAGTTCTGTAGGATGTATTATCACAGCAGTGTGGTCTAGTAAAATCAACTCTTGGATAAACAGCCTTTAATATGAATCCCAGTGACTCTGAGTGCTGTATGATCATGGATAAACTGAGTCTCATTTACTTCATCTGTACAATGGAGATAAGGATGTTTCTGAGGATTAAATAAGGTAATATTTGTCAAACACCTGCTGCGTTATGTAGGCTCAATGCATGAAAGTTTTCTTCTCCTTTCTGTATATACATTAACATTGGAAAATAGGCATAATCTTTAATTTTTTAAATATTTTCATAAGTCATTAAGAGAATTAAGTATGCACCATTTGTTTAAAATGTTAACAACAGATATCTCGTTCAGTGAAAATTTCAAATTTGATTCCTTAATATATAAGCAGATACTTTTCTCTAGATTCACAGAATAAACACAGGAAATATCACACAAATCTGATGAGTGCCAAGAAAGGGCATGATTTTCCATAAACTGCCCCACAGATCTCTATCTGGATTCTTCTACCTAAAGGCACTGGAAACACCACGATAGACAATTGTTTCTACTTTTTTATGCTTCATTGTAGCATTTGGAAAATAACCTCAGAGAGCCCAGGCATTTGCAAACACAAAATTATATAATGAAGATACCACTACGATGCCCAAGGCTCATGTGAAACTCCTAAGGAAGATAAGCTTACAAACTAAAATTATGATTATTATGGAAAAAACTTATTAGCAATGTTATCAGATGCCAAACATTAAAAGGAGAATGTATACCTGAAGAAAATAGAGATAAGAGGATAATCACCAAAGGATATTAAGTAATTTTTAATGTTCAAAAATAAAAAGTAAATGGATTTTTTCCAGTAAGAATAGGCCATTATATAAAGTGAAAACGAAGATTTGAAAAAACAAAGTCTAGAAATGAAAATATAATTAATTGCTCAAACATCTGCATGAAATAAGTTTCAAGTTGAAAAAATGGGGATTACGGGGTAGAGACTATTTCATATTAATGAAATTTAATAAAATGGAATAAATGTAAATTTTAATGAATCTTCAAATTCAATGAAGGTCAACCAACGTGGAAAAAATAAAAACAAGTCTACCAGCTAGCTCTGAATGAAACGCAGAGCATCAATAACCAAAAAAGTATCATAAAGGTTACTAAAGACAAAAGAACATTTACAGGATGACAATATTGACTGCAGACTTTTCATCAACAATAGATGTTAGAAGACCGTGGAATAATATCTTCAAAATGCTAGGCACATTTTCAAATACCAGGTAAAATATGATTCAAGAGTTAAGGCAAAATACTTTCAGACATACAGTTAGTTTCACCCAAACAAAAACTAAGAATTTCTTGCCTATAGATTTTTGCTAAAATAATTACTAAGAAATATACTTGTGTAAAATAAAATGACACTAGAAGGAAGGAGACAGGTATGTAAAGCTGTGTAAAATTGTTTTCTCTGTAAATAAGAACATTTATTAAAAAAAAGCTTATAATCCTAAAATTTGGTCAGTGCCACCAAGGAAAACAGAATACTAGAGGAATGCAGTATTTGACTGATCCTATGTAAAGAGAGATAAAACAAATACAAGACTTATTGCATGTCCTATGTATTACATATCCTTAACGCATATCCTATATATTACATATGCTATGTAAAGGGAGATAAATATAAGACTTATTCTAGATAATGTCAACAAATATAAGGCTTGTGCATAATGTGTTCTATGTAAATTATTACCAATTATAATGTTTCTAGATAGCAAAAAAGTGCTAAACCTCTGAAATGTGTATACATACATGACCTTTCCAAGAAGAGGAGCAAAAAAAATACAAAAAAAGCCCACCTCAGTGAAGAAAAAGAAATGTCCATTTTCTAAATATATTTCCACTTGAGCTGAACATGTTATGACATCAAATACCAAGTATATGATCTTGATGTTTAACATTTTATATCCAACATATTCTTATCTTGGATGCCTAATGAGCATCTCAGACATACAATAGCTAAGTGAAAAATAAATGATCCACCCCCCATCTACATTAATTGGTATCTACCAACATCTCCAGATGTTATTAAATTGCACTATCATTTACTTAAGTCAGAAACCTAGACATCCTTCACGATTCTTTTCTCTTACGTTACCATGTAAAGTATTTCACCTGTTGTTGGATATAACTGCAAAATGCATCAAATCACTCCTCAGTATCTGTTATGGAAGTGCTAATCTACGAGATTATTATCTCTCATCTGGATTACTTCAACAACCTCTAACCTCTTCTTCCAGTCTTTCCCCACTTACACCATATTTCTCCTGGTGAAGGCAGAGAGCTCCTTCTAAGGTGTTAATGAGATCATATCAGGCCCCTCCTGCCCATTACTCTTTAAATGAAATCCTGTGATCTGCTATATGATGTAGCCCCTTCCTATCACTTCTGTTACTCACACTTTATCTCCCTTTTTGCTCTTCTGCTAACATAGAGGCCTAAAGATTTCTTTTCTATACTTAAACACAACCAATTTCATTTCCATATCAGTATCTTTGAACATACTTTTCTAATGGAATATTTTTCACCTAGAATTTTGCATAGGTGGTATAACTTATTTAGATATCCTTTCATTTAGGAACAATGAATAGTAGAAGTTTGATGTATAATCTGGTTATGTAATGTAGTATTTTCTGTTATAAATATTTTATATTCCCTATACTTATGTATGCAAATTTGGAGTTTAAGACTGCTGTTCAGAACATCAGTTTCTCTTATGATTACTTCTAGAAGTAGGCATACTAAGGAAAGACAAAGCTTCTGGAACATAACAGTGAGGTGGTAAAAGGTGAATATGAAGAGGGTAACAATGTTGTATTGCAATGGATAGCTTGTCCTACAGCAGAGTAATTGTAATAGGATATTTTAACAAAATTAAAGTACACATTTCCAAAATATAAGTGCTCTTGGAAGGCTGATAGAAAATTAACCTTGTTTGTAGATTAAATGCTGCAACAAATGTATTATTTAAAATAGTCCTTGGCTGGGCGTGGTGGCTCACAACTGTAATCCCAGCTCCTTGCGAGGCCGAGGTAGGCGGATCACTTGAGGTCAGAAGTTCCAGATCAGCCTGGCTAACATATATATATATAACATGGTGTGTGTATATATACATATATATATATATATATAAAAAACATGGTGTATATATATATATATACATGTTATATATATATACATGTTTTATATATATACACATATATATAACATATATAACATATATGACATATATAACATATATAACATTATATATGACATATATAACATATATAACATTATATATGACATATAACATATATAACATAAATATATAACATATATAATGTACCTTTTATATATACATATATACATGTTATATATAACATATAACATGTATATGTACATGTCAATATATACATGTTATATATAACATATATAACATATAACATATATCACATACATCACATATAACATATATAACATATATCACATATATCACATATAACATACATAACATATATCACATATATCACATATATGTGATATATCACATATAACATGTATATATGCATGTCAATATATACATGTTATAAATACATGTTATATATATGTTTTTATATGTTTTTTATATATAATATATATGTTTTATATATATAAGATATATGTTTTATGTATAAAATTAGCCAGGCTTGGTGGCAGTTGCTTGTAATCTAAGCTTCTCAGAGGCTGAGGCATGAGAATTGCTTGAAACTGGGAGGCAGAGGTTATAGTGAGCAGGGATCACACCACTGCACTACAGCCTGGGCAACAGAGTGAGACCCTGCCTCAAGAAAAAAAAATAGTCCTTAAGTGAATAAATTTGTAAAATAAACACCTATATATTGTGAATATTCTTCCACTTTTTAAAGTTGTTTGAATCTGGATAGTATTTTACATTCACAAAGAGTTTTCACATGCATCTAGTTTGATCACAGTAATGACCCTCTCAAGTATCATTTTCATTGTCATTTTAATGTAAGAAAAATTAGCATAAATGTGGTTAAGAGATTTGTCCAAGGACACATCTGAGAAATGGAAGACACCAAACTTGAGCTCACTGTTTTCCAAAACATGGTGGGAGTTATTAATAAAATAGGAAAACGTTTCAGTTTTTAAACAGATTTGGTAAACAGTAGATTAAGCAAACTTTCCTTACTCTATAACTTTCTAGTGCGTTTGATATGTTAATGGGATTATGACTTTCTATGAAGGGGTTAGATTCTATAGACTTTCACATCTGGACAGTTGCAGTAGAAAAGGGACATTTCATTTCAGATTGATGAAAGTTTTCTTGTTTGAGTGATGGTGAAAAAAGTATATTCTTTAGAAAAAAATGGGAAGAACATCACTGTATCATTATTCTGTCGTTTGGGATTTCCTAAAATTTAAGCAGAGATGTACAAGAAAAGTAATAACAGAGCTGTTTGCCACCACCTTATGTAAAATAATGTCTGAGCCTAGATTTAATACTCTGCTACACATTTTTTATATTGTCTCCTATCACGTTATAAAAACAACTCATTTTGAGAATAAAATTAGGGGAAATATATTTTCTTTGCATAATTGCCACATAGATTTTCTTCTTTGCCTTGAAATAACAACAAAGGTTGTCAGCTGCCAGTGCAATATCCTTGAAGAATTTGGGAAGAAAAATGATTTTCTTATTTAGAGACAGAATGTTCTTTAGTAAATGGAATTGTGAATATAAAAGACTAATAATGGTTGTTAAGGGAAATGTTGAACCAGGCTGTAGCTGTTTGTAGAATTTTTCTCATCTCAGCTCAACTTTGTAATTAACATATTACAAGGATTAAAAAAGAAATTGGCTAACATTTTATGTTTTTCTAGATTGTTGATGATCATAATGGTTATAAATATTTGTATGGAATTTTTTTTGTTCTAGTGGCTAGTTGTGTGGCATAATCAGTTTAATGGTTAAGTAGAGTCATGTTCAGCGAGTATCAGCTTCCAGAAAGATGACAGACTGACTTAATCCCTCACCCCTCATTTCAAATGCATGGCAATTCTGAATAAAATATAATTTTTAAAAGTTTTAAATACACAGCTGAGCTATGGTGGAACCCGTCTTCCCTCTATGTGCCGTGAATGATCAAATCATCTTATGTGAAACTGAAACTGGATTGAGAGGCTAATGGCTAGGAAGAAGTTTTCAAGATCTTTTAGGACAAAATATGTGACCTTCAACAACACGTAATATAGAGGTGAAAATGAAACCCCTGCTTAAAGTCAGAACTTTCAAGGGCTTCCCTCAGCTGTAAAGGGGAATAAATAAATCCTACCCACAATGGAGAAAAGGCAATATCTGTAGTGATAATAGCTTAGGATTTTCAAAACATAATAGAAATTCCAATACTCAGATTGGGAAACTGAGCAAATCTGAAGCAGAAAAGATAATTAAAAAAAAAGAAATATAAGTATAGATCATCACCATGACATGATGAATCTGATGAATCCAAAAAAACAAAGAAATAATTTTAAATACTGCTGTATTTCCTTAGAAAGTAATGACACTTAAAATGGCACCTGGTTTTAGAGCAATGATAGAAGTCAGAAGATGGTAGGATAATATTTTCAAAAACAATGAAAGAACATCCACGTAGTAACCTAGAACTGTGTACTGATAGAAACTCTCTTTCAGGAATAACATTGAAATAAAGATCTTTTCAGACACACAGAAACTGTTTACTAGCATAAAATTCTCTTTAGAGGACGTCAAGATTGGTCTTTAAGTAGGAGAATGATTCAAGATGGAAGATTTAAGCTGCAAAAGAGAATGATGTGCAAAGAAAATGGTAAAAAAATGGAAAAGTCTTAAATAAACATTTACTGTGTATAAAAGTGTCTATTAAAAAACAGAATAGAACTAAAATGCTGGATGGACATCAATGAAACTTGAGAAGGTGGTTAAGTTTTTCATCCACTTTACCTCCTACCTTTCTATGCATTGTTTCTCAGTTTCCATAGGTAGTACCTACTTCTCTAATGCTGAAATGCCTCAGTGCTCAGTCCTTGGGCACTTGCCATTTTTATTTATTCTATATATGTCTTGCTGTTTTCATCCAGCCTCGTGGCTTGATTAAAACAAAATTATTCTTTTCCCCTCAAATGCAGTGGAAGCACCGTTCTTTCAAATTTTCAGAGAAAAAAAAAATCTACGCATGCTTTCTTTAGCCTATCTCTACACAATAAACAGAGACAACATTTGAAAAATATAAATCACATTTAAATCTGATCATAACCCTTCAATGAATTCCCATCTATTTTTAAGTGAAATCCAAAACCCTTCATGAATTTCAAGGGATATCTGACCTGGCTGGCCCACTTCTTAACTCAGGCCTTATCTCTTAATACTTTACCTCTGCTCCACCTACATTGACCCCTTTGCTGCTGTTTGTACAGATCTGACATGCACCCATTGCATTGTGTGCTACCTCTGCCTAAAATAATCCTCCCCCGTTTATCCACGTGGCTCTTTTCATTTCTGCCTTAACTTCTTTACTCAAAAGTGTTTTTCTCAATCTCTCTCGTATGCACACACACCACACACACACATATACACACACACACACACACACACACTTTTTATCCATGCTTTCCCCATTTATTTTTCTTCATAAAGTGCACGACCAGGAAAGTTCTCAATATTTTCCTTCTTTATCTTCTTGAGTATTTATTTCCCTACCTAGAAGTAGAGCTCCAACCCAACAATGCAAAAAAAAGTTGTCTTTTTTTCCCACTGCTGTGTCAACACCCAAAACAGTGACTAGGTACACAGTATATAGTTGTTTAATTCATAAAATAAGTAATTAATCAATAATGAATAAAGCAATTTTAAGATTCTCTTAGTGCTTAGAATGAAAACTTGCAAAATTTCTTGTGCATGTGAAGAATTTTACAGTAATCATTAAATTGATAGAAGTATACAATTTTTGAATAGTAGAGGAAAAAAATAAAGACATAAGCTAGTTAGTTAAAGCAAATAATCCAAATAGAAAACTGAGGCTTAAAAACATTAATTGAATTCACCAAGGGTAGTAAGTAACTGTATGAACATAGGATTTTGTGTTTTCTGAATATCTCTAGTCCAAAGCCATCACTATGTATAAAATTAGATGTTAGTTACAATTTAATATTCTTGCAAGTTTAAGCAAATTTACCATTTATACATGATTTATACAACATATTACCTCTTGAATATTGTCTCAAATGACTGGCTTCAAGTAGCATGTTAAATAAAAATAGTAGAATAAATGTGTCAAGCTACACTCACTATTCACAATTATTTTATAGTTAGATTATGGCTATGTTACATATACGATTTTATGTTTGTTTATCTTCTGAATTATAGTAATAGACTACAGTCATCATGCAGTGTGTTGTCACATATATTAATAAACATTAGAAAATAGTAATATACTGTGTCAAATTTTTCTATCAAGTGGAAATTTAGCACATTCTTTAGGAAATATTGATGGCAAAGTATGATTTATATATTTTTCAAAAATATTGGATACAAATACAAAATTAAGTGATGAATTATTGATACGTGCAGTTTTACTATCATATAATGTTGCTGATAAAAGTAAAATTAATGTAACTCATTTTTGGCATCAGATGAAGTAACTTGGTTCGCTAAAATTAGTATTATCTTCCTTTGAATGCTACAACCTTGAAGAATTATTACATTTGATAGAACTATTTGGGAACAGTTTGTTACTTCTCGTTGTGACTATCTACTTTAATGGGATGTCCATATTCCATTCTCTTTTCTTGGGAAATGAAAATGATTAGAGGTATCAGTTATGTTTCTTGCCTGATATTACAGCCATTCCGCATTATGAAGTATGCAAGACTAAATTTTTACAAAGGGTATCTCTTATCCTTATGATAGCCTAAAAAGATGAAAATTTGTCAAGCAGCTTTCCTAAGATCCCATAAAATAAGGGGCAAGGGTTCTAGCGTCAAGATGTAGTTTTACTTACTGAATTAACACAGAGTTTTGTTGATGATTTTTTTTGGTGCTGGGGGTAGTGATCATGGTATTGATTTATTCCATTGGTTTCTTCCTTTTTTTGTTCATTTTTAATGGGAACTTCCCAATAATGGTGAGGATGCAGTTAATGGTAACTCCATACACTTACTGTGAGTCTAGAAATAAATTCAAGTTTTATTTTGAATACACTGAATTGGTATTTCTTTCATTGAATAAACATTTATCTAGTGCCTCCTAAGTGCCAGACAACACAAAACGTAAAATAACATTGGCAAATCCATAGCAATCATACAAAAGACGTGATATTTGATAAATATAACTCATACAATGAAGAAAAAAAAGAACAAGAATTTATACACAGCAATTTGACCTCCGTTTGCAACACAACAATAAAAAGTGTAATTTTCTCCAATCTAAATTTGCTTTGAAAATATGGAACACCAGCTGGAAGGGAGCTCAGATGGCTTCTGCATTGGGGTTGGAAATATCCTTCTGAGCATGTCCAGAACAACTGGTTGAAAATAATTAAATCACTTGCACCATCTGTGAATCATTCTGATTCTTCAATGATTACTTAAGACTCTCATTGTATGGAACATATTCTGAGAACAGATGAATAAAATCAATTCATGTGTATATTGTTTTCCACTTTGATTTTCACAAAATAAAAAGGATTATAGTATTTTCAAGTTTGCTAAGTTATCTGATAATTCTCCTGCCCTCCTTTATGATCCAATTGCTTTTGAAATATTAAAGTATGTTTAAAATTTATTTTTATGAATAATACAAATACACGTAGCCTTTATTTTATAACATAATTTTGCTTAAAAACATTCTATCATTTTTACCCTTTATTTAATCTTTTGAGTATAGTTTAGCACCCATTTAGTAACAGCCAAGAGAACTAAATGGAAGTCCGAATTGATTGCATACTCAAATTTAGCACCATATGCTATAATCATGAGCAGTTTTTAAAATTCTTAAATAGCTATTTTAACACACGTAAAACAGAGGAAAGCTATATTTAGTGGTGACTAATCCATGGATGAAAGATGCATGGATTAAATATAATCCAAGTGCCCATATCTGTACAAACTTAAGATGTTCAGATAATTTGGAGGCATTGTTAACTGTTTTTCTGGATATCAGTGCATGGGCACTTCTTGCCAGAATAAATTAACTGGGGAAAGTTCCAGAAGATCCATAATTTTCCATAATAATTAGTGTTTTCTTAGTTAATAGAATATCTGGGTGATGAAAAATAAATGAATTACCTAACAAATACAGTTATCTATAACATATTACTCCATCTGTGACCCGTATAAAGCTCAAAATGTGTTAACTGTTTAGTATCTAGACAATCATAAACACACATGAAACATGAATAATATCAGTCACTATATTTTCATTTCTTGCTTCATAGATACACTCGAGTATTTCATATGTGGAAAATTAAGAGATCTAGTCCTCTTCATATATTGGCCTCCCTAATGGGAAAGGGTCTCTTTAATCTGCTACAAAGCCCTCCTCTTCTTTAAACTTGCTAAGATGTCTTCTACCTCAGGTCATTGCAATTATGTTTCCTTTGACTTGGGCCTCTATTTCTGGATATTTCCTTGCTGGTCTCCTGTCACATTGCAGGATGCAGAGTGAACATTATCTCCACAGGTGGCCTTCCTTCAACAACCTATTTTATGTCGTTCACAACATCCGTTCTATCCTTACCATCATGCTCTAGAACATCAGCTAGACATTTCCCTTTTAATATTCACTGCAATCTGAAAATGTTATCTTTGTATGTTTACTTGTTTATAATTTGCAATCATTAGAATGTAGGCTTGATGAAGGCAGGAACCTATTCTGTCTTGTTAGTCACTATTTCCCCAAGAGATAGAGTCTATCACAGAGCAGGTATTTAATGAAAATATGTGGAATGAATGATTGAATGAATGAATGTATAACATCTTCCTGTGGAAATCTCTGCAGTTTCAGAGTTGGTTGTTCTGTATTTTTATGTCAGTGGTATCCTAATGCCAGTCTGCCATGGTCCAGAAGTTTTCAATGGTCCATAAGGAAAAGAAAAAAAGCAATTTTTTTTTTAGCTTTTCATAAAGCAAAGTTTTTTCATGCAAGAATTGTCCTTTCTTTCAAAATTATGGGTTCCAGTAGTTTTGGAGGTATTAAAATGGCCTTTCTTTTTCTTTCTTCTCATTTTGTTACAATGTCCTTTACTAGAAAACGTAAAGGGCAGAGCTTTTGTGATGTTCCCTAATAGTTTTTTTAATAATATTGTTATTGACCTATGAAATACAATGTCCGTAAACCACCAACTTAGATAAACTTATTTACATGAAGGAATACCATTCCTGCTAAGTTTCCATAGTGGTTGCTTGAAGTTTCAGAATGAGGAAGAGAAAGCATGAAAACCATCACCTCCTATTTGTATGGCCTGTTGGGCAAGCAGTACTGGCCCCATGACAATTATCCACTGGAATAACATTCTTGAATTTATTTTGACACTTGTGAGGAGCAAAAACAAGAAAAAATACACAAAAAGAGTAGAATTAGGGTATCACAACATTTGTCTAACATTGTTCAACGTTAACACTTACAAATAATAAAGGAACCAAAATGGTATTTTCTTGTGTATAAATATTTTCATCCTCTGGATTTGAATCTATTTTTGTTTGTTTTGGTGATATAAAGAACTCATAATAGTATCATTTCTTGATAATATTTGGAATCCAAAAATTACTTCAAAACAGAAGTATTGCATTTTCTGTCCTTTTCATAATTGAAAACAATGCATCCAGATCAAAAACTTAACAAATACAATGCGTTAATGTTATTATGCATGCTTTTTTCACATTCTTTATTTCCCAGTGATCATAATGACTAATAATTAACATAATTATTTGTGATTGACAAAAGACTGTAACGTTCATCATTTTAGTTAATTATTATTTAAAAAAATAATTGGTCTGGATACAAAATAAGCAAATCAAATCTATTCTGAAAAGTTTTGAGACGTGAAAAAAAGTTTTTTTTTAATTTGGTAAAATACTTTATTTCTGTTGTAGCTGCTTTTACAAGGAGATTGTGGGGAGGAACAGATATATCCAACTTCTCAGTTAATTACCTTTTCAAAATATATGATCTAAAATGGAGTGAAAATTGATTGTGTGAATATGAGTTTTTAGAGTTAAAACTTGTAAATTTGCTGGACAGAACAGTACAATTTTATATTGGAATCCTTGCCATGGGATAATACAATGACTATTATTTCCTGGAACATTGACAGAGAACAAGCTATTTTAGGAGAAACTATCTTGATTGTAAAGTAGAGCACATTAAGCTTAAGGTGTCTTAAAATTCACAAAACTTTTAAAAAAGAATTGAGCGTAATCCTTGGTAAGATAAAAATTGTTTTCTTCAGTGACTATTATCATATTTTGCAAAGTTATAATCTGGCGAAATATATTATTGTGGGAAAATAATATTTAATACAACAATTTCTATACACACGGTGGCACTTTATTCAGAGGTCAGATGGACATCATTTTAATTTACCTGCAACACAGCCAAGAATCAGGAACAGAGTAGAACAAAAGGCCTCTGGATTCCCAAAATTGATTTTTTAAGGTTCATGAAGTCCAAAGCTTACTTATATTTCATTATGAAATGAATTTCCAAATCCTTTTTTGGAGATTTTTTAAAAATTTTGCTCTGATTAAAGAGGTAATTCTAATAAACTTAATTATCTTTTTTTTTTTTTTTCCCTAGTAGCTTTGAAGCCAAAATGAGACAGAAGGAATAAATGACTGAAACAGGAGGTAATAGCTGCAGCCTCGAGTAAGGTGAAAAAGAACCTATATATAGGGACACATGGTTTGGGGAATTAATTTAGCACAGGGCAACACAGATGAGAGGGAGGGATGGAGGAAGGGAGACAGAGAGAGAGAACAAATAATTAGTGTTTATTAATTTCATTTTATACTTATGGATAATTTAATTATTTCAATAGTTTATTCATATAGTTAGGTAAAGGCTTTTTTTTTTTCTTTGAGACAGATTCTCACCCTGTCACCCAGGCTGGAGTGCAGTGGCATGATCTCGGCTCACTGCACCCTCTGTCTCCCAGGTTCAAGTGATTCTCCTGCCTCAACCTCCCGAGTTGCTGGATTTACAGGCACCCGCCATCATGCCTGGCTAATTTTTGTATTTTTTTTAGTACCGACAGGGTTTCACCATGTTGGTCAGGCTTGTCTGGAACTCCTGACCTCAAATGATCTGCCTGCCTCGGCCTCCCAAAGTGCTGGGATTACTGGTGTGAGCCATGGCGCCCAGCCCAAGGATCTTTAATATCTTACCTGCTATGTGCAAAAGGGTTTAATGCATAATGCCATATGGCATATTAGCTTCCTAAATCACATACTACTGCTGCCAGCTAACTTATATCTCTATATTTACATCTGAGGGTGCATAGGCACACATAAATGTATTCATATATGTTACACATATGCTTATTTATGTAGCTATGATATATGTTATATGCTATTTACATCTATTAAGTTACTTTGCAAAATATGCCCTTTGGCTTTGAAAAAAATGCCTGCTGAACTCATCAAGATTATGATTTTTGTAGGTTATTCTCCATCTTTTATTCGAGTTCCTAAAGTTGTGTTTTTAACTGCCTGCTTTTTATTTCAGGTATATGAAATTATTGTGAATATTTCAAAGGAGACTAGAATGCAGGTTAACTCTCAAACTTGTAATTTGGAATTAGGTCAGATAATTTTGTAAATGCTATTATCAATATATCACAATGTCGTTAGTGTCCCTTCAAGTTAAGGGCATGTAAATAAAGATGGTCTAATGTGTCAGGCCAAAGAGGAAAACTTTTCAGCCAAGCAAAGTGACTTCAAATACATGGGGAGAATTGAAGCAGTCATTTCAAATGTAAACAAAAAGCTGTATTTTTATGGATTACAATATCCTTAGCTAAATGTTTACTTTGGCTTGGATATTTTTCTCATTAGTGATACTTATTTAATTAGTTGCTTATAAATTGAACCTGGGAAGGGTAGTTTGCAGTGAGCCGAGATCGTTCCACTGCACTCCAGCCTGGGCAACAGAGCGAGACTCCGTCTCAAAAAAAAAAAAAAATGAGTACTTAAGATCAGTTAAAATATATCGAGTATTGGATGCTGTCACATAAGAGTGCTATTAACCATTGGCTGTTAAATTTCCTGATCTCCAGGAATCTCAGGCATTTAAAAATAATTCTCTTTACTTCATGGGCAACAGCAGCCGCTAGTCTTTGCCACGACTCTTCTGTCAATTGGGTATGCAGTGAGGGGCACCAATATGGTTTTAGGTGATGATGTGAAATTGTTTCAAAATGCTTTCATTCTCCCTTATGAATTTTGTCTTAGTCTGTGCTTCCATAATATTGGGAGCCAATTAGTAGTACATGCGTTCCTGCAGCTTGAGTAGAAGTGAAGTCTATTGTGAACAATAAAGTCAATTAGAGGGGGCCATGCCTACTGATAAATATGTTATATAAAGACTCAATTTACCTTGAAATCTGTATCTTTTTGCATCTACTCTTTAGTGCTAGTTCAGGGCTCTGTATGATTATTTTAAATGTATTACAGTATTACTTTAATAGTTCAATTACTACAAAGGTAGATTAAGGAAACTTTACTACTCTTCATTTCTTCATTCTGCTGACTCCTCCCCCACTGAAGCAAAAAAAAAAAAGTCTACAATTTAGTCTTTTCTCTTTGTACTATGTTCCATATACTATTCATTCTTACCAATGAATAGTAGATACAGATATATTTTACTTTTTAAAAAACATTGCTTTATTCTTTGTATTATTTTAAATATAACAGTCAATTAGAAACATTTTCCCAGGTAATGTATATAGATCTTATACATTCTTTGTGAAAGTCTTAGATGATGAATCAAAATGTATTCTATTATTATTCTACATTTCTGGATTATTATATTTTAATTAGAAAAGGTGGCCTATCAAATATTTATTTTTGATCCTTTTAAAATTTTCCTGTGTAATTTTTAATGTCCCAGTAAAATATGAGAATATGCTTTTTCCAGTGTGAACAAAATATGGATTAAATTTAGCTTGTCGGTTTAAAACCACCTCTATTCTTTTTTTTTTTTTTTGATCTATTTTAATCTAACAAATTATGGAAGAGTTGTATGTAAGGTACCAACTACAGCTATGATTTTATCATGTTCTCCTTTTATTTCTAGTAATTTTTACCTTATGTAGAATGCAGCCAAATGTTTGGGGCATAGCAATTAATGACTGCTGTGTTTTGGGAAGAAGTGTGATTTTTATCATTACAGTGGTTCTCTGAGACCCATTTAGTGCTTTTCAGCCTTGAACTATACTTCGTTTGATGCTATTATTTTGACTTTCACTTTTTAAAAAATGGTTTTCTAAATCACCTGTCATTAACACAGCATTGTGACCTTGTATCTTTATGTTTCTTGTAAACAGCCTATAGATGGAGTGTGTATTTTAAATTAGAGTATTTTGTCTTTTTACTTATATAAATATTTTTACATCTTTATAGGGTACATGTAATATTTTGCTACATGCATAGAATGTATAGTGATTAAGTCGGGATACTTAGGGTATCCATCATCTCAAGTATTTATCATTTCTGTGTGTTGGAAATACTTCAATTCCTCTCTTCTAGGTATTTTGAGAGATACAATATATTGTTGTTGATTATAGTCACCCTACTCTTCTGTCAAACATTAGCACTTACTCTTTCTATGCAACTGTATGTTTGTACCCAGTAATCAATCTCTCTTCACCCATTCCGCCCACCTACACTCTTCCTAGCCTCTGGTATCTATAAAGACAAATATCACATATTCTTACTAATATGTGCTTGATGTTATGAAGATATAAAATAGAATGATAGATATTTCATCTGTAGATGAGACATTTTAACCAACTTCATTTTTATTATAACTCTTACAACTATCTGTTTTAATTCCTTGTCATATTGATGGTTATTATTTTATTTACTCTTATCCCTTTTCTATAATTTTATAATTCATCATCTTCTTCATTGCACTCTACTGCATTTCTTCCCGCACTTATAGGTTATTTATAAGTTATACTTGTTACTTTCGTTTTACTAATGCTGTTTCCTATTTTAAACAACAATTTTATGCCTATATTTCTGTAGTGTTGCGCCAAAATTAAATAAGAACAATGCCCTCATCACCAAGATGATTTACTTAGTCAACTCCTCATTATTTTCAAAGGCAAAATCCTTTAAAAACAAATAATTTATAATTTTATTTCCTAGCTACTATTGTTTTCACTTGTAGTATGTATCACATATCTATTTCAAGATGTCATGTTATTACTTAAATTACACTATCGCTTCATAAAATTTGACCAAAAACCACACAAGGTTTATTTCCTATCACTGTTTCTTTGTACCGTTTATTTCTCATTGTTTTGAAATCTTTATTATACAGTCATCCTTCAGTGTCTGTGGGGCACTGGTTTCAGCATTTTGATATCAAAATTCAAGAACACTCAAATTATTTATATAAAATGGTGTAGTGTTTGCATGTTAACTATGGACACCCTCCTGAACACTTCATATCATCTCTAGATTATTTATAGTACCCAATACAATGTAAATGCTATGTAAATAGTTGTTATGCCGTATTGTTTAGGGAATAATGGCAATAAAAATGTCTGTACATGTTCAGTGCAGACACAGCCATCCATATATTTTTGCAAATATGTTCGATCCATGGTTGGTTAAATCCACAAATGTGGAACCCATGGATACAGAGGGCCAGCTGTACTTCAGTTTTAATTTGGTTGGAACACCTGAGAAATGTCGTCATAAAGACATGAAGGATGTAAACTTTGTAAACCTTGCATTTTCAAAATGATCTTTACTTTGCAGTCATCGCGATGGAGTTATTGGATAGTAACATTCTTTAACATCTCTCCTCTTTTTTTAGTAGTCTCTGTAGGTTATGAACAATTGTCTTCCAGTTTCCATTGTTTCCTTGTTTCAACTGTCTTCAAGCTACTATTGTTTCCAGTGTAAGGTCTGATTCTAGTCCAAATATCATCTATTTGTATTTAACCTTTTTTCTTTCTCTCAAACTCTAAAGATACTCTCTGCCCCACCCATTGAAGTACAGAAATTTCATTAAGATCTAATTTTAAATGTTTCTAAATATGTGTCCCTATTTATTATTTTATTTTATTTTATTTTTATTTTTAAGACAGGGTCTTGCTATTGCCCAAGCTGGAGTGCAGCGATGCAATCATAGCTCACTGCAGCCACCAACTCCTAGGCTCAAGAGATCCTATTGCCTCAGCCTCCTGAGTGGCTGGGACTACAGGCCATCAGTATCATGACTGGCTAATTTTTAAAACATTCGTTTGTAGAGATGATGTCTCATTATGTTGCCCAGGCTGGTCTTGAACTCCTGGAATCAACTAATCTTCTCACCTCAGCCTCCTAAAGTGCTGGGATTACAGTTGTGAGCCACCACTTATTTAATTCTTTTTTACACTTGGGTAACATTTTAAATAACCAATTAATATTAATAACTTCTTTAGCTCTAGAAAATTTTCTATTATGATTGTTTTAATTATTACAAATCTTCCATCTCTTCTTCTTTTTTCTCATTCTGGTACTTATCATTGCTTAATAGGTATCTTAGATCTATTCTCTAAGTCTCTTATTTTTTCACTATTAATGTCAGTTTATTTCTATTTGTCTTTAAGTTGTGACATACTTCTTCTCTTTGACTGTAAAGAACCCGTATTTTATTTTTAGCCATGACCATTCTCTTTTCTAAATTGTCTATTGTTATTTAAAAACCAGGTAACAGGCTTTCTGTGCTCTAATGATAACCTTCTAATGTTTCTAATTTTATTTTTATTAAATGTATCTTCCTTATCTTCTAGTATACTACTTGTATGGACTCTCAGCTTTGTCTTTCTCTGCAACCCCTTGTGTCTTCTGAAAAAGCCTTTGCTTTATTTTCTCTCATGCCTAAGTCAAAGAGTGTAAAATGTCTTGGCACAAATGCAGTTAAGGTTTTGATATTTTGATGCACAGTGATTGATTGAGAAGCAACATGGATACTGGAAGTTTTGTTGTTGTTCTTGTTGTTGTTGTTGTTTTGATCTGATGAAGAATTATTTAACAAGCTGAAACCTATTCACAAAATTTATATATGGGAAAACATCTCTCATCTCATGGACGACGGGTGGAAGTAAGGCTGTCCTCAGCCATGAGGTACAGCCACTCTCCGGTAATGCCTGCATGAAACAAACTGTCAGGTACTGACCCCCTTCTTAAGTCAAACAGATCTCCTTAAATCAATGGTCTCCAACAAATCATTCCACATATATACTTGAAAACCTTCAGATCCATAATTTCTGTCTGAGATCGTGCCAAGATACACAAATCTTTGAAATACCACCAGTTCATCATTATTCTCTCTTCACCTGCAATTTTTTTCCATAATTTGACGTCCTGATACATACATTCTTCTAAATTCTAGCAGTTAGTTGTGATTATCTTGAGGCTGCATATACTCAGCTCAAAGCGAAACAGAAAACATATCTACGAAGTGATTTACCCATTCTCAACATTTCTATTTTGTGTGTCTGTATTTGCACAGACATGTACATACATACATGTGCATATATATAATTAAGCTTTGACCAGATAAATCATGCAAATTATGTATAATTCACAATAATAGGTTTTTAAATTAATTATCTTCAGAGTTGAGTGAGATTACTTACAGATTTAGGCTGTGTCTACCTGAAAACAAAATACAGTGTATTAGCAATTCAGTGAAATCAATCGGATATAGAATAATAATAAATTGGTTTAGTTTTCACCTTGTGACATTTTAGTTTGGATTTAGTAGCCTGTCTTAATTACCTTTGTGAAAAAACTTGGCTACAAGTATTTTCTGATCGATATAATACTAGCATTATAATTATTCATATAATCTTAGTTTTCACATTTTTAAAATAGAACACGTTGTTATATTTTAATAAGCAATTTGAAAAAGATACAAATGTTTCTTTCTTGTATGATTGCCATTATAAAAGAATATTAATTGAGTGCTCATTAGGTAACTTTAACCACATTAATTACTAGATAGCCCTTTGGACAGAGACTGAGTAGAATAAAAAACGATTACAGAACATACTTTAGTATTAACCTTTTCTATAAATAAAATGTATTGTCATTCTCTAGATTAGCACTGTCCAATAGAACTTTCTGAGATGATGGCAATGTTCTATATCTACACTGTCCAATAAAGTAGCTATTGAGGCTACTGAGAACTTAAAACATGGCTAGTAAAAACAGATGTACTAAATATTTAATTGTATTTGCTTTGAAATAATTTAGATTTACATTTCTTCCGTCAAGTGTAGCTAATGACTACCATACTGGATAGTGTAATTATAGGCATCTTTACTATCATTCGCATTTCTAATAAAGAGAATACTTTATTGAAAAACATAATTATGACACATGCATATTTAGACATAGATACTGAGTTGCTGCATTAATCTAGAGATAGTGTCCACATTTTCTGAGGGGTGTGGACAAATGTAATATAGAAATAAAAGTGTGAGTTTATTCTGAAAAAGCTACACAAGTTGACAGATCCACAAGGCAACAGAAGTTAAAAGTGATATAGTAGGGTGAAATATAACTGCGGTATTTAAGATCTTCCCATACTTATTTTTTCTTGTGTTACTTTTATTTTCACATTGAATTAAGTATGTGTGTGAGGTGGAGGGAGGGTTCGATTTGCTTGTCAACATACAAAAAGATTGCTATAACAAGTATTCCCAAGCTGACATTTTGGAATAGCTTAAAATAAAAAATATATACTAGATATATAAATGAAAACTTTTATGAGAAGAGTTTGGGAAGAGTTATCAAAGGTTAAAATGATTTTTTGAATACATGTCTTCTCATAGCCTTCAATTTGCTAATAGACATTATGACACCCATGAAGAAGCTAAAATTAGCATATCTTAATATTGTCTATATGTCATTACCTCAAATAATTGCTTATGTTTGTATTCATGTATAATGAGTTACATTAGTACCTAAGAGACAATTTAAGGACCTAAGCATGCATGTACAATAGCATGTAGCTAATGTGCTATGAATTGGAGAAATGCGACATAGTGAAATCAGATATACCTTTTAAATCTATGACAGTAAAGATTGCATTATGAAATGAAGAAAATATTCCTGTTTGAATTCTGAATATTCCTAAATATAAATTATATTATAAATGTAGATCCCGGCAATTCTAGCCACATATCTATCTTATAATTATCCTGTTAAGTTGATACTTGTTTCTTCATTAATTTATCCAACAAATATTTTTGATAACATACTGTATGCTAGGTACTAGGCATGAGTCTTTGCTGCATTTATTTTTTGCTGCCTTATAAGTTGGCTAGGGTATATAACCTTATCTATTAATTTATAGGTTATATTTTGGAGATGGTTTTACAAAGCAGGCCGTGATTGTTGGTGCTTATATATTGCTGCTTATGTGTTGATACTTATCTTGGTGGCAACCAAAGCCCTTTTCTTTCTCTTCTCTCACAGGCCATACTTAGTGACTAAAATTTTATCAAGTTACTAATTTATGTTAATTCTTTGAAAATCTGTATAAAAATGCAAATGTTGTCCTTTGAAACAAAAGACTTTAAACCACTATAAGCCATTAACACATTTTCCAGATTCAGTTTATCAGCTTAATTAGAGAGTAATTGAGCTTGGCCCTGAGGAATTAGGTAAATTTCATGGTGTAGAAAGTCAGAATCCACATGAGGCAGGTCAATGAGCAGGTCTGTCCAGACCTTTTGTCTAGGACACTATTTATACCTGGCCTTCTAGAAGTAGGGTGTATTTAAAGACTGGCAAATCCAACGTCATCTGCATATCTTTTTCACTGACAGCCTGCCCTGCTTTAAAAATGAATTCTAATTTTAGAAAATAAATAATATGGGTATAAAGGATGATTTTCTTTCATATTTTACCTTGATTATTTTATGTAAGTGAGTTTTATTCTTTTTAAACAAAGGGGTAAATTGTTGATCGATTCTTAATAATTATTCTGAGGTGGACATGCTCTTTTTTTGGTTACATAGCTTCACATAAGCAATTTTATAGATGATGCAATAGGAAGGGGGAAATCACATAAGAGCAAACACTCTCTCATTGCTATTTTTTCTATGTAGGGTCATAACCAATATGCTTAGACTCATGAGATTGATTATTCAAGGTCTTTCTACCCAGTGACTCGACTAAAACATACAAAATGAAGTACTGTCAGAATGCTGTTATTGTCATGCCATTACATGTATCCAAAACAGTGACAATGCAGATTAAAACCATACCCATCTCATCTGCGTCATGTTCTTTTGTTTTTATGCTTTATTGTTTGGGGTTTTTTAATCACCCTGGAACGATACAATATTTTTGCCTAATTTGTTTGTGATTTGCATTTTTATGCTTATAATGTCTATTATTATTATCCAGGAGAAATAAATAAAAAAACTCTCAACTTTCTTTATTACTGTAATGATTCTTAGAAGGAAACTTGTCTTTCTCTGAAGACTTGTGGGGCTAAGAGACAGAGCTACTTGTCTAAGACTTAAGTCTTTCCCGTTGTCTTTTCATTTATGACCCATCAGAACCTGCTTAAAGCCTGCAGTCCTATTTTGGATTTACATATCATTGTGTTATTACATTTAAATCATAATATTTAAGAATGTCCTTTTGAGGAAAGATAATCAGATATAAACTGACATACTTTCATATTATGGCTCATAGATTTTCATATTATAGCTCACAGTAAATCATTAATAAATCTTACTTTGAGGATTTGCTTATTTTCATCTTCATTAACACCAATGAAGTTAAAAAAAAATGGCTCCATCACTATTTTACTGTTTTTGGTCAAGATAATCTATTTTTGTTAGACTTTTGATGCATTGATATATTTTTCATGTGCTATATTTATATGAGATATATAGTTATTTTGTGGCATGTCATAATAATATGTTATATAGCACATTTTTCTTCTTAAGTTTCTTTGACCTCATAACTCATAAATGGGCCAGTAACCTCAATGCATTTAAAGGAGAGAGAAGTCTTTTAAATCATGGAGGAAAACATTTTCTTTAAAAACCTAGACATAATGCACCATTTGTTCCAAAACAGGATTGCTTTTATCCTATGCAGTTAAGGTCCTTCAAGAAACAAATTTTATGTAATGAAAAGAATGTGATAACTGAAGTTTCAGATAAATGAAAATTTATTCAAAACGTTGTGAGTGATACCTTTGCCTACTTACACAGCTCAGAATCTCAAAACTGTTTTGACTTTAAGTTTAGATGATACAAATCATAAGTTTGTTCTATAATAGGCATTAAGCATTGATTGAACTTTTCAATTTTTAAATGGAAATAGGCATTTTATGGTTTCTTTCACATATCTTTTTTTTTTCTAGAAAATGAGGCTAGTATATTCTTTGGGGTATATATGGTTAAAAATGAAAATAAACACAAGGAAATAAAATGAATTAATCAGATTATAGCATTTCCTTGCTAATGATGCATGAGTATCTATAATGATATAAGGTGGTAAAGAACATTAACAAAAGCAAGTTGATTTTCAAAAGGTTAGACAGGATTTGTACACATCAGAACTCAGAAGGATATAATTATTCAAGGCAGAGTTAATGAAATTCAAATGAAAAGGATTAATCTGAATGAGTACCTGGATTTTGCATAAAGAAGAGAAAATGAACATGATATTTCCAATTACAGTGATTTTTAAATAACTGTCTGAAATTTTTATTAAACCAAACTGAAAGTCATTCAATGGATGTAGTTTACTCATTATAGATTTGCATGACTGTGTCAATAGGAATGCTATACTTTTAAGAAATAGATAGTAAACTAGATCTCCAAATGTCTGGTTCTCTTTTGATTCAGTTTCTGGTAGTTTCTTGTATATGAAAATTACAAAAAAGTCTATATATTAAACATTTTATATATCAGATTGCTATAATAAATGAGAATATTCAAACTTAATAAAACGGAATTTTCTAGAAAATGAGTTCACAGTTTTCCAGTGGTGTCAAAAAGTTATTTTGGAATATTTCTATTTCTCAAGAAAGTTCACAGGATCAACCCTTAGTTTTCTCTAGTCAGTTGATCTGTACCACTTAGTGTCTGTTATCTATGATGACTGGACACTACGTATCAAGATAGTAAATCCTTCAATAGATCTGTCTTCATTAACTATATTTAAAGTATAACATTAACCTTTTAGACTTTATAACATATAGCTGAATTGTTGCCCATAGGTAATTGTAATCAGAAGCATCTTAGAAATTCCAGGTATTCTAATTTATCTTTAAAACGGAAAGAAAAATTTTTAAAAGATTACTTAATTATCAGTAGTTTAGGATAGAGATGATTTTTCTCATTCAGATTTTTCTAAAGTAATAAACTATACCTTTTTATTGATTATGTTCAACCGTAAGAATTTTAATATTTCTAAGCGTTCTAGAAAATGTGTTCATGCCATGGCTGAGCATTGAGGGATTATTTCCATGTATTGACACTGATTGTTCTATGACTTATTTGTGACAATCTTGAAAATAATCACAATATGCATATTATTAGAGCATTCTCAACCTGCAGTTCAGTGGCTAATATTTCTTTTAAGAGTATTTCAATCAGGTTAATAAAAGCTTGTTCATTATTAAAAAGTTTGTAAAAAATGATTTCTAGAACCAGATATAGAATTACAATTATTTGTCACTTATTTTGGGATCTAAAATTTTCTTAAAAATTGAACTCTTGTACACAGAGTAAAAGGATGGTTACCAGAAAAATTGGCAATTTAATTAGATGCCACATAACAATCTTCTAAAAGAGATTTTCATTGAAAGATAGGTGAAAATGGCTTTTAGTTTAATGCTCTGAAAAATATTTGTCAAATCGGTATGTAATAATCTATGGCAGACACATGGGGTCAGGTGGAGAGAAGCTTAACAGATGAGAATCCAGGGTACGGTGTGCTGCCTACATTCTTTAAGCCCTGGTTAAGGACTATGATTAATACTGGATCTTATTTGCTGAGACACAGAATTCTGGTCTGAGAGCACGAATTATTATTTTTTAAGTAACTCTAATTTTTATCCAGTGTCACTGAATGATTTTTTCTTTTTTTTAAATTATACTTAAGTTCTGGGATACATGTACAGAATGTGCAGGTTTGTTACATAGGTATGCATGTTCCATGGTGGTTTGCTGCACCCATCAACCTGTCATCTACATTAGGTATTTCTCCTAATGCTATCCCTCCCCTTGCCCCGCACCCCCCAACAGGCCCCAGTGTGTGATGTTGCCCTCCCTGCACCCATATGTTTTCATTGTTCGACTCCCATTATCAGTGGGAACATGTGGTGTTTGGTTTTCTGTTCCTGTGTTAGTTTGCTGAGAATGATGGTTTCTAGTTTCATCCCTGTTCCTGCAAAGGACACGAACTCATTCTTTTTTATGGCTGCATAGTGTTCCATGGAGTATATGTGTCAATTTTCTTTATCGAGTCTATCACTGATGGGCATTTGGGTTGGTTCCAATTCTTTGCCATTGTGAACAGTGCTGCAATAAACTTACGTGTGCATGTGTCTTTATAGTAGGATGATTTATAATCCTTTGGGTATATATCCAGTAATGGGATTGCTGGGTCAAATGGTATTTCTGGTTCTAGATCCTTGAGTAATCGGCACACTGTCTTCCACAGTGGTGGAACTAATTTACACTCCCACCAACAGTGTAAAAGAGTTCCTATTTCTCCACATCCTCGCCAGCATCGGTTGTTTCCTGACTTTTTAATGATCGCCATTCTAACTGGTGTGAGATGCTATCTCATCGTGGTTTTGACTTGCATTTCTCTACTGACCAGTGATGATGAGGTTTTTTCCATACGTTTGTTGGCCGCATAAATGTCTTCTTTTGCGAAGCGTCTGTTCATATTCTTTGCCCACTTTCTGATGGGGTCTTTTTTTTCTTGTAAATTTGTTTAAGTTCCTTATAGATTCTGGAGATTAGCCCTTTGTCAGATGGATAGATTGCAAAAGTTCTCTCCCATTCTGTAGGTTGCCTGTTCACTCTCATGATAGTGTCTTTTGCTGTGCTCTTTAGTTTAATTAGATCCCATTTGTCAATTTTGGCTTTTGTTGCCATTGCTTTTGGTGTTTTAGTCATGAAGTCTTTGCCCATGCCTGTGTCCTGAATGGTATTGCCTAGGTTTTCTTCTAGGGTTTTTATGGTTTTAGGTCTTAGGTTTAAGTCTTTAATCCATCGTGAGTCAATTTTTGTATAAGGTGTAAGAAAGGGGTCCTGTTTCCGTTTTCTGCATGTGGCTAGCTAGTTTTCCCAACACCATTTATTAAATAGGGAATCTTTTCCACATTGCTTGTTTTTGTCAGGTTTGTCAAAGATCAGATGGTTGTAGATGTGTGGTGTTATTTCTGAGGCCTCTGTGCTGTTCCGTTGGTCTATAGATATGTGTTTTGCTATCAGTACAACCTGTTTTGGTTACTGTAGCGTTATAGTATAGTTTGAAGTCAGGTAACATGATGCCTCCAGCTTTGTTATTCTTGCTTAGAATTGTCTTGGCTATATGGGCCCTTTTTTGGTTCCATATGAAATGTAAAGTAGTTTGTTCTAATTCTGTGAAGAAAGTCAGTGGTAGCTTGATGGGAGTAGCATTGAATCTTTAAATTACTTTGGGCACTATGGCCATTTTCATGATATTGAGTCTTCCTTTCCATAAGCATGGAATGTTTTTCCATTTGTTTGGGTCCTCTCTTATTTCCTTGAGCAGTGGTTTGTAGTTCTCCTTGAAGAGGCCCTTCACATCCCTTGTAAGTTGTATTCCCAGGTATTTTATTCTCTTTGTAGCAATTTTTAATGGTAGTTCTCTCATTATTTGGCTCTCTGTCTGTCATTGGTTTATAGGAATGGTTGTGATTTTTGCACGTTGATTTTGTATCCTGAGACTTTGCTGAAGTTGCTTATCAGCTTAAAGAGTTTTTGGGCTGAGACGATGGGGTTTTCTAAATATACAATCATGTCATCTGCAAACAGAGATAATATGACTTCCTCTCTTCCTATTTGAATATCTTTCTTTCTTTCTCTTGCCTGATTGCCCTGGCCAGAACTTCCAATACTATGTTGAATAGGAGTGGTGAGAGAGGGCATCCTTGTCTTGTGCCAGTTTTCAAAGGGAATGCTTCTAGCTTTTACCCATTCAGTATGATATTGGCTGTGGGTTTGTCATAGATAGCTCTTAATATTTTGAGATTTGTCCCATCAATAACTAGTTTATTGAGTGTTTTTAACATGAAGGGGTGTTGAATTTATCGAAGACCTTTTCTGCATCTGTTGAGATAATCATGTGGTTTTTTTTGGTCATTGGTTCTGTTTATGTGATGGATTACATTTATTAATTTGCGTATGTTGAAACAGATATGCATCCCAGGGATGAAGCCTACTTGATCGTGGTGGGTATGGTTTTTAATGTGCTATTGGATTTGGTTTGCCAGTATTTTATTGAGGATTTTCTTTTTTGTTGTGTCTTTGCCACGTTTTGGTATCAGGATGTAGCTGGCCTCATAAAAAGAGTTAGGGAAGAATTTCTTTTCTTTTGTATTGCTTGGAATAGTTTTAGAAGGAATGGTACCAGCTCCTCTTTGTATCTCTGGTAGAATTCAGCTGTGAATCCGTCTGGTCCTGGGCTTTTTTTGTTTGTTTGTTTGTTTTTTTTTGGTTGGTAGGCTATTACTGCCTCAATTTCAGAACTTGTTATTGGTCTATTCAGGGATTCAATTTCTTCCTGGTTTAGTCTTGGGAGGGTGTATGTGTCCAGGAATTTATCCATTTCTTGTTGATTTTCTAGTTTATTTGTGTAGAGGTGTTTATAGTATTCTCTGATGGTAGTTTGTATTTCTGTGGGATCGGTGGTGATATCCCCTTTATCATTTTTTATTGTGTCTCTTTGATTCTTTTCTCTTTTCTTCTTTATTAGTCTGTCTAGTGGTGTATCTATTTTGTTAATCTTTTCAAAAAACCAGCTCCCGGATTCACTGGCAAATCTCATTTTTATTTAAAGTTCCTTTGTGCAAATGCCAAAATAGTCAAAATTTGGGTTTGAAATTTCATTTAAGGAAGTTAAATACAAGTTAGTAAACAAAAGTGAGTGTATTTTGAGTGTCTTTTTCTTCATTGTATTTGACCATACAGCTAAGTTTCTTGCTAGCTATAATCCACAATTACTATATTTATTAAGCACCAATATGAATTTAAGATAGCTGAGAGCATCTCAAATGGAAGTAATGAAGATTGAGGAAACTACATATCAAAGAATAATCAGAAAATAGATACATAGATCTTAGAATTATTTTTCTTTTAAGAAAAAGTGATGAGGACATGCATCAAAACTTTTTTGAATTCCTACTGTTATGTTTAAGGCCACGCAGATTTTTTTCTAAATATTTTCAAGACATGTCCAATTATGAAACAACTACCTTGATTAAACAACAAAATAAAGAATAAATAAGTAAATAAATGAAAAACTACATCTTGTCCTCTACTTACTCTGTTCCTGATAACAAAAACCTTTGTTTTCCAAAAACTTACAGGTGTAAAATGTATCATTAAAGGCAGATATAATTGCACCATTAGAAAGTATTATAAGAAATATGCTCGCTTTAGGTGATGTGAAGCTATCTTTACCGCAGGGGTTAAAGCAACTAATGCGAATAAGAAAGACGAGCTTATTAACTTGTGAATTTCATTAAGAACAACATAATGGTCACCAACCAATGTAATGCGTGCAAAACACAAGCTTGTGTTACTTGTGCTGTTGATTCTACTAAGTGTTTAATGAGTCGTGAAAATTTCACATTCAAATAGCCTGCTGAGTTATTTTTCTTTTAAATGTGTAAAATGCTTATGATGAAATAGTGAAATTAAGAATTTCTTAAGAAATCTGTTAAATTCTGAATTTTATTTATCAAACTCTGGCTCAAGTTTCTAATATCCTTTTAAATGTAAATGAGAAATATATGTACATTATTCCATTGATCATGTGCCATGGATTTGGTCCAGATATACACAATAAAACAAATGTTGTAAAAGGTATAATTATTTAAAAGCTAATTTGTGCAATTCTGTGAATTTGCTATATCACAAGTAGATGAGATATCTAAATTAGAATTATTTCATTTTTTATATCATGTAAGAATTGAGTATGAAAATCCTAGGTCAGAGAAATTAAAAAGAAAACATACAGTGACCAGCTTATAAATTTTACTCCTCTTTGTGTGGGGTTCAGTCTAGTATCCCCAAAGTCCAATTTATTACATTACTGCAAAAAGAAGTATGGTGTTGTCATAAAAGGCTGTGCAGTAATAAATGGCTATGTTAGCATGCTTATCGTCTGAACTTCCCCAGAGACCCTACCACTGAAACCCTCAGATGACCTCATCAACAGGCTGGTGGCAGTTGATCAATTCTAGACAAAGTTACTGGGAGAATAATTTCAGTTACAAGAATTTTGCTGCCTATAGTGTAGACAGAAGAGAGCAGAGGTCATCCATCTTTCTGAATTTGCGTGCCAAGTAGTATTTATTTTTTGCTCTTATAAAGAATAGGGAAAGAGGTATTACTGGGAAACTCCAAAAGGACTCTGGAGCTGGAAATTCTCATCATGTCTAGCACTTGGATCCCAGTCAGAGAAGTGTAGGTGCAAGAGAAGAGGCTAGTGCTCCCTTATATCTGAGGACATTGTGGAGTTCTTTTTAAAATATAAATTCCACAGTCAGTTCTGCTCATATAGCAGCTTAATTAGCATCTTAACTTAGCAAGAGAGTAGCAACAAAAACAGGAGCTAAAGTCTAGAATTTGGAGGAGAAGAGGGCTTAATACAAAGTTACATACCAGCCTAACTACTTCGTATCTGTTGTATCTCAATGAACTTTCCTATAGATATAGAAAAGTTGCCTGTGTTAGGAATAAAACAGATATGAACCCCCCTCACCCAATCCCATATCTAGATTTCCAGGAAAATTAGAATTTTAAATGCCAGTTGCAAATTAGAATTAGAAATTTAAATGCCGGTTGCAAAAATCATCTTTTTCTTAGGATAAAATTACTCTCCTTATGACCTCATGGTCTTTCATCGTATATTTATGGTGTTAATATGTGTGTGTCGCTTATTATGAAATGCTTTGAACACTTTTTGGATAAAGTAGGTATATGATTAATAAATAATCTTTTTACTAGACTTACCGTCATGAGGTTTTGAATCCAGATTCAGCCCAGTTTGTAGATTCACTTGTCAGCTGTAGAATGAGACCTATATAAACTTAATGGAGGAGTTTTCACTGTTAGGAAGCTAAAAAAAATTGTTCTTTTGTATATCTATACCAGCACACTGTCCGTGAAGAAACGATGATGGTGATGACTGAAGACATGCCTTTGGAAATTTCTTATGTGCCTTCTACTTATTTGACTGAAATCACTCATGTCTCACAAGCCCTATCAGAAGTGGAACAACTTCTCAATGCTCCTGACCTCTGTGCTAAGGACTTTGAAGATCTCTTTAAGCAAGAGGAGTCTCTGAAGGTAAAAGGAAAGCACTTTCATTCATATTTTACAAGGTGATCATACTGATCATTCATAGTGCCAGAACAATTGACTTAAATTGTATGCATCATGATGGCATTTTGACTTACACATGGAATTCTTAAAAATACTTGATAGTGTGGTTAGCTTCAGAAATCTAGGGTAGAAAGACATAAGTTAGAAGATGTATTTTACAATATGTAGCGTTGAGAGACATCCTAAAATGAAGAAATGCAGAAAAATGATCATTTTTACATGCAGTAGGGACAGAAAGGAACCACCAGAAAATAAACTTTGATTGAAGAACAGTTTATTCCTAGCTAATGGATGACTTTCGTTTCATTTTCCAAAAAGGGAAATTAGATTTTTCATTTATATCTAATGTACATTGTTTTTGTTTTATATTTTTTATGTATACCTAGTCAATTTCAAATTAATGTCAATACCTATGCTATAACATGTGGAATAAAATTGAATAGAAATCAATGAAATATTTTCTTTATAACTGCCAGTTAAAGGCTACCAACAAAATCCAGCTGTTTTCAAACCACCAACAGCAAGTTACTGAATTCTGAAGTAAGACAAATCATGATAAGGAAATAGGCTATGAATTTTAGAAGGCAGTGTCTGAAGATAAATGAATGTAGGATCAAGAAAATGTACATAATAATGTGTCTCCAGATAATTTTCATGGTCGTACATTTTACACTCAAAATGAAATATTATAGTATACCCAGAGCTTGGTATTTTCCAATGCAAACAGCATGCCATTACAGGCAAAAGATGGGTTTGCTGTCAGCAGCACATATTAGCTAAAGTATTTTATACTCAAATGGTTTCCTGGAAGCTCATTCTATATCACACATTTGCCTGTATGAATATACAAATAGATAAAGCAATTGTTTGTTTTGGAAATCGGTGTTGCAGTATCTTCAGTGACTTGACTTTAATATCTTACATTATATCAAATAAGCTATAAAATTACACAGTAAAATAAGAGCTTCACAGATCTCTGGAACTATTCCATCCATGTCAGTATGGGCACTGTTTCTTATTCTGTTTGAAGTAAAAGTCAAATCACTTGTTGGTACAATGAAGAAAAAAACCTAATCAGTTAATAAAATAAAGCTGACATGCCAGAATTCCTGTCATTATTTCTATTAACTAAGTTCTCATGGCAGCATAGTTTATAAGTTCATCATTGTGATTCAACATGTAAATTATTGCTAATGAGCTAATATTCATTCCTTCCCAGGTTCATGGACATTTGGTTCAGGAGAGTAGTGCCCCTGATCTTATTAAGTTGCCCATTGAATAACTCTGTCTCCGTACCTCTTAGCCTGGCATACTCAGAATGTTAGACTGTTGGCTACACTCATAGTGAATCATTTGTTCATCCTGATCTATTTAATATTATTATAGCTGACATCAATCATAATAGTATTGATTACTGTGGTTTATAATATGGTATTATTGTAGGTTTAATTTAGCTAAATGGTTGAGTCCCCATAAGATGCAGTTGTGGGCCTGATTCCTTCTCTCTCCCAACAAATCTCCAGCAGGTGAATGGGCTTCCTACCTTCATTGACTTTTTGAAGGGGGATAGTTTTGAGCTCAGTGTTTTCAATGAATATGTATTTCCTGTTAAATGCATTCATCATTGTCATTATCCAGTAGTAAAAATAGAAAAGCAGTGCATAAATTGTACAGCTGCTGGTTGGGAAGGTTTGAAATTGTGGTTGATTTTGTTCCTGACAGATATGCATGAATCAAATTATAGAACTATAGTAGGTATTGCTGTGCTTTAACATACATATTTTTTTGAAAGTGCAGTATAACAGAAATAATATGTAATATGTTAAAAGAATTACTTTCTAAACATAATACAACTAAAATAGCACCTATGGTTTCAATAGATGTATTGAATTGGAAAGCTACCTAATCTTGTTGACAGAGACTATGCAGATAAACACAAACATATATATAAATATGTATATATACACATACATATATAAATATGTATATATACACATATACATATATAAATATGTATACATATACATATATATGTATACATATACATATATAAATATGTATACATATACATATATAAATATGTATACATATACATATATAAATAAGTATATATATACATATACATATAAATATGTATATATACATATATAAATATGTATATATACACATATATATACACATATATACATATATATGGAAATCTGCATTTAATAGCAAAAACACTAGCTAAGGCAGAGCTAGAGAAGAATGAGAAACATACACATAAGTAATATTTTCTTTCTTATTTCAGAGCCAATATTAGCAGTTAATTGATTGTGATTGCTTATATGTACAAAGTTAATAATGCTCATAACAGACAAGAGTACATAATTTTAGAAGAATTGCAATTTTTGGAAGTTTAGAACAATATTAACTTGCATTTTATTTTTAAGAAAAAATCATTTTCATGATAAAGTTTTCCATAATATAATTACTGTGTTAAACCGTCAAATCCTGCTTTAAAGTTTCTCATATGAAAGCATGAACATTGAATTTCTTAGCATCATAAGTTTTAAGTTACCAAAAGGTTTTTTCTTGAGAGAGTTAAATATTTGAAAGCTTATCCTAAAAGCAGAAATGATCCACTTAAAAGACTTAACTGAAAGGATTTATCATCACGTGTCCATATGCCTAATTTTACCGAAAGCATCACTTTTATTGGAGGATGAAACACCCTTGGGATGTCACCCTTATTATTTCCTGACTCAGCATGCCTTGTACTCTGATTGGCAGCTGCCAGATCCAAGTGTCTCTGACTGCTTGCCTTAGGGCTCTCTCTAGTAATCAAAGCTCATGAGTGTCAGGTAGTTAAAGCTCTGCATCCCCCATGTTCCCCAGCAAACCTCAACCAATAACAAATAACTTTTGGTGGATAAATACCACTACTCACTCTTTCTTCAGTTAGGGTAACTCTGAAGTATGATTTATGCTCTGAACCAAAATTCTGTTCCAAGATTAAGACCCCATCGCACACAGTAAAAACCTGCCTCATAGGATACTTTTTACTTGCTCCCTGTCCTACCTTACACACACATTACTAACACCTCCTTGGATCATTCCCAAATACATCCCTTGTCTTCAAATCTGCTTATAGGGGAACTCTATCTAGGCCATTTTTGAAATAAATAATGACATATTTACTGTGTAGTTAGCATTTACGTAGAGACATTCTTAGAAATAGTTCATGCCTTTGGAGTGGAATTCTTCAAGTGATTCTGCTGCTCCCTCATTCAGGGAATCCTTAGCTGTTCATTTAGGCTTGGTATCAATAAATGTGAATTTTTAGGACAAAAATAAGAACATAGCTTATAATAAGAATGACAACTATGCTTTACCTTTTGCAATAATGAGAATCAATTTACAGCTAATATTATTCTTTATGGTAGAGCAGAAAGTTTTCACCTGAAGATCATGAACAAGACAAGGATATCTGCCCACATCCCTTCAATGTTCAACATTGCACTGGAGTTTCAAATCACTGAAAGGAGGAGGAAGGGAGGGAGGAAGTAAGGAAGAAAGAGAGTGAGGAAAGGAGGGAGGGAGAATTGAAGAAAAGAAATAAAATAAGGAGAAAAAGAAGGAGGAAATAAATGGAAGGAATGAAAAAATATCAGGCACACATCATTTCAATTGTCTCATCAAAATCAATTATAGTACAGATGCCTTGTTTGGATTGAATAAAATGTGCTATACTTTGGGTAACCAAGAGGATGATGAAAAATGTGGCCATATGAAGAAAGCTCACAGGTAGCAGACATGGTGGCCCTAATGTAGATTTTAAATAGGATCAAGAAACAGAGACAACTCTTGTTCCACTTCGAGACCACAAGGGAAAGCTGGTAGGGAGCTTATAAGCCAAAGATAGTGTGAAGCAAAGTTGTTCAAGTCCTCTTGAGTTCAGGTTTTTTGCATTGCTCTTGAGAAATAAAAAACTGTTAGGACAAGTAAACCTAAGGAATGTGGATTCATATATTCCAAAAATATTTATTAAGCTCCTAGTGTGTACCACACACTATTCTAAGTGCTTATAAAACAGTGAAAAAGACTAATGAATCTTTGCCCTCATACAGCTTTTATTATAACATTGGGAGACAGAATAGAAGCAAGCAAACAAAGAAAAATGATAAGCAAATATTGTGTATTGCTGGGTGATAACATATTTTGGGGAAAAAAAAAAGAATCTGTTAAGGGGATATAGGACCACTACAGGGGTAGATGTAGGTATAATTGAAAGTGGTGGGATTGTAATTTCAAATAGGGTAGAAATGACCTTTGAGCAAAGATTGGAAGAAGGTAAGGGAGTCAGCCATGGAGTCTGAGTAGAGGAAGTAGAGTAAAGGCCCAAATGTGGGACTGAGCTTATCTTAATCAAACACCAACAAGAACGCCAAAGTGGCTGAAGCAAAACAAGCCAGCGGAAGGGTAGAAAGAGATGACGTTATGGGAGTTGTGAGTGTCCAGATTGTGGAGGGCCTTTGGGGCCATTGTAAAGAAGATTCTAAATGAGATGAGAGCAATTGTTAAGTTTTTGAGTAGTTGAGTGGCATGATCTCAATCATGTTTTAAAAGGATCACACTGACTTCTGGGTTGAGAGTAGAACTGTAGGGGTCCCATAATAGAAGCAACAAGAGTTGGAAAAGAGATGCTGGTGGCTTGGACTCGGTCGGTAGTGAGAGAATGTCAGATTCTGGAAATATTTTGAAATTAGAGATAGCAGATTTATTTCTGTGGTCACACAGAAGCTTAAGCATGCGTCTATGAAAACCCATTCTCAGCAGACTTGGGGCTGAGTTAGAATTTTGGTGTCGTAAAACTTAGCAGAAGATCCCTTGAGAGATGTACGATTTCTTCTCATATTTTAGTCTTCAATACTTCAGTCTTGCCTTGAAGTAGGGACAAAAGTACTGGCAACAGAGATTTTTAATACACTGGTTAAGATCTTTCTCCTCTGGAATCTGTTTCATAGCACTTAAGCACAAATTTAATAATCCCAATTAGTTAAATGAAGGCAAAATTATGCCATGAGCAAAGTGACTGCTTTTCTATTCTGGTGTTAGGAGAATTAGATAATAGCAAGAGGCACAATATGTACAAATCCAAACAAAATATCTGAAGGAAAATAAAAGAATGATTGTTTATATGCATATTGTAATACAGGGGCATATTAGATTGTTTATATGCATATTGTAATACAGGGACATTTAATAATATTGGAATAAAAGAATATTGCAATTACTCTAAATAATCATGGATCATATAAAATTTCAAAGCAAAATTTGTTTCAAATACTTTTTGAATTCTACTTGAATTTTCTAATAGTTTAATAGTTCTAACAGTTTAATGCATGAAAAAGATGATTTTTATTAATATATTGTGACTTTGTAGAAACTGATCTTTTGGACTATACATAAACATTTGCAATAATGTGATCAGTGGTTTCTCTTAGAAAAATTGAGTTTTTCAACACATTTATTCGGTTATAAATATAATTTGTTTCTTCAACAGCTTATATGACTTGGGATTTATTTGATTGATTTGCTATATATAAATGTGTGTATTTTCAAATATTAATCATTAACTGTAGTTTAAATCATGCTTAAATTATTTCTATAGTACATTATTTTTCATTTGTATTATATGAAAAGATTTTTATTATAGAGAAGAGATTATAGATACTTACTGCATTTCAGTCATGCCCAGCTCATATTTATATGTGCTTTGGTACAGTTTTCTTTTATATTTTATACAAATCTCTCTTTTGTAGGAAATTATCCATTCTTTATCCCCAGCCATTATTTTATCAAGCCTAGCAGTTGTCCTACCTTGACTATTATGCTGCAATTTACTCCCAACTCTGCTAAAATGTACTTCAAGAACACACTCCTACTCCTTCCATTCTCCCAGCAACACTATTTTCATAATCCCCATCGTGTAAAGTGTAGAAAGCAGAAACCTCCATATTAAAACTTACAAATCATGAAGCTGGTAGAAATTTTGAAGTTGCAATTAAGTTGTGGGGAGGTTTTCCTTTTATTCACAAACGATTGAAGCTGTGCTTCAACCAATTATAATGTCATTTTTTATGTGTGATATATAATTACTGATTTGTTATTTATGCAAAGACAATGCATCATCCTATGAAGAATATTTTGGTCCAAATACATAGCTGTGTTTAGAAAGTGTTTTCTCACATGGGGCAATAAACCATGAAGAAAAAATTAAAAGGTCAACTTACCATAGAGCCACCAAAAATAACTTTTTAACTCTTTTTGGAAGCTCCGTAAAACCTAGTTAATAAGTACTTTAATGCCTTTTGATTGAACACAGTTCCCAATTCGATATGTCATTAATGTAGTGCCTGGTAGCTGGATGGGATGTAAAGAGTGTAAGAATTAGATTTATATAGGGTGTTGCCTTTATCTGTCAGATAAAGACAAATTCCAGAGAGTGAAAATGAACTGGAGTTTGAGTCTTTGAGTCTTTGGTTCTCTTATTTCTCTTTTTCAATTTTAAGATAGATCTACTCCCCAACGGCTGCTGTCCTTTTTTCTTAGAAATGAAAGTTATGTGCTCCTCTGTTAACCAAGTTACAAAGTGTCTCAAGGCATTTCTGATACCTAAAACTGCTTACAGCTATTATTTTCACCTTCCCAAAATATGACGACAGTAGCGCCTAGGGTTTTATAAGTCTATAAACACTATGCATGCATTTAAGTGTATGTGTAACCTATTTAACTGCAGTGCTACATTTTTCAAGAAGACAAAATAGTATCTTGTTTGTTGTTTTTTTTCTCCACCACTGTATCTAGAACTCCTAGAACAGCACCTAGCACTTAATAGGTACTGAATGTACATCTGTTGAATTAGTGAGTGATGGTCTGATACATGTAGATGTGGACTCTGAGATAGAAGAAGACAGGGCAATGTTAATCAGTGCCAGTACTAAAAGAGAAAACCAAATTTACTTCTTTTTCTATTGTATCCTAACTCACTGAGTTCAATCATCTAGACATGTGAATTCTACAAATCTATACACATATAAGCATGAAGAAATTGTTCTAGGTTTGTATATACTGAATCTAAAACAATCATTTATGAAAATGTGTGACAGGGAACCCACATATAATTAAAACATGACTAACATTTTTCCACATCATTGAGCATTCATTATGTGGTTATGATAAGCAGTAGAGTAGAGAGTTTAGCAAAGTACTATATTGGAACCTAAAAAGCTTAGAAAGATTTAACCTGATTGTTGATAGTTGTGCCCTTGGGCAAGTAACATAAAATATTTAGCCCTGTTTTTTAACGTTGAAATTAAATCAGTGATAATAGCTGCCCCTGCCTACTCAACTGTACTATTGTGAAGATACAGTGAAATCATGTACGACTATGTAGGAAAATTTCTGTTAAAATGTATAATTATATAAATTTCAAGATTTGTAAAATGCATATTGCTTCATCAAACATCCCAAATTCTAAGAAAGTTATAAATTTCCATGTAAGGTATCCTAAAAACAAATTACCTTTAAGAATGTGTTAAACATTATACAATTGCATATTTATGTATTAAAAAACTGTAAATAAAATGTTAACCACATAAAATATACATAAAGTTATTTCCAGATTTGGCAAATATTCTAAAGCTAAAAAAACTTTCGGAGAATACGTACAAGTTAAAACATGTTTGCTTTTGACAAAATCTTCCTTAGAGGATCTTACAAACTTTTTTTTTTTATTATTATACTTTAAGTTCTAGGGTATGTGTGCACAATGTGCAGGTTAGTTACATATGTATACATGTGTCATGCTGGTGTGCTGCACCCATTAACTCGTCATTTAGCATTAGGTATATCTCCTAAAGCTATCCCTCCCCCCTCCCCCCACCCCACAACAGTCCCCAGAGTGTGATGTTCCCCTTCCTGTGTCCATGTGTTCTCATTGTTCAATTCCCGCCTATGAGTGAGAAAATGCGGTGTTTGGTTTTTTGTTCTTGCGATAGTTTACTGAGAATGATGATTTCCAATTTCATCCATGTCCCTACAAAGGACATGAACTTATCATTTTTTCTAGCTGCATAGTATTCCATGGTGTATATATGCCACATTTTCTTAATCCAGTCTATCATTGTTGGTCATCTGGGTTGGTTCCAAGTCTTTGCTATTGTGAATAGTGCCGTAATAAACATACGTGTGCATGTGTCTTTATAGCAGCATGATTTATAACCCTTTGGGTATATACCCAGTAACGGGATGGCTGGGTCAAATGGTATTTCTAGTTCTAGATCCCTGAGGAATCGCCACACTGACTTCCACAAGGGTTGAACTAGTTTACAGTCCCACCAACAGTGTAAAAGTGTTCTTATTTCTCCACATCCTCTCCAGCACCTGTTGTTTCCTGACTTTTTAATGATTGTCATTGATCATATTCTTTTATTGTACAGATATTCCTTGACTTATCATGGGGTTATATCCAGATAAACCCATAATAAGTTGAGAATTTTGTATGCGGAAATGCATTCAATACACTTAACCCACCAAAGATCATGGTTTAGCCTAGCTTACCTCAAACATGCTCTGAACACCTAAGTTAACCTACAGTTGCGCAAAGTCATGGAACACAAGACCTATTTTATAGTAAGGTGTTGAATATCTCATTCAGTTTATTGAACAGTATACTGAAGTATGGTTTTGAATGAATGTATATCACTTTCACACCACCCTGAAGTTGAAAAATCATTAAGTAGAAACATTGTAAGACGGGGACCATGTGTATTTCCAAGGCTAGTTGTTACTTATTCAGGAGTAATTTTTTTATTCTTCTATTTATTTAAGGTATAAAACAAATAACTCACTTTATTGTAAGTTTATCTTGAGGTACAGAAATGGAACTCTAAATTATTCCAAGATTCTGTGTACCATAACTTTTACCAAGAAGAGGATGCTGTTTTCTAGCTTGTTTTTAATTACTGTTTTATTTTGGGCTTTAGTTTTTGTATGAAATGTGTTGATTTATTTTTTCCATTTCTGTTTCAGTAACTTAAAACCCATTGTTCTAATTGTGAGTTCAGAACCATGACAAAAACTATTGAAAAATATTGAAACTCTAAGCAAAGAATGATTTAATCAGTAGTGTTTTTTTTTCTCTTTTTTTCTTTGGAGTCTTGAAATTTGCTTTTGTTGTTTATTTTTTGTTGTCTTTCCTTTGCCATTTAAAAAAGCTAGTTTGTATTTATTTTTTCCCGGTTAAATTTGTAACCATGAACATATTAAAATTATACTATTCCATTGAACCTTATGAATTGTCATCAAGTCTTTCAAAATGTTCAAATATTGGCAATATCTTATAGTTTAATACAATGACTTCTACCCAAGTCTGTTTATTTCTGAATATTAATACATATCATTAAACATCCTGAGGGAAAAAAATCAAGAACTTTTTGTTGTAAATCACATATGATTAACAGACACCAATTCCCAAATTTAATTTGCCAAATCACAGGCAAAAGATTAAAGAGTGTTATCAATAAGGAAATCTTTGGAGCTTACAAAAAGGTAAAAAAATTGAGTAGAATGTTAGCTTCCTGCTCCCATATCATGTTTTTTGTTTATTTCTTTTCTTTTTTTTTTTTTTAGACGTATGCATTTGGGTACAGAACAATTGTATAAAGTGCGATTTTGCTTTTCTGTCTCCCGTGTAAAACAGTATGATGGAAAGCACATTTCCCCAGCATCAGTAGTATTAGTTATATATAAAACGGGCATACATCAGAGAAATGCAAATCAAAACCACAATGAGATACCATCTCACACCACTTAGAATGGCAATCATTAAAAAGTCAGGAAACAACAGGTGCTGGAGAGGATGTGGAGAAATAGGAACACTTTTACACTGTTGGTGGGACTGTAAACTAGTTCAACCCTTGTGGAAGTCAGTGTGGCGATTCCTCAGGGATCTAGAACTAGAAATTCCATTTGACCCAGCCATCCCATTACTGGGTATATACCCAAAGGACTATAAATCATGCTGCTATAAAGACACATGCACACGTATGTTTATTGCGGCATTATTCACAATAGCAAAGACTTGGAACCAACCCAAATGTCCAACAATGATAGACTGGATTAAGAAAATGTGGCACATATACACCATGGAATACTATGCAGCCATAAAAAATGATGAGTTCATGTCCTTTGTAGGGACATGGATGAAATTGGAAATCATCATTCTCAGTAAACTATCGCAAGAAAAAAAAACCAAACACCGCATATTCTCACTCATAGGTGGGAATTGAACAATGAGAACACATGGACACAGGAAGGGGAACATCACACTTCAGGGACTGTTGTGGGGTGGGGGGAGGGGGGAGGGATAGCATTGGGAGATATACCTAATGCTAGATGACGAGTTGGTGGGTGCAGCGCACCAGCATGGCACATGTTTACATATGTAACTTACCTGCACATTGCGCACATGTACCATAAAACCTAAAGTATAATAATAATAATAATAATAATAAAAGAAAAAAAAATAAAATAAAACGGGCATAATATTACCAAATATGTTTTCTGTTTTACCAAAATAGTTTACTGTCATCAATATTAATTTTTGCAGGTTTGATTATATTTTATAGTGTATGGTAGCTACCTATGAAGTTGCTTAATCATTTATACTAAATTTTCATTTATCAAAATAATAAGATGCTCATGATTGCATATTTAAATAGAATTAAAAGTATAACATGAGTTTTAAAAAAGCATATTCCATTCATCGGTGATAATCAATTTTTGAGGTTTTCTTGGATTGTTGTATTGCTTTGGAATTTTTCCTCCATAAAACCTACCTGCTTCTCCTCTGCTGAATCACACAACACTAAAAGCGCATCCTGACTCTAAGAAATTTGGGATCATAGAATGCCATATATTTTGAACTAAGAGAAAATTACTTACTTCTATACAACCCCCTTTGCCATGCGTGTGAGTCAGTTTTTCTATTTGGATTTTCTGTAAAATGATTTAGGCGATGTGTACAACTTAACACAAAATGTACGTATCATAAAAGGACTGGTAAAATTGTTTTCAATTTACTTAGTGCTGATGGACTAGAATCTTTTTATCTGAGAAACACTTGGATCAGTAAAGTGTGGGGTTTTTTTGTTGTTCTTTTTGTTCTTGTTGATGCTCTGTGGCATCTGGAGAAATGGGCCGACATAATTCTGAATAAAGGACTTTTTTGTTAGATATCTAACGTGCTGTGAGGAAACCATAAGGAAACTCAGCTAGGAAATGCATATGGAGTTCTATTCCACTGTTTTAACAGCTAATGACCAGTAAAAGTAAAGTAGAATAAACAAGGAATTACCTGAATAGCTCACGTCTGACCATACCTGAATACCTATCTACAATGGTTGAACAGAGTAACAAATCTTAGAGGTTCAATGATTCAATTCAAGCTGGATTTTCATAAGCAAGTTCAACTCAACTTTTTACTTGAAGTCAACAGATATTTATTAATGCCACAAGTGCTATGCTTAATATTCTAAAAGATAAGAAAGAAATATTAAGGTATAATCCTTGTACTCTGGTAGTTTATAACATTATTGAATATACATAATATAGTTATACAAACAACTTAGAAAGTAATAAAGACATTAAGGACATAATCCAAGCCAAAATATAGAAGACATGAGTGTAACTGAAATCATGAAAAGAAGAAAGCAGCACAAAAAGCAGAAACTAGGAATTATTTTATAGAGGAGGAATCCTTAGCTTGAGATGTGAATATAATTGGAATCTGGACTAATGTTGAATCTAATAGCTGACAGTTATTATTTTGTGCCAGGACACATTGTAAACACTTAGAGTAGCTTGTATGGTCATCATAACAGCCCTACGGGGAAGGTTGTATTATTATACCCATACTCAGCTAGAGAAATGGAGGTCCTGAGCAGTTAAGTGACTTGCTCAGGTGAGATCATTTTTAAATATCATAGTTGAAGTCCCACTCTGGATGTTCAAGCTCCAGAGTTTCTGCTCTTAAGCATTACACCATACAGTTTCTTGATGCAGAAAATGTTTTCAAAGTTAAAGATACAAAGTCAGTAAGGGTAAAAAAAAAAAATTGTATCAGAAGGATGTGTCTGAAGAATAACAAAGAGATTATCCTTCACTTTGTTATTCACTTTGATTATCCTTTCAAGTGTCTCTGCTGGCAAAGCACTAGGAAATCAAGTTGGGTAAAAACTGTGAATCCTGCTTTTTCTTTTTTTTTCCCTGGAAAAAAAGATGGGCTAAAAGATGGGCTTGAAAGTGTCCAAAAATCTATATGTCATCGTGGATGGATTTTGGTCAGGGATAATCCTTAAAATGGCAGGATAAATTGGATACAAGAAAAAATAAAGAGATAAAAATAAGTAAGGAGATATTTGTGTTCAGCATAGCTGGACCAATTTAGAAACCATACCCTTGAATCAGCAGCTGTACCAGGACTCTCATTATTAAAGTTCACTCAGGAGATGCCCAACATCCTAGATCACCCATTTTCCTGTGTTCGTGCAAAATGTGGACTGGATTTCCAGATACATATTTCTATCTGGTTAAATAAATACTCTGATTGGTTGAGGAAAGGTTTTCTGGAAGGTGTATATAATCCCATCATGGCAACAGAACCAAGAGTCTCTGACTGTCTACCAACCTGTAGACTTAAATTATTTCCCTGTACTTTCTTCTAGCTCCTTCTATTTCTGTTATCCCCAAAACACCTTGATGTAGCCTTAAGCAGAATCAACCACCAAAGGGTTAACTCCCTCCTCCTGCTGGGTGCCTTCTCTGTTGGGCCCCAGCAGCAGTGAATCTATGCTCCCATCTTGACATTTTTCTTACCCCTTTCCCACCTCCCCTAAATAAAACTCCTTTGTGTCAAAGTTTTATTTAAGTGATAGAAATGGCTAAGATTGTCTACAGGGTTGGGTTTGGAAGAAAAGAGGTCTGGAAAGGGAATACAGCAAAATACCAGTATTTTCTGAGCAAGTTTGGAAGAGATTAAAAATTACGCCTAGTGACTCTCAAATTTTTATCTCTAGTCAAGATTTCTCTCCTGAATCATGACATATATATGCATTTTATATATTCACTTAGAAGTATAATAAACATCTTAAATTTAGCATGTCAAAATCTTACACCCTAACCTTATCCTCCTGCAATTTTCCACATTATAGTTAATGGCAACTCCATTATTCCACTTGTCTTTGCCAAAATTCTTCATGTTATCCTTAAATCCTTTCTCTACCAACACACATGTAATTGGCTACCAAATCCTAAGGATTCTGCCTTTACAGTGTATCCGGAATTCAACCCTGCCTCCACTGTGATCCAAACCACCATCATTTCCACCACGGATGATTGCAGTTGTCTCTTAACAAGTTTCCCCCTCCTGCCCTTCTCCCATGTAGACTCTGCTCTCAACATACTAGCCAGAGATACCTATTTAAATGAAAAGTCAGATTATATCCCCCCCTCTTCTGTTCAAAACCCCCAATGCTCCCCATCCCCCTCAAAGTAAACAGGGAAGTCCTTATGTTCATAAGTACCTTCATGGGTTACCCACCCCATTCTCTCTGATACTTCTCTGATAGTCGCTAGCTCATACACTCCAGCCATAATCACTTCCTCCACGTTCCTTGGCCACTCCTCCAGGCACATTCCAGTGTCAGGGCCCTTATACTTGCTTTACCTGTCTGGAATATTATTCTCGTGATTTTTCTTTAAATGGTTGATTTCTGCATTTCCTTCGGATCTTGACTTAAAAACTGCCTTCTTGGTTAGGTCTTCCCTGACCCCTCCTACCTAAAATTCTGACCCACACTTTATCCTTCACTTCTTTCTTCCCTGCTTTAGTTTTGCTCCTCAGCACTTAACCACTATCTAACTGAGTATATAGTTTAGCCATTTCTCTGTTTGTTTACTTTATTCCCCTGTAGAAGGTGAGATTCCAGAGAGCGGGACTTTTGCTTTCTGGATAACTACTATATCCCCAAGATATAAAATATGACTGTCTCAGGCTGGGCACGGTGGCTCACGCCTGTAATCCCAGCAGTTTGGGAGGGCAAGGCGGGTGACCACAGGGACAGGAGTTCAATACCAGCCTGGCCAACGTAGTGAAATCCTACCTCTACTAAAAATACAAAAAGTTAGCCAGGCATGGTGGCGGGTGCCTGTAATCCCGGCTACTTGGGAGGCTGAGGCATGAGAATTGCTCGAACCTGGGAGGCGGAGGTTGCAGTGAACAGAGATTGTGCCACTGCACTCCAGCCTGGGCGACAGAGTGAGACACTCTCTCAAAAATAAATAAATTAAATAAATAAGTAAATAAATAAATAAATAAAATATGACTGTCTCATGGTAGGTTTTCCACAAATATTTCTTGAGTTAATGAATGAATACAGAGATGTAGCTGTCAGACACAGAGAGAGAAACCTAGAAGATAGTATTACTAGTTAAAACTAGTGTGGCTAGGGCTGTATGATGAAAACTGTGCCTAACTGTACTGAATCCTGCCAAGGAGGGAAAGATGAAATGGGGAAGCTATTACTAAATGAATGAATAGGAATTTCCTTCAGGAAATAAATATGGTTAAAAATGTGAATTATGAGTGCTTCCAGCTGTCTGCTAATGTTAGCCCTTCAGAGAAATGAAAACTGAGAAATCATTAGAAAGCAATTTTATCATTTCTTTTAAAAAATAAAGTTCAATATATTTCAAACCAGAATATCATTGAAATACTGAAGTCATTTGCAGGGGAAAATGCACTGAAAGAACAATTTCATATTATCTTATATTTTAACTTATGCTTTTATATATTTGAAATTTTATTTCATTTGAAGACTTTTTTCTGATTGAAACTTTTTGACTGAGAGAACACTGACAACTTCTGATGTAAAACTTTATTACTGAGGAAAATAAACAGAAGACAAATTAGCCAATTAATGTTTGTATATACATCTCACAGTGGACATATTATTTAAAATCCTGGAAAGAGTTGTAGATTTGTGAAGGTATATGTGAGCTTATTTCTAGGTATGAAATAAAGCAGCAAAGACACTTGTAAATTATAGACATCCTTATTTAGTAATTGGATGTTGAAGATGAAGAAATGGCTAAATTGAAAGACCACAGAGATGGGACAGTGGAAATGATGTTTGTTTGTTTGTTTATTTATTTATTGAGACAGAGTTTCACTCTTGTTGCCCAGGCTGGAGTATAGTGGCACAGTCTCGGCTCACTGCAACCTCCGCTTCCTGGGTTTAAGTGATTCTCCTACCTTAGCCTCCCAAGTGGCTGGGATTACAGGCGCCCACCGCCACACCTGGTGAATGTTTGTATTTTTAGTAGAGACAGAGTTTCACATGTTGGTCAGGCTGGTCTCAAACTCCTGACCTAAAGTGATCCACCTACCTCGGCCTTCCAAAGTGCTGGGATTACAGGCGTGAGCCACCGTGCCCGGCTGCTATTTTAAATAATAGAACTTCGGCACTTTTCACAGTATTTGGGAAGCAACGAGCTTTGCTATAGGTAAAAAAATATATATTTAAAACTTCAGTAAATTATTTTCAGTTTACTTTCATCAAAAGTGATTAACAGTAAGTACATTTTGTCGGATATTACTCTCCCCTAATGTAGTTCTCTTCGGGTTCTGCAATATCTACTTTGACATTTATACACATAAGTTTACCATTTAGATGGTAAAGGCAGGCTCTGTAATGAAAATCTCTGACAGCAAGGGAGTAGTTGTCACTTTACATTAAGTGGAAGAAAAACTAAACAGTAGAAGTCTATCCCTTATGATAAAGAATGGAGCATAGTTAAGGGTTGCTTGAGACCTTTATCTTAAACTGATTAGCTGGCAAATAGGTCCCTTGTTTGTTTCCTAGATAAATTGTCTGTATTCTCTGGCCTCTTCTTTTATCCTGTGAAAGACACATACTCCACAACACCTGAATAAACAAAGCATTTTTACGTTCAAATTATTTCTGTATGTGTCTCCTTTAAAAACCGATTATCTTCTTAAGGGAGAGACTCACATTTTAAAGTCTTTATTTTCATATCTCAAATGTGAGGCTGATATTATGTCTGTGTTATCAATAAACACTTATTTAAACAATAAGCTTTTCAAATAGATAAATGAATTGAAGCCACATGGCTTATAGATTTCTGCTTTTCCTTACTTTAGGTATCTGGATTTCATCTGCCAGTTGTAAAAGTTACTGTGCTATCTAATTTTTCTCTATTCACAGTATATAATCAGGGTCTTTTTTAACTTATTGAAGACTGTGAACCAGAGATGCAAATATCCTATTTTAAAATATTAAGGACTCGAGTTGTATAAATTCATGTACAGATGCCTTTCAGAAATTAAAATTTCATTTGTATGTATATTTAGAATTTCCTTTTGCAGAAAGAGTGGCTAAAAAGAAACATCTTACAGAATTTCAGTGGAATAGTGAAGTGGTCAATTCATAGGGGCATGTCAAAATTAAGAAGGGATTTGACTAAAAAGTTGGTACTTTATCATTTTGACATCATATTTTCAGATAAGGAACTATTCAGGGAGAGAAATAGAAATGCTATATTCTATAGCGATTCCAGGGATTTTTATATCACCATAGCAACTACAAGGGACTATGGCTTCATTTTTAGAGGGTCAGAAACTATAAAGATCACTTATTTCTAGACAAACTAAAATAGTAAAATGCTATCAGAGATCTCATCTCTGACTTTAAACTATGGAAAGTGCTACAAAATTTTCTTTGGTGCACATACCATTTTTCTGTGTGCAATGCCTTCAGGACAAGAATATGTGAAGGGACTTTAAAAAGGATTTATTTCCTGGACTCCAGCCAATTTTGACAGCATTCTCTGAGAATGCACCAAGGAGCTATTAGCTAGATATCCAGGGAGTGTGACATCCCCTGCCCCAGTTTTTGCTTTTTGCTTTTCTCATTTAAGACAGAAAGTTTTCCCGCGTTAGTAACATGCTGCACAGCATTGCTAAAACCGTTCATAACTTGATGCTGAGCAATTCTACAGCATTCCAAAGAACTGGTAGCTCCCCAGAGACTCAGATTAAAATCAGGAAGCTTTGCAAGCTCAAATCCTCAGAGAGTGTACATACACACACATACGCACAAACACACACATACCATATCAAAGCCATAACTGGCTAACTATTATATGCTGATGGGGGAAGATCCTTTACCTCTTCCCTTGAATTTTTTCTCCATGGGTGCTTACAGCTATGCATTTAAAGGGTTTGGGCCTGCTATGTACTAACAAATGTGATTGGTTGCCCAATATGAATTTAAGTAATCAGGCTTTCATTCAGCTGGCGTCTCGGTATCAAGTGGAGAACTTGGCAGAGTTATGGATCTTTGCCATTGGACTGGCAGCCAAGCAAGAATGATGGAGTCAGTGACTTAAAGAATTCGGAGTTGAATCAAGTACTTGTGAAATCAGGCTGCCCAGTTCAGGCGAGTTAACAGAAGCAGCCAAGAAGATATGTTGGTGCATGTTTCTGGCACCTGACCTGATCAGGCTAGTGGAATAACCCTAAACATTCCACCCAAGACTCTAGGCTTGGAGCCATCAGAAGATGCTAGTAAAATTCTACCAGGTAAACAAAGTAAAGAAATAATACTAGGGTTATGCTTGAGTTCATTGGCTTTTAGGGCATTAATAATAGCTATTACATCCATTGTATCTCTTTTATTATAATTTAAATAATACTAGGGTTATGCTTGAGTTCATTGGCTTTTAGGGCATTAATAATAGCTATTACATCCATTGTATCTCTTTTATTATAATTTCAACTATATTTTAGATTCAGGAATACATGTGCAGATTTGTTACATGGATATATTGTTTGATGCTGAGATTTGGGATATGAATGACCCTGTCCCCCAGGCAGTGAGCATGGTATCCAACAGTTTCTGTTTTATTATGAGTTTTGTTTTTATCAATATTAAACTTTTCTTCAATAAGCAAGCCTCTGATGTCAAATACAGCATACTGCAATGTCGTACAAAGCTATTTTCTATTTTATAGTGAAAGAGGATGACAGCAAAAGACAGTCCGGTCTGCCTACATTTATGTTTTCCACTTCCAACATGCTGTTGTTGCTCTCGATAAGATCACCAATGACCTCCTAAATTGCCCAAGTTGACTTTTCCCTCCTGGTCCTGGCTGCATCTGACTTGTTGACAACTACCTCCCTCCTTCTGCTTCTCTTCCTGGGTCTGATGAGTATTATTCTTTAGGGATACTCATCTCCTTCCTCTGCCCATGCTTTCCACAGAGGTTCATCTTTATGCCACCTTTCTTCTCACTGTTTTCACTCTAAACACCTTTCCTGAGCAATCTGACCATCCCTAGTCTTATTCAACATCACACACATTCCAATGACTATCAATTCTCTATGTGAAATTGCTGAAAGACAGTTTTAACCTGCATTCCTCCATATAAGTAAATTCTCAGATTGTTTCTGTGTTGGCTTGTTCTTTCTTTTGTATGGTAATACCTGACCTGTCAGATAAGTACTTTTTCCACAGAGTTAAATTGAGATGCTAAACAAAAGAAATAATGAAAGCTTTCCATCACAAGGTGTACACAGACTTGAAGAGAATGCCTTGAAATTTTATTTTAAAAACACCTTCTTTCTTTAATTCACTCACATCAACCATAACCATTGTGTCTTATCCTGTTGCTGAGCTGATATATAAGACATGAGAACACAGTTGCTTTTTTTAAGGTTCCCATTGTAAGCATTGACTTTTACCTTTTACAACCGACATTATCTGTAGTCTCACCTGCCTCTTCAGCTTAGTTCTTGCTCAAGGCAAGTCCTCATGCACCATAAACGTGAAATCTTAGAATAAGGCAGAAAACCCTCTAAGTTTTATTGTTAACTTCTTTCCTGTTTCCCTCTCTGATTGCGAGGTTTTCTTCAGAGCCCGTCATCTGGAAGGCTGTACGATCAGCAGCAGTCACTCCCTATTTAACCCAGTCTCCAACTTACAAATGATTAAAATCCTTCCCAATTTTGACTGAAAATAGGCAAGAATATTCCCTTTGTTTTGGGAGGCTGAGGTGGGCGGATCACGAGGTCAGGAGATTGAGACCATCCTGGCTAACACGGTGAAACCCTGTCTCTACTAAAAATACAAAAAATTAGCCGGGCGTGGTGGTGGGCGCCTGTAGTCCCAACTACTCGGGAGGCTGAGGCAGGAGAATGGTGTAAGTAAACCCGGGAGGTGGAGCTTGCAGTGAGCCTAGATCACGCCACTGCACTCTAGCCTGGGTGACAGAGCGAGACTCCATCTCAAAAAAAAAAAAGAATATTCCCTTTGTTGATATTTGTTAAAATTTATATTTATCTAGTCAGGAAACAAGATCTCTGGATGAGAGAATACATCACTAATTACTTAAAAGCATCTCAGGGCAAGATGTTTATCTGTGAGTGCAGGGGTTGTAGTACAGGAGAGAAACCCCAAAATTGTGGATCTCAGAGATTATATAGAGCACCTGATGTATCAGGAGGAGAGAAAGCAAGAGAGACAGACATACAGAAAGAGACTTTGCTCTGGGATATAAACCAACGATCTAGCTCTATTATTTTTGGTATATAAGTTGAAATGTAATCAAAGGGCTCTTAGAGATAAAAGTTTTTAAATCTCTCCAGAGCAACGCACTAAACTCCAAGGTACGCTTGCCATTCAGTCATCCTTTAAGTCAGTTACCACAACTCTTTGCTCAGAAAGCCTAGTCCATGTATCCAAATGTGAAAATATGTATGGCTCAGCAATCCTTGCCATCTTACTCCTCTTCTCAAAATCTGATTTCAACTACCTCTGGAACAGCTACAGTTTGATGCCTCAAGGGCTTTTCAGAACGACGATGTTCAAAATTGAACTAATCACTTATGCACAGATACACAAGCATGTAACCATGGAACCTGTTCATCCATCTGAAATCCTGTTACCCAGTGACACCACAAATCACGTGGATGCCCAGGCCAGATACCTAAGAGTCATTCAAGTTCTTCCTCTTCTTCACCCAACACACAGTCACTGAATTCTGCTGAGCTGTTTTCCTAAACTTCCTTCCCACTTCAACTCAAATATGAATAGCAACTAGATACTTAATTCAATTAATGAACTTTCTGTTAATATTGTAGATGTGGTCATGGTATTATATGTACTTTCCGAAAAAAGAGTTCTCATGAGAGAATATTTCAGCAAGAGAAAAATGCTGAAGTATTTATGGATAAAATAATATATCAATTTGTTTCAGAATAATCTAGTTGAAGAGGTGAGTGGGTGGGGTGATACATAAAATAAGATTGTCCGTGGAGTCATAACAGTTGGCACTGGATTATAGGGTTATGGGAGCTATTTGTGTTATTTTCCTACTTTCATATATATTTGAAATCTTACATAATGATAAATTTTAAAAATCATAGTTCCCCATTAGCTACTGAAGTACAGGCAGAATTTTCTGTTGAGATTCAAAGCACGTTATTGAACATCCTCAGCCTCTGTTTCACGGCCCATCTTCCCCTAAGCTTCTATGTTACTAAAAAGGCAGCCAAATATGACTGCGCTTGTTACCTAGCTTTGCGTGTGTGTTACCTACTAGCTCTAATGTTCTTCCCACTTCTACTACTCAGACATGTCTACTGCAATTTGTACCTTCTTCATGAATTCTTTCCTGAGCCTATACCAAATATATGATACATTTTTTCTCTGAACTTCTAGAAAATGTTTGATACCACTTGGAACACTCATCTATTCCTTCTTCTCATCTAGCTAAGGCTTCTATACTTGGATTTTTTTCTTCAATTCTTCAAACCATATCCTTTCTTACTACTACAATAAAACCCACTTAAAACTTGTTAAAAGCAAACTAAACTGTGTTTCACCCACCTCTGTTTCTGCTATATTGCTCCTTACACATGGGAAGAACTCAATAAATTTTGCTCAGTGGACCTTATGTACAATTTAGATGATCAAAACAACAAAATTCATACTAGGAGAATAGCCAGAATGTAGTTTTTAGCAAATTTATTTGAGAATAAATATGTTTAGATTTTTCTTTCTTCCTATATAACACATTTGTGGTTTGTGATTTTTCCATTAAATAGAATATAAATAAAACATTATGGATTCAATTTATGGGACCATCTATTCATTTATTCAACAAAAAAGCATTTGCCATTTATCATGTGCCAAGCACAGGTTTGAGCTTTGGAAGCCCAACAGATAACAACATCCCTGTACTCATAGATTTCAGTCTAGTGGTATATACAGGCTACTTGATATATATTTTAATGTTAGTAGTAAGTATTATAAAGAAAAGGGAAGAGTAATGCAAGGAATAGAGAGTGATTGCTGATGCTGTTTAAAGTAGAGGAGTAGAGAAGTCCCCTTTAACATGAGAAAGAAGTAAGGGAACCACTGATAGAAGCGTTGGTTAGGAAAACTATTTTTGGCGGGTAGAACAGCAAGGGCAGAAATCTTGAAGCAAGAATGTAGTTGTTATACTCAAGTAATGCAATAAAGTTAATGAGGGTGAAGTGTTGTGGACTATGAAGAGACTGGGAAGAGATGAGGTTGGAATGGTAGGTAGTATATAACCAAGTCATGCAGAGATTTATAGGTCATAGTAAAGATAATGCTTTTTTAAAAAAAGTAAAAGCAAGTTTATTAAGAAAGTAAAGGAATAAAAAGAATGGCCACTCTATAGGCAGTGCAGTGGCATGGGCTGCTTGACTCAGGATACTTAAAGTTATTTCTTGATTATATGCTAAACAAGGGGTGGATTATTCATGAGTTTTCTGGGAAAAGGAGTCAGCAATTCCTAGAACTGAGGGTTCCTCCCATTTTAGACCATATTGAGTCACTTCTTGACATTGCCATGCATTTGTAAACTGTCATGGCACTGGTAGGAGTGTCTTTTAGCCTGCTAATGCATTATAATTAGTGTAGAAGGAGCAGTGAGAAGGACCAGAGGTCACTTTTTTCACCATCTTGGTTTTGGTGGGTTTTGACTGGCTTATTTACAGCAACCTGCTTTATCAGCAAGGTCCTTGTGACCGGTATCTTGTTCTGGCCTCCTGTCTCATCCTGTGACTTTGAATGCCTAACTTCCTGGGAATGCAGCCCAGTAGGTCTCAGCCTTATTTTACCCAGCCCCTATTCAAGATGGAGTTGCTCTGGTTCGAATGCCTCTGACGTATTTCCCCTCTTTCTTTTACAAGGGAACCCTTAATCCTAAGGGTAATAGAGGTACCCTTAGGATTAAGTAGTAGAGGGGTAATACATCTTCTGTAACTTCTTCAGGCTGAATATGGGTGACGATATTTCTGCCTAACCATTAGCATCTCTTGTATTCAGGATAGAGAGGAGCTCAGTCAGCAAGCATCAGCTTGGTGAGGGCCATTCATAACTGATAAATGGTGATATCTAGAAGATTAGTAAGTTTTCAGTCTAAGAAAACATTGAGTAAGCTTATTCTGCATTCCTATACAAAAAGTACAACAGCAAATATATTCCACAACAGTAATACAAAATCAGCACAATTATCCCAAGTAAACTAAATTAGAAGGCTTTCCGTGAACTGGGCAGCTGTTGGAACCAAAGTGATGTGGGGTTGCTAGCTGATTCCAATACATGTCCAGAATTAGAATACTGATCCAGGTTTTTATATTACCCATCCTTCTGGTTTCTTCTGAGGTGCAGTCAGAGATCACTGGCAGGTTCACAGGAATAAGCAGGATCAGTCTATATTGCAGGAAAAAACTCAAAAACAACTGACGAGACTAATAACAGGTGTACCATAGTTCTTAAAACATAATTTTTTTCTCTCTCTAGTCTCCCATTTTTACTAAAGACAGATCATCATAGGACTGATTTGCTTTATTATACTTGGCCTGATTATTTGTATAAAGTGTAGCAAGAATAATTTATTTTTCATGTAGGCTTTTGAAATTGGCTGTGATTGAACTCTGTGATGAATAGCCACTGGAAGATTTTGAGCAGGGGAGTGATATGATCCCAATTATGTTTTAAAAGAATCTTTTCGGCTCTTGTGTGGAGAATTATCCAGTAGGGGGTAAAGACTGGAAGCAAGAGGACCATTTAGATAGGTATTTCTATAACCCAGATGAGAGACAATAATAGCTTATATCAGATCTGTAGCAAGAAAGATAGTGAGAAGTGGTCAAATTCCGGATATGTCTTGAAAGTCAAGCCAAAACAATTGCCCAATAATTTGAATACTGGAGACTGAAAAAATTAAGGATGGCTCCAAAGTTGTCAATCTGAGTAATTGTTAATTGAATTACTGTAATTCAGTTGAAATCAGTAATTGCCATTTACTGAAATGAGGGAATCTATGGGAGGAGAAGGATTAGGAAATGCAGTTCAGAATTTTGTTTGCGTCATATTAAGTTTGAAAGTCTCGTGAGACCTCCAAGTGTTGAGAAATTAGCATTTGTTAGACTGGAGTTCGGAGAAGAGGTCCGGGCTTGAGATACACATTTGGGTGTCATTGTCTTATACAGGATATTTAAAATTATGAGAACAAATGGGAGGGACTATGGACAGAGAAGAAAAGTGCAAATACTGAGTCAGAGCACTCTAATATTAAGATCAGGACGAGAAAGATCCAGGAAAGGAAACCGAGAAGCAGTGGACTTAAAGGTAGAAGAAAAACCAGAAGAGATCAGGATACAGAAGCCAAATGAAGGCAGTTTTAAGATGTAGGGAGTGATCCACTCTCTCAGGATGAGGTCTGTGATTTACCTATTGAATTTGAGCATGTCAAAGTCACTGGACTTCATGGTTATTAACTTTAAAAAGTCAATAATTAAGAATTGCAACACCATTTGCTACCTTTGGGATTTATATATATGTATTTTTTTCTCTTTCTCTAGACAGCTAATTCATTTTTTTTACTTTTTTAAAAATTTTTATATTACAGAATATAAAAGATAGTCTACAACAAAGCTCAGGTCGGATTGACATTATTCATAGCAAGAAGACAGCAGCATTGCAAAGTGCAACGCCTGTGGAAAGGGTGAAGCTACAGGAAGCTCTCTCCCAGCTTGATTTCCAATGGGAAAAAGTTAACAAAATGTACAAGGACCGACAGGGGTAGGTAACACATACATTTTGCTTGATACTTGCAGAAATGATTTATTTTCAGGGAACTGTAGAATTTATTTCAGTACCCTCCATGGAAAAAAGACAGGGAAAAAGAAGTATCACTCTCATTGAAAAATGGTAAGTAAAATGAGAACAAATAATGATGAACAATTCAGACAAATGAGCTGAATTGTAGAAATTATTCAGTATTAAATTTAGCATTATGTTGAAGCATTATATCTTCGAAAATTTCCAGTAATCGTAAATCAGATTGGGTCACTGAGGTGCTGTAAACAGTTGTTAAATATAACATATTTATCTTTAGTCAAATCTGTGTCTAAAAATTTATAGGAGTTTGATACTTAGATTAAAATGTTTAAAATATTACCTATCAATAAAAAACTGATTTTCATTTATTTATATTTTGGAGGGTGACACTTTACACTTTGCATAACCCTCCCCTACATGTTTTTTGCCATGGGGAATTTGTTAAGTTGATTTAAAATCATGTTTCTTTTTATCTTAATTGAAATATTTCGCTGTTGACTTATTTGGGGGTGGGGGCAGAAATTCAATTACATTATTTAGCTTCACATCACAAGAAGTGGATTACTCTTTCTTTTACATTTTTAGATTAAAAGTAATAAAGTTCTCTAACAGCTTAAAGTGATTCCTTTCAGAAGTCTTTATCCTCAAGGTAGGCTTCTTAATTATTCTCAGAGGAAATCAAATCATTCGTCTAATAATTATAGGGAACCTCCATGGTATCTCTTATATCTGTCCATTTCTAACCATCTTTACTCCTATTTTAGTTGTTGGTTTACTACGTCAGGCACCTAAAGAGAGATTTCTAGCATTAATCTCAGTTGTCTCAAGTGATTATCTCCACTTTGTTCTCAATGATCTTTCAGTGGCCGTCATTTTTCTAAAGTGTAAGAGCTTTGGTACTATAATCTCATTCTCTTGAGAATGAAACCCTGACTCCTTAATTGTGCATAATTATCTGGTCAGCCTCACTGTTTATTTCTTCATGCCTGCCCTACAGCAATCCCCTCCAAATTATGTTCTAGTGGTATTAAATCAATTTGCAGATGCCCAAGTGTTTTGTGCTCCCTCTGACCTGCCTGTTCTTCAGGTCTCACTTCAGATGTTGTCTTTTTCTGGAAATCCTGAAACTATTAGTTGCTCATAACATCTGGAAACTTGGCTATTGTTTCATCATTTAATGTAATATAATATCAATAAATCATTTATGTATTTGTAAATTTTCCAGACTTGGTGGCTACCCTGTAGAATATATGATCTGATGTGCCTCCTCCTAAAACCTAACACATAGTAATCAATTTGTTTACTTTTCTGCCTCCCACACAAGCTCCTTATAGAAAAGGGCTATGTTTTATTTGTGTTGCATGCTCAGGACTGATATAGTGCTGAGCACAAAGTGGGTGTTCAATGTGTCTGGACTCAAGCCTCCTCTCAGAAACCTGAGAATATTTCCCCTTTGGATAGTCTAACAGATTTATCTCAACTTCCAGGGCAGGTGCAGTGGCTCATGTCTGTAATCCCAGTACTTTGGGAGTCCAAGGCGGGCAGATTGTTTGAGGTCAGGAGTCCGAGACCAGCCTGGCCAACATGGTGAAACCTTGTCTCCATTAAAAATACAAAAATTACCTGTGCATGGTGGCATGCGCTTGTAGTCCCAGCTACTTGGGAGGCTGAGGCAGGAGAATCCCTTGAACCCAGGAGGCAGAGGCTGCAGTGAGCCCAAATCCACCACTGCATTCCAGCCTGGGTGACAGAGCAAGGCTCCGTCTCAAACAAAACAAAACAAAACAAAAAAAGAGATTTATCTCAACTTCTTTGAAAATAGCTGGTCCCACAGTATCCAAAGCCAGGCTTGATAAAGGAAAAGAAACTCAGCCACTCTGTGTATATGCTACAAATACAAACTTAAACTTATAAAATGGTGGCTCATACCTGTAATCCCAGTGCTTTGGGAGGCTGAGGCAGGAGGGTCACTTGAGCCCAGGAATTCAAGGCTGCCACGAGCCATGATTGTGCCACTGTACTCCAGCCTGCATAACAGACTGTCTCTAAAATAAATAAACAAAAATATTTGAATAAACTTATATCTCCACCATGGTGTACTTTCTCCCAGCATTTCACATTGAGCCATTATGAGGCTCTGCAGGCTACTCCAGTGATGTCAGTTTCATTACCATCTTTTGGGATGTTCATTCCACTGTTGGGAAGTTCTTCCCCCTCTGGTTCATCTTCTTATAGTCAATGTTTTCTCCAAGCATTCTAGGCCGCCCACACCATCCCCAAAGGACCTTTGAGGTTTCTTGGATAGCCAGTGATTACTGTGCTTCTATACACACCTACCAGTTTTGCACTAAAGTAGAAATAACGCTTTCTGCTTTTTGAGGTTTCTCCTCCACTTTACTTAAAAGTAATTTTTGGCTAATGATCCAGGTATTCCCTTCTCACTGGGTCATATGGACATTTCCCTTTCGGTTTACCTTCACCCTAGACTTAAACAGAAACACTAATGTCATTCCACAGAGAGGGTAGCTGAAATCTCACCCCAACTCTGAGGATTTTTCTGGTTTTGACAAAGGATAGAGTTTCTCTAACCCCAATAGATCTACCCTTTCCTTATCCAGAGGTTGAAATTGTACTTCCATTGACATTCTATAGGAATTGGTCAGGAGCTGTTAAATTTCCTGTGACTTTTAGTACAATCTCGGATAAAAACTGTTTTAAGTAATTGCTTTTAAGCACAGGCTCTAGAGTTCCAGGCTGTTTTGGAATTCTGGCTTTGCTGCTATCTATGTGCCCTCGAGCAAGTCTCTTAAATCTTCTGCTCCATACATTTCTTATGTATAAAATAGGATAAGAATAGTGTCTATGTCACAGGGTTGTAATGAGGATTATCTGACACAATGTATGTGGGGAGCTTAGTGGATTGCTTAAACATGATAATGGCTCAGTTAAGGTTGGCAATTTTGATGATGAAAATGGTGATCTTATGGTTCTGACAGTCATGACGTCTGTTAATTCATTCTTACACGCTTTCAAATTTCCCTGAGAACTACAGAGAGAAGAATTAGACTCAGTCCCTGCTTTGAAGAGCTTCACAGTCTTGGAGAGAAAAGGGACAACCAGCCAGTAAAATAAGGGTTGATAGATTGGAGCTATACAAGAGGGCAAGAACAAGATCCCTGGGGAATGGAATGAAAACATCTTCCTAAGAATTAGCAGTAAGTCAAGGTCTATAGACCATTCAAGGTTCTGAGTTACAACTAACAGAAAGTGACTGTAGTTACTTTAGGTAGAATTATATAAATTACTAGAAGGATATCAGATACCTCATGGAATCAATAGGAAAGCCTGAGAGCTAGGTTTAACAGTGGGCAGAAACTATAAAGGAAGAGCAGGCTAGGCATCCAGAATATATCCAGTATCAAGCTGTGAGGTAAATCTGAATTATTTTGCTGTCATGCCAGAGTCCACTGCTTTACCAGGAGCACCATTGCACTGGACATTGCTTGCTATCGTCACTGCCAAGAAAAAGTAGCTAAATTATTCTTCTGTGTGTCGCTCATTCTACAACTAGGGTCTCTGGCAGAAGCATCTGATAAGTCAGAGGACGGATTTTTTTTTTCTGTAAAGGGGCAGTTAGTAGATATTTTTGTCCCTGCAGGTCATGTAGTCTCTGTCACAACTACACAACTCTGCTGTTTTAGGGTGAAAAAAACCATATATAATATATAAATGGATGGACATGTTGTGTTCAAATAAAAAACTTTATTTACCAAGGCAGTTGGCAGGCTGGAATTTGCTGATGGGCCATAAATTGATGACTGCTGTTATAATACAGGTGTAGGCCACAGAACTATGTTCTTATTGCCAGAGGTCAGGGAAAATAAATAGCTGAATTTGTTCTTCATTGTAGTGGCAGTCAACGCCTTGTGTCCTACTAAGTCCCATACAATGGTAGATTCTTGAATCCTTGGAGAGATTTAGAAGCTAGGCATTCATAAATACACAAACGTTCAGTATAGCCTTCATGTGGTGTTCTCAACAAAAATCTGCTGAATTTTTTAGTAAGCCGACTTGGGTTAAATCAAAATAAATTTGAGCTAGTAAGAAGGGCTATATTGGTATTTTTCTTAAATGGTACATGTATGGTAGTATTAGCTATGACCGCAATAATGCTGTGACACAAATCACCCTAGAACTTGCTGACTGAAAACAACAGGCATTTCTGGCTGTTTAGGTTACTTGTACCTTGACTGACTCAGCTGGGCTTGACCGGGAAGCTCTGCTTCAAGATGTGGGTTAGTAGAGCTAGGCTCCATGACGCATGTTGGATTAAGGTCTGCTATACATGTCTTTGCTCTGGACCTAAGATGAAGGTTCAGTGACATATTTTCATGACAAGTCACCAAAGTATAAACCTAACCTCCCAAGAACACTCATGGCCTCTGCTCCCGTGAAGTTCACTGACATTTGATTGGCCAAAGCAAATTACGTTGCCAAATCTGACATCAATAGAATGAGAAAGTAGACTCTTCCTACAGTGGAAGGGGGAGAGCTGTTAATATTTGCTGAACCATAATTCAAATTATTAGAGATAGTTAAGAATTTATAACAGGATTGTTTTACAGCTAGAAAATGCCTTAGTGGTTTTGCCCTGCTTCGTTATTTTATAAGGGAGAAAACTATATTTCAAAGATATTATGTGACTTGCCTAAGCACATACTAAATAGTACATCTGCGTATTTCTCATTCAGTCATTTCTATTAAATGTCATAATGTAAAACAGACATTACTCTTTAGATGAGAACAGGAAGATATTTAAAAAGCCAGACTAATTTTTGACTGCTCATTCATTATCTAACATACCTGCTTCCATACATTGTCCTTCAGCAAATAGAATTTCAACATGTATCTCAATAGGTTACACATCATCAAAGTATCAAAAGCCTTATTTTCACGGACATTCTGATTGTTCACAAACACTCAACACAGTCAACAGTAAATCCACAAGCACCATGAACGTATAGATAGATATGCCTATATGTAAGATTACTAGTTAACTTTTTGGGAAATTAATATTACTGCTAAATTCAGTTTTCATTGATTTTCGGGTGGGTAACTAACTGCTTATAAAATATACCTATAGGAAACATGTAAAAACAAAGAATTTACGTAAGATCTACCTAGGATTAGAGAAACAAAGCTCTTTTTTTCTTTCAACGAACACTTAAGAAGGGCCTACTAAATGCCAGATGCTATACTCTGGTGTCGTTAGTTTCTTTCTGATACCATCTTTACTATCCTGTAAGCCATTAGTGAATGTTTCCCACTTTTAGAAAATGACTTCCCGAAGACTAAGAGGATAGAATAGTTCAAATGATATCATCAAAATGAAAGCAGTTTCTAGACTACAAATTGCTGTACAGCCATAAGATGGCATTATTGTGTAACAACAAGGTCCCTGTCAAACATCAAGAAAGTAATGTTTTAAAATCAGTATTTCCTTCTTGGAATTCTACTTAGTCAGATATGTTGGTTTGACTTACCCACCCATGTAAGTAGTTAAATTCAAGATGGTTCTGAGCTTTAGATATGATGTAAAATAGACATGAGACTAAGAGTATTTATTTCCATATTATTACATTTCTATAGCAAAAAAGAAACCTCTAAAAAAATTAGAGAAAGCAGTATAAGGGCATTTAATTAATCAAATGCTCTTATTAATAATATTTCATAAAATAAATGAAATGTTGAAAAATAAAATATGAACACAGTGTTAGTAAGTCAGAAATAAGAGAACACTTATTGTATGAATCTATTATATGAAACTAAAAAATTAGGCACTTTGGAGTTTAGGGGTCAGACAGGAGTTACCTTTGTGAGTTGTGATTAACAAGGGCTGAAGCAGGCTTCTAGGGACTGGGTAATGTTTTGTTTCTTGATCTGGATGCTACTTGCATTGATGTGTTTCCTTTAGGGAAGTTTAAGGAACCATACACTTGTGATGTGTACACATTTCTGTGTGAATGCTGGACTGAACTAAAATTTATACTTACATTTTAAAAATAATAGATATGTACTTTAAGTACAGGAGGGACGTAAATCATAATTGTTTTAATAAAGAAGGTGTAGCTTTAGGAAAAGCATACCGCACTGTTCTATTTTTGGCATTTCACCATGGACCCCTGAACATTTTATAATTGCCCAGTACAGCCTGTCAGATAAATATGTGGGCACTACTGCTTTAGAGAAAGTATTTTCCAAATTTATCACCACCATTCTGGAACCACAGTGCCACAGGTCATTAGGATGCTGAGGGTGGGACAGTTGGAAGCTGCTTCCCCAGGGATTTCTCCATTATTCAGTTCTCATAGCAGTAAGCCTGCAGCATTAAAGCACTCACAGGCTCTGGCTGCCATTTGTGCTACATGAAGAAAAATGAGACAATGAAAGAAATGAAAGGAGAGAAAACAGGAGTAGAAACCAAATAAATCAGATTTGAAGAGAAAGTCCCTAATCATCTCTGTATTCAGACAGTAGGGAATGAGCATGCAATTCTGCAAGCCCATTCCTAATGTAAGTTTCTGATAAGAATTTGCTATCTCGGTTGTAATCTTTCTACTGAGACATTCAATAAATATTTTTCTTTCATGTCAAGGTAAGGAAATAACCTCACATTACCCACATAAGGAAAGAATAGTATACTAATCCTCACATTATCACCATAGAATTTTATCTTTTAAAGTGGAAGCTAGAGGGACAGATGCATAATCTGGGAGCTTTTCCAGAATTGTTTGTTCCTAAATGAGACATTCAGCTATAGCAGCATTAGCAGCCTCTTCTATTTGTCACAATGCCATATGTAGTTGGGAAGATACATGATAAGCACATACAGGATGCTGACAACTCAGGAAGGATTATCATTGCAGTCTTAGAATTAATCTCTACCATATTTGAAGATTTTTATGCAAGACTGGATCTTCATTCCACAACCCAGGTATAGGTATATGTGCCAATACAAAATACTTACTGTTGGTTTCTGAGCTTGGTAGAATTAGGAAGTAAGGGGTAAAAAATAAGCAAGTCCTGAACTTAAGAAAGTTGTTCATATCCTATTCCATGGCCACTGTTTTACTGACTGGAAGAAAGGAATCCCATGGATTCAGTCATGGAGACAATGCAGAAGAAGATACAGTAGACTGACGGAGAAGTACAAATTTCTATTTATGTTCCACTTTTCAAAATTTTTTATCTTTAAATGTTATTTTTAATGTTTGTGGGTACATAGTGTGTGTATATATATATATACACACATATATATATTGTATATATATATACACATATATAGTATATATATATACACATATATATTATATATATAAACACATATAAATATATATACTATATATAAACATATACTATATATAAATATGTATATTTACTATGTGTATATATATACACATATATAGTGTATATATGTGGGGTACATATATATGTGTATATATGTGGGGTACATATATATGTGTATATATGTGGGGTACATATATATGTGTATATATGTGGGGTACATATATATGTGTATATATGTGGGGTACATATATATATATGGGGTACATGAGATGTTTTGATACAGGCGTGCAAGTATCATGGAAAATGGGATGTTCATCTCCTTAAGCAATTATTCTTTGTGTTACAAACAGTAAAATTGTATTTTTTTTAGTTATTTAAAAATGTACAATTGTTTTGACCATAGTCACTCTGTTGTGCTAGCAAATACTAGGTGGTGTTCATTCTTTCTAACTATTTTTTGTACCAATTAACCATTTCAACCTCCCCCTCAACCCCCCCACTACCCTTCACAGCCTCTGGTAACCATCCTTCCACCCTCTATCTCCATGTGTTCAATTGCTTTGATTTTTACCTCCCACAAATAAATGAGAACGTGTGATGTTTGTCTTTCTGTGCCTGAGTTATTTCATTTAACACAATGACCTCCAGTTCAATCCATGATGTTGCAAATGACAGGATCTCATTCTTTTTATGGCTGCATAGTACTCTATTATGTATATGTATCACATTTTCTTTGTCCATTCATCTGTTGATGGACGCTTAGGTTGCTTCCAAATCTTGGCTATTATGAACAGTGCTTCAACAAACGTGCGAGTACAGATATCTCTTTGATATACTGATTTGCTTTCTTTTGGATATATACCCAGCAGTGGGATTGCTGGATCATATGGTAGCCCTATTTTTAGTTTTTGAGGAACCTCCAATCTTCTCCATTTTGGTTGTACTAATTTACATTCCTACCAACAGTGTACACGAGTCCCCTTTTCTTCACACTCTCTCCAGCATTTGTAATTGCCTGTCTTTTGGATATAAGTCATTTTAATTGGGGTGAGAGAATATCCCATTGTAGTTTTGCTTTGCATTTCTCTGATGATCGGTGATGCTGGGCATGTTTTCATACACCTGTTTGCCATTTGTATGTCTTCTTTTGAGAAATGCCTATTTGAAACTTTTGTCTATTTTCTGATCTAATTATTAGACTTTTTCCTATAGAGTTGTTTTAACTCCTTATTTATTCTGGTTATTAATCCCTTGTGAGATGGGTAATTTGCAAATATTTTCTCCCTTTCTGTTGGTTGTCTCTTCACTTTATTGATTGTTTCACTGTGGAGGAGCTTTTTAACTTGATGTGATCCCATTTGTCTATTTTTGCTTTTGTTGCCTGTGCTTATAGGATATTACTCAAAATTTGTTTTACCCAGACAAATATCCTGGAGAGTTTCTCCAATGTTTCCTTGTAGTAGTTTCATAGCTTGAGGTCTTAGATTTTAGTCTTTAATCCATTTTGATTTGACTTTTGTATATGGCAAGAGATAGGGGTCCAGTTTCATTCTTCTGCCTGGGGTTATACAGTTTTCCCTGGTCCATTTATTGAAGAAACTGTCCTTTCTTCAATGTGCGTTCTTGGAAACTTTGTCAAAAATAAGGTCACTGTAGGTGTATATTCTGGGTCTTTTGTGGTTCCATATAAACTTCAGAATTGTTTTTATTATTTCTGTGATGAATTCCATTAGTATTTTGATAGGGATTGCGTCGATTCTGTAGATTGCTTTGGGTAGTGTGGACATTTTAAAAATATTGATTCTTCCAATCCATGAACATGTAATACAATGATTTTTTTTTTGTATCTTCTTCAATTTCTTTCATTAGTGTTTCATAGTTTTCATTGCAGAGATCTTTCACTTCTTTGGTTAAGAAAATGCCTAAGTATTTCATTTTATTTGTGGCTATTGTAAATGGAATTACTTTTTTATATCTCATTCAGATCAGGTTGTTCACAGTTGGGATATAGAAATGCTGCTGATTTTTGTATGTTGATCTTGTATCCTGCAACTTTACTGAATTTGTTTATCAGTTCTAATCATTTTTTGGTCGAGTCCTTAGCCTTTTCCAAATATAAGATCATATCATCAGCAAACAAGGGTCATTTGACTTCTTCCTTTCCAATTTGGATACCCTCTGCTCTGTTTCTTTGTCTTGTCTAATTGCTCTATCCAGGACTTACAGTATTATGTTGAATAACAGTGGTGAAGGTGGGCATTCTTGTCATGTTCCAGATCTTAGAGGAAAGACTTTCAGTTTCTCCCCATTCAGTATGATACTAGCTGTGGGTCTGTCATATATGGCTTTTATTATGTTGGGGTACGTTCCTTTTATACCAAGAGTTTTGAGACTTTTTATCATAAAGCAATGTTGAATTTTAATCAAAAGCTTTTTCAGCATCAATTGAAATGACCGTATGGCTTTATCCTTCAATTTTGTTGATAGGATGTATCACATTGATTGATTTGCGTATGTTGAACCATGGTTGTATCCCTGGGATAAATCCCACTTGCTCATGATGAGTGATCTTTTTAATGTATTTTTGAATTCAGTTTGCTAGTATTTTTTGAGGAATTTTGCATCAATATTCATCACATGGTAGAGTTCAGCAGTGCAGCCATCGGGTCCCAAGCTTTTCTTTACTGGGAGACTTTACTAAGGCTTCAGTTGTGTTACTCGTTCAGGTTTTGGATTTCTTTATTGTTTAATCTTGCTAGGCTGTATGTGTCTAGGAATTTATCCATTACCTCTAGATTTTTCAATTTGTTGGCATACAGTTTCTTATAGTAGCCACTAATGAGCCTTTGAATTTATCTGGTATTAATTGTAATGTCTCCTTTCTCATTTCTGGTTTTATTTATTTGGGTCTCCTCCCTTTTTTCTTCATTAGTCTGGCTAAAGATTTGTCAATTTTGTTTACCTTTTCAATAAACCAACTTTTCGTTTTGTTGACTTTTTGTATGTTTTCTTTATTACAACATCATTTATTTCTGCTCTGATCTTTATTATTTCTTTCTTCCACTAATTTTGGGTTCGATTTGCTCTTGCTTGTCTAGGTCTTTAAGTTGCATTGTTAGGTGATTTATTTGAAGTTTTTTTCTTTTTTGATGGAAGCACCTACAGCTATAAATTTCCCTCTTAGTACTACTTTTGCTGTATCCCATAGGTTTTGGTATGTGGTGTTTCTTTCATTTTTTAAAGACATTTTTCAATTTCCTTCTTAATTTCTTCATAGACCCAGTGGTCATTTAGTAGCATATTGTTTAACTTCCACGTGTTTGTATAGCTTCCAAAATTCCTCATTGTTGATTTCTAGTCTTATTCCATTGTGGTCAGAGAAGACGCTTGATATTATTTCATTTTTATTGAATTTTTAAGACGGTTTTGTGACCTACTGTGTGGTCTCTTTGACAGTAATCTGTGTGCTGAGGAGAAGAACGTGTATTCTACACTCATTGAATTAAATGTTCTGTAAATATCTGTTAGGTCCATTTATTCTACAGTGCAGATTAAGTCCAATGTTCCTTTGGTTGAGCTTCTGTCTGGGAGATCTGCCCAATGTTGACAGTGGGGGTGTTGAAGGCTCCTGCTGTTATTGTATTGAGGTCTATCTCTCTCCCGAGCTCGAATAATATTTGCTTTATATATCTGTACTCCAATGTTGTATATATATTTGCCTTATATATATGTACTCCAGTGTTGAGTGCATATATATTTATAATTGTTATATCCTGTTGCTGGATTGACCCTTTTGTCATTATATAATGACCTTCTTTGTCTCTTCTTACAGTTTTTGTCCTGATATCGATTTTGTCTGTTGTAAGTATAGCTACTCCAGCTATGTTTGGGTTTCCGTTGGCATGGAATATCTTTTTCCATCCCTTTATTTCCAGTCCATGTGTCTCTTTATCGATGAAGAGTGCTTCTTGAGGTCAACACAAAATTGGGTCTTATTTTTTCATCCATTCAGACACTGTATCTATTTTTCTTTTCTTTTCTTCTCTCTCTTTTTTTTCTATCTTTCTTTCTTTTCTTTTCCTTTTTGAGACAGCATCTCGCTCTGTTGCCCAGGCTGGAGTGCTGTGAGAGGATCTCAGTTCGCTGCAACCTCTGCCTCCTGGGTTCAAGAGATTCTTGTGCCTTAGCCCCCCAAGAGGCTGAGATTACAGTCGCCCACCATCATGTGTGGCTAATTTTTGTATTTTTAGTAGAGATGGGGTTTCATCATGTTGGCCAGGCTGGTCTCGAACTCCTGACCTCAAGTGATCCACCTACTTCGGCCTCCCAAAGTGCTAGGATTACAGGCGTGAGCCACCACGCCTGGTCAAGACACTGTATCTCTTTTGATTGGAGAGTGTTGTCCAGGAGCTGAGCCTAGAAATGGGTCCTCACAACTCTGTCTAGTGCCCTGTCCTACTGTGACTAAGCTGGTATCCAAGATGCAAGACAAAATCCTCTTTACTTTTCACTCTCCTCTCCTTAAGCAAAAGTAAGGAGTCACTTTTGTTACTGTGGGCTGCACTGCTTGAGGTGAGGGAGGAATGGTGCAAGCACTCCCTTAGCCATGCCAGCTGGTGTCTCCCTAGGTCACATGCCACCCTAGTCCTCTAGCTCTTAGTCCAGGCTATGACTAGGAGTTATCTAGGAATTGCAGTTCGTGTGTCCCAGACTGCCTCTCAAGTTTACCTGGGACTCCAGAGCACTTTGGCCCACAATGGTGAGGCTTGCCAAGAAACTTGGGTTCTGACTGCTGGGATGGGCGATTCCCTTCTGGCTGGGGCTAGTTCAAATATTCCCTCTGTGCACAGGCACTGGCTGAGGCCAGCATGGCTTTTTTCTCTACTGTGACAGCACAGCACTTAGTTCAATGTAAAGTCCCCCAGTAGCTGTACTGTCCCTTCCAAAAGTGCAAAGATTCCCTCTCTGCACTGTACGTCCAGTGCTGGGTGGTTGGGAAGGGGTGGTGTTGGTGATTAAAGACTGTCTCTCCTGCCTTTCCTCAATGCGTCTTTTAGCAAGATGAAGTTAAAACCAGGTACTATGATTCCTTACCTTGTTTTTGATTCTGGTGACAGTGCTTTTCTCTCTGCACATAGTTGTTACAATTTGATGTTTCAGTGAGGGAGATGAGTTGTATAGGCTTCTATTCTGCCATCTTGCACCACCCTGTCCCACTTTTTTGAATTGTTGAAACCATGGTTTACGGGGAAAGGTTCTGTTTTGGTTTTTACCCTCAAGATCTTCTTTGAAAATCCTGATTTACTAAGTAACTAGTTTGATAGAATTCATTTTTAAGAAAATAATGAATAAGCTGTTCCTTTAGATATAGCAAGCAACATTCTTATAAACCGACACACCAAAACACTTACCAGTTCACCTAAACACTGAAAGTATTTAAAAATTTATTTTTAACCTTTACGTTTTTCTCCACTTGAGTATCTTGTTCACTATACGCTCTCCTACATATGTCTACAATCTTTGGTCTGATTTATTTTATTGGTTGTTGAATGTCAGAAACCACCTGAATTTTGCTTGTATATATAACGCCCAGTAGAGTACACATTGGTAATCAATACGACTTGATGATAATAATGGTAATGAACACTATAATTTGATAGCATCAACTTGGCATATATGCCAGAAATAAACCATCATAAACTTCAAGAAAAACAAGTCTCATTAATCTGTCATTTATTATAATCTCCCTCCATCAAGCGTAGCCTCTATATACCATCTTTTTTGCCATATGTAAGTTTCTTCTTGTGTATTTCAGATTAGAGCTTGCCTCCTCCCACACACTATCTTCTATTTCACACTGCTCTGTTCAAGTGTTTGTGTTTCTGCTGAAGGCTGTATAATCTAAGATAATCCCTAGCTATTGTAAATATCATTCACTGGCCAGTCATTGCATTTTGCCCACCACTGAGAGAGTGATTGTGAGCCAAATAGAGGAGCTTTTGTTTCCACCCAGCAACCCAAAATGAATTGTATGATTTGACTATTGATGCCAATTACATGGAAGTTGTACTACCAGAGGCAAAGCTTTAAACTGCAAAAGATTAACCCCATATAGTTGGTGTCATGAGGTATTTAATGTATATTGGACTATCAAAGGGTCTCCTTACAACAAACCAATTATCAATGAATAATATTCTTATCTGATTGTGACTTATTGAAACTCTTTAAAACGTGAACCATTCAGCACACTATACCATCTAAATTAGATATCTAAACTAGCCTTGATTTACATTTCCTTGTTTAGTTTTAAATATATTTTCTTCTGAATTCTTAGTTGTTAAGAGCAGGTGGTGAAAGAATTTAAAGAAGAAAATCTGTTATATTTATTAAGTGAAAGAGCTTTTTGAAATGCATTAAATAGAAGTTTGTTTCTGCCCATCAGCTTATCTTCTGCATATTCCTATTTATAGTTCAAAGCCCTTAAGAGTTGCAGAGTGATTTGCTTTTTATGATCACCGCTTCATCCAGGATCATTTACCTTATATCTTCAACATTTTCAGATTCTTATAAATCTTCACAGTTCACTTAGAGGTTAGTTTAAAACTTTCTTCAGATAAGAAATTGACCAGATATAAAATTCACATAATCTCAGAGTTAGCCATAGATCAATATCCCCAGGCTTTTTCTCAAAGTAATTGAACATTTTTGTTTCCCAGGGTAGTTGTATACAAGCGTTTTCATCCTCACCATAGATGATTCTTGTTCTTCAGTATATGAGGGGACTGTATTTGCCTGCTTGTTATCTAAATAAACATTTTTATTATTGTCAAAGGAAAAAGACTAACACAGAAAGAAGTTTCGTGTCTGTAGGACTAGCCTCATTTTGGAGGCTGATATTAATATTTGACTTTATTCATTGTGTATTTCTTGGTTTTGTCATTTCACAAATTTACCTTCTCTAAATATGCATTTTTTTTCTCTACCTGGAATAGATGAGTTTTAAAAGACATTACTGTAAAATAAAACTGTGCTAAATGTACTTTTCCCAGAAACTCTCTTTACTTTATCAATTATAATTTATTTGCTTTGGCTAAGTGTTACAGAAGCTCAAGGTAGAAACGACTTAAATAAAAGAGAAGCATATTTATTTCTCCTGAAAAACCCTGGAAGTTTGCAGCCAAGGCAGATATGTTGGCCCCGCTCATTTCTGTTTTCTACCGAGTTATCTTTACGTGGTGGAATTTCATCCACATGTTGCAAGATGGAGCTCTCATGACATCCACATTCCAAGAAGGATGGAAGGATGTAAGAAGGCCAGAAGAAGGGTCAAAGGGTGCATACCAATTGTCTTTTAGGGAAGTTTCCTGGGAGCTACCATGTTATATTTCCACTTCCACTTCATTGGCCAGATGTCAGTCACATGGCCACATCTAAGCTGCAAGTGGGGCTGGGAAATGTGTTTATTTCACATGTGCTCTGCTAAAAACTGTTCAGTCATGAAAAAAAAAAAAAGAATATTGGAAGAGAACTAACAGTCTTCAACATGTATATTTAAAAAGAGTGTTATTTTTCTTTTTTTTTTTTTCTTTTTCTTTTTATTTTTTGAGCGAGAAGGTTGCTGGGGCTGGTCTCAAACTCCCTGGATGAACTGGATGAAGTAATCCCCCCACCTCAGCTTCCTGAGTAGATGGGATTACAGATGCACACCACTGCACCCGGCTCCTGTTTTGTTTTGTTTTGTTTTGTTTAAGGAGCCCTAAGAAGAGTGTAAAAAGGGCAACTTTGTCTTCGGTTAACCCTTTCCGTTTTTTTTTTTCTTTCATAATTTTATGAACTCTGATTCAGCCTGCATCTTACTCTGGCTTACTAAATTCTGCCAATATAAAAGTAGAAGTTTTCATCATTTCCCTAGGTACCTACTTTTCTGTTTCTCCATATTCTCAAAGTAATTTCTCATTCATCAACTTTTGTCTGACTTAGATTTAAGCTACTGCTTAGGAAATGTGAGAAATGGAGAATTTGGTTGTCATAGTGCTCCTACTTAGAGGGCTAATGCTTTCCTAAATTTTACTAAAGTTGGATCCTAAGTTATATAAGTTACCTGAAGTTAATTAGCAAGGTTTGCTTACTAATTCACTGACTAACTACTATAAAACAAGGACCTAAGTTTAAAGCTGATATTATGACAATGTACTGAAATTTCAAGACATTACTTTTTCTGGACATGTAAGATGGACCTTGCATAAGATAAAAGAGCTTATTTTTAGGCACACCTATGTGCCAGGCATGGGTTCAGAGCCTTACATATATCATTTCATTCTCAAGAGAACCTTATTTTAGAGATGAATAAATAATTGTCTTATTTTTTAGAATAAATAATTCTAAATAATTCTAGTTTTAGAATAAATAATTGTCTTTTAAGCTCACACATGAAGTATGTGCCAGAGTCTGTGTCGTGACCCCAGTTATGAATTCTTTTCCGCTACATAGCCTGCCTCCATGGCATTTCACATAGGATTTCTTATGCTCAAGGATTATTTTCTTCCTTCCAGATCTGTAGACATCAGGAGAAACAACACAAATGCGTATAATGACTTTTTAAACTCTCACATACAAAACCAAAGTATTTTAAAAAGATGTTTAAATTTTTGAAGGTGATATCTTTATGTTCAAGATCAGTAGCAGAAATGGATTGTAATTGATTACAAGATGCTCAGCAAAGCCAAGTGGTAAAGGATTTTCTGATGTGCTTTAGGAGTCCTGACTTGCTCTTTAGCAAATTCCTACAGACCATTCAGCACTCAGTGCAACTACCACCTCTTGGAATCCTTCTCTGTTCTTGATCAATTATTCCATTATCTGGATTCATAGAACTCTCTGTTTACGTATTTATCTTACAGGTTATTATCATGAGTTTATATGTCTTACATAGTTGTTTGCAACACGTTACCATTCAGTGGAGTATTTTTTCCTACAGGGAAGAGGCTGTACTATATACCTTTTGTCACCCTTAAGTGGAATGCAGTATGGTTTCATGTTAGATGTTCAGTACATGTTAATATTTTATTGATGAGCCCTTAAATGTATATAATAAGCTTCTCACCCAAAAGCTGTAATATTCTAGAGTGAATAAGTTTCTTGAGAAACTCTTTGGTTAACAGAGTCTCCATTTCCATCATAGTTTATTCAATAAATTATTAATGCAGGGTAAATTTCCTCATATTTACTTTCATTTTGCTATAATAAGGTCAAATCATGACTTTTAGGCGTGGATACAGCAATATATAAAATAATCTAAGACCTGGATATGTTTTTCTAATTAGGGAACTGGGGATACATGAACAGTCTCTCATAGAGAAAAATATATCCATTAGTCACTAAAGTCAGTATAACATTCTGGTGAAAGGTTTGCTTGCTTGCTTGTCTGCTTGCTTGCTTGTTTTACCTTCTATTCTAGGAGGATGTTTGTCACAATTATGAAATTCTAACACTTTGAAAATCTGTTTACTCTATGAAAGTTGCAAATTCTTGCCTGTAAGGCAATTTTCACAAGAATTATTTTCATATTAGTTTTAGTTTATCCTTGGATAGTCTCAAATTCCTCTTGAAAATATCAGTGTTCTCAAGGGAAAACTGCCCATTACAAGCCAAAGATGTGGTTTTTGAGGGATTTCTGCCTGAAATACAAGTTTTAAAATATTCTTTGTAGTTTCCTAGTATGGCTAGATGCTTGTAGGAAATGACAATTTAGATGCGCATTTAAAAATTCTTAGCGCCTTTGAGTAATTTATATGTTTGAATAAGTTTAAACTATCTTTGTTCATAGAAAGGCAAATTTTGTCTGTTTGTCTTGAAATGCTTTTTTATTTTCTTCTTCAGTTCTTTCATTTGTCTTTCTGTGATATTCAAAATTATAGCATAGTACTTGAAAACCAAGGATGGTCCATTCTGTGTCCTTTGTTTTGAAGGAATTTTGGGATCATCAGAGATATAATTCTGTAATTTCTATGGGTACCTTCCGTAAAATAGGAGCATCCTGATAAGGACGTAGATGCTAACTTTTATTTTTATCTCATATTCTTTCCCCTATCTCTCAGTAATGTAGGAGTGACCCAAGGTAGCTGTTTATTGGGCCCTTACCAAAGTCAATCAGTATTAGTCAGCTACAACCACAATGATGCTGTGTGACAAGCATACCCCAAAAGAACAATAAGCAATTATCCTCATATTCACAGGGCTACTTTGAGTAATCTCTGATTCAGAATCTGACTGTAGGTTGACCAAGCATGTCTGATCTATGTGTCTCATTCTGGGGCTCAAGCTGGAATGGCAGTAGATACTTGGGGCACATTCCTCCATTGCCGAGTTCTAAAGATCTCAGAAGGGTAAGCAGAAACACATGATGGTTCTTAAGACCTAGATTTATAACTAGCTTACTCTCTTCCATCCATAGTCAATTGTCAAAGCAAGTCACATGGCATATCCGAAGATCAGGGGTAGAGAAATACACTTGGCGGTTAGTGAACCCATTTCAAGAGTGTGGATGTATAACACTACTACAAAACGGAACAGACTTGCAACTTGAAATACCACACTATTCTAGTAGAATTTTATTACAGTATTAATTAAACATTTTTGATAAAACACATACAACTCTGTTAGAAAGCCCAACTTACAATTTGTTGAACCCACTTGGAAATGTATTCTGAATCCATTTTTTCACATGTGGTGGGGTACTTTTCAATTCAATGTGTTTGGGTACTTTTATTTTACCCAGAAAAGTAATATTATAAAGCATAAAGTTAATGCCCCCTGTAAAAATAGAATACTGAAACAAACTTTAAGTCACAATTTTATTTACCGACTTAAGAATCTCCTTGTGCTTCAGCACACTTGGTAGTTGGATTTCCAAATAGCATCATGGCTTTCCATACCCAGCTGTCTGCTGCTCAAAACTACCATAAGCTGACTATCACAGCTCACAGGATACCCTTGAAGAAGACCATCTGGTTTATGTCTCTTGGCAAAATTTGTTTAAAAACAAGCAGCTGCATGACAAAGTAAGAAAGAGTCTCTGTCTAGCTGTGGTAAATAAGTAGCTTTGCAATACTCATAATAAAGCATTTTTCTAATCCAAGCCAACATCTTCAAAAGGAAAGCATTATTTTCTTACAACTGAAAGAAAAATCTACAGAATTCAGTGATGAGGGAAGGACTCCATTAAATTTGTTTCAGCAGCTTGAGATTATGAGAAAAACAAAACAAAATAAAAACCTGTTTGTGATTAGATACAGTCTTCTTGTAATAACTAGTTTTAAAAGTATTTATTTAGAATCCAATACTTGGATATTATTTTAATTATTTATCTTAAGAGATTTACATTTCATAAAAGCTTATCCTTTGAACCCTACTACTCGTATTGTGATGGTGAGCTGGAATGAGTAAGGTCACTTACTATATAGTCGGTATATAATTCGTTGAATCACTCTCTCTCCTCCTGTTACTGGCGGTGAATGCATACGGGTCTTCAGCAACCTTAATTCATGCCTCCTCAGAAGAAAGAATTCAACCAAGGAGGCATAAGGCAGAAGAAGAGACTGAGGCAAGTGTTAGAGCAGGAATGAAAGTTTATGTAAAAACTTCAGAGCAGAAATGAAAGGAAAATAAAGTACATCTGGAAAAGGGCCAAGTGGGCGACTTGAGAGATTAAGTGTCCTGTTTGAACTTTAATTTATGGTTCTGTATTTTGGCTTACTTCCATGGTCTTATATACCTTATCACCCGATTCTTCCCTTGGGGTAGGGGGCTATCTGCATGCACAGTGGTCTGCTGACACTTGGGAGGGGAGCACGCACGGTGTGTTTACTGGAGTTGTATTCAAGAGGTATTCCCTTACCAGTCGAGTGTTTCCAGAGGAAGGTCATATACCAGTTACACTATGACATTTTGCCTCTTAGTGCGCATGCGGGAGCCCATTTGCCCAACTCCTGCGATCTTATCGGGAAGCTGCTGATCACCAATTTCAGGTGTTTTTATCTATTGGGAGACTGCCTTTCCCAGGTACTGGCTGTGACCAATTATTATTTTAAAGACACAGTTTAATAACCACCTGACTGACCATCACTTGATGGTTGCCTGACATTCTTGGTTGGGGTTGGGGGGTCTCCTACCCTGCTCATATCTGACTAGCTACCTACTGTAACACTACTATTAGGTATATCTGTATCCCATTACACTCACTGTCTGTTACAAAAAAGAGTACATTATTCATTTTTCAAAAGAAGGAGTGAATTTTCCGCTCCAGTTAAATGCTTTTCCTTACCTCTATGTAGAGTGTCAAACTAGCCATGCTTAAGGATTGATTCTGGTCTTAATAATATAAATTCTTGCATTATGAGCGTCTCAGTTCGGGTTCTTACATAAGCAAATCCTGAGACAAGGATGTGAGTTCAAATAGTTTCTTTGGGCAGTGATTCTAGGAAGCTGTGGTAGGATGGTGGAGTTGTGAGAAAGGTAGGAGAAAGCAACCTGTAAAGAGTATGTTATCAAGCCAGACACCACTGTGAGAACTAGGGCTTAATTCCCTGGAGAAAGTCTAGGAAAGCATAAAACACTTGTCTCAGAGTCATCTTAGACAAGGTGCAAGAGCTGAGGTGTTTATATTTCAACTCTTATTAGTCAGTTTTAAAGGGCCGCTCAGTGTGTCAGGGTATTAATTTCCTTTTGCAACTACTTCCAGCCTGTTTTTGCATGTGGTTGTAGCTACTTTTTCTGCTTCAAAGATAGACTTTAGGCTAAGACATGCAGTTTCTGGCTGTAGGACATCAACCAGAGTACCCTGGAGTGTCCAGGCCCAAGATAATGGGTGAGCTCCACCTGGATCTATGGCAATATGAGGGAGGGTCATTATTACCCTAGCAAGGGCCACTGCACTTCCCTACCCAGCTGGTCACTCTTCTGCTTATTTGTGTTACTTTTCTGACTCCTGCATTCCTCTGGATCCTGATTCACCATAAGCTTTTGTATTCTGAGGCTTGTGTGGCTGTGTCTTTCTATTTCTTCCTTATTGACTTCCTTGTTTAATCTTCTGCTAATGTTTACCTTTGTTATTCCTATGTACTCATCTTTGGTTAGCTCTGTGAATTATTGAGTCTTGCTTTACAACTTTAAAAAGATCATAGCCATGGTTTGTTTTTTAAGTGTGATTCATAGCAGTTAGTGACAAAATTAGAAGTGGAAATTAAAAGTCACATACACAATCCTACATAAGCCAATTTCTTGAACGACATAAAATACTTGAATTTGTCTTTTACTATCACCAGTATAGAAATAATTTGGGGGTATTTCTCAAAGTATTGATTTAACAAAACTTTATTTTTGTGCGAAGATTTTTTCAAGTCTCCTGGAAATTATTCAAATTATTGTCTTTAAAGTCAAAGGAAAAGTTAATATTAGGGTTACTTTTCTTTCGTCACAGAATTGCTGGAGGCTTCTATGACTTGCTTGAACCAGGTGACTTTATGCACAGTTTTGGTTAGAAATTCACTACTAATTCCAACATTTTCAAAGTCCTAAGAGAACAAAAGTACAATTCTTGAAATATCCCTAGAGAAAGCAAGAATAAATTAGTTTTCACTAGAAATGAAGACAAATTTTTCTCATTAGTTCATTTTGCCTCATGATCAGAATTCTTTGCCACATGAAAATATTTTGGTTTATAGGTGGTAACATAAAGAGTAATATGAATAGAGATCTAGACGACCCAATTAGATGACAGAAAAAGAAAGAGCAAAGCTTTTGAAATGTATAAAGAAGAAACTTTAAGAGAGACATGAACAAGGCTGGACGTACTTTAAGGTTGAAGAACACAGAAAAATGAGATAAGTGAAGTTAAGTGAAAATCCTTCCTTTACTGAGAAGAAAGAGAACTGAAAATTGTGTGAAGGTTTTTGTTTTACTTTGTTTTGCTTCTTAATAAGGAAACAACAGTGGCAAATCCGGGGCATCAGGAATGGTGGAACTTTTATAACAGTGATGTTTCAAAGGTCACAAAGGAAATTAAATTGTAGATTGGGTTTAAAAGCACTGGAATTACTTCCAGCCCCATTTTTTCAGGATTTTGTATGTAGCAGGAAATAGATCACCGCGTAGCTAAAGGGGAGAATTTAGGTTTTAACTGGTCTCAGTGCAAACTGCTTCATAGTTCCTTTGCATTTGGTGGTGTATGTAAAACATGAAAGGTATAAACGATTATTATCATAACTTTATTATTATACAACTATTTATTGGCTGCATAGGGCCATGTGTCTTCTTGCAGATATAATCAAAAATAAAAAGACAGAAATGTATCTTATATGAAGGCTGCCATTATCACTCTTATCAATGGCCATAAAATCAGATTTCTTATATGTACAACATATGAAAATATATTAAATATGAAATGTTTTCCATTAAATAATTCTCTAAATGATTTTCATAACATTTCTGTCCATGATGTATAAATCTGTAGATCAAAGACTTCAAGTGTACAGAACTTAAAATGCTTTGGTCAAAAAAATTCTCTTATTAATATGACAATGGCATTCAAAAGTAAAAAGGTAAAAATACAGTTTAGCATTAATAAGTAAACTCAGAAAGCAAAATATATTGATCATACTGTCTGTATTAGTCTGTTCTCATGCTGCGCTAAAGAACTGCCGAAGACTGAGTAATTTTTAAAGGATAGAGGTTTAATTGACTCACAGTTCCACATGGCTGGGGAGGCCTCAGGGAAAACTTACAACCATGCCAGAAGGGGAAGCAAACACATCCTTCTTCATATGGTGGCAGAAAGGAGAAGTGGTGAGCAAAGGGGGAAAAGCCCCTTATAAAACCATTGGATCTCATGAGAACTCACTATCACAAGAACAGCACCATGGGGATAACTGCCCCCGTAATTCAATTATCTCCAACTGGGTCCCTCACATGACACATGGGGATTACAGGAACTATAATTCAAAATGAGATTTGGGTGGGGACATAGCCAAACCATATCATTTCATCCCTGGCCCCTCCCAAGGGGCACGTCTTCACATTTCAAAACACAATAATGCCTTCCCAACAGTCACTCGAAGTCTTAACTCACTCTAGCATTAACCCCGAAGTCCAAGTCCAAAGTCTCATCTGAGACAAGGCAAGTCACTTCTGCCTAGGAGCCATAAAATCAAAAGCAAGTCAGTTACTTCCTAGGTATAATGGAGGTACCAGCATTGGGTAAATTCACCCATTCCAGATGGGAGAAATTGGCCCAAACAAAGGGGCTCCAGGCTCCATGCAAGTCAAATCCAATGAGGCAGTAATTAAATCTTAAAGCTCCAAGATAATCTCCTTTGACTCTATGTCTCACGTCCAGATCATGCTGAGGCAAGGTGGGGTCCCACAGCCTTGGGTAGCTCCACTCCTGTGGCTTTGCAGGGTACAGCCCCCTTCCTGGCTGCTTTCACAGGCTAGCACTGAGTGTCTGTGGCTGTTCCATGCACACAGTGGATCAAGCCCTCTTCTCACAGCTCCACTAGGCAGTGCCCCAGTGGGGACTCTATGTGGGGGCTCCAACCCCACATTTCTCTTCTGCACTGACCTAGTAGAGGTTCTCTCTGAGGGCCCCATCTCTGCAGCAAACTTCTGTCTGGACATCCAGACATTTCCATATAGCCTCTGAAATCTAGGGAGAAGTTCCCAAAGCTCAGTTCTTGACTTCTGTGTACCCACAGGCTCAACACCACATGGAAGCTGCCAAGTCTTGGGGCTTGCACCCTCTGTAGCCATGGGCTGAGCTCTATCTTGGCTCCTTTTAGCCATGGCTGGAGTGGCTGGGATGCAGGGCACCTAGTCTCTAGGCTGCACATAGCAGGGGAGCTCTGGGCCTGGCCCAGGAAACCATTTTTTCTTCCTAGGCCTCTGGTCCTAGGGAGGACTGCATGAAAACCTCTGACATTTCCTGGAGACAATTTTCCCATTGTCTTGGTGATTAACATTTGGCTCCTCGTTACATATGCAAATTTCTGTAGCCGGCTTGAATTTCTCCTCAGAAAATGGGTTTTTCTTTTCTATCGCATCTTCAGGCTGCAAATTTTCTGAACTTTTGTGCTCTGCTTCCCTTTTAAACTTAATTTCCAATTCCAAACCACATCTTTGTGGATACATAAAACTGAATGCTTTTAACAGCACCCAAGTCACATCTTGAATACTTTGCTGATTAGAAATTCCTTCCACCAGATACCCTAAATAATCTCTCTCAAGTTCAAAATTCCACAGATCTCTAGGACAGGGGCAAAAAGCCACCAGTCTCTTTGCTAAAGAGTAGCAAAAGTGACCTTTACTGCAGTTTCCAAGAAGTTTCTCATCTCTATCTGAGACCACCTCAGTCTGGACTTTATTGTCCATATCACTATCAGCATTTGAGTCAAAGCCATTCAGCAAGTCTCTAGGAAGTTCCAAACTTTCCCACATCTTCCTGTCTTCTGACCGCTCCAATTCTCTAGGAAATTCCAAAGTTTCCCATACTTTCCTGTCTTCTTCTGAGTCCTCCAAACTGTTTCAACCTCTGCCTGTTACCCAGTTCCAAAGTTGCTTCCACATTTTTGGGTTTCTTTATAGCAGTATCCCACTCTCTGTGGTACCAATTTACCATATTAGTCTGTTCTCGTGCTGCTATAAAGAACTACCTGAGACTGGGTAATTTATAAAGGCAAGAGGTTTAATTGACTCACTGTTTTGCATGGCTGGGGAGGCCTCAGGAAACTTACAATCACTGTGGAAGTAGAAGCAAACACATCCTTTGTCACATGACGGCAAGAAGGAGAAGTGCTGGGCAAAGGAGGAAAAGCCCCTTATAAAACCATCAGCTCTCATGAGAACTCACTATCATAAGAACAGCAGCATGGGGGTAACCACCCCCATGATTCAGTTACCTCCCACTGGATCCCTCCCATGACATCTGGGGATTATGGGGACTACAATTCAAAATGGGATTTGGATGGGGACACAGCCAAACCCTATCACTGCCTTTAAGAGCTGTGAATTGCTTTTCTACATTGAAGAAATTTGTAGACATTTGTTTTTTTTTTCTCTTTTCGGTCTGCTGAGAGCAGTAGTCTCTTGGAAGTGAGTTTCATTTACATCTTTTCCTTTGGGTGTCAAATATATAAAATAATTTTTAAAATCAATGGCTGAGGGATAAATGAGGGTTGTTAGAAAGGGAAAGGATAAGTGTTGTAGTTAACGGACCATGTTTTAATGTGTCTATAATTAGATAGAAGTTGTCTCTTACCATTCAACATCCTGCATGGCCTTCCTATAGAGGACATTTTCATCTTTTGTCTTCCAGAGCTAGCACATGTGTTTCATGTCTTTAGATAGTGAAAATCAATTCAGATTTTCATGGAAAATACTCTCTCTTCATCCTAAAGAAAGAATTGTCATGGCTATTTCATTTATTGAAAAGTGAAACCTGCTACAGTTAGCATATAGTTAATTCCATATGTGTTACCTGTATCATTTTATACATTCACAAAGTAAAAGACCAAATTTTGCCAAGTTCTTGATAGTAACAATAGTAAAATGGAATTTCTATTGGCATATTTTCATATTATTCTGAAATGCTGAATGAATTTATTAAGATTGATAGCAATATGTTGCACCTTTATGTTCTAAAATTTAATAACAGTTATTCTTCCAAACATGCCAGTGTCCTCAATAGTTGACAGTCTGCAAAATATTCTGTTATGCAATCAGCCATATCTCCTTCTTGAGCTTTCTTTAAGCACTTGTATCCTGTATTTTTCCCAGAAATCTAGCAGTAAGTTGAAGAAATGATAAACAAAATTGTATCATTGTATATAATGGATATTTATAAATACTGATATACATTTTCATAATGTTATTTAAATGATTACTTCAGATATGTATTTCTGTTTTCTACATTTTAACTTCTCAACATATTAGGTTGTTATCTTGGATTGGATTTTCTAAGAAATAGACTCTAAGACAGAGATTTCCATGCAGATGGTTTCTTAGTGAGTGCTTTTAAGAAAAATGCCTGGGAGGGAGTAAAGGCAGCAGAATTGAGGAGAGAGAGGAGTTGAATAATGATGCAGTGAAATGGAAGATCTTATCTGGTCCCATGTGGGGTTGGGATGACCATTTAGAGTATTACTGTATGAAGCAAGGAAGGTGGACCATTGTATCCCTAATCCATTAGTCATTAGATGTGAGTCTCCCAACTACCAGCTTCCGGGCAATATCATCTTGGTCAACGAAGTGCCTGTCTGCTGAGAGAAATTTCTTGGAAGAGCTTAGGTATGATCTGTTAGTAGATAACAATCCCAGCAACTGGGAGAATGAATGCTTCATTTGTAATTGGTGAATCTCGGTGGCACACCACAGTGTTCACTACAGTAATCTTTATCCTTATTGAGACATGTATTGTTTTTAAATAAAACTTGTATACCTAGTAATGCATTTAGGTAGTGTTTTGGCCAAGCTAGTCCTTTTTGGAAACAATTTCATTGTGGTATAAATGATACACAATAAACTACACATTTCTATAGTACAATTTGATGAGTTTTGACATATGCAAATATCAGTGAAACTATTACCACAGTTAAGATACTAAACATATCCAACATCCTCACAAGTCTGTTTTTGGTAATCACTCTTTCCTGCCCCTCCCTTCATTCCCGGGTTACCACTGATGCTGACTGGCATTATAGATAAATTTGTGTTTTCTAGATTTTTATAAAAGTAGAATCATCAAGTATGTACCTTATTTCTGGTCTATCTTCTGTCACTCACAAACTACTAACTTTCATTTTGTGAATGATATGATCTCCGTGTGAGTACACACATTAAGAAAGTCAATAAAAACATTGTAATTTGATTCTGATACTAGTTTATGGGTCTGCATTATGTATTTAAAAATACCATCATGTTAGGAATAGCCCTTAGGTATCAAGTAACCCTGGAGTTTAGGCAGTTACTGTTTTATTTGCTATCAATCTTTTTATAAGCTCACCTTCTACTAATTACCTAAAAATATTTGATTTAATACCTGAGTACAGAAAAAGAACATATTCACAATGTTTAAATTTTATAATTTACAACAGTTTAAAATAACTAGTCCTGAAATTGAATATTTCTCACCTAATATTCTGCTTTATTTATTACCCAATCCATGAAAAAATTTCCCAGAAAAATCACAAACATGTCTCTTGAGTGTATTATTACCCACCCCACAGAAGAATTTCCAAAAACAATCGCAAACATTTTCTCTTGAGTGCAACCATTTTCTTGGGCCAGCCATTCATTAAAACAAAATAGCCTGTATAACTTCTGTGGGTATACATTTGTAGGTTGTTCTTTTGAGGCATTAGTGCTATTGCATTTAAGGTAAAGAAATAATGAATTCACAAATTTTATAAAGTTCTCTTAAATTTACCAAGTCAATAGCACCACCACTTTGATTCCTATAACCTGTAACTTAGTTAGGCTTCTCAATTCCAAGAACATACCACCATTATTTCTTATAATGTTCTCAGATTAAAACATGTGTTGTCCTTTCTTTATACCTCCCTACACATTAATTGAATATTTTGCCATTTACTGGATTCTGTACACTTTATGTTTTCATGCCCTCCCTTTTTCATTCTCCTGGACATCAATCGCAAGTCAATAGATACCTTGTAAGAGGTCTCTCTCCACCCACATCACTGTTTATTTTGAAAGAGTTAACATTTCTGAAGCAGCACTCCTGCTTCACATTTCCAAGCACAGGAACCTTCAGTGTTTCTCTGTTGATAGCTTTGATTTCAAACTGGTAGCCCCAGGAGAAAAGAGAGCTGAAGGATATGTTTTGGTTGGCTGTTTTGTTTGACCTGCAAGGAACATTAAAAGGCAATGAAACAGGGCAGAGACTGGACTGATCAACACCATCAGTTTAGCACTTATTGCTATACTTTCTAAGGCTTTACAATTTTATGTGTCCCACGTGTCCCTGAAGGCATTTGATTTTCGAACCTCCTAGGCCAGAGGCTAACATCCAGAATTCATAGTCTGGCACTTACACACCCTAACTTAGCTTCTGTAACTTGTATCTCTATGCAACTCTACAGCAAAATGTACTTATTTTATCTAAAATATCCTTATTCCATACTTCTTTGGAGTGTAATTTCATATATAAAATTCCTCACCACTTGTAACCATTAGGAAGCTTTGATTCTAAGAAGCAGAAGCCATCTCCATTTAACTGAAGTGAAATGAAACTTAGTGGAGGGATAATGTATAGTTCTTGGAAATGAAGGAAAAGAAGGCAACTGTGGCACAGGTAGGGCAGCACTGAGAGTCAGGAACTCCAGGGAAGTTACTTTTTGGATGCTGTCATTAAAATGGTTCAGCTTCAAATTGTACTGACTCTATTTTTCTCAATTCTAGATTCAAATTTCTAAATCTAATTGGCATAAATTAGGAACTTGTCCCACCAGTTTATAGAGTTTACAGAGCACTATGATTATAGGTTCCCCTAAGATCATGCAGAATGAGGGAAGAGTTATTTCATCCAAGGAAAAGCAGGGTACCATTCACCAAAGAGTGGAGATACTTATTCGGAACAATTAATGTTAGATGCCACAAAAAACTAACCCTGAAATCTCAGTGGCCTAATGAACGCTCATTTATTGCTCATATAAAGTCTGATATAAATGAGGTAGCATTCCTTCACAGTGACTCAGGGACCTAAATTGCTTTCATCTTGTGTCTCTGCCATATCAACATTGAAACTTCAGAGGTATTGACAGAGGAGAGCTGAGAAATTGACACTAACTATTAAGTGCCTCAGGCAAGAAGTGATGCATCACTTCCTACACATTCCCATTTTCCAGGATTCAATCACAATTGCCCTCATGAAATCTCAAGGGAACATGAGAAACATAATGAAATCAATACCAAGGTATCCAAAGAGTACTAATTTTCTTCACCACGGAAGGGATATTGGACAGACAAAAAATTGGGGGAGGGAGGAATATCCATTAAATGATCCTTCAATGCCCTGCTCAGATGCTACATTTTCCATCAAGGCTCTCTTGACCAACCCATAAGGAGATGATCTTCAACTCCTCTGAACATCTGGAACATTGCATTCTACTTATTTTTACTGTCTCCTATTGTAATAATTGTTGGCTGTTCCTTATTAGACAAATTATAAGCTTTTATGGGACAGTGATCAAAAGTCCTAATTTATCTTGTCTTCCTACAGCATTCAAAGCATTGTAGACTTTCAATATATAGCAGTCTTTGAAGCCAGAGTATTAGTATTTTTTCTAAAACTGTATTCATCACAACGAACTTGATGGATGTTCAATAAAAATGTATTGAATAGTCATTCATGCAGGTAGCAAATTTCTTAAAACATTTCTTACTCAATGTTTACTTATATTCATCATGAATATAAATTTAATATATCAAATCCCATTATATTTAGTACAAAGTAAATATACCAATAATTTTATATATGTTTAAATAAATTTTTATATTTCATATTATTTGTGAATGATATACATAGTCATAGAAAATTTACAACATTGAAGTAAATTATACAATAGAGGGTATTTGTATTAAAATACATTTCATAGAATGTGCTTTAAATTTAATAAGTTAGCATGAATACATATTAAATGTAAAAGAGTCTTTAAAATAAAAAATATTTCACACTTGTGGGTTTGATCTAAAAATATCAGTCGCTATATGATATGGCTAGACATATTTGAATAGGTATAATTTTAATGAATAATATTGTGTGATATTTTAGGGTCCAAAATTGAATGTTTCTATTAAGCAACAGATATTTAAATGCCAAGCAGAAGCTACACTGGCAAAACAAGATTTACTATGTTATCTTAAGTGTATCCTAAATCCTCTTTCATCTTATGGAGAAGAAATACATGCTTTTAGTTTCCAGCCACTTCTGTCTATATTCATTTAAAATAAACTAATATTTATATCAAATATGATGCCCTGTGAGTCCACAATTTGTAGTATAGAGAAATAATTTCATTGAATTATTTTGGCTGTTTGTACCTGAGACCTGATTCTGAATCATTTATTTTTTTCTGTTTAAGTTGTGCTGTTTTATGATCCTACCTATGGCTATGTTCAAAACAATGAGAAAATATATTTTGCCCTGATCTTTTTTTCATTATTATACTTTAAGTTCTGGGATACACGTGCAGAACGTGCAGGTTTGTTGCATAGGTATACACGTGCTGCCATGGTGGTTTGCTGCACACATCAACCCATCATTTATATTAGGTATTTCTCCTAATGCTATCCCTCCCCTAGCCCCCCATCCCCTGAGAGGCCCCGGTGTGTGATGTTCCCCGTCCTGTGTCTGTGTGTTCTCATTGTTCAACTCCCACTTACGGGTGACAATATGTGGTGTTTGGTTTTCTGTTCCTGTGTTGGTTTGCTGAGAATGATGGTTTCCAGCTTCATCCATGTCCGTGCAAAGGACATGAACTCATTCTTTTTTGTGGCTGCATAGTATTCCATGGTGTATATGTGCCAATTTTCTTAATCCAGTCTATCATTGATGGGCATTTGGGTTGGTTCCAAGTCTTTGCTCTTGTAAATAGTGCTGCAGTAAACATACGTGTGCATGTGTCTTTATAGTAGAATGATTTATAATACTTTGGGTATATATGCAGTAATGGGATTGCTGGGTCAAATGGTATTTCTGGTTCTGTATCCTTGAGGAATCGCCACACTGTCTTCCACAATGGTTGAACTAGTTTACAGTCCCACCAACAGTGTAAAAGCGTTCCTATTTCTCCACATCCTCTCCAGCATCTGTTGTTGCCTGACTTTTTAATGATTGCCATTCTAACTGGTGTGAGATGGTATTTCATTGTGGTTTTGATTTGCATTCCTCTAATGACCAGTGATAATGAGCTTTTTTTGATATGTTTGTTGGCTGCATAAATGTCTTGTTTTGAGAAGTGTCTGTTGATATCCTTAGCCCACTTTCTGATGGGTTTTTTTTTTTCTCGTAAATTTGTTTAAGTTCCTTATAGATTCTGGATATTAGCCCTTTGTCAGATGGACAGATTGCAAAAATTTTCTCCCATTCTGTAGTTTGCCTGTTCACTCTCATGATAGTTTCTTTTGCTGTGTAGAAGCTCTTTAGTTTAATTGGATCCCATTTGTCAATTTTGGCTTTTGTTGCTGTTGCTTTTGGTGTTTTAGTCATGAAGTCTTTCCCCATACTTGTGTCCTGAATGGTATTGCCTAGGTTTTCTTCTAGGGTTTTGATGGTTTTAGGTTTTAGGTTTAAGTCTTTAATGCATCTCGAGTTGATTTTTGTATAAAGGGTAAGGAAGGGGTCCAGTTTCCGTTTTCTGCGTATGGCTAGCCAGTTTTCCCAACATCATTTATTAAATAGGGAATCCTTTCCCCATTGCTTGTTTTTGTCAGGTTTGTCAAAGATCAGATGGTTGTAGATGTATGGCATTATTTCTGTGGCCTCTGTTCTGTTCCATCGGTCTATATATCTGTTTTGCTATCAGTACCAGTCTGTTTTCGTTACTGTAGCCTTGTAGTATAGTTTGAAGTCAGGTAGCATGATGCCTCCAGCTTTGTTCATTTTACTTAGGATTGTCTTGGCTATACAAGCTCTTTTTTGGTTCCATCTGAAATGTAAAGTAATTTTTCCTAATTCTGTAAAGAAAGTCAGTGGTAGCTTTTTGGGGATAGCATTGAATCTACAAATTCATTTGGGCAGTATGGCCATTTTCACTCCACTGATTCTTCCTAACCACGAGCATGGAATGTTTTTTCCACTTGTTTGCGTCCTTTCTTATTTTCTTGAGCAGTGGTTTGTAGTTCTCCTTGAAGAGGTCCTTCACATCCCTTGTAAGTTGTATTCCTAGGTACTTTATTCTCTTTGTAGCAATTGTGAATAGGAGTTCACCCACGATTTGGCTCTCTGTCTATTATTGGTGTATAGGAATGCTTGTGATCTTTGCACTTTGATTTTGTATTCTGAGACATGGCTGAAGTTGCTCGTAATGTTAAGGGCAGCCAGAGAGAAAGGTTGGGTTACCCACAAAGAGAAGCCCATCAGACTAACAGTGGATCACTCTGCAGAAACCCTACAAGCTAGAAGAGAGTGGGGGCCAATATTCAACATTCTTCAATAAGAGAATTTTCAACCCAGAATTTCATATCCAGCCAAACTAAGTTTCATAAGCAAAGGAGAAATAAAATCCTTTACAGACAAGCAAATGCTGAGAGATTTTGTCACCACCAGGCCTGGCTTACAAGAGCTCCTGATGGAATCACTAAACATGGAAAGGAAAAACCGGTATCAGCCACTGAGAGAAACATACCAAATTGTGAAGACCATCGACCCTATGAAGAAACTGCATCAACTAACAGGCAAAATAACTAGCCAACATCATAATTACAGGATCACATTCACACGTGACAATATTAACTTTAAATGTAAATAGGCTAAATGCCCCAATTAAAAGACACAGACTGGCAAATTGGATAAAGAGTCAGGACCATCGGTGTGGTGTACTCAGGAGACCCATCTCACATGCAAACACACACATAGGCTGAAAACAAAGGGATGGCGGAATATTTTCCAAGCAAATGGAAAGCAAAAAAATAAAAAATTAAAAAAAAATTTAAAAAAACAGGGGTTGCAATCCTAGTCTCTGATAAAACAGACTTTAAACCAACAAAGATCAAGAAAGACAAAGAAGGGCATTACATTACGTAATGGTAAAGGGATCAATGCAACAAGAAGAGCTAACTGTTCTAAATATATATGCACCCAATACAGGAGCACCCAGATTCGTAAAGCAAGTTCTTAGAGACCTACAAAGAGACTTAGACTCCCACACAATAATAGTGAGAGACTTTTACACTCCACTGTCAATATTAGATCAAGAAGACAGAAAATTACCCTGATCTTTAGCATTCTAGAGAAGTATGTTTTCAGTCATACATAGCACATGAATCTGATATATTTTAAATCCAAGCTTTTGGAGGACAAATGATTTCACAGTTATACAAGTCAGCCTCTCCCAGACTCAAGTACTTTTGCTTGATGCAGTATTCCCACCCTATGTTCAATAAAAGAAGAAAGCATAAAACATTGCATTGATATAGGGAATGCATATCTGAATTTTCTATATAACATATAAAGAAGTAAAATAACTCTGTGATTTTTGATGAGATAGATTTAGCTGCAACAATGAGGTCTGGATATTAATATTGGATTAACTTCCTTTGAGATTGCAACTTCCATGTGGCATTCAGCACCTTCCTTGGTTTCTCATCTGTAGGCTGAGAATAAAATTATCCTCTTTCTATTTCCCAACATGAAAGGTCTTTTAACTGTTTGAAGACGTATGTTTCATGTGAAACCAAAGAATTGCTACTGCAATTTTGTAAGACAGGAGTTAGCAAACTTATTCTGTAAGGAACAAGATAGTAAATATTTTAGGCTTTGTGGGCCATATGGTGTATCTCACAGCTATTAAACTCTGCCATTTTTTTTTTTTGCAAAAGCAACCATAGACAATATGTAAATGAATGAGTGTGATTATATTCCAATAAAACTTTATTTTTAAACTACAAGACTAGTTCCTAAAATAAAATTTAACAAAGAACTATTATATGATCCAATAATTCCACTTCTGGGTATATACCCAAAAGAATTGAAAACAGGTATTCACACAGATATTTGTACACCGAAGTTCATAGCAGCATATTTTACTGTAGACAAAAGGTAGAAACAAATGTACACTGTGTACACTGACCAAGAATGGAGAAACAAAACGTGGTGTATCCATACAGCAGAACAGTATTCTGCTTTAAAAAGGAATGAAATTCTGTCACATGCTAAAGTAGGGATGAACTTTGGAGATATCCCACCTAGAGTAGTTAAATTCTTAGACAAAAAGTTGAATGGTTGCCAGGGACCAGGGAGGGGTAGGGGAAATGAGCAGTTCTTGTGTCATTGGTATAGAGTTTCAGTTTAGAAAGATGAAGAGTTTTGGAGATAGATGGTGGTGATGGTTACATATCCATGTGAGTGTATCTAATGCCACTGAACTGTATACACTTAAAATGGTTGAAATATTTTGTATATTTTCCACAGTTAAAAAAGACAAGCTTATGTGCCCAAATTGCTGATATCAATCTATATTCATATTAGTGAGCAGAAATGAGCCATGTTTAGTGCAGCTGATATGGTTAAGATGGTGGAACAATTGCATATAATGCAGTGGTGGGTAGCATCTAATAAAAATTGGTACTCACCAATTGCCATTTCCACTGTGGATATAAACACCCTTCACATTATGAATCACGTTATTTGTTATTTGTGTACTTACTTATTAAAACAAATCCCTTTTCTCCATTTCTCTCGCCTCTATGACTCTGTACGTGTACAAACACACACACTGTGAACTTCTTAAGAATGACAGTTACATTTTCGTTACTTGGTTCATTGTTTGTCCACGTAGTTACTCAGTAAGCATAACTAACAAGTGAATAATGTATATGTGATCATTTTCCTTTTCAAAAACCACTTCTTATCTCTTCCACACCACCACACATTATTATATGCTACACTTCTCATATAAAACAAAAAAGAATAGGCCAGGTGTGGTGGCTCACGCCTGTGATCCCAGCACTTTCGGAGGCCGAGGTGGGCAGATCACTTGAGGCCAGGAGTTAGAGTCCACCCCAGCCAACATGGTGAAACCCCATCTCTACTAAAAATACAAAAATTAGCCAGGCATGGTGGCGCATGCTTGTAATCCCAGCTACTTGGAAGGCTGAGGCAGGAGAATCATTGGAACCCAGGAGGCGGAGGTTGCAGTGAGCTAAGATCGTGCCACTGCCCTCCAGCCTGGGCAACAGAGCAAGACTCTGTATCAAAAACAAACAAACAAAAGAATAAATAAGCTTTAATAAACTCTTTTGCAGAAGGGTTTTCATTTTTAAATGTAGAGGAAAAAGAAGATGAGGTTGAACGATAGTGACGCCCAGAAGAGAAAATTGTGTAAGACAAAATCAATTGGCCAGGCACGGTGGCTCACGCCTGTAATCACAGCACTTTGGGAGGCTGAGGTGGGCAGATCACGAGGTCAGGAGTTCGAGAACAACCTAGCCAATATGGTGAAACCCTGTCTCTACTAAAAATACAAAAATTAGCCGGGCTTGGTGCGCGCCTGTAGTCCCAGCTACTTGGGAGGCTGAGGCAGAAGAATCTCTTGAACCCAGCAGGCGGAGGTTGCAGTGAGCCAAGATCACACCACTGTACTCCAGCCTGGGTGACAGAGTGAGACTACATCTCAAAAAAAAAAAAAAAAAAAAAAAAAAAGATCAATTTTAGATTGATATAGAGATAAATAATTCCCTAAGTACAATTAAAGCAAGGATCAGACCCTAATGAGTAAGGATGATATAACAAAGGGCTGACAATATAAAGTGAATGTGATTGTCACCAAATAAACATCTCCCAAGAGCTTTAGGACTGTCTTCAGCTAAGCATATTCTGCACTTTACATCGTTCTGCCATATGCCCTATATATCTTTTCATCCTCCAGAAATTTGAATAGCACACCATATTTTTTGGCACTGAGTAATTGTTGAACTTAAACTTCCAACAAAGAGAGAAGCTGCTTCAGTCAGCTAAGTGACCAGTTAGTAAGCAACTTCTATTCTCTTAGTGTCGATAGGGTTAAAAACAGTCATAAGCTTCCCAAACCCTTGGCCTCCTCAATTTTTTCATTTAGATAAAGGTTAGAGTCAGCGAATACTTATCTTCTTATCTTCATCTATTTTTTAGAGTCACACATAAACTCTGTCTATGAGGTTCTTAAAGACCTGGACAATATATTTAATCTCTGTATCCTTAAATCTCACCATGATATCTCAAAGATGGTAGACAAAACTGTTTTCCCTCACTTTTCTGACTCCATACCAATACTTAATCGATTGGGAAAGTTTTATAAACCATCTACCGTTGAATATAAATATATATACACACAAATACATATATATTTATATATACACACAAATACATATATATTTATATATATTTATATATTTATATACATTTATATATATACATTTATATATTTATATATTTATATACATTTATATATATATTTATATATTTATGTATATATTTGTATTTATATATACATATTTTTTTTTATATATATATATATATCAGGCACTATATATCAGTGAGCAAAGGCATCCTAATCTTCATTTTTACTCCTGTACTCATTTATTCAACGTATAGTAATTCTGATTCTGTCTCAAAAACTCTACAGAAATTAACAAAGAACACATTGTTTCTGCCTTTTTGGAGCTTAACGTTTAGTGGGGGAAAACGTATTTTAAGGCAATAATCATATATGTGAGTGTATATTTACAAGCCGTAGTAAGTGCTATGAATGAAAAGTATAAGGAGGTATGAGATATTTTAACAAAAAGAAATGCTGCAGTCTATAGACTGAGAGTAATTATCTGTGAGGAAAAGTATTGAAGCAGAGACGTGCAACTCAGTAAAGAGTGTAGGGATTCACATGAACAAAGTCTTGAGATGTTGGTAGAGATCTTGGAATGTTCGAAATTCGTGTGTATGGGGTATGGGGAGAGAGGGAGAGCGTGGCAAGCTTTACGTTGTACAAGTAGTTGTAGGACACAAGAATAAGTATAGATTTTATCTGAGTACAATGGAAAACCATTAAAAGTTTATTTTTTTATTCTTAAATTTTGTTGTACTTATTTATTTATTTCAAGACACAATCTCACTCTGTTGCCCAGGCTGGAGTGCAGTGACATGATCACAGCTCACTGCAGCCTTGAACTCCTGGGCTCAAGCAATCCTCCCATATCACCCTCCTGCCTCAGCTTCCTGAGTAGCTTGGACTACTACAGGCATGTGCCACTATGCCTGGCTAACTTTAAACAATTATTTTGAAAAGACAGGGTCTTGTTATGTTTCTAAGGCTGATCTTGGACTACTGGGTCCAAGCAATCCTCCCGCCTCATCCTCTTAAAATGGTGGGATTACAGACATGAGCCACCTCACCCAGCAAGGTAGTGACATAATCATTGTTTTTGCTGAAAACAATGTACTTCAGGGAACCTCCCTGAAAACAGAATGGCCACTTAGAATACCAAAGCATAGACCAAGCCTTGAGATGGCAATGGAAGTGGAAATAAACATGTCTTTGATACTTATGTTAATGGAGCTATTACTAGCAACTTGTGACAGATTTGAAAGTGGGGTTGAAAGGCAGTGAAGTGTCAGGGATGATCCCTGAGCATATTAGATAATACTGAGCTGGAGAACAGAAAAGAAGGGGCAGATTTGGAGGTGGAGACATTTCTAGATTTATATTCAATTTGAGATACATCTGAAACACCTACATGAAACGTGGATGAAATATCTGTGACCAAGATACATATGTGGGATACCTACGCGTGTAAATAATATTTGAAGTTATGTGAGTGGGTGCAATAACCTAAAGAGAGACTGTAGGTAGAAGATTGATCAGGACAAATCTTTGAGGACCTTTTTTTTTTATTATTATTATACTTTACGTTCTGGCATACAGGTACAGAACGTGCAGGTTTGTTACATAGGTATACACGTGCCATGGTGGTTTGCTGCACCCATCAACCCGTCATCTACATTAGGTATTTCTCCTAATGCTATCCCTACCCTAGCCCCCCACCCCCAACAGGCACCATTGTGTGTTGTTCCCCTCCCTGTGTCCGTATGTTCTCACTGTTCCACTCCCACTTACGCGTGAGAACGTGCGGTGTTTGATTTTCTGTTCCTGTGTTAGTTTGCTAAGAATGATGGTTTCCAGCTTCATCCATGTCCCTGCAAAGGACATGAACTCATCCTTTTTTATGAGGAACTTTTAATGTATTTAGTGACTGGGTAAGGAATAACCCTGAAAAGGGTACAAAACCATTGAGGTATGAAGAAAGCCAGGAGATGTAGTTTCACAAAGCAGCCAGTGGACAGTAATGGACACCAGCATAAGCTTAAGACAGCAGTGATAGTGTTCATCAGTGCTGAAAACTCATTGGAAGTGGCTGACCATATGTTGATTGCAACTGCAATGCCTTCTCCTATCTCCTATTGCTTTTCACTGTTTCCATCATGTCCAGAGTGAAAACACTGGGGAGGTAGAACTATGTACCAAGAAAAACGTTTTGTGTCAGAGGAAACAAGATCTCATTAATTTCCTTTTGACCCACATGGATAGGAATACGACAAGCAGGAGAAAAATAAAACCTACTAAACTAGGCAAATAAAGCTTAATAGAAAAGAGAGAAAATATTGCTTACCAAGGGAAGAAGACATTTGCCACTATATTAGCTAAAAAGAGAGTGAGGAAAATCCACATTTATCATTTTTATTATGTGTTTCCAAAGTCGACATTAAGCGAATATTATTATCACTTTGAAGACAGAGAATAGATTGTAAGCAGAAGAGGAAGTGGGATTTTTTAAATGGCATATATTTAAATGTTGAAAAACTCATTTCCAATACTCCCACTGAGATATATGCAATAAAAACACTCCACAATCAGTAATACACATGTGAAGCTCCTATAAATCCTCCATTTAGAAGATTCTATAGAACTATAAAGTATTATTATTTCTGTTATCAAAAAATAAACACATACCTTCTAAGAACAAGATGAAGAGCTTAATTCATCTTCCCAGGAATATACTTGTGTACTTCATGGTTCAAGGCGTTTGTGATGCAAAAAAGTGGGGCATTATGTACAAAATAGTTTTAATCAGAAAATGAAGGAAGTTTGGTGTGGCTCCAGGGTTGCAAGTTGTCCTGCAAAAAGGGAGTACTTATGGCTAGGTGATGTAGCCAAGGAAGCATCTCTGAGGACAGGTTATCCTGGCTCCCATTCCAAAATATTTAGGTCTCCTTGAGTGTTTGATCCTTGAACCAAGGACAAGAATAGAAAGAAATAAAAGCCACTTGTATAAAGTTTGCCTTCATTTTGTGTCGAATATTGACAGGAGAAAGCCAGATATGTAGCTTTTCCAGGGATAGGTGAGTCTCCAGACACAGTTAAGAGCTTGGATTTGGAATTAGGTTGACCTGAGTTTGAATTGTGGCTCCATCAATCTCTGCTTGTGTGAATTTTTGGCAAGTTTTAGCTGAGCCTCAATGTTCTCATTAGTAAAATAGGCATAATACAGCTATGATTTTGACCCTTGCCATTAGCACTCTGAGCTACTTGTCAGTGTATCCTGGTCTCTTCCTCAAGCACTTTTCCACTTTGTTATTTCAAGATTCTTTGAAATTATGAACAGTAGCTCTTGATCACCAAATAAATAGGAGACCATAGATTCAAAGGAAGACTTTAGTAGGATATTTGATAAACTTTGTATTTTTTTGTGCTTTGAAAATTAGAGTAGATTTAGATTTAAAGAACTATAAAGCTATATGTTTACAAAACTTTATTCAGTTGGGCAGTTCTGACTCAGTAACTGAAATAAAATTGATGAAAACAAAACATGTTTTACTGTTGTGTTCAAATTTAAAGATTATTTAATGCATAACCAAAATAGGTTCAGCAAATGTTTATACATACATGCACTTAGATATTTGTAATTCTTATAGTAGAAGAGCATGGGAATGAATGAAAATTCTCCTAGGCTGGAATAAAATTAATGTCTAAATAAGAATTGGCCTTTCACTTCACGAATATATATCATTATATATAAATGATTCATCCTTTGTCAACTTATTTGTTAAGCTTAGTACTTTCTAAGTACTTTTCTATCCTATCTTGGTCCCTATATAAGAATCATACTATTATAAAAATGAACATCCTATTATTTCATAATGATTAGCATATCAGTATATTTAAGAGCAATGCCTATATCTTTATCTTCATTATTATTTTCATGTTTAAAATCCTGACAACTCTAGGGAAACAAAGTTGTAATTATCCATTCATAATAAAAGTCACACCAAGTTATTGTTGATAATTAACTTGGCATAGTGGAGTGCACTGAGCAATTCAGTTAATAATTAATTATGTGGTTACTGACTCAAATTTTATTGAGAACCAAGGAGTTAAAATTAATAGTATTGTGTTTGCAATGAGTTAATTACTTTCTCTTTCTTTTCTTTTTTTCTTTTTTTTTTTTTTTTTGGAATAGTGCCATAATTAGTATCCTGATAGAAAAAGAATATAAAGTGGGTTTCTGGGTGCTTGCTTGTCGAGATGTGTAACAACATATATTTTAATTATAATTTGAGTCACTAATTGTTGTCAAATACAATTTTAATTTCTTAGTTCAGAGATTAAAAGATATGTAAACAGTTCAAAAAAAGAATATGATAATATGGTTTATACAACTAAATAAATCACTATATGACTTCAGAAGTTTTATTTAACAACAGTTGTATAAGTGTTTTAACTAATGTTAACATTGCCTTTTTTGTAAATCTTTTCTACCACAAATATAAGATAAATTTAAGAATAGCATTTTCATTAAATATTGATTATTAAAATTAATATATAAATATTGGCTGTACGTGAGCATTTACAGTGAAACCATAAAGGACTGGCAGGTTTGGGGCTGTTTGATAATATCCTTCTTTAATCTTTCTTCATAGCATCATTGTTTAATTTTGGCTGACCACAATCACTTATGAAAAGAAACAGCTAAAATAATTAGTATGACCTCTTTCTCTTCATAAAACCTTCAAATCAATGTGGTCATAATTATGAAAGTGTAAGGTTATAAAATCTTCTCATTTAAATATACATCTTCATATTTGCAGACTTGGCTAATTTCTTCATTTATCCTTGACATCCACACTTAAACTCTGTCAAACTGGTCATTCATAGACTCATTATTCATTTAACAAAGATTAGTGTGACCCTACTATGATTCTGAGGGCTAGAAATATAAAACTGAATAAAATGTAAACCCTGATTTCTGTATTTATATATACAGAAAGGAATTATGAACTTGCACATTGGCAAGTCCTCAGTTCATGTCCGCATTGGGAGCTATGCATATACAAAAGTAGGACTGTCTAACACAGTTTGGGGGTCTCAGTCTGGAAGGAACTGGGTGAGATGATCCTTGAATTGAGTTCTAAAAAATGAGGAGAAATTATCCAGATAATGGAAAGTTTAGGAGAAATTAACCAGATAATGGAAAGTTTAGGAAAGAAACACTATTTATATGTCAAGGACAAAGTTTGACCAAATGTATCTCTGAATCTAACTGGCTTTATGTAAGATAAAATTAAAAAAAAATTGTCACTAAGGTTTTTCACATCTGCAGCAACTACCATCATATCTGGCTCAATATTTACTAAAAGAAACATTTAATGATTTTTGGCATTTATTGCTACTATAATAGATTGTGCTCTTTAAAGAGAAATTCTAGATACATGCCGCAGTATTTTCAGGTGAAGTAATGTGATTCGTGGGTTTTGTTTTGACAAACTTCCAAGGAAATTATTTTTAATATAAAGAGCAATGGAGGAAGATTAAATAAGATTGGCAAATGTTGATAATTGCTCAATGTGGTGACAGGTGCATGGGGGTCCATAATATACTGTTCTCTTTACTTATATATGTCTTTGAGGATTTTCATGATGTAAAATTTTAAAATCTGAATTACAGTAATACCTCTTTCTTTGACAATCGTTTTCAAACTTGGTTCAACAACTGAATTTAAATTACCTACATGGCTATAAAAATAAATTAGATATCCTGGTTTAGTTGGTCTGGTGTGGGTCCTGGCCGTATCTGTAGTGTTTGTGGGTGTGTGTGCATTTAACTTCACATTTGACTCTGAAGTACATGGAAAACCAATTCTGGGCTCTACATATGCAGTTCCAATGCCTGACATTAGGAGGTGCTGGTTGTGAGCCATGATTTCAGGTTTGACTTGTAGAGTTAACACAAGTTCGTTCCTCTTGTTAGAACTTTCATACAAATGCAAGACTCCTTATTTTCGAAGAGAAAATAAAATTTTATATAAACTAATACCTTAGAAGAATAGGAAAAATTAATGATGTATGGGATAGGTACTGATAAGACCCTCTTCTTTTATGTACGTTGTGATAAACTAATGTTCAACTTGACTCGATGTGCTGGAAATACTTGTTAAATTTTCAGGAATTTTGAGATCTGTTAAACACAACCATTACCAAAAATTAAATTATGGTAACTTAAATGGAATATATTGTTCGCAAATGTACTAGATGCACAAAACTCATCACTACCTAATTCTTTTATTATATTTCGCTATTATCTGTGGGTTTGTTACCTGTATAATGGAATGACTATATAATGGTGTAGTACTAACTTCATGTTTGGTGATATTATATTGATAGCTTAAAATTAAACATACTGGGAATATTCAAATATGTCCTTCCTCTCGGGGGATCTGGTTGTTAGACATTTACCAGCATAGCACTGTCCTAATTAACATCATATAATTGTCTTTTATCCATAAGATGTTGAGCCAGTAAATATCACAGGAGAGTTTGTTCCTTAGGTTTTAATACTTGCTTTACCAGTTTACTGTAGCATCATGTGAAACCATCTTCTGGACCAGCTGTCTTTAATTGGTATGTACCCAAGCTAATCCTTGTCAGGCTATCATCAACCCAAGCACTTTTGAAGTTATTTTTATTTTTATGCTACAGAAAGATTTTATGGCCTTTTTGCTCTTTTCTTTACCCTAGCCCCAGGATCATATACTTTCATCTCCTATTTATTCCTATTTATTTCCTTAACTAAAATCTTACTTAACTAGCTTGCTTGCCTGTCTGCCTGCTTGCTTGCTTTTTCTTTTTCTCTTTCTTTTCTTTACTTTTGCTTTCTTTTCCTTTCCTTTCTTTTCTTTCTTCCTTCCTTCCTTTTTCCTTTCCTTTCCTTTCCTTCCTTTTCCTTTACCTTTTCCTTTGCGTTCCTTTGCTTTCCTTGCTTTCTTCGCTTGCTTTCTTTTCTTTCTTTCTTTCTTTCTTTTTCTGCCTTTACTCACCTCTCCTCTCCTCTTCTTTTTTCTTTTCTTTTCTTTCTCAGTGTCTGGCTCTGTCACCCAGGCTGGAGTGCAGTGGTGCGATCTTTGGCTCACTGCAACCTCCACCTCCCAGGTTCAAGTGATTCCCCCACTTCAGGCTCCCATGTAGCCATGACTACAGACACACACCACCACACCCAGCTAATATTTTGTATTTTTGGTAGAGACGGGGTTTTGCCATGTTGCCCGGGCTTGTCTCAGACTCCTTGCCTCAAGTGACCCTCCTGCTTGAGCCTTCCAAAGTACTAGGATCACAGGCATAAGTCACTGCACTCCGCCTTAACTAGCTTTCATAATGTACATATCCCTTACTGTCTTTTATGAAATACAAAGCTTTCATTGAAAGACTTTACTTAGCTTAATTTAATAATTTAAAATCCTTCCTGTTTTCTAGCCATAGTTTCAAAGCTGCTTGTTTCCAACTAGAAGATAGCTTTAGAGACCAAATCATTTCTTACAGATAATCGTTAATAAATTTTAATTAAAAATGAAATAAGTATATAGCAGTATAACATCTCAAAATAGAACATTGATCTATATCTACTTCATAAATTTAGAAATGGAGAAAATGGAGTTTAAAGGTAAGATGGTAAATATTTACCCAGAGTTCCATTGTTAATTGGCAGCAAAGCTGAAACGATCACTGAGGACTTGTGATCCCTATTCTAATGTCATTTTTAATAGCCCACTTGTTTTCAGGAATAGCTGTTTTTGCCTTTTTAGTACCACAAAAAAACTAACCTGCACATTGTGCACGTGTACCCTAAAACTTAAAGTTTAATAATAATAATTTAAAAAACTAACAATAACTAAAATATTGCTACAAAAATTGTGACCTCCCAATTCTATCCTCATTTCACAGACCCATAAAATGATTATATATCTATGCCAATGCATTCTAACTAAATAATATTATTATTGATGTTAAGATAATCCAACCCTCAATAAATGAAGTATTATAATATTTTAGAACACGCAGAAGCATTTTTAACCAAAATGTTCCATGTGATTTTATAGGGTGCATGTTTTACCTTTTCTTATTTGGAAAAGTAGCAAAAGTATTAACAAAGAAAATAAGTTACATACTCTTTGTATATAAATCTTTCATGTACATAATAATGTCATTTCCCTTCTAGTGCTTCCATTATTGAAAAAAATAATAGACATATAGCAACATGCTAGACATTGAAGTTAACTGTTAAAAAGTCATAAGAGGGTAATGTTAAAGGTGGTATTTCAGGTAATAAAGCATATGCAGAATGATTCTATTGGCTTTGTTTCCAACATGAGTGTTATTAGTACCAAGGACATTGAAGTTTAAAGAAGGGGAGTAATGAGACTGATCATTACTTTGCCTTCTGTAACAGGACTTCGGTGGCCCAGAGTGATCCTTGTTGGTTGATTAGTTAGTTGAACTTCTGTTTCTGTTACTAGGCCTGCAGAACTGTGGAATCTCCAGAGTGCTGTGTAATGTTACATAGGCCACACACCAGACACTGTTCCCTGAAGGACTGAAGGTGGAACTGGAACAATATGTAGCCAGTTCTTATTGCAGTTACCAAGGAAATTTGGTTAGGATTCAGGTCTCCATGTCAGAAAAGGAAGTCTATTTTATGTGAAGAAAAATAACCCTAATCATCTTATCTTGGGTCTCTCTGGGGAGCATGATGATCTACCTGGTCTTGTAAACTGTATAGAACAGGCTGGGTTGAGACCCATATGTCTCATAACAGAACTTCCATTTAAGGCTATAAAATAGTGGTCCCTCTATTGGGTATATGCCTTATGGAAAAGTATATGTTATGCTGGTACCTATTATAAAAACCAATGCAAAATGATTGGAGATTTCTGATCCAAGTGTCATCCTCATCTGCTCCCAAAATACGGCAATGAAAAAATACAAAATAAAAAAGGATATATTTACAGAACTGTATTTACAGAAATATATGTTGATGACAAGATAATCAAATACATATCAAATCATGATATGTATTTACAGAAATATATTTACAGAAATGTAAAGCAGAGAATGGGGCGGAAGCCCCTGCCAGACTTGACATTGAACCACCAAGCAACAGTGGAAGCCAGGAATTTGGATGCTGTGGGATAATTGGGATTAAAATTGCTTCAAGCAAAGTGTGGAATTGGAGACAGGCTCAGTGTTCAAAACCAGAGGCTGGGCTGTGGGGCTTCCATTCATGAAAGAAAACCTGGGGAAAAAGTGCTGCTTCAGGCTATAGCCTGAGGCTACAGCTTGCCTAAACTTATGGGCCTATGTAGGTGTAGGAATAAAGACACAGCCTTGCAGCTGGGAACTGTGTTGCATCTGTTCTCTTGCTTGATGAATGGATTGAAATTATCCCCAGTAACATTGCAGTGCAAGAACTTTAAGCCTTAAAGGGGTGGCTGGAGACCACGGGATGCAATGCAGATGCAACTACAAAATGCTAGATGAGGATACGTGACGAGGGAGAACAAGACACAAACGAGAACATGGACCTCAAATAGAAATGACAATCGAAAACATGCATTTATCTTCTCTCTCTCCCAAATTGTTCAAAGATTACACTAAGGGAACAAAAGCAATACAGTCATAAAATGACAAATAAAATGGAAGAAGAGACATCTGCACAGACATATCAAGTCAATAAGATGAAAATTAGGACAAGTAAGCCAATTTGTTTTTCAGGATCCCAGAAAGACTTGTGGATTGAAGAGGCTAGGTTTTTTAGAAGGCCATATATTCCCAAGTGGGGCTGGAAATAAAGGGGTTGTTTTGAATCCCTTAAAAGGGGCAATTACATTTCATGTCCCCAGCTCAGGGTAGGTAGTTAGACACTACTCCTCTCCCATCCCAGCAGACGTGAGTGAGTGGTTTGCTTTCTGGTGAGGCTGAAACAGCTTTTGGCATGTGGACTACAGGATTAGTTGATGGAAGAGAGAGCCACCATACTGAAAATACAGGATTAAGTTAAAGTCAACATATTTAATGGTGAGACCAACAGTCCCTCTTCACCTTCTTGGCTCTTAAGTTTCTATCCTCTGGGCAGTAGATTATAAATTTACTCTCCTGAGAGCCTAACTGCAATACGAAAACTATTCTTAGTCAAGTTTTATTGCTATAACAAAATACCATAGACTGGATGCCTTATAAACAACAGACCTTTATTTCTAACAGTTCTGGAGGCTGGGAAGTTCAAGATCAAGGCTCTGGCAGGTTTGGTGTCTGGTGAAGGCTAATTTCCTGTCTTCTCACTGTAACCTCACAAGGCAGAAGGTCCAAGGGAACTGTCTTGGGCCTCTTTTATAAGGGTACTGTTCTCATTCAGGATGGCTTTGGCCTTATGACCTAATTACCTTCCAAAGGCCCCACTTCCTAATATCATCACCTTGAGGGTGAGGATTTCAACGTATAAATTTTGCAAGAACACAAACACTCAGATCATAGTAACCTACTATTAATGATATGTAATGATCCACCAGTGAAATAGCCAGATCTGTGACTAATGACCATATATTGAAGCCCACCAAGTATAAGCCCTACATATGCACAAGGAATTTTCAAAAGCATTTAATGCCTCAGTTTTAAGAGACAATCAAGGATTTCCAGATATTTGAACATGTCTCAAAGATGGAAGACAGAAACCAACATAAAAACAAAAAGCAGAAATATTGGGAAAAAAAACAATAGCCACATAAATGAAACAAAAATCTCTGCAGAAAGAGAGACAAGGCACAGACCTTAAGAAAACTTTTTAAAGATAGCTATAAAATTATTATCTCAGAGTGAGATTAGTCACTGTATTCGTAAGAAAGAACAAGAGACTATAGAAGGTGGTATTTCCGAGAAAGAGAAGGATTATTTAAATTAATAGTATAGCAGGTTAATTTTTTAAATTCTTAATTGTATAAATTTATGGATTACCAATGTAATTTTGTTATATGAATATATTTTATAGTGGTGAAGGCAGAGCTTTTAGTATATCCACCGCTGGAATAACATACACGGTGTGCATAGAAGTTTTAGAGCAATGAAACTACTCTGTATGATACTGTAATGGTGGATACCTTTCATTATATATTTGTCCAAACCCATAGAAGATACAACATCACAAGCAAACTCTAATGTAAACTATGGACTTCGGGTGTTAATGATATATCAATGTAGGTAAGTCGCTTATAACAAATGTACCACTCTGGTGTGGGATGTTGATAGTGGGGTAGGCTGTGTGTAATGAGGAAGGGGGCCAGGGAGTATATGAGAAATCTCTGTACTTTCCCCTCGATTTTGCTATAAATGTAAAACTGCTCTAAAAAATCAAGTCTATTAAAAATGAATAGCAGAAATAAAAGTTCAAAAGAAGAAGATAAATTTGAAGAAATATCTCATAAAGCAGTATAAATAGGCAAAAGCATGGAAAATGGGAAAGAGAGTATAAGAATCTTAGAAGATCATTCTAAGTAAGTGTTTCACAATTAGGGGTGATTTTGTCCTACAGAGGACATTTGACAACGTACGGAGACCTTTTTCGTTGTCACAAATCAGGAAAGGATGTACTACTGGCCTCTTGTGAAGAGTGACGCAAGAGGAATGCACCATGCAGCCATCCATAACCAAGAATTACTCATTTCAAAGTGTCAATAGTGTTTATGTTTAGAAACCTTGTTCTATGTAATCCAACATTCAAATAATAGATGTTAACAATAAAACAGAAGAGAGGCAACTGTGGAGAGAAAATTATCAAAGAAATGACAAGATCAATTTTCTTAGAACTGAAGAAAATGAGTGTCCAGGTTTAAAGGGCTTACTAAATGCCCAGCACAGCAAATAAGCTAAAAATCTACACCAAGGCTCATCATCATAAATTTTTACAAAAACAAGGATAAAGAGAAGTTCACAGATCAGAAATCAGAACGGCTTTGGACTTTTCAACAATAGCCATAGAAAATAGCACAAAAGAACACTTCCTTTAAACTTCTAGGAATAATTAACTTTGGCTTTGATTTCATATCCTATATGAAATTATGTTCACAAATTCTTTGATGCTCTTCTATTCAAGAGTTACAGCTGAATGTCCCTGTCATTGAGTGTGGACTAGATTCAGTGACTCTCTTTTGGTGATATGTCATTTCCAAGTGTAGGTTATAGAAAGACTGTGGTTTATGTCTTGTGTTCTCCCTCCACACCTCTCTCTCTCTCTCTCTCTCTCTCTCTCTCTCTCTCATATGCATTGCTTCTTCTGTGGGAACACATGTCATGAGCAGCCCTGTGGAGATGCACGTATGCTGAGAAACTAAGGCCTCCTGCAAAGAGCCACAAGAATGAGCTTAGAAGTGCATCATTTAACACCAGTCAAATCTTGAGAGGCTGCAAGCATATACAACAGCTTAACTACAACCTCATAAAATAGCCTATGCCAGTCCCACCCTGCTAAGCCACTCTCAGATTCTTGACCTTCAAAAACTGCCAAATAATAAACATTTTTGTTTTTAAGCTGCTAAATTTTGGAATGATTTGTTATTCAACAATATATAAATTGTACACCCTGATTAACTATAAATTGTGCAGAGAAAATAATTTTCAGAGAAAGCCTTATGTACTCCCCTAAACCTTTTTTCCCCAGAAATCTATTTTAAAAATATACTCTACCAAGTGAAGAAAGAAACCAAGAAAGACAAAGAATGTTTAGTTGTGATTGGAGATCAGAAGGAGAGTGTTTTAGGCGTGATTCGCCTTGTTATGCTGCAATAATAAGCAATTCCAAAATATTAGTGGCTAGAAACACAAAGGTTGATTTTTCATCTTTGCAACATACCCAACACAAGTCAGTCAAGGGTTCTGATCATTGTAGTCACTCAGGAATCTAAGCTGATTCAGTCTCTAGTATTTTATCATTCTACCATAACAACAAGAAGCTTTAGCGTTCACCATGTCAGTCAAAAATGCATGGAAAATTTTAAACTGACTCTTACATGCCTCTATGTAGGAGTGATATATGTCATTTTCATTTTACTTCATCATCCAAAGGAAGTCACATGGTCATGCCTAACTTTGAGGGGACAGGGGATTATAATCACTAATATTTTTAAGAGAGGTAAGAGAATTAGGAAAATATTGGAGCATTAGTATTACCTGCAAAGCATAGGATCCAGTAAACAAGAGAATCAAACGTGGGAGGAAGATGCAAAGTGGTGCCAGAAAGATGGTGGAGAAAACCCTGTAACAACAGCTGTATAACAGGTGTAGAGAGAAACCTGTACAGATTGGAGAAGAAAATAGTGCTCCAGGAATTTTGTTACCAAGAAAAAAATAATCTAATGTATTTGAATGTATTGAGACGTGGTATTTTTATTGTGTAAGAGTATAATATATGAAATGTATGACAGAAGTACCATTTAAAATTTTATTAAACATAAGAATTAGCTCCCTATCTCACACTGTACATAAACATAAAAATGGTAAATTGATGGATTACCTAAACATGAAAGGCAAAGCATTAAAAAATATAAAAATGTTTTCGAGCATCTAGGGCAAAAGAGGTTTCCCTTAAGCAACAGCACAAAGCAAAAGTTATAAAGAAAAAGACATATATTTGATTATTTTAGTTAAAAGCCTGTACAATGCAAAGACTTTATAAACAAAGAAAAGACACAGGCTCAGATAGTATACTTGCAATACTAAAACAATAAAGGATTTATGTCATAATTTAAGAAAAATATTTACCTATCAATAGAACAAAATAAAAGTAACCTAATAGGAAAACATTTTTAAAGTTTAAAAAATAATAGACAATTCATAGAACATCTGAATGTCAAATACACTTATGAATAGATGCTAACTCTCATTTATTACTGGAAAAATTACTTTGTATTAGTCAGTTTTCATGCTGCTGATAAAGACATAGATGAGATTTATACAGGAAAAAGGTCATTTATACAGGAAAAAGGATTTAATGGACTTACAGTTCCACACAGCTGGGGAGGCCTCACAATCATGGCAGAAGGCGAGGAGGAGCAAGTCACATCTTACATGAATGGCAGAAGACAAAGAAAGTCCCCTTTATAAAACCATCAGATCTCATGAGACTAATTTACTATCACGAGAACAGCATGGGAACGATCTGCCCCCATGATTCAGTTACCTCCCACCAGGTCCTTCCCACAACATGTAGGAATTCAAGATGAGATTTGGGTGGGGACACTGCCAAACCATATCGTACTAAGTGAGATAACGTACTCCCATCAGACTGGAACAAGTAAAAAATAAAATAAGATTATGAAAGGTCACAAACTCTCATTGTAGAAATTTAAGTTGGTACAACCAATTTAAAGTGTAATTTAGCAATAATCTAGTTAAACTGAGGATGGCATGTCCTACCAAACAGTATTCCAGTTAATCACATTGAAGATAGCATGATTGTTCTCAGGCTTCCATATTTTGTGTTGAAAAGTAAGTTTTCAGTGTAATTGGCATTCCTTTAAAATAGACTTGTTTCCTCTTGATGATTTTAACATTGTAATTTTGTCTGATTTTCAGCACTCACCAGTCTTTAAATGATTATGTAAGATTTTCATTGCTGAGGAGGAAATCCTATCACCTCAAATACTATCTTATTAGTTATATTTTCATTTTATTTTACCTTGATATTAAATGAATTCCTTAAAAATTTAGGTTAGAGAACTAATAAATGATAAAGAGAAAAATGATTTTTCATCATGATAGCTGTTATGTGAGGGTGGAATCTTATGGCTGATTTTTTTTCTCTGTCATTTTGTAACTTGGAAATTCTTATTTTTTTAATACAATGACAATATTTTTATAGTTAAAAAACACTAAAACTAAAACAATAGTCTGTTAATGACAAATTGAAGGGCGATTTCATTAAGTTAAAAATCCATGTTAAGGCATTATAAGATGAATAAATACTCCAAATGAAAACAAAGTGAAGGCCACTTTTAGTTAACTTTTGTACCCGCTACTTATTTTTCAACAGTGGTCATGTTAGAAAAAGTTGAAAAAATTAAACAAGATACATCCCCTTTTGGCCTCTCACCTTCCAAAATTGTAATGGGTAGACTTCAAATTAAATATCGAATTCGACTCCTTTCCACTTCCACCCTCATAGCATTAGAGACATGTGGAAAAATGAAAAAAAAATACAGTTTCTTATGGCAGGGGACCTCAACCCCCGGACCACAGACCCGTACCAATCCATTGCCTGTTAGGGACCTGATTCGCAAAGCAGTAGGTGAGCAGCAGCGGGCTAGGGAAGGAAGCTTCATCTGTATTTACAGCTGCTCCTCATCACTCCATTTCTGCCTGAGCTCCACCTCTTGTCAGATCAGCAGCCACATTAAATTCTCATAGGAGCACAAACCCTATTGTGAACTACTCATGCAAGGGATCTAGGTTGCATGCTCCTTATGAGAATCTAATGCCGGATGATCCGTCACTGTCTCCCATCACCCCCAGATGGGACCATCTAGTTGCAGGAAAGCAAGCTCAAGGCTCCCACTGAATCTACATTATGGCGAGTTGTATAATTATTTCATTATATATTATAATGTGATAATAATATAAATAATGTGTGCAATAACTGTAATGTACTTGAATCGTATAGAAACCATCCCCCAACCATGGTCCATGGAAAAATTGTCTTCCACAAAACCAGTTCCTGGTGCCAAAAGGGTCAGGGACCACTGTTTTACGGGTTAAGTGAAAGTTGGATTTGAATCCAACTCTACCTTTTACTTCCCATGTGAATACTAAACAATGACTTAATGTCTCTGAATCTTTTTTTCCTTCTAAGTAATAACTACCTTGCAGAGTTATTACTTGAATTGGCCATAAGGTAAAGAGGACACCAAATACAGTGAATAATAACATAATAATAAAGAATCCTTATGAATTCTATTCAATGATATCCATATTGAGGTATTTAAGGTGAATGATACTGATGTCAGCAATTTACCTGGATATGCATCAAAAATATGATTGATGGATGGATGGGAGGAAGGGAAAGATATGTGATGAAAACGAGTATAGTAAAATGTTCATGGTGGAATCTAGATATATAGATATCACTTGTAATTTTTAAAAATGTTACTGCATGCTTGAAATTTGTTACGTTAAAATAGTGGGTGAAAATTCTGATGCCCTGGCCGTGTCCCAAATCAGTTGAATCAGAATCTCTGGTGTATTTTTTTTTAAGATCCTCGGATGACTCCAATGTACATCAAGGTTGCAAACCACTATTCTAACTTCTCACCACCCCCTTCTTTATAGCTTACAAAATTATATTTTTAAATGTCAAATGTCACAATTTCACTTTCCTTCTTCAAGAACAGATTAGACTTCTAGCTTCTCCTGTGCTCTCATCTTGCATAACATTCATTTGCACATGGTTAAAACTGATAGGCAATAAATAATAACCCATCTGTCTTTTCCTGACCCAATATAACTAAAACCTTCCTTTCAAGGCGAAAATGAAATATAATCTCACAGACAAGAGTAGCTATAGACAACTAATTCTTTCTGGTCTCTTGTGGTCATGGGACTATTCACCACTGCTGTCCCTGCTGTCTATTTGGTGGACCAGCCAGTTTTACTGTGACCCGTACCATGGCCGGTGAGAAGCATGAAGCTGCCGAAATCGCAGTTGTAGGGTTAATGGAAAACATGGTGAAGTATAGCTTACATATATATACAATTTTGGCACAAAATAAAGCCTAAGAAATTGTGCCGGGCTGGGTGTGGTGACTCACGCCTGTAATCCCAGCACTTTGAGAGGCCAAGGTGGGCGGATCACCTGAGGTCGGGAGTTCGAGACCAGACTGAGCAACATGGAGAAACCCTCTCTACTTAAAATAGAAAATTAGCCAGGCATGGTGGCGCATGCCTGTAATCCCAGCTACTCTGGAGGCTGAGGCAAGAGCATCCCTCCCACCCTGGAGGCATAGGTTGCGGTGAAAGAAGATCACGCCATTGCACTCCCGCCGGGGCAACAAGAGCGAAGCTCTGTCTCGAAAACAAAAACAAAAACAAAAAAAAAGAAAAAGAAATTGTACCAGGAAGTGGATTGGGAATGGTCTATATATTCTTCCCCTCCAAGAAGTTTTTTAGTTTATTGTATTGTGAAAGATCTGCGGCTATTTATTTTGTTTGGTACTCTCTTGCATTCTTTTGCATAAATGAACTCAAAAACTTTAAGGATATTCATGAGCCTTCATAATATTGATCTAGTACATCTTGCCCAACTAGCCCTTGGGCCATTCATTCCATGCCACTGGTTGAAAAATATGCTCCCCACCCCAGTAACATCAGCATCAGACCTCTGCAACCAGAAAGATTCTATAGGTAATGAAATCCAAATGCTGGCATTTGGAAGTCGAACCAGTGTTATTTTGAAATGGAAAGGCAAAAGGAAGTGCATGGAGCAAGTACAGCATGTGCTACAACTTCAGTACATACCCTCCTTAAAATACTGCACAACTAAACTGTCAATTTCCTATTGATAGAGATAGTATCTTTTTCAGCTTTACACTTTCCGAATTCAACACACTGCTAGCCTCAGGACTAAGCACTCAATAAATGTTTATCAAAAGAAGGAGTAAATGAACCAATGGTGAAATAAAATGTACAAACACATATGCTTCATACAAATTTAGGAAGCATTTCTAGTGAGCTTTGTTGATATTTTATTTCTTAAAGGTTCTTTTTCTTTCCATGTTCATGTCGTTCTTTATTTTTTAAAATGTTGCTTCTGCTTATTTCTCTTTCTACAGCAGCTATATTTACTTGCCTGAGAGCACAGCATATACTGATGTTGATCAGACTTTAGATGAAACACCTAAAATGATAGAAAAGAATCGACTCTAATTAAATAATAAAGTAACCCCTACAGGTGCCTTCAGGTGTGGGAAAGAAAAAATTTAATGAATATAGTAGTTTTATGCCAAGAACATTTCCCTTATGCACCTGTGTTTTAATAAGATAGAATATAAAATAGCAAAAGGGGCCCGACTTTTGTGATGATATTTACTCATAAGGTAGTAAGTCAGGTGTGATGAAATTTTCTTTGACTTAGAGCTGCTATACTTGGGTCAGATTTCAGTTCAGTAAATTTGCAGTGAAGTTGTCTTTCTAACATGGTGTCATCATGGAACTGCCCTGCTCCCACAGTAACATACAGGCTAGGGAGTGAGTAGGAGGGGGAGGAAATCCTCTTAATGTTTATGATGGCAGTAGATTCAAACTAAAATTAGCATTACAGCCATACTCCTAATAAGGGGCCCCTTGCATATTTAATTCATTTAACCAATTTATCAAAAATACATAAACTGAAATCTGCCTTGAAATTAATTACTGTATCTCTATTTTTATAAGAAAATATTTTGGACCCGTTCCCTCTGCCTTATGGGTGCAACTCCCGGCAGAATAGGTCATGTCTCCTGAAAATAGTTCTTATTTTCTGTACTACTTATGACCTCTTATAGCCTAGATGTTTTTCCTTGCTATTTCTAGTTGAAATGCTAGTCTGGCATAATTTCTAGTTGAAATGCTAATCTGGCATAATTTCAGAACTAATTTTCTGTTAATGCCACTGGAACATCTAAATTCCTCCTTTTTCAATAATACTATATTTGTGTGTTCCAAACACACGCAAATCATACTATATTTGTGTGTATAGTAAATTCCAACTTATAAAAGTAAAATTGGAATTTTTTTTCTTTCTTTGGAAAATTATTTTATAATTGAGAATTATAAATGTCACTTTTTTTAATGCTGCAACCTTTGAGATTGGTTTCAATAAAGTAAAACTTAGTAAACATTAAGAAAAATGATAGCTTGATATGTTCATTAATATGGTAAGTGAAAACTTTTATGTGTGTATAGGCTCTTATTAATTGTAACTACCTTCATAGGAAAAACAGTCTTGTGGAATGTAATGGTGCCAGTGAGTCTGTATAAGAGAGAAAATAGAATTTCCCATTTAGAATAAAGCTAAGTAAAAAGTGAATTGTTTCAGTTTTATTTATATATTTGTAAGTGTGCTCTCATGCCATATATATTCAAAGATAGACAGGGATCTTAATCTTTAATTTTTTATGGCCAAAGAAAATGAGTCCCATGTAAAAGGGACATTTTCGTAAGCTGATCTCAAGTGGTGTATTTTGATTTGCTGCAGCAGCCTATGGAAGAAATATCATTTTGGCTGCCTAAGCAGAAAAATGTCATACCTTTCTATTTTTTATTCATACTCTGCATATTTGGAATCTGTATTTTCACCATACTTTTGGGAAGATAACACGAAAATGCCTTACTTGCCTTGAAATCAAAAATCTGTTTGCCCTTCATTTTAAAATAAAATGGCTTTTTCATCTCATTTTCCTTTAGCAGAAAAAAGTAAGTTAAATTTTTTTGTGGCTGTGTTAAGTGTACTGTTCCTCCCTCATTGAGAAAGAAACAAAGACATATGATTCCATTTACTGTAATTGTTTTGGTTTGCCCAATTACAATAGCAGTAAAATCATTTACACATAGTAAAATGTTTGAGCCTTAAAGGACAAGAAGACTAAATATAGCTGAAGATATACAACTTTCATGTGCCAATGAGGAAATGTATAAAATCAGTTATACATATTTTCCTCATTCATAGATATTGAAAATATTCATATATATGTATTTGATAATTTAATATTTTCTAAATAACAGAAATTATATACTGTATATATATTTGGGTATTATGATTATTGTTATTGCCACCATTGAGCACTTACTATAGGCTCAGAAAACTTCACTATATTATTTTTAATTCTTATAACAACCCTGTGAAATATATATTATGCCTGTTTCACAAATGAGAATTCTGAAATCCAGAAATTAAATCACTTGCTAAAGTTCACAAAGCACTGTTAGGCGATAAAACAGAATTTCAAACTCATGTTTACTTGTTTTCAAATTTTATATGCTGTACAACCTGATTGTTTTACTACTTGTTCTTAATTTCAAAAAAAATCTTCATACTAAAAGAAGATACCTTTGGAAGTTCTAAAGAACATGTTTTTGTCCGGGCGTGGTGGCTCACGCCTGTTATCCCAGCACTTTGGGAGGCCGAGGCGGGCGAATCACGAGGTCAGGAGATTGAGACCGTCCAGGTCAACACAGTGAAACCCCGTCTCTACTAAAAAATACAAAAAATTGGCCAGGCGTGGTGGCGGGCTCCTGTAGTCCCAGCTACTCGGGAGGCTGAGGCAGGAGAATGGCGTGAACCCGGGAGGCGGAGCTCGCAGTGAGTTGAGATCGCGTCGCTGCACTCCAGCCTGGGCGACAGAGCGAGACTCCGTCTCAAAAATAACAAAACAAAACAAAACAAAAAAAACATGTTTTTGTTTCAGAAGGTATACTAATTTGAAGTGGATACCAATTATTTGTATTAAAATTACTTAAGGATAAATTTGAATCTGCAAAAATTAAGTGCAACATTATTTTTTGGCACCTGTTATAGGAGGTAAATATGGTGATTCAATATAGTTTCTACACTTAGGGAGCATTTAGTGTGGTTTAGACGTAATGACACTAATGTAAATTAGAGTAGAATAAATTCTTTAAAGCAGGACAAAAGGAGTGTTAAAGAGTACAAAGTTTCAGTTATGGATGATAAAATTCTGGAGATCTATTATACAGCATAGTGCCTACAGCTAATAATGCTGTTTCGGACACTTACAATTTCCTAAGAAATCTTATGTTGTGTTCTTACCACCAATAACAACAATAATAAAGGGGGCAAGAGGAAATTTTGAGTGATGACAGATATGTTTACAGCCTTCATGTTGGCGATGGTTTTGTGGGTGTATACTTATCTCCAATCTCTTTGATTATATATATATATATATATATATATATAATGAAACTCTTTGAGATACATATATATGTAAAATATGTGCAGCTTTTTGTATGTCAATCATACTTCATTAAGGTGGTTACAAAAAAGAATCAAGAAAAATAATCATCCTAATAAAAAGAGTGTTATTGTATATTAAAGAGGGGAGGGATTACTTCTAATTGGTAGTATAGAAAGGTCCTCATGGAGGAAGGTATAGAAAAATTTAGGACAATATAAGCAACAATACGTTAAGAAAAGGAATAATATAAACAAAAATAAACCAAAAGATGAAGAACCCTCAAGGATGTTTATGAAAAATCAAGAGAAATTCCATTTTGATTTGAGAGTATGAGGTACTTGTCATGATATATAATGAGAAGTGTCTAGAAATATGTTATTTTGAGAAAATGCTACTTAGAAAGGAGCTTAGGTTATTTATTAATCCATTCCTTTGAAATATAAATTTCATGATAATCAGAAACATATGAGTGTAACTGTCCAATAACAACATGATTTATTTCCAAGAGGGTAGTATATTATAGGAGAAGTAGGATTTTTTCTCTTTCACAAGCTAATACAGTGTTTACTGATTCAAATGACACTTAAAAAAAACAAGAAACGAAGAACATATACACTATAAGCTATCCTTATTCAACTACATTATTGTCTTGCATTCCTGATTAGAAACATACAAGTTAGACTCCCAATGTCTCAGTTTTCTCATTTGCAAAATGAATAAAATAATAGTACCTACACCAAGGTGCTCTGGAGTATATTTAATCATGTACTTAATCTGAAGTTTTAATTAGAGTGCATAGCATATATTTGTGGTTGCTTTTGCTCCTATTTCTGGGTAAAAGTTCCTACATCTATTATATATGTTTTGTGTTTGAATGAAGAGGAAGTCATCATTATTTCAAATATCCCCTCTAGCCAACAAATGAAAGATAAGACTTGGAAGCTAGGATGTCTAACACCGTATCCTCTTCATGTGGACTATATAGTAGAAGATATATAAATTAAGACTCAATTAAATGCTCACATTTTATAAAGGAGACCCTTGAATATATCAAATCCTCAGAGAGTGTGTTAGTTTAAACTTACTAAGAAATTTAAATTATTTAACTTAGCCTGCTGAGTCAGTTTCTATAGTTGATTTCTCCGAAAGGTCTTGGTATTAAAAGTAGCATTACAGATCACTAATAGCAAACTATTTCTGCTACTTTGGGTATTTTTACAGGGTGCTAATTGTGCCAAATCAAGACATTGAAATTGCATAATTTTAGGTTAATATTAGCATAATCCTACATATTTTTTCAGAAGCAGTGCAGGAATAGTACACCCTGAATATTTTTCCATCATGATGGAATTTTCAAATATCACAACCTTTACATTGTCAGTTGTCTGCTGGAACATTATATTTTGTCAAAGATATTTATAAAAGAGAAGGGCAAAGAAAATTTGTGGTGTTCTAGACAATAGTAATATCAGGGACACTTTTGCTTTCTTTGTTATAACTAATGAGTTAAATAATCAGATACCAAGCATAGGTAAAGAAATGAATCTCTAACTATTTGAGTACTTATCAATTTATCTCAAGGATATTTATGGTGTTTTCCCCTAAGCCAAAATAGAGTGCTTAATTAAGGTCCCCTTAGCCCCCCAGAAACCACTTAGGTCAAGTTTCTGGTATGTGTGTATACTTATATACGTACTAAAGTATATGTATGTTTGTGTGCACTTTCATATCAAAAAGTCCTCATTTATCTAAAAGCGATTTCAGCTTATTGGTGAGGCTTTTCTGTTACAGCCTCCTCCTCCACAGATCTGCCTGTCTAGAGATTTAAGCCCAATAAGAGTCCAGCAAAGTTTAAACAACACTTTAGAAATCTAAAGAATTTTAAGATTTATTTTAATAGTCTTAGTGATAACCTGAATTGTTTGTGAGTTCTTACAAATAATGCAATCAACATTTAAGTAATTTATTTTTTTTTGTAAGTTTGTATAAATTTAAGGTATACAAGTACAATTTTGTTACACGGATATATTGCAGAGTGGCGAAGTCTGGTCTTTTTGTGTACCCATCATGCAAATGATGTACCTTGTCTCCATTAAGCAATTTCCTATCCTTCGCCCCCATCCCACCCTCTCACCCTTCTGAGTCCCCAGTGTCTATTATTCCACACTCTGTGTGCATGTGTACACATTATTTAGCTTCCACTCGTAAGTGAGAACATGCAGTATTTGACTTTCTGTTTTTGAGTTATTCCACTTAAAATGACCACCAGTTCCATCCATGTTGCTGCAAAAGACATGATTTCATTCTTTACTATGGCTTTGTAGTATTCCATTGTGTATATGAAATTGTTTATTCCATACGCAATGTGTGTGTGTGTGTGTATACATATATGTGTATATATGTGTGTATACATATATGTATATATGTGTGTATACATATATGCGTATATATGTGTGTATACATATATGCGTATATATGTGTGTATACATATATGCGTATATATGTGTGTATACATATATGCGTATATATGTGTGTATACATATATGCGTATATATGTGTGTATACATATATGTGTATATGTGTGTATACATATATGTGTATATGTGTGTATACATATATGTGTATATGTGTGTGTGTATACATATATGTGTATATGTGTGTGTATACATATGTGTGTATATGTGTGTGTATACATATGTGTGTGTATATGTGTGTGTATACATATGTGTGTGTATATGTGTGTATACATATGTGTGTGTATATGTGTGTGTATACATATGTGTGTGTATATGTGTGTGTATACATATGTGTGTGTATGTGTGTGTGTATACATATGTGTGTGTATGTGTGTGTGTATACATTTGTGTGTGTATGTGTGTGTGTATACATATGTGTGTGTATGTGTGTGTGTATACATATGTGTGTGTATGTGTGTGTATACATATGTGTGTGTATGTGTGTGTGTATACATATGTGTGTGTATGTGTGTGTGTATACATATGTGTGTGTATGTGTGTGTGTATACATATGTGTGTGTATGTGTGTGTGTATACATATGTGTGTGTGTATATGTGTGTATATATATATATATGCTAAGACTTAGAAGCTAGGATAGACACACAGTGGAATACTACACAATGGAATACATTCATTTACAGACATATAAATATAAAGAATATGTGGAGATATATCTCCACATATTCTTTATCCAATCATCTGTTTTTAAATAATGCTATTGACTTCTTTAATGTAAGGTGAATTTTATCAATATTGTTTTGGTTTAAAACACTCACCTTAAAAGAGTCACAGTCCCTAAATGTGCATCCCCATATTTAAATTAGGTCTCAGTAAATTTGTGCAAAGTGTATTCTTTTTAGGATGGTGTTGAACTTGCTAAATTATTTATCTTTAAGAATCATTGTTTTGTGTCTTTTATTAATGAAAACAACAATTATGTGATTGCTGATATATTTGGAAAATGATTTCTGATGTAGATTGATTTTCTATTGTAAATTCTGTATCAGTATTAAAAATTTATAGATTACTAACTGTATTAATATTCATAATACTAGATTTTATTGCTGTTTATAACTTGGAGTGTACTTTCATCCTCCTCAAAAAGCTGAATGAGGTAGGCAATATTATTCTTGGTTTATGTGTGAGATAACTGAGACTCAGAGGTAAAATAATGTATCCAAGAATTCATGGCTCTTAAATGGAAGATATAAGGGGTTTGTGAAATTACTCATGGACTTTTTTATTCATTCATTCAGTTATTAAAATGTATTCAACATTTATCATGTACCAGGAACAGTGCTTAGTACCAGGAATTCAAAGGTGCATAAAACATCTTCCTTATTCTAAGAGGTACATAGTGTACTGGAACAAACAGCCTTGTAAATACATAATTAGAACATGAAGTAGTATGTTAACAGAGGTTTTCACAAAGCTGTGGAAGCTTGTCTTATGAAGTAACTGATTTCAAGGGAGACAAGCCCTACGGAATAGTGACGTTTTAGATAGGGTGGCATTCTAAAATACAGCAAAAGGCCCACAGTAAAAAAGGAGTTTTGGTTGTTATGAAAATTTTCAGATTTTCTATGTTTTCAGTACAGTATACATGGTGGGCTATGTGAATGTTTGTATAGGGACCAAAGTAGGAAGTGAGGTTATCTGTTAGAGAGTGCTGGGAAACTGAAAATAGGGAGAGATGAGTTGGAATACGCTGAGGAAAAGTTATTAGGAGTTTTCAAGAAAGGCCGTGACAGTGGGGCTAGAGAGAAGAGGCTAAATTAAAGAGTCATTTCTGGTTTAGAATTGATAAAATATAGAGACAAGCATGATAAGAAAGAAATCGAGAAGTAAACGATGGTCTCAAGATTTCTGGCTTGGAAATCATTGACTAAAATTAAAACTAAGGACTGGATTAGGCCATTCTCGCATTTCTATAAAGAAATACCTGAGACTGGGTGTTTATAAAGTAGAGAGGTTTAATTGGCTGATGGTTGTGCAGGCTCTACAGGAAGCATAGCAACATCTGTTTCTGGGGAGGCCTCAGGGAGCTTTTACTCATGGTGGAAGGCAGAGCAGGTGTAGGCATTTCACATGGCGAAAGCAGAGAGAGAGAATTGTTGGTGGGGGTGGGTGGCTACATACTTTTAAACAACCAGATCTTGGAGAACTCACTCATTTTCATGAGGACAGTACCAAGAGGATGGTATTAAACCATGAGAAACCGCCCTGATGATCCACTCACGTCCCACCAGGCCCCATCTCCAACATTGGGGATTACAGTTTAATATGAGATTTGGGTGGGGACACAGATCCAAATCATATCAAAGACTTGCATGGGAAAATAAGGAATTGTTGACATAACATCTTTGAGGTTCCCATCAAATGTTCTGATGAGGATAGTCCAAGAAACAGTTGGCTATATAGCTCAGATAAGGGCTGAAATTTGGAGCTATGTCATAATCAGCCTAGATTAAGAGTCAATAATCTCCTGCCCATGGGCCAATTCCACCCACCAGTTGTTTTTGTAAAGTAGTATTGAATCCCAGCCATATCCATTTGCTTATGCTCCATGTATACCTTTTTTTGAACTTCAAGGCAGAGTTGAGTAGTTGTAACAAAAACCATATGGCCCACAAAGCCTAAAATATTTATTCTCAAGATCTTTATCTATAAAATTTGCCAATCCCTGCTGTAGATGTTAGTTGAACCTTTGAAAGCAAATGAGGTTTCATAAGGCAATGTCCATACAAGACATTTAACAAGTTTACCTATAAAAACTAGAATTCCTTTGAGGGGAACACATCCTAGTCTCCATTAAGCACTGTAGAAGAGTCCCCTATAATTGGAAAGAGGTCATATTAGGTGTTGACGTTGGTGGTACAGGTCAAAGAAAATTTATCTTTGCTGTTTATTCAGAATGCAATAAGTGAAGTTATGAGAAATAAGGGAAAAAATGTGTAGAATTTCAACAGCGAAGAGAGGGGATAAAGGAGTGAGAATGAGTTCCTAAACTCAAGTATTAAACACACTGTGAGAAACTTAAAATCAAAGTATGACTCCAAACGTATTCGAAGCCTGAGAACAAGGCTCACAACCTAGGGAGGATTAGGGATCAATAAAACAGAGTGTTACAAAGTAAAATGTCAATCCAGAGTTGTAAAAATATCAGCATTTAATATATTGAAAGCAGTAAAACTGAATGAGAAGGCTATCATTTTATATCACTGTTTATTTCTTTGCCTTGTTCTATAAATATTTCAAATTATAAAATTTTTATTTGAGAGCAGAACTACCAGAGTGAGCAGATCAAAATTGGGACAGATGCTTTTCACTGCACACACTTTTATTTTTCTGCTGTTCATACATTATCTTGTACAGTGTACATGTTTTACCTAAAAAATTAAAATGGGGTCTCCTCCTTAGAAAAAAAGTATATATTCTGTTTCAAACCATATACAAAAATAAAATCCCAGAAGATTAAAAACCGACATGAGAAAAAAACAAATCGATAAAGCTTTCACAATAAAATAGAGGAGAATATGTTAATATTGGGTAAGAAAAAAATTGCTTACACAAATGATGAAGCACTAATTGTGAATAAAATAACAAACTGGACGACATTGTATATTAATAACATGTATACATCAAAAGACAGCACTGAGAGAGTAAAAATGAAACCCACAGAGTAGAATAAATTATTTGGAATACACACATAATGGATGAAATGTGTGTATTCATAATTATAAAGAATTCCTACAAATCTTTCAGAAAAGAACAGATAATCCAATAGAAAAATGGGAAAAGTTCTTGAAAAGTGAACCATGGCACAAAAAGGGCTTGTGGCCTGCTGGCAATATTTTATATCTTGACCTGGATGGCATTTTTAAAGTGATCATTTTATCGTAAATAACTAATGTGTTTTATGCATCACAGTAACGTTAAGATTTTTGTCATCTTTACAAAATAAGAAATCCAAATGGCCAATAAATATATAAAGAATTTCTAAGCCCCATTAACGGTCCAGGCCATGCAAATTAAAGCTAAAATGAAATATCACTGCTTACCAACCAGAATCATTGAAATTTATAAGTCTGACAATTCCATGTGGTGGTGAGAATATACAGCAATTAGAAATTTCACACAATGTTACTTGGTCTGTGAATTGTAAATAGAAGTGTAAACTTATAGTACTGCTTCTTGGAGAGAAATCCATTTGGCACTACCTAGTAAATTCAAAGATTTACATAACCTATAGCCCATCAATTTCACTTCTATATATACACTCTACAGAAATGCATGTGTCCATATTCCAGGAGACATGTTTGGGAATGTCATAGCAGCAAAGTAATAGCCCCAAACCGAAACTACTTCAGTATTTATTAATAGTAAAATTTGCTATGGTTTGAATGTGTCTCTTTCCAAAATCAGGTGTCGATAATGTGCTAGTACTAAGAGGTAGGGTGTTTAAGTGGTGATTAGGCCATGAGGGCTCCTTCTTTGTTAATAAAACTAAGACCCTTATAAACAAGGCTTCACGCAGCATTCAGTTAGCTTGCTCTCTTGCCCTTCTACCTTCTGCCTTGTGAAGATACAGCAGGAAGGCCCTCACCAGACACCAAACGCCAGAGCGTTTATCTTGGACTTCCCAGCCTCCAGAACTGTGAGTGAATACATTTGTATTATTTGTAAATTACCCAGTCTCAGGCATTTTGTTATAACAGCACAAACAGACTAAGACAATCATACAGTGAGAAATTAACAACTAATAAGCAAAGATGTAGATTAATCTCGAAACTATGATATGGAGTGTTCCATTTGGCTGCTGGAAGTTTTATTTCTTGGTCTGGGTGATGGTCACCATGGGTTTATATGAATTGTTCCCTATATTATGTTTCACAACAAAAAGCATTTAAAAAGTAAATATATGTAATGTACTCAGAGATAGGCATGGCCAACCATGGATTCTATGCTGAAATAATGATTCAGATTTCATCAGCATGCTAATGACATTGCCTATTTAAATACTTTAAGTCCTGAAATTAAAGAAGGTAATTTCTTAGGAAGGAATATCTAATTTATGGGTCTATTCCCCACCAGAGGGACACTAGCATGGCTCAGATTCTATGTTGGTCATTTTATTTGCATTTAAAGTCTTAAGCCAAATAGAGGTAGACTAATAATGACAACAACTACTACTACTCATACTTGTTGAACACTGCCAGACACTGTTCTAAGAAATTTGCATTTTCATTTGTAACTGAGCTTACTTGAATCTTCTCTCTTTTTTTCTTGGTTAATCTAACTAGTGGTCTATCAATTTTATTTATCTTTTCAAAGAATCAACATTTTGTTTCACTGATCTTTTATATTTTTGTTTCAGTTTCATTTAGTTCTGCTCTGATCTTTGTTATTTCTTTTCTTCTGGAGCTTTGTGTTTGCTTTGTTGTTGATTCTCTAGTTCCTTGAGGTGTGATGTTAGGTAGTCAGACTGTGAACTTTCAGGCTCTTTGATGTAGGCATTTAGTGCTAGAAAATTTCCTCTTAGCCCTGCTTTTGCTGTATCCCAGAGGTTTTGAATAGATGTTGTTGTGAATGTGGTGCAAACGGAACACTTGTACACTGCTGGTGATTGTAAATTAGTACAACCTATATGGAAAACAGTATGAAGATTTCTTAAAGAACTAAAAGTAGATCTAACATTTGATCCAAAAATCTCACTACCGAGTATGCACCTGGAGGAAGAGAAGTCATTATATCAAAAAGACACTTGCACGCATATGTTTATAGCAGCACAATTCACAGTTGCAAAGATATGGAACCAACCTAAGTGCCAGTCGACCAAAGAGTGGATAAAGAAAATGTGGCATATATTTTCATATACCATGAAATACTATTTAGCCACATACCATGCAATACTACTCAGCCGTAGAAAATAATGAAATAATGTCTTTTGCAGCAACTTTGATGGAGCCGGATGCCATTATTCTAAATGAAGTAATTCAGGAATGGAAAACCAAATACTGTATGTTCTCACTTATAAGTGGGAGCTACGCTGTAGGTACACAAAGGCAGATAGAGTAGTCGAATGGACTTTGAAGACTCAGAAGGGGCAGAGTGGGAAGGGAGTGAGCGATAAAAAATTACCTTTTGGGTGTAATGTACACTACTTGGGTGACACGTGCACTAAAATATCTGATTTTACTTCTATACAATTCATTCATGTAACCAAAAATCACTTGTATTCCAAAGGCTATTGAATTTTTGAAGAAAAATTAATAAAATAAAAGATGTAAAAAAAGAAATTTATATATACTCATTTATTGAGCTCCCACAATTAACCTTAGGAGGTAAGTACTTCATAATTGGTAGTATACTTATCTTTTACTAAATATTTGTATTACTTGGGAAGTTGAGGGGTGGGGAGAAGTAGCCAGGTACTATGATTTGGGGCAGATAACTAACTTTTATTTATTGGCACGTACAGTTTAGACCATGAGACACTAGCCAAGGTCCCTCCTCCTCACCTAATCAAAGATGAAATATGTGGGATGAAATAATCAGCACTCCAATGCTGAGTTTGCAGACCTAAGTATAAAACAATAATGGATATGTCAGAAGGCTACTAGGGTGTTATTTATTTAAATCTATTTCATGGAATTTACTACCAACTTAATGGTCTGAAAGTGTTAAAAGTATGTCCCAAGTACCGAATTACTCCCTAAATGTAATTTACGCTTGAGAATAATCTGACTAACTTGATTTAGAACATCAGAAAATAAGTTATGCTGCACATAAATGAAGCAGCAGTGTAATTTTAAATATCGGTTGCATAGTGAATGAGAATTTTAATATTTGCAAAATTCTAAAATCACTTGATTTATTATCCATATGTTTATACTGACATTTTTTGCCCTTTATTAAGTTCCATCCATATTTCTTCTGACTGCCAAGAAAAAAATCTTTCTTTCCTAAAAATATTACAGAAGGCAAAAATTATATTTGTTTCCCTGAATGCTATTTTTGATGTCTCTACTTGTTTCTAGTTGTTACCATTTGCTTCATTCATGGGCAGTCCAATTAATGGAGTGAGACACATTTAGGGAGCACAGTGACTAATTAGATATTAAATTGGTAAATCTAACATTGTAAAACCAGAAAAAATATATATATATATTTTTTCATTTGGAATTTTCCTTGGTGGAAATGAGTTTAAGTTTATAAGTAGTCATGATAAAAAATGTAATTTTACATAGTAAATTCAAAGATTTAGACTCTGCTATTAACAACACCTATTAAATACTGAAAAGTGTATTTTAAAATTTTATGTGAGGCTTGAAATGGAGTCTAAAGTATTATTACTCACATTAAATGTCATCACATGTAAAGCCCATGATTTTATTCTTTAATATTTTGTTTGAATACTTATTTCAACAGTAATTTCAATGATAAAATTAAATCAACTTTACAGTTTTCAAAGGTTAAGCAGTTGCATGCTGTAACAAATACTTCATATTTATATGTTTATAAAGTGACAGCATAAGTCATTTTTATTAGGTCCTTGAGGATGCAAAAGTTTGGATTATACGAGGAGACGAGAGAAAAAGGGAAGAAGGGCATTTCAGAAATATGCTACCGATACGCAAATTCACAAGTCCTAAGGCAGTAGCAGGGGTCGGGCAGAAAGTCCATCCTGCCTCCCTCTTGTGGGCCTGGAACAATGGTGTAAATGGAAGGCCTGTTCCCCTTCTCTTCCTACCTCCAGCTCTGTCTTACAGAGCTACGGGTACCATGATCAAGTGTATGAACCCTTATGGTTTTCTTCTCTTGGGAGAATGGAAAGGAAAGATAACTTGTAGATAACTTGTAAAAAGGAAAAAATTCAGGGTGAGAGGGGGATTTTTTGAATTTGGTAGAGGATGGCAATTACCAATATGATGAGTGATTGAGAAACAAGTCTGTGCAACAGGTTTGAATTTGAAAATCTTTGGGGTATACAGGACCCTGATATGAAGAATGGGCATTTATAGCAGTATGTCGGAGAAACAGTCACCTCCTAGTAGCTAAAAGTGTTGGCAAAAGTATAGTTCAAGTGATTGGGTAGGAAAAACAGTAAACCAAGAGTGGAGACTGATGGTTGCTACAAAGGTGGAGTGGTAAGTCGTGACCAACAGGTACTTCTCTGTGCTCTGGTCAGCTGCTGACTGTTTCTCAGACGGTGGTAGCAGGAGGAGGGTTCGAGTTAGCAGTCATTTGCATATGAGACTGCCATTTAAAAGAATTTTAAAATTATTTCATTTTTCTGACTCTCAAAATATGAAAAGCACATTGTAGACAGATTGAAAAATATAGAAAAATTATATAATAAAATTAAAATAAATATAGTCTCACCTATATGGAACAATGCTACCTATGTTGCATAGATGTTTAGATTCTCATTCAAAAGCAACTCTTTGACTACAGTGATGCAAATGCATGTAACATATGCACTGTGCAATTCATTTTTAAAGGGAATAAACTCTTATGATATATTCGTAGGTCATTTATTGTGTGTTATATACCACTGAAAATATATGAATGCTAAATTATTAGTAAACATACAAAAACATTCCCAAGATCATTTTGTTGTGGAAGGATATATTGTATCTGAATAACTCTAGAATACCATAAATCATCAAAAGTAACATTCTTGTTTTTCACTAACTATATATAGTTAGAGAATACCTCTTTGGCTACCTTCGGTTGCCTTTTTTATGCTACCAAAATGCTGTCTGTTTTACATGATTTTAAAGGTTAAGCATATAATTAATTATTCATTAAATACAATGTCTGAATGCAAAGTACATGTAGATACATTATTAAATTTTAGGTAGTTAATAAAAGTAAGGGGAAAAAACCTCTAGAACTATCACTTTTAATTGTTTAACTGATAAGGTGAAGCTTCATCTTGGAAAAATAATTTCACAAGAGAGCATGTGCGCTGGTAGAAAGGTGCCATTGAAACAAGAGATATTTGGGTTAGAAGCCTCTCTCTACTATTTAATATCATTTTCACCTTTTGGCAAATTATTTGGCCTCTGTTTTCTCCAATGGAAAATGGGAATAATAATTGCTATGCTGCAGGGTTATTGTAGGTGTCAATGAAATGATATGTCTGGCACTATAAAAGCACAGAGCCCGGTGCCTGGCTATTAGTAACTGTTTAATAAATGTTAATTCCTTTCTCTGCCCAGTACATCAGTAGGCAGATGTAGCAATTTAAAAATTCTAGTGTTACTTTAAATTCCTGAATGAAGGTAGAGGACTGAAAAGATATCATGGTATTCAAAAGTATGATCCATTGCTTCTTAAGAATAGAGTTCAGAAAAGCTTGACAGATTCCTGTACTCTGAGGCAGCACCATAGCTGGTAATCTTTAGGATGGCTATTGGTTTAGTGCTCACAAATGCTTGCTTGGACAGGCCCCAGGAAATCTGGTAGACTGTAAGCCCAATAAGATTTCAAATCTTACTTTATGGCAGTGTTTTTCACCTTGACTGTACATTGAAATCACCTGGATGCTTTGAAAAATAACAGTGTCAGTGTCCAACCTCCAGAAATACTGATTAAGTTGGTCTGGAGTGGAGCCCCAGGATCACTGTTTGGTTATTGTTGTTGCTGTGTTTTAAATGCCCCAGTTGATTCTTATGTGCAACTGTCTTAGGTAAACATATAGCCCTGGTTCATATTATTTCTGCCTCAGTCTCTTTTATGACTGGAAGGTGACAAAATACTTGTTTCCTAATATTCTTTCCGTGTGCACTATTAACACATTTGACTTGTACTAAGTTCCTGCAGTATTCCAATCTAAAATTTTAGTGACTACAATAAAATAAGAAGGATTAAAGAAGGCATCGCATAGTTTAGTATATCGGTTATTTAATGCTTACATGTGAGGCTACAATATGAATTACATCTGTCATCTTATTTTAAATATTGACAGAATCCTTAATGATAGTGATGAATTATTGATTTATTGGTGTGATAATGGTATTTTAGTTGTATTTTTAAAGTTTTATTTGTAATAACTATATGTGTTTATGGGGTACAGTGTGATGTTTCAGTGTAATGTTTCATTGTGTAATGATCAAATCACGTTTCTTAGCATATCCATGGCCTCAAACATTTATAATTTCTCTGTGGTGAGAAAATTTAAAATTAACTTTCACTATTTTGAAATATACAGTACAATATTGGTAACTTTGTTCATCTTACTATGCAATAGAACACTAGAACTTATTACTCCTTTCAATTGATGAATAGACAGTTTTGGATCAAGAATAATATTGAAAGTGATAGAATTTATGAAGTAATTTAATTTTTATCCAAAAATATTTTGAAATTGAATATATTGCTTCCAAATAATTTATTACAATGTTAAGATATTTGTAAATTTCTAGAATTAAAAAAATATATTTTTGCTAATAGTCCAAAATAGTTGCTTTATCTTTCTGTTAATCAATAAATATATTCATTTTAAGGGGAAAAATTGCAACCTTCAATTTAAAATCATCTTTTGTATTGAGTATTTTTTTTAAATGTTGTGGGTACATGCTAGGTGTAGATATTAATTTTTATTTGTTACTTGAAACTAAACTCTACAAATGCAATAAACTATCAGAGTGATATCTTTTGTCAGTATAACCAAAAAATATATGCTATATTTCTATAATCTGTTTTACATATTCCATTTATTTTTCTTGATCCATATTTTTTACCTGCAGGCGATTTGACAGATCTGTTGAGAAATGGCGGCGTTTTCATTATGATATAAAGATATTTAATCAGTGGCTAACAGAAGCTGAACAGTTTCTCAGAAAGACACAAATTCCTGAGAATTGGGAACATGCTAAATACAAATGGTACCTTAAGGTAAGTCTTTGATTTGTTTTTTCTAAATTGTATTTATCTTCAGCACATCTGGACTGTTTAACTTCTTAAAGTTCAGGTTGTAAAGGGTGATGGAAATTACTTTTGACTTTTGTTGTCATCATTATATTACTAGAAAGAAAATTATCATAATGATAATATTAGAGAACTGTGCTATGGACTTCTTGTGTCAGGATGAGAGAGTCTGCCTGGACGGAGCTGGTTTATCTGATAAACTGCAAAATATAATTGAATCTGTGACAAAGGGAAGCATCGTAACAGCAAGGTGTTTTGTGGCTTTGGGGCAGTGTGTATTTTGGCTTTATGTTGGAACCTTTCCAGAAGGAGAACTTGTGGCATACTTAGCTAAAATGAAGTTGCTAGAAATATCCATCATGATAAAATTACAGTTCTGTTTCCCTAAAGACAATTTTGTGGTGATATAGCAATATTTCTATATATTCTATTGACAAAATGCCTTCTGAAATAGTCCAGAGGCCAAAACAATGCAGAGTTAATTGTTGGTACTTATTGCCTTCTTTATGGTTTATGTTAATAGAGAAGCAGCATATGGATGATAACCAGTGTATAGTTTAATTTCAACTTGTGGTGTCCTTTGAATATGCAGGTAAAGATAGATTAGATTGTCCAGGATATAATTTGGTTGCTAAAATACATAGTTTAGGCATAAGAAACACTGTGTTTATTACACAAAGGCTTAATTATTTTTGCATCTTTTTTAGCTCAAATTGTTCATGTTGCAATAGTCAATCAAGTGGATTTGAATTGTAGCCAATTTTTAATGCCAGAAAATACTGATTAAGACAGATGAGGGCAAAAAACACCCAGTAGTTTATTAAATACTTTAGATATTTCAAAATGCTGGATTCACAAAAGCAATATCACATTTGACTTTACAAGTCTTCATTCCCAAATATGTTTCCATAGTGAATATGCCTTTTGATATTAAGGAGTTAAGCATTTAAACACCTATTTATATGATAAGCTATTTAAACACAGAAAATATTTTTAAAATCTTGTGTAATTATATGTATATCAATCAAACTTGTATGCACACCAGCGTTGGCATTTGTATAGAGAGGAAATGTATGGATTCCCAATCTGCTTTAATATAGAAGATACATTTTTAAAATAGCACTGAAGTGAATTTTGGGCCAATGTAGCATAATGGGGTCTCTGCCTGAGAGGCAGAAATATATTAGAGTTATATAAAACGTTTTGGGGTAGATATAGAAACCACTTGCCATTTTCAATGATATCCAACCCAAGGTAGTTATATATTTTAATTTATATTTTATTATAAAATTAGTACTTATTGTGAAAAAAAATCAAGTAACATAGAAATTTGTAAAGGTACCTCCATTCTACTCTTTGGAGGATGGTTGTTCGGTATGAATTTTGCTACATATTTCAGGCTGGGTTTCTTGGAAAGCCATTGTAAAATGGAGATTTGTATGTAGAAGGTTTATTAGGGAGTACTTTTACGATGAAGCAATTTGTTTTGATGTAACTTGGTGTAGTTTTCTTCATGTTTCTTGTTCTTGAAGTCAGTTAAGCTCTTGAATCTGTGCATTTAACATTTCATCAAATTTAGAAACCTTTCAACCATTTTTTTTTAAAAAATGGAACTCCAATTGTACATTTATTAGGCTCCTTAAAGCTGCCCCACTACTCACTGATGTTATGTTCATTTTCTGTTTAATCTCTTTTCTCTATAATTTATTTTATATAATCTCTGTTGTCAAATTGACTAATCTTTTTCAAAATCTAATCTATGGCTAATCCCATGTAGTATATATTTTTAACATCAGATATTTTCATCTCTTAGAAGTATAATTTGGGTCTTTTTATTTCTTCCATGTGTCTACTCAACATGTTCAGTCTTTACTTTCTTGATTATATGGAATACAGATATAATAAGTGTGAGAATATTCTTCTCTACTAACTTTATCATCTGTGTCTATTCTGGGTTAATTTAAATTAATTTATTTTTCTCCTCATTAAGGGTGTTGTTTTACTGCTTCTTTGGATGACTGGTAATTTTTGACTATATGCCAGACATTGTGAATTTTAACTTAGTGAGTGCTCGATACTTCAAATAAATTCAAATATATTGAAATAAATATTCTCAACCCTTGTTCTGGAACACAGTTAATTTACTTGGAAACAATTTGATCTTTTGAGAATCTTCCTTTTATGCTTTGTTATGACCAGAACAGTATAAGTTTAGGGCTACTTTTTCTCCATTACTGAGGCAAAACCCTTCTGAGTACTCTCTCTGATGCCCTGTGAATGATAAAATTTTTCACTGGGGCTCGTGGGAACAGGTGGTATTACTAGCCACATGTGAGCTCTGGTGATTGTTCCCTTTAATTCTTTTGTGAATTTCTTTCCTTAGCTTTGAGTGGTTTTCTTGCATACATGAACTGATCAAGACTCAGCTGAAGAATAAAATAAAGGTTTCTACAAATCTCCAAAATTTCCTCTGCGTATGTATCACCTCTCTGGTATTTTGCCCTGTGATCACTAGTCAACCTTGGGCTGCTGAAACTTTCAGCTTCATCTTTTAACAAAAGCCTCCTGGCAAGGATCACTGTCTTTCAATGTCTGATGTTCAATGTGTTGAAAACCATTGTAGTATATATTTTGTCTTTTTTTTTTTAAGTGTTTCAGGTGTTTCAGGCAGGAGATTAAGTTCAGCCTCCTTTACTCCAACTTGAAAACAAGTCCAAAACAAACTATTTTGATGTAATTTGATCTTTTAATACATTAACATTACACAATTTTGTGAATATATCTTAATTTTAAATTTTCAGAGAATGTCTAATGGTCCTCATTTCTTGACAGTGTGGTTTAGTTGAAATTGATGAAAATTTTATCAAAACTTTTCCCCTCAATTGGATAATTTTTTTTTTTTTTGAGATGGAATTTTGCTTTTGTCACCCAGGCCGGAGTGGCATGATCTCAGCTCACTGCAACCTCTGCCTCCAGGCTTCAAGCAATTCTCCTGCCTCAGCCTCCCGAGTAGCTGGGATTACAGGTGCCCACCACCACGCCTGGCTAATTTTTGTATTTTTAGTAGAGACGAGATTTCACCATGTTGGTCAGGCTGGTCTAGATCTCCGACCTCAGGTGATCTGCCTGTCTCAGCCTCCCAAAGTGCTGGGATTACAGACGTGAGCCACCATGCCCAGCCAACTGGATAATTTTAAAAAGACTATTTTCTTTAGTCTATTTTTTTTCTCAATCTATAGATGAAATAAGAAAAATCATTCTAGATGTCCAAGGAAAAATTCTTTCAGAAAAGAGCTGTGGATGATATCACAAACCCCCCAAACAGTTAAGGTATTTCTTTCCTGTTTATTTTATGTCCAAAATCATGTATATGAACATGTGCACACACACATGCACACACGTGAGCGTGCACACACACGAATACATATACACGCACATAATGTACCTTAGGTTATCTTTCCATTCTGAGTAATTATCTTAAAATGGGTAAAATCAACCCTGTAAGATACCTTCATCGATAAGGCAAATCAAAGCTTTGGTAATTTCTGCTATCTTGGCCATTGTTGATTGACTAATAATGAATAAGAGAATGAGTTTCAATATTTACTATGAAATTATTTTAGAAAACCGGATGTAGACAGTGGCTGTTAGCAGACAATTGTTTGGCATGAGCCAGTAATGGATACTGTGAAAAAAAATCAACCAAGCAGCCCATATATTAAACAAACACTCGCAGAAGCACATTGGAGTTTGAAGCCTCATATGTACAATTTTCAGTAAAGAAATAACTTTTATATATGAAATAAACAAATAGGTATATGTTGTAAACTTGTCCCTATATATTTTGATCAAATTGCATCATATTTTTTTCACTTTAAATGAGAGAATTTAGTGCTTTAACTGAAACTTAGTGTTGTCATTCAAAATATACTGACTGCCAATAGCGGCAGAAAGATAACCTGGTTCCATGCAACTCTATTTTTTTTCCTCTGTCACAAGTAAAAGACAAAATTAAATATATGAATTAGTGCTTTTTGAAGATCTTCTAAAGCAATGTACCATGCCACTATGGGGAACCTCTCTAAAAATATCACATTTTTTACCTGAGAAAAATATTGATCATGTTATATGCCACTCAAATTGTTTTATTAAATTCATTGAATGATATCTGCATCTCTTAATGCATTCACTAAACAAGCAGTAATTGAGTGCGTATACAAAGTTTTATCAACCACCAAAATAGTGACAATCCACATTAGGCTCTAATAGAAGTTTAGAAAGTGGGTTAAGAGGTTAAATGCTGGACTCAGAAAGATTGGATTCAAATCCCAGGTCCTTTAGCTTAATAGTTGTAGAATCTTGTGAAAATATCTTAATTCTTTTCATGTCTCTGATTTCTCTTCTCTAAAATGGAAATATAAATGAGATGTGTATAAAGCCACTTGGAATAGCATTTTGCACAAAACAATTACTCATTAAATGTAAGCCCCTATTATAACTAATCACTCTTTATAAGTGATTAGTTCATATCAATACAAACTAAAACTTATTTACCGAATTATTGTCTCTAAACATCCACAGTGCAGAAAAACCAACCTGGAAATTTCATAAAACCTTATTTTTATGTAGTATAATTTCTTCTCAAAGCATAAGGGCTCTTGGATTAGAAATTGAGGAAAATTCCAATTCAGCCAAATGCATCTGTTTCAGATAGCTGACACTTCTGCCTACTCATTTCCTAACTAACAAGAAGAAATGTTAATGGGAGTTTTCAAAGGAAAAGCTGAACACCATGAAGGAAAGTGACACAAATAATGTTAGCTCATATAGTGACAGGGTGAATTTGTGTGCTTTCAAGTACCTTGTGTGAAAATAGGAAAGTAGAAATTATAAAATGCCTAACATTTAAATCTGGCATGTTCTTGGAGACTAGGAAAAGATAAGTTTTAAAACATGGGCTATAGTAGAATGAGATGGAAAATGTTTGTAGTTGCCAGTAGAAACAATAACAATTACCATTAGATTAAGTATTTAAAGCAGCTGAATATTTTTATTAATGGAAATGGCATCTGTTTTATGAAATAATGCTGCTGAATGGACCATATTAAAAATGACCAGTATTTCCTAAAGAACATTGTCACAGACATACAAGCCTGAGACCCTAAAATCTTAAGGTATTCCATTTGAAATCGACCTTAAGACATTAACAGTAGTGGTATTGTTTAGATGAAATTTTTTAGGCTTTAAACCAACAGATGTTAAGCAAACATGGGGAGCGAAACACCAGTGTGTTATTTTGACATGAATAAACTGCTGTTTTTAGGGAAAAAATATAGTCTTGTTAAGGTTAAGCTAATTGGTTTTCTGGTAACTTTTGCAATGTTATTGTGTTTTACTGCTCCATAACCTATGTTATATGGTAAATGTGCAACATATTTATATATGTTGCTGTAAAGAAATGTAATAAGAAACTGTTTACTTTGTGATATGAAAGTAAAAATTTATTCATTGTCATTGAGCATACAGAAGTAAATATGGATTATATACGTCATATTTTAATGTTCACATGGTCCCACCATCAAATGTTGAAAAACTTATAGTTTAAAGTCATATTCTATTTAAGAAAAATACACTCCCTTTTCTCAAATGTGAAATGTCCAGAGAGAATGGAAAATTACATATAAAGCATGTAGTTATCGCATGGTGACCTGCTGTGATCTCCCAGATGAGGAACAAAGGGGAAAAAGAAAGAGTGCACTGGTGCTTTGGAGTTGAGAGAAGGCAAAAAAAGAGTACAAAAATGTCAAAGACAAGTTTAGCTGCTCTTCAGCTCTCCCTTTAGCTGCTCTTCAGCTTTGCCTTACCATGGTTGTTAGTGATTGAAGAAAATTCTAAAGCACTTTTTAAAGGACCCAATTCTGAAGAGTTTAGATTCACAGAGCACAATGGAGTTGGAGTGACTCCTGCTCCAAAGTTTGAGACAAGCGAGTCCATGAAAAGACTGTCCTCCTCTTAATGGAAATACCCAGATTTTCTCACTCTTCTCGCCTTGCTTTCAGCACTCGCAGCCCAGAAAGCCCTTATATAACAGGTACTGCCGTTGAAAGGTCATTGACTTGTACAAAAATGATGAGTGCTGAATAGATGTGCATAGGTCACTGACAGTATCTGCTACAGAGAATGAGTTTTCGTATTTTTATTAGGATACACCTACATGGCAATCTACTGCCTCAAAGAACTCTATAGGAGGTAAGTGAATTTATATTAATACAGATTGAATTAAAGGATATCTAGAAAAAGGCATATGATGTAAAAAAATCAGATACAAGTATATTGTCTGTATAGTCAGTTTTTACATTGTTGATTTCACCAGCTGGCTGCTGAGTTTGACGGCTTCTTAACAGCCACACTGCTGAGATTCAAATGCTGATAGAAACTTTGATGGAAAAATCACTTGAGTAAATATTTCTACCGTCTGTTGCCCTTCACTGGGATCCTAATGTTAAGAATAATTCATACCATTGCTTGTCCTTTGTATTTCCCCAGCAGTAATAAAATTTCCTAAGATTTTGTTTTGTGGTCACAAAGCTATCCCGGTTTCTGTAACAGAAGACATACACTAGCATAAGGGAATCCGCGGGAAAATTTACTGCTAAGAGAATTTGTCTCTAGTCACTTACTTTAAGGTTACAGCAATGTGTAAGTGTGGGAATACATTTTAAAATGAGCTTTTCAAAGTTATTAGCTGGTAGCGGCATGAGAGTTAAGTCTCTTAATACAGTTAAACAGTTGGGCACTTCATCCTTGCGTGAATATTGTTACCCTTTTATTGCTGCTTAGAAACTCCTCTGCAACTTTTTGGCTCCTATACATCTTTTCAGAAGTAGTAAATAACAGATTTACTGGGAGTGTGGTACCAGGCAGAAATTCAGAGAGGGGCTTTAAATCCTTGCCCATCAAGTGTATCTTTCAGAAATAAGTATATTAAAATAATTGGATAATTTCAGTGGCTTGTTATTAGAGTTCTGTTGTCCAGCATGGCATGTTTAAGAAGATGACAGATTTTCATACGTTATTGGAAAGAAGCAAGAACAAAAAACATAACTTACTGTAGTAACCACAGTAAAGAACTGCTTAAAATGCATGATAAACATGTCATCCCTAAGGGATTCCCATTCTTAGAGCATGAAATTATCAAGAGAGTAAGAGCCTACAAAAAACGAGAAGAATGCTGATTGCAAATTCCAAATAGAAAAAATAAAAACAAAACTGCTCACCGTCATTATGGAAGCAATGAGAAGTAGAAATTGTCATTTAATGAAATATAAGATTAAAGTTAATAGAAGTAAGTTTCATGAAATAATACTTTGCAAGGAGGATGTTCCAGCTATGTTGATCTTGGTGTTCTCTTCTCACATACCTTCTTACTATTCCCTCAAATGCTTGTTTCTACCTTTAAATTTGCTTTTCTCTCTACCAGAGGGGTCTACCCTATCTCCAATTTCTCACCATGTCCCAATCTACTCCCTCTCAGAATTTTTGTACACTTCCCTTTATATACTTTAGAGTTCTAATTTTATATTCACAGATATGCCTTTTGTAACTCCCCCATCTCAAAGAAAACACACACATACACATACATGCACACACACAACATTGAACTCTTTCTGGGAGATCTGCTGAACTTTCTTCATAACACTGTCACTTGATGAAACTGTAGTATGTGTTTTCATGTTTATTATCTTTTCCATTAGAATGAAAGTATTTTGGGTACTAGGTCTTTCTTGATCACCCATATACCTCAGTACCTAGAAAAATTGATTCATAATTTGAAAATGTAATATTCAGTAGAATGAATAAATACATAAATAAATTTAAAAATCATACTTTCATTGTATTACCTGAGACAAATGATCCCCAAGTTTGTCCTTCTTGCTTTTCATAGCCAAAACCTTCTCTCTTGCATTGAGCTTCCTTCACCTCTTCTGTGTACAGAGCACTTAAAATTTTCACATTGTCTGATACTTTAACAATATCATGGTGCCATTCTCTTACCCATTGGAGCATATGTTAAATACCAGAACCCATGTAACAAACATATATTGTGATCCTACTGTGTGCAAAGCAGATACTGCTTGCTGCTAGGAATACCGAGCTAAGAGCTCCTTTTCTCTTTATGAGCTCACGGTCTCATGAGTTCAACATCTTAAGGCACAACATCTAAAGCAAAGTGCAGGAAGTAAACACTCCAGAAAGTACTGGATCTGGCCTAGGACAAATGGTGGGTTGTTTTTCCAGCTATTATTTTTCCTGTCCCCTAAATGACAGTCCTCCATTACACCTCTGGGATACCTAGTCTCACTTGGGAAAACCTGACTTTGGGAATCAGAGGCAGTCTCTGTTGCTTATAAATGAGGAACTCTAATGGATACATACTGTCATTAGAGAAACTCTGCTTCTAGCCTGGCTCCTTTTGTAAAGAAGGTTGAGTCCCCTTGGAGAGCCTGCAGAACATAACCATTTGCATGTAATGAACAGTTTGTAATACTTTGAGATTGATGTGCAATTTCTATTTGACAAGGGAAAAACAATTAGAATCAACTGTGGTCTTATATCCCAGAATACCAACGTTGTTTCCACACTCTAAGTGTTGTTGGGTCATTATATGAGATTCATCATTTTGTCCTGTTGCACCCACGTTTGCATTACCATTCAGTCTTAATTTATTATACCCTATTAAAAGGTTTTTTGGTAATTTGTTCTTATTGCTACTCAGACATTAAAATGTGTGCAGGCTGTGAAAATGAATAAATTTCATGTGGCAGCGTAGTTCTCAAAATCCTGGCTTTACAACTAATAGTACAGGCTTGTATTGTAAATCCTAGTTAACATGGATTTATTTGAAAATCCAATTTTACTGCTAATCTTAAATAACACATTTTTCAAACATTTTATCCTTGAATTTCTATTTTTTTATAATTTATGGCTGTTGTATGTATTTACAAAAGGACAATGTGTGTACTTTTAAATACTAGTAACGGATTGCTGAAATAACTGTAACTTTAAAACAGTGCAATTGTTAAAAAATAAACTGTGCAGCCTGGCTTAATGGAGGCTTATGAACATATGATTAAGATATATGCTGTAATAAGCAAATTCATTCAACTGATAGTTCATAGGAACTTTCAGATTTAATCTCATAACCAGTGCTATCCTTCAAAGAATGGTCAGGGCAATTTAACGAGTACATGACCACCCAAGATAATTTCGTTGAAAAGTGGCTGAACTATGGAAATATTTTATAGTCTCCTTGGGATATCATTAAGAGCAGAAATTTTGAAATGGAATTGTAATGATGTTCAGAAAAGATAAGTAGGTAACTCTCTTAATATGTTTTGTACTGCTGTAACAAAGTACCTAAGACTAGGTAATAATATGTAATGCACAAAAATGTATTGGCTCACAGTGCTGGAGACTAAGAAGTCTAACATTAAGGTGTCAGCCCCTGGCGAGGGCCTACTTGATATGTCATCACATGATGGACGATGAGAGGGCAAGAAAGATCAAAAAGGGGCTGATCTCCCACTTTTATAAGGGAACCAAACCCACTCGTGAGTGTGGAGCCCTCAATCCTAATCACCTCCTAAAGCTCCCACCCCTTAATACTGTCACAATGGCAATTAAATTTCAACATCAGTTTTGGAGGGAAAATATTCAAACCGTAGTAGTGATACTGACTACTACCACACAGGGCTTGGGAGGCTACCCTAGCTGTTGCACCCAAGAGAAGAATCTTCTTATGTGATTACCTTTATCATTTTTTGGCTTTATTAAAATACTTTTATTTTACATGTATATTTTTGTCTACCCACCATTTCCATGTCTGACCACTGCTACTACTATGTCCTAGCATAACATTCCATACATACTTAAAACCAAGCAAAGGGTGGAGTTCCATCTCTGAAAACCAAACAGGCATTTTGGACAACACATTCTTGGCAATGGAATCTGGACAACATTTATCAAACATGGTGGGGAAGGTTCTCACTCTGCCTTATAAAAAGGACAGCCAGATATCAACTGTTACAAAAATGAAATCAGATGGAAAATTTTTAACAAATTGTTTAAACTGTTTTCTTAAAGAGACTTCCTCCACTGCCAGAGATCTTGAATAGCCTCTGGTCAGTCATCTGGAAGCAATTCTTCACATAATTCATGAACTTGGCTTCCACTTTAGGAAGAGAACCACCTTTTTCTATACTTGCTTGCATTTTTGCTTTAATGTCTTCTACAGAACTAGGTCCTTTGGGTGTTTTAGGAGTTTTTTCCTGTTTTGAAGGATTCTTGTCCTTTTGATCTTGGTGTTGATGGTTTTGAGTCTTTTCCATTCTGATTTGACTTTTGTGCATTTTTGGCTGGAGTATCTCATATAAATTTCTTCACTGGCGCTTTTTCTTCAGCTTCCTCATCATCAAAATCATCATCATCATCAAAATCATCATCTTCATCAGCAGCAAGTTTTACTTTTTTCTGTGGAACCTTGCTACCACTTCCAGGGGCAGATCGCTTTCCAGATACACTTAACGAGTTTCACATCCTCCTCCTCTTCATCTTCTGACTCTGTATCTTCCTCCCCAGCTACTAAATGCTGTCCACTAACATGCACTGGCCCTGAACCACACTTACGCCGTAAGACCACTGATGGTGTTATTTCAAAGCCCCCAAGGGAAACCATGGGCTGTACAGACATTTTCAAAGCTGCCAATGTTACTTTAATTGGACTGCCTTCGTAACTCATTGCCTCTGCTTCAACAATGTGCAATTTATCCTTTGCACCAGCCCCTAAACTGACCGTTCTTAAACATAACTGTTGCTCATTTTCATTATTATCCACCTTAAAGTGATCATCTTTGTCGGCCTTTAGTTCACAACCAAAAAGATAGTTCTGGGGCCTCAGGGGACTCATGTCCATCATCGTCCATCGGGTGTCAGGACGCACTTAGGTGGGAGAGAAGACAGATGGAGATAAAGGACCACTGCTCAAGAGAACAGCTGTGCAGGACGGAATCACACCAGGGAGATTACCTTTATCTTAGAAAACCTGAACATCTTGTGCAGTTTGACACCTCTCTACATTTCACCTAACCTTTAAAATCGACACATTTATTCAGCAAACTTTTACTTTTGGAGCTGCTGTGTGTCAGGCTCTATGCTAGGTGCTCAGGATATTGAAATTGATACAATCCTAATCTATTCACATATAATCCAAGGTTTGCTGAAATTGATGGACATTTAAACAATTGAAACATTTAAGTGGTATAATTAGCAAATGGACATTTAAGCCATAAAAATAGCATCTAATAGATATAATAGAGGTCAGTACACCATTGACGAGTCAGAGCAGAGGCAACTCAAAGAGTAACTAGCTAGAAGAATTGGGAAAGCTTCACAGAGAGGGCGATATGAAAATAAGGGAGAGAATTGTAAATCCATGAAAATGAGAAAACGTTGAAAAGTGATGGTGTCAGAAAAACTTGTGGTATGATAATGACAAGATGAGAGGAACTCTTGATAAGCATGTGGATGCGTGGAAAGAAGTGGCAAAAAAATAATGCTGAGGACATTTTTTATTTTATTGTTGGTTTTGTTTTGGTTAATTTCATTTTTTAAATCTAGTACGCTAGTGTTCATTTTCCAAACTGTGGATCATAAACTCAGTTTGTGGATCAACACCGGCCTTTGATTTTTAGTGAAACAAAATAGAAAATATCAGCATTCATCACAAATAGATGTTTCATAGATTTTTTTGTTTTAACTGTGAGTGTGTGTGTGTGTGAGTGAGAGAGAGAGAGAGAAAGAGATGGTTTGGATGTTTACCACCTCCTAATCTCATATTGAAATGTGATTTCCAATGTTGGAGTCAGGGCCTGGTAGGTGTGATTGGATCATGTGGGTGGATCCTTCATGAATGATCCCTTTGGTGACATGTTAGTTCATGCTAAGATGTGGTTGTTTAAAAGAGTATGAGACCTCAACCCCCACCTCTTTCGTGCTCTCCCCTTTGCCTTTCACTGTGGTTGTAAACTTCCTGAGGCTGTCACCAGAAGTAGATGCCAGTGACATGCTTCCTGTACAGCCTGCAGAATCATAAGTCAAAAGAAAACCCCTTTTCTTTTTAAAGCACCCAGTTTCAGGTATTTATTTATAGCAATGCAAGAAGGGACTAATACAATTGTATGTGTATGTGTGTGTTGGGTGATTTCTGGTTGAGTGTCACAAGGTTGTAATATGGTGAGTGTAAGGAAGTATAAGTTTTAGAAAATTAAGAAGCCAGTTCAGAAAACTAACACTTTTGGAAAATAGTAGAAAATCAACTTTGCAAGAATATACACAGAAAGATGTAATGCAAGATTTATTTCATTGCGATAATTTATAAAGTTGGTTTGGTGCCTTGCTTTTGCATGGTGTTTTAAAAATTACTGAGAATATGACTTCATGTGATTTTCAAATACTCCCAGCAAGATAGGTAGAAAAGGTATTCTTATAACTCTTAGACAAAAATTTCGGAAAGTTTAAATGCTTTATCCCAAATCATAAAGCTAATAAATGAAGACTCTGGGATTCAAACACCATATTTTTTTACTGTTCATCAGCTAGAAGTTAGAAATGTTGAGCCAAAAACATTAAGTCACTGCTCTGCCTAATAAATCTTGAGGAAACTAATAAAAAGAATAATACCACTGACTACAGTACAAGGTCTTCCTAAGAGACCTTAAATATATTAAGTGATGAAGATGAAACTTCTTTTATTCATAATAATGTTATTTAGTTATGAGTAGAACTCTAATTAAGCTTATTTTATGTTGTCATCAGTAAAGTTGAGACATAACATATTTATTAACATAATTATAGTTTGACCCATAGTGTATTAAAAGAAGGATGTTAAAAGGAGTTGTTATTAGAGATGATGTTAGGGTTGTTGATGATAATAACAGTAGTCATAACATAACAAGGCACTTTATAATTTAAGAAGTGCCTTCAGTTACATTGTTACTCTCATGGTAATCTCCTTTTGATATATAGATTTGGCGGATTCTATATCACTCTAAGACATAGGTTACTGAGGTGATGGAGGAATTTAGCAAGCAGCTTTCAAATGGAGGACATGAGCATTGGATTGTGTATAGCAAGGGCTGATGGTCTCTAAGAAAGCCTCTTGGTTTCCACAGGGCAGAAGCCCTTTGACGATCATAGCCAAGGATTTAGTAATTGCCTCCCTTTCAGAATACCCTCAAGAGAAAACCCCATCATGAGACATGGTTCTCTACAGGCAAAACTGCTTTTCCTTAAAATTTACTGTTCCGTGAATATCAGCCTTCTTTGGCTCATTCAACATAGTTTTCTTAAGTTTCAGGACAGTGCTGCAGACCAAGAGTTTCAACACTGAGCAAAACAACACTACTTGTGCAGCGATCCTATCTCAGTCAGGGAGGCAGATGCCTGCCTTTATGTGAGGGAATAAGGAATCAATCATATTTCCAACACTCAAGAAACCCAGTCTAGTGCAGGGAGAGACAGACACATAAACCTCAAAGTTATGATATAGCATAATAGTTTTAAAATTCCATAATAACTGTGTTTAAAAAGTTTTATAGAAACAGAAGAGATAATGACCTCAGTCTGGAAAAGCCAGCTTGGAGAATGGCAACCAATATTAAGTGGCAAAAGCTTTGGGTTCCCCGGCCTCCAGATGGAGGGTGATAGCATGGGCTAGACAGGTAGGTTAGGAACACTTTGCAAAGGACATTTCATGGTACACAGACAAGTCTGTGTTTTAGCCTATAAACCACAGTTGCAGAATGTGTTTGAGCAAAGGCTTTTGGGGATGAGATTTGCACTTTTCAAGATTTAAGTTTGTTTAGGATACTTATGGTTTGCTATATACTTCCTAGGTTTTTACATTATAATTATGGTTTGAACTTTAAAGGAAAACTGCAGTTTAGCATACTTGAAAGAGTGTAACTTCAAGTCATGATTGGAGACAGATATTTAACAGATTTTGTGATCCTGTGATGCTTATTTTCTTCCCAGACATACCACATGACAATCATTTTTAACCGGTTTATTTCTACTTTAGCATCCATCTGAAGGTGTTGTATATGTTTTCTGCTTGAAAATAGAGCAGTGGGCTGGGCGCGGTGGCTCACGCCTGTAATCCCAGCACTTTGGGAGGCCGAGGCGGGCAGATCACTAGGTCAAGAAATCGAGACCATCCTGGCCAACATGGTGAAACCCCGTCTCTACTAAAAATATGAAAATTAGCCAGGCGTGGTGGTGCATGCCTAGAGTCCCAGCTACTTGGGAGGCTGAGGCAGGAGTATCGCTTGAACCCGAGAGGCGGAGGTTGCAGTGAGCCAAGATCGTGCCACTGCACTCCAGCCTGGTGACAGAGTGAGAGTCTGTCTCAAAAAAAATAAAAAAGGAAATAAAGCAGTGAATGCGATTAAGATGGATTTACTATGATCATAAAGTACTCAGGAGTCTTATTTTAAAAGACAGCATTACTCTAATTAAAAATATAGGGAAGAAACTAATGCTGTTTTGCATATCATTCTCAGCTCTCTCAAAATCAGATACTGAGCTCTTGCTGCCAAAGGAGACTATACTGCATGGTGCTAACCTGCATAAACTTTGAGAGGGTTGAATTGTGCCAAGTAATTCTCTCAATATATAAATTAAACAAATATTTTTTGACCTACTGTGTGACAAGTATTATTCCGGGAAATAAGAGATCCAGCAGTGAAACAAGTATGGCTTCTTATAGAGTTCCCAAAAAGGAAATAAAAGGATATATGTATAGTGATGTCCCTGAATTAAATTTCTCTTTTGAAAATAAAAATTCTATCATAAGCTATAACTGCCAACACTTCAATACTCATTCAAGCAGTTTTCAGGGATTTGTACCTTTTGACTTACGAGAATTTGGAAGTCTAATCGTATCATTGCACTGGAGTCTTAAAGAAACAGATAAGCGAATGACTTTGCCTATATCATTGTTGACTGTACTTACAATCAGAAAGGGGCACAGGACAGATGCCAGGGAATAAGTGGACAGCCCATAAATGGAATGGTAAGAAAGAAGAACTATAGTGGATTTGGAAAGTTCCCTTCAGCATTTTCCCTAGACAATCTTTGGCTGTGTTTGCATGATCAGTATTTCATTCACAGGATATTGAGCTCTTGATATAGTTCTCAAAACCCAAAATGAAATAAGAAGTCTACTCTTTATTTAAATTCAAATTCCAGAGAGTTAAGTAACTTTCCAGGAGGTAATCTAAATATGGCCTCCTGGTTAGGGGGGTGTTTGAATTTGCGTATAAATAGTCTCACCCTTAAAGGAAAACCGCAGATGGTGGTAATGATGTAGTCATAATGTACATCTCCACAATGGTGGAACAAAATATCCACAGTTTTGCTTTCCCCAGTTTCAGTGACCCGTGATCAACTGCTGTCTGAAAATAGGTGAGTACAATACAGTAAGATATTTTAAGAGAGAGAAAGATCACATTCACATGATTTTCATTACAATATATTGTTACAATTGTTCTATTTTTATTCATGAATTTTAATCTCTTAACTGCGCCAAATTTATAAATTAAAATTTATCGTAAATACGTACAGTTTATGTAGGGCTCAGTACTGTCTGCAGTTTCAGACATCCACTGGGAGTCTTGGAATGTATCCCCTACAGATAAGGGGTAAACCACTGTATCCTATTTGTGTGAATGCTACCGGTGTTGTGAGCTCATAACAGTATGACATCAACACTGAACTAATCCAGGATTTGTTAGTGAGAGAGATGTATTTGCAAGGAGTGAGACGTGGTGCCTCATCCAAGCAGAGAAATAATTTTCAAATTTGCCTGACAATAAAAATCACAATGTGAGGTCTCTCTTTAGAGCTGCAAAGTCCAATTCAGTGCCCGCTAGCCACATAAGATACTGAGCTCTTAAAATGTGGCTAGTACTAATTGAGATGGGCACTGAGTATAACACACATGCCAGGGTTTGAATACTTAGAACCAAAAAGGAAGTAAACGCTCATTTATTGCATGTTAAAATTATGGTTTTATTATATTTGATGAAATAAAATATATAATTAAATTGACATCATTTTGCTTTTAAAAATGTGGCTATTAAAAATTTCAAATTATATATGTGTGTGATTACATGTGTTTTCACATATGTAATTGATATGTTACATGTGAAATTGTTACATGTTACATATGTAAAACACGTTACCTAATATGCATATGTATGCCACACATATGTGACATGTTACATGTATAACATGTCACATATGTATTGTTACGTGTTACATATGCGCTTGTATTACACACATGCATAATATGAAATTACGTGTAATTTCAAATTACATATGTGTATATTTTGAAAATTACAAATTACGTATTTTGTTATTATTGCTTTACAAAGTCAAACTTACCCTATTAGGAAAGCATCATGAGTTTTTTATAATTAGTAAACTTTGAGACTTTTGTAGGAGAATAAATAATGCTTATTATAAAAACTGATTGGAAAAGCGAGCTGGAGCAGGGAAGGGAGGAAAAAGGACTAGAGATCACCTTTCTTCCCAGCTCCGCTCCTCTCCGAACCTTTTTTCTTTCCATTCTCTCATCCCAATTCAAAAGTGCAGAGTTCACAGTTGGTGTGCTGATTTAGAAAACGGATATATAAACAGCCTTAAATTTTCTCCAGGCTTTTACAATGAAAAGAAGTTCAATATCAAAAGTAACAATATAATCTGTGGAAAGGTGTAGGGGGCTATGTTTTTGAGGTAGAAACTATAGGTGCTCCTGGCCAAGCGTGGTGGTTCAAGCCTGTAATCCCAGCACTTTGGGAAGCTGGGGCGAGAGTATTGCTTGAGCCCAGAAGTTTGAGTCTAGCCTGGCCAACAGGGTGAAACTCCACCTCTACTAAAAATACACACACACACACACACACACACACACACAAAAGCCTTGCGTGGTGGCGCTTGCTGATAGTCCCAGCTACTCAGGAGGCTGAGGCGGGAAGATTGCTTGAACCTGGGAGGCAGAGGTTGCAGTGAGCTGAGATAGCACCACTGCACTCCAACCTGGGTGACAGAGTAAGACTGTCTCAAAAAAAAAAAAGAAAAGAAAGAAAGTATAGGCACTCCTTATATGCAGCTGCTCACACCCCTCCTCCTTCACACCCTTCCCCCTTCCCCAAAAGTTTGCAAGGGGAAAAATGTGTGGAATTGGCAGTATTTAGTGGCGTGCAACTGTGAGTCATCAGACCGCACATCCTCACTTCTGCTACTGGCTGAATACCCAACAGCACTCAGTGAAAACTAACTCATTTCAAAGGTGAAAACAAGTGAGTTTATGGCCACCAGGGAGTCTTCAAAACTGTCAGTGCTGAAGCAAATGTGGAGGGTGTTCTGTAGTTTGTTCAAGTTGATATTTGTGGTCCAACCCCTAGCTGAACCTACTAATTATTGATATCTGTCTTGATGGTGCCTGAGGAGAAAGGTTCTCAAAGGGAATCAATGTTCAAATTATAGTATGTATCTTGGCCGTGGAAGTTATTGAATTTTAGCCAATACTTGCTACTCTTTCATTTATAGTGTGAGAATGCAGTGTAATGAACCTAACTCTCACTGTCCTGACTTGCCTTTCTCATCGCATTCACAATAAGCACATGTCAATACGTACACACATTTCATATTTCTAAAGTTTACTTTATTTCCTTATTGTACATCACTGTGCTGCTGATGGAAGAGAACAGGAAAAACACTATCGATTGCAAAACTGTTTTGTCTTTGGTGGCTTAGATTTTTTTTTTGTATGATACGTAACATCTTGCATACATAAGGCAACATGAAGCTAAATAGATTTTCATATAGCATGTATTTTTTCCAATTAAATGTTTAATTTTGTTCAGAGTATACTGGGGACATTTTGAATAATAAAGTACAACGAAAATTCCTTATTCTCCCACCTATCAGCAAAGTGAAATTTTATGAAGAAACATAATTTTCAAGTAAACCATAGTGAACTCATGGTAGGTTTTATTTAATACAGTAATTGGAGAGCCGGTAGGAAGACAAAACTGGTTCAGAAGACAATACAAGAAACAAATACTTCTATAATCAGTGAATTTTATTTCTTTATTTCTTTATTATTTCTTTATTATTATTATACTTTAGGTTTTAGGGTACATGTGCGCAATGTGCAGGTTAGTTACATATGTATACATGTGCCATGCTGGTGCGCTGCACCCACTAACTCATCATCTAGCATTAGGTATATGTCCCAGTGCTATCCCTCCCCCCTCCCCCCACCCCACAACAGTCCCTGGTGTGTGATGTTCCCCTTCCTGTGTCCATGTGTTCTCATCGTTCAATTCCCACCTATGAGTGAGAATATGCGGTGTTTGGTTTTTTGTCCTTGCGATAGTTTACTGAGAATGATGATTTCCAATTTCATCCATGTCCCTACAAAGGACATGAACTCATCATTTTTTCTGGCTGCATAGTATTCCATGGTGTATACGTGCCACATAAAGTATTCTGAAATAAGATTAGTGAATAAGATACTAAACGGGTTGATATCCTACAGTCTTTGGGGTTATATCCTCTACTGTATAAAAAGTCATTTACATCATATCAGTTTTCTACAATTTGCATTGAACTTCATAGCGTTGTAACATGTGTGGGCCCAAATTAATAGTAAACAGTAGGAGTTGCTTTACTCTGAAAATATTGAAGATCTTGTGAGGGTGTGAGGAGTTTGTTAGAAAACAACGCTACCATTATTTTGAAACACACACACAATCATTTTTGGTTTTACTTCTAAGTTTTGGGTAATTTTTCTTAATAAAATTATCTTATTATCTTATCCATTTTCTTAATTTCCTTAACCTTTTAAATGTTTCTCCTAGGCACTTTTATTGATTTTTGGAATATAGTTGATATGTGCTGAATTTTTATCATCTAGTTTTAATTCTACTGAAAAATCTAAAAGATGTTCATCAACTACTATATTTCAAATGCATACAACCCCTTTCTTGTTAAAGAAACTGTATGGGAAACACAGTCTCACACTTTCAGGACCTGGTATCATTAAAAGTCTTGACACTGTTAAAATTAAACAATGCCTTTTTTTAAAATCGAAGGATACAAAAGGGCTGTGTTGGTCAAAGGATACAGAATTTCAGTTAGGTAGGAGAGATAAGTTCATGAAATCTTTTGTACGACATAGTGACTATAATTAATAACAATATATTATCGAAAATTACTAAGAGAGTTGATTTTAAGTGTTCTCACCTCAAAAAAATAGTATGTGAGGTAATACATACGTTAATTAGCTCATTTTAGCTATTCCACATTTTGCAATACAACATGTTGTATAATACGTGATATATACAACTTATATTTTCCAATTCAAATAAGTAAAAATAAATGTAAATTATTTGAAATAAATAAAATGTGAAGAACATCCACTTTTCATATGAAACCATGAGATATTTTCTGTTAAAAGATTAAATGTCCAATAAATTTTTGATGTTAACAGAAACAAAAATGTTTAATATTTAAATACATATTTGCATGCTATTGACCACCTGAAGATCACTGCTGGGCTAAGTGAACCAACTATATCTTAAGTCAAAAATACTGAAATTCTTCCCCAAATCCCAAAGCTCATGTAAACATAAACAGAAAATTTCCAAATAATTCTACAGGGAAAATAAGACATACTATTTGATCTGATTGAACAACAGGATGAATATGGTTAATAATGAGTTAATTGTACATTTAAAAATAACTAAAGGAGTGTGATTGGATTGTTTGTAACACAAAGGAGAAATGCTTGAAGGGATGGATACCCCATTCTCCATGATGTGATTATTACGCATTGCATGCCTGTGTCAAAACATCTCATGTACCCTCCAAATATATACTCCTACGGCGTACCCACAAAGATTAAAATAAAAAAGAGAGGGACCCAAAGATAAGCTAATATTTAAGCTTATCATACTTATTAAGATAAGCAATACATACCGAAAGTAATAGCACTTAAAACCAGATGTTGGGGGAGGGTTCTAACTTGTTCATTAAAATTCAAAGTCACCTGTCTTTTTTTTTTTTTTGAGATGGAGTCTCACTCTGTCACCCAGGCTGGAGTGCAGGGGCGCGATCTCTGCTCACTGCAAGCTCTGCCTCCCGGGTTTACGCCATTCTCCTGCCTCAGCCTCCCGAGTAGCTGGGATTACAGGCGCTGGCTACCACGCCCCGCTAATCTTTTTGTATTTTTAGTAGAGACGGGGTTTCGCCGTGTTAGCCAGGATGGTCTCGATCTCCTGACCTCGTGATCTGCCCACCTTGGCCTCCCAAAGTGCTGGCATTACAGGCGTGAGCCACCGTGCCAGGCCACCTGTCTTGTTTTATCATGATCCTGAGAGTATATAAGTATGTGTATAGCTCATCTAAACCCTTTTTCTTTCAACAGGATCACTAGATTGAACATTAGAGATATTTTATAAGAAATAATGAAGACAACTCAGTCGGCACATATATATTGAATGTGGAATCTATAATGATTGTGAAGCCTGAAGCGAACTAAATATTCAGTAATAGGTTCTTTTTTCCATGGTATATCCATTTGAATATATAACATAAATGCCTTACATTTGTTGTAACTATTTAAGGTTTATGTTGTTAGTGTGATGAAATGGCTTGCAAAAGTCAGAAACTCAGAAAAGTTTCAGGCTTATCTCTGGAGCCTGGTTTTCTTTCTTCAAGGTAGAACCACTGTGAAGTAAAAAATTATTTTTATATCTGGAGCCATAATGTAGAAGCTTAAAAGTATTATCCAAGTTGTCATAAGCCTATTATTTCTTTACATTACTGAAGTGAAAGACAGCATTAATGGCTAAATGCCATACTTGGCTATAATTTATATTGTTTAGGACTGGAAATGTGCTGAAATGTACATTCTTTTCCAAAATAGTTTATGTAATATTTGAAACCTGACAAGTAACCTAATGATTTCATGGAATACCGTCAAATATAAATGTGAAGTTTTAAAGACACAGGGAAATATTCAGAATAAACACCCTAACCACAGGCCAGCAGAAGAACTAGACTTGAGAAAATGAATGGGAAGATAGTAACGAATGACTTCTTTGGCAGCCTTATATATATGCTTAGTCTTAAAGACTGTCTTATGGATGCTCTGCACTCTATTTCCAGCAAGTATGGCATTTGGAACAGGACCACACGAGGCAAACTATGAGTTCACATTTCCCACAACTGCACAGATAGAAAGAGGGAACAACGGAATACTCCCTTTCTTCTTAAAACAATAACTTCTGTTGAAGCTCACTGGCTTCTTCTTTTCAGCTGTTAGTTCCTGCTAGTTCCTCCTCCACCTCTTGACCTCTAAGGCAATGGGCTTCAAAATTTCAAGACTGCTTTCTAATTGAAACAAAACTTAGAAGCACATTTCTTCCCCAAAAATGTCCATTTATTTGTAAATCATATATGAATATGACTAAGCATGTAAACATATGCAAAAATAGAAATCAATAAATATAAATGCAAACACAAATAGAAGCATTCACAGTTTTCTTTTGTGTCCCAGTGAGTTGTTCCAAATTCCTCAGAGTTATGTATGTCACAGTTTGAGACTATACCTTCAATCCTAGGGTTTCTGGTTTCGCTCTCCTCCTAGGTGATAGCATCCATTTGTACAGACTTAAATGCCATCTTTAGTTGAATAACTCCTCTATCTCTCCATCTCAGATTTCTCTTGATTCCAAACCTGCTTGTTCACCTCAGCATATGACACAATTCATTGGCTGCCGTACACGCAGCTTTGACATTTTATTTAAAATCTTTCCTCTTCCCCAGCCCTCATCTATTTCACATTTGTATCTTCTTCTTATCTACTTGATTGGTAAGCAGAGTCCACGTGATTCCATCATTTATCTCCCATTTTATGTCTAATCTATAAGCAAGTAATGCAATGCAACTTCTGTCTCCAAAAATTTATTTTGAATTTGCCTTCTCTTCCTCTGCATCTCCCCCATCTTAGGCCAGGTCACCTCTGCCCTCTTGCCAGATTAGGTCGCATTCTCTTACTACTGTTGTTATTCTCTTCCTATTCAATCCTACACCACAGCAAAACGGATCTTCTCAAAATGTCAGCTAGATAAAGGCATTTCTGTGCTTAAGGCCCTCATGGATTTATCTTATTAGGATGATCGCCCAACTCTTTATTGTGGCTTAGAATACAATGAATTACAACGCATAATGAATATATTATATTTCTGTCTTTACCATTTTCTTCTTAAGTCAACCTTTCTCAATCCGTGTAGTATAATCATATTAGTGCTTCTTCACTTTCTAAAACATCTCAGGGCCTTTACACATGTTTCTCTGTTCTTAGACCTAGAATGCTCTTCCTTTTCTCTTTGTGTAGCTAGGTGCTTCTTTCCATTTACGTATCACATGAAATGCAGTCATTCCGTCCTCCTTCCCTCACTACCTCACAAAAAGTTGATGCCTCTGTTAAGCCATTAATGGAATTTTACTCGGCAGTTAATAAAGGAACAACCAATGATAAAAGCAACAATGCGAATGAATCTCAAAAATATTATGCTGAGCAAAAAGTCGTAGACACAAATATGGGTATTTACATGAAGTTAAAGCACAGCAAAACTCAATTATGGTAATAGAATTAAGAAAGTGGTTACCTCTGGGTGAGGGTTGGAATTGAATGGACAGAGGCATTAGTGACTTTTTCGGGGTAATGGAAATGTTGTCTGTTTTGTTCAGGTGGTGAATACATAGATACATTCAATTGTCAAAACACGTCCACCCAAACACGTAGACTTTTGCAGTTTATTATATGCAAATTATGCCTCAATTGAAAAAAGTTTGTTTTCAAAATTATATCAACAGTTGAAATTCTTTTACAGATTTGATTCAAATGAGATTAATTCTGTATCCATCATTGATGTATGATAGTTTTGTATTTAGTTAAGGTTATTGGAGATAATTGAAAGTTATACTCACAAGAAGGCTGCATAATATGAAGTTTATCTGCCTTGATCTTTAATAGCTTTTGCGATTTCAACTTCTTCACAGCTCTGTAAGAAGGCAGTGTGGCATGTTGAAGCAAGCGTGTGTTTTAGAGTAACACAGGGCTGGTATACAACCCCATGTCTACCAATTATCAATGATGTGGGTATGTTGCTGGATCTCAGTAATCTTCCACTGTAAAATGGAATGTAACACCTGACTCACAAAGCAAAGGTATTTACATTATGTAATATAATTCCTGCGATCCTGGGACCTCCCTTAATCCCATCCAAAGATGTCAGGTTAAAGACCCCATCACAGACTAGAACAAGTTGGGATGTCAAAATGAATAAATATTAATCGAGGGGCCTATTGTGATTGACCACCACGCGGTAGGCACTCTCTAATATCTGCCGTCTCCCTCCTTTTTGGGGGAAACATTCTAAATGTGCAAAAAATAAAGGGTTATTTGCTTTCTGGCACTTGGGATCGATTTATTGAGGATATGTTAGCAGAAAAGCAAAGGTGAAACACTAAAAGCACCATTAATACACAGGCAGAGGTGAAGCCATAAAGCCTTTATTTTTTAAATTAATGCACAAAATTTAAGAGGTATGTTAGAAAGAACATCCAATCTCTGAAAGGATATACAAAAGACATTCATAAAATTACATTGGCATATTTTCATAATGTTCAAAATATTGTTTTAATTAGTGTATTATGAGTTTCTTCATGTGTCTGTGTGTTATGTTATATTAATCTTTTCTTGCATTGCTATAAAGAAATACCTGAGACTGGGTAATGGATGAGAAAAGACACTTACTTGGCTCACAGTTCTGCAGGCTGTACCAGAAGCACAGCAGCATCTCCTTCTGGGGAGGCTTCAGGGAGCTTCCAATCGTGGCAGAAGGCAGAATGGGAGCAGGCACATCACCTGGCTAGAGTAGGAGCAAGACAGACAGAATGAAGTACCACACACATGTAAACAGCCAGATCTCAGAGAACTCACTCATCATCATGAGGATTGGCACCAAGAGGATGGTGTTAAACCATTCATGAGAAATCCACTCACATGATGCAGTCACCTCCCACCAGACCCCACCTCCAACACTGGGAATTACATTTCAAGATGAGATTTGGGCGGGGACACATATCCAAACGATATCCGTGTTGAATCAGAAAAATAAAAGTTAACAGTAACAGTGATTTTACCTTGTAGACCTTTGCTAATGGCTCAAATCTAGCTCCATTCCGAGAACAGCCTGCGGTACACATTTTGAAAGATAGTTGATTAATATGATAGAAGCTTTATCTGTAGTCCTTAAGGCCATTATGGTTTACATATATGAGTAAATATTCCAAAGTAGCCATGCCAGTTAACATATATCCAGAGTCTAAAGGCCACTGGACAACAAAAGTAAAAGATACATAGCAATTATTACTTTATATCACAGTAATTCTTGTATATTTTAAATGGATATTTACATTTGAGGACATCCATTTAAGAGTTAGGTACATGTCTCCTAAATTTAAGTAATATTTTCTTAAATTTTTGGCTGCAGCAATTACACATAGGTAGAAATGAAGTCTGAATTGAGTTGGGGGTCTTTGCAATACTCTCTCTGTTCATTGGCTATTTTGACATTGCCGAGAGATGTGGTTAGCCATTCTTTTTCATTTCATATTGGCAACCTATAGAGCAATTAAGCCTTCTCCCCTTAACTAGATGTATGTTTTATTCATTTCTGGATATTTATGGCTGACTTTGAATCCTAGCCTGTGGTAGGAAGCATGGTGTCAGAAGGAACTATGAGTTAAGACTGTGCATACTTGGCTTTGAGTCTTGGGTATCATACCTCCCTCATAGAGTGAGGGAACCAGGGATTCTTCTTGAGGCCCAGACCGTGCATCCATGTTAAGAACACCTGTGCAATCTTGCTTCCTGATATTCAAGGTGAAAATACATGTTTGGGTCATTGTGAGGATTATGTGAGATGATAACTTTTAAATATAGGCCCCCTTATTATATGCCCTCATAGTTTCAGGCAACACTTGTCATATTTGTAACCTCAGTTTTAACTGTAATGTTTCCATCAATGTCCCTCTTACCTGGTACAGGGGCTCTTCACATTCTTGGATTACACATCTGTGAATTCAACCATGCATCAAAAATATTCAGAAAAACAATGAATGCCTACCTCTGTACTGATGATTTATAGGTGTTTTTCTTGTCATTATTCCCTAAACAATGCAATGTAATAAGTATTTATATAGCATTTACATTGTATTAAGTATTATAAGTAATCTAGAGATGTTTTAAAGTATATAGGAGGATGTGCATAGGTTGTATGGAAATATTACATCATTTTATATGTCACTTGAACATTTGTGGATTTGCTATCCGTGGGGATCCTGGAACCAATTCCCCATGGATACTGAGGGACAATTGTATTATGAGCAGCAAGAGGGAAAGGAATCTGTCTATTTTGCCCAAAATTGTGTTCCCAGGACCTAGCATAGCTCCTGGCAAAGAATATTCAACAAATATACGTTGAGGAAAGAATAGAAGGAACCATATCCCCTTATTCTCACTGTTCCTTCATGTAATGAATAAACAGTCAAATCTTACAAGAGATTTTAAACTAGTCAGAGAAAAGTTGGAAGTTAGTTAGTTGTTCATACATTGACAAGCCTCGATGCTGTGTCATCTAGGTAATGAAAGATCTAGGGAAATTTAGCAGGGAGAAGAAGAGAGATGATAGTTGTCTTCAAATGTTTGCAGGACTGTTATGGACACAAAAATTTAAACTTGTGCTGAATAATTCCAAGAGGTACACAGTCTCTCGATAGAAGCTAAAGTGGGGGGTGACATTTGACTCAATAAAAAGCCATCTAAATATCAGAACTTCCAAAAGCAGGAACTGGTGCCTCAATTAATAGTGTGTTTTCTAGCACTTATGATACCTGATAATAGGCAAGATAATGAAAAATTGGGACCTGGGAGTCACACATGTGAATTTATGTATCAGTTGGGTGATTCGGAGAGGTGACCTTAAAGTCCTGTTGTGTTCTAAGAGTCTGTGATTCTGAGTCTTATTTCCCAACAAGAGAGATACAGAGCAGAAAGTGGGATTGGGAGAAATAGGATAAAGATATCAGGAAATCCTAAAGGTAAGAAAAGCAAGGCAGACCTGAAGCTAACTCTGTACTTCAGGTGCTTGCCTAGAGCCAGCCCTACCTACTTAGAGAATGTTGAAGAGCCAGTTAAAAATCTTTAACACAGATGTAAAACAAAACTATCAAAACCTGAAGATTTCGAATGTTGTAACCTACTCGTCAGTTGAACTTTTTTCATAAATACTTCAGTAAATAGGCATAAATTTATTTTTTAATGATAGAAAAATCTCTTAAAGAACTTACAACTGTGGATAAAAGCACCACCATAAAAATCTTGTGGTGAAATATATATATATATATAATTTTAAATATGGTTAGCTAGAATATGACAACAATGTTTATTAAACACAGAGACTCTTGACAGTCCCATGTATACACTATAAAACTTTAAGTTATCCACTGTTCACTCACTAAGCTTATACTTAATGAGTGTCTGCTGTGTCACTTATTGCAGAAGGCACAGGCGGTATAGCATTGCACAAAACATATGTGGTCTCTGATGGAGTTTTTCAGTCTAGTGGTGAAAGCAGTGAATGGGTGTACAGATGTTAAATAACTGTACAATTAGTTGCATGTGTAAACTTCAAAGTTCAGACGATGACAATTGATCTACGGCAATGTTTCTCAATCTCTGACGTTTTGAGCCAAATAAATCTTTGTTGTGGTGGACTGCCCTGTCCACTATAGGATGTTTGGCATCACAACTGACCTCTGCCCATTAGATGCCAATAGTACTCTCTTCTTTAATCACAAATTTGTGCCAGACATTTCCAAATGTCCCTTGGAGAACAAAATCATCCCTAGTTGAAAATCACTGGTCCAGGGGGAGGTCTTTATGAGGAAGTAACATCTAAGAAAGCTGGTATGTTTACATATAGCTACAGGCTATTAAACATGTATACATATGTAATAAACCTGCACGTTGTGCACATGTACCCTAGAACTTAAAGTATAATGAAAAAAAACATGTACCAAAACGATACAGTATGATAAGTGCTATGGGACCAAAGATGAAAGGGTTCTACTGCACAAGTATGAAGTCATAGTTAGGCTTTTGGGGTCAAAATTTTGGTGAATATATTTGCCACCCAAGTGACCTTTGCCAAGTGACTTAGTTTATTCATGCCTCAGTTTTATCCAATGTGAAATGGGGCTGGAAAGTCCCATGTACTTCCTAATAACTTTGAGGAAATGATATTTGGTTATATAGGAAAAAAAAATCCTAGAAGTATGCCTGCTGCGTAGTAAAAGGAAGGAGAAGGATAAAAAGAAATCTGCATTTTTTCTTCTGTAATGGGGCAGGTAGTAAATATTTTAAGTTTTGTGGGCCAAATAGTCTGTGTCACATTTACTTGATTCTGCAGTTGTGGCATTGAAAGCAGCTATGGACAATACTTAAATTAGTGAGTGTGCCTGTGCTTTCAATAAAACTTTATAAATACAAAGTTTGCAAAACAAAGTTTTTTTTTGTTTTTTGTTTTTTTTTTTGTAGTTTGCTGACACCCTAGTAAAGAAGCACCATTGTCAACATTGAAAATTATCAAATTTTTATTTTTCAAAGTTTTCAAATTTGCTTTGCTTGGTCTATCTCATGAAATAAGTCAAAAGTAGCAAGACCTCCACCTCTAAAATAATAATAATAATGATAACCTCAAAAGGAAAAAAGAAATATTTTTAAAGAAGAAAAATTATTGTTACATAGGATTATTGTGCACTGCGAAAACCTAGGAGACTCAATTTTAAAATCTGTGAATTAATTTTAAAAATACTTTATGAATAGATACAGTATAAAAAGCTCAATAGCTTTTATTCATATTAATGACTATAAATGCAAATGGAAATATTTCATTCACCCTGATGACAATGTATAAATTAAGGAGGAATAAAAATTGTAGACCCTATAGGTGAAAAGCATAAAAATATACATAAGAAAAAGCAAAAATTGACTACGTAGGATTGTTTTAGGATTTAAGTGCAATACCTGCCAAATTAACATATGAATTTAATACATTTTTAATCAGAATGCTTTTGATGTGTCTGGGGGCAATATAATTTCAAAGGAAATAGGCAATGATGTAATTTAAAGTTTATATAGAAGGAAATTGTGTGTGTGTGTTTGTGTGTATAAATTGGAGATAACTTTATTAATAAGCATATTATGGCAGCAAGTTACACTTCCAGATTTCTACTATACTTTGAAATAATTGTGATCAAAACCATAGTGTGCTGGCATAAGGCTAGAGAAATGGGTTAGTGGTTTAAAAGTGAGAGTCCAGGAAAACATCCAAATAAGATAGGATATTTTAGTTCTGTGTGGATAGCCTATTTCACTTAATAAATAGTGTCTCATAATTGACTATTCATGTACCTATTAGTTTAACTATAGACCAGAAAAAAAGTCCTACTAGATTAAGGAGTTAACTATAAATATAAATTCATATAAACAATAAAGGAAAATGTAGTACTTTATAAGCTTCATGAGAGACAGGGTTTTGGTAAGTCAGGAAGCCTGGAAGACTTAAAACATAAAATTGGCAGACCGAATTAACTGATAGTTTAAAGCTTCCATAGAGCAAAATAAATCATAAACCAAGTTTTAAAATATATAATGGATTTAGAGAAGGTATTTACAAAAATATATGACTAATGGAGGTTAATAATAACAATATTTAAGAAGGATATGAAATGGCATTTTACTGTAAAGGTCAAACAAATGACCTATAAGCATAATAAATCATATTAATCTCCACTAGTAATAACTACACACAGTTACATAATATAGATGTTATGCCTGCATTCATTTGATTTACTTTATCTGTCTTTTGGCAGAACTATTTGTCACCAAGTAAAAAATTCTATATCATTACCAGAAAGGTATATTATTATATTTATTATGTTGCAATTGTAAAAGAAATAACAGCTTGTCAATTGTTTACAAATCCTATAGGACATTTACTGAAATACATTTACATTTTGTGGCAAACTTAGATTTAAATATCGTGTTCGTGCTTTGTTTTAGGCCGTTTTCGCATCTTTTCTCCAGGAATTTGATTGTGCTTGATTGAAAGCTAAAAAGACAAAAAATAATAATTCTGGTTTTGGTTTAAAAATTTAGGTTAGGGGTTAAAAAGTTGTACATTGTCTTCTATAAAAAAAAGTTTTCTTTGTTTCTTGGAGGCTTTATATTAAATGGATTTTTAATTCATAGACAGCATATTGTGATTAAATTTCCCCATGAGCTTCACATTTTGTTTTAATAGCAGAAACTAACTTGGTTGCAGTTACTGCCCTTCCAAGAACAGTGTTCTGGAATAATTTTGACATACATATGTATCTCTTTTTAAAACGTGTGTTAATCTTTTCATAAAGAAAGTTTTCCCAGCTGTGTCACCTGTGACTCCAACTTTCTGGGGGGACAGGGGTATGAGATGTTGGAAGGGAATGGGTTGAAGAAATAAAGTGCAAAAGATGTAACGCTTTCGTGTGATAGAAATGTATTCAGTGACCCTGAATGACATTCCTACTCTTGTCCCTTCATTTTTCCCACAAGTATGGTCTGGTCAATTATAAAAATTGGCATTTGCAGTGGGCTCTTCTGTAAAAGATGCTAAATCAGAAATGATTTATTTTAGAAAAAGAGATGATATAAACATATATATCCCCTGTCTCGGAAGTATGAAGGTTGAAAAGCAAGGAGATGATCTTCAAAGTGTCTAAAATATTGATTTCTAACATCGTTTTATGAAAGTGCTTCAGATTATTTTTTTCTTGGATGGCCCTTATGCTTTGGTCAGTTGATGCTAAAATCTGAACTTCTTTGTTTTTAAAAAAAAACTTTTAATTTTGAAAAAGAAAGTTCATAGTGCTGTCTAATTCTTTTTAGATAGTCATTAATGAAAATGTAAGAGTCATTCTGAGAACCAAATCTGCTGATATGTTCCGTTAAATTACAAGTTTTATGTGTATTTGCTTTGCTTTTATACAATGAATCTTCTTTACTCTCTTCCCCACCTGCCAGAAATTGCCCCACTCAGCATTCATAAGAGGTCCATTTTCAGTCGCTATATTTATTTCAGAAGCAAAGATATCGTATATTCAAATTTTAGTTACTTTCCAATATCAAACTAATAACTCACACAAATAAATCAAACTATAGCAAAACAGCAGTCTAGCATTCAAGAAAACCTCCCCAATGCACATATTTCAAGCTGTAGATATTTATGTATCATCCACCATGCTGAAATAATTTACATGTTCAAATCAAATGGAAAACTAGAATCAAAATTGTTGATTACTTCTTATCAGGGCATTTTATTATATTTAAGAAAAATACAAATTAAATCATTTTCAGGAAGCAATCCTTCTGGCTAAGATTTTTTAGCATAATGCTTAAAGTTAACTGTTGATCTTTAACTATAAATTAAAAGGTGGAATAAAAATGGAGAATCAATCAGGCGGTCCATTTTGCATCAGGTGAAATATATAAAGCATAAAACAGCGAGTTAAACTTCCTAACAAAATTGAATTACAGTGAGTAAAAGTGACAGGACAAATGCATTAAGAAAAGATGGACTGAAATGGATAGAGTAGAATATATGCATCTATAAAACACAGTCATATATAATGCGCTCATTTTTTTTCTTATGAGTGTGAGAGTAATGGAAGAAAACAACAATAATAACAAAACCAGTGTGATGTGTCAGATTTCACCTTTTAATTAAAAAATTATTCACCTCAGAGGGGAGTTTTCTTTCTTGGGTTAGCTCAATCATGTCAGATCTTGTTCATTTAAAAGGTCAGTTTACTTTCCTTCTGAGGTTTTTGTTTGGGAAAAAGAAAAGAAAATAGATTTTCACTGGTATCCTGGGTAGAATTAATTGTTTATCGCTGCGTTTGAAGATCTCTCAGAGGCAGAAAAAGGGTAACCGTGCAACCCTTTCGTCCTTCTGGATCGCAAAATGAAGCAATATATTCTGCTACATGAAATGCGAAATTAAGACTGTGATGCAACATGATAAACAACACAAATTTTGGGGTGTCTCTGTGCTATACATGATTGAATTTTTCCATGCTATACACTTTTTGGATGTGTCTTTGCTATTTATTCAGTTTTTTTTACAAAAAAAGTTTTTCTAGACTAGATTGCCCTCTCTACTTTGCATCGTTTTTGAACAAAGGACTTTCAAGACTGATAAGCTCAAATGTATCATTTATTTTATTCAAGCAGCATTCATTTTTTCTTTAGAAGTATAATTTGTAGATATTTTCACACAGAAAACTTGCAACACTGCTCATGATAGGCACTTGTTATATATTTGTTGAAAGACTATATGGATAATGATTCTAACTTTGACTTTTCCAGTTTTGCCTTCACTTTAGAATTAAGCAGAGAATCAAATCCATATTCCTGGGGGCGATGCTTGGACAACAGTATTTCTTTAACGATCTTTGTGTGAGTCGAAGGTGCAGCCAGACTGGGAATTATTGTGAAGAAACAGATTCAGGAAGGTAGGGATAGAACTGATGCTGAAACCTTGCCAATTCTAGAAATAATTTATATTCTTCTGAAGGTGTATAAGTTGTTAAATACCCATCCATCTTATTAAGGGATGTATTTTCAATAAAATTTTATTTTTATGTTTATCAAATTTTATAATATACATATATTGTTTTGGTCAATTGCACGTTAATAATTGTAACAATACCTCAATTGAAAAGGTTTGTTTTTTACATTTAGGACTTACAGTAACAGAAAAAAACACTCATTGTATATACATACTGTTTAAGAAAAGTATAATAGGGGATCAATAAGATTTTTCAGGCATAAACATATATCTTAGTTTTAAAATATCGATATTTACAATGTCCCTCAAATTGTATTATTTTCAGTCATTTAAGAATAAAAAGTACATTTTGAATGCAGATTTTAAATCTGCAAGGGTTGACTCATTTTTCAAGAGTCTTTTTAGGGGATACATAAGCAAGAATGTTTGGAGTTCCCTGATCAGTATCTTTAAGAGAAGGTATTTGTTGGTAGTTCCTAGCAAATTCCAACAGCCTGATGCTACTTAAAAGATAATAGTAATTATTTTAAATAATGCTTCTGATAAAAAAACATTAATGCACACTCAGTTTAAAAAGATATTTAAACATTTGTAGTTTGGGAACTCATCATACAAGTACAGTCTGTAAATGAAGCTCTTAGTTTGCAAATATCAGAGATAAACTATTAAAATGCAGAAACTGAAATTGCCGTGATATATGCATAAATTATTGTCATCTCCATCTTGTCAGTAAGAGTATTTTTTAGATTCTATGTATGTATACATATATATATATATTTGTGTAGCTGTGCATGTGTGTATTTGGACTAATGGGTCAAAGGACAGTACTCACCCAATTCAGTAATTAAAGAAAACATAATTTTGAGAATTAGCTTTATGGTAATTGTTTGACTTAAATGAGTAGATCAGAAGAATAAGGGCTTTCCCTTATTTAAACAAGCTTCATTTTTTTATCCAAACATTTACTTAGCTGATTAAGCTTCACTTGTTTATTTTCTTCAAAGCATTCATTCAGGTGGGTACTGAGTAAACTGAAATATCACACCAGGGAACTTCAACACCATCCAAGTCTTAAAGGCTTCACTTGTTCACAGTTGGCATTTAGTGAGTGTCTAGGCTACTGATAATATTGTGAGTAAGTTGGCAGGGTTCATAAGAAATGATAAAATACAGTTCTTGAAAATGTTATGGTTTGAGGATAAGATCTATGTTTGGAATTAGACTGACTTGGATTCAAACTCCGGCTGTACCTTTGGGACAAGTTGTTCAGAAACTCTAGCCTATGTTTTTTTTTTCTGCAAAATGATCCTCTTTTCCAGGATTCTTGTAGAGATTCAAAGATACGTGAATGTTTAGAAAAAGAATAGACTTTTGATAATTGTTCATTCCCTTACTTGCCCCAATTAGACTTGTAAGACTGGGAAGAAAGCTACACAAAAGATTGAACAAATTATAGCTGACAGACCATAGCAAAAGATACAGGGCAATACTTAAAGGGGAAAACTACACATTAAATTATTTTAAACCATTAAATATCACTAACTTTTGTCAGATATTACAACCAAACACCACTCGAATGAAAGTAAACTGAATAAAATGCCTGTTTTTTTCTGTTTACTGATGTTTGAATTTGCTTCATTCATTTATTGGAAGATATAAAATGTGTTAGACACTGTGTTAGGTGCTGAGTATATAAAAAATCTTATTAATACAATTTAAACACATATACACATATATATGGCTATAACAATTGATGCCATATGTGTACTGTTTATATGCATATACATTATTTCACAGACCTGGAGGGAGGGGGATGTGGAGTCTTACCAGAACCATAGGAATCTTCTCACATCAACATTTCCTTTTGAAGTTTGCTCGTGAGGCACCATCCAGATAATACTACAAACTGCAATGTGGCTTGAGAAGATGTTAGATGTTTTATTACACATAATAAGGCTGTAAAGTACTTCTGTATTTAGATAGAGGTATATAATACAATATGTATATAAAATTACATATCCAATAAAATCTTGTGTTAAATAAGGACTAGCTTCCATGATAATACAGTCTAAAGGCTTTTCATTTGGTGTTATAGAAATTATGTGAAATGTGTTTCCTGGAGTAGAATTATTAGCATTTCAGTTCTCTGACAGTGGAAGAAAAGCTAGAGGGAGAGGTGAACAAGAGAGGGAGTATAATGGACAAAGTTTTGCTGGAAGCCAAACCACCACTTCATATTTCAAATCTGACAGGCCTCCCATTTTAGGTGTGCTGTCATTGAAGCTTTCAGCTGCACCTTGCCTGTGGCTAGGCTATTTTCAAAGATTAAAATGCTAAACTGGAAATTAAATGCAACTTAATTCCCAATTTAAATTTCCATTATTTTTGAAAAGTAAAAGATTAAAAGAAGTGTATAATTGCAGTTCTGGTGGAAGAGGTAATTATAGGAAAGGTGGGATGTATTTCAAGTGGGGGATATAGCTTACTGCAGCAGAGAGGAATCTAAGCTATCATTCTTTTGAAATTGGTCTGGAAATATATTTTCACATAGAAAATATACTATATTTTTAGGAATTTCCTTGTCATGTTACTGTATCCTTTTCTGTTAGAACATAAATTCTGAATTCCCTATTCCACTTTAGATCTGCCTCCTATTATAATAGCTCTTCTGAAGTTATCAAAAAATAATGAGATATACAATATTCCATATATGTCAAAGCAATTATTTTTAGGTTAAGTAATAAACCAATGACCTTTAACCCAGTAATATTCTGGGTTGTTTATTAAAAAAACCATATTCAAGTAATATTGTCTTTCCACTTAAGCAACTGAAAAAATACACAATACTTAAAATTTGGTTAATTAAATACCTACTGCAGACAAAAGGATTTTCTGTTTTCAAGTTATCTTAGCAAGCTGAGCAGAAAGCAATGATATATCCAATCAGAATGTCCATGGAAGCTTTGCTACATTTTCAAAAAGTTCTCATCAGGCAACTTTTAAAATGCCTACTCTGAAAATGGTCCAGGTTAAAGAAAAACAGCTTCCTTGTCAGATAGCAGTATTGCTTGGTCATGTTTCTTCCTAGCACAAAAAAGTACCTGCTCTTCTCTGAGTACCTACACTCTAAGGACTATGGCTTACATAAAACAGCATGGGTTAGGGCAGTTTCCAGCACACTGCTCACTCTCGAAAACGTATGATGCAGGTGAGAGTAATGTTTTTGTTTGAATCTGCTTTCATTCGTGGAAGATGAAACTACTTGCAAAGATCTGTACTTTAGCTATTATGAGTAACAAAAGACTCCTAAAATATTGCACACATTGTGGGGATGGAGAACCATCATCCTGGGATTTGATGGATCCTATGGTTTGGCTTTGTGTCCCCACCCAAATCTCATTTTGAATGGTAATCCCCATGATCCCCACATGTCAAGGGAGAGACCAGGCGGAGGTAATTGAATCATGGGGGCAATTTCCCCCATGCTGTTCTCGTGATAGTGAGTGAGTTCTCACGAGATCTGATGGTTTTATAAGGGGCTCTTCCTGTTTCACTGGGCACTTCTTCCTGCCACCTGTGAAGAAGGTGGCTTGCTCCTTCTCACCTTATGCCATGATGGTAAGCTTCCTGAGGCCTCCCCAGCCATGCTGAACTGTGAGTCAATTAAACCTTTTCTTTTATAAATTACCCAGTCTCAGGCAGTTCTTTATAGCAGTATGAAAATGGACTAATATAGACACGTCTCTCAGAAGTCACAGTGATGCTTGAACAGATCCAGAGCTCCTTCTTCAGGAAGGTCCCAACTCATTCTGAAGGATCTCTCCAGGCCCACCTCTCTCTGTAGACGGGAAAGGTTTTACTTTGAGCACTAGCACCTGCCAGAATTCTCAATTTTCCTAACAGTGTGTTTAATAAGCACCTACTCATTTAGTATCCAAACCAGGTCTGTATTTCTCAATTAGAGCTCACCAGGCTTTCATCATAAAGTAGAGCATCAAATTGTCTGCAATCCCATTCCTATCAAAAACCTAGAAGGAGGTAATATTTCAGAGTAATACTATAACCAGATGACCACATCTAAGAAACTGCTGACCCTACAACGTAACCTTCTGTCCATTTTTCCCTTTGGAAAGTCTAGGATCTTTTCTTATACCAGCAAGTTACAAGCCTGGACTACATTAACTTGCTTTCCCCAGAATAAAACACCGTGAGTTCTGTTTTCATATTAAGCACTTAGTCTCCATCAGACATCAATCAAGAAAAAATCATTAAAAATCACGTTTTATATTTGATGTATATTTCTCAATAATCCTATGTGTTAGTTCATTTTCCTACTGCTATGAAGAAATACCCAAGACTGGGTAATTTATAAATAAAAAGAGGCTTAATGGACTCACAGTCTCACATGGCTAGGGAGGCCTCACAATCATCGTGGAAGGTGAAGGAGTAGCAAACGCATGGCTTACATGGTGGCAGGCAAGAGCGTGTGCAGGAAAATTGCCCTTTATAAAACCATCAGATCTCCTGAGACTTATTCACTGCCATAAGAACGGCACAAGTATTTAGCTCCCTCAGCACAGAACCATCCCCATGATTCAATTACCTCCCACCAGGTCACTCATGACACATGGGATTATGGGAGCTACAATTCAAGATGAGATTTGGATGGGGACACAGCCAAACCATATCATCCGATTTGGATGATCAATATTATCAATGTATGCTCCTCTGAGGGGGCATCCTTTTTAACATTTAACTCCAGGACAAAAGTTTATTTCTTTGTAAGGACAGTGTTTATTTCTTATGGCCCTATTTTCTCCTAAGATCCAGGCACCAAAATGGCCATCTATCATTGACTTAACTCCTGAATTTTGCTTAGAGTAACAGATTTAGTGAATCTAAATATTTTCTGGCTGTGTAATGTTCATTTATACATGTTCAAGTTACCTTTGATTCATGTGACAGTTTGTGCCAAAACACACTCATTATCAGAACTCAGATCATTACCTTGGCTCTTGTTTTTGTTACTAAAGGAAAAAAAAACAGTTACTCAAAAAGAAAATTCTGATACCTAGGAAGACCATTATACCTCACTCTTTTCTTTATCTCATCAGCACATCCAATATTATAAAAGAACTTACAAAGTAAAAAGAAAGGTGTTCTGTAGATGTAGTGCCTGGCTTGTATGGTTGCTTAAGTGAATACAGCTAAAAATATTTTATGGCTAGTGGCCAAAACAGTCTGGCACCAGACAAAATAAGAATATTTAAAATTATGTTTTCGAGTTACTTTAAGAGGAAGGGAGAGAGAGATGTAGGCAGGAGGAGGAGGAGCAGGAGGAGAGATAGAGAGAGAAGAGTTTCTGGGGTTTCTATGGAAGGGCTAAGAATATGTAGAAAATAGTTTACAAAGAAATATGGTCCAAGAATCGTGTGTACACACACTCAGACACACAGACTCACAGACACACAAATACACACATACCCTGGAATATTTTTCAGCCTTAAAAAGGAGAAGATCTGTCATTTGCCCCAACATGGATGGACCTGGAGGACCTTATGCTAAATGAAATAAGCCAGACCAAGAAAGAAAAATATTGTATGATCTCACTTATATATGGAATCGTTTTTTTAAAAAAGGTCAAATATATACAGATAGTGAATAAAACAGTGGTTACTAGGGTCAGGGTAGCCGGGAGGAAATGGGGCAATGTAGGTCATAGGATACAAATTAGTAAAATGTATTAATATATTAAAAGATATAATATCCATCATGAGGACTATAGTTAATAATAGTGTGTATTCAAGATTTTTGCTAAATGAATAATAGATTATAGCTGTTCTTGCCACAGAGTGAAAAATGGGTAACTGTGAAATGATAGATGTGATAATGTTCTCCACGATGGTAACTGTTTTACACTATATATATAAATATCTATGTATCTTATACCATTATGTGGTATCCCTTAAATATATACAATAAAATTTATTTTACAAACACATACTAGGAATGCATATTCTGATTTTTAACAATAGTTAACCTCGTTAATATATTTCACACTATCATTTCTAGTGGACATGAAAAGTAATTTATTGACTTTAGTTGTAAAAAAAAAAAAAAAAATGGTCTTGAGACTTTTGGGTCAGAGAATGTTCTGGCCATAAGGTAGATTTCTACTTGCCTACTAGATATCTTAACTTCGATTTCCTGAACATCCCATCACTTCAGAATCTCTCAATCCTTTCTAACATCCGCAACATTGTTTTTCTGTCTGCATTTCTTATATTGACTGGTGGATTTATAATTCACTTTCTCTGAAAAACCCTGCAGTTATCATATATCCCTACCCATTCTGGCTCTTTATTGCCCAAATTTCTACCAAAATCCTGTCAGCACAGCCTCTGAAATATTTCTCAAAGCATTTATAATCTGGCTCTCATCAACGTTTTCAACACTCTCTTTTATCATTCCACTATTTTACATCATTTCATTTTCATTTTTACCACAATCACTCATCCAACAAATAAGTATTTAGCTCCCTCAGTAATTAGTATTATTATTATTAATTATAACTAGATGCTGAGGATAAAAAAGTGAACATGACAGACATAATCCCAGCAGGGATATCAGACTTTATGCAAGTAATCAACCATGATGGATCTCATGAGAGTCTGAGAGAGAGAGAGAGAGAGAGAGAGAGAGAGAGAGAGAAATGGGAACCACTGGTGTCCGAGTTAGAAATATGAATTAGTATCTGGGTCAGAAAAAGCTTCTGTGAAGAAGTGATATAGACATGGCCACACAAAACTACCGTGAAGGTGGTGGAAATTTTTCTATGCAGAGTACCACATTTAAAGTGCTAAGCCTGAGAGTGTCAGAGATAAAGGAACGGAAAGAATGTGACAGCGGATTATGTTTGGAAGAAAGATGTTCAAGAGACCAAGCTAAAGAGGAGACGGGGCCAGAACCTGGAGGGTCTTTTGGATCCTGTTGGAAGTTTTTTCTCTGCCCAGAAGGGCTTTGTCACGTGGTTGTCAGGAAAGGGTCATGATTAGAGCTGTGATTCAGAGACTTCTTTTGCTGAAGTGTGGAGAATGGTTCAGAGAGAAGCAAATCTGAATGGACAAAAGAGGTTATTATTGTAATCTTGGCAAGAAGTGATGGTGGTCTTGACTAAAATAGTTCTAGTGAGAATGTGACAACAAATCTGAGAGAAATACAGGAGACGTAATTGACAGGGGTTAGTGTTAAGTTGAACGATTGTAGAGTTGAGTTTGAGGAAAGAGTCATATATCATTCCAGTTTCTGATGTCATACACCTCTGGAGATAACACTGCCATTTCTTTTGAAATGGGAAAATAATAAGTGATCAGTAAATATGTATTGGGTAAAATAACGAATGGTTAAATGCATAAAGGGAGAGGAAAAGAGTTGCAGAGAAAGAGAGTAAACGTATTTTGGATGCATTAATTTTGAGATACCTTTGAAAAATCCAAGTGAGGGGTTGGGTAGTCAGAGAAATGAATGTGGATGTCAGGACGAAAGGTGACCATGATGAACTGTATGTCTTCCTCTAAGCATGTCATACAGCTTCATGTCACAAGTGACTCACTTCATGTCACAAGTGACTCACAAGGTCACTTGTGACAAGCATTTGCCTGGTGCTTCATCCCTAACCTCCCTTTCTATACTCAGCTAAAATGTCACCTACAATACTTCTTCCTTGACTCCACCATCCCCACTTTACTGATATGAATACATTTTAATAGAATGATATCATAATGCTTAGTTTGTAAACCTAATGTTCCTCAAGTGGTATAATCATCTGATTTGTATGTGATCATCAACCCAACCATATTAGGAGCACCTTGAAGGTAGAAGATTTAGGTTCGTGCTTAACACCACATCTGGACCACTGTGGATTTAACTTTCTACAATGATTGTATTCATTAATATATTGAGTCCCCACTATTTTCCAAGTAATATCCTGCACACTACATACAAGGAAGCATAGGTCCCGTGTGCTCATGAAACTGTAATTTTAGTAAGCAGGGATAGGATACAAACTGAGAAAGGAAAACAATTTAGAAAGTGGGAAATATTATGCATAGAATTAATAAAAAAGAGAAAAATCTTGAAAAAGTCTTCAATCCCTCACTTGGAAGGGGATTTTGAAGAAGAACTGATGGACAAACTAGAGTCAGCCGTGTAATGACGTAGGGGCAAAGCATTCCAGGCACAAGGGACAGCTTATGCAAAGACCTTAAAAATGAACTAGCTTTGTATGTTGGAGAAGGATAAAGAGAACTAAGGTATCTATAAGGTAGTTAGGAAGAGGATGAGTTATTTACTCCCTTAGTCTTTGAAGCCCATTATCTCATACTTCAATTGAGTTTATTCTTAGTGTCATTCTTCTGGATGCAATATTTGAGATAAATGTCTTAATGAACATTCACCTCCCTCTGTAGTAATGCCTTAGTGTCACAAAAACTTTTTTTGTTTACATATGTAGCCATCTGATGGAAACATAAAATAGGAATCAAAAGTTGAGTTTCATGTATAAAAGGTAAGGACTGTACATGTGGTCATAACAACTTCAAAAGCACCTGAAAGTAACCTTTAAGGAAGATATAAAGGCTAGGAAATATCTAGGATCCATGAAGATATAGACTTACTTAAGGTCATAGTGTGTCCAGAGTTGGTTCCCGCTGGTGGGTTCGTGGTCTCGCTGACTTCAAGAACGAAGCCACGGGCTTTTGCGGTGACTGTTACAGCTCTTAAAGGTGGCATGGACCCAAACAGCGAGCACCAGCAAGATTTATTGTGAAGAGCAAAAGAACAAAGCTTCCACAACGTGGAAGGGGACCCAAGCAGGTTGCCGCTGCTGGCTGGGGTGGCCAGCTTTTATTCCCTTATTGTCCCCTCCCATGTTCCGTTTCTGTCCTATCAGAGTGCCCTTTTTTCAATCCTCCCCACAATTGGCTACTTTTAGAATCCTCCTGATTGGTGCATTTTACAGAGCACTGATTGGTGCGTTTTACAGAGCGCTGATTGGTGCGTTTTACAATCCTCTTGTAAGACGGGAAAGTTCCTGATTGGTGCGTTTTACAATCCTCTTGTGAGACAGAAAAGTTCCCGAGTCCCCACTCGACCCAGGAAGTCCAGCTGGCCTCACCTCTCAATAGTATTAAGAATATAGTTTCATGAGTAGATATGAATCAAAACTTATATTTGCCAATTTTATTTGCTTGTTTATATGTTTCCAACATGTCTTGTCTTAGGGCCAAATGTTTCCCTAGAGAATAACTATTCCAGCTATCTTAGTTGCTCTATTTTTATGCAACCTTCAACTCCCCATACTAAAATGTCTCCAGAATAGAAAATAAATCTTTTCAAAGTTTCAAAAGAGGCTGTCTATATATTCCCCTTAAAAGTACCAGGCAGACATATTTCTAGGTTTCTAACATTGCACGTTGCCAGGAAGTATATCCAAACCATCACAAGTTATTCATGTAACCAAGCACACTTATTGGAGTGCTTCTGCTTCTGTTCTTGCTTGAAATTGGAAGCTCCTTCCAGGAAAAAAAATATATATATCTATAGAAGGGGAAAAAAGTAATTTTACCTTGAAAATAAAATATACGTGAGCAATAGTTTTATTCTGTTTTTAATTTACCATAGCTTCCAAAGGCAACATTGTTTTATAGTAGGGGTTAGCAAGTGTTTTCTGTAATGTAAATGTAAAGGGCCAGAGAGTAAATATTTTAGGCTTTGTTTTCTATACTCTGTTGCAACTATTCAACTCTGCTGTTAGAATGTTGAGGCAGTCATAGACAATAGAGAAATGAAGATGTGTCATTGTGATCCAATAAAACTTTATTTACAAGAATGGCAATGGGCTAGATACGGCTTGAGGGCTGCAGTTTGCAGACTCTCACTTTAGAGCTAATAATTGTTGTCAGGAGTCACTTGTTTTTGGAAACCTACAATGAGGTACTATAACACCAAAAAGAGTTATCCCTTCCTTTTTCTCTCTCATTTTTTGAATTATGAGAAGAATTAGAAATGTAGTTAATGATAATGTCCAACCAGTGTAATTATACTGGTTAGAAACACAGCTGGAAGCCTGTTGTCCAGTCTTATTTCTCCTCTGTGATCCTCATTTTCAGAGGATGAAGTCATAAGTTTGCCATGTCTACTTTCTGACAGGGGAATTATAATAATGTGGAGTCACCTTTTGTTTGTGACTTTGACAATGCTTCATTGACTTACTCACCAATTTTCTAATTTTTATTAAGACTTTTTGCCGAAATGTAGACTCAGTCTTCTCTCTTGTCCGCTCTTTCTATAACAATTAACAATGAACTTATTTACCTTTTTAACATCTTTTAAAAAATTTTCTATACACCTTGAAAATGTGAATACAAAGTAATGCTGCATCATGTATATTGCCTTATTCACACATAGCCTCTTATGGTATATCATATAAAAATGGAACAATACAGCAACAACTTGAATGAACAGTAATCAAGTAATAGGAAAATGAGATGTCTTTAATATTTCGCTTAACTCAATTTCCTAAAACATACATATAAATATTTGAAATTATAGTTAGAAAAAAAAATTAAAATTTAAAAATTTTCAGCTCAATTCAGTTTTATAAACATGTTGTGAATGTCCTCTTTATATAAGCAAGGTTGTAAGGAACTGGCCACATAAACAGAAAATTGAATAACGTATGGTTTCTGGCCTTAGTGATCTCATGTGTGAGTCAGGCATACAGGCAAAATCAGAACACTATAGAGTATAAGTTTAAAATGGTAGTATTTTATAATAGAGGATGAAGAGGGTGCTGTGGGATCATAGGTGACAGATACAACTCCAGTTGTGGGACTTGAGAAAGGCTTCACAGTGCTGGAAACATTTAGTTTCTTTGAACACAAAATAAGACTCACTGTTTAGAGAAGGGAGAGGGAGGGCATTTCAGTCAAATTAAGATTCTGTGGCACATTGAGAGACTGATGTTTTTAAAAAGAGTAATGTTTATTACATTCCTCTACATAAATTATATTTCTATGTAATATGAATGATAAATATTTAACACAAAATGCCTTATAACATTTGAATGAAATCCATCATATGACCTGTTATCTATTTCCATTTCCTTTTTGCTCATATCATTATGAACAATGACCTGATAATTTTTTTATAAGACTTTGCCGAATTAGTAAAGGATTATTAAGTTTAGAATGAACAAAGCTGACCAGTCATTCAGGCAAATTTGACCGTTTTGTTGTCACTTTTCTTATTTCTGAAACCATACAATTGCCTGAAATGAATAATTACATATGTGATAACTTCCTAAATTAAGGCTCAAAACACTGGTAATCTACTGGGCTTTCATTTGTTCCTTCTATTTGTCTAATCCTATCTATATTTCTTTATATGAGCTATGAAAATATTAGATTTATTAAGTTGTCCTTTATCTTAATAGAGAAGAATATTTTTCTATGACATTAAGAGGAATTTGATTTTTTTCTTTAATGATCTACTTGTAATTTTGGTAGAGTAACATTGATGAGGTCAATATTACACATTGTTAAGTATGCATTACATGTTGGTAAGATAAATATTACACTTAAAATATGTTTATCAAATGTATGAATGATAAAAATGAATTATGAAATATAAGGGAAAGATCTTGAATAAAGGTCTATGTACATTTGAAGGATGTCTACATATGCAAATTATCATAATAGAATAACTATTGAACATGAACATCTTCACATAACTTTCTTTATTTTTCGTCTCTTAGATGAAATTGGGTATTGTTTTCTTATAGCTGGAACAAAGCATACAGAGAATTCTTAGTGTGATTTCATTGAAACTCACTGTTATATGAGTTCAACAAAGTTTAAATTAGTCCATGACTTAATTATCCTTTATAAATCCTATCACTAGTATTCGGTAAGGACAAAGTCAATTAAAAAATTAGCAACAGAAGCATTAAAAGGATTAATAAATACAAAATAAGGGATGTGATATCTTTATGTATTGCTGAGATGTTAGTGCTAAGGAAAAAATTCCCTGTTCATAATGTGAGGTCAAAAAAGAAGAACTATTATTGTATATTTCTCCTCTCTAAAACTGCCTAGCTGACTATGTTTTTCTGTGTCAGCCATATTAACAGATGTTTAATTTTACTCACTTTTGTATATAAGGCATCACAATGTATGAAGTATTTCAAAGGCCCTATGATGGCTAATTAAATAAAAATATATTAAATATTAGCTGGACAACATAAAATGTATTAATTTTGGAAAAAGTAGATCAAGGTTTTGCAGTTCTTTTCATATTAATATATTCATTCATTTGCTGAATAAGCTTTTATTGTTTACCAATAGGACTAGTTTTATAGAGACGTAGATATCACCGCAATATGACTAATTTTATAGGGACATAGATAGATTTTTATTTTATTCCAATCTTATTTTAACATATAACAGGTATAAATATGCACTTGAAAGGAGTATATCACTTAGGAGTCAGTCAGAAAAATAAAGATCTTCTAGTCTAATACAGTGGTTCTCAACCACGGCTGATTCTGCTGCATGCTGAGGGATAAATTGGCAATTTCTGGAGACATTTTTGGTTGTGACAATTGCAGTAGTGTTACTGGTATTTATTTGGTAGAGACAGAGATGTTGGTAGACACTGTACAGGACACAGGAAAGTCTCTTACAACAAAGAATTATTCTGTCCAAAATGTCAGTTGTGGTGAGGTTGGGAAACACTGGTCTGGAAGAAGGAATTTACTATGAGGAACTAGTTACAAAAGTATAGAGACATTTAACAAGCTGAACAAAGGATAGTGAGATGGCTCAGAGATTAGCAACTGCGGCTTATTTTACCTTTAGGTAAAAATAAGCTACCATTTATTCTTTTAATAATAATAATAATAATTATTATTATTATTATTTGAGATGGAGTTTTGCTCTGTTGCCCGGGCTGGAGTACAATGGTACAATCTCGACTCACTTCAACGTCTGCCTCCCAGATTCAAGTGATTCTCCTGCCTCAGCCTCCTGAATAGCTGGGATTACAGGTGTGCACCACCACTCCCAGTTAATTTTTTGTATTTTTGGTAGAAACGGGGTTTCACCATGTTGGTCATGCTGGTCTCGAACGCCTGACCTCAGATGATCCATCCACCTCAGCCTCCCAAAGTGCTGGGATTACAGGCATGAGCCACCATGCCTGGCCCACTCTTATTTTTTAATTATTGAGAAATATAAAAGTATGTCAAAAGTAACAGGTGTGGTGGAGTTACAGCATGCACATCAATGGGTACAGCCCATTATCTAATCTCAGATGGAAACTAGAAAAAAAGAGAAAATCCTTGCTAAAGCACAGATTATGAGGAAAATCATTAAGAAAAATAGCTTATCACAATATTAAAATTAAATCCTTTAGTTGATCATTTTTCCTTGCTATTTTTTCTTTTAAAATTGAGAAGACAGTGAGTTTTTTTGCTTCGTTGTCATTATCTTGATGTCAAAAACAATATGCACATTATAAGTGGGAAAAAAGATAAGTAGAAATGAAATGAAACAATGCAAGGAAAAAAATGTCACAACACTCTTCAATTAAAAAAAAAATGACCCCCATCTTTCCTCCAAATAGAAATTACATAACTGAAGTAGTGAAACTTTCTCTTCCATGGCAACTCCAGAGAAGGGGCAGATGGCGTGGGATTGTGGACAGATGGACCCAGAGAGAGGCCTCATTTATTGTTATTGTTAAAACTTTTACTTCTAGTATCACTGACGCCTCCTTCAGCATTTCTTTATCAATTGTCAATATTTTTTTGGATCGCCAGCATCACCTTATATATGTATGTCTAGAAACATCCTGTTATGAATTTACACTTCTCAGAGTCAAGATACAAATGATGTGAATTGGGCGATAAATAAAATACCCCCCTTTTATTGCCTTGCTTTGGCTCTTAAAGAAAGCTGCCTGTTGGGAGACTATGAGAATGCTTTGTTCTTCTGGACCTCGAGGGACAAATCTATAATAAAAATTATGTATAGTGATGAGAATTATACGTAATGCAAGTTTGTAGAGATCAGTTAACTTATCTTGTCTAGGCAATTAGTTCTAAACAATGATTTCAACTCATTAACTATAATATAGCCCATTCATACCCTCCATTTTTGTCAAATCCCTGTCACCTTCAAGGACTTGGCCATCCCATAGGCTGCTCTGCTTTTAATAGAGGAAGATGCTGTAACTCTTGCTACCATTGCCAGTTATGAATTTATCCATTAATGAGCATTGCATTTAAGGCATAGGTTTATCTCCTTCTCCAGGTATGAACCTGCAGGATTCTTACCTGAAGCTTAAAGGAGAATAAATCCACCTGGGACAATCAAGGACAGATCAACCAATCAGCTCAAAGCAGGTGTGAATTACACAGTTTATTTGAGTGACAAGGTAGCTAAAGCAGGGAAAATAAAAGAAGGGAATGGGTTGATGTGGACAGAGGAACTATGGCTTTAGGAAATTTGGTAGGGACTGAAACATATTTCCTGTAATTTATGTGGGTCTAATAGCTTTTGAAACTTATTTACAAGACCTGTGTAAGTGGTACTGGCATATTCATGCATGAGAAAACATCAAGGGAAAACTTAATAGTTCAAGGAGGTGATAAAGAAGAGAGGAACCAATTATTTTCACTGGCCGTCAAAAGCAAGAAAATAATCAGCTTGAGCCCATCGGGGGAAAAGGTAGGTTAAATGTTAAGTAACAGTTCGTTATTATTCCAACTGTTTTCTTAAAGTTGCTCCTATACTTTCCTGTTTTCTCTGAGGGAATTTAGTGTTTGTTGGTTTTTTTTTTTAATAACTGTAGTTGGTCAGAGCTTGATTTGATGCCAGTCAAATTTTTTTAAAGAGATTATGAAAACTGCTTAAGCTCTTCCAAAGGGAAGATTGGTCATTCTTAACATGTGTTTCAAGAGGAAGAGGATAAGAGCATTATACGGTAAGGCTGAAAGCAGATATCAGCGTTTAGGGGCCATGAAGAGATAGAGCTCAAATTGGTAGGCTCATTGACTAGAATTCCAGAGACCAAAATTGTATGTTAGTCTAGCATTGGGGAGGACTTGTAGCTGGTATCTTCATTCTAGCATGGGAGCCTAGGAATCAGGTTAGGCATCTTGCACAGGAATGGGCCGATGGACTAAAATCTCCTTGAGAGAGATGATTAATCCAGGACAAACCAAGTAGTCATGCCAATGAATTACTTTAGCAGGGTACTCCATATCCTCATCCTTGGGGCAGCAGGGTCTTCGGAGATGGGGCAGGCCCCAGGCTGCAATTGAGATTCTATAAACTAAGGTCAAAAAGATGCAGCAGTGAAGAAGTCATGCTTATCTTGTATAAATCATGTTTTCTTTTCTTTTTAATGAAAATGTGTATTTAACACATTTTAAAACTAAATATTGAACCCAAAATTCCAACCAAAAAATGCTACATAAATGGTATTTATTTTTGAATTTCCCTCATGCTCCTCCCAGTGTGGGGACAGGGAGTGGTGGTGGAAGAGAGATCTTTTAGCAATCCTGTGAGTAGAGAATTAGAAGGTAAAGGGAGGAAGGTAAAAGGAAAACATCATAGATGGATATGCTCACCAACATTAAAGGCCTTCTTGCCTGTCCTTCATGCCTATTCATCCCTCTCCAGTATGTGAATCAATGTACTTGTTAAATATTCATTCACTGGACATATTTAGCATTAACCATGTATCAGGGACTTTGTTAGACTGTTGGTTTACGATGATGTATAAAATATCATTTGTAACTCAGACTAACTGGAAGAGCTCAATATAATAAGATGTAATGTTATGGAACACTAAGTCTGTGCTGAAGACTTATCTCCTTTAATCCTAAAACAATCCTGGTGGTTAGTCTCAATGATCATCTCCAAGTCACAGTTGAGGAAATTAAGGCTTCAAGAAGTTAAGAAACTGGACCAACATCACAAAGGTAGTATCAGAGTGACAGTTTGATTTCAAAGCGTACTTGACTTCAAGGCCCACATTTCCTTGCACGTTTAATATTGCCTTTCTCAGGTAAATATACCATTAAATCTGACACAAGTCTAAGCATTTGGATTACTTACAATGTGCAGAGTAAGACCAGCATTATTTACACTATACTTCAGCTCGTTCATAAGTGAACTATTATTTTGTGGACTAACCTATGAAATCTAACTACATTGAATTCCTCTGTTAGGTACAGGTTTGATGATTCCAGGGAATAGAGTATGACTGAATGCACAGGTAGGGGTGAAGTGAACCCAGTCTGAAAGTTTAGAGAGCATCTGGCAGATCATTAAGCAGCTGTCTTTCAAATGTGCAGAACACAACTCATTTGTAATCTGGAGACTATCTGTATTGATTCTTCCCAGGGAAGTTACTTATTTTTATACATATGTGGTGTGTTCTGTCCATAATACCATTCTACATGGTAATGCTCAAGTGTATTATTAAAAAAAAAAACTGCTAATAATGAGGTTTTTCTTTGTATCACAGAAGCAGCAGGAGCAGGTTTTCTTTTTCCTTCCCAGTTTTTTTTAAATACTGCCAAGGAATGTGATTTTGTCAGACTTGCCTTTCCTATTAAGCCAATCTGCATGACTGTTCCTTCTACTAGCTTTTCCTGTTCACTCATTTATTAATTCATCAAATATTTGTTGAGTGACTATTGTGTGCCATGTACTAATACAGGTACAAGGATAACCAAAAACAGACAAATGTTCTCCTTTCAAGGAGCTCATATAGTAATGGGAAGTTAGGAAAGGAGAAAATAAATATGTGGTATTTCAAATGAAAGTATTAAAGTGTTAAGAAGAAAAGAGAAACTAACAAGATAGGGAAAAAGTGACAGGAACATGACGTTTTATTTTTCATTTATTTATTTTTTTGAGACAGGGTCTCGTTCTGTTGCCTGAGCTGGAGTGCAGTGACGTGATCATGGGTCACTGCAGCCTTGACCTCCCTGGGCTCAGATGATCCTCCCACATCAGCCTCCCAAGTAGCTGGGTCTACAGGCATGTACCACCATACCCAGCTAATATTTTTTCTTTTCTTATAGAGACAGAGTCTCATTATGTTGCCCAGGCTGCTCTTGAACTCCTGGGCTCAAGCAGTCCACCCACATCTGCCTCCTAAGGTGCTGGAATTACAGGCATGAACCACCATACCCAGCCGAAATTGATGTCTTATATATGGCAGTCTGGGCAGACCTCTTTGATGTGATATTTGAACAGAAATCTCAAGAGAGGGAGTGTATTAGTCCGTTTTCATACCGCTATAAAGAACTGCCCGAGATTGGGTAATTTATAAAGGAAAGAGGTTTAATTGACTCACAGTTCAATATGACTGGGGAGGCCTCAGGAAACTTAAAATCATGGCAGAAAATGAAGGGGAAGTGAGGCATCTTCTTCACAAGGTGGCAGGAAGGAGAAGTACTGAGGAAAGGGGGAAGAGACCCTTATAAAACCATCAGATCTCGTGAGAACCCACTCACTATCATGAGAACAGCATGGAGGAAGCCAACCCCATGATTCAATTACCTCCACCTGGTCTCTACCTTGACACATGGGGATTATGGGGATTATAAGGATTACAATTCAAGATGAGATTTGGGTGGGGACACAAAGCCTAAACATATTATTTTGCTCCTGGCAAATGATTTGCTCCTCCCAAATCTCATGTCCCTTTCACATTTCAAAACCAATCATGCCTTGACAACAGTACTACAAAGTATTAATTCATTTCAGCATTAACCCAAAAGTCCAAGTCCAAAGTCTCATCTGAGACAAGGCAAGTCTGTTCTGCCTGTGAGCCTGTAAAATCAAAAGCAAGATAGTTACTTCCTAGATAAAATGGAAGCACAGGCATTGGGTAAATATACCCATTACAAATGGGAGAAATTAGCCAAAATGAAGGGGCTACAGGCCCCATGCCAGTCCAAAATCTATCAGGGCAGTCAAATGTTAAAGCTCTGAAGTTATCTCCTTTGACTCCATTTCTCACATCCAGGTAACACTGATGCAGGAGGTGGGTTCTCATGGTCTTGGTAAGCTCCACCCCTGTGGCTTTGCAGGGTAAAGCCCCTCTCCTGGCTGCTTTTACAGGATGGCATTGAGTGTCTGCAGCTTTTCCAGGCACGTGGTGCAAGCTGTTGATCGCTCTACCATTGTGGGGTCTGGTGGATGGTGGCCCTCTTCTCATAACTCCACTAGGCAGTGCCCATTGGGGCTCCAACCCCATGTTGCCCTTCCACACTGTCCTAGCAGAGGTTCTCCATGAGGTCTTCATTCCTGCAGCAGACTTCTGCCTGGACATCCAGGAGTTTCCATACATCCTCTGAAATCTAGGCAGAGGTTCCCAAACTTCAATTCTTGAATTCTGTGTATCCACAGGCTCAACACCACGTGGCAATTGCCAAAGCTTGGGACTTGCACCCTCTGAAGCAATGGTCCGAACTGTACCTTGGCCCCTTTTATCCATGGCTGGAGTGGCTGGGACACAAGGCACCAAGTCCTGATGCCGCACACAGTGGTGGGGTCGGGGGTGGACCTGGTCCACGAAACCATTTTTCCCTCCTAGACCTCTGGGTCTCTGATGGGAGGAGCCGCAATGAAGGTCTCTGACTTGCCCTGGAGACATTTTCCCCATTGTCTTGCCTATTAACATTGGGCTCCTTGTTAAATATGCAAATTTCTGCAGGCAGCCTCTCCAGAAAATGGGTTTTTCTCTTCTACTGCATTGTCAGGCTGCAAGTTTTTCAAACTTTTACACTCTGTGACCTCTTGAATGCTTTGCTGCTTAGAAATTTCTTCTGTCAGATACCTTAAATCATCTCTCAAGTTCAAAGTTCCACAGATCTCTAGGTCAGGGTCAAAATGATGCCAGTCTCTTTGTTAGTCATAGCAAGAATGACCTTTACTCCAGTTACCAATAAGTTCTTCATCTCCATCTGAGACCACCTCCGCCTGGACTTCAGTGTCCGTATCACTATCAGCATTTTGGTCAAAACCATTCAACAAGTCTCTAGGAAGTTCCAAACTTTTCCACATTTTCCTGTCTTCTTCTGAGCCTCCTAACTGTTCCAACCCCTGCCTATTACCCAGTTCCAAAGTTGCTTCCACATTTTCAAGTATCTTTATAGCAGTACCTCACTACCTCAGTACCACTGGTCTTGAACTCCTGCGCTCAAGCGATCTGCCTGCCTCCACCCCTTAAAGTGCTGAAATTACAGACGTGGTCCACTGTGCCGAGCCAAAATTGATATTTTGTGTATGGCACTCTGGGCGGACCTCTATGAGGTGACATTTGAACAGAAATCTCAAGGTAGGAGAGAAATTATCCATTTGCATATTTGAGGAAAGAGCATTCCAGGTAGAAGAAACAGAAAATGCATAGTCTTGAGGAATGCCGTGTATATGCAGTATTTTTAAAACTTGTTATTTTGAAATATATATACAGTTACAGGAAGTTGCAAAAAGTATTAAGAAAGGTCATGAGTACCCTTCACTCATCTTCAGCTAATGGTTACATCTTACATAATTATATATAATATCAAAACCAGGAAATTGATGTTGATACAATCTATGCTTTATTCAGATCTCACATCTTACATAACTATGTACAATATAAAAACCAGGAAATTGATATTAACACAATCTATGCCTTATTCAGATCTCACCAGCTTTTACATGCACTTATCTGTGTCTGTCATTCTATGCAATTTTATACCATGTTTAGAGTCATATAACAACTACCCCTATCTTGATACATGGTACTGAATAGTTCCAGCATCACAAAGGAAGTATCTCAAGCCACCCTTTTATTGTCATACCCATCCAATCTCCCATTCTACTTCCTGAATCACTAGCAACCCCTAATCTGTTCTCCATCTCTATGATTTTGTCTTTTCAAGATAGTTTTCTAAGTAAACTCATTTAGGGAAAGAGAGGAGATGAATTGTTCTAGCCACTGAGTGGAGAACAGGGAGTAGAGTACCTATTGAAGCAGAGGGAGTTATTGCAATAATTCAAATGAGAAATAATGGTGATTCTAAACCAGGAAGCTTTCAGTGAAAACAATGAGAGGTACCTGGATTCTGGGTATTTTTGGAAGGTAGCACTACCAGGTTTGCTGATGAATGGGGTATGTGGTGGGAAAGAAAGAGAAGAGCCCAGGATGAGTCCAAGGTGGATAAGGTGAATAGAATTGAGAAAATGGTAGAAGCATCAAGTTAGATGGTAGAGGTGTAAAGGTGGAAGCAATAATTTTGTTTTGGAATTGTTAGGTTTGAAAGCTTGTTAGACATCCCGGTAAAGTCATAAAGAGTGCAGTTGGATGAAAGTATGGGATTCAGGGAAGAAGTATGTGCTAGAGATGCAGATTTGAGAGTCATCTGCGTGGAGATATTATTCAAATTCAAGTCCCCTTGGAATGAATGGCTATTCAGGCAGGGTCTTCATAAAAATGTTTGTCGCATGCCTGTAATCCCAGCACTTTGGGAGGCTGAGGTGGGTGGAACACTTGAGGTGAGGAGTTTGAGACCAGCCTGATTAACTTGGTGAAACCCCATCTCTACTAAAAATACAAAAAAAAAAAAAAAAAAAAAAAGGTAGCTGGGCGTGGTGGCACATGCCTGTAATCCCAGGTACTTGGGAGGCTGAGGCAGGAGAATTGAGGCAAGATCATGCCATTGCACTCCAGCCTGGGCAACAAGAGCAAAACTCCACCTCCAAAAAAAAAAAAAAAAAAAGCTTGTTGCTTCAAATTCATGTCAGTCTGTAAAATTATCTGGGAAGGGAGTACAAAAACTGTGACTTTGACTACGATGTTTCTGGTGACCCATCTTCATTGATCAGTATGGAAAAGGCATGTCTCTGAAAATCTCTGAGAGTCTTTGATACAGCAAGAGCATAAGGATAAATCATTCTTCTATGTTCATGGTTGTAGAGGATCTTGAATGTTTAATGGCAGAATAGCCTGATCACACTCTGGCACTTCTGTATGAGAGGCTGAGTGAGGGATGTTACTGATTCACCCTGAGAAATATTTACTACTAAGGGGACAGAGGCAAAGGGGATACAAGACTTCACCCTGAGCTGTAGCGCTCCCTCATTCCCTATCCTGCTTTCATTCTTCACATTGTTTTCTTTCTTTCTTTTTTATTATTATACTTTAAGTTCTGGGACACACGTGTAGAATGTACAGGTTTGTTACATAGGTATACATTTGCCATGGTGGTTTGCTGCACCCATCAACCCCTCATCTAGGTTTTAAGCCCCACATACATTAGGTATTTGTCCTAATGCTCTCCCTCACCTTTTCCCTGTGTCCACATTGTTTTCTTTCTTTTTGAAGCCTCTCATTCACTAGGTTTCAATCCTGCCTTGCTAGTGTTCTAACTCTAAGGCCTAGGCCAGTTATTTCACCGAACTTAGCCTCAGTGTCCTCATCTGCAAAATGGATAGTTTTATGATATCTTCAGCCCTTACATTCAATGGTTCTGAGAACTAGGGTGTACTATCTTCTTGGATATCAGTCATCTCAAGCAAGCCCTCCTTTTTTGGACCTTCTTTTCACACACTTCACATACCTTAGAGAACATAGTACGCATCCTCTTTACTCAGGGCTTATTCTTTATAACAGGCTTCCTGATTCAATTAACTCAACTTTTCAAAAATATTGGTGACTAATGTGATGTAAATAAATTTGCATTTTGCAGGTGTCTTAATAACCCAGAAGGGAGTGGGGAAAATAAACTAATATATATTGAGAGTTTATTAAGTGCTAGGGACTGTAAATATTTTGTTGTATTTAATCCTCCAAATAATTCTACAACAAAGATATTATCATTGCTATTATGTAAATAAAAGAACAAAGTAGAAAGAAACCCACGGTCTTGTATAAGCTCCCCTAGTTGGTGGGTATTGAAGGGAGTATTTGAATCTTTGGTAGCTTCTGAGTTTTTGTTCTCTCAGGGAATCTGCCAGATGTCCCGGGCACCTGCCAAACCCTATGAGGCTATAAGAAAACCATTAAGGGTCTTAGATTACCCAGCTTTTTGGGAGTTAAAATTCTGAATGAAATTTAGTGTTCCTGCAGCTACAAAGGAACTGAGTTAGGGAAGTGATGACTTTATATTTAGCTACATTGGTTATTTTCCTTATAATAATCCTGGCTTTGTAGATCAGAGGCAGCCCAAGTAACCCAGAATCGCTAAAATAGAAGTGCGAGCTCATTGCCCACTGTCCTTCACTGTGTTTGCATATAGGAAGCAAGAATAAAACAAGCATAAAATAGGCTAACTAGCTTGTCAGAGTTCTTCACACCAAGTCTTTGTGTGTTCCAATAAGACACTGACTATTATTAAAAAGACAGAGACTCCACACACTAAGAATTTATTGTTTTCCTTTTCAGTCACCAAAGGACAATCCTCTGCGTATGTTAGCAAAAAAAAAAAAAAAATGGTACTGATCCTATAATCTCTAATATTAAAGTTTAGATTTTGGCAAGCTGTACGTCTTATGTTGTTCATTAACAAAAAACAATATTGATTGGTATCTTGTACTACTATAACTTGTACTGTGGGTCAAATTCCAATACAGCAAATACCATTGCAATAAAAAAATCTACAAAACTACATCAAAAAAACCTTTCACGTTTGAGCCAACAGCCTGATAGTGCTAAGGACTTTGAGTACAGTATGCTAGAAGATTCTTAACAGTTATTTGTCCTGGACAACAAAGGTTGACTCCATTAAAAACATAGCCATCATTGTGGGATTATTTCCACATCGAGCTTTTGGAAAAGTCAAATGAAAGTTGGCAAGCAGGTGGGGCACGGTGGTTCATGCCTGTAATCTCAGCACTTTGGGATGCTGAGGCAGGCGGATCACCTGAGGTCAGGAGTTTGAGACCAGCCTGGCCAACGTGGTAAAACCCCGTCTCTACTAAAAATACAAAAATTAGCTGGCTGCGGTGGTGCATGCCTGTAATCCCAGCTACTCAGGAGGCTGAGGCATAAGAATCACTTGAACTCGGGAGGCGGAGGTTGCAGTGAGCCGGGATCATGCCACTGCACTCCAGCCCGCATGACAGAGTGAGACCCTGTCTCAAAAAAGCAAAAAACAAACAAGCAAACAAAAAAAAACAAAGTTGGCATGCAATAAATGTTTGTTGAATGAATACTGAATAGGGAGTTTCAGCTAATCCACTCAAAATAGTGCTGAATTTCCAGCTCTAAGGTCAATGCTTGGCACATATATCCTGACGGAATGAATGGACACAGAGTAATTTTTTTTTCTAAAATGCAAATTCAATTATGTCACTTCCCTTCTTAAAATCCTTCGGTAGCTTCCCATAGCCTCCAGCATATTATTTTGACTAGTGCTTCTCAAACTTTGATGTGCATCAAAATCACCTGGGGATTTTCTTAATTAACTGATGCTGATTTCAGTAGGTCTGGGGTATTGTCTGAGATTCTGCATTTTTAGCAAGTGCTCAGGGTTATAGCAATGATTTTGGCCTGCAGACCATACTTTGGGTAGCAAAGACATAAGCTACTTAACTTGACATAAAAGACTGTTTAGACCCTTAGTTTCTTTCTCACTCTTTCCCCAGTTTCAGCTTTTGCTCCGATTTATGTTTTTCCCTGAAAATACCGTGATCTTACATTGTCTGTCTGGATGCTGTATTTTCCCTAATTCTGGGCCTCCATCTAGTTTTAGGTTTGACATCACAACCACCAAAAGATTTCCCCTTCTCCCTTAATCTGGGTTAATGTCACTCTCATGTATTATACTGTTAATGAAGCATTGAGGACATAAAACTTATCAAATATTTTATCACAATCAATGATGGCACCAGTGATAACATCCAAATGCCTGGGTGAGTAAATAAGATGAGAATAGGGGACTTGTTGTTAAACTAAGTTTGCAGAGAAAAATGTACTGATTATAATTAAATTGGATATTTATTTGTTATGACAAAAAAGGAGCTAGAGTCTTTTAATCCACCCCTTGGCACCACTGCTTATCTCCTTGTAACATACGTTTGATTCCCATGTCTATTTCTTCCATATGGGAAATTTCAGCTCCCTAAACATCACCAATACAACCTGTTGATTAGACAAAGTTAAATTTATTGCTTACTATGGTAAGAAAGACCACAGCCTGGACAAAGCTTTGGTAGTATTTCATAAGGAGAAAGGTGAGGTTGGATTTTATTGGGAGTATGAAGCTTGGTTTAAGATAGGTCTTTCACTGTGGGGGCACAATTAGGATTGGGTAAGGATCATGGTATTACAACTTATGTTTGGTGGAAACAGCACAGTGAAGATTTCTAGCCAAGAGGCTCAGAGAGTATTAAGGTGTGAACTCTATTGACGTTTTTTGTTGAAGAGTTGATGGGAGTTTGGGGAAGTTCCTTTAGTGAACAGTCAAATTATTTGCCTGGCTAAGAGTTATCTGTAATAGGAAAGTTATGCTAATGAAGACAACGGAATGGTAAACCATGTTAATGTGGACAGCAAGCTATGTGAGCATAAGGGGTAGGTAGCTTTGGTCCTCCATGTCCAAACTGTTTGTAGTGGTAAGTGATCTTCATTCTCACATAGATTGAAAGCTTCCTGAGGACAGGGCGATGTCTTTGTAAACTTTAAAATATCTATGTCCTGCACATCACCTGCCGTAGACAAGCATCTAGTAATTGTCGGTTGGGTAGATACTGAGGGAAAACATGCACCAAATAAAAATGGCAATAGGACACAAATTCACTATCATTTGGAAGAATAACAGTGTTTTCCACTGATATTTGCTACACACAGTGGGGTCCACAGAGCAGCAGTACCACTTGGGAGCTTATTGGAAATGGAGACTCTCAGGCACCACCGCAGGTCCAATGAATTAAACTCTGCATTTTTAAGGTCATTTGTATTCAATTATTATTTTTTTCTTTTTTCTTTACTTTTGATGCATTTTTCTTTATTTGTTTTTGAGATGGGGTCTTGCTATTTTGCCCTGTCTGGTCACAAACTCCTGAGCTCAAATGATCCTCCCACCTCAGCCTCCTAAGTAGCTGGGATCACAGATGTGAGCCACCACACCTGGCTTGTGTCGCATTAAATTTTGAGGAGCAGTGCTTTAATATCTATTCAATTCTCATCACTTGATGAGGTATTATTAATTCCACTTACGGATGTGGGAGTTGTAGCCAGAAAGTTTAAATGACTTGTACAAGGTCAAACAGCTTATAGGTAGTTGAGCCAAGCGGCTCTCAAGTCTTCTGCCTCCACAAACCCCTGCTCAGCGGCTGCCCTACAATGGAATAAAATATACTAATCCCAGAGGGACAAATATGCTAAAAATCTCAATATTATACACTTTGGAAGGTGCAGGTGCATTATCTTTCAATTCTAATTTCTCTTTCAAGTTTTCTGATGCATAAAAATATGAACAGCAGGTCTGAGCAATGTTTAGATGCCGTGCTTTGATCCTTTTGCCATTCAAGATGTTTGATTTGCATTCTGCCAAGGAATGTCTGGTAACCTCCGTGATGTAGACCACACCATTAGTCAAGAGAGAGCTGACCTACCTTCATCTGAGAGCTGGCTGGCTGCGAGCTGCTCAGAGGGAAAGGATTTCTATTTACAAATTGTATTGATTATTTATAAATAAAAGTTCCCCTTGCTTTCTTCAGTTGTAAAATCTGCAGTTAGAGAGTCGGGAAGAAGATCAAAACTGCATACATTTGCATCTGCCAAGCCTGATAACTAGTTCCAGAATTACAGAAATGGTGCTGAAATAGCACCTCAAGTATCAGGCTCTATCAAATTTAATCTATCCATAAGACAACTGCCAATTATATTTTAGAGAAAAAATGTAGACTGAAAAGATAGACAATCCAAGTAGCAACTCCTGTAAAATTATATGCCCATAGTAGCAATCTTGAAGATATAAATATCGGTATGTTTCTCCTTCATTTATCATTTATCTGATCATTTGACAAGTATTTATTGAATACCCGTTAAGGGTGTAGATATATGTGGTGAGGCTGCAGGTGTAAGTAGGTCTTTCTGAGGATATACATGAAGTTGATGTTCATAACTTGGAGATGTGTGTATACAGACTGAGGATTCCTTCAGTGGATATTAAGAAGTGGAGTAATAGGCAGTAAAGAATACACTAGTCAGTTGTGGTACATAAACACATCAGCACCACTTAGGTATTAACTTCCTGTTTTGCTTTGGGTGTGCTTAATTACTCTGTTGATTAAACAAGCACATCATAATCTGCAGATATTGTCATAAACAGCACAATAAAGCCTGTCACATCAGAATGTCATCTATCAAATTGGGTGTGTTCCTCAGCTGTCCCGATAGGCACACACCTGTGCCCGTAAACAGGCGCTTGCTGGAGATTGCGTCCAGGTGTGGATCTGTTGGGCGACGTTGGGATGTAGGGCACTTTGGAACCTTTTCCTCTAGCTTCAGGAATTAACCTCTGGGCTTGGTTCCACGCTAGCTTGCATTTGCTTTGGGACAGTAACATGTAAAGAATATGCCTGTGAATTTAGGGTGATTGAGAACTCATCATAGAAGAAGTATAATTTCCTTGAGGAATGGGAGTCTTTTATTCAATCCAGGTTTAATACAAGGCTTGGTGAACAGCTCCAGAAGGTTAATAATGTTGTGTGTGTGTGTGTGTGTGTGTATCCTTTTGTCATTCAAAAGTATACGTATACACACACACCTGTACAGCTGATGATAAATATACATTGTATCAATGAGTTAAAATGAAGTGTGCTATTCATTCACTGAGGAATGGGCTATCATAATCAACTATTATGATATTAGAAATTGACAGGGAAATAAGCAAATAATACACACTGTTTTCCACAAACTTTTGAAGTATTGCTATCAGTGGGTTTGCTTAAATCTTTTTTTAAAAATTTATTTATTTTTTTGAGACGAAGTCTCGCTCTGTCTCCAGGCTGGAGTGCAGTGGCGCAATCTCGGCTCACTGCAACCACCGCCTCCTGGGTTCAAAAGATTCTCCTACCTCAGCCTCCCGAGTAGCTGAGATTACAGGTGTGCGCCACCATGCCCAGCTAATTTTTGTATTTTTAGTAGAGACGGGTTTTCACCATGTTGGCCAGGACAGTCTCGATCTCTTGACCTTGTGATCCACCTGCCTCAGCCTCCCAAAGTGCTGGGTTTACAGGCGTGAGCCACTGTGCCCAGGCAATAGCCCATTGCTCAGTGAATGAATAGCACACTTCATTTTAACTCATTGATATAAGGTATATTTATCATCAGCTATACAGGTATGTATGTGTGTGTGTGTTGAATGACAAAAGGATACACACACACACACACTCTTATTAATCCTCTGGAGCTGTTCAGCAAACCTTGCATTTTTTACTTTTATTACAGTGTGTAAATAATTTAGCAAATTCTAATTTGATCCTGATATCAATTGAACATTTAATATTTAGCCAAATATTTATCAAGTGCTGACTGTGTTCTAGATGCTGGGGCTGCAGTTTCGAAAGAGACCATTGAGGCCCTCATGGAGCTCACAATGAATGATCTTCCTTAAAGTATCAGGTCTCTGGTTTGTTACCGTATTGTTTAAATTGTTAAGGAAAGAAAAAGGCCCTATCTTTATGTAGACAAACGTGCCCTAAGTGCTTCCAGAAATAATCTCCATCAGGTAATGCAGACTGTGTGTGGAGTGAAATTGAGTCCAATCCATGATCCAGCAGAGTTTCAGCCCAGGATTTCTTTAGAGCCTTTGCTACACACAAAGTTGGCTGATGTGCCATTCAGCATCCCAGCAGCTCTTTCTCTTCACACTAGCAATGGCAAAGCTTTGTGCGGAGGCATTGCTGGCTGCTCTGAACTAAAAGCATCCGTGGGGACCGAAAGAGGTTTTTGCACACCTTATTAAGGTAGGCAAGTGTGTCTGAGTGTGTGTGTGCCTAAAAGCTGGAAGACATCTGTTGAGAGGAAAGTGCTCTTCTGTGGGTCTGGCAGCTTTTCTGTAAGTCTTCTATTCTGATGCAGGAGCGTGTGAGCAGTGGGTGGGAGGAGATGCTTTGGTACTTGGAATGCTGAGGTCCGGATTAAGTGGTATTGTAATAGCTAGTTAGAGGCAGAATAAAAAGCTGGGAATCAAAGCATTTAAAAATGCATCCTTCCGTTATTTCCTCTCAAGTTAAACCATATTCATTCTAGGGGAAATTAAAAAAAAAAAAACAGCAAGGGCGAGTAGCCCAAATCTGTAAGGTCTTTGAGCTTCTCTGTTCGTCCAGCTTTTGAAGTCGTCCTGCAGCCAATTTGTTTGGCTCCTCTGGAGGGGGCAATTCATATCCGCTTCCCTCTCCTGGAGCATCTCTTTCTTCTATACTCCATCAGGGAACAATAGAGTTTAACAGTAACAGGCAATTTTTTTTTTTCAAAGCTTGTGCCCTCTTCTGCGTTTAAAGGTGGTTTTTAAGAGACTCCTGCTAGGCGAATCTTGGTGCCCGTGTGTTAAGACGGCAATTAACTTTTAGTATCAGTGCTTACATTAAATTTTCTCTCTTTCTGCTTTACTAAAGCAGTCATTAAAATTCAGTGTGAGTACCATGAAACTTTATCATAAAACCCTGCTTTGCTTAGAGCACCTTGATTGTTTTCTGAAAGCAGCCTTCTCAGTTTATATATACATAGCCGCCTTCCTTAGAACATCAAATTGCTTTGTGTCACATTAAGAAACATTAGGTTGAACCTCTATACTGTGTTTTATCTGAGAAAAATACTACTGCAAAAAGTTTGATTTGTTCAAGTTTTAGGATGAAAATTTCTTTGTAACAAGTTATTTGAGTTGCATACTATGTCATTGTATGTCTCTTCATTTCAAGTAATTTTGCAATTAACATATGGTTAGGTAAAGAACATAATGATTTATTTTTTATTTATATTTTTAAAAGTTATTAAGTGAGGTTTTCCTTTCAGTAAGAGTTTTGAAAAAATAGCCAGAACAAGTAACTGGTCTTGGAAGACAAAGATACCTTTACACTTCTAAATTTTACCTTTGTACACTTGGGTTGTGATTTAATCATTGAAATGCCTCTGCTTCGAAGTAAATGCATTACTTACGGTGTATGCTGTGTTTTAATAAAGGGGAAACAGTTATGGGTTCTCTGTTGCACATTTGAATGTTGTTATTTTTTTGCTGTATTTAATAACCTCTTTTTTCTCTTGTGAGGTTTACTTTGGAAATGAGGCAGGCTCAAAAATAGGCTGACATTCAGCTTCTGTGTTTTAAATTTAAATGCTGCCTGTGTTTTATCACATCTGGAATGTGTGGGGAGAAAAGATACCAAGTTTTATTATTGAGATTAAATTGTAGAATTGCAGATTGATATTTTTCAATGCACTTTCATTATAGTTTCTGCCATGGAGGCAGCGTGAGAGCTTTCAGGAAGATGGAGTGGTGTAATTACCAGGTGCGCACGTTCATTAATCCTTCCTGGGTAGAGAAAGCTTCAAGTTCTTCTCCAGTGGCCCATTCGTAAAGCTATAAATATCTAAATTGTGTCAGCCAAGAAGTCACACAGAATGGTGGCTGTTTTTGAGTTCAATTTCATGCACTGTTGCTTTGGTCTTGTGAGGAAAGCTCTGAATTCCTTAGGAGAGTCTTGGCTGTGAAGTTCCAAAAACAAAATATCAAATCATTAAGGATTTAATTTAAAATGCGTTCTCTTCTTTCACAAACTAGATGATTGCAGTAATGTGGATTATACATTTTTTTTTTTGCTTCATTTCTTTAGAGCTCCTCTTTTTATTTTGTATGATCAAGATTATAGCTGAGATTTTGGTGATTTTTGAAAAAGATTTATGGCTTATGGTCCGTCAATCTCTCCACTACTTCAAACCTGTGTACCCCTGTATATCATCTGCAGTACTGGAATGTTTGCATTATATGTGGAAGCTATATACGATTTGGTAAAAAATAACACTTAAAGGTCTTCACTAAGAGTGCTTATTTAATCATTAAATATCCCTAAATAAAAATAATTCCAGAGATATTGTCTATGTACAAACTTAAAAAAAGAGAAATATAAAATACTGTGATGTGAATAAAAAGTATAGCAATACACTCCAATAATACCATTCCTATATTTTCCCTTGTTCTCAACTGAAAAAACTAACTAATAGAGACGTCAGCAAGGCATCTGTTGTTTCTTCATAATACAACTACAAACTCATCTGATAAGAACAACCTGAGAGTGAACGTAACTTTCCTCATTAGAAAGATTCAATTTAACACATATATACAAATACATTTTTAAAATAATGACATTTGCAGAGTTTTTGAATTCTGTGGAGTAAAGGAGAATTATCACATATTCAAAGTAAAGGTATAAAATACATCTTAATGTTTTACTTAAATTTGAAAGGGTCCAAAATATACTAAAGTTGTTTTCTAATTCTTTCCTATGTTTAAACGTGCCAGAGTCATTGGAAATAGGACATTTTTTTTCTTAAGAAGATTTTGTCCAAAATATTTACAACTATTTTCTTTTCCCTTGATTTTACAATTTCAATATTCATGGATTTTTCTACTTTAAAAATAACAGTAGTTATTATGATCTTAAAAAAATTTTTAAGGGCACTTTCACTCTCTGGAGACTATATCATCCACATATTTATTATCAGCAAAAGAAAGGGCAGGGCATACTTTTATTTGAAGTTGAGTATAAAAATGTGTGTATGTGTGAGTGTTATTTAAAAAGATAAGTGAAGAGACAAATATAGAATCCAGGAACATCTTCAGCCTGGCTTTTACTCTCTCTGAAAATCTAATGAAGCCCTTGAACATCTCTTATCTCAAGGTACATTAGGAACTGTCCAACACTATGATCCGATGGGAGATCAGTATATTCATATAAAGAAGAAAATTTGTTGTTAGTGAAAGTCAAGTCTTTTAAAGAATAATAGTTACAGCATTTGCAATATACAAGCATAATAGATTTACTCAACCCCCACCCCCCCATCTTTAAAAAATCAATTTCCCACACTTGTCTACTTTTAAATTGAACATATTTGCTACCTTGAGGAAACATTGTAATGTAGCCCGTATATGGTATGCATCCTGAAGAAAACTTGAAATTATAGAGGAAATTATCCTGCCTTCTTTCTTCTGTTGAATGAGTTAAAATATATTAACAATTTGCCTTTCACTTTGTATTTATCATTTTGTATCTTTGCATATTTACATATACATTCATGTGTACAAGGGCATATATACTCACAGGCCAGGGCTATTTAAACAGCTATTTATTTGAATATGTCAGGGAAAATCTCCAAGATATAAAGAAGCAGTTGTTAGATACTATGTCAGTATAGAATTAACAGCCACGTTTTTTAAGATGGATGAGAAAATTAATTAATTACATACAATTTCTAACCTCAAGACATTTTCTTTCTGGAGACAAGGAGTACTGAGGTACTCACGATAGTGAAGACTCAACAAGACCCTAATAAAATAGATGAGGATAAGTAAAACTACAATAGCCACTAAAAAAAGCAAAAACAAAATAAACCATGTTTCGCTGGCATGTTGGTGAGTATCTCTGTCATATCTGTCAATAAGGGTCTCCGTGGATTTGGAGTAATGTTCAGGAACTACCTGTACTAGAGAAGACAGTGGAGACGACTCCCGTGGCTAAATTCTGCTGCCTTTGCTTACAGAAATGTAAATAATAAGGAGGTATTGTGGCATTTCCTGGAAGGAGTAGTCTTGTTTCATGGTCTGACTGTATAAGAATGCCTAGAGAAACATAACCTCAGCTGACTAAACTCCCCTGATGATTGTCACTTTGTCACTGAACTCTGACCATACCTTTTGCCTCCAGAGGCAAAAGACGGGTGAGGAAGTGATCTCCTCATCTGGTTTTTAAACAGGTATATAACTAGAGAACTGGATTATCCCCTTAGCCCACTATTAACCCTGGAAAAAGGGGAGTCATCCTCTCTGTTTCTTAGCCAATTTATGTATACTCTTAATTTGGGAGCATGAGAAGGAAAACTATTTTCTTTTCTTACCTTGGCTGGGTTTTTAAAAATTTATTTTTAGTTTAATCAAAATAATATTTTAAAAGGTAGTAAGCCTCTCATAAGCAGTTTGATCTGTTCTAAAATAACTTCAATTTTCCTTTTTTTAAACTTTCTTTTATCTTAAACACAAAGTATAATAGTAATATGTACTCACTAGAACAAATGAAACAGGATGGAGTTACGTAGAGAAATATATCATATTCTCCCTATCCCCTCCCTTAATATTAACATTTAGGTGCCATGTGCTTCTCCACCATTAATTTTCATTGCAAAACCCTGAATTTTCTTTCAAGAGTGAGGAGTAGCAGCAAGGTAGTTTAGAACTGATGTAGCTCTCTTTCCCTAGCCTTTTGCTTAAGTGCTTTCCTAGGGGCTGACTTTCCTTACCTAAAGATGTTTCAAGCAAGGGCTCACATTTTTGGTAGCAGAAGACACTTACTGATTGCTCTCACTAATAATTTGGAAAGGAATGTCAAAATCTGGGAGGATCACGAAGGAAATATCAGAAATTTCCTTTCAGCTGCCATTCTCCTTAATATTGTTATCAATAAATTCAGCATCTCATATGTGATAGCACAAAGGTGCTGCCTTTTGTTCTTGTGTCCTGAGGTTCTTACCTAATACCATGGTAGCAATAAAGATGGTGAGAAAATTGCTTCTTCTGTGGTGTTCAGGTCCTGAACGAGCACCCTTACCTCCACAAACGGTGGCAGGTATTCAAGCATTTTACAGGCTTTGGAGTTAAATATAGCAGTGTTATTCTAATTTAGGTATGCCACCACCAGCGGCACCAGCAACTGCAGTAGGAAAAATGATTGGCAATGCCAGCTATCTGATGTTTTCATGTGCCAGGCGCTGTCAGTTCTTCACAGTATTACATTCCATCCTCACAACAAGAGAGTGCCAGTGAGTGTTGCTGTGTGCCAGTGCCTAGGCTAAGGCCTTTGAACACATTACCCTGTTTTATCCTCATAACTTCCCATGTTATTTTTATTCCTGAATGAAGAAACAAGTTCTCTGTAGAGATGCAGTCATTGATCCACTCATATCCTTTCACATCCGTTTAACATTTTCCCTGGTGTGCTTTTACTCCCAACAACTAGCTCCCTAATCGCTGTGTTGGAGGGCGGCCTTGAGGCTGCCGGAGCCTATTTGGTCTGTGTAAAGAGAGAGATGGATCTATCCTGGAATTTATGTCCCTGTGTGTGGGAAGCCCTTAATCAATGACTGCTGGTTGCAGACACATAAATACGTGAGCTTTCTTGTTCCCAACTGAGAAATTCAGAAGTGTGAATGGCACTGCCACTCTGGGCTTTTCTGCCATATATGTGTTTGGTCTGTTTCCCTTCCCAATCTCACTTCATTTTCCCTTACCAGTGTTTCTTGAAAACACGTCCCATTATATCATTTTTGCATGAAGCTTCATCTCAGAACCTCCATTTAGGGAAACCCAAACTAAGATATTCTCTAAAATAGAAACTTTATTGATAAAATTTCCAAAGTGTCTTAGTAGATGGACAGTATAAGACCAAGGCAAATCTTTCTGGGTCCAAATTCCCTGTCTTTAATTAATAGACTCCATTACAACACATTCTTCAACCTTTGGTCAACAAACACTTATCACGTGCCTATTTTATGGCATATTATATTCATACCATAGCTAGGATATTATGGTTAATGAATATTTTATATCTGTACACCTGAAATTCTATTGACTTCTCTGGGCCACAGTTTTTTCATCTGTAAAATCAGCACAATAATGCTACTTACCTCATAGAGTAGACTTAAAAACGAATGAAATGATATATGCCAAGTGTTGAGAATCACAATTGGCATTTACTCATGCTCATTAAATATTAGCTGTTTTTATGAGTATTGTTTCATTTTCGGTGTATACTATCCTATTAAAAAAACAAAAGGTATTGGTATAGGCATTGAAACCTGAAGCATAGAAGAAAAAGTTAATTAACTGGTGCCCCACTAGATGCCTCTAACTGCTGGCTCTGTGTATCCCTTTAGCCTTGGCTCATCACGAGAAAACCTTGGAGACATTTCTGCTAGACTCAGCAGATCAATTTAAGAAAGATGAATGACATTTTGCTTGAAATGTATTCAGTCATAGCTGCCTTTTTCTACTTTCATATTTTGTGGTTCTTAGTAAAAATTAAGCACTCCTTTTTTTTAAAGAAAATGGTGTAAAAGAAAATGCATATCACTTTGTCACTTTATTATTGTAACCTCATCAAAGTATTCAGTGTAAAGACAGTAGCCAAGTGAACTCTTCTTGTAATGCTCAGAAACCATTTTAGCAATGGTAAAATTGCTGCAATTTATATTCATCAAATTGCATGATTTGACTTATTTTAGAAAAGTTATTAACTTCTCAAGAGAATGCTTCAGAAGCATTTAAATGAGTACAAGTTATCACCAGTGGTATACATAAATTTCATTTAAAAATACACTTCTAGAAACTATACTTAGTTAGCTATAGTATTTGTACAAGGATTAATTCCTATTTCATTTTGTAGGAATTTATTTATGAATGTCTATGGCCTGCCAGTGTAAAGGAGACTTACAGCATCATCTTTTACAATAATCTTTTTTTTTTTTTTTAATCAAAGGGGAGATATTCTGGGAAAACAAAACAAAACAAAAACAACACTTGATTCTGCATTTTTGTTAAGTCACTCTGTAAGTCATCCCTGAAATGGGATATGTAGAGTCTTATATTTATTTATTTCTCAGAAGCTTATTGGAGGTGATATGAAGGATTTTAAGACACTACTAACTAACAAAATAACAATTTAAAATTAATTTTCAAAATACCTTAACAAACCTTATTCTCCTTATTTTCAAATTCTTTAACAATGTTTTTCTTATTACTAACATAATATCTTCTGATGTAGTCATAATAATATCTAAAATGACAGTTCTAAGTAATTTACGTGGATTAATTGAGTCTTCTAAGTAGTAAGGTAGATGGCACTATTACTTCTATATGAGAAATGAGGAAGTAGAGGTGTAAATAAGAAATTTTTTGGCCGGGTGCGGTGGCTCACGCCTGTAATCCCAGCACTTTGGGAGGCGGAGGCCGGCGGATCACGAGGTCAGGAGACCGAGACCATCCTGGCGAACACAGTGAAACCCCGTCTCTACTAAAAATACAAAAAATTAGCCGGGCGTGGTAGCGGGCGCCTGTAGTCCCAGCTACTTGGGAGGCTGAGGCAGGAGAATGGCGTGAACCCGGGAGGCGGAGGTTGCAGTGAGCCGAGATCGCGCCACTGCACTCCAGCCTGGGTGACAGAGCGAGACTCCATCTCAAAAAAAAAAAAAAAATAAAAGAAATATTTTTCTGAGTGTATACAGTTAGAAAATGGCAAAATGGGAATTCAGACCCAAACAGTAAGACTGAAGGATACCTTTCTTATCAGTATGCTAGTATGAAATCCTAAGCATACTAGAAAATCTAAGTGCCAGTTGGAAACCAGAATTAACATTTTGGTGTGTAACTTTCTGGCTGCTTTTTCTATGCTAACAAACATATATGACATACAAAAATACACACATACACAAATTCCTATTCACTACCTCTTTTATGTTAACATCACAATGTACCATACACAGCTGTATTATTTTATATTTGATTTCATATTTTTTCTAAAGTCTGTGTGTTTGTCAAATATCAACTTATCTATTTAATAGGAATATGGGATGATCTTTGCTTATACATACATACATACATATGTATATAAAAACAAAAAATCAAGTATTTTAAGCTTTCACCAGAAGTCATATGTCGATCGGTAAAGTATATAATTTTTTGCTGCCAATTACATATATCATAAAAATGCTACCTATAATAGGATGAAAATGAAACACAGCAATATTGGGACACCTATTCTCAAGCAACAGCTTTGTGATTTATTAGCTATCTCACATGAAATAACTCATTAACTTGGTATTCCAAGCATCAAAAGAAGGATTACTTAGGACACTTGCAAAATAATACAAAGCTAGGTTTAGGGGTGGGCTGAGCTTGGTGGGATGTGGATGAAACCATATGGGCCCTTGACTTTATAATTGCTGGATCTGCATGGTGAGTATATTGAGGTTTATTATAGTATGCTGTTTACTTTTGTATATATCTACAAATTTACATAGTGAGTTAAGAAAGAAGAGGAATTATTATTGACTTACGTCATAGAGTTTATGCAAAAATCAAACGATAATTTATTTTTAAACTATAGAGGTATAGGTACCATCATGAAGGGACCCACAGAACTTATGTAGCCAGTAATTATTGGAGCTGGAACAGATACTCTGCTGTCATTTGTTCTGGTTTTGTGGTCATTGTTCTTGCCTTTGCAAGTTACCAGCTCTAAGATCTCGGGCAATGCTTTAAGTCTTGGTTGTGTTATCTGTAAAATGGGGAGAGCAGTAAGTGCCTTAAAGGTTTATTCTCATGTTATATGACTTATGGTATGTAAAACATCTGCGTTTAGACACATAGAGGGTGCTCAGTGGATGATTGCTCTCATTATTAGGCTACATCTAATCTATGAATTTAAAAACTATATAGAAATATGTGACAGATTGTTTAAGAGCCAAATACCAACTACAATGAAAAATACTTAACACGTACTGAGCTCTTAGTATGTGTCAGGATTCACTACCTTAATGCTCATAGCAATCCTGTAAGATAGGTACTCTTATTATCCTATTTTATATCTGATAAAATTGAAGCAAGGGAAGTTAAATAATAGGACAAAGATCATATGCTATCTATCCATATATACCCATCTGGCTGTCTACCTGTCTCCTTCCATCCATCCATCCACTTATTCATCTACCCATCCATCCACTCACTTACTTCCCTCTCTCCCACCATCCCTTTCCCTTTCCCTCTCCCTCTCCCTGTCTCTGTCACTCTCCTTTACTTATCTATCTATCGATCGATCAGTCTGTCATCTATCTCTCTTTATCATCTATGTATAGTTTTTAATAACACTAACATTTTATGAATTACAAGACTGAAAAATATTTTCATTAACTTATGTTAACAAAAGACCACACTGTGAATAAAAAGGCAATAAACACAGGTCTATGCACATATGAAAGAGATGTCCTAAACAGGAAGAGATGTCCTAAACAGTAGGGATACATAGTATCATACAATCAAAACGTGGCAGCCCTATAAAACTTACAAAGCAATTTCATGTAAGTTATTTCATTTGACTCTTACCACAATCTATGAGGTTACTATTTTTATTTTTCTCATTTTACAGGTTAAATTTAATATGGCTTCCAATCAAAAATTAGTATGGTTAGTAAATATCCTGATGTCTTGCTCTTATAATCCTACCGAGAGTTTACAGTAATTAGTAAAATAAAATAATAGGAAAAATACCTTTGATACTAGTATTAAATTATAATCATATCATTAGGTAATTTCAACTTGTGATTTTCGAGAATCTGTAATATGGTAGCTTCTTCCTACTGACGTGTTTGAATTCATTTTAAGGATTATAATTCACAAGTAATCTATATATTATCTAAAAAGTAAATGCACATTCACATGGAGATAATAAATTAGTGTGAAATGGCTGTATTTTGCTCTCTATAATTTTTAACATACAGGAAAATCACTGTTTTCTTGAAAATCAAGGAAATATAGTATTTGAGGTGAACTTATTCTTTCTACTATTAACACGTTTTAATATAGTTCTCTCACAGTGCAACAGAGCAAGAAGCTTTCAGGCACATTTGCTGCTGCAAGGAGCATGCTGTGCTGAACTTAAAACACCTTCCCTTTCAAACTCCTTGGGACTGTTTTTTTCCAAGAGACTTCAAATGCACTAAATTTAGCATCCGTTGGAGGCACACCCAGGCATATTACAGTGAAAGCCCCAATAACTAAATGTATTACCACTATTCACAACGTTTATGTGTGTATATGCCTTATCTATGATGTATTGCAAATTACAAAAATTGTATTATTATTCACAGTAACAAAAGCACTTCCAGCAAATTTCTAACAGTGATCTCTTTTTAAATAACTTACACACATGTGTCATGGGTCTTAAACTTTGTCACTTTTGTGTTTCCATCATGTTGTTTTAGCCAGTGAGGGTTTTGTTTGGTTTTCATTTATGACTATAAACTTTTAAAAAATAGATTTCAAAATGTGAATTTAATTGATTGATTGACTGATTGATTGAGACGGTGTTTCACTCTTGTTGCCGAGGCTGGGGTGCAATGGTGCGATCTCGGCTCACCACAACCTCTACCACCCAGGTTCAAGCGATTTTCCTGCCTCAGCCTCCCTAGTAGCTGGGATTACAGATGTGCACCACCACACCAGGCTAATTTTTTTGTATTTTTAGTAGAGACGAGGTTTCACCATGTTGGCCAGGCTGGTCTCGAACTCCTGACCTCAGGTGATCCACCCTCCTCAGCTTCCCAAAGCGCTGGAATTACAGACGTGAGCCACCGCGCCCAGCCCGTGAATTTTATTTTTGAAAGACAACAATGTCCTTGCCTAATTGCATATCTAGTTTAACATCATGAAGACTAAATATGCTTTTTAGCCATGACAATTTTATTTATTATTGTTTTCATTTTTAATTTTCTCGAAGATCCTCATCAGTGTACTCTTTTGGTCTTCCTTATAAGCGTATTTTAACAGGACATAATAATAAGATAAATCCCAACTTTTTAAAGTTGTATCCGTATGTATTACTTTAAAGTGCTATTAATATGAATGAATTAGAAGCAACTTTTATTCAATCAGATTTTAAGTTATTTTACCAAAAATATGGCCTTGATAATGTCTCTGTAACAGGTTCTCTGTAATATACATGCTGAGGATTGGTTTGTCTTTGCTTTTGATACTATTTTAGTTAGAAAAGTAATGGGGAATCCAGACCCTTCTCATTTAATACTCCAGAGAATATCAGTCCATGTTCTAATAGTTTAAATTTTTCTACTAAAACCCATGTGAGAATCCATATGAGTGGAATGGAGAGGAGTTCAGCTTCAAAGTTGGCAGATTTGAGATGATTCTATGGCAACAGAAATGTGCTTGAGGGAAATCAGTTGCAGCATCTTCTATAATTGTGTCACCTAGATTTTGCCTTAGGAATTTCTAGATTTCCATAGAACACGGTGACCTCAAATGCTTTATCTTAATAAAGAAATAAAAGCAGATTAGAAGAATTATTTGCCTACAGTTTGTGGGAGATGGGCAAGTCTTAAGAGTTTATTAGGTACCCAGAACGAAATATATTTTCTTGGGCCTCATAATCACATTGAAATACAAGGATTGAGATATACACAGTGACCAATTAGTGAACGACAGTCTTCAGGATCTAGTAGACACTAAACATATAAAGATGTATTTGTTGCCGGGCACGGTGGCTCACGCCTGTAATCCCAGCACTTTGGGAGGCCGAGGCGGGCGGATCACGAGGTCAGGAGACCGAGACTATCCTGGCTAACACAGTGAAACCTTGTCTCTACTAAAAAATACAAAACAAAAAAATTAGCCGTGCGTGGTGGCGATGCCTGTGGTCCCAGCTACTCGGGAAGCTGAGGCAGGAGAATGGCGTGAACCCAGGAGGCGGAGCTTGCAATGAGCAGAGATCAGGCCACTGCACTCCAGCCTGGGCGACAGAGGGAGACTCCATCTCAAAAAAAAAAAAAAAAAAAAAAAAAAAATGTGTTTGTACTTTTAACTTGAGCGAGAGACCCTGGCAGCCTACAGCATACAATTAGTATTCACTATTTAGATTGCATGGATTTAATGTGAGGGATCAATTACTTGTCTAACCAGTGAGCCTAGCCTCTTGCTCGATACTGCCTGCTTCATGAGGGTGAACTGTGCTGGAGAAATATATTACAGGATTATCTGCAGATTTTTTTTTTTTACATGAGTGGTTAAGTCAAAAATTCTTATGAAAATTCAGAGTAAGAAATTATTATGAAGTTGTGTAACTAGGTACAGGATAGTTTCTTTTACACGGGAAAAGATTAACAGGAGGAGGAAAACTTTAGCGATGGCATTTCATTCCATTCAATATATTTATATTGAACTCCTTTAAAAATACAGGGCCTTTTGGTGGGTACTGAGGATAGAACAAAAACCAAGTAATACCTGAACATAACCCTTGATTTCATGATCTAGTAGACCTACAAAAGTTGTCAAAATCTGGTGAAAAGAAAACGGTAAAGATATTCCAAACAGTGTATGCAAATCCAGAGATAGGATGGAGGGGGCTCTACCTGAAGGATGATGATAAGAAAACCGTGTTGAGTGAAGGGTGATTTGTGGAATTCAGATAAAATATCAGTCTTGAATGCTGAGTGAATACTTAATGATTGACTGGATCCCATGGACAGTAATTTCTTAAATTATGATGATGCTAGTGTTTATGACTGTAACTATCATTCTCCGTGCCAGGCACTTTGCCATTTGGTAAATGTATAGTGTGCTATGCTAACAAGCATGCACAGAGCTTTTACTTTAATGTATCCATGAGGATACTGGGGTTCAGAATTTAGGTAAGTTTTGCAAGGTCATAGTATGGAGTGAAATATCTGAAATTCAGACCCATATCTAACTAAGTTCAAAGACTGTACAGGTATTTCTCCTCCTTTGTGCAGAGAAGGATGGGAATGGTTCCATATTATCATGGACTTAGTCAGATTTTTTTAAATTATAATGTCTTGTGTTAATGAAGAAGGGATGATATTCAATGCATATTCTTAACTGTTACTTTGCTTAATGTTCTCGACTTTTCTGTGAGATGGATAGTGTAGATAAAATCCCCAAGGGGACTCAGCAAGTGCAAGTAAAACAATGAAACTTTAAAGCCCTTTGTCAAAACCTCTCTTTTTCTCAGAGGATGGAAGGGCCGTAAAGTTCGGTGACGAAGGATGGACCATTTCCTATGTAGTCTTCTGACAATATTCAAACAAAAGGAGAGTCAGCAAATCCTTCTTCATGTGGGAAGTTTTAATACAATTTGCAGAGTGTCTCTCTGGAGTGGACATCCTCCTCTGCAATCCTGTCTTCTATATAGCCTCAGGGCTTTGGGTAGGTAATCCTCTCCAAGGAGAGTCCTAGAGAGGGCTGTCTCCTCCACTTGCACCATCCTCTAACATTATTCTATAGCTCAGCTCCTTGCTTCTGTTTTCTGCCTTGTTTTTGTCTGAGTCTGCAATTATGGTGTAAGCACCATGAAGGAAGGTATGTTGCCAGTTTTTGCATCAGCATATCCCCGGTGCGTAACAGCACAAGGGATATAGTGAGCCCTCAATGTCTATTTGTAGAAAAAAGAATGAATGCATCAACGAAATCTGATACATATCCGTTGTGTCTGTTATCTCCATCTCTCTTGTCCTGCCTTGTTATCTTGCCATTTTCACAAAAGACCCCAAGGCCCATCATTTCTTGTGTAACTTCCAGAGTGTTAATTTTTACATTAAAATTAAGGCTTTCTACATGAGTGTCTATTATTTGAGAAACCATGCAAGATCGTGTGTGTGTGTGTGTGTGTGTGTGTGTGTTGCACTCTATACTGTATTGAATTCTGGATTTTTTCTTATAAATAAAATTTTAAAAATAGTTCTTTAAAAATAGGAATAAGATGTTTTAGGAGGCACAGAGAGCAAAGGAAAATAACAATTGCAGGTTTGGGGTTGTGCATACTAATTGCCATTGAGTAGAGAGAGCACACTGAGGCCATTTAAAAGAGAATTAATGTGTTTTTTTGTTTTGTTTTGTTTTGTTTTTGAGATGGAGTCTCACTCTGTCACCCAGACTGAAGTGCAGTGGCATGATCTCAGCTCACTGCAACCTCCACCTCCCGGGTTCAAGTGATTCTTGTTCCTCGGCCTCCCAAGCAGCTGGGATTAGAGGCACCCACCAACATGTCAGGCTATTTTTTTTTTTTTTTTTGTATTTTTAGTAGAGACGGGGTTTCACCATGTTGGCCAGGCTGGTCTCGAACTCCTGGCCTCAAGTGATCCACCCGACTCGGCCTCCCAAAGTGTTGGGATTACAGGTGTGATCCACCGCACTTGACCTTATTTTTATTCATTTAAAAATATTAAATGTTACTGCGTAGGGAGTAATGGGCTTAACAATGAGGTGAACAAAACTCCTATGTAACATGCAGAGCAATGTATCAAATGATTTTAACTATAAACTTGTCAAAAACATAAACCCCATTGTTCTGCAGCTGCAGGTTATATCTGCCTTGTATGAGCAAAATTTGGTGGTGAAAATGCCTTGCTTCCATTTTTCCTTCAATAACTGATACGGTTTGGCTGTGTCCCCACCCAGATCTCATCTTGAATTGTACTCCCATAATTCCTACTTGTTGTGGGAGGGATCCAGTGGGAGGTAATTTGAATCATGGGGGCGGTTTCCCCCATACTGTTCTCGTGGTGGTGAATAAGTCTCACGAGATCTGTTGGTTTTATCGGGGGTTTCTGCTCTTGCATCTCCACATTTTCTCTTCTGCTTCCATGTGAAAAGTGCCTTTCACCTCCCACCATGATTCTGAGGCCTCCCCAGTCATGTGGAACTATAAGTTCAATTAAACCACTTTTTCTTCCCAGTCTCAGGTGTGTCTTTATCACAGCATGAAAACGGACTAATACAATAACCTATATAATTTTGAAAAGTACTTGTCTAATACACTTTCACAATAGAAACTATATCCTTATCAACTTTGAAAAGTCGTTGCTTAATGCCTTTGGATAACTGAATTTTCTAAGATTATTTTAATTTTGAAAGTTAAATTTTATCCCAGCGTTGACGATTTTTGTATGCTACTTTTAAAATATTTTGTCAGCGATTTATATCTATGGTGCAATCTTGTAAAAAATTAACAATGCAAATGTGGCTAGACCATTTAAAAATCAATATGTTATAATTCAGCCCGTTTAATCACTTTAGTTAAACATCTTAGGAACAACTCAGTTCCATTTGAGAGAAGACACAGTTTTCTGGATGTGTGTTGTGGCATCATATTGCTTTACAATATCTTACATAAGGTGAATTCAAATCATATCATTGAATCTGTTTTAAATTCTGTCATAACTTAAGATTAGTGACTAAATATTGGCAGGTTTATGGAAGTAGGGTGTAAACAAGACAAAAACAAGGGTGGAATAAGTAATTTTAGTATATTATTCACTTGCACAGAGAAAAGTCATTCATACCTTCTTAAGCTTTGTGATGAAAATAGACTAAAATCCTGTTGATATAGCAACTATGTTTTCCGTTTCTTGTATAAAAATAAAGAAAACTTCCTATTAGGAATTAGCCAGACATTTTAATTTTCTCTCTTCTTTCTCTATTTTCCCCTACAGTCTCTTTGAAGGCGTGCAAAATTTTATAAAGTTTTAAGAATGTTTTAAGATTTTTTTATTGTGAAATATTCATAGACTCACAAGGAGTTGCAAAAACAGTACAGAGATTTCCTGTGTATACATAACCCAACTTTCCCCAGTTACATATTAACTAAATACAGTATATTATCAAACCCAATAAACTGACATTGGCACAGTGCAATTAACTAGACTGTAGATCTTACTTAGATTTCACCTGTTTTTGCACATGCTCTTTTACTGTGAGTCATTATCTATGATTCTATGACATTAACCATGTCTATAGATTTATATAATTACCACCACTATCAAGATACAGAACTGTTTCATCACCACAAAGTAACTTAAAGGATTATTTTTATAAAGTAATGACAAATGTGTCAAAAGCCATTCTTGTGTTATACAGCAAGTATGTTTTGAGTTATTAAAACTCACTGATCATGTCTTTCAGTGTCATAACTTTGGGTTTCCCTCCCTAACTATAATAATCCTGATGAATTACAGTTGATGAATATGAGAATATCCAACTCTTCCTGACTCTATAAATACATTGACTGAGATTGTAATATTTATGGTGTCTTAAGGGGCGCTTGTTTTATTATGATGATGTGAACATGTTGAGAATAGTAAGAACAGCCCAGTTTAGCAAACAGGATATGAGTCTTCTATATCCAGCTCAATCGTTGCCCCAACAGGGGACATCTGCCTTTGCTACTTAATTTTCCATTCTGGAAAATGTGAAGTGTATGAGAATGAATAATCGCCTCAGATTTTCCAGCACATATAATCTGAGGAGAGCAGGTACAGCAATTTAGGAGCAGTGTTCTTTTGGTTTCCAAAAAAAGTTCCGTCCAGTGGTCTAAGTTAGTCATTTACTAAGTGATAGAGCAGTTGGCTATGCTTTTTGAATGGACTGATAATTATGTGGATTCAGCAAATAGGATATAGACAATGCATCTACTCCATTACAGTAAAAAAGACTCTGATAGCAGTTAATCCACATACCAGGCACTTGGCTTAGGCACAGTTGGAGGAAATGGAATGGTAATAGACTGCACTATGGAATAACAGGAGCTGTAGCTTGAGATTCAGAATTCCAACTCTGCCTCTCAGTATCTGAGTCCTCTTGGCCAAGATATGTAAAGTGCTCTGTACAGGTCTTGGCAACCATCCACCACACACTTAGTATGCAATAGCTATCTTTATTAGTCAAGGATCTGAAAAGCTAGCTGATGAGACAAATGATAGAAACAAGAGTTCATTAGATGAAATAAAGTAATAAATGATGCAAGAATTTAAAAAAGATTTAGAGAAGGAAAGGGAACAGAACTCACATGCAAGTAGACCAACTGTGTATCAGATAATGTGCTAGCTGACTTAGAAACCATGTGTCATATTACTCTGAAAATAATTCTGCAAAGTTGTAGATGTTATTTTTTTCATTTGACAGGTGAATTCATGAAGGCTTGAATATAGGGTTAAGTGAGTTGTTTCAATGTAGTTATTGATTCAAATCAAGATCTGAATGACTCCAAATATGGTGCTATAGAGATTTGAAGTAGGATAAATAGGATTTGAAAAAATATATATATAGGGAAAGGAATCGGTACACTGTAGCAATGTCATATATGAAGCTTCAGTTGTGTGATTCCAAATGTTGTATGTGAGGCCTAATCAAACAGCTTTGTGGAATCAAAATGTCTGCTCTTGTCTCCAACTGGGGATGAGTTGGCTCAGGATTAAGGTGGGTGACCTTGGGAAGACTAGAGTCTAAGCAGGACTTTAGTCCCTCATAAGAATTATATGAGGATGTATATTTGCATACAAATTCCTGCGCCCACCAAGATCTGCCAAATTGGAATATGTGGTGATATCACCCAGGGAATCATAGAGAGCTGTTATAATTAGTCACGAAATATTTAGGACTGAAAGTATAGATTATGTTAAATAATCACTTATAGGGGACATAGCAGGTTGGCAGGTTAACCATACAGCAAACAGGGTTGTAAGTCAGGGCCTAGAGAATTTTCAAGAGGCAGGAATTCTGCAGAATGAAGGCCTGGTCTAATGCAGCACCATGGACAGCTCTGAGGCAATCTTCTTTCTCCAAAAACCTGAAATCAAAAACTTTGCTTTTCATCATGCAATATACCCATGTAACAATCCTGCATATGTACTCCCTAGTCCAAAATTAAAGTTGAAAAAAAAACTATACTTTCATTTGAATACAGTTCTCTTCGGCTTTACCAGCTCTACCCTGGAAGGAATATCTTTTACTCATGAAAGGCCATCCCCTGTTAATGCATGGCCAGGTTCTCCTTAGCAGTCACTATCTTTGCGTGTGAGTGACTAAACATATAATGCTATGTTTAGTGGATGGAGTAAGAGTACCTTTGCAGAGGTTGTACTGGCTTACCCCTTTGGTTCTTGTAGTTTTCTTCTATTAGAGTTTTTTCCATCCCTAGGTTTCTGTACTGTTCAAATGGGTTTAAGATTCTTGAAGGTATTCCTCTGACCTTGTAATTTATGCTTTTCTCCTAGCATGACTTTTTTTGTAAAGGAGGCATCAAATATGTGGTTTGCTGGCGATGGCATACACAAATCAGGTGGGAGGAATTAATGAGAGCAGCAATTCCAGTGTCTGGTTCTTCAAGATTAACTTGTATAGTTTAATTCAGCATTCTAAATAAGCCTAATATATTTAAAAATCTAGAATAAACCCTAATTGTTAAAAAATATTTTATATTATCTGTGCTGATAATGCACGCTGTACAGAATAAAATATTATTTTCTAAGTGGCAGTGGAAGAAACATGGAAAGTTCTACTTCATCCATCAGTGGATTAGAATTTGTATACCATGAGATGATTAATTTTCAAAACCAGTTTGAATCTCACAAAATAATGACCCTGTTTTTTGAAGGACAAGGCAGAACAAGGTACTAGGCTGTGCCACGTTCAAGTCACAATCTCTAACATTTGGTTTTTTTTTTTGTTTTTTTGTTTTATTCTCTGTTGCTTGTTCACTTTCTCTTGTAATCTGCATTGATTTGCTACCTGGCTATTTGCAGATTGACTTCAGCTGCCAGGAATGGAATGTTTTTCATAAAGGAACATATGCCTTAATGAAAGTAACATAAGAAGGGAGTAGAGTGTGACCAATTGCCTAGGTAATAAGTAGTGACAACAATGATATTATTCTAATATAAATGGAATCAGTTTTTCTTTGCCCAGTGGGCATGATATAGAAGGCCTGGCTGGCATATACTAGGTGGGACAGACCGACAGTGCCTAGAATGTCAATGGATCAAACTTGAGGGAACCAGAAGTTGAAAAGACATATCCCAAAAGAAAGCATTTGATGTTTAAGGGTTGGCTTACTTAGAACACAATGAACAATATTACCAAAATTAAAACTATGATTTTAGCTATTTTTAAATATGACAAATTAAATAGCAGAACATTTTAATAAAACATTACTTAAAGTCCGCAATTTTCTATAAGTCTAATACATGAGTCATTAAAATAAAAAATTCCCCGTGATTTATGGAATCAGATTTTTTTAGTACAATGAATTCTAAATGGTTTTATAATGCCAATTCCAATTAATATCCTAATTATAACATGTCATCCAGAAGGATTAATGACTAAATTTAATTAATATTTGTTTTCTATTTATTTTGATTTGTGCAGTTTATGCGTATAGTCACGATAGCTGCAAATTAGATACCATTAGCATTAAATAAGGTATATATTTTAATAGAAAATTAAAGTATTTGAGCTAGCCTAAAATATTCAGCAACTTAAATTTGTTTTTTGTGGATCACATTTTTTTGAGATAAAGTCTTGCTCTGCTGCCCAGGCTTGAGTGCAGTGGTGCAATCATGGCTCACTGCCTCAACCATCCAGGCTCGGGTGATCCTCCCACCTCAGCCTCCCGGGTAGCTGAGGCTACTGGTGCACGCCACCATGCCCAGCTAATTTTTTGTAGTTTTTTGTAGAGATGGTGTTTCACCATGTTGCCAGGCTGGCCTCAAACTCCTGGGCTCAAGCAGTCTGCGCACCTTGGCCTCCCAAAATGCTGAGATTACAGGCGTGATCCACTGCACTCACCCCTGTGAACCACCATTAAATAGCTAATGAAAGATGCATGTCAATAAAAATAAACAACTTACTAGAATGATTATGTGAAAATCACTTATTCTTCCAAAGCATGAATTTCCCAAACACACCTTTTATTACTGTTTTAAGAAGGGAATCATTTCCATATATTTGCATGTAAATCACTTTTAGTCTCAGAGAACTTTCCATAAAAGTTTTTTTATTACTGCTTCTACTGATAGAGCTAGTGGACTATTAATTAGAAAAGCTGTACATAAAAACACGTCTATAGCTCAAATAATCTAGGATACCTTTTTGTTTGGGGAAATGTAGATGAAAATTAAGTAATTACAGAATCCTTGTTAATTTTCAGATTTAGACAGTCTGGGCAATATCTCTCAGGAATGAACAGATATGTGTTTTTTGGCATCTTGGTAGAGTGTATTCCCACTGTAATTCTTTTGTGAAGTCTAGACCAGATGTGGCCATAAAAATAGACCCCTACTACAATAATATATTTCATAAATAATCCAATAAAGTCAAATCTTATTGCAGTAGGCTTAGAACTCTTTTTGTACCCATGGAATTTATATCAGTTTTTGGCAAATCCTTTCATCTCTGAGGATAATTTTTCATCTCACATGTACCTTTTTCTCACGTATACCCTGTTTTCTGAATATTTTGCCTTCAAAGTATACCTCATTTATCAAGAATTTCTCTTTATTCATCTGACTTACACAAGTGGCAATAACAACCTCTGGTTCCCATGAAGTAACCAGTGACCCTTTGAAATAATATAGTGCTGGAAGAAAGAAAAGGAAAGGGAGATTGATCATTCAGCAACTCTTTAAAACCATGTCACAGTTAAACACATAATTTGTTTTATCTTTTTTTAAAATAGTGAAAACCTATATTAGCATCTTTACAGATGTCTCCTTTGCTTACATCCCTGCCTCTGTGCCTTGCCTGCAGTAGAAAAAAAAAAAAAAAAGGACATGTGTATCCCTATTCCCCATTGTCTTCTCATGTATTGATCTTCCTTCTTTTAATTTCTTCTCAGTCTACATGAACCCACTTCCATTATCTGTTTGTTCAGTTCTTTGAATGCCCTGAAGCTAGCTCTGTGACTGGGCAGTTGAAAGTTCTTGACTTAGCATCAGGTTAATTTGAAAAATACTTTTTGAGTCACCACCATGTGTCAGCCACTACTGTAGATGTTTTGAATGTGTCAGTGAACAAAGCAGAAAAGATGTATGCCCTCTGGATTCTTGGGGGACTCAAATGGTGAAAGACAGATACAATAAGTATATTGTATAGTATGTTCAAAAGTGATAAGTGCTGTGAAAAAGAAGAGGAAGGGTAAAATAAGAGATGGCTCGCGCTGGAGTACGTTCCAGTTTTAAATAGGGTATCAAGGTATTCTTCATTGAGAAGGTGACATTTGAGCAAAGATCTGAATGAGGCATGGGGTTGAATCATGTAGATATCAGCAGTAAACTCCTTTTGGGTTTAGTAAACAGTCAATGCAGAATTCCTAAGGCATAGGTTTATCTGCTATTTTGGGCAGGTTATCTGCATTGTGGCTAGAGTGAAGTAAGTGAGAGAGGTTTAGGAGAGGATGTTAGTGAGGTGAGGGTAGACCTTTGAAGCCATTGCAAGGACATTCTTTTACTTTCTGAGTGTGAGAAGAGCTAATGGATCTGACATTTGTTTTAAAAGAATTAATGTGGTTGCTGGAGGTGGGCAGTGCTCAACACAAGGAGACAAGTTAGAAGGCTACTACTGTAATACATGTAAAGATGATGCTGACTGACACCAGGGTGATAAGAAACAGTCATATTCTGAACGTGTTTGGAAGTGGGGCCAACAAGGATTTCTGGATGAATTGGATTAGGGGCATGGGAGAAAAATGGAGTCATGAATGGCTCCAGCGTTTTTGCTCTAATTAACCGGAAGGGATAAAGTTGCCCCCAACTGAAATAATAAAGACTATAGATAGAATGGGGCGATTAGGAAGGCATTAAATTTGGCTATCTGTTAGACATATCACCAGATATATTGAATAGGCAATTGAATATATACCTTTAGAATTCAGCAAAAAAGGTCCAGGTTGGACATTTAAATTTCGGAGTTGTTGGTATAAGATAACATTTAAAGCTGTGATATCAGATTGTATCACTAAGGAAGAATATAGATAGAAATGACAACGTGACTAAGGACTCTAACATTAAGAGGTGGATTGAAAAAGGAGAAAACAGCACAGGATAATGAAAAGGAATGATCAGCCAGGCACGGTGGCTCACACCTGTAATCCTAGTACTTTGGGAGGCCGAGGCGGGCGGATCACGAGGTCAGGAGTTGGAGACCAGCCTGGCCAACATGGTGAAACCCCATCTCTACTAAAAATACAAAATTAGCTGGGTGTGGTGGCACACACCTGTAGTCCCAGCTGCTCGGGAGGCTGAAGCAGAAGAATTGCTTGTACCCAGGAGAGAGAGGTTGCAGTGAGCCAAAAGATCGTGCCACTGTACTCCAACCCGGGCGATGGAGCGAGACTTCATCTAAAAAAAAAAAAAAAAAGAAAAGAAAAGACAAGGAGTGATCAATGAGGTGGGAAGAAAAACAAAAGTGTGCGGTGTCCTGAAAAACTGACCTTCTATTTTCAAAACCTACGTTTTGGGTCTCCTTTTACTATATCCTGACTTTCTAGCTATATAACCAAAAGGAGAAAGCAGTATTTTTTTTAGATATATCATGTTAATAACTCTAAGGGTATTCAATGAATCTGAATAATTCAGTGGTATAATGTGAAAAAATATAGTATTCATAGGGAAAGGAACAGAAGTTAGCTCAGGAAATGACTTGAATGAACACCGAAGCTGTATCTCCAGTGCGGGTCCACGTATTATTTGTCTCAGTGGTTGAATTAGCAGCAAGATTCCTTAGTAGGATTAAAAAAGATGTTGTGAGCATCTGTATCTACATGACTGAATTAAATTTCTCCAACAATGACATGTAGTTAACGTAGTATCTTGAAAAGAACCGTAAGTGGAATTCAGGGAACCTAAATTCCAACTATGGTTTTGCTGCTGACTGCTTGCATTAACTTCAAATCTATCATTAACCTCCTTGTGCCTCATTATCCTCATTTCACCAAATAAGAAAAATGAAATATTCCTCCTTCCCTACCTCACTAGGATGTTGTGAATTTAAATGTGTGAGAAGTGCTTGAGATGCATAAAATTTGATGGAGTGTTTTATTCATGAATTCAAGCATCTGAAGTAATTTGACCATGATGGACAGTTGCTTCCTTGCACATTTTTTAGAGTGACATTTCCGTTACTGACCCACCCATTTATGCAACATGTTGTCTAATCTAAATTTAGGTCCAAACAAATTGACCTTATAGGTAAGCATTATATCTATTAATATTGTATTTTTGTATTATTTTATAATATTCATCATTCACCTATTTACTCATGCAATATATGTTACTGAACACCTATAGATTAAAAAGCCTTCATTCCTAAATAGCAATGGTGGGACCTTCCATTTTTATATCCCTCTGGCATTTAAAATGTGCTTTTATAGCCATGATCTCCATTGATCTCTCAATCCCTTGAGGTTGATATGACAGATACGCTTTTTCTAATTTAAAATTATGGAACTGACACTCTCAGATGACTGTACCCTCCAACTACTGTGTGAAGAAGCAGGGTCTGGCACTGAGGTCTTCTGACATCCAGTGTAGAGCACTATACTTCACAATGTGGCCATTGGCTTACTTTATTACAAGCACTAAATATTTTCCACTGAATATGTAATATCTAGAGGAGAATGTGGTCTAAAACAGCAGCAGTAGAACAAAGGATTAAATGACCCATTTTCTTGAAGTTATCTTAGTTTTAAAGGGTTTTTTCTTCATCACTAATGACCATCCCTGACTAAGAAATTATTCTCATAATACATGATAATACCTGTGTTATCCAATGCGACAAGAATGTTAGGATGTCTATATATGATCTTGACAATCCCTAGCTCCATCACAATGTGTCCAAATTCATTTTATTTGGCTAGACAGGCATGTAGTCTTAATTTCAATGGTTGGCTCTGCTGGATGCTATGTGATCTAGAGCCTGTCACTTACCCCTTCTAAACTTCAGCAATTTTTTATCCTTAAGATAACAAGAAAACTGGTACCTGTTTCAAAGAGCTGTTTGTTCAATCACCTATCTATTGATTATCTTCTATATGCCAAATGTTGTTCTAGGTGCTGAATTACAGGAATGAATCAGAAGCAAAAAGTTCTTACTCTCAAGGATCTTATATGCTAATGAAATAGATGTTAAAAAATAACAATTTTTGTTTCATTTTATTTTATTTTATTTTATTTTATTGAGACAGAGTCTCACTCTGTCAGTCACCCAGGCTGGAGTGCAGTGGCACAGTCTGTGCTCACTGCAATCTCCGCCTCCCGGGTTCAAATGATTCTCCTGCCTCAGCCTCCCGAATAGCTGGGATTACAGGCACGCGCCACCATGCCTGGCTGATTTTTGTATTTTTAGTAGAGATGGGGTTTCACCATATTGGCCAGGCTGTTCTCAAACTCCTGACCTCAGGTGATCTGCCCACCACGGCCTCCCAAAGTGCTGGGATTACGGGCATGAGCCACCGCACCTGGCATTAAAAAGTAATAACAATTTTTAAATATCAATATGTCTTATAAAGAAAAGTGAGCAGTGTGGTAGAGTGTAACTGGAATGTGAGTTGAGATGTAACACCAGACAGAGAAGTCAGAGAAAGGACTTTTGTTCGAGGAAATGACATTTGAAAAGGAACCTGAATAGTGACAGAGGCAGATATGTAAAGAATATGTTCCAGACAAAGGAAACAAAAAGCATGCAGTTGCATAGTCAACTTAGCCTACTTGAGGAAAAGTGTGAGTGGATTTTGGTGATGGAGAGGTAAGTGCCAGGAGATGAGGGGAGAGATCTGGCATGCATCAGATGATGTGCAGTCTTCCGGGACGTTGTAGAGTTGGGCTTTTTTTTTGTTTGTTTATAAATCAAATGTCAAGCCATTGGGGTTTTTAACCAGAGGAGTTATGTGAAATGATGTATAGTTAAATTTCATTTGTTCTTGGATGGAGTGTGCATTATGGGAATTTATACAGAAAAAAGACTTCACACATATATATATATATGACTCAGTGTAAGTAGAAAATAATAAAAACAAATTTTATCCATTGATAATTCTGGCATTGATAATAGTGGGTATGGTGGTAATAATTGTATGTAATACTCAAACTTTCTGAAAACCTACATTTGATCTGTAAATCCAAAAGTATATGTAGCAAAACCCATAATCTGCTCTTATTTCTGCACCACTTGGACCAGTGCGGAGTGATGAGGCAAATTGTTCAGGTGTCTGTGTCAGCCTTCAGTGTCCTCACCCCCTTGTTATAACTCTCCACTAATATTACATTGGTAAAGACGTCCCTGATCTATATGTCACTGAGACCTCTAAGAAAAGAGCAAAGCTAAAGCGTAAGGGGGGGAAAAGTCAGCTTAAAAAGACTTAAAGATTTCTGGGACAAAAAAAAAAAAAAAAAAAAAGTCTTTGAAAAATGAGAAAGAAAGGATAGAAGAAAAGATTCTCCTTTGGTCAATCTGGCCAACCTTTGGAAATAAAAAGTATTGTGTTGCAGCTAATAACTATTTGTCACTGCAGGCACTTGCTGATGTCTGCCCTTTAAAATGACCCAAACTCATTGGCCTCGAAATCAGAAGCCAAGGAAAAAACCTTGGACATAATGTTTTCTGTAGAATTACCAATTTTCTCTCTCTCTCTCACTCTCTCTCTCTCTCTCTCCCCCTCCCCCTCTCTCTCTCTTCATATCTATCTATCTATCTATCTATCTATAGATAGATAGATAGATAGATGTATATATATATATATATATTCTGTAGGAACTACCAATTCCTATCTATAGGGACTGATTGAGAAGTCTCTTAAAGCAGTTTTTCATTTGCTTTTAGGATGCAATGATTATTGGTGAGAATAACTCTTTCATTTCACATTTGTCATTGGCTTATTTGAATGTAATCCTGATTCAATCATTATGATCTCCTTTAAGTAGGGAGAGAAGCTGGTATTACATTGTAGGATTTTAATTTTGTACTCATGAAACTTTTGAAAAACATTACTGATACTCTTCTGACTGTCAAATTGGCCTCTAATAGGTCCACATCTCAAGAGGTATCAAGCATTGGTAACTATTTTTTGGTGTTGTTTTCTCATCATAAAATGTACTTTTATTAGGTGACTGTGTAAATTTTATTGAATCAATGCATGACACTGCCTCATTCTAGTAATCTGATGAAGCAAAGCTGAAAAACAAAATTTGAGGATTGTCAGTATATATACTTTTATTTGCAGTGAAGAGTTATGCTGCAAAAATGGTTCATTGAAGTAACAAAATTTTAGCTGATATATATTAATCTGAAAGGTACAATATAAATTTTTTAGTATGGAAAAGATAAGGAAAATGAAGCTCTCTTTCCTCTAGGTATCTAGAGCAAACTGTAACTGTCCTTGGTATTTAATTTTTGGCTAAGGTACTGAGATTAGAGGTGGGGCCTTAGATATGATTAATTGTCAGGCTGATAAGCTAGATATTTCATTGAGTTTCTGTTGTGCTCTTTCTTTCAGACCCTCTGTTTGATGCTTTGCTATAAAGATTTGGGCATTTCAAAATCTTCTCCACATCTGGTGTCTTTCCAAAGAGCAGGTCATAGACTTTACACAAAGAGGAACAACACAGGTTATAAGTAGAAATGTTTTAAACCCTGAGTTCCTATTTCAGTTTTTCTTTCTTAAACATGTTTTCCTTACGTGATAAAGGCGAGTGTTGAATGGTGATAAATACCACCCATACGCTTTAAAGCCTAAATGTTGAATTTGACACTGAGAGTTTAAAGGCATCATGAAAATTTCTCCAGAATTAATGTTTAAGCAATTTGGGTTTTACAGGCAACTCAATAGTTTTGAATGACGTAATTATTTTGAAAAAGTAACCATAAAACTCTATGTTTAGGGAATTGGTACTTTGCGTTTGTCAGAAGATTGTAAATGTCAACTGATTGGCTTGCTATTTGGAATACAATTTTTAAAATTATAGTTCAAATCATTAGGATTTAATTCATGATTTTGTACTACAAACTAAATCTATTAAAAGTATCAGATATTTATTTTAAATTAGAGGCATGTAAAGGAAAATACAAATTTTGAAATGCCATTTTACTGGATTTTTCTCTTCAGCCCACCCTAGGCATTTGTTACATAAAATATTTCTAAGGAAGTCTTCCACTGATTTTATAAACAAACATGTTTTATTGAACATTTCTTTGTTGACTAGATTAACATTGACCATTGTATGCAATGCATTCTCAAAATTTTAGAAGCTAGTTTTCTTTTTAATCAGATAATTTTACTTGTTTTACAGTGAAATTAATGCATGTAAAAAGTATACCTATACAGAAAGTTACAAGAATATTGCTAACTAGTTACTATACTTCCAAATTGCCTATTTTCTGTGTCTTGCATTGGACAGTAGTGATTACCTCTAAAAGAAAATGGATGGTCTTTGTTTCCATTGAAGGGATGGATAATGTAAATAACTGGCATTCTTGAGCAATGCAATTGCAAATACATGTCTTTTCCTTTATGGTCCAATCATCTTCTTACTATGATAGCATATAATTGAAGGTTCAAATAAAGGCCTTGTCCCTTCCTGTAGCATATTAAAGAGAAAGAAAAATTAGAAATACTTTCAAAGCTACCTCAAATACTAAGGTAGAGTTTTTTGCGTATTTAGGTGATTTAACAAAGCTGATGCATTTTATTACGCTTGATCATTAAGGAAAATTTATTTATCGGAATGCTTTTGAGAGCATATATGTTGTCAGAGATAGACACAGCTGGATATTAAAGAGGTAAAAACAGATTTTGTTCAATACCTAGTGAAATTAGGGGAGAGCTGAGATCCATTCTAATTTGTGCAGAGGCGACTTGGTTGTTTTAAGGGAAGAAGGAGGGAGGAGGAGTGGGTGTTCATTCGAGTTAGAGAAGTAAAAAAGTACAAAGGGCTGGTCAGTGTAAATGTGATTAGGCCAGCTCTGTTAGCTGGAAGTTATTGAAGTTAGGATTGTATCTTCCCACAGAGAATAGGAGACAGAGGACTTATCCTTCTTGATGATGTCATTTGAAAAGAATGGCTTTCAGGTCCTTGAGTGAGAGACACTTCTGATTTCCAAGAGCTACATGTTCACAGTTGTAAGCCCTTTTGAGTAAATGTTCTAAGAAATGGAGGTAAGAGTCCTATCATCAGATGTGTGTTGGCTAGAACAAATATTAAATTTTCCTGACAGCACTGAGCTTTCTCAAGCAGGCACTTAAAGGAAGGCTAGGGTCATCCTTGGGACATGGGCTCATGGGGCTAGAAACCATACTAGAGTTTCGTCAAGTCTTAGTGCAAGGGTTTGGACAGAATTGTTATGTGCTGAGAGTTCTGTATTTTTCACTGTCACAAAGGAAGATCAGAAGCTGCTGATACTTTTTTCATCAGTACAATTGAATATATGAATTCTATACACAAAAACAAACTAAGCTTATACAAGCATACTGGTCAACGAATGGTGGTGGCCGTATTAATTAGATAGCCCAGTTAAAAGAAGACTTTTTAAATATAATTAATTTTAAAGTAGGATGATAGTATATAAAACGTGTCTACTGTCCTGAATACAAACTAAACTGTTTGGTTTAGCATTTACCTCAAAATCTCTTAATATCCCCAAAGGATCATTAAAACCACAACTTATCTTTGTGCTTATGAAGTAGAGAAGAGACGGTTAATAGAAATTTCTAGCTGATAGACTGTTGTAGAGCAGAGAACTCTCTGTGTTTTTGAAAATTAAACATATCAATTTGCCCCCTTCCCCTATTAAGGAAGAAGAGTTTCTTAATTGTGCAAACACATCAAGTGAACTATTCAATTAGATTTTGAGACCCAGGGTATAAACATCTGCTTAAGGTTACATATTTCAAAGGAACAAAACACTAGAAACTCTTGGTTTTAAATCTCATGGCTGGAGGATAATTTGTAGCAGCAGTTTATCTGTCAAGCACACAGAATTGCTAGAAATGTTCTAAAGATGTCAGTGTGGGTGTTTGTGTCGTGAAAATAGCTGTTTATATCTATTAAGTGGATACCGATGGTTGAAAGTGCCGTCTATGTCAAGTTTTACCAAATCAACTTTTGCCTCACTGTGTCAGATATTTTACCTAATCAACTTGGATTGCTAATGTCATTTCCCCTGGCACCACTATCTGTCTCTTTTGCAAAGCACAGAAATGGCATGCATGACTGTAGTTTATAAAACACATGTACCAATGCGGTCTGCAGCTTCTGTTGAGTTCGAGAGGGTCAGTTTCTATAATCTCCTCTGGCACAGAGTCAAGAACAGCCTCACTTTCCTCCTGCTACCTCTCTACCCGTAAGTGTGAACCCATCACTTTGCTAACACTCAGGAAGGGGATTACACAAAATAGAGCAGGAGCTCTCTGACCCGAACATGCATCTGAGCCCTAGCCATAGAGCTTCTGATTCAGTAGATCTGGGATGGGGCCTAAATATTTGCATTTTCAAGTGTATAAGTGATGCTGATGCTGCTGGTTCCAGGACCACATTTTAAGAAATATCAATAAAGGTGGAGAATTAAACTGCAGTTCAGAAGACTTGAGTTCTTGCCCCAGCTTGACTTTTACAATCTGGCAAAATGGGTAAAACTCACAGGACTTCAGTTCTCTTCATCTATACGGTGAGTGGTTAGATTGGCTTTGTAATTTAAAATTAAACAGGGTTTGATTCTGATTCACTACACAAGGTTCCAAAGAAGGAATAATATCTCCTTTCATTTCTTTACTTTGTCTTCTGTCCCTAGGTAATCTTATCTGTGTTCCTGATTTAACCTAACTAATGTTCCTGCAAAGCTTCTAATATTTACATCTCCAGCCCTGAAACTCTCACTTGAATGCTAGTCTTATACACATACCCACCTGCCTAATTGACATCTCCACTTAAATGTATCAGAGGCAACTCAGACTCAACGAGGACCAAATTGAATGTTCGATCTTGTCCTTCAAATCTGATACACATCCAGGTTCCTCCATCCCAGTGAATCACACTGTCCAGTTAAGCAAGCCAAAAGTCTGGATTTTTTTTCCTTGCTCTTCCTCACTGTCCGTCAACTACCATATTAAATCTGTCACCCGGTCCTACTGATTTAACCTTCTCAATATCTCTACAGTTTTTCTTTATGCCCATTATTATCCTAGTGCAAGCTACCATCGTCTCTCATTGGAATTAACACAGTAACCCCCTACCGACCATACTGTTCTGCCTACAGCTAGTGTGATATTTAATAAATATAAATCTAGCCTTGGCACTGTTCTCCTTCAAAAGGTTCACATTAATTTTAGCCTTAAAATGGTGTGCAAGGCTCTGCATAGTCTGTCCTTTGCTATGTTGGCAGTATTTTTTACTATCCCTCTCATCTTCTCATTCTCTGTACTCCAACTACACTAACTTTTTTTTTTTTTTTAGATTTTTCTGACTACAGTGCTGTAATCTCTTTTTCCTTTGCACGTACTGTTCTGTTTGTCAGGGAATCCGCTCACTGTCTCCACCCACTCCACACACTCACGTTTTCCTGCCCGTCTTACCGGTCTTGGTCTTAATCGGTTGTCACTTGCTCAGGAAGGTTTCCCTGGTCACCCCCTTCACAAATTGAATTAAGTCCTCTTGCTACATGCTCTCCTAGTGCTCTTTATTTTCCTCTCCTCATCCTTAATTCAGTTTGTAATTACATGTTATTTGTGTGAGGATTTGATTATTATCTGTGTCACCCACTAGGTATTGGGCATTCTTTGCTTACTCACAACTGAATCCATAGAACCACAGTAATTGTACACAACAAATATTCAAGAGAAATTTATTGAATTGATGAATGAAAATTTGTACCTTAACATGTTCCTGACATGTATCCAAAAAAGAGCTCCCCTTTGGGGTCTATTAGAACTTTGGACCTAGGTAAACTTAACCCTAGTTTCACTTAGGTTTAAACAGTAGAAAGTAATTGGGTCTCTTTTGCATGTGGCTTTCCTAAGGGCTAACCCTCTCTTCGGAATGAGTCAGTACAGCAGAGCTGTTGCTAGCAGACTCTACCTTCGGACAACCTTGGTCCAAATCATGGTTCTGTCATTTCTTAGCTGTGTGATTTAGAATAAATTAATGTTTTAAAGCTTTGATTTCCTCTTCCTTAAACTGGAGATGCTAATAAAGCCAACTTCATAGAGGTATTGTGATGAGTAAATAAGCATAATTTGCTGTAAACACCTTGCAGATTGCCTGTTGTATGCTAACTAATCAATAAATTGAAGCTCTTAACATTATTATATTAGATATTTCCAGCATTGAGTATACTATCAGGCATGTGGTAGGAGCTCAATATAAAGTTTTGTTAAATTGAATAGATTCTATATATGGTATCTATATAGCATTATACTCCTTATTTAAGTGTCTCTAAGTATTTTTTAAGTATCATCTCACAAAAGACAGATGTTCAATTCATTATACATGTGAATTGTGTTAGATAGAAAATAAAATAAAAAATTCAAACATTGAAATCAATAGTTTACCTTACCTTAGTATTACACCATAAAATTTCTACCAATCGAGAATAAAGTGTACGGTCTATTTCCTTTATAATTCTTTTAATGCAACAAATGTTTATTGAACATTTACTGCTTCTAATCTTTGACAGACATAAAGATGAATAAACCATGCCACGATTTTTAAAGGAGCTCACTATATCATAAGAAAGCGGATTCACACGGACAACTCTATAAGATAAAGTGGTAAATTTAGGCTGGCCTGTGAAACAAAGGATTATAGGTATAGTTAAGAGGTGGAATTGATTTTACTTGGAGAATTTCAGTTACCTTTATATTCTTTGTCTAACCTTTCATGTTTCTCTTTCTTCAGAAACAGAGCACCTTTTTCCTGACACATTCATTTCCCCCTATGGAGTAGAGCAGTTGTTTTCAAAGTGTGGGTCCCAGATCAGCATCACGTGGGGATGGTTAGAAATGCCCATTCTTGAGCCTCACGACAGATCTACTGAAACAGAAATTCCTGGAGAGTGGAACCCGGCAATCTGTGAACAAGCCCTGTAGGCAATTCTAACGCACACTCAAGTTAAAGAACCACGGGAAGGAAGGTCCGTCCTGTAACAAGACAGATTTTTTTCATTAGCATCAATTTTGACCATATATATATATATGCATGCTCACAAAATCATTCACCTTACTAGGTTTTAGTATTCCCCTTCCTGTATACATGTGGCGTGCATGTACGCAAGATGAACACACATTTACCTAAGACAAGGTAAGACTACACGTGTCTCATTTGGGGACCAGAGGCTGTAATCTTACTCAAGATCAAAGCATCTTCACTGCTTTCTTTCACTGCTTTTCAAAAGTAGAATTTCCATGTAGATGTTATTTTTTTCTTTTTGTGTTTTAGAAAACCGATTAAGGGGTGAAGTCTGGCTGAACTTAGTGTCAGGACATTTACTTAGATAAAATTATTTTAATTTATCTTGTAATGTTCAATGTGAGAAGAAAAGTCCTTGTGAGTAGTGTATTCCTTAAATAACAATTTAAAAACTACCACTGAAGTCTGTCAGAGTAGTTTTGCCTCATTTGTCTAGATAGGAGAAAAATAGTTCACATTAGGGATTGCAATTTGTCTGCCAAAGTGCAGTTTATTTATTCAGAAACATTTAGAGAGGAATGTGTCAGTTCTGTTGCAGGCATTGTGCTATGACTGGGAGCTCAAGATGATCTCAAAAAATTTCACAGATGGGATGGGCAGGGGGCACAGATAGATGTATTTAGTGGTTCCGATACTATTTAGACTGTGGCCAGCATTTCTCTAAATGCGATCCAGAAAACACCTTTCAGAATCATCTGGGCAGCTTGGTAAAAGCTGTAGACTCCTACCCTTCATCCCAAACCTATTGAATCAGTGTGTGTGTGTGTGTGTGTGTGTGTGTGTGTGTGTGAAGACCTAGATTCTGACTGGTAATTATACCAAAGTCTTAGAAGCAACTCTAGGCCAGTAATACTCACATCAGACTCAGCGGGAGGGTTTGCTATACCACAGATTGCTAGGCTAGCCTTCAGAGTTGCTGGTCCAGTAACTTTGGTGCAGGTCCAGATTTTGCATTTCCAGCAAGTTACCAGGTGATGCTGATGCTGCTGGCCTTGATCGTGTTTGAAAACCACTGCTTTTAGCTACGCTATAGGAAACCATATAAGGCTTTTATACTGGCCAATGACTTAATAGGTCTGAATTTTAGAAAGCCCCCTTCTGCAGCTTGGCCTATAGATTCGAAGAAAACAGAACTAACACAAGAAAGCTAGTTAGGAGCTAGTTAAAAATCATCCTGACTTGCCAAGGAAAGGTGCTCAACACCTAGGTCACAGAGCAAATGCAAAACCCTAGGACTTTGACCCTAGTTCACCATTAAATCAACTTATTTTCTCTTACCCCCTCATATTCACATTTACTCCTTACTTTGTAATGGTTGGACAAAAATCAAATAAATCTGAGAATTCTAAAATGCACACCCTTGTTTATTTTCTAACTCAAATATGCCACTGTTGTCTGTGCTCTGTCAAGATTTCAACACATCTTTTTCTCCTGTTTGCTTTTCTTTTTGGCATATAGTGAGTGTGTGTATACACACACACACACATTTTTTTGACTCCTTCCAATGCCCTTCTGCTCTCCACAGATACACTTCTGCATTCTGAATAAAACCGAATATATATATATATATATATATATATATATATGCACACATATTTTGAAAACCTTATTTGAAAAGAAAGCTTTCGGAGCAAACATTATTTAGCCGCTTAATCAAGTCTTTCACTGAGGGACTTTTTGTCATCCCCTAACTTCCTGTCAGCAGTCCACAGGCAGCAGGCATAACGTGGGAGAAGATCAACAGGCTTATTTCAGGAGGTCAGGGGCCAGCGCTACCACCTGCGGGTGGAGACATCAGAAGCAGGAAGCAGCCCACCAGCTGCAGGGAGAACTCCCCACAGAGCCTAACCAAGATGAAGGGACTTTTAAATTCCAGCCCTCCCTTTTGGTTTTTGTGCTAAAAATGTGAATATTCAGGTCTGCCCTGATTAAGAACTAGATAAATTCCTCTTTGTGACTGCCACACTTCCTTAGCGTATTCATTTTTTGTCTTTCGATCTCAAGTTATTATTTTCAAATGCATTGCACATATCTACCATGGATACTATTGCATTCGGAAGGAGCAAACGTTTTTTGTGTATACTTGACAAAGAGAAGTGACTGCCCAAGCCACACAGAGTTCTGCACAAATCAGTAACTTCTAACGAACATTTGCACTTCCAGGCTTGTTCTCTACCTATTTCAGTCGATGCATTTGTATTATTTACTTCAAACTCCAATATTAATAATGCCTCAATCAGGTTGCAGTAAGGATTTGAGCAGCCAGAACTTCAGAAATTTGGTTTGGTCCATAGTTGTGACAGGTCAGTAAATCAGAGAAGCAAGGGTTTGGTTGCTATTAAAATACATTGCTTACCTATCAATTTAGTTATCAGCCAAGGTGGTTGTTATCATCCAAAGTGGCTCATTAACCACCTTGGAGACTCAGTATACAATGCAAGTAACCCTGGAAATTGTAAATAATTCCAACTGAATTTGTATGAGTTTGGTAAGGTTAAGTGGAAACAAGCTGCTTAGGGGCTTGATTATAAATGAAGTTAGGAGTGGAAGAAGTAACAAAACCCCAGGCAAATTCATTAAACATTTTTTCCCTTCAACTTTATGCTCACGAATGTGTTGAGACTCTTCTGAATCCATAAAACACATTTCAGGATCATCTGGGCAGTTTGATAAAAGCTGTAGACTGCCTGCCCTTCATCCCAAACCTACTGAATCAGTGTCAGTGTGTGAAGACCTAGATTCTGACTGGTAGTCATACCAAAGTCTTAGAAGCAACTCTAGGCCAGTAGTACTCACATCAGAATCAGCTGGAGGGTTTGCTATACCACAGATTGCTAGGCTAGCCTTCAGAGTTGCTGGTCCAGTAGCTTTGGTGCAGGTCCAGAATTTGCATTTCTAGCAAGTTACCAGGTGATGCTGATGCTGCTGGCCTTGATCGTGCTGTGAAAACCACTGCTTTAGCTAGGCTATAAGAAACCATATAACATGGACAAGGCAAATGAAAAGGTTGGAATTCTTCTGAATCCCAAACACATTTGTGAGCATAAAGTCGAAGGGAAAATGATTCTTCTGAATCCCAACACATTTGTTTAAGGATAAACTTTTTTCCTTCTGAAAATGTAATGTCTGATTCTCATTCGTTCATTCATCAAAAGTTATCAACTATAGGTAGGAACTGTGCAAGATGCTGGTGATAAAGAGATGAAAGACACAGCCCCTCCCTTCAACCAGCTCCTAGGTGAGGTGGCGAGTCAGCTGTATAATCAAGTAATTGCAAGACTGTGCTCTGAAAAGGGTGACCACAGGGTGTGATGGCCACCCAGGGCTGTGGAATCAGTCCCAAAATGAAGAATGAAAGCAGGGAAGCGTAATTCAGAAAGAAGAAACAGTTTGCATAAAGACCCATAGATAAAAATCAATCAGATGTGGTTAAGACAAAACTAAGTTTCTGGAGTCTGAGGACCTTCTCAGCTATATGTTTGCAGTGCTTGGCATAGGGCTTTATGCATCTACATGGAAGACAGAAAGGGCCACATCACAGTGGACAAGGCAAATGAGAAGGAGGCAGTATCAGAAGATGAGGGTACACCGGAGATCCTAGTTATATATGGGCATTGTGTTCATCACAGGAGTTACTGAGTAATGGGACCTTGACTCAAGTGAATCTCAACTCTGTTTTTGCCTAATCTTGGTTTTAGGACTAGGATTAGCATACAACCGCACTAGGAGCCTAGTTACATGAAAGGCTGCATTGTGGACCTGATGCAGTTCAATATACATACTGTCACCTTGCAAATAGGGTTACCTTAGTTCTCAAGACTGCCAATCCTCTATGCTAATCCTTTTGGCTTTTTTTTTTTTTTTTTTTTTTTTTTTTTTTAAACAGAGTGTCACTCTGTCATCCAGGTGAAGTGCCCTGGGATGATCTAAGCTCATTGAAACCTCTGTCTCCCAGGTTCTGGTGATTCTCATGCCACAGCCTCCCAAGTAGCTGGGATTACAGGTGCTCTGGCGCCACCATGCCCTGCTAAGTTTTGCATTTTTAGTAGAGACGGGGTTTCACCATGTTGCCCAGACCGGTCTCAAACTCCTGACCTCAAGTGATCCGCCCGCTTTCCTTTGGCTTTTAACACTATAGAGCAAGGGTCCCCAGCCCTGGGGCCACAGACCAGTACGGGTCAGTGACCTGTTAGGAACCAGGGCCCCACATCAGGAGGTGAGCTGCAGGGCAGCCAGCATTACCACTTGAGCTCCACCTTCTATCAGATCAGCAGCGGTGTTCGATTCTCATAGGATCACGAACCCTATGCACATGAGGGATCTAGGTTGTGTGCTCCTTATGAGAATCTAATGCCTGAAGATCTGAGGTGGAACAGTTTTATCCCCAAACCATCGCCTCCCACGCACCTCTCCCCACGACCCCACCTGCCCCGATTCATGGAAAAAATTGTCTTCCTCTAAACCAGTCTCTGGTGCCAAAAAGGTTGGGGATTGCTGCTATAGGGCGATGGTTTTCACATTTGATCCTGCCTCAAAATTTCCAGGTGACTCATTAAAATACTGATTGCCGTGCCCCACTCCTAGAAATTCTGATAAGGTAGCTGTGGGGTGAGACCCGAGAATTTACTTTTCTAATAAGTTCCCAGGTCATGCTAGTATTGCTTTGATAACCAATTCTCTAGCCACATAGAGGGGGAGAAGTTCCTTGGGTTTAGCCCAGTGTTTACTGCGACCGCCAAAATTGCTGGAGCTTAACCATGGTTCAGACAGTTATGTTCTGTTCACTCTGTAGGCTGCTATTCCCTGTCACCTTTTGAACTATGATGGAGGGGAAGAGCTGCCAGCTCAGGAGATTTCACTTTTTTCTCTGCATAATTGAAAATCCAGAAACACAGGGTTTTGGGAAAGCTATAGAACAGATCATCAGTGATCAGTGTTTAATAAAGTAAAACAATAAACTTTACTGTGTAAAATAGGATACTTTATTATATAAATTTTGTCCCCTTCCCCCACCTCACAAGCCAATAAAATAATATGCTTCTTGTTCCTGGGTGTAATGTTAGTGGAAACCTTTGAATGTAGAAGAGGTATGGGCTGTAAGTTGCAGAAAACTGCTAGCCTAAGATTGAGAATTTCATGGATAATCCAAAAATAGATGATTTTACAGTTATAAGCCTTACGTGAACTTGAGGTAAGAAAACACAATGCCTCTATAGTCTTCTCGGTTGCTCCACATGCCCTCTGAGATTCTGTTCTGCCCAGCCTCTCTGGTTGTCACATCTCTAGGCATTAACAGAAAGTTCACATGCTCTCTGTCTCTGATGATAATCCTTCTAGGTCCATATAGAAGATCCCTATCCAAACCATCCCCCAAACAAACCTATTGGTTAAATATTTTCTTCACCGAAGCCACTTTCTTAGATTCTAAGTGCCCTGTAGGCAGGCTTCCTCTCTAATTTGGGAGAGTACGAATTGAGATAAGGTTAAATCATAGCCTGGAAATTTGACCTAAAATTCACTCTTCTCCCATATGCATTCATGAACCTTCTGCTGTTTTTAAAAGAAGCTACTTAATGTCAGCTTGAAGAGGTTGGAAGGGGTTAAAAACATGAGCATGGCAGTAAGAAGATTTATGAAGGATCTGAGAAGATTATGACTTGATCAGATGGTATTTTGTCAGCTAGCCACATCTGTGAAGACTTGGAAACTAGGGAGGCTTGTCCTTCTAAGAGGGGGCACTGCTGGGACCTGGATTCTGTGGAACCGTAGTAGTAGAATAAACAATAACCTTTGCTTGTATCAAATGAACGTCTATTCTCGTGTGTCTTTGACATATTTTTATTAATCATATCACTGGGACTTCCTTGCAGAAAGATATCTCCCTTCCCCATTCTGATCACTCCCAACTAGGAGTGAGATCGAATGAAGACGGCATGGACCATTTCTCCATGTGACAGCTCTCTGTGGTTGCCTTTTAACACTTCTAATGCCCTTTCTCTTAAGAATTCCCATTTCTTGTCTGGCACTGGTGGTGTGATCAATAAAAATGTAATGGAGTGAGGCTTAGAAACATGAGGAAATTTACTCAAGCTATCCATTTATTGATGTGTCCATTTATGTTGTCAGGGAAGAAAAACTTTTCCACTCCCCTCTTAGGTTCATTACTTGGGGGGCTGCAAATTAAACTGACGAAAGATAGATTGGCAATAGAAAAGACAAAGTTTATTCATAGAAGTATGTGGGAGCTCACAGAAAACATAGCTCAATGAAGTTGTTAGAATTTGGAGCTTATCTACTGTTTTAACAAGGGTTTTGAAAAGAAGAGTGTTAGAATTTCAAGCAACAAAGTTGGTGGGAAATATGAGAGAAACTAATGAAAGGTAATGTTTGTTTTAGTAACGTCTGTTTATGTAATTTTCTCTTCCCAGAGACAGCTTCTCATCTCTGGTGACAGGAGTCACTCTTTACCCCTGGTGCAAGAAACTTTCCTTAAAGGAGGGTTTATAACAGTTGAATTATTTCAGGAATCTTTGCTTTTAGGCAGATAGGGGGAGTACAGAAAAAGCCCCTTCCTGTATCTGTTGATCCTCAAACGGCTTTAGCTCAAAACACTTTTTACATCACAATGGTATAACTTACACTTTAGTAGTGAGCTAGAGAATAAATGATATTATTTATTATACGCATACACATATGATTTCAGATAGTGATCCGTATTGGAAATAAAGCTGGTTAAGGGAATAGAAAATGATATTGAAGGTAGACTTGTTTAGACTGGGTGGATTGGCATGGCTTCTCTGGGGGGCAATATTTGAGGAGATATGAGAGCAGATATTCTCCAATCTGGGCAAAAACATTCCAGGCAGAGGAAACAATAAGGGCAAGGGCACTGAGTTCAAAAGAGACTTGACCTATCCAACAAATAGCAAGGATTCCAGTGTAAGAGAAGGTGGGGAAGGAAGGAGGTGCAAGCATAGGCAAGGGCAAGATCACACGGGATCTTGCAGGCCATGAGAAAAGAATTTAACTCTTTCTGTAGTTTTGACAGGACGTCATTGGAGAATTTAGAAAAATAGAGTGAAGATACCTGATCTGTTTTCTTCAAAGAGTTCATTCATCATTGCTGAGTAGAGATTAGACTGAAATGGAAGCAATAGTGAGATCTGTTTTCTTCAAAGAGTTCATTCATCATTGCTGAGTAGAGATTAGACTGAAATGGAAGCAATAGTGAATACAGGGAGATAGCACTGGAAGCCACGTTACTAGTCCACATCAGAGGTGGTTCAGACTAGGGTGGAGTGGTGGGGTCAGTTAGAGAGCTTGTATTTAGGATACATTTTAAAGACAAAGCTGACAGGATTTGCTGTGATGAATTAGATGTAAAGTATGAGAATAATTGAGAATTATTTCTAAGTTCTTTGCTAGGGAAAAGTGGAGGAGGAAAAAGTTAGGGTACAAGGCGTGATGTAATCAAGAGTCTTTCTTTTTTTTTTTTCTTTTTTTATTTTTTAAGAGTTTAATATGAGAAAGTGATTCATGGTTGATGACAGCAGTTCCGAATCTGTAAAAATGCAGGACTTTGAAAAGTGTCTTCATCTCAACTAACTTTGTTTTTTTTTTTTTGTTTTGTTTTTTTTTTTTTTTTTTTTTTTGAATTTTTTTTTTCTTTTATTATTATTATTATTATTATTATACTTTAGGTTTTATGGTACATGTGCGCAATGTGCAGGTAACTTACATATGTATACATGTGCCATGCTGGTGCGCTGCACCCACCAACTCGTCATCTAGCATTAGGTATATCTCCCAATGTTATCCCTCCCCCCTCCCCCCACCCCACAACAGTCCCCAGAGAGTGATGTTCCCCTTCCTGTGTCCATGTGTTCTCATTGTTCAATTCCCACCTATGAGTGAGAATATGCGGTGTTTGGTTTTTTGTTCTTGCGATAGTTTACTGAGAATGATGATTTCCAATTTCATCCATGTCCCTACAAAGGACGTGAACTCATCATTTTTTATGGCTGCATAGTATTCCATGGTGTATATGTGCCACATTTTCTTAATCCAGTCTATCATTGTTGGACATTTGGGTTGATTCCAAGTCTTTGCTATTGTGAATAATGCCGCAATAAACATACGTGTGCATGTGTCTTTATAGCAGCATGATTTATAGTCCTTTGGGTATATACCCAGTAATGGGATGGCTGGGTCGAATGGAATTTCTAGTTCTAGATCCCTGAGGAATCGCCACACTGACTTCCACAAGGGTTGAACTAGTTTACAGTCCCACCAACAGTGTAAAAGTGTTCCTATTTCTCCACATCCTCTCCAGCACCTGTTGTTTCCTGACTTCTTAATGATTGCCATTCTAACTGGTGTGAGATGGTATCTCATTGTGGTTTTGATTTGCATTTCTCTGATGGCCAGTGATGGTGAGCATTTTTTCATGTGTTTTTTGGCTGCATAAATGTCTTCTTTTGAGAAGTGTCTGTTCATGTCCTTCGCCCACTTTTTGATGGGGTTGTTTGTTTTTTTCTTGTAAATTTGTTGGAGTTCATTGTAGATTCTGGATATTAGCCCTTTGTCAGATGAGTAGGTTGCAAAAATTTTCTCCCATTTTGTAGGTTGCCTGTTCACTCTGATGGTAGTTTCTTTTGCTGTGCAGAAGCTCTTGAGTTTAATTAGATCCCATTTGTCAATTATGCAGAAAAGGCCTTTGACAAAATTCAACAACCCTTCATGCTAAAAACTCTCAATAAATTAGGAATTGATGGGACGTATCTCAAAATAATAAGAGCTATTTATGACAAACCCACAGCCAATATCATACTGAATGGGCAAAAACTGGAAGCATTCCCTTTGAAAACTGGCACAAGACAGGGATGCCCTCTCTCACCACTTCTATTCAACATAGTGTTGGAAGTTCTGGCCAGGGCAATTAGGCAGGAGAAGGAAATCAAGGGGATTCAATTAGGAAAAGAGGAAGTCAAATTGTCCCTGTTTGCAGATGACATGATAGTATATCTAGAAAACCCCATTGTCTCAGCCCAAAATCTCCTTAAGCTGATAAGCAACTTCAGCAAAGTCTCAGGATACAAAATCAATGTGCAAAAATCACAAGCATTCTTATACATAAATAACAGACAAACAGAGAGCCAAATCATGAGTGAACTCCCATTCACAATTGCTTCAAAGAGAATAAAATACCTAGGAATCCAACTTACAAGGGATGTGAAAGACCTCTTCAAGGAGAACTACAAACCACTGCTCAAGGAAATAAAAGAGGATACAAAGAAATGGAAGAACATTCCATGCTCATGGGTAGGAAGAATCAATATCATGAAAATGGCCATCCTTCCCAAGGTAATTTACAGATTCAATGCCATCCCCATCAAGCTACCAATGACTTTCTTCACAGAATTGGAAAAAACTACTTTAAAGTTCATATGGAACCAAAAAAGAGCCCGCATCGCCAAGTCAATCCTAAGCCAAAAGAACAAAGCTGGAGGCATCACGCTACCTGACTTCAAACTATACTACAAGGCTACAGTAACCAAAACAGCATGGTACTGGTACCAAAACAGAGATATAGATCAATGGAACAGAACAGAGCCGTCAGAAATAATGCCACATATCTACAACCATCTGATCTTTGACAAACCTGACAAAAACAAGAAATGGGGAAAGGATTCCCTATTTAATAAATGGTGCTGGGAAAACTGGCTAGCCATATGTAGAAAGCTGAAACTGGATCCCTTCCTTACACCTTATACAAAAATCAATTCAAGATGGATTAAAGACTTAAATGTTAGACCTAAAACCATAAAAACCCTAGAAGAAAACCTAGGCATTACCATTCAGGACATAGGCATGGGCAAGGACTTCATGTCTAAAACACCAAAAGCAATGGCAACAAAAGCCAAAATTGGCAAGAGTCTTTCTTATTATCAGAGTCTCATTAGATATCCAAGTGGAAATGCTGGAAAGAAAGTTGGGTAGATCAGTCTGAGGCTGAAGACGGATACTGTGACTGGAATAATAATGTAAGAGTTGGCCGGACACAGTGGCTCACTCCTATAATCCCAGCACTTTGGGAGGCCGGGATAGGAGAATTACTTGAGCCCAGGAGTTCAAGACCAGCCTGGGTAACATAGTGAGACCTCGCCTCTACACACACACACACACGCACAAAAATTAATCGGGTGTGGTGGCACGTGCCTGTAGACCCAGATACTCAGGAGGCTGAGGCAGAAGGATCACTTGAGCCTGGGAAGTCAAGGCTGCAGTGAGCCGTGATCACACCGCTGCACTCCAGCCTGGGCAACAGAGTGAGACTCTGTCTCAAAGTAAATAAATAAATAATATGGCAGTCATAGGCTCTTAGATGGTTTTTAAAGACATGGGACTGGATGAGGTCTTCTAGGAGGAGAGTTTGGGAAAAGAGCCTGAGAATTGACTGCACCTTTCAAGACAGGAGGAAGAAAAAAAAATACTCAAAGGAGACTAAAAAGCAACATCTGTGATTTATAGAGAAAACCAGGCAAGTGTGATGAAGAAAGTCCTTCATGATAGAATCGAAAACAGTGTCAAATGTTGAAAATACAATTAGACAAACACAAAAGAATAGACCATTGGGTTTTGCAATATGGAGCTCATACTTGACCTTGATAAAAGACATTTTCACTGGAAGCGTGCATCAAAAAACTATTTGTCGTAAGTTAAAAGATAGTAGGAGGTGAGGATATAAAGACAGTGACTTTCACTGTACAGATACTGCTGCTCATGTACTAATTAAAAGACATTTGTTGAGTATCTACTATGTTGTATGCATTGTTAAATAGTAACAGCTGGGTTTAGTCACGTAGAACAACATCAAAATCATTATAGTATCACAAGATAAGTACAGTAAAATCTGTGAAGGAATCAGAGTAGTCTCTTCTCCAACAGAGTGTAAGACCCAGCTTCACGGAGAAGGTGGTAGATTAGCTCATCTGGGAGGCTGAGTAGAAGCTTGTCATTATAGAGGGAGAACATCAGAAGTGTGGACCACAGCTTGAATAACCATGAAAGGACAAAAGAGGATGGTCTGCCTTGGAAATATTAAGAAGTCTCACATGATTAGACACAAGATATTAGGGGAAAGGCATAAGGTGAATTGAGTCAATGAGGTCAAAGAGAAGCTAGCTGGAGGAACAGGCAATCATAAAATGAGTAAAAGCACATATTCAAAGATTCTTTTTAGAAGGGCTACATAGGATGGATAAGGGGAGAGAGAGAGTTTAGGCACAGAGACAAATTGGAAAGATGCAATCATAACCAGAGACATGAAAAACCCATAGAAATCTGATGTAGATTATATGGTTCCCAAGGTTGAACAATTAAGTACACTTTCAATTGTTATGCCCATGATATTAACATATTTTATAACTGCAATCAGTGCTGAAGCTAAAGATAAATACAAACAATGTAATTCTTATTCTGTGAGAAAATGTTGTAGCTGGAAGTTAAACATGTTTCTTAGCTAAAGAAAAATATTGTGTGATCTGGATTACTTAATGTTATAATTTAGCAACAAAATGTTGACATTGAGCCTTGCATAATCAAAAAAGTAGTCTCTATTCAATAATCACATTCTCAGAAAAAAACAAGAAAATATTAGAAACAATGATAAATTATCATAATAATTTAATTCAATATTCTATTGTTTTATTTGGATTTAGTAAAGGCAGAAATGTTGAAATATTAATATATATCCCTGTAATAATATAATTTGTGTCTGGGAGGTTGGAATGAGGGCATGAGGTCAAAGTTTGATAATGAACTTCAAAGCTATAACTATGATCAGGAAATTAAGATTGGACAATACATTCCTAGAATTATCAGGAGTTGCTTATGAAATCGAGAAAGGCACACAAAAATAAAGAACAGCCAATGCTCTCAAAGGAGTCTAACTTTTATAATAGTCTTCTGTGTTAGAGCTGAACTCTTCTGGTTTAGAAGGACACTCTGTTGCCTTGAAATAGGGTGTGGAAAAAGTCCTCAGAGTCATGTCATCTTTCATTCTTCCCATGAACAAAATCGAGGCCCTGGAAAGTCACCTGTGTTTGCTGTATTTTACTGCAACTAAGATGTACATTTTTAAATTGATACATAATAATTGTACATATTTATGGGATACATGTGATATTTTGATGCATGTATACCATGTGTAATTATCAAATAAGGATATTTCTGTATCCATCACCTCAAACATTTACCATTGCTTTGTGTTGGGAACATTTCACGTATTCTATTATAGCTATTTTGAAATATAAAATAGGTTGTCATTAACTATAGTCACCCTACTGGATGCGCCTTGTTTTTAATATTTCTGAAAACAGATATGTCTCATAGGTGATGGTGTCACAGCTGTGCATTAGTTATTATTGCCTGTGCAGGTGCAAACGTAACTATTCATATTGTTGTCAATTAAGTAGTTACATTTATGTATATGCATTTATTATAGTAATAAACATAATATTTAGATAGTTGAGCTCTAGTTTTGACTCTGCTGTTAACTAGCTGGGTTACTTTAATATACTTAACTAATTTGGCTTTCAAATTCCTGATAAGTAAAATTACAACATGAGTTTCTCCTGCTATAATAGCCTGAGAAATCGGTGAAACACATGAATTCAGATGTTGATGCTATTTAATAGCGGGATTCCAGATATCTACTTGCCATTATGGGAGGGAGAGAGGAGGTTGACTGGAGGCTGTGATTTCCCTAGGAGGTTGTTAAAATTGGCCAGGTAAGGAAAGCTGAGGCAGACCATAAATATGAAGCACGCTACCTAGCCCTCAGTGTTGAAAGAAAATCAAATCTCATCTTTGTGGTCTAAATATCAGTATGATACAATCCTCTGTGTAGACATATCCTCTGTCCTATTGTTTTCTTTCTAAAAGCTAAAGCCCAGGTGTGATGACATCCCTCCCTTATTTACAAATTTCTGATGATGATGATTCTTCTAATATCTACATTCCTTACCTTTACCATGATGTCCAAAATCTATTAAAGTCTAATCGTCTCCAAGTGCCATGTTGCGGTCACCCTACGCACCGTCTAAACCCACCATATTACCTTCCTGCTGCTACTTGAATACGTTGGCCCTCTACCTCGTTGTGTCTTTGCATTGCCTATTTAACTGCCTTTCCATTCTCTAAATCACTCTTTCGCTGGACCAGCAACATCAGCACCATCTGGGAATTCATTAGAAATATAGATCCTCAGGCCTCATCTCAGACCTGCTTGATCAGAAACATTGGAGAGTGGAGATGAGCAGCCTGTATTTTAATCAGCCCTCTAGGTGATTCGATGCACACTAAAGTTTGAGAACCACTGGTCTAGAGCATTCTTTTATAACTCTCTTCTAAAAATTATTAGAATGAATTAGAGGGACGGGATCTCCTTGAAAGCCAAGAACATTTCTTTGTCATCTTTCTGACTTCAGGGCATAGTAAAAGTCTGACTTCGTGACTTTTTGGCCCATAATTAAAGCTCGATAAATGCTTTCTGTGCCAATAAATCAGCTAATCAAATATATTGTTCATGCCCTTGAGGTATCTGAAATTTGTTTGCAGAATATAATATATGACTATAGAGTAACAAGAGAATAATTTATTGCCATAGATAACAAAACAATATCATCTGTATAATAAATCCTAGCCTCTGCTCAATGGGCAAAAATGGGACTGGGGTTTGAGGTTTTAAAAAGATTATTGGTAATTAAATCACCTGGAGAAGCACTTGCTGCAGAGATGGGACTTGAAAAATCATAATAAACTGTTGTTTATTATGATTCGGTCAGAGCTGATGGAATCACAGGGATTGTGTGAAGTATGGAAAGTAGTTGACATTGAATTCCAGACTGCACAGTTGGGACTTGATATGATAACCAAAAAGAAAGAATGTCTGGGGTGGTAGCAAGCTCTAAATGTAGACAATCTAGGCTTATCCTAAGGAGAATATAGATACAGATAACTGAAGTTTGATTAAAGAGAACCTGGTGTATCACAAATAGTGAAAAGCTATAGTTAATCTATGCAGCTATCAGCTAGCCACATAATACTTTTGGACAAATACATTATAAACCAAAAGAATGACATGGCTTACCTCTGTAACAAAGTGGCTCGTTGTTCTTTATTCTACAGTTATCCTTACGAAAAATATTTTAGTAATATTGTTATGCTATACTCAACTTCAAGAAGGGATAGCTCTTATAAAAAAAATTGTTTAAAGAAGCAGGCCTATTTCTCTTTTGGAGAAGCCACGGAGAAACGAAAATATTGGAACGTGTGTTTCTGCCCAGATAGCAATAAAATATAGGGTAAATTTCTGTCTTTTAAAACTGTATTTTTTCCATCTCTCTGTATATATACATATCCTTAGGATTGTTATAAAATGCTGCATGTGTACGTGAAAATGGAACCTTATTGGGCTGTTTGATGGACCTTTAAAATATATTTGTTGGTTTGGGGTACATACTAGCTATGCAATATAATCAGCATTACTTCTTATATAAACAATGGATAAACTGTTTCACAGTCCAGACATTTATTTGGTCACTGTTTGTAGAATGTCTATTTTATTTACTTCTGAATTTGTATTCGAGAGATCTGCCTTCAATTTTGGATACTTCCACTGTAATATTCTAGGAGATGCTCACTTTCTTTTTCAGCATCTGACACAGTACCATCTGCCTCCTCTTTTCTTGCCACAAGTAATAGCAATTTTATAAAGGAGGATCACATTACAGAATTACAGGTGGTAAACTTTCCACTACCAGATTCACCCAAGAACCTGAAACACATTTTTTCAACAGGAGATAGAATGTCCTTCTTGTGACTACATTGGAATTTTGCTTGCAGCATTATGCTTTTTTTTTTTTCCCCCTAGTGTAGCTAGCCATGTGGAACTGAAGCCATTAGCCAGCTCCTCATCCTATAAATGTTATTACTTGGGAAAAGAGGCAGAAAATATACTCTCCTCTCCAGTTAGAGTCTAAAGGAAGAGAACAATATGGGTAGTTGTGTTTACCACAAATTGATAGAACTCCTTTATTTTAAATTCTAAAACCAAATAACTTGTTTATATGACTTCAACATTGACTATCTCACACTGTTGCATGATAACACAATGAAAACTACCTCTACTGGATTTAAGTAGGGAATCTATGTATCATTCTCATTCTTTTTTTTTTAATGTGGAAACTAGTTGATTCCAGAATCAGCCTTAGCTCCAACTTTCCACACTTTGAGTTTTGGTTTTTCACTTGCTTTGTCACAGGAAACTTCTATAGGCTAAATCGAGGAAGATTTTACTCTGCAACATGTTGCAGAATTAAACATTTAAATTGGCAAAACTTTCGTGTGCAGTTTGTCTCCCCAGAGAATGTAAAAATGAATAGATCTAATAGATCTATTAGACAGCACCTAAATAGGTAAACCCCAGCCAATCAAACAAGAACAAATGTAATTTGATTCACAAAATCAAATTGAAAATGTATAATGCTGAATCTCAGAATAAAGGAGGATACATAGAAACTAAGCTGTAATATTATAAAAGTCATAGCCATTGAAAAATAATTACTGCAGTTAATTTTGTTTTCTTTACCTCATGGATATGAATGGTTAGATTTTGATGTCGGTGTTATTTGACGTGTGTTTGTCAAGAAGTTGCCTTAGTCGGCTCGCATTTAGGATAAAAAAAATTTTAAGAAATGCTTATGAGATTATGTTGGAGACATTAGAAACAAAATAATTATGCAGAGGGCAGGACTATCAAAATATAATAGAAAAATTACACTGCTCTTTTATAATTTCCTCCCTTTTGGCATTTAACACAAGACTTTATGATTACACACACCACGCGCTCCAGAAATGCTTAAAGGAGGACGAGAGGAAAATTCAATAGAAGTAGCAGGCATTTCTGTGAGGACAGCAGAATGATCACTTCATCTCTGTATTTTTTTTTTTCAAATTTCTGTATCTGTACAATGTCTTTTCCAGCTCTAATATTCTGTGATTTGGTAATTTCCGCACTCACATTTTCTTTAATGAATTTTGTATGATATTACCTATTTTTATACCAGATATTACCTGGCTCTAATTTCTTTTTCACCCTAGGAAATAAAAGTATTGGGTGAATTTCCCATTTTCTTATATTATTGATACAGGTCTCTGTTGGATATCCCCATGATTAACTTTCATGCAGCATATTCGATGGTGGCTTAAAGAAGAAACCATGTATCAGAGCCCCTTGTCTATTTAGACTTTTAGATAAAGAGAAATACATATTACAGAATTATTCTGGGTGCATAGAGTCTCTAAATGCAAAAAAAATTGTATTGTAGCTGTTGATTCTTCTCAGATACATTAAGTGTAGAGAGAGAGCATTCCAAAAACTGAGCAGAAGAAACACAGTCTGAATCAAATAGCATGAAATTTTAGCTAACAAGTAAATAACACGTTTCTCAGAATATGCAAATAATATTGGTTTATTATGAAAAATGTATAGGCTGATAGATGAGCATAGAGAAAACAATTATAAATATCTTCTTTAATATCACTTTCCTCAGCAAACCACTTTTAACATTTTGATACATTTTCATGTTCAAACATTTCCTAATAGTCTTTTTTCCTGTTATATAAATATGAATTTTAAACATTCATATGTTTATGAAAAGGCGATAAAATACTGCTCTTTTATAATAGGCTTTCTGAACTTCACGACATGCAGTGTGTTCTAACATGCTCCTTGTGTTCTTAACTAATAAAAAAACCTCGTGTTATTTAAAAAACCATCTTAAAAATAATTATCAATTAAGAGAAGAGGTTGGGGTAGAGAGTTTCAGACTATCAATATCAAAGTTATATTTTCTGTAAGCATTTTAATTTTTAAGTGTAGCTATAGGTATATGATTATAAAACCAATAGCAGAGAAAAGATACCACCTTTGAATATAGTTTTCCTTGGTTCCATGAAAATGGCCTTCTTTCTTTTTGTTGGTCCCTCAGTATCATTAACTCATTTTTCTGTAAATGCCATCATTTTATCACACGTCCTCAGAAAAAGGCACTTTTCTCTTTTAAGCTAGTGTTTGTTCTTGTTCTAATTTTATGGCAATTTAACGAGTAACAATCCTGTTTCTATAAATACTGTTTCCTAATTAATCTATTGCATTCTATCCATGAGAATTGAGATGTCTTTCTTTGTAAGAGAAATCTCTGTAGCATGAGATTCTTCTTTGCTCTTAAATTTCATTCTTTCACATTTTTAAATGACCTGATAGTATTTTGTTGTATTTGTGCTGATATTTTTTAACCAATCTTACCTTGTTGAACATGTAAGTTGTTTCTAATATTTGCAGTGATCAAAATGTGGATGTAACTTCACTAAAGCGTTAAGAATCTAAAACAAAACAAAAAACAAAAAGTTGGCTGTCATCTTGCTTGGACCCCGTGAGTTACTATTTTCTTGTTTCTGGTCACAGTTCATCCTAAATCATTTCAGTACACAAAGCGTTTTTTAAAGTTTGGGACAGGGGGTAGAGAATGTCCATTATTCCTCCAAGGCAGTCATATGAGCATTGAGTATCATGTGGAATAGGTGTTACTTGTAAAGTTATGGAGCATCAAACCCAGTCAATATGTTTCTGGAATTGAAAAAGTCCCTGGACATTCTAATGATACTGTTGTTCACTTTGCACCTACTGTTACCACTACTTTGATTTGTCAACACTGCCTGTAATGGTTAATTTTGGGCATCAACTTGACTGGGCTACAAGGTGCCCAGATATTTGGTCAAACATTATTCTGGGTGATTCTGTGTAAGTGTTATCAGATGAGATTAACATTTAAATTGGTAGACTGAGTAAAGTAGATTGCCCTTCCTAATGTGAGCAGACATCATCTAATTAATTAAAGGCCTGAATAGAACAAAAACACGGACCTTCCCCTGAGTAAAAGGGAATCGTTCTGCCTGACTGCCTTCAAACTGGGACGTGGGCTTTTTCCTGCCTTCAGACTTTAACCACAATATTAGCTCTTCTTGTATCTCAAGTCTGCTGTACTTCAGATTGGAACTACACTATCAGCTCTCTCGGGTCTCCAGCTTGCTTGTTCACCCTGTATACCTTGGGAGTTGTCAGTCTCTATAGTTGCCTCCATAATTGCATGAGCCAATTTCTTACCACATACACACACACACACACACACACACACACACACACACATATAATTATATATATATATATAATTATATATATATGCGTGTGTCTCTCTGTGTGTGTATACATATTCTCTTATTCCTTTTGTTTCTCTAAGGAACCCTAATATACTCCTTATTACTCTTTCTACTGCCTTAGAGATCTTCAAGGCCAAGAGCATAATCCTCCATCCTGGCTCTTTTTCCTAATCATTAATGATCAACTCATACCCATTTAGCTCAACTAAAAATAATTTGTTCATGAAGCTTTACACTCCCATATACTGAGGAATGTGGTACCTGTCTAAGATCAGAACAGGAGGTATTTAAACCAAACAGTCACTGCCTCATCAAATGCATTCCTCTTCAACCCCATACAAATGTCCCCAGATGGAACTCACACCATAAAAATATTAGATCCCATTGACTTTTCTGCTTTCTCAAGGATCATTGCAGAGCTTGAAAAAGACGGCTCCTCCCTTTGCCTAAGCAGGTCAACTTGGTGTAAAAGTACATGTAAGATTTGGCACAAAGGAAAAAACATCAGTTTTGCCTGGGTCCTAAGAAACATTTCCCTCTGCCTCATGGTAATTGTACCTGCCAATTGATTGCATTACTCAAGTGGAGACCTTGAAGTGAAGTGGTAGAACAAGAAGAAATCCCTATAATTTTATTAAGTATGGTGAAAAATATAGATACGTAGATAAATGACGGGGATTAGATGGAGCAAAACATAATTCGAGATCCTGATACAAATTGTACTTCCTGGCTCAAGGGAGGGAGCAGAACATTCCCTGCTACATGGGAATAATAATAAATGCCTGATAAAAATGCAGATATGTCATAGACTACAAAAGCTGAAGTGGATTCTTATGGTCCCCTACTCAGACAGCCTCTCTTTCAGATGACGAAACTGAAGCACAGAAAGCTCATCCTAGTGTTTCGTATTGAAAAACCCATTCAAGTCTATTTTAATAACCTGTTACCAAAAATGAGGGAAATAATTTAACTTTAGTGTTTCACTTTGCATTACCCTTTTCCTGACTAGACTTCTATCCTTTTCTTGAGTTGAGCTCATTAACTACTACGAAATTATGGTTATGGGTAGAGGTTAATTTTATATCTGTCCATCTTCTGGCATCTTATTTACATTAAAAATCATTTTTAAATGGCTTCATTTTAAAAAATATTATTGCAGTTGACATTTTAAAAGACACATCATTTACGTACTACAGAATATGCATTTTATACTCTCCTTTATTAATTTTATTATTTTCCAGGTAGACCAATCAAATGAATCAGAAATTCTTGGTTAGATCTATTAGACAGCAGAAGTATGTTTTTCATCATTAAATTAAGATGAAAACACAATTTTATTTTAAAGTGTTTGACGTTTCCAGCCTTTATAAACCCAACACTTAATCACATCTGAAATTTGCAGGAAAAAATTTTGAAAGCCTTCAATTATTAACATTATTTCGGGAGAAAAAGCCACTTTGCCACAGAACTTTCATTTTTCTCTCGTGAATTAAGTCTGATACAAATTATTCATTATGGTGAAGTTTAAACATAATAGAGTCTAGCTACTTCCACAAAAATACTATTCAATGAGTTTCTGCTTTGACATCTAACTGACCTTGTAATTAATGTTGTACACTATCCTTTTATTATATGCTGGATTATCAAATATGACTTATTAGCAGTATAAAGACACAAAGTTCTGAAATGTAATTTATAGCAATGAAAAGGAACTGAGCTTTGAGTGACAGTTAAATTTGAAGAGATTAGGTGACTATTATGAAGCATGAATAATAAAGCATATTAAACTCATGTTTTTGTTTAAATCATTAATATGATTGTTTTAGAAGAAAGTCTGCGTCTATCATGTGGGCAATAAAATGTGTATAAGGGCAAACATTTGTATACGTGAAATAACTAAAATTAAAACTAGTTTTCCACATTAATTCTTACAGTTTTTAAAATTTAAATCATTTATCACACCTAGCTTTATTAATTTTAAGCTATAAATGTTACAATTTCTGTTTAAGCTGTTAATATAAGCTTTGTAAGAGCAATTCTGTATAAATATAAAATTTTCATTATTCAATGATAGCTACCAGTTATTTAGTGCTTGTTGAGTGCAAAAGTACTGCACTGAGATCTTTGCATATGTTCTCTTAATGTTACAATTCTTACCTGAGGCATTTCTGTTTCTGCTGGAATATGGTCCCTCTGAATTGAACAAGGGAGGCATTTTTGGTTGTTATGATGAAAGGTGGACACTACTGGCACTAACATGTGTTGGTAAGCGACTAGACTCTTCATGATGCGTGAACAGTGTTTCCTCATACCCCCGAGCATTCAAATAGAGGAAAACCTTGTTTATAGTTAATTTCCCCTAGAATGTAAATCCATTTAACATATAAACACAAAGCGTGTTTTGTGTGGATGTTTTTTATTGGAGCAGGTGGACAGGAGAGGAAATGCAGTTTTGATAGTTGCTGAATTTTTCAAGAATGCAGCGACAATTCCTAGAAGTTTCCTAGGAGCTCTTTTCCATAGCAGAAAACTAGGTCTTAATAGCCTTGCTACTCACGGTACTTGAGTGTTCCATACAACTCACCTATATTCAGGGGACATTTGAAAAATTCTACATTAAAGGGGATTCTAAACATAGGCGCAAGTGTCTTGCATCTTCAGTAGGTCTTCTGGTGTGGCCATGAAAACATTCACACGTTTCAAAGTATTTTAAAATAAAATAAATATTGTTGTGTTATGAATTATTTTCTTTCTTTTTTATATGATGGTTAGAGCACTGTGCAGACAAGTTTATGAGATCTATGCATTTCATTTCAGGGCGGTAAATGAGGATGTTACTAAATGTTGGTTCTAAAAAGGGAGACATTGGGTATTACAGGATTCAGAACAGCTCTAAGCCCTGTGCACTTTTAGCATTAGAGGACACAGGCAAATCTGGCCTCCAGTCCTGGCAGCTTCTTCACTATGTATATGATGTCGGGTGTGTTGCTTTACCTCTCTAGTTTTTACTTTTATTTCTAAACTGGGGCTATTCGTAGAGCTTTATCATGGGGTTACTGTGAAGTAGCAAAGCACCTGACATAATTGGAGCAAATAAAATGCTCAACAAATATTGCTTATCAGAATTATTATGTATTACCTCCCGAAATACATCAAAAATATATTTTCCAATTCAAAGAATATGTAGTACAAAAATCATGCCTAAATTAACAGAGTTGCAGTAGCCCAAGGAGAGAAGATAATCATTATTGATTTCTTCTTCCTTTTTGCTATGCAGTTCTCTGTCTTTGCCTCCTCAGTTGTTGTCCATCCCACTCCCAAGCCCTGAACTCTGAGGGGTTTGCTGCCGTGGCCGGTTCCGTAGTCATTGCTGTCCAATGATGAAAACACAAAATACTGCAGCAGAACACTATGCCTGTCAGCTTAGCTCCCTTCTTTCTGCTAAATGACACTCAGTCCTATTCTTTTGTTCGAAAGGATATCCTAAATGAATAGCCACTGGGGGGAAAAAAAGGTTATATAAGATTGTGCACTGTGTGAAACTGATGCAACCAGATCAATGACGTGAATTTCTCTTAACCATTTACTGGGATCTAGAAACAGGTCTCTCAACTTAGCAGTGTTTATGAATATAATAGGCCTTCCTTATACATAGATCTCAATGAAGCCAATCTGAGTCAGGAAGAGTCGTGGTCTGATAAATATTTTGAAAAGTTGCATTTGTTCTATTAAAGCAAACAGTTTATTAATAGGGTGCCTTATTTTTTAAAGCAAAACATTTATAAACAGTAGTCATTAGAGGCACTTCAGTGTACGGAGTGATCAATTGTTAGACCTTTAGGAATCGATTGTTTTGTGGAGCTTCAGCTTATAATTGAAATGTCATCAGAAGGAGTGTAAGACATAACTTCAGGAGAGGCCATTTATGTGCTTTTGTTTTCAGCTAAGTTATAGAGTTACCATGTGAAGAAAGATTCTTCTCTTAGTAAAAATCATTTAATGGTTGGAATAACACTTGATATTTAATATTTCTTTCTACTTTATATCCACACTTATTCAAGTGCTAACGAGTGTGGGGCAGCAATGAAGCACTTTATTCCAACATTATAGTTCTCATATCTGCATATGATTACTTTTCATTTATCATTAACTTATATATAATGGTGACTTTTAAAGTACACTGTATATTCACTGGAATAATGATTAGCTATTAATAATTTGAACAGTATCCAGGAAATTATTGAACATGTCCTACAAGATAAACCTCGTATGATATTGTCTCAAAACAACAGTGTTAACCAAGACGAGTGCTACCAAGTTCAAAAGTAATCACAGGGATTAACCTAAATGCAGCTCAGCTGGGCTAAAAATAGTTTGTCTAAATTATATGTTCCCTAAGTTTGAGATCGATTTCTACAAGGGGATAAAATGTTTTTATAAATTCTCAGTGATAAGTCATGTGCTTAAGAACCCCAACTTTTTTTACAAAGACATTTACATCTCTGATCAAAATAACAAGATCCAGTCTTAGTTATAAATTGGGGAATTTTCATCAAAATAAGGAGCTACTCGTTGCATAGGAAGACTAGTACAACTTAAAGCCAATTTAATTTCAATGAATGCATGATCAGCTCCATTGCCAACTGAGTGTTTTTCTTTTTCATCAGAAGATGGGTTCATCATCGTGTTTCATATCAACTGTTCTCAAACCATATTGCCCATTTAAATAAATATAGACAAAGTATGCATCGAAATTCTAAATTCTCGTCATGTTATATTTCATAAATAGCCTATGGTCCTATTTATTACTTTAAAATATTATAGATACAATATTTTTATTCTAAGGTAGCTATGTTATACAACCAAATTATTCATTTAAATATGTGACTTTTTAAATAAGTAAATGACATATTTAAGGAAAGTCATTAAAATTTTCCAGTCTGTCCTTCATCCGCCTGATCTTTGAATGAGTTAGGAACAATAAAGGAAACCAATACAAACTTAATTTTGATTAAAAAAGATGAAATCAGTCTGTTATTTATTCAACACACTGTGTCAATAAAATCTTATACTTTGAAAGAATTCGTCTAAGTCCGTTTGCTGTTGCTTGTAACAGAATACCTGAAAATGGGTAATTTATAAAGAAAAGGAGTTTACTTCTTACAGTTATGGAGGCTGAGAAGTCCAAGGTTGAGGGGCCACATCTGATCAGAGCCTTCTCCCATCCAAGTACTAACCAGGCCGAACCTCACTTAGCTTCCAAGATCAGATAAGAGTGGGTGCTTTTAGGCTGGTGTGGCTGTAGACTTGTTAGAGGCTTTTTGCTCATGGGGACACAGCACAGCCCTGAGGCAGTGCAGGACATTACATGGCAAGAAGGCTGAGTATTCCAATGTGTTCATGTCTGTCTTCCTTTTCTTATAAAATCATGAATCCTACTCCCATGATAACCCATTAACCTATTAATTTATGAATGGATGAATCCATTCATAAGGGCAGAGCCCTCATGATCCAGTCACTTCTTAAAGGCACAATCTCCCCGTGCTGCCACGTTGGGGATTAAGTTTCCAACACATGAAATTTGGGGGACACATTTAAACTATAGCAGAATTGTAATAAAATGTTACATAGAAGCAATGTTCTTATTGATTATAATTGTTATGTTGGTAAAGTGTTAATTCCTCTAACCAAGGGACACATTTCAGCTTATTATAATAGTTTTAAATTTATAATTCAGTATAAATAACATCTGGTAAAAGTTCTTTTCAAGAAATGGATGAAATTGGAAATCATCATTCTCAGTAAACTATCGCAAGAACAAAAAACCAAACACAGCATATTCTCACTCACAGGTGGGAATTGAACGATGAGAACACATGGACACAGGAAGGGGAACATCACACTCTGGGGAATGTTGTGGGGTGGGGGGAGGGGGGAGGGATAGCACTGGGAGATATACCTAATGCTAGATGACAAGTTAGTGGGTGCAGCGCACCAGCATGGCACATGTATACATATGTAACTAACCTGCACATTGCGCACATGTACCATAAAACCTAAAGTATAATAATAATAATAATCATAATTTAATTAAATTAAAAAAAAACCAACTTGGATGAATTTCCAGGAAATTATGCTGAATAAAAAAAGCCAACTTGAAAAAGTTAAAAAAAATAAATAAATAATAAAAAAATAAAAAGGAAATGGGAAAATTAGAAATCTTTAGAAGAAAATAATTCAATAAATATTAAGTACAAACTGGATTCATAGTCTATGTGAAATTCTGGGAACCAGTTGCAAGGGGAGAAAATAGTTACAACAGCAATGGTGAGGATGAGAATAAGAGCAGGTATCAATGTTAATTGAGGGTGTGTTATAGTTCTAATTGTGCTATTCCCACTACATGACTTTTCCCTGTATGAGGTTTCCAAGCTTCTTCATAGTAATCCTAAATTGAGCTGGAGAGAGGCTAGGGTAACTTACTCATGCTCGTAGAGCCATAGAGTAGTCAAACCTGTATTTGAATCCTGGCCTGTCTGACATCACTCTGTGGTCTTTTAAACCACCACTGCTTCTCCATATTAAAACTCCAAATCTAGGTGAAAAGAAGAAAACTCAGAAAATGGTATGCAACAAAATATAACAAAATATAATGTATATAAACACTTATACATAATATCACTAATAACTTCACTATAAAAAGACTCCGATGTAAACATTTTACGTAATTCATGGAGAAGTGTTAATCACATTGTCTGTGATGAACTGTGCATGTATCTGATAAAATTCTGGCAACCAGACATCGACTCGTAGGCATGGATCTGTAACGCTAAATATTTGCCTCGGGAAACTTAAAGAAATAAAGACAGATGAATGAATAGGAACATGGAACTGAGTACAAGATACAATCCTCCTAAAGCAATTGATGTACTTGCTGCTGGGTTATTGTTCTAAGCAAAAGAAGCATGGCGAAGGGTGATGTGAAGCTAAAAACAGAATGCTTAGAAGGAGATGATAGCAGGAGGGAAGCAAAGATGGGTCCAAGCTCCCAAAAGGCAGGCATTGAACAAACAATACAGAAAGCTAAGCCTTTGAAGGACGCACGGGATGCAACAAACTTTAGTCAGGAAAGAGGAGGCGAAGACAAACCCTCCAAAGAAAAGGTGAACAATATTTTAATAGGCAAATTGACAGATAGCAAGAGATATATACCATGCTATGTTTTCTCATTGCAGCTGAAGACAAACTGGGGTTATTTATGCTTTGAAAAAGCATAAATCTAAAAAACAATTGTAAAGGAAGAAGCGATGAAAATGCGTGTTAATACAGAAAACGCGGCTCCAAGGCTTTAAACTTCCTTATGAGATAAATGCATTTACATTTTCTGTAGTAGCCAAAAAAAAAAAAATATATATATATATATATATCTGGGAGAATAATAGACAATGATTTTCTTTCTTTTTTTCATCTACTTACGTGAGAAAAAAGTAGGCTCTCTGAAAGCTTTTCAGTTCAATGAGGAAGAAAGTTAGGTGATCTTGTAAATAATATATATGTTCAAGGTAATGTAAGGCCCCTGTGTAGTTTTCAAAACTTATCTTTAATAGCAGTTTCTTCTGGGGATGAGGTAGTTAAAAGTTGAAATGTTAGAAAGATGTTAATTTTTTTCCTTTTTCCTTCTCACTTTCAGGATGGAATTAACAAATTTGAATACAAATAGATCTCAGAGAGAGGCAAATGCATTGAATCCAGAAGTAACATAAAATTAGATCGTATTCAGTTATGCACGAGGTCAGATGGTGATAAAATGAGGATAAACTGAAATTGTCTGTTAGCCAGATTAGTTTATTTTATGCCAGTCCTAGGAAAAAGACACATCATGGTAGGACACATTCTTTTTATTTTTATTTTATTATTATTATACTTTAAGTTTTAGAGTACATGTGCACAATGTGCAGGTTAGTTACATATGTATACATGTGCCATGCTGGTGTGCTGCACCCATTAACTCGTCATTTAGCATTAGGTATATCTCCTAATGCTATCCCTCCCCCCTCCCCCCACCCCACAACAGTCCCCAGAGTGTGATGTTCCCCTTCCTGTGTCCATGTGTTCTCATTGTTCAATTCCCACCTATGAGTGAGAATATGCGGTGTTTGGTTTTTTTGTCCTTGCGATAGTTTACTGAGAATGATGATTTCCAATTTCATCCATGTCCCTACAAAGGACACGAACTCATCCTTTTTTCTGGCTGCATAGTATTCCATGGTGTATATGTGCCACATTTTCTTAACCCAGTCTGTCATTGTTGGACATTCGGCTTGGTTCCAAGTCTTTGCTATTGTGAATAGAGCCTCAATAAACATACGTGTGCATGTGCCTTTATAGCAGCATGATTTATAGTCCTTTGGGTATATACCCAGTAATGGGATGGCTGGGTCAAATGGTATTTCTAGTTCTAGATCCCTGAGGAATCGCCACACTGACTTCCACAATGAACAGACCCTTCTCAACAGAAGACATTTATGCGACCAAAAAACACATGAAAAAATGCTCACCATCACTGGCCGTCAGAGAAATGCAAATCAAAACCACAATGAGATACCATCTCACACCAGTTAGAATGGCAATCATTAAAAAGTCAGGAAACAACAGGTGCTGGAGAGGATGTGGAGAAATAGGAACACTTTTACACTGTTGGTAGGACTGTAAACTAGTACATTCTTAACATCAATTTATTCCTAAAAGCAATTTTCATAGAGCACACTGTAGGCCATAGATGTGCCTCACAAATTTAAAGGCCTAAGCCCTCAACATGCACAGCAATATACCCAGAGACTATTTGTAAAGATGATGATTCTGGAACTTTTTAATGGCCCCAATCATTAGCAATGATTAAAATTAATATTGAACATTCTATATTTACCAAGGCAATAAAGTAGACTAATCTATTTTAAAAGGGTTTTTAAATGAAGAGATAAAACAAACAAAATGATTTTGATGTAAACTTCATGAAAACATAAATTAATCAGATGATTTTGTTTTATGAGTATTCTGATTGAAGTGATCATATTTAGCCCAGGGAGAATAAGAGAAGGTAAAGTATGGGTATGGCACTGAATTTACTGAGATGATTATATTGTTTGGGTTAAAGAACTTGTATTAAGCAACAAGTAACATTGTGCTAGGAGCAAGCAATGCCACAAGTACATGGGTAGAAAGAGAGAATGAAATATCTAGAATGAGTTAGAAACATCAGTGTTTTCCAATGGGGAGCCCTGACTTCACATGAAAATTCTCTTCACAATAGCAAAGACTTGGAACCAACCCAAATGTCCAACAGTGATAGACTGGATTAAGAAAATGTGGCACATATACACCATGGAATACTATGCAGCCATAAAAAAGGATGAGTTCATGTCCTTTGTAGGGACATGGATGACACTGGAAATCATCATTCTCAGTAAACTATCGCAAGGACAAAAAACCAAACACCGCATGTTCTCACTCATAGGTGGGAATTGAACAATGAGAACACATGGACACAGGAAGGGGAACATCACACTCTGGGGACTGTTGTGGGGTGGGGGGAGGGGGGAGGGATGGCATTAGGAGATATACCTAATGCTAAATGACGAGTTAATGGGTGCAGCACACCAGCATGCACATGTATACGTATGTAACTAACCTGCACATTATGCACATGTACTCTAAAACTTAAAGTATAATAATAATAAAATAAAAAAACAAAAAATAAAAAAAAATTCTCATTTTCAAACTAGGTAGTTTATGAAAACTGGACTATTAGCAAGACAGGATGGGCATGCCATCAGTATAGTACCTGGTGTAAAACTAGAAATTTTAATCATTTGTGCTTTCATTTTATAATCAGTAAAATTCAAGATAGGACAAACTTTTACTTTTTCTGTATAATGGACTGATATTTGAATTATACCCAACTTTAATTTTTTGCCAGAAATTATGCTTTATTGTTTCTCTAAAATGGTACTATAGATCTATATTTATTTCTATATATTTATATGATTTTTACATATATGTGCATTTACATGTATACACATCCATAAACTATGTACATATATACACATAAATTACAAAGATGTGTACCTACATACATATATATGCATATATCACACAAATACAGGCACATTTTCAGTACCCCTTTTTGATTTTTTTCCTTGAAGAGCATAGTATCTGAATTTATTATGGATTCATTTTTAATTTATGGTCATGTTCTTTGAGTGCTTTTGGTGTTTATCTGGTTGCCCCAAACTCGCTAGCATGGTAAAGAAGATGTACAAAGCCTGAATCTAGACTGGCTTTCATATTAACTTTATTAGTCAAAAAAAAAGTAGATGAAAATGTAACATAGTCCATGTTAAATATGGGAATAAGACAGGTGTTCAAGCCCTAGCTTCAGCAGTTTTTAGCTGAGATTTACTGGAAGAAAATATTTTCTGAACTGTAAAACATGCAAAATGCCTACCTGACAGACTTCATTAACATTATTAAATGATATGATATAGTACAAGAATTTGTAAACTGTCAAGTCCTTTGTCAACATTAGGAATTTAGTTATTATAGGTATTTCCATATACATGTTGTATTTAGAATTCTCTTTAATTTTATACTTAGGGTTGATTTGTATTTTAACTAAGTCACTTTATATATCTGATCCCATTATACAAGTATCTAGTTTTCCTTAGGATAAGAAAGTGATTTTATATATGTTTATCAACCCAAATGCCCATCAGTGATGGACTGGATAAAGAAAAGGTGGCACATATACATCATGGAATACTATGAAGCCATAAAAAAGAATGAGTTCATGTCCTTTGCAGGGACATGGATAAAGCTGGAAGCCATCTTTCTCAGCAAACTAACACAGGAATGGAAAAACAAACACTGCGTTTTCTCACTCATAATTGGGAGTTGAACAATGAGAACACATGGACACAGGGAGGGGAACATCACACACCGGGGCCTGTCGCGGAGTAGGAGGCAAGGGGAGGGAGAGCATCAGGACAAATACCTAATGCATGCGGGGCTTAAAACCTAAATGACGGGTTGAAAGGTGCAGCAAACCGCTATGGCACATGTGTACCTGTGTAACAAATCTGCACGTTCTGCACATGTATCCCAGAACTTAAAATTTAAAAAACTTTAAAAAAAGAACTGTAGATACTGATCCAAAAAAAGTTCATTAACAGGGGTTAAATGATTATTTCTAAGTAGACTACTCTTGAACCCTTGAATCTTTAAGAATATTCTTTGCTATTGAAGCCATTCAAACTCAATTTTATTAAAGCTGTCGTTATTCTAGTAGATTTTAAACAGTAATACCTGAATACATTAGAAATATGCAAATCTGTCTTACGTATGGCATCTGCAGAGCAGAGGAGTTTGGTCATCTGGACTCATGCTAAAGTCTCCGAAAAATCAACTTTGTGTTAATGATGGTTGACTCCCTAATGCTATGCGTATATAATCTTATTTTAAGTGATTGAATGATGTGGCTAATAACCCCTCTGTTAGATGTACGCAGAACCTCACCTACCTGGGACCTCAGCTCTCCAGTGAAATCTCTACTTTAAGTTTATTTTCTAACATGGTAAGAGCCTTCACTTTATGTTATGCTCAGGCCCGTCACTGTTAATAAAATATTAGAAATGGAATTTTTTTCTCGTATTCTTTGAATGGATCCCTTGGAACTGTAAAAAAATTATTTATTTGAGCTTTCTACTGTTATCACAGTGTCTCCTAAGCATGGCGTCCCATTTTTTCTTGGTAATATAATTCTTACGTTATTCAAATTAGTAACCATTATTTTTCTCATGGCTAGAATTCTGGAAACTGTTATGGAAATCACTGAGCATAATTGAATGGCTCTTTAGTTTAGGAGCTATGTCGAGGCAGCATAGAGTTATATTTTCTTGCAGGGGCTCTGGAGTCAAAGAGCCTGAGTTCAAATCTTGGCTCCACCGCTTTCTATCTGTGGGGCACTGGGCGTGTTACATTTGTGAAACTTTTGTTTCTCCATTTGTCAAGTGAGGTTTGGGGGATGATTAAACCAGATAACTCATGTGAAATATTTAATGAAAATGTATTTGGTAGGGGATTTATTATTTTTAAATTTTGATTACACATGACACATGTCAGGGATCATGCCATGCATTTTGGATAGAAAGATGGCTAAGATATCATCCCTGACTCTTAAAAACTTACCTAATGTTAAATGATGAGTTAATGGGTGCAGCACACCAACATGGCACATGTATACATATGTAACTAACCTGCATGTTGTGCACATGTACCCTAAAACTTAAAGTATAATTTTAAAAAAACTTATAATCAACTGTAGTAGAAAGAGATCTAAATGGCTTGCCATTTAGCCAGGTACATGGTATATGTGCTTAATTCATACTAGCAGCCACTACAGTTATCATGATTAATAATGAGCTTCCAACTGCATAAAAATGCTTTTAATCCATAGAAAATCAAAGTAGAAACAAGTTTTTGTAAAATTAATGTGAAAGAAGCAAGAATTAAAATGAAAGATTGACATTTATTTTCTAAATTGGTTATATTTTCTTTCACATTTACAAAATTTATAAGAAAATTCTTTATTTCTATGTGATATAGAGAACTAGAATGTACTTTGATGTAAATTATTGTTGCCAGTGCTGTTCAACTTTTATCCATAATTTACTAAGGACCTACATTTAGACAAAGGCATTATCCATCCCTTTGGGGAGGATTTCAGATGATTCATATACAGACCTGGTCTCGAGGAATTTAAGATTTTCTTGGGGGGAGGGAAGTAAGGACTCTAAACAACTCAAGAGTACTTAGAGAATTTTCTGAAAAGAATTTTATCAATGAAAATTGTTATATTAAAAGAAACTGTCATTCTGACTTCCACAAATCTAGGCTTGAAACTATGGATAACGAGATATTTTATATTACTCTCACTCACATCATTTTCACAAAGTGAAAAGGTACATTTTAACCAGTAAAAGAATAGAGGAAATGGAAGTAGCTCGAGGCGGTGGACAATGATTCAAAAAGACAGGGCCCTATTATTTGATCAAGTTATGCAACGACTCTGGGCCTGTTTCTTCACCTCTGAAAGGAGGAATAATCTCCAAGCCCTTTCAGACTCTTTTGGTAATTCACCTCCAGCATATCTTCTAAATGCCACCATTAACTGTCCTCTGATTTGTCTCATATTTTTCTAGCCCCATGCTCTCCTGTTCGCCATTTACCCTCATGCAAGGTACAAATTACACCCGTCATCACAAGACACTTGCTCAAGTCCCATTGCCCCCATGAAGACCTGTCACACCTACTCTCAAAAACCATCATTTCCTGAAAGTCCTATACAGCTCATTTGGTATTTCCAGTGTACTGCCACAAGCCACTAAGCATTGTTTTATGAATACATGACTTACAGACTTAGCTTGAGTAAAGATACTTGAAAATGAACACCATGTCTTGGCTATCTTCCTTGTTTGATGTACCCTTCAGGCCCATGATTTTTAGTATAATAGATAACCAATAATTATTTCTTGGTTCTTTCCTGTACATCTGTATAACCCTATGCAAAGTGATAGAATGTTTTTCTATAAGGAGGTCCTACACTGGAGATTGTGTATTTCTTAATGCTGTTGAAGGAAGAGATGTGTATCTAAAATAAATAGACTCTAACAAACATTAATTTATATTTCTATTATCTTTTTTGTGTATTGAGATATCTCACAAAAATTATTAAACATTTTGGCATTATTGATATTACATATTTGCCATGAATATTTGTAAATAAAGAAAAATATATATACACCAGTAATTATCTTGGCAAACTCTTCAATTATGCAATATTGTTACATAGATTACATATCTAAGTGAATACTGGAGTTTTAACAATATCGTATGTTCATAAATGTTTTATTTATTATTGCCACTAATTCTTATTGCCATTTGAAGAACTATTTATAAGTTGTTCTAAAAACTAGTAAAGTACAGTTGACCATAGTCACTACTGCCTACTTTGGTAAAGGCCAGATATATGAAGACTTTTTAATGTGTTAACAAACACTGAAGGTTTTTTAACCTGTTAACAATCAGTAGGACTCTTGAAATTATTTCCTAAGAGAGTAAATTTTACAACTTGCAAAGCATGATTAACCTCTTGTAATTATAAACCATCTCTTGTAATTATGTAGCATTATGTTAATGAGCAAAGAACCATTGTGGTTCCTTTTTACATTTCTTAAAATAATCCTCCATAATCTCATTGATATCTCCAGTAAATTTAGATAAGCTTTTTTTTTAAAGGAGGGTTCAAATGACATTTTAAACTAATTTTTCTTGTTAGTTATACAGAGTTGAACTATCTGAGGGTTTTATTGACAGTCATAAAAATTTGTTATTTTCTGTGAAATATAGAGAATTTAATTCATTATCATATTATTAATTCTGTGGGCCATTGTCTTAATTCTAGAGGTACAAGCTGTTTTCATCCCACTGAAACAGAGGAATCAAAGTATGTTCCTTGCTCAAAGCACAAAAGTGACATACTACATAATATGCTTCTTGATTAGTCATAAATCTCATGTGTTAAATTACATCCCAAAGATTTCAATATGTTTTATGACTTTAATAATTTATGGTAATTTCTAATCTGGCATTTGCTGACCTGTATTGCTTTTGAAATATTTAGTTTTTCGACAAAATAATTAACATATTTTAATAATCTTCTAAAGGTGTTTAAAATGGCATTGTATAGAGATAGCTGAAGGTTTTTGAGCATCTGTGTTGTAAACACTTTCTTAATAAAACCTGAATTGCTACCAGATGATCCAGCAATCCCACTGCTGGGTATTTGTCCAAAGAAAAGGAAATCAGTATATTTGAAGAGATATCTGCGCTCCCATGTTTATTGCAGCACTTTTCACACTAGCCATGATATGAATCAACCTAAATGTCTGTCAATGGATGAATGGAAAAGAAAATGTGGTATAAAACAGAAATTGATGCTTTAGTTTATATTAAACACACTCATACTCTTCTCAGCTGTTAAGTATTGAGTTATAGATTTAAAGAATTCTATTGTGAAGACTAAAGTGACTCTTAAAGTAAGAAATTATTTTCTTCCATTATATTTAACTTATTTCATACTGTAATGTTAGCACCAATGAGCAAGACTATTGAATACAAAAACTAATTAAGCAGTGGTGATAGTACAGTATGTAAGGGAGAACATTCTTCTAGAAAGGAACAATAACATGGAGCAATAGAAACAGTGAATGAGTGTATGGTCACTTAGTGTTAAAACAGCTAAAATATAGTACAAATAAGTTGCTTTTTAATACTGATATTATATAATTACACCTTGATGTTTTATTTGTTACAAGAATTGTCCAGGAAGATTTCTCTAAGGACCAAAGGTGCTCTTCCCCTAAATAACTCCAAAGCCAGTCTTGTGTTTCTTTTAAAAAAAAAAAAAAAAAAGAAAAAAAAAGTGAAAATAACGTGATGAACATTTTTGAGGAAGTATAAAACCAAAATACTCCACTGCATAGCTATTTCTGCAGGTATTGTATTGATACATTACATTATTCAGCTTTGGAGTCTCCACAGCCAATGTTACATCATCACTCTAAATTAAACGTGTATAGATAAATGAAATAAATGAGATGGCATATGAAAATCTCATAGCCCAGCCCCTGCACTATTTAAAATAGAAATACCAAAGAATTGTATTCCTCATCTGAAAGCTATTTAGTGGTGTTTCAAATAAAAATTCCATCTACTGCTGTTGCTGCTATTGTATCTTTTTCTATCTTTTTCTCTGTGGTACTGAAAGAGAAAGAGACCCAGAAGGGGCCTTCTCTGAAGCGTCCCTCATTTAAGCTGTTGCTGCTTAAGCAGAGGGTGAACAAATGTAATAGGAGTTTCATAAAGGTGGAATAAACCAGCGGATTACGGTGTGGGTGAATACTTTCAGATGTTAACCAGGAGCTCTGCTTGCATGCTGGGAGTTGCCCATGCCTCTTCTAGATTGAGGCACATTATCATGCACAACCTAATTCCAAGAAATCTTTTAAACCACTGGAAATTGAACCCAGAACGTGTCTCTAAGCCAGCCTTTTCATCTTGACACCGAATCATAGCATGAGCCAGTCTGTCAGGGATGCTGCTGCCCTCCAGGCAAATTTTAAATGTTGAAATAATGAATCATGTTTTCTTGAAAATCATGTGCATCAAAGAAAAGTTAGTCATTTTATAGATGATGAATATTAACATTTTCTTAGACAATCTGATAAATTATCAGATTTCACTTTTGGCTTTTTTAAAGGCAGTTATGCCTCAGAAATATTAATAAACCCCCAAGCCCTTATACGGATTAGTATGTTCACTACTAGCTATCAGAAATTCTTGAAGTTCTTGTAATTATTGTATTATTTCCTTACTTTCATTTTATTAATATGTGAATAATATTTTTCAAAATTCTAGTGTATGTCTTGTATATATTTTAACAACATGACTTTTAGTTAATGTTTTGATAACATTTCTTCAGGTGTATGTTATTAGTAACATGATTATTAACTGTAACTTTAAAAATCTGTGGATTAGATGTGACCATTTTAAAATGTTTTAAACTTGGAAAATCTGCTGGCTTTAGGTTTAGTTCAGGCTATAGATCACCTGTGGAGAATGGAACTGCCAAAAAAATAGCTTTAGCAGCCCTTTGAGTATTCTAAAATAGGGATGTTATCCAGAGCATTGGTTTCTAAAGCTTCCATTATTTATTGATGTTGAGCTTTCAGGATTTAGCTACAATATTTACTCAACATCTAAGCCACGCTTTTTTATCAGTCATGTTTTATATCTTTTATAATCAAACTGCTTATCACTGAAAAAAATATATAAGTTTCTATGTATCTGGAAGAATTCTCTGGTGTTTCTCAGATATGGATTTTGATGTGTGGAATAAGAATACAATTCAAGGATAACAGAGATGTTGTCCTGAAAAAAATCTAAGAAAATCAGCTTTTCTTTAACATTCTGTCAAAGCTCCTGACTATTAGTTTATCAGCACTGTTTTGCCAAAGGTGTCTTCTCTTCTCTTTGAAAAAACCATCTGCTGCTACTAAGCCGCAAGTGTGTTCCCGCTGTGTCTGAGAAGATGTGTGGCATAAAAAAATGGGCATGGCCTGAGTTAAAAGCGCTACATTGAAGCCAGAGCTGGCTTATTTATTAGTTGTCTAATCATAGAAAAATGACAGAGCATGCTTTTCTCTTGCAATATCTGTTGCTGAAAATTAAACATATGAGCAGAGCTTTCAGAGAGGGTGACTGGCCTCTCAGACAGCACCTCATAGGATGGCCTGTGTTGAAGCATCTCCTTTAACCAGGGTCTGTCCCTCAGCATTGGGTTGGCTCACCTAGATTGGATTGTCCCAGCAGAAAAACAAAACTAAAATTCAGAATCATATCCAGACCAGAATACTCTTTCATTCACATTACTTGTACTACCTTTTCAGAAACTGGATACCTGAGTGTGTGAGGGTAACTTAGAAACTTATCTCATGGTTAGAAGTTTTAGAGTTAGAGAGCAATGATCACGAAACGGACTTCATGATCAGAAGCAATGGAGCAAGGAATGAGATGTCTTTGAGGAGTATCTCCCTGAGGCTGTGGACAATGCTGATGAATAATCCCCACCTTACAAGTGGGTTGACCACTCTAGTAGCTGTAAGGTGGGAGGGTTCTTTCTTCAGAGATAAATCTGTGCTCTTCACTTGCCCATTTCCCAGGTTTTCACGTAAGTAGAAGAAATACCTGCGATCTGAAGACACTCTTCCTTCAGCTTTGTTAGCGACAGGGATTTAAATATGTCTTTCACACATTTTCCTTGGATAGTCAAATTTCACTTTTCCTGTTTGTTTTTCTCTGAAGGTATTCTAACTCCCCTCCTAATGGACTTCTAGAGCTTTCTAATTCTATGCAATTTCTGTTGATTTGTTCAGGTAAACTTTGAAGGTAATCTCTGATTCAACTTCTGGAGATTCTATTATGTCATCTGTTTTTATTAACTTTATGTTACTCATGGTTTCTTGATGAGTACTCATTAAACATAATGTAAGTAGAAAATTATTAACTCCATAATATTTAGTACGGGTTGTTATTTCTGATAGTAGCTAGCTGTAAGATTCCAATTGTTCTTCAAATCTTTGACTCAGTGATTACTGTGTAGTTCTTGACTACTTCAAATAACTTCCTTGAAGGATAGGGATTTAATAATCTCTTAATAGGAACACTTAACACACTGCTGGTGGGAATGTAAATTAGTTCAGTCATTGAAAGCAGTGTGGTGATTTCTCAAATAACTTACAAAAGAATTACCATTTGACCCGGCAATCCCATTATTGGGCATATACCCAAAGGAATAGAATCATTCTACCATAAAGACATATGCATGTTGTGTATGTTCATTGCAACACTACTCACAATAACAAAGACATGGAATCAACTCAAATGCCTATCAATGAACAGACTGAATAAAGAAAATGTGGTACATATACACCATGGAATACTATGCAGCCATTAAAAAGAATGAGATCATGTCCTTTGCAGGGACATGGATGGAGCCGGTGGCCATTATCCTTAGCAAACTTATATAGGAACAGAAAACCAAATACTGCGTGTTGTCACTTATAAGTGGAAGCTAAATGATGAGAACATATGGACACAAAGAGGGGAATAACACTCACTGGGGCCTACTGGAGGGTGGAACACAGTGGAAGGAGAAGGTCGGGAAAAATAATTATTGGGTACTATGTTTAGTACCTGCGTGAGAAAATAATCTTTACACCAAACCCCCACAAAATGCAGTTCACCTGTATAGCAAACCTGCATGTGTACCCCTGAACCTAATTTAAAAGTTATAAAATAAACATATCTTATTTTCAGCACAATACACCACAGAGTAGAAGGATTAAAAGAGATTGGTTCTGAGGAGGTGAGATGGGGGTAAGGACAGCACAAGAGAATTTTGGGGGGTGATGAAGCTGTTCTGTGTCTTGCCTGTGATGATGGCTACACGACTAAGCCCTTGTCAGAACTCACAGAACTTTACTTCAAAAGGAGCGGGTTTTACTATACGTAAATTCAAATAACAAATACTTTGTCTTTAAGCAAAGGGATACCTAAATGTTGCGTATTGAATGGATCCCCAGAAAAACACATTTTTCAGTTCATGTTTCAGCCTAGGCCTCATCTCATCCAGGAAACCTTGTCTTGCTTGCCTTTACATACATGTGGCAATCAGTAGTTTCTTTTAGGGCTCTGACTGAACACTCAATGAACTTCAGTCTTAGCACTTGTCATAGCAGATTGACATGGTTTATTTATATATGTCATTCTCTGTAGTAAAAGGAAAGGATCAAGGCCATTCACTTTCGTAGTGATTGTGCATAGCAGTATTTGGCACATAGTAGATTATTAATTATGGAACTTCTGTTTTCACACACACACACACACACACACACACACTTCAGAGTTCTTTTCATTTAAGTATTTGCTTTAGTCTCCAAAGCCCCTCTGCCTCAAAACCAACCCTTCTATCTCATTATTCATCAGCTTTTCTCCTACTACGAAACTACTTAGGAAAACTCACTTTTTTAAAGCTTATGATGGCTAAAATAAATATTTCTACTTTTTTTTTTTTTAGTCATCGCTTCACAGAACAGCCTCTGTCCTCTGCTTATGCCATGTCTGAATATATGTTGGAGGTAAAAAGAGTTCCTGGTTGAGAGCTTCAATTTGAGAAACTATCTGAGATTACTTTCCAGGTTCCACCATGGAACCTTTCTGACCTTAAACAAATGACCTTGAACAAGTGGCTGAAATCTCTTCTATTTCGTCAACTGTAAAATGGGGGAAAACCATGTCTATCTCATGGGGTTCATGTGAAGATTAAGAAATTGCTTATTCAGTCTTTAGCACAGTGCCTGATATGCATAAAGCTCCTAGGAATATTAGCTGTTATTGTATTTCCTTAAAGAAGCCCATATCTCTATATGTCCTTTCATTATATGTTTTAGTAGCCCAATTTAACATATGGATAAAATATTTTTAAGTTAAATGATTTGCTAGTGGATTGTAGAACGAGTGGCAGACACCCATATTATAGACTAAGGTCAAGCCCATAAAATATAGTACATTTCCCCACTTTCATTTCCCATTACCAAAATTCATTATTCTCCTTAGAAACTCATTATAGAATTCATGTCAGATTCATCTGTGTATTCCCAGCAGTGCCTTATATCCAGAAATAACACTGAGTCATTGTCTAGATGTAGCAGAGGTGGAATCCTCCAAAGAGAATTCTCAGAGTGGCCAGGTTTGCCAAGTATAGGGATGCTTTGATTACTGGCCTTACTCTTTGTGCTCATGAATTCCTAAGTTTTATTCCTCCTGTAGTCATAAATAGGCTTTTAAGCTACAAGCTGAAGAGAGAGAAAACCTCTTCCACCTTGTTGGAATATGTCTCTTCAATCCAGTTGAGCCAATTTAGGACATGAGACTGCTCTTAGTCTAGAACCAGTCATCAGGAGAATTCCAGGTCTGATTGACTCAGACTAGGGGGTGAATATCAGGGCAAAAATTCCAACACACAACACGATGTATCAGTAAGGAGAACCTCCAAATTATTTCTTAATGTCCAGATCATGTTCCTACTTTTATATATCTATTTTCTCACATATATCATTAAAATGATGTACCTGTGTGGATCCTTTAATGATACTCAAAGATCTTGAATTATAGGCTAACAACTAAGTTAATAAGTTGCAGAAATTAACATTTCTGCTAAGTTTATGTAGCATTTTCCCACATGTACTTCAGAGCTTTGAAAAAAGACCCTGAAATAATGACTGAATAACAGCTTTACTAACTTAATTTCGAATTTTTTAATTCTTCTGGGAAATATCATCAACATCCATTTTATTATTTTTCTCAAACAATTACATGTACATTTCTACATCAGTGGATAAGTTAAGGAGAAGAATTCCCTCATGATAATTTTTTCATGCTCAAAAATTTTGAATCAATTTTTTATTTTACATTATACTCTTTCCTAGTCATTAGAAAGGGAGTGGTAGTGAAGATAGGCAAGAATGCTTTATAAGGATACTACTCTCGTTTCAATTATTAACATCAAAAACCTTAACAGTGTGTAGACTATAAAATAAAATATCTAGGGATCAGAGCATTGTGCTGAACTTTGAAGGTTTTTTAGTCAATAATATATATGATGTGTTCACAGAATTCTTTGTCAACAAAGTACTTTTGGAGCTACAGGCCATTTAAGTTGGTTTTTGTACTTTTTTTTTTTCTTCTGAAGACTTTTTTTGTTCTATTTACCTGGAAGTCTTTCTTTTTTGGTACTGTGAATTAAAATTAGACCAATCTACTAGGCAGGAAAAAACCTTGATTAGATTGTTGACACAGACAAATAAGCATGTCCATTAGCATCTACTGTCACATGCCTCTCCAGACTGCTTCTAGGTTGAGTGGCCTCAAGCAGCTACATCATCTTTGTACTCCTAAAGCATCAAGGAGACTCGGAGTGACAATTCATATCATGAACACATCCACAATGATGATGATTGTGCTTCTTCCCCGCCCACCCAACAACAAAGGATGAATGCCAATTAATGTATTCAGTTTTTGCATCAAAGGCCGGATCACTTGTGCAATGAGGGTAATCATCCTGACCAGACAGGCCATACAATCCATATTTTATGAATTAAAGATAATATACATGAAACACCTTACTCTGGATGTGGTTCATAGCAATAGCAAAAAGACGAAAACTATAGTATTCCAACATTTTAGAGATCTGTTCTCTATTTTAAATAATTTTATTAAAGTGCATATACAATAAAAAGTGCACATATCACAAGTATATACCTCAAAATCTAAAGCCAGTCATGTAAAGCATCCACTTTAAGAAAGAAAACAAAACAGCACCCCTGGTACCTCTTTGCAATCATTAGTCTCCCAAGAGTAATCACTGATCTGATTTGTGACAGCATAGATTGGTTTTGCCCTACTATATTTTTGCTGAATTATACAATATATACTCTTTAATGTCTGGCTTCTTAGTGCATTGTATTTGTGCATCAGCTATTCTCTTGTGTGTAGTTATTAAACAATCCTTTTATGGGCTGCATAATATTCCATAGGGTAAATATAACAGTTTTATTGATAACTTAGCTGTTACAAATAGTGCTGCTGCAGACATATATTCTATGATATATCTTTTGGTATAAGAATTTACACATTTCACATGGGCGTATACCCAGAAGTGAGATTGCTAAATATTGAGGCACATTGTATACATTTTGTTTTAGTAGATAAGATATTGCCAGATATCGTAAGTGCATAGTTTGATAAATATAGAGATTTATACTAGAGAAAAGCCATCAATATCAGTGTGTGTGTGTGTGCGTGTGTGTGTGTGTGTGTGTGTGTCTATATATATATATGAAACAACTCAGAAGCAGAAAAATACCCCATGTTCTCACTTATAAGTGAAAGACAAATAATGTATAAACATGTACACATGGACATAGGGTGTGTAGTGATAAGCACTGGAGACTGAAGTGTGGGGGTGTGCAAGGGGATCAATGATAAATTAATGGGTACAATGTACATAAGTCGGGTGATGGATACACTAAAAATCCAAGGTTCACCACTATCCAACATACTCACATAATAAAATTGCACTTGTACCCCTTACATTTATACAAATAAAAAATTATTTAAATATAAATAAATATGTGTATATGTATGCATACATATATATGCATATACATATGTGTTTGTGTGTGTGTATATAACTTACACTTAAAATAAGCATGGATTCTGCAATGAATGCTCAATTTACAAGTGTTGTCCATCCAAACTTGTGGCAAGTATCTCACCTCTCAAGTTGTTTTCTTTTTTCTTCATATATTTCTTGCTTTTGTCTAGGAAGGAATAATTTGGCTTGCCTTTCAAGAGTGTACAGTCAGCATGATAACCCAAACACTTAAGACACGTGCTAACCCATGTGGATCCCTTGAGAGAAGTAAAACAGTGGTCCTTTTACTGGGCAGATAGAGCCCGGGGCCAGGTTTCGTGGCTTGAAGAGTTCAGCTTCTCTGCACCTCTCAGCTCAGTGCCCCTGGAAGCAATTTACAATTTGTGAGGCCACACTCAAAGGCCCTGTTATTAATTCCCCGCCTTCCAAGACCCCATTTCAGAGGATCTCAGTTGCTCTCAGAGTGAATTTACTGTTTCCTGAATTCCGTAATCCCAATAGTAGGTCTATTGTCCTCATTAGATAGCTTACGTTAGATTCAGCGGTGTCATTGGCAACTGAGCTACTAAGTATCCAATGCTTATGTGGAAAATATGTTCCCTATTGCAAACAACTGATATTCATATTCAATTTGGCACCATAATCTATCTATAAAGCAGATACTACTTGTGTTTATTAAGTTTTATCCCAAATAATTATTTTAGTAATAATGCTTGAAAATAGGCCTTGGTCATTTGTGTATCTGTATTTGGCATATCCTGAGTCTTTGTATGTATTAGAAAGATCACTCGTTTTGACTAGATGGTTTAATAAAAGATGTCCCTCACTTTGGGCAGAGACATTTGAAAAAGGCACTCCAACCAGGGACCTAAGAGGTGAATGAGATGCAGCTCTGAATCAGGTCACATGGCCTCGGGAGGGAAACATCTTGGTTTTCACATCCCTCACTTCTCGATGTCATATGCAATACACAAATGACCCCTCAACACACACACGTACATACACAAACACACACTCACTCACTCTCTGTATTGTCTTTTTCTTTGACTAAGTCCTTCTTATTAACTCAAGCTCCAAAGCTTTTTTACTTACCTAAGGTGAGTGTGTGAGGATTTGAGGTTTCAATATTAAAATTCAGAAACATTTAGAGTTCATTTTAAATATTAGTAAAAAAAAAATCTTGACAGAATACAATTATAGACAAAAAGAAAATTCAGAATATTTGGAATTTAAGGTTGAGGTTACAGCCCTATTTCTGAAATATTAGAGGAAGAATGTTGGAGAGAATAAAGCAGCTTTATGAGTCTGATGGAAAGCATAACCAGATGATTATGCATATATTTGCATATGCAAAGCTTTCTAGGCAATCTGAACATTTAAACCTACAAATGTGGCTGCGATGAACAGCCACAGAGGAGCAGGCTAGAACAGAAGAGCAGGCAGAAGTTGTAAATGAAATGTTACTTTTAAATGGTTGATCTCCCAAGTATTGGAACAGATTTGTGCTGTTTTCAAGGTTTTGGTTCAAAGAATCCAGTAGTGTATTGAATTGTCTTGTGGCACGTCCCTGTTATTTTGCTTTGTAAGCTACCTCGATCCATGAAGTGGCTATGAGCCCCTTATACAACACTGTTGATTTTTTTTTTTCCTTATCTGTGCAAAAGATTTTTGATTCAGAGCCAGGCATGGTGGCTCACGCCTGTAATCCCAGCACTTTGGGAGGCCGAGGCGGATGGATCATGAGGTCAGGAGATAGAGACCATCCTGGCTAACACAGTGAAAACCCATCTCTACTAAAAATACAAAAAATCAGCCAGGCGTAGTGCCATGTGCCGGTAGTCCCAGCTACTCGGGAGGCTGAGGCAGGAGAATCACTTGAACCCGGTAGCCGAGATCCTGCCACTGCACTCCAGCCTGGGTGACAAGAGCCAGACTCCATCTCAAAAAAAGAAAAAAAAAAGATTTTTGATTCAGGTGGCTATCAGACTCATTAAATAGAAGCCTTAGGTTAAGTTCACGGGTTGCTAGTTGGAAGCCTCCATGGACTATGTTCATAAAATAATAGAAAGGAGTTGTGCAGGACTTCTTAAAATGTTATTTAAAAAGTCAGAATAGGCTTTCTATTACTTTTCTGAGGTCAAATACATGTAGTGCTTTCTGACCATTTCATCCAGGGTGTTAGCTAGGACAATAAGAGGTGCTTAAAAAATATTAGATTGAGTAAATGAGAAAGCCCTTAGAAACATAGGAACAGAATGACCCTTGCTTTGGATCTAATATTGACTCCCATGCCTAAATCCCTTAGGAGAACTCCTTTATTTTCTCTTCCATCAAGAGCAGGTATAAATTAAAAACACCATTAAAGGGGCCATGTAGCTCAGCTGAAGCTTTCATCACACATGTAGGGGAGGTATGGTTGGGAGGGATCTTTTTATCCTTTAGGTCTTCAATTTACATAGGACTTTTGAATAATCAAATAGCCCCAAAGAGCTGATCTTAGGACTAGTTGTAATTGAGATTATTTTTCCATGGGGTAGAAAAATCTAGTTGCAGGAAAACTGAGAAGTAGATGTATGTTAACCTCAAAGGCTGTTTTTTACAAAGGATGGTAAAGCGTCATCTTTGCTCAGAAAGGGAGCAATAAAACAAATGAGTGGAAATAATAAAAGGAAATAATGGCCAGGTGCAGTGCCTCACACTAGTAATCCCAACACCGGGGGGCTGTGGTGTGAGGATCGCTTGAAGCTAGGAGTTCAAGACCAGCCTGAGTAAAATAGGGCCTCATCTCTACAAAATAGACAGATAGATAGATAGATAGATAGATAGATAGATAGATAGATAGATAGATAGTTAGCCGGGCGAGGTAGTGTGCACCTGTAGCCCCAGCTACTCAGGAGGCTAAGAATCGTTTGAGCCCATGAGGTCAAGTCTATGGTGAGCTATGCTCCCTCCTGCCACTGCACTCCAGCCTGGGTGACAGAGTGAGATCCTGTCTCGAAAACAAAAGGCATACTTTTTAGATGTAATGGAATAGAGTACTTCCAAACCTGGCTGCCTGCTAGAGTTGTATTGGAAGAGGTTGCACGACTTCAGTGCAGATGGCCTAGATGCCTGCTCAGCAGTCATCTAGTAAAGCAACTAAGAACATGTAATATGAAACTGCAAAAAGAGACAGTGTACATAAAATCACTCCAGGCTCCTCAGATACAGTAATAAACACAACTCCTGACAGCCAAATAAAAAGAGAAATAATACAGCCCTTGACCTCCTTGGTTGCTTTGACATGCTAAGTAGGTGTTACAGGTTGGGTTCTCTGGGAGATAGACTCTAAAACATTTTTATTTTTACTTTATTTATTTATTATTATTATTATTATTATTATTATTATTATTATTATTATTTGAGACAGAATTTTGCTCTCATTGTCCAGGCTGGAGTACAATGGCACAATCTCATCTCACTGTAATTTCCGCCTTATGGGTTCAAGTGATTCTTCAGCCTCAAACTCCCAAGTAGCTGGGATTACAGACATGTACTATCATGCCTGGCTAATTTTGTATTTTTAGTAGAGATGGGGTTTCGTCATGTTGGTCAGGCTGGTCTCAAACACCCGACCTCAGGTGATCCACCTACCTCTGCCTCCCAAAGTGCTGGGATTACAGGTGTGAGCCACTACGCCCGGCCAGACTGTAAAATAAAGTTTAATATGCAGAATACTTACCAGGGAAAGCCCACTGGACCAATACATATTCAAGAGACGGCTTAGAAGCAGGATTGGACAGAAAGAGAAGTTGAGCTGTAATGCAGGCCCAATAACAGTCTTAGTGTTAAGCAGGCTGAGAGATTCAGCAGTTAATGAGACAGTCAACCCAAACAGTTTTATAGGCATCAAAAGTATGATCAGCATGGTGTCAGTTTCCTGTGTCACTTGTCCCACAGTATGATACCAAAATTAAAGAGACCAGATGACATGCAACACAAGTAGTGTGCACTCTGTTGTTGAGAAGCCAGTTTTGCCATGCAATTAAGCAGTTTTATACTCTGCAGCTGTACTTTAAGGGGAGCTGAGATGGAACATCATATGTCTCACCATAACCAGAAAGACAGATGAGAAATGTTCTATCGCCACCTCCCACAAGGTAAGGGACTTCCCTAAAGATACAGAGGTGGGTAGAATATTGCCTTGGTAGACTTCCTCTCAAGACTGCCTATCTTCCCATGTTGGAAGGATCACAGAGCATTTGTCAAGACGTGGGTCAATCTGCAGTTGAACTTTGTGTATGTGGCCTACGTGGATACTTACAACATCATTGGGCACCTCCGTAGAGCTGTTTCCCCATTGACCAAACATATGGGAAGCTTCAGAGCTTCGAATGACCCTCCAGAGTAGTCCTGAGAACAGTGAGCCTTACTACTCCTGCATTAATCAGTCATTGGATGATAGCCTTCTCAGAAATAAGTCATGACCTTGTGCAAGGGGGCTCTTCATGGCTGGGACAACCCCTAAAACTGAGAGCTGAAAGCTGTCTGCCACCAGCCCTTCCACCTGCTAGGACAAGTTCTTTATTGAAGGGAAATCTGAGTGGTTCATCAGCGTCCACCACAGTAGTCAAGCCGTTCATTCTTCCTTCTTATGACAACACTGTGCTTATTGTTATGTCATCCCTTTCCAGAACATTTTAGGTTAAGTTTTAAAAGTAATGCATATAAATAGACAATTCAAATACTGGGGAAAAAAACTTGCACTTATATTGTTATAGAAATGTGCACACTTAAAGGGCTGATTTCTTCTGGGTATTTACATAATTTTATTTAAAAATCCATCCATTTTTAATTAGCTGTTTTTAATAGGCAGTTAGGTAAGATATTATAAGCCATATATTAGGCTAATGGACATTTAACAGCTTCGTTAAGTTCTTTTAATGGAAATGCTGACAAACCTTTATCTGTAATTATAGCAACACTGTGATTACAGAAGGAGGTACCTCTCCTTGTTGTTTGCAGCCCTAAAATTCCATGTGGCTATAAGTAACGAAGTCCATTATTAGATAAACACAAGTCATACTTGGCATTACTTGCATTACTCATCTCCTTGCTTTATTTGAATCATTTTTTAAAGTTGTAAAATGTTTTTCAAAACTCAGGATAGTGGCCAGTTAATAATATGATTCCTTTTATATTAGGAGATTTTAAAAAATAGTTCACCAGTTTCTGGTGGCCTCTATACCCATTGGCAAGTCCTAGCCATTGTGAATTAAGTAAACAATTCTGTATGGAAATATTTTTAATCCTTAAACCCTATAATTTTTTATTTATCATGTCAGGTCACTTGTCAAAGGGTTTGACATTCAGAATTCAACAAAAGTTTATCAAACACCTATTACAGGACATGCAATTTTGGGCGCACTGGGATTTCAGCAATTAACAATCAAGATATGATTTGTATCGACATGGATATTACATTCTCTTACAGGAGACAGAAAACAAAATAACTAGAAAAATATGCATAAAGAGACTTTAAAATAGGGTAAAATTACAGGTTGTGACAGGATGACCACTTTGGTTCGGATTATCAAGGACATTTTTTTCTTTTTTTTTTTTCCCTTCCCTCCCTCTTTCTTTCTTTTTCTTTGTCTTTTTCTTTCTGTCTTTCGGAGTCTTGCTCCGTTGCCCAGGCTGGAGTGCAGTGGTGCAATCTCAGCTCACTGCAACCTCTGCCTCCCATGTTCAAGCTTTTCTTGTGCCTCCGCCTCCCAAATAACTGGGACTAGAGGCATGCACCACCGTGCCCAGCTGATTTTTGTATTTTTAGTAGAGATGGAGTTTGACCATGTTGCCCAGGCTGGTCTCAAACTTCTGACCTCGAGCAATCTACCCGCCTCAGCCTCCCAAAGTGCTGGGATTACAGGCATGACCCACCAGGACCAACCAAGGACATTTTTTTCTGAGCCATATTATTTAAACAGAGATCTGAATGACAAGAAGGGGCCAGCTCTGTGATGTAGGGGAAGAAAAATATGTTCCTTCTACCCTTCTAGGCTACCCAGCTGGAGTCCTACAAAGTTAGAGTGACAAAAGACAGATTAACAAGAGAAAAACCCTAGAAAGTTTATTAAAATATTCAGTGCACATACACCTGGTAGAAACTCAGTGATGAGTAACTCAAAGGGGTGGTTAGAATGTTGGGTTTATATAGCATCTGAACAAAGGACAGTAAACTTGTAGAGAAATGACAAAACAAAGAAAAAAAGGGGTTTAGGTATTTAGGGTTGCCAAACTGTAGGAAGGTAAATATATGGGAGAAACGTGGAGTATAGTTTGTTTATGCCAAGTCTATCTTGAGATCAACTTTTCGTATTCTTCATGGCCATAACAATTTCCCAGGAGAGAGGGCTTATAGCAGTTATCATTTCTCAGAAGTTTCTGCTTTTAGTTAGACAAGGGAAGCACTGGGAAGGCTTCTTTTTGCTTATATTGATTCTTACTTACCTCTAACTGACAGTAATCTTTATGTCGAAGTGCCATATTTTGGAGTGGTGTGTATTGATCTCCTATAGTAACAATCAAAAGGAACAGTATTCTAGGCAGGAGTACCACTAATGCATAGCGTTTGGTGTAAAGACAAGTTGGCATATTCATGGGGCAACAACAACAATAAGCCAATATGGCTAAAACATTGAGGATGAGTGAGTTGGAGAAGTAGGCAATGGCCAGCTCATATAAAGACTTGTTCGTTTTTATAAATTGTTTAGATTTTATTGTAATTATGGTGGCAAGTGATTGGAGAGTATTAGCTTCACTTTGACTGGCTTATCGAAAATGGAATGTAGGGGGTGAAAGTGGAATAAAAAGAGCAGTCATTAAATGAGTAGTCCATGTGAGAGATGATAGTGGCTTGGACAAGGACGATTGTACTGGAGAGATTGAAGTGACTGATTTCAGATTTGTAGTCAACAAGGCTTAATTGGTAGGAGAAAAAAATAAATCAGTGTTAACTCTTAAATGTTTAACTTGAACAATTATGATCAGGGTATTGCCATTTATTAAGATGTAGAATATTAAAGTAAGAGCAGATTTGGACAAAAAGTATCAAGAATTTTTATTTGGACATGCTAGTTTGGGGATGTTTATTAGAGACCCTAGGAAACTGAATATACATTTGGATTTTAGAGAAGAGCTTAGGGCTGGGAGATACACATTAAGGATCTGTCTAGAGCCATGGCACTAGAGACCTCTAGGAGAACACGAATAGTCTCAAGATCAAGCCCTGAGACACTCAGATATTTAGAAGTGGAACAGAAGAGGGACGTCCAATATAGAATACCAAGAATTAGGAGGGGAATCAAGAGAGTGTGGTAATATGAAAGATACAAAAAGAGTGTTGAGGGAGGGAGTAATTAATAACCTAGCATGTTGTGAGGGGCTCAGTATAATAAAAAGATAAGTGACTATTGGATTTGGCAACATATAATTTTTTGGTGATCTGGACAAGAGCAATTTCAACAGAATGATGGATATGGAAGGTCTAGAGGAGTAGGTTGAGTAAATAATATAAGGTGGGAAAATAGATACAAAGATTATAGACAACTTTTTCAAGAAGTTTTACTGTGAAGGGGCACAGCAAGCTGAGACAGTGAGGATAAATAATAGACTCAAGGATGATAACTTTAGAATAAGAAATTTCAATGTGATGGGATTTAAGTGTTAGCAAGGAAGCTTTAAGAAGTTATTTTCCCCATTAGAATGATCTGAAAAATGTTTTTGAACATTTCTCTTATATTCTATTGTATCACATTTATATAACTTTCAGAGAATTGAAAGAGGTATTAAGTTATTATGAAATTTTATGAGATTAATAAGATAACAAATATAGGATGTTTTCTTTCAGTTGAAATACACCCACTCAGCCTAATTTTTAAAACTTCTTACTGAAGTATAATATACTTCGGTAGAAAAGCATGCATAATATAAAGGTGCAGTTAGATGAATTTGCACAAACTGAACACGTCCCTTTAACCAGCACTTAGATTAAAAACAGAACCTTAATGATATCTCAGAGACCTCCTTCTGCCCCTTTTCAGTCTCTCCATGCTACCCCCATGAATAAGCATTATCGTGATTTCTAATACCATAGATTAGTTTTGCCAGTTTTTGAATTCTATGCAAATGGATCTTTTTCACCTAATTGTAAATCTATAACATTGACATAGTAAGGCACTCATTGCCTTACACTGAAAATTACATTGACTCTTTGCCACAAGCTTAGACTTGCTTTCTCACTTTATTATCATCAAGCCTATAGCTTTCACACTATACCTTGTTCCTGCTCTTCTCTACTCTATTTCTTGGTAGATATTCTATATCAGTCTTAGAGTGCAGTTTGCAGAACCCCTCCATCAGAATCTCCTAGGGAGCTTGTTAATAATGCAGATTCCTAGGCCCCTCCCATGGTTTATGAATCTGAGAGTGAGGCAGACAAGACTATACCCTCTCATGCCTCTATAATATAATAATGTCTTCCTAGAATGTTCTTTGCTGGATCTCTTATTAAAGAAATCTTATGGGCCGGGCAGGGTGGCTCACGCCTGTAATCCCAGCACTTTGGGAGACTGAGGCGGGCGGATCACGAGGTCAGGAGATCGAGACCATCCTGGCTAACACGGTGAAACCCCATCTCTACTAAAAATATAAAAAATTAGCCGGGCGTGCTGGCGGGCGCCTGTAGTCCCAGCTCCTCGGGAGGCTGAGGCAGGAAAATGGTGTGAACCCAGGAGGTGGAGCTTGCAGTGAGCTGAGATCACGACACTCCACTCCAGCCAGGGTGACAGAGCGAGACTCTGTCTCAAAAAAAAAAAAAGAAGTCTTATGTTTCCTTTTTGGCTAGAGCACAACATTGTCATGAAGTCATCTAAAATTTCCCACCAGAGGTAATCTCTCCTTCCCCTGTCTAGCTCTTTTAAAGCATTACCTCCATTTGCCTTGTATCATAGTTGCTTGTACACCTGTCTGTCTTTCCGCTGAGGTTATATTCCTCTGGAGGGTCATGACTTTGCATTCCTTTGTGTCTCCCATAGCAGCCAGCACAGTGCCTTGCATACTGTTTGTTCTAAATAACTTTTCCCTCTCTCTTTTTTTTTTTTGTTTTTGAGACAGAGTCTCGCTCTGTCACCCAGGCTGGAGTGCAGTGCACTGTCATGGTCACGGCTCACTGCAACCTCCCCATCGTGGGTTCAAATGATTCTCATGCCTCTGTCTTCCAGTAGCTGGGATTATAAGTGTCTGCCACCACGCCTGGCTAATTTTTGTATCTTTAGTGGAGACGGGGTTTCGCCATGTTGCCCAGGCTGGTCTCGAACTCCTGGTCTCAAGAAATCTGCCCGACTCGGCCTCCCAAAGTGCTGAGATTACAGGCATCAGCTGCTGCGCCCAGCCCTAAATAACCTTTTTTTTTTTTTTTTTTTTTGGTATGAAATCTGTAACACTGGAAAGATGTTGTTTCCTTAGAATAATTAAGAGATTAAATGCAGAATCTCAAAAACATTCATTTTTTTCCATGAAAACTTTACCAGGGCTCAAGGGATAGGAAAATTATGGGTACAGAATTGAGAATCTGTAGGAACTTGCAAGATAAACAACGGTTTCACAAGAAAGACCTTGTTGGAGAGTTAAATTTTCAGACAGTTGTAATACTTCACATTAAAGTTTTGTCAAAAAATAAGTATCTGCATGTTTTGTTTGCCTTCCAATGCCCTCATTTTATTTGATTTTTTCCCATCAGTAACTATAGCGAAAGCATGAAAATGTGTTTCTGTGTTTGTGTGCCTGTATGTTAATTGTGACTGTTTCTATTGTATTGTTATTGCAGAACCTAGGCACACACTCTGTAGGCTTGGCTGCTTTCTCCAACTGAAAAAAATCCTACATATGGATAAATTATTTTTATAGCCGGTGTTTAATTTTACAAGTGGTCCCCCTCCTTCTGTTTTTAGGATGCCAGAGAGAATACATATTTACTTACCATTAACACTTACTCATGCTTAGAGCTTGAAAGAAATGAGACAGAAAAATGAAGTAACATTAACTTCTCTCTGGAACTATGTTTCTCATATTAGAGCTTTCTCTGAGGAGTTCACTTCCTCTCTCTTCAATGCTTTATTCCTCTCCAGTCGATTCAAATGTCCCCTTAAAGCAGAAGTTCTCTCTTTCTGTGACTTCAGGAGAGCATGAGAATGTAAATATAAATTTTAGGACTAAATTTTCAAAGACTTTTTCCACTCAGCTCTCTTTTCCCCTTCGGTTTTTTTGTTGTTGTTGTTGTTGCTGCTGCTGTTTTTCCCCTTCCGCTTCCGTAATTGAGCTCTTAGGGTCCATCTGGAATCTGATTGCAATTAAAAAAAAAAAGGTTTATTTTTACCTCCCTGTACGTGCTTTCTCCTAAACCAGGAGTCAGAAGCCTTTTTCTTTGAAAGGCTAGTTAGTAAATATTTTAGGCTTGTCGTCTTTGTCGCAATTACTCAACTATGCTGTTAGTAGTATGAAAGCAGACAATACATACCTGAATGAGCATGGTTTTGTTCCTAGCAAACTTTATGCACAGAGAAATTTGGATATCGTGTAATTTTTATGTGTTGCAGTATTTTATTATTCTTTTGATTTCTCCCCAACCATTTAATATGTAAAACCCATTCTTAGCTTGTGTGCCATACGCACACAAGCAGCAAATGAGAATTGTCACACAGGCTATAGTTTCTGACTTTATATCTTATAGTAAACGGTAATAATCTTTCTCTTTTTCCAAATAGTCCACTAATCTCCCTTTGTATTCAGCCCTTGCATAGTAAATGCAATTTCTTCATCATCCTGCTTTTTATTTTGAGAAAATACTATATATTGTTCCCATGCACTAGGGTTCGGGGGAATTTAAAAGGATGTAGGATCTTCTTTTCATTGGTCCTAAAATTGCACTGGGGAGGCAGGTCATGTATATGAACAGATAAATAGTATCATAATACAATAATGCATTTCTATGGCTAGCATTTAGAACTACAGCTTTTGATGTCATGTGGTTTTTATGTGGTTGATTTTTTTTTCTTATTTATAAAAAGAAAAAGTTTGAGAATTATTCATCTCCTTATGTATTCCTTTATTTGAGGGAAAAATATTTACCTACTAAATAGGAATTTATCTTAAAATTTTCTTTGTCTATCTTTATGGAATATAATCGAGCAACTGTTTTACTAATTAATACTTTAATATCATTATGAAAATTTTCTCATATTTTTAACCTTATCAGATCAGGTAATTGCTATGCCAATCTATGGTTGAAATGGATTCTTATACTTAATGCTATGCTCTTTCTTTTAAGATGTAAAAATATGTTTAAATCAGAATTTATATAGGTGTCAATTCAAAATGACATTAGTTCATTATTTTGATTAGTATAAATTTTCACAACTAATTATATTCTGTTATCTATTAAGTCACCAAATAAAGTATATTTGTTTTAAATATTTAACAGTTTATATTATTCTTTGAAAACTTATGAGTCTAAAGTAAGAACAATTAACCCGTTCATTTTGCAAGTGGGATAGTTGAATTTTACTTGCAAACCAGGGATTTTTGACAGTTTGAAATATACGTACATACCATATATGTTTAGGAAAACATTTAAAAAGAGGTGGTTGTAAAATAATAATAGTTCTTCCATGATGTTTTAGCCATAATGTTTATAATAGAAAATATATATACTCTTGTTATTGAATGTAGTATGTTTCTAATTTACCAGAAGGCAAGAGAATAATCCTGGAGGATTTCTCAAGGCATCTTCGAACTCTTTGATTTATTGCTCACATATAGTAATTTGCCAAATGACGCCCTAGTGAACTGAAAGAATTAATGCCCCTTCCTAAGTCACTTTCACCGAGGGACTGAAAACCTGCAGCATTTTGCCAATTAGAGGAGGAAACAATCTACATTGCAGAGTCAAGAGTACTGGATAAAGGAGCTAAGAGTGTTGCTTTTTTTCCCCTTCTTACTTTAAAAATCCCAATTCATCCCATGTCTTTCTTAAAGGCTAAGTGAATTAGTAAGTACATTTTTGCAACATATGAATTTAGCAGACTGGCCTTGTGTTTATTCTTGGCCGAAACCATTTCACTTATTTCCAACCCTCTCATTTCTTTGTTGGTTGATAATGGGCTAATTCTGAATCTTTATTGTCAAAAGAACATTAAGAGAGGCAGCCCTACCTGCATCACAGGCTATGTCTGTCCTTTGCAAAGTATAAAACACTAAAAAAATTAAGAAAATACTAACAAAATGACAAAGCATTAAGATAATAAAACTAGATGTTAAAGGAAATGATAAAATAGGAAAGGATGCTGTACCTGGAGTGATTTTTTTTCTCCAGGCTACCTAAGATGATCAAAAAAGAGCTAATTTCTCTTAGGTTTCTATTAAGGAATTACTAGAATATCGGGCACACCAGGAAACTCTATCAGTGGACCTGTCCTGAACCAAATTTTCTTAATGTATATATGATAACTTGTTACCACATCCCAGATTATTTTACAGGAATTAAAATATATTTGAAACACTGACAGGGAAAATTGGGTAAGACATTGATAGATACTACGATCTGTTCTTGAAACAGCACTCAGGGAATTCATTAGTCAAGAGAGAATACAATGAATGTGGGCCCCTCTGGGTTTAGGAACCTCTTTTGTAAAGCATTTTTTTTCCCCAAACAGAAGACATTATTTTTGAAAAGGTAAAATAAAAAATATTTGTGCACTATATAGTTTCCTCCTAAGGAGTAAATTAATTTATATAAAATATTGCAATATAAATAACAATTTTAAAGTCTCAAAAGAGCAATGTTTTAAAAATAATGTAGAAACATTAAGAAATGACTTCATATAATAAGAATGTCATTGGAGAGCAAAGGGTTTTTAATATTACATATTACGGCACATATATCAGCACCCAACCCCTCAAGATACAGAGTTCTGTACAAAAATCAAACAGAAGGAAATATGCCACCTTGTTCATAAACTATATTTAATAATAAGCAAGGCAGGTAGTCACTTTCACAAATAATGAGCAAGTCCATGGTAATATAATTCATTTACAATAAGATTTATCTCATGGAATTCTTAGATTGTGCTTTGAAATTTAAATAATTCTGATAAATGCCAACAGAATAGAGAAATCAATTTCAGAGCAATTACTTAACAAGTTGGATTACCTTTCTAACATTAATATTTCTCTTCATACATATCATTGAAGAGAAAATGAGGATGGAAAATAAAAAGATCAGGTAATACATTTGCTTTCTCATCTAGGGTTGTTATGATCTTAAAGATTAAGTTTTATTTTTTTCTCCTAGCAAATGATATTCTTTTTTATTTTATTTTATTTACTTTTTATCATTTTATTTTTCTATAAGTTATTGGGGTACAGGTGGTATTTGGTTACATGAGTCAGTTCTTTTTTTTTGATATTTCTGAGATTTGCTTTCTTTTTTCTTTTTTTAAATTATACTTTAAGTTTTAGGGTACATGTGCACAACGCGCAGGTTTGTTACATATGTATACATGTGCCATGTTGGTGTGCTGCACCCATTAACTCGTCATTTAGCATTAGGTATATCTCCTAATGCTATCCCTCCCCCTCCCCCCTCCCCCCACCCCCACCCCACACCCCCCACCCCACACCCCACACCCCACAACAGGCCCTGGTGTGTGATGTTCCCCTTCCTGTGTCCATGTGTTCTCATTGTTCAATTCCCACCTATAAGTGAGAACATGCGGTGTTTGATTTTTTGTCCTTGTGATAGTTTGCTGAGAAAACCACAATGAGATACCATCTCACACCAGTTAGAATGGCAATCATTGAAAAGTCAGGGAACAACAGGTGCTGGAGAGGATGTGGAGAAATAGGGACACTTTTACACTGTTGGTGGGACAGTAAACTGGTTCAACCATTGTAGAAGTCAGTGTGGCGATTCCTCAGGGATCTGGAACTAGAATTACCATTTGACCCAGCCGTCCCATTACTGGGTACATACCCAAAGGATTATAAATCATGCTGCTATAAAGACACATGCACACGTATGTTTATTGTGGCACTATTCACAATAGCAAAGACTTGGAACCAAGCCAAATGTCCAACAATGTTAGACTGGATTAAGAAAATGTGGCACATATACACCATGGAATACTATGCAGCCATAAAAAATGATGAGTTCATGTCCTTTGTAGGGACATGGATGAAGCTGGAAACCATCATTCTCAGCAAACTATTGCAATGAGTAAGTTCTTTAGTGGTAATTTGTGAGATCCTGGTATACCCATCACACGAGTAGTATACCCTGCACCATATATGTTATATTTTATCCCTCAGCACCCCTTTTCTTCCCCCCAAGTCTCCAAAGTCCATTGTATCATTCTTATGCCTTTGCATCCTCATAGCTTAGCTCCCACATATCAGTGAGAACATATGCTGTTTGGTTTTCCATTCCTGAGTTACTTCACTTACAATGATAGTCTCCAATCGCATCCAGGTCATTGCAAATGCTGTTAATTCATTCCTTTTTATGGCTGAGTAGTATTCATATATATAGAGACACACGTACATACATATATACATACCACAGTTTCTTTATCTACTTGTCGATTGATGGACATTTGGGTTGATACTTGCACACACATGTTTATAGCAGCATAATTCACAATTGCAAGTGATATTCTCAGGAAGCATGATGTAAGTTACAGAGACTTACTTTTTAGACTGCACCCATTTACTTGTTCTCTGAATGTGCTCTAGGCAGCCTGAGTTTCTACTGTGTCAGTGTTACATAGATAAGAAACCCCATGGGTGGTTTCCACAGAGGCTGCAATACTGTTTTTGATACCAAAAATCTGTTTGGTTTTGTGAGCCCAAGATGCCCATATGGTAAACTGAAGTGTTGATACCCCTTTATAGCCCTCTGATGAACTGCATGGTTCACCTTCCTCAGCAGTTTGAGCGGAGTGGGGAGAGCACCTGCTTCCTAACCATCTGATTGGCCTAAAAAATCATAAATGCTATCATGAAACAGGTTCTGTTTATCTGCTCCAGATTACACCCGTCATGTTCTAGAGTGCTGGTTTCATGCTTGAATCTAGATCAAGCCTGCTTTCCTCCCCTGCCTGTACTCCCTGTGGCTACCTACAGTCCTGCTGCTGACAGATAATCTAAACCAATAGCACCTAATTAGCCTATTTGCTCACGTATTTTTTTCCATCGTGGTATAATGTCCTCCTTGTCAATTTAGGGTGAAAATGTAGCAATATGTTGCTGACGGTTTACTTTCTGGAATGCAGGTAATGAATGTGTTTTTGCTTATCCAAGGCTTCCCATCAGATGTCAAATATAGAGCAACAGTGTTCAGAGGTCCTAAATTTAAATTGGAGTGAGAAATTCACAGCGCCCCTGAACTCAGGCAAAATGCACTCTGACAAGTCAACCAGATATTCACAGATGGTCTGGAGTATTTGAAGCCTAATTTGGTGAAATAAAATTAAATGAGTGAAATTGTATGCAGTCATTAATCTATCACCATACTTAAAATGCTTCATTGAAATTTCTTTTACTGCTTCAAATGAAAAAAGATCAAACTATGCTATAGAAAAGCATTCAAAACCCTTATATAACATAGATAAAACTTGGTTGGATACTTACAGAACTTTCTCTGCTGCTTCTAGAAAGTTACAGTGCCCACACATCTATTGCTATTAGAATATTTTATTGTATTCAACACGCAATTCTACCATAATTATGTAAATGAGAAAAATATTTTTACATATAAAATAATTATTATTACCTTTTAAAAATCTGACATTCTTCCTTTTTTCTAAAGAAACATATTTAGATTTAGCTTGTATTTTATTTTTGTGTTGATGCATAGAAATTGTACATATTTCTAAGATACTAGTGATATTTTGATACAAGTGTATAATGTGTAGTGATCAAATCAGGGTAATTGGGATATCTACCATCTGAAACACTTATCATTTCTTCTTTTCAATGCCATCATATCAAAAGGAAGTAAATAGAATTTCAAATATAAGGACAGCCATGATTTTAGATACACGCATTCGATACCACCACAAACGATAATTATGTCCCCCAAACTTTTAACATTTCAGATACTTTGTCCCGGGTATTTCATGATAAGGATTGGGCTATGACTCTGTTACAGAAGGGCCAAATGACTAAAATGTCTCTGAACAATATTGATCGCAAATATTCTATCCAGTTGTCAGGTCAATATGTTCCAATTTGGAATTTATAACATTGTATCTCTATTCCCAAACCAGGCAATCTCACCTACCTCACTTCCATATTATGGTGGATGATCTCAAATTATATTTAAGCTCATGGTTACTTGTCAAGTAGATATGGAGTTTAGCCTAACTTTTGAAATTTATGCTGAGGTTACCCTGCTCATTATAGAATTAAGTAGGCAGTTTCCAAGTTTAGATTTAGTAGGCAGTTTTTTTCAAATCACTTAAAAGTTATATTTTTTTAGGGCATTGAACAGGTTTAAAATCCTACCAAGATGTCATGTACACATAGACCAATGGAACAGAATAGAGAACACAGAAATAAAACTGCACACCTACAGACAACTGTTCGTCGACAAAGTCAACAAAAAAATAAGCATTGGGAAATGGATTAAAGATTTAAATGTAAGACTTCAAGCTATAAGAATCCTAGAATAAAATCTGGGAAATACCATTCTGGACGTTGGCTTGGGAAAGAATTTTTGACTAAGCCCTTAAAAGCAATTGCAAAAAAAAAAAAAAAAATGACGAGCAAGGACTTACTAAAATAAAGAGCTTCTGCATGGCAAAATAAATGATCAACAGAGTAAACAGACAAACACCAAATGGGACAAAACTTTTGCAAATTATGCATCTAACAATGGTATGATATCCAGAATTTATAAGGAACCTAAACAGTTGAACAAACAAAAATCATAAAACATCATTTAAAAAATGGGCAAAACACATGAACAGACATTTCTCAAAAGAAGATATACACACAGCCAATAAACATAAAAAATTGCATCACATCACTAATCATCAGAGAAATGCAAGTCAAAACCACAGGGAGATACCATCTCACACCAGTCAGACTGGCTTTGTTAAAAAGTCAAAAGACACCCGATGCTGCCAAGGCTGCAGAGACAAGGGAATGCTTATACACTGTTGTTGGGAATGTAAATTAGTTCAGCCACTGTAGAAAGCAGTTTGGACATTTCTCAAAGAACTTAAAATAGAACTATCATTTGACCCGGTAATCCCATTACTGAGTATATATCCAATAGAAGACAAATGGTTCTACCAATAAGACACATGCACTCACATGTTTGTCACAGCACTATTCACACTAGCAAAGTAGTGGAATCAACATAGGTGCCTGTCAGTGTTGGATTGGATAAAGTAAATGTTGTACATATACACCATAAAATACTATACAGCCACGAAAAGAAGAAAATCATATCCTTTGCAGCAACATAGATGCAGCTAGAGGCCATTATCCTAAGCAAATTAACATAGGAACAGAAAACCGAATACTATATGTACTCAATTATGAGTTGGAGTTAAATGTTAGGTACTTATAGAATTAAAGATGGCAACAATAGAAACTAGGGACTAACAGAAGGGGAAAGGAAAGGGGGAGACAAGCGTTGAAAAACTGCCTATTGTGTACTATGCTTACTACCTGGTTAATGGGATCATTTGTATCCCAAACCTCAGCATCACGCCATATATCCGGGTAACAAACCTGAACACGTACCCTTTGGATCTTAAAAGTTGAAAAAAAAAAAAGATGTCATATAAATATTTATGGTCACTGAAAGTGTCTAATGTATTATACATAAAAATAAAAATTGGGTGAATTGGAAGCGTATTCTTTGTATCAACTCATGTCAGAGATCTTATTCGGCTTTGATCACAATGTGAATTCTTTTATATTTTTGTGACCAGTCACTTCTTTATTTATTGAACTAATAATTACATATTCTGATAATCTTTCAGAAAGATAAAAACATTCTTTGTCCATGTGTCTGAAAATTTTTAACCTATTTTTCTAATGTTTTCAGTGAGAAAAGCATATTAATACTGAAATTGTAAGTAGTAGACTGAAAAATCATCCCAATCCATGGGTTATATATTCAATTGCTTTTAACTGTATTGCTAAATATTAAGCTTAATTTATTTTATTTCTACATATCCCAATTTCCACTAAAGGTGATTTGTATGAATGTAGGAACTTCCTTCTCTCATCCATTTTTATATTAAAACTCAGACTTTCTAAAACATTATTTCTATCCATCCATCATTGGTAACTATGTACTGACATGTTGTGCATCCAAAAAATGTTAGCATTAGTTTGTGCCCACAAAAGTAATTCCAGTCACCATATCATGAGCTGATTTATTTATTTCATAAGTATGTTCATTATTATTATCTCTTCAGCACCCAAATATATAGAGGACTTAATGATACCTACAGTAAAAACAGAAGACAAAAACGCCCCGCTCTCTACAGAGGTTAAAATGTTTTTGCAACAGGGCTCTAGATCTCAGTTGTGAAAGTAGGGATGAGATGAAGCTAGGCATGCAGTGTCAGTATAATACAGTACAATCAACATGTCAGCATCTAATGCAGGTGTTGCAAAACGAAATGTACACATGGGTAGTCAGGTAACTGAAAAGCATGAAGTAGTAAGGGCTATGCAGTAGGTTCCAAGCTGACTATATACTGAAATATTTAAACACTATGTGGGGCAAATAAAATGGATATTAGAACAGTTCGATGGTCAGTTGGGGACTTCTGCTCTTTCTTCCAGTCTCTGAACATATCTTAAAGCCACAATCATCTATTTTTATTTATTGTTATACATTTATTTATAAGCCAGCACCCCTGTGATTTAAGTTCTCTTGAAATGCTGAGTTGGAAAAGATAGATGGATGGGGTAAATTTAGTACAGAGGTTTTGCCCCAGGTTCAAAATCCTTTATAAAATATTAATACATGGAACAAATATCGAACAATTAAACCACTGATAACTTAATCAATCTGATTCAAAGTACACCTATGAAGAGGGACATGGCAAGAAAAATATTATAGTAAGTACTAGAAACATTCCTTCATGGCTGCTTGATATGGATATGTCATGTTTAAGAAAATTCTTCTTTAGACTGTTGAGAATTTTTTTCTTGACAAAGAAGATTCACTCTGTCGAGGAAAGAAAGAGGTGCTGTGAAATGTGTTATTGAAAACATGCACATACTTTTGTCAGAATGAGTAAAAGAGTGAACAAAATGTGCCTAGTACTTATGTGTTGTGCTGTTTTAATTCAAGATTAAAATATTTAACTTCCACAGACAAGACCACTTTTATATGAATATTATTTTTCTGCTTTATTGCTCAATTTTATTACCATTTAAAACCACCCATGTTGCTTTCTGTGGCCAAAAATGTTTAGCACTTTTCATGGTTATACTTCTTTACAGTCCAAAATACAACACTTACTTTACACATACACAAACATCCAATGTATTTTGTTCTCTGTCAAGTAAAGACAATGTCTGTGTTATTAAGTTAAAAGTCACTTTCAAATACAGGATATGTTGATATTAGAATGTTCAACTTTATTTCCTCATTTAAGCAAATCATACTGTGAAGAATATAACTGCAGCAATTTATAAAAATCATATCACATTCAATTATGAGAGCAAATTTGTTTTGTAGACTTGAACTAGTTTCAGTTAATCTTGGAGTTATAATTTCAAAAATTTTAAATAGAGAGAAATACAGAGTGTAATAACGGTAGGTCTTTGGGTAAGCTGCTTCCAGGAAAAGAAAGCAATTATGTATGTTCACATAGCACTGACAAGGAGAAACAAAACTTTGGATGGCAAAGAACTTGCATTAGTCTTCTTGACATGTTCCTGTGGTGTGATTTATTATGTAGACAATCAGCTCAACTTCTCAAGTTTGATATCCTTGGAATCATTTGAAATTTAAATTTTAATGAAAATTCATTAATTCCAAGGCCAAAAGAAGTGATTCTAATTGCTTTTGAGAATCAGACTATGAAAGAATTCTTTGGCAAACTTGCACTGTCTTTTCTCTTCGTTTATCATTGGTTGCTTCGTAGGTACTTAATTGAAGGTCCTCTGATTATCAGCACGGGCTGACATCAGTTCACTCTATGCATTTTAAGCAGTAGGCCAGATGTTTAAAGGATCAGCTGAAACATCGATAGCATGCTAGGGTGAATAATAAAATCTTAATTATCTACAAGAAGCAAATAAAAAGCATAAGCATTTTCCCCCATTATCCTGAAGGAGAAGATGAATGCCTAAGCAACATTTTAAGAATGGGTCGAGTGTGGCCTGTGGGAAAATTTGGGTAGAAAACTTGTAGTTAGCTAATGTATATACTGTTTGCCTCTTTAGCTCACCATATACCCACACACATGGGCATGCATGCATACAGACAGACACATACACACAACAAACAGGAAATTCAGATATATTGAAGAAATGTATTTAAGGGATTACTAAGTTTTTGTAAATAAAATCCTTTAAGATGCTGAGAAACAATGGAAGAGAAGCAGGACATGATGGTTCATACTTTAGTAATTTACTTGTTTAATGTTTGCCAAGGTTTAAATTAACGTAGATGCTTTTGTGGCTAGGATTAATGATCTAACAGTTTGGAATAATTAGGCACTTTTAACACCTAGAAAGCCCAGAAACTCAGCATGCAAAAATTCTGGTATGTCTGCGTTTTACACTTATATATAACAGAGAAATGACAAGTAGTCAAGTGGATAGAGAAACGAATGATTCTTCACACATGCACACACACATAGAAATTGTCTTTTTAATAGTATTTTAATGTAACAAATTTGTGCATAATTTCTCTATAGTGTTTATCTTATAGTGAATATGTGATGAATAGTCTCTAACTTTAGTGGTTTTATAGATTAAACATAATTGAAGCTGTATATTAAAGAGTGAATTGGTGACATTCTGATATAAACATGTTTATCTCATATACATTGAAATGTTAGATAATTCATTCGTTAAGAATAAATTGAGTGAGTCAAAACTTTTAACATCCACTTTGAGCTTTGTAACATGTAAATTATTCATGAAAAATTTTAAGTCATTTCTATTTATATATTTATGCCAAACATCTCACAAGTTTAAAATGTAAACTCAAGAATATAATTTCTGTATTCTACAACTGGAAGCATCCATCATATCAGATGAACTTTTATAGTTTGTGAAATTTTGTAAACTTTCTATTTAGTAAATCTTAATGTCAAACATTTTAACTTCCAGGTTGTCTTTCTTTTCAGTTTTAATATCCCCAATCTTTGTATACTTGTTGAATGAATTCTCAATAAGTAACCCATAAATATATATACATACTATGTACCTACAAAAAATAATAAAAAGAAAGAAATCAACACTTATCCATACCTGTCCCATAGTAATAAACTATTCGTAAGTATATTTGAAAGATATGAGAATCATAAAAATCTGTGTTTGCACCCTTTTGTGCATGGAATCCTAGGTTTGCATTTTGTGGATCTAGACTTTTTGGTGTGTGGAAATAAATGAAATAAATAATCGAGACCCAGTCTTATATTCAGGTTATCATTTTACTACATAAAGCATAAATAACATTTGCAGTTTGTTTCTGGGACTAGCTCTAAAGTCTTGGCAACAAGAACATTATAGAAAGACTTCAACTGTAGCTTCCACCAGAACTTCTGAGGTTCAGTTTATGGACTAAGCAGCAGTTGAGGGGGACAAAACTCATAGGCAATTGATCACTCCAAAGAATAGATTGTCTTTTCTAACCCAAACAAAAGATTTATAGTGAAGGCATATTCAGATTTTGTTGAAGGATATGGATATATAATCCTGTGTGTGTGTGTGTTGGACATACTTAAAACATTATTTGAGTAGAAAATTCTGCAAAAATGGAAAAGTATAACATGTGTTATATCCACACATGTTGAGCATTTACCTGGCTGAAACATCAAAAGCTGAATTGACTTAATTGAATGTTGAATGCTTAATAGTTACTTAGTAGTGACTCACTATTAAAACATTATCTCAAGCTTTGTCAGAATTATTTTTTTTTTTTAATTCAGATTAGTTAGTGTCAGGTTTACTGAAACGACAGATCTGAATTTACTGTGTTTTTTTTTTTCCTTTAAATAATCAGTTTCTAATCCAAAATTGAATATCAGTTCCAGCTCTACATTCAGTTTCTGTTTTACTTGTTTGGACTGGCTTTTGGTTCTGTTTTCCACATAGATCCTCTCTGTGTAAGACAAAGCCATTTGTGCAGATTAAATTTTACTGAACGTGTTAACCTATTTAAAATATTCATCCAAAAAGACAAGTATGAATTCTTCATATGGCAAGCTGCTTGTTTTAAAACTTCCATTTATTCTAAAATCCTTTTTACTTACACTTTTTAAGAAATGTATTTCCGATATACAAAAGTAACACATGCTCATTAAAACAAATTAAAAATAGTGTTGTATAAAGAGCTGATACATTTCTGCTTTGCCCCATTTAACTTTGTTAAGTGTTCATGTGAATCATCCATTCACATCAAGACATTTATCTGTACTCATATGAACATGTCTTAATACATATATATTTATAACATTGTATATAGAATTCTATATAAACTTTCCTTTTAAAATAGAAATGAAATTATATGATATATTTATTCTGTGTCTAGCTCTTGTCACGTAATTATTCAAGAACATATTTCTAGGTTAGTATCTGTATTCTTAGGTAGCATTCACTAACTCCTCATCTACTTGTTTTCTTCCATTCTAATTGTGTTTAACATTTCTTCATACAATTGGTTGTCATTTGGTCTTCTTTCATGGAGGGTGCCTAATGTTCATTCTCATCAATTCTTTACACTTTACATAACTGCTTGATGCTAAGCCAGACCTTATAAATATCAACAAAGCAGGAACACTGTAATCAGCTATCAGTTTCAGTTGAGCTGAATGACCCAGAATAGGTATACACATATTTTCCAGGAGATTTTAAAACTGAAACCTCAGATTTCTAAGACCTGGAGAAATCAGCATGGGAAACATTGATCTATATTATTCTGTGAAATGATTTCACTAAATAGTGAAACATCTCCCACATGTGGCCTCTGTAATTTATTAGAATAAAGAGTTCATGTGCTTCTGAAGAACTTGAACTACTCTTCTGGCCCCCATACATTGGTTTCTTAGCTATAGGAAGGCTGAGCACGTTTTTCCTATGTGTTTCTTTCTAGCTCATTATTTTAGTGACAAAACACTCTTTCATGGTGTTGCTCTAGCTATAGAATTGTTTCAGATTCATTTGACCAAAGGTGGCAAATACAACAGTCCCAACAAAAACAAAAGACCTATTAGAGAATGATCGAAATGACCCCAGGGAACAATGGCACCTCCACATTTCTTAATTCCAAGGTTGTAAGCAGTGGTGTGGACAATTCTCAATTCCAACGCTGAATCGCCTTCTAATTTCAAATACCTGTACTAAAAATTATTTACGTCTACTGAAATAATGAATTGGACCCCACCAGGAATGGCTGATATGCTTGTAGTCAGAGCACAACTGTAGAAAGAAAATAACATTTTAATTTATAGAGGTATGATAACAGCTGTTTCATACTGTTTTCAGAATTATGAATGGCCTGCTCAGTAGTTTCTTGTCATTGTACTGAGACACTTTAATTTCTTACCAGCCGAGATGAGGAATAGGAGCCCAGTGTGCAGTTGAAATTGGTTAACAGGAGCCATTAAAATTTGGAAGAGTCAGAATAGCATCAATCAAAATGCTTTCAGTGTAGGAAGTAAACATGTACTAGCCTGACCCACCTGTCTTTTCTTTTAGGTATGTTGGTAATATTACAGTCATTTTGAGGCATCCGTAAATAACTACTTAGATCTGAAGAATTGTATATCTTTCTTTACTCTGCCCTGGCCTGGGGTTATGGTTCTCACTGAGCTCTAACCTTTCAGAAAAAAATATAGAGAAGTGGTTCAAGAAGAATGCTTTATCTTTCTTCATAAAAATGATAACGATTGTTTTGTGGAAGGCTTACTATGTGCCAGGCGAAAGTGGGTTTTATTATCGTCCCCATTTTCCAGGCAAAGAAGCTGCAGCGCAGAGAGGCTAAGTGAGTTGTCCAGGATGGCTCAGCTAACATGCTGCAGTTGGGATTTGCACCCAGACCAACTTCTTTTCAACCACTGTCCAATCCTGTGTCTTCTCTACTCAAAAAGTGTTTCAGCTCCCAACCTGAAACTTTAAAGAAAAGGAAGTCCTTAGTGGAAAGACTAGGTTTTAGTGATAAATTATCTCCTTCCTTACATTATTTGTCTCTTTTTCAAATACTCCAAGCTTTGATTAAAACTGTCTATCACTCGGAACATTGTAGAATTGCTAAGGTGGAATTGTTAAAAGAACTCAATTCCAATTAACTTTGCCATTAATTACTGCGTGTTCTGGAGGGGTGTTCTTTCTTTCAAGTTAATGAGGCTTTATTGTATATCTCAAAGATGAAAAATAACGATGAAGGAAGTAGCAAACCGGAACTTCTCTCACAGTGCATCTTTCAATCTCGTGCTTTAAATGAAGATAAAATCATGGCTGTGGTAAGGTTGGAGGAAGGATGATATAGATTAAGTTTCTTGTAAACTGGCCTCTGAATTTTCAGTAGCTGTAGACGGTATTGGTTTTCCAAAAAATTGACAAATTGAGGATTCATTCGGCAGTTTTTTTCTAGGTCTCTTATTAGAAAGTGATCACTAAAAAGTGTAGAGAAACCACTCAAAGTTGGATAGATTATTATTTTCACTTAAGCATTTTAATTTCTTGAAGGAGCTTTATAATGCAACAAAGAATTTACAGTCCTGTGTCACCGCTTAAATTTTCTAGGGTCATCAGTAAACCTAGTGAAAATAAATTAGTTCATGAATATAATTGACCCTTAAATTCTATCACTGTTCAAGTAATCGGTGGTTCTGCTGGATATGGCTTTTGAGCAGACAGGTCAACTTCTTCAAACAGAGACGAAGCATAGCATAAATTGCAGACAAATAGCAAACTACTTGTTTCCTCCTTCTTTGGCATCACCCTATGGATGGAGTATACATTTATAACGTAACACCATCAAGAGATCTTTATTATCCTACTTTTGGGTACAACTGCTTTGTTTCTGTTTTGAACCTCTACAGCTATTTAAAAATCTGTTTTATAAAATTCTTTAAAAAACTAAAACATCAGATTCATATTTCAGGTATCTTACTATCTTATACCAACTTAAGCATCCAGTTTTATCACCCACCCTTCCCCTGAGTGAATCCTTAGCACTGGGCTCTTCCTGTTTTATCCCTGTGCATGCTGAGCTCTTTCTGGCCTTCAGTTCTACTTTCGTTCCAACTGTTGTCTGAATGGTCTCTCTATGTCCTTCTTACTCTCTAAATTTAATTTTGGAATTTAAAGCCTGGAATAATCTACCTTAGTCCAAAAGATATGCTACACTATTCTAGTTCACAATGATCTCACACTGCTGTTGATACACAACATTTAATATCAACTTAATATCTATTTCAGTTCATTATGAGGTCACTTATGCTACATCTTATATTGTTGCCTTGGACTTTTATTATCTCTTCATATATGTGTTTATGGTGCTCCCACCCTCACTAGAAGTTGCAAATACCATGTTAGCTGTCTGATGACTTTCTATGTTGTCAGGTACACCATTTCCCAACCAGTTGGCATTCAATGATTGAGTTCATTAACAAAGAATTGTATGTGTTGAAAAAGATTTTTTGTTCTTAATGAAGCACCTGTTTTTATTTTTTTCATGAAATCCACCCTCTTAATAAATTTTGAGTGCACAGTACAGTATTGTTAAACATAAGCAAAATGTTGCATAGCAGATGTTTATAATTTTTTTAACCCTGCGTGCCTGATAGTCTATACCCATTGCACAGCATCTCACCATGTCTTCCTTCCTCCAGCCCCTAGCAACCACCATTGTACTTTCTGTTTCTATAATTTTGACTACTTTAGATACCTCATGTAAGTGGATGCATGCAGTATTTGTCCTTTTACGATTTGCTTATTTTATTTAGCAAAATGTCTACAAGATTCATCCACATTGTAGCATATGATAGGATTTCCTTTTTGTGGCCGAATGATATTCCATTGTATGTATATAACATAGCTTTATACGTTCCCCTGTCAATAGACATTTAGTTTGTTCACGCCTCTTGGCTACTGTAAAAATGCTACCATAAACATGGGAATGCAAATATCTCTTCAAGATCCTAAACTGAATTCTTTTGGATAAATATCCAGATGTGGGATTGTTAGATCTTATGGTAATTATATTTTTTATTTTTTTGAGGAAACTCCATATTGTTTTCCGCAGAAGCTGCACAATTTTATATTTCCACCAGCAGTCTACATCTCCAATTTCCCTACACCTTCACCAACACGTGTAATGATCTGGGGCTTTTTTTTTTTTTTTTTTTTTTTAATAATGGTTATCCTAATCCGTGAGGTAGTATATCATTGTGGATTTGATTTGCATTTCCCTGGTAGTTAGTGATGTTGAACATCTTTTCATATAACCGTTGGTCATTTTAATGTCTTCTTTGGAGAAATATCTATTCATTTACTTTGTTCATTTTAAAAATTGGGTTGTTCGAATTTTAGTTGTTGTTATTATTATGTTCCTCATGTATTTTAGATATTGACGCCTTATCAGATATATGGTTTGCAAACATTTTCTCTCATTCTATAGGTTGCCTTTAATTCTGTTGATTGTTTCCTTTGCTTTGTGGAAGCTTTTTAGTTTGATATATTTCTGCTTGTCTAGTTTTGTTTTTGTTGGCTGTTCTTTTAGTGTCATATCCAAAAAAAATTATTGTGAAGACCAATGTCAGGAAATTTTTCCCTTATGTTTTCTTCTATGAGTTTCGTAGTTTCAGATCTTATTTTTAAGACTTTACTCCATTTCATTTTGAGTTGATTTTTATGTATGGTTTAAGATAAAGGTCCAATTTCATTCTTTGCAATGTGTATATCCAGTTTTCCCAGCACCATTTGTTGAAGAGGATATCCTTTCCCAGTTGTATATTCTTGGCACCCCTGCTGAAGATCATGCTAGATTTATTTCTGGGATCTCTATTCTGTTCCATTGGTCTATATGTCTGCCTTTATGACACTATCATGCGGTCTTGACTGAGGTAGCTTTGTAATTCATTTTGAAACTAGGAAGTGTGATGCCTCCACCTTATTCTTCTTCCTCAAGACTGTTTTGGCTATTTGGAGTCGTTTGTGGTTTCATATGAATTTTAGGAAATTTACCTTATTTCTGTAAAAAATGCGATTGGGATTATGATAGGAATTACACTATATCTGTAGATGGTTTGGATATATAGACTTTTAAATGATACATCAGATGTATTTCCTTTTATTTTTGTCATCTTCAATTTCTTTCAACAATATTTCATAGCTTTCAGCACACACATCTTTTACCTTCTTGGTTGGGTATTTACTAAGTTATTTATTCTTTTTATTGCTATTGTAAATGAGATTGTTTTCTAAATTTCCTGTTTTGATTTTATGTTGCTAGCATATAGAAACGCAACTGTCGAATGATGACTTTGTATCCTGCAACTTTGCTGAATTTGTTTATTGGTTCTAACCATGTCTCTGTGTGGCATAACTTTTAAGATTTTCTATGTTATCAGATCATCTAATTTGCAAACAGATATAGTTTTACATCTTCCTTTCCAAATTTGATGTATTTAATTTCTCTTTCTTATCTAATTGTTCTGGCTAGTACTTCTGGTGTGATTTTGAAAAGAAGTGTCAAGAGTGGGCATTCTTGTCTTGTTTCTGATCTTAGGGGAAAAGATATTCAGTCTTTTGCCATTAAATGTGATATTCGCTGTGGGTTTTTCATATATGGTTTTTATTATGTTGCAGTAATTTTATTCTATTCCTAGTTTGTTGTGTGTTTTTATCATGAAAGTGTTGAAACTTGTTAAGCGCTTTTTCTGCAGCTATTGATATGACCATAGATTTTTAGCCTTTGTTCTGTTAATGTTGTGTATCACACTGATTAATTTTCATAAATTTAACCATTTTTGCATTCCAAGAATAAATCCTATATGGCTATCATGTATAATCCTTTTAATATACTGTTGAATTCAGTTTGCTAGTATTTTAACGAGTTATTTTGCTTCTATATTTATCAGCGATATTGTTCTGTACTTTTCTCGTAGTGTCTTTTATTGACTTTGATATCAGGATACTGATGCCCCTTGTAGAATGAGCTTGGAAGTGTTCTCTTCTCTTTAATTTTTCTGAAGAACTTGAGAAGGATTGGTGTTGATTCTTCCTTAACTGTTCATTAGATTTCACCAGTGATGACATTTGGTCCTGGGCTTCTCTTTGTTGGAAGGTTTTGGATTACTGATTCAATCTCCTTACTAGTTTAGGCCTGCTCAGATTTTCTATTTCTTCAAGATTCAATCTTGGTAGATTGTATGTTTCAAGGAATTTATTCATTTTTTTCTAGGTTAACATACAATTGTTCACAGCAGTTTCTTATAATCATTTTCATTCTTTTTGGATACCAGTTGTAATGTCTCCTCTTTCATTTCTGATTTTACTTATTTGAATTTTCCCTTTTTTTTTTTTTTTTTACTTAATCTACCTAAAGATTTGTCAATTTTATTGATTTGTTTTTAAAAAAACTCTTAGCTTTGTTGATTTTTCTATTGTTTTCTATTTCAATTTTGGCTTCCTTCTGATCTAATCTTAATATTTCCTTCCCTCTGCTAACTTTGGACTTAGTTTGTCCTTCTTTTTCTAATTCTTTGAGGAAGAAAATGGCAAGGACATGACTTTCTTCAGCAGTTGGAAGGACAATGCTGTAAATACTCAAAAATTAATTATTTTTATAATGACAAAAACAAAATATAAAACACTTTTGAAAGCAAATGGAAGTTTATCATTTAATTTATCAAATCACTAAGCAGACTGCTTGATCAGAGAGGAGATACTCATATGATCACATAAAACTGAAAGATTAAGAGGTAAGGACATTCATGTTATCATTACATCTAACTTTCTTATTTCCAAGATGGAGAAACTGAGGGTTGGAGAAAAAGAAAGATTTCTTTGTTAGATACAAACAGACAGGACTAAACCCAGTATAGCAGCCTCCTAAATTCCAAAGTATCATGATACTGTGATTTTATGCATTCTTCAGAAAAATAGTAGATCCACTCGATTCTGGCAAAGGAATTATATAAAATGTGAAGTTTTTCCTTTGCCTCAGAAATGAAGTTTTATGTTCCAAAATTGATTGGGAAGTTCTCCTTATACCTCATATCAAGTCTACTATTTTACATTGTTTACTTTTGAATAATTTTTTTAATTGACAAATAATAATTGTACGTATTCATGGAGAACCTAGTGATGTTTTTATATATGTAATGTATAGTGATCAGATCAGGGTAATTAGCATATCCATTATCTGAAACATTGATCATTTATTTGTGTTGGGAACATTCAACATTCTCCCTCTAGCCATTTGAAACTATATATTATTGCTAACTATAGTCATCATTCAGTCGTATAGAACACTAGAACTTATTTCTCCTATCTAGCTATAATTTAAATATGCTTTTTGAATCTGTTACTATAAATTGAATGTCACAGTCTTTTGAAAATATTCTTAATTTATGCTCAACAGGTAAGATTACACACCTGTGATAATATCTTTAATTTAAAAAATTACTCTGTTTAATTTACCAGAATGTGGAACCCTAGTCATTTTAGAGGTGGAGCGAATTTCAGTGATAATCTAGTCCAATTTTCTCATCTTATGAATGAGGAGATTGAGTCTGATAAAAGGGAAGAGATTTTTGTCAATGAGCAGCTTGTTAACATTAGCTCTGTGATAGAACACAGGCACTTGTCCTCCCAGGCCTGTGTTTTTTCTACTCTATGATGGGCTGTTTTATTGTAGTTTTTAAACAGCAGCATTTTCACCATACATAGTTTTCTTCCAAAGTTCGTTCTTAACGTTTTTGCACAGAATAACTAGATTTTAGAAGTAGAAAAAGGAAATTCTCTTTGTATCCTTGTATCTCTAGTTATTTTATTTGTCCTTTGATCTCTCCTCCCCTCCCCTCCCCTCCCCTCCCTTCCCCTTCTCTTCCCTTCCCTTCCCTTCCCTCTCTCACACATTAGAGAGAGAGTTAAGGTATTAAAGCATATATAATACTATTAAATTTCCTTCACATAGAGAAAGGAATGAAAAAAAGTGAAAAATGATCCTCACCAAATGGCCAAACTTCTGTAGGTCATTTCCATAGTATCAGCAATGTCCTATATGGTGCCTCGGGGATATGTAAGCAAATGAGCAAGTGGTTAGCTAATTCTACCTTTGGCAAACACTTGTTATGGCTTACTTGAGGAGAAGTCACTTCTCCAAAGTGAAAAAAAAGTGCACAGGTCAACTAGAATTTTTTTGTAGAAAAAGAAAATACTTTGTAGGGACATGGATGAAGCTGGAAACCATCATTCTCAGCAAACTATCGCAAGGACAAAAAACCAAACACCGCATGTTCTCACTCATAGGTGGGAATTGAACAATGAGAACACATGGACACAGGAAGGGGAACATCACACACTGGGGACTGTTGTGGGGTGGGGGGAGGGGGGAGGGATAGCATTAGGAGATATACCTAATGCTAAATGACGAGTTAATGGGTGCAGCACACCACCATGGCACATGTATACATATGTAACAAACCTGCACGTTGTGCACATGTACCCTAAAACTTAAAGTATAATAATAAAAAAAATATGAAAATACCTCCTTATGCTCCTGACTTATTTTCTTTTTGGTTCCTCAGTCCTCTTCTCTCTCTCTCTCTCTCTCTCTTTCACACACACACACACACACACACACACACACACCACATATACAATATGATTAAGGATATATGTGAATAGTGAAAGCTTCTTGTGTATAGATTTAGAAGTCTAATAGACAAAATCAATATTTTCCTATGTGCATTTAATTCCCCCCTTTGATTTAGGTATATAGTCTTTTTTTTAAAAAGAGAAAAAAAATTAGGTGACCTTAAGGTATAGATCCTACTTTCAAAAGGTTTACAGAATTAGAGAGAGGAACATGGACAAGATGTAAAGAACTATTTTAAGCAGAATAAAATGTGATTTATGAACAAAGCGTATATTATTTATGCGTATGTGTGTGTGCCAACAAAGATGCAATTAGGAGATTGCACAGGGAGATGTCATTAGAACCAAACTTAACAGGTGAGAAGTCTTTGAAGACATTTAGAACATGGAAGAATCTCTGACAGAGGGAACAAAGGCATAGTGACAAAAGTCAAGGGTATATTTAGGACTGGAGAGTGGTATGTGTGGCTTGAGAGTGGGCGAGAAAAAACAACAATGCCTCTGTAATAGGAAAGTAGACAAAGGCATGACATTGAGAGCTTTGCCAGCCATGCTGAAAGTAGTGAACAAGAGCTAACAAAGTAAAGAAATGTACCTTTTCTGATGTGTCTCATTCCCTTATTCATATACTTCTTGAGGGGGAAATTCATTCTGTGTTGATCTAGTAAACTACAACAGGACCAAATGATAAAATGTATAGGAAAGAATGTTTCAGCATACTTTACGAGATAACTTCCTTGTAGCTATTCCCCATAGTATTTTGAGCATCACAAAGCAATGAGCTGAAACTAAGTCAAAATTGACTTGTCATCTGTTAGGCATGCTTAGACGAGAATTCGACATTTGAGAGCTTCTTAGATTCATTGACCACTATGTTCCATTCTAAGATCCATGAATGCATGACCTAACTATTACAGCTTCTTTTAGTCCGATTGTCAATTTTGTATTTTCAATTGTGCAAGTTTCTAAAACTATTTTAGGAAGATATATCTAGCAGTGGTGTGGGAATAGATAAGAGAGAAGGGGAAAGACTCTTCAGGAAACTAAACTCACAATTTATGAGTATTCTTTATTGCCCAAGTCTTCCCAAAGTTTTTCATCAAGAAAGAGACATTGCAACTCTCCTTTTATGGTTTGTTTTTATTCCGGAGCAGTGATGTTTTGGTGGAGTTGTTCCTCAGTGTGTAATTAAAGGGCCTATGACAATTACAGTTCATCCCCTGCTGCTCAAGGTACTGCAGATATTTGGATCTACTACTCTCATTCATTTCCAATGAATGTCAGCTTTAGATTTACTTCAATATGCTATGTTATAAAATTTGATTATCGTTGTGCCCACCTTCACACTTAATTTCAAGCAGGTTTCTCGATGACCTGACTAAACCAATGAAATCTGACTAAACCAATATCTGTGGACAGTAGTGTGATGTTACTGATTTTTGTATGATTAGTCGAGTCATATTCATGCCACGTTTTCATAGAGTACCATAATGGATATTCTTCTTGTGGTCCTTTTCTTTTATTCTGAACGTATAATGAGAAGACCAGTAAAGTGGGCTAGGAAATTAAAGAAAAATACAAATTGCAAAAAATATTGGTCACTCAAAGTCTAGACTACAGAGCACAATCAATTTTGGATTAAGGGGTGATAAGGTGATTTGGTCAGGTGACTGGTGAAACAGGAAAGAAGCTATACTTTTTGAAGTGTTTCATCCATGTATTAAGATTCATTCGGGGTCAAGAATCTAAATTTCATATCCCTGGGAGTGGAAACTAAGTAGAAAAAATTATGGACCTTGGTTTAATAGCTAGAGGAGCAAGAGTGTATCTTTATGTGATTTAACTTCTATGTGAAAAGTGTACCTTAAGATTAATTATTGGGGGAATTTACTTACTCAGGTTCTGTGCCTAGATGGCCTGCCCAACTAAGAAAACTTATTTTCCTGTTACTCCATCCGATTTTTCATACTTTTATACTGCACTTGCAGAAAAGCATATATTTCTACCCAATACTAAAATTCCTGGGAACATATTTTTCTACATTTCCCAAATTACTTCAAAAAGTAAACTTAGGTTATTTCATGATATCCATTAAAATGGATAGGTGGCCTTATTGAATGTTGTCCTGTGAATACAAAGATCCAGAGTTTAAAGAACAAGGTGTACTCGCATCTCCCACTTAGGGTTTTTTTGTGGTGGAGAGAGAATCTAGTTTGCTTAAAAGGATGACAGTGCAGTGCCCCAAAATATCAGATATCATTAAAAGTCTCATATTTGTCTTTCGTACCTTCTCCAGGGCTGTCGATGACCCTTAACTCCTATGCCTTGATTATGTAAATAAGCACATGAAAATATTTTAATTATCTTAGTTCACTTTTAAACTAAGACTCAATCATCACTAGATTCTAAATATCATCATTGAGCAGTTTTTAAGGAACTGATTTTCTATATATTCATTCACTTCAACTATATCTAGTGTGTCTACTACTTGCCAAGAAAAATTTACTCTCTTAACTCAGCATTCCATATACTCAACATCATAAAAAGTAGGCCATTTTTAGTTTTCTAAATTATTTATTTAAACATTTCTTTAAAATTACATTCTATCATTACACTATATTTCAACACTACAGTAAGCAGGCTATTTTGTGATTTTTCTTTATATAAAATACATAATTGAAATTAAAAATTAAGTTAGCAAGAGCCATTTTCACTCTGGGGAATGCACATTCATAAATTATGGGGTTATTTTTCCTTTATCAGCTTTCATATTATTAAACTTTGTCTCTTCATAATTACAGAGACGAATAAACACATAAAGGAATTTAACACTTGGTGTGCATTTGTCTAACCTATACTTTATGTTAGAAAATACATTTCTATTTGAAAAAAAAATCAGTAATTGTGTGATCAAGAAGGCGGCCTGAAAGTCGGGTGATGTGACTCACACCTGTAATCCCAGCACATTTGGAGGCCAAGGTGGGATTGTCCATTGAGCCCAGGAGTTCAAGACCAGCCTGGGCAACACAGTGAGACCCTGTCTCTATTAGAAAAAAAAAAAAAAAAAAAAAGAGGAAGGTAGCCTGAGGCAATGTAAATGAAAGACATATTTCAAGGATATTTATACATGATTCACGTTATTCATATAAAGATGTGCCAGGGAAGACTATAGGTATGTTATTTTACACTGTTTTACTAGGATTTTAAGAAATTCAATGTGTTTTTATTTCAATTAACTTAGAAAACTTACCTAACTCTTACTTCTAATGGACACAAAAGCTTTAAAAGATGGGATTAAAAAGCCCACATGGTGAAGCATTTTGAACTGGATGAAAAACGTCTATTATCTTTAAAATTTTGTGATATTACTGATTGTAATAGACTCCCTTTTTAAGAAATCATTCCTTATAGAACATAAGGTTTACGTTTACAATCAACAATTTCTATCCTTACTACAATAAAGGCACATATAAAAAGTACAGTTGCGTATTTAGTAGGTTTAATTGTACATTTTAATGTAGAAACCAATTCAGTTCTTTCATTTATCAGCATTATTACAGTGATTTCAAATTAAGCATAGGTAACTTTGATTTAGATAAATGATGTACACAGCAGTTAAATTTTATTTTCAATTATGTAGTAATTGTATAACCTAGGCACTATAATTTGTAAACTTCGTATTTTATTATTATGTTTCTCCCACTTGGCATAAACACAACACTTCCTAAAAGTATAATTTTCTATAGACTTAGTAACTCCCTAAAAACCTGTTTTGGACCCCTAGACGATTTGATATAGGCAGAAAAATAACATAATCCATGCTCAAATTTGTAAAATGACTGATCACATTTGGTATAATAGTAAAGGTAAATAAAATCAAGATTCTGTGAACATTTCCGGACCTGCACATTTGTTTTATTAAAATGCATAATTTTCTTTAGTGTGTTTCTATTTGCTTATACTCTACTGATTTTAATTAAAAATACAAAAATACGTTTATTAAAAAATGGTCAGAATCTGAGTTGTTAAATATACTTAACTAGGAAAGTAACTGTTTAAATGAGATAGTTTATAGAGAAATGTGTATTGCCAATTAGATGTCAAGATACAATACAACTGATAATGAGAAAATAGCGTTTTCTTAGGGATGGAATACAGTGTAAGGAATATCCCAGTAAGAATACAAAAATTACTGAAAAAAAAATCTTTCTTCCTGAAAAACCAAGTGCCTTTCAAGTGCAGAACCTCATCCAACTAATTGTTAGGTATCACTAAAACCTGATACCTTCAATTTTCTGGTTCATTCAAGCAACATTTTTGAGTCCTTATACTAGAGGAGGTAAAGAGCTATGAAAACACTTAGTGGTATCTGATGTAAACTGTGGATCACTTTGACCCATCACTTCTACCTCTACATCTTGGATAAATTTCCAGTGTTGTCATAGATTATACAGGTTTAATGGTGTGTTTGTGGAGGGGGGTCGCTTATAGCAAATGGAGACTCTGAAGGGATAAGGAATAAATGTATCACTTCAGGTCTTTTATTTGAACTTGGGGTCCAGAGAGCCTTTTTGTATCAAACTTGTCAAACCATTTCCATTTAGTAATTATATATGCACTAGCACTTATTCCTACTTACCTCACCTCTTTATGCCCATTTCCTTGCAGTTACGGTCATGCATGAATAATTTATTGCACCCCTTGCCAACAACGAAATAAAACTTCCATTCTGAAAACTTTCCATACTCATTTCCAATAGCAATAGGGATTTTTAAAAGACGTATTACAAATGTACGAGTCAGTTGAACATAGTATTCCTCTTTGTGAGAACTCCAAGTGGATGCATGTTGTTGTCTCAAATCTCAGTTAGACCTTGCTTTGAGGTCCCTTCATTGCCAGTCATCTGTTCTCCTTCCCCTGACTTGAGTATTTCTCCAGATATAGATAATACATTTTCCCAACTCTGTGTTCCAAGAAATGGCAGTGGCTTTCATTCATTTTTGTTTGTTTGTTTGTTTGTTTGTTTCTTCTTGTTCTCAAGTATCCCATAGTCTACTATTTCTTCCCTCCATTCGTTTGTCCTTTCAGAGTTTCAAAATCCAGCATAGCTACTTCTTCTAAAATGTCTTACCCTTCACACACACACCACTTCAGATCCCATCTGCCTCTGTCCACACAGTTTGGTTACATTCATGGACTATTTTTATACATCAAAATATTTGAAAATTTTAGGGTAAATCTCAGTAGTCATTCATTTTTGCTCTTATTCAACCAATACTTGTCAATCAGCCTGTGCCAGGTTTTGTTGCAGGTACCAGGTATCCATCCATAAAGAAAACAACGTCTCTTTGTTGTGGAATTTACATTTTAGCAGGGGAGGCAAACAACCCAATAAATATGATAAAATATCAGATTAAAAGTACGATGAAAAAAATCATCAGGGTAAAGGAAAAAGGGAAGCAGTATTTTAGCAAAAGTGGTTAGGAGACGAGGCTGAGTGTGACATCTGAGCAGAGACCTAAATCAAGTCAAGGAATGAAACATGCTACTATCTAAAGAAATGAGTCAGGATAAGGAACTAGTAAGAGCCGAGGCCCAGAGATGTGAATATGCTGTTCTAGGAACAGCAAAGAGACTGGTTGATATGATGTGAAAAATGAGAAGAAACCTTATGATATGTGTCAAGAGAAAAAAAAAATTAAAAGCATACTTGAGAACGGAGGCCTCCAGATGAAAAAAAACACAGTTCAAATCCTTGCTCATGTATTTAGTTTGCTTTGCAATCTTGGGCAAAATGTTAAATTTCTATAAGTTTTATCTTCCTCATTTTTAAAATAGGCACAAGGACATCCACCTAATAGGTTCACTGTGAGGAGTAAATGAGATGATATATCTAGGATGCCTGGCATTATATCATACACTTAATAATACACTTAATAAATGATAGTTATGTCTACTTATTTCATTATCATTTTTATTATTATTTAAATGCACAGACCTGTTCATAAGATAATGATAAATATTAGTGGCAGAAACTGAAGATGTTATAAATTGTTAGGAGGTGGGACCACTCAGTTCAATGTATTTGTTTTAATATAGTCAGCAAATGTGTGAAGATACCAATAATTAAATTTCAATGCATTCTTCCATTTCACTAGTTTTATATACTGATGAACTACCAGAATGTCAGTGTATAAATTGCATACTCATCCTTAACAAACAGATTTGTAAAATTATGTGTAAAATTAGCCCTCAGCCTTCCAACTTGTTATTGTCATATTTCATGGAAATACATAATCTGTAAATTTTTGTTTTAATGATATGTGGAACTGCCTAAAGTAGAGTCTTGGCAACTACTTCACATTTGTCCTCCAGAGATAGTGGATAAAAGTGTCAATAAATGAACACTCTATATTCACTAAACACAGGCAAGGGACAAGGAACAGAGTGGTCACAAAATACCACAAAATTAAAGCACATTCCAAATTAAATATATATATTTTTTATTACAGATAATGTTTGCTAGACTCTTTCTAATTATCTGCAAAGATATTAGGAATATTTTAATGTTTTAATACTTACACACCTGTATATTTCAAGTTCAGTCAAACACTATTGTTAAAACTAAATCTTCTCATCTCTAATAATACGATGTGAACTTATCTTGGAAGGTGGTTATTAGGATGAGAGAGATAATGTATTTCATTCAAAGTAAAAATATTTCTCTGTTTCTATCTTTTTCTCTGTCATCTATTTATCATCTATATCCAGGTATCTATGCACCTATGTAGACTAACATTCAATAAACCGTAGATATTATTAGTAGTAGAATTGTTACTAATATTAAAATAAGAAGTATTTAAGAAGAAACATGTCCTAAAGCATAAGGTCAATTATTACTCTCATGTTTTTTGGCATATGAAGCCTAAAAAGTGTCAATTTCAACAAAGTATTCAGAAAGATTCTGATAACTGAAAGGTTCCTGATTGATATTTTGTGTGGTCTTACAAATATATAAACTCTAAGCATTTCAGTGAGCCAGTTATTGACTATGCACTATGTCTTATGACTCTTTTCTCATAGTATGTAAAAAACAAAGAGTAGAGACATTGTAAAAATTATAGTAGATGGGCACTAGGGAATTACGCAAAATAATTTGTAGATTTAATATGAAACCAAAACATCTGTTCAAGTCAATTTCCCACAAGTAATGTGGCAAAGACTATGAGTTCCAGACTGAGGAGAGGAAAAGGTTGTTCTTCCACAGGGAAATAAACTGAGTGTAATAAACATAGTTTTTCTTCTTAAGCATTATTTAAAATTTAAAAATGCCATTAAATCTATCTTTCGTGCCTCTCTTATCAATGCTCCCTTCCCTTTCACCATTTGTTTCAAACTCCAGGCCTTGGGATTTTATTTTGGCTTTTTGCCTTAATATAACTGAAATGAGAGCGTCACAAATATGAAGCTCATCAAATAATTTAGCAGCATTTTCCCCTGTTTTTAATTTTCTCTTTGGAAATGTAGATTTGAAAATTTAAGGGCCCAAAATATGAAATGCAATTATAATAGGCCATTTGTTCATTCTGCTTGATAAACTTGAGAAAATATTATTGAGCTTTTAATGCAAAAAGAACAAAACAAAATAAAACTCTCCACGAAGAGACTTTTCAATGTTTGAATTTCTGTGTGAGGAGAAGGGTAATGAATGTGGGAACCTTAATGGAATCCATGTTCTTCCAGTGATGACAAGGGTCAAAATGGAGAAAAATGGTCACTTTCTACCCATTACATTATATTAGTTCTATGTGGACAACTATAATATAGCTGAGGCTGGTTTTCAGGCCATAAATGTAGGTATGTATTTTCCTACTATTTATAAGGCAAAATTTCTGTTTGTTTAATGATTTCTATATAGGTAGATTATTCTGTCTTTAGGATTAAAAATCACCTGTAGACCAAGAGACTTTCTGATGTCCATCTTAGAGTATATGGCTTTCACTGTTACAGTTTGCATTTCCTTTGCTTGCCTCTTTGAGAGAAGGAAAGGAGACATTTGGGGTACATATATCAATGAGGAACTATGAATGAATAAATGAATGAAATTGTCTGTCAGTGTATCCATGTGATCATCATTTGCCAATAATTTTATCACCTCTGTGGGATTAAGTAGAGGTAACAGTTTAGAAATTTCATTTTTTGAAAGCATTTAAAATGTTCAAATACATCACTCTGGTAACTAAGGGAAAGTATATTATTTTCTTATGCTTAGTCTTATTTTGGTTTTGCCTTTTTAATTTAAATTGAACACTTATATCAAAGAGCTTGCAGGATTATAATTTGAATTTTTGAAGCAAAGATCATTTCTCTTTCTTAACATCAAACAAAGAGTAGATACAAAAGGAATAAAATCGGCAGAAAAACAAGAGTATCAAGGATAGATGGGGAGGGTGGGCCTGTGTTAGCATGTATTGCTATGAAGAAATAAGCTGAGACTGAGTAATGTATTTTTAAAAAGAGCTTTAATTGGTTCATGATTCTGCAGGTTGTACAGGAAGCAGGACACCAGCATCTTACTCAGCTTCTGGGGAGGCCTCCAGGAGCTTTTACTCATAGTGGAAGATGAAACAGGAGTAAGCATGTCACATGGCCAGAGCAGAAGCCAGGGGGAGGTTGCCACACATTTTTTTTTTAAAAAAAAAAACAGATCACTCAAGAACTCACCTGCTATCATGAGGACAGCATCAAGCTGTGAGGGATCCACCTCCGTGACTCAAACATCTCACACCAGGCCCCAAGTCCAACACTTGGCATTATATTTCAACAAGAAAAGAAGTTTAATTGGCTGATGGTTCTGCAGGCTGTACAGGAAGCATGGCACAGGCATCTGCTTGGCTCCTGGGGAGGCCTCAGGGAGTTTTTGCTCATGGTAGAAGGTGATGCCCACACACTTTAAAAAAACCAGATCTCATGAAAACTCACTCACTTACACTGAGGACAATACGAAACCATGAGGGATCTGTCCCCATGACCCAAAAGCCTCCCGCCAGGCCCCACCACCAACGTTGGGAATTATATTTCGACTTGAGATTTGAGCGGCGACAAATATCCAAACTATATCAGGGCTCATTTCCAGTTATATGTCAACATGCCTGCATTCGAAACATCCTGTCCAAATCACTGCCTTGTCATAATACTTATATTTTTCTTTATTGAATACGAACACAAGAAGATTAAATGATAGCATTTCTACTTTAAAACAGTGGGCACCATATTAACATTGGAATAACAGTAATAATAACAATAGTAACAACAATGATATAGGCTGGGTGCGGTGGCTCACGCCTGTAATCCCAGCACTTTGGGAGGCCAAGGCGGGCGGATCACGATGTCAGGAGATCGAGACTATCCTGGCTAACACGGTGAAACCCCATCTCTACTAAAAATACAAAAAAATTAGCTGGGCATGGTGGCGGGCGCCTGTCGTCCCAGCTACTTGAGAGGCTGAGGCAGGAGAATGGCTTGAACCTGGGATGTGGAGCTTGCAGTGAGCCCAGATCGCGCCACTGCTCTCCAACCTGGGCGACAGAGCAAGACTTTGTCTCAAAAAAAAAAAATAAATAAATAAATAATAATGATATAAGGATATGTTTAGGTTTTTTTTTAAAAAAAAAAATAGGCTGTTAACATTAATAGGCATTGTGATTTCAGGGATATCATCAAACATCCTGGTCCTAAGACATCCCCTATTGAATAGGAAGGGCTTAAGTTAAACTTCTCATGAGCCACAATTTTCTGATTATATGTTTGATGTGTATAATAGCCACCTCAGTGGTGATTTGATTAGCCTGGACCCTTATGTAATCATTGAACTATACCCATGTTCCTTTAAATACTTCTTTAGTGTTGAAAGCTCAAAATTAAGCAAAATAGTCCCCTTGATGATGTTTAGATTCTTAACATTTGCTTTCTAAAGCTGGCAAATACTCTCTTCCCAGTGTCATGAAGTTAAATAACATGTTGCTTAGTGAGGACTTTAATGTTGCCATGCCATAGGAAGACCTTATTCGAAATCCCCTTACCTGGGAGAATGTCAGATTATTATCCCCCAACTTGTTTAACACTTTTATTATTTTAAAGGTATTAACATTTGTATTAGAACAAAATACTATAGAGAAACATTGCTAGAAAATAAATTAACTTTCCAAATTAAAATCAGTGGTATCTAATGTAGAAGTCTGATATAATGATTAAAATACATGGGCTTTGGGCATACTGCCTAGGTGAAACTCCTGGTTTATTACATCACTATTAGTATAACCTATGGGAAGTTAACCTACGTAAGCCTCAGTTAATTTTTCTCTCAAATTGATGTAATAATAATCTCTCATAGGCTTGTTTTGATAGATATTTCAGTGTATATAATATACTTAGGACAGCGCCTGATATCAGTAAGTCTCCTTATATGCTATTTTTCTTTCCATTTTAATTATTTATGGAAGAGAAACTATCATGCTTTAAATCAATTAAAATAAAATGCCTTTGTATTTATTCATTTCAAAGGAAATATGCAAGTATTGCATTCACTTCCTAGCTGCCTTTTTGAATTGAGCTTTGCATGGTTAGTTTGTGTAAAGGTTCAGTGAACTTTCTCATAATGATTTTTTATTCAACATATGGAATCCATTAAGTGTTAGCAAAAGTCACTATCCACTGAGCTGTGTCCAGGGGCTGACAGTTATGTCTATCTCTTGCAAAAATAAACACATACATAAATGCACTAAGAAGTACATTACCTGTCGTCATCTCTAAGAGCATTTCCTTTTTTCTTTTAAGTTTTTTCTTTCAATGGGTTTTTTATCTTTGTGAGTACATAGTAGGTGTATATATCGACGGGGTGCATGAGGAAGGTGTATATATTGATGGGGTACAAGAGATGTTTTAACACAAGCATTCAATGTGAAATAGTCACATCATGGAGAATGGGTTATCTGTCCCTTAAAGTATTTGTGCTTTGTATTACAAAAAATCTAATTATACTCTGTTAGTTATTTTAAAATGTACCGTTAAGTTATTACTGACTATAGCAACCCTATTGTGCTATGAAACAATAGATCTTATTCTTTTTTTCTAACATCTTAGAGCATTTCCACAAACACTATCTGCTTGTTAAATATACCTATCCTAATCTTCATATACGAAATTACTGTTTTCCTCTAGAATGTACTACGACACATCCATGGGGAAAATGTAATACTCTAATTAAGATTATTTTCTCTCATTTTATATTTAAAAGAATGTGCTCTATCAATTTATTTATTTGTACAGCCGTAGGCAACCTCTAAAATGTTTAAAATTCTTAAAAGTCAGATATTTCAGTTAATATTGTGATTATATAGTTGATTTTGATGAACATGATCATCTACCAGAAATAAATTATAAACACACATTGATATGGTTAGACTTTCTGTCCCCACTCGAATCTCATTTTCTTTTTTTTTTCTTTTTATTATTATTATTATTATTATTATACTTTAGGCTCTATGGTACATGTGCGCAACGTGCAGGTAAGTTACATATGTATACATGTGCCATGCTGGTGTGCTGCACCCACCAACTCGTCATCTAGCATTAGGTATATCTCCCAATGCTATCCCTCCCCCCTCCCCCCACCCCACAACAGTCCCCGAAGTGTGATGTTCCCCTTCCTGTGTCCATGTGTTCTCATTGTTCAATTCCCACCTATGATGAGAATATGCGGTGTTTGGTTTTTTGTTCTTGCGATAGTTTACTGAGAATGATGATTTCCAATTTCATCCATGTCGAATCTCACTTTCAATTATAATCCCCGCGTGTCAACGGAGACACCAGGTGGAGGTAATTGGATCTTGATGGTGGTTTTCCCCATGCTGTTCTCCCGATAGTGAATGAGTTCTCATGAGATCAGATGGTTTTATAAAGGGCTCTTCCCCATTCGCTCCTCACTCATTCTCCTTCTTGCCACCTTGTGAAGGAGGTGCCTTGCTTTCCCTTCACCTTCTACTATGATTGTAAGTTTCCTGAGGTCTCCCAAGCCATGCTGAACTATGAGTCAATTAAATCTCTTTCCTTTATAAATTACCCAGTCTCAGGCAGTTCTTTATTGCACATATATGTGTGTGTATGTGTGTGTGTGTGTGTGTGTATATATGTATATACGTATACATATGTGTATATGTATGTATATACGTATACATATGTGTGTATATATACGTATATCCGTATACGTGTGTGTATATATACGTATATCCGTATACGTGTGTGTATATGTACGTATATACGTATACGTGTGTGTATATGTACGTATATACGTATACGTGTGTGTATATGTACGTATATACGTATATATACGTATACGTGTGTGTATACGTACGTATACGTACATATACACGTGTATACGTATATACATATATACGTATATATGTATATATATGAACAGAGAGAGAGAGAGGGAGGAAGGGAGAGAGGGAGGGAAGGATGGAGAAAGAGAGAGAAATAGCCTAAATAGAAATAAAACTAGCTCCAAGTACAGGTTTGTCAACACTTTCCTATCATACCCCCACCAAAGTTAATGTTAACCACTTGGAGCCCTGTTCTTCCTTAGTTGTGGAGTACTTCAGCAAAATTTTAAATCTAATTATGCCTAATTCAAAGACAGTGCTAATTTGAAAGTGTTAGAAACTAAAGACCTATAATAATAATGAGAGATACAAAACATAAATAGTGAGACAATGATGAATGTAGTGGATGTGTGTACGAGGGCTATCATTTGACAGTAGAGATGCTGCTCAAGGACAGACAATGAATCTTTCAATGTGTGGAGAATGTGCTGCTGTTACAGTGATGTGCAGGAAAGAAACAAAAACTGAGGAAGTATCAGTAAGCAAAACACTCAAACATATGAGTATATAGTTAGAATAAAAGCAACAGTACTAGATGACAATAAGCCTAATGTTAACTCAGAAAGCAGAGGGTTTTTAAGAATTTGGGGAATACTGTGGCTGATGATACTTATGTCTCAAGCCACAGATGCCATATGGGCTCTGCGCCCAGTTGAATCGGCACCACCTGGCAGTAAGTGGGCAGGTCCATGACTGCCAGGACATCCCTTCCAACACTTGTGGAGATCACCAGGAAGGGGGGAGAGACCTGCCTTGACAGATTTTCAATGTGGGCGAAACAGGTCTATTTTGAGAAAAGATGTTCAATAGAACATATGTCAGCAAGGAAGAAGAGATGATGCTTAGTTCTAAAGCTCCAAAGAGCTGGCTTACGCTCCAACTTGGGGAAAATGCATCCGGGAAATGCAAGATTAATCTCATCTTAGTCATTCTTTTGAATGGATGGACATGACCCCTTTCTACTTGAAGACAGAAAACATAACCATATTGATTTCCCGTTTTCTTCATTGGTTTCCGTTTAGGGTTGTTCCTCCCCATCTTCTTTCTGTGTAGGCATCCCAGTTCCCAAGTGTTCATGAAGCATGTATGGCCTTCAGGGGATATGTCTGTATACACTGTTATCTTATGGATGCACAGTTTTGTCTGCACCTTGCTTCTGAATGTCTTTACTCTTGAGCATCTGCCCATGGGTCCATTTCTCAAGGCCTCAATTTCTTGAGTTTAACACTGCATGGCCCATGCAGCTTTTTAGTTAAGTATCTCTTGCTATGACCAACTCTTTTCCTCAGTCAACTCCCACACTCTTTTCAGGGACAGGAAAAATGTAGCCACTTCCTGGCTGCACTCTAAGGCCTCAAGAAATTTAGTGAATCTGCCTTTGCCCTTCTTGCTCATGAAATACTGCCACATCAGGCCCCCTCTTCGGAAACCTACAAGCATCTAATTTTCTTGCTTCCTCCCCAGCTTTCTTTTTGACTCCCCCTACCCAGAGAGTTCTAATGTCTACTGTACTAGGAAAAACTTATTCTTAAGGTATGTTTTTCAAATCATTCTCTGGTCTGGACTTAAGCTACGGTTTTAAATAAAGAAACAACCCAAAGCCAAAATATAATGAAACTATTTCCTTCTTCCACATAGTGGAAACTCCTTCGGGGTTAAAGGGCCAGTGAACCAAATAGAAAAGGATCTCAGGGAACACAGATTGAAGAGAGAGAGGAAAAAATATGAAGGCATTGTTGGTTCTCTTTTGGGTTTAAAATCTAGTGGGGATTGTAAGCAGCACACACACATATACACGCACACCCTTACACACACACACCAGTGAAGTTATGAAGGATTTTGTCACTCCAGCAACCTTGAATTTCATTACCTAGGTCAGTTGTTACCAAAGTGGAATGTACATGCCCAATAATATGCGTGCTAAACAATTGGGGTAGTGAGAAAAAATATTTTTTATTTATCTTGTTCTCTAGAAATTAATATTTTGATTGTATATTTTATAGTATATGTAATGTGTAAGTTGTGTCTACAAAACTAGTGTCAATGTAATTTAAAATTACATATGTCTGTGAATATATATTTATATAGTGTACATGCTTAAAATGTGTTTACTTCTGAGGTACATGAACATTTTTCCCCCAGGCACAGAAAGACAAATACCACATGACATCACTTAAATGTGGAATGTAAGAAAAGTTGAATTCATAGAGATATAGAGTAGAATCATGGTTAACAGAGGCTTGGGAGGTGGAGTGAGGGAATAGAGAGTTACTCTTCAAAGATTACAAAGTTTCAACTAGACAGAGGGAATACATTTTGAGATCTATTTCAGGAACATTTTGAGACCCTCACTCTAAGTAACAGGAAATCATTACTTTAGTTAACATATTTGAATATGAGTTATGATGTTCTATATCCTTTATTTGGATTCTACTAACCCACACCTAGATTTTTATGGCGTTACCTTTTTACTCACTGTGAATATCCTACTCATAGACAGATGCCCTGGGAACTTGGACTTGAGGCACCCAAGAACTGAGACAGTGAGATTTGGGGGCACAAGGATCTATGTATAAGTTCATCTTAGTGATGATAAAATCAATTTGGCATGTTTCATGGACAGTGTGCATTTCAGAAAGGGTAAAGACTTGGAAACGGGATATTTTTGAGCCCAAGTGTTTCCAATAAATAGCTGTATAATTTGAAGCAAATAATTGATTTTTTATTCTCTTTGTGCCCTCGCCTGTAAAATGGGAGAAACGTATTCCTTCCCATCCTTCTCATGAGGCCGTTGAGAGTATCTAATGAGATCAGACAGTGACATAGCTTTGAAAACTGTAGTGCACACTATCAATATGGGTTTTGAAACTATCCTGTCAGTTTGCACATATCAAATTTACATATGACATTGGTTTCAGGTTTTTCTCTGTAAAATCTCTTATAAAAGCAAAGAGATCCTCCTCCCGACAGCCACAGAAGGGCAGAGTGTAGACTTAACATGAACTAGAATAACAGCATGATAATTCTCATTTCTTGAAGGCCTATTATACACTTTGCAAGCACTGTATATGTTGTTTCTGCTTCTCTTGTTCATTTTGCCCGGAATAAATATCCCCCCTTCCTTTACATTTGATTGCCATTATTCACCCTGTAAGGAAGGCTTCATGCTTCTCATTTTCATCTGAGAAAACTTAGGCTCAGAGAAGATCAGTAACTTATCTAAAACACACACATACACACACAGACATATCTATGCCCATTTTTCTTAACCTAGTTTCTCTATTCAGGAGTTATCTCTACTGTCTCTGCTTCTGATTATAATATGTGTAAGCTGATCCAAGTGACACAATTACAGGGAAATTGTAAGCCCTTTGAGAGCAGAGACTACCTATTGATATCTACATTTTAAAATTTGATTTTAGCCAAACTGTTTATATGCAATGACTAACAGGTTAGTTTGACTTGCAATAAATATTCCAAATCCTAGACTAAGTAAATTTATTAATGTAATGATTTAACTTGATTTTTTCATTGGCGTGTTTCCCTGAAGTCATCATACAAAATTGAAAAAAAAAAAAAAAGTATAGTGTTTGATTCTAGATTGAAATTCAGGAATCCTCCAAGGGTACCTTGTTTGCTTTCCAAATGGATCAGATTGCTTAGTCTGACCAACAAGGTCCCTGACACTTGGAACTCTGTCTATCCCTCTAATTGACTTTGTCCCTGATGACTACCTTACCCAGAGGTACTCTTCATCGCAGCTATACTGTGTTTTGCTAGAGTTTCTCTGATATCCCATGCTACTGTTTCCTTTGTTCTCTTCATAAGGTACCATTTCCCACCCGCCAACTCCTGTTTTTCTGATGGACTTTTGTTTCACCTTACAAGATAATTGCTAATGTATTTATTTTGAGAATAAAAAGGGTAGGAAAGGTCACGGGACAATAGGTGTACACCAGACCTTTCCAGACGAACCTAGTGTATAATCTCCCTAGTCCAACATCATGGCTTAAGGTAGTCAATAGATCTGTCTTAATGTCCCTTTTGAGTTTTCTACTATTATTATATGAGGATTTATTTTTGTCTGAATTCCTCCCTAGATTTGCCCTAGAGAGCAAAGACTATTTACAGTTTATTCCTCTTTGTATCTCTTATGTTAAGGCCAGACCTTGGCACACATTCTAGCTGATTAGAAGATGTTTGTTGAATCACCAAGTGATTGAACAAATGACCATGTGCTCTGCCACAGTCCTGTCAGTTCTACTTTGGTTTGGTTATATGTTTGCCACGTTAAAGTTGTAGCCTGGGAAGTTCAGTTGTGAGATGTCTGCAGAACATGAAAAATTGGAATAATGAGGTTATTTCTAAAATTGCTATAATTTAAAATAAATAGTAGTTTATTCCATATATGAATATACACTGGAAACAAAGAATTTCTAGAATACTGAAGATTCATTGATAACATCATTGAAATTAAATAAATAATAGGATTATGATAGTTACTTTCTAATTTACTAGAAATTGACTGTGTGCATGGCACGTATACTGAGTATCACGGGATAGTTACAAAAAGAGGCGTTTAGTGAGCTTCTGTGGAAAATCTCTGTACCAATAAAATGGAGCATTTCCAGAAATCGATATTCCTCAAAGCTTGACAGTATTTATGCACGGTTACACTTTTTGTGTCATTCGTTTGAATCAATGGAAGGAGGCTATAACTGAAAATTATAGTTTTAGTGTATTATATCTTTAATAATAAGAGTTTTAAGAATCTATCATTAGAAATAATTATTCCTCAATTTGTAATTCTCAACATTTGTACAAATAAATGCTCTGTGTCTATCAGTTGATCTTGCCCATGAAGATTTAATAAAGCACACTAGTTTTTACAAATGTGATTTTAGAGATGGTCATTACTTTGTAAAATATTTTGTGTTAACACTTCCGTGAATATGTTCTGTGGGAATATACTGTCTCCACATTGCTTGCTCATGAAGACATGATTTTTCACATCATCCTATGAGTATTTTGAGAAAGAGACTGATCCGATATTCTATGAGCATTTGAACATTCTCTAGTATTTTTTTTTATCTTTAAAACAACCCTTGAAGTCTACGTGCTACACTGGTTATTTCCCTCTTGACTTTCCTTTACAGATAACCCTCTATCATAAACAAACTATCTATATTTGTTGTCTCCACATCATGTTGCCAGCCCTGCTTTAACACACTGCACATTGACTTCTAGCAGCAAAGGCTCATGGGAGGTACTCTCATCAAGGACACTGATGGTCCTCATGTTGCTAAATTTGATGGGTCCTCTACAGTCTTTATCCTAGTTCACCTTATTATGGACCACTGTCAACTCTATTCTGCTTAAAACACTCTGTTCCTTGCTTATATGACTCTTATCTCCTTTGTGAATTCCTCATCTGCCCTTCCATTAAGTATTGACATCATCCTTTATAGTTTTGATCTAGGACCTCTTTTCCTCTTACTTGACATTATGTGGATAATCTTGTCTTTGAACGCAATTACCATTCTTATGTTGATGACCCTTAAGCTATAATTCCAGCCCAAATCATTTTTCTGAGTAAGCTACGAGAATACACAAATGTCTATTAGATCTCTATTTAGATGTCCCTCAGGTGCTTCAAGCTTAAAATACTCACCTGAGCTCATCACCTCATCTGTAAATTCTGCTTCTCCTCCCTGGCTCCGTGATTTATTTAATATGACCGCCATCCACTTAGCTGAATAAAGCAGAAGCCTGGATACCATCTATACCTCCAATTAATCACTAAGTTTTGTTAAATACGTTCTTACATTTTCTCTCTAGAATGTCTTATTTTCCCCATCTTTACACCCAAAACCAAAAGTCAGATGACCCTGATCTCTTGCTTAGATTTCAAAACACCATCTCTTGCCTAGACTCTGGAATTTCAGTCTCGCTGCTCTCCAATCTATTTCTACACAAAAGCTAGAGTAATTTTTTAAAAAACAAAAATCTGAATGTGTTCATTTTCTGCCTAAAAGCCTTCAGTAATTCTTATTTGTTCTTCCAGGGATCGAGTAACAACTTTCAGACCTAGTTTTTTAGCTATTTCTTTAACCACAAAGGACTCTCTCAGTTGTCTACTCCCCCTAACACACTTCACCCTAACCTTTGCCATTCCTCCCTTTCCCCTTTCCTTCCCAGATGGACTTAAGTCCTTTCAGATTCTTAAATGTTTCTTCTTCCAGTCTCTTACATCTCTTTTCCTTGTAACTCTAAAAACTACTTAGCTTACACAAGGAAAAGGGTCTTTATAATTCCCGGAATCAGCGATCCTAACGTTTCCTGTTTTTTTTTCATTGGGACATGAATTCATTCACAGTGGCTCTGAACATCACCACCCCTGCCTATCTCTCCCATTCCTACTTTACCTGAGCTTATACATACTCTTGAAGACTTACATATTTTTTTTTCTACCAGGAAATCATTACTAGCCTTATTATCCCACCTTCTAAACCCATAAGTCTGATTAGATGTCTGTATATATTTAATATTATTATATGTATTTTTCCAACAGTCTAGTAGAGGAGAAGGTGTATTTCTTTCTGTTTTTTAGAAGCCTGTATTTCTGCTATTATAGCTGTTAAGGAACTCTCATGCAATTGCCTACTAGAATGTAAGTTACGGTAGGGTAAGAACTGGATCAGTCATATCACACGTCCACATATAGGACCTAGCACCATATCTAACACACAGCCAGTGCTCAATACATTTCTTTCCCAAATAACTAAAGAGTTTAAACAAACCAAAATCATTAAATGAGAAGTAACTGTTTTAGTAATTCTTGTGTCCTTACTAGAGTCTAAATTGAGTAATTTTTATATCAGTTTATACTCCCCTTTCCCAACCCCAATTCTTTCTTTTTTAAATTTTTTAAATCAAATATTCCTTAAAACTTCAGGATCAGTTGAGTAAAATGATGCTTTTGTCATCTTTTGCAAAATAATTGTATTTCAGAATTTTGGTTTAGATATTATAAATACACCTAAAATAATAGCTTTTGTCTTAAGATGAAGTGCTTCTTAAAGTCCCTAAGATGGATTGGACTATGGATATGAATATGGACAATGTCACATTAATCTGCGTACACAGTTCTAACACAGGGTCTGGCATATAAGAACAAGTCAGTAAATAGTTGTTGAATGGAATTGGAAATTTAAGTAGCAAATAAAGTATTTTGACCTACAAAGCAAGAAATCACATTTTTCTTTTTCTCACAGTTCCTTAGGAAGATAATTAATTTTTCAGTATTTAAGATGTTAAATATTTATTTTATATTTACAAGGCTTCTTTTTATGAAAATTAATTGGTGAAAATAGCGTACATATCTTCCTTTACCAGAACATTTACATTTTGGGAAGTAACACTGGCTTTTGTTAAAAAAGCTAAATATGTGTGAAATTTATGTTTGAGTTGATTTCAATTCATTAAATTTCCATTTTAAATCTTCTTTGAAATATTCTATTTTTGACAACATGAAACTGTATTAGATCTTAGTATGTTAGCAATGTTTTGCAGTTTTAGAGCCATAATTATTTTAATGACCACTTTCAGCATATACATTTTCTACAGGAAAAATAACCTCAAGAACATGAAAAGTGAAATCTATATTTTGGGTTTCAAAATGATACATTTTAGCTAAAATATCATAGTTTTAATTTCTCAGTGAAAAATATAGTGTAGTAACTTATGAAGAGACTCGGTGTTTAAAAATTGTGATTCTACGTGCAGAGACACACATAGGCTCAAAATAAAAGGATGGAGGAAGATCTACCAAGCAAATGGAAAACAAAAAAAGGCAGGGGTTGCAATCCTAGTCTCTGATAAAACAGACTTTAAACCAACAAAGATCAAAAGAGACAAAGAAGGCCATTACATAATGGTAAAGGGATTAATTCAACAAGAAGAGCTAACTATCCTAAATATATATGCACCCAATACAGGAGCACCCAGATTCATAAAGCAAATCCTGAGTGACCTACAAAGAGACTTAGACTCCCACACGTTAATAATGGGAGACTTTAACACCCCACTGTCAACATTAGACAGATCAACGAGACAGAAAGTCAACAAGGATACCCAGGAATTGAACTCAGCTCTGCACCAAGCGGACCTGATAGACATCTACAGAACTCTCCACCCCAAATCAACAGAATATACATTTTTTTCAGCACCACACCACACCTATTCCAAAATTGACCACATACTTGGAAGTAAAGCTCTCCTCAATAAATGTAAAATAACACAAATTATAACAAACTATCTCTCAGATCACAGTGCAATCAAGCTAGAACTCAGGATTAAGAATCTCACTCAAAACCGCTCAACTATGTGGAAACTGAACAACCTGCTCCTGAATGACTACTGGGTACATAACGAAATGAAGGCAGAAATAAAGATGTTCTTTGAAACCAACGAGAACCAAGACACAACATACCAGAATCTCTGGGATGCATTCAAAGCAGTGTGTAGAGGGAAATTTATAGCACTAAATGCCCACAAGAGAAAGCAGGAAAGATCCAAAATTGACACCCTAACATCACAATTAAAAGAACTAGAAAAGCAAGAGCAAACACATTCAAAAGCTAGCAGAAGGCAAGAAATAACTAAAATCAGAGCAGAAGTGAAGGAAATAGAGACACAAAAAACCCTTCAAAAAATCAATGAATCCAGGAGCTGGTTTTTTGAAAGGAATCAACAAAATTGATAGACCGCTAGCAAGATTAATAAAGAAAAAAAGAGTGAAGAATCAAATAGATGCAATAAAAAATGATAAAGGGGATATCACCACCGATCCCACAGAAATACAAACTACCATCAGAGAATATTACAAACAGCTCTACGCAAATAAACTAGAAAATCTAGAAGAAATGGATAAATTCCTCAACACATACACCCTCCCAAGACTAAACCAGGAAGAAGTTGAATCTCTGAATAGACCAATAACAGAAGCTGAAATTGTGGCAATAATCAATAGCTTACCAACCAAAAAAAGTCCAGGACCACATGGGTTCACAGCCAAATTCTCCCAGAGGTACAAGGACGAGCTGGTACCATTCCTTCTGAAACTATTCCAATCAATAGAAAAAGAGGGAATCCTCCCTAACTCATTTGATGAGGCCAGCATCATCCTGATACCAAAGCCTGGCAGAGACACAACAAAAAAAGAGAATTTTAGACCAATATCCTTGATGAACATTGATGCAAAAATCCTCAATAAAATACTGGCAAACAGAATCCAGCAGCACATCAAAAAGCTTATCCACCATGATCAAGTGGGCTTCATCCCTGGGATGCAAGGCTGGTTCAATATACGCAAATCAATAAATGTAATCCAGCATATAAACAGAACCAAAGACAAAAACCACATGATTATCTCAATAGATGCAGAAAAGGCCTTTGACAAAATTCAACAACCCTTCATGCTAAAAACTCTCAATAAATTAGGAATTGATGGGACGTATCTCAAAATAATAAGAGCTATTTATGACAAACCCACAGCCAATATCATACTGAATGGGCAAAAACTGGAAGCATTCCCTTTGAAAAGTGGCACAAGACAGGGATGCCCTCTCTCACCACTTCTATTCAACATAGTGTTGGAAGTTCTGGCCAGGGCAATTAGGCAGGAGAAGGAAATAAAGGGTATTCAATTAGGAAAAGAGGAAGTCAAATTGTCCCTGTTTGCAGATGACATGATAGTATATCTAGAAAACCCCATTGTCTCAGCCCAAAATCTCCTTAAGCTGATAAGCAACTTCAGCAAAGTCTCAGGATAGAAAATCAATGAACAAAAATCACAAGCATTCTTATACATCAATAACAGACAAACAGCCAAATCATGAGTGAACTCCCATTCACAATTGCTTCAAAGAGAATAAAATACCTAGGAATCCAACTTACAAGGGATGTGAAGGACCTCTTCAAGGAGAACTACAAACCACTGCTCAAGGAAATAAAAGAGGATACAAAGAAATGGAAGAACATTCCATGCTCATGGGTAGGAAGAATCAATATCATGAAAATGGCCATCCTTCCCAAGGTAATTTACAGATTCAATGCCATCCCCATCAAGCTACCAATGACTTTCTTCACAGAATTGGAAAAAACTACTTTAAAGTTCATATGGAACCAAAAAAGAGCCCGCATCGCCAAGTCAATCCTAAGCCAAAAGAACAAAGCTGGAGGCATCACGCTACCTGACTTCAAAGTATACTACAAGGCCACAGTAACCAAAACAGCATGGTACTGGTACCAAAACAGAGATATAGATCAATGGAACAGAACAGAGCCCTCAGAAATAATGCCACATATCTACAACTATCTGATATTTGACAAACCTGACAAAAACAAGAAATGGGGAAAGGATTCCCTATTTAATAAATGGTGCTGGGAAAACTGGCTAGCCATATGTAGAAAGCTGAAACTGGATCCCTTCCGTACACCTTATACAAAAATCAATTCAAGATGGATTAAAGACTTAAATGTTAGACCTAAAACCATAAAAACCCTAGAAGAAAACCTAGGCATTACCATTCAGGACATAGGCATGGGCAAGGACTTCATGTCTAAAACACCAAAAGCAATGGCAACAAAAGCCAAAATTGACAAATGGGATCTAATTAAACTAAAGAGCTTCTGCACAGCAAAGGAAACTACCATCAGAGTGAACAGGCAACCTACCAAATGGGAGAAAATTTTCACAACCTACTCATCTGACAAAGGGCTAATATCCAGAATCTACAATGAACTCCAACAAATTTACAAGAAAAAAACAAACAACCCCATCAAAAAGTGGGCGAAGGACATGAACAGACACTTCTCAAAAGAAGACATTTATGCAGCCAAAAAACACATGAAAAAATGCTCATCATCACTGGCCATCAGAGAAATGCAAATCAAAACCACAATGAGATACCATCTCACACCAGTTAGAATGGCAATCATTAAGAAGTCAGGAAACAACAGGTGCTGGATAGGATGTGGAGAAATAGGAACACTTTTACACTGTTGGTGGGACTGTAAACTAGTTCAACCCTTGTGGAAGTCAGTGTGGCGATTCCTCAGGGATCTAGAACTAGAAATTCCATTCGACCCAGCCATCCCATTACTGGGTATATACCCAAAGGACTATAAATCATGCTGCTATAAAGACACATGCACACGTATGTTTATTGCAGCATTATTCACAATAGCAAAGACTTGGAACCAACCCAAATGTCCAACAATGATAGCCTGGATTAAGAAAATGTGGCACATATACACCATGGAATACTATGCAGCCATAAAAAATGATGAGTTCACGTCCTTTGTAGGGACATGGATGAAATTGGAAATCATCATTCTCAGTAAACTATCGCAAGAACAAAAAACCAAACACCGCATATTCTCACTCATAGGTGGGAATTGAACAATGAGAACACATGGACACAGGAAGGGGAACATCACACTTCGGGGACTGTTGTGGGGTGGGGGGAGGGGGGAGTGAGAGCATTGGGAGATATACCTAATGCTAGATGACGAGTTAGTGGGTGCAGCGCACCAGCATGGCACATGTATACATATGTAAGTTACCTGCACATTGCGCACATGTACCATAAAACCTAAAGTATAATAATAATAATTATTATTATTATAATAAAAGAAAAAAAAAGACAACATGCTATTCCACATTGAAATAAAAAGAAACTGTGTGATGTTAAAAAAAATGGTGATTCTATAGTCAAATTTATGTTTATAGGACATAGGCTATTCAATTACACTTAAAATAATTCATTTCGAAAATGTGATCAATGTAACAAATTCTACCTATTCTTTTCTAAAGCTAAATTTGTTGTTTGAAGTGCTTCTTCTAAAATGCTAATGAACTATCAATTTAATTATTGAGCTTAGAGTTAGAAACTTAATTATAGTGCCAGAAATAAAGAAGCAAATGGATCCCAAAAGATTCACACAGTAGAAATGTATGCCAGGGAAATGCTTTTGAATGTGTTCAAGTCATGGCTTCTAACTTGTAACTTATAACTTTTGTTATGTCTAGCTTCGTTCCCTTAAGAAAAGGGAATAATAATGCCTTTGGAGAGCATCCCAGCTGTAAGAGCTATGCATTGGTGTCTAAAAAACCTTCTCACTCCTCATACCATCCTGGTCTGGGAATTTAAAAAATTGTCATCTTTTGATAATCTATATCACATAGTCTTCTGTATAGTCATATGAGGTTAGAACTGCCCCATAACTTTTGCAGGGCCTATAGTAAGTGTGCAAATGGTTGCCTGCATGCCATGTATTTAATATTTATAAGGTGTAAAGTCAACAGACTATTAAATATATCCTATCTGCTTTCCTTGACAATTATACCATCATAATGATATGGACATCTGGATTCAATTTAGAATTCTCTCTCTCTCATTTTCTTTTTCTTTTCTTTCTTTCTTTCTTCCTTTCTTTCTTTCCTTCCTTCCTTTCTTCCTTCCTTCCTTCTTTTTTTATTTTTTTTTAAACAGTGCAAGCAGTTTATTCCCCGGCAAGGAATTTGGAAACAACTCAAATAGCAAACCACTTGATACAATAAAATAAATTCCTTAGAGTTTTGTACTGCAACGAGGCAGCTTGGTAAGAGCTAACCCTAAGCCTGTTATTTAGGGTACATTGGCTTTTTTTAAGCTTTAAAAAAATTTTACTGTGTTAATGACACTTAACATGAGATCTATCATCTTAATAAATACTATATGTACAATACATTATCATTGACTCTAGGTAGACTGTTGGACACCAGATCTCTAGAGCTAATTCATCTTACTTAACTGAAATGTAATGTCTGTTGATTAGTAACTTCCTGTTTCTCCCTATCCCCAGCCCCTGGTAACCACCAGTCTAGTCTTTGATTTTATGAGTTTGACTATTTTAGATACCTTATTTCAAGTAAGTGGAATCATGCAGTATTTGTCTTTCTGTGTCTGCCTTGTTTCACTTAGCATAATCTTAAGGTCCATCCATATTGTTTCATATTGCAGAATTTCCTTTTATAAAGGCTGAATAGTATTCCATTGTGTATGTATGCCACATTTATCTATTCATCTGCCAATGGGCATTTAGGTTGTTTCTGCATCTTAGCTATTGTGAATCTGTTGCCTTTTTTCCCTACCTCCTTTACTCCATCCTGCACCGTGAGGAACTCTGTGCACATAGATCTGGTCACCCCATTTCCCACCCACATGTTCAAATTATTCCCACTCGCCTCATGGAAAGATTTACCCCTTAGCCATACCCAGTAACTGACTTTGAAACATTTGCCCGGGGAATTGAGGGATTCTGAATGCCAGATCATGGGAGTGGGGCTTCTAGTGAGCATGTTGGTTTGGTCCTACAGACTCCTAATCAGAGCTGTGCCTTTGAAAGCATGGGGCCCAAGGGCAAGGACCCTACTTGTTAAGGTCTAAATTTTTTTTCTAAAATAACCACATCGAGCTTTTATGTGTAGATGGCCTAAATTGGGCTAACCCAGAGGCAGTGACACTAAAGTAGTTTACATCTAAGCGCTTTCCATGTGCTTCTTTTCCCATTTCTTTTACTTCTTACAAAATAAAAAATCAGCATCTCAATTACCCTGATTTGATCATTGAGCATTCTAAAAAGTATCAAAATATCGCATGTAGCCCCCAAATACATACAACTGTTATATATCAATATAAATAAATATATACACATTATATTTAAAAATCAATACTTTAATTTTACATGTTTAACAAATCACTAGCGTATACATTCCAGATTGAACTTATGAGTGATGTGGAAAAGATTCAGTGACTAAATAACAATAAAGTACTCTAAAAATGAAAATGTGAAATGGAGACAGTGTAAATCTAAAATCATATCACTTATGAAGTATTGTTTAAAATAAACAATAAAATATATCTTCAATCAATTTATTTTTATTTTAGTTGTATAAAATCTTTCGGTCAGCATTAACCTAATTGGAACACTAAATAGGTACATCTAAAAAATGTAATCCCCCCAAAAATATGTGACTCATAAGAGATAATGCATTGAACACAGATAATATTGGAGTTAAAAACAGAACTCTGCCACATTTGCAACGAAATGTTTGTGTATCTGTTCTTCCTAGTAGAAAATAATAAAATAGCTCTGCATGAGCTTGAACTTGAAGTATTAGGTGTACAAAGACTTTTTAGTGAATGAATGCTAGCTGAAAAGTAAATTTTAAATATGAAAAATTAGGAAGACAAACATTTGAATTTGTGGGAGATGAGTAAAACTCCTATAAAAATGAATTGTATAGTGTTAAACAGATTGTGTATGAAATATTAATGGCATATTGTCCCGAGCTCCCCTTCTGCTGTTTCCATGTAGATGACTGAATTTCAAACAGAAATATGCCAGGAATGATTACGTGAATGAATATTACTACTTGAGATTGTTTAAAGAGTCTTCTTTTGCCTTCTTTTTGCTTTTGTTATTTCATTTAGTAGTTAGAAAATACTATCTACAAATATGTGAGAACTTCTTAATTTATTTTTGAGACATTAATTAATTCAACTAAACTATATTGACTGTGTGAGAGAGATTCCCTTGGTGAATATGTGGATTTTTGTGGTGGTGAGAACTCTCCTCTGGAGCCCAAATGGTATTGCTCTAAAAATAAAGCATATACCTCAGGCCCAGATGAACCAGTGCAATCTACAGTAACAGGTTCAAAGATGACCTCGTGACCTATTGGGGACTAATAAAAATCAAGGAGACCTACTGCAAAGGTTTCTGGGAAATTCTTTTTCTCTTGCGTTGAACTAAGTAATATACATATTTGATAGTTAGAGCTGCAACCATTGTAATACCATGACAGAAGATAACCTGAAATAAGGCTGGCATACACAAGAGGGAGACCTAAGAGTACTGAGAGATATGGAGTAGGACCCCTGATTGAACTTCACCTGCAGCCCCCTTCTGCAGTTTTCAATCACGTGAACCTGTAGAATCCCTTTGTTTACTGTTTTTGATTAATTTGAGTGCAGCTTTATGTTATGAGCAACTAATAGCATCCTCATTGTCACAACTGCCCTCTATATGGCAGGCACTTTGTGATACTAAAGAAAGCAGTATATAGAGTAGAGCCCAGTGAATAAGAGGGCAGATGTTGCAATTAAACTGCCTGTTTAAATTCTAGCTCTTCCGCTAGCTAACTTGTGACTATCTAAGTAATTTAACCTTGCTATAATCATACCTGTCTTGAAGACTTGTTGTAAGAATTAAAGCGCAACAGTGCTACTATAAAACAAGTATACAGTAAAGCTTAGCTACTTTTTTATTAGGCCATACGGTATCATTTCATTAAAATCTTATAGCCATGCTGTAAGGTATTATGATCCTCAATTTATAAATAAGACAGCTCAAGTTTTGGTCGAGTGACTTTACCAAGGTCATAGAGCTAGAAAATAATGATTCCAAGTTACAAGCCAAACCTCTTCAATGCCAAATTTACATCATCCCCCCTTACTTGAAATGTAAGATTCACATGGACAGAAATTTTTGACTTTTTGATCACTGCTATCTCCTTATCATCTAAAACAGTCTCTGGTCCATATTAGGTGTTCAATAAATATTTGTAGAGTACATAATTTCCTTCACAGACTCCACAATCTGGTGAAGGAGGCAGACATGTAAGATAATTATTTCAGGATTCCACAGTTTATGCTGTAAAAGAGCTAAATATAATGAATGGAGGAGGAATGAATAAGTTTGTCTGGGAGCAATGCTATGGCTATTGAAATAAGTCTTGCTCATGCTTTGATTGAAATGGTGGATATAGATCACACAACAAATAACAAGTAGATAACAGCTTGTTGGGAGAAAGCGAGGATCAGTGTTTGCCATAAACATTTCTCATAGCTAATGTCAGGTGTTTGATTTCTCAACATTTTATATCTTTGACTTTGATTTTCTCTCTGTTTTTATTTTTTAACTCCATTCTCAAGAAGTCTGCGCATATGAGTTTCAACATCTAGCACTTCATAACTCTGTCATCTCCTCTCAGGCTTAGAGCAAATTCTGAGACCTGGATTTATTGTTGAGTAATTTCTTCCTGGCATTTTATCTCTGAGACCAGGATCTGGTTGCTAACCATGTAGACATAGAAACGCATTTCTTCATTGAACCCCATGGGTTCAAACTAGTGGATAATGAGCACAATGTCAATGTGATTATTTGTAATGGGGGAAAGGTTACCTGAGAATATTACACGGCCATCCACATAGACTAACATTTTCCTCATGACTAAGTTTACTTAGCAAAACAAATTAAAAACAGAAGTTTGTTTGGCAGCACAGAACTGAAGGAAGACAACCAGATGGTTATGAGGAACATTTATCCAAACTATGCTAGAACTGAAAGAAATTAAATTCATTCAGTACAAGAATTGTCTGGAATAAGAGAATCCATTTTGTGTCAGCACTTCCCAAGTTCTTGTTAACGCTACCTTAAGTTCAATTCAAACCAGGCAACATTTATTGCGTGTTGTGCTGGGTCCTAGGAGGACCACGTTTTAAGAACTTACCGTAATCTTCTAGATCAAGTTTTATTTCAGTATTTCTACCTCATTTCTGATTCCTAGGTGTTCCTTATTTCCCAATTTATCCCCTGAAGAAATTGAGGCAATAAGGTATCTATCTTATGGCCTATGGTGTTCCTTATTTATGTTAGATTCTGTTTTGTGAAGTTTGACCTCTACCTAATTAAATTACGTTTTCAATTGTATCTTGGATTGATTTATTCAATAAGTATTCTTTAATATTTTTGCATGAGGTCAGTCAGGTTTCATCAGACATTAGGAATTAATTATACAAATCTCTAGATTGGTACTTGGAGCTTAAAGGAATAAGGAGGTGGAATGTTAAATGAGGAGGAAAGAACCAGCAGAGCTGGGATAAAATTCATCTCTATCATCTTCCCACCTGCTTGATCTCTGGCATATAATTTACTATCCATGAACCTCAGGTTTCTCTTCAGAAAAGCTGCAGGATTCTTGGGGGAAATAAGGCAATTCCTGGGCTTCAGTGTGTTCAAAACAGAGCATTAATTATTATTATTATTATTATAGACTTTAGATGATTTACATGATTTTAGCTTTTTGGCAAGACATATTTACTAGTACTAAGTAAAAGCACGTTGACTTCTAAAACGAAAATGTGTATGTGAGGATGAAGAAAAAGAAAGTGTTTTGTTTGATAATATAGCATTATAACACTGCACACAAAAAATGGTATATGCAGAGACTACCATCACTTGCTTATGATGCCGCATCGGGATCTCATTAATAAGACACTTCCTCAGACACTTCCTTGTGTTCAATAAATTTCAATTTCCTCCTTTCCTTCAGTTCAGTTCAAGAAGGACGGCAGCAACTTTGTTGTTGCCAAACCTGACAAATGTTTTTTAGTGCTGATTATACTCGAGCATTCTGTAGCAAATGCTGTGGGTGAAAATGCCTTCCTTCTTAAGGGAATTCAGCTTCTGTAGTACCAGAATCTCCTTGTTGAATGAACATGTACTGTCTAAGTCTTAGTAATCCCTCCTTTTTGAGCCCATTTTCTGGCATCTCTCCCTTTGATATTCCTCAAAAAGTTGGATTTTTCCTGGACTCTTCATATTACAGACTTTCCTTTGGTCATCCTCATCCATTCCATGATTCCAACTACATTTTCCCTCCATCCTGGCATCTTCTTTCTTCCAGACTTGTATATCCAACTGCTTCCGTTCATACACTTGACATATCTTTTGATTTCTATAAGATCAAAAACTCAGCTCATAAGCTTTCCCCTACCATAGAGTGGGGTTCTTCTTTTGCTTTTTTTTGTTTCAGACAGTGGCACCACCATTCTCGAGTAAGGCACGTTCATTTATCAGGTCCTACCAAATCTACAATCAACTCTCTTGAATTTATCCACTTGTTTTCATTTGAACAGCCATTTCTTTACTTGGGTAGCCTGCACCTTCTACTTGCATTGATGCAGCAGTCTCTTCACCACTGGTTCTCCCTCCCTCTCCTGCCTCCCTTCTTGCTCCTTCAATTTATTCTCTACTGTTCATAGTGACTTTTATTAATGCAAATATGACCTTATAACTCCCTTGCTTAAAGACCCACTCATGTTTGTCTTTGTATCCCTAACTTCCGGCCTAGGGCTTAACACATAGCAGGTGCTCAGTAAATCTGTGGTAGATGAATGAACAAGTTGTATAAATACTGAATGGTCTGATGTGCTCTTTGTTGTGTCAAGAAGGACATTTTGCAGTCAGGATAGCTACATCAGTCCTTTAGTAGGCATTTGATAGCACTCGCATTATTCCTCAAGAGAAGATGGATGTATCGATTCTGTATTTCAAATGACATAACTTTTGTGAAATAAGAGGCTGCCACAGTAATCTGAGGGATCTCTCAAGTTCTAGGGACTCCACAGTGCTTTGTGTAAGGTAACAGGCTAAAGGGTTCAGTCTTAAACTTTCTTAAGACTGTAGTTCAGGGTTCCTATGGTGGGGCTATAACGCTCTTTCATTTCATGCTGATAATGAGAACTACAAACCAAGGGGCATTAGGAAACAATCCAGGTTTGATGCAGGGAAAAATAAAAACAACTGATAACGATCTCTAGTGTCCCCAACTTCAAGAATTCCTTTCTTCTTTACACCAAGCTTTCTTTCTCTGCCAGCACTTATTTTGTCTTCTGCATGTTTAAGGGAGAAAAATGAGTTAACAGAAGGGGAGGTACAGCATTTCTATTTACTTTGATGCTAGAGAACAGGATGAAAAGTATGAAAAATATGAAAGTCTCTCTCTCTCTCTCTCCCAATCCTTCCCCCCGCTTCTCTGTCTCTCTCTCTCTCTGTGTGTGTGTGTGTGTGCGTGTGTGTGTTTGCGTGTGTGTGTCATAATACTCAACTTAACCTTTCTTTTCTTTCAAGCATATGTTGTGGCAGAGACAAGTGTCCATCAAAATTCGTGGTCCCTCTTTCATAGTATAGAGTTCTTGCTAGGATCCAGCTGCAAGCCAGCAACTACATTTCCCAGCTCCGCTGGCATCTAGTTAGAGCCATGTGACTAGTTGTGACCAATTGAATGTGAGTGGGAGTTATGCTGCAGGCATACCTTTTCCATCTTCTTTACTTCCCATTTGCTAAACTTATGGAAAAGACTCCAAAGACCTAGGAGATGAAAAAGCCTCAAATGGAAGGACTCAGAGCCCCTGAATTATTGGGTAGAGGAAAGCTGTTTGCAGATGGCAATGCCCATTTTGTAGTATTCTTTCTTTTCTTAAGCCACTAAAATTGTGGGATATCTTTGTTATAGCTACTGGCATTAACCTCTTACACATACATACAGCTATGTGCTACAAAGAGGAATAGATACATTTTTTAATAGTTGAAAGAGGAGAAAGAAACATATTTAGGAGGAAAACAATTTAGTCTCTACAATTGAAAAGTGTTTTATGAATAATATTTTATGTTTTGGCAGAATATTAAATCTCAGGCAGCTGAATTACATTAATTTTCAATTCTCTATATATGTTTTTGTCTTCAAGGTTTAGTAACACTGATATATAACAGTTTATTTCTTTCAATTTCCAAATTTAAACTTCTAAGTTTGCCTTCTAGGCAGAAATTAAGTCCCATTGTGGAATGAGATTGGATCAACACTTCACAAAGATCATTTTAGTTCTTTGTAATCTTAAATGAAATAAGCTAATAAAGCATTAAATTAGCATGTTGTAAAACTTCCTGAAGTTTTAATATGCTTCTAAGTGGCAGCTCTTTGCTTATTATCTCTAAAGCTAAAGTCAAAATAAATGTCTCAGTTGATGAAATGGAGATGAGGCAACATTTTATCAAATTTGACAAAATATTTTATATCTGAATTATAAAGTACAGATTATCTAGTAATCATCATATAAATGTATTTAACCAGACATGCATTTTTCTCTAATCAGTAGCCCTGGAGTCTTTGGACCACAAATGTGCCTTATCTCAAATGCTTTAACTGTGACATTTTGCTTTAGACTAGCTCGACTACTTCTACCGAAATTATATACATCATTCACATTCATCCAGATGAAAAAAATACATGTAGAAATGATTATAATAACTAACATTTGTTTAGGATTTCAGAGTTTACAAAGGGCTTTTATATTCACTTTCTCACTTGATCCTCATGTAAACAGGTTTGGTGGACAACTGTCATTGTCCCTGTTACCTGGAGCCCCTGGGTCTTAGGGAGTCTTCTTGACTTCTCAAGGTCATGAAGGTGCTAACTCTGACCGTGTTTTTTTCCCTACTGTGCCACACTTCTCAGGTAAAAATCATATTGCAGACACTTTAAGAGAAGTACTTAAGAAAATAAATTCCTCCAGAGAATTAAATTTAAATTTTTTCATTAACTGCAGTGCATAAAGAAAGGAAAAGTGTTCCCAAACCCATGTAGTATTTTGCTATTGCTTATAGTAATATTCCGAACACCTAATATTGTCAGCATAATTTTCCATGTAACAAAATGTCCTAAATCAGCACTGTCCAATATAACTTTGTGTGATGATAAAAATGTTCTGTGTCTGTCTGTGCTGTCCAATACAATAGCCACTAGATATACATGACTACTGAGCAATGGTAATATGGCCAGGGACACTAGGGAACTAAATTTTTATTTAATATTAATTAACATTTAAATTTCAAAAGCCGCATGTGGCTAGTGGTTGTCATCAAATAGTGCAGTTATAGAAAATTAGAATTTACCTCTTTAAATACTAAACCTATTTTTAATAGTAGGATTTTTAAATTAAAATATTTCCAAGTGCTTTTAAGTGATATTAAGTCAAATGCAAGATTTCTGTTTTAATAGTTCTCAACCCAGAGACAATTTTCATGCATCCTTATACATGTTCTTTGTTGCCTTATTTTAGTTATATTTTAACATTAAATGGTTCTGTTCTACTTGACATTGCCTTGCTTCAGAGAACACCAAGTATAGTGGAAAGAAACACACACATGAGGACTTGAGGCTACCAACCAGGTTCAACTAAATGCACTCTGATTTAATTGTAGTATTGGGATCCCCTGTTACATTTATTGAAGAAGAAAAAGAAACTTTGCAACCAAAAAGATATTTGAAAGCAACTGCTCTTCTTGGACACATGATCCCTCATAAAGTGGAGCTTCCAACTTTTCAGAGACTCAATTTCTGTTCATTTTCATTTCGGCAATAGTAATAATGATGATGGAGATGATGATGATAATAATGATGATGCCTAAGTGTTGTAGTAATGCTTTTTCTGAGCCAGACATTAGTCAAATTACTTTCTCTACATTAATTCAGGCAATCATCACAACAATCCCACAGGACAGGTTTTATTATTATACTTATTTAGCTAGCAAATTATATAACTAGGTTAAGTTACTTGCCCAAGGTCATACAGCCAAGACAGTGGCTCTAGTGTCCCTGCTTCTGACCATATGCTTCGCTGCCTATCCTAGAGCCTTTCTCTTCTAAAATAGTAAAATAATATATTCTTTGTTTGTTTCATACATTTTTTTTTTTTTTGAGAGGGAGTTTCGCTCTTTCGCCCAGGCTGGAGTGAATTGTCTCAATCTCAGCTCACTGCAACCTCTGCCCCCACCAGGTTCAAGTGATTCCCCTGCCTCAGCCTCCCAAATACCTGGGATAATAGGTGCCCACCATCATGCCTGGCTAATTTTTGTATTTTCAGTAGAGACAGGGTTTCACCGTGTTGACCAGGCTGGTCTCGAATTCCTGAGCTCATGCAATCTGCCCACCTCGGCCTCCAAAAGTGCTGGGATTCCATGCATGAGCCACCACACCCGGCCCATACATTAATATTTTAAGCAAAGTACACATGTATGATCGTCATTCTTTTAAAAATTTCATTTAACTGTTTCCAAAGAATGTTAGTATGAGGTTTTCTTTTTTTCTTTTTATAATTTCAACTTTTATTTTAGATTCAGGGGGTACATGTTCAGGTTTGTTCCCTGGATATATTGCATGATGGTGAGGTTTGGTATATGAATGATCCCACCACCCAGGTAGCGAGCATAGCACTGGTTTTTCAACCCTTGCCTTTTCCCTCCCTCCCTCCTTCCTCTGTAGTCCCCAGTGTCTATTGTTCCTGTCTTTATGTCCATGTGCGCTCAATGTTTAGCTCCCACTTTTAAGTGAGAACATGCAGTATTTGTTTTCTGTTCCTGCGTTAATGTGCTTAGGATAGTGGCCTCCAATTGCATCCATGTTGTTGCACAGGCCATGATTTTGTTAGTTTTTATGGCTGTGTAGTATTCCATGGTGTATATATGCCACATGCTTTATCCTGTCCACCATTAATGGGCACCTAGGTTGATTGCATGTCTTTGCTATTGTGAATAGTGCTGTGATATTATATGTACTTTTTGGTATATTCAAACCGAAATACTATTTTCCTCTTGACATATTTATGTCAATTTAACATATTTATGTCCCTTTTCCTTTTAGGAGCACCATTCTCTTCCTTTAATATTATAAATAAAATATTTTTTGCTTTTCTGTTCTTATAAGTGCAGTTTTATTGACAGAGTGAGATATACACATGTCGATATTGTGACTAGCTACATGTCTTCTATTATTTAGAGGTCTCACTCAAATGTAGATTATCAAATTCTGTTAATGAAGAGGGTAGAAGAGCAGAACTAATGCTGGTTTCCTTCTCTAGCATTATTTGATGATAAACTAAGACGATAATACCTCCCAGGTCTTAGATACCTGCGGTAGGACAGGCACCCTACATTTAATGCTCCTAGGAATCCTTCAAAGTAATGGCATAATTATTGTACAGTAATTGAGAAAACTGATGTTCATAAGTTAGAAATTTTTCCAAAGTTGCAAAGAAAGTGAATGGAAGAATTATACCAAGTTCTGGCCAGGCACGGTAGCTCATGCCTCTAATCTCAGCACTTTGGGAGGCCGAGGCGGGCGGATCACAAGGTCAAGAGATTGAGACCATCCTGGCCAACATGGTGAGACCCCGTCTTTACTAAAAATAGTAAAATTAGCTGGGCATGGTGGCGCGCACCTGTAATCTCGGCTACTTGGGAGGCTGAGGTAGGAGAATCACTTGAACCCAGGAGGCGGAGTTTGCAGTGAGTCAAGGTCGCGCCATTGCACTCCAGCCCGGGCGACAAAAGCAAAATTCGGTCTCAAAAGAAAAAAAAAAAAAGAAGAATTATACCAAGTTCTTTTTGATTCCAAGCCCAAACAAATCCTTTTTTGCAATATATGACATTGTTTCCCTGTTTGCATTCCCCGTTCTGTGTATCACCCATCCTGTGGCCTGATCAAAATTCATTTTCAGATTCTGAATTTATTTTCCATTGAATCTATATAAACTATAAAGACAGAAGATACATGTATGTGTGTATACCCACGTTTATCTTCCAGTGTCAACTGATAAAAATAGATTTCAAAGCCTTAATAACCTTTAATTCCCCTTTTCTCTGAAAAATTCTATAGAACTTGTACATGACATTCTGACTCTAGCAGATTTTAGAAAACACAGAGGCTATTAGATATTCATACCTTATTATTCAGATGAAGTATTCAATACTAAATTATATAATTTATCTGCTTTGCAAATTGTATGGTCAGATTGAGTTCCACAAAGGAGAGATAATTTTTAATATAGGCATTCTGTAGCTTCCCTAATTATTGAATTAGTTTAGAGCAAAATCCTTAAATTGTATAGTTTCTATGCTCCAATTTCGTATACTTGTCCACGTAGGCTATATTAAGATTTCATTGAATTTTGGTTTCTTTCTCAGTGATATTTCAATATATCAACTCACCACTCAGATTTGCCTTTGGGAAAATCCAGGCTCCTTTTCTGGATTTTTAGAGCATATTATAAAAAAGTGATTCTGTATATGTGTTGAAATTAACCACATCTCATTGCTTTTGAATCATTGAGGTAATGTATACCTACTACTTTAAAAAAAAATGACTTACGTAGAAGGTGTCCATAGTTTTATAAGTTCCATTGAACTGGTTTATATTGTATTTAGAAAGAAAAACTACTTCTTTTATCCTTAAGGGTGAAAACCTGGATTTTATTGTACAATTAGCACATATTTATTTTTTATTATGAAATGTAACAAAATATAAACATGTATAGGGAGTGTTTAAAGCGGTGTTGTCCAATGGAAATATAATGTGAGTCAAATACGTAGTTTTCAATTTTCTATTAGCCATATTAGAAAAAGAAACAGAGAAATTAATGTAATAGGAAACTTTATTTAGCCTAGTATATCCATATCACAATTATTTAAATATGTAATAATATAAAAATTACTAATTAACCTTTTTCTTTAGTAAGTCTCTGAAATCTAGTGTATATTTTACATTTATAGTACATTGCAATTTACATTAGTCACATATGAATTGTTCAATAGCCACAGGTGGCTAATGGCTACCATATTGGACAGCACAGGTTTAAAGAATAATATGAACATCTGTGTTGCAACATTCTGAGTTTCAAATAAGAAGAACACCATCAGTATTTTCGAAGAAGCTCCCTATGTTACCCCTTGCTAATCACCTTCCTTTCCCCCAGAGCCAAAAGTAACCATTATCTTGAATTTCTAGTAAATAATGCTCATTTTTATTGTGGCATTATTCACAATAGCAAAGACTTGGAACCAACCCAAATGTCCAACAATGATAGACTGGATTAAGAAAATGTGGCACATATACACCATGGAATACTATGCAGCCATAAAAAATGATGAGTTCATGTCCTTTGTAGGGACATGGATGAAATTGGAAATCATCATTCTCAGTAAACTATCGCAAGAACAAAAAACCGAAAACCGCATATTCTCACTCATAGGTGGGAATTGAACAATGAGAGCACATGGACACAGGAAGGGGAACATCACACTCTGGGGACTGTTGTGGGGTGGGGGGAGGGGGGAGGGATAGCATTGGGAGATCTACTTAATGCTAGATGACGAGTTAGTGGGTGCAGCACACCAGCATGGCACATGTATACATATGTAACTAACCTGCACATTGCGCACATGTACCCTAAAACCTAAAGTATAATAATAATAAATTAATTTTAAAAAATAAAAATAATAATGCTCATTTTTAAAAAAACATATGGTCAACACCTGTATTTGTATCTTTAAACAGTAGCTAGTTTTAGTTTGCCTAGATTTGAACTTTATATTAAGGGAACCACCACATCTGTAATCTTCTCTGTGAATTATTTTCTCTCAATACTATGTTTTACATATTTATGTTGATCAATGTGCAACTCATTGTATGTATATAACACAGTGTATATATTTTACATACCTATGGACATTTGGGTTGTTTTTATGTTTTTGTTCATCACAAACCACAACACACATGTATTCTTGTATACGTTTTATAGTGCATGTTTAAAAAATTCTCAGCAGTATTCGCTAGTAGTATTGTCAGGTCATAGGGTATGTACACATAAATAGAAATGATTGATTAGCTGCAATTTGTAGTGCACACATATTTGCTATGTAAGTGATCCATGTTTTAGACTTTGAATTTAAAAAATATTTTATTGGAACCAATCTAAATGAGCTAAGGGTTTGTATTGTTTACATAAGCAAAGATTACACTTACTGGGTTAATTCGGTTGATTAACTTTGGATATATAAACTATATAGCTAGTTGTTAAATAGATATAATTATTAATTAGCATTAATTTTGTTTGTATATAAAAATTTCAAAATATCCATGACTTAAGCAAGGTAAACACCCAGTGGGTGGCTTAAGCAACAGAAATGTATTTCTTACAGTTCTGGAAGTTGAACGTCTGAGATTAAGGTGATGACAGGGTTGGTTTCTGGTGAGTCCTCCCCCGTTGGCTTGCAGATAGCCGCCTTCTCCTTCAAGACCTTTCCTCTGTGTATGTGCATCCCTTGTAGCTGTTCTTCCTTTTATGAGGACGTTAGACATATTGGTTTAAGGTCCTACCGGTATGAACTCATTTAACCTTAATTACCCCTTTAAAGGCCCTACCTCCGCTTGCGGGGCTTAAAAGTTCAACATAAGAATGAGGTTGAGAAGACACACTTCAGTCCATAACAGTTTCTATATTCTGAAGATGGTCTTTAATTAACTAAACAGTTAATGTTACTTTACTGGGAATGTCTTTTGGATGGCGTAATAAGCTGATGATATGAGAAGGGTAGGTGAATTTCTCGTAATTGTGAAATTGGTCGGGCCCAGCATGATTTTCAATCAAATACGCTTTGGGGACAAGTAGGTTGAATCACTATGAGAGGTTTAAAAGAAAGCAAGTTGTAACTGCAACTTTTAATTAAAAGAAAGAGGCTTTGTTGATGTGCCAGCAAGACTGATAACTGGCTTTTACGTAGATAGTAAGGCAGCAGATTCAATCCACTGATCGTGATCTACTAGTAAATTTCAAAGCCTTATCCATTAGAACCACAAACCCTTTCCTTGCCCACCTTTGAGGTGGATCCATAGGTAAAATGAACATTTGCAAAAAAGCCACTATATTTCAGAACTTGTGCTAGGGCTTTAATATCTATAATTTCCCCAAATCCTCACAGTTTAAGAATTAATTCAACTTAGCGCCATGAATAGGGTGAAAATTCTGAGATTTAACAAACTAAAATAAGTTATCTGAAGACAGACAAATAGAAAGAGTTGACATATTCTATTTGAATGTAAAATTTTCAAAAAGTAGAATGACAGTGTCAGGAATTACAGTCTCAGTGTTGAACACAAGACTTAGGAACAAATTTGCTGCATGTAATTTCATTGAGATGGGACAAATTACAGTGTACATAAAGAAATTTTAGAACAAATAAGATAATTATTTTACAAGCTTTGAAACGTGTGTAAGAAAGATACGAATAAAAGTATAATCACATTTGACTAAAACATGAATACCTTAAAACTGAAAAGCACTGAGATTATCATTATATAATTTTGAATATTTTAAACCACAATGCTTTGGGAGTGCACTGTAATATTTTAGAGTTGGAATTTTAACTTATTGGCTTAAAAAGTAATGTAATTTGTTTTAAATTCAAAGATTATCTTGTAAATTCAATTTGATCTATTGAAAAAATTATAAAATTAGGCAAGCAGCCAAAGAAGAACAATTATATAGCTCAAGATAATTAAATTTTCATGTTTGGCTTTAGAAATATATTCGTTGTGACATAGTACCCGGTAATCTAGTGAGCCCAGACAAGTAGTTTTCTCTTTTTGTCAAAGGGAACAATTTGAAGTGTGTTCAAGTTGCTTAAATAAAATTTTGAATGTGCTTTCTCATCACAAGAGAACAATATGATTTTTGAAATGATTTTTACTTTATAAAAGAAAAAAAAGCCCTCACAGAGAAAAAAGAAAAAAAGATGATGTCTTTGAAAAACAAAGTTAATACAGCTTTACAAATATTTTACCTAAATTAGGGTTAATATTTTTCAAGGTGAAACATTAGATGCTGGATCTTGCAAAAACAGGCAATCCTCCTTTAGATGAAATGGACACTCTAAGGGTTAATTCATTCATTGAGACCTATTGTGAAGTGAGCACTACGGGGACTGAAAAAGTTAAATGCAACTCACAAAAGTTGCTAGAAGAGTCATGATATTAAAATAAAATAAGTACACAATGTATGCTGAAAATATGCTTAGAGCCATGCTAGGTGCGGTTGAGAGGTTCAATACAGGTCCAAGGTAATAGCTGCTTCTCCTGTAGAGCATGTCTTCTCATTGGAGGGATAAGACCTGTGTCTATGAAATAGGTATAATTACATAGCTCTGGGACTATATATGCCGAAATAAATGAGACAGTAAGTGTTACTGTACTTTAAAGAATGAAGAAATCATGATGAGAAGTAACAGTTAATGAATGTTTTCTAGAAAGAGTAGGATCTGAATTGGCCTTGGATTGTAAGTAGAGTTTATAGATTGAGTAGTGGTATGTCAGAGTCACTCTGGGTGCTTAAACATACAAATCCCCAAGTCTCACCCAAATGTGTCTTCAGATGAAAGGAAAAAACAAATGACTTGAGCTCCCCCACAAAGAACGTGGGTGGTATATTGAGCAGCCAAGCAGTGACCAGAGTGGCAGGCCCATGTTGAGGGACAAAAGAGGACAATTAGAATATGATTAATACAGATTTACAGTGGGATGAGTTGTTAGCCTGAGGAGCTTGAATGTGAACCTCTGTGCAAAAAGGCGCCATTAAATGCTTTTGAAAAAGGTAGGGTGGGAAAAAAATGACATGCTTAAGACAATTAGATCTAACAGTATTAAGCATGCTGACTTATTAAGTTATGCACCTTGAGAGGGTGGAATGAGGGAAAAGGGTCTTTATCTGGAGTAAGACAGGAAGAAGCTAAGCTGTAATTCTTACTGGACTGTAAATTATGTGCAGATATATTATCTGTCATGTTCGTGATGTTCGTGGGCGTGTTCTCAGTACATAGCACATGAAACAGGTACTCAATAAATAAATTGTCGAATGGATGCATGGAGCGGTTTCCATGTAAAACCTAATACTGCATAGTATTAGAAGGGGGAATAAAGCATGGCATTATGCTAGCAGAAGTGTCATTTGGTATTGAGGATGAAACATTTTCAACATTTTGCAAAGCCATCCACTCAAACATTCTGTCACTTTCCAATAATTTTGAAGGATGTTCTTTCTACTTCTACCTTATTACACAATGAACTGAGTAAGATAAAGAAGTCATGTGCAACAAAACAGAGGGAGATTTTCTGAAAGACACTACCCCAGGAAGTTGTTGTACTCTTGCTTCATCTTGTCATCTTGGATATACTTCTGGCGCTACCTCCAGGCCAGTTCTTCGTTACATATCTCATTCACTTCCCACATTTACACCTTCATCACCATCTATGACACTCCTTCATAATGTTCGCCAAAAGTATGAAGCAGCATTTTAGTACTGACACAAATATTCTGTTTAAGGAATTGGATCCATGTATGTAACACATTTATCGAAAAGCCTCATTTAATACAAGAATTGAAATTAAAATGCTGACACACTCAGTGTTAGGCCTCACCTATCTGGGAAACTGTAGTATCTGAGAGATGCAGATAGCCAAAATTGTGCAGTGGTGGGCAATTAATGTGAAAATGCAGGCTCTTTAAAAAATGTTACAGTGTTTTAAATGCATGAGGATGTACCCTCTACATTTTATTTTTTTTTTGGCACAGCATGTGGGTATGCTTCATTAAAGAGGTGAAAGGCACGGAATTAGGGATGCTAGCTAGACTCACTGAGTTAATCATTTTGCTGCAGTTAACACATTTTAGCAGAGTGTAGGTTTTAAGGGTGAGAAGGAAATCAATGATGTTTCAATACAGGGTTCTTTTCCCATCCCCCTTATTTCCACTTAGATCTGTCTCTCAAGTCTTAATTTGCCTCTAAACTTTTTTCCCAGCTTACATTCTTTTCTGAAAAATGCAATGACAATGACAATGTTTGTTGACCTGAAATACATTATAAAACATTCATAATACTTTGAGCAGAGCTTCCAAATTCCCGTTTGCCTCTTTTATCTCCCTTACCTTCGCCCCTTTTTGAAGGCAATGTGATATTTAATCCATTTTTATTTATGCTTCAAAATTATTTAAAAACTGGTAATTGTATTTTTCCCTTTACTTATCAGTTGCTAGTTGACAATGAGTGTTTGCCCAAACAATAACCAATCAAAAGGTAGAAAGGAGATTCCAGACATATCTGAGAAGACATTCTTTGGAAAAAGCAGGTAAATGGAATGGGAATTCAAACAAAGCCGTTTCCAAAAGAAATGCTAAATGGTCTCTAAATGCAGGAGTATTGCTCCCCAAGCATTTTATGGGAGCATAAAAAGCTCCCAGCACATTTTATGACAATACTTCTACTCAACGACTTCTTGTGTTGACATAGTTGTTGCACTCCACGTTAATATTTACAGCTACTTATCCCAAATATTTACTTAACTGAAGCCCTGATGTTTTTAAAAACTTTTCATCTGTGTTTAACAGCCCATTTTACAGAAACTTGTTTGTTTCATCAGGCAGATATTTACTGAGAACTTGCATGTGCCATATATTCTAAAAATGCTGATGATAAAACTGTGAACACAATAGATTCTCATGGTGCTTATGGTCAGGGCTAGCATACACACTTGTGAAATGATCACTGATGATCAAAGGCATAAACACTACATTTGGAAGAAATACCGAGGGATCCAGAAGTATCTTGGAAACACTAGCCAGTATAGCAGATGCTGGGACTGGTGCTTCAAAGAACTTCTTGTGGAAGATGTTATGTATGTACCTTCTCTGTGCCAGGCACTGCTAGGAAGTGCTGGAGAGAAAAAGATGTGCTAGATACCGCCTCTGTCCTAGGTGCTTGTGCTTTGTGGGGAGGTGAGTAGGATAATCCCAGTTCTCATGCAGTGTAATGAGTACCATGATGGAAATGCACTCCAAGAACTAGGCAGCATGACCAGAGATAGGACATTTGAGAAAGACTTCACTCAGGTGGTACTATCTTAGTCTGGGTGCTAAAATAGATGTGATAGCTGAGTAAGGGTGACCCAGAAGCAGGAGGGAAAGAGAGGGGCTTTCAGAACAACAAGTGCGAGGACATTAAGGTGAAATCGAATATGGTAGTATTCCCAGATCCTTGTGATTGTTCTCCATTAGGCTAAAACAAAGGTGTTTTCTCTTGTTTAAAATTTCATGACTGCAGATTGCAAAACAGAAGGTCATTTAATAGACCTCTAAACTGAAGGAATTCATGAATTAAATCACAACACATCTTCAATGGCCAGAGAAACCATTGCCTCCTTATGTCGACATTACTAACAGCACCAGCACCTGCTGCTCAGGCCAGCTGGAGGGTTGGGTGTTGCTGCCTAGGTAATGCTCACCAACTGATGTCCTGCCATGAGTAGTTTTGCCAAGTTCCACAAACAAACTCTTAGTGTTCTATCAGCATCTAATGAGAATTGCAGTCATTAATTAAATAAAAGAACTATTAGATAAGGAGCAGAATGAACAACACACAGTCCATCAACTTGGTGAATGGTATCAGATGGTTTCTGGGTGCTGGGCAGCTGTGCATCCAAGTAGAGAGGGAGAATATATATGTCCTTTGCCTTATGTACTTGTTTCTCTAATCCAAGGGCAAAGCAATCCAAGGAAGCTGCTATAATAAGGTGTTTAGTGGTGAAAATGTCTTGAAAGCCAATAGATTATTCAAGTGATGTTTTTAAAAATGCAGATGGAGAGTAAATACTTTGTATCTAGAGTAGTAGTTCTCAAAGGGAGGTCCCGGGATCAGCAGCATTAGCATCACTTGGGAACTTAGACCTGCATGGGCCCCGTTCCAGATCTCACTTGAAAACTCTAGGGGTGTAGCCCGGCAGTCTTTGTTGTGACCAGCTCTGCAGGGGGTTCTGACACTCCAAATGTTCAAGTTTCAGAACACTGAAATAGAGCACTGCTACTCACAGGCCATCATGCTCAGCATCACCTGAAAGCTTGTTAGAACGAGAAATTCTTGGCCCCACCCCAAGCCTACTAAATCAGAGTTTTTGGGAGTAGGGCCAAGAAAACTGTGGTTTAGCAAGGTCTCCAAGTGATTCTTATTCATGTCAAAATTTGAAAAGCATCGATCGAACTGTTGGTTCTCAGCTTTGAGTGCATATCTGAATCACCTGGGGAGACAGTCGAGCTTTTCCGGGCCCAGATCACATCTAGACCAATTGAATCAGAATCTGTGGAGGCAGGACCCAGACATCAGTATTTTAAAATATTCCTTGAGCGATCCCAGAGTGTAGCTAAGGTTGAGAAACACTGTTCCAGAATTAAAGGATTAATGTGTTTGAGAGTATGTTAATATCTTAGGCAAATCACAAGAGTGTTAAGAACTACCACCTTCACCAAAGGAGGATGTGCCTCAGATATTCTGGTGCTGCTTTGATTTTACCTTCAGTAGTCTTACCTATTTTGAGTATGCTTAGTAGTACTAATATGAGGCTTATTACTAATATGTTAAAATTTGTCTTTTAATTAAGTGGGTCTAAACGTTTTAATCTTTAATCTCTGACCCAACTAGAACTTTTCCAAACATTTTCATAATAGTCTCCACCTTGCCTTCTGACCTTCACTTATGTTCTTCCAGGATTCTTCGTGTGTTACTAGTAATAGTAATGGCAAGTGTTCATTGAACACTTACTACGTGAAGATTCTAACTGGCTTTTAATAATCACATCAACTCTGGGAGGTAGAAGGTAGGGATCCTCCTTGCTTATCAGGTGAGAAAACTGTACTATAGAGAAGTTAGCCACTTTTCCCAGGTCATAATATGCGACAGCTAAAGGGAGCATAGTTGTTGGAATAAAATAAATCTACTATAGTTGTACCAAAGGCTCATATTTCTCTCACATACTTGATTTGGTCGAGGCCCAAGGGGTCAATTTCTAATGCTTGGATTCCTGGATATGTAGAGTTGTATTAAAAATGCTAAAAACCTATTATTTATCATACGATCATACATATCACCTAAAGTATTACGGAAATGAATGTGTATTATTAAGGGAAAAAGGCCTGTGTGAAGAACAATTGAAACTTTATTTTAATTGAAATTAAATAACATGCATCATTCACTAAAAGTGCACGTTATGACCCCATGAATTACTTCAGGTGGATTTGATTCATGTTACATACACTAACAAATATAGAAGAGTGATATAATGCTTCTTAATTAACTACTAATGGAAGTTTACTATTTAACTGCTTCTCATATAAGAATGTAAATGTTTTCTGCAATATCAGAACTTTTCATTAGGAAGCACTTTTAAAAATAGCAAAACTGCTATGCACTATGATTTCCATATAGATTAAATTGAACTTGTAAATGATTTTATAAATTATAGAAACCAAGGGGATATTAAAATTAGATATTTGTCTAAATAAATCATGTATGATTGAACAAATACTCATTGAGAAATAAATGTATTCCTTTTCTTTCAATTATCTAGGATTCCTTGTTTATCTCTTCAGAAGCAAAATGTCTTCTGTCCGTTTTATTTCCAGTTACACATTCTTCAGATTACGTAAATATGTTAACTTCCAACCCCTCTTATTTCTGTTTATCTCACCACTCTTCTAATTTAGACGTGATCAATATCTTATCTTTTTGCATTTCATAGGCATCAGGATCCAGAATAATTGAGTGAGCTCAAGACAACAATAGCAAGAATGATGTTTTCAGAAAACTCAGCAATCATCCGTTTAATAAATATTCATTGCCTACCAACTATAAGCAAAGTACTGGCTAGGCCATGTGGGGTATACAAAAATGTATTAAATATGGCTCATTCTCCCTAAGAACTTACACCTATTAGACAAAGTACATGCATAAAAATTATAATGTAGAATAGAAAATAAATACAAGCCCTAGAATACACAGTTGAAGTACAATTTACATTTATTATAAAAAGAAAGATGAATTGGCTGGGCACGGTGGCTCATGCCTGTAATCCCAGCACTTTGGGAGGCCAAGGTGGGCAGATCACGAGGTCAGGAGTTCGAGACCATCCTGGCCAACATGGTGAAACCCTATCTCTACTAAAAATTCAAAAATTAGCCGGGTTTGGTGGTGTGCACCTGTAATCCCAGCTACCTAGCAGGCTGAGGCAGGAGAATTGTTTGAACCTTGGAGATGGAGGTTGCAGTGAGCCAAGATCTGGCCATTGCACTCCAGCCTGGGCAACAGAGCAAGATTCCGTCTCAAAAAAAAAAAAAAAAAGAAAGAAAAGGAAAGGAAAGAAAAGATTAAATTCCTATTAGCTAAATCAAGGAAGGCTTCATGGAGAAAAAAATATTTCAGCACACACTTGAAGTAGCAGTAGGATCAGGCTGATGTTAGGGAAGAATGAATGACATTCTACACTGAGGAAGAGATATTCAGTATATATATGAAGAGCAGTAGAGAAACTAACAAGTGGAAATAGACTTAATTTACAATACTTGCCTGCCTGGAGTACTCTATATGTTGACTGTAATTTGCAGTTTACTCAGAACAATCTCAGTTTCTACTTGTTTATTCTATGTAATCATTTATTGGGCCTCCTTTTGCTCTCAAAAATATCCTTGTTTGGATAATAGATTATCACTCTATTCCTAAATGAACAGCCCTGTGTCCTATCCCAGTAAAAGGATGCATTCGGGCCCTTTGTAACTGCCTCCACTACATGGTTGATTGAAACCAGAGCTTGGCATTAAAAAGTTAGCTGACCAATCAGATTTCTATTCTTGGAAAACCCAAGAATTTCACAACATATACAGAAGCTGTATAGCTTTAATAACATGACAGAGTTGTAGCCTTGAAAGCTATGTACAAGTCAGAATTATGAGGGAGAAGAAATTAAAGAAACAGTAGCAGCCAGGTAGATGCAGAACCAAATGAGGGAGACACCTAGGGGGTGACTGAGGCACAATAATGGAAGAGAAGTGCAGTGAAATTGCTTGAACTCTTACTGATGAGATTTCTACTGATGCCTTGAATCCAGGACCGCCTATATGTTCATTCTTTGTCATGCTCAGAGTTATGACAGTTGCTGTTATTGAATTCCCCAGAGATTCCCTTACCGTCTCACCTCAAACCTTACAATAATCCCTTCTATCTTTCTATCCATCCAAGCTGGCTTAAGTCAACTCTATGATCCATATTCCTAGTAAACAGAGAAGGGAAAAAGACTGAAGGCAAAGGCCCCAATTAGTAGGCTATTGCAATATTTCAGGGAAAAGGCAATGGCCATCACATTGTTGTCCCAGAAATGAGAATAGAAATGAAAGAAGATAATGAAAGTTGAAAGGATTGGGGGGGGCTTGACAACTGTTTAGACTTGAGGAGTCAGATAAAATAGGAAGCCAAAGATAATTCAGAATATTTTGATTTTGATTTTCATCACCAAATAAGATACTAGTACTATGAAGAAAAAATGGTTAAAAAAAACAATAATAATAAAGAGAACTCCTCCAAATAGTACCAAGAGAGGGAGTTTAATAGAGGAAATTAATTCCATAGATGATGAGAGTCCCGAGAAGCCAAACAAGAAAAGATCAAAACAACCCAGGGATTAGCAATCGCAGGAAGCTGTTGTCACTTATGGCTGGGGCTTTAAGCACAAGGTGACATTATGAGATTTCAGAATTTGAAGTCATCTGGAGGGAGCTAGGATCAGGTGGGGGCTGTCCTGTCTGGCAGGACCTGCAACCACAGGAGGAGGATGTGTCAAGCAGGAAGTTGGAACACAAGAGGAGATTCAGCCATAAGCCACAAAATACCTTCCAGAGCAGAGAGAAGGAGAAATACCCTGAATTCCGTATTTTCCCTGCCATTTAGTTCCCTGCTGTTGCCACACATTGACCTATTCCATCCAGAGAAGTCCATTGGCAAATGAGTCCGGGAAATGTAGTTTACAGGAGGATGTGATCTTAAGGGAAATAGATAATGACTGGTGCAAAAACTGACCTGTGTGAGGCAAGAGGGAAAAACAGGAATAATACAGTTTTTCTCTAGATCCCTTCATACACAAAGATGCAAAAGAAATGTGTTGGCTTAATGAGCCATTCTGGGTGGCCCTGTAGGTGGCTGTCCTACGAATAAGATTCTTAGACAAAACAGAGATGACTTCAAATGTCACAAGAAAAGTATCAGGCAGGAATTAATATTGACTTGATCTGTCACAGGCATCAATGATTTGCATTAAGCCAATGATCTTCATTGTTAATGTCTGGGAAATTGCCATCAACATTACGACTAATTGTGTAGATCAGTGTAATGGATTCCCCCACTAACATTCAGGAAATCATGTCAAGCACAGAGTGCCTGTGTAAGAGTGGTTGTGTCTATTCACTACATTTCTTGGACTAGTAACACACTTAGCCTTCCTGAATTGCCAACATGTACAAAACCAGATGGGGGTTTTTTAGTTGTTCATGGAACTATCATTTATTGGGTAGCTCCTGTAGAAGCAAGATATAGAAACTCTAATTAGGAATAAGACAGTCCCTGTACTTCAAAGAGCTCTTGGGGGAGGCACACAAGTAAACAAGCAATTATTATCATACATTAGGATAATACCATCATGGTGATAACCACTGAGTGATAGCCAAACATATGGAAGAGGTACCCAAGTCTAACTTGGGATAGTCAGAGACTGCTTTCAAGGATATCTGAGTGTTACCTAAGAGATAATATGTATTTCTAGGAGGAAAATTTTCAAGGCAAGGTGGAGATTGTGCAGTGACCCCCAGAGCCTGGATTATTTTGGTGACTGCTAGTATTTCAGAATGACTTCAGCAAAAGTTACAGAGAAGATAGAAGACAGCAAAGTATAAGCAGAGGCCAGATAATGAGGACCTGGAACAGTGGTTTGCTGGTAAATGTTTAACAAGAGGCTCTTGGCGGGGAGAGAGAGAGTCTGATTTGTAGCATTTGGCAAATTTTGTTGCACAAGTGCTCCAGCATAGCCAATTTCAAGCTATCAGTGTGATGTCATTGAATGCAGAATTGGAAAGAAACAGGCAGTAGCACAGCATTGTATAGTTATTTTCATTACCCAGATATAATAGATAAAATATCCAGATAGTATTTAATAGATATAGATGCAAAATTTAAATATATGTACATTCATGTGCTTCACGTTACTGAATTCCCACAACATTCATTATTCATTCATTCAAGTGTTAATTTAACAAACATTTTTGAGCCTCTACTCTGTGCCAAACGCAGTTCTAGCTGCTGGGATTACAGCATTGAAAAAAAAAAAATTTGTCCTCACTGAGGTAAGACAAACATTATTATGCCCATTTTACAGCTGAGAAATTAAGACATATGAGGATTAAGCAGTATAGTTAAAATCACACAATTGGTACACGAAGGAATCAAAGAGGAAATCAGCTCTCAGATTTTAAATCCAGGGGCTCATTTCTGCTATACCATACTACCTACCTAGTTTGAGCTGGATTTTATCATGGTTTCCCTATTTTTATCACCATGTGGTTGGATAAGTACAATAAATTTATGTGACCTTTCAAATAAATTTGGGTCATTTTTCTTGGAAACTTATCTGGTGTGAACTTTAAAATTCTGCAATTAATAATGATTATGATACCCTGGAACTCTGTAGCAACCTCTTTTGAAGAACTCCAAGGAATCTCTAAATGTATTAAACTAAGTTCTTCAAGTGAATTAGTTATCATCTGAGAGTAACATAGACTTTTAAAAATGCATTAATTGTATTAACCCTTTCAGGCCCATAGACTTAAGTGTTTCTTTCTCCAAATAAAAATAGTAATCTCTGTCCATTTTCTCTAGAGAATAATGAAGTCATTTTCATTGAATATGTAGTCAACATAATTACTTCAATTCATTCAGGAAGGATTTTAAAAATTATATCTATTAACTTAAAGATATGCATAGATTTCAATAATTTAAAAATGCATATTGCCTCTTCGCCCTATGTCTCATAAAACAAAATTATGATAACATTGTGTGTTACAGAAGAAGGCACTGATTGTAATGAAGGGTACTTCAAAGGCCATGAACTTGGAAAACAACTTATTTACAGAGACCCCCAGCAATAGCAGCTAAAAGATTGACTGACTCCCTTTATTTTCAGTGATCCCTTCAGACACTTTTGACCTCTTCCTGTGCCTTTCTAGTCATGTGCGATCTTGTGGATATCTCTTCCTTCTTCTTGTTATTTTCTATTTCCTCTGTTTCTATTTGCTTCTAAAAATAATCATGTTTGAATATAGGATTAGCTTCCTTCCCATCTCCCCATTACCAATCTCTCACTATACCACTATGTTATTAATCTTCCTAAGAAATATATCAGGTTCATTACATTAGTTACCAGCTCAAAACGTATCAGTGGCTTTCTAGTCCTCACAGGCTCAAGTTGATCGGCATATTCTGACTTTCGTATTCTGGGTTCATGCAAACTTTTCAACTTTCCCACTTGTACCTACTTAGGAGAACCCTCAGGTTCCATCGTGCTCATGTTTCAAGCCAGAAGTTCTCCTGCCTCTTCCTCTACGTAGACGCCACATAGACTATGATATCCTGCTTCTCTTTTAATCCTCCATCTTCAGCTCACAGCCTCACTCCTCTGTGAACAGTGAAATGATTCTCCCACCTCTTACCTCCTATAGCACTTATTTTTCATGCATCACTTTTGAGACTTAATTAAATCTACAGTTTTAAAAAATGTTTTTATACCACAGTCTCCTATTTATACTAAAACTTTCGAGTCTATCCATTTTGTTTATACAACCACACTGTAAGGTCTTTTAGTTCCAAGAATACAAGAGAATGGCAAAGCACGTTGTTTAAATCCACACATACTGTGTAAATTCAGGTAATTTTTTTTTAACCCTATGATCCTCAATTACCTCATCTGTAAAATAGGTACTATTCATACTGCAGAACTCTTGTTGGAATTAAATAAATGAGTGTATTAAAAACGCTCAACAAGATTTGGCACAAAATCAGTACTCAGTAAATGCTAATCATTATTCCCTTTCTCTTCAAAGCTCCACAATTCTATATTCATATTACCCTCTTTATATCTTTTGCAAAAATATATCCTATTCCAACTCTTTCCACCTAGCCTCAACATTTACAAACACTCCTGGTGGGAAGGGAAAACTTTTGAGGAGAGCACATCTATACTCATTTACTTCTCAGGGATGCAAGCTGCCCTGCTTACTGAAGGCATATCTTCATAGTCACACCCAAGTCCACTGTACCCTTATACTCTCAAATGGGCAGTAGCAAATCATCCTGATCAGTAGTAATGACCTGTCTCTAAATTTTCACATGCATCAGATAATTTTATTTTTTTTAGTAAGTGTTATCTTACATATATGCCAAAATATCACCATTATATGGAACACTAGCTGAAAGAAAAATTATTCAGTAGTCTTAATTTTCTAGCTAACATAAATTCTCTCCATTTTAATCATCCATTTAGATTAAAGACTTTACTGTTAGCTGAATATTCAGAGACTTCATTCTAATTTTTAAAATTTATGAGGTTCATAATGTTAAGACTTCAAGGGTGAGCTGTTTGTGTCATTTATAATGCATGACTAGATAGTAACTAGAAAATGGATTGTTGACTTTAGAAGATTTCCCCCCACCGCACCGCCCCCCAAACCTGTGCTGCTGTGTATCTGGCCTGAAATCTTTACTTCTAGTCAATCTTTGGACCTAAAGCCTACCAGCTTTTAGCATCCTTTAAGATTGACGTGTCTCTGGGAGACCAATAGTTGCTAAACCAAATTTCGTATGCACTTGGCAATATAGGATAGTAACAACCATACTCCCAGCAATTGTTTCCTAACACAGATATAACAAATTACCACAAGCTGGGTGGCTTAATAGACATTTATTCTCTCACCAATCTGGAAGCTAGGTGTCCAAAATCAAGGTCAATTATCCCTCTGAAGGCTCTGGGGAAGAATTCTTCCTTGCCTCTTCCAGCTTCTGGTAGCCCCAGGAGTTCCTTGATTTCAAGCAGCACAAGTTCAACATCTGCTCCTGACCTCACATAACCCTCTTCTTTGTGTGTCTTTCTGTGTCCTCTCTTTTCTTATAAGGACACCAGTCTTTGGATTTAGAGCCCACCCTAAATTCATGGTGATGTCATTTTGAAATTCTTAACTAATTACAACTTCAAAGACCCTATTTCCAAATCTGGTGACATTGGAGATTTCAGGGACATGTGACTATTCAGGGGAAACTATTCATCCCACCACATCCCCCTTGAAAATTCTGGAAAATGTAGTAATAAAGGCTTCTGATAAATTAGTGTGGAAAGTATTCACGGTTATAGATTACTAAAAAGTTTCACTGTGAGCTCTTAATCAAAAGGCCCTATAAAACATTTATTTGCTTGATTAAAACTACAAATCCGATATTTTGGTTTTGGATTTATTATTATTTTTAGACTTGGAATAACTATTTTATGTGAAATAGATTCCATAACTGAAGCAGCATACCTCTTAATTTCCCAACATTTATTTTATTATTTTTTGTCTTCGCACTACTTAATAACTGAGGAAAAATCGTTTAGACCAAAGTTCACCTTGGTTGACACCCTCCAGACAGCTACAGGAAATAACAATGGCAACTAAATCTCTAAGAAAAAGAGTCTTTCGTGTGAAATATTGCAAAGTTGATTCTAGATATCTATCTGTTGGAAGAATGGATACTATTACATAGATATGGCAGAGTGGTATCCAGCACCTTTCAACAAAGATCTTTCAGAGTCAGTCTTATTATATCTGGAGAATTTACCCAGGGCTTAGGTGCTTTTACTGACAATCTAACCACCTGCACCCCACCCACCGTCTAAAGCTAAAGTTTATTGGAAGACTTAGGAAATCAGTCTTCGGAATGTTTCTGAGACTGGTACACCCACCACTTCATTAAAGTGCTTCACTTCACTTCATTAGACAAGGAGTAAAATACTTGTCAGGAAATTATTTATAGTACCGTGTATATGGGTATCTTATTTAATACCACTTAATGATGGTATTACAAGTTATATAAAATGGAGAAATAAGTCATCAAGTTTGACAATAATGATATTTGATATTATCATTATCTTTTTATTCGTTCCCACAGAAATACTCTGTTATTGGTTTAGAAAAATGATATTCGATATAATAAAGAAGGAAAACGTGCTAATATTCTTTATTTTTTTAAATCTTTATACCCCAGCTCTTTCACCAGTCTCCCCCATCTCTGTAGTTCTCCTCTGGCGTCCCCAGTCAGTGAACTATTCCCAGTGATTAGGGAACATCTCCCTGAGTAAGTTACATCAACATTTCTTCGCATTTCAGGACAACAGGAGCAGTGCCAAATCCTAGCCCATTGTTCAACTCTCAAGCCTTATTATCCCAATAACACATCCATCCCAAGAAAGAATTCATCAAGATCAGAGAGGAATACATATAATTTTTTATAGTACAGTATTTAAAATGAAACAGCTTTTGGCCCGTGTGGTCTCAGTGGGCGCAAGGGGAAATTCAGGATGCTAGCTCATCTCACACCAAGTTGAATAAAGGGTGTCCTATAAAAAGCAAATTTCTTGCTGGTAAATTGCTTTTTAAGTAATCCTTGCTGTTGCAAGAGACCCATTCGTAGCGCTGACACTGGGAGCCATGTTTGAAAGGCTAGATATGCTCTGGGAGATAAGGTAAGATCCAGGTGGAATCTTCTCTTTACAGAATGACAATGTATGTAACTAATATTGTCCTTTGAGACTAGTTTGCATGCAGTTGCTGGGATGGCACTGTTCAGCAGCCTGCTGCAGATAAGAATGAGTGATGATGCCCTAGATTTTAATGGAACTTTTAGAGTGCATGCAGCAGTGGGGTGCGGTCTTCAGCAAAGAAAAACGAGCTGACTTGCAGGCATGAGAGGTCATCAAGAAAGACAAAGAAATAGGACATCCACTCTAGGTTAGGCAAGGCTTTTTAGAGGACATTATGGAAATGAGCAAGAACCAATTTAATTTTTATAATGCCACTCCATTTAACTTTAAAATACAAGGTCAAGGTACTGCGTTTTTCATAATGATTAAAGATTTGGAACACTCTTTCTGTTGAAACATACTGCATTTGTTTGGCAGAAAAGAAATGTGACAAAGAATAAGATTGGGATCGGAGAACAACAAAAACATATTCTGTCAATTACCTAACACAAGTTAAAAAGCAAAGGAAAAAGAGACAACTCTGATGGACATGTTCATCCTTATCCCAACAGAAGGATTTATTTACCTAAGGTCCTATTATTTAAAGTTAGTTTGATCCCAGGATGGTAACATAAAATGTACATTTTAAAATAAAATGGACGTATAAGATCAATAAAAACCACATATCTGTGGATAAAACAGCAGATTCAATCTTCTGGCTGAAAGTCTGCTTTAACCCATCATTTGGTAAACTATTCACTCTGTAATTTATTAAAAGGGATACTGTTATTATAAAACTGTCTCAGTTTGCATCTTGTTGGTTTTGTCAAAATTTCATCTTGCTAATTCTCAACTTGTAATATCTCTGATATCCATGATTAATCTATTTTAGGAATAAAGCAAAAACTACTTTTATCTTACGCATTTCTAGATAGTGTTTTTAGATGTAAAGTAGGGGTAATTGTAGTATAGTGTAAAGGATTTTGAACTTGAAGCCAGAACATATGTCTCTGCCAAAAACTAGGTGTGTGACCTTAAATAAGTTACTTAGCTTCCTGAATCTTAGTTTGTTTAGCTTTTTCTATAAAGTGGCACACCTGTCCACATCTCAGTTTTGTTGTCAAAATTAAATAAAATATTATATTAGAAAGAAATTTATAAACTGAAATGTGCTATACAAGTTTAAATCATTCTCGTTATTTTCTTACCCTAAAATTTTGACCTTATTTTTCTTAGCAAATGGCTGAATCTATAAAATTTAACCCCCACGCAGCATCTGGATTCAAGAGAACTACAGTCATATCTTTATACAGAATACTAATTATACATATGTAGCAAAACACAAATTTTTTCCAACTACTCTGTGTTTTTAAAGATTTAGTGTGGGCAGAAGGAATTTTATCAACTATGTTAGGGGAAAAAAGTCCGAAGAAATGAAGATAATGAGAAAAAGCACTGTTGATTTCAGTGCAGGAACATAAAACTTCAAGGCAAATGTGAGGCCAACCGATTTCATATATATCCTCACAAAATGATTTAGTTAATTTAACAACTTTTCTAATAAACAACACAGGTAATCCCAAATTCTATCTTTCTATAGCTCTAAGATTCCCTATAATTTATTCAGCAATTATTTACCACCCGCTTATTATAAGAAAAGCCCTGGGATAAGTCTTGAGAAGAAACTAAGAAAAATAAAACTTGATTCTTTGCTCTCAAAAAGCTGGGTCTAAAATAGGCAAGGTAAGATTTTTGTCTTGAGGAGCCCGTATTTTCCAGCACTGTCCATGATAACATTAAAATAGTTTGCCAGAATCCTCACTCTGTGGGTGTATTTGCCTAGGGTGCTAAAATTGCTTAAAAACTGTGTTATCTGGCTAACTAAAATCACTGAATACTAAACAGTAGCTTTAGAGATGGCGCAGACATTAGGTGTCATACAGTTCAATTGCTTCACCTAGTACACAAAGACATTAAGTTCCATTTCTTAAATTTAAGTATCTGGTCGAGGATACATAGTAGCAGAGCTAAATCAAGAACCTCTTGGGGTTAGAGTTTTTGTTTATGCATTACTTTGTTTTGGAATTAAAAACAGTGCCTGTTTGCTAAGTTAAATCGAAAATATGCTCTGAAGGAGAAAAAAAGCTATAAAAATAGACTTAACTTCCAAACTATGGATCACAATAAACTAAAGAAATAATTTCTGTAGCAATAAACTCCAACACTTTCCATAGGACCAGAAAGGCTTGAGAAAGAGGAGAACAAAAAAATGCTTTGGGGCTTACCATATATATGGAGAAAGCTAAATGAATAAACCAGTTGAAAGACAGCGAGTTATACTAGTAACAATATTACTGATATTAGGAGCTCTCACTTATAAATTGTATATTATGATCATAGTAACTAGGTACTTTATATCTGCTTTCTCATTCCTTCCTCACATTAATTCACGTGTAGGACAGATTACCTCTTCAATGACAGGTTAATGAAAGGAAGGGGAATGCGTGGGCCGACAAAATTCAGGTGTATCATGTCCACTATGTGGTCTGTTGCTATCCAGAGGCCTAGAGCTCAGGCCCTCATCGAAGACAAGCAGAACTATCATCCTTATTCTAAAAAAAAACTAAGACCCCAGGCATAGTTGTGCTACTTATAGACTAGAATGTGAGAGAAAAAGACAAGCTTTCATCATGGGCTTAACAAACTGAAACATTTCTTCAATTTTGAGATTGAGGAACTTAGCTAATGCTAGGTGTAAAGATGATATGCTACCTTCATAACCTTGGTGAGGAGAAATTAGCATTTCTCTCAGTCCTAGAAGGAGGATGACCATGAAGGTCTTCATTCTCTTGCGAAGATAATCAAATGCTTCACTGCCCTTTTAATGGTTTATTCAATATTCGCCAAGAAAAGTAGATGGGATTATTTTTGCAGACCCTTATGCGGATAATTTATTCTGATAAGCAGAGACATACCTTTAGTGCGTAAATTGTTCCCTTTGTGCTCTTTGTAATAAACATCACCATAGAGAACAAACACGAAGTAATGACATTGAATTAAAAGACACCAGAGAGGCAACAGCGACTGGAATTTATGAAAGTAAAAGGATAGTGCAAACAGTTGTGCGTTGCATTCTGCTCTGAAGATTAACAAGCTGGGTCAGGCTTTGACCATCATGGTGAGCAGGAGATTTTTCTAATGGAATTCCCCAATCAAGGTCCTGCTGCACCCAGAAAGGAACGGCTTACAGAAATCTTACATTTCTTTGCACATACCAAATTGCTTGGTATATTCTATCACAAGGTTTAGTTTCCAGGGATTGTGATCAAGAAATCATGATCCTAATTCCTAGTTAACCCTCAAAGTTTCTCAGAACAGTCAGTGCATCACTGTCAACTTTTGTGCAATGTGGAAATTGGAATTGGTCACACGTTTTTCCAGCCACTGTTTTAGATTCATATAATGTTAGTGAAATCATGTCAGACTGGTATAGCCATGAATTTATACTTCATGAATAGGCACTCAATAAATAGTGGATTCAGTCAACAGATTTGATTTTTACCTCTAATAATTTCAAAAATATCATTGAAGACAAGGTTATTGAAGTTGTCACTTTTCTTTCTGAACCTTTGTTGTGCCAGGAGGAACAGATGGTAAAATCAAAAGTGATTAGAGAATGAGTGGGGTGGGGGTGAGATTGGAGGGGAGAGGTCTTCCCAGTGAGATCCGCTAGCATCTTCCCTGAGCAGTATGTTAACCCAAGACAATTTTAGAAATCTGTGCCCCTAAGTTGCTTGACATCCAAAACACACTTGATGCATCCTACATTTCTAAATATTTTTATTGTTGTTTTTCGGTACTAATCATCTGGTTTATTCACTCTAAAAGTCAAGGGTGAAATTTTAAAATGCAAATAAAAGTGCCTACTTTCTCTCTTTCCAGTTCCTTTTTGTTTTATTGAGGTATAATTTACATGCACAAAAAAATCACCTTTTTAAAGTGTACAGTTCGATGAGTTTTGACAAACATATGCAGTCCTACAACCACGTCCGTGATCAGAATAGGGAATACTTTTATCACTTCAAAAAGTTTCCTAGTACTCCCGTTGCAGTCAGTCTCCTGCCCCACTCCAGCCCCTGGAAACCACTGATAGGTAAAAGCACTTTTAATCTGAAAGGTATTTAATGTATGGCAGTGTCAGCGGTAATAATAACAAGATTTATTCATTGGTTCACTGTATTTTTGAGCACTTATATGTGCCCGTTGTATGCAACCCATTATGCTCAACCCCTGCCCTCCTCACCAGGGATAAACTAGTGGCAGAGATAGACAAAGAAGCCGTCTCTATATCACCCCTATCTTATAGAACATTCTTCAGTGTTAGAAATGCACTATAATGTGGCCATTGAGAACTTGAAATGTGCTCAGTGGGAATGAAGAACTGAAGTTTTAACTTTATTTAGTTTTAATTAGTTTAAATTTATATAGGCACATGTGGCTAATGACTATCCTATTGGAAAGTACGGCTTCTATACAATATGATAATATGATACATTGTAACGCAGGAGTTTAACAAGTGCTAAAGCTTTACTATCACCAGGGTTACTGGTGTTATGTGAAAAGAAAACTTATAATAGAAAAATAAATCCTTTAAATAGTCACAGACCTGAGAAAGTTTCCTTCTCAAGGGAACACACATTGGCTCATTCAAAGGAGGTTAAAAACTAGCATTTAAGGTAATTTCATGAAGATTTCCTTTGGATTTCTCATGCTTATTGTATACATAAATAGGCAATTTTAGATGGGACCTAATAAATCACTGTCTTTTATTTGAACATTTTAACAAAATTATCAAACAGCATTGCATTTACGTTCAACCTATTTGTTCTGAGAAAGACAACGATTAAGTAGAAGTCATCAAAGTTACCAGAACGATTTTTGTTCTTATGTTTTAGAAGGCATTTAAGGTGTTTAAAATGTACACTTTATAATAGAGTCAGAGTACTGTGCAACTGTGGCCCTTATAGTTTATCAGTCATGTGTCTAAAGCCATTGTTACATCTGTTTCTCATTGTGCATGGATTGTCCAAGATACACAATTGGACATTCTATTTTATTTATCAATTTGAAGAGGTTTTACCCATGTGGTCACTACGGAGTCATATTAAATTGAGAAGTCTCCAGAGATTGTAGTATTTATTTAAAATTCTAACTTTCTTCAGAGGAACAAATTCTCCATTTCTGGATTTTGAATCCTCATTAGCCATAAGGTTGTTGTAAGAATTTTCAACTAATAGGAACACATCCTGGGGAGAGACCAGTGGAAAAGTAACTTGCTTCTGAGTGAGATTATACAGAGACAGTTTCTACTTCAGGTGGTGTTGCTAATGAAGCTATCATGGTAATTTTAGCCCACATGATCCCTAAACGACTTCAGAACCACTTTTCATCCATTAAGAACCCACTTCAACCACTGCCACATTCACTATCACAGTATAATATGGAACACTCTCTGGAATTCAGTAAGTAACTTCTTAACTCATTGGCTATAGAGCTTTGCCTTTGCAAATTCTTTCCTTTTGCAGTAAAAGAGATTGTTTCAAAGTAATCCAATTAGTCCCTAGGCATGTCTAGAAAGGTAGAGGCAACAGTATGGTAATAGTCCTTATAAGATATTTAAGAAATTATGAATCATTTACTTTAAAGTAATTTGTACACTTTTCCTTTTATATGGTTCTTCTATGTTGAAGCCAATGGTCATCCAGTGAGTAAAATTAGCCAAACTCAAAAGGCTAAAACTAAATTCAAGTGGTATTATTTTGCTTTAATTTTATGCATTGCTATATATTTAAATTTCATGGAAGTTTCGTATGGCATTGCTATCAATTTCAGTCAGGATAAATTTCCCATGAAATAATCTGCAATTTTCAACTGTATGTTGGGTACAGGTAAGGAAATACACTTAAGAGCTTATCCAGTTATTAGCTGGTATTATAAATTTCAAGTAATTCAATGTTAAATTAATAAACAGTTACTTTAAATGGGAAAGTATGAGTCAAGAGTTAGTACAAAGGAGAATCTTAAAAGATGAACATCAAAGAATCTTAACTATTGATTTGTTGGTGCCTTTGCTTGCACTTCTCTAAATAGGCTTGATGTTTTAAATTTGTATTGATAATCATCAGAGTCAAATCTGCTTTTAGGCAAAAAGTATCCGCTAGTTATTCCCCTACTATGAAAGTGATGAGATGAATTGATCGTGTCTCAAATGTATGGATAGATGGCTTTGAGGAAGACCTACTGACCTTATGTTTATCTTCTGTCAGCATGGTATGACTATGTGGAGAGACAATGCTATTTGCTAAATACTTTGTTTTTAAAATAAAAAGATTTCACAGATTATGCATTGTAGAATTTATGTCTTTGAATTTGCCAATAAAATTTTTATGAAGTTGGAACTATTTTATCTATTTTAATGAAATTGTAAGTCTTCTGTGAGTTCTTTTATTAATTTTCTTCTGAAGAAAATCTGACCAGGTTAGGGAAATCAGGTCAGGTTAAGACGTGATCCAAGTGGAAAAGCTGAACTATGGACTGTGATTTAAAATAGGGAAGAGGTACTGAAGTGTTGTTTTTATTTTTGTTTACAAATCAGCCTTTCTAACTATTATGTAATCCCATCCTTATATCTCTTTTTCTCCATCTGAACGCATTAACAGGCATGCATATAATTAATGCTTTTCTTGAGATAATATTAAAATAACCTCATCTGTCAGGCTGTCTGGGATAAAAGTACACCGTCAGATTTGGGTAACACTTGAGTTGATGTAAATATGCCCACACATACTGAAAATGCTTACCACTTATTGTGTGAATGAAAAGCAATGTAAATATTGTGTCTTCTACTAGGGAAGCGCCACATTTTAATCAAACTTTGACCGTATTTCTAAAATGCCAGAGCATCTGGAATTGTTAAAGGAACTGATAGTTTTTGTGTTTTTAAGTGTTAGGATACTTGAAATCCAAAGGGTAAAGAAACTTAGCTGATTTATACGTTTCTTCTTCTTTATTTTAATGTAATAAAATGTAGTTTTTGTCACGGGCTGACAAACAGTGGTAGACTACACTAACTCTGCGTTTGCTGGGTTTAATCTTACCCTCTCAAGGCATGGAATGGGAGTTCACTTCAGACCCAGCCATGCTTCACTGTCCACTGCCTTCTCATGGATGTAGTGTGAACATTAATTAGACGAATTCCGTAAAGTGCTTTAAGCTCTTTGGAGAAAGATACTCTCTGCATAATTATTCTTAACTCCCATATGCTCTTGTGATATAAACCATTCTGCCAGGAAATCCTTTTTAGGGATTATCACTTAAAATGAAATTTTCATTATTAAAAGCAAGAAGAATGTACATCTACTGACAGACGAAAATGTGCTTAAGGCGACTGCTTTTAAATAGGCAGAAATCCTGGACTGTGGAGCCATCCATGCCTGAAAATACTAAGTAATAATGAAAACTGGTAGCAAATTTGGAATATTAATCATCACATTAAGTTGCAAAGAAAAAAAATACAAGCCACATGCCCTTTAAAAATACGTGCACAAATCTTTATTCTAGAAATATATAACTTTAGGTATAAAAAAGTACAAAAAGTAAATTATTTTATGGCTCTAAAAGTATCCTTAATTTACTCAGGTGACAACAATTAGTCTTTAAAGAGTTAGTTTTCAGTCTTAGCTAGAAGTTGGAATTACTCTGGAAGCTCTAAAAAAAAAAAAAAAAGAGAGATTCCCACCTGCAGAAATTCTGATTTGATTTTTCTGGTGCGAGACCTGAGAATAGGAATTTTTTTAAAGCTTTCCTAGTGATTCTAGTGTGCCACCTAGGTTGACTTAAGGTAAATCTCATATTATGCGGAACCTAGCAATCACCTACCCTGATTTTATAGATGAAGATCATAAGACCTAAGAGGGCAAATTGATTTATTCAAGATTGAATATACAAATGATAGAAGACTCACATAAGATGCAGTATACAGAGTGGCTTGTTGATTCTTGCCAATGCAGGCATCAGAATTTTCTTTAGGGTTCACCCAATTCAGGCACCTCTTTGCAGCAACACTTGACTAAGGTTCTTCTGATTGGATCATTATATGGGCAAAAAGAAAAAGCTTAATTGAAAAGAACTGAACCCACATCGTGGAATGGAAGATATACAATTTACAAGTTATAAATGATTAATATTCATGAAAGCATACTGCCCTTTCCTCTTCCCTTCCCATAGATGACATCATTGCATTGGTGTAGTTAGGTTGGTTGTTTCTTGTTGTTGATCTTGGTTCTGACACAGTTCATCATTTATTATCCTGGCTTATTATCTACTTCTACATTCATTGTTCACTCACTCACTAATTAATTCAACATGGTTTTTATTGTTTTGGACCAGTTATATGCCTGCAGCACTATGTAAGGCTAAGGATATTACAATGAACAAGAAACAACCCTGAAGTTTAAGGTATCAAGGCTTTGAGTTACTGTCTTTTATCATAGCTGATATAAAATTGAAGCCCCACTTTTTTTTGTTTTCAATTACTGAAAATTCAGTGCTAAAAAAATGTGGATTTTTATTCAGCTAGATAAAGCACTACAAGTAGGTTTCCACTGACCTTGCTGTGTTTGTTCCCAGTTGCCATTACATAAATCTGTGCCACTCGCAACTCAGGAAGGGTGCAACATTCTCTGTAATAATTTGCCTTTTGAATAGTGTTTGGATTCATTACTGTCCCTTGCAGTTTGGAATAATGACCACTAAATAATCAGTGTTTGGAGACTAAATTAGTGCTGCAAAATTCCCCCAAATTACCTACTGTTCTTTTCCCTGTCGACGTATCCTAATATTCACTATGATTACCCTGAGAAGAAAGACATTGTTGAGAACCACTTTACCTACTCGAAGTTTTGGTATTTCAAAGATTCATACTTAAGTCATGTTGGTGACATTAGCACTAACACTATTGGCAAAATTCTAATTCACGTTGTTTTCTTTTTTTCCAATTTCTCTCCATGCCTATGTGTTGTTCCTTGGCAGTTATAAAGCCATGGCCGATCCATGGATGCTTTTGTTAAGGGGTTCAGCGGTCACGTTTGTAAATTTTTGAATGGGATTTAAAGCCCTTTTTTGTTCTTTATGTATTTCTCTATTTCTCAGCAAAGAAAATGCGGACATACAAGAAATAGTGATCAAATGTCCTGTGTACTATTGTGGGTGTCATTAATGGTATAGGGAGAAATAGAAAATAGTTGCAAAGATGCATTTAACAAATAAATGAGGTCTTGAGATTCACCATGAATGCGGCCCCTTCTATGAAAAGTAGTTAACATCCAACTGCAAAGCTGTACTGTATCAGTTTGACTTTAACCTTTAGCTAATATGAAAATATGGAATTGTGTGGTGGTGTTCACAAAAAAGAAAACTCATTTTTTTAATTATCATCAATTAACATTTACTGACTACCCATGAAGGAAAGTTAATTTACTGTTGAATGGAACCAGTTATTTGCCCTATTATTTCTCCCTTGCTTATTCCCCTCTGCCTCCCTCCTGTCTTTCCATTCAACAAAGAAAAATATATAAAGCAATTTCTGATTAGCCAGTGAAAGCCCCTAACAGAAAATTTCCAAAGATGTGCCATAAATTATCCACAAAATGTAAAACTTTTCAATTTTTGTTTGCGTTTTCTTTTTTCTTATTATAAAGGTCATAAATGCTCATTATAGAATTTGAAAAATACAGGAAATTGCATGGAAGACAAATAAAATCAACCATAATGCTACAAACCTATTGACACTTGTACATATGTTTGTTATCTCTAATGCATTCATTATGATAATGCATCTTTTCAACCAATGGAGTAATCACTGGTGACTTTCAAATTTACCTACTCATTTTTCACTCTGTGGACTTACTTTACTACCTCTCGCTCTTTTTCAGTAAATGAATAAATATTTAAGTAAATAAATACAAATGTAATCACTTATGCACTCAAGCACACAGATACACAAAGAGAGAATTTGGAACTTCAGAAATGCCATCCTCTCCCTAGAGCCGCAAGTGAGTTGATAAGCACGTAAGGAAGGATCATCAGGGGAGCCTTCTCGTATTGCCCAGATGGCTCAAAATTCATCATCTCTACCAAACAACTATTTGGAGCTTTGAAGAAATATCCATGACCCCTTTGAATTCTTCAATTTCTTTTGGAGTTCACTTTGAGAACCAAGTGACAAGAGGATTACCTCACTTGGTCTTTTAAACCCGTTAACGCAGTTCCATTGAGATTTTGTGGGCAGAAGATTGCAATGAAGAGATCAACAGGGAGAAATTCATTTCCCTATATATGTGCGGTTAATCTGGAGTGCTAAGGGCAGATATGAAGCAGGTGCCTACTCCTGTATAACTTGGAAGAAAACCATTTCCAAAGGCTGATGAACCTCAAGTCTTGTTCTGCAAATGACTGATGTATAACTTCAGGCCAATTTTTCTCCAGTTAGTCTGTGTCACTGGGAGTCCTGTTTCTCGGGGAGCAGCCCCATGCTTTGTCAGGTGCGGAGCCCACAGAAGGTTAATGAGAAAAGAAGACCTCTTGCCAGACTGTTTTCCAGATGATACATCGGGTTATTGGTTTGAGCTCCTTAAGAAGATTTTTCTCACCTGTCCTACCAACTTATGTTTATTTCATTGATGTTAGAGGGTTTCAGTGGGGGAAGTAAAATATTTAGGGGGGAAGGGACAGCATTCATGGGAATTTTGCCTGACTTAATTTTGTATCTTTAGCTCATTGGTAGTCATTTTACTTTGTGTTTTGTCAACTGAATTTTGTTTGCATACAAAGGCACAAAATGTTTGCTTCAGACCTGTCACTCTTATTTTTAGCATGGTTAGACAAAAACTGAGATGCTTTAATTGTCTTCCTTATCCCAGTTTAAGTGCTGCAAAATCTCCCAGGCAATGTCATGGGCAACTAAGGGATAAAATCGGAGATTTAAAGGTGCCAGGTTTCCCACGCTTCTAACAGTTGGCGTTTTGGGTGTACAAAATCCCTCAGCTTTCTTCTTTAGTTTATGGAGTCTTGTGGAGGGAATAGCAGGTTTTTAGCTAAAATTATCATGCTGTCGAGTTGGGTCTCTAGTGCATCCTGAAGAGCTTGCGTTATTTACAGAGGCTGGGCTATCATTTTAAATCCTGTTGCTTCAATGCCCGTTATCATTCTCGACAAACTCTTCCAGCCTGTGGTCTGTTTTCCTCTGTTTGCTTCCATTTATTTTCCTGAACAACCAGCTGAGCAAAGATTTACATAACTTTTGTTTAAACAAACCCTGTACAGTCCACTCTTTCAGCCAGTATATAAACACTTTTGAGACACAGTTACATTTTTCTATTTTAGTCCCAGATTCTGTTTATTTGCTACATTTTTTGTGCCCACATTTTTGTCTTTGTTAAGTCTCTTACAGATTCACATGAAAAACCAGAAACCATGGCTACTCAAAAGTCATTAATAATGAGATTTTTAGCTACTGTTTCTGCTTGTAAATTCTTCATTTCACATAATACAGTCTCAAAAGGCCACAGAGAATTCAGCCTCGCTTATCTCTGTGTTGCAGATGATGGCTTCTAGCCTTACCCAATCCCAGTGCAGCTTGCTTGCCATCCAGGAGTCGAATTTGTTTCCCTCTGACATTAGCGTATTAAAAAGATTGGAGATCAACAAGCAACAACGTTCTTATAGAAAGGTAATCAAGGTTTAGAGCCTGTGTGTCATGAGACTCCTAGCATTTGAAAACGCTAAGGGGTTGACCACCATTGTCCCAAGCACCTATTTAAGATTCTTTCCTATGATAAGGGACCTAAAGTGATTAGCATACTGATAAGATTTTCCTCAAATAACCTATTTATTTCAGTATTATTCTTTCAACTCTTAATTGCAATCTTTTCCTTTACCCAGGGTCTTCTTTCTACCTCTACAACACATGTAATTACCTATATTCCCCAACCTGTACCATATTAAATTTTGAATGGAAGTTTTATAGGGTAATTTATTGGAAGGATGGCCTTGAGTATCATTATGTTCAGTGAATGCCCTGTTTTGACAAAGAGATGACTAAATTTTATTGAAATCTTTTTAATCCACCATGCTTCTGCTTAGATGTAAATGCAAATCTGTTCTTCACATCAGTGATTGAATTGAACTTGAAAAGTACTGCCATATTGATTCCTTCTGCAAATAAAATATAATTACATTTCCCTAAACTTTCTACACTCTCCCAAGAGATTGGCTGGCTTTGTATTGTAGATTTTTGGCGATCACAGAGGACAATGCATGATCATAAGACCAATAAGATTTAATTTTACATTGGTAAAGAATTTTAATTTATTTCCGGTTTCATTTTCATTTATATCCATCTCTTCTCACCCTCTGCTGTACAAAAGTATATATGACTATATAAATTGAAAAAAATATCAAGTGCAAAATTACAGAAATAAATAATTAGGTTATTTTAGTGGAGGAAGGTTTGTTGTGGGTGGAGGAGGAGAGGAGTGAGCCAAGAAAAAAGAGGGACCATACGTGATCATATTTTTGCACCTATTTTAAATTGTTTGTGTGTGTACTTTAAAATATCATAAAATAGAATTTTAAATGCGATGCATATTTGGAGCCAATGATGAGGGATAACTTCAGAAATGTAGCACAATCATCTAGTGCTTTTCATAATCCTTTCAACATTTCCAGACAGTTTTAATGGTCTGCTCATGGAGGCAATGCACTAATTTTAACATATCTCTTCCCAACTCTCATTTCTTGCTTCCTAATATTAAATGTCTTCAAAGCTTCTTTCACCACTAATTCCTTATCAAGAGGATAAGCCAGTTTATTCTTTAAGAAAAATTAGCTACACAAAACCATAAGTCATTCCAACATAAATCCTTCACTATCCTCTCTCTATAGATTTGGTTTTGATTCCTCCTGCTGAAATTCAACCTTCTTTCTTCAGCTATCCACACTTCTTGCCCTCTAACTTCCCTCAGGAATATCTATTATCTCCCATTACCGTGACCACAGTAATCCCCGCTGTTCTCACTCTCCACTTCCTTACCGCTGCATTTTAAGTCTCTTCATATTCTTTATCATCTTGTATCATGCATCAGTTTTCTTAGTTGTTTATTTTATGTCGCCTTCATAAATTCCATGAGAGCTCACTGCCGTATCTTTAGAACATGGAGCAGTGCTTGGAACATAATGGGCATTCCTTAAATAGCTGTAGAATAAACTTTCAAAATCAACAATAATGTATTTGCCAAATCCATTGGCTTCTCTGCCATTTTATCTTGTTCAATACCACTGCGATATTCCCCTTCCTTTTTTTTTTTTTTTTTTTTTTAACTCTGTAACCCTTTAGCTTCTGTAATATTCCTAGTTTTTTATTCCTGTCATATGTCAAAATCATCAGTTGAGGCTTATTGTTTTCTCTTTCTCCCTCTGACCTCACCTTTGTTTACATCTCATCTTCTGGCTTTGGCTATCCTGTTTTTTATCTCTGTTCCAACCTGTATTTCTAGCCCTACTACCTGGATATGACATGTGGATATCTCTGTATGACTGCAGTTTCCATATGACTTTGCAAATTCATCCCTGCTCTTCCCTCCAAAGTTATCCCCACAATTGACTTCCTGTTCCTTCCAACCTATTAAGGTTCAAACCCACTTTTGCTCCTCCTTTGCAGGCTACTCTTTTCCTTCTCAATACCTCTTTTTTTTTTCCCAATTTCTTAGATAAAAGTCATAGTACCTTATGTTGTAATTGCCGCTGGTCTGGTCTTTCTGCCTTCTTTCCTTTCCATTTGTAATCACATTATCCATTCCAATCCATTTATAACACTGTGATCAGCCATAAAAATAACTTTTATCATATCATTTGTCTCCTTAAAACCTTTAGTAGATCCCTTCTATTTACAAGATCCAGTATAAAATCACCCTTCCTGATATTCAATGCCTATTTTAACATAATCTCAATATTATGCATCATAAATCCCCCTGTGTTCTTGCGCTTTTTATTTCTTATACATGCCATCAACCATGTCTTATCAACTCTCAAAACTTGTTTGGTTTTCAGGAAAACTCATAAATTCTTCTTCTGTAGACCTTTTGTTTGTCATCTTTGAAGATCTCTCTCTCAACTACAATATTTTGTCTGTATAATCAATTTGGAAATTAATCAGGTATTGCCATATGACATGTCTTGTATTGTCTTGAACATTAATTAAAACTTCATTTCACTTTTTATATGCTTACATCTTGTTTCCTAATGGAGCGTTAACCTACTGGAAAGTAATAGTTTAATCTTATATTTATTTTAATTCAGATTTAGTAGCATACTTTACACGTAGTAGGATGTGTAACTGCCTTATACATTGCTTACATGAGTTATTAATGTTTTCGTATATTTAATCTGAGGACGTACTGGCAATGTTAAAACTGTACCGCATGAAATTGAGTAACTGAACTATTTGTTTTAAATGTGTTGCTTAACTTATTGTACCATGTTCTCATAATCACAGCTCAAGTTAACTTTGTGTTTGTACGTATTATTTCTTGTGAAATGCCAACAAACTTAAAGGAAGGAAAATAATGGGTATAATCATACTATAAAGGCAACCTTAACAAGAGCAGAGTCCCTTAGCTCATATGGTAACTACGATAATGTACAGTGACAAACAGAATATTGTACTTTCTTAGCACACACTTACCTACTACTCTACTGTTGTAGATAAAAACAGACGTACTTTAGGAGAAATTATGTTATTTCCAAATAATGCCTTAAAGGTTACTCCAGGATAAGGCATTTACATAAACTATCTAGTAAAAGAACATTTTAAATAATATAAAGAGCTCACCCAAAAGGACTGAAGTGTTTAGTTGAAAAAAAGTGAAAATGCCAAAGACTTTGAAAAACAGTTTCTTGCAGTATATTTTCATCACTTCCACTTACGTTATGAAGACATTAAGCGCCAGTTTATCAAAAAAACTATTTTTGTACATGTCTTCTAATGACAGAACAATGTCAACATGATTTTCATCATTGAGAATGAGCAAAGAAACCCTTTGTACAGTTTTTTCTATGAATGTTCCCCTAAGATTAAAGCGAATTTCCAACAAGAATTAGGCACTCCAAAAGGAGGAGGGGAGGGTGGGGAGCAAGTGCTGAAAAACTTCCTGTTGGGTACTATGTTCACTATCTGGGTGATGGAATCAATAGAAGCCCAAACTTCAGCATCACGCAATATACCCTTGTAACAAACCAACACATGTACCCCCAAGTCTAAATTAAAAATAGAGATTAAAAAAAGGAAATCAATATATAATCTAATAAATACCTCTCAAGCTTTCTCATTTTTAAAATAAAATTGTAGATTATTATTTTAGAAATAAAATAGGCTCTTCATTGTATATAAGTTCATTTCTGAGTTGCAAAAATCCTCTCTTTATGTTTTTTTCCCTGTATTAGCATGTTTTTCTCCTGTTTTTCCCCACTCAGTCTCGGATGCCACAATCAGAAAGCACAAAGACAATTTTTTCTTGCGCTTGTAAATCAAAACCTTAGCATCAGACAAAATAACTGCTCCAGGTCTGTCAAATAGATTCATTTGAGCTTTCTTCATGCATTGAATACGGCAGAATTTCTGACCTGAAGAAATCTAGCCTTTTCCAAATTTGCTTTAAGAACATTTTGCAATAAATTTAATATAATAAAAGGAAAAAACACATCAGGCTAGAATTTGGAACCGATTGGTAATAAAAATCTCAACTCTATCAATTTAACTTCAACAAATTACTTAATTTCTGTGATGGTTAATTTCATATGTCAACTTGGCTAGGCTGCAGGGTACCGAGACATTTGGTCAAACATTATTCTGGGTGTGTTTATGAGGCTGTTTCTGGAGAGATTCACGTTTGAATCAGTAGAGGGAGCAAAGCCGATTGTTCTCCCTTGTGTGGGTGGGTCTGATCCAATCAATTGAAGACCTAACTCCAATCAATTGAAGACCTATTCAAAAAACCTGATTAAAAGGAACTCCTGCCTGATAGCTAAAGCTGGAACACCCATCTTTTCCTGCCTTTGAGCTTGAATTGAAACCTTGGGTCTTCTTGAGTCTTAAGCCTCCAGTTCTGGGACTGGAACTTAACATCATTGGCTTTCTTGGTTCTCATGCCTTTAGACTCAGACTGGAACTACATCTTTGGCTTTCCTGGGTCTCCAGCTTGCTGACTGTAAATCTTGGGACTTCTCCAGGTTCGTAATGAGCCAATTTATTACAATAAGTCTCTCCCTCTCTGGTTTCGAGAGAGAGAGAGAGAGACAGAGAGAGAAATGAGAGCACAAGAACCTGAGTGTGAGAATGCCCTAATATAATTTCTCTAAATATCACTGGTTACTCTTCAAAGTTATAAAATTGGTATAAAAGATGACCTCAATTTTTCATAGAGTTAATGTATGAAAGTCACAATTAGAAAGGAAGGATTAGTTCTGGTGTCCTGAAAGTTATTGGAATAAATTAATATGCTATGTAGGCTTTAAAATACTATGAGAATTTAATATTGTATTATTCGTAGTGTTGCTATTTTTAAATAACACTTTTTTTTTTTTTTTTTTTTTGTTTTGTGAGACAGAGTCTCACTCTGTTGCCCAGGCTGGAGTGCAGTGGCGCGATCTCGGCTCAGTGCAAGCTCCGCCTCCCGGGTTCACGCCATTCTCCTGCCTCAGCCTCCCAAGTAGCTGGGACTACAGGCGGCCGCCACCACGTCCGGGTAATTTTTTGTATTTTTTTAGTAGAGACGGAGTTTCACCGTGTTAGCCAGGATGGTCTAGATCTCCTGACCTCATGATCCGCCCACCTTAGCCTCCCAAAGTGCTGGGATTACAGGCATGAGCCACCGTGCCCGGCTTAAATAGCACTTTTTCTTGTGAGTCATTTTTTAAATATTTGTGCAAACCTTGTTGCCATTCTACTCAAGCTAATATCCTAAACCAAGGACATTATAACATTTCAGGAGTCAAAACTTCAGACACTTAACATAATATCCCCAGGTTCATCCATGTTGTCATAAATGACAGGATTTTATTCTTTTATATGGCTGAATAATATCCCATTGCATATATATGGAACATTTTCTTTATTCATCCATTATTAAACACTTAAGTTGATTCTATATCTTGGCTATTGTGAATAACGCTGCAATAAACATGGAAATGCAGATATCTCTGTGACATACTGATTTTATTTGCTTTGTCTCTGTACCCAGTAGTGGAATTGCTGTATCATATGGTAGTTCTATTTTTAAGTTTTCGAGGAACCTCCATACCATCCTCCATAATGGATGTACTCATTTACATTCCCACCAACAGTGCATAAGGGTTCCCTTTTCTCCATATTCTTGCCAACACTTTTTATCTTTTGTATTTTGATAATAGCCATTCTAACTGGAATGAGATGATACCTCATTGTGGTTTTGATTTGCATTTTCCTGATAGTGATGTTGAACATTTTTTCATATGTTATATTAACTAAGCCAAACACAGGAAGACAAATGCAGCTGGTTCTCATTCATATGCACAATCTAAAAACATTGATCTCATAGAAGCAGCAAATGGACAGTGGTTACCAAAGAATGGGGGAAGTAGGGGAAAGGCGAGAATGGGGAGAGGATTGTCAATGGGTACAAAGTCAGGATTAGAAAGGAAGAATTAGTTCTGGTGTCCTGTTGCACAGGACTATGGAGACTATTTTCAACAGTAAGGTATTGCATATCTCAAAACAGCTAGAAGAGAGGGTTTTGAATGTTTCTACCCCAAACAAATGGTAAGTGTTTGAGGTGATATGCTAATTATCTTGATTTGATCAAATAAAGGTCTTAATTGTTTGGCAGTTAAGACTCATGAATACAAATAAAGGTCTTAATTATTTGGCAAAGCATGCTGAGTTTTGTAAACAATTCAGTAGTGATTTTTGATAATAGATCAATAGCAAATATTAATTAAAATGTCTTCTATTTATGATATACAGCTAGATGGTAAACAGATAGATGATAGATAACTAATAGATGACAGATAAATGATAAATAGATAAATATAGATAATTGAGAGAGAATACTTTTCCCTTCACACACGTGCATATAGGCACACTCCATTTCTATCATAGTTACCAGGATTCAAACATTTTGTCTCACTATTTTTCTCAATGTGAACATGCATATAGTAATATTATAGTTTTTGTTCTGTGCCCATTTTAGTTTATTTTTTAATATTTCAGGAGAAAGGCAATATGGTGGTTTCACTTTGTTTTTCATTTTTGCTTATACTTTTTAAAGCTCAGTGTAGAAAAGTTTGAAAATGCACAAAAGTATTAAATTAAAACAGCTGGGCACAGTGGCTCACGCCTGTATTCCCAGCACTTCGGGAGGCCAAGGTGGGTGGATCACGAGGTCAAGAGATCGAGACCATCCTGGCCAACATGGTGAGTCCCGTCTCTACTAAAAATACCTCCCAGCTACTCGGGAGGCTGAGGCAGGAGAATCGCTTGAACTTGGGAGGCAGAGGTTGCAGTGAGCCGAGATCACACCACTGTATTCCAGCCTGGCGACAGAGCGAGACTCTGTCTCAGAAAAAAAACAAACAAACAAAGAAACACCTGTAGTCTTTCTCCCATAGGTTGCCTTCTTAATAGGTTTTACACCTTTTGATGTTTTCTTGAGTTTTGTCCCATTAGCAAGTAGTATTGTACCAAAAAATTTATCATCTTTTATTTAATATTTTATTGATATTTAATAATTAAAATTATTTTAAATTTTATATGCCATTTTAAAATGCAATACAATATAGTAAACTCCCAGATGTGATTGTAAATAATTAATTATTCTCCCATTATTGGGCATTTGTACTGCTTCCACATTTTGGTCACTGCAGTGAACATCCTTGTACATGAATCTCTGTGTTTAAGTTGATTTCATTCCACTCTCCCCTTCATTCAAGGGGCTCCAACCATTCTCGTTTTCCTTCAGCTTCTTTATATCCAGACATCTAAAGTTCCTTCCTGACTCAGGAGCGTCATACATCCTATTTTCTCCATCTGTATAAGTAGTTAATTATATTCTTCTTTGTGCATCTCCCGTTTCAGTAACTTCATCTCCAAAGCCTTTCCAGGTCACTTTATCTAAAGTTACACCATAATCTAGCAAATCCTCAACTATTGAGCACTATTAGTCTCCATTATCATTATTCTCCATTATTCTCTGTGAAAGCATCCCATGATTTTCTTTTGTCGCTATTACCACAATATGTGTTTATTCCGTGTATGTGCATATTTGTTTGTTTATTGTTTGTCTGTACCTGCAATGAAATGCCTAAGGTCAGGAACTGTCTGATGCAGGATGCAATGCGCTCAATAAATATTTACTGAACAAATTAATTCATTTGCTCAGTCTTGCAGGCAAATGTTACTTCTGTATATTTAAATGTCTAAAATGAAAGCGTTAATGTTGATTGTCAATCAAAGTTTAAATGTCGATGTTTAAGCGTGAAAGACCTCTGTCAAGTTAATCTGTACTTACCCAAAGGCTATTGTGTAGAAGCGACATAAATATTTTCCTAAATGTTGATTTTCATATTTTAAGAAGACAATGAATTTTTCAAAGCATTTTCTTCTACACAACTATTTATTCTGGAGAGTGGGGCATATGTTTCTTAATATTGTTAAAATTGGCAAGGGGATAATGTTGCTATATACAAAGAACACTTAATCATCATGCAGAAGTTTTGTTCCTGGCTCTCAGTTATGAACAGCAGAGATTTTAAAAAGTTACCTTCATATGCTAAATCAGGAATGGCAGAAGGTAATATTCTAATGTTTATAAATGGTTCTTCTCTGAGTCCTTGGTTTCTATTTGTATGAATTCTCTTTTTGAAAGAAATTATAGTTATTATTACCAGGTCTATTCTTTTACATTGTTTCTAATTCTATGGGGATCTTCAAAATAGAATATCAATTTTAAATACTTGGGAATGAAATTATTCTTCCTATATCATTTCTTTGTATGGCATACATTGTGATTTGTTGTCCCATCATTGTTTCAGTATGACCTATTACTGCAAAAACATATTGAGATAAATCATCCCACATACTCTGGGCCAGGACAGACATCACACTGTTGCAGCAACACTTCAGATGAGCCCCGTTCAACCTTGTGTTTTTATAGAGAGGGATGCCACATGTTTATATTCATTTCTGAAGATTGGCTGATATTATTTATTGAAACATACTAGTTTAAAAATCTGTCCATTTATATAACACCTGGTCTATCTACATAACTTGAATTGCATAAATATAAAACTAAACTTCCCCTCTTCTCCAGTGTATATCTTGCAGGCAAGTGCATGTGAAATAAATTAAAGCCTTGCTTGGGTTTTTTTCATCATGTGAGTACAAGACTTTTCAATAAAAATGAATTACTTTTGAACATATTTGTTTGGACAACAAACAAGAGAAAAGATCTATTTGATTGATAGTGGACAGAATTTTCATTAAGTTTAACAGCAGAAATACCACAATTGCATCATTCACCTTCGTGTATCAAAAGAAAACAGAAAATTAGATGTGATGAACTCTACACAAATGTTCACCATGCATACTTTACCCATTAAATACATTATCAAGAATCATGTCAGCATGACATTCTAATATAGCAGCTTTACAAAAACATGTAATCTAATCTAGGGATGCTGTTGTCCTCTTTAAATCAGCTTCAAACATATTCTGGGTTGATATTTCTCATTCTTTTTTGATCCACATTGTTTATTCACATAATGATTATATTTAACTGAATATAACAGCATTATCAAAATGAAAGACAAAATAGATGTTTAATAGGAAAGTGAGTATCAAATCATCTTTTTTCTACCAAAAACCTCTATAATTATGAAGTATTTGGTTAATTATGTTCACAATAATTTAAAAGTGTACAATTTGCCAATTTTTTTGTATTTTCTACTTTTCATGTCTGGCATATCTCTTTAATATCTAAGTATTTGAGTCAGAAAAGAGCCAGTACTGAATAATGGGAATCTCACTGAAATGTGATAACAATCTGGGGCCTGGTCCTGGGACTTTTATCTGCAGGACAACTTGGACAAATATTTAGACCCCCAATTCCTCGTCTTTACCCTAGGAATAATAACACATTTTTCTGACCTCATACTTCACGTGGATCTCAAATGGAACAATCATCTGATAGCACTTTATGAAGTATATAAAAGCAATACATTTATCACAATAAGATAATTGCAATTATTCTTTGGCATAGTATTAATGATGTCTTTATCTGTTTGACAAAATCTGCATTTCTGTATGGTAACTGCCTTTCCTGGTTTTAACAAAAGATCATGCCAGAAAAGATGAGTAGGTAGATACTTAACTTGTTGTTCCTGAATCTGGAGTGTATTGCAGATGTCCCAGATTGATCTTTGTTCTTTTTTTCCTTACAAATTTCTTTTCACATTGACAGTGTGATATTTCTTTAAATGTACAATACATAGCTAACCTTATTTGTTTGTGTTTACTAATGAAAATATCTAAACTGCTTAAAGGAGCAAATTGAGTTTTAAGTTTTATGGATTTATACCCTTCTTCAATCCACATAGGATTACGGCAGTATGTAACAAAATTTCAAACTATAAATGAAATATTGAGTTTTGTATTCAGGCCAAGGATAAGGAAAAAAAAAAGTAAGTATATATGGAAAAAGAATGGTATTGAATGGGAGTTTTGATAGAACATGTTCACATCATGATAATACCTATTATCTTTATATTCTGAATGTCAGAACAAAATTAGAGCAATTTTCCCTTATTTCCCTACAATACATCTGTCTTAATAATTGTAAGCTTTCCTGATTTCAGTAGTAATCTGTGTTTTGCAAAAGGCAGTATGTTTATAAGATACCACGTAAACTAAGTTTATGGAACTTGTAACAACATTTTTAACAGCCTTTCTCCCTAGATAGTTCATGGTAGACATGAATTCACTCAAAACTAGTATGTAGAAAAATACCATTAACAAAAGCTCTGAAATTATATTGGAGGAGCTGAATAATGTTACTTGAGAAAGAATAAAATGTTATTTATGATTTTTGATATATTTTACCCACTATATATGGCCATATCTATGAAAAACTTTAGTAATATGTACTAATGCAAATATGGTAGTAAATTATGTCTACAGGTGCTGATACCATAGTAGATAAAGTATGATAACTTTATTTTAAAATAGAATGTTTAAATAATTAATATACAGTACTGGGAAAGACTATTTTATCTATTCTCTCACTCTTGAATTAAAAAATCCAGAAAAAAATACCTTGTTTTGGTAAGATTATATCAATTTATTTCCCAAATGGGTATAGGGTTATTTTTTTCTGATCATAAACGTATGTCTCTTCATTATAAAAATACATTCAAAGTGATAGAAGAAAACCAAAAGAATAAATGTAAATAAACAATGATGCCATTTTCCAAAAATCACCTTCGACATTTTTCTGGATGTTGATACAGACTAAATCTCTTTTCAGAAGACTCCCTCCTGTGTAGGTTCCCCAACTACTCTGCAATCTTATTTCCTCTTGTTCTGTTCTTGTAGAAAGGAGACCCATTGTCACCATGTCAAATACACAAAATGGTGCACGTATAAGATCATTGTCTCTGTCCATTATTTGCCAGAGGACCTCAAACTTTTTCAGGTGGCGGGCAACTGGATGTCATGCTGCTCCTTGTACAACAGAACACAATTCATTATTTATATGGTTATTTCATTTTGAGAAAATTTAACTTTTATTAGCTGGATAAAAAAAGAAGTGATTTTTAAGTTGTTTAGAAATGTGAAATTCAATTTTCATACTGCAAAAGAGATTCAACTGCAAACACAGGCACACATGTCTGGTGTAAGAACGAGTTGTCATACAAACCCAAATGAGCTGCCTCCACGTTGTCTTTGTTAACAAGTGTTTGTTTGCTCCTTGTTCCCTCATTCAGAAATGCTCTTTAGCAGGAATTGATGGAACACAGTCGCAGTGACCTCTTCCTGTCTTTAAAAATCGAGATGACATTTGCCCATCTGCAGTGTTAACATAGTTTGTCAAAGACCACTGACAGTGGGGTAGGACTGTATTGCGCAAGTTCTCTCATTTCCCTAGAATATAATTGGTCCAGGGCCAGAGGTTTTAGCTCATTTAGAGCAGCAAGGTGCTCTTTTAAAATTCCCTCACCTATTTTGGGCTTCATTTCCCTTATACGGTTATGCCTTTTCCAGTCTAATGAACATTCTCCTTGACAGAGCAGACAAGCAAAAGGAGCTGCACGCTGCTGCTTTCTGTGTCATCTCTATCCCTAACCTTCTCCCTTCCGCCCCAATCAGTGAACCTTCGTCTTTCTGGTTCTTCTTCCTCCAAATGGAAGTAAAAAGGCCCTGAATGATGTCTTTAACATTATCACAAGCCTCAATTCTTTCCAAGCTCAGCTTTTCCTCACTGTTTATACAGTTCTATATTGTTCTTCTAATATTTGCCCTCAGTTCTCCGTCCCTCATTTCTTCCCATGTGCATACTCTATTAGAATCTGAGCACCTTTGAGGTTGTCCGTACTAGTGGCACACATATTGTTAGACACCACGCATTGTTTTATACTCACTGGGATGATTTGCCATTATATTGTCAAAATTTTATTCTAAAGAGCTTTTACAGGCTTTCTTGAGCCATTTTCTCTTTAAATTCAAGATCATTGGATCACTACACTTTTTCCTTCTTAATCTAATAAACATACGCCCCCACATACACACGTGTGTTCCTGAAAGACAGATGCCACTTGACTCGTCTTACAGATTGTCTAAATTGATCATTGTGTGTGGGGATAAAAGGGTGAATTGTATAATATCCCTGATGGTTCACGAAGTCTGTTCCCGTATAACCTGATTAGTCTTCTGAACTCTTTTAAATTCTTTCTGCAAATGACTGAGGTTTGGCAATCAGCCTATTTCAGTTAGTTGTTTTCTTGCATAAGAAGAGTCCGTATTTACTGTGTGAAGTAAGAGAGAGAAAGTACTTAGATTTGTTGGATGCCCTGATTGTTAGCATGGCTAAGGTATTGTGTAAGTAAGGAGAGCAGTTAAAAATGATATTGTTTTTATTTCTTAATTGAGGTAAAATTTTATATAAGATGAAACAGACTTATTTGGGAGAGGAGGACGAGTTTGTTCTTACGTAACATTTCAACCTGTCATATTTAGTTGAGAACTTCAATCTGTCAAGATACTTTGTATAATATTCAGATTCTGCCATCTAATATATTTTCCATGCTTTCTTACTGGGTGTGACGGTGGCAGGTGTATAAGTTAGTAAAGATATTAAATGCTCAATCTGTTAACTTTTGTGAAGTGGTCCCACTGAAAAGGTGACACCTCAATAAAATAAAAATTTCCATTACCTCAGAAAGCTTTTGCATGTTACCCTCCAGTCAATTCCCAGCCCCAATAGGCACCTATTCTTCTGATTTATATCACCACAGATTAGTTTTGTCTTTTTAAAAATTTATGTAAATGAAATCATAAAATATGTACTATTTTGATCAGCATACTACTTTTGAGATTCATCCATGTAAGTATGTCAATTGTTCATTCCTTTATTGATGATTAATATTCTATTGTATAGATATACCACAATTTGTTTATCTATTCTCCTTTTGATGGACATTCAAAATGAATGTTTTTGGTTTTCATGTTTTTGGCTGTTATGAATAAAGATGCTGTGGACATTTGTGTACAAGCCATTTGTGTACAAGCCATTTGTGTTTTCACTTAGTTTGAGTAACTCTGTAGAAGTGGAATGGCTGGGTCAAATGTTTACATTTATGAGATATTGTCAAACAGCACCTAAACAGTTTTCTAAAGTGGTTGTGCCATTTTACAGTGCCACCAGTGATGATGGAGAGTTCCAGTTACTCTACATCTTTGTCAATATTTGGTCTTGTCAGTCGTTTTAATTTTTGCTATTTTATAGGATATGTAGTATCTTGTTGTGGTTTTAACTTATGTTCCTCTGATTACTAGCACTATTAAGCATCTTTTCATGGATTTATTGGACATTCATATAGATTATGTCTGTTGAAGATTATTACCTTTATGATTATTGGGTGAAAATAGTATCATTTTGAGGTCATTCATATAACTTGAAGACTGGGAATGACAGACATTTTCCTGTTTTGTTTCTTTTTACTTTATCTGAAGAGTCTACTAGAATGCAGTGTTGCTGCTTGAGCAGCAGTGCATTAGCTTTGTAAAAGCTCTGTTCCAGGGCATCCCCACCACTAATATGAAGTGCAGAATACTTGAATTGTTTTTGACCAACTTCAGCATCAGCACTATTTTTTTTTTTTTTTGCTAGACCCCTAGTAGGTATCTAAAAGTACAGAAATAGAATTTAATCATGATTTCTACCAAATGTGCTATGCTCTTAGAGATTCTTTCAACACGCATAAAAATTCTGCAGTTTCACCACATACCAGTAAAAGAAACTCAGTCACTCATTTAGTCATTTAGTAAAAAGAAAAAATTAACTGATGAGCATAGTGGAAACCTCAAAGGTAAAGAAGACAATGTCCCTGAAATAAAGACAATCATAAATTTTCAATCAAAACAATGAAATTTAGGCTGGGCATGGTGGCTCATGCCTACGATCCTAGCACTTTGGAAGGCTAAGGTGGGAGGATTGTTTGAGGCCAGGAGTTCAAGACCAGCCTCAGCAAAAAAGTGAGACCCTGTCCCCACAAAAAAGTTTTAAAAATTATCTGGGTGTGGTGGTATGCACCTGTGGTCTCAGCTACTCAAGAGGCTGAGGAGGAGGATCACTAGAGCTCAGGAGTTGGAGGCTACAGTTAGCTATGACTGTACCACTGCACTCATACTTGCATGACAGAATGAGTCCTTGCCTCTAATAATAACAAAATTTAATTTTTATAGACTATGAAAAACCATTATGTAGATACGCTTCAAGTACGGTATGATTTTATAGGATAGATAACTTTTGCTTGAAAATGTATTCACAATTTATAGGATAGATAACTTTTGCTTGAAAATGTATTCACAATTTATAGGATAGATAACTTTTGTTTGAAAATGTATTCACAATAGAGATAGTATTTGGGGCACATCTTTATGCATTTAACAAACATGTTTTGAGCACTACCAGGTAGCAACGCTTTACTAGGCACTAGAGTGAGAAAAGATTATAGTTCCTGCTCTCATGGATCTCATGGTCTAGTCAATTAGAATGAAAGGATTACATAAGTAGAGGTAAAGACACACATGATAGAGGATGGAGAATAGTCAAAGGTCTGGAGAATGACCAGGACGTCACTGTGAGTTGTCTAATTGCGCTAAAGCATGGATGAAGAATTGGAAAGTCATTGTAAGAAGGCTGAAAAGGCGTCTCCCAGGGATGCTATGAGGTTCTGAATGTTATATAAGCTATTTGGGCTTCAATAGGCAGGCACTGAGTATTCAGTATAAATTTTTGAGCAGGGAATGCACCAGAAGAACTGTGCATCTGGAGGATTAATCTGGAAAGATTGTGTAGAATGTTATGTAGTGAAAGAGTTTGAGAGGAAACAATTAGGAGGATGTATTAATAACATAGGTGAAGTGTGATGAATAACCAGGCTGGAGGAAAAGCAATAATGATGGAATCAGCTGGGCAAGAAGTATAACAATTAGGATCGGTAAAATAGAATTTGGATTGGAGGAATGAAAAAAAAAGGGACAAAACACAGTTGAACTGGTGGTATCCATACTGGAAAATACAGATGTCATTCAAATAAATAATGTGATGAATATAAGAAACCAGTTTTAGGAGTGATGTAGATGTTGGCTTGAAAATATTTCCTTTGAGGTTTCAGTCAAATGAAAAGGTCCTGAAATGCTACGTGGTAGCTTAAGAAGGAAGCGTTCCTAGAGAGAAAAAAATTAGAAAAGATTTACATTTGATAATTTAATCTTTTCCTTCATACAAGCTAAATTGATAAGAAAGTAAAACCTATAGCTTTCACCACTTTTTAACAAATATCCCTAACCTTTTAGATATTCACATGAATCATTGAGAAAAATCTAACAGATGACTTCCTTATGTCATTTGTCTGCTTTATCCTTAGGTTCCTCTGGCTTGTATATATTGTTCAATAAAATACAGATCATTGATATTGTACAATGTACTGATAATGGGGAGAGAATCCATGCTTGTGCGTTCTTTTTTTTGATTTGCAGAGGGCATGCCCAGTCAACAAGAGATGCACAATTGTTTTTATCATCACCTCTTCTCATCTAATTCCATGAAGGAGAGTAGTATTACCATACAACAGATAATGAGTTGGAAAACAAGAAACCTAACCTCAGAACTTAAGGCTTGGGGGAAACAAAAAAAGTAATTTGTGTTTAATGCCTGTATAACTTGGCAAGAGGGACATATAAGGCTTAGTGATGCCCAACATGTGCTTAGATGTGGATTGTTAGTTGATGTCTTGGGGGTTCTGTAATCTAAGCTAAATGCTCAAAATCAATTAATTGGTGTTAGACACAGAGATCTGTTTTGATCCCTCTTTATCGTATTTCTAGGCCTTCCCATTCTCAAGAGCCTGAGAAACGAAAGCTTTCCTTAATAACTTGTTATTTGTGGTTGGAGATGAAACTTTGATAAAAACACAATTATTTTTAAGTGTCTCTTTTTCACTCTAGGCTGTTGTATATATTTCAAATCGTTACTTTCGAACCTTTCCAGAATGAGAAAGCAATCAAGAAGATAATAGTATCTTGCATAGTTTTCTGCTCAATTTATCAACAAATATTTCTTAAGCAATTATTAAGCTGAGCAGTGCTCAGCACTGTACTTGGTGATATAGGAAATGGGGAAAAGACTGTCTTTAAGGCCTTTATAATAATAATTACCTCAACTTGTCTGTTTCTTTTCCTTACCATTTTGCCAAATTCATTAATCTATCTTGTTCTCAAAGCAGTCACCATAGTTATATTGTAACACAGCATCTTCTAGGCTGTCCCCATTAAATTGAGAGTGTTAACAAGAAAATACAAGCTTATTTATCATTGTAAAGCTTCAGACACCTAGTAGTTACCCTAAATTAAATATTTGTTGGAGTCTCAAGTCACACTAAAGAGAACACTTACTGCATTGAACAATTTACCTACATTAGACAGCATTTAAAGACTATGCCACAGCAAAGGCCCATGGAATTCTTGTGAACACAGAATAGAAGTGTATTAAGGAACAAGCTTAATTCTGTTCTCTTATAGCATAACACTTTCTCAAAACATATTTTGAAATCATCTTTGACCATTTTTTTTTTTTTTACTAATAGGTGGGTGGGAGTTAGGGTAGGAAAACACAAGCAGCTTCATCAAAACGATATTCTATTTTCTTCAAATTTGTGGGGAATCATACGGCCTCTCAATTTTCTACATTATGCTAATTATGATATTAATCTCTCTGCCAGCAAATGAAAATAATACATATTAGATGTAGCAAATGTCAATAATGACAAAATTAGTCATCATGCAGATACTCAGGGATTCCCAAAATATGTTTGGATTATGATTGCTAGCTTTGAGTTTGCCCAGAATCATTTCAATAAAAATAAGGGACTCAAACACATTTGGAGCAAAACTCACATCATAAATTTTAGACATAGCTCTGCCAATAATGCTCTCAGTTATATTTTCAGTCCTAATATTTCCTCTGAGTTCCAGACCAGTATCTTCAACTGTCTGATTAATACTCCGTCCTTCATTTCTATCTCCAATGCATTAAGTCCTGTGTATTTACTTTCCAAATGTCACTTGGTTCCGTGCACTTCTCTCCATTTCTGCCACCGACTCCTCCTCAATCCAAGCGACCATCTTTCCTCACTTTAACTACCATGATATCTCCTACTTGGTCTCCTTACTTCTATTCCAGGGCTCCTCCAATCCATTCATCCTCCAGCAGAGAATGATGACTAGCACCTTCCACAGTGTCTGGCTAATAGGAGGTATCCAATCAATAATTAACTTACAGAGTGAAAATATAGGCATGGCAAATACAAGTAGAGAACTACAGGGTTTTAGAACCAATGACATTAGATATTTCAATCAAATATTTACAGCCTATAATCAAGTTTACTTACACGTTGTCTTATTTTTGGAAAACAATTTTGTTGTCTTTTTCTATATGCACACATACATATTGTATCACCCTCTACCCGCCAAATGGCTTTTGAAGAATTATTTATGTGGCTCCAAATTGATAATACCTCTAGAGGAGAGAAGAGAAATTAGAAATTTTAAAATGACCTATGCTTCCTTTCAAATATCATGTCCTGAGACAGTGTTTTTTGAGTTACGTGCAATATGTTCCACGATGAAACATTTAATGTGTTCAGGGTCATGCTAGTAATTATGTAGAAAGAATTTTATGCCTGAAGTCACATGTTCTATAACCAGAATCACTTAATAAGAAAACAAGTACAGCTGTGGACAAGATGCCTTTTTATCAGAGAAAGGCCAATTTATTTTCTTAACAAATCTAAGAAAATGGAGAGAAAAACACAGCTCTTAAATGTTTTCTATTTGTCCTGAAGTTCTCATGAATGAGTTAGAAGGTGAGAAGGATTAAATAAATCCGTGAACGTAGAGAGAGCTAACATTTATTTTAACAAACTAAAACCTATTCGCTTTGCAAAGTTCTGTACTTTGTAACAACAGTTTTCATTAAAGCAAGAGCCACCAATTCAAATGCCTTTACAGAATGATTGAATGCTTTTATGCCCCACCTAAAGGCATTCAAATCATTAATCAAACAACGTTCTAACGCCAAAACATGTCTGGGGCCAGATTTAAAATGTAGCCCTCAGTTTCAGAGGGCCAAAATTTAACATATTTATATTTTCCTCACTTTAGGTAACACTGTATTGAATCTCTGCTTGAAATTGAAGAACATATGATTTTTTTTTTTTTTTTTTTTTGGCCCAGGGCATCATTTCTTGGAAGAGAAAGAAAAACAACCCAAGATACCCTCACAAAACATGTAGTACTTAAAGCTCTTTATGATGAATTAATTTTGGTATACACATTAATAACAGTGTTAATAACAAATCTATCTATATATATATAACTGATATGAATAAGATAAATACATCAAAAGGAAATTTCATTATAATTTGATATTAGGTAAATGTCCCATTAAAATAAATTGCTACTGTACATAATTTTCCTTCAGTTCATTGGCAGGATGTTTGCTTTGGAAAAGAAACAGTCTATTTCTAGTTTTAGAAGGAATTCTCATTATTCTTTTATAGCAACCATTATCAGGAGCAGATGGGAAATTGTACCAAGAGTATATCTACTATTCTACCTCACAGGAAAAAGAGAGTATTAAATGAAATCTAACAAGGCCTGCTCCTGACTCTAGTTCCTGTAACAAACGAACACCAACATTTATATGGTTTCAGCGTTTGTATTAGTAAGGTACAATAAATGTTTACTGAAATTGAAAAAAAAAAGATAACAGGAGAAAGAAGAGGCTAAAAAGGTGCTTTTTATTTCTGATTGTTCAATGTAAAGACTGCTCCTTTTTAAAATAATCAAATTTTATTTTATATACAGAGGGTACATGTACAGGCTTGTCACAGGGGAATAGTGCATGATGCTGAGGTTTGGGGTACAGATCTCATCACCCAAACAGTGAGCATAGTACCTACCTGATGGGTAGTTTTTCAACCAATGTGCACCCTCCCTCCTTCCCACATCTACTAGTCTGCGGTATCTGTTGTTCCCATATCTACGTCCATATATGCTCTATGTTTAGCTCCCACTTATAAGTGAGAACATATAGTATTTGTTTTTCCTGTTCCTGCATTAATTTGCTTATGATTATGGCCTCCAACTGCATCCATGCTTCTGCAAAGGACATGATTTCATTCTTTTTATGACTCTGTAGTATTTCATGGTGTAGATCTACCACAATTTCTTTATCCGATCTACCATTATTTCACAACTAGATGGATTCCATGTCTTTGCTATTGTGAATAGCACAAGGCAGGACCTTTTTATTTGACTGAGTTACTTGCAGATTACTAATAAAAGATCTAGAGGTCCTTAGTTAAAAGTTGAATCTGTAGTGCAGTTCAAATTTAGAGATGCTATTTTCTGTTCAAGAGAAGAAAGCCCTCATTCGATCTTGCTTAATATTCAGCTGTAAAGTCCAAAACATATGAGAATGACACAAATAGAAATATTTTATAAATACCTATACAAAGGAGGGGCTCTTAGTTCCCCTAGGCCTCTAGAAAGAGGGTACTTTTATGCCAACTATTAAAGATGAGTAACGAATTTGTCCTACGCAACTTAACAGTATCATCAAGGAAACAGACAGTTACTCAGTTTTACTGGGCATTGGAGCTAAGCTTGAAAGTGAGGAGGAGAAGCGGCAGGAGACAGAGCCGAGAAGGCAGTGGGGAGAAGAGGATGGTCCTTTCCATGCTCCCTGTTGTCCTAACATGTTTGGATATTATCTTATACTTCATATATGGACTGGATTCTTGTCCTTCTCATTCTGAGCTCTCCTTGACCTTGATTCTTACCTCCTATAACTTTCATTCTTTCTTTACTCAAAAAAAGGCTGTTTATTTCAGCCATTTTTCACTGTTTTCTTATCCTTCCTAGTTGCTTTTCTATACTATTTTTCCACTCTTTTTTTTTCTATGCTATTTTGCCCTTCTCTCCATTTTCCTAACTCCTAGATTTCCCCAATTTTAGCCGTCTTTCAATTGTTCTGACTATCCTCAGATGCTCCCACAAGGTTATCAGACCTTCCACCAAGACGGAATCCCTTAGTCTATGGACAGGCTAAGTTGAATGGGTCCTGTTGCTGTGCTGAGCATATGCCTTGAGTATTTGTGCATTTGTTTTGCTTCTTTACAAAAATCCGTCATCCGATAGAAGTTGAAAGAAACTTGCTGAAGCACATTAAAATCTCTGAAAACGGTATTGGCTATATTTTCTAATAATTAGCATGACTGGTAAAATTGCTTAATTTATCATTGAGAAAAGTATCAGAAACTGTATTTCAAACTGCTGAATTCTTGGCACTGACAAAGAGACACAATGAGAATGATCTTAGGATAAAAAAACAAGATAAAGCACCATATTTGTAGGAAATTGCACCATAAAAGTCTGTTTCACAACTCTCCCAAATTTCATTTTATTGCATCTTTTCTCTTGAGCAGTCAGTAAACTCGGTTAACGATTAACCTGTCTCAAAATAATTCATGAACAAAATTACAAGTAAATCTCAGTATTGGATTCTTGAAACATCTCCTTGTTCAATGACGTTTCCTTTTTCTTCCCTCTATTTCCCTGTATTTATCTTTTCTTCCAATTGCATTTTATCTCTTCTGTTTTTTTTATCTTGCTCCCTAGTTTGTGATTTTTTGCCAATTTTTTATTTCCTACATAATTCATCCAATCTGTCATTGTATAATTTCTTATAACTGCTTCTTAGCTTATTCCTTTTCTTCATTTGTCACATTCTATTTTTCGTCTATTGTGTTTTCATACAGTTTTGGAAAGTTTTACAAATAGACTTTTAAAAAAATATATGTAATGTTTTCATAGAAAAGGTAGTGGTTTCTTTTTCTTATATCCTTCCCTGTATAAAAATAAAAATGTAGCAGTTCTTTCTTTGCCTATATTTCCTCTTTCCTTCCCCCAATTTGACCAGACTTGAAGGACTTAGATATATAACAGTGTTATTTTCTATAATTTAGGAATACCTTTTGACTTAAAAAGCAGAAGAGAAGTTGAAAATAATGTAGTAATTCTACATGTCCTTCCTGCTTCCCAATTCTCTCCACATGTTCGTAACCTCCCCTTTCTTTTTTAGTGTATCTCTTTCATATACCTTTGTCCCCAGAAATTCTGATTCAGTAGACTTAGAATGGAATTCTGGGCTTTTATATTTTGAAAAGCTCCCCACGGGAGTTAGATATGCACTTCTTATTAAGAATGAATGCTTAATATTGGAATCAAAACACAATAAGCTTTCTAACTATGATGAATAATCCAACAGATTTAATTATGATTTTCTTTTTGTCCAGAACCAAGACTAGATGTTAATTGCCAGACAAATAGATAAGAATGCCTATGACAACAGTACATTAATATGATATCAAAGCTTGGAAATTTTATTGGTAATGAATAATTCGGTACTTAAAATATTTAGAAGCTATAGAATTAAAATTAATTAATGTTGTTCACTATGTGAATAAAGTTGATTGAGATTTTACATTTAATTTTGTAAATCCAGTGTTATCTTTTCCAGCTCAGAAAACACCACATACAAGCTATTACTTTCTGTTTTGATCCCTTATTTTTCTTTCTTATGCTTTATCACTGAAAACTCTCCTTGAGCAGGCCACGCACTGTAAATATTTCTCCTGGTTGCAAAACCTTCTCATACAAATGCAGCAGACTATTTAATGAGCTCTTCTTTCACAAAATTAAAGAAACCTGAAAGCCCTGATTTGAGACTCTATGTAAATGAGATTTAGATCTAACAACTTTAAATTATTGCTTCACTCTTAGCTATTCAATTCTATCTCTTATTTGGGAAACCGAAATAATAAAACCATTGCTAATTCTACAATTAGGTTGTAAAAGTCACTGTAGCCATCAGCCATGAAGCAAAAGGGCCAAGATCAAAACTACAAAGCAAAGAGGCTGAGATAAAAATGCTGCAGCATTAGTTTACAGCATCATAAGCAGCAATAAGAATTCCTTGATTGCTTAACAAAGACTCAAAAGGCATTTACTCCATTACCTTACAACTCAAAGAGGTATTCCTGGACCAGCAGTATTGGCATTTTTTTGAAGTTTGTAAGAAATACAGAATTTTGGTGCCTCCACGGACCTAATGAAGCAGAACTTGCAGTTTAATAAGATCTCCAGGAGATTTTTATGCACATTAAAGTCTAGGAAGCACCGCTATGGTATACATCTGATGTGTGCCCATGCATTTTTTAAAAGTATGAAGTAATAGTTGTAAGTATTGGACACTCTTGAAGGAACAAATACGAGCCATGGTCTTTACCCTCTAAATACCTCCCTGACATCTATGTTTTAGGCAAAATTTTTTTCCCATTTCAGTAGTCACTGATGCTTGCGTGAGCCAGTTTATTCCAAAACAATGGTGATTGTCATGTAATAGTTCATGTTGCCTTAATAATTTACGTTGTCTCAAGTTCTCTGCCCAGGCCCCAATATACACCAAGGGCTGTACTCCTCCCCTAATGCCTGCTCTCGTACAGTGACATAGAGCCCAGTTGTATACTCTCGGTCACATCATGGAGATTGCATACCACAGGCTTTAACTTCTGCCGTACTCTCACTGCCTCTAACCCTCCATATGCCTAAGTTCTACGATTCTTTAAATTCCAAATTGACCCAGAAGTCTCCTCTGCTCATCCTTTTCACTGAGATCATCCCTCTTCTGGCCTACCATTTATTGATCACCTTGCTTTTTTCTCCTACTGTATGTAGTATAACAAATTATCACTTACAACTGTGTCTTATTTTTTCAACTAGATTATGTACTGCCTAAGACCTAGAAAATTGTGCTTATTTATTTGAATCTCTAGGAGGATCAGTAATGAGTATTAATACTAATGACACCATGGTGATGATGAGCCTGAACTTCCTCCCTTCCTTTGTTTCTACCTCTCTCCTTTCCTCCCTTCTTTTCTTCCTCCATTCCTTCCTCCCTCCACTTCTTCCCCACTTCCCTTATTCATAAATTCATGCGTTCACTCAGCAAATGCTTATTGAAACCTTCCATGCACCAGACATTGTACTAAACAATAGGAAACAGTCATGAATAAGACACAATATCTGACCTCAAAGAATTTATGATATAAAAGTAATGGCAAAAACCGTGATTACTTTTGCACCAACCTAATATATAGACACAGTTTGTTATGACTGGCGTCTCCGTTACTAAGCAATGACTGTCACATGCAACGCTGATCTGAACAGGTGGTAAAGAGTGAGATGTAAGCAATGGAGCAAAGCCAACTAGTTACAAGGAAATATCACATGTTTACTAGAGCACATCTCATGGGCATTCGAGAGAGTATGGCCAGGACAGCTTGTGAATAGTTCAGTAACTGTGCATAGTTTTATATTCATTGTGAGGCACCGTGCCACTGGAATAATGACCTCGTTATCATTTTTTGCTGATTTACAGAGTATTTTAATTGCCAAAAGTATGCCACCAAAATTTCCAGTATTCAAAAATAATTTTGCTTGAATGTAGGAAAAAAAAAAGCCAAGAAATTTATGTGCAATGAAAGTCTAAGGGAGCTTTACCTCAGTCTCAGAAAACATGCATTCATTCCTTCATTTAGTAAGCATGTACTGGGGTCTACTATAAGCTTGCTATTGTGTCAAGGAGTAGGAGAATATAAAAATATTAGAGAATTCGAATCACATCCATTTAGAGAGTTTTCTACATATTGACATTATTCTGTCAGTGACATAAGGATTTGAGTCATTTAGATTTAAATATGGTAGGTATCTCAAGTTCTCAGATATTATTTCATTTTCTAAGGTTCATATTTAGTTAATATGTTATTTTAATTGCCTTACAAATTCTAGATTATCTTTTTTAAAAAGTTAAATAGAGCATAATTGCCATTTTATTTAATGGTAAAAAGCATTTTTGTTTTTGTGTGTACTTGGTTGTAATATTCTCCTTATCAATTGAACTATTTTTCTGATACTTTTAAAAATTTCATTCAGGAAAAAAGTAAACAATATTTAAGCTTGACGATCATAAAAATGTTCTGGTGACTATAGATTATTTTAAAATTTATTACTGTACCTTAGGGATATCTTGATGGGATGCTCCTGAAAGCAATTAATTCTCAGTTTTATGTGGCTTATAATGCAAAATACATTGATGCAGACAGAATTTGAAATGAATTTTCTTCTAATATAGCAATTAATTTTATTTAAATATCTCTAGCGTTTTTCTTAATACTGTGACTAACCTATGTTTGTTCTTCTTCACCTCTCATATCCACAGTCACTAAGAAACCCAAATACTTTGTTCATGTTTAAATTTTACAACATTCCATAGACTATTAAACATGGAACATCCTTGTGGGGACAAGAAATCGAATTTGCTCTTGAGAAGGTTTCCAGCTAATTGATTTGTAGGACATTATAACATCCTCTAGCTGACAAGCTTACAAAAATAAAAACTGGAGCTAACCGAGAGGGTGCTTTTTTTCCCTGACACATAAAAGGTGTCTTTCTGTCTTGTATCCTTTGGATATGGGCATGTCAGTTTCATAGGGAAATTTTCACATGGAGCTTTTATATTTCTTTCTTTGCCAGTACAACTGCATGTGGTAGCACATTGTTTAATCTTTTCTCAAATAAAAAGACATGGGGCTTCATTTTTGTTTTGCCTTTTTGATATCTTACAGGAACTCCAGGATGGCATTGGGCAGCGGCAAACTGTTGTCAGAACATTGAATGCAACTGGGGAAGAAATAATTCAGCAGTCCTCAAAAACAGATGCCGGTATTCTACAGGAAAAATTGGGAAGCCTGCATCTGCGGTGGCAGGAGGTCTGCAAACAGCTGTCAGAAAGAAAAAAGAGGTAGGGTGACAGATCAAATAGGAATTATAACATTTTAGCAGACCTTTTTAACCTTTCTTTAAAAAAAGATTTCATGAGAGATTATAAGCATGGCGAAAGGCACTAACATTAAGGAACCTATCAACCATTAATCAACAGCAGTAAAGAAATTTTTTATTTCTTTTCTTCATATACTAAAATACATACTTGTTGCTAGTTAGTGGTTTTCTGCTATTTTAAACTTAAAGTTTGCTTTAAAAATCACACATGATTGCTTAAAGGTGAATATCTTCAATATATTTTAACTTCAACAAGCTGAATCTCAGTTGTTTTTCAAGAAGATTTTAAAAAGCAATTGTAAATGATTGTTTTGTAGGAAAGACAGATCTTTGCTTAGTTTTAAAAATAGCTGTGAATATGCCTATGAAGCTAAAAAAAGTGATAGTGATATTTACCTCTAGTTTCACCACATTTGTGAATACATTCTTGAAGGGGAACTTGAGCCAAAAATGTACAAGTTTAATGGGGAAAACAAAGCCTCAAAAAGGTTACTGTCAAATTCAATCATCATTTAAATTTCCCTTGGAATGTATTGAAGGCACAGAAAGCCAAATGCGTGCTGCTGCAGTTGGAAAGCATAGATAGTTTATAAATGGGATTTTGTATTATGCTTCCAGTTGTTGATGTTAATGTGTCTTGTTTCATAAAGGAAGACTTGGCCTTTATTTACCAAATGAGACTATTGTTATGAACAATGAAAACTTCGTTCTTTTGCCAAGCTCTTGCATCCCACCCATCATCCACATAATGGGTGGATTTTAATATTCAGGAAGCTAGAACAACTCATTGATGAATGTCTTTCGTTAAGATGTATTAAAAAGAAGATTTTGGAATTATGTCAGTTGTCTTTGCCCACCTCCTCTTTCCCTCTTTATTCATGTTACATTATTCGGAAAGTAGATACAATTCATATTTTGTACAAAAGAAACACATTAGTTGACCTAAATACACACACACACACACACACACACACACACACACACACACACCCCTTGCCAAAGTTAAAGAATTATAGCCTCATCAAAAGATATTTTGAATTAAGTCTTGGTTTTGAAAATCTTCTTGATTATAGATAGATAAAATAAAGAACTAAACTTTGTAGTTAAACTACTTCCTTAGGTAAGTCATATACTTTTTTCCCAGAATGAAATTCTTCTCTTAATCATACAAGTATTTTATTATTTAGATAACTGATGTGCTTATACTATGAACAGGTATAAACCTGTATAGTGTCATTTCTGAACGAGCCTCAATCTAATCCAAATTAAGATGGTAAGAAATGAGAAAATTAAAAAAAAATTGAATACCATACTATAAATATATATATAGGGAGAGAATTCATAAAGTGGATTAAATCGATTGGAAGATTATTTTTCTATAATATATATTGTTTCCTATTTTAAATGTCTTACTCATATAGTATTTGAATAGAGTGTATTAATATTCCCTCTGATAACTCTAATTCACCTGAATTTTCAAAATCTTGTTATCTGTTATTGGGCTCTAAAGGCACATTATAATTTATAAACAAAGACGTAGCAATATGCCTGTTTCACCAAATAAGCTCTAAAATTTTAGATCTTTCTAATTTTATAAGAAAGTGGTATATGCTGACTCAGTTGTGAAATATTATACAAATTTTAGGTTAATTACAGCTAGGGATTTGGCTGTAATTAGAAAAAAATTTTCCCATTTAAACATGTTGACCTACATTAAATATTGCACTTTTGTGCTTTAAAAAGTCAAGTTCAGCTTCCTTGAGTTTTTTTTTTAAGCTGAGCTTTTAAAGTTGTCTATTTCACGCTACATTTTAAAAATAGATGTTAACATATTTAAATTTCCACTGAGACCACTTTTGTGGCATACTTCCTCAGGATTTTTATATCATTTAAATTTTATGAAATGTAAAAATGTAATAAAATATAAGTACTGGTTCTACCAATATACTCATAGCTATTTCTAAGCATCCAGTAGCAAATCAAGTAAAAATTAATAAAATAATATTTTATGAATAATATGTTAACCTAATAATTATAGAAGGGCTGTAATCATGAACCTATTGCTAATCAATAGTGTACTCTCAGTGCAACGCAAGCAGATGTTAGAAGGAAATAGAAGTTATTTATTGCACCGGTGAAAAATAAGATGCCTATTCAACTTAACAACAGTAGTCTTAGTTTGTACTGCGGTTAGAAATATTTAACATTTTTTAGTCCAGGGACATCAATGAAAGGAAGTGTATAATTCAAGCTAGATGTCTATATGGAGCCCTGTAGTTGCAAAATTTTAAGTCTTTTGAAATTTTAAGATATTAGAAATAGGAAAAAAAAATCTCAAAAGTTCAAATAATGGTGGACATCCAATAAGGTTAGTCTATGTTGGAAGCAAATGAAGTATGAAATGTAGTCAGTTAGCGATGCAGTTTAAGATAGACAATTCACTACTGCTTCAATTATCTAACGGAAGAACTGGATACATCTATAGGTTTAAGCATGATAATAATGAGTTTAATGATGGCGTAGCCACCAAAACTATCTTTGTACATGAAGGATGTGCAAATAAAAACCTATCGGCTGTAAGAGGAAGTCATAGGTTAATACAAAGCAAGCCTGTGTGCAAGTCTTTAAACAAGTGTCCATGAATAGCAAGGGGTGCCATGCTCTTCACTGGAGAAAAAAATTACCTGTTTGTCTTTACTAACCTCTAACTGAAATTAAGCATTCCTTTTCATTTTGAATGTAAGCAAAAAATCACAGTAATACTAGCAGTACCTATGAAGTCACAGATATGTACATATCTCATTACAGTTATAATAAATATATCAAAATATCATTTATGCTTATCACTACTTCAAAACGGCAGTACTTATTATACTGCTACAGGATCTTATTGTTGGGCTTTAAAACATTATTCTGAGGAATGTCAGGCTTCAACAGATTGCCAAAGAAGTCCAAGGCATAAAAAAATGATCCTAGCCAGCTGTCTGTTTATCTGCCCAGAATCTCATCCTAATTTACCATGGTTTCAGTCATTTTAATGTGCAGTCACTATCTTCATACACTCCTTTTCTTCTGGAGTATTCTAGGAGAAGACGTATCAGTCAAGGGGTTCTGGGGAGCCAGGCTTTCAAGCAATGGATTGCTGACAACATAATGAAGAGGATTTTACTTAGAATGATGTCAGTTGATAAAAGATTGAATGGGAGACGGAAGCGAGGCAATGGGAAGTGGAATTCCTAAACTGAGGAACCTCTGAATCATAACCCTTAGCAATAATAATAAGATTTCAAAACATTATAATTCTTTCTTCTTTTAGACAAGTCTGATATTGCTTATCCCATATCACAGATAAGGCAATTATTCTACTAATATGCATTAAGGAATAGTGGTTTTAATTTAAGTGTTACCTTAATGAAAATAATTTTGAATTTTTTCTTTCCCCAAGTCTTTTTGTGAAAAATGTCAAACATATAGAAAAATTGAGAAAATAGCAAAACATATGCCCATTTACGCTGTTTTCCTCCCCCTAAATTCTTAGAGTCAATAATTGTTAACATTTTGCCATATATGCTTTTTTTCTCTCGCTCTCTCTACTCCCTTTCTGTATCTCTCATATATAGGGCATCACACACACACACACAAACACACACACACACACACACACACACTTTTTAAAATATTTGCAAGTAACTTATAAATACCATTATACTTTACCCCTAAATAATTCAGCATGTGTCACTTTGAAATACAGACATGCCATATATAACCATGCCTGTTTATTATGCTCTCCTCCAAATTAAATATAATACTGCATTATTATTAATATCCATTCCATATTCACATTTCCTTAATAGTTCAAAAATGTCTTTTATATTTTGCAGGGGAGTTAGTACCAATATCTTATCATAGCTCATGCATTACATTTGGTTATTACGATTTTTTATCCTTCTTAGTCTAAAATAGCCCTTCTACATTTTTTTCACTGATACTGAAATTTGAAAATGTCCAGGACACTAGCCTCAAAAAATGTCTCATCTTCCAGGATTTGTTTTATTTTGTTTCCCCTGATGGGGTGACTTAACTTGTTCTCTATTCTCTGAATTTCTAGTAAACTGGAAGTTAGGTCTAAATAAGACTTCAAGAGATGCATGTCAAACATTTTTGGCGAGAATACTTCATATGAGATGCTGTGTATTTTGTATTACATCACATCAGGAGATGCATCATATGAAGTAGTCTCACTAAATGCTGCAAAGTTTTATTACTTGCTTCAGGTGGTGACTGACAGATCTTGCATTATAATGTCACATTTTTTCTTTGCAATTAATAAATCATCTAATGGCTTTAGTATCCATTGATGATCCTTCCCTAACTCAGTTATTACACTGGGGCTTGCAAAATGGAGATTTTCCTAATCTGACATGATCTTACATTTACCAGCTGGCTTTCTTCTGCTTGAAAAAAAAAAAAAAAAAAAGATTTTTCCTCTATATTTATGTCAAAATGGACTCATAAATTTTTATTTATTCAATATATTATTATGAATTACACTTATTATTCTTGCCCAGAGCTTCCTGCTCAATTGTCCCAGGCTCACCTTGGACTTTCCCTCCCGCAGATTTAGAATTACCCATCTTTTTCGAGGAACTCTGGTTACTTTTAGAGGTGAATAGGACGTAGAAACCTACATCTGGGTAGTAGCCCCTTCTCAATAGAATATGTGCACCTTTCCGGCAAGCAGTCCCAAAGGAGTTAATATTTTCAGATTACTTTTGAAAGGATTCTTGACAAATCTCTTTCAGAATACATGGAAGTTAAAAGTTAAGTCTAGACATGTTAAAAAGCCCTTCTTGTGTGAGACTTCATGTACAGTCATTAAGTTACTATTCCTTTAAACCTCTCTACTTCTGAATTCTTAAACCAAAATGTACCAGTATATAATCTATGCTGGTTTGCCATGCAAATTAATGGTGTAAATAAGATAATGGGAGGCATTCGTAAATGTACTTAAAGGAAGAAATTATTATTTAAAGACCTTAGCTCATTGTTTGCATGCAAATACATGCTGTTGATTAGAAATGAGCCTTATCTAATTCATTAAAGTAGGCCTGGTAGGTCCTCTTCTTGAAAATCTCCATTAGCAATTCATATGGCTCTATGCACTTCCTTGTAAGACAACTGTTTTCTCTTAAGTTTTCTTTAACTTTGGCTTCTTACAAATTCAGAACCCCCCCCCACCACAACCAAATAGCTTTCAACCAAATAGCTTTTCAGCATCTTATTTCCTACAAGTTAAAAGCCAACATTTTAATGACTCAAATGGCTCTTTACACTGTGTGCAATATTTTCAATGTACCCAGTATATCCGTGTGAATCAGTGCTACAAGCCTGCTCACACATTCACATTTTGCCCCCAGGATCTGTCCAGTCCACTTGCTCTGTACTCAAACTTCCTTTTTTTCTCATTGCCGGTTTTGACCTTGACTCTCCATCCAGCCCAGAGTTTGTAAACTGAGTACCCACAGGCTGAATCCTGAATGCATGCAATATTTTTGCATAGCCACTGTTTTTAAATAATTGACAACTTTTAAAAATTGAGAGACCTCATTTTTTTTTTTAATATGGATTTCTCTTTTCTTTTGAAAATTTAGATCTGGCTACTAGGCACTCATTACCGTATTTTTTCTTGGCACCATCAGCTACAACTGAGTAACAGATGTTTCAGTTTTTTCTTGCTACTCAAAGTGTGGTCTCTGGTCCAGAGCACAGACATCACCTGGGAGTTGCTAAGAAATGCAGGATCTAATAAATAACAGTTAGCATTTTAATAAGATTTCCAAGTGATTCATGGGTACATTAAAGTTTGAGAAGCATTGCCTTGGGTAAGCAAACTTTGTCCTCACTTTGCAGCACCTGTCCCACTTTGCTCGTTTATATTAATTGCTTTTCCATAGATATTTGATTTTATAGTACCTCATACAGACCTTTGTATGATGATGATGGTTAGGGTGGTGATGGAAGTGATGGTGATAACACTTAATATTGCCATGCACGTTCCAAGTGTTTTACGTAGCTCAATACTTATAACAACTCTATGAAATAGTTGCTATTCTCCTTTTAATTTTACAGGAGGGCAATGAAGGCACAGACTGATAAAACTCTTTGCCCAAGATTACACAGCTAGCAAGTATTTGAACCAGGATGCAGTCCCGCAGTCTGACTCCAGAGTCCTTACTCTAGATCAGATTTTGCATTATTTATCCCAGTTTTGTCCTTCAGGATTTTCTGGTATACACTTGCAATTTCTTCCTACCAACCTTCCCCTTACCTTTGATGGCCACACGTAGTAGCAAAAGAATTGAACATAGAATCTGTTCTGACCTATCTTTCCAACCATGTTTTTCATAATTTCCACTATTTCTGTTTATGTCTGAAGCTTTGAATGACCTGAAGTTTTCTGTTCTTCAGCTTTTGCAAAAAAAAAAAAAAAAAAAAAAAAAAAAAAAAAAAAACAAGACCCAAAAAAAAAAACGCTTCTTTTGGTTGAATTCTCTTTCCCCTTATTTTTCCTTCCCAAAATCTTACACATCACTCAAGACTCATCTTAACTGTTATTATCTCAATGAATGTGACCTGCTCTTCTCAAACATAAGCAGTTTATTCTCTTAAGGTTTTCTTGCCCCTTTTTATTAACACTCATGTAATATTTTATGTATATATCATGTATCATACCTATTTACATATGCTTTTTCCCCAGCAAGATTAAAAGCTTCATGAGGGCAGAGGACTATCTTATTGTTATCTCTATAACCCACAGTACTTAACAGAAAGTCTGATACATTGTAGATGGCCAGTAAGTACTTTCTTAATTTAAATGGTAAGAATCTTATTCACATTCAGATTAAACTGAAGATTTAAATCTTTATACTTGACATTATTATATAGATTAAAAATAGATCTAAAGAGCCAGACCAATATTTATGTTTTTATCATGTTATCACATTTCCATGGATACGTTTGCAATTCTAGAAATTGACCTTGATCCCTTCTAGTCTTAAAAAAATGGAAGGAGTTTGATTAATAATATTTTAGGTGTTCTTCAGAATTTAGTACATTTAAGAGACAAGTAACTTCAATTTATTTAGCTAGTTATAGCAAAAAGCAGCTCTTTGATTCAAACATTTTGTACATTTGTTTATCCTAGTCTCACTGTATCTCAACTAATACATTTTAAGTGAATTAAGTAGGAATTAGCCCTGAAACTGAATGTTTTAGCCTCATCCTACATATAGCCACAAGATGTTTTAGATGCAATCCGTATCACCAAAGAGCTATTTTTAGATTGATCAGAAAGAATCATACAGATATTATTATTCACAGGTGTCTATGGAAAAGCTGGTCTCTTCCCATCTGTCCTCTGATGACTCTTGAAAAGCTTTCAAGGGCATTCATAATTCTTCATCAAAAGACTACGAAAAATTAGCTTCATAGTTAATTGTTTTATGTCATATTTTGTTTTTTCAACTTGGCTAGTTCTTGTGAAACTGACTAGCTGGCACCAAATATGTTGTTGCATTGGCTGGTACTAATGATACCACTGTGTGGAGATATACAAGTGAATGTACTTTATTCGTGGCCTTCCATGAAATTTTATGTGCCTGGGAAAGTAGGAGTTAGGGAGAGTTTGTTAGGGAACATGATCTCTGGGATGGGTCTTAAAGGATGAGAAGAGGCAAATGAAGAATAAATGGACATGCCAGAGAGAAAAAGTGACAGGAGCAAAATCATTGAAGCAAGAAAAAATGGCCTACATTGTAGGACTATACACAGTTCAATATAAAAAGGCTCTGTTAAGCAAGCACCATTGACTTACCCTAAACTCTTCGTTTTCTATATATAAACTGCCCAATTCCCACTCCAAACTTATTGATGGATATTAGTAACCTATAGATGTTTTTGAAAGGTGTTCAAGTATCCTTTCTGGTGCCATGTACTTTGGCTCCGACCATTTGAGAGTATGTTCTCCAAGAGTCAACAGTCTGTGGTTCTTAACCTGGCTATGCAAGTTATTCTTATTATTAAAATTGTCCTATTTAATTAAATATCATAAAAACTAATGAAATAGAAATGAAAAGATAAGAGAATTGTGGTTTCTATGAATACTAAATTGAATGCTTTGGAAGACTTGATAAAGGTGATTAGAAAAAAAGAAAAAAAAGGCCAGGCACGGTGGCTCACACCTATAGTCCTAGCACTTTGGGAGGCTGAGGCGGGTGGATCACCTGAGGTCAGGATTTCGAGACCAGCCTGGCCAACATGGCAAAACCACATCGCTACTAAAAAAATACAAAAGTTAGCCAGACGTGGGCCTGTAGTCCCAGCTACTTGGGAGTCTGAGGTGGGAGAGTTGCTTGAACCCGGGAGGCGGTGGTTGCAGTGAGACAAGATCATGCCATTGCACTCCAGCCTGGGTGACAGAGTGAGAAAACAAACAAACAAACAAACAAAAAAACACGGTGCTGTTGAATTAGATGTAGGTAAGACAACTGTTTAAGATTGCGTGTGAGAGATAGAATCCCCAAAAAATGGAGGTATTTTGCATTCAGATTATTTTCAGCATCTCCAAATCTGACTGTAATTCAAAGAAACCAAACTAAAAGTCACAGATTATGAAATGTAGAAGTGTTTTATGCAAAAAGTAATATGCTTAACTTCAACCTGTGGGCTTTTACTCCAGGAAAAGTCTCGGACCCCATACCAAATGAGAAGTAAATGAGTGACCACTTGTATATTCTAAGAAAAATAAAACGTTTGAAGATGTGTAAACACATTTATATAATCCCTCCAATTTTACAATATTTTTCCAAAAACCACCTATCCACTTACCCTAATCAAGTTTGATAAGCGGACTTCCTTTTATATGTAGAAAGGCTGAAAAATGACGCCATGACCAATGAAATTGTCAAGATGGACCAGGTCATGGAAGATTTGAGATCTTAAAGGATTTTTTCCAGGGTAGAATATAAGGATGTTGGGACGTTTTTATATGCTTTAGATTTGCATCCTCATATGTCTCTTTGACAGTTGAGCTCAAAGTGAAAAAAAGAGAGTGAAACTAGTGGCAGGGTGACTCAAGTTAGAGACAATGAGTAAGCAGAATAGAACTTAAAAAACCTGACAGATTCAAGAAATACTTGATGAAAGTGGAACAACTTAGTCATTAAGTAGACAGGATGATGAGGGGAATGAAGGGACAATTCTAGGATGATCTCTTTTCCAGGTTTTTTTTTGCTTGGGGGAACTGGCTGAATGGAATGCTGTTAGTTAGGATAGGAAGTACAAAGGAGAGTAACTGAATGGAAAGAGGAAAGCAAATCAGACATACAGAGCTCAACTTGGGATGTAATAGTCTTAAGGAGCTCGTGGAACATCGAAAATAAGGTGATCAGAAAACACACATTTGAATGTGTAAGTCTGGACATCAGGAGGAAGACAAGGGCTGAAGACACTGAGCCATTTTGTTCTCAATGTAGAGATGGTGGCAATCTCCATTGAACTAACTGCTTCTCAATAAGATACCTTTCTCAAGTCACTGATTTGCTAACCAGTAAACAAACCGGAATTCCCAGAGTACACATTAACCATTAAGCACTGCTGTGGAAAAGGATTTCAGGTGTCAGGAAGCCAATGTGGCAGATGAGCACTAGTGGTGACAAATGGACCAAAGGAATATGGGTGATCTTTATGGGGCCACAGAGTACCACTGTAAACTATCACGAATCAGAAGGGTTGACAAACAAAATATTGGGGGTAAATCAGGGAAAACCTATCACAACATACAGGAAAATAAGTTCAAAGATTTCATCCTACAGATTGCAGATAAGAAATGAGCCCTTTTTATTTGGGGCACCCTAGGGAAAGAGTAGATGCCTATATGTATATTTAAAGTATGAATACAGCATTTATTTGAATATACTGCAAATGGTCAATACGAGGGTAGCTACAGAGCCCATAACATGCAAAATAAACACAAAGAAATACATGCCCCAGTCAGACCCCTTACTTGGGTTGCTATAAATGCACTCTCCCTTTAAGGTTATTGCATTTAAAGTCTATCTGTTGATTGGACCCAACAGCAGCTGCACCAAGACTGTATCATTTTTTTTAAAGCAACAGGCCAAATGGCATTCTGCATTTATTTTCCTTGTTGCTGAAGAAACTTGAATTGTTTACCCTCAAAGCCTGTCCTTTGAGACACATTTTATAATTAGAAACACTTATTTACAAAGTGCTTTTTATGTTAGAATCACAAATCATAACACTCCTAAAAAGGAACACACTATCCACAGGTGAGTGACCTACCTTTGTTTACAAAAGAAAACCCAAAGTCCTAAGAGAAAAAAGTGTTGATCATTTTATTGATTCCTTACCTTGATTTAATATAGTTAATGGATGTCTTAGATATGTATAATAAGTCTATTATCATGTTCCCTTTAAAATTTTCTTTTGTTTTACTAATTATATGTTGTCATCGTTTGACCATTAATATAAGTCTAAATTTATTATAATGTGATTTTTACTACAAAGGTTAATTTGAATTAAAATATTTTATTTTCTCTCTCTCTTTCTATGATAAATGTTTTTAAAAATCGTTTGTAAAATGAAAGTACTATATTTGTGTAAGCTGCCAATCTAACAATTTATCATTTACCATTATGATGGTGAATATATAACAATCCTTATATTCAGCAGAAAGCCTTACCTCTTATTTCACAGGAATCTTGCCCCAGTTAATTATTCTCTCTCTTAAATGCACACAAACACAAGCATATCTTTACCCTTTTTCTACTGCCTCACTATCCCTGATCAAGTGACTGTGTTTAGTTCCTAGATTACAATATAAATATATTCAGACATTCCTTTCCAAATGCATTCCCCTGTACTTGTCAGGGTTCATAGCTGTGAATAACAGAACCCAGTTTTTGTTGATAGAAGCAGAAATGGACTTTAGGAGAAAGATACAGACCTGTTCCCATTCCTAAACAAAGGGATAGAAAGCCAGCTCAAAATGGGCAGAACTCAAAAAAGAGGCTCAGCTTCAAGAACTATAGTCCAAATCATACCCTAGATTGGATCTCAAACTCTTGGACTCAAGCGATCCACTCATCTTAGCCTCCCACAGTGCTGGGATTACAGGCATGTGCCACGACGTCTGGCCCTCATACACTAGATGTAACTGTTGCCATGCACCACTCTACCACTGCAGACACTGGGTGAAGAATGTCATTGCTACTGGAAAGAATTCTAGATAGTGCCTTATAATTCTGTCACTCATTCCAGATTCAAAAACTGAACTTCCCCCATCAGATTCCATTCTTATTTGGGAATTTTGTTTGACATAATCAGGGTGTTCAGATTCTGGGCAACCAAAGTTAACAAATGTCTCTTACTTCCCCTTTCTTGTTACTATTCCCATTTGAATCTTCTTCATAGTCACTGTTACTTAAACACACATTCTCTATTATCACATTTCCCTCTCCTCTCTTTTGTTGTTTGCTTTTGATCCAAACCACTGCTCAGAAACCATTATTGCCAATAACACCAATGATTTCTTGTAGTTCAATCCACTGGACATATCTTAGTCCTATTATCTGTAGGCCATGTGCCATTAACTGAACACTTGCCGTATTAGCACTTGGTCCTATCTTGTCTTCCAAGTCACTAATCTGATCTGAATTTATTCTTACCTCTCTATGTAATTACTTACTATATTGATGACACTCCTTGCTTTACCTGCCCCTTACATCCTGATGTTTCTCTAGGACATGTTCTGAACCCTCCCTTCTTCTCGTTCTATACAGTTTCCCTGATTGTTATCCATAGCAACAAATGTAGCTTTCACTGTATCAATTAGAATAATATCTAGGGAGATTAAAAAAGAATTATAGTAACTGAGACAAAGTAGAAATATATTCATCTTCCTGTAGAAGGAATCTTCCAGTAGGTAGTACAAGGTTGGTATCATTGCTCTATGATGTGGAAGACCCAGATCCCTTCTATCTCACAGATCTGCCATCCTTTGGTGAGGTCCTTACACTCATGGATCAAGATGACTATCAGCTCTCTATCTATCACAACTGCTTTTCAAAGGCTGCAAGATGTAGGAAGTGGACAAAAAACGGATACCTCTACCTTTCTAAAGGGACTTCATGGAAGATCTACACAACACTTTAGCTTATATATCATTGGCCAGTAGTGGAATGGATCATGGGGTAAGCAGCTAAGCAGTCTCTACCAAAGTCATCAATTTCATTTTATATCCTAAGTCTAATATTTGGCCCAATATATAGTTTCAGATTAGACCTACATGTCTAGCTTCAAATGGAGCATTTCCTCTTCTATGTCTCAAAGCCATCTCAAAGTCAGCATATCCAAAACTTGACATGTTATATTCCTCTCCCCAAATCTACTGTGGGTGATATCACTATCTATTCATGTACCCAAACTATAAATTTGGAAGTTACAAGAGCTAGTATTAATGACACTAAGTTTTGTGTATTTATTCTGTGAATGGGACTTTGATAAGAGTTTTACAAATGTTTCCCACTTAATTGTCACAATATCTCAGTTACAGAGATTTTATATGTCCATCATCTCACCTGACTCTTCGAGATGATAAGCAAAGCATGGCAGCGTTCTTATGTCCATTTTACAAATTATCACATTAAGCACAAAAAAAACAAGATATATGTCCAAGGCTAACCAAAGTTATAGAAGGATGGAGAACTAAAAGTCAGTGATTTAGACCCAAATCTGTGCCTTTTCCCTTATTGTTACATATGACCATATCTAGCTATGTGAACAAAGCAGCTAATAATGATGACAGGGTAGAACAAATAAGCAAGTGAATATTCCTCACTACATTTATGATTCTTTGCCAATTCAACAGCTTCAAGCCTGTATCTTCTCAGATATGTGCTTCCTCTTATGTCTAAGGAAAAGTACTATATTTGATATGCTTCTGTGAACTTTATTTTTTGAGATGGGGTTCTGGGTTTGTCACTCAGGCTGGAATGCAGTGGCATGATCACAGTTCACTGCAGCCTTGACCTCCCAGGTTCAAGCGATCCTCCAACCTCAGCCTCCTGAGTAGCTGGGACCACAGACACAGGCTACTACACCCAGCTATTTCTTTTTTTTTGGTAGAGGCAGGATTTCACTGTGTTGCCCACCTGGTCTCAAACTCCTGAGGTCAAGTGATCCACCCACCTCAGCCTCCCAAAGTGCTGGGATTACAGGCATGAGCCAATGTGATTGGCCTGAATTTTTTAAATTTAATTTTATTGAGGTAAAATATACCTCTATATAAATAAACGTAAATATATCTTTACCATTTTTAAGTATACAATTCAGTGCTAATAAGTAAATTTATGTTATTTTTCCTCTTTGTCCCCTCTCCTTACTCCTATTTCTGATCTCTGGTAACCACCAAGGTAGTGTCTACTTTCATGAGATCCATGTTTTTAGCTCCCACATATGAGTGACAACACATAATTTTTGTCTTTCTGTGCCTGGTTTACTTTACTTAAAATAATTACCTCCAGTTCTATCCACGTTGCTGCAAATGACAGGATTTCACCCTTTTTATGGCTGAATAATATCCCATAGTGCATATATAACACATTTTCTTTATCCATTCATCCTATAAATTTTAAATGGTGTGGAATTTGGAGAATACTTAAGGAAAAATGACGATTGTGTAAAAGGAAAGTATCTACAAAAGCAAGGTTTATCTACCCAATACAGATAACAAGAGAATCTCTGAATGTGGATATGGTTTCTGGAGTGTTTCAGAGGTTGAAAGATTGTGAAGAACTGGATGGGTATAAAAAAAAAGTGAGCAGGAGAAGAAATGAAAGTTCTGGAATGTTCTGTAACTTGTAGATGAATTCCCTATATTAATTTTAAAATGTAAATTGAGATTATAATTATTTTTTGATGATCTATTTTTGCTGGGCTGATTCTCTGTTGGTGTAACTCTTTAACGAATATGCGTCACGTGGGACCCTGGATTTTATTAGAATTACATGTGCGAATCAAATTCTAACTTTATGAGCCAATATAATGATTGTTTTTTTAATGATTAGAGTCTATCCATGACAAAAACAGCTTGTTTCTCCTACTGACTTATTTGGTGTTTTCTTGCTAATTAGCCTTTATACTAGACAGTAGAAAATCAGAGTACTTGGACTTCAGGTCGGCCATTAAATAAACCTGGCAACTAAATGCTGGGTAATAATCACCTATCTTCCCACTTGTGTTTATTACCTTTGGAACTATGTAACATGGTATCTTTGTGTTTATATTTTTAATTTGTTCCTTTGTCTCTTGCACCAGCTACTTAAATTATCTGAGCTTCATTTTACTAATTCAAAAATAAAGATAATAGTACATATTTATAGAGATGTTGTAAGAGTAAAAGATAATGTAAATAAATTGGCTAGCTCTATGCCTAGCACATGAGTAGGTGCTTAGAAGTTAGTGTCTGGGTACGTGACTTCTGGGGATGATAAAGTGAGTAGCTTGATAAATCTCCCCAAGAATCAATAAAATGGGACACACTGGACAAAACATTTTATGACCGTGGATATCAACCAATGGCATATGCTAAATTAAAAAGTGATTATTTATAAAAAGTACTGAACTTTGTATATGAACAATATGAATTTGTGGTGTATTTGCCTGTATTGCCCTCAGTCCCCACTCCCAGCTTGGTCAAGCATGATAGTTCTATCAAGGTAGAACAAGCCATGGAAATCAGCAGCTTCATCACCACAGGGACTGATTTTATTTGAAGCAGAAGTTTAAAACTCCACGTCCAGAAGCATTGTCAGTAATGGTGGAGACCTAGGTGGCAAACAAAAAGGCAGAATAGCAACTCAGCTGGCCTGAAGCTGCAGTCTTGATTGGAACAAGTAACTGACTGGCAGACTGGCCAGAAATTTAATTTAACCAGCATATCTGCAAAATGAGGCAGCCGTAATGGGCCTCAGTAAGGACTCCTTGTGTCTCCTTCATGAAAACTTAAAATGTGCCTGCATGTTGAATATACCCCTTAACACATATAAAGAACCTTTTGCAAAATTTGGAAGTCTTACTGGCTTGAAGTATTTAAGATCAACCGCTGGCCAACTATTGACTAATGCAAATTAAGCTATGCTTACCTCTAGGAAACTAGGCATAAAGTTTGTTTCTGTTGTTTGACAGAGAAAGAATATCAACAGCCACACACTGTGAGGAAGCAGATTCCACAGATTTCATCTAGGCAAGTTATTAAAACTTCAATTTAAAAAACGCTGGGCATAAGAAGGAACATCAGAATTTGGAGCTACTTTAATGTGTTATTTAAAATGTCAAATTTTCAAGAAAAATTTCCCCGTTCAAAGAGACAGGGAAATGTGACCCATTCTCATGGGGAAAAGCAGTCAATAAAAGTTATCTCTGAATTGGCCCAGATATTGGCAGATAGAGACTTAAAGGCTCCTACTATAAATACCTTCAAACAACTAAAGAAAAGCATGTTTAAATAATTCAATGAAAGTATGGTAACAATAACTACAAATAGAGAATCTCAACTAAAAGATACACACTGTATAAAAGAACCAAATGAAAATTCTAGAATTGGAAAGTAGAATAACCAAAATTTTAAAAATCACTAATGGGGCTCAAGAGCAGATAGTAAGACAGAAAAAAAAAATCAGTAAATTTGAAAATAGATAAATAAAAATTATCCAATCTGAACGTCAGAGGTAAAACAGTATAAAAAATGAACATGAGTCATAGATTTGTGTCAAAACATTGAGCATATCAATGTAGATGTTACAAGAGTTCCAGAAAAAAAGAGAATGTTAAAGAGACAGAAAAATTATTAGAAGAAATAATGGCCAAACACTTCACAAATATGGTTAAGCTCAACAAACCCCAAATAGAATAAACACTAAGAGAACAATACCCTAAAACATAAGAGTCAAACTATTGAAATAGTTTCATTTGAAATTATTGAAAGACAAATGGAAAAGTCTTTAAAACAACCAGAAAAAAATGACTCCTCATGTACAGGGAACACATGATTGATAGTTAATTTCTCATCATAAACAATAGAGACCAGAGGTATTGAAATGACGTATTCAGAGTTCTCAAAGAACACAAAATTGCCACCCAAGAATTCCATATAAAACAAAACTATCCTTCAAAAATATAGGTAAAATAAAGATATTACCAAGTTGGCAATGAGAATATTTCTTGCTAGCTGACCTGACTTACAAGAAAAACTAAATAAAGTCATTCAGGCTGAAAAGAAGTGATATTCAGTAACTCGAACCCAAATGAAGAGATAAAGAATCACAGAACTGATAAATATATAGATACATATAAAAGACTGTACAAATATAGATATGTATTTTTCTTCTTTTAACTTCTTTAAAAGACCTAAGATTGCATAAAAATTATAACATTGTGTTATTGTGTTTATAAGCAGGAGGAGCAAAAATGGAGCTTAGCAGAGAAAAACATCTAAATATTACTGTGTTAAATTAGTTTGAACTCAAGTAAATTATGATAAATTAAGATGCATATGTAATCTTTAGAGCAAGCACTAAGAAAATAAATAGTTAAAAACAAAATTTAAAATTACACACTAAAAATAACTAACAAGACAGTGCAGTAAAGGAGAAACAGGAACAAAAAAGACATGAATAAGATGTGCAAAAATACAATATGGCACATGTAATTGCAACTAAAAGTTGAGAATTCCCATTAAAAAATCTGAAATTTGAACTGCTCTAAAATCTGAAACTTTCTGAAGGTTGATACAATACCACAAGTGGAAAATTTCACACCTGACCTTCTGTAATGAGTCACAGTCAAAACACAGCCAAAACTGTGTTTCATGCACAAAATTATTTAAAATACTTTATAAAATTACCTCCAGGTTATATATATATATATATATATATATAAAATAAGTGTATGTGTGTTTAAACTTGGATCCTATCTCTAAGATATTAGGTATATGCAAATATTAGAAAATCTAAAGAAATCCAAATTCCAAAACACTTCCAATCCCAAGCATTTTGGATATGGGATACTCAACCTATATATCAATAGTTATAGTAAATGGGAGTGAACTAAGCATTCCAGTTATAGGCAGAGATTTCAGACAGGATTATTTAAAATATCCAACCATAATTTGTTTAAAAGAGAAATGTATTAGAGCCAAAACCATATAATTTCAAAGAAAAAAGATGTACTATGCAAATTGTTTACATATAAAAAATGAAGTGACAATACTAATATCAGACAAAATAGACTTTAAGACAAAATATGTAACAAGAGAAAAAACAAAGACATTTTTAATTATATAAGGGGTCAATTAAGCAGAAAATATAGCAATTATAAACATATATAATTAATAGGAAAGTCCCAAATTCTATGATGCAGAAATTGACAGACTTCAAAGAAGAACTAGACAATTCAACAATAATTATTGGAGACTTCAAACCCTACTCTCAATAGCTGGCAGACCAATTAGACAGAAAAATAGCAACGATATAGAGGAATTCACCAACACTATCAACCAACTTGACCTAACTAACATTTATAGGAGACGCCACCAAATGAAAGCAGAATACATATTATTTTAAAGTGCGCATGAAATTTTCTCTGGGACAGATTCTATGCTAGGTCAAAAACAAATCTCAATACACTTAAAAGGCTTGAATTCATAAAAATTATGTTCTCTTAATGTGTCAGAATTAAATTGGAATTCAACAGAAGGAAATTTGGAAGATATCAAAATATTTTGAAATTCAACAACTTCTAAATCCATTGGTTAAAAAATAAATCACATAGGAAATTATAAAATATTTTGAACTGAATAAAAATAAAAGCACAGCATGTCAAGATTTATAGGATGTAACTAAAGCAGTGCTTACAGGGAAACTTCTAGTTTTAAATACCTATTTTAGAAAAGAATAAAATTCTTAAATCATTAACTCAAGCTTTCACCATAAGAAACTAGAAAAAGAAGAACACAGTAAACTCCAAGGAAGCATAAGGAAGGAAATAATGGGGGTTAGAGCAGAAGTCAATAAAATAGAAAGAAGAAGAAGAAGAAAGAAAAATCAATGAAACCATAAATTAATCTTTGAAAATATTTTTTACATGGAGAAGCTTTAGCTAGACTGACCAAAAAAAAAAAAAAAAAAAAAAAAGAAAGAATTACCAAAATCATAAAGGAAAAAGGGATAATTACTACCAACCCTACAGAAATTAGAAAGACTAGAATGTAATAGCATGAACAACATTGTCAACAATTTCTGCAAAATATATTAAATGAAAAAATTCTTAGAAAGACATAAATTACCAAAATTGATTCAAGAAAAAAATAGAAACATGAATAGACCTAACACAAATACAGAAACTGAATTAGTAATTTAAAATTTTCCAACAAAAAAACCCAGGTCCAGGAGAAAGATAGGAATCTGAGGCATCTACAGTATAGAAGAAGAAATGAAACTCTCTTTATTCACAAATAATACAATCCTGTATGTAGAAAAATCTGATATCCACAAAATAACTGCTAGATCTGATAAGTTCATGAAGCTTGCAAGATAATCAATATACACAAAGAAACTACATTCCTGTGTACTAGCAATAAAAAATTGAAAATGATACTAAGAAAATAATTTCATTCTTTGTAGCATAAAATAGATTAAATGGTCATAAATTTAAAAATATAAGTACTAAACCTGTACTCTGAAAACTGTAATACATTGCTGAGAGAAATTAAAAATCTAAATGAATGGGAACATATTCCATGTTCATGAATTGGAAGACTCAATACTGATAAGGTAGTGATTCTCCCCGAATTGTTCTATAGATTTAATGCAATCTCCATCAACATCTTAGCAGACTTTTTGGCACAAATTGAAAAATTGATCCCACAATTTATATAGCAATTCAAATGTACCAAATAGCCAAAACAATTGTGAAAAAGAAGAAAAAAGTTAGAGGACTTTGAAATCAGGACATTACCTGATTTCAAATCTTGATGTAAAACTGCAATGATGAAGACAGTGTGGTACTGTCATAAGGACAGGCTTATAGATCACCTGTAGGTTTATGAAACAAACCTATTCATATTTTTTTCTTGAATCTATTAACTGCACTCCTCATGTTGACAATGGAAGAGACTTGATAGTCCAGCAATAAACTCTTATATTTATGGTCAATCAATATATGACAAAGGTGACAAGACAATCCAATAGAAGAAAAGCTTATTATTGGGTAGCTTATTCTTAGTGTATAGAAACAGAACTGATTGTTATACAACTCAACAGGAAAAAAAGCAAATAACTTGATTTTTAAAATGTTTACATATATATTTCTCCAAGGAAGACATACAAATGGCCAACAGGTATATGAAAAGGTGCTCAGCATCACTAGTCATCAGGGAAATGCAAATCAAAACCTCTGTGAGAGGAACACTATCATCTCACCCCTGTTGGGATGGCTATTATGAAAACAAACCAAAAACAAAAGATAAGAAATGTTGTTGAGGATGTGAGGAAATCTGAAAACTAGTACACCATTGGTGGTAATAGAAAATGACGCAGCTGCTATAGAACACAGTAGAAAGGTTCTTGAAAAAGTTAAAAATAGAACCACCATATGATCCAGCAACCTCACTGCTGGGTATATATCCCAAAGAATTAAAACCAGAATCTCAAAAAGATATGTGCACTCTCATCTTTTCTGAAGTATTATTCACAATAGCCAAGATATCAAAACAGCATAGCTGTGCATGGAAGAATGCACGGATAAAGAAAATGTGGTCTATTCATACAGGGAATATTATTTGGCCCTAAAAGGCAAGGACGTCCTGCCATATTTGACAATACGTATGAACCTGGAAGGCGTTATGCTGAGTGAAATAAGCCAGTCACCAAAGGGCAAATACTGAATGATTCCATTTATATGAGGTGTCTGAGATAGTCAAACTCATAGGACCACAGAATAGAGTGGTAGTTACCAGGGGCTGGGCGAAGGGGAAACTCGGAGTTGCTGTTCAATGAGTATAAAGTTTCAGTTATATAATATAAATAAGTTCTAAAAATCTGCTGTACAACATAGTGCCTGTACTGTGCACTTAAATTATTATTAAGAGGGTAGGTCTTTTTTTTTTTTATTATACTTTAAGTTTTAGGGTACGTGTGCACAACGTGCAGGTTAGTTACATATGTATACATGTGCCATGTTGGTGTGCTGCACCCATTAACTCGTCATTTAACATTAGGTATATCTCCTAATGCTATCCCTCCCCCATCCTGCCACCCCACAACGGGTCCCGGTGTGTGATGGTCCCCTTCCCGTGTTCATGTGTTCTCATTGTTCAATTCCCACCTATGAGTGAGAATATGCGGTGTTTGGTTTTCTGTCCTTGCGATAGTTTGCTGAGAATGATGGTTTCCAGCTTCATCCGTGTCCCTACAAAGGACATGAACTCATCATTTTTTATGGCTGCATAGTATTCCATGGTGTATATGTGCCACATTTTCTTAATCCAGTCTTTCATTGCTGGATATTTGGCTTGGTTCCAAGTCTTTGGTATTGTGAATAGTGCCGCAATAATCATAAGTGTGCATGTGTCTTTATAGCAGCATGATTTATAATCCTTTGGGTATATACCCGGTAATGGGATGGCTGGGTCAAATGGTATTTCTAGTTCTAGATCCCTGAGGAATCGCCACACTGACTTCCACAATGGTTGAACGAGTTTACAGTCCCACCAACAGTGTAAAAGTGTTCCTATTTGTCCACAACCTCTCCAGCACCTGTTGTTTCCTGACTTTTGAATGATCGCCATTCTAACTGGTGTGAGATGGTATCTCATTGTGGTTTTGATTTGCATTTCTCTGATGGCCAGTGATGATGAGCATTTTTTCACGTGTCTGTTGGCTGCATAAATGTCTTCTTTTGAGAAGTGTCTGTTCATATCCTTCGCCCACTTTTTGATGGGGTTGTTTGTTTTTTTCTTGTAAATTTGTTTGAGTTCATTGTAGATTCTGGATATTAGCCCTTTGTCAGCTGAGTAGGTTGCAAAAATTTTCTCCCATTCTATAGGTTGCCTGTTCACTCTGATGGTAGTTTCTTTTGCTGTGCAGAATCTCTTTAGTTTACTTAGATCCCATTTGTCAATTTTGGCTTTTGTTGCCATTGCTTTTGGCGTTTTAGACATGAAGTCCTTGCCCATGCCTATGTCCTGAATGGTAATGCCTAGGTTTTCTTCTAGGGTTTTTATGGTTTTAGGTCTAACGTTTAAGTCTTTAATCCATCTTGAATTAATTTTTCTATAAGGTGTAAGGAAGGGATCCAGTTTCAGCTTTCTCCATATGGCTAGCCAGTTTTCCCAGCACCATTTATTAAATAGAGAATCCTTTCCCCATTTCTTGTTTTTGTCAGGTTTGTCAAAGATCAGATAGTTGTAGATATGCGGCATTATTTCTGAGGGCTCTGTTCTGTTCCATCGATCTATATCTCTGTTTTGGTATCAGTACCATGCTGTTTTGTTTACTGTAGCCTTGTAGCATAGTTTGAAGTCAGGTAGCGTGATGCCTCCAGCTTTGTTCTTTTGGCTTAGGACAGACTTGGCGATGCGGGCTCTTTTTTGGCTCCATATGAACTTTAAAGGAGTTTTTTCCAATTCTGTGAAGAAAGTCATTGGTAGCTTGATGGGGATGGCATTGAATCTATAAATTACCTTGGGCAGTATGGCCATTTTCACGATATTGATTCTTCCTACCCATGAGCATGGAATGTTCTTCCATTTGTTTGTATCCTCTTTTATTTCCTTCAGCAGTGGTTTGTAGTTCTCCTTGAAGAGGTCCTTCACATCCCTTGTAAGTTGGATTCCTAGGTATTTTATTCTCTTTGAAGCAATTGTGAATGGGAGTTCACTCATGATTTAGCTCTCTGTTTGTCTGTTATTGGTGTATAAGAATGCTTGTGATTTTTGCACATTGATTTTGTATCCTGAGACTTTGTTGCAGTTGCCTATCAGCTTAAGGAGATTTTGGGCTGAGACGATGGGGTTTTCTAGATATACTATCATGTCATCTGCAAACAGGGACAATTTGACTTCCTCTTTTCCTAATTGAATACCCTTTATTTCCTCCTCCTGCCTGATTGCCCTGGCCAGAAATTCCAACACTATGTTGAATAGGAGTGATGAGAGAGTGCATCCCTGTCTTGTGGTCTTAAGTGTTCCTACCATAAGAAAAAGAAGGGGAAGGAGAAACTGAAGAAGAAGAAAGAAAAAATGAAGGGGCATGAGCAAACTTTTGGAGTTGATGCATATACTTGTTACCTTGATTATGGGGGTGGTTTCATGGTTGTATGCTTATATCCCAATTCATCACATCATATACAGATGCTCCTCACCTTAGGATGGGGTTATGTCCTGATAAACCCATCATAAATTGAAAATGTTATGAGTCAAAAGTACAGTTTCAATTAATGATATTTTCAGTTTACAGTGAGTATATCCAGATATAACCCCATCTTCAGTTCAGGATTATACCAAATGTGTATCGCTTTTGCAAATGGTGGACTTCAAAATTGTAAGTCGAACCATCGTAGCAAGTTGGGGAAGATCTGTTTGTTAATTATGGACCCTTCAAGTACACCTTAAATACTTAATAAAGCTGTTAAATGAAAATTAAAAGGTGACTGGGCACATGGCTCATGCCTGTAATCTCAGTGCTTTGGGAGGCCAAGGCAAGAGGATTGCTTGAGGCCAGGAGTTCAAGACCAGCTTGGGCACATAGCAACATTCCATCTCTACATAAAATTAAAAATTTAGCTGACTGTGGTGGTGCTAGCCTGTAGTCCTAGATACTCGGGAGGCTGAGTTGAGAGAATTTCTTGAGCCCAGGAGTTTGAGGTTGCAGTGAGCTATAATCATGCTACCACACTCCAGGAGACCCTGTCTCAAAATAAATAAATAGAAGTTTTAAAAAATATTGGTATCTCAGTGTTCCTCGTTATCCACTGTATTTAAGGTTTAGCTACTTATGCTTGATGCTTGACAAGGTAATCTTACTTTTCTCCCTGATATTGGTATGATGCAAATTTACTATATATATGACACAAATTTATATATGCAATATTTTCTAGTTAATGGCCTTTTATTTTACTCTCATTTTCATTATGCTTTGCCTTTTAAGTCATATAGCAAATAAATTATGTGGCATTTTCTTAGCAGCTATTAATTCAGGAGAATGGGAACATAATTCTCTCATATATTCAGCTGGAAGGTAATGATGGTCAGCTCCCAGTGGAGAAAAAGAAACTACCTTCAGTTTTCATAAACATACAGAGAAATTTTCTCCTAAATGCTATGTCAGTCTGCTGTATGTCCTATTGATCTAAGAACCAGAAAACATATATTTTAGTTTATACTGCCTTGACTCTATTGTACATGGCTAGGTCTGTTTAAAAAAGAAATCCTTGGAGATACCCTTTGGATTCTAGTATTTTAAAATGTATGCTTAGCTAAGTGAAGTGGTCTACTTCGTGGGTCAAAACCAATCTTGAGTAATCTATTAGGTAGACTCCCTAAGTTCATCCGTACCTTGTACCAATTTTTTTTTTTTTTTTTTTTTTTTTTTGAGACGGAGTCCTGCTCTGTCACCCAGGCTGGAGTGCAGTGGCGCAATCTCTGCTCAATGCAAGCTCTGCCTCCCAGGCTCACGCCATTCTCCTGCCTCAGGTTCCGGAGTAGCTGGGACCACAGGCGTCCGCCACCACGCCTGGAGAATTTTTTGTATATTTAGTGGAGACGGGGTTTCACCGTGTTAGCCAGGATGGTCTCGATCTCCTGACCTCGTGATCCACCTTGTACCAAATTTTTAATGAATTTAGTAATTGACATGGATGTAAAATAAATAATACGCTAATAAAGTTCATGCAGAATCAAATTTTAATGCCCAGAGATAATGTAGTAGAAGATATTACCTGTCCATTTCTCTGGACTTATCTCCTGCAACTCTCCATTTTTCTCTCTAAACTTTAGCCACACTGGTCTAGTTTCAATTCCTCTGAATCGCTAAGTATTTTTCTACCTTGATAAAAGCTAATTCCTTTGTCTTGTACCATCTGTATTCCGGCTGATGTTTACATCGTTTTCAGGGCTCAATTTCAATGTTACTTACTCAGAGGGACTCACTGTTAGAACCACCACACCCTTTTCAATCTAAGTAAGATCCACTGCTCTTCTTAGAAACCGGTTATATTCCAAATGACTATAAGTGCTTTTGTTCTTAGACCATATGTCTCCATTCAAAAGACCGATAGATATTCAGTTAAGCCCTTTGAGAAAATTCTAAATGTTGAGGACCTTGATTATTATTGTTATTATTGCTTCTTTTCTATGTTTTCCCAGGACTCTCAACAAGTTTGCTTTGCTTTTGTACTCGCGGCACATAATGAGATTAATAATGTTTAGAAAACATTTCAAAAATACACACAGAGGAGACACATCTTAGTCTAAAGGTAGACATGAAACCAAAAACTATAATAACTATAGCTGATCAGTGACCCCATTTATTCATGGAAAGTAAAATTTGATGCATATTTGCCTTTAGGAGCAACATATCTATGAAAGTTCTGACAGTGAAAGTTTGTAAAAAAGGAGTACTCTCATAACAATCTTAATTTTTTTCTTTATATATGTATGGTTTGCATTAAACTCTTTTGTATGATTAGTGGTTTAATGTTGATATCACCCATGACACCATAAGCTATGTGTATGGACTGGCTCTGTTTTGTTTACTCCTGAATATCCAGCAAAAACAGTATAGTGCCTGGCCCTTAGTAGATGTGTAATAAACGTTTGGTGAATGCATAGCTACACTTCAATGCTTATCGCATTTTAATCCCAGCTACTCGGAGGCTGAGGCAGGAGAATTGTTTGAACCCAGGAGGTGGAGGTTGCTGTGAGCCAAGATCGTGCCACTGCACCCCAGCCTGGGTGACAGAGCAAGACTCCATCTCCACAAATAAAAAAAAAGAAAAAAAAAAAAGAAACCCATTCATGTGTCTGTATCACTGAGTAGCCTGTCAACATTTTGTTAACTACCTCATCAAGTAGCAAAATCAGTACCTGCTATGTGGTAGATGCTCAAATATTTGTTGATAAAATACAGTAAATTAATGACAGGCAAGCTTGCCTCAGTGAAATATAATCTGTAAGTGAGCAGTGTGTATACCATTTGAAGGTGCCCTACTTAGCCTAGCATATCACAGAGATTCCCAGTAAATATTTAGGCAGTTCATTAACTCTAAAAGTTGGCCCTCATAGTCATTGGCCTACATTATTCACCTTCCTCTGTCTCTAATAAATTCATTGGCAAATTTCTGAACTCCAACTGGAATGTTTGTGGTGGATTTCTTCATACCTAATGGATTATTTCCATTTTCATTTTATATTGTATTATTTACTTGTCTGAGGTCTTTATAATGACAAACTCGACGTGCATGATAAGCTGTCATTACTTATGCCAGGTGACAAGGACATATTATTTTTCTCCAAAAAAAAATTATCTTGGCCAGGCGCAGTGGCTCACGCCTGTAATCCCAGCACTCTGGGAGGCCGAGACGGGCAGATCACGAGGTCAAGAGATCGAGACCATCCTGGCGAACATGGTGAAAGCCTGTCTCTACTAAAAATACAAATAAACGAACAAACAGGAGTGGTGGCAGGCACCTGTAGTCCCAGCTACTCGGGAGGCTGAAGTAGAAGAATTGCTTCAACCGGGAGGTGGAGGTTGCAGTGAGCCGAGATCGCACCACTGCACTCCAGCCTGGCGACAGAGTGAGACTCCGTCTCAAAAAAAAAAAAAAAAAAAAAAAAAAAAAAAAGTGATAATTGTTCAAAATATTTACTTATTAATTCATTTTAAAATTGCATGTTGAAATAAAAAATGTTTACTTTTTAAACTATCTTTTCTACGACAGAAACAATATAGTGAGAAGAGTGATCTTGTTTTACATTTTTGCAAATCTCTTTAAAAGTTAGCTTAAGATAAGGCAGCTGGTTCTTATATCTGTTTCTGCATTGAATGTGCTGTCATATCTTGCATCATGTAGCCTCTGAAAAACTCATAGAGAATGAGAGAGGAAAAAGTCAAATAACATCTTAGTATTATTACGAAAATAATTTGGACCTCACAGAACCACTGCATATGTCTCAGGGACTCCCAGGGGTCCCCAGACCACATTTAAGGAAATACTGTTTAAGGGAATATAACTATTTTTGTACCTCCTGTGGCTATATTCTTTTAAAGAACAGTAACCTCTGTTTCTGAGGAACTTAGCTGCAATTATGTGCAGAGTTTAAATAAGTGAAACGGAAATACCCTTTGCCTTTCTGCTCGAGGATGAAAGTGATGATCAAAATGTTCCCTTCTCTCTCTCTCTCTCTCTCTCTCTCTCTCTCTCTCTCTGGGGAACTTCGGGTTTCCTTCTCTATATAATGTATCCATATTCCACTGGAAACATACATAGTTTGAGAAAATAGATGACATTTTTTCTGGGGGTGGAAAGAATTACTACCACGAGGAATTCAAAATACAGACACAGTAATAAAAATCACCATAAAGCCCAGAGGGAGGAAAAAAAAACTGAGTAACAAAAAAGGAGGTGAAATTGTAAAACTGAGTAACAAAAAAGAGGTGAAATTATAAAATAAATGATCAAGTTGGTTGTGGGTTAGGAAGAAAGAGAAAAATAAAGAAACTGGCATAATGTAAAAGCCAAGACAAGAAAAGTGAGGCAGAGGCATAGATCTTTTGACTATTTTCCGTGCTTGATTCCAAGGTAAGTAGATATAGTTTCTCATAGTTGGAAATGTTCATAAATTTAAACAGAATTAACGTTTATAATCAGATGCAATGTCTAGTTTTTCTGTTTGTCCTGTGAAATGATAATTGTGTAAGATGCTCATGATTGTTTCAAGGGGTAAGGAGTAGTTCTAATTATCATAGACATTTTCATGACTTCGCATACCACTGGTTTATAAAGATTATACAGATTTTCTTATATCAGAATTCTCATATCTTTAATTCCCTAGTAGATGTCTAAGAAAGAGATTTATCACATAGCAGATGGTGGTAAACTTGAGTAAAGTGTTGGATAATAAATGTCTTTGGCTTTGTGGGCCATTCAATCTTTGCTGCAACTACTCAACTTTGCTATTGTAGCATGAAAGTAATCATAGACAATATGTAAATGAATGAGTGTAGCTCTGTTCCAGTAAAACTTTATTTACAAAAACAGGTGGTGAGCACAACTTGGTTCATGAGCCATAGTTTACAAACACTTGCTATATAGCTTTCCCTGGTTGAATTTCGTTAATTTTATACACAACCTTCCTCCCATACACACACACTTTGTTCTTCATGGAAAATCTCCCCAGACTACTATGAATAATGTTATTACTTGGAGATATACAATTAAGATGATGTCATTAGGATATTATTAATATAGGAACTAAGCAAATACTATATGCTAAGTACTGAGGATAGGGTGTGATCACAATAGATAGAAAATCTGCAATAGTTTGATGAACATGGGAAATTACAGTGTTTCCTGTGATGGAAACATTATGAGGGGCTATGGGACTACATAACAGGACCTATGACCTATACCTGGGTTGGGGATGTCTAATTAATCAAGGAAAGCTTTGTAGAGGAAGTGATGTCTAACCTGAGATTGGAAAGGTCAACCTGGAGCTACCTAGATGAAGATGTATGGAAGGACATCCCAGGCAAGAGGAAACATTGTACGATAAATCCTGATACGGATATAGTGCTGGATTTTAAGGAAGAGTAAGTTGTTCCATGAACTATACAGTGCAAAGAAAGATGAAGAAATAGAAGTAGAGACCAGATCACAAAGGGTTTTTTGACCTACGTTAGAGAAGTTATATTTTATCCCATTGGCACTGGGATGTTGTTGAGTATATGAGGACATGATCAGCAACCTATTTTAGAAAGATCTCTTATTGTGGAGTGTAAAGAATGGATAAGAAGGAGACAAGGTAGGAGGCACGAGCTAATTAGAAAGCAGTCTCAGAGAGGCTGTTAGATATCAGAACAGAATGGCTATTATTAAAAAGTCAAAAAACAACAGATGATGGTGAGGCTTCAGAGAAAGGGGAATGCTTATACACTGTTTATGGGAATGTAAATGAGTTTAGGCACTGTGAAGAGCAGTTTGAAAATTTCTCAAAGAACTTGAAAGAGAGCTGCCATTCAACCCAGCAATCTCATCACTTGGTATATATTTAAGAGAACACAAATCTTTCTACCAAAAAGACACAAGTACTCACATGTTCATCACAGCACTATACAGTAACAAAGACGTGGAATCAACCTAGGTGTCCACCAATGGTGGATTGAATAAAATAAATGTGGTGTACATACACCATGGAATACTACACAGTCATAAAAAGAATAAAGTCACGTCTTTTGTAGGAACATGGATTCAGCTGGAGGTCATTATCCTAAGTGAATTAATGCAGGAACAGAAAACCAAAGATAGTTAGAAGCTAAACATTGGGTAGTCATTATAAAGATGAAAACAATAGACACTGGGGACTACTAGAAGCGGGAGGAAGGAGAGAGGCAAGGGTTGAAAAACTACCTATTGGGTACTATGCTCACTACCTGTGTGGTGGGATCATTTTTACCCTAAACCTTGGCATCACAAAACATACTCAGGTAACAAACCTGTACGTATACTACCTGGATCAAAAATAAAAGTTGAAATCAGAATGAGAAGGAGAGAAGGAGACAGTGACAGGAGGATGGAGAGAAGTGGGCAGATTCAAGAGAGATTTCTCAAGTGGACTTATGAGGACATGCTTATTGATACACTCTGGGAGTGAGGGAGAGAGAAGAATCAAGGATGACTTCTAGATTTTCAGCTTAAAAAACTGGGAGCTGGTGGAGTCATCCATTGAACTTGACAGAGGAGCACGTTTAGGCAGGAAGGTGATGGTGTTTGAATGGCTGCGAAGGGAAAAACTGAACTGGGATTGAAATCAGGAAAAACGGTTTGAAGTCACACCCTCTTAATTGCATTTTCTATCAGATGGTAATGGCTTTGTGACAGGCTTTACTGATAGGTGATGTAACTCTGCCTCTGACAGATGAAGATCCAAAGCATCCTCAGATTTTCCCGAAGCCTGTTTCAGCAACTGTGTAGACAGCACACACAAAAATCTGGGGGGAAGTCCTAGGGCTCAGTCAGTTGATTGGATCTATTAAAGTAGCATTGGAGAACACAGTTCAATCTGAGATTTCCCAAACATATTACTCTATAATTTATTTTTATCCAAAAACTGAATTCGATGTGGGATAGGGATTATAAAAGCCTTGAGATTCTAGATAGAATCTCTGAATAGAAGGCTTTTGGGCCACATCTAGTACTCTCCTTTCCTCACTCCATTTCTGAACTTGTTGTTCACTTCTTCGTTGTTTTTAGGACGTTCTTGGTACACACCTGCCTCAAGGCCTTTGTACTTGTTTTGTCTGCTTAGGGCATTCTTTCCCACAATATTTGCATGGCTTCCTCCCTCACTTCTTTATTTCTATATTACCTATCTTTATTAAAGCTGCTGTTAAAAAAAACCCACACCTCAGTGGCTTAACATAATAGAAACTTTCCGTTCATGCAAACTTTACAAAAGTTTTCTGGTCAACAAGTAGCTTTCCTCCAAATGGTGAATCGGGGACCCAGGGCACTTTGCTTTTGTGGCTCTGATGCCTTTAACACATGGATTTCAAAATCGCTGTGCTCTTGTACACTAGAATGAAAAAGAACAAGGAATATTACATATGTGGTGGTGGTTAGTGGAGGTGGGGTTATGAGCCAGGCTTCATGTTCATGAGCATCACTTTTGCTCACACTCCATTGGCTCGAACTCAGTCATGTAGCCAAACTAATGGCAAGGGAGACTGGGAAATGACAGCTAGCTGCACAATTAAGAGAAATGAGTAAACTTGTCTAATGAGCAGCTAGCCAGTCCCTACCATGAGGACTTTGCTCAAATGTCTCCTTCTCCATGGAGCCTTCTATGATCACCCTTTATAAAATCACAACTGCTCCCCATCTTCCCCTCAATATTTCCATCCCTTTTCCATGCTTCATTTTTTTCCTCTGTAGCACTTACTATATCACATTCTGTAGATTTTATTCCTTTATCTTGTTTACTGTCTGCCTCCTCTTCCTCCCAATCGGATGTAAGGTCCGTGAGGCAGGGATTGCTGCCGATATTCACGGCCATATCACTGGACACTAGCAGACCCTCAATAAATGGCTGTTGCATTGTGATTACATATATGCTTCACCTAGAAGTAGTCTCATCTGGTGGCACATTTACTCATAGATTGACATTAATTCTCTATTGTTTTTTCCCCAGCAAAATTTATCAAGGTAGTTTGTCAGTAGGGAGAAATAAAGTTGTCAGGTGGCTCATCAAAAGTTCAAATTTGAGTAGTCCCCCTGTGTACTCATAATGTTTTATAAATACTTTTATCTATGTAAGCACGTGGGCTTAGACACAATTCTAGGATTCAAATAGAAAGCTCTGTATTCATATTTTCCCTTTTTTGTACCTCCTTTTATGTTCTCTACCATTTTTTTGAGTGCTGTTAGTGAAGCACTAGGCTAAATCTTGGGTTTCTGCAAAAAAAATTTAATCCTCACAACCACACTATAAAGTGTTTATTGTTCTAATTTTAAGACGAGGAAACTGAGGGCTAAAAAGATTAAGTCACTCGCCCGTGTTCACGTACTCAGCTGATAACTGGCAGCATTTAGATTTGGACTTACTTTCCATACAGATATTCGCATTGCTAACCTTCAGGTTTTCCCTCATCATTTTCCACATCTACTCAAAAGTTGCTAATCATTTCCTTAATAGTGAGGCATAAGTGACTGAGAAATCTTGATATATTATCCCCCTTAGGAGCACTTCATTCCGACAAGACACAAACTGTAGGGAAAATGAACAAATGTCCAATTGTACAACTCAAGCACCAACCAGGTATGGTAGACATGTTGGCTTAAAAATAAAGTTGATGCTTGGGTTCTGATTCTGATAATGACCTACGGAGGGTGTGGCCTGAGGAAGTTACTAGGTGTACCTAGAAATCAATGTTTTGTTTTGGTTTTCCCTCGGGAAGGGTCAACTTATACTTGAATCCTTCTGAAGTTTCTCAAATTACAAGATGGTCATTTATTTTACTTCAATCAAAACAACAAAGTACTGTCTGGGAAAGATGTATTGCCTTGACTTATTCTCAATTTATGCTTATTTTGGAGGCTCGTAGAAGTAACCTGATAGAGGAGGGCAAAAACACACACACACAGACACACACACGCTGGGAGAAAATAAATTTAACACAGTTTAGGGATTGACTTTTGTTGTATGACATCACAGTTGCCAGAGTTGGATGCCATTGTAAACAAGCTATGGAAAGAATACTGTTAAAAGTAACCCATTAAGTGGTTACATGGTGTAGCTCATGGACATATGGCACAGAAAAAAGATAAAGCTGTCTTTACATAACATAAAACTGTATTCTGTTATATAAATGTGTGCTTGTGGCTTGGAATAAAATTCCTGGTGAAACGTTACTTCTAGATTCAGCAGTACTATACCTCAGGCCACATGGATGTAAGTAAAGATGATGCCCTCTGGAAAACTGAGTTAGGCAACAACAAGAGCATCCGTGAGGATGCACATTTCAATGTTGAAGGTGCCTGTGAAGAATTTGAACAAAATTGTTGCATGAAATATGAATGAAGAAGTGTGATCTAATGATATAATATTTTGTACTATATAATTTTAAAGTAGTACACACAATCAAATTAACGAATTAAACATTATATGTAAACAGGTGATAATTATGTCTCCATTTTCTAAAGTTTCTGTGTTAAAGGTGATCAAAAAACTTGGAGAGAGGGACTTCTCATTTGGAAAATGGGATAGTCACCTTTGGATATATGATGTATCAATCTCTAGAACTTCAATTTCTTCGTTGAAAGCATATAAAAGGCAATCCAAAGGATGTATGGAATATTAAAAGAGATTCAACTGTGAAACTACCTAGCACTTTGCCTGAAACACTTGTTAGATCCCCTCACCAAAATCATGCCATGTGATTTGGCAGTCTATTCCTCTTACCGTAAGAGTAGCCCTACAGAAAATGTTCATGAAGAGTTAATGTTAAATTCATTGAATTTAGGAACACATGAGTAGCGCTTCCTTTCTGATTATGCAAATCTCTCACCATCGTAATATGTGCTTCCTTTAATTTCATTAGGAACATTTGTAATGTAAATGGTAACAGAGCCAATATTTCAAACAGAAGCCATTCTTTCTAAAAAAAGCTAAATGTCTAAATGTATTGAAATGCTTCTAAAAGTAAAATATTTAGCACTTATTTGCAGATGGGTAATGTTAAATATCTCATTCATTAATATTACTACCACTTGTCTGAATCAATCCTACCATAAGCATTAAGCAAGTAGGTAAACAAAGAAATAACACTTCGTGTGATGAATGCCAATATAAAGCACGTTTAAACTGTTCTGTCAGGAGACAAGCCTGGAAATGCTAACTGTGTTTTTTTGCTTTTCTGCAATCATCTGAATACATAAATTCAAATTGCAGCTTTTAAAACTTCAAATCGAGGCTTTTGAAATTTCAGAAAACACATGCACTTGGAAAAGCAGATTATAACAAGGTCCCAATGGGATTTTGTCACCATCTTTTTTACATTTTAAAGTATAAAAATCTAGATAAGAAATGACTACCAAATATTTTCATATTTAAAAGATGCTGTATTTTTTTAAAAATTAAATCACTGGAAAAAAATTTTCCACAAATATTGTGTAAAAAGAAAGATAGCAAAAAGCTTAGCCAAAGCTTTTAATGTTTAAGTGATGATTTATTCTGAGAGTTCTTAAGAGTTTTCTAAATTAGTATATGGTTAATATCCATAAAATCATATGCAAGATGCTGTCTTTCAAACTGATGCTGAAGGTTAATTATAAAATGTACTTAATTATTTATAGTGCACCGCTGAGTCCCAGATACTCTGTGTCCAAAAACACTGTAAATACCGAAAATGTAGCAGAATTATACTGGAAGGCAGTAATTCTTCACAAATTAACTTATTGATATAATGCAATCCCATTTAAAAATTTTCAGTGAGAATTGTTTTATAATTTGACCGAATGATACATTACATAAGTTAGAATAACTAAAGTGGGAGAGTGGGTTAACCTACCAGAAATTAAATATATTTTAAGGCTGCAATAATTGACATAGTGCATTACTGTCACAAAAATCTACAGTAGATCAACAAGCAGAAACTTAAAATATCATGAAGAAAGCACCATAAATCAATTCAGAAGAGATGGTGCTGGGGGAAGAAATATCAATTTCTGAAAAACTCTTCAAGGTTAGAAACAACACTATATAAATTTAAGATGGATTAAATATTTGGTTGTTCTGTTTTAAGAAATGAAAGAGTAAGGATCAAGAATAAATGAGAATATCTGAACAATGGTAAAATGGCCACAATTTTAAGGATACTGTCAATGAACATAATATCAAGGAAATAAACTGTTAAATTTTATTTAGAAAAAACTACTAAAAGGCAAAAAGGAAGCTGGAAACATAGTCTCAATTAATCTATGTTTCAGATAATGTGAAAAGAGCTCTTAAAAATAGGAAAACACAGGAAAAATGGGCAACAGACATTGCAGATAAATGACAGTAGAAACCAAATAAATGACAAACATGTACACACATACGACATTTTCGACTTTCCTATTAATGAATACTTAAAATATCTATGGCAAGCTTTTTATTTGTTTTATCGGTATATAAATTGTAATGCTCAATAGTGGTAAAAGTGTAGTGAGACAAGTATTTTCTAACTGTTGGTGGGAGTTTATGAGTGTTCTGAGTACCAACCTTGGCAGAAATTCAACAATGTGTATCTAAATCCTTAGGATTCCCATTGTTGACTTTTCATTCTTATTCCAGCAGATATATGGTTCAAAATGTATAAACAAATGTGTTTATTGTAGGGTTATTCATTGTAATAAAAAATGAAAGCAAACAAAATTCTTAATAACACAATAATGGTGAAATGTAGGGTACCCCTATATATCTTATTACTAGGATCTTAAAAAATCAAGTTTTTAAAGCGTAATTAATGACCTACAGAGACATATAGTAGAATAATAAATGAAGAAAATAAGCATACAATATAGAGTTTGAATCCAGTAATACATATAAATCTCAACTATAATGAATAAGCACAACATCTCTCCTCTTTACTGGATATTCTTGATAGAAAAAATACGCAAGTAAATAATTTGAGACATATTTGAAAAGAGGGGAGTGTTTGATTTAGAATTTTCTAAACTTGAGGGTTATTATTATTTTTTTGGTTTGATATTACTTTTTCCTGCTCCTTAAATTTTTGTTTGTTTTTGGGGGGTTTGGGGTTTTCTTTTCCTTAAACGTGTCTGTTTCTAGATGAAAGCTGAAAATGTTTAAAAGCCTTGCCAATGTGTCTAGGTTTTTCAAATGTAATCAGATTTTAGCAAGATTTTACTTAACTAAAAGTATTCAGAACACTATGCAAAATCATCTGGAGTCAAATAGTAATGGAGGCAATGATTTGCAGAGTAGAAAGAGAGAGAGAAAAAGATGAGCTAGACCCTCAAAATCCGGACCCAAGGAATTAAATCAGCTTGGAACATTTAAACAAATAAAGGATGCCTATACTATACTAGACATTTTCTTCTTCCACAGTTGACTCTAAGGTCAGAATCTGAGGGGAAATGGTGCTATTCCACATTCTAAAACAAACTGCCAGCAATTGAGACCAGCCACTTCCCCATAGGGTTTACTCTAAAGCGACAGGGATATTATCTCTATTCCAAGCAATTTCCATTCTCCTCTGTACTCCATGTCCCAGGCAAGATTAAAAAGACTCAGATAGGAAGGGGTAGTAAGCTTTGTGGGGAGTGCAGTTTGTAGTAAGGGACAGTTCCTTCTCTTTCATCTCTCTGAGTCAGAAGTAGAGACTTCGAGAGAATCACTGAGAGTAAGTATGTAGACTCCAAGAAGGAAAAAGCATCCTCTCACTTCACTGAATGTTTGGAATCTGCAGACCTCCTTCACAGGTCCATGTAGCTTTTGGAGAGGCCAGAAGAGCACCGTAGGCATTCCTTTGGCTTTCCATGCCTAAGCACATAGAGGAGAAGAAGAGGAGGAACCATAGGGTTAACCATACATAAGAAATCAACAAAAGGCTTTGAAATGGACTTTTCCTATTTTTCAATTTAAATAAGAGAGAATTGTCAATGATTAAAATTCATAAAATGAAGAAAGAATGGACTCAGAAAATAGCAAACATGAAATGTTAATTATTAGTTCAAAAGTTAGTTTACCATGTTTTCTCTGCCAACTGATTGCTAATGACTAAAGTCCTTATTTCCAGCTTTCCTCTCCCCCCTGAGCTCCAGATCTCTTGATTTTTTAAACTAGTAGTTTCCCCAAAATATATGAGACAACGAAATATACTCTCAGCTGAAGTAAATGGCATTCATCTCCCCAGTCAGATAAGGTAGAAGTACTTCTAGATCAGATGTTATATTCGGGATCGGTTAAAAACAGACCCTGGTCCCAGTGTCCCAGGAATGAACAGTGGATGTGCTTATTTCTCATTGCATGCCTGTATCAAAATATCTCATGTACCCTACAAATACATACACTTACTATGTCCCTACAAAAATTAAAAACAATAAATCGTAAATATTTGTAAAAATAAGTGAATAAATGTATAAATGAATTTAAAAGAGAATAGACAGAGGGGAGAATGTAACTTTACATGTCACAGAACAGACTTTGAACAGGCTCTTATGATATAGGAAAACTGAATATATGCAAGCATAAGTCCAATAACCAGATTCTGATTTACAGAATGATTGTAACTGTAGTTCTCTCAAGGCCCTGTCTTTGAACAGGCTGTGTCTTATTCCTGCAACGTGCTGCTCTATCTTCATGCTTCAAGGCTCAGATCATTATCTTCTCTGGGATGTCTCCCAAGCACTGCCCCAGAAATAACTTCTCCTCCTATAATACTTAATCGTAATCCTTGGCTTACATGCTTGTTTCTTCTCATTGATTATGAAATCCTCAAGACAAGGTATATAACGTATATATCTTTAATCCTAATGCCCAATGGAGTTCTTAGAAGGTAGTAAGCTCCCAATACACATTTGTTAATTTGAAGCAAAAAAAAAAAAAAATAGCTAATCATTCAAAAAACTGAATTATCACAAATGTCCATCTAAAGTACTATATTTACACAATTAAATGCTATACAGCCAGGTTAACGAACAGACTAAAATTATATGCAACATGGATTATCGTAAGCATAATTTTGAATGAAAAAGGCAAGACACAAAGGAGTATAAAGCCATACAATTCCATTTTCATAATATTCAGTACCAGCAAAATAATCAAAGTTGACAGGGTACTGGTTATACTTGGAGGTAGTGACTGCAAAGGGATAAGAGGAGATTTCTGAGATTCTGATAATATTCTATTTCCTTCTCTGGTTGTACAGTGTGTTCAATTTTTAAAACACTATTGAGCTATACAGTTAAATTGTGCAGTGTCCTGTACGTATATTACACTTCAATCAATTAAAAGCTTCCATGGAAGCTATACATAGTTCCCAAAAGACAACAAAACAAAAAATTCTCAATTATTTTAAGCACAAACAATTTTGTTCAGCTGTCTTACAATCGAATATGTAAGAATAAATTTATGGCTAATTAGCATAGAGTATATATGCATTTTCATAATTAAAACTTCCACGAGTACAACATATGTTAAGTATTTTAAATCAGTTTTTCTCTTTCCTCAAATAAGGTTGTGAGTCATAATTCGGAAAACTGTTTAGCATGTAATAATTTAGCGTTTTATTTTAAACCAAGCTGAAGCCACATAGAGCAGAACTGCTCAACTGAGCCCTATGCAAATCCTTGACCCACAGAATAAGAAGCAGATAAAATGGCGGCAACTTAAACAAAACAAAAACCTTGTTTATATTTTTGTCCTGTAATTTTCCATAAGTATACTTTAATTAAACATTTTAAAACTTGTAACTTCAGGTTATATACTTACTTTAGTTGGTTCTCAACCAGGGACAATATGTCCCCACCCCCATCCCCCCCAGCATATTTGGCAATGCCTTGAAACATATTTGGTTGTCACAGCTCAGGGGCGAGGTGTTACTACTGGTATCCAGTGTGTACAACAGGCCAGGGATACTGCTAAATACCCTACAACGCAGAGGATAGCTACTCACAGCAAAGAATTTTCCAAACTTAAATGTTAGGAATGCTAAAGTTGAGAAACCTTGCTCAGATATAATGACATAATGTTGTTAGAATTTTTATTTTATTTATTTTATGTATGTGTGTGTGTGTGTATGTATGTATGTATGTACGTATGTATGTATGTATTTGAGATGGAGTCTTTCTCTGTTGCCCAGGGTGGAGTGCAGTGGCACGATCTCGGCTTACTGCAGCCTCTGCCTTCCACGTTCAAGTGATTCTCCTGCCTCAGCCTCCCTAGTAGCCCGGATTACAGGTGCCTGCCACCAAGCCTGGCAAATTTTTGTATTTTTAGTGGAGACGGGGTTTCACCATATTTGCCAGGCTGGTCGCAAACTCCTGACCTCAAGTGATCCTCCCACATCGGCCTCCCTAAGTGCTAGGATTACAGGCATGAGCCACTGCGCCTGGTCAGGAATTTTTGAATCAGAATTTTTCTTGATCAGTTTTAATCTCTTATCATTTAGAGATTCTTGAAATATTGAAATTACTGTTCAAAGTGAATGAATTTTCTTAAATTATGTATTGTTAACATCTTTTAAATTGCTTATTTTTAGATTGTTTGCCATGTTTGTTTCCCAGTTTGCATTAAAAAATAGTTTGAGAAATACGTTGGAAAAAAAATAACAATTTTATTCTTCTTTCTCCAGGCTGGAAGAACAAAAGAATATCTTGTCAGAATTTCAAAGAGATTTAAATGAATTTGTTTTATGGTTGGAGGAAGCAGATAACATTGCTAGTATCCCACTTGAACCTGGAAATGAGCAGCAACTAAAAGAAAAGCTTGAGCAAGTCAAGGTAATTTTATTTTCTCAAATCCCCCAGGGCCTGCTTGTATAAAGAAGTATATGAATCTATTTTTTAATTTAATCATTGGTTTTCTGCCCATTAGGTTATTTATAGTTCCTTGCTAAAGTGTTTTTCTCACAACTTTATTTTTTCTTAACCCTGCAGTTCTCAACCAGTGCACATAAGAACATATGTATATATATGTGTGTGTGTGTATTTATATATACACACACACATATTGCATCTATACTTCTACACATATAGATGTATAGATTCAATACATCTAAATGTATATAATTCACAGTTTTTATCTTTAATTTGAAATTAATTTTAGATTTACTTGTGAACTTCACAACTTCAAATAATTTTAAATACTGAAGACCAGATTGTGGAATCATAAAATCTAAATCTAAATGGGAATCACTTTTTTTAATCTGTCCTGGTTACCTACCTGGAGATTTGAGAAGAGTCTTTAAAAAGAAGAATCCATTTTCTTAGGAAAGATCTGGTTTGCCAAATCAGTCTCACTACTTCAGCCTCTAATTAAAGGCATTATATTCCCCCGAAGCAATGTTTTGTTTTAGCTTATTTGTCTGGGGGTGTGGGACGTGGTGTTGGTTCACATTCCATTTGGTTGAATAGACATCCAGCTTATTCCAGTGGCTTTTCATGCCGTCCTACTGTGATGTCTGCTTATTACTGATTACTTCCCTTGGCTGACTGACATGCTCTGATTGTGCAATTGGATTAACTTTCATGGTTTTAGTCTTAGGAAAGCAGCTCTTTTGGATCTATTTCATTTTAGTTGTCAAACAGAAGGTGAAAGGGGAAGAGAAATTAATATTTAATCATTCCCTGTTATGTGCCAAGTATTAGATACATTTACAGCCACTATTTTATTTAATCTTCATATCAAATTTTGACAATGGTTGCTATTATCCTCATTTTACAAGGTCACATAATCAAAGGGAAATGAAATTGGTCCTTTATCAATGATTCAGTTGGTTTACACATGGAAATTAGAGCCCGATGTCAAACGTTTATTTCTGTGAAACAAGAGATTTACACCTGAACAAGAAATAAAGTATAAAAATAAAATATTGGCATAATTCAATTAACAAATATGGAGCACTGACTGTACATCAGATGTTTTACTAGGTATTTGGGATTCAAAAATAGAAAAGAGTGGGAATCCTTTGAAGATGGTTATACCCTAGAACAATGAACTCAGTCTTTTCTTGGAGATTTATCTTTCCTAAATGTATTGAGTGTCATATATAGTGATATAATTGATAATTCATTTGATACATGTTTAGTGGCATTTTCTTATTAATTAATATGCATGATTCTATTTTCTTCTGAAAGAATCTAGATCAGTGCTTTCAAATAGAACTTCTGTGATGATGAAAATATTCTGCGTCATCCATTTTTGTAACGACTAGCTATTTGTGCCTTTTGAATACCTGGAGAGTTGGTAGTGTGACTGAGGAACTTGAGATTTTATTTTAGCGAATTTTGATTAACTTAAATGTTAATAGTGTTGTATGGCTAATGGGTACTGTAGCAGACACGGTAACTTTAGATGACAAAAACGAAGTGTTAACATCATGGTGATTTTGGAGGTCTTGGGAAAGGGCGTACACTATGTGATGGTGAATGAGTTAGGGAAGTTTAGGGATATGGAGTAAAAAATGAGGACTCCAGAATGAAACTACCCAAATTTGAACCACACCTTTCTTGCTTGCTAGGTTTGTGTGCTGGGAGCTGGTATTTAACCTCTTTGTCTCAGTTTCCTTCCATATAAAATGAAGATAATAGGATCTACCTGATATAATTATGATAATATGAAGATAAACTAAGATAATAAATGTGAAAAGGTTAGCACAGTGCCTGGCACTGTGTATATTGAGAGTAAATACTCTCAATGTCAGTTACCTCTTAAGATGATAATGCAATTTCTCAGCGGCAAGCTACGGTATGCTATGGCATGCTATGATACCCAAGAGGCTGATGAATTTATTCACATTGTTCTATTTCTGATAGAGATAGGTTTTCAGACACTTACTTTATTTGGAGTGTTGCTTTACCATCGCACATTTTTCTCTTAAAAAATTTATGAGGGATAATATAATCATTTATTTTCTACAAAGATTTATCCACTGGGGAGTGAGTGTTTCAGTCAATCAGCTCTGTGCTCAGATAGAAAACTGTTGGTATTTGAGGTACCACTGGGCCCTCGGTCAAGTCGCTTCATTTTGATAGACTAATCAATAGAAGCGAAGGCAAGGTAGTTGGAATTGTGCTGTAATTCATTTTAAACGTTGTTGCATTTGTCTGTTTCAGTTACTGGTGGAAGAGTTGCCCCTGCGCCAGGGAATTCTAAAACAATTAAATGAAACTGGAGGACCCGTGCTTGTAAGTGCTCCCATAAGCCCAGAAGAGCAAGATAAACTCGAAAATAAGCTCAAGCAGACAACTCTCCAGTGGATAAAGGTTAGACATTAACCATCTCTTCTGTCACATGTGTTAAATGTTGCAAGTATTTGTATGTGTTTTGTTTCCTGGGTGCTTCATTGGTTGGGGAGGAGGCTGGTATGTGGATTGTTGTTTTGTTGTGTTTTGTTTTTTAACCTGACCGTTTGCCTTGGCTATATGTTTTGTTGTGGCTAGAAAAAATGATGATGGTGAATGGCTTTACGTTAATGACGAAATGCCAAAATTTATACCACAATTTTTTGCATAAATTATTCTGAAGAATCAGACTGAAGAAATGACGAAGTATTTAATTCAGTGGCCAGGCATGTACCGACAGCATTTAAGCTGAAAGGACGTGGTCTGGTTCTAGTTAAACAAGTGTCATAAATCAAAATTAATTATTCACACCTGTGGTATAGACCTAATAATTAATGTACACTAACGTTCTCCGCAAGTTTATTTATTTACTTACCTACTATTTATTAACTTGTGAGTTTTCATCTTTCCACCTTGAATACTATATAAATCTAATATTAATACTATTTATTAAGTTAATGCATATCTATTTTATATAAAGCAAGTGGTACGTATGAATTTATAGTAAAAAGCAACATCAATTGATCCAGCACTATTTATTCAAAGATAATCATTTCCCCACTGTATTGTCATGGCATCTTTGTCATAAATCAAGAGAACTTGTATGTATGAATCTGCTTCTGGATTCTGTATCCTCTTCCATTTGATTAAATCTGTACTTTAAGAGTAATTCACTGGCTTAATTGCAATCTTTTTTTAAAACAATTCTACCGAGCTATAATTCACATACCATTAAACTCATTTAATGTGAACGATTCAATCGTATTGTATTTCGGTATTACTTTTTTAAGGTGTGATAAAATATATAACATAAAAAATTGTCATTTTAGTCATTTTGTATGTCTAGTTCAGTGGCATTTATTACAACCATCACCACAATTTATCCCCCACCCCCAATTTTTTTTTTTTTCTTTTTTGGAGACAGAGTCTCGCTGTGTCGCTCAGGCTGGAGTGCAGTGGCGCGATCTCGGCTCACTGCAACTTCCGCCTCCCAGGTTCAAGTGGTTCTCCTGCCTCAGCCTCCCTAGTAGCTGGGATTACAGGCACCTGCCACCATGCCCAGCTAATTTTTTGTATTTTTAGTAGAGATGGGGTTTTGCCATGTTGGCCAGGCTGGTCTCAAACTCCTGACCTCAGGTGATCTGCCCACCTTGGACTCCCAAAGTCTTGGGATTACAGCGTGAGCCACCGCGCCCAGCCTCCAGAATTTTTTATTACTGCAACCAGACAGTCTGTAACCATTAAGCAATAGTTCCCCTTTCTCTGTCTTCCCATCCGCTAGTAGCCTCTGGACTACTTTCTGTTTCTATGAATTTGGCTATTCTAGATCTTTTATAAAAATTGGAATTATATATTTGCCACTTTGTGTCTGCCTTACTTCCCTCAGCACAATATTTTCAAGGTTCATCTATGTTGTAGCATGTCTCAGAACTTCATTCCTTTTTATGACTGAATAATATTCCATTGTATGTATATATGCAATGATTTTATTTAAACATTTTGGATCTGGTTGTGTAAACTTTCCACTTTGTTCTTCCTATTCAAGATTGCCTTGGCTACTTTTGGTTCTTTGAATAAATTTTAGAACTATATTGTCTATTTTTACATAAAGCCTTCCAGGATATTGATTGAAATTTTGTGAATCTGGAGCTCAGTTAACATCTTTACAATACTGAGTCATCTAATTTGTGAACATTTTGAATTGTGTCAGGTTATTTATTGTATTTTTTAAATTGATGATGCTGACATTCTAATAACAGATCATTTACACGACTGATAAAATATTTAGTAACTAAAATAAGTACCAATTTTATGACATTAAAACCATAATGTGCGCTTAAGTCTATTTCAAGCAAGTAGTTATTTGAAAAAAAAAAAATCCCTTCTTAGTTTCTACCTTTAATGATTGCAAAACATCTGTGTAAAGATACAGACTCTTATGTATGGAGGGAAGGTGGTGTCCCAGCAGTTAAATTTTATAGCTACATAACAATACAAATGAAATCATCTCTCATAAAAAGAGAACAAGGAGGAAGGATACCCAAAATGTTCTACAATATCTCAGTACATCTTATGACAAAAAGAAAAACAAAAATTATAATTGTAGGAAATACGAGAGAACTATCTAAAATATACAATAGCAGCTTTGTGGGTTGTGAAAGAGTCAAGGTTTTATGTGTCCTGCAACAGAATAAGAAGTCAAATTTTTATGATAGAAAATTAAAACTGAGGTTACGAACACCATCATGTATAGACTTAACATTACTACAACATCCACAATATCTGTTTCCTATGCCAAAATTATAATTTTAATGCAATGTCTTTGCCATTAAATGCCACAGGATTTGGAATTTTATTCATTAGTCATATTAAAATTATTTAATCATCTTTTCTCCAACCATATGCCTCTGTATCTCTGTTAGTTTAGATTTAGGGATAGAAAGCAAATGATCAGTACCAGATTTAGGTAAATAACACAAGTTTTTTTAAAAAGTAAAAGAAAATGGCTTATAACACTGGCAGACACTCTTGATCTTCATTAAATCTCAAGCTCTTACTTATTACAGGAGGGTAGAAATAAACTGGACCCCCTCCCTTTGTTCTCCAGCCCTACCCTTCATCCAAAGTTTAGAGTGGGTGATATAATTGGAACTAGTGGGTCATAGTTACTGCGACATGAATATGTCAATTCCTTAGTACATAGTATCTGCAAATATATCCTAATATCATAATCAGTTGGCAGGTGACTTTCTCCACAGCTAACTCTAATATGCTGCATTCTGCGTATTGAGCCAACTGACCACTTACTTTTGTACCTTTATTTTATTTTTTTATTTATTTTTTGAGACAGAGTCTCACTTTGTCACCCAGGCTGCAGTGCAGTGGCACGATCTTGGCTCACTGCAGCCTCCACCTCCCGGGTTCAAGTGATTCTTCTGCCTCAGCGTCTCGAGTAGCTGGGACTACAGGCGGGCACCACCACACCCAACCAATTTTTGTATTTTTAGTAGAGATGGAGGTTTCGCCATGTCGGCCAGGCTGGTCTCGAACTCCTGACCTCATGATCTGCTCACCTCAGCCTCCCAAAGTGCTGGGATGACAGGCGTGAGCCACCGCGCCTGGCCTGTACATTTATGTTTCATTACCGAAGAGAGAAAACAGCAGGGGAAGATAATATAGCTATTTCTTTGAGGGAGTGGTGGACCGTATAATGAGTTCATTGCAAAAGCGTGTTACCTTGCCTTGGCCTGGGTAGCTTCTCTTTAAGCAGAAATGGAAAGGGTTGCTTTAAACTGAATATAGCCATTAGCGTAAATGTATGGGTACCTTCATGCAATGAAGGCTCATGAAATGATCTCCTCATTCTTGTCTAATACATAACTTGACCTTTTACAGTCTTTAACAATAATACCCATAAGAGCCACAAAGTGGGGATGTTATTAAAGCTAGCCCCTGTGTTCCTCTCTCTGATCATCTCATTCTATGATATTCACCCACACTTCTGACTCAGGGGTTTTTAATATTTATCCCTCTTCATATTTCTTTGTATTTTCTCCGAACATGCATGTGGGTATAGGAGGCTCTCTCGCCATCATCATCACTCTCTTCCTCTATCTTTCTCACTGTTAGGCTAATTCTCATCTATGAATTGACACCTTACTATATTTATTAGGAATCTTCTTTTTTTTTTTTTTTTTGAGACAGTTTTGCTCTGTCTCCCAGGCTGGAGTGCAATGGCGCGATCTCGACTCACTGCAACCTCTGTCTCCTGGGTTCAAGCAATTCTCCTGCCTCAGCCTCCCGAGTAGCTGGGATTACAGGCATGCACCACCACGCCTGGCTAATTTTTGTATTTTAAAGTAGAGATGGGGTTTCACCGTGTTGATCAGGCTGGTCTTAAACTCCTGACCTCAAGTGATCCTCCCACCTTGGCGTCCCAAATTGCTGATATTACAGGCGTGAGCCACCGCACCTGGCCATGAATCTACTTTTCTATTTGCATATTTGCCACTCTTCTTCTGCCCCAGTGGTTTATGTAACACATTCTCTTCTACTCTCCTTCCCTGACCCCTTTAATCCCAGTTTCATCTCTTTTCATGTCTTTTTATTTTGTGTCCCCTTTCCTCATTCTTTCTTGCTCTTTGTACATGTTATATGTGGGTATTTTTTAACTACCCATTTATTTAAAACCAAAATATGCTTTATCATTCTTTATTTTTGAATCATATTGTATGTTTCCTTAATTTAAAAGGTGAAAAAATGGAACATTCATTTTGCAGGCTCAGGGTTATTTAGGTAGAAGGAGCCTCATGAAACTAAATTATTTTCACAGCTTCTAGATTAGAACACCGAGTCCTAGAAAGGTTATGTGACTTATTTGAGACCATGTAGCTCTCTATTTAAATATAAAAGTGATTCCAAAATAAAGAGTAGGGGTTTTAACCTTTTGGTGAAGCTCAAGTGATTTTTATGTGGATAATATCCTAGAAAAAAAGAAAAAATATGGATTCCCATTTCATTCCATTGCTCCTTTAAATATTAAAATGGGGATTTATTTTCTTTTAAAAAAAACTATATGAGTTTTTGCTTTGGCTTTTGCCCTTTTTGAGAACTAGATGCTATGTTTTAAAATTACTTTCTAGAACCTTCTCTGCTGTGGAACATTTACAATTGTGTAATATAGCAAAACATGTTTATGTTGTTTCAGAATTAGTTAAAATCCTACTATTTTTAATGTCAAGTAATTTTACAGGTGGTGTATGTTATGCATTCCTATTAGTTTTAATAACTATGTTATTTTGTTAAATAAGTTTAATTTTTCATCGTATTTTACACGTAAACAGTAATTTACTATCTACACATAAAATACCATTTACAAATAAAATATACTGTTTGTATGTAAATAGTAAATTACTATTTGAATTTGTTACTGCCCAGACAGTATAAAATGGTGCACATAAAGAAAAAAGCATTTTGGAAAACAATTAAGAAATTTTGCTGGAAAGTGAATTTTAGTCAAGTGCACCTTTAAAAATCTTATTCACTTTACCAAGGAAAAAGGTAGGTTTACAAATATAACATATATAACAAACCTTTAATATGGGAATAATTTTTGTAATATTGATAATAGTACAGGTATTATTTTCAAAAAATCACCAGATAAAAATTACGAAAGTAAAAATATAGTGCAACTCCTAGCACAAACTATCTTCCACAATATACAGTTGGCTGTATCTAAATTGCCAGAAATCTGGTTCATTTTGTATTAACCTCTAATCATGTTGCTTCTAAATATGTATCTGAGGAGTAAACATTTTAGATTTATTTTCATTTGTATAAGGTAAATGAATGTTTAGTCTTTTTCCAGACATATTTGCTATGTAATGACAGTCATTATTAGTCATCAGTATAAATGTGAATAGCAAAAAGGAGAAAATTAAATAAAGCTAGAGCTTGGCTTTCCCACTCCTTGCTCAAAAATGGACACTTTGTCCAATCAATTTCCTATCACAAGATGATGATTAATAGATTGTTCTAATAGTTACCATTCAGTCCTGCCCTTAATGTGATTTTTTTTCAACCAAAGAATAGAATCTTCACTGGCGTTGTTACCATATTGACTAGTATTTATGGAACCCTGAAAAAAAATTGCTGTAAAATATATAGTAGGAAGGATAATAATCATTATAGGAAATCATTTCTCTAGCTGGAAGTCATAGCAGGGACCAGATAGTTCCACTGGAGCTTTTATGTGCTCATGATTTTCTCCCTTAAAGTGTATTTGTAACACAGTTCACACAGTTTTTAATTTTATACATCTGTGTGCTAAAACGCTATTATATAAGAAAACGGGCCGGGCGCGGTGGCTCACGCCTGTAATCCCAGCACTTTGGGAGGCCCAGGCGGGCGGATCACAAGGTCAGGAGATCGAGACCATCCCAGCCAACATGGTGAAACTCCGTCTCTACTTAAAAATACAAAAATTAGCTGAGCGTGGTGGTGTGTGTCTGTAATCCCAGCTATTCGGGAGGCTGAGGCAGGACAATCGCTTGAACCAGGGAGTAGGAGGTTGCAGTGAGCCAAGATCATGCCACTATACTCCAGCCTGGCAACAGAGCAAGACTCCATCTCAAAAAAAAAAAAAAAAAAAAGGGTGTTCACCTGTTTATTGGGCATATAGTAGTCTGATAGTTCCCAAAAACCCATTATCTTGAATGTCTTCTTTATGTAAGTTCCTGGAAATCCATTATTTGGATGTTTTCTTTATGCAGTTAATAATTACAGCAAAGCTGTAATTAAATTATTTATTCAACAGCTATATAATGAAGGACTACTATGTGCCACATTCTGTTCTAAGCATCTCATAATCACTTCCCACCCTTCCCTTATTTAAAGGACATGCATAATTTTATAGGGCTTGGCATTATAAATATTCATATCTCTAATTTATAGTTGCTAAACAGTTTGAGGCTGAGGGTTGGGGGAAGGGAGTAGTAATTTAAAGTTTATAACATAAGCATCCTTGACTTTGCCTCCTATAATTTCACACTGACATGAGGTTTATTACTAGGTTGTGTGTCATGAGTACATCTCAATTTGCTCTGACAGTTCTGGTTTTTGCCTGTTATCCTATCATAATTTTTAATAGCTCCCTCTTTCATTGTCATAAGTATGCCACTTTAGAAGATAAAATATATAGAGAGGGTCACTCTAGTTATAAGAGCAAACATCAGGCTTTTAGAGCTAGGCTTGGTCCAGTGCTCAATAACTATTATTATCATTATTGCTTTTGTTCTTAGCAGCATCATCGTCCTTGTCATCATCATCTACCTTCCTAATACTTTAGTTAAGCTAAGAATTTTGGCCTATCCAAGAAATCTGATTGCCATTATTACCGAATTAATCACTCTTTAACGACAATAGTATATTAAGAATACGTGATATTTAACTTTCCAAATTATTGAAATGTTACGCTGTGTATGGAAAACTCTTTCTAACCATGTTTTTTCTCTACTCTCAAATCGTAACAATCGTCAACACAGAAGAAGACTTTTATGACCAAATTCGTGGGATATTTTTTCCCCATACACCAAACAGCAGGCACCAGCTGGGTGTCTCTAATTCAGTTCTGACACTATCCACCCAGAGATAGTGTCAGATCCCATAGATTGAGGGCTCAGTCCCGAGGTCTGCCTCCTCTGCACCCCCCCAGCACACACACACACACCAGTCTCAAATCCAGGCCTCTGGAACTTCTGACCCATGGGCTTCAAGTTGGGGTTCCCATGAGCCCCTCTTTGGGTTCAACTAATTTGCTGGAGCAGCTCACAGAACTCAGGAAAACACTTTCACCTGTTTATGATAAAGGATATTGCAAAGGACACAGATGAAGAGCTGCATAGGGTGAGGTATGGTTGGGGTGGAGGGACGGAAAGGGGCATGGAGCTTCCATCCCCTCCCTGAGTGCACCACCCTCTAGGAACCCCCACCTGTTCAGCTACCCGGAAGCTCACTGGACTCTGTCCTCTTTGTTTTCTTTGGAAGCTTCATGACATCAGCATTCCTTCCCCAAGGGTATATGGTGCGACCCTCTAATAGGAGGTTCTTAAGACCTATCATCTGAAAGGCGGGGGAACATTAGAGCGAAAGGAGAGCAGGAGAACGTCAGAGGCCTGCCCCTGAGACCCGACACAACCAACATTATAACAAAAAACTGTAACAAGGGCTATGGGTGTTATGAGTCAGGAACCTGGATAGAAACCAGTATGTACTATAATACCTTATAGGCAATGCCAAGAATATGGATCAGACACTTTACAAACAAGGAAAAAGTAAACAGGAGTGATGAGGAGGTAATTTACTGCAGGCATTAATGATGAGATTATGAATTATGGATTCCACTTGCTACCAGCTATGTGATCTTATACCCACTCTGTCCATACCTAAGTTATAACATCCATAAAATTCAGAGACTAATAGAAGACACTTCCCCAGGTTGTGGTGAAAATTCAATGAGGTAGTAAATGGGAAATGTGTAACTACAGTATCTGGCATATTGTAATTGCTCAAAAAATGTTAGATTAAAAACAGTAGGAGTAATACTAAAATAGAAGAATGCAAAGAGCAAGCACAAAATCATCTCTGGTTCTCACCTCCAAATTCTCCAAAAGTCTCACCTTCTTAATCAAAGTTATAAATATGGCTCTTGGGGAGAAAGCAGAACTATGTGCTACTATTATGAATGCAACAGGTGAAGGAGAGGAGAGTTAGAGGCAGCAAGACAACCAAATGGCTCTCGTGGAAGGCACAGTGGATTTTCAGCCACTGCTCTCCTAGTCCGCTGATATTATTTTCATTTTCTATGACCAACTAGCATTTCAGCTAAAATGTGTTGGAAAATGATAGATTTTTCTCCTCATATTGCCTAAGAAGCCCAACAAAGCCAGCATTGTTTTCAAACACCAGCGTTCTCACTTTTAAAGTATGAACATAATTCAGAGGACTTTTCAATTCCGTACATCATTTTTATCAACCTGTTGGCCTGATTTTAACCCAGAAATCCAAGCAGAAAGCAATTAAACTTTCACACTGCTTCTCCATCCCTTCCCCCTACCTTTATTTTTGACATCAGTTTCCCCCATTTTGGCAAAGTAATGGAAAACCATTTGTAGAAGGTTACACTGAAGCCAGATAACTTTCTACTAGGAAATCTCACCAAATACAAGATAATTTGTTCATTTCAATATAATAATGTTTTAAAAAATATAACAAAAATCCAGCATAAATTGTGAAGCACTGATACTTGTGTAACAACTAATTTCCATATTGAAACTTTATTGTTGCCACTATCTATGTACTGACAATGTATATCAAGCATGTAAATGTGTCACTTAAGTATGCTGTGCCCTAGATTTTATTTAAAAGTTAAGCTAATTTTCAACTAAAAACAAATTCGACTATTCTTGGCAATCTCTCCTCCCTGTTCATGATGGATTTAAAATGATGAAGGGTATAAATGATAATGAAAAGAGAAAGGAGGAGAAAAATTTCGTAACTCTGCATCTTCAGTGTAGCATTTTTAAGTAACTCCTTTATTAGCACAAAGGCGTTTGCCTAAAGCAATGAATTCTAGAAAGGAGAAGAAATGATATAATAAAAGGGGATTTTGCTAATATAAAATGTTTTTTCTTTCCTTTTGTTTCGGCAATGGCTTTACTTATATAGCACCAACCCTGAGACTAGAGGGAGTTTCCTTCCTTTCTAATAATTTAATAATCGTGAAATGATATTAAATGGAAGTTTTCATATGCCAACTCCTTAAACTGAGGTTAAATAAGGAACAAAGACTAAAGGCCATATTTAAGAGCACATATTGTAAATTTTAACCCAGTTTCATTTATTATATCACCTGCAAAGCCAATATGTAATACAAAAGTAAAATAACAGGGTGATTTTTATTAAAGATCAGAATCATACCAAAAATGAACTTTTTCTGTCAAATCTTTATACTCATACATCAAGATGTGAGTTTATTTATGTAGCTAAAATAATTTAATACTAAATGCTGACTGCTATATTCATGTCGGCTGACCCCTAGTGCTTCAAACCATAGAAAAGGGATACCAAATGCTGGATTGGTTATGTATTCCATTTTTGCCGTAGACCACCTGCCAAGGCTTATAACAGATCTGTAATGGGTTTCTTACCTTTTATTGTGTAGAAAATGGATTGATAGATTAGGCCTGGGGCCAGCGAACCATGGAACCCCAGGTTTGCAAGAAAGAGTTTATCACCCTTTGATGTTATTTCTGTCTCGTGTCAGCTGAGAAGGATGAGCTAGATTATCTGAAAGTAAGCTGGATGCCAAAATCAGCATTCCCCTCATTTATCCACCTTATGGTTCAGGGCAAGGCTACTGTATGGGTAACAGAAGGGCTGATAAGGGCCTGATGGAGAAGTTTGGGTTTTCTCCCTTTTAATTGGCTTGCTGATACTAGAACCAATTGCAAGACATTGACGAGAGCATTTCATTGTTTGTTGCTAGAGAAAATCAATCAGTTTTGCTGTGGAAATGAAAGCATTTGAGCTGAATGTTGCACTTATATTTTGTGAACATTTTCAGTTATCACCGGGACAAGTATAGTCCATCTTTGGCATGGTTGGCCACGTGTGTGGGGGAAAAGAGATGGACCAGCAAATGGGCCAGAAACCAAAGTCATCAAAAGGGTATTTCAAGAAAACTCTATTTGTTCTGATAGTTACATTCTGTAGGCAACCTGTGACTGACGACTGATGCTTATACCTCAAATGCAGTCTAAAAATATTTTTTTATGAAAGTGACACATTCTGACTGTGATGTGGGTGACATCAACAGTTTTGAATAGGACAATAATTCTTGGACTTATTGAAACTTTTATAAAAGAATGAACATTCTGAACTCAATTGCAGTGTAAATGACTGTCATGAAGATGGCTTCTGTTGATGCTATGACTGTGGTAACAAATCTTAGACCATTGCAGTTATCTCCTAGAGGTTGCTTTATTGTTTTATTTTTATCAGTGATGTGTATTTTATCAGTGACGTTAGAATCACTGAGATACTGGTTAAGGAAGAGAAAAAAATTAATATTCAGGTGCTATATAGGCACCTGATTCATTGGGAACAAATAAAGGACAACACGCAAAACAGGAAAATTAATAGAAAAGACACTCTATGGGTAAGATTTCATATAGCTTGGGAGCAGACAAAAACTATCTATTTTAATTACTAAAATAATTAAGAAAGATGTTGAGGCCGGGCACGGTGGCTCACGCCTGTAATCCCAACACTTTGGGAGGCCAAGGAGGGCAGACCACTTGAGGTCAGAGTTCGAGACCAGCCTGGCCAACATGGTCAAACCCTGTCTCTACTAAAAATGCAAAAATTAGCTGGGCGTGGTGGCACATGCCTTTAATCACAGCTACTTGGGAGGCTGAGGCCGGGAGAATCATTTGAACCCAGGAGGCGGAGGTTGCAGTGAAAGGAGATCACGCCACTGCATTCCAGCCTGGGCAACGGAGTGAGACTCTGTCTCAAACAAACAAACAAAAAAGATAAAAAGAAAGATGTTGACATTAACATGTTCAAGTCTTTATGCTGAAACTAGAATGCAGTATGATTAAATAATCATTTCTACTTTGGGTGAAGGATGAGTTTTCTTAAAGATACTCCTTTCCAGCTTCTCAGTTCACATGTGGTTAATTCCCAACGTGGCCTCAAATATTCTAATGGTTTGTGTAATGAGTGCTACTGTTCCACCTTCTCATTCTCCATGTCTCATCTCAGTCCTGGAAAGATCACTAAACTTGCAGTTCATAACTCAGTCTAGACCCAGGTTCAACACTCACTAACTCATAACTATGGGCCACTTATTTAAATCTCTTAGTGCCTCTAGTTCCTCATTTGTCCAACAGTGATGCATTATGAAGCATGTTTGCTCACCTCCCAGGGTCTAGTGAGGAACTAAAAACACAATATATACTATCATACTTTATTATAAGGAGTTAAATTGTGGTTACTATTACAAAGTAGGTTACCACAAAATTCTAATAGCAGTGGTAAGGGGAAAAGATCCACGTGCCATCACGTAGAGCAGAACTTCTCAAACTTTAATGTACAGCAGGTCCTTGAATAGTGTCGTTTCATTGAACACCACTGTGTTATAATATTGGCAAGGGAAAAATTATCTCAGCTGGGGGGGCACTGTCTATGTGGGGTTTTCTTTTGTCTCTGTGGGTTTTCTTCTAGTACTCTGGTTTCCTCACATATCCCAAACTGTGCACGTTAGCGGAATTGGTGTGTCTACATTGTCCCTATGTGAGCGTTTATGTGTCTGTGACTGTGCCCTGTGATAGAATGGCATCCCTGCCAGGGTTGGCTCCTGTCTGGTGCTCTGAGTTGCCAGGCTTGGCTCTGGCCTCCCAAGTCCCTGAACTGGAATATGTGGCTTGGAAAATGAGTGACCGAATTAATATAAATTACTGTGAAATAAAAATTCATACAGTATTCAATAATCATAAAGATGCGTGACAATAATTGATGCTCTACAGAAGTGCTCAGTGAGCTGCCATATTGATTATTGTTTGTTTTTGAACTTTGTGGTGAGAGAAGGCAATCCTGGCAGTTTACGCTTTGCAAACATTTATTCCTTGAATGAACCACCGCCACTGCAAACACTGTCACTCACTGATTCATCAAAAACTGAGTAAATAATTTTCCTACTGGTTTTTATTACTCTTTCTAAAGTGGATGTATATCTCACGTTTATTTCTGGGTTTAATATTAGAAGTGCTTGGGGTCTTTATTTAGATGTTTGGTCATGTTTTGTGAACACAGGTATGCAGTAGGAACTTAATTCTTGTTTATCAATTAGCCTATGGTAAGATTGGTTTCATTGTATGTCATTTTGCCTAAGTCACAGTTTCCAAGAATCTGCCAACAACATTAATTGATGACTTCCTGAAACAGGATTCACCTTGAGATCTTGTTAAAATCAGGTTAGGCTCTTGCATAGGACCTGAAGTTCTGCATTGTCCCCCTAATTTCAAGATGCTGATTCCCTGGTCCCCTTGCTCTACTTCTTAAATGGTAGGGATGTAGAGAGTGGCTATCAAGAGTCTGTGTAGGAGTTGACCACCAATCCCATCCATTGGAATGCATACAGTGTATTCTGAGATACTGGAAAGGTCTTTGCTAGAAGATTTTGTCTCTTGATATTTATGAATCACATTCATCCGGCCACAGAAGATACATATCAACTTTGACAGAAAATATGAACACATTCAAATGATTTATACCTTTGAAACATAGATCGTTGTGGGGTTCATAACCCAAGTATGACTTTCCCACAGATCCACTCAATTTCCTTCCTCTTCCTCGGCAATATATTGTATATCGCAAGAAGCTCGCCTCCACTCACCTTATTCTCAGGCTTTCTTCTCAGCTGTCTTCTATATAGATTTAACCAGGGGGGAGGCGTTGACAGAAGATTGGAGAGCAGGAGAAGGGGAGATTTCAGGGTATTTCTTTCCCTCCTTCACTGCTTTGGGCAACAGCTTATACAGAGTAAGTGGCCAAAAAATACTAGCTGTTATTAGGTCTTCTAATAATGATCTTCTAAAATCACTTTTTCAGTGGTTACCCCCATTGATTTGCCATGAATATCTCTTCAGACGTCTTTGCAAAGAATTGAGCCTGACTTTAGATACTCATTCAAAATCAAAATCAGTAATTGTGGGATTGAGGACTCTGGTATTATTTAGGAACTCTTAACTGTACCAAGCCTCACTCCCATTTATGGCTTTCCCCTATATATCAGTTATGTAATAACTGCAATAGTGTAAAATTTGCAATGGTGTTATGTAACAAATCACCGTAAAACTTACTGGCTTAAAATTATCACCATTTATAACTGCACACAGTCTATGGGGTCCCGTGAGCTGTTGTGTTGTTCTGGCTCACTCATACATTTTCAGTCAGCTAATGGGTGGGCTAGCGGCTGGCTTATCTAGCATAAGCTCAGCTAGGATGATTCACCTCTGCTCCATATGGTCTCTCATCCTTCGGCAAGCTCTCCTGGGCTTGTTCTCATGCAAGAAACAGGATTCTGATAGAGAAGCAAACAAGACTTCTTGAAGCTTAAGCTGGCTCACTCATTTCTAACACATTTTTTTAACCAAAGCAAGTCACAAGGCAGGCCCATATTCAAGGATTAAGGAAATAGGTTACAACTCCTGATGGTAGCAACTTTAAAAGTCACATTGCAAAAAGATGTGCATACAGAGAGATCATCAGTGCAATCTACCACACCTTGCAACCTATTAAGTTTCTCACCCCCTCACAAGTAAGGTATTCAATTAAGATGCATTCCTATGTATTCAGATTTCTAATCAACTAATCCTGACTCTCATGTAATATCGACACAGTAGCTATATTCTCAAAAGCCAATAGTCTAGAGGGTCACAAAGATCCTCAAAGACACTTTATGCAAAATCCTAGGAGTGTAGAAAACAGTACATTGGTTTATGTATACGTTCAGTATTTATTCTTTCCAATATGATATAATGTTAAGGAATGAGGATAGAGTTATGAACAGACAGACGCTTGTCTGTATGGATCTTACATTTGGAGGGGGACAAACATTAAAATGGATTATATAATTACAAGTGCAGCTGTTCTCATTGTCTTTTTAGATTTCTCAGGGTGTAGACTGAGCTACTATAATAAAAATATCCCAAGTTTCCATTTTTCAAACAATATAGATATGGGTATCTTTCCCACATAAAGTCCAGCCTAGGTACATAGTCTCTGCTCTAAAAAGGAACACAGGCTAGCAAGGCAGCTATACTATTCTCAATATAATGCTGCATTTAAAAATCTCCATGCTGGTCCCACAAATATCCGTGCACTCTCTTTCTTATCAAGAGAACACACAATGCCTTCCCAAGAGAGACCAGTCAAAGTCTCATTCACTTACTGCATCCAGCTAAAAGTCCATTGTCTGTGGATGATGCAGTGTCTTCTCCATCATATCAAGATATGGTTCCTCATGGTCTAGTGACCTATAAACTGAAAGTTATTCTACCAGAGGTACAAGGAGGAACTGGTACCATTCCTTCTGAAACTATTCCAATCAATAGAAAAAGAGGGAATCCTCCCTAACTCATTTTATGAGGCCAGCATCATCCTGATACCAAAGCCTGGCAGAGACACAACCAAAAAAGAGAATTTTACACCAATATCCTTGATGAACATTGATGCAAAAATCCTCAATAAAATACTGGCAAACCGAATCCAGCAGCACATCAAAAAGCGTATCCACCATGATCAAGTGGGCTTCATCCCTGGGATGCAAGGCTGGTTCAATACACACAAATCAATAAATGTAATCCAGCATATAAACAGAACCAAAGACAAAAACCACACGATTATCTCAATAGATGCAGAAAAGGCCTTTGACAAAATTCAACAACCCTTCAAGCTAAAAACTCTCAATAAATTAGGTATTGATGGGACTTATCTCAAAATAATAAGAGCTATCTATGACAAACCTACAGCCAATATCATACTGAATGGGCGAAAACTGGAAGCATTCCCTTTGAAAACTGGCACAAGACAGGGATGCCCTCTCTCACCACTCCTATTCAACATAGTGTTGGAAGTTCTGGCCAGGGCAATTAGGCAGGAGAAGGAAATAAAGGGTATTCAATTAGGAGAAGAGGAAGTCAAATTGTCCCTGTTTGCAGATGACATGATTGTATATCTAGAAAACCCCATCATCTCAGCCCAAAATCTCCTTAAGCTGATAAGCAACTTCAGCAAAGTCTCAGGATACAAAATCAATGTGCAAAAATCACAAGCATTCTTATACACCAACAACAGACAAACAGAGAGCTAAATCATGAGTGAACTCCCATTCACAGTTGCTTCAAAGAGAATAAAATACCTAAGAATCCAACTTACAAGGGACGTGAAGGACCTCTTCAAGGAGAACTACAAACCACTGCTCAAGGAAATAAAAGAGGATACAAACAAATGGAAGAACATTCCACGCTCATGGGTAGGAAGAATCAATATCGTGAAAATGGCCACACTGCCCAAGGTAATTTACAGATTCAATGCCATCCCCATCAAGCTACCAATGACTTTCTTCACAGAATTGGAAAAAACTACTTTAAAGTTCATATGGAACCAAAAAAGAGCCCGCATCGCCAAGTCAATCCTAAGCCAAAAGAACAAAGCTGGAGGCATCACGCTACCTGACTTCAAAGTATACTACAAGGCTACAGTAACCAAAACAGCATGGTACTGGTACCAAAACAGAGATATAGATCGATGGAACAGAACAGAGCCCTCAGAAACAACGCCGCATATCTACAACTATCTGATCTTTGACAAACCTGAGAAAAACAAGCGATGGGGAAAGGATTCCCTATTTAATAAATGGTGCTGGGAAAACTGGCTAGCCATATGTAGAAAGCTGAAACTGGATCCCTTCCTTACACCTTATAGAAAAATTAATTCAAGATGGATTAAAGACTTAAACATTAGACCTAAAACCATAAAAACCCTAGAAGAAAACCTAGGCATTACCATTCAGGACATAGGCATGGGCAAGGACTTCATGTCTAAAACGCCAAAAGCAATGGCAACAAAAGCCAAAATTGACAAATGGGATCTAATTAAACTAAAGAGATTCTGCACAGCAAAAGAAACTACCATCAGAGTGAACAGGCAACCTACAGAATGGGAGAAAATTTTCACAACCTACTCATCTGACAAAGGGCTAATATCCAGAATCTACAATGAACTCCAACAAATTTACAAGAAAAAAACAACCCCATCAAAAAGTGGGCGAAGGACATGAACAGACACTTCTCAAAAGAAGACATTTATGCAGCCAAAAGACACATGGAAAAATGCTCACCATCACTGGCCATCAGAGAAATGCAAATCAAAACCACAATGAGATACCATCTCACACCAGTGAGAATGGCAATCATTCAAAAGTCAGGAAACAACAGGTGCTGGAGAGGATGTGGACAAATAGGAACAGTTTTACACTGTTGGTGGGAGTGTAAACTAGTTCAACCATTGTGGAAGTCAGTGTGGCGATTCCTCAGGGATCTAGAAGTAGAAATACCATTTGACCCAGCCATCCCATTACTGGGTATATACCCAAAGGACTATAAATCATGCTGCTATAAAGACACATGCACACGTATGTTTATTGCTGCACTATTCACAGTAGCAAAGACTTGGAACCAAGCCAAATGTCCAACAATGATAGACTGGATTAAGAAAATGTGGCACATATACACCATGGAATACTATGCAGCCATAAAAAGTGATGAGTTCATGTCCTTTGTAGGGACATGGATGAAATTGGAAATCATCATTCTCAGTAAACTATCGCAAGGACGAGAAACCAAACACCGCATGTTCTCACTCCATAGGTGGGAATTGAACAATGAGAACACATGGACACAGGAAGGGGAACATCACACTCTGGGGACTGTTGTGGGTTGGGGGGAGGGGGGAGGGATAGCTTTAGGAGATATACCTAATGCTAAATGACGAGTTAATGGGTGCAGCACACCAGCATGGCATATGTATACATATGTAACTAACCTGCACACTGTGCACATGTACCCTAAAACTTAAAGTATAATAATAATTAAATTAAAAAAATAAAAATAAAAAAATAAAGTGAAAGTTATGCTGTGTGCTCCTATCACAACCAATTCTCTCTTTTTAAAAATTTTTAAAATTTTTGTGGGTACATAGTAGGTGTATATATTTATGAGGTACTTGAGATGTTTTGATACAAGCATGCAATGCATAATAATCACATCATGGAGAATGGTGCATCCATCCCCTCCAGCATTAATCTTTTGTGTTACAAACAATCCAATTATACTCTTATTCATTTTTAAATGTACAGTTACATTATTTTGACGATAGTCACCCTGTTGTGCTATCAAATACTGGGTATTATTCATTTTTTCCTAACTATTTTTTGTACCCATTAACCATCCCACTGCCCCCTCCCCAACTCCTCCACTATCCTTCCCAGCCTCTGGTAACTACCTTTCTACTCTCTATCTCCATGTGTTCCATTGTTTTGATTTTTAGATTCTGCAAATAAGTGAGAACATGAGATGTTTTTCTGTGCTTGGCTTATTTTGCTTAAGATAATGACCTCCATTTCCATCCATGTTGTTGCAAATGACAGGATCTCAATCTTTTTTATGGCAGAATAATACTCTATTTGTGTATAAGTACCACGTTTTCGTTATCCATTCATTTGTTGATGGACACTTAAATTTTTTCCAAACCTTGGCTATTGTGAATAGAGCTGCAATAAACATGGGAATGCAGATATTTCTTCAATATACTGATTTCCTTTCTTTGGGTATATACCCAGCAGTGGGATTGCTGGATCATAGGGAAGCTCTATTTTTAGTTTTTTGAGGAACCTCCAAACTGTTCTCTGTAGTGGTTGTACTAATTTATATTCCTACCAACAGTGTGCAAGGTTTTCCTTTTCTCCACATTCTCTCCAGCACAGGCACAAAGACAGCAGTAAGTGCTAGACCACCTATACAAGACCTAGACTATAAATCCCGTACTTCTCTCCCTCTCCACACCCCCATACCCACCACTCCATTCTGAGTTTTCAAATGTAAGCTAAGATAAATGATTCAATAAAGCTTTTTGAAGTCATGGATGAGAAAAATAGTTGCTTTTTACATAATCCCACCATCAAAGTAATAATTGTGTAGTTCAAATTGTGATGATGCATACAAGGAAAGCAAGAGAGCATAAAACAGGGGAATCTGACGCAGTCCAGAAGTGGAGGGAATGGTTGTTTTTAGATAATTATTAGAGAAGATACTGTGATCTGGTTTGAAGGCAAAGCTCACTGAAGTTCTCTAGTTCTAGATACACCTATCGAAAAATTCTTACCTAAACAAATGTCTCAGTGATAAGAGCAGCCTTTCCCCAAGTGCCTAAGTGTTTTGTTTTGTATTGTTTTGTTTTGTTTTGCTTTCAAAATCTTCCTCTGGAATAGATGCTGACTTGTCATTGACTTACTCTTCACCACAACTCAGAGTCATATTAATCTTGAAAGAGACAGAGAGGCCACTATCTCCACTAATAATTTACGTAATTGTTTTTCTACAATTTGGTGCTAATTAAAATGTGAAAGGGGTAGTGATGATATTGGTAAATGTAATAAGGTCATTCTTTGTTCCTGAGAGCAAAGATAATGTCACCAGAAAGGATTGTCTGTATATTCACATAAGAGCAGGAAACACGAAGAGAGACACAGTAAGGTAAAATAGCATACTAGTGTATCACATAGTCTGGTATAGCCAATGTAGAATATTTATTTCAAAAAACAAATAAAAATAAAGTTCTGCTTCACTTTGAGAAGCTGTTTTTTTAATCCTGCATAGTTAGTTCGACATGTTACTACTCTGCCTGGTTCAAATTTTGATTTCACTCTGTTCCAGTTATATATGCTATGCAACAAACCACTCTAAAAGTTACTGGCTTAAAATAAGATGGTTTTACGATTTCTCATAATTCTGAGAGTTGACTATGATATTCATCTGCTTCACCTGATATCAACCAAGACACTGGGAAAGCTGGAAAGTCCAAAATGGCCTCACTCACATGACTGGCAGTTGGTGCTGCCTATCAGCTGAGAACTCAGCTAAAGCTATTGGCCATGAGCCTCAGTTTGTTTCCATTGTCTTCTCCATGTGTCTCCTTTGGCTTCCCCACAGCTTAGTGGTTGAGTTCTGTGAAGAAGCCTTCCAAAAGAACAAGCACATCAATCATCAAAGACTTATCAAGCTTCTGTTTGTATCACACTTGCTACTATCCCATTGGCCAAAGCCAAGCATATGGCCAAGTTCAGAATCAAAATGAGAAGGGACTACACAAAGACATGAATTCCAAGAGGCATGATTAATTGTGGGGCTGCCAAATAATCGCCTTCCACAAATTCCTTACTAGCTGTGTCATCTCTCTGTGGTCTCAGTTTTCTCACCTGGAAACAGGAACAAAAATGGCCCTACAAAAATGGACTGAGATATATTAGGTTGGTGCAAAAGAAATTGCGGTTTGGGAACGTGAATTTTAAATCATTATAACTAGACTCAAGCACATCTTTATTAATCAAAGTAGGAACCATTACAGTCAACACATTTTTTGCCAAGAAGAAATAAGTGTGTTTATTCCTGTAGCATAAAAATTCATGCTTTGGGATTCAGTGAAGTCTTGGAAAGCATTTTCTTCATCCTGCTAATTGTGGAAGCATTTTCCCTGTAAAAAGTTGTCGAGATGCTTGAAGAAGTGGTAGTTGGTGAGAGGTCAGGTAAATATATATGGCAGATGAGGCAAAACTTCGTAGCCCAATTCATTCGACTTGTGAAGCATTGGTTGTACGACATGCGGTCGGGCGTTGTCACAGAGAAGAATTGGGCCCTTTCTGTTGACCACTGCTGGCTGCAGGCATGGCAGTTTTTGATGTATCTCATCAATTTACTGAGCATACTTCTCAAATGTAGTGGTTTCGCCGGGATTCAGAAAGCGGTAGTGGGTCAGGCCAGCAGGAAACCAGTGAACAGTGACCATGACTTTTGGTACAAGTTTGGCTTTGGAAAGTGCTTTGGAGCTTCTTTTCAGTCCAGCCACTGAACTGGGCATCGCCAGTTGTCGTATAAAATCCACTGTTTGTTGCACGTTACAATCCGGTCAAGAAATGGTTTGTTGTTGTTGGCGGAGAATAAGAGAAGATGACACTTCAAAATGACGATATTTTTATTTTCGCTCGGCTTATGAGGCACCCACTTATCGAGTTTTTTCACCTTTCTGATTTGCTTCAAATGCTGAACAACTGTGAAATGGTTGACATTGAGTTCTTCGGCAACTTCTCGTGTAGTTGTAAGAGTATCAGCTTCGATGATTGCACTCAATCGGTCATTGTCAACTTCTGATGGCCAGCCACTACGCCCCTCAACTTCAAGACTCTTATCGCCTTTGAAAAACTTCTTGAACCACCACTGCACTGTGCGTTTGTTAGCAGTAACTTGGCCAAATGTGTTTTTGACGTTGTGAGTTGTCTCTGCTTCTTTGCAATCCATTTTGAACTCGAATAAGCAAAAGGCTCGAATTTGCTTTTTGTCTAACATCATTTCCATAGTCTAAAATAAACATAAAATAAACAGCAAGTAATGAGTCACTAGCAAAAAAACATAAAGCAAGAAATGCTCATTAAAATGATGTATAACATAATCATATTTATTTAAGAATGTATTTCAATATCAAATGGCAAGTTCCATGAATGTGAAAACAACACTTACTTTTGTAGTCACCTAATAACACATTTAAGAAGCTTAAACCTGTGCTCAGCACGTGGTAAGACATCAATAAGTATTAGTTATCATTATTTTTTAGTAATTTTCCTACAGAGCTGTAAATAAAATGAAATGCTTTCCAAACAGTGATAAAACTATAAAGCAGCAATACATTATAAGCTTCTATCCTAATCTGCCTTCCCCTCAGGGCCTTAAAATGTGTCATTTCTGTAAATGTTACCTCTGACATGAAAGCACCAACACACTGTTCAGCAATTCCCAGTTGATTGTGACAAGAGCCTCACTCTCCCTATTTCTTTTTCTCTTCCTGTCTTGCTTTCCCTTTTCCCCATCCTTTCACTCACTTTGATAAGGCAAATTGCCATGTAGTCACAAAATCCTACACAAACAAGTCTGTACCTATGTGGGCGATGCTGTGGATTTAGTAAGGGAAACAGTTCCTTGATCAATTTCTCCTTTAGTCCTGGGTTTCCAACCCCTGTGTCATTCAGCTCTAGAAATCTTCTGATATTTTCTCCCACTGATCATTTTCACTCAGGCTGCCATCAAAATGAGACTACCCAATGTTCTTTCCATTTGTTCTGTTTTCTTCCTTGCCTCTGATTCCCTGCCTGGTCCTCCTAGGAAGTCTACCTTTTTTCCTTCTCTCTTAATACCACTAATCTCTAAATCTGACTTCTCCTTTCTAATCCCATAGAGCCTGCCTTGTCACCTCCAAACAAGGTCCATCTTGGCCCCCTGTTATTCTCAGCCCACAGCAGTATTTCACTTACAACGTTCGTTAGTTTCTACCTCAGATGTGTCAGGCATTTAGTTTGTACCAATATTTTATTTCTTTTTATATCTATACCAAGCCTGCACTAGACTGTCCAAGGAGAAATTTAACTGATTCCTGTTTTGTAGTCCTCCCCACTCCTTGGGAGAGTTAAAGATTCCTCAGTGTGTTAGGTAATGATAGTTAATATTTATTAATAACTTACTGTGTATCGACTATATTCTAAGTGCTTTGCACTGTTAGAAGGAGAATAACCTAAGACTGTGCCAAACAGCAGTCTAGAACAAAGCTGAATTCCTTGCTTACCTGGCAAGGAGAATGTGGTACATACTGAAGGATTAATAAATGCTCACTATTAAATTGATTGATTGTGGTGGCGGTGACAGTGGTGTTGACTTTTAAAGTGTGGGTTAAGTAATTTTTTCCAACAAATCCACATCCATGTATTTAAGAAAAGATAGATGTTTCATTCTATCTTTTTGTGTGCCTTTGAGAGGACACCCCTGGCACCCAACTCCCAGGCAAATGCCACCATCTGTATGATTTTCCTTCATTTGCCAACGAAGGCACAGCAGGTACTACTAGGTTAACCTTTTCTTTCGCAAGCCTTCTCTCAAAATAGTAAACACTTTAGCTGTTGGAACGCTCTAATCTCAAACTGCAAATTTAAAAATCTCTCTCTGGAGTTCAAAAAATAGAAAGAAAAAATAAAAATCTCTCTCTTCTGGAACATAATGTTTGAACTGTTACATATTATTCACACTTTCACATTATGGGATTATGAAATATGGTTTTAGGTGTTAGAAAAATGAAAGAAAACTATTATTTGTTAACACTAACTGAGAGATTTTTATGATATTCAAGTAAAATGATAGAATGAATTATTTTAAAAATGCATGAATCTTTACTTTCTGTGAAGTGTCATGGAGGATTAGTCCTAACTAATATGCCTGTAAGTAACTGACTTAATGCGTATATTGGTTCTCTTAGTGCTGTAAGTGACAGAAAACTGGTCTCAAACTGATTTAAACAATTAATATGATCAAGGTTCCAGTTTTTTGTTTTTTGGTTTTTGGTTTTTTTTCACATTTCTCTGGGTTCTATTTTTCTGTGTTGACCTAGCAGCTTCATCTGACTTCCCTCTTGGTGACAAAAATGGCCTGAAGCAGTTTCAGAACCCACATCTGCAAACTTACTTTTGATGAAAATCATCTCTTTAGGGACCTTCTTTCCCAAAGCATCCAGGAAAGACTGCTCTGAAACTGATTGGCCTGAATTAGGTCACATGCTCGTTCCTGTGCTAAATCAGACCTCACTTCTATAGCTAAAAGTCATTATATCTCAACCAAACTCTACAGCTGCACCACAACAAAGGTAGAGAAGTAGGTGCAAAGTTCCTCAAAGGAACGTAAGAGTGAAAGATGACTGATTGATAAACAGACACGTAGACAGGATACATAGATGAATTAGGAAAAGATAACCAACCAATAACTGTCACATTACTTTGACTTGATTTTTTAGTCAATTAATGAAACTGAATAGTAATTTTGACATTACAACAATACTTTCCAAATGTAGGCAGGTTGTGGAGCTCATTTAAGGAAAAAATATATTAAGTGTTGTAGCAGATACTGTTGGTGCCCCACCGATATCCCTTTAGCACTTACCATTTTTATACATGCTTCTTAATTTCCGGCTTCCTGTACTTGCATCTCTTTGCTTGGGGCTATCTCTGCTCATTCTTGGAAGAGAGCAGAAATGTAGCAGTTATGCCCCTGTAGAGCAGCAGTTGATAGATCAATACCCTGTCCCCCTTGCCGTTCAGATCTAATAACTCCAAGCTTAATTTCCTACATCTTTTATATATATATATATTTTATATATATATATACTTGAAGTATATATGTATATACTTCATATATACTTAAAGTATCCTTCATATATACTTGAAGTATATATGTATATACTTGAAATATATATATATGTATATACTTGAAATATATATATATGTGTATATATATATATGTGTGTATATATATATATATATATATATATATACACTTGAAGTTCTAGGGTACATGTGCACAACATGCAGGTTTGTTACATATGTATACATGGGCCATGCTGGTGTGCTGCACCCATTAACTCGTCATTTATATTAGGTATTTCTCCTAATGCTATCCCTCCCCTAGCCCCCCACCCCATGACAGGCCCCAGTGTGTGGTGTTCCTTGTGCTGTGTCCAAGTGTTCTCATTGTTCAGTTCCCACCTATGAGTGAGAACATGCGGTGTTTGGTTTTCTGTCCTTGTGATAGTTTGCTGAGAATGATGGTTTCCAGCTTCATCCATGTCCCTGCAAAGGACATACGAACTCATCCTTTTTTATGGTTGCATAGTATTCCATGGTGTGTATGTGCCACATTTTCTTAATCCAGTCTATCATTGATGGACATTTGGGTTGGTTCCAAGTCTTTGCTGTTGTGAATAGTGCAGCAATAAACATACGTGTGCATGTGTCTTTATAGCAGCATGATTTATAATCCTTTGGGTATATACCCAGTAATGGGATGGCTGGGTCAAATGGTATTTCTAGTTCTAGATCCCTGAGGAATCGCCACACTGACTTCCACAATGGTTGAACTAGTTTACAGTCCCACCAACAGTGTAAAAGTGTTCCTATTTCTCCACATCCTCTCCAGCATCTGTTGTTTCCTGACTTTTTAGTGATCGCCATTCTAACTGGAGTGAGATAGTACCTCATTGTGGTTTTGATTTGCATTTCTCTGATGGCCAGTGATGATGAGCATTTTTCCATGTGTCTTTTGGCTGCATAAATGTCTTCTTTTGAGAAGTGTCTGTTCATATCCTTTGCCCACTTTTCGATGAGGTTGGTTTTTTTTCTTGTAAATTTGTTTAAGTTCTTTGTAGATTCTCGGTATTAGCCCTTTGTCAGATGAATAGATTGCAAAAATTTTCTCCCATTCTGTAGGTTGCCTGTTCACTCTGATGGTAGTTTCTTTTGCTGTGCAGAAGCTCTTTAGTTTACTTAGATCCCATTTGTCAATTTTGGCTTTTGTTGCCATTGCTTTTGGTGTTTTAGACATGAAGTCCTTGCCCATGCCTTTGTCCCGAATGGTATTGCCTAGGTTTTCTTCTAGGGTTTTATGGTTTTAGGTCTAACGTTTAAGTCTTTAATCCATCTTGAATTAATTTTTGTATAAGGTGTAAGGAAGAGATCCAGTTTCAGCTTTCTCCATATGGCTAGCCAGTTTTCCCAGCACCATTTATTAAATAGGGAATCCTTTCCCCATTTCTTGTTTTTGTCAGGTTTGTCAAAGATCAGATAGTTGTAGATGTGTGGTGTTATTTCTGAGGCTTCTGTTCCGTTCCATTGGTCCATATCTCTGTTTTGGTACCAGTACCATGCTGTTTTGGTTACAGTAGCCTTAGTTTCCTACATCTTCTTTTAGGGATAACAGGGAGTATTAAGGTACAATTGTTCACATTGGTGACTTGCATGATAATATACCCTTTATTGGCTATCTTCCCTATTTCACTTCTTCTCACTCTGTTGGTGTGTCCTGGAATCACATCCCAAAACTACTTGAGCTCAAATTTTTATTTCTGGGTTTGCTTCTGGGAGACCCGAATCAAGACAGTTGGCTTCAATACTCAGGTACTTACAAGGAGACCATGGATATCAATTGAATCACAATTCCATGTCATAGCTTTTCAAATTTATATCACAATAAGTTGAAAAGATGTTGATTCTTCCTTCCACAATATTTTCTGTTTCTGTATGTCTTACGTTCTGGTGTCTCAAAACATGGCCGCAACCAGGGAAGGAATTGAAATTTGGAGTAAATGTCCTATTTTAGTAGGTCTACATTTAAGACGTGGACCTGAAATTGAGCTTATAAACAAAAGTAGATGTGAGCATAAAGTAGAAAGTGAGGCTGGAGGGGGAAATTGTTTGGATTTACTGTAACCAATGGAGCTGCTTAGTCTAGTCAAGGAATTTCAATCATTTCTGTGGAGACTAGATGACTGATGTTATACAAGGATATCTCTGGAAAATTCACCGTACAGTTTTACTAAATCTGGCTGAGAATATGTTCACTCAATGTTATGATGCGAATAAAAGAATGGATATTGCCTTTAAAGACAATTTTAAATTAAATATCTCACATATTCCTACTCATTTATCAAGGGCTATGTCATTCATGGCAATATAAGATAATTCTTTTCATTTTCAAAATCTTCCAGATGCGGAAACTTTCCAATATTTGCTGTAGGTGAAAGAGTACAATTTCACAATTAATGGGAAAAAAAGAAATAGGAAAAATTTTTTTCAGAAAGTTTATTTAGTATCATCTACAAGACCTGGTATGAGAGAAGGTTGGTGTTGTATGGAATGAAATATATCAGTCTGTTCTCACACTGCTAATAAAGACATACCTGAGACTGGGTAATTTATAAAGGAAAGTGATTTAATTGACTCACAGTTCAGCATGGCTGGGTAGGCCTCAGGAAACTTACAATCATGGCAGATGGGGAAGCAAACACCTTCTTCTTCACATGGCAGCAGGAAGGAGAAGAATGAGCAAAAGAAGGAAAGGCCCCTTATAAAACCATCAGACCTCGTGATAACTCACTGTCACGAGAACAGCATGAGGGTAACCGCCCCCCGTGATTCAATTATCTCCACCTGATCCCTCCCAGGACATGTGGGGATTATGGGAACAACAACTTAAGATGAGCTTTTGGTACAGACACAGCCAAGCCATATCATAGAGTTTCGAATCTGAAAAACAAAAGAAGCTAATTTAGTTTCAGAAAGCTAAGATTTTATGAACCATTTAAAAATTCACTTTATAATTTTTCATGCACTTTGAAGCCTTTATCCTTTAAATGGAAAAGGAATAGAACTATTATTTGTCATTTCTAAACTGTGCATTCATCAACAATTTTCAGAAGTTAATTCCAACATGTCTTCATCAACTCTATATTACATGTGAGTACACTGCATCTCTATTTTCATACTATAATTTTTTACCTTTTCCTCACACTTTCATCTCACCCTCTCAAAATGTGTTAATCCCCTTTGCTCCTTTCCCCATCTTGTCTCTTGTTGCCTTTCTCCCCCTCTTCCTTTTTTTTTAATTTCTGTTCTCTTTTACCTGAAATCTCCCTCTTCATCTTTTGCTACCAATTATGTTCTTAATTGGTTGAAGTGAGCAAGGTAGGAAATTCTCCACTTTGATTCCATTCTCTCACGTGGTTTATCTTTAATATGTTTTAATAAACAGTTTAACATAAATCTTACTTCCAATGTAACATGTAAAATTTAGAAAATTGGTGAAAAATATGCCTGCTTTTTCACCCCCCAAAGAACCAAGTTTAAAAAGTTTTGTGACTTTGAGGCATCCTTTTCCCTAAAAGCAAGCTTAACAGGTTCTTAGCATTCATCTCTGTGTGAAATTGTGGAAACTTTAAAAAAACCTTTTGAAGTAGCAACAACTCAAAGATAAATTGTCTGTTTTAAATGCAAGGTGCTAAAATAAAACTAGAAGATTGACAATATTATTCATCTTTATCACTGTTCTACTTAAAATTTGAAAATTAATGTTAGAAATGTGAGAGAGTGCATGAAACCTTAATGGTTTTATCATTTCATCTGAATATATATTTGATTTCTTCTTTCTGACACTGAAACTTTAAAATTCGCCACTGTTTTTCAGTAACTCGTTAAAATGTGGTCCGTTTTTATATTTACAATATTCCCATACTGAAAGCCCTACAACTTCATCATTATTTAATTTTTATGTTACTGTATTTGTTTCTTAAAAAGATTATAACATTATGTATTAGTTATCTATTGCTGCATAACAATTACTACAAAGATAGGGCCTTAAAACTATATCTTTAGAATATCAGGATACATATGGGTCAGAAGTCTAGGCATAGATTATCCATATTCTTTTCTTCAGGGTCTCTCACAAAGGCTGCACACTAGGTGTTGGCCAGGGCTGGGGTCTCATTTGAAAGCTTGACTTGGAAGGACCTGCTTCCAAACTCACCTGTTGTTGGTAAGTTTCAGTTCCATATGGGTTATTGGACTGTAGTCTTCCTTTTCTTGTTGGCTGATGGCCGCGTTTAGTTCCTTCAGTCTCTTAACATGGCAATATGCCTCATCAAAACCAGTGAGAGAAAGTGGGGGAGGGGGGAAGAGACAGAGAAAGAGAGAGAGAGAAATTGCTAGCAAGACAAAAGTCCCAATCTTATGTAGCCTAATTGGAGAAGTGATATCCTTTTGTCTTTGACATATTCTGTTTGTCAGAAGCAAGTCAAAAGTCTTGACCACTCTCAAGGGGAGGAAATTATTAAAGGACTCAAATACTAGGAGACAGAGATCACTGAGTGCCATTTTAGAGTCTGCCCACCACAGATTATTTCCCTTCACCTACTGGCATTTGAAAATGCAGCTAATACTCTAGGATTCTCCAAACCTAATTTTTTTGTATCGGTATAAGCACTATTTTTATAATTAGAAAAGTATTTGTCATAATCTGTTATGTGTAGTAATATATTAAGAAATTGAATTTATTCCATCATATTTCAAAAACTACATGGGGTTGGGGGACAGCTATGTTGTCATAAACTTTAATACATACATGATTGGAATGGATTATGAAATATTTTTCTCTAAGAGATAATATAAGGCTGAAACCACTGAGGCTCCCAAATGCAGATGATTCATATGTATTTAGTTTTAATGCAAAATTTCTTATGCTGATTTAAACTCTCATATTTTCATATATGGCGTTTTATTTTTTATATAATGAATGTCTATAAAATTCCTGTTATTTTTTCAAAAGTACTGTGGCAAATATTTCCTAGTAAAATCTAAAGATATCTTTGACGTAATTTTTATGCTCTCATTTATGTTAAGAACTGAATATTGAAGTAATGTTTTTTCTTATTTCCTAGTAACTAAAATCCTTACTGTATTCATGAAGAGCTGTGCCTCTATTAAAAAGCTTTTATTGCAAACAGAAATGTCAAAATACAACAAAGGTAGAGCTACAATTTTTCATCTGTAATGTAATTTTAAGTATACATTTTATTGCATAAGCAGAGATTTATACCCACATTTGCTTTCAGTATTCACAGAAGAATTTTCATATGTATTTTTTAAAATAACAAAATGGCTGCTTTGGTGTGGGGATAGTATGATACAGCATTTATTGTGAAAATGATTCTTATCTTCCATCTTTTTCAAATGGTGAGTTCAGTATGTTTAACATTGCTGGTTTTATAATATTGCAAATATTCTTGAGAGGAAAGAAAAATAAGAGACTGATAAGAATAATTCATATTTGTTCAAAGTTTAATCAGTTTTTTATTTGAACAAAAACTTGGACGAAATATCCAACTTTCCTTTGAGATCAGTGCTCTCTAATGTGGTAACAACAGCCTACCATATGAGCATTTGAAATACGGCTAGTCCCCACTGAAATGTGCTGTAAGTATAAAACACTCACCAAATTACAAAACCTAAGTATGAAAAAAATAAAATATCTCATTGGTACTTTTTATATTGAGTACAGGTTGAAGTGACAACAATTTGGCTATTTAAGTTAAAGAAAATATAACATTAAAATTAATTTGACCTGTTTTTTACTTTTGTAATGTGTAGAAAATTTTAAATTACATGTATCGCTCTCATTGTAATTTTATTGGATGTCATTGTTCTAGATAAACAATGACAATGTTGAGAGGTGTCATAATAGGGACAATTGTCTCTGTGAAGAATAAATTATATTAACCCTACAATATGTATTAGCCGCAGAGTTGCTTAGAATTGACTTACTCTGTTTTATTGAAAATAGGTTTTCCTTTAAAATCTCTGCCTGATGTAGCCAACCATGATTCAATGAGCAAACAAAAATCTTAAAGGGGAAAAATCATTTTTTGAGTCTATTTCACACACCCAGTATCAAAAAGAAAAACATAAATCCACAACTAGGATTATGCGGGATGTAATTCTTGGATTTCTTTGGGTTTTATAATGCTTTATACCTAGGAGATGTTCAACAAATTGTTATTGAATGATTGTAGTTTAACCATCAGTTACATTTTGCAGCAATATATTTATTAGTAGCAAAATCTGAGTGTTTACTAATTTTCATCACCTAATCAGCAAATTAGTACTGCTCTTATATCGCTATGCCTACGCTCAACTCACTGGTTCAATCAGCAGTGGCATCAGCTGCACCATCATCTGCTAATTTTTTCAGAATTTTCTGGTTTATAAACCACTATATATTGCACCGTATTTCCTACACATTAACTCATTTGAGTCACAGAAGTTATAGGAGGTGGATCTTGTCTTTCTTTGTTCAGAAAAAGAAATCCAGGTTCAGCGAGGTTAACTGACCTTGTTTAAGATCAGCATGTTGCTAGGTGACAGAAGGTGTTCACTTCTCACTGAACTTTGCATATCAAAAGAGATTTAAAGAATTAACCTTGGAGAGCAGGCGTTATGGGGTGAATATTTTATCATGTTGCCCATCTTAATAATCACCAGTTTGATACTAAGGCTGCTAGTCATGTCTAATGAAGAGAAGTTACTTTGAAGTTGGTTGATTGATTGTTGTTGATTGACAGAAGTGTTAGTTTTCAGAATGAATTAATTCATTAAAGAAATAAAACATTGGGTTTGTTCATTCCATAAATAATTGAACATTTATTATGTGCATGATACCAGCCTAAGCAGATACCTAAAAGGAATGGAGATTACTATAGTTAATAACAATGTGTTGTATTCTTGAAAATTGCCAAGAGATTACATTTTAAACATTGTCACCATAAAAAATGATAAGAATGTGGGGTAATGCATATGTTAATTATCTCAATTTAGCCATTCCACAGTGTATGCATATTTCAAAACATGTTGTACACAATAAATATATACAATGTTATGTGTTAATTTAAAAATAAATACATTAGAAAAAGTAAAAATCACTAGGATCATGGAAATAAAAATGTTTACATTTATGTGAATATTAGTAATATAACAGAGAGTATATCCAAAATATAGTGTCATATTAATAAAATGTTGTATGATTATTGTAGACTACAAAATAATAAAGGAATAGACAGAATGTTTCTAAATAAAGAATAGAAATTACAGTGAAGTGGAAGAGAGAGTAAACCTAAACCCTTCATAATCCTCCCTTTGCCTCGTAGTATAGCTTGGAATGTAATTATGTGGAAAGTTGAGGTTGCAACAAAGGACGGTAATACAGGAGTTGCCCAAGGACAAGCAATTATTTTCTCAAATAAACTATAGCAGAAGCAAAATGGCCTTGGACCACAAAAGAAGGCCCTCATGTAGACATTGTTCTATTCTGAAGTAGAATTTGCAGTACTCCAGAGAAGAGGAAAGATTATTATAGGTGGAGAGACTGTAAACAAAATATTATGGTAGGATTACTCCTGAATAGAGTAAGGTGATTGTGTTTGAAATTGAAAAGGTACGTTTGGGCAAGAGTTTGAAAACCTTTAGCCACCATGCTAAGGGATCTTAAATCTTTATCTCTGAGTAAGGGCAGTGGTTGTGGTTAATGATCCTTGAGCACAACTCTGTCCCATTAAAGACAGTAGATTCAACTGCTTCTAGCATTAGTCCATATCAGGGAATAAAGTGATCCAATACATTATTTTCCCCCAGTAAATGGTTCATAAAGGAAGGCGTTGGCTCTGCCTTGTATGTCTCCATAGGAGAATGTATCAGAATCTCTAGAGGAGCATGGGTAGTGTAACCTTTCCCTGTATGCACATACAACAAATACTGATAATCCACTCACAGGGGAGGGACTCATTTTTAAGAATTAAGTTTTATTTTAGAAGACTCAGTCTGGTGGCAATGCAGGGGTTGAATTACAGCAGGTAGAGACTGGAGGTCTACAAGCTGGTTTGAGATATATATTTTTTCCAGTGGCCCAGATAATAAGGACTTGAACAGACTTCTTTCTCTGGGAATGTGAAAGGCCAGGCTGGATGTAAGAGGTTAAGAAGTTCCAAACTGTCCCACATTTTCCTTTCTTCTGAGCCCTCCAAACTGTACCAGACTCTGCATGTTACGCACTTCCAAAGTCGCTTCCACATTTTCGGGTATCTTTTCAGCAGTGCCCCACTCTACTGGTACCAAATTACTGTATTAGTCCCTTTTCACACTGCTGATAAAGACATACCCGAGACTGGGCAATTTACAAAAGAAAGAGGTTTAATGGACTTACACTTCCACTTGGCTGGGGAGACCTCAGAATCATGGCGGAAGGCAAGGAGGAACAAGTCACATCTTATGTGGATGGCAGCAGTCAAAGAGAGAGCTTTTGGAGGGAAACTCCGCTTTTCAAAACCATCAGATCTCATGAGACTTATTCACAATCACTAGAACAGCACAGGAAAGACCTGCCCCCGTGATTAAATTACCTCCCACTGGGTCCCTCCCATAACACATGGGAATTCAACATGAGATTTGGGTGGAGACACAGCCAAACCGTATCAGTGATGCAAAATAAAAGAAGACTGTGGAGTAAATTACACATGGAGAACAGGAAGAGGAACTAGGAAGTATAGATACTGTGAGAATTAACTCTGTTCTACAAAAGAAGAAATGGGCTTAAAGTGGTCCCCCCCAAAACTAAAATCCAAAGGCACATAAGTCATAAAGCACACTGTTACACCGAGTTCTTCCAGCTCTTAACTTTCTTGTTTTACTACACTACACTTGACTTGAGTTTTAGACTTAGTAAATCTGAGGTAAATGCAGATTGAGAATGAGAACAAAATGTTAAAAAGAGAAGCAGAGAAGCATCTATTTCCAAATTATAAATATAAAAATTAGGTTGAGCTATCATGACTCCATTACAAACTTTATGGAATTAGATTCTCTGGTATGGAGCTTGGATATACATATTAAAACAAAATAAAACAAAAACTCCTACCCAATTGTTTCTGCTGTGTGCTCTAGTTAAGACTATTATGGTTAAGAAATAAATAATTGCTATATGGAATGTTTATCATAATATTTTAAATTAATAAAAAATAATTTTGCAGGCCTTCCCACCTTCCAACTCCTAGAGACAACAAATCCAGATTTGAAAATCAGTCATATTAAATAATTGTATCGATATTTACCCTTTGTTTGTGTGTTATTATTTTCTTCAATTTTCACACATATTTATTAATCAATTGGTTATGATGGACTTCAGTTTTTTTCAGTCTTACGAATGAGATTTCTCCCTCCAAAAATCAATAGGCACCTGCTGATTTTATTTATTCTAATATGAAGACACAGAAAATGAATATGGCCAAAAATGGTTAAAAAAAAAAAAGCCTGTTTTTCAAAAGACTAGATTGTCAGTTGAAGCAGAAAATTATATTCAGTGCACTGGATTTATGCATTGTTTTAGCTTTCTCCAACCAATTTAGAAATGCATTTTCTTATGAAATTGAGATTATTACAAATCCTGTGCTAAGCAGCTGAAATAATGTGCCTATGCCAAGGTCATATCTTAAAAGTTTGGAAGAGCACACTGCAATTGAATATAAGTTTATAAATGTATTCCACATACTTTTCTGATATATTTTAATAATTTAATTTTTACATTTTACCTATATTGTCTTCATTTTCACTTTACCTTTGGTGGTGTTTCATACATATTCATTGTTTGAAAGAAATTAAGCAGACAGTATTCTAAAGTCGATATTGAGTCTGCTAATGAAAATGGTTAAGTTAATTAACTAAATGGCAACCTTCACTGAACTTATTCAAAGCTATTTCCCCTCATGATGTGTTTTCCTGAAGAAATGATGCGTAAAAATTAAACCCCTGTTATTCTCTATTCTTCTGTATCAGCCTCTAAATTGTCACTTTACTTGTTACAACCTGTTGCATGATGATTAATTATGACAATTTAATGGCAGCATGTAAAGGATAAAACCCTAAAGGATTACTCAAACCATCATTCCTTAAGAAAAGAAATTTTAAAATGTTGTTCTATCAGAAACTCGGCTAATTATTTTTAAATTTTAGATGAAAAACTCAACTATTTTTAATGTACTATTTATAAATCAGATAAAATCATATTTTATTTTTGTCTTTTTTTTTGTTTTTACATCTGTAAGAAACAATGGGGTCTTCAAAGTAAAAGAAAAGAAAAACATTCATTTTGCAATGCCTATACCAAATTAGTTATTTTAGGATACTGAATGAAATGGTTTTCTATACTCAATAAAGGTAAAAGAATAAGCAGAGATAGATCTGGTTTTGTGAAACTTGAAGCACATTCTAATTTGGCAGTTTTCTTTAAGTCAAAGAATATAACAGGACAAATATAAAATTAGGTATGAACATGATTATATAAAGAAAGGAAATCATAACAAATTATACGTTTTTAAAAAGATGACAGATACCACATACATCACAAAATTGAAAAAATAAGCAGAATGTTTTCTTAATAATGAACCATCTCTGCAATACTAGAATATACAGCGTCTGAAATAATTTTTTCTATATTTCTGGATGCATCCTCTTTCAGCACCTCTTCATGTGAGAGCATCAAAAGATAATTTACTCTTTCCTCCAGCATTGTTAATTAAAATTTGACTTCTATCATTGATAGTTCAGAAAAGTTTATTTTACATTTTCAACTTATTATTGGCGATGTCACATAAATTATTACAATTTATTGTCCCATTTAGAAAGACCCTGCCAAGTTTCTTTCACATATGAACTGTAAAATTTCAGATCATTCAAGTTATCTTGTGCAATAACTAATAAATATTTTTCTTTTAGTCATACTAAACCCTGATGCGAAGGATCACCCAAACTTTTTCAGGGAAAGAAGTAGCTTGCAAATAAATCAAGGGTCATTTATCTTTACTTTTTGGAAGAAATGGAAAAGGATAAAGTGTTAGTTTAAATACACTCAAGAACAGAATGTAAGACAAGAAATTGGAAGCAGAGAAGTTCATCCTCAAATTTAAGAGTGAAAGAATAGGGTTAATGAAACAGGAAAGGGGAAATCCAAGAAAAATTATGCCCCGCTTTAGAGAATCTCCTAAGCACAGAGATATTGGCAATGTGCAAATGAAATAGCTGTCACAGGTCAGCCATGTCAGAGGTGATTCCAGCCACTAAGTATCTACTGCAGATTAGATATTTGGAAAGCAGAATGAGCTCTGTTCATGCCATTACTGGGGCTTGGCTTCTTAATGGTTTCAAGTCCCCCTTTCACTCTAATCCTTCTAAAGTCAACTTTGTAGAAACTCTTTTCAAAAGTGTTTATCCCTATAGAATAAGTTCAAAACTCCATGTCATGGCACACAAAACTCTTCAAATCATATTCAGCTGGTATTGTTTTCTTCCACATTCCAGTCATAACTGGGATCCCAAGAATTAGCAAATAAATGTATGAAACATCCAGAATTCTAAGCATAACTATGTCCCAAATACTATAACAAAAAACACTGAAAAGTATTCATTGCTTATACAAAATGTAAACGGTGTCCTGTATTTTATAAGGCAACCCTAGTCATAAGATCTCTTTCTTCTTCCTCACACACTGTCAAGCTTGAGCCAACAGAGTACCTTTTAATGGGCTGCGCAGAATAGCTTTTGATAGTTTAACCATTAATTAACACAAAATTCAAATGAGATATCCTCTGTGAAATCATCCTTCTCTCCTGCCTCCTGTCTCTCCATTCTTTCTCCAGGAGACAGAGGCCCTCCAGACTCCATGCCTTTGTAGTGTATTGTATCTGTCTTTATTAGAATATTCATCACTTGGTAATTGAATTCTGTGTTTAAATACATTTTTTTTTCTTCCAGAATAAGTGCTCATGGAAGGGAGGGATGATTTACGTAGCATACTGCCTGGCATATAAAAGGCCCTAAATAATTTTTCTTTTAACCATTAACCAACTAACCAATTCAACAGTTTTTTAAATGAGTGAAACCACCTTTTAAATTTTTTTAAATTCATGCTTCACCTGTAAAAATATATAGATGAACTGCAATCTGGAACTCTGAGTAATTTATATAACAGTGATGAAAAAGACCATGGCTTCAAATTTGTAGTTTTAATTCCAGCTTCAGTTCATACAAACATTACAAAGTCACAGTATCTACTGTTTACAAACTGTCATCCCAATGAAAAAATTAAAACGTCTGTCTAATAGAGATGCTCTAATGGACAGCGATGTGTAGACTTCAGAAGAATCTCCTCCTCACACAGCCTTGGAGGCATAAGTTGGGAACAGGGCAAGTTCTGTGTTTGCCTTTCAAAGGAAAGTTCCTTTCCCTTTCGTTGACAAATATTATAAAGATGCCCCAAAACTTCTGTGAATCTCCCTCAGGACATAAGGTCCTCTGCATTTTCCTAACTTGTTTCTCAAAGCGGTGGTTCCCAAGGCCTGAGAATAGCAGTGTCTCAGCTCTCTCCTGGAAACCAGAGCCTAAAATGTTGCCGCATCATCAGGAATGTAGCTGCATACTTAGCCAGAGCCAAGAGATGAGCCCTACTAGCAAAGCCCTTGGGCTGGACAAAATTGTTAGTCATTTGGTGTAGGTCATTGCACTAGGTCCATTACACAGGTTATCTGGCAGGAATCCCGGCTTTGGAGGAAAGACGTTTAAATCCTGTAAATAAATGGCTGGAACACCATAGCAGTTGATTGTGTTAAGCCCTCATCCAAAATTGCTTTGCTATGTTCTATTATATTGCTCATTATCTTGCTGTGAAGAAAATTAAGCTTACATCTGCTTAGGGTGACAGGGTATCCTGTTGTCACGGGATTTTCCATATTTTAGGCCTATGTCACAGGCTCCCAATAAACCCTCAGAGAACATCTTTTGTGTTCACAGGCATCCAGGTGTCAGGCAGACACAGTCTTTGTCTTCTTTAAGCTCAGTGACACGTTCAGGGCTGTGTATACTCCTCTATTCCCTGCCAGAGACAAAATGTTTATGGAACAGTCAAGCTAGAAGGGACCTCAGAATTAATCTAATCAAATGTCTGCATTTTTCAGTTCCAAGGTTACTCAGCGAAGGCCCTCGGATTCTACAAGTAGTGGTAGAGGTGGTATTAGAAGTCAGGTTGCCTGACTTCCAATCCTCTGTTAGTTACTGTCCCCTTGCCTGCATGCAGCACTGGTGTAATCCCCCAACTCTCACTTCCCTTTTTCGCCACATGCCTCTCTCTCTTTCCTTCCCTTGATTACCCTGCCTAACCCTCCTACAAGGGAAACTACCACCAGGCATCCTCATCTGAGACCCGGGAATGGAGGCCAGGTCTTTTCCCTCCCTCTCTTTCCCTTTTTTTTGTGTGTGACAGTAGCATTATTCATGTACAGCTGTTCCTTTTTTCAGTACCTTCCCCCTCAGACCAGAAGTTAATGAAAAATAGCGTTGCTTGATATGCAGCCTGGGGGCCAAAAATGTTGGACAAGCAGTGTGCTTCAAACAAAAGTGTAGGGTTCTGGTTTCATGCACAAACTTGGAGGATGGTTGCTAGAGGCCCTAGTATGAGAAATCAATTAAACATGGAGGCCGGAAATTAACCACATGGGATTAACATACATAAGGCTGCTTCTCTTCAATGAGTCTAGGAAACACATTGGGGACAGCTTGTTCAAGACAAGCTAATATTTGATGCTCCTTCATACGCTTGCTGAAAATATTTGTTCAGCATTTATTTAGTGGGGGCAAGAAAAACTGATGTTATGTTAATAAGAAAACCTCTTTACCTCTTACCTTTTGTTAAAATAATCAACTTAGAAGATATACAAAAAGTCACATGACTTTTGACATATATGGATGATCTTTCATTTAATATTTTTCTGCTATTCCTACTATAGAATGAATGCTGCTATTGCATTATTACAGAGCATAATGTGAGCCACATATGTTATTTTAATCTTAATGGCCACATTAAAATCGTAAAAATAAACAGGTGAAATTTATTTGGATTATATGTTTTATTTAACCCAATGTATCTAAAATTGTATCATTTTGACATTGCAATCAGTATAAAAATACAATCATGCCGTGTGTAATGATGTTTTGGTCCATGAGAAACTATATATACATTGGTGATCTAATAGGATTATAATACAGTAGGTTTACCGTACCTTTTTCTATGTTTAGGTATGTTTAGATACACGAGTACTTGCCACTACGTTAGAATTTCCTGTAGTATTCAGTACAGTCACATGCTGCACAAGTTTGCAGCCCACGAGCATTAGGCTATACCATATAGCCTGGGTGTATAGTAGGCTATACTACCTAGGTTTGTGTGGGTACACCCTATGATGTTTGCATAAGGATAAAATCACCTAATGACGCATTTCTCAGAATGTATTCCTGTCATTAAGTGATGCATGAATGAATTTAAATATTTTGGATTCTTTTTTTTTTTCAGTACTATGCCTCTGGAATCCCATATGTATTTTACAGCATATATCTATTCCAAATAGGCATATTCTGGGTGCTCAATAGCTACACGTGGTTAGTGGCTACCATATTAACCGGTGAAGTTCTATGCCCATCAAGCCTACACGTAATTTACAGGGTATAATAGTATTTTAAAAATTAATTTTTTTCTGGCTTTTATGTTGACATCTCATTTCCATTTTTAAAATTTTTGGTTTATTTTCTTTCACTGTTTTGGAAACGCACAACTTCTTGGAATGCAAATTAAAAGATATCAAATAATGATGTAGATAATTCGTTATTTCTAAATGTCTACCACTTGAAATATTCAAGTTTCAAATTTCAGCTAACTGCGATTGCAAGCTTCAGCTAGCTGGTCCCAGACGGATGGCCCAGCTAAATCAGATGTTTGTGCATACTGGCTACAAAGTGTCTCAAAAACAGGCCAGGAAGGTTGTGGATTTTAAAAAATTTCCACTGAAAGGTGCTGTCTTGTCCATTTTCCAATTTGGGTAAATTAATGGATACTACATTTAAAAGTTTTTTTTATTTCTCATACGTTGAAGCCCTGTACTGCCCTCACCAACTCACCCATTAAAGCAGCTCTGAAATACAGGCAGGACCAAGACTTAGATGGACTGGAGGTTGGGCCGCAACTCCTTGAACATCTAGAGCAGAGGTCAGCAAACTTTCTATAAAGGTCGAGATGGTAAATATTTTAGGCTTCGCAGGCCAATAGGTCTCTGCCATGACTACTTAACACCGCTATTGTAGATCAAAAGCAGCCATAATACATAACTACACGTAAACGAATGGGCATGGCTGTGTCCCATGACACTTTACTTGGGAACACAAATTTGAATTTCATATAATATTCATGTCTCACCCATTTATTAATTATTTTCAATTTCTTAAAATGTTAAAACAATTGTTAGTTCTCAAACTGTACAAAGACATATGGTGGCTGAATGTGACCCATAAGCCATAGTTTGCTGCCCTCTGCCCAAGTCTCCTGTTGAAATAGGGTTATGGCAACAATCCTCGCAGAATATAAAACTATTTTGGCACCTGACTTTTGCCCTGATTTTTTTATTGTTTCCAAAGAAATCAAGTATTTTTCTTTTTCAAATTTATATCCATATTCTCTTTTTTTCTTTGCTCTCTTCTCTTCTGGCCAGCAGGAAGAGACCAACTCATCTTTGAATTGTATTCATTTTCCTCATACTGTCGCACAGCTAGTAAAGCTACAACTTCACATATGCCAATGCCAGCTCTTCCCAATATTGTGTTCAAAACCTTCCTAAGCATCACCATTTCCAGGAGTAGCAGTTCTATATATTATTATTTTACTTGTTGGTAAGATTAAAAGTTCCAGGGATATTGATTTTCTTCTTTGTTAGCCATGTTTCATTGAGTGGATAAGCAATATGCATTTGCTTCATAGTATAAATAACAATAATGCATCAAATTGCAACAATATGAATATTGCGCATAGAAAAGATAAATGTGAGTTATGTAGGTCACGCCATTTGATAGAAATTTTTTTTATATTTATATGTTTAAACATGACAAAAAATGATTCCATTCAGATGAAAGCAAAGGAATAGGATTTCTTTTCAGTGTGGTGGTTTTCTTTTTTTGTTTTGTTTTGTTTTGTTTTTTAGAGAATGAGTTTTGGAGAAAAACAAGCTTTCTAGACAGAAAAGATTGAAATTAAAACCAGCAATTCATGGTCATATTATCAAAACTGTCAAATTGGTATATATATTTGAACACCATTGATTATTTTCTAAAATATTATGCTTTTAAAAAATCATGAAGATTGGCAAGTTTTTTAGATGCATAAGCAAATAGTGTAGTATGGCTAGTAACACTGTTCAAGATAACTTTTTTATAATGAGTATAGTCTTTCTCTGCCCTGTCTAATACAATGTGGGTTTTGAGCATTGGAAATGTGGTAAGTGCAACTAAGGAACTGATATTTAAATTGTATTTAAGTTTAATAAATTTAAATTTAAAGTTATATTTTGATAAATTGCTTTGTTTTTCTTTTTTCTTTCTTTCTTCTTCTTTTCTTCTTTTTTGAAATGACAATCTCACTATGTTGCCACCCAGGCTGGTCTCCAACTCCTGGGCTCAAGCAATCCTCGTTCCTCAGCCTCCCAAAGTGCTAGGATTATAGGCGTGCACCACTATCCCCAGCTAAATTGTTTCTTAAATGAAACTTCTGAATTTGAGGATACGTGATCATGTGGTGTAGTTTTCCCTTTTTTTCCCCCCTGAAATCCGTATTCTGTAGTACAGTGATTTATATAAAAGTAAAAAGAAGGAGTCTGTTTTTTTCAAAAAAAAAAAAATTCTATTAAGAAACCAAATTTTAACAGACACCTCAGGGCCTAAATAAATATCAAGGTATTGTTATTTGTTATGGTTCTTGTTGCTTGGATAAAACTGTACAGATCATGACTTAGTTTTCCTTGAATTTTTATCAAACAAATGAACAAAACAAGTAAACAAAAATATTAAAAATGATATTTCATACGAATCCAAGGGACATTTTTCTGTATCAGCCAGGCTGATGCTAAGGTCCTTCAAGCAAATAAGATCAAAGATTTCTGATTGGAGAGTGTGGGAATAAAGTAGCCCTTGTTTAGTGCTACTTTACAGAGCCTTTGTTTAGAGTACGGCTGGGAGGGAGAGAGGGAGAAAAATACGGGGTTAATTTGTAACAACACATTCTGTGGTGTGTGTGTGTGTGTGTGTGTGTGTGTGTGTGACAGAGAGAGAGAGAGAGAGATTAAATTATATTTAACTTCTTTAAATTTTATTGTCCTCAGGGTTTAAACAGTATGTGACCAAAATCACATTATTTAGTGAAGAGTTTGTGGGTAGGTGGATAGTTAGATGAGTATAAATCCCTATAAAATCCATTTTAGAACTATTGAGTTCTGAGCAAATCAATGTCACCTATTCACTTCATTTGTCTAATGCCTCCAGGAGCCATTAAAGGGCTTGTTACCCAACTTTAGGTTAGGTTTAGATCAAGGTGAACAGTCAAAAAATATTATCCATGTACTCACATATATTATTAAGTATTCTTTGACCATGGAGTTAGTTGCTTATACTGCAAACAAATTAATGAATAACAATGCTGCTCATGAACACCAAAGTTTATTGAAAAGTCAATATGGTTTTAGTGTGGTAATAAGGGCAGAGTCCTCCAAGGACTGCCAACCTATTTATTGTACATCAAATTTTACTGACTTTGAAATCTTGCTAGAAATGTTCATTTACCTCATAATGTATTGTATGTTTGAGGTCTTAAGAAAAATAACAAAATCCGTGTATGGTAATGAAGTGGTTATGCAATAAAACTAACATACACTGTGATTTGATACAGGGGACTTCACTGTTATCATATACTTAAAACTGGAAACAGTGTAGGAAATTTAGATGTAAAAACATCGTAAGTAAAATCCACATACTTTAAAAAAGAAATCCACTTACTTTTAAAGTAATTTTCCAAGGGCTATGCCACTGGGGGCTGACTGTCATAAAAATGATTTGTAATTAGTCACTTTTACATTGTACATGGATTTATAGTTTTAAAATATCTGGTGGCATATAACCACAATGTATTTTTCAGTTATGTATTCATTATTATTTTATTAAATTTCCAGAGGGTAAGAAAATAAATGACCTACCTCCTAGTGAGGGATATTTTACCATGAGACCAGTTGTAAAAATAATCGAGTATTGTGCCTGGGAATATATCTTTGCTAAGTCTAGTTCTCCAGTGACATTAATTTATTGTTGTTAAAAAATGTGTGAGGCAAAATGAACTCTCCAAGTATTTCATACTACATGCATTTTATCCAAAAGAAGATAATGGTTTACATGAATTACTTAATTGGTATTACTAATTTGGGGGAGGTTTTTTTTGGTTGGGGGCAAGAGAGTATTTGCCTAAAATGCATTCAGAGTGCACTGTTATTTAGCTATTTTCAAGGTAGAGGGATATTGGCATTGGAGACTTATATGTAGCCATGCAATGGCCAACTTCAATCAACTACAGAAGCAATATAGGGCAGCAGTTGGAACAAAATAGCTACTAGGTAAATATTGATTGAATTAATTACATGGATATTACCACTAGTCCTGCAATTAATTAATACCTGGTCCTGTCTCCAGCCCCAGAATCCATGACATCAAGCTAACTAACAGAAAACATATCAAGAATTTTATTCCTTAGTCCTCTTGACTGACCGGATGCTACCCTCTTCTACTCTGTGTTCCTCAAATCAAATTTCGCTAGTCCAACCACCAAGTAACACCTGTCGTGACTGTGCTAGTGAACTTGGATATTCACACATAGCCTAAAATGAGAAACAGAGTTAGAAATGTCATGTATATTTTCTTAATCCAGTCTATCATTGTTGGACATTTGGGTTGGTTCCAAGTCTTTGCTATTGTGAATAATGCCGCAATAAACATACGTGTGCATGTGTCTTTATAGAAAATGTGGCACATATACACCATGGAATACTATGCAGCCATAAAAAATGATGAGTTCACGTCCTTTGTAGGGACATGGATGAAATTGGAAATCATCATTCTCAGTAAACTATCGCAAGAACAAAAAACCAAACACCGCATATTCTCACTCATAGGTGAGAATTGAACAATGAGAACACATGGACACAGGAAGGGGAACATCACACTTCGGGGACTGTTGTGGGGTGGGGGGAGGGGGGAGGGATAGCATTGGGAGATATACCTAATGCTAGATGACGAGTTGGTGGGTGCAGCGCACCAGCATGGCACATGTATACATATGTAACTTACCTGCACGTTGCGCACATGTACCATAGAGCCTAAAGTATAATAATAATAATTATAATAATAATAATAAAAAAAAGAAAAAAAAAAAAAAAGAAATGTCATGTATAAGGACATAAGTGTTTTCAAAGTGTATAAGAACATAAGCGTTTTCAAGAGATTTACCTTCTCTTTTCTGTTTTATTAGCGAAGGATTGATTGTTTTGTATGATTGTTCATTTAACAAATGCTATATCATGTAAGAAAAGTTACTAACAGTATATAAAGATGTAAAATTCAATTGTGGCTGTGTGTATGTGTGAGTATTCTAGCTTTCGGGGAGAGACAAGAGAAGAAAGAAGACATAAGTTGGAAGAGAACAGTAAAATAAAGAAAAAAGTAATAACTGACAGTGTCTAATGAAGTAGCCCAGGTAATAAATGCTAGAGTTTATTAGATAGAATCATTATTTCCTTCTAGAGGGATTAGGCAATCTTCTCTGAGGAGGTGGAACTTTTATTACCCAAAACATGAAGGATTGGGAAGAGTTTTATATGTGTCAATGAGGAAAAGAGATATTTTACTGAGGGAAAAGAAGACATTTTAATGGCAGAGTACACAATGTCAGAGGAACAGACCAAAACAAGTGCCTTGTTATTAGGAAGATTTGAAGAATGGAAGATAGCGTCAGATTGTTAAGAACTATTTTTTAGATAAAGGCAGGCTAGAGAAGTTGGAGGCTATTGGAAATCAGTCATACAATTTTAAGCAAGAGAATCAATGAGTGGCAATTTTGAAAACTGAATTTGATAGTGGCAAGGAAAATAGGACTCTATCATCCCACTTACTTTCAAAGTTATGAAGAAATTGTAGTAAGGTCCAATCAGTACCTAAAGTAATTTATTTTGTGAAACGCTGTAAGCAAAAAGCCAACTTTCTTTTGCACTCATATAGTATATTTTCTCAAAGTCATATAGCTAAAGGGAATGAGAGGTAAAATAGTATAGTGGTTAACAGGATGGGCTTCAAAGCCTAACTTCTTGGGTTCAAATCCTAGCTTGGTTACCATTTAACAGCTATCTGACCTTGTACAAGTCACATGCGTACAATGGGAACAATAATACTACCTGTGTTATAGAGTTGTTATTAGATGTTGTTGATAGATATGCTTGGCACATTTTAGGCACTACATACATATACCTATTTCTATAGAACTATGCATGTGTACCTATATTTAAAATAATGATTTTCTTTTTTAAAAGAAGCACATATTCATTACAGAAAATTTTTTTGAAATTTTAAAAGTAAAATCTCTGGTCTAAGCGCAATCAAATGTTTTAGACTTTAGATATGAACTACAAAAACCTACCTCATCCACACCCAACCCCACTCCCAGAGATATTTCATTTTATTTGCTTGCTGTCAGTAATGAGAAGACCCAATTCACCACACAATTTCTGTTGTATGAGACTATTGTATTGCAGTGCAAGATAGTGTTTTAAATCTTTGTTAAATCAATAGGTGCAATATTACACCTCCCTGTTTGAATTTTCCTAGTGAAGTTAAACAAGTTTAATAGGCCTATACATAGGTCAGTTATAGTTCTTTCATAAATGGTCTATTCCTCATTATCCTTTTTAATTATTTGTCTTTTTTTCTACTGATTTGTGAGAATGTTTTTATCTTAAGAGTGTTTGTCAAAAAGATGAATTGTTTTTGCCTTTTTCTTTTGCTTATTTGATTTTTTATGTAAAGAAATTTTATACTGCTATGAATGTAGGTCTTTATGGCTTTTAAATTAAAATTATAAGAATAGCCTCCCATATTTTCATTACTTTTATAGTTCAATTTTTTTTACATGTAACATTTCATTCATCTGGTATTTAGTTAGGAATTGTATGAGATAGGATTTTAAAATTAAGTTAAAATTCAATCAAGTCTTTATATTTTTAAGTACAAAAGTTTCCGAATTCAGTATTTACGTTAAATTTTTTGAAAATAATGCTAAAATATCATGTAAATTGTTACTTATTTGAATTGGAAATTCCCTATTACTATTTTTAATCTTTATAACAACTTATGTTATCTATGCTTCTATTATAAAATAAATGACAAGCCTACCAAAATAGAGAAGATGCTTATCACAATTATATCATGATAATTTAAACATGATTTTGGATTAATCATAGTCCAAAAATACATTTGATAAGCAATCTAACTCTTCTTCTAGTCCCTATAAAATTAACAAATGTCAAACAGTAATGTTTTAATTTTCAAAATATTCATATTAATATTCATTTTCAAAATATGTTTACTTGCATGCATTTCATTTATATTATTTCTTATTGAAGTTGACTTCTAAATGTATATTGCTTTAATGATAGTAAGTATTAGGAGTATAGATTGTATTCACACAAATAACTTTTGAAAAGCATAAGTTTAAGTAGATCCATTTATCAAATGATGTCTTCTTTTTTTTTTTTTTTTTGTGAGACGGAGTCTTGCTCTGTCGCCCAGGCTGGAGTGCAGTGGCGCGATCTCAGCTCACTGCAAACTCCACCTCCTAAGTTCACGCCATTCTCCTGCCTCAGCCTCCAGAGTAGCTGGGACTACAGGCGCCCACCACCATGCCCGGCTAATTTTTTGTATTTTTAGTAGAGACGGGGTTTCACCGTGTTAGCCAGGATGGTCTCGATCTCCCGACCTCGTGATCCGCCCGCCTCGGCCTCCCAAAGTGCTGGGATTACAGGCGTGAGCCACCGCGCCCGGCCCAAATGATGTCAATTTTGAAAGATACTGGAAAGTATGTTTTGAGAGGGAAGAGGGAAGGAAAGAGTAGAATATGAAGTCAGTAAAACCTGGATATTTAGTGCCATCTTTGTTACTTACTGGTAACCTTATGAATATTATTTATATTTTTGATCCTTAATATCCTCACTTGATAATTTTAGAAAATGTTATGTACGTCATAGGATCGTGGGTAGAATAAGAAAGTGAATATAAGTAAAATCCATCATAAAGTACCTGAAATATGTTGTAAACCTAAGTTATAATAGTAATTTTATTGTTGCTAATATTTCAGAGGAATAGCCACCAAACCAGTACTACTTATTATTTATTTCTATTTAACATACAAAACATATAAAATAATATTCTTTCTGAGTGGTAACTTTGAAAAAGGACCAAAAATATTAAAAATTAAATTAGAATCATGTATAATTTATAATACTCCTCTAAAGGTTAATGAAGTGTGCATATATTTCTTATCATTCACAAATATGAACATCTATGTGTAAATTTTTAAATTTTCTAAAAAATTGACAAATAAAAATTGTATTATTGTCATGGTGTACAATGTGATATTGTGAAATAAACATTGTGGAATGACTAAATCAAGCTATATAACATATTCATTACCTTACATACTTATAATTTTTTGTGGTAAGAACACTTAAAATCTTTCAGTAATTTCCAAGTATACGTTATTGTTACTAACAGTAGTCACCATGAGTTACAATAGATCACTAGGATTTATTCCTCCTGTCAAACTGAAACTGTGTATCTTTTCATCAATATCTCCCAAATCACCCCACTCACTAGGATCTAATAACCACCATTTTTCTCTGTTTCTCTGAGTTTGACTTTTTTAGATTTCACATGTAAGTGAAATCATACAGTATTTGCCTTTCTTTGCCTAGCTTATTTCACTTGACATCATGTCTTCCAGTTCAATCCATGTTGTTGCAAATGACAGGATTTCTTTCTTTCCTAAGGCTGAATAGAATTCCATTGTGTTTATATACCACAATTTCTTTAACCATTCATTTATTGATGGACATTTAGGTTGATTCCATGTCTTGGCTATTGCAAACAGTGCTGCAGTAAACATGAGAGGGCAGATATCTCTTCAAAATACTGATTTCAATTCTTTTGGATATATGCCCAGAGATAAGATTGCTAAATCATATGGTAGTTCTATTTTTAATGTTTTGTGGATCTTCCATACTGTTTTCCACAATAATTATACTAATTTACATTCCCATCAACATTGTACAAGGGTTCTCTTTTCTCAACATCCTGGCCAACACTTTTCTTTTGTCTTTTTGATACTAGTCATTCTAACAGGTATAAGATGGTATCTTATTGTGGCTTTGATTTGATTTCCCTGCTGATTAGTGAGGTTGATCATTTTTTTTTTCATATGCTTATTAGCCATTTGAATGTTTGCTTTAAAGAAATATCTATTCAGGTCCTTTGCTGTGTGTCGATGCTGATATGTAAAATATGCATACAAAATCAAAACCATAATTTATTTTTAATATATTTTTAATATGTCATGAATATTTTTCAATGTAATAGGATGTTTTTCATGATATTTACTTTAATGGATGCAACGTATTTCATTATGTAAATGCAGTTTATTCTATTTGGGGAGATTTCGTTTCAGTTTTTCACTAGAGTGACATAATTGAACATTCTTGTCATAGGTCTCTGTGTTTCTCTCTGATATTCCCCTAGGAAAATTCATAGAAGTAGCATTTTGGAGTTGAAGGGAATGAATAATCGTAAGGCTTTTAAAGTAGTTTTATCAAATTGTCTAGACTGAAGTATAAAGACACGTAGAAAAGTACACAAATTATAAGAATAGAAATTCAGGGATTTTTTTTAAAAACTTAGTGTATCCATGCCACTAACACCGAGATCAAGAATTAGAACATTACCTCAGGAGCCCCTCTCATGTTCCCTCCCCGTTATTAGCCTCTCCCCTGCCACCACCCTCTCCCAAAGATAAGTACTCTTTTGACTTCTAACACCTAGATTAGTTTTGACTTTGAAATTGCTATAAACAGAATCATTCAGTATATGCCCTTGTATTTGACATGTCCTGCTCAACATTATTTTTGTGATATTATTCTATGCTATTGCCTGTGCCATCGTTAGTTTAGTTTTTCTATGTATGAATTCTATTGTGTGAATATGCCACAGTTTATCCATTCCGCTAATCAGTGGACATTGGGTTGTGTCTATTATGGGGCTATTAGGAAAAATGCTGGTGTGATGTTCATGTCCCTTCCTGCATATGTGTATATATTTATTTTTAATATACATGGAAGTAGAATGGCTAGGTCATAAGATGTGTACGTTTGGCTTTGGAATAACCAAAAAGCAGTTTTTCAGTGTGGTCATTTCAGTTCATTTTCACCAGCAGTATATAAGACTTCCAGTTGATCCACATATTCATCAAGAGTATGTATTTTCAACCTTTATCCTTTTAACCATTTAGGTGAATGTGAAATGGTATTTTGTTGTGTTTTAATTTGCAATCACCTGACGATTAGTGCCATTTTTATGTCCTCTTACGTGAAGTCTTTATGCAAATCTTTTGCCCATTAAAAATAATGGTTGTCTTTTTCTTACTGATATAGAAGTTATTTGGATACAAGTCCTTTGTCAGATCTATGCATTGCGAATATCTTTTTCCAACCTAAACTTTGCTTTATTTTTTTCTCTTAACAGTCTTTCCTGATAAATGGAGTTTGATTTATCAATCTTTTCCTTTATGGCTAATGCTTATTATGTCTTGTTTAAGAAATAATAAGTTAACCTTAATTGTTGAGATTTTTTTCTATATTTTCTTTTAAAAACTTTATTTTTTTGCCTTTTACATTGAGGTCTGCAAACAATCTAGAATTGATGTTTTGTGTATGATGCGGAGAGTCAAGGTTCATATTGTTCAAATGACTAATCAGTTAACTTGGTGCTATTTACTGAAAAGATCATCCTTTTCCCACTTAAGTGACACCATCGTATAAATTAGGTAATGCTATATAGATGATTTGTTCTCACTTCAATCCCACACAGGCTTAATTATAATAAATATTCATGTCTGGTGGCAAACATTCTTAAACTTCGTTATTCTTCAAAGTTGCCTTGGATATTCTTAGCCCTTTGCACTTACATATAAATCTTAGGATTGGCATGTCAATTTCTACTAAGAAATAGTTGCTGCAATTTTGATTGGGATGAAGAGGGCAGATATCTTTACAGTACTGGACTTTCTAATTCATGAAGAAGGTATAGTCCTCTATTTGTTTACATTTTCTTCAATGTCTCAGTAGCGTTTGTAGTTTCCAGGGTAGAAGCTGAACTTTTCCGTCTGAATTACCAAATTACTAGCAACAAATATAGTCATGCATTTCTTAACAAACGAGATATGTTCTGAAAAAATGTGTCATTAGGTGATTTTGTTGTTGTACAATCATAGAGTGTACTTACACAAAGATAGATGGTATAGCCTACTGCACACCCAGGCTATATGGTACAGCATATTGCTCCTAGGCTACAAACCTGTACTGCATGTGACTTTACTGAATACTGTAGTCAATTGTCACACAACAATATTTGTGTATCTAGACACAGAAAAGGTACCGTAAAAATACAGTATACAAATGATAAAATATAGTACAGCTGCATACGGCATTTACCATGAATGGAGCTTGCAGGACTCAAAGTTGCTCTGGGTGAGTCAGTGAGTGCGTGGTAGTGGTGAGCAAATGTGAAATCTAAGACATTATTGTACAGTACCATACAGTTTACAAACACTGTATACTTAGGCTACACTAAATTTATGAAGACACATTTTTTTCTTTTTTCTTTTTTTTTTTTTTTTTTTGTATTTTTAGTAGAGACGGGGTTTCACCGTGTTAGCCAGGATGGCCTCTATCTCCTGACCTTGTGATCCACCTGCCCCGGCCTCCCAAAGTGCTGGGATTACAGGCGTGAGCCACCGCGCCTGGCCCATTTTTTTCTTTAATGATAAGTTAACCTTAGCATATAGTAACTTTTTTACTTCATAAATTTTTTTTAAGTTTTTAACTCTGTAATAACACTTAGCTTAAAACATAAACACGTTGAACACCTGTACAAAAATATTTTTATATCCTTATTGTAGCAGCTTTTTTATTTTTAATATTTTTACTGTTTAAGCTTTTCTGTTAAAAAGTGAAACACAAACATGCACATGAGCCTAGGCCTACATGGGTGAGGATCATCAATATCACTGTCTTCCACTTCCACATGCTGTCCCCCACTGGAAGGTCTTCAGGGGCAATGAAACATTCATGAAAGCATCATCTCATATGAAAACAATGCCTTCTTTTGAACTAATTAAGAATATAGTAAATACATAAACCAATAACAGTTGTTTATTATCATTATCAAGTATTGCATACTGTACATACTTGTCTGTGCTATATTTTTATACAACTGGCAGTGCAGTAGGTTTGCTTACAGCAGCATCACCACAAACATGAGAGTAATTCATTGCACTGTGACATCACTAGGTCATAGGAATTTTTCAGCTCCACTGTAATCTCATAGGATCACAGTCAGTCTGTTGTTGACTGAAATGTGGTGAATGACTGTATAATAGAGCTCCAAGGCATATCATAAAATTGCTTGTTTTCCAGAACTTTGACAAATACCTTTTACAGAAACTAATATAATAGATAAATAATAGTATAACATTGCTTTTTTCATTTGCATTTCATTGATTACTAACTGTTTGGATTTTTTCTTGTTCATTGGCTGTTTACATTTTTGTCAATTTCTTTTTATGTTCTTTATCCAGTTTTCCAGTAGATTTTTCCTTTTTTTACTCATTAAAAGATTTTTTTATATACTAAAATTATTACCCTGTGTCTGATATATGCTGCAAATATTTCCAGTTGTCATTTGTCTTAATTTTGATTATTGGCTTTAATTTATAAATGAATATGCATATTATATTCAATCTTTTTATATTCTTTTTTGCTTCTAAAAGGTTTCCCCACGCCAATATTTTATTCCACTTCTTCTTACTATTTTTATGCTTAACACTTTAATTTTTCTAAAATTTTTTGTGTTATGAAATCCATTTTAATATGTTTATTTCTAAAACAGACACTTTTGCTTATCTTAATATTAAAACTTATATACATTTGAAGTTAACATTCAGAAATTGAAAGAATAAGGAAAATAATCTTGTGTGAAATTAGGTCAAGATGTGCTTAGATACTAAATTAACACGTAAGGGAATTGAATGTGTTTAGTTGTTTTCTTTCACCACAGGGAACATGTTGTATGAAGAGCATGGTTTTATAATACATAAAAGGATTGTTAGAAAAATGATGTATTTTACTGGTCAGGTGTTTGTGTCTGTACTTTGATGTGAATGCAAAATAGTAAATATAAATGTAAATTAATTTAAAACACGTAGAATCTGATACAAACCTTACTCTTTTTCCACGTTATACATTACTCACACCTGTTATATTTTTCCGTGAACTGTTTGGAATACTGTCAATTCCTGGAAGCTGTTTTAAAGTGGAGAAGAGAGCAAACAAAATATGTGTTAAAAGTTCTTGATTTCCACCCAACCATTAGGTGATATTGCCAAAGAAAACTATTCAGAGCATTTTCCACTGATGGCTTTAGATATGTTATACCAGAATAATAATGACTCATTATTAAAATATGCAAAGTGTAATTTCTCAACAACATATTGTGGTAGGAAGATGAGCTAGTACAGTAGTTTTCCTTATTAAATAATTTTTTACAAAAGTAATTGACGTGGTTTGGCTGTGTCCCCACCCAAATCTCACCTTGAAGTGTGGTAATCCCCACATGTCAAGGGTGGAGTCAGGTGGAGATAATTGAATCATGGAAGAGGATCCCCATACTGTTCTCCTGATAATCAGTAAGTTTCACAAGATCTGATAGTTTTATAAATGGGAGTTCCCCTGAGCAAGCTGTCTTCCCTGCTGCCATGTAGAATGTGTTTTTGCTTCTCCTTTGCCTTCTGCTGTGATTGTGAGGCCTCCCCTGCCATGTAGAATGGTGAGTCCATTAAACCTCTTTCGTTTATAAATCACCCAGTCTCAGATATGTCTTTATTAATAGTGTGAGAGCAGACTAATACAGTAATGCATTTACATTGTTCAAAACATAAAAGTTACAGTTAAAAATATCTCACCCTACCCATCATCTGCTCTACCCTCACTGCACATTGACCTTAATTCTAGAAACAAATCTACAAAATAAATTCCTGGGAATAAAATTTCCGGGTCAAAGTTTACATGCTTTTTATAGATATGGCCAAACTGCCTTCCACAAGAGGTACACAAATGTATACTTCCCACCAGCCACGTAGAAGAGTCTGCATTTTCCCACAGCCTTGGCAGCGTAGTGTATCTGCAGACTTGAATTTTTGCCAGTGCAATAGATGAAGCTCTAATTTTCACTTCTCTCATTATTACCAAGGCTAAGCTTCTGTTCAGGCATTTAAAATCCTTTGTATTTTCTTTTCTGTGAACTGTTCTTATCTTTTGTCCAATTTTCTTTTGGGTTGTTGACCTTTTTCTTATTAATTTGCAGAAGGTCTTTCATGTGTTAGGAAAATTAGTCCCTTAGACATGAGTCACAAACATTTATTTTTCATAATTGTTCATTTGTTTTTGATTTTGCCTATGGCTTTTTTGGTCATGCAGAAGCTTTTGATTTTTTATATAGTCCAGTTTACTGATATTTTTGTCTGTTAATTAAAGTTATTTAACTTGAGGATACAATTTACATTTTTTTGTGGTTGACTACTATAGATATATATTGCTTCTTACATTGAAAAAATAATAATCCTGAATTTGGAAATTGTTTTTAACAAACTTTTGTTGAAGGTCCATCATATTTAGGAACAGAGCTTGTTTGATCCAGAAATCGAAGGTCAGTGAGAAGGAGCAATGTAAATAAAAAGTTAAATAGCATGAGGTAAATGTTATGATGGCGGGAAAGACAAGGTCTGAGAGGATAAACCTAAAGCAACATCATAATTAAGCTGAAAATTTCGTCTCATGATAAGCTATCATTTCATTATTCCAGATATTAGTCAAATCTGACCCATTACACTGTTTTCTGTCAGGAATTGTTTTACCTCTATTACAAGGAAGGGGTAGTACGGGAGGATGGTAGGGAAACCAGCAATCTTAGTTAAACGTTATACAGATTTCTGTGCTTATATATGAAGCCTAAATGAAACGTGAACAATTTCATGATCAGACAAAAAGGAGTTCATCGCTCAGTTTTAGAGATTTTAGGAGAATATGATGGCTATTATCTCAGTAGCTTCAGGGTCTAGAGGCTTTTAGATGTTGTTAGTTGAAGCTGTAAAACGCTTTTTACATCTACTTGTGAGTAGGAAATGATCCAATCAAAATCAAATGTTTAGTTACCTCCTTTAAAATGCTTGAAAAATAAGTTGAGGACATCATTAGATCATGTATTACAGACGTAGGAGTATATTTGTAACATCACCTACATCACACATACCTGTGTGCACGTGCGCGTGCACACACACACACACACACACACACGAGTTCAGCACCACAGGTGTAGTTATGGATGTGAACTCACAAAACACAAATCAAGCAAAGAGAACAATATCTCAATTCATGATTCATGGACACCCTGTGCTATCTGAAACACGATGCTTCTTTTGCCCAACTCTCAGCCACACAGGGAAAGGCTGACAGGAATGAGAGGCAAGATGTGTGCAGGCCACCTTCAACAGGAGCCACCACCTGTATTTCCCATCAATCTTTTACACCGTTGTAGTCACGTGGATCCAAGGACTGTATTCCAACTGACAGCTCCCGCAATGAGGTGCAGTTCGACGCAACAAAGCCAGGCCCAACATTTCCCATTCATCTTAAAGTTAGTGTTTCCAAGGAAACAGTGCTGGGGGAGCCTAGGGTCCGTCCCAGACTGACCTGCAACAGCCCGGGCTGGATGTTAATCCTTTGCTTATACATTCTCATGAATTTTTCACAACATATATACATGCATTTACAAGATGTTTCACTGTACATATTGTTTACATAGACAATCTTGTTTAAAATTCGTTTTTCTCTACATTAATTGATTTTTTTCTCGACAACTTTCTCTTTTTCATCTCCTAACTCTTGCATCCAATTAAGCAATGTACTGTTCATTAGTGACTTATTTAAAAAGTATCTAAAACAATTGTTCCAAAGCATGTGACGTTGTTTATGTGACACACTAGTATATTATCTAGTTTATTTTTAAAATCTTCTCTATTATTATTCATAATATATTATTATGGAACAGATGTATATTATAAAATTTTATTCATATTGCAGTGTAATATTTTGTATTACAATGGTATTATTAATAGTCTCATAAACAGCTATCATTACAAGTTTAAATTCTTTATTCTGGGATGCCGGTTTTAACTCTTGATATTCTGAAGAAAATAGCTTTACTCTTGTTTATTCTGGCTCTTTTTTTTTTTTTTTTTTGTAGAGATGGGAGTGTTGCTATGTTGTCCAGGCTGGCCTGGAAATCCTGGGCTCAAGCAATCCTCCTGCCTCAGCCTCCCAAAGTGCTAGGATTACAGGCAAGAGCTACAGTGCCCAGCCTATCCTGGCTCTTTATTTACATGTAAGCTTGAGCAGTAATCACTACTACTTAATAACTTTATTGTCATTCATTATCATGCAGAGTATTGCTCTAAGGTATGTTCAGGGATGACTTTACTGAGTCCTAATAGTAATCCTATGAAGCAGGTGCTATCATTGTCTCCAATCTATAGAGGAGGCATTGAGAGTTAGAGAAAACTTGGCTAAAATATTAGGCAAGAACTGGAACCAGAATTGAAATCCAAGTGGCCTAACTCTAAACCTCACAGTGCTTAATACCATGTCATACTGCTTCCTAACCTATTTAATGTTTTTTCAACCCCAACATCATCATCCACGTGGGATAGTGGGATCATAATAATATCTTTATCATAGCATTGTTGGATGGATTAAGGAAGTCTACAAATGTGAAACTTCCAAGGATGATGGTTGGCATATACTGATCTCTTAATAAAAATAACCTATAATCATTCTGTTACAGTCTACTCTAATCCAAATGTTCTTTTTACTTCTCATCTCAACCACCTGCTTCTGTTTACTGGGACTCACAAACTATAGCTCACAAAAACGCATAACTTACCAATTTTCCTTGTACATAAAAGGACTTCCTTTTACAATCTTCCATGACATAAAAGAAAGCTAGAAGCAAGTATAGTAGAAGAAATGATTGCTGTACAAACAAAATTATAGTTGGTTTGGTTTTAATTTTAGGATGCGCATTGAATAAAAATCACTCATTTGGGATTTAGAAGACCTGTGTTATATATCTGGTGCTAATGCTGAATAACTTGGCTTATTCATTTTTATAACTGCAAAGGAAGTGTGTCTGGCATATAATACACAACACACCAGTATATTTAGTAACTGAGTGAATAAATGAAAGATGTATTTCTTTACTTTATCAGTTGCAGTTGGCTATGCCTTTGTGTAAGGTGTGTGTTTTGAAATTCCAAAAAGGTATTAGTTTCTTTAAAGCAAAGAATTTTTGTAGCGTGTTAATGAATAATTTCTAATGCATTGGTTAAATCCCAACATGTAATATATGTAAATAATCAATATTATGCTGCTGAAATAACACAAATCAGTAAGATTCTGTAACATTTCATGATAAATAACTTTTGAAAATATATTTTTAAACATTTTGGCTTATGCCTTGGGAATTATTTACCTTTTTAAAATGCATTTTCCTTTCAGGTTTCCAGAGCTTTACCTGAGAAACAAGGAGAAATTGAAGCTCAAATAAAAGAACTTGGGCAGCTTGAAAAAAAGCTTGAAGACCTCGAAGAGCAGTTAAATCATCTGCTCCTGTGGTTATCTCCTATTAGGAATCAGTTGGAAATTTATAACCAACCAAACCAAGAAGGACCATTTGACATTAAGGTAGGGACTTTTTGCTTTAAATATTTTTTTCTTTTTTAAGAAAAATGGCAATATCATTCGGTACCGAATTTTCTCATTCGGTATCATTATTAAAGAAAAAATATTACTTGTTAAAGTGTGGTAAGGAAGACTTTATTCAGGATAACCACAATAGGCACAGGGACCACTGCAATGGAGTATTACAGGAGGTTGGATGGAGAGAGATTAGGCTCAACTCTAAATACAGCACAGTGGAAGCAGGAATTTATAGCCGAGGAGCAGTGTAGGAGTCAGTAGATGGAAAATTATTAAGAGGAAACACCAGGGGTAAGTGGGATTCTGGCTAAACCAACCTCACAGGATTCTTGCTGAAGATAGGCCAGGGTTATCAGACAACCCCTGCGGAATGGTGGATAATACTGAGGGTGATCAGGTACCAAGGATAAAGGGTTCTTGTAAAACTGACAGGCTTCTTTGCTGAAACTGGATTTTACAGGGGAGTGCAAAGACCAGCCCAGGCGAAGGTTCAGAAGCCTGACTAAAGTTTAGTCAAGCAGGGAAACTTTGTCATCATCATCATCGTTGTCATAATGATAATAATAATAATTATTATTTTACTAGAATATGCTGCTTTTTCCTCAGCATTTACTAGAAATAAGGTCTTCATTAAACTTATGTTACTAGAATGCCTGCATCATATTTGTTACTATGATACATTTTCTATACCTGTTTTAATTGTGCTTAATACATATTCATAGATTCCTTATCCAAAATCGAAGTTGTTTATGAGATTAGGTTCCTAAAATATAATGTCTGGGCTCTTTTGTAGACCTTGTAAAGCCCTCTCAGACTGACTACACTTTACCTTTCTATCTTCTCATTCTGCCAGCAATCTCCCCGTATAGTCTAGCCACATCAAATTACTTGGTGCCTTTCCATCCATGTAATTTCATGTCATACCTGTGATCTTGGTTTTCCCTCTTCTTTAAATGACTTCTTTCAGTTTATTTTGATATAATGAATTTGCTTCCATTCTTTAAGAATGAATTCAAAGTTGTTCCCTCTTCCAAGTTTTCTTCCGTACCCCAAGTAGAGTTAGAATCCCTGTTAGGATTTCTTATAAACCTCTTTATTCATCTCCCATTGTTCATATGTTGATTTACACTTAAATTTTATACACCTGAGTATTTCATTACACATCTGCACTGTTCTTTGAGCGCAGAGGGCATTCTCTTATTTATCTCTGCTTCTCCACTCATATCATACACACTCATCCTAGGATCCAGTAAATGATGCTTACTTGTGAGTGTTTTTAAGTCAATGAATAAAGACGGTACCAAGGCACCCAGAATATGAATGAGATACTGCAGGTAAGCATAAGGCTTCAGACAATCCTGCCAATTGAACACCACTATCTCCTTCTTTTAGTGTCCTTGTAAATGCTGATTGATCCTCTTTTCTCCCTTTCAAGGAATCTATTCCAAAGATTCTTTCAATATGCTGCCCTGTTTTGCGTCTCCTTATTTGCCAAAATCTTTAAGTAGCCAATCAAATAAACCAAATCTTTGAAATTGCAATCTATTAATGAATGTATTGTTGGGCAACTTCAGAGTAAAAACGATAAGTAACATTTTTGAGTAGTTTTTTCTTTTATTTAATTGACTTTAATTGTTAAATTTATTTACTGTCCAGTATTGTAAAAACCTAACATTTTAATCTCCATTTAGCTGTTGTTTTGCTGGAACTGAGAGCAAAGGGAAAAGGAAATTTGAGAATATTCTAGTGAAGAGGAAGTAAAAGTTTGGGGAAGATGGCCATGAGTGACAAGGAGATAGAAGTTTGCTACAACTAAAATGAGTTAGATTAGCAAAACGTTCTCCACTATGTTTACCTTACTTCCTCCTGACACTTATGTCTGCCATTCTGACAGCTACTCCCGAAGAGCAGATGGCACTGTGGAAGTCACAAGTAGACATCATTTCACCAGTACAAAACTCAGCCTGCTCAGCCAGTGGCACAGTCTTGGGTTCAGTCTGATGATTAAATTTATGAGACACAATAGGCTTTACCCAGTAACAAATTCAGTTAGCTTTAAGAAATTATACAGGATGGGTAACAACAGCCTGCACATTAAAGGCACAGTGGAAGTCTTGATACCAAGAGGTGGCTTCTGATGTCCCATCACCCTGCATTTTAGTCACACGTGATCACAAGGGGTAAGACTGGGTGAGTACAAAACACATCATCGTCTCAGGGAAGCCATCAGTTCTAGGATCCTGACCATTTCTCCACTTAGCTAGTACGTAATGTACTCAGAGGTGTTTGACTAGCTCCTATTCACCAGTACAATTACATCTCATGAATACTGATTTTTCACTGCTCAATAAACAACCCCAACAAGAAAGTACAGTTACTTGGCCCAATACACAATAACCGTAGCCAAATTCTCAATTATCTTATATCCAGTATATTCTTAAAAAGTAATTGACGTAATATTGCAAAGAGGAAAGGCCATAAAGTCTTTCCTCCCAACCAGAAATAGCTTTTTGTAGCTCATGGTAAAAGCATATTCTACTCTTTTAAATGCAATCTTTGGTTAAAATGTGCCTCTTTATTATAATAATTTAAAAAATATTCAATGCTAGCTATCTCTCTTCCTGGAATACATTTAAGAAAAGATTTTTTTTTTAAATCCCTTGGTACAAATAGATCCTGTTTACTCAACCAAAATGACTTTAGTCCCAGTCTGTGTCCCCCAGAATGGTTTTCAAATAATGAAAACCTGCACTGGGTCTTTGATTGTCTATGGCCCATAGGGCTCTGCCAAATGGGTCCCTGCAGTTTGAAGTGAAAGCCATACTCGGCTGTGTTAATCACTTTTCTTTATCAAAGCTACAAGTCACCACTCTCACTGCTGTGTGTAGTTTCTGAGAGTCATGATATTTGTCTCCTGCAGCTTGTTTTAAATCACTGAGGGGAGAGGGAGCTGCTTTTTTCCTGGCAGAAAACTCCTTGGCTTCAGTCCTCTGAGCATATTCCGAGTTTTTTATCTCTGGAGTGCCGATTTCAAAAATACTCTTTTAGCCTTTTTCTTCTGCTTGTGGCTGTGTCCAAGGTGGGGGGAGGGGAAACATAAAATCATAGATTTGATGACTTGCGAGTTTCTCCCAACAATTCTCAAACCCCTAGCTTATAATTACGAAATGGTGACCTGTGTGAATAATAATTTACCTTGTTTTTTATCCCTCTTTGTCAAGCTTCCATTCCTTGTCACTAATAAATGATTTAGTAAGACTGCCCAGTTTTTCTGATTTAAGATATAGGATATTAGTCCTTACAGCCTGCCGTATTCCTCTGCTTAAAGGAATTAAACTATTTTTCCATTAAAGAAAGATGGGACACTAGACTTTGCTTTACTTAGTTTCAAACTACTGAACACCAAAAATAAAATTTTTAAGGAGTTTTGAGCACATGCCCTTTTTTTAACACAAGGAAAAAAAAAACCACCTTTACTAAAATCTTAAGAAAAGAGTTAATGCAAAGAAAGTAGATATACAAACAGCCACGCCCCTAGCTCCAAATCCTAAATGTAAAGAAACTTGCCTTGTCTGGCCATGGTGGCCATGGCTGCCTCGGAAACAAAGGGTCTGAGGCCTTGCCATTTGGGTAATTTGTTTTCTCTAGTCAAACTCTGAGCACACCTGTTAGAAAAATATGTAATACCCTCTCTCCGTGAGCCTCAGTTTTGTCTGCTTGGTACTTCACGCTTATTGATGAAATGCAGCTAGCTGTGTAATGAAACGCAAATAAAAAAAAAGCTTTAAGGGCTGTGTTCTAATACATTGTTTTTGCTGGAGTGAAAATTGACTGCACATTGCTTGGTTTGTGCAATTTACTCCCGAAATATTCCTATTCAGGAAATCCTGCAAATAGCAATATTCATCTTGAAAATCACCTCACAGAACCCTTAGCAAGCTGAGAAACATAATCAATGAGATGGTGATGTAGAGGGTGAAAATTAGGCGTAATCACAGCCCTTTCCCATCAGTCAGCCCACTAGAAGGCATGCCTTTGAATTTTGATTTTCAAATATACTCTCAATTTAGACATAAAATATGTTGATTTCAGATTTCAGAAATGATAATTGAATGCTAAGATCCTGGGACCAGTTTAGAATTGCTATAAAGGGTCCTGTGTCTTTAATCTTTAATGAATGCTTTCAATAATGAGCTAGAGGTATACTATTTGTCTGACTACTGCTTTCCAAACTTTTTATTAAAATATGAGGTGTGGCGGGACACATAATTTTATGTTAAGGCTTAGTGACTGAAATACTTTCATCTTAATCACAGGGAGGGGGTTTTTTCCTCCCCTCAAGAATCACTTTTCTTCTGTGGTTTATAAATAAACATGACATGTGGCTCTGCTGGCTCTTCCTTGCAGTATAAGGAGCATAATTGCCCATAATGTCAAATCCACACTGAAAACTACCAAAGTACTCAATTGTAGTGACTGACCATTAAAGTCACTGAACACTGTGTGTGTTCACACTGCTGTGTGTGTTGTCAAAGAAAAACTGCACTAGACAACAGGCAAGAAAGACTGTGTTCAAAACTTTTGCAATAGAGGAGAGAGATTGAACTCAATTCTGCTGAAATAAAAGGCAGGAGAGCCTTTAAGTGCTGAGATGAGTTAGTGAGAAAGTACTAGATATCAGGAGGGAGGTTAGTCAATGTGCTTAGTTAGGCCATCTGTGTTTGCTGATTGGCACTTATCAAAGTTAGATTCCTATCCTCCCAACAGAAGACTAGTAGATTGGGGCACTATCTTTTTTGATGATTCTGTATCAAAGTGCTACCTCCCAAGTCCTTGAGAAAGTTTATTCCTGAGGTATAAAAGTGGCAAGAGGCTAGGAGAATATTTTTATCTCAAAAAAGTAGAGAAATAATGTATAAAGTTTTCTAGAGTAAATGCTCTAAGAAAAGGAAGGTCAGGTCTAAAGTCAGGAAGAAATCTGTCTCAAATGTAGTCAAAGTCAGGGTATTTTTAAAGCTTTCTTTGTCAACCCTCCATTTTGTTCAAGGGAAACCAGTTTTCCCATTGAAAAACCTAGGAACACTAGTTCATCTAGTTCATTTCAGCAGGTTTCTGTTGTTGAAGGACTAGCTGAACCAACTCTGACACTTGGTAGTAATCAGACATTTCATGAGGGAGATTTCTATGAAAATTAGAAGGAAGACAAAGATTAATGGTTGAAGCAGGCTGTAAACTCAGTTTTTGAGTCCAGAGGGCAGCAAGTCAGAAAGTTTCCTAGAAGCTGGGCTGTAGCCATTCTCAGATGGTAGAGTGAGGATGGCAGTAGCAATCTGATGGATTTCTTGGAGCATGGCATGGAAGAGGTTGGAGTTTAATGAACTTTTTGCATGGCCTGCAAAGCAGCAGCTCCAGGCATGAAAGTTGTCTATATATAATTTGCTGTGGTGGTGAGTCCTTTGTAGTTTATAGCAAGTCATCCAGCTTCTGCTTGCAGAGCTTCTTTAGATATTGTGGGGAAATGGCAGCTATAAGACAACCTAGAGAAGAGAGTCCTTATCTCAATAATAATATGGGCAGTCACGTTTTAGTTCTCAGTGACACCAAGTCAGGATGGTGGGAGAAAAATTTGAAATGTTAATTTGGAGAATCATAGCCAGATCGTAAAGGAAATAAACTGAAAATTGTTAAGGACGGACAAAATGTGTAAGACAGCAGGATCCAGTTCAATTTACAGGTAGGTAAAAAAAAAAAAAAAATCATGTAGTTTACAAAGAAATGCAAAATAGATCAAAGACAATGAACAGGAATAGAATCTGATAACCCCAAGGGTTACTGAAATCTATCTCTACCATCACCCTTTTGATCAGTGTTAATCAAAGTAAGACTTTTCCTTGTTTACAAAATAAGACTGGCTTATTTATTTATTTAGGGGTAGCAAAAATGGTAATTTACCAAATAGGCTATTTTAAGTGTGCTTAGCTGGAAGTTTTCATGAAGAATCACAAGCTGAATAAGTTTGCCTATAGTTAACAATACTGTGCTGTACAATTAGAAATTTGCTGAGGGCACAGTTTAAGTGTTCTTATCGCAAAATACTACTACTCTCAGTTTTAGGAGCAGTAGTACATAGTACATAAGGTGAGAGGAAACTTTTGGAGGTAACGCATAGGTTTATGGCATAGATTGTGGTGTTGGTTTTGTATATATACTTTATCTCCAAACTCATCAAGTTCTATGCATTAAATATGTACAGCTTTCTCTTTGTCATTCATACCTCAATAAAGTAGTTTAAAAATATGAAACCTCAGATTTGATTTTTTAAAAGTCTCCAAAGGTTAGGAAGGCAAGTCAAGAACTTCACATCAGATTTTACCTGCAGTAAAATACCTATAGATTCAGCTGAAGTGTTCTGTTTTCCAGGTTCCTAAAATACCCTAGGTTTCCTGGGTCTCCTAAGAATAGACCTTGCTTACTCAACTGTAAGATTGGGAATTCTGTAAGCCAGGTACCAGGACAGTTTTCCCAAAAGGAGCTTATATTAGCTCCATATAGTCAAGAGCAGCTCCTTAAAACTGGTCACATCTGACTGTATGCACTTAATTCTCAAATATGACATTCCAGTCAAAGCCTTGGTTATATATTTTTTTCAATTATGTCTTGTTACATAAATATATTTATTGAACCTATGCAAATAATTATATTGCCATGAAAATAAGAATACTCGGTAAGAATTTCTGAATTTTACAGGGATCAGGCAGGGATAAAAAGATTAATGTTTCATTCTGTTTACAAAAGCATAATCTAAATTCTCATGAGTTATAGATAGCTTAAGAGAAAATGGAAAGGCGTTTCTTATATTTAGCAAACAGAACATTAAAACGTGAGGAATATTTTAAACAAAAGCCATAATCAAATCCTTTATCGGTTCATTCAGGCCCACGTAATTAATTCTTGTCTTGCTTGATCTTGAGTTAGTAGTTTCATGAACTCATCAGCTTCTTCACAGAGTTTCATAAATCCTGACTCTGTCCAATGGTATAATCTCAAAGTTATTTAAGCAATGGCATCAGAAGTCTGTGTCCCAGAGTGCCTGTCATAGTACTTCCTATGGGTCTCAAAGATGGTCCTGTTTTACTGAAGATGATGCATTCTGACCTCTAACTGATTGTAAGAGCACTCAGGGAAGCATCAGCATAAACCAAAAACTATCTGTGAACGACAAAAGACTTAAAATGGCCATAATTAAAGATCTGATTCATTCGACAAGAAATTTTTTTTTCCCCTGGTGACATGCCACATTTTAAAATAACAACTGGAGTTAGGACTGATGACATGATATTATTATCAGATAAAGTAGCACCAGGATGTATCATGGACACCTAGAGCACCTAGAGCACTAACAAAGTTCTGAGGATTTATTATAATTTTTCAAGTATTTATACTAATAATAGTTGACCCATACAACTATAACCTAGTGAAGGTTCAGCATCTCTTCTTGTCAAAGCTTTTTATGCAACTCAACATACCAAATGAACCTAGTTATTTTTAACATCCTTCATTTTACAAGGGTGCAGGAACAAATCCTTTGAAATTTTTCAAACCAATCTGAGATAAAAAAAATTTTATTTAGGAATTGACCTGGGAAAAGCAAAATATCAAAGGTTGTAAAATGACAAAAGGTTTGAATACTTGGCTGAATAGGATCATTGCTCACTATGAAAGAATGCATAGCTACCTATGTAACCAAGATGACAATAAAAGATTTCAAAAATAAATATAGAAGGCCACATGACTGTAAAAGTTTTTAGTTCTTTCCAAAGAGAAAACACTACTTTCTAAAAAATTCAAGGACATACAAAATCAACACAGGTACTTATTCTGATAAGAAACAGAATATTTGTTTCCTATACAGATTACCCAAAATATAAAAAAAAAAAAACAAATTTTGCAATCTCTTATTAAGAGAAGACCAACAGAAAAGATGAATATGTTAATTAGCTTGACCGAAATAATTGTTTTGCAATTTTGTGTGTGTATGTATATATATATATACACATATATATACATATTATATATATACATATATACATATTATATATATACATATATACATATTATATATACATATATACATATTATATATATACACATATATACATATTATATATATACACATATATACATATTATATATACATATATACATATTATATATATACATATATATACATATTATATATATATACATATATATATCTCAAAATATGTTGTATACTTAAATATATTCAATTTTATTTCAAAAGAGCAGACCAATAATCCAAGAATATTTTATCATTTTGTAACAAAAAGAAACTACAACTCATTTTTGATCAATATACACTGTTGATACTAAGGGTCATTTGTAAAAGTTTACTCATAAATCCATTCCATTTTAGCCAGCATTGGCTATTAACATAAGACTCTCCTTCCACAAATCTTCTGCCATTTCCAATGTTCATTCAGATTTTGTCTTATACCTTCCTCTTCCTCATTTTCACACAGTCATTTTAATTTAGGACAAAATTATTCTCTTTTTCCTTAACAAAAACACATCCAACATACCTTGTATATTTTGCATACAAAGTTGTTTCCCTTTACCCCTAATGTTTCCGGAAGTTTTATTTACATATATTGATTATATTTTTAACCATTAGTAAGTCTTATTTTACAGAGAAAACTAGGAATTAGCTAAGTGTGAACTGTTTGTCATATACCAGTATTTCATAGCCAACTAGCAAAGCTTATGAATACAAGTTAAATTCACCTACTCAATATGAGGGCTAAAAGTTTACATCAATATTTGTGGAGGAGCCTTTTAAGATTTTCTTTTGCCCTGATATGTAATTTATGGAGGCTGTGTTCTAAAATTGGAGTAAATGATTGAGGAGATACCTAGTGACCATCTGGGTATCTCCAAATCCCATCTGAACATCTATGGTATCCAGTCTGTTTCCAATTAGCTTTTTCAACCTCAGGTGGTTGCTTCTGGGGTTTGAGTTTTCCAGAGCCCCCAGTAGTGGCAGAGAGCATAAAGCTTTAGAGACCATAGAGAGTTGAGAGACTGGAGTAGGAAGAGAAAGGTCTATCATGGATGGACAAAGAGATGGAGGAGGTACGGGTTTGAAGAGGAATATGTTGAAGGATTTAAGGGAGCTAAAGGGAAGATCAAAAGTAGTCTAAGGAAGAAGGAGGAATGGTGGTGATGGGAAGGGAGAGGTCTTAGATGAGCCAGCTTAGGAGTGCTTATGTTTTCGGAAGAGGCCATTGAAGTTCATCTTTAGTAAAAATCATACTAACAAGAAGAGAAGCCTAGTTTGTGCCATAGAGGTGAAGCATCTAATCAGCAGTAGTCTTTAGAGGAGGAGAAACAGAATAGTGAGAATGTCTCATGGAGGAAAGAGGCACGAAAGGAACAGCAACAACAAAAAAAGGAAACATGAACAAGGTCTCTACAAACAATCTGTACAGAAAAAGATTTCTCTAAATACTGAAAATCTGAAGTTGAACCAAATGAGATTTCAATAAGAATTTTCCACGTTCTAAACCAATGATGCTTTTCAAACAAAGAAGCCTGGGACTCTAGACTCAAGAATATACTCAGATTATTGAGAATCAAAATCTGATGTTACCATGCTTCCACAAAAGCGTGGAAGCACTGATCTAGAGCACTGGGTAAGGAGTCAGACTTACCAATGGATTCCCAATTAATCAGTCAGGAGTGTACTCAACATTCACAAAATTAGCTTTGCAGAGGTTAATGGCATTAAATTCACTTTAGAATGGATAATTCAAATTCAAATAGTAACTCCCTTAGATAGATGTGTACTAGCTCAAGTTCACCTGTTATCTGATTTCATTTTAAAAAAAATTTTTTAAGAGGTGGTGTTGGGGAGGTAAGGAACAAGGAAGAGACCTTTAGAAAAAAGTTTCAGTGTTTTATATTGGATATGAAAATATCAGTGGAATGTGTCCTGAAAAACATTGGATGAAAGTTATTGGACAAAAAGACAAATTATTCCCTTTTACCATGCAACTAAACAGAGATTTATTGAATGTTTCTCTCCTGAGTTTAGGTTGCCTCTGGGCAAGAGTATAATTCTGGCTTGATAACACCTTGAAGCGTGTTTGTTTAAGTTTGTGGATAATTTCATCTATTAGTGGAATTAGGCATCTGCTTTTCTTTATGAACACTGGGTACCATAATCTTCCTCTTACTTTTTGTTCTTTCTACTCAACTCCAAAAACCATTGCTGAGTTGAAGTAGAATAATAAGTGGAAAGAAACAAAAGACTAAGTTTGAATCCCAGCGCTGACACTTACTGGCTTTACGACATTGTTTAACTCACTTACCCTTTTTAACCTGACCTTGTTCTTCACTAAAAATGAAAAATTGAGTCAATTTCCCTGGGACTCTATTAGATAAGGCAAAACTAAGATGGGAACACATTTCCTAAGGCGTAGAAAAAGATAGTGAATGGGACCTTTCTTGTTGTATCAGGAGTTATGGTAAGAGACACTAACAATAAAAATTAGGCTTTCAGCCAGGCATGGTAGCTCACGTCTGTAATCTTAGGACTTTGGGAGGCCAAAGCAGGTGGATTGCCTGAGCTTGGGAGTTTGAGATCAGCCTGGGCAACATGGCAAAACCCCATCTCTACTAAAAATAGAAAAAATTAGCCAGGCATGGTGGCACGCACCTGTACTCCCAGCTACTTGGGAGGCTGAGGCATGAGAACTGCTTGAACCCAGGAGGCGGAGGTTACAGTGAGCCAAGATCACACCACTGCACTCCAGCATGGGGAATAGAGCGGGACTTCTTTAAAAAAAAAAAAAAAAGGCCTTCAAAATACTCCTACAGCAGCAAGTTGCTACCAGAAAAACACTCCAAAAAAGAGAGTAGATGGTCACGAGATTTTCATCATTCACCGACCTAACTTGCCCATATAAGGAAAAGACTAAACTTGAGAACAGTTTCTTGAATTGAGAATTCCTGGAACAGATCATTCAAATAGGACTAACACTTTGTTGGACATGAGAAAACTTCTATGACTTTTACTGTTCCCTTTCTTATGAGGGAGGGGAGAAGAGTGCTTTTCCTCTTTGCCAAGCTAAGGAAGAGGGCTTCAAAGAACCTCTATTATAGTGGTATTCAGACCATTCTATCGATAACCAATAAAAATATTTTAGAAAATTGAATATCTGCTTGCACATTTTAAAGGTGACATCTATTTTCTGCCCTTGGGATATAGTAAATATTGACATTTTAAAAGTGTTTATAGTACAGTTTAGAATGTATGCCGTGGAATCCAAATACCATTGCAATATAATGTCTACCATCATATACTTAAAAATACATGAAAAGTCTCATATTTAATAAATAGAAGTTTTATATTATTCCTTTTTATTTAAATCATATTTTTCAATTTCCCTAAAGAATTTTATTCTAATGTGATAAATATGTGATACATATTTATGCTATAAAGTTTTATTAACCACTCTATCATAATTCTTTATAAAAATTATATTTATGTGGACTTAAATTCAATTTTTAAAAACAATTTCCTGCGACTACAAGGCTCTTAAGTATTTTTAAAATTCTCTAGATTGAGTAGTATTTAAAGTATTAATAATAAATACACTTAGTATTAACCAAATAACTCAAATATATGTACCTTTTGATAAATAATTATTAAACATACTCAGTGGATATTTATTGAAAATGAATCTATTATGAGATGGATGAGTATTTGATGGTACCTTGAGTAAAGAGGATTTCAGTCGCCAGTATTTTGAAATGTACTTTTATTTGGCATAAATGTATCTTGACTACAATGCACCAGTGGGATAGGTCAGAGAGGTGTGCTTTTATTTTGTAAAGCTGAAGAAAGTCTATCATTAACCAAACAGTGGGCAAGAAAATTGGAATGAAGTGCCTACCACAGGAAAAAACCCAGTCAAATCTCTTTTTTTTTTTGTTTGAGACGGAGCCTCGCTCCGTCGCCCAGGCTGCAGTGCAGTGGCGTGATCTCGGCTCACTGCAAGCTCCGCCTCCCGGGTTCACGCCATTCTCCTGCTTCATCCTCCCGAGTAGCTGGGACTACAGGCGCCCGCCACCACGCCCGGCTAATTTTGTGTATTTTTAGTAGAGGCGGGGTTTCACCGTGTTAGCCAGGATGGTCTCAATCTCCTGACCTCATGATCCGCCTGCCTCGGCCTCCCAGAGTGCTGGGATTACAGGCGTGAGCCACGGCACCTGGCCGCAACATGCTGTTTTAATGAGCGCCTGGGTACAGGCAGGCTGAGGCCTAAAATGGCGTTAGCCCCAAGTGAGGACTGGACAAAGGTTTGATAGTCTCCTGTGAACAGGAAGTCTCCTAGCCTGACGTAACTGCTGCATTGTACACGGATGGCCTCTTTCTCGATCTTCAGAGGTACTTGTCTTCTGGCCGGCTCTCTTCCTGCTTCTGCTATTTCACCGGTGCATGCTGTTGAGGCAAGTAGCCTTGTGCCTAAGGAATGGGCCTGAGAAAGGAGGACTTGTTCATCTCCTTAAGCTTTCAGGCCCGGGGGAGAATCTTACAACCCACTGATGAGTTATGAAATCAATTTAATGGGTAAAATAAAATAGAATAAGATAGCATAGGGTACCAAAGAATATAATGCAGATTATTACATTGTGTTACGTGTGGTATGGTTAAGTGTTGTTTTCTGGAACTGTTGTTTTCACTTATATTGTACTTCATTTTTGTTTCTAATTTTAAGATAATCTGCACAGTTTTATAGAAAATGAGTTAATTAGTACTCTATCAGTGATGTCATACTGGGTTAATTATTACAAAGTTGGGGGTAAATGTATCCCTGTATAACAAACTTTAAAGATAATATAAATCGGCCAGGCGCAATGGCTCACACCTGTACTCCCAGCACTTTGGGAGGCTGAGGCAGGTGGATCACCAGGTCAGGAGTTCGAGACCAGCCTGGCCAAGATGATGAAACCCCGTCTCTACTAAAAATACAAAAATTAGCCGGGCATGGTGGTGAGTGCCTCTAATCCCAGCTACTCGGGAGGCTGAGGCAGGAGAATCCCTTGAACCCGGAGGCAGAGGTTGCAGTGAGCCGAGATTGCACTACTGCACTCTAGCCTGGGTGACAGAGCAAGACTCCATCTTCAATAATAATAATAATTTTATTTATTTGTTGAATAGATACTTTCTTCCAGTACAAAATTCAAAAGCATTGAAATCCTCTGTTGCATTGTTGTCTTTCAGCCCCCCAGTTTCTCTCCCCATGTACTGCCAAGGTTTTCAGTTTCCTGGGTAGCCTTCCAAGAATAGGATGTAGGGGGGTGTGTGTGTGTGTGTGTGTGTGTGTGTGTGTGTGTGTGTGTGTGTGTGTGTGTGTGTGTGTGTGTGTGTGTGTGTGTGTGTGTGTGTGTGTGTGTGTGTGTGTGTGTGTGTGTGTGTGTGTGTGTATTATTTTCTTCTCTTGTCCTCTTAAAGCCAGCTAAAAGGAAAGAGTAAAATGCCTGTGTGTGTGTGTGTGTGTGTGTGTGTGTGTATTATTTTCTTCTCTTGTCCTCTTAAAATAAAGCCAGCTAAAAGGAAAGAGTAAAATGCCTGTGTGTGTGTGTGTGTGTGTGTGTGTGTGTAGCACTCTTCTCCCTCCCTCCTAAGAAAGGGAAGAGTAAAATGCTTGTGTGTGTGTATATTGTGTGTGTATATATATATACACACACACACACTGGTGATTATTTTCTGTATTAGTAGTTAAAGAACTTTCTCTCTTTTTTTTTTTTTTTACAGTTGCATACTATTCTATTCTAAGGATATACCATAATTCACTTAAGTAGCACTCCAATTAGTGAGCCTTTAGTTTGTTTCGACTTTTGGCTAAGATAAGAAAATGTATAACTCTGTGCACATCATTTTACACGTTACAAATATATCTATGTGATAAATTCCTAGCCGTCGAATGGCTGCGTCAAACTGGCATTTGTCTTGTTAGTACATTTTGCAAATTGCTCTTCATAGAACATCTCATCAGTATTAGGAAAGGTTTCTTTTCCCCATACCCTTGCCCACTCAGTGTGTCATCAACCTTTTTGATATTCTGAACAAGAAAATTGATGATATCTGTCAATTTAATTTGAATTCTTTATTCTTTCTGTGAGTGAATTTGAATTTTTTCATGTGTTGCAGAATCATTTTTATTTCCTTTTCTATGCACTGTTTGCTACTTTTTTTTGTTTTTTGCCAGTGTTCTCTTTTGGGTTATTGGTCTCTTTCTTACTAAGGCAAATATAGTTTACAACTTGAAGTAAAAACATGGTTTTCTAATGATAAAGGTTTTAATGAATGTTTTCTACGATAGACAGATTCTAGTCTTAAGGTTATAACCTGAAAACATCAAAACTAACCTTTGAATTGCATAGGAATGGTCTTTGCTCTTCTTAGCCATCAATCCTGGACAGAAGTTCAACATGATGACAAATTGTAGCACAAGTAGAGATTTAAAAAATTTTTAACTAATATGTGAATATTTGCTTTCATTTTCTTATTTATCTAACAATACATTGATGGCTAGAACAGGGTTTGTCTTTGCAAAGAGCCTGTGTCAACTGACTCCCATTCTTTCAAAATTCATTACCTAAAGAAGGTTTGTGGCTTCTCTTTGCATTGCATTTTCTAGCCAAATCTGAAATAACTATCTGGAAGCTTAACATTTTATTCCCACACTTATTTTTCCTTGTGAAAATCAAAACTGCACTTTCCCAGTCTTCATGAGTAACCACAGTGGTTTGCCATTTGACTTGCCAGTTGTATTAGCGTACTGAGATGTAATTTATCTGCATCAAGAGAGTTAATTCTGAGCAGCTGGGGGCTTTCTAATCTCTTTACCCATCTTGGACACCAATTCCCTCTCACTGCTATTTGTTTTATTCTTTGCAGTTAGAAAACCATTCCTCTTGACATACAAGAAACAAACCCAACAGAAATTAAAAGGTTCCAATTTCTATTTTCCATTCACCAATATTATACCATTTTCTCCTAAAGCAGTTCTACTCGCTCCTAGATCATTCTCTTGCTTTTGAAATAAACCTTAAAAAGTCATTTTGTCACCCTAAGTATGTTTATACTTTCTTGAAATAATGCTTTTACCGCATATTAGAATTTTAGTTTTTACTTAGCAATCCTTCACTACTCCCTTAGAAGGAAATTTGGATAATACTTTGAAGGAAGTTATGAGAGAACATCAGAAGCCATGCTATCAGTTTTTTTTTATGTACTCTAAAGAAAACTCTGCTCTGCCCATGGATGTCATCTCTTTCTGATTCTGTGTGGAGGAGAAAAATGGGAACACTTCCAATCGTTTTCAAACAATTTCTGCTTAAGTGGATGAATGGACCACCTGGTTTACTAACTATAACGCCCAGGGGATGGCTTTGATTGGCAGACAGAACGCGGTGCAGAAACAATGGAAGTTAAATGAGGAAGGTTTTAAACTTGCAAGTTACCTCCCTTGGTGGCATTGACTGTTGGTAGAAAATAACACGTTGGGATTTCAGATATATTCAGACATGCTCTGCACTTGCAATTTGCAATACTTAAAACAACACAATTCTTCTAATCATATCTTTTTAAAAAATTTGGCCACCTTTCTCCATTGTCTCATAAAGCTATATTCATGAAGCTGTTTATTCACAAAGTTGTATCATTTAAAGATAAATGTTATATCCATAAGTATGTAAATGAATTAAAATCTGGGAGGCTAACACTTATCCATTCCTTATTCTACTATAGCCTATCTAGAGCCATGCTTCTTAAAATTTAATGTGAAACTGATACTTCTGGTCTGTGGAACCACAGTTTGAAAAGCACTGTCATAGATTCTTAAGTAGATAAATTTTCACGCATACAATAAATATGCAGGAGAAGTTAAATGGGTATGTCCAGGAGTCAAATATTGATTCTCAGAATGACAACTTCTTCATTTATTTCTCAGTGATCTTCATAACCCTTTCCCATACTGGGCAGTGAGAAAAGATTATCTCACTCTGAAATAGTGATTTCACCAGTCTCTTTTTATGGGTTGGGACCTCATGGATAATGACCAGTCTTTTAGATTTCCTTGCTCTCCTCCTGCTCCTCTCCAAAATGGCAGCTGGGTTGACAGATGAGGAAACATTATACATGACCTGAGATCTCTACGCAGGTACTTGCAGTCTCCTCTGACCCTCTGCTCTCTGGAACACTGCCCCTTGTCTGCCCGATAAGTCTCTACCCTGCTGACCTTGAGGCTCTGAGCTTTTATTTTCGTCAGGAAATACGGTTCTCTGCTGACTAAACTATATCAGTTACTAAAGGGATTCTTAAATCTCTGAGTTACTGCTGAAGAACACTTAAAATTCTAAATTTGTAATTATGACACCTCTAAAAACAAGCGTGATTATCATTATGTGTAAGGATGTCTTCCAAAAAGTTGGAGCAACTTGAAGCCACTTGTTACATTTTCATTTAGTGGAGGAGGGAGTGAACTTGGTGTTTACAGGTAGAACACTCTATCGGGTGCTGTGAGGAAAAACAAAAGCGAGATAAATTGTGGCCATAATCTTTGTTACTTTATTTCCCAATGGGGAGAAAAAGACAAATATATATATTTGTCAAAACTGAACAGATGTTATTTGGACATTATACTGTATATGCCATTATAACTATATATATTATACATATATATAAATTATTGAGCACTAAAAAGAACACTTTAAGAATTATCTTTTTTTTAATTTTTTACTTTTTTATTATGCTGTAAGTTTTAGCATTAGGAGAAGTATCTATTTTAAATAAAGCTATTTCACTCTTCAGTTTCCATCTCAAGAACTCATACCAATTTAAACTTCCACTCATATTTGAGAGTTGAGAAAAATTACCAAATGATAATAGTATATTATCTAAAAAATAATTTAAAGATGCATGTCTCTAACAAAACTATGTAACATTCTGAAGGGTTTTAAGTAATACTTCATATATTCTAATTCAGAATAAACTTAGATGTTATCAGTATGAAAATATATCATAAAGTAACATGATTCTCTCCAATGAAGATGTAATCATCCAAACTTTATGCGTTGAATTTACTACTTAGAAATGCCATAGCAATATGTCCTCTTGAATATACAATTCTGTATACTGAGATTTCACTTAGTATATTAAGTTCTGTATCACTGAAGAGTATATTATGATTCTAATTAACAAATACAATTCTATGTTATATAAGTACCCCTATCATCTACTAGGCAAAGTTAGCTGATGTTACTATGCATTTTTTTGTCAGCTGTACTCAACTTAGAATAACTTTGTATTCCAAATACTTCAAAATTGCCATATGCCTACTGTTTTCCTATTCACATCATTTTTCCCTCTATTCTTCCTGACACTCCTTTGAGCAATAGTGTCAGTGGGATTAGACTCATGCATTCGCATACTGAATGAATGAATCACTATATGATTCATGATATAGAAAATATAAATACCTTATATATTTCATATATCATATATATGATATATGTATCTGTGCATATAGGGGATATTCAACACTACTCTGTATATATCTGACATATATTTTGAAAAAGAAACACCGTAGGGCTAAGTTAACTGCTTAAATTATTACTTAGTGTAAATGCATTCAGTTTGTTCTGTAATTTCAAAATGATACATATAAAAAAGTAGAGTTTGCATGTTTAATACATCTGAAACTACAGTTTCCAAATTCTGAACACTTTGGTGACCCCCTTGACATAATGAATATTTGGCAGTTACTGAACATAACAGGGCACAAATAATATAGTTAATGAAAACATCCATAATTATTTAAATTAGACTATTTTAAGAAAAGTTTTAATTTGAACATTAAACAGCTTAAAATCATTTATAATAATTGATTATGTAACATACTGATCATTAAAATGAGATTGGTATTCTCTTTTTTTTTTTTTTTTTTTTTTTTTCCGACATGGAGTCTTGCTCCGTCACCCAGGCTGGAGTGCAGTGCTGCGATCTCAGCTCACTGCAGCCTCCGCCTCCTGGGTTCAAGGGATTCTCCTGCCTCGGACTGCCAAGTAGCTAGGATTACTGGTGCCCACCACCACACCCGGCTAATTTTTGAATTTTTAGTAGAGACAGGGTTTCACCATGTTGACCAGGCTGGTCTCAAACTCCTGACCTCAAGTGATCCGTCAGCCTCAGCATCCGAAAGGGCTGGGATTACAGGCGTGAGCCACCATGCCTGGCCAAGATTGGTATTCTTGACATTAATAATTTTGGTAAGCATTAAGAAGGCAAAACATGGAAGCACTCACAATAATGTATAGGATCCAAGTAAAATTCTCCTTATTGAAACATGAAACTACAAAGCCATGTGTGCGTACTTTTAATTTTTAAGATTTTTTTGAAGGAACTTTTGTGAATGACAAGTAGAGAAAATGTGGGTAGATAGCATCTCTGTCTTTAAAATTATTTGATGAAATAGGTGATAAGAAACACAAAAATTAATAATTCATGTGACCTTTATTACAATACGTCTTCTGGTATTAGCATAGTAATAAGTATTAGTGATTTACATAATTGGAGAGATAACACAAATACAAATTATGCACACACACATACATACATACACGTTCCTATGCTTCACTCAAAACTGAACAGATGTTATTTGGACATTGTACTGTGTATGCCATTGTAACTAAAGTCTGATTTGTTAGAGATAGTATTGTTATTTTATTATCTTTAATATCTTCAATGAGTCCATTATGAATAGTGGCATTAACTTTGCTTATGACTAGCTTAAATAGAACTTTGGACTCCATAAAAATACGAACAAAGATTTTTAATGGCTTTAGAATACAGAAGTAATCGGGTAAAAGCATTCTTGATTTTAATAGAAACAAAACAATTAATGTGCTTGTTAGATTAACAATGAATAATCAGATTGTTCCAGTTCTTCACTAATGAACAATGCTGAAACAACATTCTTTGTAGGTCTCCTCAGATAGACATATGAGAACACCTAGAAGTGGAATTGTTACCTCATTAGAGTATTCACATTTTTAATTTTATTATATATTGCAAATTGCTTTTCCACCAGCAGCAAGAAGTGGCAGGAATTTATTATTTTAATTTGCGTATCCCTGGTTGAACAAGTTTTCGAGTTTGTTGGGCAGATTTTTCCTTCTGTGAGTTGACTCTTCATATATTTACCCCAGTTTTCCATTGGATTGTTTACTTTCTCTTACCGATTAATATGAGTTCTCTGTATATTCTAGATTCTAGTAGAGTTCTGGATTATATGCACCTAATATATAAGTCTACAATTCCTTATCCAAAATCTTATCATTGACTTTTCAGGGGACTGGTGAAAATGGCTACTTAGTGGAACATATGGAAATCATGAGTTATAAGCGTATAAAGGCTAAGTGCAACAGTCTAAAGACCTGGTATCCCAGATGAAGACTGACATATTGAGTAAACCAGGAATTGGCTTTATTACATAATGTGTCCTTTTTCTTTATTTCAGAAACCCATATATTTGCTGTTTTCTGTACATGTTTAGGAAGAGTATTCAGAAGAGAGAATGCAGATATATTGTTGCTGTTTTTTTTTAAAAAAACACGAGTTTAATTCAATTACCCATTTGATTGCTTGAGTTTATTAGTTATGGTAGCACTTAGAAAGAGTTGTTTTAGATAATGACTATAATTCTGGTACAGAACCTAATAGTAAAAACAAAACATCTTTAATTTTATTTAAAGTGCATGTCAGTCATGAAGTCAGAATTGAATTGCTCTTTTCTTTGCTTTTAATGAAAATTAGCCTAATGGCTGTTTTATCTTTAAAAAGAAACTTCTAGTGTTTAATAATAACAGATTTAAGTAAATATTCTGTTAAGACTTAAAGAACCATGTGCAATTACTATATGGCTAATAACTTAGAGATGCTCTATATTGGTTTAAAATAATGCAAATATCACTGGCCACTATTCAGAGATATGTCAAAATCACTTTTCTTTAATATGTGCCTTTCTAGTCCTTAGATCTACTGTATTCCCTAATCCTTTTGGGATATATAATCCAGATATATTAGGACCAATTCAGCCAGAAACTGAAACATGCCATGATGGTTAGAATTCGTCAGAACCACACTCAAATGAATGTTAAGAGACATAGTGTGATAAAAGTGCATCTGCAAGAGTATATGAACAGATGACATTACATACAATGTTGTATATAAGAGAAAGGAAGGAAAGATATTCATATCATGTCATATTAATTCATGTACACTGAAAATACAGACCGTGAACAGACAGACATTCTTTCATTTGTTCCTTCATGTGTTCAATAATAGAATGCTTCTCTACCACAGATGATACCAGGGGAATTTGGCAATTGCTGGAGATATTTTTGGTTGTCACACATGGGGGAGGAGAAAGTGCTACTGGCAACTTGTGCATAGTGACCAGTCATGCTGCAAAACACCCTACAGTACACAGGGTAGCTCCCGACAAGAAATAATTATCCAGTCCCAAATGGCAATAGGGCTGAAGCTGAGAAACCCTGATTTAAACTCACATTACATCCTAATCGAAACTACTTTGTTCCGTTCTGAGCCGTGGGATTCAGCAAATAAAACCTACTTTTTATTGGTACGATATTTAAATCCAGAGACCCTGTAGCATAGTAATTATGTATGCAGGATTTGCCTCAGAAAGACTGGGGTTCAAATCTCAGATTCACCATATGTTAGCTTGTGCCCTAGGCAAGTTTCTGACCTTTCGTGACTCTAGCTTTTTAATATGAAAAAATGATAGTAGTATTGCTGAGGGGCTCTGCAATGGAGATTGAAATTAATTAAGATGATTAATGTTAAGTGCATAGCAGAGTGTTTGCGCTTAGTCAGTTTCCAACAAATGGTAGCAGTTAGTATTACCTTTACATATACTAAATCATTTCATCCTGACCTACTATGAAAAGCCTGGACACTTTCCATATTTTACTGTTTTTAAGATACCATTGATTAGAGTATGCATTGTTATTTTATTTTTCACCAAGAAAAATGTGCTGCCAATTTAGACTATGACACGCTATCATTTATAAAACGTGTCCCAATTTCAGAGCAGCGTTAACCTGTTGAAATAAAATGTGAGTGTTATAATTGATTATTGTAAAACACAACAGTAAGTCTTCTTTGATTAGGTGCAACTGAACAGTACTATGACCACATTCAGTATCAAAGTCACTTAGAAGGATATAGGAATATAGCTTAGCAGGAAGGTAGCATCGGGTATCTCTCTTTAGTAGGATGAGCATGCGTAGCAATCTCTGAAGCACCCAGGGAGCCATCCAAGAGCTATTCACTTTGCAGCACCTGTCCACTCTCACATGGCATCTCAGGTGCACAGGAAGGAAACAAATTGAGATGCTGGGTCAACCCTGGCCTAGAAGCCTTATGCATCCCAGAGGCCAATGCCTTGTAACATAGTTTCCAAGGTCCTCAAAAAGAACATGCTTAGTTACAAGAATTGTTGTACTTGGGGATGCCCCAAAATTATGGTCTTCCATTAGGCATTTATAGTTCATATGTAGAACACCTAACCAAGGTGTAATTTACCAGTCCCGATCATTCTTTTTTTAATCCGAAGCAATGTTGCCTGCTCACACATTTGACATTCCAACTTTATCAGTTTTCTAGGGAGAAGGGAGCTAGAAAGTTGATTGAAGTACAAATTCTCATACAGATGGACAAAGGGTGTTTTTAACCCTTTACTCACAATAATATCTGTTAGTTTCATTTATTTTATATTTAAAGATACTGAAACCTGAAACTTAGAGCAGTTAAATGACTTGCCTCAACTCATGGGCTAATAAGCCTAGAACCCAGATGTTCTTATTTCTAGACTGATTATTTCCAACAACACTGTAATATCCTAAAGCAAGAGTCAGCAAACTGTGGTCCAAGGGCCACATTTAGCCCTCCACGTATTTTCATAAATAAAGTGTTATTGGAACACAACCACATTTATTTGTTCATGTATAGACCTGACTACTTTCATGCCACATTGGCAGAATTTGGGTTTGGCCCACAAAGTCTAAAATATTTACTATATGGTGTTTTATAAAAAATGTTTGCTAACCTCTGCTCTAAAGTATAATTATAAATTGGCCAGGTACAGTGGCTCACACCTGTAATCCCAGCACTTTGAGAGGCCGAAATGGGTGGATCACTTGAGGCCGGGAGTTCGAGACGAGCCTGGCCAACATGGCAAAACCCCATCTCTACTAAAAACACAAAAATTAGCCAGGCTTGGTGGTGCGTGCCTGTAATCTCGGCTACTCTGGAGGCTGAGGCACAAGAATCGCTTGAGCCGGGGAGGCAGAGGTTGCAGTGAGCCGAGATCATGCCACTGCACTCCAGCCTGGGCGACAGAGCGAGACTGTGTCAAAATAGTAAATAAATAAACAAATTCTAATTATAAATTGTTTAACTCTTTCTATGAATCTATATAAGGAGTTAAAAGAAAAACATTTGTTTCTAATGTTTGATTATTAAAAATACCCGTGTATTTTTTATTTTATTTTGAATTGACAAATAATAAGTATATATATTTATGAGGTACAATGTGATGTTTTGATATATGTTTACATTGTGGAGTGATTATGCATACTTGAAGGATTTTAGAGCCACAAAGCCTGAACCTAACCATTTCTCTATATCAGTGTTGGCCAACTTTTTTCTTTAAAAGGCCAGATAGAAAAATTTCAGTCAGTTTTTGAGGCTTCATGGGCCATTTGGTCTCTGTTGGAAATAGTCAATTCATGCTAGGATGGGAACCTAGATAACCAGACTCAAGAGCCCATACTCTTCACCAGTAAGGACTTAGGAAGGCAGCAAGACCTGGGAGTACCGGTTTAAATGAATGTCCTTTTAAGCAGTGTCCTTTGCTGCTATTAAACCAGACCAGAGCTTTGGCCCTTAGTTAAGAACTGTATGTATAAAGTTTTCCAAAATAATGGCTTCAGGTTTTCACAAAGTCCTTCCATCCAAACAATGCAGATTGTACCCCCTTAAGAATCTGTTCTTAACTACCATCTGTTCTCTGCATTCTTAAAGTCTAATCTTAATACAGCAGCCGGAATGATCTGTTTAAAAATAAGTCAGATCACATCACTCGTCTGCTGAAAACTCTCCTATGCTTCCTAATCTCACTCAGGATAACAGCCAAAATCCTTCCAAAGATGCAGGACCTATCCTCCTCCATCCCAAACTCTATGGCTATCAGTCCTACTACCCTCCCCTTGCTCACTAGATTCCACTCACCCTGGTGTCCTTATTTTTTTAATTGAACATACACATACACTCCTGCCCCAGGGCCTTTGCACTTGCTGTCTCTGCACAGATTGTTCTTTCCCGAGATAGCTACTTGAATCGTTCCCTCACTTCCTTCAGATCTTTATTTAAATACCACCTACTCAGTGAGGCTTTCCCTGCAGGCACTTTCTAAACTCTCCACATCCCACCTCCCTTTGCCCCATACGTAAGTCTCTTATTCCTATCCAGTGCTTTAAATTTTTTTTCTTTAGCACTTTTCATTCTCCAAAGCACCTTAATTTCTCTTTTACTATACATTATCAGCATTAGAATGTAAGTTTTATGAGGACACAAAAAGATTGTCTGTTTTATTCACTGTTACATATCTAGTACCTCAAACAATGTTTAGCAGATAATAAGTAATCTGTCAATATTTATGGAATGACTCAAGTGATTTTTTGGAAGAGTTTCGGTAATATTTCATTTGCCAAAAGAATTCTGCCAAAAAGACTTTGAAACCCCCACTTTAAGGTGGAGAGCTTCCATAGAGGCTTCTGGATGTTACTTGATGGTCACACCTATGTCCGCTCTTTCACTGGCCTTGAACATTTCAAGTATGCAGCTTACTAGATTATATCTTCGCAGTTTCACAACACTTTCCAGTTTAAAAATCAATACTACATTATGCTTTGTATATTTGGACAGATTATTTTTGAAATCCATAAATCTCTAAGTTTTTTTTTAAAATCTCCCTTTGGTGAGCTGCCCTTGATTAGTTCAAAATGGAAAGAGGGAACCTGTCAGTCTTTGTCAATCAGGTTGGCACGTACTTGACAGCACGCAGTTATAGTGAAAGAGAGCTGTGTTGCAGTGGTCTAGCAAACCTAACTGTAGATAAGTAAAAGAACAGTCACCCAACATGAGAGGAAACACAAAGAAACTCAACTGAACAATGTTGTGTTTTTCCATCCATCAGCCTTCATTTGTCAGAGTCTGCCTGACAATCTGGGCTGCAGAAATCAGGCTCTAACGCAATACTGAGTCCATTTCATATTTTGTTTCTTGCTACACTTTTTAGCAAACAGTTTCTGTATGGAATGAGAGATAGTGCAGTCAATGTATGTGACCAGGGCACATTTATATTAAAGGCTTACTTTGGTTTTTTTTGTCCCAGAAATCACATATTTTTTGTTTGTTTTACTATAATATTGTAATTGTCAGCTCTTGCTGCAGTAACAAACAATGACAAAATTCCAGTGACATATAACAACAAACATTTATTACTCACTCATGTGTCTGCAGATCAGCTGCAGCTTTACTCCACACTATGAATCAAGTTAAGGTCTTTTCATTCTAGACTATGGATCTGCTCTAAATGTCTTCTCATCCCAGGACCCCAGCGGAAAGAGCAGCTTTGATATGGCATAGTATTCTCTCATGGTGGAAGATAAGAACAAGGGGAACCAGCAAATCTTGAATTGCCTTTAAAGTTCCAGCTAAGAGCTGCCACACAGTCCCTTCTGCCCCATGGTCTATTGATCAAAGGTACACAGTCAAGCCCAAAGTCAATGGGAAGAGAAGTATATTCACTGCAGGGCAGCCATATTAAGAGAGGAAATGAATAATAATGAACTCACAAATCAATCATAGTATCCACAGATGTCTTAGGATTTCATTGATTCCAAAATGCATTTTTTAGTATTTCCACACCTCTGAACTTGAGATGTATCATACAATAGATAATGTTTACAAAGTCTAGGTTTTTTTGTTTTTTGGCTTTCTTAGTTTATATAACAGTAGTGGCCCTTATCATCAATGATAGATTAGATAGAAAAACTGTTGATTGTGGGGATTGACAAAATAGCCAAATGGCAGAAGGCACTCTTTATAAGTAAGTAAGTTATGAATGGGAGCTAAGTGATGAGAACACATGGACACATACAGGGGAACAACACACAATGAGGCCTATCAGAGGGTGGAGGTTGGGCGGAGGGAGAGAACCAGAAAAAATAACTAATGGGTACTAGGCTTAATATCTGGGCGACAAAATAATCTGTACAACAGACCCTCATGACACAAGTTTACCTATGTAACAAACTTGCACATGTACTTAAAAGTTAAAAAAAATTAAGTGAATGAAAAATTATGTTTACGAAAAAGTTGTCATTTTTATTTTGAATTTTTTTTCTGTAGCAATATTTATATCTCATTCAGATCAGCTTATTTGATTAGAAAATCAAGCATTAATAGTAGATCTTATGTCTATTTATTCATATATTCATATACATTCATTTATAAATATATATTCATATATATTTAGAAGATCAATTGGAATACATAAGTGCCATTCCCTTATTTAAAACTCTTTTGTAGCTTCTCCACTACAGTTCTGAGGATGGTATAGAAGATCCTTCTTTTCTCTGGCTTTTGTTTTCTATTTCTACTCCATTACTTCCCATTCCCCTACGTGATATCTCCATACTGCTTCTGCTTCCTGTTTTTGCATATTCCATATTCCCTCTTGGAATACATTCTCTCTGCCGTCCATCCCCTTATAATGAGGTGCATGAGCTGTTTCCGCTCCCAGCCTTTCTGTCCTGACCTTCTTGTCTATCAAACACAAAAGTGATCAGTTCCTGCTCTGTGCTCCATTGTACATTGCACTTTACTAGTTGTTATACCTGACCTGCTCTAAATGTGGTATGTATTTGTGTGTCTGCACTCCCCATTCCTATCCCAGTGAAACATAGTAAGCACTGAATAAATGTTTGTCGAATGAACAAATAAATAAATAAATAAATGTTTGAACATACATGGAAAGGTTGTTTATGTCCTCCTTATAATGTGCTTTGAGATATATATTCTTAATATATATATAATCATATATTCTAAGGCAGGTAAAATGAAGAAAATTGAAAGAAATTGAGTACAAGAAAGGAAAACAAGGAAGAATTTTTCCCTTTTGTACTATTTCTAAGAACACCAAATTTCTAGTTAAACACATGCACACACAATCGGCATGATGTAGAATTAGAAATATGTTGAAGAAATCAATTATTAGAAAATGTAAATATATATTAATTTGCCTCTGACTTGCTACTTTTACCCTCGAAGGTGTTTTTTTTCTACCTCTTTTCATCACTAGTCTTTGCTTCACTGCTTGTCAGATCAGATCAGCAACTGCCCATTATTAGTAATGCCATTTAATAAGAGATAAATAAAACTAAAGGTGCTTAGAGTTACTCCATTTCAAAAACCTATCAGGGCTGGATTTCAAAAGAGACCGTGATGTTCTCCTACTGTTAGTGAACCATTACTCCCTATTACCTAATTAATACCAGTTATTTTCTTAAAATTATACCTGACATTGTAGTGAACTATCAATACTATGAAGAAAACAAAACTCTCCTCATATCATAAGGATCTTAACACCTGGTACACAATCTTGCATTGGAGGGGACATTAAGAATACGGCATGGAGAAAAAAAAAACCTTAATGGAAATGTTCTATTATTAGAAATGAGACTTTTTGGTGGAAATCCCATGACGACTTTCTTGTCTGAATGTTCTTTGAAGTTGAACACTTTCTCCTTACAAAAGCCGGCCACTATAATTAGCTATGTTTCCATTTTAGTGGTGGCCTTCTTCACCTTATCTGAAATCATAGAAAGATGTGAGGCCATTTGTGAGATAAAAGGTTTACTCAAACCAATTCTCTGACCTGGATATCAGAGGTTTGGCAATCATAAACCCACTAAGAGAAACCCTCAGAGCTATTACAAGGCTATGTAAAAATTTATTTCATTTTCAGTGAAAAGAGACAGGATTTTCTCTCATTTATATTCTGGAAGAATATTGTAGAATGTATTTGAGTTCAAGAGGAGGAAAAATAATTAACATAATATTAAGAAACGTCAATTTTGGAAAGAAATAAGCATATATGCACATGTGCATACATGTGTGCATGCACACACACACACACACACACACACACACACAGTATAGACCACAGATTCAGAAAGAAGGAAGTAGAGATTTGGTGACACATACTTCCTGGATATAATCTCAACTCTGCCATTTGCAAGCCACATGGTCTTAGATAATTGACCTAATCTCTCTCAATTGCAGCATCTGTGAAATTAGATAAAACTTTCTTTGTAGGAGTGTATGTGTGCATGAAAAGCACAGTGTTTGACATATAATAAATGTTTTAGCAACTGTAGCTTGTTAATATTATCATAGCAGTTAATATCACTATAGCAGTTAGTTGCCATTTTCAGCACAGCTAATAATTTTAGTAGCATTTTCTGATCTTTCCATCTCATGTGGTTTCTTTGGAGTTGTTTCTTGCTTTGTTTTTTAGCTTTTCTATGTCACATTTTATTTGCATGGAGAAATAACAAATTTTTAAAATTTATTTCACATATTCTTTAATTTTTAGGATAGTTGTCAATTTCTTACAGTTTATTTTCCTTATATTCACTTAAGAAAATATGTACTAAAGAATATTTTCAGTGAAGTTAATTGGATTTACTACAGTTGACCCTTCAAGCAATAATATCTTGCCCTTAATAACTGACTTATCTTTGAACTAATAAATTCAACCTGCAAATAAATGTAGTGAGGTAAACTGTAGAAATTTATCTTCAAAATGGTCTTTCTAAAGTGATCTATCAAAGGTCCATTTAATTAGAGGTCCAGTTCTCCAAAAATGTGCCAAGGAAAAGTAACCACAAAGAATTTAGAGCTGAAATGAATTCTTTCACCCATTGCTCTATTTCTATAGAACTGAGAATGAATCTCATCTGGGTACTTAAAATCTGTATTATGTCATTGAAGGATGAAAAGGTGACAATAGTGATGATAGAAGGACATGGTAATAGGAAACATTTCAACAGAGGGAAATGATGTGACTACGCAATGTTCATTCACCAGAGGACTAAATCTAGGGCTATTTTGGTGACTTGAACAGGGAATATTCTACTTCCTGCAAGTGAAAAATATGGACATTTCATTTGGCATGCCACCTGCTCTTCAGTTCATCATCTAGCAAGCACCTGCTTAGTACTTTGGAGCTCTAAGTAATACTTGGACTACTCAAATGCCAGCCTTGATGCCATTTCTGTTTATTCGCCAATAACAATTTTATTAATTAAAATTTGTATGTGGATGTCTTAAGGAAATTCCTTGTAGTTGTCAAAGCAGACTCCTGATCCTATCTATCTGCCAGTGCCTTCTGAATAGTGGTATCTATTCTTCATGATTTTTGGAACTATTTATGGGTGATTGAAGAATATGGGGTGGATAGAGAAGGATGCTAGTCATTTGGCTGCACACAAGAAACACAGATGAAATTTTTGACTATTTCTGTTCATTTTCTAAAGATATAGAATTTACACTGGATTGTACTTGTAAGCAATTTTAAAGGAAGAAATATCCAGCCTTTTGAATTTGTTACAATGTCGCAAGACTTTTTAAAAATGTTAAGAGTTTTTATCATATAGGATGAATTAATACTCTTATAATTTTAGGTTTGTTTCTTCCATAATTAATAACTATCCTTAAAGATTGTGTGTGTGTGTGTGTGTGTGTGTGTATTCCTTGATTTTCCAGAGCAAACGTTCCCATTCATTTGTTTTACTCACCTTGTTATAGTTGCTCCCATTGTAAGATATATCTAGTAAGTTTACTGTTGTTACCTAAATCTGTTTGCTGAATTTTAAAAATGGGAACATGTAGTAAATTTGGGGGACCACAAGCTAGTATTTACAAAATAAACCGAGAACATTGGATGTAAACCCTTATTTCATTTAACCTCCAATGAAGGATATATTCAGTATTATTATTTGTATTATTTCTTGAGCTTCCTTGCTTATCTGTAATATGTAACATGGTGGCACCCCTTTTCATATAATTCTCTCTTCACTTCTTTTTTGGGTTTTTACATGTTCTTGTTTCAATCTCTTCTGCTCTTTCTATCTTTTATTGGTTCAACTTTCTTCTCTTATCCTGTGGAGGCGAATACCTAATTCTGGCTCTATCCTCTTCAGTCACTCTGCAAGTATCACTGGGACAATATTGTCCAACTACTATTTTTACCTCCAAACCTGTATTCTTAGCCTTACCCCTAATCTGCACACTACGCTTCTTTTTGCAATTACTTTCTGTACATTTGCATCAGTGTTAATCACAGGCATCTTGACTCATGTGTCCATCCTGAAAACATTATTCGTTCTGTATACAGGCTCCTCTAGCTTCCCTGTACCCCTAGACAGTTTCTCCCAAGTTATAAAATCTTGGTGATTCTGAAAATTTTCTTTTTCCCCATCAAGTCCTGCCAGTCCTGTATCCACAACATAAGAATAATACTTCCTTAACATCCATGCTGCTCCTGTTTGTTCAATAAGTACTTGGACTTCTAAAGGCATTTCCTATGTTTCTTCCACCAGCTCCTTATTCTTAAAATCTTGCCTCCAATCTGCGCCTCCAATCTGCCGCTAGAGTTATCATCTTAAAAGAGTCAAATCAGGGTTGGTATCCAAGAAATATTACTAAGTACTAAGTTCTTGGTATATACAATCAACTTGAGAGAAAGAGAGGGAGGGAGGGAGGGAGAGAGAGAGAGAGAAGACTTTATTCTGTCCTCTATAACACCTGAATGATTCTGTACATATTTATGTTAACAGAGCATTGTACTACTTCAAATCCTTATACAAGCAAAACTCCTCACTGCCTTTTGGCAATAGAACTTGCTTTTCCCTCTGCCTGAAATAGTCTTCAGTATGTTGACATGACTCATTTCTTCACTTCATTCCATTTCCTGAAGAGAGGAGCAGTCTTCTGTGCTCACAATGCCTAAAATAGAGCCCACTGTCACTCTCTACTTACTCTTTTTAATCTTTCTTCATAGCATACATATACATATATATACACACATATACATATATATATATACACACATATACATATATATACACACACATATACATATATATATATATATATATATATATATATATATACACACATATACAGGCATACCTCTGAGACACTGAAGGTTCAGTTCCAGACCACCATTTTAAAGTGAGTCACATGAATTTTTTGGTTTCCTGGTACATCTAGAAGTCATGTTTACACTACACTGTAATCTATTAAGTATGCAATAGTGTATGCCTAAAAACTAATGTACATGCCTTAATTTAAAAATATGTTATTGCAGTGTTCAAGCTGAGAGCCAAATCAAGAATGCAAACTATTTACAATAACCACAAAAAATAAAATATCTAGGAATACATCTAACCAAAGAAGTGAAAGATCTCTACAGGGCTAACTACAAAACACTGCTGAAAGAAACCATAGATAACACAAACAAATGGAAAAACATTCCATGTTAATGGAAAGGAAGAATCAATATCATTAAAATGGACATACTGCTTAAAGCAGTCTACAGATTCAATGCTATTCCTATCAAACTACCAATGTCATTTTTCACAGAATTATAAAAAACTATCCTAAAATTCATATGAATCTAAAAAAGAGTCTGAAGAGTAAAAGCAATCCTAAGTGAAAAGAATATTAACCAACTTCAAACTATACTATAAGGCTACAGTTACTCAAACAGAATGGGACTTTTACAAAAACAGAAACTCGGGCCAGTAGAACAGAATAGAGACCCCAGAAATAAAGCCGCATACCTACAGCCATCTGGTCTTTAACAAAGTAAACAAAAAAAAAGAAAAAAAATGGGGAAAGGACTCCCTACTCAATAAATGGTGCTGGGATAGCTGGCTAACCATATGCAGAGGAATGAAACTGGACTCCTACCTTTCACTATATACAAAAATTAACTCAAGATGGATTAAAGATTTAAAAAAATAAAATCTCAGCCAGGTGCGGTGACTCATGCCTGTAATCCCAGCACTTTGGGAGGCTGAGCAGGCGGATCATGAGGTCAGGAGATCGAGACCATCCTGGCCAACACGGTGAAACCCTGTCTCTACTAAAAATACAAAAAACGTAGCTGGGCATGGTGGCGCGTCCCTGTAATCCCAGCTACTTGGGAGGCTGAGGCAGGAGAACCGCTCGAGCCAGGGAGTCGGAGGTTACAGTGAGCCCAGATTGCACTGCATCACTGCACTCCAGCCTGACAACAGAGCGAGACTCCATCCCTAAATAAAATAAAATAAAATAAAATAAAATAAAATAAAATCTCAAACTAGAAGAATCCTGGAAGAAAACCTAGGAAATACTATTCTGGACATCAGCCTTCAGAAAGAATTCATGACTAAGTCCTTAAAAGCAAATGTAACAAAACCAAAAATTAACAAGTGGGATCTAATTAAACTAAAGAGCTTCTACACAGCAAAAGAAACTATCAACAGAGTGAACAGACAACCCACAAGATGAGAGAAAATATACACAAACTATCCATCAGACAAAGATCTAATATCCATAATCTATAGGGAACTTAACAAGCAAAACACAGATAACCCCATGTAAAAAGTGGGCAAAAGACATGAATAGATAGATACTTCTCAAAAGAAGACAAACAGGTGGCTAACAGATGTGAAAAAATGCTCCACATCACTCATCATCAGAGAAATGCAAATCAAAACCACAATGAGATACCATCTCACACCAGTCAGAATGCCTATTATCAAAAACTCAAAACACAATAGATGTTGGTGAGGCTGCGGAGAAAAGGGAACATTATACGCTGTTGGTGGGAGTGTGAATTAGTTCAGCCACTGTGGAAAGCAGTTTGGAAATTTCTCAACTTAAAATGCACTATCATTCAACCCAGCAATCCCATTACTGAGTATATATCCAAAAGAAAATAAATCATTCTACCAAAAAGACACATGCACTTGTATGTTCATTGCAGCACTATTCACAATAAAAAAGCCAAGGAATCAACCTAGATGACCATCAGTGGTGGACTGGATGAAGAAAATGTGGTACACATACAATATGAAATACTACACAACCATAAAAAAGAATGAAATTATGTCTTTCGTAGCAACATGCATGCAACTGGAGGCCATTATCGTAAGTGAATTAGTGGGAACAGAAAACCAAATACCACTTTGTTCTCACTTATAAGTGGGCCTATACATTGGGCACTCATGGACATAATGATGGCAACAGTACATACTGGAAACTAGTAGGGGAAGAGATAAGGAAGGGGCAAGAGTTGAAAAACTATTAGATACAGTACGCACTATCTCAGTGACAGGATCCATCATACTCCAAACCTCAGTATCACCCAATAAATATATAAATGTAACAAACCTGCACATGTACCCCTTAAATCTAAAATAATAGTTGAAATTATTTAAAAAATACTTTGTTGCTAAAGCTTGCTAGCAATCATCTGAGCCTTCAATGAGTCTTAATCTTTTTGCTGATGGAGGGTCTTGCCTTGATGGAGATAGCTGCTGACTGATCAGAGTAGTAACTGTTGAAAGTTGAAGTGACTATTCCAATTTCTTAGAATAAAACAACCATGAAGTTTGCCACATTGATTGATTTCTTTCACAAAAGATTTTTATGTAGCATGTGATGCTATTTGATAACATTTTACCCACAGTAGTTCTTTCAAAAATGAGGTCAAGCCTCTCATACCCTGCTGCTGCTTTACCAACTAAGTTTACAGAATATTCTAAACCCTTTGTTGTCATTTCAACATTGTTCACAGCATCTTCACCAGGAGTAGATTCTGTCTCATGAAAACACTTTGTTTTGCTCATCTATAAGTAGCAACTCTTCATCCATTGAAGTTTCATTATGAGATTATGGCCATTCAGTTACACCTTCAGGCTGCACTTTATTCTAGTTCTCTTGCAATTTTCTTCACATCCAGTGACTTCCCCTACTAAAGTCTTGGACCCTCATAGGCATTCATGAGGGTTGGAATAAACTTCTTCCAAACTCCTTGTAATGTTGATATTTACCTGTTTCCGTGAATCGCAAATTTTCTTAATGGCATCTGGAATGGTGAATCCTTTCCAGAAGATTTTCAGTTTACCTAGATCCATCAGAGGAATCACTACCTAGGGCAACTGTAGCCTTACAAAATGTACTTTTTAGAGAATAAGACTTGAGAGCTGAAATGACTCCTGTGTCCAAGGGCTGCAGAATGGATGTTGTGTTAGCAGGCATAAAAACAAAATTAATCTCTTGGTACATCTTCATCAGACCTCTTGGCTGACCAGGTGCGTTATCAACAAGCAGTAATGTATTGAAAGAGATTTTTTCTTCTGTGCAGTAGGTATGGCCAGTGGGCCTAAAATATTCAGTAAACCATGCTGTAAAGAGATGTGCTATCATCCAGGCTTTGTTGTTCCCTTTATAGAGCATAGGCAGAGTCTATTAGCATAATCTTAAGGGCCCTAGGATTTTCGGAATGGTAAATGAGCATTGGCTTCAGTTGAAAGTCATCAATTGCATTAGCCCCTCACAAGAGAGTCAGCCTGTCCTTTGAACTTTCGAAGCCGGGCATTGACTTCTCTCTAGCTATGAAAGTCCTAGATGGCATCTTTTCCCAATAGAAGACTGCTTCATCTACACTGAAAATCTGTTGTTTAGTGTAGCTGCCTTCATCATCTTAGATGTTAGTTTGATCTTCTGGATAGTTTGCTGCAGCTTCTCCATCAGCACTTGTTGCTCCACCTTGCGCTTTTATGTTACAGAGAGGGCTTTGTCCTAAAGCCTCATGAACAAACCTCTGCTGGCTTCTAACTTTTCTTCTACAATTTCCTCACCTCTCTCAGCATTCATACAACTGAACAGAATTGGGCCTTGCTCTGGATTAGGCTTTGGCTTAAGAGAGTGTTGTGGCTGTTTTGATCTTCTGTCCAGACCACTAAGACATTCTCCATATTAACAATAAGGCTGTTCTGCTTTGTTATCACTTGCATGTTCACTAGACTAGCACTTTTAATTTTCTTCAAGAATTTTTCCTTTGCATTCACAACTTAGCTAACGGGCACAAGAGGCCTAGCTTCCAGCCTGTCTTGGCTTTCGACATGCCTTCCTAACCAAGCTTAATCATTTCTAGCTTTTGATTTAAAGTGAGAGACATGCAACTCTTGTTTTCCCTTGTACATTTAGAGGCCATAGTAGGGTTATTAACTGGCATAATTTCAATATTGTTGTGTCTCAGAAGAGGGAGGCCCAAGGAGAGGAAGAGAGGTAGGGGGATGACTGGTCAGTGGAGAGTTCAGAATACATACATTAATGGATTAAGTTTGCCATCCTATATGGGCACTCTTTGTGGCACCCCAAAACTATTAAAATAGTAACATCAAAGATTACTGATTACCCATCACCATAACAGTTATAAAAATATCGAAAAAGCTTGAAATATTGTGAGAATTATCAAAATGTGACACAGAGACATGAAGTAAGCACATGGTGTTGGAAATGTTGCTGATAGACTTGCTTGATGCAGGGTTGCTACAAACCTTCAGTTTGTAAAAAAAAGCAGTATCTGCAGAGCCAATAAGGCAAAACTCAGTAAAATGAGGTACACCTGTACATATACATACATGTGTCTATATATCCACTCACACATATGTGTATGTGTATTATATGTGCATATTATATATATGTTGATATGTGTATTTATCATATCTAGTACACATATATGTATATACATGTATATCATACACATATATTCATATTGTAAATTGAAAATTTTCTAGTGCTATATCCCAATCTCTAGCTTATGGTGGGCCTTCCAAATCATTTGATAAATATATTGAATAGATGATGCAGCAGGTATCTTTTGAATACGCACTCCATTTTTAGAAATGTAAATCTTTTTTAAAGGTTGGAATAATATAAGAAGTTTGGTGTTCAGTGCAAAAGGTTTTAACGTATAAATACCATGAAAAGCAAAAGTTAGATCAAATGTATCAAATACAAATGATCTGTGTTGGGGGACAGAGGGACACATTAAATTTAAGGGAATATGAGGAGAATATTGACTTCCTATGCTCGATGAGTGAAAAAGAAAAGTGAAATGGGAGTGTTTGAAAGGAAAGATATGCTTTTCCATACTAGGTCATCACAGGTTTTAATACTCATAGAAGTTTTTAGTTTTTTATAGGAAACATGATCCTCCAGCCTTTCCAAGTTTACTCTTCTACTGGAATTATGAATCAAAACTAATAAATGTTTACTGTGCTTCAAGTGCAATGTTATAAAGTGCCTGATTAGAGGTCTCACATTCAGATGTTGGTTATATGAAATATTCATGCTAAATCATATAAATGCTAAAACCTTTGTATTTGTGACTTTCTCTTGGTTTGCTAGATGGAGATTAAATTATACAAATTCAGCTAAGAAGAAAAATATGGAATAAATGGAATTTTAGTTTAAAGGAAGTCAATGAAAGGATTAATTAAGTATAAAATAATCCCATTTTAATTTATCTTGGAAATGAGTTTTCTGAGACATTGTTGTAATCAATAACGTGAAGATGTAAAATTTTGCAAAAATATCATTACAGGAAACCCAAAAGCAGAAGAGTAGACTCTGTATTTAACTCTAGCAGATTATTTAGAAAGAAAATGATCTGTGCCATGAACCTTTCGACTATCTGCGTGAACAATGTCTCTAGTAATACACACTCTTAACTCAATTCCCATAGGCTCAAAGTTGCAACAGTATTTATTTGCCCGTTCAACGGTTTTTTGTTTAGCACTTACTATGTGTTAGGCACTTCCAGGGATATGAGTGAACAAGGTAGTTATGGGTCTTACTCTCATAGAGGATAATTGTTTAAGAATGGTCAAAACTATACCTATACACATAGTTTGATTAATTGTGATGTGTTTTGAAGGAGGAAGCAAAGGAGTTGGAGCAGTTTAAATAAGACTGTAGGTTGGCAGTGGGAACAATGGTCTTTGCTATCATTTTTCAAAAAATTCCAATGAATGGGAATGACTACTGTTGCGTTAAGTTGTGTGTCTCCCTCTGACCCATAGTGATTCTCTATTATCAGAGAGGTAGGACGTGTTTTTCAGCATATGTGATAATATCAAACAGATTCAGATGGTGAAAGTAAAATTTCTTAATGCTCAGAAATAACATAATTTGATCAAATCATTTAGATATGTTGTTAAGTTGTTGTAAGATATGAAGACATAGCTGTTACTACTGCCAATAGCGTAAACTTTGGATTCAGACCTAGCTGTGTTTGAATATTAACTCTCCTACATCCCACGAGGTTGTGGGCAAGCTATTCACATCATTGTCACTACCATCACTACTATCCCACCCACCCTTGCTTCATTTTCTTATCTGTAAAGTGGCAATCTGTTTGAATCAGGGTTGGGGAAGGCAAATAGTACTCATTATACAAATGGTAACTATGCTATCATCAATAATATAGTCTACAGCTATGATGAAGCTAATCAGAAAACATTGTCTATTACCAGTAATTAGCTGTATCAATAAATATCACAAGAAAAGTCCCAGCTGTCAGTGAATAAATAGAAAATAGTGCTTTGTCTTAGAGAAACACATACAAAATGAATGGTGGTGACAGTGCTTTAAGTTAACTTGTCAGTTTATATGTGTAATACATATATAATTTAAAATGTATAATTTAGACATTGTACATGGATTTGGCTTGGTAATTTATGGTATACATAAATGATAAATGTATAGGTTGAAAATTCAGTTGCTTTTTTTTCCTTTTCTTAAATCATTTGTACCTTGCTGAAGATATGCTCTTTTCTCTACTTCCTTAGAATAATATATTTTATTTTCTCTTAAAGTATTTTGAGACCATATCACCATTTACTACACCAACATGTTTTTTTGCAAATGCGGTATTCAAGGGTGAATTTATAGTGGCTGGGGACCTATTTGGAATTCAGTAAGTAAAACTAGATTTTCCTCATTCCTGATCTGAGATCAGAGCTATTTCTACCTCTAGCAAAGACATACAGTCATTCCGGGTGCTGCATTTTCAGGGAACAATGTGTTTTCTTGGCAAGGGGCAGTAAGACCATCAATTAATAGTTCTACATGTAAAGTAGCTAAACTCCTGTTATAAAGGAAGTGAAATTTGCATACATAACCATTAACACATGAGGTTAGTTATGTACAATTTTGACCAAAGTGCCTGTTTGCCGCTGGTATTTCTTATAATAAGAACTGGAAAAAAATAGTCTATCTCAAGAGCATGTGCTGAGCACCCGTAAGTTGCAAGACACCGTACTGGGCAGTATGAGATTATAGTAATTTGGGATTTCCTACTAATGAACTGAGAGGGAACAGGTACAAATACAGTATATGAAAGAAACAATGGCATGAAGACACTTAAATACAGCAGTGCTGGGAGGCTCCGGGGTAGGGGAGGGAGGAAGAGACATATGGGTTAATCAGGAGCTGCTCTCCGGGGAAGATTGCCCAGGCCCTGACTGACGCCTGACATTGATTAATTGATACTCTATCCTAGTGTTTAACAAGTGTTCCATCGAAAGAGTCTTCTGTAATATGTAACTTCACTTCCTTCAGCTTCGATTTCTGCACACTTCTTTTGTCGTCTCATCAAGAGAGCTAGGCAGCAGACAGTAACAAAATGCTTATATTCATATACCTAAAGGATTTTTTTTGTCATGCTTCAACCTTCTCCAGACTGAAGAAAAGCAAATAATAAAAAAAATTAATCGTTCTTCAAAAGGCCTATTTGACTCATTAATAAATAATAAGCTTTGATATTGTGCTTTAAGTGTTTACCCTTTGGAAAGAAAATAATTTTGACAGTGATGTGGAAATAATTATTTGATGCTTATTTCAAAACAAAATTTATATCCAATACTCAACACAGAATTTTGTAAAATAATAAGTGTATAAAGTAACATGAACATTAGGATTATTGAGATTATTGTAGCTAAAACTAGTGTTTATTCATATAAATTATGTCAATAAATTGTACTGTCATTATTGCATTTTACTTTTTTGAAAAGTAGTTAATGCCTGTGTTTCTATATGAGTATTATATAATTCAAGAAGATATTGGATGAATTTTTTTAAGTTTAATGTGTTTCACATCTCTGTTTCTTTTCTCTGCACCAAAAGCTACATTTTTGTGCCCTTATGTACCAGGCAGAAATTGATCTGCAATACATGTGGAGTCTCCAAGGGTATATTTAAATGTAGTAATTTTATTGCTAACTGTGAAGTTAATCTGCACTATATGGATTCTTTTCCCCAGGAAACTGAAATAGCAGTTCAAGCTAAACAACCGGATGTGGAAGAGATTTTGTCTAAAGGGCAGCGTTTGTACAAGGAAAAACCAGCCACTCAGCCAGTGAAGGTAATGAAGCAACCTCTAGCAATATCCATTACCTCATAATGGGTTATGCTTCCCCTGTTGTACATTTGCCATTGACGTGGACTATTTATAATCAATGAAATAACTTGTAAGGAAATACTGGCCATACTGTAATAGCAGAGGCAAAGGTGTCTTTTTGATCAGCATATCCTATTTATATATTGTGATCTTAATGCTATTAACGAGTCATTGCATTAAAGGACTCATTTCTGTCCTGGTGTGCTGCCATCAATACGAAAGTAGTCCCACCTTCGAGGTAGATTAAATTCTTTGGGGGCTTTATTGCTTTGCTTGCCAGCCTTGATGCTTTTCATATTGTTTGGTTTAATTCAAATCAAGCTACTGCATCATAGTGTCTGTCTCCAACAGCTGTAGAGAATCACAATATGGTCCGTGACCTTTCTTTTCGTTGTTGCTCTTTCTTATAAAAGAGTAAAATCGGCATCGAGGCTTCAGTATTTTATTGGGTCAAGAATTTTTAGTGAAATGTCATGTAATTGCTTATTTCTTTGGCAAAAAGCTGGCCTGGGATAAACCTTTCTACTTTTTTTTTTCTTCTCCATATCCATGTTGAAGTCTAGGTCACATTTATTTGCAGACTATTACATAAGGAGGGAGATGGAAAGCCAGGTCAGTTTTCAAAAAATAGCTAATCAATGGCTTCCATTTGCAAATGAGAGTCCAGTGCTAAATACACGTTAGCAGTAGGTTACCTGCTTCTCTGTACCTGACCAAAATTATAATGGCTCCCATTATGATGAAGGTGCCTGAGATCCTGTAATCAAGGCTGTTTATTGATCAGTCTTGGTTTCTCAGTTAATGTTGCAGGCTTGGATACAATGAACCTCGTCCTCATGTTTAAAACTGCTTGAAAACAGTTCAGGTCAATAACCTCATTATACAGAACCAGTTTGTCCTTGCAAACATTACCATGACTTAGATTCTGTCTCTAAGGTCGCTGCTTGGTTTCCCTTGCGCTTGGCCCAAGCTTCATTTCTAGAAGATTGTTTGTTTTCCTTACAGCTTACAAGAGACTTTTCCTTAGGTAAAGTTGAAGTTTGCACCTGAGCTTAATGTCCAAACACCAGACACTGAAAATCACAGGTTTCTCTGTAGATATCAATATACATTTATTCAGGAATATATTGCAACCACTCCAAAAATCTAGAAAAGTAATTTGTATCCAGTTCAAGCCCAATATAATCATTTTTCGTAAGCTAACAATGTGCTCAGTATTTAGTTTGAAGAGCTAGGCAAAGTCCTGAAAGCAGCAAATTTCAGAGTTTCTGTTGATATTCTGAAGAAAGCCAGCCCTCAGAGCAGTTAACAGGGTGACATTCATTGTAGCAAGCCATGCAATGCACAAATGGACAATTGCATACGTTTCTATCTACTCTTTGTTGATCCTCAAAGACTATGCCTTATGGTGTATGACTATGAATTAAGGTTTGTCACTAATAGTTAGAGATCACAAAGGTACATGTAATTTGGCTTTTACTTTTGTGCCTTTGTAAAAGAGACAGAGAGATCTTAATTAAAAGCCACTGAGAAAATTTTTGCTTTCATTATGTATAAAACAATCCAAATACTTGATTCTAACTTATCGCACCTCCACCCACACACTCAACTACTGGGCCACTTGGAGATCAGAACTGGGATCTGCCATGCCTGAGCATGTCTGCTTCCTGCTGATGCATTAGTGATGTAAAAGGAGAATTACTTTTCTGGAATAAAAAGAAAGAACCAGGAGCTGTTGCTTTCCTTCTCTTTCACAACCCTTAAAACATTTTTGTAGCAGACAGCACTGTTCTTTTCCTTCCTTTTTTTTTTTTTTCCTCCTTCCCTGTTTCCCCATTTTCTCTCAATTTGACACATTGGGAAAAGCTGAACTTAAGGGAAAATTTATTCCTGTTTTCCCATTTCTCCCTTGGATTTGGAGAAAAATCAACATATCAAGTTGGCTGGGCACGGTGGCTCATGCCTATAATCCCAGCACTTTGCGAGGCCGAGGCAGGCGGATCACCTGAGGTCAGGAGTTCGAGACCTTCCTGGCCAACATGGTGAAACCCTGTCTCTACTAAAAATACGAAAATGAGCCAGCTATGGTGGCAGGTGCCTGTAATCCCAGCTACTTGGGAGGCTGAGGCAGGAGAGTCACTTGAACCCGAGAGGCAGAAGTTGCAGTGAGCTGAGATCGCGCCGTTGCACTCCAGCCTGGGCAACACGAGCGAAACTCCGTCTCAAAATATATATATATCAAGTTGATAGGGGCAAAAATGCAAGACTGATTTGAGAATTATGGGGTTTAAAAAAAATAGTTGACTCAAGCACAACTTTTGCTATGGACCATGACCTTGGAAACATCTGAAGATTAGCTGGGGTTTGCGGTAGCCTGAAACACCTAGAGGCTCAAAAAATGACCTCACGGTTTTGAACATGACACCCAGGAATACAAGGCAGAAAGCTGTGAGGGCTGTTTAAATCTCTGCGTGGATCAAAAATTTATTTTTAAAGGTTAGAGATGATTTTTCTGAAGGACACTCCATTGCTCTGATAGAACGTGAACAAAGCCTTTTTCATCTTTGAGTCCATATATCAAAATTTAAAATTTGTCCTATTTATAATGCCTCTTCTTCACTCTGGGTCTTGTTACCTCTTAATAGGAGAGGAAATGAGTCTGAGTAGCCTGCGGCACATTTTCATGAGAGAATTGTGTTTCTGTTTTTGTTTTTTGGGGGAGGTGCATTTGGAAACTGTAATAATTATGAAGAAAATGATATTCTTTAAAAAGAAAATGAAAATCTCTCATGATGTATATGCAAGATCTAGTATTTAAATAGATGATTAGTATGTCCACCGCTTACAGACATCCTAATTGAAGACACATCAGGGAACGATTCTGTTTCTTAGGAAATTGACTTGTCTATTGGCACCTCCGCATTCTGCATCAGACAGCCTGTCTGTCCAGCTCCTACGCTCACCTCCCAAGCTGAGTTCTGATTGGAAGCTGGGTTCATCCCTGCTCAGTTTCTTTCCTCTTTCTTCTTTCCTTCACTTCATCAACTTCTTTAAGATTTCTTTTATTTTCAAAGATGGTATATTTCTGGTTTCTTTTTTAAAATCTCTGACTAACCAGCTTCTTTATTTTCTTTGAGGACTTCCTGTAAAAGGTCAAATACATGTTATGAAATAATACTACTAATGACATATAGGTAGTACTAATCTCTGCTGCAAAATAACTGGAAAAATCTTAGGATCGCATGATCAAATACCTCTCCATCTTTGTTTAGCACTTCAACTCTCCTTCTCTCTCTCTCTCTCTCTGTCTCTCTCTCTCTCTCTCCCCCTCTCTCTCCACTCTCTCTAATCTCTCCTCTCTCCCTCTCTGTCTCTCTCTCTCCCCCCCATCCACACACATACTTTTATTTATTTGTATGTTATTTCTTCATCTTAACTTCAGAAATTATTGAAGACTGACTATATGAGTTATATAAATTGTTTAAAATTTTGCTAAAGTTATAGTTTTGGTATAATATATTATATTAATGCCATAGATGAAATAGTTTTTAATGTGTTCCATTTTTCCACACAGTAATAACTAGGTCCTCAATAGCACCCCATTTAGCAGTTTAAAAGCAGCAAAAACAACTGCTATCAGTAACAACAATATAAACTACCAAAGAAATAAGCCATTTGTTATTTGATTTTTATTATAAAATTGTATTTTTGACTGTCTTGAACTTAAGCATTTAGGTGCCATTTTCTGGTATTCATACTCATTTTTAACTTAAGTTGGAAAACTACACTTTCAGTTAACTTTTAAAAATGCGTTTATGTACTTTCAATGCTTACATCACCTGCCATGTATTAGAGCTGAGAGCATTAACGGAATTTTAAATGTCTTGGTTACTTTCTAAAGTGATAAAATGAAGCCAGCTGGTTTGCTTTGCTAACTTTTTATATTATCAAAAAATGTTACTTACATAAACCTAATAATATATTTTACTTACTGCTCTTGAATTATTTTTCAATGTAACAGAAAAAGGTGGGAGGAACTTTATTTGGCCAAAGGGTTCCATCCTAACCTTTAACACAAAATAATTGCTGTAGACAAATGGTCAAGAGGGCAATTATAATCTTCCAGGCATCATTTCCTCAGATATGAACTGCAAAATGACAGCATCATTAGTCATTTTCAATTACAGTCAATCACAACCAGGGATGTTTCATTTTCCCAGCTGTTTTGTTGTTAATTAACTAGATTAAGCTGTATTTTTTTTCCTCCCAATGAGTTTGTTCTACTGCCAACATCAACATCTTAACATTTTTAAAAACTTCCTTAGGGTTTATTTTTTGCCTAACAATTTTTAATATATTACTCACAACAGATGTGCGTCTCAAGATTTATTCACAGTATAGCAGGTCGAATGGTATTTCATTGGTCAAAATGTTGCCGAAATAAATATAATTACAATTAAAACAACACTTGGATTTCATAAATCATCTGCCATGCATACAATCTCATTTACCTGGTGTAACATCACTTGTAGCAACAGAAATCAATAGAGAGATAACAGACAAAAATTGTCCCCTCAAATGAACAAGTCTATTTTGACTGACTGATTTATTGAGCACAATTTCCATGCCAATAACACCAGAATAAGTTGAGAGAGGACTTCTAGAAAGAAGATAACAATGTTAGAGGTATTTAATAATTTATAAGTAAATGCATAGCAACATTTTATTTTTTTAAATTACAAGTTTGCGGCTGGGCGCAGTGGCTCATGCCTGTAATCCCAGCACTTTGGGAGGCCAAGGTGGGTGGATCACGAAGTCAGGAGATCGAGACCATCCTGGCTAACATGGTAAAACCCCATCTCTACTAAAAATACAAAAACAAAATTAGCCGGGCTTGGTGGCAGGCATCTGTAGTCCCAGCTACTCAGGAGGCTGAGGAGGGAGAATGGCATGAACCTGGGAGGCAGAGCTTGCAGTGAGCTGAGATCGTGCCACTGCACTCCAGCCTGGGTGACAGAGTGAGACTCCATCTCATAAATAAATAAATACAAGTTTGCTTTACAACTGAAAAAAAAGTCTTGGAGTATAAGAGGTTGAATAAATGCTAATCCCAATGCATAAACTTGAGGAGAGCTTCACTTTCCCAATGAGAGGAGAAAAAAATTATAGTAGATTTTTGGGCAACTTATAAACATAAACATTTAGAAATATGGATGAGATTGTCAAATGTCTAATTATATTCAATTTCTTAATTGAGTAGCATTTCCGTATTTGCAGTCTTACATTTTATAAAATAACACACTCATTTAGAAATACCTGGCACATTTATATTTTATCAAACAATTTCATTCAAAGCCTTCATATGTATATTCTAGAATTGTAGAGCTGATCACCTTGCTAAGTTATTTGTAATATGGCATTGTTTGAACCCCCATGTAATACTCTGAAAGCCCTCTGGCCAAGATTACTAGCAACATATCTGTAATCAAAAAATTAGGAATATTTACCTTATTGCAGCAAGAACGTAAAACACTTCAGACAGAGTGTGGGCATCTCAGTAAGAGGGCATTGGAAAAAGCTTCTTACAGAGTTCAGCTGGCTGCATGATTCTAAGGAGGAATTCAGAAAGTAGAAGCCATTTCTGGATTAGATGCTTTCAAGAAACAGAGTCAATGTAGTGATTAGGTATCTTAGTGTTTATCTAGAAGATGAGATTAAAGTAGGGCTAGACACGTCGTTGGTAAAGGAGCAGCAATGCCTCATATTAGTCATTTCTGTGATAGCAGAAAGGCCTTGTCTCTGTCTTGTTTCAAACACGGCCATGGAGTGGCCTTGTGTCTGCCTAGTTTATTTCTATGAGTGTTTTTTAACATCCAGCTGGGACCATCATGGCCTAGCCAGCTGCCAGATGCCAGCTACCAGCAGAGCTATTTTTCATGTTCTCAATGCTATAGCTGAAATTTTTATCCCAAACTTCAATACCCATTCACAAAATATTAGGAAAACTGTTTTTTTCATTTTCCTTAGGTATGATTTTGGTTATTTGTTTGTTTTTGAGACGGAGTTTCACTCTTGTTGCCCAGGCTGGAGTGCGGTGGCACGGTCTCGGCTCACCGCAACCTACACCTCCCGGGTTCAAGCGATTCTCCTGCCTCAGCCTTCCAAGTAGCTGGGATTACAGGCATGCGCCACCATGCCCAGCTAATTTTGTATTTTTAGTACAGATGGGGTTTCTCCACATTGGTCAAGCTGGTCTCGAACTCTCGACCTCAGGTGATCAGGCCGCCTCGGCCTCCCAAAGTCCTGGGATTACAGGCGTGAGCCACCGCACCCAGCCAGATGTGATTTTTTAAAAATTCCCAATAGACTAACATATTCTTTCTGCTTTTTAAGTTGTTTGGCTTTTTAACAAATTCTTTAAAAGACTTGTTTACAATGATCTCTGCCACGAGTGATTGTGAAGCTATACATTAGGAATGATTGCTAAAGATTTATCAACTTTCTTTGCCTCCCTTTTTAATTAAGCAAATTCTGTCAGAATACTTACGTAAGCATCACATCTCTTGAGGTTATTTCAGGCTAATATACAACATTGTGGTTCAGAATAAAATAATTGAGACATAAGACATAGTATGAAGTCTTGAATATGAGCCAACTTTCTTTTCTGAGAGAATATTTGAGTGAAAAGTCTCATATACTCAGTAGCTCATGCTGAAATTAGGGAAGCATTTTAGAGATTTGAATTTCACCTCTTGTCCTCAGTTGTATTAATTACACTTAAAAAGAGAGACAGAGAGACATAGATGTTTCAATTACAATATTGGAATGCATGCCTGTATATATACAGCCGTAGGTAGAGTCCTTTATTTATTCAGTAGATATTAATTGCATGCCAGCCATTGACACAAGATACATTTTTAAATTTTGAAAATCTCAAACTCAAATAGAGTTTAAAACTATATTCTAGTTTACTTTTTTAAACAAATGATATTTTTATGATTGTATTAAACAAATACATTATTTTTCCTTACTTATTCTACATCAAATAATATCTATTTCTAGAAGGCTTTTTTCCTTGTCTTAATGATAGAAAACATAAAAATCATTTAATATTTTTTAAATATCCAAAAAGTATGAGGCAAGAAAGCAGCCACCATTGTAGCTACCTTAGGAAACTTAATTTAATTTTTTTTTAATTTTTAATTTTATATATGTATAATTGTACATATTTATTTGTGGGGTACAAGTTATATTTTGCTTATTTTTTATAATTTCAGTAGTTTTTGGGGGTGTAGGTGGTTTTTGGTTACATGGATAAGTTCTATGGTGGTGAATTCTGAAATCTTTTATGTATCTGTTTCCTGAGTAGTATATACTGTACCCAATAAATAGTCTTTTATCCCTTACCTCACTCCCAAGCTCCCCACTTAGAGTCCCCAAAGTCTATTGTATCACTCTGTATGTCTTTGTATCCTCATAACTTAGCTCCCACTTATGAGTGAGAACATATGGTATTTAGTTTTCCATTCCTGAGTTACTTTACTTGGAATAATGGCCTCCAGCTCCATTCAAGTTGCTGCAAAAGAGATTCCTTTCTATGGCTGAGTAATATTCCATGGTATATAGATACCACATTTTCTTTATCCACTCATTGGTCGGTGGACACTTGGGTTGGTTCCATATCTTGCGATTGCAAATTGTGCTGCTATTTTTGTGCTGCTGCTTTCTTTTTTGTTATGTCCTTTTCTGGTTTTGGTATTAGGGTGATACTGACTTCATAGAATGATTTAGGGAGGTATTCCCTCTTTATCTTTTGAAATGGTTTCATTATAATTGGTACCAATTCTTCTTTGAATGTCTGGTAGAATTCAGCTGTGAATCCATCTGGTCCTGGACTTTTTTTTGGCAACTTTTAAATTACTGATATTCAACCTTGCTGCTCGTTACTGGTATGTTCAGGGTTTCTTTTTTTTTTTTTTTTTGAGATGGAGTTTTGCTCTTTCACCTAGGCTTTAGTGCTGTGACACGATCTTGGCTCACTGCAACCTCCACCTTCCAGTTTCAAGGGATTCTCCTGCCTCAGCCTCCCAAGTAGCTGAGATTACAGGTGCCCACCACCACTCCCAGCTAATTTTTGTATTTTTAGTAGAGTCGGAGTTTCACTATGTTGGCCAGGCAGGTCTCGAACTCCTGACCTAGTGATCCACGTGCCTCAGCCTCCCAAAGTGCTAAGATTACAGACGTGAGCCACCGCGCCCAGCCGAAACGTTCAGGGTTTCTATTTCTTCTTGATTTAAACTAGGAGGGTTGTATGTTTCCAGGAATTTATCCATTTCCTCTAGATTTTCTAGTTTGTGTGCATAAAGGTGTTCATAGTAGTAGTGAATGATCTTTTGTATTTTTGTGATGTAGGTTGTAGTGTTTCCAGTTTCATTTCTACTTGAGCTGATTTGAATCTTCTCTCCTTTCCTTAGTTAATCTTGCTAATGGTCTATCAATTTTGTTTATCTTTTCAACGAACTAGCTTTTTGTTTCATTTATATTTTGTATTTTTTTGTTTCAACTTCGTGTAGTTCTGCTTTGATCTTTGTTATTTCTTTTCTTCGGCTGGATTTGAGTTTAGTTTGTTCTTGCTTCTCTAGTTCCTTGAAATGTGACATTAGGTTGTCAATTTGTGCTCTTTCAGAATTTTTGATGTAGTATTTAACACTATGAACTTTCCTCTTAGCACTGTTTTTGCTGTATCTCAGAGGTTTTGATAAATTGTGTCACTATTATTCATTTCAAAAAATATTTTAATTTCCATCTCAATTTCATTGTTAACCCCAAAATCATTCAAGAGCAGATTTCTTAATTTCCATGTGTTTGTATAGTTTTGAGGGTTCCTTTTGGAGTTGATTTTTAGTTTTATTCCACTGTGGTCTGAGAAGATACTTGACATGATTTTGATTTTCCTAAATTTATTAAGACTTTGTGGTCTCTTGTATGACCTGTCTTGGAGAATGGTCCATCTGCTGATAAGAATGTATATTCTGTAATTGTTAGGAAGAATGTTCTGTAAATATCTGTTAAGTCCATTTGTTCTAGGGTGTAATTTAAGTCCATTGTTTCTTTGTTAAGTTTTTGTTTCAATGAGCTATAAGTGGAGTATTGAAGTCCCCCACTATTATTGCATTGCTGTCTGTCTCATTTCTTAGGTCTAGTACTATTGCTTTATAAAGCTAGGAGCGCCAGTGTTAGGTGCATATAAATTGAGTATTGTAGTAAATATCTTCTTGTTGGACTAATCCTTTTATCATTATTCAGTGTCTTTCTTTGTCTTTTGTTTACTGTTATTGCTTTAAAGCCCATTTTGTCTGATATAAGAATACCTACTCCTGCTTGCTTTTGGTTCCCATTTGCATGGAATATCTTTTTCCGTCCTTTTACCACAAGTGATGTTTTGATACAAGCATATAATATATAATGATCAAATCAGAGTGATTGCAGTATCTATCACCTTAAATATTTATCCATTTTAAATTTTAAAAGAAAGCTATATTCAGAAATCACTTTTTCTTGTAACTAATTCCTGTTCTTCATAAAGAAGAATTTTCATAGTTTGATATAATTGTCTTAACATTTAATGAATATTTTCAAGCAAAGTATATACAATGGAGAATAATGCTCAGCTGCAAAAGTCACCTATAATAAATCAAATTTTTCCACTTACAAAAAAAAAGTATTCCCAAAGTTTATCCATTTTGGTAGAACACGAATTCACTCTGTTGAGTTTGGAGCTCTTGTGCGGAAAACCTTGGACCTGCAATTTAGTTAGCATATTCAAAGTTTTAAAATTATGGAGATGTAGTCAAGAATAGGACTTGATAACAATTATCCCACTGATATGCTATTTAAATAAGTTGGGATTTAAGTACTTATTTGATTTCCTTAAATTTGCTTATAGATGATTAACATGTATTGCAAATTGTTACCTTTTACAGATTTTTATTGAGCACTGCTTAAAGTTTATTATATGATGAACACCTGACTAGTTGCTACAGCCAAACATTTTTTGTTATGCAAATGAATTTTACAGCTTAATTGGAATGATGAGAGAATTGAAAATATGGGCAAATGCCAGAGAAGTGAAAAGCAAAATGAAGCAAAACAAAAAAGAACTTCCATAATATATAAATAATCCATTTCAACTCTACAGTACATCAAACTCTTGAAAAAGTAGCAAGATTGTTTTTGTGAACAGCCAAATCAAAAACTGTAGTCATTTCATAAGTATTTGCTAATAATTATAAAAGATTGGAAATTATACAGTTCTGAGCTTATTGAACCTTTGACCCATTGCAGTGTCCTCAGACATTTGTGATACATTGGTAGTGCCATTTAATTTTAAAAATCCACCTCTACATTAGAGATTATAGTAACCCCTTATTTACCTATCTGGAAATAAGAGTGGGAAAGATAATATTTGAGTCAATGGATGGACTATTTAGAGTTTATGTATTAATAAAAGAGAAATTGCATGTAGAAACATGTTATTTTCCAGGTAACTAAAACCTAGTCCTTTAATAAAGCACTGAAAAAATTTTTATTGTAACTATTTTAATGAAAACTTTTCTTGAATATCTTCTGTTTTGCTTCATTAAGCAGTGCATAATATCTAACCAACAAATTTATAGTGCTTCATAGTTGACAGCGTTTTTACCATATAAAATATCTCGTTTAGTTTCTCCAACAAAGCTATGAGTTAGGTGGTATTATTATATCCATGTTTCAAGGATGATAAATCTTAGTGACCCATCTGATTTTCCAAGGATCACACAACCAGTAGTAGTGAATTAGGAACGAAACCTAAGACTTCTGATTCTAAATCACAATGTAAATTAACTTTTCTTAATTTTCAGGGGTGTCGTTATCACATCAATTTTTGCTCTGTTTAGTGATACAGTGTTATATGAGGAACATGAAATTCAAAGCACCCTCTCTTCAGTTGAGACCCAGTTGAAATGGTTAATTTGCTTTTAGAAGCTAGACTGTAAGATAAATACATACCTTTAAATATTAAAGCTAACTCAAATCACTGAGATACTTACACCATGAGAAGAAAGTGGAACCTAAGTCAACTGGTAGAAACAGCAAACGTTGATCTCTCTTTATCCACTCATTCTGAGGGGCAATATGCTTACTGAGCGGAAAGATGGTCATACCCCCAGCAGTATTTAAATCAATCCCTAATCTATCACTATCTGTCCTTTTCTCTCTCTCAGCACATATAGGTGATTTCCTATAAATTAAATGGTGTAGGATGAGATTTCATCGCATGTTGAACGGTCATGTCAGTGATAAATGACTAAGATTACCACATTTCTCAGTTTTAAGTTTTTTATGTTCATTGTCTCCTATTGCTACTTTCTGTTGTCAGAATGATTACTTCTCATTGCTTTTAGTATTCTGTCTTTGTAGGGTTACAGAAACTTCACAGAGAAACCAGAAGATCAAATATATTACTCACTAGTCTTACCGTATTTAATTTTTAGTGTTTAGGTTCTGATGTCAGGACAGAAAAATATCTTCCATGAGTGATGACTTTCAAGGGTGGTTTTCCTGACTAATCAGAGGCATTATTTTTTGTTTGCTTTTGGGTTCAAGACTGATTTTTAATAAATAAAAAAGTTACATTTATTGATATGCTAGTAAATATTTACATCATGCATTCCGGATAAAAACATTGAAAGCCTTGATTTGACTTGATGTCAGACACAATAGACATAATCTCAAGAGCACTGATGATAGTTAAATTAGGAAGTGATGAATTCTTACTATATATTATCTTTTGTTCTTAGCACAGTTGATTTTATATTTATAAAATCTATATTAATGGTTATGTTTAATAACCAATTAGCAAAATTACTGAAATGTGACAATAATATCTCTATTCCTGTTTCTTTCCTGCTTTATCCTTTTAAAATATATTATTTATAAGTATATTTTAAATTTATAAAAGCTACATTGTGCTATAAATCTTGTTTCTTAGCTTTTCTAACATTCATAATTGTGTTTTAAAGATCCATCCATGGCCGGGCGCAGTGGCTCATGCCTGCAATCCCAGCACATTGGGAGGCCAAGATGGGCAGATCACCTGAGGTCAGGAGTTTGAGGCAGCCTGGCCAACATGGTGAAATACAAAATACAAAAATTATCCGGGTGTGGTGGTGCGAGCCTGTAATCCCAGCTACCGGGAGGCTGAGGCAGGAGAATCACTTGAACCCAGGAGGCAAAGGTTGCAGTGAGCAAGATCGCACCACTGCATTCCAGCGAGGGCAACAACAGTGAAACTCCATCTAAAAAAACAAAAGAAAAAAATCCATCCACATTGCTCTACATATACCCTTATCCATTTCTTTCACATACACACCCATGTTGGCCTCACTTCCCCACAATGCAGCAACAAACTTTCTTGTACTTCCTTATGACCTTAAGAATGTGAGAGAAACTTCTCCGGTATACACTGGTGAGGGAATATGATCAGCAGGGTTTTTGGTTTGTTTTTCTGTGTTTTGCTTTTTAACTTATGCCCACCTTTCTGTTGGCAGTCAGCAGCCACATCGGAAGTTATAGCTCTCTGATTTAGACAAGGCTTATTCTTCCCTTTGTTACGACCTAGTCCCTATAGGGACCTGAATTTGTGACCCTAGTCTATGAGATTACTTTTTAAATACAGTTTGGTTCAGGATTTATAAAAGCCTAATAAGGCTGGGTGTGGTGGCTCCCACCTGTAATTCCAGCGCTTTGGGAGGCTGGGATGGGCAGATCACCAGAGACCAGCCTGGGCAACATGGCAAAACCCCATCTCTACATAAAAATGTATGTACTCAGTAGTACTACTCAGTAGTACTACTGAGTAGCTACTCAGGAGGCTGAGGTGGGAGGATTGCCTAGGAAGTCGAGGCTGCAGAGAGCCGAGATCTTGCCACTGCTCTCCCGCCTGGGTGACAGAGTGAGACCCTGTCTCAAAGGAAAAAATAAGCCTAATAAAATGATTGCACACCTGGAAAATCTACATAGGCTCCTTCAAGTCCCATATATATATAAAGTCATCCATGGTATGTAGTTCATGCTGAAATCAAGTTGGGGAAAAAGAAACTTATTTATCTCTTTCTCTTTTCCTTTATTCAAGTAGCAATTTTTATTTAATTTTATTCAATTCAGAAATATTTACTGAACTCCTCTTATTAGGAAGCACTAGATTGGATATAAAGAAAACATCATACAAGGCATAGAGGACTCAGTCCTGCCTTGCAAAGGGCACGTAGTCTGACTGGAAAGACACACGCTGACAGGGTAGACTGTGTTAGGAATAATGCTCAAAATCCTAAGGAAATTGAACACTCGAACAAAGGATTCTTAGCAAAGCAATTTTACTTCTGCGCAGACGGGTGCCTCCTTGGCCAGTTGCCATGAGAGCACACCTGAATAAAGGGGCACGAGAGCCTTTATTCCTGACGCAAGTCCTGCCCCTGTACCCTTTCCCCCCGCCGGTTGGCTAAACATTTGATTTTTTTAGATAGGGTGGGCACATAAAATCAAGTGGAGAGGAAGGGGAAGGGGTGTCTGTAATGAGCTAGAAAGTTAGTCCTCTTTCCAAATAAGGAAATGAATGTGAGCTGGTACTGATAACGCTTGGTACTTAGGTGTGCCTGGGCATCTAACAAAGGTAAAAAGGAAAAAGGAGAAAAAGGAGAAAAATGGGGGGGTACTATGAATTAAAGAATAAAAGATTGATCAGATTATTTGAAGAGAAACCTCATCATATCCCACAACTGGAAGAAACAATTTGATGGCAAGTTTCTCTTCATCGTTTACCAGCTCAAAATCTCAACTATCAAAGGCAAGAAAAATACACACACACACACACACACACCCCTCTACCTTTTTCTGTATGGCCAAAGCCTTCAGTCCGGCTGATCACTTCCCATTCCAATTACCGTGTTAGCCTCCCAACTCGTATCTCTGCACCCTTCTGATAAAGCCTCCACAATGCATAACACGAATTGTATCATATGGCTCTTCTTCTCTAAACACTTCCATCTACTCTGTGGTTTTAGAAGAGGATCTAATAATCCCACATTACAAGGTCTTAATAAATTGCATTCTTGCAGCTCTGTATCATTACTTATAAACACTGTAGTCTAGATAGCCAGGACACACTGCATTTCTTTTCTAAGGCTCGATACCTCTTGCCGTTTTGCACGTGGTTTTCCTTCTGTCTGAAATGCCCTTTCTCCACCTGGCACTTGAATGGCCCCTTCTGAAAACTTCCTAGTCATCTTTCAAAATAAATTCAAATGTCAGCTTTTGTGGGTAACCTATTGACCTCTCCAGGCTGAGTTAAGCTGTTCCCCCGAGGTGTCTTGTTGAAATCATTATTTTTTCCTAAAATCTCTGTTCTAATTTACTTACATGTCGGTGAATGCTTAGAGGTTACTAACTTCAGTTTTGTAAGCTTAGTAACTGGCACAAAGTGGGGCACAGAGTAGCACCTGAACAATTATTTTTCTGGAATAAATAAAGTAATGGTTTCATTGAAATGATTAGCATTAAACTACAATGTATATATAAAACATTCCAGTTAGGTTGGGTTCATTCCCATTCCTATTTAAAGAGTTTGTAATTTCTGGCTCTTTTCCAACTCTGATTCTTCAGACTAGAAATGCAATTTCTGCTAATGTATTTATTTTAACCAAACCCAACATCAATCAAGTTATTTGTATTCCTCATAAGGTAAGCATAGGAATTTACAGTGATACAAAAATGCAGCTATTATCTCTTATAGACACTGGTAAAGCTTTTGGGACTAGTGCTACTATACTGGTAAGGTATTGCTGCTTGTAATGAACTAAATATTTCAGTGGCTTAACACAATAGGAGTTTTTTTCTTGCTCACATGACAACCCAGTGTATGTTTTCCTAGTCAAGCAGCTTTCTTACATATGTTATTGCAGAAACCTAGGTCCTGTTCATCTTCTTCCTCTGCCTGCCATTCCCTTGGTAGCTTTTCTCTGCTAGGGTTTCGCAAGAGAATGAAATCCTATTGAAAATGATCTGAGGGTCTATTATGTTCTCAAGAATGGTACATATCTAGTCTATGATAAATGCTCAGGTAACTGATTAGGTATAATAGACATCTTAGGATTTTGTCATCAACAATCAGCATCAACATCACCTGGAAAATTGTTAAAAATGCAAATTATTGAGCTCCACCCAGTATCTACTAAATCCAGAACTCTGGTGCTGCTATGCAGCAATTAGCAAGGTCTCCAGGTGATTCTGTTGATCCTAAAGTATGAGAACAACTGCTCTAGGGCATTAGGACTTAATTCTCTCCTCAGTAAGTTGTAAAGATTTGCTGTAGGACCTAAGAGTCTTCTGCTTCCAGCAATGGAAAGGAAAAAACGTAGAAACCTCACTAAATTTTTCAAAGCCTCAGCCCCAAACTGACAAACAACACTTCTGCTCACATTCTGCTGGCTATAACTTATCGTATAGCTAGCTGCCCAGTGAAGTGGAACCAGCTCAGGACGGCCCACTGTTATATTGCCAGGCATTTTTCGAGCCACTTGATGTTATCTTCTTGGTAATTTAAATTTAACCATGGTAGGAATATTTACACCACAGAAACTGGCAAACACTAAAAACAAGGTGTTTTTAAACACCTTGAGATCAGAGATCCAGTTGATATACATCTACCAGCACACCACTGGCCATATACAGGCTTGCCTTATGCCACGGGGAGCTCTGCAGCTGAAATAGCCCTTCAAACTTGTCCTGCTTTGAGCCAAATTAGGCCTTTATACCTTCACCTTGATCAGTCACACTGAATGAGGGCTGCCTGGGGAAAGGCATGACCTTGGACAAGGCAGCTTTCTGCAGCTCAGGTAGTCCCTGAAGGGACTGACAGCTGAAGAATGTCTACTGACATCATTTCCATCATCTAGAACAAGAGTCTTTCTTTGAAGGGGGCTCTGAGTAGCATATTCCCATGTCCACTGCAGCCCCTCCCTTTAAGAGATTCTGATGTAATTGACTGGGGGTGAGCCAGTACATTAGGATTTTTCTAAAGTTATCTGGATAATTTTAGTATGCAACCACAATAGATACTCTTCAAGAATTAAGCTAGTTGCTGAGAGGGAACTGTTTTTTGTTAGTTTGTTTTCACTGTTTGCACTCTACTTCCTTTAAATAAAATTATGCCTGGAGAAAGAGTTTTTGTATGGAGCAATTGATAAATATTTGTAGGGTGGTTGGCTAAAATAATTATTATTCCTTTAAAAGAAATTCTACCCACTAAAGTTAATTTAGAAGTAAAATATAATAGAAATCCAATAATATATTCACCAAATGGATTAAGATGTTCATGAATTGAGTTATCTTCAAAGTGTTAATTGAATAAGTAATGTGTATGCTTTTCTATTAAAGAGGAAGTTAGAAGATCTGAGCTCTGAGTGGAAGGCGGTAAACCGTTTACTTCAAGAGCTGAGGGCAAAGCAGCCTGACCTAGCTCCTGGACTGACCACTATTGGAGCCTGTAAGTATACTGGATCCCATTCTCTTTGGCTCTAGGTATTTGTTCAAAAGTGCAACTATGAAGTGATGACTGGGTGAGAGAGAAAATTTATTTCAATTCTAAAGATAGAAATAAACCTTTGTGTTATTGACTATGCAAAAAGTCTTAGAGTACATTCCTTGGAAATTGACTCTGATTCAAAGTGTTGCATGACAACGGGATATGGGGAGTGTTCTCTGGAGATACACCCACAAGGAAGAGAATAGCACAAGGGAGATTGTGGGAGAGTCTGAAATGTGATTTGTCTGCAACAGAGGCCTAAGCCAGTCTCACAGGAGCCCTACATCTGGGCTGGCTGTGCGGAGCTGTCCTGAATTGCAGGCAGTGGGCCTGGCCTTTGTATTCCCGATCCAGCCAGCCATTGGCCATGGGCTGGCTGCTGCCTGAGAGTGGAAGGACAACTTGGACAAGTTTTCTGAGGCCGAAGGCAATTCTTAGTAAGGAACACCATTAGCAACCAATATTCCTAGCATCCAGGGATGTGTGCATTGTTCTTGAAGAGGGAAAAATATGTCTACAAAAATCACAGAAACCACAGAAACACACACAGTCCTACTAGCACCTCTCCCTGTCCCATTTGCAAACAATTTAAGAGCTCTCCCATTTTTAGTTCAAGAAAAAGAAAAATGGATTGTGAGGACCACAAGCTGACTTGGGGGAGGAATATTTCTTCGTTTAGCTGTAGTTTTAACTTTTGTTTTCACTGCATATTTTCAGTCTGTTTTATTTTCTTTCCTATTCAGTTGTTGATAGAAGGTTTTCATAAATTCTCATGGCAATGTTAATGCTGGCTTTGACTCTCAGGGGAAAGAAGCCAGAAAACTTCTTTGCTGTACCATTCCATAATTAGGCAGAACTAAAAACATCTTTGGGTGTTTTTTTTTTTTTTTTTTTTTTTTTTTGCCTTGTCTGCTTTTCAAAGATCAAATGATTGAAGCATTAAAGCATGGTGACTGGTTCTTCAGGTAAAGTTGATTTTTATTTTATGTCAAGTAGAAAAATACTGAACTGGAAGAATCACAGCTGGGGTAGCACAATCATAATTCATTAGAAGGCATAAATAGTACTTCGATTAAAAGAAGCCCTACAATCTGGGGACAGTGCATCTCATGTGCCCTCTGGGATTTCTCGGCAGTCATCAGAGTTAGATTTAATGACTTTGGAGACTTGAAAAAGATATGCAAGCATTATGGTTTTTTGTTTTTTTTGGTCAATCTGGAACGCTAAAATTGCTATATCAGGGTTATATGCAACTAACTATGTCAGGTTTATTTCTTTTTATGAGCTGTAATTTTTGGTTCCCTCAGCGAATATGCATAGTCTGTTCCTATGTTATCATTTATTGGTGTCTGTTTTCTGGCTGTCTCTGGTATGTTCAGCCTCAGAATCTGTAACTCTATGAAGAGATTATGTTCCAGTGATTTTTTTATAAGTTTGTGAAAGTCTGAACTTACGAGTTTATGTCCCATATAAGCCACGTTACACATGATAGGAAGGCTCCAAAACTAGGGCACCAAAATCCATTTAACGTGTAACTTACCTAAATGTAACAATGTTTATAAGAAAAATACATTGAAAGTTCCAGTTTTGATTTCCAGCAACATATATAATTCATCCACTTTATTTATTAACTTTCATGTGTTGAGCATCATACTGGTGCTGCGAGTACAGCATAGAATAAGATAAAATCCTCTCATTTCATAAAACATATATTGTAATTGAAAGAGAAAGACAATAAACTAATGAAGAAAATATATACTGTCTCAATAATTATAAGTACTGTAGAGTGTAGTCTACAGATTGATGTCAATGGGTATTTGTTAGACACGCAGAAACTGAGGCCCCTATCCTAGACCCACTGAATCACAATCTGCATTTTAATAGAATCCCCAGGTGAATCCTGTGCACATTGACATTTGAGAAACACCATTACAGAGAACAACTCAGCAGGGAGATGGGATGAGGGTATTATTGTCTATAGTGTGGTCAGGGAAGCTTGTCTATTAAGAGAACATCAGAAAACTGATGTTAAGTGAGGAGGTGAGCCTGGTGTATTTCTGGGAAAATTGTTCCAGGCGGGGAGAGAAAAGACTGAGCAACGATACTGAAGTAGGAACAAGATGACGGAATATTAAGGAGATCAGTGAAACCAGAGGAGTGGGTCAGGGGAAGTGTGATGCAAGCCATGAGAGATATTCATCTTTCATAGCACTGCCTTACTTCCTTCTCCCCAACATGAGGGTCTCATCACCCCCCACCACTCTTGTCTTCTCCTGTGCCCTCCACATTGCTGCCAGTATGGAGAGTCTGGGAATGCCCTCAGCTCAAAGCTGTTGGTGATAGCTGGCAGAGTTGTGGTAGTGGCTAAAAAAGAATTAAGGGAAAGAGGAATTTTCTCAAAAGCAGGTGCTTTTCATCCTCTTTAGCAAACCGAAACAGATCTGAGTATAAAGTCAAGATGTTAAATACACAAATGTTGAATGAAAAAAAAAAACCAGCAGGTAGTCATTTAAATTCAGAGCTGCTTTTATTAAAATAAGATTTTCTTTTTTCTTTACTGTGGTGGTTCAAATATCAGAATAAATAATTGTTTCTATTCCTGACTTCCTGACTTGCAGGAAGGTAATCAGAAATAAATGCAATATGAAAAAAGAAAATCTAATTTGTATTATGCTTCTTGTGTATGTTTATTATTTCATGTACTATATTACAATGTAATAGAATTTATAATTCATTATAGCAAATTGTTTCCATTGCATTCCTACTATTAAATATGTAGAAGCTACACATATATGTGTAGCTTTAACATATATGTCTTTATCCTCAAAATAACTGCAAAGAACATATAGTTATAGATAATTTTTAAAGATTAAGCAGCCCGAGGTTTAGAGGGGAAATAGCTAGATTAAGGCCACACAGCTAGAAAGCAAGCAAGCAAGGGTTTCAGCCCACGTGTCAAGCTCCAAAGCCTGTGTTTTGTTTTGTTGCTGTGCTTTACACTATCTCTCTGTCCAAGAACCTAATGGAAAATTACAGATACGGATGCAGCTGGCCAGCAGTTAATATAATTTAACTCAATCTTAAATTTATCTGGAGTAAAAGTGATACATGTTTCCGTGTTTTTTCTTTTCTTTCTTTCTTTTTTCTGTGTGTGTGTGTGTATGTGTGTGTGTGTGTGTGACAGAATCTTGCTCTGTTGCCCAGGCTGGAGTGCAGTGGTGCAATCTCAGTTTACTATAACCTCTGCCTTTCAGGTTCAAGCGATTCTCCTGCCTCAGCCTCCCAAGTAGCTGGGATACAGGTGCGCTCCACCATGCCCAGCTAATTTTTGTAGTTTTAGTAAAGACGGGGTTGCTCCATGTTGATCAGGCTGGTCTTAAACTCCTGACCTCAAGTGATCCGCCTGCCTCAGCCTCTCAAAGTGCTGGGATTACAGGCATGAGCCACCTTGATTGGCCTGTTTCTGTGTTTTTTCTACTTAAGAAGTAGAAAAAATTGGTTCACTCTATTTGAATTTCTTAGAACCATAGAAATCCAAACTTGGAATAATTATTGCAATTATTATCTAGTTGAGTATTCTTCTTTTATAGATGTAGAAGCTGAGGCCTAAATTTGCTTGTTTTGTTTTATGAACACTAAACCAAACTACCTTGTGGCTGCTTACTTAAATTATAAATTATAATGGGGTGGCCTTCCCTGAGCTGTATAAATTGTTTTATTTTTCAGGACAAATCGACATGCTGGAAAAAAAAAAAAAAAACAACTTGCAATTCTTGTTGCTTAGACACCTGTCCATATCAGTTTCTATTGTTGCATAAAAGCACCCCAAAACTTAACAGTTCAAAACAAGAGTAATTTATTGCTCATAATTCTGTGTGTCTGAAGTTTGCTCTGTGATTAGCTGGATAGTTATTCTGATGGTCTTGCTTGGTGTTACTTATGTGGATGCAGTTATCTAGCAAGTGAACAGGAGCTAGATTGTCTAAAATGGACTCTCTCAGATATCTGACAGCTGGCTGTTGGTTGCAGAACCTTGGTTCTTCATAAGGCCACTCATCATCCTGTAGGCTAGATTAGGCTTCATTACATGGTATTCTCAGGGCAGTGTTCCAAGAGAGGGTGAGTGGAAGCTACGAGACCTTCTGATGCCTAGGCTTTGAAACGTGTAGATTACTTCTGCTAAGTTCTATTGGTCAAAGCACCTCAAAAGATCAGCCCAGATTCAAGAGATGAGGAAATTACTTCATCTCTTGAAAGGAGGAGATGCCACATCGCATATCAAAGGGGTATGCATATTGGGGATAGAAGGTTTTATTGTCACCATATTTATACACAAATCACTACATTGGGGAAAAGGGGGGAAACTGGAGATCAAAAGTGTTGCTCTTAATCCAATGCTCTATTTCAGTGATTCTCAAAAATTACCATGCATTAGAACCACCCAGTTCTTCGCAAAGTATAGATTACTGGGCTTCAACTCCAGAGTTTCTGATTTACTAGCTCTGGGGTGAGACTTGCATCTCTCTCTCTCTCTCTCTTTTTTTTTTTTTTTTTTTTTTTTGAGACTGAGTCTTGCTCTGTCACCCAGGCTGGAGTGCAATGGTGCAATCTCGGCTCACAGCAACCTCTGCTGCCTGGGTTGAAGCGATTCTCCTGCCTCAGCCTCCTGAGTAGCTAGGATTATAGGCACCTGCCACCATGCCTGGCTAATTTTTGTATTTTTAGTAGAGACAGGGTTTCACCATGTTGGTCAGGCTGGTCTCGAACTCCTGACCTCAGGTGATCCACCTGCCTGAGCCTCCCGTAGTGCTGGGATTACAGGCGTGAGCCACTGTGCCCGGCCAAGACTTGCATCTCTGAAAAGTTCCTAGGTTATGCTGATGCTGGACTATGCTTTGAGAACTACTACCACAGACATACAGTGAGTGGGGAAGAATAAATTCATCCCTTCTGCTGTGTGCAGCAAGGAGTGGTATTCCAGTGAGATCCAGTGCTGTGAATGCTAAAGGGAAATCCATCTTATTTTAGCACCTCTACTCCCCATCTCCCCACCCCAAGGATGTTATAGCTTAGAAGTTCAAGGAGATGGACAGCACACTAAACCAGGCAGTATTTGCCCTGCAGAGCTGTTCAGTGTTCCTGAATGAGACCTCTGAGAAGAAAAGCCATAAGTTCTTCTAGAGACTTTCAGAATCATTTAGGTAGACAGGACTTTGCATGGGTCTGAAGGCTTGCATGGCAGATGGAGGCAAAGAGCCAGCAAATCTGGTTGTAAATGTCAATGTGAATCCTTTCTTATCCACAAGCTGCTGGGCCTGAGAACATTAATGTTCTACAATATCCAATTTAGCATTTTTGAAAGAAATTGCATATAGACATGCTTAATGTGAAGACTCCAAATCAGGATATTTGATTCAAATGTCTCTTGGTAATAACTATGGAATGAATAACCCATTGTATATAGACATATAGAAGAGCCAGTTAATAGAGTTTTCTAGTTGATTAAACACTGGTAAAATCATCTCTTCCTGTAATTAAGTTTGGAGAGAGCAAGTCTCAAGTGTAATTAGGAAAGCACAGTATTGGAGGTCAAGAAGCCTAAATTCTGATATCTCAGTTGTGCTACCAACTGTATAAGGGATCAACAGACTGTTTCTGCAAAGGACCGATACTAAATATTTTCTGCTTTATGGGTCATGTGGTCAACTCTGTCATTGTATACTAAAAGCCACAGACAATACCTAAATAAAGGGACGTGGCTGTGCTCCAATGACACTTTATTTACAGAAACGAGGCAGGTAAGATAGATTTGACCCTTAGTGGGCTACCCATTTCCCCTTAGCACTCAGCCTTCCTATAAACCATGAAGCTTCTAACTACAAGTACCTGTGAGTCTTCCTGGGTCCTTTCTCTGGCTGTAGGAGTAGCTCTCCCACTTGCAGAGCAGGCTGGAAGCTGGGGAGGAGATTATCTCTGGAATAGCACTTAACCAATGGACAAAAGCTGGGGGATAAATGTGTTGGTCTTCATAGTTTTCATACTGCTATGAAGAAATACCCGAGACTGGGTAATTTATACAGGAAAAAGAAGTTTAATGGACTCACGGTTCTACATGGCTGGGGAGGTTTCACAATCATGGCAGAAGGCGAAGGAAGAGCAGCGGCACTTCTTACATGACAGCAGGCAAGAGAGCATGTGCAGGGGAACTGCTTTTTATAAAACCATCAGATCTCATGAGACTTATTCACTATCAGGAGAACAGCACAGGAAAACCCCACCCCCACGATTCAGTTACCTCCCACATGGTCCCTCCCACAACACGTGGGGATTATTGGAGTTACAATTCAAGATGAGATTTGGGTGAGAACACAGCCAAAGCATATCAATAAATATCCCACCTTCTTCTCCCCTTGGGTAGGACACCTCCAATGCATGTTCCACACTAAAAATCTCCAGTGGATTGGGCAGTTGACCACAATGATAAGCATGCTTATTAGCATGCCTCCTATAGGCTTCCTTCCCATGTATAGGCTTCCTTCCCATTTTGGCAGAACCTGGACCCAACCCCACATCTCCTGAGTTTGATTTCAGTTCTCTTCAGTATTCTTATATATCTCAACTTTGTTCCCTGCTGAGATACAACTGACAGATATATCTATCTTCAGCTCTACAGCTCTATCTTCTCCTCTACCATGGCTTTCTGGAATCAGCTCCCAATGAAATTATTTGTATTTAAATACTTGTCTCAGGGTCTACTTCTGAGCAAATCTAAATTAATACAAGTCTTAGAATTAGTGCCACAGTTATACCTTTTGAGTAAGTTATGTTGCAATTCCCATTTTATAGATGAGATAACCAAGGGTCAGAAAGGTTAAATAATTTGTCCAAGGTTACAGAGCTAGTCAGTGACAGAGTGGGTATTCAAAAGTAGGTCTCCATGATTCCAGAGCTTATGCTAATAATCAGTACACCATATATCAAGCAGTGATTTAGTTATCTTCGTTTGAATTTTTTGAAGTCTCTATTTAAATTGAATATCAAATCCTCACATATAAGGTTATTTATACATTTTAATTTGTTTTATTTATTTATTTATTTTTGCTTAACTTTTTTTTTATTATACTTTAAGTGTTAGGGTACATGTGCACAATGTGCAGGTCTGTTACATGTGTATACATCTGCCATGTTGGTGTGCTGCACCCATTAACTCGTCATTTAACATTAGGTATATCTCCTAATGCTATCCCTCCCCCCTCCCCCACCCCACAACAGGCCCCAGTGTGTGATGTTCCCCTTCCTGTGACCATGTGTTCTCATTGTTCAATTCCCACCTATGAGTGAGAACATGCGGTGTTTTGTTTTTTGTCCTTGCGATAGTTTGCTGAGAATGATGGTTTCCAGCTTCATCCATATCCCTACAGAGGACATGAACTCATCCTTTTTTATGGCTGCATAGTATTCCATGGTGATTTATACATTTTAATTTGAACTTCACTCACCTCTCCAAAGTTAAATAAAGCATTCCATTTCCATTTCAATAATACTATAAATATCTAGGCAGTTAAAGCATGAGGTTACTTGGCACTTAAATGTTCTCTTGTCATACTACTTTTTTTGGCTTAAATTGCAAAAAAAAAAAAAAAAGATTAATTTATTGTGACAATACCCTACATTTATCTGCAATGATCATATTTTTTTGTGAAAATTGCCTTCATTTATCTGCAGTGAAGGAAAAAGAGGATGGCAATTAGTTCTTGCATTCTTATTCCTCTCTTGGGTCCTGATCCTCCTCATTAATAGAAACATGGCAGGGGAGGGGTGTATAACCCACACCCTTTCCTGTTTTGGTTATGTTTCCACTGTTGATTCTGCTTCAGGTGAACCTTTAGGATTAGGCAAATAAATTTCAGTGAGGCCAAATCTTTTTCTTCCTCATTAACAGATGATTTCTCTGCTAAAAACACTTACGACATGGCTATACTATTGAAGTTTTTATAGTTACAGCCTCTAAACCTTGAAAACTTCCTCAAAGTCTAATACGTCAGGAGCAAGCTTTTGTACAAAAAATGTGAAGGCCCTTAATCAGTTCCAATAACAAAATAAATCAATTTTAAACCCTATCCCAAGATACTTCAAGGCCTTGGAGCAGCTGGAGAGACTCCTTAACTCTTGACATTAATTAATTAATTTAAAAATTCATATTTGTATCAGTGAGATAAGAGTGCTTGAAATACAATGAGATGTGTCACACTGTAGAAAGGGGAGTGACAACAGAAAGCCCTGGCTGGTGAGGCCCCAGCACCTCTCACACTCATCAGAAGGAAGTCTTTCTATTTAGGCAGTAGGGGGTCCCTTGTCACAGGCCAGGTTCTTCCACAATGCTCACTGGTTAACAGGAAAGGCACTACAGTGGCATCATTGTTAACATCCAAGACAGTGATAGAATGTGAAACTTCTACTGTTTAGTATTTAGTACTCAGCATTTAGATGTTAATTATCCATTTTGTGATGAAGTTCCCTTTCTTCTCCCTCTCTTAACCTTTTGGTAGTTTTATTGCATGGTTACCATTTCCAGTTAGGGTTGTGCTTTGGAGTCTGAACTGATGAAGGAAGAGAAGCTCTGGTTCATCATTTCTAGGAAAAAGAGAAGGCTAACATCAATTCTGATGATTAGAGATTTTTTGATTACCTATGTCCTGCATTTTAACAGAAATAAAATGTTAATTACAGTAAACTTACTTTAACCTATTTAACACTCTTCAAGAAAGGACTTCTGCTTGAAATCCCTACAGAGTATACCATAATCTTGACTGTCATACTCTGACCAAGAAACCAGAACTATTTAGGCATATTTATGGGAATAAGTACCCTACCGCTCAAAATGGAAGGCTTCAACATGTATTCCTAATATCTCCTAAAACTTCACTGAATAGTTTTAAAATTGAATATAACTTTACCTTCAAAGAAACAAGATCTCGAAAGGAAATTGTAGCAGTTTTGTACTTGAACTGTCGATTTTCAGATTGTCATCTGAAAAGTATTTGAACAGTCATTCATTCTTTTCCACTATCTCGGGAAAGGCTCTCATTCTATTAGAAGCAATCATAGAAGGGTAACTGCCAACTCTCTTCTTAAAAAGTGAAGAGCAGATGGAGTTCTACCAATCTGCTACACTTGACAGTTTTTCAACTACCTAACCTAAGTTCCAGTTACTGTCTAAATTATTTGTATTGGAATAGGAAAAGTACATTTGTGCTTACTGTACATTTCGACAGTGTTCATTCTTTGAGGTCTGTTATTTAATCTCCTTCCCACTTTTCTTTCCTATCTTAAATCAGATGATTCCCCATGGTCTGGCAACAAAAAAGCTGTTTCTCAAATTTGTAACATCTCTGTGGCCCTGCTCCTACCCTTCCAAGTGTTTTCCGTACTATTTTTCTGTTGTGGGCTTCAGAATTGGATGCTGTTCCATAATTACTGGTCTACCCATGACTCTGTCACATCATAAAGTCTATATACCCTTTTCCTACGTTTACATGCCACATACCAGGTGTGTCTAGCTTTAATTCAATGACTAGCATATGGTAGGTATTGCACTAGTATTTTTTGGTCAAGTGAACAAGTACATTTATTTTACAGACAGATCAAATACACCAACCTTCCCATGTAATAATAATACCAAGAAGATTAAATGATTGCATGCTTGACCAGCTGTTTAGTAGCAGAATCTGGACCCAACCCCACATCTCCTGAGTTTAATTTCAGTGCTCTTCAGTATTCTTATATATCTCAACTTTGTTCCCTGCTGAGACACAGCTGACAGATATCTGTCTATCTATCTATCTATCTATCTATCTATCTATCTTCACACTCTCAGTAGTAAGTCCTATTTTTTTAAGATTACGGTGCTGATCAAAGAGGGATATTCTATGGCATTGATGCAAATCTTCCAGGCCAGTTGCCAGATATAACCCCTATCTCATTCTTAAACCCTCATTCTTGACTGTGTCTTGAAATCAAATTTGAGAACCTCTGCTTTACATGCTACCTTCCTCTTAAAATTCATAAGGTTTATTCCTTCTCTCATCTTCAGTATTTTTATGAAAATATGTTTTACTCTTATTTCCAAAGTGCTTGCCAGCCCATGCTGAGTTCATTAGACAAACAATCTAGGTATCCTAATATTTAGGTAAAATTGCTAGGCTAGCAGCACTAACTATACCAGTACCCACTTAAATTACAATATAAACCTACAATAGGGAAAAAAAAAAGTCGAAATTATACTACTTTCAATTCCTACTTCTGGAATAATTATCACACCTTCAAAAAACTCATAATTGTTCTCCAATATTAAAAACCAGGAACTAAATTACATCACTACATATATAGCTATATAGACATATAACTGTATATAGTTTATATATATATTACATGTCACTATATATAGTTATATATACAGATAGCTATATATCTATATGGTTTTTATATAGGAAACTATATATATAAACTCATATATTTATATATAAACATATATATATAAGAGATTTTATATGTATGTATGAGAGACAATATTGAAATAAAACAAACTAGCCAGTCTCCAATGTCACTTTATTTTCCCAGGACTCTTCTTTATTCTCAAAGAAATGTATGAATACACAATATAAATAAATGTTCTATAATGTTCGTTATGGATTATAATAGTTTTCTTGTCATACTGAAGTGAATGGGAATTGTTTCTTCGATTGTTAGCATACTTTTCATAACTATGTGATTTGGTGATAGGCACTTTTGCTTACTAAGTTCAGCATGATCAAAACAGAGCTCCTATTATTTTTATTGCTGATTCTTATTTCTTTAAGGTAAAATATGCCCTTTTGCTTTGAACCTGCACACTATGTTTAACAAATAAGCACATAACTCAGGATTGAATTGTACACTTCGATTTGAGCTTTTTTTTCAAGGTCAGGACCCAGTTTCACAAGAAGTTTTATTTTTTCCAATACAACTGACATCCACTCCCACCAGCTGAAAGACAAACTTTTCTAATAAAGCTTTCAGATTCAATTTGCTGCCTGCATACAGCTTGAGGAATCTCTGGAGGTCACTCACAGCATGTGTTGCAACCCCAACAGGGAGAAGTAATGAAAAGATTCTAGTTAAAAAGCTGACACTGCCCCTTCCAACCTCTTTGAATGTGAATATAATAAGCCAGTTTATAGATGCAAATCTCTATGATTCTGGGGATTTCCATCTTGATCTCTGACTCCAAGGAACATTTGAATGCATGGATTTGTATCCATTATCTGGGTGAATAAATGCTTCATATTGAAAAAAGGGGTGCTTTAACAACAAAAGTCTGATGTAAATCAGGCAAAGCAACATTGTCACTTCATGTTTAACTCTCCTGGAGGGTCTCTAAGGTCTCACAGTTTGGTTCTATTCCAGTAATATATAGGCATATCATAGCCATTTTCAAAAATAATACCTGCTTTCACTTCGATTATTTCCCCTAGCTTTTGCATTGACCCGAACATACCTAATATTTATCTTAGAGCTAACATCCATTAATGCCTTGCTCTGTACCAGGCATTTTGCTAAGTATTCTTTGTGCATTTTTCTGTTTAATCTTGCAACAGCCTTATGAAATAGGTACTACATTATTGTTATTTTTCACCATGAGAGGAAATGAAAGCCTAGAGAGAATGGTTATCTAAAGACACCCAGCTACTAAGTGAGCACAGCATGGCCTTGAACCTGAGTCTTTATAAAGTTCATGCCTGTCTTTTACCTTTATGTTAAACATACTGAATCTTGGTCATGCAGTCTGTGAATAAAGACTCTATATACTCTAGGACCAATTCTACCGTATCGTGCATGCTTTTGTACATATTTTCCAAATGAAATTAAACAACAATACTCTCTCTTCCCCTTTCTTTTCTGTTTTGCATGACATCTAAATCTTTTATTAAATCTCCGTGGGTGGGATTGGGCCTTAAGTAGTACTACCTTTGAAGCTTAATACTAACCTCAGAGCTATGGAAGTGGTTTCAATATGAAGAAATATATAGGTTCTTTTCTTTACTTTTCTTTTCTTTTTCTTTTCTTTTTTTTTTTTTGGCTCCTCTAGAATAGAAGGCAATCAGGAGAGAAAAAGACATTAAGATGATAGGCTTGATTCTCCCACAGTGTTACTACTTAGCTTTATTTATTCTCCCACGTCTGTAACTGTCAATTCAAGGTCAAAAAGCCAGTACAGCAGCAGAATTACAAAAAGTAGATCTGGAAAATCTATAGGGTACCATAGTCCAGCACCCTGCTGCAAGTCAAAATCAATTAAATAAATATATTTAAACAGCACTTCATTTAATCTTAAGGGCACCACAACTCCCTTGAAAAATTCTTTTTTGTGTTCAGACCTGATTCTCTGTATTTTTTAGTGTTTTCTTTGTTCGGTGGCTGTGGTGAATAAGTGGACCCAATTGCCTACAGCATGAAATCATAGAAATGAATATGGGCTGGAACTTCAATCAGTCACACAAACCAGAAACATAGAGTTCATCACCTCTTTTGGAAAGTGTCCCCTTCGGCCTTCAAAAGGGTAGAGTTTCCTCCAATATATGTTCATACTTCCCTTTGCCTCCCATCTGCAATTTCAACCAGTCTGTTGCTCTCGCCCTTTTTAGGCTTCACATACTGGATTTCTTCTTAGGAGTTCACTTGAAAAAAGGGTTGTATGCTTTAAAAATACTAAAAGTCACTGGACTAGATGATAATGAAATTTCTGTAAAATAAAAAGGGAGTTAACAGAGGTGTTACCACTTATCATAATGGATATTGTTGACCTTTCTTCTAGCCAGTGTCCCACTTAAGCATGCTTCTTGGCTGGAATTTATTTTTCTCATCTGGATAAATCTGAAGCATCATGGTAAAACCCAGTGTGAGCAAGGCCATGGATGCCAGTGGATTGAGATGAATGAGTGGATAGACCTGCGTAGGCAGAAATAATGAGGTCAGCAATAAGCCATACCAAGGGATGCACACTCAAGGAATAAATTGGAGGTAGCAGAATAACTAAACAAATGATACATTTGATCAGACTGTCACATGAATATCAACTAAAACAAGTTATGACTATAGTTAGTGAACCCTAGAGTGAAGAAAACAAAATATTGAAATCCATCTGATCAAAAAATAATAAAATTGTTTACATGTATATATTATCTAAAATGTCCCTTAAGAATGAAGATTATAAATTCCCGCAGTTAAGGAAACTGAATAAGAGGAGAATCAGGACAGAATCTTTTTTCTTCGTATTCCTAGTCCATTTTTCTTCTAACTACAGTAGCGAGAACAAGAATTTATTCACCAAATCGTAATACATTGCAATTAGGGGATGCCATTTGAATCTTGGAAGACACGATTTGAGGCAAATAAAAAATCCATATTTATAGAGTCAGTTATTGGTTTATATAATTTAGTGTTTCAGCAGGAGGTATAGGTTAGTAATGTAAGTCACTTCAAGAAGGGTTTGGTCGAAGTTTTGCCAATTTTTTCTGTAAAAAGCCAGATAGTAAATATTTTGGGTTTTACAAGCCAGAAGGTCTTTGTGGAAGTTAGTCAACTCTGCTAACGAGGTGCAAAGCAGCCATAGGCAATTTGTAAATGAATAAATGTGGCTGTGTTCCAATAAAAGTGTATTTGCAAGAACAGGCAGTTGGTTGGATCTGGCCCACAAGCCGTAGTTCACTGACCCCTGTTTTAGGTAAATACTAGTCGAGAGATTCCTTGTAGCTAATAAAGGGAATATGGATTGTTTAATGTATCTCCCTAATCTTCTTAAGGTTTTCTCCAGGGGAAAAATTTATTTCTTATCAGCAGTGTTATTAATGCTTACTCAGAACAAAGAATACGATTTACTTAGCATAGAATGGACATTTATAAAGCCACTCATGGAAAGAATAAAGAGATGTGAAAGACTTGGTACAACTCTTAAGAGTGTTCCACTATCATTTGAAAAAATGATGAGTAGTAGTTATATGAAAGGACTCGAGCCTAAAACATTTGTTCTCACTTTGGACAACGTTTTCCTATCTCAGCATCAAAAAATACAAAGAAAGGGAATAACTAGGTCTTAGATTTTCTAAATTCTTATGACTATAAGTCCCATATATTTAGATATTGAAGTACCCTTAAATATACCTAAGTAGAAGTAATAATTTCGATATTATGGGAAATCTAATTACTGCTCATAGTTCTCGAGATTAAAATGTTATACACCACATCTGAGCTTTCTTTGAAGCTTGAAATGGCACACTTGTACAAAGGTAGAGTGGTCTCCCAAAGTAGCGTCATAGATTAGCAGAAAAGAGCTATGATAATGCCACTTCAACTGACTATCATTGAAATAATGAATTAGTTAGGAAGAGTTAAATTATATAGTTACAGGCAGTAGGAGTTGTCACCATCAGGGGGATAAGAAGCCATTTTCCAGTACACTATTTGACTTAACTGGTGCGGTTCCTTCTTTAACTGTAGGTTACTCATTTGTATCCTTAATTTATCAATACACTAATCTGACAAATAATTTATTAAAGATTACTGTGTGCCCTCCTGTGTGTTAGATTCTAGGGATACAATATGAATCAAGATAAGCATGATTCCTAGACTCCTAGAAAGTAAGAAAACTAAATAACTATACGTGACAAATACTAGGATGTGGAATACTAGGGAAGAATCAGGAAGAATCACCTAACCCAGTCTGGAGTATTGCAACAGAGCGATGTCAGAGGAAACATTCTGAAAAAAAAAAAAAAAAAAAAAAAAAGGAAATTTGAAGATGAGACTTGAAGGATAAGTAGGTATACCTAGGCAAACAAGTAGGGGAGAGTGTTCTAGGCAAGAGAAACAAGTAACAGTTGGAGGCAAAATGGAGAATAGCACTTTTAAAAAATATCAGTGTGGCTGAAGCACTGAGTTGGGGTTGGGAATGGGTGAGGAGCGATGTGTCAGGGAGGACATTCCAGATGACGCTGGAAATGCATGCATGTTCTCAAACTGCATTTTAAGACATGTTAGAGAAATCAAACACATTTTATTTGAAGGGTAATTGAAAGCCACTGAAGCATTTTAGAGAGGCTGGTGACATGAGCATATTTGGGTTTTAGAGGGATTACTCTGGCTGAAGAATAGGTAACTGATTGGATAAGAGCAACTTTGGAGGCTATTCCAGTGGTTCAGGTGATAGATAATAATGACCTAAACTAAAGAAGTAATAAAGGAAATGGAGACAAAGTAGACAGATTCAAGTGATACTTGGCACGTGGAAACAACAGGCCCTGGTAACTGATTGGACGTAAAATGGAGAGATACAGAGAACGCGAATAGAATACCCAGGCATTTGGCTCGATAAACTGAGTAGACCGTGGTAGAAATTACTAAACTATGGAGTATTTTAGGGTTCAAGGGAACCGTGAGTTCAATTTTAGACGTCTAGTTTTGCAAGGCCACTGAGGTAACTGAGCATATGAGTCAGGAGAGAAGTTTAGGCTAAAAATATGGATGCCAGAGTTAACCAGCGTTATGATAAAACAAAGCTGAAGTCTCGAGGGCAGGAACACCTAAACATCTAGGCTGGAGAAGGCAGCAGGTAAAAAGTAAAAGGAGAGGCCAGGCACGGTGGCTCACGCCTGTAATCCCAACACTTTGTGGGGCCGAGGTGGGTGGATCACCTGAGGCCGGGAGTTTGAGACCAGCCTGACCAACATGGAGAAACCGTGTCTCTACTAAACATACAAAATTAGCCAGGCATGGTGGCGCATGCCTGTAATCCCAGCTACTCGGGAGGCTGAGGCAGGAGAATCGCTTGAACCCAGGAGGTGGAGGTTGCAGTGAGCCAAGATCGTGCCATTGCACTCCAGCCTGGGCAACAAGAGTGAAACTCCGTCTCAAAAAATAAAAAGAGAGAGAGAGAGAAAGAGAAAGAAAAGAAAAGAAAAGAAAGAAAAAGAAAAGGAGAAAAATTCAGGAGAATGGTTGCTTCCAGGGAGATGGAGGCGACTGTGCTGTGTGAACACAAGGGTGGGGTCAAGGTATTAGCGATATTCTATTTCTTGATTGGGGTTGTATTTACATAAAGTGTTGCTTTATAATTATTCTTCACACTTTATGTATATGTTCTATGTAATCATCTATAGATAAGACAGATTTCACTTCCAAAGATTTCATTTCCAAAGGCTTCCAAAAGATTATCATCACAATTGTAACAGATTCCCCTGGTGCCTGGAGTCACACGCCATTTTCCTGCACTGCAGTTGCAGCTGCAGTGGACAGCCCTGTGTGAGTTCAGACTTGCCTTTAGCTGACAGCATCCCATGTCAAGGGAATGGCTCCCATTTTTCTGCTTTCTATCTAAGGGACTTCTCTGACATCCCAGGAGCCCACAGATTTTGTGAGCTTTCTCACCCTTGAAGTTTTAGTGAGTGAGCAACCTTCAACCAATGGAGATGGGAGCCCATGGATATATTTTTAACCACTATTCCTTCCGGGGGCAAGGGGAATTCTCTGTGATTCTCAGGAACATACAAAAGTTCTGTCAAAATACAGTCTCCATTGTCCATAAGCATTACCTTGATGATAATACATTTGATTTGCATTTCCTCCCCCTCTGTCTCACTCTTTTGGTTTTTCATTCTTGCTTCCTAGGGATCAGCTTCCAAATAAGCTAGCTGTACCCGAGTCCTCATCCGGGCCCTGTTTTCAGGGGACCCAAAGACAATAATAAGAAAAATGGAACTGAAAGAGGAGAAGACTTTAAGGCATGAAAAAAGTTCCTCTGCATTCCATACTGCATATTTAACTGCCTACTCAACAGTTCCACTTAGATGTCTCAAAAATAATCTCATGATCTTTTACTGCCATGAAATGCATGACCTTCCCCTGATATATTCCTTTCTTCAGGTTTTGTAGCACCACTTAGCTATCCAGTAACAAAATCTTGGGGGTCATTCTTAAAACCTTCCCACCTCACCCCTGCTGGACATCCACCACTAAGTTCAGTTGATTTGTTTTGCTCCTAAATGTTTCTTGGTTCAGCTTTCATTTTTAGATTTATCCTGCATACCCCTGCGTAATCTCATCATCTCTTTCCCAGACTGTTACAGTAGTCTTATATTAGGATGATCATAGTCTTGATTTGCCTGGAGAAAACAGGCTTTATATCATTGCCTCAGTGTGACCAATAGTCCCACCTTTCACTTGTAACACTATCCAGGTTATTGGGTTAAATAATATGGTCATCCAAACCTCATCTCTCCTCATTCATTTCTTCTCTCCTATGCATCATAGCTGTGTGAAAATTCAAAATATAAATTTGATGACAGAAAGAACTTGGTTTAAAATGCTCCAGTACCTTACCATTGATCTCACAGTAAAAGTTTCAAAAAAAAAAAAAAATGATATCCCACAGGATCTTGTATAGTGTGACCCTTTCAGTTTCGTCATCCTTATACCAGATACCATGAACTACTTACTCTCTTATCTCCACATTGACCTCCCTCCTAGTTTTGTTTTGCTTATGAAAGTGCTTATTTTCTGTTTTTTTAAAGCCATGGCACATATTAGTCTCTCTGATTGAGACACTATCCTTTTGAATTTTTGACCTCATACCTCCTCACTTTTCAGGTCTCAGCTCAAATGTTATACTCAGGAAAGATGCTCCTTACCTCCCAAACTAGGTTAGTGTAAATGGCACTATTTATACTCCTCTTCCAGAGCACATACCAAATCTTATATTTATTTGTGGGACAATCTGAATTCATGTTGCTCCCCCTACTCAATTGTGAGCTTCTTGAGGACATACTCTGCCTCCTCCTTACCTAGCTTTATTGAAGTATAATTGAGAAATAGAAACTATATCTATTCAAGGTATACAACATGATGATTTTATATGACTGTATTGTGAGATGATTACCACAATCAAATTAATTAATACATCTAGCACAAGAAATAGTTACTATTGTGTGTGGGGGAGGATGAGGACACTTAAGATCCAGTCTTGCAGCAAATTTCAAGTAAACAGTAAAGTATTATTAACTATAGTAACCATAATGCACATTAGATCCCCAGACCTTATTCATCTTATAACTGAAAGTTTGTGCCCTATGACCAATGATATGGTTTGGCTGTGTCCCCACCCAAATCTCACCTTGAATGGTAATCCCTATAATTCCCATGTGTTGTGGGAGGGACCCAGGGGGAAGTCATTGAATCGTGGGTTTGCTTTCCCCCATGCTGTTGTCGTGATAGTGAATGAGTTCTCATGAGATCTGATGGTTTTATAAGCATCTGGCATTTCCCTCGCTGGCATTCATTCTCTCTCCTATCACCCTGTGAAAAGGTGCCTTCCTCCATGATTGTAAGTTTCCTGAGGCCTCTGCAGCCATGCGGAACTGTGAGTCTATTAAACCTCTTTTCTTTATAAATTACTCGGTCTTGGGTATTTCTACATAGCAGCATGAGAACGGACTAATACAGTAAATTGGTACTGCAGAGAGTGGGGTATTGCTATAAATATACCTGAAAATGTGGAAGTGACTTGGAACTGGGTAACAGGCAGAGGTTGGAACAGTTTGGAGGGCTAGAAGATGACAGGAAAATGTGGGAAAATTTGAAACTTCCTAGAGACTTGTTGAATGGTTTTGACCAAAATGCTGATGGTGATGTGGACAATGAAGTCCAGGCTGAGGTGGTCTCAGATGGAGATTAGGAACTTCTTGGGAACTGGAGCAAAGGACACTGTTGCTAAGCTTTAGCAAAGAGACTGGCAGCATTTTCCCCTGGCCTAGAGATCTGTGGAAATTTGAACTTGAGAGAGATGATCTGAAACTGGAACTTTGTTTTAAAGGGAAGCAGAGCATCAAAGTCTGGAAAATCTGCTGCCTAACAATGTGATAGAAAAGAAAAACCCATTTTCTGAGAAATTCAAACTGGCTGCAGAACTTCCTGTAAGTAAAGGAGCCAAATGTTAAGCGCCAAGACAATGGGGAAGATGTCTCCAGGGCATGTCAGAGGTCTTAATGGCAGCCCCTCCCATCACAAGCCTGGAGGCCTAAAAGGAAAACATGGTTTCATGGGCCAGGCACCGGGCCGTGCTGCTTTGTGGAGTCTCAGGACTTGGTGCCCTGCATCCCAGCTGTGGCTAAAAGAAGCCAAAGTACAGCTCAGGCTGTTGCTTCAGAGGGTGCAGGCCTTAGTGGCTTACATGTGGTGTTGGGCCTGGGGTTGGACAGAAGTCAAGAATTGAGGTTTGCAACCTCTGCCTAGAATTCAGAGGATGTATGGAAAAGCCTAGGTGTCCAGGCAGAAGTTTGCTGCAGGGGCAGGGCCCTCATGGAAAACCTCTCTGCTAGGGCAGTGCAGAAGGAAAATGTGGGGTTGGAGCTCCACACAGAGTCCCTACTGGGGCACTGCCTAGTGGAGCTGTGAGAAGAGGACCACCATCATCCAAACGCCAGAATAGTCAGAAATGCTGATAGTTTGAACCATGCATCTAGAAAAGCTGCAGATACTCAGTGCTAGCCGTGATAGCAGCTGGGAGGGGGCTGTACCCTGCAAAGCCACAAGGGCAGAGCTGCCCAAGGCCATGGGAGCCCACCTCTTGCATCAGCATGACCTGGATGTGAGACGTGTAGTCAAAGGAGATCATTTGGGCAGTTCGAAGTGTAATGACTGCCCTATTGGATTTAAGACTTGCATGTGGCCTGTAACCCCTTTATTTTGGCCAATTTCTCCCATTTGGAACAGGTGTATTTACCCAATGCCTGTACCCCCATTGTATCCTGGAAGTAACTAACTTTTTTGTGATTTTTCAGGCTCATAGGCGGATGGGACTTGCTTTGCCTTAGATGAAACTTTGGACTTGGACTTTTGGGTTAATGCTGGAATGAGTTAAGACTTTGGGTGACCGTTGGGAAGGCATTGTTGTGTTATGAAATGTGATGACATGATATTTGGGAGGGGCCAGGAGCAGAATGATATGGTTTGGCTGTGTCCCCACCCAAATCTCATCTTGAATTGTAATCCCCATAATCCCCAGGTGTCATGGGAGGGACCCAGTGAGAGGTAATTGAATCACGGAGGCAGTTTCCCCCATGCTATTCTCGTCACAGTGGGTGATTTCTCATGAGATCTGATGGTTTTATAAGTGTCTGGCATTTCCCCTGCTGGCACTCATTCTCCCTCCTGCCACCCTGTGAAGAGGTGCCTTCTGCCATGATTGTAAGTTTCCTGAGGCCTCCCGAGCCATGCAGAACGGTGAATCAATTAAAACTGTTTTCTTCATAAATTACCCAGTCTCGGGTATTTCTTTATAGCAGCATGAGAACAGACTAATACAACCAGCATCCCCTCTTGTCGCTTTTCATTGAATCCCCATTACCTGGGAATGAATGAGGAAGGCAGAAATAGAAATCAGGGTATTGTTCAATATAGAAATCCTGAAGTTACACAAGATAATTACGAGCAAGACTCAGTACAGAGAAGGAACCCTTGAGCTGGGGATCAGAGTCTTCTGGAAACAAGGAGTACCAAAGGGGAGTGAAAAAGAGAAGTGGAGAATGAGTAGTAGCAGTAAAAGAGGAAGTATGTAAAGAAATGGAAATAAAGATGAAATAAACTGTCATCTTGTTCCAGAGACAAAGCTAGCTAGGGGAGCTAAGGAAATTTAGAGGGATAAAAAGTCTCATCCAAACCTTCATAATGAGCTAAGGGCTAGTTTTTCATAGACCCTAGCCCAACTTGCAACCCTCTCACTCTCTTACTTTTTTCCTGGCTCTGTTTTGCTTTACTGCCTTTCATATAATCTAAAATGATTTTAAATGAATATTTCCTGTCTCTTTTCTATATCACAATATAAATTCCATGAGGCCATTGGCTGTGCCACATTTACCACTGTACTCCCAGTGCCTAGAATGGTGCCCAGATCAAGTAGGCTCCCAGAGTGTCTGTTGTCAAATGATTCTCAGTCCAGTGATGTTTGCACTACATGGTGCTGCCACTTTTTTTTTTTTTTTTTTTAACTTCATTCCATTTGGAATTTGGATCATTTTGCCAACTTTAGGGTTTATTCCTGTTTATTTCCCCTGTGTTTGCTGAATATCTGACTACCTATTTTTCTCAGCTATCTTCTCCTCACACTTTGCCTCCAACTTCCTCTCTGCTACAAATTATACTTAGCACAAGACTGGAGCCACTTTTCATTGATTTTGATGTCAGTGCTTGAGTGACAACTCCATGTGGAGAACTTTGAACCTCCTGCTGTCTCATTGTTTGCTTTGAAAAAAGAAAATACTCATCTTCTTCCTGAATCCACTGGGTAAATTTATGCTCACAAAAAAGACAAAACTTCTAGAACAAAAACTGTATGAGCTTCAAAAGTATTAGTTTTCCCTTGATTTTGAGACTCAAAAGTACCATAGAAATTTTAAAAGGGAGATGAAGTAATTTTATCATTCAACCCGATATATTTTACAATTTGAATGTCAGAACCATGAAATGTCTTTTCAGTGTACTATCATCCTCACTCTTTCCACCTATAAAAGAAAAGCAAAAATATTGTTTGAGAACAAAAAAATATTGCAGTAGCAGAAAAATTCACTTTAAGTCTTTTTTTGGAGGTTGCCACATTATGCCTGTCTTCAGCTCCTCTCACTGAAGATTCTTTGTTTTCTCGAAACCAGTTGGTCACTTCCAATTCTTACCACCTATAAATCTTCCTGGTTCTTTATATTTCACTTTATATGTCCCTTATCCCCTCTGATTTTTGTTCCAGTCTTTCATTTTTTACATTCTTTGTCATCCTATATGTCAGAAAGGATCTGCCACTCTAAATTCCTTAATATATTTATCTACCAGTGTTTATTTTCCTGTCACATGTACTCTTCAGTAATCCATTGATTTGAAAACTTTCTACTCTGTCTGTCTTACTTTATAGTTTGCTTCTTGAGTTCAAATTATTAATATATTAGATCAATTAATTCTATTTTTATGCACATTTTACCTAACATTCTTGGTAAATATAAATTTTTTTAAAATTGCATCAGATTGTGAGTATTAACTTAAGACGTAATTTGTATTAATCTACTGGACAAGATTTTATTTATTAACTGTTTTGCCCTTTGCCAGGGTTCTATAATCTCACCCTCAGTGCCTTTAAATAGTCTTACCCAAGTATCACCTATCCCTCTTCAATTTAAATTCTCTATTGTGTTAGTTTCTGAGATTGCACATTCTCTGGTTTGGTTTGGTTTTTCAGTGATCTCTGTGGTCACTTCCAACCATTTCTACTTAGTTTACTTTTTTCCCTGTTAGCCCTCTTCAATGTTAATATCACCTGGAAGTTAACCCATTCCTAGTCTGCATTGCTTTATGGCCAGCATCTTGGCTGATTGGCCATCACCTATACTGTACTTATTGTCAATTTTTTTAAATTTTTTATTGTGGCAAACAGCACATAACGGAAAATTTATCATCTGTCTTTGTTCATGTATGTTGCTATAAAGGAATGCCAGAGACTGGGCAATTTATAAAGAATGGAAGGGTTATTTGTCTCATGGTTCTGCAGGCTGTACAAAAAGCATGGCACCACCATTAACTTCTGATGAGGGCCTCAGGCTTCTTCCACTCATGGTGGAGGGCAAAGGGGAGCTGGTGTGTAGAGATCACTGGTTAGAGAGCATAAACAAGAGAGAGAGGGGAAGTGCCAGGCTGTTATTTGGCAACTAGCTCTTGCAGAACCTAGCAGAGTGAGAAGTCATTCAACCTGCCCCCAGGAAGGGCATTAAGCCATTCAAGAAGGATCCACCCCCATGACCCCACACTTCCCGTTAAGCCCCACCTCCAATATTGAGGATCAAATTTCAACATGAGATTTGGAGGGGACAACATCTGAACTATAGCATTATCTTAATTCAAATAATTTTACTACCAATTCCATTTATTAGAGAATCTAAGATTAAGACTACTGAAACTATGCCAATGATTATCTCTAGTTCAGGCTTCTCTCTTCAATTCCAAACTCATATTTTCACCTGCTGAGAAGCTACCAAGTAGATGTTCCACAGGTATTTCTAACTCAGGATATGTAAAATTGATGTTATCATCTTCTGAAAATCTATTCCTCATACTATATTCCCAATTTTTGTGGATGACACAATCTAATGGACTGACCATGTTAAAAATCAGGAAGTTTTTCTGGCACTTTCTTTATTCCTTAATATTAAGCCCCACAATAAATTACCAATCCTTTCAATCTTGTTAAGACAAATAACCTTGAAATTTCTTATCTCTTATTTAGCACTGCAATTTTGTTTTCTCATTCATTCAGATAGCATCTTCTGCAAAACCTCTTCACTAGTTCTTCTGTCTCTCAACTCATCTTGGAACACTGCAAATCCATTAAAACTACACTTTTTAAAATGCCAATCATAATATATTAGTAAAGGTTGTATAATAGTTCTCTTTCTCTTCTAGGACAAAAGCTAAATTTTTCAGCTTGGTACACAAGGCCTTTCATAATTTGGTACCTACTAGTCTATCTAGGGTATTTCCTACATCTTCCCACCTCTCTCTTGAAAAATCAAATAATACTAAACTATTTGTAACTCGCTAATCACCAACTGCTGCCTTTATACTTTAACATATATTCTTCCTTTTGCTAGAAATACATTTGTCATAATAGACTCTTTGGTAAACTTATCATTACATTCTCAGTTTATAATATTATTTATGTAAGTACCTTTTTTCCTACTTAGTCCTCCAGGGGAATGCATGTGCTTCTCTCTCCATGTTATCATTTTAAAATTTACTCCTATTTCAGCAAGTATCATAATATTTTACTGACATTAATTATTAGCATATTTATGTAACCCTGGTGACATATTTAATAGTTAAGATGCTTTCGGCTGCAAGAAGGAGAATGCACTTTCAAAGTGGCTTCAAAAATAATAATAATTCAACTCACATAACTGGAAGTTCAGAGGTTAAAGCTGCCTCCAGATAAAGTACAAGCAGAGCTCTGTCTCTCTTTCTCTATGACTTTCTTTGTCCTGATTTTTTCTCTGTGTCAGCTTTGACCTCCTCACTAGTTGCCCTCCAGGTTCCAAGATGACTGCCAGCAACAAATGGGTAACATAATTTCTTGTTACAGCGAGAGACATAAACACTTACCTCACAGATTCAGAGATTTCACCCTCAGATAAGAACAATCAAAATTTTGTATCTACTACTGTATCATTAGTATATGTATTAGGTATTCATATATATCTACTATTGTACTAAAGATGATTCAGAATGATTTCATAAGCTGCTTGATTTAAACTTTGCTTCCTGAACCAAGAGGATGAGATTATCTTGACTGGCTTAGAATCAAAGATTTAGGTGAATCTAAATCCACCTCTAGAACTGAGGATGGATTCCATAGAAACTTGAAGACAATTGGAATTCTCCTAGAAAGTAGAATTTCAGAGTGGGTGTAGGGGTATCTTTGAATGGAAGTTGTTTAAGCCACCAACAATATTCACTCCATTGGGGTGACACTGGGCCCAAAGGTACCCAGTTAATATTTGTTCAACGAACCTATAAGAAGACAATCTTATCTGAAAGCTATTTATAAACTAAATGACAACGAGAAGTATTTTTAGAAAAGTTAATCATATACAATTTAGTCATTCACATTGGGAGGCTCTTCCTAAATTCGTTTCTGATCCTTATCTTGATCTTTGACGCAATCATATCTTGGCCTCCATCTAAAGGCCAGTAGAAGCCTCTGGCCATTTTTTAAACAATTGGTTTAACAACATTAATTGGAATCTATATAGCTCAACTTAAAAAAAAAAAAAAAGAGGAACTAGCTTATCATAATACAATATTGTCAAGGAAAGTGATACTTCCATGCAGCTATTCAGCATTTGGTGTATTCTTGGTTTCTGCAGACCTGATAAAAAAGAGATTATCTCAGCGTCCTCTAGGTTTAATTTTAAAAAACAAGAAACCATGAATAATGAAAATGATTTCACAACATCTTCACTCACATCTAAAATATGAAATAGCTAGATCAGAGGTTCTTAATAATTTAATCGGTGAAGCATAACTGAAGGATTTAGAAAAAGTGCCTAAACTATTAAAAGATTCTTCAGCTGCTGCTTAATGTTGATATCAAGTTATTTTTTACACTGGCAAACAGCTAAGCCATTCCCTGGTCACATCCACTTTTCAGCATTTAGTGCTCCTCTCAATCATCCTGATCACAGCCCCAGGAATGTTTCATGGCATCTCCGCAATAATAGTATATTACTATTGGGTCCTGAATTTTGAGGTAGTTTATCTTTCAGAAAGGATATGAATAGAGCAATAAGTCCAAGTAGAGTGGGCTTTATTAATGATGCCCAAGATTTTAGACATGTACTATAATCTTCAATCAATTTTAACACCACTTCCCTTACCCTAGTTTTAGTCTAAACCAGTCCAACTGTGCTGTAGTCTCAGATAATACAATGTTAGAATTTTTTTTCAAGATATAGAATTGTCAGGAAAACTTGTATGTAACCTATACCAATCTAAATTTCTTAGCATTTAACTCTAAAGAGTAAAGCTTTTAGCACTTCCTGTGTAATGCAAGGGCAAGTGCTGATTTCTCCGAATATAATTTTCCTTTGTTAGCACATATGTTCCCTGTTTAATAAAAATAAGAATGCTTCAATTTTCTCCTGTTTTCAAGGGCCTGAGAAATAAAGAAATATACTGAGGGTCCCAACTTGAAAATGTTTTGATTTACAATGGTTCGACTTTAGGATATTTTTATTTTACAATGGTGTGAAAGTAATATGCACTCAGTAGAATCATACTTCAAGTACTCATACAACTGTTCTGCTTTTCATGTTCAATACAGTATTCAATAAATTACATGAGATGTTGAACACCTTTCATAAAATAGGCTTTGTGTTAGATGATTTTGCCCAACTGTAGGCTAATGTAAGTGTTCTGACCGTGTTGAAGGTGGGCTAGGCTAAGCAATGATGTTCAGTAGGTTAGGTGTATTAAATGCATTTTTCGATTTATGATGTTTTCAACTTATGATGGGTTTTTCAATTTATGATGTTCTCAACGTATGATGGGTTTATCAGGAAGTAATCCCATTATACGTTGAGGAGCACCTGTATCAATATATGCATTTATACAACTCTCGTACTGATGGGGGCAGGAGGCAGAGAAGCTCTAGGCAGAAAAGGGTGGGTCCCCAGCAAAAACCCCACCCTCAAGCCAAAAAGCCTGAAACCGCAGCTCAAAGTGGGAACTTATATCCCGGTTTTCCTGCTCGAATGTTGCCTTTTTCTAAACCACCCATGGCACCACCCAACCACATCCTGTGCCTATAAAAACCCCAGACTCAGCTAGTAGACAGGACTACAGCTGGACATCAGAGAGAAGCAGCTTGACTTCAGAGGGACAACTTGATGGCGTAACTTTAGAGAAGAATCCAGCTGGACTTCAGGGGAAGATTACTTGCCACCCCCATCCCCTTTTCAGCTCCCCTTCCCGCTGAGAGCCACTTTCATCGGCAGTACAGTCTCTCACATTTACAATCCTTCAATTTGTTCATGTGACCACATTTTTCCTAGGTGCTGGACAAGAGCTCAGGAGCCACAAGTGTGAATACAAAAGGCCCTTTGCCCTTGCCAGTGGAGGGCAGCTGCCTCCTGCAAAAAGACAAATGGCCCACTGAGCTGTTAATGCCTAAGCTGTCAGTGGATGGCAGAGCTAACAGAGCACTGTAACACACCCTCTGGGGCTTCAGGGGTCGCAGACGCCTCCACCTAGATGCTGCTCCAGTGCTCATGCACTCCAGTTCCCACCTCGTTTGCTTGCACACTCCCTCCAGTGAGGAGTTGAGAGTGGTGGGCTGAGTAAATAAGGCACCCCTGTTGTGAGTTCCACAAAGGGGTCAGGGAAATATCCTGCTTCGTTACTAAGTAGGTGTAAACCCTTTACTAAGTTAGTAATTATTCAGTAATAATACTTAAATGAAAGCTATTCTGTTAGACTAAATTCAGATTATCAAAGGCACAGCAGAAAAAAGCTTTCTCATTCATGAACCCATTATTTCCTTTTGGAAAATATATTAAATGAAAATACAATCATCATGCTAATTTCTGATGGTAGGACATATTTTGAAAACTCCTTTATGTTTGGAAGATCTTGCTGTAGTGCAGATAATCAGAATGATGTGATATACTAGGAAATAATTTTTAAAATGAGATGCAACATTTCTCATAATCTAAATAGGAAATGGCAAAACATTGTCCTAAGCTAAATAACTCATATGAAGTGATAGAAAATTGCTTTCTAAAGGTCCATGATATGTTGTGATTTCTAATGTGTTTAATAGCATTGATCCTATTGGGTAATTGGGTGGTTCTAACATGTAAGGAAGGCCTCCAGTACTGATTTCATGTACTGGGAAACTATTGGGCAGGGATGAATCCCTTAACTCCTAAGTAAGACTATCAGATCATATAAATCTGCTTTTTGATTTGCAAAGACTCTTAGACATACCTCTTGAGAATATTAAACATCTACTAAATTACATGTAAAGCATTTCAGTCCTTAGACTGAGCATTTACAATGCTCAAAGGAGAAAGATTTTAAAGTTCAGCATTGGAATTTCCGTAATTTCCTTCCAATTGTAGAATTTTACAATTGAGATAGCAAATAATAATATAAATAAATATGTAAGACTGAAATCAACGTAGGAGTTTGGAAAGAAGACTATATGGGTTAACTAGAGTTGTCAACGAAGACTTCACAGAAGAGTGTGATCATAGACATTAGTAAGGAATAAAATGGGTGCAAAAAAAGTCTAAGAAACAACAAGGATAAATTTATTTTGTAAAGAGTGAAAGCATATTGGGTATTACGTAAAGAGACTGGCTAGTTTGACACAATGTGTACTTTTGGGGTAAGCAGTGGGAAATCACTTTCTGTAAGTAAAGTGGAAGAGAATTCAGGTATTGGATATGGTCATATAGGATTTTTCAACCTTTGTTTTGCCCCCATCCCTATCCTACCAATATCATCACAGATGTTGGCAATATTCACTTACTTGCCTGAAGATAGATATTCATGTTAGGGGCTACAGATATGTAAAGGTGAGTGAAGTTAAATAGCAAAATTCAAGCACACTAGTTCTGACTGTGCACCCTCTCTCACTCAGAAAAGCACATTGGAATGCGAGAGTACTCTTACATTGACAACCTTTAGTTGGTTCTAATTTATAAAAAAAAAAAATAAACTATTTAGAAAATTTGGATATTTTATATCTATGACACAACCCATTGTCAAATGATTGAGATATCATTGTTTGGCAACAATGAAACTGAAATCAACTCTAAGAGTAAAGAATATGACTTTTAAAGATGTTTGGTAAGAGTAATGTTGCAAGGCGGAGACCAACATTATAGAAGTTCTCAACCTGTGTGCTGGATATAGCTAAAATTTCCCAGGACCATTGAAAGAAATTCTCAAATCCACAACCACCTGAAGTGTTGTCTGTGAATCAAAGGAGTGATGCATCACCCACAAACATGTAGCAGACATTTTTTAAGTGACGTAAATGCTACTGCAATTAATAAACGCAAAATTATATTACAATATTACTGAATTCAGAATAAGTTGATTTTGTCACTATTTTTCTCAATCTATGCATGCTAGATATAAAGTTATTATATAGAGACATGTAACATTTTTAATATCTGAGAAGCATGCTCATGATATCGTAAACCAGGCACTGTTAAAAGATCACTGGATTGGGAATTAATAAGCCTGGGATCTAGTCCTCATTTGATCTCTTGTTGGCTATGGTTTGGGGGTTTTGGGCAAACTATTCAACCTTTTGTGCCTTGGTTTAATTGATAAATGATGGTGTTTTCCCAGATAAGTCCCTTCCCAACTTAATATTACCAGATGTAGCATCTATGGTTTAGAATGTACAGTATAAATTAACCTTCCTGAAGATCTTCACAAGTTACTATAACATATATTTTCATGGCATTGAAAAGTAAGTTTTTGATAGCTTACGTTTTTATAAATAATTTACTTACTCATTTTTATCATAATAATAAATCTGATTCATTAATCACCAAAATATCATTTTTGAAAATAGATGCATGAAAGGATCCGAACTTGTTATGGTTTTATCTGTTCAAGTCACCTAATTTTGGTAGCCACAGGCCCCCATTGTCAATAGGGGAAGATTATCCATTTCAGCAATACAGTCTCTGATAACTTCAGCCCATATGCCCTTCAATTCCACTTTTACGTCAGACTGAATGGGAACATGAGGCCCCCAGTAGTAAACTAACCCTACTTTCTCTTTGGAAATTGGCCTTTCTTACCTAGCTCTTTCCCTCTGTTCACGTTCTTGTATTCCACAGAAAATATATACGTTAGGTGTTAAAATCACAAGGATTAACAATTTTTAAGTAGACATAGTTATTAAGTATAGCATAATCATGCCTTTGAATTAGTACAAAAGTAGGAAACAGAGCTTTAGTGACTTTTTTTTTCATTCTTTCCACCATATTACAGGGCAAAAATGAAGAATTTTACCAATTCAAAACTATGCACATACATAGTTTCCACCAGTATTCAGTAGTTATGTTTCTCAAGATGTATAATTCCTTTCCTTTCTGTTTTCTGTAGTTTGATAAACCCTAGATAGGAGTTAATGTTGTTTCAGTTAGGTTTATTATTTCTTTTATGTGGTTTAATTTCATGCAATAAGCTAGAGATTTTGTAACATATAACTTGATAAAAAATTTTTCCCTTCATATCTTTTTGTTTTAAAGTAATGGATTAATATAGATTGTAATTTTACAGTAGAGGAAATACATTTTACTTTTAGTTCTTATCTAGATATCTAAGGAAAAAGGAAACATCATTTTTAAGGATTATTATTTTTCTACTAATGAAAAAAATAGCATGATTTTCCATTCTGGACTTTGTAATTAACTTTACCTTGGAATAATTAAATCTTAAATATAACTTCATTGAAAATTTTATTTTCAAGTAATATTTTAAAATGCAAAATTTGTGTGATCTCTACTAAAAAGAACTCTCACATTCCAATGTGCTTATAGCTACAATAATTGGTTAAAAGAGACAAATTATAAAGAAGATATAGGTTGCGACATTGAAATTACAAAATGTGGATTAGGGAAGTAAGCGTGTAGAGTTTTGTATGCAATCGAAGTTAAATTATTACCAGTTTAAAAAACCCTTATGTAAGATGTAAAGAAAAGCAAAAACCTATAGTAGCAAAAGCAAAGCAAAAACCTATAGTAGATATACAAAAGGTAAAAAGCAAGGAATCAAAGTATACTACTGAGCAAAACCGTCAAACCATAAAAGAAGACAACAAAAAAAGGCATAATAGAACAAAGGATCTACAAAACAATTAGAAAACAACTTTTTAAATGGCAGTAGTAAATTCCTACCTATCAATATTTACTTTGAATGTAAACGGATTAAATTCACCAATCTAAAGATAGAGTGGCCAAATGGATTAAAACAACAAGACTCAACTACATGCTGCCCATAAGAGACTCACCTCATGTTTCAGGACACATGTTGACTGAAATAGAAGAGATAGAAAAAGATATTTTGGTTTCCATGCAAATGGAAACCAAAAGAGAGTGGGGATAGCCATACTTCTATTAGACAAAATAGGCTTTAAAATCAAAAACTAAAAAGACACAAAGAAGGTCATTAAATAATGATAAAAGGATCAATTCATCAAGAAGGTATAACAATTGTAAATATATATGCACCCAACATTGGAGTACCTAAATATATAAAGCAAATATAAAGTGATAAAAAGAAAGAGACAAACTACAGTACAATAATAGTAGGGGACTTCTACCCCAAATTCAACAATAGACAGAAAATCCACATTAAAAAATCAATAAGAATGCATTGGACTTTATGCTTTAGATCAAATAGACCTAACAGACATATACAGTACATCTCATCTAACAGCAGGAGAATATACATTCTTATCAAGTGCGCAAGAAACAATTCTTCAGGGTAGATCATGTTAGGCCACAAAATGAGTCCTAACAAATTTCACAAGATTGAAAGCATGTATTTTATGTAAAACAACGCCATCATGGAAAAAGTACTAGTGTAAACAAGGTTTAACTATGATTTACTGATTGTTTAAAAAGGAATTATCTTAGCCCTGATCTGATGGGATTTCCCCTTTGTAAGCAGCAAAAATAAGTTCAGAATGAAGCAACTCTAACAATACAGCTTCATAGATCTTTTTGAATAAACAAAGTTGGATATGTTTCTACTTCAGAAACCATTTACTGTGGGCCCACAGCTTTTCCATATGCTCTTTACACTCTTAATTTTAAACCCATTCATCAAAAGGATTAAGACAATGAGATTCAAGTCCAAGACAATAGGAAGTATGTGCATCAAAACTGTCGTGCTAATGCTCTGAGGAACATTGTTATTTCAATAGCATAATTTAAAACCACTGAAACCATGTTTTATTTATGATTACCTTTCATACTTTCAAAAAGAATTTGAGATGGTTTGGCAGGGATGTCTTAAAGAAACAAACACCAAATTTTTATTTGTTGTGCTTCTAACAAGCAATTTTTCCTACATAAGTGTTACCTGTTTTCTCCCCTTGATTTTGGTTTCTTTTGTATGGTTGGCAGTTATTGTACTTCTGGGCATAGTGTGCTTTTCTACAAGTTAAATAAAAGCACAAATTGATTTTGATGTAGCTAGTTTCACTATTTCAGTTAGTGTGTTTTCCATACCTGCAATTCATAACATGTTTACTGACCCAGAACTTTGAAACCCAAGTTTAGCTCAACACAGTCACTTCAAACCAACTTAAGATAGCAGTTACATTTCCGAGGCCATTATGAAGACAGAGTTCAAGACTTCAGCATTTGAATTTGTCAAGCTCATTGGTCTTTTAGTTACAGGAAGTGTTCATATTTCACATAAGAAACAGCAACTCTGATGATAAATTGAAAACTCAAATATACCCAAGGAGTATAAAACTACTTTATAAGCCCTTAAACAATAAATATGCCAACAATCCTCTGCATACTTTTTGTCATTTTTTAGAGCATTCAATTGAATTATATAACATGTGATACCAATAAATAATTAACTTTTTATTTATTTATTTAGAGACTGATTCTTGCTTTGTCTCCCAGGCTGGAGTGCAATGGCATGATCTCGGCTCACTGCAACCTCCACCTCCTAGTTTCAAGCAATTCTCCTGCCTCAGCCTCCCAAGTAGCTGGGATTACAGGCATGCGCCACCACGCCTGGCTAATTTTGTACTTTTAGTAGAGACAGGGTTTCACCATAATGATCAGGCTGGCCTTGAACTCCGGACTTCAGGTGTTCTACCACCTCAGCCTCCCAAAGTGCTGGGATTACAGGCATGAGCCACAGCGCCTGGCCTATAATTAACTTTAAAAAATATTCTACTATCGAATGCCTGAAAAAATCATATTACTTCTATGTATTAAAAACAAACTATTATGTAAATAGACCAGAGATATGGTGTCAGTGATGAGATTCCCTGGAAACAGTCTCTGAGACAAAAAGTTGCACACAGAAAGTTTATTGAGAAGTATTGTTGCTATTTATAAGGAAGTGAAGGAGGCAGTATTGGGCAGAGAGAAAAGCTCATCCACACTGCCGTTGCTACTGAGGCTTCAGCCCATGTGACAGGGACACTGGAGCTGGGGTGGTCTTTCAGAGTTCCCCCAAATTGAGGCAAATGGGCGAGACTTTTGTATCTTTGCACTAGCCAAGAGCAGGCACCAGGGAGAAATGCAGCTGTGATCCTTTTGCAGATATTATTATTCTGGAGTCGATGCACCCACACCACACATACTAGGAATAATATTTGTGGTGTGGGTGCACCGACTCCAGAAGAGGATCTTGATGAAGCATTACAGTATCCACTACAGAGAGGCACTGGCATATTCTGCTTACCCCACAAAGATTGCAATGAGAATGCAAGTAGGAGTAGTGAGGACATAAAATAAATCAATTATTTTCCACTGGGCCTTAATATATCAGAACCGTTGGAATTTACAGGATGATATTTATTATAGTACTCAAAAAAAATCTCTTTTGAATCTCCTTAGCTCAGAAGGGGATTTTAAAAAGTCCACAATTCGCCTGGTCTGTGAATTCCCTTTTAAAAAAAAAATGTGGTTTAATCAAATTTACAAGAAAAAAACAACCCCATCAAAAAGTGGGGGAAGGATATAAACAGACACTTCTCAAAAGAAGACATTTATGTGGCCAACAAACATACGAAAAAAAGCTCATCATCACTGGTCGTTAGAGAAATGCAAATCAAAACCGCAGTGAGATACCATCTCACATCAGTTAGAAAGGCGATTATTAAAAAGTCAGGAAACAACAGATGCTGGAGAGGATGTGGAGAAATAGGAACGCTTTTACACTGTTGGTGGGAGTTTAAATTACTTCAACCATTGTGGAAGACAGTGTGGCGATTCCTCAAGGATGTAGAACCGGAAATACCATTTGACTCAGCAATCCCATTACTGGGTATATACCCAAAGGATTATAAATCATTCTACTGTAAAGACACATGCGCACGTACGTTTATTGCGGCACTGTTTACAATAGCAAAGACTTGGAACCAACCCAAATGTCCATCAATGATAGACTGGATACAGAAAATGTGGCACATATACACCATAGAATACCATGCAGCCATAAAAAAGGATGAGTTCGTGTCCTTTGTAGGGACATGGATGAAGCTGGAAACCATTATTCTCAGCAAACTAACACAGGAACAGAAAACCAATCACCGCATGTTCTCACTCATAAGTGGGAGTTGAACGATGAGAACACATGGAGATGGGGAGGGGAACATCACACACCAGAGCCTGTTGGGGGATTGGGGGGCAGAGGGGGGGATTGGGGGTTAGAGGGAGGGATAACATTAGGAGAAATACCTAATGTAGTTGAAGGGTCGATGGGTACAGCAAACCACCATGGCACGTGTATACCTATGTAACAAACCTGCACATTCTGCACATGTATCCCAGAACTTAAAGTATAATTTAAAAAACGTGGTTTAAAAACAAAAACCACATAATACAAACTTTGCCAGCTTAACTGTTTTATGTGTACAAACCAGTAGTGTTAACCATACGTACATTGTTATTCAACAGATCTCTAGAATGTTTTCATCTCTCAAATCCGAAACTCCAAACCCACTGAAGAGCTCCCATTGCTCCCTGTACCCCAGCACTGGCAATATGACCATTCTACTTTCTGTTTCTAAAGAGTTTAACTACTTTAGATACATCATATAAAAGGAAGCATGCAGTATTTGTCATTTTATGACTGGCTTATTTCACTTAGCATAATGTCTTCAAGGTACACCCACGTTGTAGCAGAGGAAAGGATTTCCTTCTTTTTTGTGGCTGGGTAATATTCCATTATGTCCTATACCACATTTTTTAATCCGTTTATCAATCAATGGACATTTTAGTTACTTCAATTTTTGGCTATTGTGAATTATGCCACAGTTAATATGAGTGTGCAAATATCTCTTTAAGATACTGTTTTTAATTCTTTTGGATATACAGATGCTCATTGATTTACACTGGGATTACATCCCAATCAGCCCATCATGAGTTGAAAATATCGTGTCAAAAATTAATTTAATATACCTAACCTACCAAACGTCATTGCTTAGCCTAGCATACTTTAAATATGATCAGAACATGTAGATTAGACTACATCTGGGCAAAATCATCTTGCAACACAGTACATAGTAGAGTATCAATTATTTATCCTCATGATAAATATCATGCTGCAACCCAGTATCTCAGAAGAGAGTATCATACTGCACATTCCTAGCCCCAGAAAATATCAAAATTCAAAATTTGCAGTATGGTTTCTTAATGAATGCATATCGCTTTCACACCATCGTAAAGTCCAAAAATTACAAGTTAGACCTTAGTAAGTTGGGGACTATCTGTACACCCAGAAATGGGATTGCTGGATTATGATAATTCTATTTTTATTTTTTGAGGAACTTCCATACTGTTTTCCATAGTGGCTACACCTTTTCACATTCCCACCAACAATGCAGAAGTGTTTCAGTTTCTCCACATCCTTGCCAGCACATGTTATTTTCTGTTTATGATCATGGTCATCCTCATGGTTATGAGGTAATATCTCATTGTGGTTTTTGTTCTTCATTTGCATTTCCCCAGTGATTGATGATGTTGAGTATCTTTTCAGATGCTTGTTGGCTGTGTATATATTTTCTTTGGAGAAATGTCTATTTAAATCCTTGCCCATTTTAAAATCAGGTTAATTGTTTTTGATGAATTCCTTATTAATTACTCACCTCAGAGCCTTTCTTCTTAAAATACAGATTGCTCAGAACCTTTCATCTAATTTACTAAATGTTTATCTTGAAGAAGTATTTTAATTTATCTGAATTTAGTTGCCTGTTCTATAAATCGATAGTAATCATGTTTTCCCTATCCACACCAGAGTGGTATGATGAGGGACCAATGGAGAAAATGACTAAAAAGGCATTTTTATGCTGTCCAAATTTTGTGCAAATATATTATAATTGATTTGAACCAAAAGAATCTACATTTTAAGACTATTTAATATTGTCCCATTTACATTGCACTAATGGTTCCTCTTTTTTCTCACTGATGAAGTTCTAGATTGAAACTCTGAGGAAACTGTAAATCAGAGTTACATAACTCTGTCGTATTAATTTATATAACTTCTCTGTCTCTCTCTAAATATATATATTTAGACTATATATACATATGCATATATATATTTAGAGAGAGAACGAGATTACACTTAAGGACTCTGCTTAGTACATTGCAACTTGCACCTCATTCTAATTGTGAAAACAACAACAAATGTTGATTGAGACCCTGTTATTTTTCAGACCTTTGGTCTTATGAGGAAGGAAAAGATGATTCTGATACTTATCTCAAATAGCTTATCATCTCCTCTGGTGGATGAGGCTTGTGAGGGCCTGACACATGGTAGAGGATCTTATTCATTATATAACAACTTTCAAAACACATTGCTAATTATTTTGCTACTTAAGGTGAAAACGTAGCTCTCCCAAACAAATAAGAGATTTAGACGGAATTCTGTAGAAAACACTGCTTACCTCATTTTGCTTAGTTTTCACTGCAGAGTCTTGTCTCTAACATTCAGGTAGGAGGAACTCTATTTTAAAAAATTGAATAAACAAACCCAAATCAGAATAAATTATTTAATTCAGGAGTTTTTTAAGGTGCTCAGAATTTTGGTAGAATAGCAGTGTATTTTCTGTAATAAGAACTACACAGTGTTCTCTAGCTGGTTATACTCAAATGGTTATATAGATTTTATTCTGATATCAGTTTTGCAGTTGATGACCACCCTTCATCAATAGCATGGTCTTTATTATGGTTTCGTCTGGCTTTTTCTTCCCTTGTCTTCTGCACTGGGCTGCCTACTTCTTGGCTCTTATTATTACATCCTCTACTTTTTTCATATACAAAGCTCTTAGTGCACTAATAGTGAATTTCTGCTAAAAGTGTTACTTTCTTCAAATATCCTGTCAAATGCTGGCTGCCTGATTTATTGACCTCATAGAGTGACTATGTGAATCTTCCATTCTCTATGGAATTCCATTCCACATTTTAATTTAAAGACTCTCTCTTTTCCAGCTGTGTTCTCTCTGCTGGATAAGCATTTTTCTTTTAATTTCTGTGGTAATGGGAAGGGAATTTTAAATCCTGTTTTGCGTACAAGTGTTTAACAGGTAAAAAGGGATGCTGTATCAGCTATCTATTGCTGTGTAACAAGCTACCCAAATGTAGAGACTTAAAATAAGAATCATTTTTTTTTTAGCTCATGATTCTTGATTCTGCTTGGGGCTTGGTTCATCAAGGTGATTCTTTTGCTAGACTCAGCTGTGCTGATTCATGCACTCATGGTCAGCTGGTAGTTGATGACCACATGTGGCATCCATATGTCTGGTATAACTTTTTGGTTATAAGTTGAGACGGTGTGGGTGACAGGATCGCTTGCCTGTAATTATTCATCAGGCTAGCATAGTTCCATAGTGGTGGAAGAGTTCCAAGCATAGCCCAACACCCAAGCATTGTTAAGCCTCTGCTTATGTCATGTTTGCTGACACCTCATTAGCCGAAACAAGTGACTTGACCAATCCATATTCAAGGAGTGGAGAAACAGACTACGGCTCTTAATGGGAGAATCTGGAATACCTCTTGACAAAAGTGTAGATGCAAGAAGAGAATCTGTGGACATTTACCCTCCAGCAGAGATGTTGTCATTTTTGTCACTAAGACACTTCCTGTGTAATATTATTTATTATTCCTTGGCAGCCATAAGTTTGTGGTTTACTTATGGATACTTCAGTGCCTGCCCAATATCATGTTGGAAAGAGAAGCCCTTAACAATTTCTCTTAATTTCACTTCTGAGGAATGAGAAAAAACAAACTTGGATAGGCATAAATGATGTCCAGCACAAATTCTAAGCAGCTGTTTGAGAGGTGGGTGGATAGGGAGAGATGGAAAATCCTTTTAATTGAGACATTCTCAACCATAAGCAATTTTTCTTTCCTCAGGAGACATTTGGTAATGTCAGGAGACATTTTTGGTTGTACATCTAGGAGTGAACTCTGGCCAGGGATACTAACAAGCAATTCTGATCCTACAATGCACAGGACAGCCACTCACAGCAAAAAATTATCTGGGACAAAAATGTCAATAGTGCTGAGATTGAGAAACCTTGCTTTTCACTGAGTGCATGTAGATGAATTCATATAATGTTAGTTATAGAAGGGCACTTAGATGATGCAAACTAAAACAGGAAAAGGCAATGATTATTTCTCTATTCAAATTAGTGAAGGAAGGATATGTTTAAAGTCAGGTTGGAGATATTTCTCAAGGGTAATATTTAAGTTGTGAGTGGATGCTAGATGCGCTTGATTATTACAATCCATATTTTTATAGCTATATCAAATGATCTTCTCTCCCAAATTAAAATGGATATTAGATATATTTCATGGATACCATATATTATAAGCTATAGCTCTTAGACTCAGAAGTATTTGAGTGATTAATAATTCTTGCATATTGAATGAGACATGTAAGAAAGATACCTGATGTCCTGTGATTCTTAGAAATATGTGCAGTGGTTAAGCACATTGTCTTGGACACATCACTTGTTAATGTGAGATCCTGAACAAGTTTCGTTACCTTGGTAAAAGGGGGATGATAACATCTACCCTGAAGATGGTTTGGTAAAGGTGAAGTAAAAGAGGGTTTATGAAGAACCTTGCCTAGCACATAAGAATCACTGAGTAAATGATGGGGGTGATGGCAGTGTTGGTGGCAATTATCTTACTTGTAAGTAGTAGCAAATATTTATTTGGATTATATTTTTAATAGCAAGAAAGAATCTATTAAAATGTAAGCAAATAGCACCATTAAGCTTTAAAAATCCATAGCTCCCAAACTTAACATTTTTTTTTTCTTAAATCTAGAAATACAAATGGTTATCATGAATCCTTGAGTTCCAGTACTCTGGCCTTGCCTATGTAGAGTACAAGCATTTATTTTTCTAAAATGAGAATTATTGATGATAGATGTGTCATATATTTTATTTCCTCTTTAGAGTGACAGAAAAGAAAGCAGACAAAAATAAGTGTTTATGTGTTCATAGTGTTTGTTTCTAATTTTCCAACTTGTATGTGCAGACTGTAAATATTTAGAGGGAAGACATGAAATTCTTCCTTACCTACACAATGGACTGTCTTTCTTAGAATCTAGACATGATTTCAAATTTTCTTAAGAAGTTCTCTTGAACTCTTACGGAATTCATTAATCCAAATGCCATCCTTTCAAATATTCAAAAAGAAAATATTCTCCAATGTTTCTTACATGGAGAAGAGTTATTTTATCTACTAGTGAGATGGAAGTCGCTAACAATCTTTCCTATACCTCATAGTATTATATAGTAATGGAATTTGACCACATATAACATTGCTGTCCTGTTGACACGGAATGATAAGGAGGAAGGGAATATCTAACAGCACTTTTTAGATATTCTCTCATAGAATTGTTAATGTGAGCCCAATAACTTATTTTGTAAGTTGAGTGATTTTTCAAATATAAAAGTAAAGCAAACAAAAAAAGTTACCCACATTCATTCAACAAAGCTGGAAATAGAGTATGTGCTTCTTGCTTTCTTATCAACCAAAGGAGACCTGTGAATTACAGGAAAACCATGTGTGAATACTTCAAAGGAAATATGCCAAACACATTGTGTGTGTGTTTTAAAAGATTTAGTAGCTCCTTTAAAGCTCTAAGTAAAGCTGTTAGTCTGACTAATCATGTACCCCTGAAACCAATTAAATTTTCAGACTAGAGAAATGTTCTTCAAACACTTGAAAAAAATAAGAGTTCCTTCCTAAAGCCAACACCTTTTAATTAACAAAATACTCAGAGCAAAGCTGTGGTTTGCAATAGTATATTACACCTACTGTTATTCATGGTACCATTCTGGTGTGCCAAACTCAATTCATTTCAGCTATTTTGAGTTTGATTTTCTGTCTGCTTAACTGTGGAGGGAAAACCACAATTTTAGTAGAGTCATTTTAATTTTCTAATGAATGCATGAGAAAGGTATTATGCTACATACTATGTCCTCAGACTATTCAGATGCCCTCTCTCTCTCTTGCCCTCTCTGTCTCTGTCTGTCTCTCTTTACACACACACACACACACACACACACACACAATGTGTGTATCTATCTGTCTACCTAGATATACAGTTTAATTTTGTACATTGTAATACATCTGGTTCTGGCATAAGGTGATTGAGCAAAAAACAAACAAACGAAACCCACCCAAATCTGTTACTGGAGGAACCTTTAATAGCGTAACGTCAGAAAGGCTATTTCCAGTAAGGACCCTAGGCAGGAAAAGACAATTCCTCCAATGGCCTTGAGAAGAATACCCTTAGTCTCTGAGGTGGTTAGAGAGGCTGAGATCTGAACCAGCTAATACCAGAGCCAGCTTCTTGTAACCCAAGATAGGGGCATAAGACAAGGGGTGAATGCCCAGGCATGAACAGACTTGGGGTTAAAATTAAATAGGGTACACAGGAAAGGATTTCCGCCAGCTGGAGGGGAAGCCATTTCCCATGCTCCTTAGGGATGACGACTGGAGACCCAGCCCAGAACATCATTGAAAATTCTATGTAATAGTTTATATATCCTAACTCTTTACCCATTCTAGATTATGGATTCAGGCACTCTTAGCGAAACAAATCTTCTTTCAGTCTTTTAAAATATCGACTTAACAGGAAATATCCTTGGAACAACAATATGACCCTGCCTGACCCTTAGAACTGTGAACAGGTTGCTCAGACTGTGCAAAACCACTAACAAATCTGACCAGCCTACACTTCACTGAAAAAGGTGATTTGCGTATATTTCTAGCACCATGACATGATGGGAAAGAAAGAACCTCATATGTGTTAGATAAAGGTAAAGGCATCTGAAAGTGCAGTAAGAATCAGTGTGATATATACAATAAAATAAGATAAATAGGCCGGGCATGGTAGCTCATGCCTGTAATCCCAGCACTTTGGGAGACCGAGGCGGGCAGACCACGAGGTCAGGAGATCGAGATCATCCTGGCCAACATGGTGAAACCCCGTCTCTACTAAAATACAAAAAATTTGTTGGGCATGGTGGCAAATGTCTGTAGTCCCAGATACTCAGGAGGCTGAGGCAGGGGAATTGCTTGAACCCGCGAGGCAGAGGTTGCAGTGAGCTGAGATCATGCCACTGCACTCCAGCCTGGCAACAGAGCAACACTCTGTCTCAAAAAAAAAAAAAAAAAATTTCAGGACCTCAAAACATCTCTCCTTTGAAACACTGATTAAAAAATGAAAAAATATATATATACGTGCATGAATCTAGAGGCAAGTCTTTTTAGAAAACATAAAATATTTTAAGTAATGTTTTTCTGAACAGAAATGGCTCTAATGTGTGAGAGGTCGATGAAGATTAGCCTCTTGCTTCTTTATGTTTTAAAGTATATTCCTTGAGACCCAAAGTTTCTGACTTTAGAATCCAACTCTCAACTACTATCAGCTATCCTCTAGACACTCTCAAAATCCTCCAAAACCTAATAGTGGTGCAAGATTTTGTCCTTCCTAGTGATGACTAGATTTAAGTAAGAAAATGTTAAAGACTAAAAAGTGTTTAGGACCCACAAGAAAGGTGTAATTCTGTTCCTCATAGAGATGTTTTAGTTACACACTTCTTATTCTGGTCCTCCCCAAAACACAGAAATCTAGAGTTGACATTTAAAGAGAAAATGAGATTTTTGTCTGGAAACAGGAGAGAAAAAGTTTTCAAGAAGTATAGAAAGCGTATGAAAGGACACAAGGTTTGAAATGGCCTGTGCTCATGAGAGAATGCAGAATAGACATGGGTGTGGAGGAGCCTGGAAAGAATGGAGAGAGGTAAGGCTGGAGGGTCAAATCTGGTTCAGAGTACAGAGCATAAAATCCCATACGAATGTAGAACATGAGGAGCCAATAACCATTGTGTGAGAAATGCAGGAAAAAGAGGAAGAAAAAAATCCACATAGTGTACTTACAGTCAGAACAATCCTGGGAGGTGACTTACATGTATCATGTCATAAGATCCGTAACACAATTCCATTAGATTGGTACTGTTTTCATAGTTACACAGGTGAAAACTCTTGAGGGGCAAGATGTTCAGTGTAGCAGGCATAGTATAATTCCTTACCTCAAGATGCCTCCAGTGTCAGTGAACATTACTTTTCCAAGATTGTCTATTTAGGAAATAGTAAGGCCAATTGTCTATGAAGGAAGTACTATTATAATCGCCACTTTACAGAGGAGTAAATGGAGATTCAGAGAGGTTAAGTCATCTGACTATAGTTACACAGCTAAAAAAAAAAAATTATAGAGCAAGGATTCAAATACAACAATCTGGTCCTAGAAAGCCTAAATATTCTACAACCTGCTTTCTGATTCAGAGCTATTTCCTGCTTTTCTCCCTTCGATAGGAAAAAAAAAACAAAAAACTTATGTGTGTGGGGTTGGAGGCAAATAAATTGACTGGCTGTATTTTCTGTCTTTAATATTTGATCTTTCATTGTCTGCCCCAAGCAGTGGGTCTTCCTCCATTATCTTCTTGTGAAAATAGCTAAAATCACCTAACTAGTAAAAACCTAGGCATGTTTTGTGTTCTAGCCTCCATTCTTCCATTCTAATGGGTGGTTGTTAAATTTTAGTACTCATTGTATGTAGAAGACCTCTAAGTTCACTAAAGAGCTTACTGCACATAGACTTTTCTTTAGATTCAAAGGGAATCAATTGAGCACCTCCTATACTCCAGGACATGTGCAAGATGCAAGAGATAGAGCAGTGAGAAAGTCTGATAAGGTTTCCCCTCCCTTTCCCAGCAGTGTACAGATAGATGTTCTTCAGTTGGTGCATGCTGGAGAAGAGAAGACCAGAAATACTGGCCTGACGGGTCTATAGATGAGATTATCTGCCCATGCCTGGCGCAGAGATGGCTGCATTGCTAGACCTCTCCATCATCCTCTGAATATGCTTCAGCTAATTTATCATCCCAATGGCATATTTAGTCATCATGAACCATTCTCTCTTTTTGAGTCTCAGGCCCTGGCCTTGCTTTTCAATAGATTTTCAATAGATTCCTTCCTCCTTCTCTCCCTTACTGCCTGGCTTCCTGACTTCCTTCCTTCCTGCCTTCCTGCCTTGTCTTGCCTTGCTTTTCAATAGATTCCCTACCTCCCTCCCTCCCTCCCTCCCTGACTTCCTTCTTTCCTTCTTCCTTTCTGTATTTTTCCAAACGTGCTTTTCAGGAAACAGTGGTCTGCTTGTTGAAGTCTGATAATTCTCTACTTCCTCATCCTTCACTCTATTGAAATTTAGTGTGACATAATCATTTCCACCTCATAAGGTACTTCTTTCATGGTCAGAAGTAAGTCTGGAGAAAAAAGAAATCTCTTGTCTCTGCTCTTATTTGAGGGTCAAATTTTCAATAAGTCACTTTTTAAAAAAGCATTTTCTGACACTTCCCGTAAGCTTGAGATCCTCCTAAATTGCTGTATATTGCCTCGGTATACATTGTGTATCTATTTTAGGAACACTCCATCCACATTTGCCAGTCAGCCTGGTGTTCTGCAGTTAGTTCCTACAGTGATATTTTAATTTAGCTCTCTTTTCATCCTCACACATGCATCCTCTCTGGATATTTAGCTCCTTTCCTGGAATCCCTTTTAAGATTTCTAGATCTTTTTGCTTCCATGATTTCTTCTCCTGGACTGTGACACAAAACACTATTCCTTCTTTACATTACATTTAATTCTTTCTAGAAAGAGCCTCAGAGTAGTCAGATAGCTTTGAGAAACAAAACTTTTTCTTTATCGCCTCAGTGTTACTGCCTTTCAATCATTATTTCATGACACCAATTTTTTTATTCTCTCTGACAATTAAAACACTTTTTTTTTCTGTCTGCATTGATCAAAATTAGTTCCCTCATTCATAGAAAACTCTTGGTGTCCCTGAGAAGCTTGAGAGACAAGAAACATTCTTCCATTCTACTCATCTTCTTCTCTAATGAGGAGACAACGTTAAAAACACAGTTACATAGCCATAAAAATTAATGATTAGCTACCTCAGAATGAAAATTCAATGTCTCATTTTTTTTTAATGTTCTTAGAATAGTTCACTGGTTGTCCATGCCTCTGAGTCTCCTGTTGAGATGTCTTTTGCAGCTTTCCTTGAAACCTTTTATTCCAAACTACATAGTCCAATAATTTTGCCACCAATCTTCTGGTTATATTATGCTCCTGAGTCTATTGTCTATAAACTCGATTAGGCATTCCTTCCCCTCACCACTCACCTCTGATAACCCAGCTGTGTGTTGGTATTTAGTATCAATTCACACCAGCAAGTTCAGCCCTCTTCAATCAACATAGGGCCACACACGGACCTTTGACTGACTACTCCCCAAGTATTTCACATTTTGGGGCCTTATCTCCAGTTTCTCACCACAGTTGTTCATCACTGTGTTTCTTACTAGCCAGGCGTTTATAAAAACAGTAATACCTAACACCATTGATCACCTACTATAGTGTCAGGCGCTGTAATAATATTATTGTGATGATGATGATTATGCTGCTGTTTCTGGCATTGTCATACATGTATTGCTTGTACTACTCATTGAATCTACACAACTGCCCTTATGACATTTACCCTATTATTATTCCTCTTTTAAGGTAAATACATGAAAAATGCTTCCCACTTTGCCTTGCTTACTGCTTATTGCTAGTATTGAACAAATGTTAGAACTGAAACTTAGAGAGGTTATGTGGCTTAACCAAGGTCCCAGAGTTCCTAAGGCAGACAGCAGGATTGTCTACCAGGCGTTTTAATTGTAGTACTATGCATCTTAACCATTACCATAGGCTGACTTACTCTACAGTGTCCAACACTATTCATATTAAGATTTATTTAATGACTTTGAAACAGTATTTCATGTCTAAATAGAAAAACTACTAACTCGCATTTTTAAGAAAATATTGTATCTTGGTTTTTCTTCACTGCTGGCCAGTTTACTAACAATCTGAAATAAAAAGAAAAAAATATGATAAACTGCTCCCAGTATAAAATACAGAGCTAAGACAAGAACGTTTCATTGGCTTCGATTTCCCTAGGGTCCAGCTCCAAATTAATTTACTTCCTATTCAGGGGAATTTTAAATCAGAAAGAAGATCTTATCCCATCTTGTTTTGCCTTTTTTTTTCCTTGAATAAAAAAAAAAATAAGTAAAATTTATTTCCCTGGCAAGATCTGAAAACTTTTGTTTTCTTTACCACTTCCACAATGTATATGATGGTTACTGAGAAGGCTTATTGAACTTAAATTACTTGTCCGGGCATGAGAATGAGCAAAATCATTTTTTTTTAAATTGTTAAATGTATATTAATGAAAAGGTTGAATCTTTTCATTTTCTACCCTGTATTGCTAAACAAAGTATCCACATTGTTAGAAAAAGATATATAATGTCATGAATACGAGTTTGGCTCAAATTGTTACTCTTCAATTAAATTTGACTTATTGTTATTGAAATTGGCTCTTTAGCTTGCATTTCTAATTTTTCTTTTTCTTCTTTTTTCCTTTTTGCAAAAACCCAAAATATTTTAGCTCCTACTCAGACTGTTACACTGGTGACACAGCCTGTGGTTACTAAGGAAACTGCCATCTCCAAACTAGAAATGCCATCTTCCTTGATGTTGGAGGTACCTGCTCTGGCAGATTTCAACCGGGCTTGGACAGAACTTACCGACTGGCTTTCTCTGCTTGATCGAGTTATAAAATCACAGAGGGTGATGGTGGGTGACCTTGAGGATATCAACGAGATGATCATCAAGCAGAAGGTATGAGAAAAAGTGATAAAAGTTGGCAGAAGTTTTTCTTTAAAATGAAGATTTTCCACCAACCACTTTACTTTCCTAGACCATTTCCCACCAGTTCTTAGGCAACTGTTTCTCTCTCAGCAAGCACATTACTCTCACTATTCAGCCTGAGTATAATCAAGGATATAAATTAATGCAATTAACAAAAGTAGCCATACATTAAAAAGGAAATATACAAAAAAGGCAGAAACCTTACAAGAATAGTTGGCTCAGTTAAATTTACTAAACAACCTGGTATTTTAAAAATCTATTTTATACCAAATAAGTCACTCAACTGAGCTATTTACATTTAAACTGTTTGTTTTGGCACTATGCAGCCCAACATATTGCAGAATCAAATATAATAGTCTGGGAATTGATTATTATCCACTCTTCTAAGTTGTCTGTGCCAATTTGCCTCCTCCAATGATAAGGATAATTGAAAGAGAGCTATAAATTAAAAAGAGAAAAGTAATAAAACATAAGATATTTAAAATTACCCTAGATCTTAAAGTTGGCATTCATGCAATGCCATGTTCAAATGAACATGTTTTTAATACAAATAGTGCATTTTTCAGCCTCAGTGTAATCCATTTGGTAAAATTATGACATCAACTAGAAACATTAGAATACATTGATGTAAATATGGTTTACCTAGCTAGATCAAATATACTATATATCTTTTATATTTGTGAATGGTTAAGAAAAATAATGTTGGAATTGTTATACACGAAAGTTTTTTCACTTTTAACAGCTTTCAAGCCTTTCTAAAGAAATACAAAGTTGTGCTGAAGGTATTTAGGTATTAAAGTACTAGCTTTTGAAAAAACAAGAAGTGAGGTAGACAGAGTAAGGGGAATTTCTTTGTAAAATAAACTTCACCAATTCTGTAGGAATAAAAGCAATTTGATAGTAAACAACCTGCATTTAAAGGCCTTGAGCTTGAATACAGAAGACCTGAATTCAGTGTCATTTGCAAATGATGATTGTGGTCAAGCCATCTCTGGATCTTCGTTTCCTATTGTGAGTACAGAGCATACAGAGTACACATTCACATTCACAATATAGTTATGGATATGGGTGTATATAAATATATGTAAATACTACATATATGTACATGAAAATTTGTTTTACTTGTGCTTTATAAAAAGTAATTATAGCCACATTTTTCAGAAAAAAGTAACTGAGGCTCATAGATGTCAAATTCCCAGTAAGTAGCAGAACAAGGATTCAAATCCAAGTCCATTTGATTCCTAAGCTTGTGTTATTACTTGCTTAATACTTACTTAATTACTTGTGTTATTACTTACTTAATTACTGCAGGCAGTATATGTAGCAAGCAATTTATATACTGCAAGTAATACATACTATTGCTGCGGTAATAACTGTAACTGCAGTTACTATTTAGTGATTTGTATGTGGATGTGGATGTAGTCTATGTCAGACACTACGCTGAGCATTTTATAGTTGCTATGTACTGATGCATACAGAAACAAGAGGTATGTTCTTTCACAATACCATATTGAGTTATATAATACTCCCAGGACTTTTATTTACCAAAGGAAACAATATTTTATAATGTTTAAAGCCCAGGTTTTGAAGTTACATTGTCTGGGTTCAAAGCTTGGCTCCCAAGCTGTGTGACCTTGAGTAAGTTATTCTGCCTACCTGAGCCCAAGTTTATCTAGCTATAAAATGTGGATAGTTGCACTATCTGCCTTGCAGTTTTGTCATCAGGATTAAGTTGGTTGGTACATGAAAAATGCTTCCCACTTTGCCTTGCTTACTGCTTACTGCTAGTATTGAACAAATGTTAGTAATTGTATTTGGTACCACCACGAACTCGAGAAATCTAACCAATGATGGCATTTGTATTATGCAAACTGTATATCACATCATAATATTATATGGAAATGGGAGCTTGTTTCTACTTCTGTAGCCTATTCTACCATTGACATAGCTTCCTGCAGAAGTTACCAGATAATAGATTGGGAGAGAAAGTCCACACTTCCTTGTGACAGGTTTGTGAGTCCAGCATTTAGGGAAGCCATTGATGTGCTCAGTAGTCTCCAGAGTTCTCTAAATAAATTTGTCCTTTTCAGAAAGGACTACTAATTTGATGCCCCCTCACAGAGATCATCTTTAAATATAGGTCAAAAACTAACGTAGAGGGCCAGGTGCAATTTTTCACACCTGCACTCCCAGCACTTTGGGAGGCTGAGGCAGGTGGATCACTTGAGGTCAGGAGTTTGAGACCAGCCTGGTCAACATGGCAAAACCCCATCTCTACTGAAAATAAAAAAATTAGCTGGTGTGGTGGCACATGCCTATAATCCCAGCTACTAGGGAGGCAGAGGCAGGAGAATCACTTGAATCCTGGACCAGAGTTTCCATTGAGCTGAGATCATGCCATTGCACTCCAGCCTGAGCGACAGAGTGAGACTCCATCTCAGAAAAAAAAAAATGTAGGGGGAAAAATCAAAAGCCATTTCTGAGACACAAAAATACAGGATTTATAAATTATATATAGTATATATAAAAATATTTTTAAAATATTATATATAGCATATTATATATAATGATATGTAATATACATATATTATATATTTATTAAAAAATCTAATCTTCCTTCTCTTGCTTGCTGAATAGGGGGATGCTTTGCCTGCCTCTTCCTCTTATATTAAAAAATAATTCTTAAAGACATTGTCAGTTCCTGGCTTTTATAGCCTCAATCACCAAATTGTCAGTAAAATGGCCCTAAATAATCATTAAACAAATGTGTGCAAGAGGGGAAATAAGAAGGAGAAGTAAGTGTGGGGAGGATTTTATTATAATTTCAGGAAATCAATATCAATTTTATGTAAAGTTTTAAATAGAGCAATCCCAACTTTAATGTTTGATGTGTGAAAAATTAGGCAAAATTCCAAAAGGGCTTTATAAACTGAAAAAAACTTTACTAACACCTATCCATTTTTATTATTTTAACCAACTTCTATTGAGCTGCCACTAAGTACCTGGGAAATATAAAGTTGTGCAACATAGAATGTGCAGGTAAAAGAGGTTGAAGGAAGAAAATAATAACACTATGATAGGGATAAATTTTAGGATAATAGCTAACACGTACTTAAGCACTAATGATATGCCAGTCATTGATCTAAGTACTTCATGTGAATTCTTTAATGCTTACAACATCACTGTGAGGTAGATACAGAGGCACAGTAAGGATAATAACCTGCCTGAGATCGAGGAAGGAAGAGACAATGATGAGATGTGAACTCAAGCAGTTTGGTTCCAGAGTCCTCTCCCTTAAACCTCATAGTTTTCAACTTCTCTGATATACTGTGTGAGTGATGCTGTTGGGGCTTTCTTCAGGGAAAACTAAGCCAGGAGAGAGAACGGATGCTAGTGAGATATTCCTGAAGAAGATAAAACTTAAGCCAAGCATTAAAGAATGAGTTGGAATTACCTAGCTAGATAAAACGAGAAGGGCAATCCAGGCAGAGGGAACAGACTGTGCTTTTCACTGAGGTGGAAAAAAACAGAGTATGTCATAGGAATTGTGATTCCATATGGCTGAAGTTAAAGGTATATGATGAGGAAGAAATTGATGAGGTTGAATAGAGAGGACTGGGGCTAAATAATGGGAATCCTTTGTTGCCAGACTGAGGAATTTGGATGATGGCCTACAGGCGGTGGCAACCCTGAAAGGATTGTAAACAGGAAAATAAAATCATCAAATATAGTTTAGTTGCCTATCAATTAGAGCTCTCTGGGTGCAAGCAACAGAAATCATTCTCTGATTAAATCAGGCAGAAAGTAAATGTGCTGTAATTAGCACAAAGGCAATGGAACAAAACTTACAAAAGGAAAAAGAATCTGAGCATGCCTTTCTGGGCATGTGGCTAGCAAGAAGTATTCCAGTCTGTTTGTGATACTCTCTTTTCTCCATCCTGTGTGTAACTCTGTTCAAATTTTAAAGTCTTAAAAGAGAGTCCAGTTCACCTTGCTTGGGTCACATGTTAATACGTGAGCTAGAAGGGAGCAGAAAACTTTGATTTAAATCCCTCTCCTCCCAAAGTCTCAAAATTAGGGAAAGGCAATTCTCCTGAATAGAAACTGGGGTCTATTGACAATAGAAGAAGGAGATGATTCTGACCAACCACTAAACAATAATTGTCCACTGAACTCGGTCGAGAACATGTAGAATAAGTTGGAGGACAGAGCAAATAAAGGAGATTTGTAGGAGGTAATTATTATGATCTAAAGCAAGCTTGTTCAACTCATGGCCTGTGAGCCACATGCGGCCCGGGATGGCTTTGAATGTGGCCCAACACAAATTTGTAAACTTTCTTAAAACATGAGATACTTTTTGTGACTTTTTTTCGCTCATCAGCTATCATTAGCGTTAGTGTGTTTCATGTGTGGCCCAGGACAATTCTTCTTCCACTGTGGTCCAGGGAAGCCAAAAGATTGGATACAGCTGATCTAAAGCAACAGGTTCATCTACTCAACTTCGCAACGTGTAGACCTGAAATAAAGACCATTCATATACCAATACCTGAAATATAAATTTGTTTGACCATGACACGTACAGTAATTGGTTCTCAGTAAATGTGGATAGCTTGATGGATAATGTGAACTCAATGTGATAAGGAAACTTCATATTCAACAAAGATTGGAATGTGAGGATTATAATTATAATTCCAAAGCATCAGAAGTTAGATAAGATAATGCAATAAGACATTTTCTGACTCAAGGAAAAGTTGGTTATGAGATTCAGACCAAACCTTAGACACACAGTAATTGAAATATTTGCCACAGAAAGGGTATAAGGACATGACATTCAAGTAAGCTAGCTTTTTACTGGCTTTAGACTTTGAACTCGGAAAACATAGATTTGGTGAAAAGCTTATGGTCTCCTTTAGTATGTATTGCTTGATTAAAGTATTATTTTAGAAAATGGTGAGCTGCTCTCATTTTGAAATAAAAATATTTTTTACTAAGTGAATTATATTCAGTGAAAAAAATGGAAGCTACAATTACAACTTCAATTTTTTTAAGTTTTAAGAATACAGCCGTTTAAAAACTTAAGCAAATCTGCTTCATTTTAGACAGTAGAAAATATACCATTATCTTTTAGAAGAATAGAGATGTGAAATATGCAAATTAAGCCTTTAGAAGTAAAACACACATGAAGTTCAAAGTTTAATTTCTAGAATTGTGAATCAATAGCAGTGGATGATTTGTACTTTATAGCTTAGTGTCAGAGAAATCTGATTAAAAAATGCTTTTTCTGTTTCATCACATAAACGTAAGTAAAATTGCTCTGAAACAACAATATTTGACAAGAATTAGCAGTTTTCTTTTTTGACATAATCTATCAAATGAAGGGAAAAATATGTCCTGGGTTTTGCTCTGAGAGTGATTATTAAATCTGACCCTTAAGGAAAGGAAGGAGAGAACAAAGAAGGGAGGAAAGAAAGGGAATGAAGGAGGAGGAAAGGGAAAAAAAGGAAGGAAGAGAAGAAGGAAAGCAGGAAAAAGGGGAAGGAGGGAGAAAAGACAAAAGAAAGGTAGCAAGGAAAGAAAAAAAGACAAGAAAGGAATATCAAAGAGGACAAAAGAGGAGTGAGGAAAGGAGGAAATGGAAGAGGGATGGTGGGAGACAGGAGGGAGAGAGGTGGAGGGGGAAATATGAAGAGAGGTTCGCGGCAGTGGAGACTAGTGTTGCTATCAACAAATAGAATTTAGATGGCCATATGATATTATTTTTCATAATACTGGTGTCTGATTGCCTGTGCTGAGTTAATTGTAGTCTTTTTTTCAATTCCGTTTGGCCAGGTGTTCAGGATAATTCACCACAAAATCTCAACCCCTGCACTTGTATTGAATAAAGAATTGAATTGGCAAAGGCATTTTATCCTCCAATAAGACCTTTCCAGATTGGGGTTGAGATAAATTGGCCAATCTGGACAAGATGATAATAGCATTGTTCAAGATTCATTTTTAACCACACATTGCACTGTTACCTGGGAGATTTCATTATCCAAAGATTGAATGAGCAGTTTTAGTGGGTATAGTGTATATTTAAATGGGACATAATTACTTGAATGAGTTTAATTTTTGTTGTTGTTGTTTTTAAGGTCAAAGTACTTAAAAATTATGATTTTTTAAAACTATGTCTGTACACAAAAAGCATTTGAATTAGCTACAGAATAATTCTGATTATAACTTTTGTTGAATAGATTCAGTCAAAATCTTATTACTAAACAACTTGTGTAGTATAGCCCCGGAAGAATTGATGGGACAATGTGTGGGTAAAGTGGCATTGGCTATTTAAACTAAAAGCAATACAAAACAGAATGTTTCTTGGTTTTATTCTATTGTCACAAACCCAGAAGAAAGTGGGTATTACAAATAGTTTCCCTTATTCAACAAATGAGAGAAGTTATAGACAATTTAGTTAATTGATCTAAACTCACTTAGTAAATGTAATTGTCCTCACATAAACCCAGACCCCCAGACCTCTTGGGAATAGATAATGTTTCTTACTTCTTTTCTATTTCCTCAGCCACCCCCCTCAACTTCTTACACATCTCATTTCTCCATCCAAATTATAACAAAACAAAGTAAACATGGTTTATTTCCATGGGCATCAAATGGATTTCACGAGGTTGGGTGACAGTCATCTTAGGGTGAGGAGATTGATTATTCTGTTTTTCTCTTTCATCGAACAACAGTCCAGCCCTTCTCATCTCATCGTTTCATTTCTGCACAAACTCGTTAAGAAATACCAATTAAGAAATTAATTAAGAAATTAATGTTGTAATCTGTTTGGCTGAAGACATTTACAAATTTTGTGCTTTAATTATCTTCCAACAAATGTACATGTCTCTGGTAGACAGCTTGTGACCATCTGGATGACTGATCCATATTTATATAATTTTCTTTCTTTACCTAATGAGATCAAATCCACTATTATCTTCACCGAGGGATGTAAAGATATGTCAGTGTCAGTAAAGTGACTTATTTTATATTCTCCGGTCATAACAAAAATAAACCGCCCCTTAAATAAAAAGGTCATAGAGTTGCAAACACACACACACACACATACAAAATCATATTTTCTAAGTCTCCTAGTTACCTTTTTATGGAAAATGATACCATATGCTTTTTTCTTAAAGAAACTATACAAACTTATAAACTATACTAAACTACACATTTCAAAGTCTATGAATGGAAATGTATATCTTATTATATTTTAATTCAATTCACTGTGAACTTTTCTGTCAAAATCTTATCAAGCAAAACTGATCCAGGATATTTACATGAATTCTGATGAAAGTCACTGTACTGTGTTTTCCATAAAATACCAGTGGGATTCTGATAAGGAAGTTTATGTTTGTCATTGTGTTTAAATAGAGAATTCTGGGCCGGGCATGGTAGCTCACGCCTATAATCCCAGCACTTTGGGAGGCCGAGGCGGGTGGATCACCTGAGGTCGGGAGTTTGAGAGCAGCCTGACCAACATGGAGAAACCCCGTCTCTACTAAAAACACAAAATTAGCCGGGCATGGTGGCGCATGCCTGTAACCCCAGCTACTCCTGAGGCTGAGGCAGGAGAATTGCTTGAACCCGGGAGGCAGATGTTGCAGTGAGCCGAGATCGCACCATTGCACTCCAGCCTGGGCAACAAGAGCGAAACTCCGTCTCAAATAAATAAATAATTAGAGAATTCTATTTACAAATTTTGTTTCTTGGATCTAGTTAGGGTTCCTTTATATGGAGTGATTTTTATTGTTTTCATAGAAATACGTAGAATCTGGGTCTTCTCTAACTTTCTTACAGGAAAGCACTGTAATAAGGTTGTTTTTTTAATTTTCTGAAAGTTATATAATGTTATTGTTCCCTAAAGTTTAGTACCTGCCTTTTAGGCTTTCCATTTCACCATAACTTTTGGTCCTTAAAGTCTGTAATTGAAGTTACAGTGTGTTATGATGTAAATTTTTCTTATCATTACCTTTAATGTTAGGGTAATGTTAACTAATGTTAATGTTAGGTATATGGTTGTTTTTTTCATTCCTTCATTCAACAAATTGTCTTTGAAACCCATGTTACAAAGCACTCTAGAGTCAGGTTGAACACTGTTAAGAAAGGAGAATGGAAAGAGACACTAGAGTAATAATTTGGATTTAAATTTGACTTCCTTGTGTATGATAGTGAATAAGCGTGAATAAGATGAGGCAATGATCACACATCACTATTAGTAAAAGTGTTTTTGTACATGTATCCACACTTTTATGTATATGATTACTTATGTTAGTGATACATATTATATAAAATTAACGTATACATTAAGTAGATATTTTAATAGTCGGTAATTAAATACTACTAGTATTTTCTTTCCTCCTTCAAATGCCTACTTTTGATACCTCAAGTTACAGTGTCATAAAGATTCTTTAGAAATATATTGACTGTCTTTTAAGAGCTTTTGATATAAGACTGAGTTTTCATTCATCTGTTATTTATTGAACATTTGCTGGTGAAAGGCATCAGTGTTATCTGCTCTTAGGGAACAAAAATAAAACAGGGATGGGCCCTAATTTTAGAGTGTATTCTCTATAAGGAAAACATAAAAGGGCAGTCATTGCCACAAAAGAAAAAAGTGTTATGGTGGTTTCAATCATATATGTATTAGAATGAATAAATCAACTGATCAATTGTGATTGCTTACTCTAAATATATGCCTGCCTTTTTCATATAGATGAAAATTAAGCTATATTTATCTTTCCAGGGATTTTGTTGATTTTTATTCAATAACTTGGGAGTGAAAATTGATTTTTGCATATGTTTTAATGTTTTTAAATTTCATAAATGAATTGATAGGTAATTTCCAAGGTAGTAATGGCTGCATGGCTTTTGAAAAAAAAAAAAAAAGCAACAGGATTTGATTGCGCTTTTATGATTTTTAAAGAATTCATTAAAAATAATGCCACAGTTTCTAAAATGATTTGAGTCAATTTCTTATTCGATTTATAAAAATAACTTTGAACACAATTTTAGTAATTCACAAATGCTTTCAGTTCCCTTACCTTTATATTTTATATTCTGTGTAAACAAGTGACATAATATTTAAGAATTATATATCTCCTGTGATTTATTCAAGAAAAGAATATATACTGTATTATTTATTTCAAGAACAGAAATGCTTGGATTTAACTGTCATATTCTCTCTTCAATTATGGAAGCAAAATAAACTGTAATGACCAATGTAACCCCTCCCCCATATCAAGTTAATCTATGTTCAACTCCAGGATTATTTTTAAACCCTCAAACTAGGAATTAAAAAAAATTAAATTCATGAAGAAGATTTTTGCCAAAAGCATATAGATAAATTGAGTTGATTCTATACTTAAGAAAGTGGAGAGGAGAGAGTAATTTACTCTTAATCCCATATTTTTTCCCTAAATGTGAAAGAAGTAGATTGTAGTGAGAGGGAAAATAACCTGTAGCAACTTCATTGAGGCTAAGCTTTCTGACATGTTATACGAAACTAATGAAATGCTTCCACAGATAGAATCAAAAGTCCCCTCTGAGAAATTCTACATAAAAATTAGCCTGCCACTTTACCACACTTACTCAAGTTTGATTTTTTTTAAGTTATATAATAGATGTTAGGCACTAGAAGAGGACATTTACTGGGGGCAAAGATCAGTAGTTAGAAAGAATGCAGGCAGGCAAGAAGCTATATATAATGAGATTTTACAGTAAAATTGTTTTCTAAATTAAAATGAGGATGGGTCCAGACACAATGGCTCACACTTGTAATATCAGTGCCAGGATGGAGGATCCCTTGAGGCCAGAAGTTCAAGACCAACCTGGGCAACAGAGTGAGACTTCATCTCTACAAAAAATTAAATAAAAAATTGGCTGGCTGTGATGGTGTGGGCCTGTAGCCTTAGCTACTCAGGAGGCTGAGGCGACATGATCTCTTGGGCCCAGGAGTTCGAGGCTGCAGTGAGCTATGATAGCGCCACTGGACTCCAACCTGGGCAATGGAGCAAAACTCCATTTCTAAAAAAGAAGAAAATATAAAACTAAAATAATAAATAAATAAAAATGAGGATATATTTTATTTTAACATTAGGAAACTTTGTAGGTGAGGACCATGCAAACATTCAAGGTGTGAGTTCTGACCAAATCCAATTATTAACCATACCAATGACTTAAGGTTTCTTCACAGTCCTTAAAGTTGATTAATATAATGATTATATAGTTGACTGGTGTGTCACAGCTTGAAGCCTTTGAGATTTATTCCTGCCTTTTCTGTAAAGGTTGCTTTGTTAATTCCAATATGTACTGGTCGTTTTTGTTTTGTTTTGTTTTTGTTTTTGTTTTTGTTTCGAGATGGAGTCTCGCACTGTTGCCCGGGCTGGAGTGCAGTGGCACGATCTCGGCTCACTGCAACCTCCACCACCTAGGTTCAAGCGATTCTCCTGCTTCAGCCTCCTGAGTAGCTGGGATTACAGGCACTCACCACCACACCTGGCTAATTTTTTTTATTTTTAGTAGAGATGGGGTTTCACTATGGTGGCCAGGCTGGTCTCGAACACCTGACCTCGTGATCCACCTGCCTTGGCCTCCCAAAGTGCGGGGATTACAGGCATGAGCCACCGTGCCCGGCTGCCAATATGTATTGGTCTTTTTAATCAATGATTCAGTCCAAAATCATTTTGTCCTTTAACTATATATTTTCTTGTAAAGCTGCTTCTGTTTTCTTGAACTTTTCTTTTAAAATGTATGTTGTCATTTTACTTTTTAGATTGTTATTTTCTGGTCCTTGAAATACATTTAAATTTCCCGTAAAGGAAGGTGCAATATTCTATTTGACATAGCCGCTAAAGATATACTAGGTGCTTTATAAATATTGTTGATTTACTTTATCTTCACAGATTACTAGTTTTACTTAGTATTTGGAATATAGCAACATTTTATAGAGCTATATTCATATATATGTTTATCTTAACTGTTAAATGCAATATGATTCATGTCTAGTTTTGATCAATGATGAATGAAAGTCTCCTGAGAATTAAATTTACTGCATCGATGCAAAAACAATCATAATTTTAGACACTCTAAGAATTTTAGAAATTAAAGGTTTTTTTTCCAGTTTACTCTGTTAAGATTGTATTTAGCTATGCGTGACAGCGTTCTCACTACAGTGACTTATCCAGCTAGTTTCTTTTTCTCATAGAGCAAGACTTCCAGAATTATGTGTTCCAGGGTCAGTGCAGCAACTGCAAAACCGTATGTCCCAACTCTTTCCTCCAACCCCAGTCATCTCCAACATGAGACTTTCTTTTTGTCTTGTTTTGTTTTTGTTTTTGTTTTTGTTTTGAGATGGAGTCTCTGTCGCCAGGCTGGAGTGCAGTGGCACGATCTCGACTCACTGCAACCTCTGACTCCCTGGTTCAAGGGATTCTCCTGCCTCAGCCTCCCGAGTAGCTGGGATTACATGAACGCACCACCACGCCCAGCTAATTTTTGTATTTTTAGTGGAGACGGCGTTTCACCATGTTGGCCAGGATGGTCTCGATCTCCTGACCTCATGATCCGCCTGCCTCAGCCTCCCAGAATGCTGGGATTACAGGCGTGAGCCACCGCGCCCGGCAAGACCTTCTTTTCCTGGGGTGTCAACATGGCTACTCTGCCTCCAGGCACTATGTCTGTACTTTAAAATGGAAGAAGGGAAAACGGGAAAAGTAACAGCATATTCCAGCTGTGTCAGCTCCTGTGTGTAAGGAAAACCAACGCTTTTCTGGCAGCCCCACACAGAAGAGTTTCTACTTGACGGTGCATTAACCAGAAATGTGTCACGTGACCATTCCTAACTTCTAAGGATCTTGGGAGGATTGAGTGTTTTAACTGAATAGGCGTGTTTCTTTCGTCATAATTCAAAATGTGAAAACTGGTAACTTAGTTATAAAACCTTGCTAGTCTGAACAGAATTTGGATTTTTTTAGCTAAGAAGGAAAGAAAGGATATTGGGTAGGCAGCTGGCCATGCTAGCCAAGATACTCTTAATAATGCATATTTTTCTCCTTTGGACATAAGTAGTTTTAACTTAGCTAAATATGATGTGATTGTTTTCCTATCTTCTTAGTTCTGTTTAAATTTGTTTCAGAAATCAAGGAAATAAAATGGAGAAAAAACTATTATTCATGTCTGTCTTTCTGCCTCTGAATATTTTTATGTTGGAGAAAGAGAAAGCAGTCACTTTCATAATAGCTTACATAGTCTGACAAATTCTAAAGATGTCCATTAGCATCAATATATGTGGTATTAGGTCATCAGTTTTTATATTCTGAATTATTAAGACCCAAATACACCCACTGAGTTCAAGAGAAAGTATAAACTGAGCAATAAAAACATTACCAGTTCTAGCAATGATAATCAAACAAGAAAACAAGTAATATGGTCTATTTAGAACAACATGTTTTAAAGATCAAGTTTTTCTTCCTTGCCAATGTTGCCTTTCTTGTAACACTTTTTTTTCCATCTTGAGATAGGCTTTCCTATCTTTCGTCACAAACCCCAATATTTACTTGGCCATTCATAGTCTATTCATAGCAGCACCACCCCATGGCCCAAACTTGTAGATATTGCCCTCCTTCTATGGTTGTTCCAATAAGAATAACCACTCTTGTCTCTCATAATCTCAGCTGTTTTGTGCCATTAAAATGGAAAATAATGAGTATTAAGATACTAACTAGGGGCCGGGGCGGTGGCTCACGCCTGTAATCCCAGCACTTTGGGAGGATGAGGTGGGCAGATCACGAGGTCAGGAGATTGAGACCATCCTGGCTAACATGGTGAAACCACGTCTCTACTAAAAATACAAAAAATTAGCCAGGCATGGTGGTGGGCGCCTGTGGTCCCCGCTACTCGGGAGGCTACTGCACTCCAGCCTGGGCGACAGAGCAACACTCCGTCTCAAAAAAAAAAAAAAAAAAAAAATACTAACTAGGTTTCAGTCATATGAGATGAATAAGTCCTACAAATCTGTACAGCCTAGGGCTTGTAGTTAACAATGTTATATATTTTAAACTTTGCTAGGAGAGTAAATATTTTTTTAACTGTTATTATCGTACATGCAAAAATAATAGTAAATAAGGAAGGTAAGAGAAAAATTTTGGAGGTGATGCATAGGTTTATGGCATAGATTCTGGACATGATTCCACAGGGGTATACAGTCATGCATTGCTTAACAACAGATATACATTCGGAGAAATGCATTGTTAGCTGATTGATCTTGTTGTGCAAACATCATACAGTGTACTTACACAAACCTAGATGGTACATCCTACTACACACCTAGGTTATATGGTGTAGCCTATTGTTCCTAGGCTATAAACCAGTACAGCATGTGACTGTACTGAATACTTTAGGCAATTGGAACACAATGGCAAGTATTTGTGTATCTAATCATATCTAAACATAGAAAAGTTACAGAAAAATATTATAATCTTATAGGACCACTGTCCTACATGTATACAGACTGTGCACATGACAGTGGTCCATTGATCAAAATGTCCTTATGCAACACATAACCGTAATTATCTCCAAACTCATCAAGCTGTGTTCATTAAATGTGTATAGCTTTTTATGTCAATAAAGTGGTTAAAAAATCAATAAAGTGGTTAAAAAATATTTTGACTAGGAAATTTACTATCATTTCTAGTTAATAAAAGATCTCAACATTTCCAAAATTGTCCTACAGAAAACCAGGTTCATCAGGTGTTCATACATGATCCTCATGAAAAGGTCAAATAAGCTGAAAAACATGCATAGACTTTGCCTATCCTAGCAATCTATGATGTACATCTCCATAGTAAGGTCACTGAAAAGTCCTCTAGGAATGTTAGTATTGTTAGCTCAGTATTTCTCAGTCACTTCTCCATGGAAACCATTTGTGTAGAGCATCTTGAGGAGCACAGTTGAGAGAACGTTATCTTAGTTGAATGTGTATGTCCCTCTGAGTCACTTGATTTCTCTACATATGCTTTTACCAAATTAATCTTTTAGAAATCTTTTCTCTTAGCACTATGTCTATAATTTGTGAAGTTGTTACCAGGATAACATTTGTGCCTCTCACCATGATGTACCTACCAGGGTCCAAGCAGCCATTCTTTCTCTAGAGCGACTGTCTGAGGGAAATAATTTAACACAGCATTCTATGAAATCGTTTTATTTATAAAAATAGATTACTACGTTACATATAGTAACATGTTTAGAATATTGATTAATTATTAAAATCTGCATGACAGCTTTAAAGAGTAGTACATAATATATAGCAGTTTGTACTCAAACTGTCTTCTAAAAAGGATTCACTTTTTGTTTTTATTCTATTGTCCTATTCGTTGATAGTGTTACGTAAGTAATTATAAAACTTAAAATCTGGAAAGAGAATGTGGACCAGAATGCCATCTCTTTTGTTATTTCAAATGGAATAGAAATGAACATACATATTCATTTTCTTTCATTACACATCCAGAGAAATAGAATGGATTTTATAAACATGTAAAAGCAAGGATTTTGATCACTGATAAAAAGGGAAGGTTTGGTTACTACCTTATTTCATTCCTTTTTTCTTATCCTTTTTTTTTGTCAATTATTTGATGACATCTCTGAACATCACCTTTTATTCATGACAAGAATTGGGTATCATAGTAAGGAACCCTGTTAATATAATTCAGTTACTTCACCCCCTCCTGAAATACAGAGAAGCTTTAAGACTATGTGAATATTTTTTTCTGGTTTTCTTGTATTTGTAGAAATAGCATGAGCTTTGTTTAAAGTCAGGCATCTAAGACCTTGCCTTGTATGTTATTGACAAACTACACAAATTTTAGGATCTATTCTATTACAGTTTGTTCAACTGTAAAACTAGGATAGCAAACTCTATGTCATATTTTTGTTATCAGAATTTAAAAAGCGTGTTTTAAGATCTTAGTAAATAATAAATCTCTACTCTGTAGTTGAATTTGTTCTATATTCTTTAAGAACTTCCCATTGATGGTTATGCCGACCTCTGTATTACTTTTCTTCACACTTTAACTTTGCGCTGAAATCATAGTAGTATTTTACATTATCAATCAGAGTAACAAATAAAGTCATCCTTAAAACAAATATAAATTTTAGATGATTAAATAGATTTGTATGGAGGTTCTTCTTGCTAATCATAGCAATTATCCTTGGTGAAAAATGATAGACACTTGAAAAAACCAATTAATCATGATGGCTATTTTTACATCATAAATAAAGCTTTCAAATTTGAGAGGGAATCAAAAGGGCAATGGTAGTGTAGTGTCTCAAAGCCCCTTTCCAATTGATGGTACAAATTTAAAGACAGAGAGAGAGAGAGAGAGAAACATGTTTCACTGTAATTGTTTTCTAAGAGCTTCCAAAAATAAGTATTTTCTTAATAGATTCAAATTTTTTAGTTGGATTGAAAGGAAAGTCTTGGAGTGTAGTGAGGAGGGCACCTTCTGTTGAGAGGTTTTCAGACGACAGAGTGTGCCCAAGGCCAAAGATGAGATGGTTTTGCAAAAGTCAGTGGCCACAAACAGGTGTGTTTGACCCCTGAGAGATATGCAGGAAGTCTACCCCACTTTAATTCTTCCAAATATTCTTTACTTTAATTCCCAAGTTCTTGATAAAGGAGCAATGGGGAAAAAATATGCACACTATTATGGAAAAGTTTTGACCTACACTATGGAGAGTTTTAGAATAAGAGCATTCTAGAAATCAGTCCCAAATGCCTAGGGTTTACTTACTTAAAGATAATATCATAGTTTGGGTGACTGGGAAGCATACCCTGAGATTGAGGTGAGCATGCAGTATGTCTATTTGGGAGTGTTCTTGGGGTCAACATGTAGGGGCAGAGGGAGAAGTTGAGCTCTGACACAGTCTTAGTAAGGGCCTCAGCTGACCGTTCAGGGAGTTCTTAAGCTGGAATGACCCTTCAGAAGTGCTAGGAAATGAAGAAAGGGGACTGGATCTTTATAACCCCATGTCAAGTCACGCATTGGATGTGGGCTACTCCAGGAAGGCAACAAACTTTAGCAAGATGATTCTTTTTAGCCACGGGAATTTCCATAAGGGGGCTGCTGTGGTCTGAATGTTTTTGTCCCTCCAAAATGTGTATGTTGAAACCTAACACGCAAGGTGATGGTATTAGAAGGTGGCGGTTTGGGGGGGTGATGAGGTCATGGGGGCTCTGCCTTCAGAAACAAGATCAGTGCCCTTATAAAAGAGGCTCCAGAAAGCTTCCTTGCCCACCCACCATGTAAGGACACACCAAAGGTGCCATTTAACAGGAGTGGGCCCTCACCAGACAGTGAATCTGCTGATGTCTTGATCTTGGAATTCCCAGCCTCCAGAACTATAAGCAATAAATTCTGTTGTTTATAAATTACCCAGTCTAAGGTATTTAGCTATAGCGGCCCAGACTAAGACAAGGGCTGACAGCTGAAGGCTGTCTACCAGCAGCACTCCTAGCAGCTGGGGAAATAAGTCCTTCATTTCCAAAGGGGAATCTAGGCCGCATATTTACAGCTTTTCACTACAGATAAGCTCATTATTTCAAATAGGGACTATCAGGAAAAAATTAAATGCCCAAAATTTAGTGGGATGCTGAAATAGATTGTGGTGTGTAAATTGGAGTATAGTGAGGAGAGCACCTTCAAACCAGTATATACTACGTGATATTGTTTTTGTTGCAATATTTATTATATACCCAAACACACATATATTACTTTTAGAAACACACACCACATATATATCTGTGAATATTTTATATACACATAGGGAAGGATTGTTGATGTTATTTATGCTATTTTAAAGATTGATGTTTTCATATAATTATGTATTGGTTATATATTATTTCTTGATATAAGGTAAAAAAAAAAAAAAAAAAAAAGCAAAACAAACTTTAAGTGATCACTATGAAAAGAATCCCAATGCTGCACATTTAGGTTTATCCAACTCTTCCCATTAAAATATTAAATAGTAGAAACAATTGTGAATAAGAAAGAGCAGATTTTGAAAAATAGAAAGAAATGCTTAAAGACATAGCATTGTTGCCCAACCGTCATTATTTAAACATACAGTGTTTGGCTTTGACCAAGTTGCTTTCAAAAACTTCCTTTTGGCCCAAAATGTTAGGTCATATATACTACCATAAAATTCATGATGCTTACCATGCATTAATTTCTAGTATATACCAGTCATTGTGCTATGCATATCATATTTAATATTTCTAATCCTCTCAAAAGTAGTACAAGCTAACTGGCATTTTTCTTGTTTTGAAAGGGAGAAACTCAGAGAGGTTAAGTGACTTGCCCAAGGCAATGCCATTGATAAGTGCCAGATTCTATCACAGGTTTATTGGCAACAAACCATATGTGCGTGTGCACGTGTGTGTGTGTGTGTATGTGTGTGTGTGTGTACACATACACAAATAACATATATGGTATAAATATTTATGTGGAAATGTAATAAACTGCATTGAGCTGCATTTAGAATTAGTATTTAGGACATGTTTGGCAAATAAAAAGAGTGGAGATTGAAATGGGTTTGCTTAGGACAAATGATACATTAAAATAGGCTTTATTATGAGTCTTCAACTATTCTGTGAAAATAGATACCCAGGGAAGAAATAATAGAGAATAAGAATCTTCAGCAGGCAACTGAGAACTTGTCGAAGAGCCAAGATAAAAATGTCAGAGAGGAGAATATTTTGGCAGCTCAAATGAGCCCCCCGAGGGTGGGAGGAAATGATCTCACCGCAGTCTCGTATCTGAACCCCAGGTTTTTGCATCTCCATAAACTAATTTCTTACACCCCTCAATAATGATCGGGTTTACTCTCAATCTCTCTCTCTGTTTTTCTCTCACACACACAAACATGCAGAACATTTACTCAGACATACTTGCACATGCATAACTCTTAAGACAATTATATAAATACCAGCCTTTTTATTTCATAACTAAATTACAAGGCCCGGTTATTGTTTGGACTGTGAAAAAATAATTATATGAATAGGTGCCTCAAGATGAAAGGCAAGGCGAGATTGTGAAATTATTCATGTGATAATAATAGTATGCAAAAAAGAACACAATCTTTAAAGATCTTTAACGACCTAGTTATAAAACCATGTTTTATAACAAATATAACCATGAGGAAATAAAAAGAAAAAAGTGATAATATACTCCAAGAATAAAGTCAAATGTGTTGTTGAATGTAAGGAGTTGGTTACACTTCCTTATAGTGGAGGTTATTTTAAAGTTTGTGGCTTACGTGGTGTTATGAATTGCCCTAGATCAACACTATTATGCAAGGCCAACTATTAGATTATTTTTGGTAGATAACCACAGCAAAACTTTAGTATAATAGGTAAAGGTTAGCTACACTCCCATGCCCTCACTCTCAGGTGTTATCATACTCCGTATAAAAGGTTCAATCAAGGGAGACGTGAGAATATTCTAGAATCTAGAGGCAGAATGCAGTTAACCTTAGAGAAGGCATCAGACAACTAGAGTCTTCGGATTCAATGTGGAAACAAAGCATAGTTTAGGCATTAAATCTTGGGCACCATTCCAAAGAATATAGGTTCCATAACTTACTATATTTTTCTACCTAGCAAGCTAGAGATGAGGAATTTCTCTCAAATATTTTAACCAAAGCATGTATCTTAAGTAACACTAATCTCATAAGTGAAAACTCATTTCTAATATTCATTCTGCTCATTAGCAAGGCCTCTAGTGTTGACTGTGATAAAAATAGTTCAAATGCTGGTAGAACCCACCCCAGGAGACTGGCCTTTCTGACTAAATTCAAACTCTATCCCCACATGAAATCCTGACTTAAGTAACTGAGTTCCTGCACATCGGAATATAAGTATGTTATAGATATAAAAACATATGTAATTAATAAATATTTTAAGTGAGACACTTCTTTCATCTTTATGGCTTAACTATATCAGAAATTTGATTATTTTTAGCAGTCTAACTACAAAACAAAACGCAAAGCCCACAACTAAAAATTTCTTTGTATATATTGCAAAGAGGCAACCATTTGGTGTCAATTCAATCATGAGTGAAATGCTATTATACAAGTACATCTCCCTGGCTTGTATGGGGGTAATAGGGCATGGAATTTACAGATTCACAATAACTGAGATATTCACAATAACAAAGATAGCAATATGTAGCTTTTCCCATAACTTTGTGTAATGAAATCCTCAGTTTGTGCTGTGTAAAAAGCTTATTGTTTACTTTTCATGGAAATCATCTTAGTTTTTATCTTTATTTAATAGTCTGTAATTTGGCGGTAATACATTCATTTTCTTGATACATGTGAAGTGGCAAGCAGAAGATTCTAACAGGAATAGATAAGCAAGTATCCTATAAATCAGAGTCAGTCTCTCTCTCTCTCTCTCTCTCTCTTTTAATGAGTCAGTCTCTCTCTCTCTCTCTCTTTTAATGAGTCAGTCTGTCTCTCTCTCTGTTTTTCCCTGCCTGGCTATCTATCTGTATTTTTCAGTTTTGCTTTGCAAATAAGAGAATTGTGTGTTGTAAACAAACCAACTTATCATTAATTTTCTCTGAATTCAAAAGAAATTACAAGCGGACTCTTGAGCTTGTGCTGCCTGGTTCTCTGCATATAGGCCAGATGTCTAGAATAGGATCTTTATTTACTATTTTTACCCTCCTAATTTCATGGTAACTCCAAGGTAGATAATATTTGTAATCGTACACTATTTGTCAGAAATCTTTCTAATAACACTGCTATTTTATAAAAATAAACATTAATTCAGTATAAAATTTTATTTTAAGTAATTAATTCAAGCAAATCAATGAGGTAACTTTTACACTGCTGAGCGTACGTGTGTGTGGATTTATACAGCCATGCCATAGACTTCAATTGTAATCTTTTCTTTGTATTTTTTGTATACCTGAAATGTTCATCATTGTGCTGTAGAAAACAATCTCGTTGTGTTTTTAAAAGCTAGAGTGGGTATTGAGAAGAGGAAGACGATCATAGAAAAAGTTGGTTAACATGCTACTTCTACTTCAAATCTTTACTCGATGTCATCATCAGCAACATTTTAAATTTATGCTTCTACTAGTTTGCAGTTCTTTTCCTTTGATTATTCTTATGATACAAGCCTTTCCACACAAAATTTATGTGTAGGAATTGTGTAGAATTTCTCTTTGGAAAATATGGTGATTTATTACAATTTGAGCAACATCATCATCTTAAAAATTCAGAATTTGATTTTTCTCAGAATGATCACAAAGAATAAAGCATATATATGGTTCATGTCAGGAGAATTAGAACATGAGAATTAATATATTTCCGATCTTTTAAAATATTTTCATGTCTATGAATCAGCAGATTTTTCCTAGTTTGAGATTTTAAAAATCTAGATATAATTAAAATCTCACTGATGTTTCACCATCAGATGATTTTATATTTGTATTTTCTTCCACTTTATAACTTATATAGGGAAGAATAGAAGAAAGAAAAAGGGAGGATTGATAATCTTTCTCTCTCAGTTCTTATAGCACTTCATTTTTTAAACTTATTACTTCCTTCTGCCTGCTTTGTTTGTCTACATGTTTGTATTTCATCATTTCTTACGAATCCATCTACTGCCATTCTGAAAGTCATTTACCTGAAAATGATAGAGAGCAGCATATATTCAAACAACTGCAGAGTAGTTGTCTATCAGTTATCATTGTTTATTACTTTTCTGTTTTAGGATCGAGGGGCTGCCTCGCCACCTCCCTCACACCCCCAGCATATTATCACAAAACCTACTGATTCATTCACAACCCTGGGCTAAATTTGCCACCCACTGTGTGTTCCTGTTGTTTTGTGTATGGAAGTGAAAAGATTTAATTGGATATTGTTGAAAAGACACAGAGGCTAACTTTCAATTTTCATGTGTAGTTCTTCCCTCTCCCTCTGCACCACCTCCTTTACTTGTTGAGAAAATTGCCCTCTCCATGGTAACAATAAAAGAAGCTTTCAGATTTTAGTAGTAGTTGTTGCAGAGAAAAGAATTCAAAAAGTAGATGAAGTTTAAAAATGAAAAAGAGAGAGGAAGACAGCTGGGAAGAAGGCTTAATGTTTATGAGTGGGCGTGGAGGGGAAGAGCTAAGTTGAATGAACAAAGCTGAGCTAAGAGGAAGATGGTTTTTCTGCATCCCAGAAGGCAATACCCCAGCCTTTCCTGCAGGCTTCACTCCCCAAAAGATAAGAGCTTTATCTGAAATTCTTATAGGATTCACTCCTGAAGAGCAGCTTGTCACCAAACAGAAACACTGTGATTTCCTCAGGGAGTCACAGTTTATTATTATTTTTTTAATATAACGCTTTTGTGAACTCCAGTTTCCACCTCAATTCAAATGGTCTTTTGGTTACAGGGTGAAAGAGACCCAACAATACACCTTTCCCACGTCTGGAGGCCTTTGGTTAAACCATGTCTGCCACAAGGACACAGAAGCCTGGTATGACTGGTTGTTTTTTGTTTGCTTTTTTTGCCTCCTGTGCTTTCTAGATTGTGAGATATTGTAACTCTTGTTGATGACACATAGTACTGAACCCACCCAAAGAAGTATGTCAGTGTGTCACATTGTGACAAACAGCTTCTCATGCTAAGTAAATGCAGAACCATTGTGAAAGGTTTAATAATGGCCACTCCTCCCCTGCCAAAGATGTCCATATCCTAATCCCAGGGACCTGTGAATATGTTAACTTACGTGGCAAAAGGCTTTGTATTAATAGATGTGGTTAAGATAAAAATCTTGACACGGAGAGATAGCCTGGGTTACCCCAGTGCACCCAGTGTAATCACAAGAGTCCTCATAAGAGAGAAGGCAATATGATGATACAAGCAGAGTAAAAGAGAGATTGGAAGATGCTACACTACTGGCATTGAAGATGAAGGACGGCCAAGAGCCAAGAAATGCAGGCAGGCTCTGAAAGCTGGAAAAGGCATGGAAAAGAATCCTCCCCTACATCCCTTAGAGGGAAAACAAGCTCTGCCAACACGTTGTTTTTAGCTTGTGAGACCCATATTTTGGACTTTGGACCTCCAAAATTGTAAGATAATAAATTTGGGTTGTTTTAAGCCATTAAGTCTGTAATCATTTGTTACAACAGCCACAGGCAGCTAATACAGCCATGAACATTTGTTTAATAATGACTAACTTTGCACAATTTTAACACAAGCTTCTTATTAAGGTTTATTTTTTCTTAATTACAAGGAATAAAAGTGGGGTCTGTGGGCAATGTCATGGTCCACTCCATTTTAGCCATATGAATTTGTATTTCCAGTGTTAGAACAAAAGGTGACAAATCTGAATGTATTTGTGTGAAATAATAATAAAGCAGAACAAAAAGAGAAAAGTGTCCAGCTGGAAATGAAGTTGGAGAAAGATGAGGAGAAGCAAGCCAATTGTGTAGTTTTCCCTTCTGCTTTTTAAAATCATGATTTGTTTAACCCATTGAATTCTATTTTAGAAACAGGACTGCAAGGAAGTGTTGATGGATTTGGTGGCATGAGAACCAGAGGCACAGAGGCAGGAAAGTAAGGAATAAGTGTTAGAATAGGAAGCAGAGTTGCTTGTGAAGAGACCTTATGACACGTGGACAGGGCTAGGCTTAGGAGTCAGAAAGACCTGAGTTCAAATGCTATCCTGATCCTAACTGACAGGCTGTCTTTGGGGAAGTTGGCAATCTTTTCTGTGCTTATTTCCTCATGTGTAAAAAAATGAATATAGTACCCAGCTAGGCAGAGCTGTTGTTGGGATTAAATGATGACTATAAAGCATCTAGCCCAGCTTCAGCTACATTATAGCTGCTTACGGAATTGTAGTTACGATGTAAAAGAGAAAAACACTGGAAAAGGAGGATATGGGCCATTTTATTCCACCTTCACCACCTTTTAGCTTTGTGACCTTGGGCAAATTATGCTTCATTCTGTGCTTTATTTTCCTTGTCTATAAAAGGGTGTAAGTATAGAACCATTGAGGGGTGGTCATTATTAACCTACCTCAAATGGTGTCTGTAAGTTAATATATATTGTGCTTTTCCTGTGTACAATATCTAGCACATAATTACAAATCAAATCCATCCGATGTGCAATATCTAGCACATAGGAAAAGCACAATAACTAATTATTACTATTGTTGTAGTAATTGCTATGCTATAGAAGTTTGAATTGTAAGGCAGTGGAGAGTCACTGACCTTTACGAGAAAGTGTAGCAGAACGTTTGAGTAGATAGTAGTGGGGAATATTACATAAATGGATAGATATTAAGGACAGTTATTACTATTAAAATATTACAGCATGGGTATTTATTAAGGCCGAACTGGTTAATTAGTTGCGTCTCTCAGGTTCCTAATGTTGCTTAATTTTTTAACCTTCCATTTTGTGCTGCCCTTTGTACAAATATTTAATGCTCCGAACACCTCTTCAGTAGCACATGTACTGTGAGTTTGTTTTGTTATTACTTGTGTGTATTAGCATTCCTTTGTGAACCAAAAGCATGGAATTAGCTGTTGCCTCTAGGCTACCTAGTTTTGTAGTTTGAATTGAAGCCTTCACCTCATTAACACGTATTCTGTCCACTATCTTGTGGAAAACTTGTAAAATTAAGGCAGATCATTAATATAGCAGGAAGAGACAAAGGGCAGAGAACATTGAGATATTGGATATTGGAACCAGCCAATAGTATTGATTTATTTATGATTATCAGTTTTTGTCTCTGCCTAGCCTCATGCCACTGAAGTCTCTGAGGCAACAAAGAATAAGCAATTTTGCTCACCTTACACAAATAAAACACAGAAAAAGGAATCACTAGAGAAATGGTACTGCAGCCTTTCTGCAGGGATTACTGCTTATTTTTAAATTACTTCAAAGGTATTGAAATTATTGTTCATAATGAGAAACCTTCCTAATAAAACAGAAAATTAAACTTAACACTTCCCTATAATGTAAACAGCTCGGTTAGGAACACAACATTACAGAAACCACTTAAGAGTTGATTGTACTTGTTCTTGGAGCAGAACTAGAAGCTCACCGTTTAGAAGCTGTGCACATTTCCCTATCAAACAGTACATAAAGTTTCCATAGTCCTCAGAATCGGCTTCATTTGTGCCGTGTGTTTGCTTGGAACTATGCCACAGGAAGCAGTTCTCCCCCTCGAGCTGGGCTCCTTTCATGCCGCAGTGCAAGTGTGTGATACACTGGCACTATGTGCTAATGTAGACCCATTTTTATATGATAAGAATTAGTACGGCCTAGGGAATAGACAAGTATGTCTGACATCCTCCCCATAGAATATGTCCCTTCCTTTAAAAGCTGTCATACTGTAAGTTCCAATTGAGTTAAAGGCCACTGTGCTCCTGTAGGGAAATATATTCTATTGTAATTTTTACATTCTCCAATAACAGTCTGTTCTTTGTTTACTGAAGAGAGTTTTCATGTCATAAAATGGTATTTTTTGACAGAGAAGCAGAATCATTGTTTTATTATAGAAACTTTGCTCTTACAACAGCAAAAATAAATAGCTCATCTCTTAAGCTCCTGATCAATGTCTAACACCTCCTACCCCCAGCAACACTTCACTGCAAGTATATTAACACTTTATAATAGCAATTCCACTCACCTACCAAGAAATGATCTTCACAAATGATTTACAGCTAAACCAGAGCTTAAACACATAGCACCCAATCAAGGGCAGATTTTTATCTTTTTCCCAGTCATGTAAGTTCTGAGAAGAAATAGATTAATGTTGATCTCCCAGACAACTGCTGAGAAAATGTACAAAGGATGTTGTTTATTTTGAAGAATGAGACCTAGTCGTTAAGCACTTTTTCCCCTTATATGTATGTCCAAAGGTAACCATTACACCATTTTGATGCAAATTTAGGATATAGATTTATTCATACCTCTCTTCTCCATTCGGATGTTGTCTGTGTGAGTGCTTACAGACACATGCACACATACACACATGCACTCCTGTTTCACACTTATTTGTAAAACTCACAAGGATTTCCAAGCCATTAATATAGCATTGTTTAAGGTGAACACATGGTTGTTCACCATCCATATGTATCTTCACTTTGTAGCACTCAGAATTTGGCAAAATCAGGAGGCTGAAACCTCATGGATTAAATATATTCTATATAACATATGTCTTAATTGCTGTTACTGTCAAGAAACTTGGACTAGCCATATTTGACTAATTTCTACCTAAGATATTTGGATTCTTATAGATAGATTCATTGCTTTAATCACACAAGAGCGGTTTATATGAATGTAATTATCTCCACTTTATAGCTGAATAAACTGAGCCTGATTCTATCCCTATATGGGAAACATGAATTGAACAGCTGTGCCAATTATTTTGATAATTCAAATCTTCACATCTACCATGTGAAGACAGCAGAAGAGGGTTAGGGGGCTTGAATTATTCTGATTGACTGTGTTCATGAGTGTAATCGCCTCTAGATAATCACTCATTTCTTCACTTCACTTCCCATCTGCAGGTAGTATCAGCAAACGGTAACATCTCTTGCTTTGCCTCAGTTTATTGATGGCTGCAGTTAGAAATAAAAAGCATGGTTTTGTTTCAGTACTTAAATGAAAAACATCTTCAAAATGTTTTTAAAACATGAAAAGGTTGAATGCATTTTTAACAAATGTTTTGTTAGCTTTGACTTTCATTTTTGAACAGATGAGCACAATACCCCAGTACTCCTTTCCTAGAAATAGGAGTACTATCTGAAGACTTATTTCCCAAAGAAAAATATCAGGTCTAATGCGGCAATACATATTAAGGGCATTGAAGAGTTCTATTCACAAAACGTGACATCATAACATGTATTAATAATTCTTATCACTGATAATAATCCTTGAAGTTGTATTTCCGGAGAGATCTCAATTTCTTCTCACACTCTGAAAGTCTCTGTTTATCCTTTAGAGTAGGAATGTAAGAATTTAACAAAACATTCTGAATGTTTACCTTTTTTCTAAACTAAAACTACAATCCCTTTTTACCCCTGTATAATAAAATATAATATTACAAGTGGAATCAGCAAATTTGTTTAATAATTCTCTGGGACAGTTTTTACGAGCAGTGCGGTTGAATTTATGTTCCTTGTGTGCAGTGGAGTTATTATATTCTTCTTAAATAAAAAGATGCATGAAGGTAAATTAGAAATGTTTTGCATGTTTTCATGACAGGACATTTAATCAAAGAGGAGATACAAGTGGCTTTTCTTGGGTTACTGCAATTTAATTTTCCATTTCTGTCTTGGAAAGGACATTGGATGCAGTTGTACGAGGTTAATATTTCTAACATGCCACTTTTATTGTGGCATTCTTCTGCTCTCAAACCTCTGATGATTTCCCATTGCCTTCAACATGATGTCCTTATTTGGTCATCTAGTGTTCTGAGCCCTCACATTCTGGCTCCAGCTTCCCTTCTCAACTTGATCACAGCCATCGTAATTCTGCTAACTAACTACACAGCTGCCCTTCCCACTCTTTCTCAACCACTCTGCTGTATTCTGACTTCTACACTTTAGTTTTAAAGCCACTTCTTGTCCTGAAATTCCTTCTCCCATTAGGTCATTATTAATTGGGTTCATCCTCTAAGTTACAGTTCAGGTTGCTGTTCCTCTATGGCACCTTCCCTGAACCTGGTCCCGTATAAAATCCCATCTCTCAGAATCCCATTAGCATAGGATATGTGGTCTATAGACTATTACATTTGTCATTTACATATTGTCTCTATTATTGGGTAACTGCATGTGCAAGCATACATGGGCTGGCCTGAAGGTCACCTCCCCAACTGCATTGAAAGTTCATCACAAGTTCAATTATTTCACTAGAGAGTCTCTTTCACGTCATCCATGAGGCACATTCCCTACTGTGATGTATTATGCATACAATTATTTCAACAAATATTTTCTAGCTATTTGATTGACCAAAGCTTAATTACTTGTCAGCTCTAGCCTCTTGTATCTGGAATTTCTACAGTCTTTGGATAGTATCTTTAGGATGCAAAATTAGGAGGAGTATGTACCAGGCAAACTATTACAAATAATGCCCTCAAATAGTTACATTTCATAATTCATGTCTTGTAATTTATCTTCTGCTTTGGTATTTTAGTACACTTATGATTCAATTTGCTGTATAGATTCCTCTGAATAGGGACAAGAGAATTTGTCTTGATAAGTGGAAGTTAGAAGGATTCCAAAATGATGTTATTCAAGATAGAACAAGAAATTAATACTGAAAAAATTGAAGAGTAATAATCCCCAAATATGTACATGCGTATCTCGTTTTATTGGGTTTCACCTTATTGCACTTTGCAGATATTTCACTTTTTGTAAATTGAAAGTGGCAAGGCTGCGTTGAGCAAGTCCATCGGGCACAATTTTTCCAACAGCATGTGCTCGCTTTATGTCTCTGTATCACATTTTGGTAATTCGCTCAATATTTCAAACATTATTATTATTATTATATTTGTTATGATCTGTGATCAGTGACCTTTGATGTTACTATTGTAACTGTTTTGAGATGTCATGAACTGCACTCATATGAGATGGCAAACTTTGTGGGGTGCAGTGGCTCACACCTGTAATCCTAACACTTTGGGAGGCCAAGGCAGGAGGATCATGTTAGCCCAGGAGTTTGAGACCAGTCTGGGAAACAAAGTGAGACCTCGTCTTTAAAATATATATGTAGAAAAATTAACTGGGCATGGTGGCACATGGCTGTAAGGAGCCCTGCCAGCTGCATGGGAGGCTGACACAGGAGGATCACTTGAGCCCAGGAGGTCAAGGTGGCAGTGAGCCATGTTCACTCCACTGCCCTCCAGCCAGAATGACAGAGCAAGACCCTGTCTGGAAAAAAAAAAAAAAAAAAAAAAAAAAAGGACAAACATTTTTTTCAACTTTGATTTTAGATTCAGGGAGTACACGTGTAGGTTTATTACCTTGATATATTACATGATGCCAAGGTTTGGAGTACAAATGATAATGTCACCCAGGTACTGAGCATAGTAACCAGTAGTTAGTTTTTCAACCCTTGTTTCCCTCCCTCCCCACTCTAGTAGTCCTCAGTTTCTATTGTTGCCATCATTATGTCCATGACAACCCAATGTTTAGCTCCACATGAGAACATGTGGTATTTGGTATTCTGTTTCTGCATTAATTCACTTAGAATAATGGCCTCCAGCTGCATCCATGTTGCTGCAAAGGACATGATTTTGTTCTTTTTTATGGCTGCATAGTATTCCATGGTGTATATGCACCATATTTTCTTTCTCCAGTCTGCCATTGATGGGGACCTAGGCTGACTTCATACCTTTGCTATTGTGAATAGTGCTGAAATGAGGATGAGAATACATGTGGTTTTTTAGTAAAGCAATTTGTTTTATTTGGGCTATATACCCACCAATGGGATCACTAGGTTGAACGATAGTTGTGTTTTAAGTTCTTTGAGAAATCTCCAAACTGTTTCACAGTGGCTGAACTAATTTGCATTCCCATCAACAGTGTCTCAGCGTTCCCTCTTCTCTACAGCGTCAGCAGCATCTGTCATTTTTTTGACTTTTTAATAATAGCCAGTATGAATGGTGTGAGATGGTATCTCATTGTGGTTTTGATTTGCATTTCTCTGATGATGAGGGATGTGGAGCATTTTTTCATGTTTGTTGGCCACTTGTATGTCTTCTTTTGAGTAGTGTCTGTTTATGTCTTTTGCCCAGTTTTTTGATGGGGTTATTTGTTTTTTACTTGTTGAATTGTTTAAGTTCCCTATAGATTCTGAATATTAGACCTTTGCCAGATGCATAGTTTGCAAATATATTCTCTTATTCTGTAGACTGTCTGTTTACTCTGTTGATAAATTCTTTCACTGTGAAGAGCTCTTTAGTTTAATTAAGTTCCACTTGTCAATTTTTGGTTTTGTTATAATTGCTTTTGAAGACTTAGTTATAAATTCTTTCCCAAGTCTAATGTCCAGAATGGTGTTTCCTAGGCTTTCTTACAGGATTCTTATAATTTGAGATCTAATATTTAAACCTTTATTCCATCTTGAGTTAATTTTTGTATATGGTGTAAGGAGGGGGTCCAGTTGCATTCTTCTGCATATGGCTAACCAGCTAGCCCAGCATCATGTCTTAAATACAGAGTCCTTTTCCCATTACTTATTTTCATAAGATGGCAAACTTAATCAATCAATGTTTTGTGTGTTCTGACTACTCCACTGATCAGCCATTCCCTCATCTCTCTTCCTCTCCTTGGGCCTCCCTATTCCCTGAGACACAACAATATTGAAATTATGTCAATTAGTAACCCTACAATGTCCTCTAAGTGTTCATGGGAAAAAAAGAGTCACATGTTTGTCATTTTAAATCAAGAGTCAGAAATGATTAAGATTGGTGAGGAAGGCATGTCAAAAGCCAAGATAGGCTGAAAGCTAGACCTCTTGTGCCAGTTGGCCAAGTTGTGAATGCAAAGGAAACGTTCTTGAAGAAAATTAAAAGTGCTACTCTGTTGAACACAGGAATAAGAAAGTGGAACAGCCTTATTTTTAATATGGAGAGTGTCTTAGTGGTCCGGATAGAGGATCAAAACAGCCACACCATTATCTTAAGCAAAAGGCTAATCTAAAGCAAGGACTAATTCTCTGCAATTCTATGAATGCTGAGAGAGGTGAGGAAGCTGCAGCAGAAAAGTTAGAAGCTAGCAGAAGTGTGTTCATGAGCCTTAATGAATAAGCCCTCTCTATAACATAAAAGTGCGAGGTAGAGCAACAAGTGCTGATGGAGAAGCTGCAGCAAACTATCCAGAAGATCAAACTAACATCTAAGTCAATAAAGGTGGCAATACGAAACAACACATTTTCAATATAGATGAAACAGCCTTCTATTGGAAAAGGATGCCATCTAGGACTTTCATAGCTAGAGAGAAATCAATGCCTGGCTTCAAAAGTTCAAAGGAGAGGTTGGCTCTCTTGTCAGGGGCTAATGCAACTGGTGACTTTCAGTTGAAGCCAGTGCTCATTTACCATTCCAAAAATCCTAGGGCCCTTCAGATTATGCTAGATCTAGTCTGCCTATGCTCTATAAATCAAACAACAAAGCCTAGATGACTGCACATCTCTTTACAGCATGGTTTGATGAATATTTTAAGCCCTCTGTTGAGACCTACTTCTCAAAGAAATATGTCTTTCAAAATATTACTGCTCTTTGACAATGTCCCTGGTCACCCAAGAGCCCTGAGGAATATGTCCAAAGAGAATGATTTTATTTTCATGCCTGCTAACACAACATCCATTCTGCAGTCCTTGGATCAAGAAGTCACTTCAACTTTCAAGTCTTATTATTTAAATCATACATTTCATAAAGGTATAGCTGCTATATTGTGGTGAGTCCACTGATGGATCTGGATAAAGTAAACTGAAAACGGAAAGTCCTCACCATTTCAGATGCCATTAAGAAAATTCATGATTGAGGGGAGGAGGTCAAAATATCAACATTATCAGGAGTTTGGAAGTAGTGAATTCCAACACCCATCAATGACTTTGAGGGTCCAAGACTTCAGTAGAAGAAGTCACTGCAGATGTGGTAGAAATAGCGTGAGAACCAGAATGAGAAGTGGAGCCAGAAGGTGTGACTGAATAGCTGTAATCTCAAGGTAAAACTTCAATGGATCCAGAGTTGCTGCTTACGGATGAGCAAAGATTGTGGTTTCATGAGATGCACTCTACTCTTGGTGATGATACTGTGAACATTGTTGAAATGACAACAAAGGATTTAGAATATTCCATAAACTTAGTTGATAAAGTAGCATCAGGGTTTGAGAAGATTGACTCAAATTTTGAAAGAAGTTCTACTGAGTAAAATGCTGTCAAACAGCATCACATGCTACAAAGAAATCATTGGCTATAAAGAAGAGCCAATCGATGCAGCAAACGTCATTGTTGTCTCATTTTAAGAAATTGCTACAGCCACCCCAACCTTCAGCAACCGCCACCCTGATCAATCAGCAGCCATCCTCACTGAGGCAAGAGCCTGTACCAGCAAAAAGATTATGACTCCCTGAAGGCTCAGATGATTGTTACCATTTTTTTTTTTAGGAGTAATGTATTTTTAAATTAAGGTATGTACATTTTTTAGATACAATGCTATTGCACACTTGACAGATGACAGTAAACATAACATTTAATGCACTGGGGAACCAAAAATATTCGTGTGCCTCATTTTATTGTGATATTTACTTTATTGCAGCAGTCTGGAACCAAACACACAATATTCCAAGGCAGTCCTATATATTGTTTCATGTCTCTCTTTCTTCTAAAATGTACGTAGGAGAAAAAATTATGTCACTTATGTTAGTGGACCATAATATCAAAAGCCTGCAAATCTGATGCACATGATAAAAACTGGTCTTAAACCTGTCTTGATTATCCTTTGTTAATATGCCAAATTTATGGAACAATAGAGTTTCAAGAAATGTGAACAATGTAGAATAACTAATAGATCTAACGTTGAATAGCTAAAATTATCATTGCCCTTTATATCACTTTAGAAATGCGTTTGCAAATCATTATCAACAAATTGTAGCATAAAATTCTTTTCTCTTCTTGACTTTGAAATTGTATTTCAAGATCCGCAATTTAGACCACATTATTTACTTACTGGCTTGTGAAAATGAAAGGCATTTTCATTTTTGAATGTTAAGGGTTTTATTAAATGACAAGTAAATCAATCCCTTAAGTTTCGTGTGGTATAATAGCTTGGAAAGGACCATCTTAATCTCTTTTTCAACAAAGGGAGATAATTTATTTTAAAAATAACACACTAATAGTAGATTAATATTATACCATTTCAAAGAAGTCACCAAATTTGGTAGGCTTAAGAGGTTTTTTTTTTTTTTTTTTTTTTTTGAGATTACTATGCTCTTTTTTATTTTATTTATTTTATTTTATTTTATTTTATTTTTAGTTTTTAAATTTTACTTCAAGTTCTGGGATACATGTGCAGAACGTGCAGGTTTGTTACATAGGTATACATGTATCATGGTGGTTTGCTGTACTCATCAACCCAACATCCAGGTTTTAAGCCCCCAATGCATTAGGTATTTGTCCTAATGCTCTCCCTCCCCTTGCCCCTCACCCCTTGACAGTCCCCGGTGTGTGATGTTCCCCTCCCTGTGTCCATGTGTTCTCATTGTTCAACTCCCACTTATGAGTGAGAACACGCAGTGCTAGGTTTAAGGGTTTTTTTAACTCCCCAAAATATCAACAAACTGAAACATTACTACAAAGAAATAGAGAAATAAATTTCACAGACTGTCTTATTGTTTTTTAAGTTTGAATGGCTAATAATGATTTCTTAAACAGCTATCATATTTTTTTATTTTTAAAGCTAGCCAAATGATCAGTGATTTTTATAATACTGATAAATACTGCTTAGAAAAGGAACATGTGTTCTAGCAATTTCCACACATTTCTGATTCTAATTACTTGGGTTTTTGTTTTGTTTTGTTTTTATATTTTTAAGTTTTGTGAGTACCTAGCAGGTGTATATATTTATTTGGTACATGAGATGTTTTGATACAGGCATGCAATGTGTAGTAAGCACATCATGTAAAATGGGGTATTCAACCCCTCAAGCATTTATTCTTTATGTTCCAAACAATCCAATTATACTCTTTTAGTTATTTTAAAATGTACAATTAAATCATTATTGGTTATAGTCCCCCTGTTGTGCTATCAAATAGTAGGTCTTACTCATTCTTTCTAACTAATTTTTTGTACCCGTTAACTATACCTACACCACCCCCACCTCCCCACGACCCTTCCCATCCTCAGGTAACCATCCTTCTACTCTCTATGTCCATGAGTTCAATTGTTTTGAATTTTAAATCCCACAAATAAGTGAGAACATGAAATGTTTGTCTTTCTGTGTCTGATTTATTTCACCTAGCATAATGACCTCCATTTCCAACAATGTTATCACAGATGACAGAATCTTATTCTTTTTTGTGGCTGAATAGTATTCCACTGTGCATAGGTACCACATTTTCTTTGTCCATTCATCTACTGATGTACACTTAGGTTGCTTCCAAATCTTGGCTATTGTGAATAGTGCTGCAGTAAACATGGGAGTGCAGATATCTCTTCAATGTACTGATTTATTTTCTTTTGGGTATATACCCAGCGGTGGGAATGCTATATTATATGGTAGCTCTATTTTTAGTTTTTTGAGGAACCTCCAAACGGTTCTCCATAGTGGTTGTGCTAATTTACATTTCCACCAACAGTATACAAGGGTTCCTTTTTCTTCACATCCTTGTCAGCATTGGTTATTGCCTGTCTTTTGGATATAAGCCATTTTAACGGGGATGAGATAATATGTCACTGTAATTTTGATTTTCATTTCTCTGGTTATCAATGATTCAATGATGTTGAGCACCTTTTCATATGCTTGTTTGCCATTTGTATGTATTCTTGATCTGCCACAAGTCTCTAATTACTTGTTTCTTGTACCACTGTTTCCCTTCATTGTAGTCAGTGATTTGGTCAATCAACACTTTTTACTTATGGGTATCTGTTAAGTATATTCCTAGGAATGTACCAAGAATTGAGAAATGTATCCGAACCAGAAAGAACAAAATATATGGAGGCACAGGATTACTAAAAGCTTTGCTCCTATAGCCTCAGTTATTTTCTGCAAGTTCGCTGCTTCCCAGTTGTCCTTGTGATAAAATTCAAAACCTCAAACTGATTTTTAAAAAGCCAACTATATACCACTTCCACTATGTCTACGTAAGCTTATTTGCCATTATTTATAAGGAATTCTAGGCTGTAGCCAGCCCATTTGAGGCTTTATTTTACGTTCATGCCTTTGTTCATGTGTGTCTTTCCCTTATAATGCTCTTCTCATTCTCTAGCCAAATCTTCCAAAGTTCAGCTGTAGTGCCATACTTCATATGAAGTCTTTGCTGAGAATTCCCATATGTGGTCATTTGCTTCACTGATTTGTTTCAATAGTTGTTGCCATTATTATTATTTTTTTGATACTGTTGCTGGATACTTTCTCAGATCCAATCTCTATTCTGTTGTTCTACCCTAGGAGGTTGACCAATATGGCAGTAGCATTGGGCTTGCTTGTCTATTGGCTTGGTCCTTGTGTTGGGAGGCATCGGCAGATCAATGGATGAGAGGAGAGTGAGTCGAGGGATGGCTAGGTTCCTTTACTCACAGCCCCAGCTCCTGTCAAGAGGTCCTGTCCCTGCAGCTACTTCTCAGATTCTACTAACTATACCCTCCCCTTAGCCTTTCAGGCCTTGAGGAGGAAAGCCTCCTCTTCCCAGTTTGAATGAACTATTTATTGCAAGAACCATGACTGATTCGAAATATAATCTGTCCTTGAATGAAATAGTTCATTTCCCCTTTTGTATTCTCATTTCATATCCCTGTCCCTTTATTCATTCCTATATTATATCATACTATCATATAGCTACTTTATATTATACTATGACATAAGTACCTTGTAAGTATATCATGCTATATTATAGTTCTTAAGTGTGTGGGCTTTGGGGCCAACTTACCTATGTTAGAAGTTCCGCCACTTATTAGCATGTGATCCTAGACAAATTGTTTAACTTCTTTTTCATTCATTTTCTTTACTAGTAAAATAGGGGCAATATTAGTACCCACCTCACAGAGTAATATGATAATTACATTGACTGATAGTTTTTATTTAAAACTTTTATTGTTCTTACTATGAAATGGGAAAAGTTCTAAACACCTTACGAATATTAACTCTATTAATTCTCATAATGAATCTGAGAGGTGGAGACTCAGTATCTACATTTCACAGTGCTGGAAATGATACAGACAGCATTTAAGTAACATACTGAAAATAGTAAACCGAATAGGTGGCAGCCAGTATGCAAATTGGGAAAGCCTGACTCCAGAGTTCATTCTTTTAACTAGTATGCTGTGATAGACTCTTTTGGCATATGGTATGCACTCAATAAACAACTATTGTTGTTGTTGTTAGTATTACTTCCCATTGTATTCTTACACAAAAAATAATTGTTTATGAGTATTTTTTTGCTAGATTATAAGTTCCTTGAAAAAAGAAGACAAGTTTTATTTGTCTATGTGTACTAGCTGAGTGCTTGGCAAATAGTTGCAGTTTAGTAAATGTTTCTAAGACAAATTAATAGTTGTTTCTTATGTATTTCCCAAGTCTATCTTAGCCTTGGAAACAACTAATACTTAGCTAAACCTAGAAATGTCATTTGAGATTTCAGCAGCCATCATTGTTGATGAAGCCACAGGTTCTCCTTTTTATCTCCAATTTCTTCCTCAGATGATTCACCACTTTCTTTGTAGTTTCCCTACTTCATTTTTCCTATAGTGACTTTTGTTCTCCGATAACCATTGATAGTGATGACAGTCCCACCTTGGAACCACTTCTAACTGTCCTGTTCAGCTTTTCCTGAGGCCAGATTTCCCCCTAAATACATTTTTTAGCTTCATAACTGCTCCTTCCCGAAATTTGAAATGCATTCTCAGGAATTAAGCAAGAGGCATTTGATTGACATCATTTAATTTGTGTTTAAATGTGTTCTTCCCATCAACAATTAACCAGTGTTTCAGCCAAGATACATAACTTTTATTCTCCACTAACCTTAGGGTTGAGGTCACAATCAGGTACGTAATTTGTGGAGCCCAGTGAAAAATGAAAACGCAGGGCCCTTGGTTAAAAAAAATTATTAAGAATTTCAAGATGGCAACAGTAGAGCATGAAACCAAGTATGAATCCCTTCTAATGCAGATCCTTGTGTAACTAACTGCACAAGTTATACATTCAAGAAGCTGGTCCTGGTTGAGGTCTCTGTCTACCTAGGGCACTTCTCACTCAGAGAGGTGGAATAATCTTAACTTTCTGTCTTCCATCGTCTGAAAACTTGCCCCAAAGTTCCTTTTGCCATGTCTTGCAGCAAATCTAGTGGTTGTTATCCGTTAAGGATTCCTGGTGGCTTGCTTTAGTTTCCTACAGTTCTTGAGCTACATGTGTTGAATGGAACTCCACCATTACCATGTAACACATCTGAATACTCTTATTTTCCTCCAGTTAAATTCTGCGCTCCTTGGAAATAATGGTCATGCACCCTGCCTCAGTGATTTCTAAATAGAGGTAGTATGTAAAAATACATGTTTACTTGAATTGCATCTTAAGAGGCCAGCCCATGGGAGGCATGAAGAAACCTATGTTACTAATTAATATTCAATAATTGACAGTTACACATTGAGGTAGTAGTGTCACGGAACCATCATGTTACATGGACCTGAAGAGTTGATAAGAGGTCTAGGGTCTAGGAGGACAAAAGTGAGTGTATTAGTCAAGGCCTGAGGTTATATGTACCCAGACAGGATAAAATGGGACAATATTTTATTAGTGGAAATATCTATGTGAAAGAAAACAAGGAGGAAGCCAGGGAAGGTGCAAGAGACGTTAGATCAAGATGCAATTCTGACTCTGCAAGGAAGAGAGAGGGAGAGAAGGCTAGGTAGAAGCATCCCAGTGTGCGGTCTAGTGGAGGGAAATTTTGGCAAAGCTGTAGGGAAGTCACTGAGGCAGAGCCAGGCAAAGAAGTCCCATGTCTCCCAAGGAAGGCTCTCTGCCTTAGTGTTCCCACCACACCCAATCATTGGTGAGGAACAGTCTGTGAGAAGCTTGGCTTTGGTGCAATGCAATCATGGATTTCAAAATGCAGTAACAGGAGTCCTCAGTCAGTTAAGACCCAATAATAGAAGGCCTGCATATTCTCATGGTGGCCACTTGGGTATGAGGAGCAGTGGTGTTTAAAACTATTTTGTATAATTTACATAAAGAAAAGCTGAGGACTACTGAAGCTTGATTCCTTCAGAAGACAGTCTTTGGCCTTTATATTTCATGTGATATCTTTGCCATATGCTCTGATAACTCTCCATGTTTCCCCTACCATAATACCTCAGGTTAGTGCAATTGCTTTTTTATTGCCTGTCATCACTACTAGTTTGTTTTCTCTTTGAGAACAGGAATTATTTTCTCCTTCACTGCTACAGCCCCTGCACCTAGCTCAATGAGTGACACAACAGAAACACTTAAAAAATTGCTATAACTCAAATTTGGGGGATATTCTACAAAATACCTGGCCTCTGTTGGTCAAAACTGTGTTATAAAGTTCAAAGAAAGGCAAATAACTATTTCAACTTAAAAAAGAGTAAGGAGATACGACAACTAAAAGCAATGCATGAGTCTGGACCAGACCAGGAAATAAAAAGATAGCTATAACGTTCATTAATGGGGTAATTGTCATACTCTGAATATAGAGTATGGATAAGATTATGGTACTAAAGCCACGCTAAATTTCCTGACTTTGAAACTGAGCTGAGGTTATTTAAGAGAAAGTCTTTGCTATTAAGAAATGAAACCTAAAGTATTTAAGGGTAAAGGGGCATGATATCTGCAAATTATTCTCAGATGATTCGGAAAAAAAAATATATATATATATATATAAAAAAATTACATATACAGTTATATATCTATACACACAAAATGATAAAATGATAAATAATTAAAAATAATGTGGCAAAATGTTAACAAATGGTGAATCTGGGCAAGGGTTACCTGGGAGTTCTTTATCTTGCAAATATTCTGCAAGCTTGAAATTATATAAAAATAAAATGCATCTTATAAAGTATTTATTCAGTGAATAAAGAACAAAAAAGGATAACTGCAGTTAGAAGATATTTATGAAGTTGGTTATGAAGATTCTTAAGAAGTTACCAATGGAGGTGCTAGTAGAACATTCAAAAAAGAAGTAGGGAAGGTTGACCAAGTAGGAAAATATCAATATCCAAGCCAGTATAAAATGGAAATGAGAAGTGAGGAAGTAAGTGGAAGACAATGAGGATGGTTTTCGATTTGGCCACTCTATTTGGAGAGGCAACCAAATGTAAGAATAGAAGCCAGAACAAGATGCTCAGTAAGATGGTTGAAAGCTAGATAGATTACAGCATCCTCACCAGTAAAACCCTTTCGGTAACTAGAAAGGCTACGATTTAGTACCTCCCTGACTTCTATGCTTATTTTCTTCGATACATAAAATGGTTCCGTAAACTCTTTTACCTTCTGAATTCTTTATATTAATTTTTTGAAGTTGTAAATAAAATAGCATTAGTTCTACATTGTTGCATTTCAGCTTAATTCATATTTATTTACTGAAAATGGGAACATTTGAAAAATCATCATGGGCTTTTATGCTATGTAGATTGTTGATTTTTATAGAAAAACATAAAAATATGACAAGTTTGATTTTTAAAGTCTTTTCTTAGACATATAAATACTAAGCATTCAACTCAACATATAGAGTTTTTATTTGAGTATTATTTCGGTGGAATTATATTTTAATGAATACAATAAAAAATTGTAATTTTGTCTAAAAGCCTAAAATGCCCTAGTTATAATATGTATGATTTCACTGTTTAACTTCCTATTTCATAGGGTTGCTATTTATAACTACTTCACTCAACTCTGGGGGGACTTAGTAAGATTAAAGACTTCTGATTCACTTTCTATTTGAAGAATTTTTTTTTTCCTCCATCTTTGCTCAGCTAGTGGAATCCATGATGAATTCTCATCTCCAAGGGGTAAGCTGTTTTTAGTAAAGCCCAGTAGCTGACTTATGACTCCTTAGAAATAGCATTGATTCCTTCCTTCTCCTGTGTTTTGTTTCTTCTAGAATGATAGAATCCATGTAGACACGATCAATTATCATGCTTAGGTACTGGTAAGCATGTAATGATTTTAGTTTTGTTCACTTAAGTTATTTGTGTAACAAATATCTGGGATCATATCAGAGAAATAAATAAGCACAATTAGCATTCTACTTGTTTGTTATGACTAAAGCTAGGTTGAGGAAACAGAAAAGGACCAGAGGTCATATGAGGATGAAGATAATACTAGGAACAGCATGTTTGGGAGAGTAACATCTGGTAGGGGTAGCAGATTGGGGGCAGAGAACAGAATTTTGTAGATGGATATTTTGGAGGCAAGTAGTTTGAGTAACAGGCTGACTAATCACACAAAGTGCAATGACTAGTTTGACTAAAAGTAATGAGAGTGGGACACAAGCTCCACTACTGACTTAAACCTTGCTTTAAACAAGTTATTTAACCTCTTGAGTTCTCTAATTTCTTATGGTACCTGCACTACTCATTCAAAATGGCAGACTGAACACATGCGTTGACTTCCTTCCTTCCCCCAACCCACCGAAATGACAAAAAGCAGCGGCATGCAGTTATTTGACACCCAGATGCATCATCTTTTAATACTCCCTTTTTATGACAAAATTGCTTTCAGTACTAATCGTTATTTCATTTATTTTTTCCACAGTTTGAAACAAAGGTTTACTTTATATACAAAAATTTTCATTTAAAAATACTTAGTGAAATAAATCATGTATGAACTAAAATTAGTACTTACCACAAAAATATTACAGCTCACTATTTGGTCTGTTGATCATTGTTTTAAATTTAAACACAAATAAAACTCACAATTATCAAATAAAATGAGATAATGGAAATAAAAAAAAAATGATTAGATCTAAGGTGTTTTCTCATCTGTGGGTGGCTCGAAGGAATAGAGTTGAAGGTCAGTTTATTTGAGAAGTTCTGGAATTATAAAACTAAGTTGAAGTCAAAGAAATTATACTAGCAAATAAATAGAATACCCTTAAAAGGAAACCAAATGAAAAATAATCGTTACCCTCACTATATGCTTGTGTTCTTATTAGCAAGAAATTCTTTTAACCACTGTTTTTATAATATCTTAATGAAAAAATACTGAAGCGTATGCCATATTAAATCCCTCCCTTTATTTCTAGAAAGGGAATCAAAGGAGAAAATTCCCATTCTGCTATACTAAAAGACCACTAAGTAAAGAGCCTATTAGTGTATGATAAATCCCATAGCAATATACATTATCATTTTACAGCTTCTTTGTTGAAATGAATGTTTGTATGCGTTGACCAAAGAGTGGGATAAAAAGTTGAAATTTTGTTTTGAAATATTTTAGAAATGCATAGTTGTATTGCAGTTGTGAACCTCCTTAGATTTTTAAGGAGGCTGCTTCAAAGGATGTTATTAATAATCTTCTCAGGTGCTTACCAAGCATGTGTCTGTCAGCAGAATTAGAGAATCACCCAACTAGAGAACAGGTTTCACAATACCCTGAGACCTATTTTGTTCATTAGAGAGGAAAATGGCTTGTTTTGAGTCTAAGTTGACATGCTTGCTAATTTCAGCAATAAAAGCTGTTCATTGTGGTCAGGTTTAATTTAGAGCCTGGTAAGGTTCAGATTAAAGTTGATCAACTTACTTTTACAACATACTTCTTAAATGAACTTTGAAATCTTAAAAGAAGGAAAAAAGTATAGCAAACAGTGAATAATGTATCTAAAAGTGAGAAACAAAAAAATCTGGTTATTTGAGGGTGAATTAAAAGAAGAACAACCCAAGAAAGATAATCGTTGTTATATAAAAATTTCCAAGTATCAAAAGGCACGATTTTTCATTTAAGTTACACACTATACCGAATATATTTGTCCACTGCCACATGCATAGTGCCTAGAATAGTGCCTAATGCTGAAAAATATTTATTAAAATGAATGGATGAGTAAATGAATTTATGTATTTTGCCAGCTCTGTGTATTTAAAGTTCTCTGTTAACTTTGAGGTGAAAATTTGACTTCATCTGAGGTTTCTGGGTAAATCCGTTTTAAAAATTCTATTGAACATATTCAAACATTTTAGGGTAGGCAATTCCAAAGCAACCTTTCAGCTTCCCATGTCACAGATGACCAGAGTTTCACATTCTAACACTGGAAAACATCTTATTTCATAAAACCTATCTGCTACTATATGGTTCCTACTTTAAAATTTGTTCAGTACTCTCCAACTGACTTATGCCACTTACTTCAATAGCTGTCTTTGGCGATTTGTTCCATATTTCAAACACTCTTTTGTATAAAGAAACCATAAAAGTTAGAAACCTGAAAATTGGATTTTTCTTCTGAGCAATCACAGCTGACAAATGTGGAAAATGTGTTAAAAGTTAGCCCCTCCAATTTTTCAATACAGAGAGGAGAAAGTGCCTATAGTAGATGTACAATGTTTGGAAAAGTTTTTTGCATTATTTTACTATTACCAAAAGCAATTGAATTTATATCACAAAGCCTGTCTCCCTACCTCTTCACAGAAGAAGCACTACAGAATGATCAAAATTTGGCCTTTCCAAAACCAAAAATCATTAGAAAATCAGCAGGAGTCAAAGGACAGGGTAAATAACTAAGTTTCATATAAGTTTCAGATACATTACTATCTACCACTCTCATCTCTTCATTGGCCTCATGTGGTAGAACATCATATTTAAAATTATACAAACTTGCTGGCTTGTTTACTAGTGTGGTTATTATAAGAAAAAAATGAGAAAATGTAGATAAAACATCTGTCACATATTGCTTGTAAACTAACAGTAAATATTACTTTTATTTTCCCCAATTAAAATAAAATTTACTGAGTTTTAGAACCAGAGCTAGTCAGATGCCTTTTTTTCATAAATTTCTTCATAAATATCTCTGAGATTTTGGTCCTTAAATCTAGAGAGACTAAGATGACAGAGGAAATAGACACTGAAGAAAGGGAAGAATATCTTAATGATTTACATTACTACCTATAAATTAAAAATTGTTGACTTTATTATATTTGTATTTTTATTTAAAATAGTGCTATATTAAAGTCATTTATAATACAGGGGAATAGGAACACTAACCTCTAATCTGATGCTCTCCAAACTTGCCTAAATCATAAAAGTTAATTAGATAATTTATTTAAAATGCAAGATTTGCAGCCCTTTCCGCTACATAATCATTAGTTCTGGAGTGAGGCAAAAAGGTTTGGTGATTCTTACGGACAGGCAGCTTAGGAGAAAAGCTGATTTAGCTCATCTACTTCACCTTTTCATTTGACAGGTGAGAAATCTCAGGGGTACAATGAAGTTAAATAAGTAATATCTCTTAAATCGGTTCTGTGCTTTTTCTGTTTTTAAAATAAATATACCTTAATTTTGACATCACACAGAATGATATTATAAGTATAAATAGCTATCTATCTTTTAAATACATTGTCGTAATTCAGAATAACATTTCTTACTCAAGGCACTCAGACAGTGGTTTAAGTAATCCGAGGTACTCTGGAATGTCTCCATTTGAGCCTTTAAATAAAGAAGAAAATCTATAGTCAAGATTTTCATTTGAAATATTTTTGATATCTAAGAATGAAACGTATTTCCTGTTAAATTGTTTTCTATAAACCCTTACACAGTACCATCTTTTTTATTTCTAAAAGTGTTTTGGCTGGTCTCACAATTGTACTTTACTTTGTATTATGTAAAAGGAATACACAATGCTGAAGAACCCCGATACTAAGGGATATTTGTTCTTACAGGCAACAATGCAGGATTTGGAACAGAGGCGTCCCCAGTTGGAAGAACTCATTACTGCTGCCCAAAATTTGAAAAACAAGACCAGCAATCAAGAGGCTAGAACAATCATTACGGATCGAAGTAAGTTTTTTAACAAGCATGGAACACTCAAAGCAAGATGCATGACAAGTTTCAATAACAACTTAAGTTCATATATCCCCCTCACATTTATAAAAATAATGTGAAATAATTGTAAATGATAACAGTTGTGCTGAGATTTTCAGTCCATAATGTTACCTTTTAATAACTGAATGTAATTCCATTGAATAGAAGAAATACATTTTTAAATAAATTCAGGGCTTATATAGTTGCAAAGCATGCATTGATGGGTGTGGTGACCACAGTGTGGCAGAACATTTGTTCTTTAGTTGTCATCTGGGCTGGCATCCATGGAGATGCCAGTCTCTCCCTCATATCCTTGGTTGTTGGTCCAAGCAGGCAGTGGCTTCTTCCTGGGCCATCTTTCATTCTCAGATCTGGATATCTCTCTGCTACTTTGATGCCCCCATTTTGTAATATCAAAAATCATCCTACTGTACCTTATGCCGTACTAGGGTGGGCAGGAACTTTGGTAAGACCCATCCGACTAGACGCTGTGCATATTCTTTTCTTCTGACACACACTCCTATGCATTTAATGGGGAGAGTGATTCGCAGTGATTGTGTGTTGTGTCAGTGGGTTTCCATGGGGTCAGGAAGAGTGACAGATGAAGGAGTAGGGGAAACTCACCACCCGGTTTCCCTCAGAGATTCTCCTCAGAAATGAGGTCCAGGTCAGCTCTGCTTTCAGGTTCTCTCAGATCTCTCTCGGTTTCTTTGCTTCTCTCTACCTTCCTTCCCTCCAGGGACACACACTGGTATTGAATTTTCTTGCTTCCTCTGCAATATCCCCTCATTTTCCTTCCCACAACCCGAAGAATCCTTTGTAGTGCAGGAAGGAGGAAAACCTTCCAGCTATCTTTTTTTTTTCTCTTTGAAATCTTTTGTGTTTTACCAGGCCTAGACTTTTGAAACTCGGAAACCATGAGAGTCTATATCTTCATAATTTATATTCTGCTATGTTAACCCTTCCCTAAGGAAATGACTAGTTGTCAATATGTTGGGGAAAATGAAAGAGTAACCAGAGTAAAAGGTTAATATTTTAAAATATTGTTAGTCATACTTCCACATATTGGGTAAATACTTATTGATAATAGCTAGTATTTATTCAGTACCTCATAAGCATTAGATGGTGTGTGCAAGTGTGTGTGTTTCTGTGTGTGTGTACAAAATCTTTACAGAATCTTGTGAGCTATATTTTATAATCCCCATTTTATAGATGAGAAAACAGGTTCCAAGAACAGTTACTCAAATTGCTGAAGTTTACAAACAAGCAAAGAACAGAGCTTGGAATTTGTAAATGTCTCTGTCTGACTTGAAAATCTGCGCTCTTTCTAGTATGTTTACCATTTCCCATCTTGTTTTGTTGCTTTTGTTAATGACCTTAATCATTGGACTAAGACTAAATACTTCTTTTGTCTGAAATTATGTTTGTTTTGATTCACTTCCTAAAGACATGTCTTCTTTCAGTTGTAGTGATTGCTAATTAAAATAGGCTGTTCTTGGTTTTGAAAGTTTAACTCTTTGTTGTTGCTTAAACAATGAATGTGGATGTATGCTAATGTATTATTTCAGTAACACTAGCCACTGTAACAGGTAATCTCCCAAATCTTGGAGGCTTACTACAGTAGAAATTTACTTCTTATTTTAGTGCAGTCCAAAATAAGCAGCCCTCTATGAAGTCATTCAGGAACCCAAGCTCCTTCCATCTTTTGTGTCCAGAGCATAAGACTCATATGCATTTAATGGGCAGATGAAGAATGAGTATTACTCATGAAAATTTGTCATGAGCCAGGCCTGGAAATGGTGTGTGTTAATTTTGTTCATATTTTGTTGGATGGACCTTGTCACATGGTCATACCTAACTGCGAGGGAAGTAGGGAAATAGTGTACACTGTTGAGCCTAGGAAGAGGAACAGATTTGGTAAGAAACTAGTCAGCCTCTGCATAGCTAATTTGAACAAGGAAGAATGCACTTATATTCTATGAGTTTGTCTAAATTATAGGATGTCATATCTATAACTTGCAAGGCAAGAGCAAAATTACCTTGTAATGACCAACATAGATAGCTGTACAATTGATTTAGCAGAGCATTCCTCCACCATACTGGAACCTTGAGGGTTCTCCAACAAGTTGCAACACACTGACCCAAAAGAGTGAATCTTAGTGAGTGATTTACTCAATATGAGACTGAATTCCCATTACACAGGTAAGTGATCAGTTTCTTGCCTGAGAAATATGGAAATCTGGCAATGATGTTTATGCAAATCTGAACATACTATACAGAGAGTCATTTGTTATTTTACTAATGAAAAATAACTTCAATTTTTTCCCTAAGAGGAAAACAATATGAATGTATTATGCAGTATTTGTTCAACATTGTCTGAACATTTTCCATTATCCCCTGCATTTTTTTTCATATTGCATTGACTTTTTCATGATAGAGATTAAAATTGCATGACCAGAGGGCAAGTTTATATCTCTCTGCCAATATTCAGTGATTTGAATAGTTCTTCTTTTCTAAGCTTTTGTCTTTTAGGAATGAATACCTTTATGAATGTTTGCAGCATAGTGGAAAGACTGTAATCCAAATGGTCCAAGAAAGCATTTTCTTAAAAGCAAGTGTCTGTCGAGATGTGTCATAGTGCTTATTAGGAGCCTAAGCTGGAATCTTAGTTCCAAATACGCCTGGAGCCTCTAAATGGTACCAGGATAATTCTGACAAGATATGTTTATCTAAACAATGTCATTTGCAGCCCTGCTACACTTCAGTTTATCTCTCCATTTGAAATCTATAAAATGGGGTGGAAATTCAATACTTATAAACTTTCTATCGTGTTCAAAATAGAATTTTTCTTAGTAAAGATTTGGTTTTCAGGGAAAGGACAGAAATAAAATACTTGCTCATAAAATTGTATTTTCTCATTTGATGATTTTGGTCTTCCTTTTTATTGCCATGAAACTTCTAGAAATACTCAAAAAGAAATCAGCTAAATAAAGAAAAAATAGTTAATATATGTATGTAATACTATATTGAAACATTTTTCTTTCTCTGGTAAATCCCATTTCATAATGGGATTTTGAACAGTTGGGAAAATCTATACATAGTTATTGCAGTCTATCAAGAGAAGAGTTCAGTACAAAGCTATTTACGTCTACTAGAAATATTCATGTTAAACTTCAAGTAATTGGGTGTGCAAGCCACCACCATGTTTTACTATATGAAACTATTACTGTGGTATCTGTTGTATTCAGGTAATTATACTGATGGAAATCATGCAGTAATAATCTAGGTAAGAGAATAAATTTTATCTAAATCAGATCAAATGAAAAATTCTCCCTCTTTCTAATATTCGAATTGCTCATTTTTCTTTAACTCTTTGGTTTCTGAATTTGTCAATCATTCCTGGTCATTTTCTTCTGCAAAAGGGCTGGGTCAGGGGACCAAAAGCAGATAAGATTAGAAGAATTTAAATGTTCTTCCTTGGAGGCATCTGAATTATATGAAACTCTTGTTCATGCCTGTTAATACTGCAAGGCATAATACCATAATACCTTGCTTAGCAGTGAAGAGGATTTGGAAAGATAGAACTGCTTCCTTTTATCATTCTGTTTATTTCACAAATAATATTGGTGAATGTCGTTCCTGTAACATTTGGATTTAAGAGCCTTGTTTCTGTAGCTTCTCCCTCTGTAACCCCCACCACTACCATTTCGGGGCTATACGACAATAGCATGCATTACTTTAAAAGGCAGGCTGCCTAGACTGGCCACTTGTTAGCTTTGTGACCTTGAACAAATGACCAATCTCAGTAAACTATCTGCTCTTAGTTTCCTTCTCTGTAAAATAGGCTCACTTATAACTATCTCATGGGTTGGGAGGATTAGATGAAATAATTAATGTAGAGCACTTAGATCAGGGCCATAGTAAAAGCTCAATGAATGTTAGCATTTGTTATTTTAATTATAATCTATTGGGGTGCTTTGAAGGCTTAATGCAAAATATTTAATGAGCTTTTTGGTAGCTGTTTAGTTATTTCACCCCCCACCACCACCCCAAAAAGAGAGATTTAAAAGGCCGACAGGAGAAGGTTGCTTGGAAAAGATGGAATAAGATATATAAATAGAATTAAACAAATATTCAGGAAAGCCTTTTGTGGGAAATACTGCAAAATTTTTATTATTATCTATAAATTTAATAGGTAGATATTACTACTCCCATTTTAGAGACAGAAAACTGAGACTCGGAGAGCTTACGTAACTTGTCTGGGGTCTTAGGAAGATGACAAATGAGGAAGTAGAATTCAAGCCCATGTCTATATGATTTTAAAGCCCGAGGCACATCAAATGGAAAAGGCTGGTTAGTCAAAAAAATAGGAAGATATATTTATCTGACAACTTAAAATATTAGGACTAACCTCAGGTTATTATAGTCTGGATATACATTTTTGCTGCTCCTATTTATACTTCTGACTTCTATGTATTTGAGTGTCTAATCAAAGGATTGTCTTTTACATGTGTTGGAGATGTACAGACTAGTGGACCCCAATGATCTATTAGCTGTGTAACCTTAGCCAAGTTAATTCTCTTTCCTAAACTGTGGTTCTCTCATCTGTCATGTGGGGCTAATAATAGTACTTATGCTGGTAGGGTGATTAAGAAAGTAAAATTACTGGTGTTTCTAAAGTAAATATGTGGCACATATTAGATGCTCATTAAATGGTACATATTGTTAGGATGAGATGGATTTGGTACAGAGAGAACTGGAGATGGGAGAATATGAAGGGTATATAATGTGGCCTTTTATTAGCTAAGCCAAGGGAAGGACTTCTGAAACAGAATTCCAAGTTTTAAGAGGGAGTTGTTTATTTTGGAATTATTTTTTCAGCTAAGGATTTTTCAACCCAGTCCAGAATTCTTAGAGAAATTTAGCGATAGCTTATAAATTTTAAGAAAAGGAATTCACATGATATTGCATAAAGAACTGGTATACAGGGCCGTAGAAGGGGAGAATGTTCTTCTGTATGAGAGTAAAAAAAAAATCTCTCACACGATTTTTGAATTAACTGACAGTTTTATAGCAGCTTTGTCAACCCATCATTCATTGCTGCAACCAAATCTATGAAATCCTTCATGGCGAAATAAAAAGGCTCTGTTGTTCTCCACATTTTTATGAAATCTCTGTTGCTAATGAAATGCCAGCCAATATCTTCCTCTCAGGTATTGTCTATTGGATGGTTGTTTATTTTAGGAGAAGTGGTGTCAACCATATAAATTTCCTTCTTTGGACATCTAGCACCTGCTGTCAACCTGTTATAGCTACAAGCAGCTCTCAAAATTTACATCCACTAGGATGCCGCTGGCAACCAAAGAGTTCAGTTCAGTTCAGCAAACATTTGAATGCCTACTCTGTGTTATCTAATATCAGAGACGGTAGAGGGGATACAGGAAAAAAGTAAGATTCAGCCTTTTGTCTTTAAAGAGCTCACAATCAAATGTGGGTATTTGGACAAGTATATTTAGGCAAGGCAGTTTAGGATAGGTGCTTCAGTAGAGCAGTATTACAAAATGTTGAGAGAAAACTAGAGGAGGAGTTTTAAATGAGGGCTTAGTGGAATGCTTCCAGGAGGAGGCTGAATTTGACCTGGTCATGAATAAGACTTTGAAAAGCAGAAGGAAGCTGGAGAGGGAAGGGTATTTCAGGAATTGATGACAGGAGAATACATAATTAGACCTGTTAACAGTGGGGTGGAAGATGAATATCAGCATGGGAGTGTGTGTGTGTGTGTGTGTGTGTGTGTGTGTGTGTGTGTGTGTGTGTGTGTGTGTGTGTGTGTGTGTGTGTGTGTGTGTGTGTGTGTGTGTGTGTGTGTGTGTGTGTGTGTGTGTGTGTGTGTGTGTGTGTGTGTGTGTGTGTGTGTGTGTGTGTGTGTGTGTGTGTGGAGGATAAGGGAGTAAATGAAGTCAGTAAGACCAGTTAGAAGGCAAGAGAGCCCAAGCTGGAGCAGTGACCATGGAGTAAAAAGAAAGAAGTGAAATTGAGACATAAGGTGGAGCTAGAATTAACAGGATTTTGACATTGATTGCATATATAAAACTGTCAATCTAAGAGAAGGCCTGCCTCTAAGAGTTGGAGATTGAATTCTTTGGAAGATTAATGTCGTAACCAGAGACAAACTCAGGACAAGGAGTTGATTATGGGAGACAAAGTAATGTGCTTAACATGAAGCTAGATGACCATACTGAGATTTTAAAGAAATGGTTGAAAACATAGAGATTGCAGGAGTGATGTTACTTTTGGACATGAATTCGGAAGTTACCTGGAATGGCTGAGCTTGCACAGAGAGAGGGTACCTGGTGCAAAGAAAAGTGAAACTAGGAAAAAGCCTAGAAGTTGGTTTACATTTAAGGAATTTGAGAAGAGGTAGCACCACCCACCCCCCACACAGCCCCCAACCCGGCCAACTTACAATATAGATGCATTTAGACACACAGTGAATAATAATTTTTTTTTTTTTTTTGAGACAGAGTCCCGCTCCATTGCCCAGGCTGGAGTGCAGTGCTGCCATCTTTGCTGACTGCAATTCTGCCTCCCAGATTCAAGCTATTCTCTTGCCTCAGCCTACCGAGTAGCTGGGATTACAGGCTCCCACCACCATGCCCAGCTAATTTTTTTGTATTTTTGGTAGAGACGGGGTTTCGTCATGTTGGCCAGGCTGGTCTCAAACTCTTGACTTCAGGTGATCCACCCGCCTCGGCCTCCCAAAGTGCTGGGATTACAGACCTGAGCCACTGTGCCCGGCCTAAATAATGAATTTATAGGTGCTACACTGTATGGTTTCCTTTTTCTGCTGCTGTACAACCATTCAAGTAACATAAGTTGCATCCTGGTTCTTAATGATACTATGAATAAAGTATAGAAACTCTTTAGCTGAGGATTAAAGATTGTTGTGTTTAGGTAGACCAGGTTTCTGATGCAGCCCTCAGTATACCAGGGAAAGTAGCCATTACTATTTGCCTTGTAGGTCTAATGAACCCTTTAGATTTTTATTTTGTATATGTCTAAGTTACTCTACAAATTCTTATGGAAGAATAAAGAGATAGTGAAAGACAGTCTTATGAGAAAGTTTAATAAGAGTTGAAATACAGGCTGGGCACGGTGGCTCACTCCTGTAATCCCAGCACTTTGGGAGGCTGAAGCGATGGATCACCTGAAGTCAGGAGTTCGAAACCAACCTGGCTAACATGGTGAAGCCCCATCTCTACTAAAAATACAAAAAAATTAGCCAGGCATGGTGGCGCGCAACTGTAATCCCAGCTACTCGGGAGGCTGAGGCAGGAGAATTGCTTGAACCCGGGAAGCGGAGGTTGCACTGAGCCGAGATCACGCCATTGCACTCTAACCTGGGCAACAAGAGTGAAACTCCATCTTAAATAAATAAATAAATAAATAATAAAAAAGAAATACAACAGACTTTTTGTATCAAATAAATTTTGGTGCACAAACATCATAAATGACATAATATCTGTCCCACATCCTTTAGCAAAACAGGATTGTTAAAATTCTTACAGCTAAATATTATGTGGTGAAGTTCTTCCTGTTGAATAATTAAGTGGATTAAAATATCATATTTCCTTTCTGTCATTAGAAATATATTGTGCATTAATCAGTCCTTGTGCCTGAGAACATTTATCTAGGTTTTCATCATCTGAAAACTCACAGTCCAATATTTCACCTGTATTATCAATTCACCATTATCATTAGAGTTTAGAATGCTGCTGTCTCTTTGCATCTATCTTCTGTCGTATCTAATAGTTAGGAGATATATATATACGACATACATATATATATAGAGAGAGAGAGAGATCAGTAATAATACTAATATATATAATAATATTATATATATATACACAGAGAGAGAGAGAGATTGATTTTAAGCCATTAACTCATATGATTGTGGGAGCTGAAAAGTCAAAAATCTGTAAAATCCAAAAGCCTGGCAGGATGGAAACCAAGGGAAGAGTTGATGTTGCAATCTTGAGTCCAAAGGTAATCTGATAGCAGAATTCCTTCCTTTTCTGGGGACTTCAATCTTTTCTCTTAAGGACTTCAAAATTGATTGGAGAAGGCCCACCCACATTATGGAGGGTAATCTGCTTTACTCAAAGTCTGCTGATTGAAATGTTAATCACATCTAAAAAATACCTTCACAGCAACATCTAGATTGGTGTTTGACCAAACAACTGGGAACCATAGCCTAGCCAAGTTAACACATAAAATTTACCATCATCAACCATCATCATGAGGTTCATAATGTCATGTGTTTCTTCACATATAAATCTCATGGTTCTTTTATTTTTATAGTAGTACCTAGTTAATAAGGTACCTGGAAATATATGTTAAATAATAGAAATGGTCTTTAATATCTTAATGAATTTCAGAGTTCTATCAGAGTAATTATAACTTGTATATAAAAACTGATATATAAAAAACAAGTATGTTTTTTCTTCCTATACGTTGTGTTACATTAATACTAATTACCTATCATGAAATGAGTGTTTTCCATTTTTCATAAATGTATTTCGTTTTTAAATTAAGAGGATTAATGTCAAAACATATTTGAATAGGATTTAAAATCCAAATTACCTGTTACGATTATATTGAATTATAAATCTTTCAAGTGAGTTTATAATAGGAAAAATACTTTTTATTAAAGTGATGTACCATAATTATGAACATAAATAGTGTTTTCTACTAATTGTTTATGTCTTCATTATGTTTCTTTTTAAGGGGAAAGATCTGGGTTAACAAATGTTTTCTTTATCCACTTTGAAAATTAAACATAATAAACATAACTATTAAATAAATAAACCAATTAAAGAAAATAGTTTTTCTTCCTTTTTTGTGATAAAGATGATTATGAGTAAATATATTAAAGAGTTTTATACTCAGACAAAGTGAGCTAATAAGACAAATACAAACAGAGATGAGCCCAGAAAGAGATATTCTAACATGTTCATAGGCTAGCGTTTTTATCTTTTGACCAACAGGGTCATTGTAACTAAAGTCTTGAATTTCTGTTATATTTTGGTACCTGTGGGCATAAATAGGAATATTACTCCCTGGTGGCATCATGCATTTTAGATAAAACTAAGCCAAGGGTTAAACACGTGCCGTGGACTGTTCCTTAAAAAATGCTCTCAGCTCTCAAGTTATAGAAAATTGTAGGGATTATTATTTTGTACCTACTACTTCTTTCTTTACAAAAATTTACTTATACATGATTTGAAAATTGCTTGCCACCTGTCTTTATTCTGTTGTACTTGTCTTAAGTAAAACATTTATAAAGTAAGTAGGAAGGATTAATAGATTGTGACCTTTCTACATGAAAAGGGGAAAGCTGAGCTTGTTCTACTTTTGTCAGGAAAGAGTTTGAATAGTTACCTGTTACTGTAAAACAATCACCCCAAACTTAGTGTCCTAAAGTAGCAATAATCATTTATTATCACTCATAGGTTCTGTATGTCAGGATTCATGCATTACTTGGTTGAGGGGTTCTGTCTCACAATCACTCATGATGTGGCACTCAGATGTCAATTAGGCTGCAGTCATAAGATGGCTTGACTGGGGCTGAAGGATTCACTTTCACAGTGACTTTCTTGTATAGTTTGTGAATTGGTGCTGTCTAGTTGGTTTCTCTCTAAATGAGTTCCTCCATGGGACTACTTGAGTGTTCTTATGATGTGGTGGCTGGCTTACCCCAGGACAAGCAACCTATGAGTTTTGCCCTGAGTTTTCTGAAACATGATCCCCTTTGTTGCTTTGAATATCCCCATTAGACATTCCCACAAATGTCAATCATACTCTTTGCCCTAAAGATTGCAGACTACTTGTACATGTCCTTTATCCTACATGTGTACAGGAAACACGTGCAGAATAACATGTGTTCTTGTTTCTTGAAAGAAACAAGAACCCACCAAAACTTTATAGCTTCGGGACATGATGATAATTATCTCAGGTCCACTCAGCCTGGCTCCACATGGAAAATATGGGTATTGTAAAGAAAGCTTTTGAGTTTTGGAGGCCTAACAAAAAGACCTAGGAAGCTAGTAGTTGGTTATGAGATAATCATAACAATGGTGATGAAAGCAACTGTGATTATTACTTTTATGTTAGTGAGATAAATACATAAGAATGTCTTTCCTTAATTTCATTCCTTAATTTCCTTAATCCCCATTCTTGATTTCTGGATTAGAGGAAAGCTATACTATCTACCTGATTCCACAAAAAGACTGGACTGAGGGGTAACCATTAGGACTCTTGTTAGTTGAAGGTAATAAACTATATTACTTCAGTGGCTAAAACAAACAGGAGCTTTTTTCTCATATAAAACTAGAAGTCAGGAAACAAATGGTTGCCGATGTTGGTTTATCAGTTTGACAGGTTCTACCTTTATCCTGGAGATTCTTTGGCCGTTATTTCTTTAGTAATATAGTAGTAACAGCACTGAATCTAAAATAAGAGCACTTGGTCCAAGCACTGGCTCTGCCCCCTTAGTGACAGTGGGACCCATGGCAAATTATTTAATCTCTCCAACAGTTAATTTTCTCATCTGTAAAACTGGGCTCCTGATAACTTCCATACCAGTTTGGTGTTAGGATTCAATGAAATGACGCGTGGAAAAGTCCTTTTCAAATGGCCACTCACTATACAAATATTAATGTCTTAAGTAAGCTCGGGCTGCTATAAAATAATGCCATAGACTGGGTGGCTTAAACAACAGGCAGTTGTTTTTCACGGTTCTGGAGGTTGAGAAGTACAAGATCATGGTGCTGACAGATGTGGTTCCTGGTGAGAACCTTCTTCTTGCTGTATCCTCGTATGTTGGGGAGAGAGGTGGTACAGAGAGGTACTCTAGTCTCTCTTCTTGCTCTTCTTAAAAGGACACTAATCCAATTATGGAGGCCTCATCCTATGACCTCATCTAACCCTTACTATTTCTCTAAGGCCCCACCTCCAAATATCCATTGGGGGTTAGCACTTCAACATACAAATTTTAGCGGGGGGGATGCCAACATTCAGTCCATAACAATCAACTATCCTCATTATTGAGAGTTCCGCTAGGCCTTCTCAAGGGTTGACAATGATAGTGCCCTGCTATAAGAGTAAAAAATTTTCACATCTAGAAAATGGGTGCATGAATATTGGTAACTGTTCTAATGTCTATGCACAGAATTTTTAGAACTTGCTCGAGAACTTTGTCTTTCCTGACAGTGTTTCTTCCCTTAAATTCCAGTTGAGGGCCTTGAAAAAAATAGGTTTTCCATCAAGATTCTCTGAATGAATAAATGAAATACTCTGATATTTTCTTTCAATATTAAGATAAAGCAAAATGTATACAGAATTTTCTATTTTCAGTGTTTCCAATTACTGCATGGTTTGGCTTATTACCATCTCTAAGTCTAACCCTGGGTCATAGGAGTAAAGCCATTGGGGGTCCCCTACAAAGGATACAAGGCAGTGGTGGATATAATAAGCCTGACAATTGGAGTCAGATTTTTCTCTTTCATATAGGAACCATGGAACTGTTGCCCTGGGCCACAGCTGGCTCTCAGAAAAACATAGAACTGGTCGAGGAAAGGAAAGGCAGGGAGTCCTTGATTCACTTGTTATCAGAAAATCGTCTGTTCAAACAACAGAATGTTTGAAAAGATAAAATCAAGTCTCAAATGCACAGAATAAGAATGAGGGGAAAACACCTTTCTCTGTAATTAAACAGAAAAGTGTGCCATGAATTGATAAAATCCAGTCAACCTGAAAATGTGAACATCAAGTGTAATTGTGCAGAACGAAAAGGTAATATGAACAGCACAGGAATATATAGGCTCACGTTGGCGTTTTAAAACAATGGCGCTTTACCTGTTCCTCATGAAGGATTTGGTTTAGTCTAATCCCTTGTAGGAACCACTAAGAGGAGAAGGCGCAATCCTTTTGGGATGTAAAACGGGGAATTCTTTCTATGATTACAAGAATTTGTAAATTGCTCAGAGTTTTAGGACAGCAGGTTATGTGTCTCTCAATGTTGGGTACCATGCCAAACCTACTTTAAGAGACATAGCAATAAATAGAATGGGATTCATTTTTTTCTTAATGTCTGGCAGGGCAACCAAAATGCCCACGTTTCCCTACGGTAGCTTGGTATTTTGGTAACTAGAAACATGTTCCAGGGAACTCCAGAATATGAAACATTTCAGACAATTTGAAGCTGTCAAAATTTTCACTTATTTATGAGACAAATAAAATCTAACTTTATTCAGATTTTAAGATATCTCATAAAAGAATAATACTTTAGATTTGTACTATGCTTTATACGAATTGGATGAGGAACTCTTATACATATATAAGTGGATTTTATTTTCACAACAGTCCCTATGGTAGATATTGTCCTTATTAAGTAAATGAGAGAACCAACTATCAAAGATATTAATATTTTGCATAAGGTCACACAGATAGCAGAACCAGGATTTAATCCAACTCCTCTGATTCTAAAAATAGGTGTTAGATGGTTATTCTTTCCCCAAACCTATACTGAAAGGAGGCTACATTTGGAGTCAGTTATTGAAAGTTTAAATATATGTATATATATATATGTGTGTGTGTGTGTGTGTATATTCTTATATACTCATGCATATAGATGGTTATATAGTACATGCTTATATGTCAATTTTATATATACGACTGATATATTTATATAAACTATCAATTTTTGATAGTTTATTTCAATTAAGTTCAAATATATTGGGTATTTATTGACTCATGGGACTTAAAATTTCTCAGAGGCATTAATTTCTATGCCTTTAAGCAAAATAATGTTTAGCCCATTTTAGAAAGATAAAAGGCTAACATATGTTTTGTTTTTGTTTGTTTTGTTTTGTTTTGTTGAGATGGAGTTTTGCTCTTGTTGCCCAGGCTGGAGTGCAATGGTGCGATCTTGGCTCACAGCAACCTCCGCCTCCCGGGTTCAAGCGATTCTCCTGCCTCAGACATCTGAGTAGCTGGGATTACAGACACGTGCCACCATGCCCGGCTAATTTTGTATTTTTAGTATAGACAGAGTTTCTCCGTGTTGGTCAGGCTGATCTCGAACTCCCAACCTCAGGTGATCCACCCGCCTCGGCCTCCTAAAGTGCTGGGATTACAGGCGTGAGCCACCGCGCCTGGCCGCTAACATATGTTTTTAAAAAATAAACACCATTCGAGTAGGAAAAGTGGGAGAACTGGTGGTTCAGCTAGAGATACGGAGATGGGAGAGCAAATTGCTTTCTCATGTTGCCATATCTGTAAGTTACAAATGCCATAGATTAGGAATTTCAACGTTGTTGTGTCTCTCCGAGGACATTCTCCATGTAGTATATGTTTCACCTCCCTGATGGACAGTAAGCATCAAACTGTTACTCCTTTATATTTGAATTATTTTAATTCTAACATCTTGTTCTGAAAAAAACAGGCATACCATAAATACTTACTGATTGGACTGTCTCACAGGGGAGCTGGCAGCTAGTGTAGGCTACAAGTTGCCATCATCATCTCCATGACCATGAGTCATCACTAGAATTACCCTAAAGAGATTAATAAAATGCCTTGTTTGAAAAGCAAGCAAAAAGCCAAAAGAAACCCAAAGCAAACAGACCCAGACTTTGCAATGGTAAGTGAATTTTCAGTCTTAAGGGATTGAGAGTCTTTTTAGTACAATCTCTCATAAACATATAACAGATTTTAAAAGCACCTTGGTCTGATTCCAGTTCACATACCTCATCCTTGCAGAATACAACATACTAGGCCATTTGAAATGTTCATCAGTTTACTTTTGGAGGATCTGCTGATTTGAGCAAAATGGAAATGAAATGTATATAGAAAGCTCTTAATCTTAAAAAGCTCAATTTCGCAGCTCCCCCGCCCTCACCCCCAATCTTGAAAGCAGGAATTTGGATTAGGGTTTTTTAATAAAACTGTCTTTTCCTTATTACCATGATGTTTTTTGAGAGGGTACAGAGAACTCATTAAAATGTTATGTTATAACTTAAGACAAAATGGGAATGAGAATTTGCATTATATAAACAAAGTGTATGACTAGGTAACCTGTTACATATAAAGTGTTTGACTAAGTAACCTGTTGTCCCTAGGAGAAGTAGAATAAATATCAACATGTGGCAACTAACAGAATGTGTTGTGATCACTAAAACAGCACATTCATTACTTTACACTTCATGAAGTAGGTAATGAATTTTACAAATTTTAGGACTTAACCAGGCTGCCCGTAATACTTTGCATCAGTAAGTACCAAAATCTACGATAGGCACTTGGGAGTTCCTTAATTTAATAATATTAATAATATTTTATTTACATTTTGATTTAATTGTATCATTTCATTATTTTTGTGTCCTGATTCTAAATATATACATCAACAAGCTATATGGCCATTCAAAACAGGTAAACTTTAAATATGTTTTTGACATAGAAATTATGTAACGGTCTTCATCATGAGTATAGGAGTCAGATTTCCAATTGAAAATTTCATCCTCTAAAATACTTGGCATATGTATACAGTTGTCTAGTTCAGACAAAAAAGTATTGAATATAAAGTTGATTTTTTAAAACCAGAATTGGCATCCTTAAGGCATACAAATAAAGGGAATCTCAAGATAATATAATAATGCTGATTTGAAATGAGAATTAATAAAATTTTTATTCTATTTTAGGATGCTAAATTGGACAGATCCTTATTTCATTGAAAAATTAGATTCTTCAGTATATCAGTGCACTATGCTAATAACACAAGAAGATTAAATTATGTCCATATGTGATTTGGTAGAATTTAATTATAAATATAATAAAGCCTTCAATATGGACAGCAGTGAATATTCCAAATTTCTCTCTCATATAAGTTGTGAGCAACTTAAGGATAGGCACCATCACTTAACATACCTAGATTAAGAACAGTACCTAGAAAACAGTCATTGAATGCTTCCTAAATAAATTTTCACCTTCAAGCTTATGGCAGCAAATTAAACATAGATTGACCCTTTTCTAATAGAGACAGAATAGATGAGACTGTTGACTTTTTTTTTAAATGTGTAAGTCTGCAAATATTTAGTAAGGATCTAATTTACACAAAGAAATCAACCTAGAGCGAGATTATTTTATTCATTTCCCAGAGGCTCTGACTGAATTATATTTGAAACTTGCCCTAATTTTTATACTTAATAATTTGCATTAGTATTTAAATTATGTGAAGGAAAAATATAAGTTTAAAATACTGAAAAGTATATTCACACATTCATCAAATGTTGATTATGTACTTACAGTGTGCAAGGTATTGGGCTAGGAATTATGTGGTGTTCCAAGAAAGCCATGATACAGCCTCTTTCATTACAGTGTTTATTATTAGGTAGAAAAAGTAAAATTAGGGTAATATTAGATAGAATATATGTGTCATAGGAGTAATATAAACAATATTTTATGAACAATGTATGAAGGTATGATTTTGTTCATTTATCCATTTATCGCTCTGTACATCCATCCATTTATTCATTGTTCATTACTTCATTTAATAATACTTTAGTGACCATTGGAAAAGGGGGATATATAAAAGTGAGTAAAATGTGAATCATTTTCTAAAGAAGTTGATAATCTAGGGAAAGAAAAATGTGTACCAACAATAACTTGGATATAAAGCATAAATGAGAGGTACAAGCAAAGAAAAATGAAAGTACTTTCATCTATGATGAAACAAGCCAAATGTTTCTCATTTGCTGCATGAGAGCAGGGACTGTGTCTTGTTTCATCATAGATTTTCCAGAACCTAGATCAGTGTTTGGCACAAAGTAGGTTCAGATGAGTTTGTGTTGACTGTCTACTGAAGTAATTGTGGAACATATCATAGAAGAAGAAGATCAGAGGCTGGATCTTAAAACTGGGAGAAATACACTTCAGCTCCATGAAACCCCAGAAGTGATATTTAACATTAGAAAGCACAAAGTCACACTCTAACAGTGACAGTACTGAGTGAAGTAAGAATTTTCTGCACCCCTTCTTCTTCTTCCACTCCCAGTAACCCTTGTTAGGGTGAGAAATAGCAGCTGGTGAATGGTAGAGAAGACTAGCAAGACAGAAAGAGGAAGCCCACCGTGCCCACTACTCCAGGTAGTAAAGGACCTGTCCACTTCCATCCTCTTCTAATTGAAGGAGAAATCATGGATGTGAGTTCAGATTGAAGTATTGATTAATATATTGAGCTGGATATTCTAATTTTAATGTCTCGATATGGCGCAGGACTTTGTTTCCTTAATGATGACCAGAAAAGACATGAAACTTACCCATATTTTCACCCAAGAACAGAACAGAACAGAACAGCCTACTTGAACAGATTTAAAGGGAGAACCAAAGGCAGATAAAGTTGTCTTTATTCTTACATAGCGTAAGTCCGGATTATTCATCAATTTATACATTTTATGAATTTAAGAAAAAAGGAAAGGAAGACTATAAAGGGATTCATATCAGTATACACATGAAGGTAACGTAGTCAGTTTTTTAGTGGAACCAAAATATTACAATCATCACTGAACTAAAATATTACAATCATCAAAATATTACAATCATTACATCATTCACTAGATTAAGTGAATAAATTAAAAATATATTAAATAAAATTAACAATTAAAGACATGAGCTTTTCAAAGTGTGTGGTAACCTAGGAGCAATAAGCAGTGTAGTTGGAATGTTACCTCTTAAGGATTATCAAAGAGGCTGGCTGTTCAGTAGGACAGTGGTATGGTAAAGCAAGCTTGCTGCATTGTACAACTCCAGAGGGCAACATTCTTTTTTTTTTTTTTAATTATTTAAATCAAATCACTTTGTTCAATAAAAAGCTCTCTACAGTATTTTTTTCCTAATGACTTTACATCAGTTCTTCCAAAACATGTGTAATCTTTCTTTTTTATTTATTTATTTATTTATTTTTAATTATTATTATACTTTAGGTTTTAGGGTACATGTGCGCAATGTGCAGGTTAGCTACATATGTATACATGTGCCATGCTGGTGCGCTGCGCCCACTAACTCGTCATCTAGATTAAGTATATCTCCCAGTGCTATCCCTCCCCCCTCCCCCCACCCCACAACAGTCCCCAGAGTGTGATGTTCCCCTTCCTGTGTCCATGTGTTCTCATTGTTCAATTCCCACCTATGAGTGAAAATATGTGGTGTTTGGTTTTTTGTTCTTGCGATAGTTTACTGAGAATGATGATTTCCAATTTCATCCATGTTCCTACAAAGGACATGAACTCATCATTTTTTATGGCTGCGTAGTATTCCATGGTGTATATGTGCCACATTTTCTTAATCCACTCTATCATTGTTGGACATTTAGGTTGGTTCCAAGTCTTTGCTATTGCAAATAATGCTGCAATAAACATATGTGTGCATGTGTCTTTATAGCAGCATGATTTGTAGCCCTTTGGGTATATACCCAGTAATGGGATGGCTGGGTCAAATGGTATTTCTAGTTCTAGATCCCTGAGGAATCGCCACACTGACTTCCACAAGGGTTGAACTAGTTTACAGTCCCACCAACAGTGTAAAAGTGTTCCTGTTTCTCCACATCCTCTCCAGCACCTGTTGTTTCCTGACTTTTTAATGATTGCCATTCTAACTGGTGTGAGATGGTATCTCATTGTGGTTTTGATTTGCATTTCTCTGATGGCCAGTGATGGTGAGCATTTTTTCACGTGTTTTTTGGCTGCATAAATGTCTTCTTTTGAGAAGTGTCTGTTCATGTCCTTCGCCTACTTTTTGATGGGATTGTTTGTTTTTTTCTTGTAAATTTGTTGGAGTTCATTGTAGATTCTGGATATTAGCCCTTTGTCAGATGAGTAGGTTGCAAAAATTTTCTCCCATTTTGTAGGTTGCCTGTTCACTCTGATGGTAGTTTCTTTTGCTGTGCAGAAACTCTTTAGTTTAATTAGATCCCATTTGTCAATTTTGGCTTTTGTTGCCATGGCTTTTGGTGTTTTAGACATGAAGTCCTTGCCCATGCCTATGTCCTGAATGGTAATGCCTAGGTTTTCTTCTAGGGTTTTTATGGTTTTAGGTCTAACGTTTAAGTCTTTAATCCATCTTGAATTAATTTTTCTATAAGGTGTAAGGAAGGGATCCAGTTTCAGCTTTCTACATATGGCTAGCTAGTTTTCCCAGCACCATTTATTAAATAGGGAATCCTTTCCCCATTTCTTGTTTTTCTCAGGTTTGTTAAAGATCAGATAGTTGTAGATATGCGGCATTATTTCTGAGGGCTCTGTTCTGTTCCATTGATCTATATCTCTGTTTTGGTACCAGTACCATGCTGTTTTGGTTATTGTAGCCTTGTAGTATAGTTTGAAGTCAGGTAGCGTGATGCCTCCAGCTTTGTTCTTTTGGCTTAGGATTGACTTGGTGATGCAGGCTCTTTTTTGGTTCCATATGAACTTTAAAGGAGTTTTTTCCAATTCTGTGAAGAAAGTCATTGGTAGCTTGATGGGGATGGCATTGAATCTGTAAATTACCTTTGGCAGTGTGGCCATTTTCACGATGTTGATTCTTCCTACCCATGAGCATGGAATGTTCTTCCATTTGTTTGTATCCTCTTTTATTTCCTTGAGCAGTGGTTTGTAGTTCTCCTTGAAGAGGTCCTTCACGTCCCTTGTAAGTTGGATTCCTAGGTATTTTATTCTCTTTGAAGCAATTGTGAATGGGAGTGCACTCATGATTTGGCTCTCTGTTTGTCTGTTGTTGGTGTATAAGAATGCTTGTGATTTTTGCACATTGATTTTGTATCCTGAGACTTTGCTGAAGTTGCTTATCAGCTTAAGGAGATTTTGGGCTGAGACAATGGGGTTTTCTAAATATACAATCATGTCATCTGCAAACAGGGACAATTTGACTTCCTCTTTTCCTAATTGAATACCCTTGATTTCCTTCTCCTGCCTAATTGCCCTGGCCAGAACTTCCAACACTATGTTGAATAGGAGTGGTGAGAGAGGGCATCCCTGTCTTGTGCCAGTTTTCAAAGGGAATGCTTCCAGTTTTTGCCCATTCAGTATGATATTGGCTGTGGGTTTGTCATAGATAGCTGTTATTATTTTGAGATACGTCCCATCAATACCTAATTTCTTGAGAGTTTTTAGCATGAAGTGTTGTTGAATTTTGTCAAAGGCCTTTTCTGCATCTATTGAGATAATCATGTGGTTTTTGTCTTTGGTTCTGTTTGTGTGCTGGATTACATTTATTGATTTGCATATGTTGAACCAGCCTTGCATCCCAGGGATGAAGCCCACTTGATCATGGTGGATACGCTTTTTGATGTGCTGCTGGATTCGGTTTGCCAGTATTTTATTGAGGATTTTTGCATCAATGTTCATCAAGGATATTGGTGTAAAATTCTCTTTTTTGGTTGTGTCTCTGCCAGGCTTTGGTATCAGGATGATGCTGGCCTCATCAAATGAGTTAGGGAGGATTCCCTCTTTTTCTGTTGATTGGAATAGTTTCAGAAGGAATGGTACCAGTTCCTCCTTGTACCTCTGGTAGAATTCGGCTGTGAATCCATCTGGTCCTGGACTCTTTTTGGTTGGTAAGCTATTGATTATTGCCACAATTTCAGCTCCTGTTATTGGTCTATTCAGAGATTCAACTTCTTCCTGGTTTAGTCTTGGGAGAGTGTATGTGTTGAGGAATTTATCCATTTCTTCTACATTTTCTAGTTTATTTGCGTAGAGGTGTTTGTAGTATTCTCTGATGGTAGTTTGTATTTCTGTGGGATCGGTGGTGATATCCCGTTTATCATTTTTTATTGCATCTATTTGATTCTTCTGTCTTTTTTTCTTTATTAGTCTTGCTAGCAGTCTATCAATTTTGTTGATCCTTTCAAAAAACCAGCTCCTGGATTCATTAATTTTTTGAAGGGTTTTTTGTGTCTCTATTTCCTTCACTTCTGCTCTGATTTTAGTTATTTCTTGCCTTCTGCTAGCTTTTGAATGTGTTTGCTCTTGCTTTTCTAGTTCTTTTAATTGTGATGTTAGGGTGTCAATTTTGGATCTTTCCTGCTTTCTCTTGTGGGCATTTAGTGCTATAAATTTCCCTCTACACACTGCTTTGAATGCATCCCAGAGATTCTGGTATGTTGTGTCTTGGTTCTCGTTGGTTTCAAAGAACATCTTTATTTCTGCCTTCATTTCGTTATGTACCCAGTAGTCATTCAGGAGCAGGTTGTTCAGTTTCCACGTAGTTGAGCGGTTTTGAGTGAGATTCTTAATCCTGAGTTCTAGCTTGATTGCACTGTGATCTGAGGGATAGTTTGTTATAATTTCTATTCTTTTACATTTGCTGAGGAGAGCTTTACTTCCAACTATGTGGTCGATTTTGGAATAGGTGTGGTGTGGTGCTGAAAAAAATGCATATTCTGTTGATTTGGGGTGGAGAGTTCTGTAGATGTCTATTAGGTCCGCTTGGTGCAGAGCTGAGTTCAATTCCTGGGTATCCTTGTTGACTTTCTGTCTCGTTGATCTGTCTAATGTTGACAGTGGGGTGTTAAAGTCTCCCATTATTAATGTGTGGGAGTCTAAGTCTCTTTGTAGGTCACTCAGGATTTGCTTTATGAATCTGGGTGCTCCTGTATTGGGTGCATATATATTTAGGATAGTTAACTCTTCTTGTTGAATTGATCCCTTTACCATTATGTAATGGCCTTCTTTGTCTCTTTTGATCTTTGTTGGTTTAAAGTCTGTTTTATCAGAGACTAGGATTGCAACCCCTGCCTTTTTTTGCTTTCCATTTGCTTGGTAGATCTTCCTCCATCCTTTTATTTTGAGCCTATGTGTGTCTCTGCACGTGAGATGGGTTTCCTGAATACAGCACACTGATGGGTCTTGAGTCTTTATCCAATTTGCCAGTCTGTGTCTTTTAATTGGAGCATTTAGTCCATTTACATTTAAAGTTAATATTGTTATGTGTGAATTTGATCCTGTCATTATGATGTTAGCTGGTTATTTTGCTCGGTAGTTGATGCAGTTTCTTCCTAGTCTCGATGGTCTTTACATTTTGGCATGATTTTGCAGCGGCTGGTACCGGTTTTTCCTTTCCATGTTTAGTGCTTCCTTCAGGAGCTCTTTTAGGGCAGGCCTGGTGGTGGCAAAATCTCTCAGCATTTGCTTGTCAGTAAAGTATTTTATTTCTCCTTCACTTATGAAGCTTAGTTTGGCTGGATATGAAATTCTGGGTGGAAAATTCTTTTCTTTAAGAATGTTGAATATTGGCCCCCACTGTCTTCTGGCTTGTAGAGTTTCTGCCAAGAGATCAGCTGTTAGTCTGATGGGCTTCCCTTTGAGGGTAACCCTACCTTTCTCTCTGGCTGCCCTTAACATTTTTTCCTTCATTTCAACTTTGGTGAATCTGACAATTATGTGTCTTTTAGTGCTCTTCTCGAGGAGCATCTTTATGGCATTCTCTGTATTTCCTGAATCTGAATGTTAGCCTGCCTTGGTAGATTGGGGAAGTTCTCCTGGATAATATCCTGCAGAGTGTTTTCCAACTTGGTTCCATTCTCCCCGTCACTTTCATGTACACCAATCAGACGTGGATTTGGTCTTTTCACATAGTCCCATATTTCTTGGAGGCTTTGCTCATTTCTTTTTATTCTTTTTTCTCTAAACTTCCCTTCTCACTTCATTTCATTCATGTCATCTTCCATCGCTGATACCCTTTCTTCTATTTGATCGCATCGGCTCCTGAGGCTTCTGCATTCTTCACATAGTTCTTGAGCCTTGGTTTTCAGCTCCATCAGCTCCTTTAAGCACTTCTCTGTATTGGTTATTCTAGTTATACATTCTTCTAAATTTTTTTCAAAGTTTTCAACTTCTTTGCCTTTGGTTTGAATATCCTCCCGTAGCTCGGAGTAATTTGATCGTCTGAAGCCTTCTTCTCTCAGCTCGTCAAAGTCATTCTCCGTCCAGCTTTGTTCCGTTGCTGGTGAGGAACTGCGTTCCTTTGGAGGAGGAGAGGTACTCTGGTTTTTAGAGTTTCCAGTTTTTCTGCTCTGTTTTTTCCCCATTTTTGTGGTTTTATGTACTTTTGGTCTTTGATGATGGTGATGTACAGATGGGTTTTTGGTGTGGATGTCCTTTCCGTTTGTTAGTTTTCCTTCTAACAGACAGGACCCTCAGCTGCAGGTCTGTTGGAGTACCCGGCCGGCCCTGTGAGGTGTCAGTCTGCCCCTGCTGGGGGGTGCCTCCCAGTTAGGCTGCTCGGGGGTCAGGGGTCAGGGACCCACTTGAGGAGGCAGTCTGCCTGTTCTCAGATCTCCAGCTGCATGCTGGGAGAACCACTGCTCTCTTCAAAGCTGTCAGACAGGGACATTTAAGTCTGCAGAGGTTACTGCTGTCTTTTTGTTTGTCTGTGCCCTGCCCCCAGAGGTGGAGCCTACAGAGGCAGGCAGGCCTCCTTGAGCTGTGGTGGGCTCCACCCAGTTCAAGCTTCCAGGCTGCTTTGTTTACCTAAGCGAGCCTGGGCAATGGCGGGCGCCCCTCCCCCAGCCTCGCTGCCGGCTTGCAGTTTGATCTCAGACTGCTGTGCTAGCAATCAGCGAGACTCCGTGGGCGTAGGACCCTCTGAGCCAGGTGCCGGATATAATCTCCTGGTGCGCCGTTTTTTTAAGCCCGTCGGAAAAGCGCAGTATTCGGGTGGGAGTGACCCGATTTTCCAGGTGCCGTCTGTCACCCCTTTCTTTGACTAGGAAAGGGAGCTCCCTGACCCCTTGCGCTTCCCGAGTGAGGCAATGCCTCGCCCTTCTTTGGCTCGCGCACTGTGCGTGCACCCACTGACCTGCGCCCGCTGTCTGGCACTCCCTAGTGAGATGAACCTGGTACCTCAGATGGAAATGCAGAAATCACCCGTCTTCTGCGTCGCTCACGCTGGGAGCTGTAGACCGGAGCTGTTCCTATTCGGCCATCTTGGCTCCTCCCCCAGAGGGCAACATTCTAATTATCTTTAGCTATGGGGTCTGTTCCCATAGGATAACTATAACGTAGTAGGTTGACAGAGCCTCCCAAGAAACCACAGCAGTGCTCAATTGTGGCGAGTTACTTCTTCATCCCATCAAAATGTCGTGATTGGACCCACAACTGTGCATACATTTTTTTGGCATTTTCCTACCAGAAGCATATTTACATTTCTTTAATATCCAGTCATATCCTTCCCTTATTTAAAAATAATTATTCAGAGAATTTCAGTTTTTTGTAATCCTCTCTTCTATGAATTTTAGCAACACTTATACACAGATACTTGATATTCTGGAGAAATATTCTTCAAGACCGTGTGGATTAACAGATTTTCAAATGCCATTATAGTATATGTATATACTATATATGTATAAGTATGTGTAGTCCCCAAAATGCATGCTTTATAATCCTCATAATAGATCTCTTACAGATGAGGAAAAGAAGATGTAGAAAGGTTACGTAAGGTAGCTAACAGGTATTCCAAATAATGTTAAACTTAAGTCTGACTATTCCAAAATTGCATTCTTAACTCTGATTTCTATATTTGTTTTCCATTCTAAACTGTGTATTATGATATAAGTTCCTCACTAAGGCTCTTTTTCAGGGTCTTCCTAATACTAAAGTCACTCTTACAGTGAGTATTTTCTTTACGTGTGAAATCCAATAGGCAAAAAAACCACTTGGCAATAAATTTTAGGCATTAACCTCATGCCAAGTAATTATCAGAAGGCTATAATGCTTTGAAACTTCACAAGTCTGATTTTAAGATAATGGAATGAGGCTTGCATTGTGAACTTTCTTGATGCTTTACATTGCAATATGCTGTATGGATTGACTTCCCAAAAATAAAAAATAAAAAAAAAAGATTTTTAGAGCATACTGGGAAGGTCTGCCAATTAAAAACCGGAGATTGGCTGAAGGCTTGCAGCAATTGAATTTTGAATACAGATGGTGTCAAATCGAGTGTTTCCATAGCAACAGACTCTTCCTTAATAACTTTTAGATGGGAGGGGGTACATAAAAGAGAAAACCATCTTTTAGCAGATGTATGTTTTCAGCATGTTTTCGGATTGATTTTGGAAGCTAATTTGTACTTAACTAGTGATTGTTTTAAGTGCATCTAAATATTACTAAATTCTCCCGAGGAAACATTTTGAGAATAACAGAAATAAACTCTAGGAACTTTATGAAGACATGAAAAGGGCACAATTTTACAAAGCCTTTTTTTTTTTTTTTTTTTGGTCTGGAGCCAATCAAACAGTATTTTATATTGAGTATGACCTATCATTGGTCAAAGAGTTCTTGATTCTTAATGCCTGTTAATATTGAACGTTTACAATATGGGTAAAATCGAAGAAAAAGTGCTATGTATCTCATGGATTTGGAATTTATCTTAATATACTCTTTCTTCAGGTTAATGATTATTTTTAAAAAATAATGATACAAATCATTTCAGGAAGGACCTCATAAAGAGGTCATTGATAGAGTTCATATCATATAGCAGAGTTGTCCTAGATTTCATGTCCAATCCTCAGTTTTGCATAGCCAACAACTAAATTTTAGTAGTTCACCTAGAGATGATCAGGCTCTGGGAGACTGACTCATGCTACACAAACTCACAAGGCACTGGTTTATAAACCATTTGAAAGAATAAATAATAATTCAAACTATTATTTTATAACAAGACTGGCAGGAAAATCAATAATGGTAATGTGTTCGGGGTGTCCTCCCCAGTGAGGACTATCCAGAAGACCAAGTGATGGATTATTGTACAAAGTGATAGAATTGGGAGAAGGGTAATAAGGCATTATGAAAGGATGCTTCATTAAGTGAGAAAAGCTACATAAACTACCCATCTTTACTATTCTAGATGACCTTAAAAATGTTAATGGAAACAGAGAAACAGGCAATTCATCTCAGATGGTACAAAAAACATAATAGCACATGTTTGCTCCCTGGCTTCCTTTTAGATTCCCTGCAAGAGATTTTCCCCCAACTACCACCATATAAAGATATACAGCTTTACCTTCACTCTCCTATTATGTCACAGAACAATATAAAACTCAGATATGTTAGTATAAGTTAATAGTTGGTAGCTTTATATTAATAACATTACTACCTGTTACCCCCAGATTCATCTGGGTTACTTCATCCCCAAAACCCTTTCAAAACGACATTTCCCACAAAGATTTCTAGTATTATTGGCCATTCCCGGACATCTTGCTTCCAACATAAGAAATTCTGACATAATAGGGATATAAGAAGGCCTTGGGAATCTGTATTTATAACAAGCTGCCCAGGCTATCTGAGGCTCAGCCAGTTTGTTTTTGCAGATAGCTATTACTATCCACAATCTCTTTTATCCTATTGTAATTGCAGAAGAAAATCTTTCTTTCTAGTTTCTTTGAAATTTCTGGAACGTTAGGACTTAGAGCCTCTAGGAACTTGTACATAAAAAGAGAGACTTAAAGAGATATCAAAGTAGTGATAGAAATAGATACAGATAAATGCATAGACATAGAAGTAGACATATATAATAGAAACATATATGTATACATAGAAATAGAAATGTGCCATTTAGAACTCTTAAGAAATATGTGCACTCTTAAAATATAGTTTAAAAATGTAAAGAACTTGCTATTGATTGAAAATAGCATAATAAACTTAAATGAAATAAGGACCCCAAAAGCAAATATTTCTGACACACCACACACACACACACACACACACACAGAGAGAGAGAGAGACAGACAGAGAGAGAGAGAGAGCTGTACAATGACAACCACTTCCTCACCCAGATAAAGAAAAAATTTTATTTATCTTCTTTCTCATTCTATTATTATTTTTTCTAGATTAAATTAAAATGGTAATTATGTGTAAGAACAAGCATTATTGCCATATAAACAATGCAACAAAGGAATCCAATGAAAATTAAGTGAAAATAAAAGGTACAGCTTCGTGAAAGACCCAGTTCTTAGAGCTTAGTCTCAAACTCTTTGTACTCTGCACTCTTTTCTTGATTTGACTCTATTGATTGATTGATTGATTGAGACAGAGTCTCGCTCTGTCACCCAGGCTAGAATGTAGTGGCTCGATCTCAGCTCACTGCAACCTCCGCCTCCTGTTTCAAGTGATTCTCCTGCCTCAGCCTCCTGAGTAGCTGAGACTACAGACATGTACCACCATGCCCAGCTAATTTTTGTATTTTTAGTAGAGATGGGATTTCACCATGGTGGTCAGGCTGGTCCCGAACTCCTGAATTCAAGTGATCGGTCTGCCTTGTTCCCCCAAAGAGCTGGGATTACAGGTGTGAGCCACCACGCCCAGCCGATTTTACTCTCTTTAGAACTGCAAAAGTAGGAATCTAGCTCAAATGCAGACATTCTAGAAGGTTTGATTTCAAAAATCTTCTCAAAAGAAAGAGAGCAAGAGCAAGAAAGAAAGCAGAGAGAGAAAGCAGAAGATAAAATGGCATTGTTTGAACAGGGATGGAAACTGAGCAAGAAATTTGGTCACTAAACACTTTAGTATCTATCATTTAAGATTGTAATTTGGTTATTTATCACTGGAAAGTGATTAATAATCTAAAATGCATTTTATAATACTAATACTATTAAAACATTAATTTAATTTTTGGAGAAAGTTTGTTATAGATTGATTTATACTTACCACTGAATATTAAAATGTTTAATGGAAGTAGTTTCAAATAGTATTTAATGATATAGGGAATTATTACAACATTAATGCTCGGAAAAAAAAGTAGGATATGGAATTATTTATGCCATAGGATCCTAATTTTGTAAAAAAACAGAGAAAACCAGCGAAAGAAATTATAACTGGAAGGAAATACATCAAAGTGGTTTGCAGTTATCACTCATGAAATTGAGGTGAACTTAATTTTTTTCCGTTTGTATCCATCCGTGTTTTAATACCACAGACATGCTTTAGATCTGCCCATATATTGTGGCTTTCAGAGGGTTATAAACCATTGTGACTCTGACATATCTAAGAATTTTTATCTCTCAAGAACAAATTTTCACTCCCTATGGTGTCATTATCTGTTGAGAATGCATGCAATAGTTCAAGAGCCAAAAGACTCTGATTCAGTAAGTTTAGGGTAGAAAAAAATTAAGTACATTTTTAAAATAGAGCTCTGGTGTTTCAAAGGCAATGTGCAAATGTACCTACTTAATATTATTCTAATTTTTTCAGGATAGCTGAAATATAAACATCTATTTTTAGTAATAACACAAATGATGGAATGCTTTTACATATTTATAAATCATTAAGGATTTGCTTTTTGTTTCGACTGTCTGGAACATATAAATTTGAACACAATTTAGAACAACATTCAGGAAATATGATTTATTTATTATCTTCTTGACCTTTATTTTATTATCTTTTTACCATCTACTTTTATGTAAGTCTTTTTTTCAATCATTGTTTATTTCTTTACTTTTCCTTCCACATAGAATTAAAGGGAGATTTGGGCTTAGTGTCCTTAATTCATAGTTCCATTGTGGCTACTAAAAGGTGAACTGAAAGATTGCAAACACATGGTACCTTGTAGATAATTTTCTCCAGTCAGACAGTTAGACAAAGGCCTCTGAGGTTTCTGGGGTCATTGTTGAAGCTATGTCTTAAAATCCTATATCCTTTTCTCATTGTGGGTTCCTTTTCACAACACAGAAGTTTTCTTTTTTTTAATTTCAACTTTTAGATACAGAAGGTACATGTGCAGATTTGTTACGTGGGAATATTGCATGATGCTGAGGTTTGGAGTAGAGATCCCATCGCCATGTTAGTGAGCATAGTAACTGATAGGTCGTTTTTTTAACCCACTCCCCTCCCTCCTCCCTCTAGTAGTCTCCAGGGTCTATTGTTCCTGTATTTATGTCCATGTGTGCTCAATGCTTAGCTCCCACTTATAAGTGAGAACATGTGGTATTTGGTAGAACTTTTCATTTTTAAGTTAAAAAACAAAACAACATGAGGATGAGTGGAAGAACTATTCAGCACAGCAGGTTATAAACCAGTTAGGGTGATGACGCCCTGAATGGAGGTTTTCATGAACATCTCATATTAGCTATTTCAGCTTTGGTTTTTTTAATGTTCAAAGTAAATAGAATAATGAAGAGGCTATTTAGGAAGGTTTAGACTGAGGGAAAAAAATCCTTTCATTAGGTTCCAAATAACGGTTAGCTTATTACACAGCAAGAGGCAGAGATTTAGCAGAGAAAAAATAAAAAGATTTTAAAAAAAACAACGAGATTAAAAGGTCAGTAATACCATTGGAACTGGCAGCATGGCAAGTTTATATCAGATATCTTTTGTTTTGGAACACAAGTATACTAATTCTGTTCTGAACCTCTTGCTAATGCCTGTCTCAAGAAAATTTAACATACTTTATCTGTGTGTACAAAAATACCTAAGGACAAAGCTATTACCCAAACTGTATTCAGATTGAAAGAATCCATATAGAAATTTGCAGCTAACGTATTAGTCAGTGTATGTAATTTCTACTGCTTCACGGCACAACTCTTTCTAATTTTCAGGAGCAATATAGCAACTGCTTGCCAGCCAAGAGAAAACCATAGGAGCATTCTTGTCATTGGAGCCAACATTAGTTCTGCCTACAGTGACTAACATAGATGCGTTTGTTGCTAGCTGGAATTTTCCATTGGCACTAGTTACATGTAATAAGTTAGTGCTTTCAAATGGACCATGGAATATAGGAAAACTAGAGTCTGATGTAACCAAAAAGAATGTTGATAAACTCAGAGATTATGAAAGAGAGGAGAGGAGTGGTTTTTGCGGAAATGATAGAAAAGCAAAAAAAGATGGCAGGATTTGGAAAAAAGAAAATCAAGTTACAGATTTAATTAGTAAAGGAGCTTCTTTTAATAATTAGATAAGAGTATGAGTTTAGAGTAACTGCCTGGCTAATATGTACAATCTTCAAGTTCAGTCATTTTCCAAAATTTTAATTTTTAGCATATTTTTTTGTAAATTTTAAGTGGAAACCTTCCACTTTTGTTGACTAACTTGGCTCCCTGATATTTTACTCAACCTCCTACTTTCTTATTCTCTACTTCTGAGTCTTTGCTTCCACAGTGAGGTAGCTCATATTCCTTAAGTTTCCTGTCTGGTTTTGCTTTTTTTTTTTAACAGCTAAAATAAACTCTACAAGCATTTCTATCATTTTCTTTACATCCAATCTCTTGTGACCCATGTCCTAATCACTTTGGTAAAGTATCAGTGACCACCCAAGAGGTTCACTTTGCTTCGTCAAAGGACCACCTCTCATGCTTTATCTCCAGAGCTTCTGCCTTGAAAGTAAGAATAATATAACCTTTCCTGAATGTCTATTTCAATTTCATGCATTTGATCTGCCTCTTCAGACCATTCCCAAGGCTTTGCTCTTGTTCTTTACCCTCATGGCTTTAGTTATTCATCACTATATGAATGACAGCTCCCAAAATGACAGCTCTGGCCTCTCACCTATTTCATCTATTCCATATGGCAAACTGTCTATATTACATTTCATCATGAGGGATAATTATAACTTCACATTGAACAAGAAATTGTGGGTCCGTGTTGATTTCCAGCAGCAACCTTTATTTTTTAGACTATGATAGAAAAAGGGTCAACTTTCTCTTTTATTTATTTATCTCAAATAACTCAAAGTCAAGCTAGAAAAGCCAAGCAAGTAATATTTCCCAACAAAGCAGCTTTAAGCAAAAAAAATTTCAGACATGACATGCAGCCTCTATTGTGGAAGAAGCACAGTGACCTAGGCCTAGTCACAGTCCACTAGTTTCATTTTTTTCCTGCAAGAGAGAAAAGTATGGCAGGGCCAAGACTCCTAAGACCCCTTAAAAAATTGTGAGGTTTTTATAACCCTGTTCGTTTCCCATCAAAAGCATTCATGAAGCACCTGCCATGTACCAGATGATGCATTCTAGGCAGAGGGAAGAACTTGGGCAAAGTCCTGTACATTTTATCTTCTAAATCTTACTAATCTTTTCCTATCTTTCCATCTACCACCCACCATCATGCTGTGCCTGGACTCCTATCCTAACATCTTACTCTGTTTTTTCTGCATCTTTTTTGCCCTCCCCTCCAATCTACTCTCCAATTAGCAACATGACTAATCTTTTCAAGCCCAGATTAGATGGTGTCACTTCCCTACTTTAAACCTTTCACCGGATTCCCATTGCACTGAGGTTGAAGACCAAAATCTTTACCATAACTCACAAGGCCACTGGGAGCTATGAAAATTTTCTTTTTTAGTTTTTTTCCTTTTAATTAGTGATGCATTCAATAAGTGGAGTCTATCGTAAAAGCATAGATTCCAAATCATGTGAATACTCAATTATGTAATTTACTTACAGAATGTTTGTTACTTCTTTTTCAGCTTTGATTTTGTATACATCCTAACTCAATCTCAGTTATATAAGAGATTATAAAAAAGTTTGTGATGAATGCATACATAAAGGAACAAATAATTAATAAATATATAAAGACAAATCAGTATTGAATGACCAAATGGCTCTTTATTAAAGAACTTAGAAAAATATAGTCTTGCTTGAGACCAAGTTCTGGCAACGTATGTGTGTCTTTTTGTTTGGGTTAAAAAGCATTAGTTTTATATGTTTTAAAAGGATAGGATCTTTCCTTGGCTGCAAATAGTATAGGCACAGTGCTATTCTGTATCTTATTTTAAAGAAAATAACAATAATACCTTATTACTTGCTGACAGTTTTGCAGTTTACAAAGCACTGTTCACATGGATTACCTTATTTTAAATTTCTCAATTTTTTTCCTTCTACTATGGGAATTCTGTTTCAGGAGAATTTCCTTTTAAAATTAAGGCGATTATACTATTCTGTTCCTGTATTTCTTAGCCATATGTTTCACCAAGGTATTGTCTCTCTCCAGGTCTTTCTTCTCTGGATGTATAGTTACGATTTTCCAGGGGGTAAATGAAAACAGTGGGAGCAATTGACAGAGTGTTTTTTGTTTCCCATAAACTCAAGCATTGCATTTAAGGAGCTGCTGTACTATTTTAAGAGTTCCTATACTAATTTTAAAAGTTTATTTACATATTTTGTAGATTTTTAGGATGAGTCATCAGAAAAAAATTAAAAATAAATTTACATATTTTGTATTAAGCTATTTTGTTACTTGAATGGGGATTATTAGAACGAGGAAAGAATTACTTTTATCTCCCCATTTTTCATGTCATTTACTATAACATTCATGAATTGCTAAAGTTTAAACAATCAAAAAATATCTGAAAATGGAGCCTAGGAAGGGTAACTTATGTCTTTCATACTCCTTCCTTTTTGGTTTTTCTACCAACATTTTAGTCTAAAATATATTTTATTTTCACTGATCCTGTGTTTGTCTTAATAACGTAGTAGTACGTATGTTAAATGAAGCAGAATTCATTGATTCTTTTTTTTTATTACTCCTCTTTTTGCTTTTCTGGAGAAGCATTTGAAGAAATCAGTTCAGGCTACACTTCATCAATTCATTTCCTCATCTTCCCCTTAACACAAAAGCCCCATTTTCACTCTTCAAAACATTTGATCACATACTTAATTTTCATAGCATTGACTAAATGTATGTGTTTGTTTTGTTTATATATTGCATATTTGTGATGATTTTCACTTTTACAGTTTAGGCATGGGTAGGAAGGACACTTAAATAAGTACTTAAATTCTTGTTCATGACTTGAGAAACTCACAAGGTAGCATGGAATGGCACCTAAACAAGGCTTTGTTAGGGTGAAAGGGAATTATCAGGACAAAATTGACTACTGGCAGTGACTTTTGAGCAGAGTGCTGCAAACTGAAAAGGCAGAGCATTCTAGGCAGAGGGAAAGCATAGACGCATGTGAGATACATGTGAAATACTTAGACAAATGTGAGGTGTGTGGTAACATTGTACATACCTACGGCTCCTTCCTGTGTAGCTGTAAAGCTGGAGTATAGGCATCACAACAGGCAGCAGAAGCCAAGAAGCTAGAAAAGTAGACAAAGGCCACATTATAAAAGATCTTGTAAGGCAGGTAAAGAGTTTTAATAGTATCCTGAAAGCAGTGTGGGGTGGGGGGTATGACATTAAGGAAATTTGATAAGTGATGAAAGACTAAGATTTTCATCTTCAAAAGACTTCTCTGGAGGTGGAGGTGGACCACTTGATGTCAGGAGTTCAAGACCAGCCTGGTCAACTTGATGAAACCCCATCTCTACTAAAAATACAAAAAAATAGCTGGGCATGGTGGTGCATGCCTGTAATCCCAGCTACTCAGGAGGCTGAGGCAGGAGAATAGCTTGAACCCAAGAGGCAGAGGTTGCAGTGAGCCGAGATGGTGCCACTGCACTTCAGCCGGGATGACAGAGGGAGACTCCCTATTAAAAAAGAAAAAAGAAAAAAAAAAAAAAGACTTCTCGGACTAGAGTTTTAAAGAACGATGGGGAGTGCAAAAGGCTAACATTAAATCAGTGGTTCTCAACCCTGGCTGCACGGTAGCATCACTAGGGGGAGTTTAAAAAAAATGCCAATACCTGGACTCCACCCCAAACCAGTTAAATCAGAGCCTTAATAGGGCCCAGACATTCGTAGTTTTTAAAGGAGCCCACTTGATTCAAATGCACAGACAAGGTTGTGTTCCGCTGAACTAGAGAGAGCATCAGGAGGCTTTTAACTAAAACAATCTAGGGAAGAGAGAGATGAATGATACAGAGGCCAGAAGAGCTATTAAGGAGGAATGACTCGGCATCTTCTTGGTTAAAGTATAAGGAAGAAAGAAGAATGAAGGATAATTTGCATGTTTCTCCTTCAGTGACTAAGTAGAGGAACAGATGTGTATCAGTGATTAGGGGAGAGGAAGAATGAAGATGATGTAATCCAGTTTGAATATGTTGGCTATTTCATAGAGATTTAGTAGGTGTTTGGCTCTACGGATACAGAGTTCAAGAGACAATTCTTAGCTTAAAACACAGATTTTACTCTGATTATTTTAGAGATAGTAAATGAAGCAATATACATACATGAACTCACCAGAGAGAATATGTAAAGTGAAAACAAAAAGATCAAAGGGAGACCCCTAGGGAATTTAAGGAATGGGCCGAAGAGACTGAGGAGTGGCCAAATAGGCAGAATAAAATCCAAGAAAGAATCTTCCATATTAATCAAAAGAGAAGGTTTCAAAGAGGGTTCGTCAATTGGCAAGTACTGAAGGGATATCTGAAAACATAAAGACTTTAGACTCTCTAATACTGTAGCAACTTGAAGGTCACTGCTATCATCTACAAAAGTAATTTCAGTGGCAAAAGCCAAAATGTAATGGTTTAGAAGGGTGTGTGAGGTGTGGATGTGGAAATAGTGGGTATAGACTATTGCTTCTCAAAATGTAATCACCTGAAAAATCTTATTTTAAAATGCAAATTTTGATTCATTAGCTCTAGAGTGGAGCCTGAGGTTCTGCATTTCTAACAAGTTATCAGGTGATGCTGATGCTGATGCTGCTTATACACAAACCATCCTTTAAGTAGCACTGGTATAAGCCACTCTCCCACAAAGGAGGAAGACATAGGGTTTCCATCAGGGGATGCGGGTGGGGTGTAGGACCAAAGGAAATAATACTCTTTTGTCTTTTGTTTGGTTGGTTTTGGTTGTTTTCTTCTTAAAATAAACATGGTTGTAGACGGGGATTGAAGACACAGGAGGGGTAAAAAATGGAATCACTTCTCATAGAAGGTGGAAGAGACTGGAACATTGAGTACAGCAAGGGAATTAGGCATGGGTAGGAGGGACACCTAAATCTGAAGAGAAGGAGGTAAGAAAGAATTGAAATACAGAAAAGTTCTGTCAGTAAACAATGTATGGAATTGTGCTTTTTAGCCATAGTTTCAGTTCAAAAAATTGTTTTCCATTTATTTTTATTTCTTAACTTGAATAGTTGGATGGTGGAGTATGCTTGTAAAAATAAGAGTGAGGCCACTTTGTTTTTCAGGGTTAATTTCCATTTTCTGCACTCATCAAGTAAAAGTTTAAGTGGCAAGGTGTAGATATGAAATTCAATGTGTGCTAAGGGAGAAAAAAATGCTTTTTATTCTACATTATTTTAAAAATATGTATATTCCAACAAATGCATCAAATTTGATGTGCAAATTTACAGTGATGAATGAGTTTTATTGTGTGCATTGCATGCTGGTGACATGGTAATAAATCTGTGGTGCTAGAATTATAATGGTCCCCTTTAGCTTCGCTTTAATGAACTCTTGCTGAACACTTTTGAGTTGTTAGTACTTTATTTGCTACATTTGGCACTTAATTAGTTAATGACTGAGACACTGGAACGATGGATCTTCTAATGATATGTTAGGCCTATATCACATCTAGATAGTTTCTTTTCTGTGACTTGTAAGTGACCTAAGATGATAAACTGAAATATTTTTGCATAGATATACATCAAGCTTTTCTCCTAACTTCAGGCTTTCATCTTAACCAATAGTTTCCAACACCCCTAAAAGAGAAGTCATTATGTTTTTTAGAAAATTATTCATTTTAATGTGATCAAATAATATCACATTTCAGCATTCACCTATTTAATTAATAAAACAACTTACATGTTTCATTATGAGTGGATGTTGATATTTTTTCATAATCTATTATCCTCCAACCAGTGGTAAAAACCCAATCCTCCTTTCACCCAACTCATCTTTCAGTATGGGAAGCAATACATACTTCCCTATGTTTTATTACCAAAACAGGAGAATGAGCTTTCTTTAGAAGGTTAACTCATTTTCTCTATTAGAATATTCAGCATACTTTTAAGGAGGTAATCTGGTCTTTGACAGTCTGTTGATTAGAAAATTAAGAGACCTGCCTAAATTCCATTTCCAACTCCTCTCCATACACATTGTGACTTTGAGCAAAACGTTTTGCCATTTCCACTCCTGTAAGTTCTGTTTAGTATCTTTAAACTTCCATATCCCACAGATGGTATTTTTTTCTTCATTGGAAAGTGGTGTTAGTGATTCAGAAAACTGCTTAAATAATACGTGCTTTGTGTTTCCTGTGACAGAACTTTTTTTTTTTTTTTTTTTTGAGACAGAGTCTCACTCTGTTGCCCAGGCTGGAGTGCAGTGGCGCGATCTTGGCTCACTGCAACCTCTGCCGCCCGGGTTCAAGCGATTCTCCTGCCTCAGCCTCCCGAGTAGCTGGGATTACAGGTGGCTGCCACTGCGCCTGGCTAATTTTTGTATTTTTAGTAGAGACAGGGTTTCACCATCTTGGCCAGGCTGATCTTCAACTCCTGATCTCATGATCCATTCACCTCGGCCTCCCAAAGTGCTGGGATTACAGGTGTGAGCCACCATGCCCAGCCGAGAGAACATTTTATCTAACATTCTATTTTAAAATTTTTCAAATACACAGAAAGCTGAAAGAATTGTACAGTGAGTGCTCATGAACCCACTCTCTAGATTTCGTTGTATCACTTCATTCCTTTCTCTACCCGCCATCCCCTATTATTTTCTGATGCCCTTCAAAGTAAGTTGGTGACATCGGTTCCCTTTACCTCTAAGTTCTTCAACATGCATGTCATTAACGAGAGCTCAATATTTGTTCACATTTCTTTTGTTTGTTTGTTTGTGGCAAAATTTGTATGGACTAGAATGTGTAAATCTCGTATGTATTATGAAATGAGTTTTGATGAATGGGTATACCTGTGTGACACATGCCTCTCTTAAGATACAAAAAATAGCCTTGGCCCAAACAGGAGGGAACATTTTTTTAGGTTGGCTTGAGTTTCCTTTAACTGACATGTAGCATGACTGAATATATGACCATAAGATTGCCAAGTTGAAATATACCAAAGGTCCATCCAGGGGATCAATATGGCTATTGATATGTCATTTGTTCATCTAGGCACTGGGCTGGGTGAGTTCTTCACAAAAACCTTGTAAGGTGAGCTTTGAGCTCTGACAGAGGCATCAAGAAATGTATTTCACAAACTGTTAGAGCTGGAAACATCTCCAGGGATCATCCAATCTATCCTCCTTTGCTTTATGACTCAGGATTTAAGAAGCCCCAGAAAAGTCCAACAGTGTTACAAAAGCACATGATTGCCTATTTATGCCCCTATAATTGAGAGCTGGCTAGGGGTCAGGTATTTTTCTCAGTGCCTTGTGTACGTTATTTCCTTTCATCTTTCTAGATTATTAATCTGCTTGTTATTATTATCCCCATATAATAGAGGAGTAAACAGTGTGAAAATAGCACTAAACTATTGATCTTTTCCATGTTCCAAACTAACCTTAAATGTTAGGCTAATATTGTAAAATTTTAAAATTTAGTCATTTGTTCTGGGTCTGTCTTCCATGAACTTAACCAAAATGCTTGGCTGTTTCTGCATTCTAGGTTTTTGGGATTTAGAGAAAAGGCAACTTTGTCATCATAGTGGCCAGGATTTATTCATGTGCCAATAACTCCCCTCTGTTTTTAGCTTTTTGATCTGTTACATCTCAGATACTTTATTATCTATTTGTAAAACAACCACATTCCTCCTCTTCTATATCTAAATGAAAAAAAAATGCCCATTCATACTAGCTACATGGTTAGCATATATGTTTCTTCCTCTTTCTGGGTTTGAGTTGAAACTTCTTTTCAAAGCTTAACTATAGATAGGTCTTCCACAGAACCCTGTTTAAATGCCTTGTGGAAGTAGAAGGGACACATCTTAATATTCCTTATAATTTGTGTTATTGTTTGGACTTTCCTCAGTTCCTTATATGTCTTTGTATGTCAAACATTCAGTTATGCTTCCATTACTCCAGGTATAGTTGTGTCCTAGCTTTGTACGAGGTTACAATAATGGTGGTTTCCTTGTTTTCAGCTTCATTCTTGATCATGCCTAACATTTTTTGATGGTTTTAGCCTCGGAGAACAGTCTATTGCTATTTCTACCTTTTTCCTGATCCCAACAAATAGTTTAGAAATCTTTGTCTTAACTTCAATTGGGATCACTTTTCCTTTAGAGTTGCCCACAGTTAATCGTGTCCGTCACTCTTCACTCACTCAAATGACCTCAAAAGATTTACCTGCAATTTAAGCCTTTCAGCTTGGCATTTTCTACCTGGAACTCTGGCGTACTCTGTAGGATCAATGAGATCCATAGTGTGCACTCCCTAGCAGATCATGAATGTTTGTTGATAACTGTAATTCATTGTTTAGTCTTGTCTATACAGAGAAGCAATAGCACCTTGCTTTAGTAGGATCCTTTATGCTTTTATTCATTATTGAATTTTATCTTCACAATAATTCTGTGGCTCTGCAGTTGTCATTATTTCAGTTTGGGAGTTGAGGAAACTGAGATCGTGGCAAATCAACTTTTCCCATTTAAATCCGCTATTTCATCACTAATCCAGGGTTATAACCCAAGACTAACTGCTCATCAAAGTTGCTTTCTAAAAATCAGTTACACAAACTTCTAATTCTCGTGCTATACAGTCAGTGCAGAAATTGCAACAGAACTGTTCTTTGTTCTGCAGCAATGTGTATTCAAAAGGTAATCATTTCTTGTGTATAAATAACATTCCTCCCTAAGAGAGATGTTGTGCGAATTTATATCAGTCAAGAATGTATATCGATAATTAAACATAGCTAGTTTAAAAAACTTGAAGTGAAAGATTGGTTCGTATTCAGTCAACTGAACTGTTTCTTTCTCTGCAATATTGTGGTTCTTGACATGATTGCTGAGTTTCCAATTTGACACTTCTGAAGGTTCGTAAATCAGGACACATGCTGGGTCTCAGTCTGTCATCCTGAGTCTTAGCATTGGTTATTTATTTCCCTTTATTACCCAACATTTATTTACTGCACAAATCAGTCGAGAAGCTTTCCATGATGGACCTTTGTGAGAAAAAAAAAATGTGTACATTGGGTAGCTCTTCAATTACAAACCTGCACAGATTGTCTGGGTTTATGTGCATATACTTTATTATTTTTTCACTTTGGTATGTCAGATGAATTTGGTGTAAATGTAAATCTAACAATATGGGCTCTAGTGGCCAAATGCATTGCCATAATATATTTTTGATCTGTCAGTCCCCTGGGTGAAGTGTCGCAAGTGTGGTAAAATTCTGTAGTACAAATTGATGCTCAATTATGGAAAATTACCAGGTCTATGTGATGTCAGACTACCACACTGATCCACTTTTAAGATAACAGCTTCACTTTGATGATCTTCAGATTTTACATTTGCTTTCATTCCTTGACAAAATGAAATACATTTAAAACTTCTAAAATTGTCTTTTGCATATATTTCTGCAGGGTGTACTCTTGGGACTACTATAACAATCAATTGTACTGCTTTGTTTCTTTTATTAAATAGCAGAATAGCTGCTTGATTCGTCTGTATGTGCCGATGTGTGTCTGTGAATCTAGTCCAGTTCACTGTCCAATAAGAATTTCTGAAATGTTCTTTGTCACATCAATGTACAGTCAAAATCGTATTGTGTTTGTAGCAGAATGATTGCATCTTTTATTATTCACAGCAGCCAAAATGACACATATTTCACAGGTGACACCTTTTTTAAAAAAGATGAATTGTCCAAAGTTGTATGTGGAATATATTTCACAAATCAAATTCCCTATTTAATAAATAGTGCTGGGAGAACTGGCTAGCCATATGCAGAAGAGTGAATTTCTATAAATTGAATGCAACTGTGTAAATAGCATCCAAATCAAGAAACATAATATAATATAACCAGAAGCTCAGGATCCCCCTTCATGTCTCCTCCAGTAATGAACATTTCACAAGGGTGACTACTATCCTTACTTCAAAAGTTTTCTATTACTTTTTCTTGTTTTTGTGTATTATGTAAAGGAATCGAACAGTCATATCTACTTGTCTGTGGCTGTATTTTTCCCCTCAACAATATGTTTGTGAGATTCATCCATATTATTGTATGTAGTTGTGGATTGTTCACTTTTCTTACTGAATGATATTCTATTGATACCACAGTGTATTTACACATGTTGATATAGATGAGAAATTGGGTAGTTTCCAACATGAGGAAATTGCTGTCAATAATTCTGCAATCCATAGCCATGCTACCAACGGTCTAGTACATGGTTTTTGGTGAATATATTAATAACTGTGCATTTCTGTTGGATATACACCTTGGAGTGGAATTACAACTCAAATAATATTCATTTTAAAAATTTTATTTCATTTTTAGTTGACAACTATATTATGGGGTACATTGTGATGTTTCAATCCATATATATACATTGTGGAATAATCAAATCAGGCTAATAGCATAACTATCACCTCAAATACTTATCATTTTTGTGGTGAGAATATTTAAAATCCTCCTTTTTAGCTATTTGGAAATATACAATATGACAATATTAGCTAAGTTCCTGTGCTGTGCAAAAGAACACCAGAACTTATTCCTCCTGTCTAACTGGAACTTTGTACCCATTGATAAACGTCCCTCATTTTTCCATCCACCCACCACTGCAGCTTTTGATCACCACCATAATGCTCTCTATTTCTATGAATTCAACTTTTTTAGATTCCACATACAAATGAGATTATATGATATGTGTCTCTCTGTGCCAAGTTTATTTCACTTAACCTAATGTCCTCCAGGCTCATCCTTATTATTCCAAATGACAGAATTTCCTAGGTTTTTAAAATAATTTTTTTATTTTTAAGTTTTTGGGATACGTGGTAGGTGTATATATTTATGGGGTACCTGAGGTGTTTTGATATAGGCATGTAATGTGAAACAAGCACATCATGGAGACTGAGGTATCCATCCCCTCAAGCATTTATCCTTTGTGCTACAAGCAATGTAATTGTACTTTTAGTTATTTTTTAATGTACAATTAAATTATTATTGACTATAGTCCCCCTGTTGCACTATCAAATACTAGGTCTTATTCATTCTTTCTAACTATTTTTTGTAGCCACTAACAATCCCCACCTATCCCCTACCCCCACACTACCCTTTGTAGCCTCTGGTAACCATCCTTTTATTCTGTCTCCATGAGTTCAATAGTTTTAATTTTTATCCCACAAATAAGTGAGAACATGCAATGATTTTCGTTCTGTGACTGGCTTATTTCATTTAATGTAATGACCTCCAGTTCCATCCAAGATGTTGCAAATGACAGGATATAATTCCTTTTTATTGCTAAATAGTACGGCATCATTTATATGAGCCACATTTTCTTTATCCGTTCACATGTTGATGGACGGTTAGCTTGCTTCCAAATCTTGCCTGTTGTGAACAGTGCTACAACAATATGAGAGTGCAGATAGCTCTTCAATATACTCCCTCCTTTTCTTTTGAGTATGTACCCAGAAGTGGGATTTCTGGAACATATGGTCATTCTATTTTTATTATTTTGAGGAACATTCATACTGTCTTTATGGAGGCCGTTACTAATTCACAATACTACCAATAGTGGATAAGGTTTCCTTATTCTCCATATCCTCATCAACACTTGTTATCTTTCATCTTTTTGATAATAGCCAATCCAAAAGATATGAGGTGATATCTCATTGTGATTTTAATTTGCATTTTTTGATGATTAGAGATGTTGAGTATTATACATATATATATATATATATGCTGTTTGTCTTCTTTTGAGAATGTCTATTCATATTTTTGCCCATTTTTTATTAGAGTTATTTGTTTTCTTGTTATTGAATAGCTTGAGTTCCTTGTATATTTTGGATATTAGCACCTTATCTAATGTATGATTTGCGAATATCTTCTCCCAATCTGTGGGTTGTCTCTTTATTCTATTAATTGTTTCCTTTGCTGTACAAAGCTTTTTAGTTTGATGCAATCTTACTTACCTATTTTTGTTTTGATTGTGTTTGGGGGTCGTATGCAAGAAACCACTGCCTAGACCAATGTCATGGAGCTCTTCTCTTATGTTTTTGTAGTTTTTAGTTTCAGGTATTACATTTAAGGCTTTAATCCATTTTGAGTTGATTCTTGTATAAGGGGTGAGATAAGGGTCCAGTTTTATGCTGTATGTGAACATTCAGTTTTCCCAATACCGTTTATTGAAGAGACTGTCCTCTCCCTATTGTGTGTTCTTGTTACCTTTGTCAAAAATCAATTGATCAAAGGTGTGTAGGTTTATTTTAGTCCTCTTTGTCTTATTCCATTGGTCTGTTTTTATCTACTTGCCATGCTGTTTTGATTATTATAGCTTTGTAATACATTTTGAAATCCAATAGTGAGATATTTCCAACTTTATTCTTTTTAGTAAAGACAGCTTTGGCTATCCAGGGTCTTTTGTGGTCCCATGCAAATTTTAGGATTTTTAAAACAAAATTCTATAAAGAATGATATGCAGATTTTGTTAGTATTGTGTTGAATCTTTAGATTGCTTTATGTTTAACAATATTAATTTTTCCAATTTATGAACATAGAAATCTTTCCATTTATTTGTGTCATCTTCAATTTCTTTCGTCAGTGTCTTATAGTTTCAACATGCAGATCTTTCACTTTCTTGGTTAAATTCACTCCAAATATTTTTTCATGCTATTGTAAGTGAGATTGTTTCCTTAATTTCTATTTTAGACAGTTTGTTGTTATTGTACAAACAGTAACAATTGTTATTGCTACTGATTTTTGTAAGTTGATTTTGTATCCTGCAACTTTACTAAACTCGTGTATGAATTCTAACAGTTTTCAGTGGAGTCCTTAGGATTTTCTGTATAAGATTATGTCATCAGCAAGAAGGGGCAATTTTACTTCATCATTTTCAGTTTGGTTGCCTTTTATTTCTTTCTACTGCCTAATTGCTCTGGCTAGGACTCCCAGTACTAAGTTAAACAAGGGTGGGGAGAGTGGGCATCTTTGTCTTGCTCCTGATCTTAGAGAAGAAGCCTTCTACATTTTTCTGTTGTGCATGATGTTAGCTGTGGGCTTGTGATTTATGGCTTTTATTCTTTTGGAGAACATTTCTTCTATGCCTAATTTGCTAAGAGTTTTTCTCATGAAAGGATGTTGAATTTTGTCAAATGCTCTTTCTGCGTTTATTAAAATGATCATATGGTTTTTGTACTTCATTCTGTTATATGTTAAATCACATTTATTAATTTGCATATATTGAAACAACCTTCTATCCCAGGGATAAATCCCTCTTGGTCATGGTGAATAATCCTTCTAATAAACTATTAAATATGGTTCACTAGTATTTCATTGAGAATTTTTGAATCTAATTTCATTCGTGATATTGGCCTATAGTTTTCTTTCCTTGTAGTGTCTTTGTCTGGCTTTGGGATCAGGGTATTGCTGGCCTTGTAAAATAAATTTGGATGAATCCCTTCCTCTTTAGTTTTCCAAAAGAGTTTGAGAAAGATTTGTATTAGGTCTTCTTTAAATGTTTGTGGAATTCTCCCATGAAGCCATCTGGTCTTGCGCTTTCCTTTGATGTGAGAACTTTTAAATACTGATGCAATCTCCTTAACTGTTTCCTTAACTGTTACTGGTCTTTTCAGATTTCCAATTTTCATTATTCAGTTTTGGTAGATTATGTATTTCTAAGAATTCATCCATTTCTGTTAGGATGTCCAATTTCTTGGTATATAATTGTTCATCATAGTCTCTTACGATCCTTTGTATTTCTGTGTTATCAGTCATAATGTCTTTTCTTTGATTTCTGATTTGATTTATTTGAGCCTGCTCTCTTCATTCTTAGTCTAGCTAAGGATTTGTCAGTTGTGTTTAGCTTTTCAAAAAACCAACTCTTAGTTTTATTGATTTTTTTCTATTGTTTCTCTAGTCTCTATTTCATTTATTTCTGCTCTGATCTTTGTTATTTTCTTCTTTCTGCTAACTTTGGGCTTAATTCATTCTTCTTTTTGTAGTTTCCTGAGGTATAATGTTAGGTATTTCATTTGAGATATTTCTTCTGTTTTGATGTAGGAATTTATTGATATAAACTTCCCCCTTAGCACTGCTTTTGCTACACCCAGAAGTTTTTCTATGTTGTGTTTTCATTTCTGTTTGTATCAAGATTTTTTAAAAATTTCCTCTTGAATTTCTTCTTTTGACCCAATAATTGTTTAGGAGCATATTGTTTAGTTTCCACATATTTCTTAATTTTATATGATTTCTCATGTAATTGATTTCTAATTTTATATTGTGGTCAGAAAAGATACATGATGGGTTTTCTTAAATTTGTTGAGACTTGTTTGTGGCCTAACATATGATCTATCCTGGAGAATGTTACATGTGTACTTGAGAAGAATCTGTATTTTCCTACTGTTCAGGGCACAATGTTCTATATATGTGTCTTAGGTCCATTTGGTCTAAAATGTCATTCAAGTCCAATGTTTTCTTAAGAATTTTTCTGTCCATTGCTTAAAGTGGAATATTGAAATTGCCTGCTATTATTCTGTTATAGGCTATGTTTCCCTTCAGATCCCTTAATGTTTGCTTTATGTATTTAGGTGCCCTGATTTGGGATGCATATATACTTATACTTGTTATGTCCTCTTGATGAAATAACCTTTATCAATATATAATGACCTTCTTTGTCACTTTGAACAGATTTGACCTAAAGATTATTTTGTCTAAAATAAGTGTAACTACATTGCTCTCTTTTTGTTCTCATGTACGTGGAGTATCTTTTTTCATCCATATACTTTCAGTCTATGCATGTCCTTTAAGGTGAAATGAGCCACTTGTAGGCAGCACATATTTAGGTCTCGTTTTTTGTTGTTGTCGTTAATCCACTCAACCACTCTATGCCTTTTGATTGGAGAGTTTAATCTATTTACATTCAAAATAATGATGGATGGGTAAGGATTTACTAGTGTCATTTTGTTAATTGTTTCCTGGTTGTCTTATAGATTCTTTGTTCCTTTCTTCCTCTATTGCTGTCTTCCTTTGTGTTTTGATGGTTTTGTGTAGTAGTATGCTTTGCGTCTTTTGTTTTTATCATTCATGTATGTATTATAAGCTTGTGCTTTGTGGATACTCTGAGGCTTACATAAAACATTTTATAAGCTGATAACAACTTAAATTTCATTGTGTGCACATACTCAACACTTTTACTCTCCCTCCTCCCACATTTTATGTTTCTAACGTCACAACTTACTTTTTTTTTTAAATTATACTTTAAGTTCTAGGGTACATGTGCACAACTTGCAGGTTTGTTACATATCTATACATGTGCCGTGTTGGTATGCTGCACCCATTAACTCGTCATTTACATTAGGTATATCTCCTGATGCTATCCCTCCCCACTCCCCGCACCCCACGACAGGCCCCAGTGTGTGATGTTCCCCTTCCTGCGTCCAGGTGTTCTCATTGTTCAATTCCCACCTATGAGTGAGAACATGCGACGTTTGGTTTTCTGTCCTTGCGATAGTTTGCTGAGAATGATGGTTTCCAGCTTCATCCATGTGCCCCTACAAAGGACGTGAACTCATCCTTTTTTGTGGTTGCATAGTATTCCATGGTGTATATGTGCCACATTTTCTTAATCCAGTCTATTGTTGATGGACATTTCGGTTGGTTCCAAGTCTTTGGTATTGTGAATAGTGCAGCAATAAACATACATGTGCATGTATCTTTATAGCAGCATGATTTATAATCCTTTGGGTATATACCCAGTAATGGGATAGCTGGATCAAATGGTATTTCTAGTTCTAGATCCTTGAGGAATCGCCACACTGACTTCCACAAGGGTTGAACTAGTTTACAGTCCCACTAACAGTGTAAAAGTGTTCCTATTTCTCCACATCCTCTCCAGCACCTGTTGTTTCCTGACTTTTTAATGATTGCCATTCTAACTGGTGTGAGATGGTATCTCATTGTGGTTTTGATTTGCATTTCTCTGATGACCAGTGATGGTGAGCATTTTTTCATGTGTCTTTTGGCTGCATAAATGTCTTCTTTTGAGAAGTGTCTGTTCATATCCTTTGCCCACTTTTTGATGGGGTTGTTTGGTTTTTTTCTTGTAAGTTTGTTTGAGTTCTTTGTGGATTCTGGATATTGGCCCTTTGTCAGATGAGTAGGTTGCAAAAATTTTCTCCCATTCTGTAGGTTGCCTGTTCACTCTGATGGTAGTTTCTTTTGCTGTACGGAAGCTCTTTAGTTTGATTAGATCCCATTTGTCAATTTTGGCTTTTGTTGCCATTGCTTTTGGTGTTTTAGACATGAAGTCCTTGCCCGTGCCTATGTCCTGAATGGTATTGCCTAGGGTTTTCTTCTACGGTTTTTATGGTTTTAGGTCTAACATTAAGTCTTCAGTCCATCTTGAATTAATTTTTGTATAAGGTGTAAGGAAGGGATCCAGTTTCAGCTTTCTACATATGGCTAGCCAGTTTTCCCAGCACCATTTATTAAATAGGGAATCCTTTCCCCATTTCTTGTTTTTCTCAGGTTTGTCAAAGATCAGATGGTTGCAGATGTGTGGTATTATTTCTGAGGGCTCTGTTCTGTTCCATTGGTCTATATCTCTGTTTTGGTACCAGTACCATGCTGATTTGTTTACTGTAGCCTTGTAGTATAGTATGAAGTCAGGTAGCGTGATGCCTCCAGCTTTGTTCTTTTGGCTTAGGATTGACTTGGCAATGCGGGCTCTTTTTTGGTTCCATATGAACTTTAAAGTAGTTTTTTCCAATTCTGTAAATAAAGTCATTGGTAGCTTGATGGGGATGGCATTGAATCTATAAATTTCCTTGGGCAGTATGGCCATTTTCATGATATTGATTCTTCCTATCCATGAGCATGGAATGTTCTTCCATTTGTTTGTGTCCTCTTTTATTTCATAGAGCAGTGGTTTGTAGTTCTCCTTGAAGAGGTCCTTCACATCCCTTGTAAGTTGGATTCCTAGGTATTTTATTCTCTTTGAAGCAATTGTGAATGGGAGTTCACTCATGATTTGGCTCTCTGTTTGTCTGTTATTGGTGTATAAGAATGCTTGTGATTTTTGCACATTGATTTTGTATCCTGAGACTTTGCTGAAGTTGCTTATCAGCTTAAGGAGCTTTTGGGCTGAGACAGTGGGATTTTCTAAATATACAATCATGTCATCTGGAAAGAGAGACAATTTGAGTTCCTCTTCTCCTAATTGAATACCCTTTATTTCTTTTTCCTGCCTGATTGCCCTGGCCAGAACTTCCAACACTATGTTGAATAGGAGTGGTGAGAGAGGGCATCCCTGTCTTGTGCCAGTTTTCAAAGGGAATGTTTCCAGTTTTGCCCATTCAGTATGATACTGGCTGTGGGTTTGTCATAAATAGCTCTTACTATTTTGAGATATGTCCCATCAATACCTAATTTATTGAGAGTTTTTAGCATGAAGGGCTGTTGAATTTTGTCGAAGGCCTTTTCTGCATCTATTGAGATAACCATGTGGTTTTTGTCTTTGGTTCTCTTTATATGCTGGATTACATTTATTGATTTGCATATGTTGAACCAGCCTTGCATCCCAGGGATGAAGCCCACTTGATCATGGTGGATAAGCTTTTTGATGTGCTGCTGGATTCGGTTTGCCAGTATTTTATTGAGGATTTTTGCATCGATGTTCATCAGGGATATTGGTCTAAAATTCTCTTTTTTTGTTGTGTCTCTGCCCGGCTTTGGTATCAGGATGATGCTGGCCTCATCAAATGAGTTAGGGAGGATTCCCTCTTTTTCTATTGATTGGAATAATTTCAGAAGGAGTGGTACCATTTCCTCTTTGTACCTCAGGTAGAATTCGGCTGTGAATCTGTCTGGTGCTGGACTTTTTTTTTAATTTGTAGGCTATTAAGTATTGCCTCAATTTCAGATCCTGTTATTGATCTATTCAGTGATTCAACTTCTTCCTGGTTTAGTCTTGGGAGGGTGTATGTGTCCAGGAATTTGTCCATTTCTTCCAGATTTTCTAGTTTATTTACATAGAGGTGTTTATCGCATTCTCTGATGGTAGTTTGTATTTCTGTGGTATCGGTGGTGATATCCCCTTTATCATTTTTTACTGCATCTATTTGATTCTTCTCTCTTCCTTCTTTATTAGTCTTGCTAGTGGTCTATCAATTTTGTTGATCTTTTCAAAAAAGCAGCTCCTGGATTCATTGATTTTTTGAAGGGTTTTTTGTGTCTGGATTGTAGGTGTGCTTCATTGATTCTTACTATTTTTTTCCTTTGTCTTCTCTGGCTGTGTATTTTCAAATAGGCTATCTGTCTACAAGATCCAGAAAACAGCCTCAAAAGGGTCAGTCTAAGAGTTATTGGCCTTAAACAGGAGGTAGAGAAAGAGATAGTGATAGAAAGTTTATACAAAGGGACAATATCAGAGAACTTCAGAAACAGAGAAAGATACTAACATTCAAGTACGAAAAAGTTATAGAACACGAAGCAGAATTATCTCAGAGACTACCTCAAGGCATGCAATAATCAAACTCCCAAAGGTCAAGGATAAAGAAAGAATCCTAAAAGCAGCAAGAGAAAGGAAACAAATAACATGCAAAGGAGCTTCAGTACATCTGGCAGCAGATTTTTCAGTGGAAATCTTAGGCCCCGGGCATAGCCAGAGATGCTGTCTGAGGGCCAGTCATTGGAGTCAAAAACCTTAGCAGTTTACCTCATGTTCTATTCTATTGTGGCTAAGCTGGCACTCACACAACAGTATAAAGTGCTCCCTGCTCTTCCTTACCCTTTTCAAAGGCAGAGGATCCTCTCCCTGTGGCCCTCACCAACATGAGGGTTCTGCTTGGCCTCCACTGGTGTTCACTTAAAGCCCAAGGGCTCTCCCATCAGCTTGTGGTGAATGCTGACAGAACTAGGACCCATATTTTAGGGCCTTGGGCTCCCCTCTGGCCCAGGGCAGGACCAAAAATGCTGTCGAAGAACCTAGGCCAGGACTCAGAAATCCCAGAAGCCTGCCTGCTTCTCTACCCTTCTGTGGCCGAGCTGGTACCTAAGGGGCAAGACAAAGTCCCCTTTACTTTTCTGTTTACTTTTCTCAAACAGAAGGGGTCTTTCACCATAGCCACCACAGCTGGGAATTTGCTGGGTGACCTATGAAGCCAGCACATCTCAGAGGCCAAGTCCCACAGTGTACTCCCTGGATATCGCAACTGGTTATTCAACGTTCAAGGCCTCTTTAGTTAGTAGCTGATGAATCCTGATAGGACTGAGTCCTTCCCTTCAAGGTAGCAGATTCCCTTTTGGCCCAGGGTGTGTCTAGAAATGCTATCCATGAACTAGGGCCTGGAATGGGGGCCTCATGAGTCTAACCATGCCCTATCCTACTGTGGCTGAGCTGGTATCCAAGATGCAAGACAAAGTCTTCTTTACTTTTCACTCTCTTCTCCTTAACGAGAAGTAAGGAGTCACTTTTGTTGCTGCAAGCGTCACTGCTGGGAGTAGGGCAGGTATGGTGCAACCACTCCCTTAGCCATGCCAGCTGGTGTCTCCCTAGGTCGTGTGGGAGACCCTAATCCACTGGCTTCAATGTATAGAGGGACGTTTCTAAATTATTTATCTATAATTTGATTAAGAAGATAGACACAGGCAATAGGATATGCCAACAGATTCTCTCTAACCTATAGTTATTTTAAGAAAGTTAGGGAAAGAGAGGTCATTGATTAGTTTTGGCTTACTGAATTCTTTGGCTCTCCCATATCTTTTAATTTATGGGTTTTATATAAGGCACAGATATTCTACTAGTAAACATGACATTAAAGCTGTTTTATACAAACAAATGTGGTTGATACAAAGGCATTAAATAAAAAACAAAGGAAATTCAGAGGACATTTGTTTTCCTGGAATAGAGATCATAAGCAGAAGCATAAGAGGAAAATAAGGAAGGAAATGGGAAAGTCTTGAGTCCATTTTCAAATTATGAAAACTTGAAATGCAACAGACAAATAGTGGTTACTTAAGAAGAAAGACTGAAGATGCTGGGCAAAGGTTAACTTTAGAAATGGCATTTTTATATCATTATAAAGAGAAAGCGGGGATAATGGAAATAATCTACATGTACAACTCATTTGACAGACATATATTGAAGGTATTCCAAATGCCTAACACTAATTTGTGCACTAAGGATGTTTTTAATTTTGACTTTTTACTCTATTTTTATTTTCTAGCTTCTTCCATTTTGCCAGATAAGGATTTTTTTAAATGGATAAAATACTAACTTAGGCTAGCTCCTTTCAGAAACAGACCTTTAAACAATGATTAATGGTGAAAGTGGTTTGGTTGTAATGTGATCCCAGGAAGTACCAGTAAGAGAGTCGGACAACGAGATAAGAAATGAAAGAAGCCAATAATTAAGCCTGTTATGGAACAAGTTATTGCTTTGGGCCACTGGGGTTTGATCCTGATGAAGGAGCTCTGGGAGATAGTAAACAAACAAACAAACAAACAAAAAACATGCCTCAAAGTTGTCAGCCACAAGGGGGTAAGGGCAAGGAACCAGGGCTAACTATTCCAACTCTTATCCATCATTGGCTAAATGCTTCCTAGTACATTAACTTTCCAGCACTTCTGGCCAATGCACCTAGCAAGCTGAGGAAAATCTCAAAGGTTTGCAGTAGGGCAAATGCTTGTACTAGGACACTGCTGGCATATACTTGAATAATGAGTGCCAACGGCAGATAGATGGGCCCTGACAGCATCTTCTACAGATTCTGTCCTTGTCTTTGAGGCAAGGACACTGTCTAGAGTCAGAGACAGAAATGTAAAATGTAAAAATGTAAATCATAGTATTACACAGTACAAGTTTTAAAATCTTAACAAAGTGTTATGGGAGAACCACGGTGAGAGAAAATGACTGCACATGTGAGAGCAGGGGAAGTCTTTATATGTGATGATGACATTTGAGTAGGTGTTCCATTATCAAAGATCTACTTAAAAGGGAAAAATAATAGAATTATTTTAAACCGTGGATGTAACCAGGCGAGGCCACCCTATATGTGAATGTCCTGGGATAATTTTGTCCCCAGATGTCTCTCTTTTTGAGTGTCACTTTCATTTATGTATTCATAATATAGAGAAATTGAATAGAAAGAGGGAAACATGGTGGCAAAAATCCCTTCCTACCCATAAGGCTCACAGAATAATGTTGTCTAAATGCCGTAATATTTTTGGTAAGTTTTGGTTCTATGGGCTTTGGAAATTTTTTATGTAGGAACTCCTCCAAGGTGATATAAGCATTAAGTGCATTTATCTAGATACCCTAGTTAAAGCTACTTTAAGCAGGATCAAAGTCCTCTTTTAAACTTTTATATTTGAAAGCTATCCCCGTGTACAATTCCCGTGATTCTTGTACAATTCCTAGGAGACCTTTGTTTAAATCAAAAGAGTTTGTCTCTCTCTGTAAGTTAGAACTTGTACATTGTAGTAGTGGAAAATCCATTTCAAAGTAGCTTAGACTTACTCAGAAGAAATGTATTGATCAGTGTCATTAAACAGTTGAAAGGTAGGTGAGGCTTGATTCAGGAATTAAATAGTATGACCAGATTCTAGTTTTCCTTCTCCATTGCATGGCTCTGCTCCCCAGTATTTGTTCCGTTTAATTCCTCTTAATTGTTCTAAGATAGATGTCAGGATACTGCAGAACTACGTGCTTTCTCATCCATCTTAAACAAGAAGCAATGGGTTTTCTCTTTTAGAATCACGAACAACAACAACAACAACAAAAATCCTAGAGTTGTTTCATTGGTTCTGATTGACCTTACTTGGAACCATAAGTCCATCTTTGAATTAACCACTAAAGCCAGGGAGATGACTTAAAACTAAGTACACACCATCCACAGAGCAAAGAAAGGTCTATTGTAGGAAAACTGCACAAATGGAAAAATAACAGGGGAAACACAGGAGAAGGAGGTAGTTAGTTAATGTTCAATACACGCACCTTCTCAGGGACTTTTCTTCCATCTGGCATCATTTTTGTCTTTTGACCATTTTCCCCAATCAATACCTATATTCATACTCAAGTTTTCCATATTTGGCAAAAAACTTCTCTTGACACCAAACTACCCTCTGACTTCCCTCTTATAATGATCTATGGTTGGATAGTCTACAATTTACTGTCTTTACTTTTTCATAGATATTTGTTAATCTCCTACAGTAAGATTTCTACCACTGCACTGAAATCATTTTGTGTATGGTCTTCAGGGAATTCCATGTGGCCAAAGCCAATGGATACTTTTGGCATGGGCTTTGGAGGTCTAACTTCTTGAATCCAAGTGTTGGCTCTAACAATCACTATCTATGTGACCTTAGACCAATTATTTAACACTGTCTTTATTTCCTTATCTGTTAAATGAGGATAATTGCAGCAATACAAAAAGAACATAAACAATTATAGGATTGTATGATGATTAAGTGATTAATGCAAGGAAAGAACACCACAGAGCTTCAGACAGTGTAGATATTCAAATAAATGTTAGTTATGATTTTTATTATGTCTTGTGACATCTATGAGATTTGAAAGTGTTAATCACTCTTGTGTTTTTGAAAATCTTTCTTTTCCTTGTTCTATAAAAGTACACTTTCTTGATATTCCTCCTCCTTCTCTAGTCTTTCATTCATCTTATTTGCTCTTTGTGTTTTATTTATTCTTTATATGTTGTATTTTCCAGGAGTCCATTCCCAGCCCGGTGTTGGGCTCAGTCTATGTGCCATATAAATGAGAATGCACTTGCATTTGAGGCTTTGCTTTTTATTTCTCTGTAGTGACGGCCAATCCCAAATTTCTGTCTCTCCCAAAACACACAGCTATGCTATAGATCCTTCAGTCCTCCTGACTAAAATGATAGTTTTATGTGTGTGTTCCTCCCAACCTCCCAGTGAATAGGTCCAAAATTGAACTCATTATCTTCTCCATGCTCACTCTGCATTCTTCGGATAGGCAGTGAATAGCACCACTATCTAACAGGCACCTAAACCAGAAGCCAGGTAATCTGTCTTAAACCCTTTTGTTTCCCAAGTTCTTATCATAATGGATGGTGTCTAACAGATGGTAAATAAAATAGAGACTAGCTGGCTAGATGGATGGATGGATGGATGGATGGATGTGTAGGGATGCACAGAGGGATAGATGGATTATTGAGTGAGTCTCTAGCCTATAAATATTTTTAATTAACTAATAAATTATGATAATGTACAGCTGAAGGTCAGGGGTGAAAAAGCATACCCTCGGTGGGATGCACACCCCAAGGAGCCATTTTAACTTGCTACATAACACACATATGACCACTTTTTTGCTGAAAGCCTTCTATTATTGAGCAAGCATTCAAATGCCATGTTTGCCTGAAATAATGGTTCAGGTTATAAAAGTTTCCTTCTTTTTCCACGATTAAAATTATCTTCCCACATAATAGGAAGAACTGCTTTATCTTTTCCTAATATCTAGAGATGGCCTTTTAAAAATATAGACTGTTTTCCCTATTGAAATGAACTATAGGATGTACAAAATATTTACTGGCATGAATCAAAACAGCTTGCTATGTTTATGTGAAAACCACTAGGCATTCTAAAAAATATTGCTAGCATAGTAAAATAGTAGTAATTAAGACTAACGAAAGCGAAGGCAAATTGGAATCAGAGACTATTTTTAAGGAATGTCAACTTTATTATTTTCAAATACACATGGTACATAACAGTAGGGTGTGAGAAAAAGGTCCCAAGTATGTGTACTAAAGTAGCCTGCTATGATAAGTTGAAAAACGGTTTGTAATTGGAATATCCACAGAATATTTCAGAACACTTAAAGACATTTTCATTTACACTTTATACAGCTTTCTTATAAGAGCATTTACACCATTAATTTTATAAACCAAAGATTAATTAGAAGATTAAACAATTACAAGGCCTCAACTATGAAAGCTGTTCCACTACCTAGTGGAGCAACAACAATGAGACACACAAAACAATGGCGTTCAAAGATTAGAGAGAGACTTACGGTTAAACAGAGGTTGGCATGTTAACTGAAGTTGCAATATAATATGTCGACTAGTTTTGCAATACATAGCAAACACCCAAACAGAAATAAACCTGATAAAATAAAATAGTAGTCTATAATGTGTGCCAGTTACTCAGTTTTAATTATTCTGGGGACTATATTTTTGATTTCATGTTACAATCACTAGTTTTGTGGGGTCTTTCTAGTCCTGATGCTTATTTACAAAATATCTCAACTATTTCTTTTTATTTATTTATTTTTGAGATGGAGTCTTGTTCTGTCACCCAGGCTGGAATGCAGCGGCATGATCTCGGCTCACTGCAACCTCTGCCTCCCAGGTTCAAGTGACTCTCCTGCCTCAGCCTCCTGAGTAGCTGGGATTACAGGCGTGTGCTAATTTTTGTATTTTTAGTAGAGACTGGGTTTCACCATGTTGGTCAGGCTGGTCTCGAACTCCTGACCTCGTGATCCACCCGCTTCAGCCTCCCAGAGAGCTGGGATTACAGGTGTGAGCCACTGCACCTGGCCATCTCAAGTATAACTTATAACTTCACATAACTCTGTGGAGGCACAGGGTTAATTAAAAAGGACTTTACTTACATAACAAAATAAGAAGCATAGTCTTATAGTCCTGTGCCATATACATTTTGTTTGTCCATCTGTAGCCATTCTTTGACCTTCTCTCCCTTGCTCTTTATTCTGGGAGGCTGACCTGTGTCATCATTGGGCTCCCATGCCCTTTGGCTTCCAGTTGGTTTAGGCACCCAAGAGCCCTAGAAGGAAATTGAAGACAGGAGGTAAAGTGAGGTCAAGATATTTATTCTCTTAACTCCCTCCCTTTGAGGTTGCCACAGGCTGACTATGTCCTTTGACAAAAGGTTATTGCTCTTCTCAGGGTGGTTTCTCATTCCAATTCTCTGCTTCTGGCCACTTTTCCCTCCTCTCATCCCTTGGGCCTAGATGTAGTAACAGCTCTACTGCTGCAAGGTTCTTGTATTATCTGTGATGGTTTCTTATACCCTGCTTATCTTGTGATTTGTTGCTTTGTAGATAAACCTCTCAGATTATCTAGGCAAGATCATAGAAGAACACGTACGTCCAGCAAAGATATTCCAGAAGACAGTGGGGAAACATTGAAGGGTTTTATAAGAGGGAGTGCAGTGATCAGATTTATGTTAGTTTTAATCTTTCTATAGGGTAGAATTTACATTCTAAAACAGAGATTTGGGTCTGGGAGGATGATATAGAGCCTCTTATGGATGTGAGGGCAAAAAATGATAGAGGTTTGCAGTGCCAACAGAAAGAGGAAAGAAGTTATCTATGAGAGAAATTTGTAACTAATTATACGAGGTGTTGGGTGACGCTTAGGAAAGAATCTAGAATGTCTATCAGGTTTCATGCTTAAGGGATAAAGTAGATGGCAGTTTTATTACTTGTTTTCTGTATTATTTTTATTTCATAAAACCAGCTTAGAGAAGTTGTATAGAAAAAATAATGTAGTCCTGTTTATTTTAATAATTGAAAAGAACATATTTCAGAGTAGAATCTATATAGTACCTCCCTCTTGGACTTCCAATGATACCAATGATAGCCTCAATATAAGCCAGTCTTACAAAATGCACCCAGCTTGAATTCTTAGGTATTGTTAAAAGAAGTTGGCCAGGTGCGGTGGCTCAACGCCTGTAATCCCAGCACTTTGGGAGGCCAAGGCAGGCGGATCACCTGAGGTCAGGAGTTTGAGACCAGCCCGGCCAACATGGTGAAACCCTGTTTCTATTAAGAATACAAAAAAAAATTAGCTGGGCATGATGGCACGTGCCTGTAGTTCCTGCTACTCGGGAGGCTGAGACAGGAGGATAGCTTGAACCCAAGAGGCGGAGGTTGCAGTGAGCCGAGGTTGCACCATTGCACTCTAGCCTGGGTTACAAGAGCAAAACTCCATCAAAAAAAAAAAAAAAAAAGAAAGAAAGAAAAAGAAAGAAAGAAAGAAAAAGAAGAAGTTTCTAATACACTTATCTTCCCTTGGGTTCACTCAGAAGACCCTTGGAAAAGGTTTTAAGAGCAAGTGATTTATCTGGGACGTAAATAAATCAGTAGAAGAGTGGAAAAATGAGACAGGTGAGGCAAGGCAGCCAGTAAAGAGTGGTGCATTATCAAGCCAGCTGCTGTTGTGGGTCACTGGAGCTTTATCCCTTGGGAAAGTCTGGAACCCTTGTAAAATACATGCCTCGGAGTTATTTCCCCTAGCATCAAGGGAGCTAGTGTAACAATATCCCAATTCCTACAATTAGTCATTATATACAGGCTGCCTCTGGTAGCTGGAGGGGAGGCATCATTTGCCTGGTATGTCTAGCCTGCCACATGGATGGCAAAGCAAACTCCTGTGGCAACAGAAAGCCTTCAGGCAATGAAATGCTGGCACTGGGAAATCAGGCTGATGGGTGCTGAAGTGGCAAGGATAAGGGGATATGGATATTCTGCTGTAGTGCTTTTCTAAAAGATGATTCATATTTGGTTCTAGGGATCAAGAATTGAGTTAAAATTTTATATATATGTTGATGTTCTATGTCACCTTCAGGAAAATAATTTAACAGAAACTAACATTTGCTATCAAAAAAGTAAAGAATCTTGTTGTTCATCATCCTAGCCATAATACAATAAATGATTTTTTAAATAAGCAACATAAATGTGAGATAATGTTTGGAAGTTACATTTAAAATTTCTTCTCCAGACTAGCATTTACTACTATATATTTATTTTTCCTTTTATTCCAGTTGAAAGAATTCAGAATCAGTGGGATGAAGTACAAGAACACCTCCAGAACCGGAGGCAACAGTTGAATGAAATGTTAAAGGATTCAACACAATGGCTGGAAGCTAAGGAAGAAGCTGAGCAGGTCTTAGGACAGGCCAGAGCCAAGCTTGAGTCATGGAAGGAGGGTCCCTATACAATAGATGCAATCCAAAAGAAAATCACAGAAACCAAGGTTAGTATCAAAGATACCTTTTTAAAATAAAATACTGGTTACATTTGATAAAATTATACCATGGATTGTAATTTAATGATGTTTAATGTAAATTTATTAACAGAAAATCACATTCAAGCTGAAATGAACAGTAGACTTTTTATATTTATTTTCTTAGAGACAGAGTCTCACTGTCACCCAGGCTAAAGTGCAGTGGCACAATCATAGCTCACTGAGCCTTGAACTCTGGGGCTCAAGCAATCCTCCTGCCTCAGCCTCCCTAGTAGCTGGGACTACAGGCGTGTACCACCATGCCTGGCTAGTTTTTTAAAAATTTTTATTTTCTGTAGAGATGGGTTCTTGAACTCTTGGCCTCAAGCAGTTCTCCTTCCTTGGCCTCCCAAAGCACTAGGATTACAGGCGTGAGTTACCATGCCTAGCCAGTAGACTTTTGAGTCTAGGTAGAGAATAGAGGAAAATTGACAGCTGATGTCAATCTTAAAGTTAATTTTGTTTAGTAATCTGGATATAGTGGGCTGGTTTTCTGTTGCACCATCTTTAAGATCACTTCAAAATTGGTATACGTACTTATGTAGTTGCATGAAGTCAACCATTCGGGCTTCATTCCTTCCTAGAAAAAGTAACAGGTCTACTCTTTCATATCTTATTTGGAGACCCTGGATCAAGAGATAGGGGTGGGTTGGTATCAGGACTGGGCAGGAATAAGGAGTACTCTCACTTTCTCCCCCCATTCTCTCACCTCCAGCCCAGCTCATTCTTCTCTTCTTTCTATTTCCTCTGAAATTTCCTCAAATATCTGTCTGCTTAGTAGTCTATAATTCCTCAGGATAAAAGAAAAAGGAAAAGGAAGAAAATTGCTTAATAACTATGTTTTATCAAGCAGCATGCATAGTGCTTTGCATGCGTTTAATCCCTTCAAACTTAGTATTTACTAGTCAGTTTGAAAAGCCCTTAAATGTTAAACAATGGTTAAGCTTTAGGGTATTTTGAGCAGGGAAGTAACATGGTAGGAAGTTGGTCAGACTGGGCACTTGATCAAAACCCTCTATAGATATTTTATCTGACAGAAAAGGCCTTTTGCTAAACCAGTATCTGATTCTCAAATTGGTTATGTCATCTAAGAAGGAAACCATATCGTTTTCTTGGATGAAATGGCCTCCATTTCCAAATTAGTCAGGTTGGACTATGCTAAGCTATAGTAAGAAATGAACTCTGAAATCTCAATAGCTTAATAACAATAAAGACTGCTTTCTTGGTTATATCATAGTCCAGTAGAGGTCGACAAGCCATTCTTAGAAGCTGTCCTCCAACATGGTCACTTGGAAACCCAGACTTTTCCAATTTTGTGACACTGTCATTTTAAACACACTGCCAAAAACCCCTGCAGAAAAGGAAGACAGAATGTGGTCAGTCAATCCATGGTGTTTTATGGGCAGGCCTGGAAATTATGTATATCACTTCCACCACGTCCCATCACACAGAACTTGTTCTCGATTTAATTTCAGGAAGAGTTAATGGAATTAGTGAGCTTTTAGCCAATCTCTGTCATAGCCATTTTATCAAAGGGACCTGAGCTGCTATGAGGACAAGGTTTTAGTTTATATGATGAGAATGTTAGAAAGCCACATAGAATTCTACAGTCTTATCATTAGCTCTGTTGGAGTCAAAATCTAGGTGAATAAAAATTCTTTCAAGAGACACATGTTACCACTGATAGTTTTTTCAATGGATGAGCATAGATGAATTAGGAATCTCCAATGGTCATTTTCCTAATTCCTGGTCTGACTATGTAATATATAGAATCACGTGGTTATTCTTGAAAGCTCTAGTCATATTCATGAGGTAGTCAGCATGTTATGCTACTGCTTTTTCTTCTCTATAAGCTTAGGATACTATGAATCTATTGGATCACAAACCAAAGTAGTTAACTGGTAAGAAGGTATAAGCAGAAATTACGAAGTTTGGACTGGATCCTTGAGTTAGACGAGAAGAAGGAGAGATGAGAGGCATACAGTGATAGATTTGACTAGGGCAAGAGGACTCTGGTAGTTAGCAAATGAGAAATAAATTTAACCTAAGAAAATCCTAAGGTGATGGTAAGAATGATTAGGGTTTAATTGCTCTTAGAAGAGCAAGTAGCTTTAAATAAGAGACAAAAATATCTACAGAAGGAAATATGAAAGTAGAAAACAAAACGATTGCATTGTCAAAACATGTAAGATGTTTTAATCACCTAAAATGAAACCACAATTGTATTATAATTGCTATCCTTTGTCAAACTTTTGAAATTAAAAAAAAAAACACTTTGGAATGGTCTAAAACTACATCATAAAAATGGCTCAGCCACTATCTATAGAGATTGACATTTTTTGTTTGTGTTCTGTGTTTAGGAATTTAATGATATATATTACTGCAGATTCAATGTAAGTTCACGATACAGATAAAGATGGCCAAAGCTGTAATTTTTTCATCCATTTCTTGAATGATGTATGCTAAAATTAAAGTAATCCTAAAGTTAATAATAACTTTTAGTGAATGCTTGCTGTGTGTCAAAAAGTATGCTAGTCACTTTATATATATTGATTTATTTCATCCTTTCAAAAACACTCTTTGAAAAGTACTCTGATTATTCTAAGTTTGCAGAGAAGAAAACTGAAGGCTAGAGAAGTTCAGAATCTTCTTTTGCAAGTAATAGAGTTGTGAATGCATAGCAATTACTCTTGTAGATGACATCACAGGCTTCCTCTTCCCAATTGTCTACGTGGCTAAAACAAAGCAAGAAAACCCCATAAGAATCTGAAAAAGACTCATGTAATTATTAATTGACAAAAAAGATTATATTACATTACTGATAAACCAACAGGTAGAAAATGAAAGCAATGAAATAGTGTAATGCGAAAAAAATTTCATATTATATTCTTTGATGAAAAAATGAAACAATAATTGCAAACTGCATTTCATTTTTAATGAAACGACAATGTTTAATTCTTCTAAAAGGTAGGGAGCAAATAAAATGGTTATCTGGTCTTTACATCGAATGTGTCATCACTACTAAGTGATATTAGCTGGCTTATTACTTAAAATTTTCTTTTAGGAAAAAAGTGTGAAAATAGACAGGAGGAGACATTAAATGGTTAAAGCGACACCCCCTTGCTCCCTAAGTTCTTTCTGAGTCTGTGTGCCTAAGATTAACAAGAGAGCCTGTGAGTCTCCCAAGGGAATCACAAAGCTATGTCTACAGCCTTGGAGAGCTGTGATTACAGCAGCCAGCCTCCTTTGCAGCACCTCAGTGATGACTACACTAACTCTCACTACTGAGCAACAATGAAACGTTTCAAACCCAACCACCAACACTGTTATAACTCTTAAAATTTGAGCCAGTCACCATACCTGAACCTAAAAAGAAAATTACCAAAAATCTTGATACATTAATGATTCATAATTGCTAATCTTTATTGACAATCTCTTCTAGTTCTTATCTACATATATTTTAACTGTCTACATAATGTAAATTAAATTTTAAATTCTGATTTGTAAACTTAATATTATTGCATAAATATTTATCAATGTTGTTAAACATCTTTTAATAATTATTTTAACTTCTTTATATAATTTCATTAATTTCCATCTTTATGTCCTTGCTGGTCTGACATTTAGAAAAAACTCCTCCTCTTATTTAGAAAAAAAGAGTGAAGAGGCTGGGGGTGGTGGCTTATACCTGTAATCCCAGCACTTTGGGAGGCTGAGGCAGGCAGATCACGAGATCAGGAGTTTGAGACCGGCCTGACCAACATGGTGAAACCCTGTCTCTACTAAAAATACAAAAACTAGCCTGTCGTGGTGCTGCCTGCCTGTAGTCCCAGCTACTCGGGAGGCTGAGGCAGGGGAATCGCTTGAACCCGGGAGGCGGAGGTTGCAGTGAGCCAAGATCACGCCACTGCACTCCAGCCTGGGTGACAGAGCAAGACTCTGTCTCAAAAATAAATAAATAAGGAGAATAAATGGGGACAATAACAACTTATTCACAAAACAGAAATAAAATCGGAGATGTCACGTGGAAAAAGCTTATCTTGAAAGCGTGGTCAGAGTGGAAAGAAACAGCAACAGGAGAATCTTGATTTGGTGAAAAAACAGAACGCAGATGGCATAGAGTATCAACAATGAATTAGCAGGCCATCAAGAGACGGCCATAACATATTGATAATTGTTTTCTTTCACCCTTAATTTTTTCTAAAACAAAAACATGAAGTTAGGAAGTAGTTAATTTTGTTAGCCACATGGCTTCATGGTTTAATTTTATCTTCTCTGTGGACCTGGTACAACAATAAAGTTCTTTTGAGACAGAAAGACAGATGTTAGGCAAAAACATACAAGATTTTCATTCTAATCAAAATCTTTGCCAATAGGCTATGACAGAATCCTATGAGAGATGATGCCATTTAGAACTTTCACAAGAGGCAAAAACAGTATGCCATTGGCACTTAAACTGCCAACAGTGATCATCATAGGATTTATTTCATTTGGCGAATTCTTGGTTGAGTTCATAACCTGTTCCCTAGGCTTTTAAGATTGGTCCAAACTTGGCAATGGAGTCTTTGGAAAAATTATTTCTTGATCGTTTTAAACTTTCTTTTCCAGTGTCAAGAGAGATTTTCCCAGGCTCAGAGTTTTCATTTATTTTTTCCCCTGTCAGTTTTTGAAAGAGAAATCCCCTTTTTGTCGGCTTTGTGATTGCTTTTGTGTCAAATTCAGCATAAAAGCTTTTCAAACGTGACAGCATTAGCTGTTTTGTGCTTGGCTGAGCTAAGAGTACATGAATTCAATAGAGAAGGGAAATCTTGTTTGAGCCTGGCTGATTTGGCTATATAATATTGAAAACTATCTGAAGCAAGAAATGTAATACTTTTCAAATTATTAAATAAACATTTCCAAGGCTGCAAAATCTCTGTGTTTTTGAAGGCATTCTTTAGGAAACTTGAAACACAGATATTCTATAATCACATAATTAATTTTAAAAGTTGAACTTATTGTATATAATAACTAAGGCAGCTATTTGAGTGTCTCAAATTATTTTACTAAAAAGGGAGAAATTTTTCAAATATGGAAATAGTGCCTTACATTTTTAGTTATCTGTGGAAGGATCGATGGCATCATATATCTTATCCACCATAAAAATATGTACAGTAGTGGAAACTGAATTTTTCTTCTATATATTTTGTGTATTTTTTGGAGTTGTACAAAATTAAATCAGCAAATTGACCCACACTAGTAGTTTGAGGTTTGGGTTTCTGGTACAATAATGAAAAACGTTATTAGAAATCTTCTTGCCAGAACCTACCATTTCTTCATGTATTTTCGTTATTCCCTTTTGTTCTCCCCTAAAGCTTCTATGTGATTAAAGAGAAAAGATCAATAACCCAATAGTACTTTTTCTCCTAAAGTATGCATGAAACTGTTAAACTTCTCAAAGCATACAAACAGAGTGCTCTCTACATTGCTGATAGAACACAGGTAGTAACGGGCTAGTTTCCCCAGGTAACTATTATATTATGTAAGTATTTAATGCAGAGTCACCAAGCCTTGAATAACTTTATGCTTTGATTGTACCATGTTTTCTCTAGTTTGCTTTTCACAATTTAACTTATCCCATGCTTGAAAATATAATGTGGTAACTCTGTAAATCTGCTCCTCAAAAAATTTTCAAAATCATCTTTTCTTTTTTCTTTTCTTTCTTTTTTTCCTTTTTTTGAGATGGCGTCTCACTCTGTCACCCAGGCTGGAGTGCAGTGGCATGACCTTGGCTTACTGCAACCTCCACCTCCTGTGATCAAGTGAGTCTCTCAGCATCCCAAGGAGATGGAACTACAGGCACGCTCCACCACGCCCAACTATTTCTTGTGTTTTTAGTAGAGACAGGGTTTCACTATGTTGGCCAGGCTGCTCTCAAACCCCTGACCTCGAGTGATCCGCCCACTTCAGCCTCCCAAAGTGCTGGGATACAGGCATGAGCCAACACACCTGGCCCCAAGTCGCCTTTTCTGAACCCTGGGAATTAACCAAAGGCTGGCAACAATTTTTGAAATGCTGACTCTCAATAAAAATGGCTAAGTTTGAGGCTTTTTAAGTTGGCCTTTCCCATCACTTTCTCCCAGCTCCACAGTAGCCTTGAAAATCAGTAGCCTTGCAACCATAGTAGCTGTGAAAACTAGCAGCCTTTTAGCCACCAGAGTGTAGACCAGGATTGGAATTCTTCAAAAAGGCCAATTTTATTCCAAGAGCCTTGCCACTATTTGACCTATCTTGCAGCTCCCTGGAATAAACCTATATACATGGCCTTGCCTTTATTTGGCCTGACTTAGAGATAACTTTCTAGGAAAAGCCGTAGCTCCAGGGTGTTGGTCCAAACCAATTAGCAGCAATTCTTTAACATAACAGGTTCCTAAGGCTGTGATGCTAGTTGAGATAAACATAGGTCTGGAGAAAAACTTCCAATGAAGCTCTGGAGAATGAGGTGTCCATAGGGGATTTTGGCAACCTCTGACATGTTCTTGCGGGATCTAGAAGCCCATGTGCGTGTCTTAACAAATAGAGAATATCAATAAAGAGATAGAAATTGTAAATAAGAACTCAGTGGAATATCTGGAGTTGGAAAGCACAATAACTGAAATTAAATTTTCACTTGACATCAGATTCAAGCTGGCAAAAGAAAGAATCAGCAAACTTGAAAATAGGTAAATGGGATAATCCAATCCAAAGAAAAGAAAGAAAAAAAATTAAGGAAATACAGAAAGCAAAAACTGACTGAATTGAAAGGAGAATTAGGGAATTCAACAAAAATAGTTGGAGACTTCAACATCTCATTTTTAATAACAGGTAAAAGAACTAGGCAAATTAACAAGGAAATAGACACTTGAAAAAGACTATAAAGACTATAAACTTACAAGACCTAACAGATATCTATACAACGTTTCATCCAATAATAGCAGAATACTCATTCTTTTCAACTGTACATGAAATATTCTCTAGGGTAGGCCATATGCTAGGTCATAAAATAAGTCTCACTACATTCAAAGGGATAAAATCATACAATGCAGATTTTATGACCATAATGGAGTAAAATTAAAAATCAGTAACAGAAGTAAATTTGGGAGTTCATAAATATGAGAAAATTATACAACACACTCTTAAATAGCCAATGGGCCAAAGAAGAAATAAAAAAATACAAAAATATCTTGAGATAAATGGAAATAAAAATACAACATACCAAAACTTATGGGAGGAGGCTGAAGCAGTGCTTAGAGTGAAATGTATAACTATAAATACCTATATTTAAAAAGGAAAAAGATCTGAAATCAATAGCCTAAGCTTCTACCTTAAGAAACTAGAAAAAGAAGAGAAAAGCAAATCTACAGTAAGCAGCAGGAAGTAATAACAATTAGTGTGAAAAAAATCAGATAGAGGAAGAAAATATAATAGAAAAAATCAGCAAAACCAAAATCTAGAAATATAGTTATTTGAAAAGGTCAACAAAATTGACAAAGTTTTAGCTGATTGCTTAAGAAATGTTCAAGTTACTAATATTAGAGAAAAAGAGGATGCATTACTACCAACATTACAGAAATAAAAAGAATTGAAAGAGGATATTATGAACAACTAAACAAATAGATAACCTGTATAGACCTATCACAAGAAATTGAATTGGTGTTAAAAACTTCCCCCAATGAAAGGCTCAGGCCCAGAAGTCTTCCCCCGATGAATTCTACCAAACATATACACAACTCTTCCAAAAAATAGAAGAGAAAGGAACACTTCCTAGCCAGACAAAGATATCACAAGAAAACAAGCTACAGAGCAATATGCCTTATGAATATAGACTTGAAACGCCTCAAAAAATTATCAAACCTAATACAACAACATATTAACATGATTGCTACCGTAACCAGGTAGGATTTATCCCAGGAATGTAAGGTTGGTTTAACATCCGAAATTTAATCAATGTATTATACCATATCAATAGAATAAAGGACGAAAATCATATGGTCATCACAATAAATATAGAAAATTCATGTGACAAAGTACAAAACCCTTTCAAGCTTGAAAAATAAAGAACACTTAACAAATGGAGAATAGAAGGTATTGGCCAGGCACGGTGGCTCACGCCTGTAATCCCAGCACTTTGGGAGGCCAAGGCAGGCGGATCACGAGGTCAGGAGATCGAGACCATCCTGGCTAATATGGTGAAACCCCGTCTCTACTAAAAATACAAAAAATTAGCTGGGCACGGTGGTGGGCACCTGTAGCCCCAGCTACTCGGGAGGCTGAGGCAGGAGAATGGCGTGAACCCTGGAGGCAGAGCTTGCAGTGAGCCAAGACAGCAGCACTGCAGTCCGGCCTGGGGTGAAAGAGTGAGACTCCGTCTATAAAAAAAAAAAAAAACAAAGAATAGAAGGTATTGTGGATTGAATACTGTCCCCCACTCCCAAAAGACATACTAAAAGCCTGAGCCCAGATACCTGCAAATGTGACCTTATGTAGAAATAGAGTCCTTGCAGATGCAGTCAAGTTAAGATGGTATTTTTATAAGAAGAGGAAAAGAGGCATACACAGAGAGAAGAATGCCACATAAAGGCATGACCACGGGAAAAACACCATGTGATGTTACAGGTAGAGATTAAAGTGCTACAGTTGCAAGACAAGTAAAACTAATGATTAACAGCCATCATTAGAAGCAAGGAAGAGGCAAGGAAAAATTCTCCCCTACAGGTTTTAGCAGGAGTGTGGCCTGCTGGAATCTCGATTTTGGATCTAGCCTCCAGAAGTCTGAGACAATGAGTTTTGTCTACCCAGCTACGCAAATTGTGACACTTAATTACAGAAGCCCTAGGAAACTAATACAGAAGAGGATTTCCTCAACCTGATAAAAGGGAACTACAAAAATTCCACAGCTGATGTTATTATGAAACACCGAATGCTTTCCCCTAAGATTAGGAAAAAGTGAAGGATGCCTGGTCTCACCACTTCTATTCAGTATTGTACTGGAAGTTCAGGCCAGAGAAATTAGGCAAGAAAAATAAATAAAAGACATCCAGATTAGAAAGGAATAAGTAAAATTATCTCTACTTGCAGACAGCATGACCTTGTCATTAGAAAACTCTAAAGAATCTATGAAAAAATATTAGAAATAATAAAATAATTCGGCAAATTTGTAGGATACAAGATGAATATACAAAATGAATTATTTTATACATTAAAAATGAATAATCTAAAAGTGAAATTAAGAAAATATTTACAATGGCATCAAAAAATTTTAAAAACTTAGGAATAAAAGAGATGCAAGGCTTGTATACTGAAGAATACAAAGTATTGTTGAAAGAAATTAAAGATCAAAAGAATAGAAAAATACTGCATGTTCTCAGATCAAAAGACTTAATATTATTAAGGTATCAATATCCCCCCAATTGATCTACAGACTCTATGGAATCATTATCAAAATCACAACTGGCTTTTTTTTCAGAAATTGACAAGTGGATCCTACCATTTCTATTGAAATGCAAGGGATGTAGAATAGTCAAAACAACCTTGAAAAAAGAACAACATTGGAGGACTTAACTTTCCAATTTCAAAAACTACTACAAAGCTACAATTATTAAGACAATGTGGTACTAGAATGTGAATAGACATATAGATCAATGAAATAGAATTGAAAGTTCAAAAGTAAACCTTTGCATTTATGGTCAACTGATTTTTGACAAGGGTACCAAGACAATTCAATGGAAAAAGAATAGTCTTTCACAACCTGGTGCTAGAATAACTGGATATACACATGAAAAATAATGAAATTTGGCCCCACCTCACACCATACACAAAAATTAGCCTAAATGTATCATAGAAGAAAACAAATAACCTGATTAAAATGGGCAAAACACTTAAACATTTCTCAAAAGAAGATATACACATAGCTAATGGGTTTCTGAAAAATGCTCAGCAACACTAATCATTGGGGAAATGCATATTACAGTCGCAATGAGATATCACTTTACACCTGTTAGAATGGCTATTATAAAAAGAGAAGAACGATAACAAGTGTTGATCAAGGATATGGAAAAAAGGTAAAACTTGTATGTCATTGGTGGGAATGTATATTAGTACAACCATTATGGAGAACAATATGGTAGCTCCTCAAAAATCTGAAAACAGAATTACCATAGGATCCAGCAATCCCACTTCTGGGTATATATCCAAAAGAATTTAAACCAGTATGTCAAAGAGATATTTTCACTCCTGTTTTTATTGCAGCATTAGTCACAAAAGCCATGATATGGAATCAACTTAAGTTTCCATCAGTGGATGAATGGATAAAGAAAATGTGGTACATATACACAATGGAGTATTATTCAGCCTTAAATAAAGAAGAATATCCTTTTGTTTATGACAACATGGATGAACCTGGAGGACATTATGCTAAATGAAATAAGCCAGGCACAGAAAGTCAAATACTGCATGATCTCATTTATGTGTGGAATCTAAAAAAGTCAAACTCATTGAAGTAGAGAGTAGAATGGTGGTTACCAGAGGCTGTGGATTTGGGGGTGGAAAATGGGGAGATGTTGATCAAAAGGGGTAAAAATTTTAGTCAGGAGGAATAAGTTTTTGAGACTTTATGACACAACCTGGTGACCATAGTTAATAATATTATATTGTATATTTCAAAATTGCTAAAATAACAGATTTTAAATGTTCTTGCTATAAAATATGATAAATATATGAGGTGATAGATATGTTAAATTGCTCGATATAATCATTCTACAATGTATACATATATCAAAACATACATGCACCCCATAAATGTATATAATTTGTCAAAGCAAAATAAAATTAAAAATAAAATGTTTTAAAACTTCTGTAAAATAAACTTTATAATAATGAAATATTTTTATTGAATCATAGAGCTAAATATATTAATAAGAACTAAAACTTTAAAACTCTTATAAGAAAATGTAGGAATACAATGGATTATGCAACGTTTTCTTAGCTATGACACCAAAAGCAAAAGTAACCGAAAAATACACAATTTGGACTTTAACAAAATTAAAACTTTTGTACTGCAAGCAATATTGTAAAGAAAGGGAAAAGACAATCCTCAGAATGGGTAAAAATATTTGTAAATCATATATTTGATAAGATACTTGCATCAAGAATATATAAAAACTCATAATTCAACAACAAAAAGGATAAATGACTTAATTACAAGTGGAGAAACAGTTTGAATAGGCATTTCTCCAAAGTACATGTACAGATCTCCATAAGCACATGAAAAGATGGTTAACATCATTGATTTTTTAAAAAATGCAGATGAAAACCACAATGAGATAGTACTTTTTACCCACTAGGATGGCTAATACAAAAAATACAGACAATAACAAGTGTTGAAAAGATGAAGAATACTTGGAATTTTCACATTACTGGTGGAAATGTAAAATGGTGAAACAACTTTGAAAAAAGTTTGGAAGTTCCTGGAAATATTTTTTTAATTTTTAATTTTTGTGGGTACACAGTAGGTATATATATTTATGGGATACAGGAGATATTTTGATATAGGCATACAATGTGTAACAGTCACATCGGGGTACATGGCCTATCCCTCACCTCAAGCAATTATCTTTTCTGTTACAAACAATCTAATAATAATCAGTTATTTTTAAATTCACAATACATTTTTTGACTGTAGTCATCCTCTTGTGCTATCAAATACTAGATCTTATTCATTCTATCAAACTATATTTTTGTATTATATATTTCACTACCCATTAACCATCCCCCCTTTCCCCCTACCGCTACCCTTCCCAGTCTCCTGGAAATATTAAACATGAAGCTACCATATGACAAAACCATTCTACTCCCAGGTGTATGCCAAACAGAAATGAAAATACATGTACACAGAAAATCTTTATACAGATGTTCATAGCAGCATTATTTATAGTAGCCAAAAAGTAGAACCAACTCAAATGTCCATCAGCTAATGAATAAATTTTAAAATGTCCTCTACATCCAAAAATGGAATATTATTTAGCAATAAAAAGAAATGAAATACTGATATGCACTGTAACATGGGTGAACCACATAAATACGCTAAGTGATAGAATCCAGTCACAAAAGACCCCAAATTGTATCAATACATTCATGTAAAACATCCAGTAAAGACTGAAGGAGGAGGAGAATAGACAATAGAAAGGGACTGTTAATTGGTATGGGTTTCATTGGGGGCAAATAAAATGTTCTCAAATTAGATCATAATAATGGTTGCACAACCCTGAGTATATTAAAAACCAGAAAATTATGCACTTTAAGTGGGAGAATTTTATGGTATGTTAAAAAGTGTATCTGCATGTCATTGACTACAGATCTTTTCTTATTTTTTCAAGTTTTATGAACACAGTTTTAGAAACATAGTCTCCATCTTTCTCTTTCATGAAGCTGCTTGCCAGCTATAGAAATGAAAAAATAGCCATGTCTGTGGAACATAACTGCTACCTAGATGGGAGCCTCCATCACATAATGGATAGGGAGCTATTTTCTTTTATGGTCGAGATAGGCAGGTTCTGTCCTATAGAATATGTTCTGAGATGTTACCTGTAGCTCAAAAACAGGGATATTGTTGTTCTAAACATTTCCTCAACATTTATATGGCTTCCTATTTATTAATAAGAGAACCTGTTCTTTATGTGTCATTATACTAGTTTATTCTAGCCCTGGTCCTGGTCCAGGACTGTCTGGAGGTATTAGAATTGCCCTACTCTATGTGAAATAAGGTCATATCTGAATAGGTATGTCAGTCAGCATAGGCTAAGCTACAGTAATAAGCAACCTCAAATCTAGAGGCTTAATAGTCTATATTTTACTCATGTTACATGTTCGTTGTAGACTGATGAGAGCGTTCTACTTAGCTTAGTCACTCGGGGACCATGGCTGATGGTATCTCCATCTTGGTACATCCTTTCATGATCATAGAGGCAAGGAACATGGTTCTTGAACCTTCTGCCTGGAAGTGACAAGTAGACAAAACCAGTCACGTGGCCATTCCTGAGTTCAATGGGGATGCCGATGTATAATCTTCTGGCATGAAAAGGCACTGGATATTTGAGAACAATAATGCAATCTACCACAATATGCTCATGGGGTCTGAAAAGGAGCTGAAAAAATGCCATTTTCTGGGGTTCTGTCCTCTGGCATCATTTCCACCCATCCATTTCCACACCCTCTCAACCGACTTTTCTCGGATGCCTGGGGTAGCTGGGTGATTTGTTAATTACAACATTGCTTAAGCCTTTTAATAAAGTCAGCAAATTAAAGAGAGAGCCCAGATAAAGAGAATGCTTTCAAAAATGTCATAATGAAATTAAGGTAACGAAGCACTTGGAGACCTCTCCTCCCTTCTTTTTGTATAAAACTTATTCCAAAGAAGCTGGAAGAGAAATGGGGCCTGAAAGTAAAGAGGGGGAAAATATATTGTATGCCATTAGTTTAATTATAAAAATTCATTACATGAAGCCATGTAAGACAGAAAATAATGGAACTCTAATGGGTTGGCCGATAACACATTTACTAGTCTGCTCTCAGCTTGTAGTCATTGTTGAAAGGACAAAAAAGTAACGACGTTGGTATGTAGTCTTCAAAGCTATTGTAAAGATTAATCATTTTCAGTAAGCTGGAAAATGAGGGCCATTTTCTTAAATAGTATGCCCTGTATAGAGTGTTACCTTCTGAAACAGAGTTGTTTGGTAATGTCAGAGGTTTAATAGATGAGTCTTGAAGTTAATGGTGAGAGGCTTTACTTTTGAAATGGCTTTCTTACAGCTATTTTAACATTTCTATTATAAATCCATAAAGAGGTTTTATAGGTCGTTTTAATTCACACAAGGAAGGAAGAAATCGTGCTTCTCTTTTTCCAATAAGGATTTATAGAACATTAATTCATTCTTGGGACCAAATTGTTTAGTGATTTTCAAAAATCAACTATGTATTTTTCTGCTGTCTTTTTTTCAGAAATGCCTTACTTTATTATACATAATAATTTTCCAGTCATGCTATAATCATCAAGATTGTTTTATATTCTTCAAAGCTCAGTTAAAGTAAACCCAATCCTTTTCCTTAAATTTCTTTATATGGATGCATAACTTCTTTAACTGAATTGAAATGAAACCTGAATTGAGAGTCCAGAAACCTGCATTTTTATGATGACTCTTTCACTGACTAGCTATGTCACCTTGAACAAGTCACTTAACCTTTCAGAGCATTTATATTCTCATGTGGACAATTATGGAATTGCTCAAAAGAAGAAGATATCAAAAGATGAAAGTGAATGTGTAGGTAGGGGTCATATATTCGAGGGCCTTGTAATCCAAAGAGAGAGGTTAGGACTTTGTCTTGTAGGTAATAACAAACCATTGAAAGGTTTTACGCAGAGGAGAAATGAGGTCCTATTTGCATTACAAAAAGATCATTTAAGCAGTTGTATGTAGGTGGAAGGGTGGTTTGAGAGTGGAGGGAGGGAGCCAGTAAAAAAGATGATTTTAGTACCTGAGCAAGAGATGATAGGGACGTAAATTAAGGTAGTGTCAATGGAAGTAGAAGATTTGGATAAAAGTAAAAAAAAAAAAAAAAAACTTATGACACAGCTACCCAGGGAGTATGTTCCCTGCCTCCTGCTCCAGTTGAGGACCAACATATCATCAGATTGATCCAGAGACAGAATTTTGGAGAACATTAATATTTAAAAGACAGACAAAAAAAAAAAAAAAATGCTTGAACACTCAGAGAATACAGAGGCGACCCAAAGAGTGGAAGCCAAGAAAGCAGAGAACTTCGAGAAGAGAATAGTCAGCAGCACAAGTTGCTGCAAATAAAGCAAGTAAATAAGAACTTAAATCTTTCCATAGGCATTGGCTTTTGGTAACTGAATCAGTTAACTATTTTCACAAATGTGAGTGGCATATAGCAATAAGCCCATATTGCCTTTCATGAATTTACAGCTTGGGTGGGGTGGCACTTCTTCATGCTGCAGGTTGATTGGGGTCGCTCTGCTCCATATGTCACTCATTCTCCTCCTGAGATGAGTAGGCTAGTCCAGAGCATGTTTGTCTTAAGGTAATGGAGAAGTGCAAAAGGGATAGCCACACTGCATAAATACATTTCAAGCTTCTGCTTGTGTTACTTCTATTAATATCCCACTGGGATTAGGCAAAGCAAGTCACATGACTAAGCTCAATGTCAAGGGCATGCTGTCTTTCGTAGGAAGAATTTCAAAGTTACTTAGCAAAGGGCATGGATACAGGGAGAGGTAAAGAATTGGGGCCAGTAATTCAATTTGCCATAGTGACTTCTGTCAGAATAGTTTTAGTGGAAAGATGATGACAGAAACCTGATTTTCATGAATTGGAGAGTGGCAGGAATGTAATCAAGTTGAGATAATGAGTGAATATCTGCCTTCTAAAGAGTGTGACTGTGAAAGGAAAGAAAATGATAGAGTGCCGATTATTGTTGTTGTTGTTTAAAGATGAGAGAGACACTCATGTTTGAAGTCTCTAGAGAAGGTCCCCGCAGAGAGGCAAGAAGTTGGAACACATAAAGAGAGAGGGAGTATGTGGAGGAGGATCCCAGAATAGATGGGTGCCCAGATGGTGAAATCAACTTCCAATAGCAGAAAAGTCGCCTCTTCCTCTGAGACTAGAGAGAAGGATGCAAGATGTAAAGGCTGATATTTCATGAAATGTATGTTTGATATATTAAATTTCCCCCTGTGGAATTGTAGGCAGGATCATTTACTGTGAGATTTCTTTCAGTTCGTGTTATCAGGAATTAGTCTGTAAACCACATTCGATATTTCAAACAGAGGAAATTCAATACAGAGGACTGGCTGCTCCATAGGAATGACGGAGCTGACAAACCCAACACAGGACAGTGAGGCAACCCGGAATTTAGCAACTTCAGGAAACTATTACCACCTCAAGGGTTGGGGAACCAACAAGTTTTACCAAAGCCCAGAAACCAGAACCATCGGGTGCTAATTCAACCACCTTAAGGTCTGCACAGCAGGTAATGGAATTACAGAGGGAGCAGCTGTCCAGTGGGAAATGGAGACAAAGGAGATACTGCCAAGACAGAGAGAGAACGGGGATAATTCTCTTGTTTCACCCTTTCTCATGCTCTTCTATCTCCCACTAGTGTGTCTCATGACTTCACCTAGTTAGAAGCCCGCTAGCAAGAAATCCCAGGAAATTCTGAGCTCCTATGGGAGTTAGTACATCTCAATGCTGAGTGGAGTAGGAAATGGGTAGAGAATGGATCTAAGAGCAAATGACCTCTTAGTGGTTAGAATCCCTTGGTTCATGAATGTAAATACAGTATCCAAGGAAAAATAACAAATCCAACATGTAGAACTTTTCGTTCATAAACATATTAGGATCCTGTTTTACAATCTTCCAAGCAATTGCTTGATTTTGACACTTGAGGACAAGCTGGAGGCATGGTCAGAGCAAGTAACCCCATCCTAGTTTACAGATGACAAAACTGGGACTTACAAGGTTAATGACTTCCTTAAGATCAAACTGCAAAACAATGGACAAGCAAAACTTCCTGGGAAGATGTCCTTTCATTACTCTGCACTGCCTTTCTTGAAGTTCCTTTAAGACACAGTCGTTAAAAATTTAAATAATAGTTCACCCAGAACAAACATTTATTTTACTTGTAGGTGAATATCACAAAACACATTTTAAAAGGAAATTTAACCAATATTGAACCTTAAAATTTTAAGGATAGAGCTATGCACTTGCTTTTATCTTCCAAGTTAAAGGGAGAATTTTAGAGTTGCGGCATTTCTAGACAATGTCTATAAAACAGCGAGCTACTTGCTTTACATTCAGAAGGGGCTCACACTGTGGGGAATATAGTTTGACTCATTAAAATTAGTAGATGTACTAGCAGTAGTAATAATGATGATGATAATGATGATGATGATGATGATGATGATGATGATGATGATGATGATGATGATGATGCTGCTGCTGATGATGATGATTAATATTTATTTAATCCTTCGGGCACGCCAGGCACCTTTGTAAATGTTCTCCCTGAATTCTCTAAGTTAACCCACCCAATCATATTTCCACATAAATACTGTTAATATTCCCATTTAGCAAAGGAGGAAACTGAGACACAGAAAAGATAATTAACTTTCCCATTTGCTACTAAGTGGTCACGCCAGGATTCAAACCCAGCAGGCTCATTGTATTGCTCAGGCTTTTAGCTACTCTCTCTTCCTCCTCTCTTTTCTACCATGTAGGGTCAATATCACTAAAATAAGTTCTTACAAATAAAAAAAATGAGAGAAGACAAACAATTAAAGTAGAAAAAAATACTCAAAATTCTTGAAATTAATTCAGATTGTCTCATAGTCCACAATCACTTTTTCTACCTAAAATACTGTGAATATATATCAAGCACTTAGTGCAGTAGCAGCATAATGGGTTTGAATATGAAAAATTTCTTTCCTGGTTGGGGAAACAATCTTTTGGGGATTTAGCATTTTATATTCTTCATAGAAAACACACACACATACACATACACACACACACACACATACAAAGGCAATCTTTTTTTATAAGCTAGTGCTCACAGTATTTTAAATTTCTTCACACACTATGATCACCAGACAAGCAATTCCCTGTGGTGTACACCATTGTAAATGGAATTCAGAACGAGAAAAGGGTGTGTGTGAAGTCTATTGTATTTTTAAATTTACACTCCTTCTGAGGTCTGGAGTTATCCCAGTAGTAAATTTCACAGCAGTAGGCAAAGCTGGTCAAGGTCATGGTTCCTAGTGTGAATGACACTTGGGTAAAGCCCAAGGTGGGCGGGCAGAATATTACCGTAGGAGAAAGGGAAAACATTCTGTTGTGGGGAATATCTTTAAGAAGGGAGGAAAGAAAAAGGCTACCTTTGAGAACCTTTGTGTTTATATAAGGGCCTGAGCCCCCTCAATGTCAGTCAAGGTCAGTGGGGGTTTTACTTTTTAATCCTACATCCTCACAAAACCTGGGCAGTATTCAGTGAGGGTTAGCACTCAGTCAAGATTTCCTTAGGTATAACAGTCCTAACTTTCGCTGTGAATACAATTTTGCGGAAAAATATATGGCACGCGTATTTCTACCTTTCAAGCATTAAAGTACATCAGAAAGTTCTGGTTTGACATCAGGCCTCGCTCTTTACTACCTTGTTTAGTAGGAAACCTCTCATTTAACTCTAGCTTACTATTTCTTTCAGAGATTTTGGAAAATTCTAGGATATGTTATAATTTATAATTTTAGGCATTTTTATGATCTATTGATTATGTTTTTAGATTCATTGGCACCTTCTGCATTTTATGTTTTTTAATTTTAACAGCTTTATTGAAGTGTAATTGATATATAAAAACCGCATAAAATTATATGGGCTAGAACATGTGCATATACCCATGAAACCATCCAAATAGTATATATAACCTCTTATATCTAGACTTTTCAAATAGGAACCTATGAGTGATGGGTGGCTTCCAAGGTTATTTAACTTGCTTGAGTAAAATAAATGATTTTAATTATATATTTACTAAAAATTTTGTTTTTATTTTGTATTCCTGAGCTTTTACATATATGCTGTGATATTGGTCCATCATAAGTATTTTGTTAACAATTCAGTCTTTTATAAAAGGAATTCATTTGAAAAAAGGTAACCCAGTTATTGGTCTCAGTTTTGTGGATGTTTATGCTATTAATTAGCGATTTAATAGATGAGATAATAAGCTCTTCTTTTAAAATGCAAATAGCACCCTCTGGATACTAAGGGCCAATTACATGTTCTTTCATATCTTGGAATACATTACTTTTGTCACTTTAGGTTTGGCTTAAGAGAGGAGGAGAAGGAAAGAAGTGGTAATTTTGTACCCTAGGATATTTCTAGAAAAGGCAAGCCTTTGGCAGAAGTTCCCTCAGAAGGGCTTTCAAATAGCGTGAGGATCTGAAAAGTGGAGAATAGAAACTGTAATGCTTGATAAAAGGAGTATGGAAGAAAAGGCAGGCATTCCACGAGGATAAATGTTAATTGTTTTGTAATAGCAGCAACTGTGCTCTGTGCATTTAGACACTGTCCTCTGCTTTCATAGCAAAAGTCAGTGATACTGGCATTAGCTTCCTGGTAATAGTTTGGTAATCTGGATCTTTCATAGCAAAAGTCAGTGATATTGGCATTAGCTTCCTGGTAATAGTTTGGTAATCTGAATCTATTTGCTATATGCAGTAAATACTATCATTTGGTTTGATTCTAGGATGTTTTAGTTAACTGAGAAATTACATTATATATAGATTGTATATGTTCAATAGGAGTTCACCAAACACGCTGAAATTATGCTAAGAATACTGTTTGATTTTTATTCTGTAAATATCATACTAACGCAAAAGAACAAATATTAAAAAAAATGATTTTTCTCCTCAGAAGCATTATTTTCAATTTCTTCCATTTCGTGTTCGGCTCATGATTATGTATTCTTAGAGATAAACACAGTGTAGTTAAAAATTGTGTTCTGTTTTTTACACAAGAAAATTGTGTTCTTTTTACAGTGAACACATTTGCTACACATTTGCTACATATTGGACCATTGGAATGATGTATTATGTTCTTTTAATGTCACTGCATTAAACATTGACATTGATATTGTTTCTCTTTTTTTTTTTTTTTTTTTTTTTTGAGATGGAGTCTTGCTCTGTCGCCCAGGCCCAGGCTGGAGAGCAGTGGCACGATCTTGGCTCACTGCAACTTCTGCCTCCTGGGTTCAAGCACTTCTCTGCCTCAGCCTCCTGAGTAGCTGGGATTACAGGAGCCTGCCAGCACGCTCGGCTAATTTTTGTATTTTTAGTAGAGATGGTGTTTCACCATCTTGGCCAGACTGGTCTTGAACTCCTGACCTCGTGATCCACCTGCCTTGGCCTCCCTAAGTGCTGGGATTACAGGCATGAGCCACCGCACCCAGCCTGTTTCTCATTTTTTTACTGCTTTGGTTAATGACGATTTTAAGTCATATAGTATATTGATCTTCTTTTGAAGATTTTATTAGGATAAAGTACCAAAAGTGAGACTACTAAGTCAATGGGAATAAGCATTTGTATGTCACTTGGTATCTATTGCCAAATTGTCCTAATAGATACTGTCCCCAGCAGTAATACATGAATGTGCTAGTTTTAGTGTTCTTTTCAGCTTTGGGTTTTATTTTTTGTTAATTTAATTGGTGTCCAATTGTACCTTTTCAACTTAATACTCTATTTTTTATTACTTGAAAGTTAACTTTTTTCTTTTTAAATAAAATCATCCTACTCTTTCTCTTGTTTGAACTACCTGTTCCTATTCCTCTGTCCATTTATCAATGACTTAACCCATCCTATTGAATTTGATATAACTATCTTAACAATTAGTATTATCTTAATGCTTAGAAGCCTCCTCACTGCACTCTCAGAAATGTTTAATAGAAATTTCAGGTTGATATGCTTCGAGATAAAACCTACCATTAATCGACTTCTTTCTTTGAAATATGTTTCAAATGATGAGATAGCAAGTTTGAAAACACTGAATTGCCAAAGACAAACAATGAAGAAAATGTAGGTGATTTGGTTTAGTGAGATTCTTATATTTTGACTTTTATTCTAATTTTAAAGTAGGATATTCTAAAAGTATTTTGATCCTTCAAAAAAGTTCATAACTAGAATAACAGTACTATTCTTTTGTTGTTCACTATTTTCTGTATGCAGGTTTAGTTGAACGCCAGTAGATGGCACTAATTACATAAACAATTCAACAAGTTAATGAAGAGGGAAAGAAATGTATGAGATTTTTTTTTTGCTTCAAATGTTGTTATATGTCACATATTCAACAATTATATATGAGCTTATTTTTGTAGTTATTTTTCTCTTGTGATAAAAACAATTAAGCCCACTTTATTGCCAATTAATTGCTACTAAGTTGAAATACTTGATACTGGTTATTGCTCAAGATGCTGCATTTGAAAAGTTTGTCCTGAAAGGTAGGTTACCTTATACTGTCATGATTGACTAAATCATATGGTAGGTTAAAAGCAATCTAATATATGTATTCTGACCTGAGGATTCAGAAGCTGTTTACGAAGTATTTTAAGACACTCCAACTAGAGATTTCATTAAAAAAAACTGACATTCATTCTCTTTCTCATAAAAATCTATAGCAGTTGGCCAAAGACCTCCGCCAGTGGCAGATAAATGTAGATGTTGCAAATGACTTGGCCCTGAAACTTCTCCGGGATTATTCTGCAGATGATACCAGAAAAGTCCACATGATAACAGAGAATATCAATGCCTCTTGGGGAAGCATTCATAAAAGGTATGAATTACATTATTTCTGAAATTACTGTTGGCCGTAATAATGCGGTGGTGAAACTGGATGGACCATGAAGATTTGTTTTTCCAATCCAGCTAAACTGGAGCTTGGGAGGGTTCAAGATGATAAATACCAACTAAACTCACGGACTTGGCTCAGACTTCTATTTTAAAAATGAGGAACATAAGATCTCATTTGCCCGCTGTCACAAAAGTAGTGACATAACCAAGAGATTAAACAAAAATCAAAATACTGATTTATAGCTAGAAGAGCCATTTATCAGTCTACTTTGATAACTCTATCCGAAGAAATATCTTTCTATCTCATCATGGCACACACTGCCTTACCTGTTATCTGATAAATAAGTACTTTGGGATTCATGGTGGAGTTATATCTGTCCATGGTATCATCCTCGTATCTCATTCCACACACCCAATGGGAAAATCTGTGGAGGGCAATATGACTCATCACTTCATTTCCCATTATATATCAATGGAAATCAACAGCGCTTATAGGCAGTATCTCCTCAAACTAAGCCTTGTATCCTTATTATACCTCTCTTGATCTCTAGTGCTTTTTTCGCTAGCATTTATTCCAATCACAAATTAAAATATAAATTATGTAACTAATTGTTAAATATTTGTCCCTTAAATTAATCTAAATACCATGAGGGCAGAGATTTTGTCTTTCTTATTTGATACATCCCCAGGTCCTGAACCACGTGATATAATAGGGAGCTAGTAAATGTTTTTTGAATGATGACTCCCTTTGCAGAATGTACAATTACCTTGTGCAAGCTGAAAAAAATAGTACCTGTACAATATGAGGAAGACCACGGTGAAAAATAATTGAGCTCCAAAATATGACATCAATTACTGAAAAGATAAGCTCGGTGATTTTTAACAAGAAGTAAAAATCACCATTGGGGCCAAAACAGATTTTGAACTAATAGCAGGAAGTCTTAGGAGAAATGAGATAATGATATATGGAAATTAAGAGACCAACTAAATTTTGAAACTGAGCTAGATATTAGAGAGTAAAAACTCCTGTGAAGCTGAATTTTAAGCTAGTGACCCTGGGGAATCGAGCAACTCTAATCCTGAATTCCAGACAGTAGGTGTATAGATGGAAAAGACCATGGAAAAGAAGATTCAGCCTAAAGCTGGGAAGTTTTAATTGGAGCCCTATGAAAAAGACCCTGGTGGAGAAAGGGCAAACTTGAATATCGAACTGATATTTGGAAAAATTCTCATAGTTCATAGTAACTACTTTTTCTCAATGGCAAGCCTTGGACTTTCTTCTCAAAATACAGATCTTGTGTGTGTTCAATTAAACAGGGACAGATTAGGTTCAGGAAGAATTATTCACATGGAATCAATTGGTATCAGAGAGTCAACCATTAGATCTTAGTGAGAAATATCTGCTTCTCAAAGAGAAGTTTTTTTGGGAAAGCAAATTAAAGTCAGAGATTAATTTGATGAGTTTAGGGAATATAAACTAAAGAGCCAAGAAAAAAGCTTGCTCATGGTATGAAACTAGAGCTGCAGGACACTGATCTATTCTATCTGTACTACTCTTTCTGACAGACCCCTCTCTTCATTCTCATGCTCCTTGATGGCCCAAGCAACTGTCTCAGTTTTTTAAAAAATTGTTTTATTAAGGTCTTTGGATTCTTCTTGGGAATGACTTCCAGTTTATATTTTTTGGCTTGGTTCCAAAAAGCTATCAGCTAAGGAATGCATATAGTTACTTCCCCTATGGGTAAAGTAAATGAGAATTTTAGAAGCCAACTCACATTTTTAGCCTGTACAGAATCTGCAGTTCGCCAAGCTACTTCTGACTAATGTCTATAAAGTTCTTCCCTGTTCTTTTCTCACTTCACATGTACTCTGCAAGAATTCATCCACTTGTGTAGTTTCAGTCTGTTGATGACTACCCATCTATAATTCCAGCTGAGAATGATCTTTTGAGTTTTAGACGTGTAGATCTTACTGCTTTCTTTCGATGTTAATGTCCCACAGGAACTTCACATTGAAGAGGTCCAAAGCTAAACTCATCTTTGCCTTCTTCCAATCTCTTTCTCCAAATGCAACCTACTTCTATTGTCCTTGTCTTAGTCCCTTTTGTGCTTCCGTAACAAAATACCACAGACTGGGTAATTTATAATGAACAGGGATTTGTTGGCTCATAGTTCTGGAGGCTGGGAAGTCCAAGATCAAGGGGCTGGAATCTGGTAAGGGCCTTCTTGTTGTGTCATGATTCCATGATGGAAGGTGGAAGAGCAAAAGAGAGAAAAAATGGGGCCAAACTTGTCCTTATATGAAACTCACTCCCACAATAATGATGCTAATCTGTTCATGAGGGCAGAGCCTTCATGTCCTAATCACCTCTTAAAGGTCACGCTTACTACTGTTGCAATGGCAATTAAATTTTACCGTTAAGTTTGGGAAGGGACAAACATTAAACCATAGCATTCTGCCCCTTTTTCCCCCCCAAAATTCATGTTCTTCTCAAAGACAAAATACATTCATTTCATCCCCAAAGCCCCCAAAATCTTATTTCAGCATAAACTCAAAGGTGCAATCTAATATAAATTAGGTATGGGTGAGACTCAAGGCACAATTCATCCTGAGGCAAATTCCCCTCCGTCTCTGAGCCTGCAAAATCAAATAAAGTTCATCCCCTCACTCCCTACCCTTCCCAGCATCAGGTAACCACCAATCACAGAAAGTTTTATTGATAGTCCTGCTCTAGATCATCTTTGTCTATGTTCACTTTAGCTATTTATCCTAGTGTTCCATTATTGGAACACTAAGCATGTGGGAATTATTTATATTCTACTGTTCAAGGTCATCACCAAGGTCTGATTGCAAAAATTCAAAAAATTGCAACCTTAGGCATAAATGGGTTAAGCAGTTTAGGGTACATTTATAATAATTATTTACTATGCTACTTCAAAAATCTTATTGCCTCCATTTATAAATAAAAAGTTTTGTCTCTACACAGTGGCTTATTGTAATGCATTTACTTGTTTCTGCCCGATTTTTTTCTATTTATACATTTTCTTTTTTATTTTTATTTTTATTTTTTAATTTTTAAGTCCAGGGGTACATGTGCAGGTTTGTTACATAGGTAAACTTGTGTCATGGGGGTTTGTTGTACGGATTATTTCATCACCTAGGTATTAATCCTGGTACCCATTAGTTGATTTTCCTGATCCTCTCGCTCCTCCCACCCTCCACACTCCAATAGTCCCTAGCATGTGTTGTTCCCCTCTGTGTGTCCATGTGTTCTCATCATTTAGCTCCCACTTATAAGTGAGAACATGGGGTATTTGGTTTTTTGTTCCTATATTAGTTTGATAAGGACAATGGCCTCCAGCTCCATCTATATCCCTGCAAAGGACATGATCTCATTCTTTTTTTATGGCTACATAGTATTCCATGGTATTTGTGTTGGTCTCAAAAACTACAACTATGACAGGATGGCATTTTCACTTTTGTTGTTATAGTAAACTCATCTTAAAAAGGAAAGATTAATAATATCAATATTTGGGTTATGGAGAAAAAGTATCTCATATCTTTGAAAAAGTTCTGTAACTATAGCTTTTTAGGTAGGAGGGATTCTGTGGAAAGCGTTCTGATTACATCATTTCTCACAGTTCAGGTTAGACACCATTTTACTATGAAACACTAGTGCATTGCCTGCACTGAGACTTTCAGTCATATCGAGAAACCTAGGCAAAATTTTTATACACTTGGAAGAATATTTAAATTAGTAATAAAAGCTTTAGTTTTAAACTGTTGAAAGTTAAATAAGATATAAAATGTACTTGAAAGAAATTTGCTGTGATATCAGACACTGCCATGTTGTAGTTTCAAGACATAATAAAAAAGTAAACTAATGTTTATATTTTGCTGTTTAAGTTTATTAATACATCAGATGAGTCTTCAAATTCTACAGTGGCTTTTGATACGATCATTTTTACTTGCCACTTTATATAGAATAAATATAAATAGCCATTTATGCTTAAAAGGAACTAATCTATTTATGGAAAAAAGAGAAGGCTGCTTCTCAACTAAATTGTACAGTTTAGAAACCCAGATCTGAACATAGATTATTGTTGTGACCTACGTAGGAAAATATGTTGTTTTCCTTATCATAGTCCTTATAGAGTCCATGTTAATATATAAAGCCAGAAATGTGAGCCTCTGCAAGTTCATTTCTTTGTCTTCAATCTCTGTGAATAGATATGAATTTGTGAGTAAGATAATATTAGATGTGATATTACAAATTATTGTGAGAAGCCTCTAAGGATTAGATTTCAAGGACTGCCATCTGGCTGATGACTTTATGATGACACTGTCATGAGATTTCATTTCCTTATTTCTATTCCAGGATCACTCTTTAAACAAGAAATAAGCATTAACTCTGAATTGTCTGCTTGTAGCTGTATGAGGGCTTCCACAACTGCCAACTAGCCAGGTACAAACTCATCAAGCAGAGGAGATGGTCCTTGCATCAGAGGGTTAAACATGCCTAGAAGTTCCTTAGCTAAGCTCCCAGATACTAAAAAAATCCCTCTAGGTTCTAAGAAAGATTCAGCATGTACACATGTGTACATGTATGTGTGTACATATATACATATACGTGTATATGCATATGCATGCATACACATACAAACACATTTTCTTCCATAACATCTCAGTATTCTCTGTTCTTTATAATAATGTTTTATATTTTAATGATCAAAATTAATAGTTGATCATCTGAAAAAATTTTGACCTGTTTTCTCCGTCTTTGACAACCTTGAAGGCACTTCTAAGTCACTCTTCGCTTCTCTATTCCTAGGTCCTTTCTCCTCTTCACTTCATTGAAACAAGAAAAGAGAAAACAATTGAGCCCTATTTTGTGTGTAGCAAGGAGCTACTCTAGTTAAACACTAGATCTCTTTTACATTCTCCAACATGTTGTTTTAGTAATTATTCTACTTTCTTTTTCTGGGATATTCAATTTCTTCTTTCTTTTTGCTCCTCCCCTTTTAGCAGGCCAACATACTCAAGTCTCCCTCATCCCAAAAGAACTTCTTTAGTATATCATTTTTTTCTATCCAGCTGTACTTGCTTCTCCTTACTATACCATTTTTAGGCAGTAGTTGGCATTACTGTTTCCTGTTCTTTAGCTACTAGTTATACTTTGACCCACTCCAGTCTCACTTCCCCAGCGCCACCACTTTATGAAAACAAGGACTTACTAAGATCATCAGTGACTTTGTAATAGCTAATTAGTGTATTTTAATTCATCCGTCTTCTTGACTACATTTTAACATTGATCCTGTTGGTCAACTCTGCTAATCAAAACTTTATCCTCCTTGGTTCCCAGAACAATATTATCTTGAAAATCTCTTATTTCTCTAATCATATAATAACTGTGAGGTGCTTGGCACAATGCCTAGCGCGTAGTACGAACTCAGTAAAATATCATCTGCCATCAACATCATAAAAATTAATTTACTTACTCAACAAATAATTTTGTATGAAGTTTGTGCTAGGTAGGCCCAGTAATTGGTACTCGGTATAGAGCAATGAAAAGCCCTACCCTCATAAAGCTTATATTCTTGGAAGCAGAAGTTGGAAGACGGACATTGACAAATAAAAATTAAATACATGATGTGTCAGATGGTCATACACACAGTGTGGAAGAATAAAGAGGAAAACAAGTGGAGAGAGAGAGGGGGGTGGAAGAGGAGTGCTGCCATGAAAATGTGGTAATCAAAAAAGGTCTTACTGAAAAGGTGGCATTTAAGCAAATTCTAAAGGACCTGAGGATGTGGGCCATATGTATAACTGGGGGGGAAAAAGTAGTCCAGGAGAGTCCTAATAAGTTAAAATGCCCCAAAGCAGGAATATTCTTGGCATGTTGAAGGAACCTTAAAAGGGAGATCAGTTAGGCAGAAAAGGATCAAGCGAGCAGGAAGGTAGTTGACAATAAATTTAGAGGGGTAACTGGCATCTGATTATATTGGTCTTTTAGGCCTGTGGACTTTAGCTTTTAATCTGAATGAGATGGGAGTTATTGGAGGGTTTTGAATGGAGGAGTAACATGTTTTGTCTTATCTGGCTCCTCTGTTATAACAGACTAAACAGAAGTAGTGAGACCATCAGGAAACTGTTGTCATAATTCAGTCAAGAGATGACTGTGGCTGGGATCAGAATGGGAGAGGTGAATGTGGTTAGGAGTGGTTGGATTCTACTATATTTTGAGTACAGAGCACAACAGATTTTATAATGGAATAAATTTAGGTGTGAGAGAAAGAGTCAAGAAGACTCAAGAATTTTTAGCCTGAGCAACGGGAAGATGGGGTCATCATTTACTGAGATGGGGAAGGCTCCAGGAGTAACACATTTTGGGAGGAAGATGTGGATATGTTACATTTGAAATGCCTATTATACATCTAGGAGATGTGTGGAGTAGATAGCTGGATATACAAATGTTAAGTTAGAGGGAGTAGCTCAAGATACAAAGTTGGGAGTTGTAACAATGACCAGTGCAAGTTCTCTTTCTTCAATGCAGTTTTAAATGTTGATGTTCCGTTCTTTATTGTCTCTCTTCTTTCTCTCTGCACATTTTGAGTAGCTTTGCCTGTTGGCTTCAGTTAACATTAAGACTCCTCAGTGTCAACTTCCATCTTACACTCTTCTCCTGATCTCCAGAACTGTACTTTCTGCCACCTAACCTACATTACCACCTGCATATGCTACAGGCTCCAAAATGTGTCAAGTAGAATGCATTATCTTGCCCCTAAAAGAGAGTTAAATTTTCTGTGTTTTCAGTGTAGTTTAATTGTCTAACTTAATAGTCTCTAAAACTGGAAATCTAAGAATTACCTTCCACCTTTCTCTTGATTTCTCTTTCCCAATCTACTGACACATGTATTAAATTGGCTTCCAAATTCTGTGAATTCTACTTCAAAAATTGCTCTAGAAACAATTCCCTCTCTTTATCCCTATTGTCACCTCATCCTAAAGCCTCTTCATCCTTTGTAGATTTCTGGGAGATTGTAACCAACTTTTCTCTGTTCTGCCAGTTATCAAGTCTTTACACTCATTTGACATTCACACCAGCCTTGGATCTGTCTTCCTTAAAATGAATCTTCTTGCTTCCCTTTGATTCCAGTGCTTTTTTTTCCCCTCCTGAGACTTGATGCATGATATTTACAGGTATGACATGTTTCCAAAAGCATTCTCAAATTTTTCTGAAAGTAAAAACAAATGAAAAAGTAAAACATTTTCCTGGGAAGAAAAGCAAATAGTGTTATACATTTTTGCTTGTTCATTTGTTTGTTTATTTAGGAGAGGGACAAGCATTTGAACTTCATAAGAGTCTTATATGCTGTATCTACAAATACCGTCCCTTGGCAGTACAATTTTAGAGTTCCTTTTCTGGAACTACTTAAGGACTGTTTTATGATCCTCAGCAGACTGTTATATTATTTTATAGCCATACCTTGTATTTGGTGAGTAATTGTCCTCAATAATTGTTTGTAAATTGAGTGAAACAGTTCATCAGATGTTGGGCACTGAATGGCTTTGGATTATTTCCAAAAATTTAAACGATAAAGATTTGCTGCCTTCAAAGCTATGTACAAAAATATGATAGAATACTAGCAGGATATTTGTTTAAAACACAACCTTTATTATATTGGGGGCTGCTCATAATATATATGTGGCACATTTTATTTAAAATATTAAAGTTCCTGGCGGGACATGTACCCATAATCCCAGCACTTTGGGAGGCTGAGGTGGGGGTGGGAGGATCACTAGAGGCCAAGAGTTTGAGACCAGCCTGGGCAACATAGTGAGATACCATTTCTACAAAACATAAAAAAAAAAAAAAAAAAAAGCCAAGTTTGTAGTCCCAGCTAGTTGGGAAGCTGAGGCAAGAGGATTTCTTGAACCTAGGAGTTCAGTTCAAGGCTGCAGTGAGCTATGATCATGCCAGTGTACTCCAGCCTGGATGACATAGTGAGACTCCATCTCTTAAAATTAAATTAAATTTAAAGCTACAAATGACCCCAAAGCCACCAGTTCAACCCTCTCAATTTTGAATACCCTATTTTAAATTCCTCTTATGCAAAATACACCTTCTAGTCCATTTTAAGGACTGAGAGGATTTGGTATGTTAAAAAATTCAATCCATTATCAACTCCTTTAGGTACACTCAGCAGTATGAAAAAGTGTCTTTCGGCTCTTCAGGAGAGAGTCATGTGTATAGTTACAAGACAACCCCATTTTTATATTGCTGAGACCCAAATCTTCCCAACTGATTACGAAGCATAAGAACTCTTCGGAGGTTTAAGTGAGCTGAGATTGTGCCACTGCACTACAGCCTGGGCGACAGAGCAAGACTTCGTCTCAAAAAAAAAAAAAAAAAAATTCTCTGCATTCTACAGTAGGGTAATATAACATCTATTATGTGAAATCTTGGGGCTCCGGGCCAGGGAGTGTCATGATCCATATGGATCTAAAAGGTTCATAGTGGTAACAGCCTGCTTCATTTTATGTCATCTCCTTTCAAGTAATTAGAATGTTTCTAGCTTGCAGGGATTGCACACAAAGGGAGACATTTGGAACCATGTCATTGGTGATTTACTGGTGTGGAAAATTACCTGGTGATGTAGCCAAGTAGCCATTTTCATTCTAACCCAGTCCTACAGTCCTGAACTGGGCTGAACCAACGCACCAAAATACATGCTTAGAAATGCTCCTATGTATCAGTTTTCCCAGGAAAAACAATAGTATTATAGAAAACTTACCATTGTTTCCTAATAAAAAATTATAGGATACCAACAGACTGTGTTTTTGTTCATAAATTTAATATTACAGTATCAAATATTAAAGCAAATGGGAGAAAGCTTTTCTTATTTGGTTTAATTGAACCGGTAATGTTAGCTACAATACCCATCATGTTACTTTTCCATTATATTTATATTTTCATTTTATTTCTATCTGTATCATTCTCAGAAAGACTTCTTTAAAACATTTAATAAAAATAGAATTTAGGTAGATTTATTTTTAGAAGTTGAGTTTTTTTTAATAAATGAACATAATCATCACTTGACTTAATTTTTATCTGTACAGTTCTAGAGATCGTATGGTTTTGGGATCCTTTGGCTTTATTCAGTATATGATAGGGATCTGTTTCCTTTCTATAAATCATTAATTCAAATGATTTCTTATATTAAAAATGTTTGGACATATAGGTATTAATGAGTTTTGTGAAATCTAATCTTTCCAATTTCCCCCTAAAAAGGGATGTCATTTAATCAGTTCTAGGTTGTGATCAATAGCAGTTTTTTTTTTTTTTTTTTTTTGCAGCCCCCTTTCACCCAGTAGGGAAACCTGGTATCATCCTTGACTAATTGCAGCAAAGAGCCTGGCTCAGGTCCTTTGTCTTATATAGAGTGTTTATAGATTCTTGAGCCCAGCAGAATCTGAACTCCTGGCTACTGCTACCTACTTCCCAGCCCAGGCCCCAAAAGCCCTACGTCTACAGCCCCGTGCACCACTGTGTGTTTTTGTGGCATTTCTGAAACACAGAGCTACTTAACTTGTTTCTAAGCCCAGATTGTGCCTTTTTGATTTTCTATTTTGGTATTTTATCTACCATTTTTCTGTGTTTGGATGTTTCTTCTATATTTTGAAATAACTTCTTTCCTTTAGTACGAGTGATTCTTATTGTAGAAACTATCAAAAATTTACAAATAAAGAAAGAATCATTCTCAACATTCTTAGCAGTTCCTTCTATCATATTTTCGCAAATATATTTTTGCCTGTTTTTATTTTACTTACTCCCTGTTTATTAACAGTTAAAAGCATTTTCAGATAGTTTTATTTTTTCATTTAAAAAATTCTTACCACATTTTTATCAGGAAGGAAATGGACAGGTGTTATCTTTTCAATAAAAAACGTGGAGAAAATAATTTCTTGAAGTACATAGTGACATTCTTCCAGCCAATGTTTTATGCTGTGGTCATTCTGTCTGTCATCAGTATTCATAGAAAGAGATAAAAATTATTTAAATTAACTAGGAAATCAATTCCCCATTCAAAGCAGTGGTTGTGTGTTTCAAATATCTTCTAATAGTCAGTTTCACACTTAGCTTTATCAAATTCCTAATTATGATACTCATTACATCACTCTGTGTCCAGTCAGTGTGTTTATGCCACAGAGCAATTAAAGCAAATCAGGTGAACCAAATTCAATCACCTTTGTAGATAATAACCTACATTGCTTAAACTTATGGCCACTCATACAATTACTGATGGATTGTCTTTTTCTTTTATATTGCCAGTATTTTAAATGTCCTGGTGAAGTTGGGTTAGCTGTTGAACTTCAAGTTTGTCACAACCTCTTTTTTAAAATGTATAAATGAAAAAACCCTCCATGAAATGACCAAATACAGTTTTCATGCTGGGACAAATTAGATGACTAATAATCATAAATTCATAATGATTATTTATGATTTTATGTTTTTATAGTAAGATATATTTTATTGAAATGTGTTATATAAGTGATACTTAAGTTTCCTATTAAAATAGAAATGCTAAAATGGCATTGTTCTCTTTAGCTGTGAGTCTAGCTTTTGACCTCTGCTTAAACAGAACTGTTGTTCCATCCCAAATCTGCAACTCTGAGGGCTATGCTCCCTTCACTGCTGTCTAATGGATACCTATCAATTTGGAAGGAGGTTTCTGGCAGCTATTCCCAGTAATCTAATCTCAGGTCTGTCCTTTTCAATATTTTCATCAGTGGCTTGGATGAAGACATAGATAACATTCTTATCAAATTTGCCAATGCCACAAAGCAGGGAGAAATAGCAAATATAGCAGACAAGAGTATCAGGAGCCAAAAAGTTTTCAACAAATTGGACTGGTAGGCTGAATATTGAAAGATGTAATATAAATGCAAGGTGCTACGTGTGGGTTCAAAAGAAACGTAAAACAAAAAACCCATCTAACTTAGACTGGGTTCCCTGGAAATAGACTAAGATAGAGAGTTGTGTGCAAAAGGTTTGTGGAGGAGTGTTCCCATGAGATACATGTGTAAGGTTGTAAGATAGGCAAGATTGCACAGACGAAGAAGTGCAGTGAAGCCTGCAGTGCGTTGCGGCCTCATCAGATTTTCAGGGGAGTTCTGGAAATTGCAGGGCCCTTTAGAGACACACTGAATTGAAGCAAGGGATCTGGACCTTCGTAACCCAATACTAGACAGTTAATGGTCCTGGGTCACCCCATGGGAGAGGGCAGACTGGAGTAAGATTGTTACCTATAGCTGAAGGCAATTTCCAGGGAGGAAGGCAGCTGTGAGCTGTTAGTAGTCAATATTCCAACCAGCTAGGGCATGAGGTCTTGGCAGAGCAACAGTGTACCCAAGACCGCAGTGTTACCCAAAGTATGGTCCTCTGACTAGCAGCATTGGTATCACCTATGAGCTCACTAGAAATTTAAATTTGTAGGTCCTACTCCATCCAACTAAATCAGAGTCTCTGGGGATTGGACTTGGGGAAGTTTTAACAAGCTTTCAGGCCTCCAAGTTATTTCTATGCATATTAAAGTTTGAGAACCACTGCCTACACCAACCAAAAACATTCCAAATATGGAGATAACATAGAGTTTTTAGCAACAATAATCTCCTTCTGTTTCTCTTCTCTCTTTATACACACACACACACACACACACACACGCACACACACAACACAATGTGATAGAACAGTGGGAAAGGAAAGCCAAAGGGGATCTTAGGCTGAATAAATTTAAGCATATAACCTAGTCCTAAGAATGTATATTACAGCTTAATAGAGAGAGGAATATTGTTATAAAGCTGTCCAAAGATGGAACAGGCTGCCTTGTAAAGTTGTAGAAGTATTTAGGAACAGGTTGGTGATACCTTGGTGGTTGTATGGTATAACATCCTGATCTTCACATACTCCTCATCTAGAGTGGGAGTTTTCTTTTTCCAAATGGGGTTTTGGAAGAACTAATTCCATTGTATCTTAATAAGTAATAACTCAAGAAAGGTTTCTGTGGATGAAAAAAATGATTAGGTAATATCAAGTTAAAGCAAACAGACTTCTTTCCTGTAGGAGTAATCAGACCCTTTATTACAGTGCATGCTTGGTGAATCAACAAAGTATGTGCATTTATGAAAGCATGGGGGGAAAGGATAATCTATATAGTATGCATCCCTTCTGAAAGTTTGACCATGAAAACAATTTCTCAAGAATCTTATACAACATGATAGTATCCGGTCCAATACTGTGCAGAGAACATGCACTCAGTAAGTGTTTGTAAGATAGATAGCATAGCATATAGGCCGGGCCACTGAATGGAAACCATCTCACTGTGAATTACCTGAATAGTATTCTCTAGTGCCATTAGCTCAGTTCTTCACGTAGGCATAAGCCTATACATTTGCCATACTAACCAAGGGAATTTGTGTTATGTGAATTTTGACTCTATTCCGACATTTTTTCTATGACTCCTCCAAGGCTGTTATTCTTACCTCATATTCTGTTAGAAGTTTAAGGACTTTTTTTTCTGGGAATATTGATTAATTAGCTAGCTAGATAGAGACAGAGAGAGGATAGAGATTGATTCTCTGGCAGAGCCTATTTGAATCATATTGAATCTTTTTTTTCCCTGAGACTTCCCACAAGGAGGATGGAGGAGAAATTATTTAGAAATCCACAGAAGTAATCAGGGATATCTTCAGTAAAAGAAGCTATACTTAATAAAGTCTCTATTTTAGCAGATCGCAATCAACAATAGAGGCAATAGACAATAGAGTCTATTAAAATTGCTGGGATCTGCTAATATGTTTTTCTTTTCCCTGAAACAAATGCTATTAACCCTCCTTGACACTCTGTCTTCATCAACATTTTAATAGAATGGAACTAACTCATAATTTTGAGGATTTTTTTCCCACACAAAACCTATAAACCACACCACGCTAATGATTACTTTTAGCCTGGTTGCTGGGTTGCTGCTGGCAACAGTAAAACTTATCCTGACAGGTAGGCAATTCCAGAAGCCCAGCCAAGCACTTGATGTGTGTGAATAAACCCCCATACACTTCTCATGTAAAGTAACCCTGGCCAACCCATAACTCTTAGCAACTATTCCTGATGGGCGGACCTGGTCTACTCTAAGAAGAGGCCAACGTTCTTTAATAGTGCAGTTGCAAGAACCAGAAATGAAAGTCAAAGTTCTAGCAAGATTTTGCAGACTCCTTGGCAAACCAGTGGCTTGGGACTCATTCTTGACTTCAAGCCCTTCATTGATAATGGTAGGACAGCTTGCTTGGGCTGGGTTCTGCTCCCTGGGATATGCACTGTTTGCCAAACAAGTAGCAGGTGGACAGACATCTTTACAATTTGCTGTCCCATATTCTAAATGAACATGACATTTTATAGGTCTGAGTTAACCTATGAAGTCACCAATTTCAATATCAAAATATTTATAACTGAGATAAGGATACTGAGGCACAGAGAGTCTGTGACTTTCCTAAGCTCAAAACACCAGTTTGTGTTAATTCGGACACAGAAATTCTTGTATTTGCTGTCAGTCTCCTTTTTCTTTGTGTGTGTGTGTTTTTACATTGCAGCATCATTTATATGATGTTAGGTTCTGTAATTTTTTGAGAATTTTCTCACATAGAGTGATGTGTTACTTTTTAATATTTCAAATAGTTCTAGTAAGTCTTTTCTACTTTTATTAGCGTATTAACATCCTGGCTCTAAGAGGGCATCTCACCACATCTTTGCCATTCTTCCTGGAAAGGCAAGTTTGTCTCCATCTTCTTTTTTGTATTCCAAAGTTTTGCCAAAGTTTGCTTTTGAAAATGGGTTACCTGGCAGAGCTTTATTATTCTAACTTTGAAAGTACAAGTCAGAATCAGACAGTGGCAGTTATATATGCACTACTGTGATTACTATATAATGAAAGTATCTATGGTGAAAATACTGATACTGACATATATTTGCCATTTTCTAATTAAGTGCTTCAGTAAAAATTAAGCACTCACTCTTTGCCAGATACTGCAATAGATATTGAGCACAGTGAACAAAATTCTCCATATACATATATATGAGTCTACATTCTATGAAAGTATAATGTTTTTCTGAGAAAAGACATAATATTCTATTAATATCAGCTTTTGCTTCTTCCACCATATATTGAAAGAATTCTGAATACTGTTATAATTTAATGGGAGAATCTAGAGAATTCTATATTTGCTTTCACTGCATTGATGAACTAAGATTTTTAAAAAATGTATTCTTCATAAAACTACTTTTCCATATTTACCTAATATTATTCTTATATCATTTGAGCATATATTTCACTAACAAAACAAATGTGCAATGTTATTAGTTCTAACATCAAAATTACACTGATACTTTAATTTTTATCATATTATTTTTCATGCAGATTAAAATAATTATAGCCGCATCACATGTTGCAAGTTTTAAGAGCTACTTTAAAAATATATGCTTCAGGAAAGACATGATTAGATGGGGAAATGGATGATGTTCATATTTTCAAATGAAAAATTTAAAAAAATGTGCCTATCACAAACACTAAATTTTTACATATATTATCAACTACTAATATATCTGCAAGAAGTACCATTTTTTCCCTACAACAACTCTTAACAATAATTATTAAACTTAGTCCTGGAACCTGCTAATATAATCGGACAGATGTTGTCAATAAGAAGGTGAAAAAGAAAACATATATAGTTTATCAAACTATAAAATATAGTTTATCAAAACCAATTTTTCCTATTGACATTTATTCAGGAAGGAAAATGGATGAGTGAAATGAGCAATGGTCTCTAAGAGAGGTGGGAGATAGCAATAAATTCAGACCACGTTTCCTGTCATTACAGCAGGGAAGTAAAAGAGCTACAGTCAACTCTAGAAAGTTACTTGGGGGAACTAATGATTCCCTGTAAACCTGTAATGTTTTTGAAATTTAATTCAACAATTTGATATACACCACGAAGCGAACAGATAGTCAGATCAAAATCGGAAGAACAATTGTCTGAATGGCATTCATTTTTCCTAGATGTGCTGTCTCATCCTGTGTCAATTAAACTTTCAGGTGATCTTCAAACATATTTCCAAGTAAAATGTATTGCAGTTATCCTATAAACTGGCCTCTTCCCCAGCACAGCTTTTGCTGTGGTCAACTTTATTTCTTTGGTCTCACAAAACTGATAGAGCAAAATAAGGAAAATGGAACATTGGATTAAAATAAATTAATTCCCATTCTGTGACTTACTAAAAAAAAATGATAACTATGCTTCTGTGAGCATTAATAAGGAAATGAATAAGGAAATGACCAAATTGTTCAGTGGACAACTTGTATGGGATTTTTAAGTATTGTGTCATCATCAATGTTGTCAATTAGCATATACTTTGAAATCAACTAAAGCAAATCAGTTGACTAATCATTAAGGGTCTTTTTAAATGACAACATCTAAACAGCAAATGTTTTATTTTGGAAAATCATGACAGCACAAGAATGAGCCAGATGTTTTACAACATGATATCCATAATTTAAAGTATGTAGTAGTCACTCAAAGGATTTCTATTTCAGTTTCCTTATGATTTGGCTAAGCTAGAATTTGGAAAAACACTTTAAGGTAATGTGAGAAACAGCAAAATTCAATATGTGGATTTTTTCACTAAAGCTTATTTCTGATTATTTTTTACAAACTTTACTAGGTATATGTTAACTTCATGGCACTTATAGCAGTGGACCGTAGTTTTAATAAAATGTGAATGTATACTCTTTTCTCAATAATATTGAAGAATGTTGACTTTTGTGAGGATATTTTTATTTTTCTAAACATTAAGAACTCTCAAAGATTTAATTTCTCTGACAACAGAAGATGTGAATTTTGTTTTCTAAAGGAGAACAGAATCTATAGAAATGTTGCTCATAGTACTCAGATTGTTGACTAATCTTAAAGGAGAAACCGTCAATTAATTTACCGAGAAGTATTAACATTATCTTTTTCTTCAGTTATGCACATCCACAAAGATTTGGGGCAAAATCCACTTAAATGACATTATACATAATAGATGAGTATTCATATGTTGTAAGAGCCCTGGCTTCTTTCCTGCAAAATGATTAAAACTTAGATCGGAAACCAATTAAAAATCCATTCTAATTCCCAAATGTATGTAACTGTACCATAAGAAAAATATTTCTTCTTGAGGGATATCCATGAGTTAAGGATATTCATAACATGGTGCCTTGTAGGAAATGTTAATCTTTGGGTGAATAGGGATGTTTGGGAATAACAAGACTCAAAGAGATGTTGCACTTACTCACTTTTCTCTGATTCGTTATTTCTGTCATTTCCCCAGTGCTCCTGTCCTCAACTTTGCCTCTCTCCTTATTCCTTTTTTTTTTTTTGAGACGGAGTCTCGCTGTGTTGCCCAGGCTGTAGTGCAGTGGTGCGATCTCGGCTCACTGCAACCTCTCCCTCCTGGGTTCAAGCAATTCTCTGCCTCAGCCTCCCGAGTGGCTGGGATTACAGGCACCCACCTCCACGCCCTGCTAATTTTGTTGTATTTTTAGTAGAGACAGGATTTAACCATCTTGGCCAGGCTGGTCTTGAACTCCTGACCTCGTGATCCACCCACCTTGGCCTCCCAAAGTGCTGGGATTACAGGCGTGAGCCACCACGGCCGGCCCCTCCTTATTTCTTTTTATCTCTACCTCTGCCTCAGTGGTATTTCTCTATTACTGTTAGCATTTGCTTTCTGTGAGCTCTTGCACACTGTCAGCTTATATACATGTTCCTGTTCACATGTTTTCCTATCCCCAGTGGTTACAACATGTCTTCTATCTCAGCCCACTCTAGAATTGTCTTACTTTTCCAGGTCTCCTGCTCCTCAGTATTTTTCCCACTTTTCTAGATTCATGTTTTCCCATCTGCATATTTATCTTCCATGTCTGCACTGTCATCCGCTTAGAAGGTAGCACATAAGGACACTGTTATCTGAGCAGATCTTCAGCACAGCCACCATGAAGTATGGTTACCTTGTCACTTTTCATTTTTCCCGTAGTGTGTGCAAACTGCCCTGATCTGCATAGAAAGGTATCATAATTGAGGAAACAAAATGCACAAAAATGTCCTTGGTTATTCCACCCCTCAGAAATATAGGAGAGAAATAATTTTGAACCAGATACACAGAATAACACTATGTCACATGGACATGGAGTTATCGTGTTAGTATATTATTGGAAAATATTTCCTAGGACCTTGACATTTATTAACTTTTTGTTTTCAAATTACATGTGCCTATCTATTAGTTGCAAATTATTTTAATGCACCCTTTACCAAAGAAAGGCTGTTTCTTCTGAAAGCTTTCATTTGACAAGTAACTTGTAAAAATATTCACATTGTGTATTTATTTTCCCCTTCTAGTCCAAACTCTAGTTATCTTAAACTTTGTGCAGTTTTAAAAAATCATAACAAAAAATGCTTCCTCGTTGTCATTCTTGTCAAAACAGGTTTACCAGACTTAGGTAAACTTAAAATAGTTAGTGTAAAAGTTAAAAAGCTGATTTGCTCCTTCCAGCGTGTTTGTTGCCTTTTTGCCACAGCAAAATTGTAAATGTAAACGTATTCCCTAGGAGATGAGCTGGGCTGCAATTTTCAGCTAATTGGGAGAAGCAGCCCTGAGTTGAGCACTGTCAGGCTGATTTGAGTCTTAAGATATGATGATGATTATTGTGTCAAATGTAATCAAGAATGTGGGCTCTGAACTGACTCAAGGGCTGGCTGTTTTTAATTCAGGTTCGTATATGAAGTAGACCTCTGGTTCACCGATAGTCACAGCTGGTTGTAGAAGAGAGCAATTTTTAAAATGCTATTTCATTCTCTATGGAGCTGTAGGGATCACAGATTGGATGCACAGGGAGGGGACACATCCTCATTCTCTCCTGAAAAATTCTATTAATTTTCAGTATAATAAACTTTATCTTGAGATTCCCCAGTGGCTCTGTACCGGTGGTTTTCAGACTTCTGAGACCCAATGCCACCGCTCTTTTCTTTTTTAAATAGCAAATACTTTGTAATACCTTCTTTACTATTATAAGCCAAAATATGTAGACAACATACCCTACTTATACAGGCAATAGTTTAAATGATGCCCTGACTCTATTTTAAAGAGAAATAAGAGTCATTTATAATAAAATAATATGTGTTTTAGTATGCAGTTATTCATGCAGGATCACACTGGAACACAAGTGAAGTTTTTAGATCATGAGACTATGAATGCAGTATGAACAAATGCAGAATGACACCATTGTGTTGTATGGAGACTCAAATACCATGAGGGGCATTGGTCCTCCATAGCGTAATTTTCCAAAATGCTGAACAACTCTTGGCAAAATTCCTAACACCATGAAATAAATTTTTTCTTGGATTGTTGTGGCAGTTAGTTGCATGGCTGAAAAATTCAATGTCTTAAAACCGTGAGGAAAATATCTTATGTTTACATGTAAAATTGAGTTACGTTCCAGGTTTAGGTGTTTATAAACAGGGTTTCCACATACATGCATGTCCAGTGGGATATTCCAAAGTGCTGTCAGACTTGGGAGAGTTCTTCGTTGTACAAGAAGTCTACCATCTTCATTCCCTCTCCACAGAATGCTATTATAGTAACACTCTTCAATCACTGTGATAGTCAAATGTCCTCCCTCAATTTCTAGGATGCCTCTTTTTTTGTGATCTGTGTAATTTGGTTAAATATCTTTCCAGACAAATACTGATTTGTGAATTAATGAAATAGCAGTATTTTCGGAGCACCTAACCTATTTCTGAGTGATACGGTTGCCATTTTTACAAGACTAAATGAAATTACCATTTCAGACCTGCCAGATTGTCTAGCCCAATCTTTTAAAATTCTGTGATTATCACTGCAATTATAGTCTATTTTCACCACTTGAATGGCATGATCTCTATAAAAGGGTGGTGATAACACTCATCTATTCTCCTTCCCCTCACGTAGCTATGTCAATCGCCCTCTAACCAGTTGTTGATAAATGCAATTGAATTTTATGTAAAAATTATAAGAGATATTATTGTAGCTGTCCAAGACATTTAAAATGCTAAATGCAACTTACGTGGAGGCTATAAGAGAAATATGAACCCATTTATTGAAGAGATTAGCTAATTTAGTAAAACAACACAGATATACCTGCATACAGGGATAAATCCCTATTGTCTAAATTATTGAGATAAAATAATGTTTTATATTGAAAAACTTTCAGACAAGTAGGTAAGTAAAATGCAGCAGTCTATTTGTCATCTGGGCATTTGACAAAATCTTTCATTATATTCTTGTGAATAAGTTGGAGAAATACTGGCTAGATGCAAGATAAATTGGATGGCTTAGAAGCCACTTCATGATTTTATGCAAAGGATGTCGATTAATAGACCAGTGTCAGGTGGTGATGGAAGATCTCTGGTGCTATGTCACAAGCTTCTGTTCTCAACCCTGACACACTGGATGTTTTTGACGGAACATGAGTAGAACTACAGAGAGGAGGCCCATCAAACTTACGGGTGATAAAAAGCAGGGAGGGCAGGAGTATTTTGGGTGACAGAAGCCAAATGGGTGTCTGGACAGGATGAGTTTTGAGGCACTTTTGGTACTTGATGTCTGAAGACCAGGATCAAACTTATAGGCAGTCTGAACATTTGCCAAAATAACAGGTTAATTTTGACAGAAGTTATTATTTGTATGCTGTCTATTTCTTTAATACACCTAAAAAGTATTGAAATAACATTTTTTGCAGACACTCATTTTGAAAATTCAGAAAAAAAAATTGTTAACTCTCGTGGAAGCGTAACAGAAACTCAGTCATTGACAGCTAAATACAATGTGTTGCCCAGTAAAATCGTCCACCCCTTCACTTTCATGGCTAATATAAAATTTCATGAAAGAAACAAATTCCAAAGATTGAATATCTGCACATTTACAAAGCAAAACACAATTTTGGGCATAGAATTGTTCATTCTCATTTTTAAACATCTTGGTTATAACTGAATAATAGTTTTTTATAACAAAGATAATATTTTCAAATTATTATGAGGTTCAACTGAAATAATTTATGTGAAAGCAATGTTTAAACTTTAAAATTCTATATAAATATAAATTATTATTCAATAAATTCACATCAAGAAAATTTTAAGTTTTTTAAGAACAAGGGCCTATGACCTTATTTTTAGAAGCTGTATACCTTATCGATAGTAGGTTTATTGATTTTAATTAAATTTATTGAGTATCTATTAAATTGCCAGGAACTGTGGTGTGAATCTTTACCCTCAAATAATTTACAGTAAGTTGCGGTTGATGAATGGTGATGATGATGATGAATATCCAGACTATAGTAAGTGGTATATTCATAAGTCAGAGGATTCTTAAAACCAGATGCACCCTCAGATTCATTCCTTTCATGTTGTACTTCTAATTGAAAAAAATAAATCCTAAATTTATGACTGTTCTTTATAAATTTTAATTGATCTTATAAGAGGCCATCAATACATTTCAAAGTATCTAGGTCTTTTAAATGCAATTTTTCACCCTGGTAATTAAAAGTACGAAAGCAAGAAACTTTAAATCTTTATTTTGTTAAGTTTTAATTAGCTCAAGCTACTTGTAATCCCACATCTTGTCTTGTAAATCATATCTGAGCCATTAAAATAGGTTTACAATTAGAAGGGCAATTCTTTTAGAATCTACTTAAACTAAGTCACTTTGAGAAATTAATTCATTGTTCAGCTGGCTTTATTAAAATGTATTTATTATTTCACTGTAAAATGTCTAGTAAAGCAATGTATGAAGTATTTTATTTTCATGTTAGAAATTTTATGTAAAACATATCCCAAAATACATAGACATTCAGATAATCTCTGTATCATTAACCAACATTTATTAGCTTATCATTTAGAGAAGGCCAAAATTGTATGTACTATGACTTTGTATAATTTCATAAGAATTAAAATATTTGATTAATGCTTGTAATGCCTTCTTTCTAAATCAAATCCTCAAGCTTGCCTCGAGTTCAAAGTTCAGTATTTATTGTAATACATCTCGTAGATGACAGATGAAGATGATAAGCAAAGGAATAATAATTTCTTTTATCTTTTCACACATATATACACACATACCCCGTAATCCTAATTCATATAATAGTAACAGAAAACAAAGGGCTTTTGAGAATAGTGACATATTAATGTCCATTATATTTACTTCACAGGGAGACTGGCAAGTCTACCTTGAGAGGTAATGTCTTATAGTACAGTGGACTATATTATTTCAAGATTTGTCAAGTTATTGTTTCAAGATTTTGGCAACTCACCCAGCCTCCCTGAAAGTCAAGTTCCTCATCTATAAACTGTTCATGCTAATTACAACCTGCCTCATTAGCCTCATCAAGCTATTTGAAATATGAAAGGAGATGATATCTGCGGATCCTGTCAAAGGAGCTTGAAAACTGCAGAACATTATTTTAGTGTAAAATGCTAGAACAATAAATGTTGACTATAAAATGGCTTTTTCTTAACTTTTATTTTAAGTTCAGGAGTACATGTGCAGGTTTGTTATATAGGTAAACTCATATCATGGGGGTTTGTTGTACCGATTATTTTGTTACCCAGGTATTAAGCGTAGTACACATTAGATATTTTTCTTGATCCTCTCCCTCCTCCCACCCTCCCCACTCCGGTAGGCTTCCATGTCTGTTGTTCCTCTCTGTGTCCATGTATTCTCATCATTTAACTCCCACTAATAAGTGAGAACATGCAGTATTTGGTTTTCTGTTCCTACATTGGTTTGCTAAGGACAATGGCCTGTAGCTCCATCCATGATCTCTGAAGAATCTCCACACCGGTTTTCACAATGACTGAAATAACATACACTATAACCAACAGTTTATAAGCAATCCTTTTTCTCCAGAACCTCACCAGAACCTGTTATTTTTGACTTTTTAGTAATAGCCATTCTGACTGGTATGTGATGGTATCTCCTTGTGGTTTTGATTTGCATTTCTCCAATGATCAGTGATGTTGAGCTTTTTTTTCATATGCTTGTTGGTCGCATGTATGTTTTCTTTTAAAAAATGTCTGTTCATGTCCTTTGCTAAAAGGGCCCTTTCAAATGTGTATTATTAACCACAAGAGAGTACTGAGTAAGAGACTAGGTAATAAAAGTCACAAATATTTCGATATCATAATTCAGTATTTAGATCAGCGGTTATGAAATTGTTCGTATTTCCAAATTCCACTGACAGGACTCTAAGTTTATTTCATCTGTTGATATGTTTTTAGCCACTTCTTTCTTTTAAAGTGAATCTGTAGTGTGTTTGCCGTTTGATATTAGAAAATTGAACCTGCCTGCTTTGCTGTCTTCTGAATATTATGTATCAACAACTAACAAGCTACAGTTAGTTGTTTTGTTCTGTTTTTCTCCAAGTTATTGTGGATGAGGATATATATAACTGCACAGTCTTATCAGGTTTGTAAGAGATGATCTTAGGCTCATCTTTTAAATTGGTTTTTATACTATTTTAAACAAATCCTTTTAGGAGAGAAGAAAAGCTACTTAGTCTATCAACATTAGGAAATATATCTTTAAAGAGTTTATCACTACAAGTAACCAAAACCAACTTAAAAATTCACATTATACAAATCAGTGAGAATTTATTTAGAACAGAAATGTGTCCAACTATAGGTCAACACAAATTTTAAGTGTGTAATTATCTGGGAAGTAGTGTTAACTGCATTTTTTTCTAAAGATCCCTTACAGTTGTATAAATGCCCAAAAGGATATTTTGAGTCTCTGTATATTAACCAAACTAAATCTAATTCATTACTCCCAACATTATATTTCAACCTCTCCAAATAGTACCTTTTGGTATTGTATCAGCAGAAAAATATAAAATACAGATCTTAAAGAGTATTAATCTCTTTAAAAATTCAAGAGAGAAAAAATATATGTGTGTATAGAGATGTGTATTTCATCTGCTCATAACACTGTGTACATTTCTTTATCAACTAGTTTTTTTCAGTGATTTATGAGTTGAAATACAAATCAAATGAAACGAGTAATGCAAAGTAAAGTAGAAAACACATTTTCTACTGCTGTCTCCTAATGCAGGTCTTTTCAGGAAAGTACTAATGGTTTTAGGGAAAGTGTATAACTATGGTTGTTTCCCTAATGATAAATTTGCAAATCTCTATTTTAAAAACATTCATAAGGTTAAAAAAATGAGAGATGAAATGTGTCTTTCAAAGTTCCTTACATGATTGATAATGCCTATACTCTCTTACTATCTAAAGTCTAGGTGATATGTATATTTTTTTAAAAAAATAAAATGTCTGTATCAGTGAAGGAAGTTTACACAGATAGCTTCAAAGCTGTGGTTTATCTTTGGAGGATTAATCTATTTCTCATGCCAGTGTATCGCTACTGCACATGTTAAAAAGTCATCCTGTGGTGTCTGGGGTGACGAAAGATGGGAATGAGTTTTCTGAGAACTAATCAGCAATACTTTGGGAACATTTAGGTCATGGTTTCCAATTAACTCTGGAGAGTTTGAGTAATTTAGTACCAGACCTCAAGAGAGAGGGGATGAAAACCTCGTTAATTCATATGTTGGTGAACGGCAAACCAGCAAATTTGCATTAAAATGGATTTTTAATTTAAAGCAAAGACCAGCTAGATCTTTTCTGCAATAGTTTGGGTAGGAGAATATCTTTGTATGTATGTGGTGTTCCCTTAGGTGTAGGTATTTGTATGTTTCAACGACCCTGCATATGGCAATAACAGAAAATTAAATTTGTGCTCTAAAATGAAGACCAGGATTCAGTGACATAATCTTCCTTGTGCCTTTCTTTCTTTTAGTACAATGAATATATCAGAGAGGAGTGTATTCCAATATCTGTCTTCAGAGTTACAAAAACTTCTTTTCTAGAATGCAAGACTTGGGCTATACCCCCAGCTCTGCCACTTAACTTGTATACAACCTTGGGAACATCATTACAATTCTCTCAGAATCAATCTCTCCAGCCCTAAAATGAAACCAGCAAAAGCCTGTACTGTGTATCTGAAAGGTTTTTTATTTTTATGAAAATTAGTTAGGCAAACTTTTATTGAGCATCCATCACTCTATTTTGAGATAAAGCCTTGCTGGATGATCTCCACCTCTTTTGATAGAAAGAGTAAAACATGTTTAAAATTGAGATGAAGTTTATGAATGCAGATTGATAAATGTTACATTTGAGCTACTGGTAAGGACTCCAGATGGTTTATAGCCTTAATTACATTGTAACTCTAGTTAAATGTTTATCTATCTGTACCCTCTATTAAACTTGAATATGTTAAATACCAAAGTCCATATATTATTGGATTTTCTGTCACCATCATCAGGCATAGATCCTGGTACACAATAGGTATGGAATGGATGCATGGATGAATTATTGAATTAGATGTTGGTAGGCAGGTGGAAATAAGAATGAGGTTCGGAATTAAAGATAACCTGTGTCAAGTGTAAAGCCATTGGCAGAGAATGAAATATCCAGCTGAGTATACAAAGAAAAAGAAGGTAGGTAGAAAAATGGAAAATATCTTATGAAGTGATGATAGAATCACTCTGAATATGTTTGAAAACATATAAAGAGTTATGTGGATGTTAGCTTTAAAAATTATCTTCCATGCTGTACATTAGATCTGTCATTCCCCATGCTGTGGATGAAAAGCAAGCATCAGAAGTTAAATTAAAATGATGTCATATATTCCTCACTTTACAGTTTCATAACAGAGGAGAAAAGAGAAACATTCTCTCATTGCCACCACCCTTCTCCAGTCATATTTCTAGGTAGATGTTGCCCCAAAACAGATAAAACCACAGAGTTGGTTTTGCTAGGAATGAACTACTAGTCCAGGCAATGTTGACAGCTTTTGCTTAGATTCATGCTTCTCATTAGTGCACGTTACTAATAGAATTGCTAGAGATTAAAAGGAATCCTTTCTACAAAGTGCTGTATATTCATAGGTGACAAAATTCTAGCTTCCCCTCACAAATACAATATAAAGTTATGTTTTAAAATCAAAATGCAATTTACTAGCAAACTAGTAGGAACTGTTATGGTTACAGGAGATTTGAATTTCAGATTAACTCTGGTTCTATGAGTAGTGGTTGATATGGCAAGAATCATTTTGATCTTACATCCAGGTGCTACTAAGGTCTCTCTGACCTATATCCCACCAAAAAAAGGAACAAAATAATGGTCCTTTAATCTTTCTCCTAAAATATCGTAGGAAATGATAGTGGCTAAATTGCAAATAAACTAGGAAGGAAAGATTCAGAGTAGTTTATGTGATTACTCTATAACAATGCCAGGGCATGGTGAAAGTGTTATCTAGCAGAAGACTGAGTTCTTTGAATGTTCCTAATTTATCACATTTTAAAAATAACCTGGGCAAAATAACCTTTCGTATCAGATTGAGCCTTTTTCTAAAAATACTCAATATGTTTCTGTAATTATACCTACACACTTACAATCCCACAATATAATGCACCGATAAAGTATTTTTCATCCATATATCTAATAGTAGAATAGTGTCTATACAATAATTAAGCTCTTTAGGCTTACCCTGGAAAGCAACAAGTTTCCCTTCCTTTTTCCTTTTTATGTATTATGTTGGCCATAAGAAATTGATGATATTCAACTCAATGGAGTCTTAGAGATTTATTCAGAAATACCATGGTGTGTGTGTGTGGCAGGAGTAGGGTTCTAATGACAGGTCAGAACATACTTATCTGATTTCTTCATTGATAATCAGGTCTTAAAAAGAAAATGGATGTGCTGAAAACATGCCTTCTGTGATTCTTTACCTTCCTGTGCAGTTGTCTCTGGATAAACACTTTCCTTGGCAGGTATAGGGTTGCACTAAGCTTTATAGTTCCAACACTCTGCCCCTTCAGTAGATTCTTGCTTGTAACTGATGATAATGCGAACCTGTATTATCTATAGGTCTCCTTAAAGGGCAACCAAAAGTTCAGTAGCAATTCAGGCACAATTACTGCATGTGAGAATCCTCCATCTTGTTCCCTTTGGAGACCACATATATTTCTTAGGCAAGTATATTTTTAAAATCCTTGTTCAGCATGACAATTCAGGAGGTCAAGTTCTCCCAGAAAGCAGATTCTGAGAAAGTGATTAGCATGAAGGAATTTTATTGGAGAGTGCTCTCAGGATTAACACCTGTGAGGGGAGGAAAGGAAAGGGAGCAGGATTGGGCAGAAGGAGAAGCTGGGCTACCATACAGTCACAACTACAACACAATCAACCCTCCGCCTCTCCTTCCTAGCCTTCCCCAGGAGGATCTCTGAAGTCTGAAGGTAGAATAGCCCTTCAGAATTGTCCTGAGTTGCAGCAAGGGACCCAGGATTTTATACCCCACAACTCTCCCATCAACCAATACATGCAGCCCGTCTCGGGGACATAGTGGGTAACTTTGGGCTAGGCACCTCTCTTTAGCTGAGGCCAACTCTCAAATAGGGATAACAGCTGAGGACTGTCAGCCAGTAGCACTACCAGCAGCTGGGGTCAGAAGTATTTCAGTACTGAAAAGGGGTCTGGGCAGCCCAGCTTAGCATCTACTATGCCAGTCGTTCTCAAATCTGGTCCCTGGCAACTGTGATTCTCAAGCTTTAGCATATATTGGAAGGCTTGTTAAAACACAGCTTGCCGGATTTTACCCACAGAGTCTCTGATTCAGTAGAGCTAGGCTGAGGCCTGGGAATTTGCATTTCTAATAACTTCTCAGACGTTGCTGGTGCTGCTGGTCCGTGGACTATGAGAACACTGTTTCACGCTGCCCTTATTTACATACTGAGAACGGTACACAGTGCTCTTATGAATAGAATGAAAACCTTTTGAAATCACATTATTCCTTACTCCATCAAATTCTCAGCTGTTTTTGTGCACCGTAAAGCTGGAATAGCTGATTATAAAACTTTGTTATGTAAAAAAAGTACTTAACCAATACAGTAGATTCTGTTTGCAAAGCATTATTACAGTTTCTAATATCTGGTCATTGTTACTTGTAAAATTCAGCCAAATTTTCTCCAGGGCCTGTAGTTTGATAACTTGGACAAAGGAATTTTTAAAAAATCTAATTCAAGAACTTTGGTTTTTTTTCTAAACATATCTTTTTTTTTTCTTTCTGATTCTTATTTTTACATTTTATTTATCATATAAGCCACTTAAACCCATATGGTTCAGGAAAATTTAAAACTACATGATACATTTAGAGCATGTTGAATGCACAGATATGGAAATTAAGTATTCTTGACTCATTCTAGACTAGACCTGGCACAATTAAGATTTAGGAATTCAACGTACACACACATAGATTCCGAGAGAAATGTTGAAGCCGTAAAACCCCCACACAAGCAGGAAACAACAGTCTTACCTATTATTCAAGAGGCACGTAAAGGAGCTCATTTCAGGAGATTTTCTGCTGTTACTGCCATCGAATTTTTAACGTATTTTCCAAATTAGAAAATATTCAGCCTGATGTTGTCAATATTTCAGACAACAAGGGTATCATTTAGGAAAATGGTTCCTTACTGTCCTGAAAGAGTTACTGTTCTTCCCTAAGGGCCCAATTTACAAAGCAGCAAACTTGCTGGTAGGATTTGGCTGAAAATCGCATTGTCTCGGTAGAACTCTTTCATCTGATTTATGTGCATTGCATTTTGCAAATAACTCTTGGGAAGTTATTTACTAGTTACTTTCTCTGGAAGCAGAGGGTAAGCAGCATTTCTAGTTTAAGGATAGAGGAGCTAAGATGCATCAAGCGCAGCTCATCATGAAGCTGATGCTGATAAAATGCACAATATTACACTCTCTAAGTTTCATTCTGCCATGGGAGAATTTCATATTTTTAAATTTTGTTTGAAATTGGACTACATTAGAAAATATGTCAAATGTCTAACCCTGCATTTATATTCTGGAATGTGACAGCTTATTTCTGTTCCAAATTTTGCACTGGAGATGGAGTAAGTCTTAATGCAAACCGCATGAAACTGCCACTTTTATAGGTCAGACCCAGTCAATTGTCAGCAGTTACACATGGTTCAAACTGTAAGGTGCATGCCCAATTGTAGCATTGAGATTCTTGGAGTTGTTGCAGTGGTTCTGAATTTTTCAACCATAATACATAAAAAGATAAATGACTCTTTTGATATTTCTCCTTGCGTTGATAGTTTGCCTGAAAACTAGATAAGCAGGGAGCCGGCAGTCCACGTTAGCCCTTGAACTACATGAGGTTTAACTTATTTGCCCAACCAGAACCCTACACTACCTTTTAGCTGTGCAGTATTACAGTTTATTTAGGAGTTGATAAATAGCTTAGTGCAATGCTTACTTTTTTCCAGTAGCTGCATCCTCATAAACCTATTCTACCCTCCACCAGTTAATGCAGACAGAAGATTTTTATCCAGTATGAGCACTGAAACTCCACTGTGGAAGACTGTGTGCTCAGCAAAAACCTCACCCATGATGAATAAACAGCTCTTCCGGGGGCTTTGCTGCCGCTGGCTCGGCAGGAGTTGTTTATTGCCTGGTTTGCACATCCCATGATAAAGTTGCTGCTGAAATAAATTGCAGTTTTGCATAATTATTGACAATCACATCTTAACAAGCAATGTGTATCATATTCAAGTGTTCAATTTTTTAAAATCCATTTTTAGCTTATGTTTAATCCCAGAAAGTGTTTGTGTAGTAATAGAAGGCAAATAAGACATTTAAATAGAGTACTAATTTCCTCATTGCAGACAAAGTTTACCTGAATCTTTTTCTGTAGGACTGTTACTGCCTAAGGCAATTTTCCTTTCTAAGCTATTATTATATAGATATTTGCTGCGGGCATATGTGTGTGTATCCACAATACATGCATTTTATATATATATATATATATGATCAAAAATATGAATACATTTTTAGAGTTTTTGTCATGAAAGAGTTTGTTTCATCCTTTTAAAATATTACAGGAATGGGGAAATGGGATATGGGTAGAAGGAACTAACGTTTTTGAGTAACTGTAATGTATAACTGTATAACATGTGGGACACTCAACTTCACAGGAATTTTTTATTTTAATTCTCATCACAGCAATAGATATTGCAGATGAGAAACTGAGAATCAGAGAGGTAACGTGCCATATCACGTAACTGGTAAGGAACACTGGGAATTGAACTCAGATCTGCCTAGTTTTTAAGACTCTACTCTTTTTCATTACACATAACATTTTCATTTTGGAAAATGTTCTCAGTTGTATGATCAAGTAATTAAATATGAAACTAACACAATAATGATAACTGATGTCATGCAAAATGATAGTTTGCACAAAATGATAGTTTCTATGAAATGTTATTTCTTCACTTGTTAAGTCTTTCTTCCTTTGCCCTCTAATCCCCTTCTTTTTGTCTTTTCCTCTAGTCTTTTCCTTTTGCCTCTAGGTTTGTATTTTCTTGACTTTTCTCCTTGCATATCAAATCCTTGTTTTCTGCCTCAGAGTGGCATCAAAGACAAGCATGGTACAGGGATTTTAGGGTTTTAACTATAAAAGTTAGTCTCAAATTTGGCAGTATATTAAAAATAAGCTTTCAAAATTGACCAACAAAAACTACAAAATTGAAAAAAGATACTTTGAACTTTCAAATGTTCAAATATATGTATATATATTTCACATACATATGAAACCTCCTCTGTGGAGAGGGGTTTATAGAAATCTGTAATTGTCATTCTTGCATGCCTTCCCTCATACAAACGCCTTTAAGTTAAATAAAAATGAAAGTAAATAGACTGCACAATATTATAGTTGTTGCTTAAAGGAAGAGCTGTAGCAACAACTCACCCCATTGTTGGTATATTACAATTTAGTTCCTCCATCTTTCTCTTTTTATGGAGTTCACTAGGTGCACCATTCTGATATTTAATAATTGCATCTGAACATTTGGTCCTTTGCAGGGTGAGTGAGCGAGAGGCTGCTTTGGAAGAAACTCACAGATTACTGCAACAGTTCCCCCTGGACCTGGAAAAGTTTCTTGCCTGGCTTACAGAAGCTGAAACAACTGCCAATGTCCTACAGGATGCTACCCGTAAGGAAAGGCTCCTAGAAGACTCCAAGGGAGTAAAAGAGCTGATGAAACAATGGCAAGTAAGTCAGGCATTTCCGCTTTAGCACTCTTGTGGATCCAACTGAACAATTCTCAGCATTTGTTCTTGTAACTGACGAGCCAGGGACAAAACAAAATAGTTGCTTTTACACAGCCTGATGTATTTCGGCATTTGGACCAGGAGGAGAGAGGCAGAGGGAGAAGGAAACATCATTTATAATTCCACTTAACACCCTCGTCTTAGAAAAAGTACATGCTCTGACCAGGAAAACATTTGCATGTAAAACCAGAGCTTCGGTCAAGGAGAAACTTTGCTCAGAGAAATAACTTAGGGATTGGTTTATTAAATTTTAAAAGTTGACATTTTTGAGTGTTTATTTAATATTTTACAGGGAAAGCATCTGTATGAATTGTCTGTTTTATTTAGCGTTGCTAACTGAATCAGTTTCCCTTCATTACTTTCAAATATGTTTTGAAATGTTAATCTGGCATTTTGTAGCTTTCTTCCTAACATGATCTGTGAAAATAAGAATGAGATGGCTAAATTTGTCATAGCTAATGATCAAACAATTTTCAGACAATTGTTTTTCCTAGAAACAAAAATTATTTCCATAAAGTTCCATATGCATAAACAGTGAAAACAGAATGTGGGGTAGTTTTGTTTAAATGAAGTCTTGGTGAGAATCGTATTCTGTAGTACAAGGAGGCTCTTAAAGTTTATTCTCAATACCTGATATAATTTTCCTGAACTATTACGGAGTTTTGTTATGTATAGTTGGTTTTTCTGACTTGATATAATAACTTTACTAGTCTCTCAAATACAATTTGGATATAAATCATTATAATAAGATGATTGATTTTTTAGACTAACTTTATTTTTTGATATTTTTAAACTATTATGAAAAACATGATGGTATATTCTAGTTTGAATAATTCCAGAACCAAATCACACTAAGCAGAAGTTCTTCTCCTCTCTTCCTCCTATCGTTCTCCTTCTCCTGTTTTTCTTTTTTGATAAGATAGTTGATCTACTTTGCTGCTCTGGTGCATAAAGTAGGTAACACTGGCAATTTATGGCTCCTGAATTTATCATTCTTGCTTCATCATCCTGCTTTGATCCCACTTTCTCCTCCAAAATGCATGTTGAGTTAGTTTGATCATCTGGAGGTAATTTGTTTGGAACAATATCAGACTTTATAGATATCTCCCATGGCTTGTGATAGAATATAAGGGCAATGCAAATGTAGAGTTTTTTGCTCACTCTTCGATGTATAGTTAGACAATGTACTGCTGTAATATATTTGGCTTAGGCTATTTCATAAATAAAATTTTATTGTAAAATATTATAAATGCTGATAAAGCCACTCCAGAATTTTAATAGATATGTGGGTTTCCCGGCCAGATGCGGTGGCTCACGCCTGTAATCCCAGCACTTTGGGAGGCCGAGGTGGGTGGATCACCTGAAGTCAGGAGTTCGAGACCAGCCTGGCCAACATGGTGAAACCCCATCTCTGCTAAAAATACAAAAATTAGCTGGGTATGGTGACCTGCGCCAGTAATCCTAGCTACTTGGGAGGCTGAGGTGGGAGAATCGATTGAACCCAGGAGGCAGAGGTTGCAGTGAGCCGAGATGGCACCACTGCACTCCAGCCTGGGTGACAGAGTGAGACTCCATCTCGAAATAAATAAACAAATAAATAAAAATACATGGGTTTACATTTTACTCATCAGCTATGGTAGGTAAATAATAAGCTTGGATTAAGTCTATTTTAGTCTCTTTTTAGCAGATTACTTTGAAAAATAAAGAATAACCCAACGACTAAAAAATCATTTTATGTCAGGGATTTAATAAAACATATCTTTAAACAGTGAATAATTCTAGTTGAGGGCAAAAATATGTCTATTTTCTACTATACAATTTGTATTTATATCTGCTGTATTATATAATGAAAATTTATCTCTATTTCTAATCTTGAGAAACTGCAAGCTTCTGAATCATTAAAGGGAAGATTCACCATGTGTCCTAACTATATTTACTATGGAAGCATGGAAAATAAATATTTTATGTTTAGATTTCTGATCTCTCTTTCAAAAGCAGTTGGAAATTATGCTGAGAAAATGTCTTAGCTTATCCCATGTTACTCAAGAAAATGTATTTATTCGTTTTTGTCCAGTGGCTTAACCAAACCAAAGTTTATTTGTTGCTCACATAAAGTCCAGTGTCGATCAGGCTACTCTTTTCCATCTTTGAGCTAGGGCACATATTACACATAACTTTCGGTATACCCGAGGTAGAAAAAGAGAGAGCTTGGGAATAAGGCAGGGACTTTTTACTGTCTCAACCCCAAAGTGATAAACTACATTTATTCTCAAAATCCAGATAAAACTCCCATAGAGCCTCTGAGGTTTGAGAAGCAAACCTCAACATTTGCTTCTTAACTATAATAAGATTAACTAAGGTTCCAAAATTATTTTAAAACAGAGACAGTTTCCCTCTTCCCTGGCAGCTAATATTGTATTTTCTATAAATCCCACTTGCCCGAGGTTTAAACTACATTTTATGGATTGAAATGACATTTATAGCCAACTCTGATTTTTAGTTAGATGGTTGGATAATGATCTTTTGATGAAAGACTTGGAGATGTCATGGTAAAACGGTAAACTACTGAAACTACTGATTATTGTTAATGGCACATTTCAGCTGATTGAGTTGAGTCAAGAAACTGGTGTTGAAGAGCAACAAATGGAAATGCCGAGCTTGAAAATAAATAAAACAGCATACCTTAAGAGATTACATGCAATTTCAGTATTTCAGCTAAATGGAAGTGTTTGCTTTTTTTCCTCTATGAATTTTTATTTTGAACAAAAGGAATTTTCTATAATATGTATGTAGGAGAAAAGTGAAATGGCATGCTTTTTCACTTCATTTGAAGAAGCTGGTAGCATTGTATTCATAGATTCATGCTGTATAGCAATCATAGTTCTCATATATTAAAAAAAAGGAAATTTGAAATGCCTAGCCAAAGCAACAGCTCTGCCAACAGATTTTGATATATCTGTCTACCCCAAAAGTGGTGATGATTTACTTCATACAAATGCTAGTGAATGAAGAGAGAGGGTGAAAACCTTCACAAAATGTGTTTTTCTCTAAGACTGTCAATCCGTTTTTCTATATATGGAGACTCCAGCTCTTGCTAGACTACCTATCACTTTTGTCTATCAGCCACTTCATAAGATATTTATTCTCTCAGCAATAATCATAAGTCATAGATTCTTTAAACATACATGTAATATAAAGCATATACATTCTGAATGGAATTAACATGATTAATTCTTCTCCGAAAGACATTAGAATTTCCTTCCGTATTATAAAAAGGTGTAACTCACTTTCCTTACTAAAATCAAGAACATTACCGTCGTCCTTGTACTTCAGGATAAGGGGATGTTTCTTATAAATATTGTTATTTCTGATATGCTAACTGGAATTTTTAAGCAAATGTATTTTTATAGAACGCAATATAAAGCCTTTAGGGGTGAAAGTTTCAGGATTTTTAAATTGCAGATTTATCCTTTAAATAAAAAACCTATATTCGTAATTGAATCGGATTAGTTCTCTATCCAAAACATTTTCTGCTTTGGGCCTAAGAGAGTTGACAAAGCTGTTCATGGTTCAAAGTACTACCATAAAACCCTGGGTAACTAACTGAAAATGGAAGGACTCTCTGTCTTTCTGAATATTTCACAAGAGTTTCACACATATTAAGTGGTTCTGTAAGTACCCCTGAGAGATCACTGTAATATTAGCTTGTAAAGACAATGTGGGGGTGTGGGTATGTGGTGACCTTTATGGTGTTCATAAAGGTGGTGTAATTAACATATTTTTCTCAGCAAGACAAACTAAGGAGCAATAAATATATGAGATTCCTTCATCTGTGATCTGGGTCATGTCTCAGGCCATATCTTTCAAATCACTCCCTTCCCTAATCTCATGTTTTACCTATGTCTCCTCTCAATCCTCCCATTATAAAAATTGTCTTCTGATGAATAAAACATTTCCAGAGAGACAAGTTTCATAAACTATGAATTGTACATCTGAGTACACCTATGAATTAAGATATCTTTGATTTCTAATATGTTATTAAAATTGGGCGTGGTGGCTCACGCCTGTAATCCCAGCACTTTGGGAGGCAGAGGCGGGCGGATCACGAGGTCAAGAGATGGAGACCATCCTGGCCACATGGTGAAACCGCATCTCTACTAAAAATACAAAAATTAGCTGGGCGTGGTGGAGTACACCTGTACTCCCAGCTACTCAGGAGGCTGAGGCAGGAGAATTGCTTGAACCCAGGAGGTGGAGGTTGCAGTGAGCCGAGATGGCGCCACTGTACTCCAGCCTGGTGAAAGAGCAGACTCTGTCTCAAAAAAATAAAATAAAATAAAATAAAATTAGAGAAGTTTCTCACCAAAATTTTGGCGCACGGATTAATTCTGAAGAAAGAAGAAAGAATGCAATCTTAGTAGCACAATTAGTACCTTGAATAAATTGGAATATCATATTTCCTGGACTATCTGAAAATGCAGAGGCAATGTAAGGATCCCTAATTCTAAGGAGAAGAAATCTTTAGTGTATTCCTTCCTGTTGCTTTAGTTTGAATTGAGTTTTATATGTATTTTTTAATCTTTCTATTTTGATTGTTGTCTAAAGAGTGTGAAAGTAAATTTTGATATTTTTATTTTGCCTGGCGATGAATGCCTTCTGCTCTGGATATTTAAAAATTATATACATATATATGTGTGTGTGTGTGTATATATATATATGTATGTATGTGTGTTTGTGTATATATATACAAACACACATACATACATATATATACACACACATATATATGTGTATATATATATATAATTTTTCTGAGAACTTTTATTAATTCAGCGTATCTTTGCTAAACACCTGCCATGTGTCATGGTGTTAGGTCTGGTGATACAAACATGTTCAGAGAGATGATTTTCTTTCTTTTTTGGGGGGTGGGTAAGGGAAAGAAGGCTTATACAACAGAATCTTATTTCTCATAGTTCTGGAGGCTGGGATTCCAAGATCAGGGCCTGGTGAGGGCCCCTCTTTCTGGTTTGCAGATGGCTTCCTTCTCTCTGTGTCCTAACATAGCAAAGAGAGAGAGAGCTCTGATGACACTTCCTCTTGTTATAAGGGAACTAATTCCATCATAAGGGCCCCAAGAAAGGTGCTTTTCAAAAACAGTTCAGTAAAAGTACTGGGTTGTATAATTACTTTAATGAGTATCCATCCATATTTTTAAGATAGAAATGAATGAAATTAATAAAACTGAATAGAAATAAGGAGTCCATCACTTTTAAGTAAGTTTCAATATTGTTCGTAAAACTTTGGTTCAGTGGTTTGTGTGTGTATGTGTTTGTGTGTATGTGTGTGTGTCTGTCTGTGTGGAAATACTGGATCACTATGTAACATATATTCAAAAGCCTCTGTATTTTAACATTATTTCTGCCTTTGGGAGGTTCACATTCCAGAGATGAAGACATACAACCTAAGACAATATTATAATAGCATAATGAGAATTACAGTAGAGAGCTGGACAGGGTCTAGCAAAAACAGAAGACTAGGCTAAGCCTTCCAAAGAGGCCAGGAAACTCACGTAGAACAGTGGATTTTAACCTTGCTTATGCACTGGGGGAGATTTTAAAAATATCTCTACCCACAATAGATACCAACTGAATTGAGCGTAGCATGTCCTACCCATGAATCTATTGTCCAGTGAGAACCTCTGTTTAGAGAAAGTCACCTTAGAAGAATTGTTAGGAGTTATTTAGGTTCATGAGGTTGAAAAGAGCATTCATGATAGAGGAAACACCGTATCCAAAGGCTTAGTCAGTGTGGTAGTGTGAGAATCTGAAGGAACTTGGCTGGGGTATGGTTGCTACAAGAAATGAAATTAGAAAGATCAACTGGGGCTAAATTATGTGGAAAGACAGCATGATGTAGCAGCTAGAGTATGGACCTTGTAAGCAGGAAGACCTCTTATTTAGCACTTACTAGCTTATTGTCTAACCTCTGAGTCCCAATTCTACTCTTCTCTACAATGAGTACATCACAGGATGTTATCAGGATTAAATGATAAGATATATATGTAAAATGCATACCAGAGAGGCAGACTATTGGACTCGAAGGGCTCAGTAAGTGTAAGCTGGCTCTCTCTGCCCCTTGCCACCTATTTTTAAGACTCTGGACTTTATCACTTTAAGTCATAGCCTAGTTCTAAGCAAGGAAATGGACTAATCAGACTTATGTTTTTGAAAGATCATTCTGGTAGTGGTTAGGAGAATGAATTGGAAAGATATAAGACCCACGCAGGGACAACACTTAGGATGTTATTTCTGTAATAAGCCAAGCAAGAATTGATGATCAAAGTGGTGAGGTTGAACAAACAAAACAGATACGTGAGTTATTTGGAGATAAAATCAACACTGTCATATATTCTGTGGGAGGTGGAGGTGAGCAGAAAATGTGAGGTAAAATGAGAAATCAGTGCCTGCTTACCACTCGGCATGATTGACTGAAGGTAGTATCTTCGCTTAATCATGAGTTGCAGAATTCAAGATGGCAAACAGTTGTGAGGAGCAAAGTCAAGAACGTGTTTGATTTTGAGGTATCTGTAAGTGAAAAATCAGAGGTGAAAACCTTCCCTCTCTTGAAGCAGTTGTGAATGTAAATCTAAGGTTTGGAAAAAGATCTGGGTTAAAGATTTAAAATTGAAGGACATCAACATGGAAGCCATAGCAATAAATTATATTACACACAAATTTATGTCGTTATTTGAATTTCTCCATGGTCCACTCAGAAATACATCTAAATGTCACCAAAATGTTACTTACTGTAGTACAGAATTGGTATTAAGTGATACTATTGTCCATGTTATTCAAAAAGACATAGTTACAGGGACCCTCTTAATAAACGAATTGTGAAAAAGGCAAAGAATTAGCAAAGCTTTGGCATAAAATTCATATCATGGGCCGGGCACGGTGGCTCATGCATATAATCCCAGCACTTTGGGAGGCTGAGGTGGGCAGATCACCTGAGGTCAGGAGTTCGAGACCAGCCTGACCAACATGGCGAAACCCCGTCTCTACTAAAAATACAAAAATTAGCCAGGTGTGGTGGCACACGCCTGCAATCCCAACTACTCGGGAGGCAGAGGCAGGAGAATCACTTGAACCTAGGAGGCAGAGGTTGCAGTGAGCTGAGATCGTGCCATTTCACTCCAGCCTGGGTGACACAGTGAGACTCCATCTCAAAAAAAAAATAAAAATTACATCATGGAAAAAGTGAAAGTCTTTGCATAATGTATCCAAGATCATGAAAAACTCTTTTCAATAAGATAATTAGTTTCTTGTCTTATATAAACATGGAAATTTTTATTTTTCCTTTTATTCTCATATTGATACTATAAAAACCCCATCCTCATTCACAACACTACTGTCTCTACCTTCGATAGATACCAATTGAATTGAACGTAGCATGTTCTACCCATGAATCTATTGTCCAGTGAGAACCTCTGACTATAATGCTCAGAAATACTCAAGACTCACATGATTGTCTTCTTGCTATATTTAGTTACTTTATTATTTTCCAGTTTGGGACCCTGAATTCCTATAGATCTCAGAGAAAATCCGAAACGAAATAATGAAAATAATTAAAAGTTTAGAAAAGGGAGTCAATGGGGACAAGTGTTCAGGACAGGTCTTTTATCTCCTGCAGAAAGAAAGACTGGATACAGAAAATTAGAATCCATTTTTCATCCAGTCACCCCAATTTAATGCAATATGAGTTTAGCTATTTGATTATAAGTGTTGTACCATTTTGGACCATGTTACCATGGTAACATGAACCATGTCTCATTCATACGTAAACATGTTAATTGTATTAAAACCTTTAAAACCTACTTCTGGATGTTGCCATTACATTAAACAATTATCTAGAATGATACAAAGTAATCACTAAATTGAATAACTTTGTAAATCAACTATTGGATTTTGTAATTTTATATCTATAAACCAAAAGAAAAGCCCACATTGGTAAGAAGACACTGTGCATACTGAAAAGTCAATTTTGTTAGTCTCCAATAACCATTGTCTTTTATTCCTCGCAGAGCTTTTGTGAGGATTTTATAAGGTAATAAATATAAAAGCACTTTGAAAAAGCTTTCAAGTGAAAGGTCCTTATTAATTTTATGAATTACTATTAAACAAAAGTCAAACTGAAGATGTAAATCTAATAGTATGCTCTTAAAAGTCAATGGATCAAAGTTATATTAATTAATAAAGAGAATAATAACTAAATATTTCATGTTTCATAATTGGCAAAGTATCTTTACTTTCATTTTCTAATTTGATCCTTAGTGAAAACCTGTGATGTTGGTACTCTTATTATTTCCATTTTCTTTTGAGAAGAATAAAATTGGAGAGGTTAAGTAATTTATCTATTGCTACTTTTTAAAAAAAACAACTAAATTTTATTACTCCCAGTTAGGAGGGCAATTATATAAACTAAAAGCTTGTCACAATAAATATTTACTTTTCGGGGATTAAAATCATCATGTATTTTTCAATTATTAAGAGAGATAATAATAATAATAGCTACCTTTTTTAAATAGTTACTATGTGCCAAGGTGTGTACTAAGTGCTTTGCTTGCATGATATAATACTATCGTATATTTATTACAGAGGAAAAACTGAGAGGCTGGGTAACTTCTACTAAGGTAACACACAAGTACTTGTTGAGTATCCCTTATCCAAAACACTTGGGACCACAAGTGTTATGGATATCAATTTTTTTCTGATTTTTTTTTGGGATTTCAGATTTTTGATTACTTGCTTTATAATCATGGGTTAAGCATCCCAAACCCCAAAATTCAAAATTGGAAATACTCCGATGAGCATTTACTTTGAGAATCATGTTGGCGCTCAAAAATTTTCAGCTTTTAGAGTGTTTTGGATTTTGCATTTTCAGATTTGGGATGCTCAACCTGAATATATAGAAAAGTCAGCATTTGAACCTAAGTTTGACTTTCTGATCTTCTACTAACTCTACTGTCCTACCCATTACTCTACACTGACTCAGCATTACAGGGAAAGACCCAAGATCACCAAAAGCCAGCTTCAAATCACTCATCTAATAGAAATTAGTGGAAATATTTCGACTTCCTAAACATCCATCTTTCCTTCACATTTTAAAGTCAAGTTTCTACATCTGCCTCTCGACTGAAACACTTCTCTATGAAATCACCATAACTACCAAATGCAAATATTTTTATCAAGTCCTCATTGCCCTAGAAATCTACTCATATTTTGTTATTGCTGCTCACTACAGTCTACTGAAAAATGTCTCACCTTTTGACTTGCCAGGGTGATATATTATACTAATTGTCTCCTTATCTCTCTAAGCACTCATTCCTTCCTCTGTCTTTCTTCTTTTTTTTTTTCACTTTTATTTTAAGCTCTAGGGGCACATGTGGAGGTTTGTTACATGGGTAAATTGCATGTCATGGGAGTTTGGTGAACAGATTATTTTGTCACCCAGATAATAAGCATGGTACCTGATAGATAGTTTCTCAATCTTCACCATCCTCCCACCCTCCACCCTAGAGTAGATCCTGGTTTCTGTTGTTCCCTTCTTTGTGTTCATATGTACTCAGTGTTTAGCTCCCACTTATAAGTGAGAATATATGGTATTTGGTTTTCTGTTCCTATGTTATTTCACCTAGGATAATGGCCTCCAGCTCCATCCATGTTGCTGCAAAGAACATAATCTCATTCTTTTTTCTGGCTGCACAGTATTCCCTGCTGTATATGTACCACATTTTCTATATCTGATCTACCATTGGTGGGCATTTAGGTTGATTCCATGTCTTTGCTATTGGGAATAACACATCAATGAACATACAACTGCATGTGTCTTTATGGTAGAATGATTTATATTCCTTTGGGTATATACCCAGTAATGGCATTGCTGGGTTGAATGGTAGTTCAGTTTTGAGTTCTTAGAGGTATCTCCAAACTGCTTTCCACAGTGGCTGAACTAATTTACATTCCCACCAACAGTGTATAAGCATCCCCCTTTCTTCACAACCTCACCAGCATCTGGTATTTTTTGACTTTTTTTTTTTTTTTTTTTTTGAGACAGAGTCTCGCTGTTGTCCCCCAGGCTGGAGTGCAATGGCAAGATCTTGGCTCACTGCAACCTCCATCTCCTGGGTTCAAGTGATTCTCTTGCCTCAGCCTCCCAAGTAGCTGGGGTTAGAGGCGCCTTCCACCGTGCCCGGCTAATTTTTTATTTTTAGTAGAGACAGGGTTTCACCAGGTTGGCCAGGCTGGTCACAAACTCTTGACCTCAGGTGATCCGCCTGCCCCGGCCTCCCAAAATGCTGAGATTACAGGTGTGAGCCATCGCACCAAGCCCACAGTATCAACTCTATGCATTCTTTTCTGATTTCATTAATCTCATTATCTTCATTTGATATTTAGTCAATAGTTACTGTCAGTTATGTGTTAGTTTTTATACTAGAAACAGTCTTTTCTCCATCTCCTTTAATCCAATGATTTGAACATTTTTATTCCTTTCCAATGTCTGTCCCACATTTCTTACTGCATGTAGGACATTTCTTACTCAAATGTCTCACAAATGACATAAATTCAATATGACCCAAATAGGCCATTTTTTTATACCAAGTCTTATTTCCTACCCTGCTATTCATCCCAGTACCATCTTTTCAGTCAGAGTTCAGATCATATAGTCATTTCTGAATCTCCCACTTACTTGCCTCACTTTCAAGTTCATTTTTAAGATCTGTAGATTTTGCCTCCCTAATTCTTTATGACCATTCCTTTCTTGCTAGCCCCCTTACCTCCACTCTCATTCACACTCTTACTGTTTTTTACCCTCCTCCACTCATTCCTGCCCACCAGTGGCTCCAATCCAACTTGCAGATTTCCATTTAAATTAAGCTTCCTAAAACATAGCTTAGGTTGTAACTACAATGCAAATTTCATGAGAGCAAAGATTTCATCTACTTTATTCACTTGTATATATCCATTGTCCAAGACTGTGTATGTCACATGAAAAGTGTTCAATAAATATTTGTCAGTGAATGAAAGTAATATATGACTCCCCTCTTCAAACACCTTTTATGACTTCAACGGCCTTCAGAATATTCTACAGACTCCTTCACCTGGCTCTCCACAATTGCCCCTGAGTCTCGTTTCCAATCTTATTTCTTATTTTACCTCTCAATGCACCTTCAACTCCTACTAAAATGAACAGCTAGCCAGCTTACTTCTGTGTCTTTCGATGATCTTGTTTTTTGTCTTGAGATTCCTTTTCTTCATCTAAGCTTACCCAAACATTACCTACTTTTCAAGGAAAGCCATTTTCGAATCTTCCCTTTTTCCCTGAGCCCCCAAGCTGGAAGACATCTTGTCTCCATCTCAATTCCTATAGGCATTTCTCTGCACTTTAAATGATGTTTAGTACTTCTGACATTGTATTAGAGAGAGGCTGGGGTGGATAGTGTTTAATAGTGTGAACTTTGAAGCCCGACTGCCTGAGTTTAAATCGTGATTCTGGGGCTTACTGACCATAGACGCATTTCTTAATTGCTCTCAGATTATGGAGCATAAATCAAAAGTAATGACAGCTACCTCTTCAGGTTGTTGTGAGGGTGGCGTGAATTAATGTATTGAAGTGCATGAAACAGTTTCTGGCACACGGTCAGCACCCAATAAACATAGATAATATTATGTTATTACTATTTTCAGGCTTATTTTTATGTATACATATAGTATGTAATTTTATGTCAATATGTATAAATAAACTTTGGTATTGTTTATTTCACTGTCACTTTGAGAGCACAGTTCTCATTTGATTTGTATGAGAAACTACTTAGAAAGAAATAGACGTGCGAATGAAACTATGCTTGAAATACTGGTTACTGTGAGTGTTGAAAATCCATTTTGTTTAATGAAAGCTTCAATTGTTAATTTTCCATAAATTTTAGTTCTTAAACGTTAATATTGACTCATTTTGGAAAAGCTCTTTAAAGTCTTGGGATATAAACAAGGCTTGATACCCCCATTCATGATAACAAACATATTATAGTGAAAATTGTAAGAGAGATATTTTATCTTTCATAATGCCCTCCTTGGGAAAATACATTGACTTGTCCCTTCTCTTTCAATCAGCCCCCAAAGTTGAGATTGCCTGAAACACACTTTGGTAAAAGGAGTTTCTTTTTCCCAAACATCCTGAGTAACACAGGAAATCACACCAATGACTGATAGATATGTTAATAAAATTAATAAAGTTGTTTTAAATACATACCATGGGGCAGTGGCAATGAAAACATTGAGAAGGCTGGGACTATTTGCCAACTTTCTTTGATCTCCATTAGAACCTGGACAAGATCCACATAATTTCAGAACTTCTTCTCCAAACAAGAATTGAAAAGCTCAGGAAAAGTTTGACCACAGAAAAATGTCAAAGAGTTTTGTGTCACTTTCTCCTCCTCCCTTCCTCTAACCTTGAATAAGTTTTTAGGGTTATTGGTCTTTGGGAGAAGACTTTCCAGACCAAAAAAAAAATGATATTCCTCTATGTGATAGGTAACAATCACTACCCATCCTATTGGAAAATTCTCAAAGTGTAAATTGAGGGGATAAAAAAAATAATCTTAAGTCCTTTAAATTATTTCTAAGATGAACTACAGTAGTGCCTCTCTTGTGCCTTTCATAATTCTGATAATAAAACATTCCAGGTATTAGTCAAAGATTAATGGTATTGAAAATAATTTAGATTATCAGCATGTGATTTTCATTCCACATGAGGTCCATTTGCAGTTTACATGGTTTTCTAAATTACATTAAAATAAAATGTCAGAAAGTTCAAATTTTTTTCATGTTTAACAGCATCAATCTTTAAAGAAAAGTTATTGCACAAAGGTCTGTGCATATATCAGCCATTCTCCATAGAGGTAAAAGAAGTCATTACGCCTGGTTATGAGAGAGAGTTTCATGAATGTAAGAGACATAAATCATTTCCCACTGGAGACCATATTAGTCTAGATGGAAGAATGTCTGTTTCTTGATAGTGAGAACGCAACAAATTACTTTTGTTTGCTCCTGAGTCTGTGGTTGTCCTTGAGAGGTCTGTTAGCATGTTGACTATTGACTATTCAATATTAGCATTATAATGACTTACAATGATCTGAGTCATATAAATATAATCTTTCAGTTCTCTAAAGATTTTAGTTTTTCCTCTCTAATATCTATTCACCTCCAACACCTTTGCAAATACATTATTCTCTGGGAGTTACAAAGAAAGTTATTCTCTGCAGGAAGCAGCATTTCACTTGCTCTCAGGAGCCAACCACATTTCACCTCAATTCTTTGCTCCCACTTCAACAATTCAATATTGGATTAAATTCAAGGCTGTGACCCCAAATAGAATGAGACCTGGATATTTATGAACCACTTGACCAGGCATTCTTCCCATGATTTACTCCATAAATCCTTTTTAGTTTTTACAGTAGCTTTACAAATCTTTGGAAAATGGTTGTGCGATGCAGTTTTAAAAAGTGCAATGAGTAGAGGTAGCTTTTTCACCTGGTATGGTAAATTGTTGATTCTCTTTTGGAGTGGAAAACAAGTGTTCTTATTTGGATGCAACCATTGCATTGATTAGACAACCCTAAATTCATCTTTCATCCATGACCTGAAAGAAATTTTGAAATTCATGCAATGTATACCCGTAGTGGAAAAATGTACTTTTTGAATTGATTCCTGAATGTGACTTCTAAGAAGAGCTATTAAGAAGTGGTATCTTCTACAGAACAGTAAACAGGCATGAAAATACACAAGTTGATAAGATATGGAACTGCCCCAAAAGAGGAATTAATAGTGGTGGGGCTTGGGACGGGAGGACAGAGAGACCTAGCCAAGGAAGGAAGGGCTATATTATAATAGAGTACAAAGTCCTTTAGTCATCCAAGAGAAGGGGCACCTTCTGCATCCCTTATGAGGAAGATCAGAGAAGGTATTCTAGTTAACTTTTGCTACATAACAAGCCAGCCCAAAACTTCATGGCTTCAGTAAAAATTACTTGTTTTGTTCATGAATCTACAATTTGCTCAAGGCTCAGTGGGGCTTGCTTATCCCTGTTTCAGTTGATATCAGTTGGGGTAGATTGCCTGATGCTGGAGGATTCACTTCCAAGAGGGCTCACTCACATGCCTGGAAAATAGGTGCTGACTGTCAGTTTTTCTTCATGTGGGCCTCTCCATGGAGCAGTTTGGGCTTTTTCACAGTGTAAGAGTTGGGTCCCAAGAGCAATTATCCTAAGGGACAAGAAATTAAAGCTGCAAGCTTCTCAAGGCCTGCCCTAAAAACAAGAATAGTTTTGCTTCTCCCATATTCTATTTGTCAGTCAGTGACAGAGCTCTGATTCCAGGGGATGAGACATAAACTCCACCTTTCCATGGAGAAGTATCAAAAAGTTTTGATGCCATTGAATTAAAGCTGCCATACAAAGTTTCTTGTAAATGACACTGAGCTGAATGAATACTAAACAGCAAGTAGGCATAATCCCAGTCAAGAGAAGTTCTCTTTGCTCAGAATACCCTTTCTCTCCTTGTCTACCTGGAAAATTCAACTCTTTGCCAAAGCCCTACCTCTTCTCGAAAGCATTACCGGGCCTTGCCTCTAAGTGTACAATTGGAGATCTACCAGTATACTGATGTTTTTAAAACTTTAAACTTTTTTCTACAATAAAATATAAATTAAATAACTTCCCTTCTGACTTAAAAGCTGCAAAATGCTCATGACAGTAACTATATACATTAAAATTAAATCTTAAGCACAATAAATATCTCTCGAATAGCAACATAGATGCTTACTTCATTATTTCACTTCTTTATTTGCTTTTCTTTGTCTATAGTTTGCCCCAAAGGTATTTTAATAATATCAGGTTCCACATATACCAGTTTGTACCAATTAATATTTAGAATATACCTGCTAATAACTTCATTTGCATAGCTCTACTAATGTGGGCACAATGCAGCCTTAAGAAAGTCTTAGTTTTTCTCGGTTTAGTTCACCTCTCTTCTCTTCTCCTCCTCTCTCTCTTATTTCCTATTTCTTTTTCTTTTCAAGTGACTTTCAACTAGGTAGAAAATGCATTTCACATCACTGTGCCGGCCTCCAGGCTCTGTCTATTTCATTCACCCAGGAATGCCCTGTCTGAATTCTTTCTCTCATTTAGCAGCTATCTATTGAAGTTGGACAAATGATAGAAATTCATTTCTTAAAGAGCCAGAACATCATCTTGAACAAGAAGTTAAAAGAATTCAGCAAATCCAAAGATGAGCTAATATGGGTGAATCTTAGAGGCATTATGCTAAGTGAAATAAACCAGACACAAAATGAAAATTATTGTATGATTCCACTTGTATGAGCTACCTACAACAGTCAAATTTATACAGACATAAAGTTGAAGGAGGTTACCAGGAGCTGGAGGAAGAAGAGAATGAGGGCTTATTGTTTAATGAGTACCTGAGTTTCAGTCTGGGATGATGAAAACATTCTAGAGATGGATAGTGGTGATGGGTCAACAATAATATTAATATAATATTAATGTACTTAATAGTACTCAACTGTATACTTAAAAATGGTCAAGATAATGGTACCCCGTTTATCCTGATGTGATTATTACACATTGTATGCCTATATCAAAATATCTCATGTACCCCGTAAATATATGCACCTACTATGTACCCATAAAAAAAATTTTAATGGCTAAATGGCCAGGCATTGTGGGTCACTTCTGTAATCCCAGAACTGTGGGAGGCTAAAGCAGGAGGATCACTTGAGCTCAGGAGTTCAAGACCAGCCTGGGCAACATGGCAAGGCCACATCTCTACAAAGAATTCAAAAATTAACTGGGTGTGGGAGCGCATGCTTGTAGTCCCAGATACACTGGAGGCTGAGGCAGGAGGATTCCTTGAACCCAGGAACTGGAGGAAGCAGTGAATGACACTGCACCCCAGCATGGTCGAGATCCTGACTCAAAAAGAAATGGTTAAAATGATCAATTTTATGTTATGTATATTTTGCCACAATACAAAAATGGGGAAAAGCCTATTCGCTTTTAAGTATCCTTAAAAAGGCACAGCTTCTTCAGCTAACAGACTAAAATTTTTTTAATGGAAGTATTAAGGTATTTAGAGAGTGCAAAATATCTTATTTTAACTCAAGAAGTTAGGGTCCTGTTCCTAAACACAAGCCTCTGTAATCCTGGGGAAGTCAGTGCTGTTGGAGATCTCAGGTTGATCTTCTGAAAAATGATGGATCTAGGCAAAAGATATGTTTCTCCAGGTTTACATACCACGGACACCATCTTTACTTGGAAACTTTATTAAAAATGCATTATGTCAGAAGCTCTCTGGGGATGGGTTGTGGAATCTGCATATTTAAAGAGCCCCTAGGTAGGTCTTGTGCCCACTTAAATTTGAGAATCACTAGACCAGATGCTTTGTTTATGGCCCTTTCAGCTCTGAAATTTGAAAAAAAAAAATGATTCTGCAAGACAGAGTCTCTTTGCTTTTGCAGGATAAAGAAATGAAGAAAATAATACTTTCTGCTTGTGTTGGAGCATTTTTTTCATTTGGTATCCCCATCTCCAGTGGCTAGCCAATCAAGAATAGTATTGTTTATTCTTCCCACTGTTTTGAAGATACAAAAGGAAAAGCTAAGCCAGATGGCACCTAAAGGCTTCCATTACCATTTTCATGTTTTTCCCTTTGCATAAAAACTGTCCATGCCTCCATCAGAGCTATGATCACTAGTACAATGTTACACTCTAATGACTCATGACATTAAATTATATGTTAGCCTAACATGACCAAATTACAATATCAGAATAAAAATTTCTTTTTTCAGGTTGAATCCCATAACTTAATCCAATTATAATACTGGCTGAATTTTTCACAATTATGTCTCAGTCTTGATTTAGGGAATCTTCTCTTTATCATAAAAATGCATTTTGTTAAACATGTCTTCATTATAATCAATTTCTCAAAAGTAAAGTTAATCAAGAGAAGGAAAAAAGTTTTGTTCTGATTTGATTTGGAATGTGTATGTGTGTTTACTGTACTGAAATAGATTCTGTCTGAGACTGTATATAAGATAAAAAGTACAGAAGAGTAGTCAGAGAGTTATTACCCACCCCTGACTGATGGTGAATAGATTATCTAAGTATCCTGTAAAAGGCACAACTCCTTCAGGTGTATTTTACAAATTAATTAGAACTTTCTAGCCAAATTTGTGTCTTAAAGACACCAGCTAGAACTTGGCTAGTTCTAGCAAAGAAGATTATTTTATTCTGAAACAGGTTTTTGTTGTCGTTTTACTTATTTGAACTTTTTTCTTGAATATGTGTATCTTTGCACATAAAATATATTGACTTATGAATGTGATTAAAATGGAAAATAATTAGTTGATTTTAGAGAGACAGAGAGAGGAGAAGAGAAGTGTGAAGGAGAGAGGGAGGATAGGAAGGAGAGAGGGAGAATGGGAAGGACAGAGGGAGAATGGGAAGGAGAGGAAGAGAGAGAGACAGAGAGAGAGGAAGGGGCGGGTAATAAGCAAGAGAAAAATGCCAATCATATGCTTTGCTAGTGTGTAAAGTCTGATAACCCAAGGGAGAGAGGACTACTCTGGCCTAGTGAAACAAAGGAAAGAGAAATATGGTAGAATATTCTCCTGGTGCTTCACCAAATGTGACACCAGAAGTCTGACAGAAGTCATGTCAGCATTTGAGCTCCATAAAACTCAGGCTATCGACCTACCATGTGAGAATCTCAAAATGAGTTTAGGTAGGGGCAGAGGAGTTGAAATCCAATAACATATGCAACAGTGATCACACCAAGATTGCACATAGAAAGCAAATTAGTCCTCTAATAGAGACGCCAATTTGAAATTCACCCTCTAAGCAGGTTTTTAAGCACACTCTTCTTTTACTTTTCTATTTACAAAAATGGAACACCACCAGAAAAACAAGAATTTGAAAGATGAGATGAGAAAAGTAAGTTGTAATTGGAAACAGACAGAATGTGTACACACACACATACACACACACACACACACACACACACACACACACACGTGCATGCACAGGTGATGAGAGAGTAGTTTGCCTACATGGTGTATCTGACTGAGAAGACTTTTTGCTCTGGTTGTCTTACAGGAAATGACTAAATCTCATGATGTGAAATATTTTCTTGCATATTATATTGGAAAAGAAAATAATTGTCCCAAACTCCTTAGGGGCAGTGTTGTCTTATAATTCCCATATAGTATATGCTCTTCAAGTAAGTAACTCCAGAGTTGAGTAAGACAAGACTCGTGACTCAGATGGCATGCTGTGCTCCCTAGACTAGACATTGCATCAGTCTGCCTATACTCACATCTGCTGTTAAAGGATTGCCTCCAGTAAAATATGTCTTTTAATTCCTTACACAAGAATCTGGAAAAAAAAAAAGTAGTATTCTCTATTTCTTAAATTTAGCAGCAGGTTAATCACTGATAACAATAAAAATACAGAACAATCATCTAGCACAGGTAAATATTGTGGCAAAAATTTCACCCTGAAGAATTCAGTCAAAGATATAAGTAAGTACACATCATTGTCATGTTCCACAATATATCATCTGCTTTAAAGAAACTGTTATGTCGCTGTAGTAGATTTAATGATTAATCCCATTTCTTCTCCACTTTCTGCAATCACAACCTTAACAATGCCTCCTTATGAGTGGAATGTACTTCCCAACCCCTAGTCTTAGGGGTTGGCCATGTGATTTGCTTTAGCAAATGGTAAATGAGCAGGAGTGAGAGGTGATATAGTTTTCAGCCTGGGCCTTAAGGGATCTATATGTTCCTGTTTGTGCTTCTGCTGTGATTCTGAGAACACGTCCATCTAGGCTGCTGGTCTCAGAAAAAGGATAAAAGACGTGAACAGCAGGGCTGCACTAGCCATTCACATCCAGGAGAAGAAATGATTGTTGCATAAAGCCATTGAGCTTTATTCTACATTACTGTGACAATAGCCAATTGAAATAGTAAATATACTTTGGTTTTTGGTTTTTCCTAAATGCATATTGAAAATTAATAATATTAGCCATCTGTATGAAAAAAAATATAAAGGCTATGTTTTATTTTTTAATGGTTCACTGCCCTAAATAAATTTCCAAAAAGTAGATGTTCCCTTGTCTAGTGATGTCATTATATTTTATTTATACATCATAAACACACTGTTTATTTCTGCTCATTTTTTTGTAAGTAACACTTGTTACCACCAATCTTGAGATGATACACACACTTCTGTACTAAATTTTGGAAAAAATATTAGCTACCCACTCCTTATATCAAAATATTGCCTAATAATGCATTTTGTTTTAATCCTTCATGAATTTCCAGGAGAAATGAACTGATATTTGGGTTTGTGAGATATATGAAAATAGTGAACATGAACTTCTGGTTTAACCCTTGTGATGATATGGAATCATAGATCTGTTAATTACTCTTGTGGTTTGTCTTCGTAGAGATAATCATGTACAAAATTCCTTTCCAATTTGTTATATAATATTAGAAATACTTCCAAAATTGGCATGGATTTATTGTTATCATTTGTTGGCACAATCATTAAAACGAAACCCATAAAGCTAGATAATTAAATGTTTACAAAGCTATAGTACTCAAAACAAAAACACTGTGAAAAGAGATTTTTTAAATAATAGTTTTTGCATGCCTTTTGAATAATTGGATTATTCTGAATTTCTTCATGTTTAGTTCCTGAATCTAAGTCATACCGTCTACATAAAAATAGATGTCAGCTGAAGAAAACCAGGCAATGGATTTGTCTTGACGACAATCTTTTTATATATTCAGACTTCATTTAACATTAGACTTGTCTGTATTTGAAATTGGTATTTCTTTACATTTCTGAATTTGGGGAAATGGCACAAGAGAATAACATTAATTTCCTCTGCATTTTGGCCTAATCAAATTTGAGCCTTTCAAGAGACACGGCCAAGTCAATTCAAAGAGACATTTGAAAAGACTACTGTTAATATATCTTTAAAATGAATTGGTGGCATAAACTGTTGCTGGGTGAGTTAGGTATAGTTGTAGTTTTTAGTAACCCTAAGAGAAGATGCAGTGCATTCTAAAATGTCACAAGGAGTTTGATTGCTCAAAATTCTGGAAGATTGGTTCTCTGCAAGGCTTCCTGATGTCATTGTTCCCAGAGAAATGTTGTTCCAGTACGTATAGCAGTTGCAGCCATAACTATTTATGTGTCATTCTAGCCATTGTTATTACTACATGCTTCACATACCGCCACTGAGGTCTAAAGAATTAGTGGACTTCATATTCTGGAGAGAACACTTGAAGAACCAAACAGAAGTTTGCTGTGAATCTGCATATCCAACATTCTTGTTCATAGGTTCTCAGGATTAGTTGAGTGATGCCTTAAAGAAAGTAAGTCAGATGATACGTCTTCCTGCTGCCTGCACCACATCATGAGTGTTATTCCTATAGAGGAGGAGTAAAGAGTGGGAAGAAAATGAAATCTGTCAATACTGTGAATATATAAATAATAAAAGTAGCAGTAGGACTGATTAATTCTGAATCATCTTTATAAAATGACTGGAGCCGTGAAAATGCTCAGTCTGCACAGCTGATTGAGAAATGTATGCAATCTGTTGATCAGAATTTATTTGTGAATGCTCTCTTCCAGAGATTTATATACCAGAGTTCTTAAAACTAATTTTGTCCCCATGAAAAGAAAACTACAGATCTGTAAGATTGCAATTTAAAGTGGAAGAAAGCATGTTCCCACTTGAAGAACAACTTTCAAACAAACAACTGATACAAAAAAGTCAGAAGCTGTTTTGTTTTATATAATAGTTTCAGAATACTTCCAATCAGTATATACCTTGGTTTGGTGAGAAAATAAAAAGCTAAATCCTTAGATCATTAACTAGAAATTTTTGTAAAATAGATAAAAGCCGTGGGTTTTAGTTCAGTGATCCCATGAAGAGGAATATATTCACCATTGGTCTCTTAATCTCAGATAGAATGTACATGTTACTTTATTTTATAACTAAAGCAACTATGTTGTGATATTATATATAATATTATAACAGGAGAAGTCCTCTTAGCTAACTCAGTAATCAATAACATTGTACGTTGTGTGTTATTGTAACCAAAAAATATGACAGAACCCCATTTCATAAGATCAGTTTATCCACCTATATGATTTATATTTGAATATTCATTTCAGTACTTTATGTTGCTTAAACAAAGCTACTGTATTAGTCCATTTTCATACTGCTATAAAGAACTGCCCGAGACTGGGTAATTTCTAAAGGAAAGAGGTTTAACTGACTCACAGTTCCACATGGCTGGGTAGGCCTCAGGAAGCTTATAATCATGGCAGAAGGTGAAGGAGAAGCAAGCATCTTCTTCACAAGGCCACAGGAAGGAGAAGTGCCCAGCAAAGTAGGAAGAGCCCCTTATAAAACCGTCAGATCCCGTGAGAACTCACCCACTGTCATGTGAACAGCATGGGAGAAACTGCCCTCATGATTCCATTACCTCCACCTGGTCCCTCCCTTGACACATGGGGATTATGGAGGTTGTGGGGATTACAATTTAAGATGAGATTGTGGGGTGGGGACACAGCCAAGCCATACCAAAAACTCTGTTTTTTTGTTTTTGTTCAATGGAAATGATTTAGAACTTTATTTTCTGATGTTTCTTTCTCATAAAACCACGACACCAAAATCTACTTTTCACTGCTCCATTCAACTAGTAGAGAATAACTAATCTCTTTTCAAGTATTTGTTTCTCAATTATGGTGGTTTTAGCTAAGAACAACTTATGGCATGCTTTTCTAAATAATATTAGAACACATAAATTATCTGTACCTGGTATTACCACATTCATTGCTCATTTTAAGATCTCAATTGATACATTCAATTCATATATATTTAAAATTGATTCATTTAGAGCAAGAGATACAGGCATTTTAATGTATTACACTGCTACTAAAGCTTAGCAAATTATTCTTTTTTGTGCCCGCAAATTATCATCCATTCATGTCCTAAAAATAAAATTGAATTTATTATACTTTCTCATTTATCCAAAAAAAAGGTTTTTTTTTTAACAATAGATGCAGATACACATTTTCAAGCTAAAAATATGTGTGAATGTGGCCTCTTTCTCATAGTATTTATTTTAGGAGTCTAGCAATAATTTTTCTTAGGTTATCAGCACATGTCTTAGTCTGAATTATTTGAATTCAGTCTGTGTCTTCAAGTTCAGATGGTTATGTGATCTTGTTAAGATCTCAAAGTAGTGGGAATGATGGAGTATACAACAACCTCATTGTTTTTTATGGCAACTGTCATTTACTGAAGGACATAAGGCTAGCAGAACATGGTCAGAGGAAGAATCAAAGTTTGGTCAGCCAACTCTTCTCCACAGCTACAAGCTGCTAGACAGGCATAAATTTTTCCAAACCTACACAAAGGGACTTAGGGCCCTTGGCTGAGAGCGACATTCTAACCACTTCCCTATTTATGGCTGGTGGGGTTTGTACATTTACTCATTTCTGAATAACATTTCTGGACTGTAATAAGCAATGTATTCATTCTGCTTTACCATTTTCACTAACCTTAACCTCAATGTATACTCAATTAAGCAATTAAAAACAGCAGTTTTAATCTTTTGACATAAATGATTTCCTCCGAAGCAAAATGCTGGAAATCCCCTCACATGCACCTTTTATTGATGAATACCTATAAGCACCACCTACAGTCGCTGGAGGCTGACAGGAACCAAACTTGATGATAACCACAGAGCTGAGAATTTTCAACTCATTCTTTTTCCCTGTATGGTTTTTCTAGCTGCATTATTTCCCACTCTTTAAAGCTACAACTGGTGAACTATTCAAATATTTAAACTTTGGAGAAAAAAATATCAACTTGTCACAACCCTCTTTTTATATTCTAAATTCATATACCTGTTTGGTACTTAAACGAAAAATATGCTGAGGAACAGGTTGGTCATAAGACTGTATAGAACGTGCATCTTCCATCCTATTGAGGTGACTCCTAGACAATGGGAAAAATGCTTTCACTCGACTTGCTCATTAAATATGACTGTAGCTGCTAATCTTTTGGCGCTGTCTTGAACTTTAATTAGATGTGCTCTTCTCTTGAAGCTTGGAACTGCAGTATCCAGAGACCATAGAATCACAGAGTTGAAAACAAAATCTTGGAAATCATTGAATCCACTTATCAGATGAGAAAAAAAAAATAAGCCCATGGAGATAGCCATTTTAAAACATATCATTCTATTTAGCCTCCAATGAAAAACAATGAGTTACTATGTTTCAATAATGTTGATGTTAAGAAATTATTTGATAGCTTCCTCGCTTCGTCTCCTATATTCCTCCAAGGTTACTAGTTAGGAAGACTATCATTCAAATTTGGAGACTACGTAAGAAGCAGAAACAGCATATAAAGAGGCACATGAAATTGGAACTTTTCTGGTAAAATCTTCTTTCTTAAACTCTCCTCAAATAAGCCGTTGGTGGCAGGAGGTGAAACACAGCCTCCACCCTTTAGCACAGTCCGTACTTGTCAGCATTTCCCAGGAAGGGTGATATCTGGAAATGATAGAGATTGTGGGAGCACATTGCATTATGGGTCAAGAATGTGAAGGTCAAGGAGTGGAGTCTTCCTTTACGAAGTAGTGTTAACTGCTTGACCTGGCATTGTTGTAAACAGAAGCCACCAGGAAGGATCATCCATAGAAAGGAATCTGTAGATATGACTGAAAACAAGAGAGATCCAGTTTTACCACTCTGGAAACATAGGTAATAGAAATCCCAAAAGGTACCTTATCAGTTGTTTGTTCCTTTCTGTACAAAAGGACTTAAATCCTTTCTGAACAAGAAGGATATTTGGGAATCCAATTTTGTTTTAAACTTGAGCTTAGCATTTTGGAACTATTCCAAAGACCACAGAATTCACAGTCATTAGCATATCACAGCAGACTCTTTTCAAATATTGCAAACCAGAACAGTCTGCTTGAAAACCTGGAAATACGACCTAGTGAGTTCAACTTGACTCTTTTTATTTCTAACCCTTACCCCTAGCCAATTATTGATAACTCATTCTGGTACCTGGTATGTATATGAACTTTGTTAGAAGAATTTGACAACTTTCTAATCATCTTTTTTTTTTTCCTTCTGCTTGATAGACATACATTTAGTAGAACTTTATTGGATTGTATTGATTATAAAGCACATTTCAGTTCATATCAATCCATTTTGCTGCACAATAAACAACCAAAAAAATTTAATTCAGTGGCTAATAACAACAATATTGATTTATTCATGGGTCTGCAGTTTGGTAGGGTTTGGCCAGTCATGGCTGGAAATGGTTTAGGTGTGCTTATCTCTAGGCCGTCGGTTCTGTTCAGGTCTATACCACGTATTTTCTTCTGAGACTCAAGCTGAAGGGACATCAGCTACTCGGGGTATGACAGAGTAGCACAAGGCAATGACAGAAGCACAAACAACACTTTTCAAAATCTCTCCTCTTGTCACATTTGTTTATAGCCCATTAGACAAAGCATGTCTTGTGGCCAAGCCCAAAGTCAAGGGGTATATGACCTATATGAGGCCTAATAGGGTATATGGCCTATATGAGGCCATGCCGGGAGTGTGAATGTATAATACTACTATGAATGTGAAAGGATTGAGGCCAATAATTCAATCTTCTATTGGAGACAAGCTCAACGAGTTAGTTAAAATGGAAGGCTGACTAATATTTACTAACTTTGCAACCCAAGGAAAAGAAAGCAGGATCTCTCTGACGATGACGGAATTTCCTACCCTCATCTTTGAAGTTATACTAAAGCTTAGGAACAACCATCAGATAGGACTGAATTGCTCCCCCTTCCAGATTCGGCATGTGAAATATGCAGCATCTTATTATAGCAGTAGCCAAAACAGCCGTTTTCTTCAATTTGGGAATACAAGTTGTAGGTGTGTTAATTTTCAATTAAGAGTTCTAAACTTATTATCTGCTTGGTAGCTCTTCCATGTGACAGTCATTCCATCTGACTATTAATGTTGGCTTTTGAACTAAATTTTAAAGGAACAGCCAAAATGTAAGGGCCATGTACTTTTTATAACCTGTTTGTGGTCTGGGTAAGAAAATAAAAATTATACAACTGTTCTTTTTGGCCAGCCACAAGCATGTAATGAAAATGACTGTTTTGGCTAGCAGACGTATTAGAAGCTTTAAAGGTGTTTAAAAAACAAAAAAAAAAAAACTGGAGAAAGGAGCCAGTGAATTTACCTCAAACAAAACAAGAACAAATAAACAAAACACTTGTCTGCATTTCCAAGGAAGGGTGATATGTAGAAAAGATAGAGATGATGGAAGCACATTGCATTATGGGTCATAAACGTGAAGGTCAAGGAGTGGAGTCTTCCTTTATGAAGTAGTATTAACTGCTTGGCAGGGCATCATTGTAAAAAGAAGCCACCAGAAGTGAAACAAGCAGCACTAAAAGTTAAAAAGTTTATGTGTAAACCTCATCTAAGGCAACAGAAGCCATTTCTATAAAATAGTATAGAACCTTTTATTATATATGGTCCTAGAGTATATTAAAATAAGTCTGTTTGGGTCCATTCGCAGCTCATTTGAAGATTTTTATAGGAAAAACATCCTCCAAAATATCATACTACAGTGCTTTGATGCTTTTTTCTTTTTATAAGGTACTGCCAGCCCAAATAGTAAGAAACCGATATGATTTTTGTCCATGTGAGGTGTTTAATTTCTTCCCAAAATATGGTTGTTGTGTAGATGTCACTAACAAAATATTATATAAGGAGCAATATTTGGGAAAATTTATTTTAATACCACCTTTTTCCTTTTTTACCCTAAAAGTATTTATTTTTTTCATAGCATACACTCTGTGTGTCAGTATCATTGTTTTTCATAAAAACATAAATTCTTACAGAAAATTTCCTGCAAGCTCCCCTAAGCTTGAAGAGACAAAGGAGATTTGTAACTGTAGCTCAGTCCCAATCAGGGCGAAATAATGCAGGGCTGACTTTATACTTATAACTCAGAAAAAGGTTATGCTTCCCATCTCTTCACAGAGCTAGTCTCTTAATTGATTCCGAACCAGGAACATGTACAAGTGGCCCATGATCTGGAACAGACTGGCGGATAATGGAATATTGAGACCTTGTCTATGATCAGCCATATTAACACTGGATAAGTCTGATAACACTGTGATTACATATGTATCAATATAATATGCTGTTAATGTATTAAAAACTTATTTACAACATGATTATTGCACAACTGTTACAGTACAGCCACATCAATCCTGTATCAAGTTAGACCATGTCAACTGGTTTTGTGTTGAGACACCTGTGTATGGACATAGTCTGAACTTTTCATAGTTTGTGCTAAATGGTAGCAATCAACATCGGTATGGCACTTACAGTTTACTGATAACTTTCATGCCCATTAACATAGTACCGCAATAACTCTGTGAAGTGCTGAATTTGTGTCCTGTTTCATGATTGTATTTGTGTTGATATCTCAGTCAGTCAGAATCCCAACAAGAAACAGATGGCCCATTCAAATTAGGGTAAGTTGAGGAGTGTTTATTTACAAGGCACTGCATACTCAGGATTGGGCCGGGTGTAGGGAAATCTCACAAGATAGCACAAGACTCTAGGACTAGCAGCAGCAGAGCTGTCACCTCTCCTAGACCTGAAGCCATTGTTGGGGAGAGAGGTTTCTCAGAGCCCAGAAAAAAAAAAAAAACAGATCATGCAGATTTTAATGCCTTGGGAGGAGCAGTGGCTTTCTCTTAAGGACAGAACTTGCCTGGAACTGATACTCAGGGAAAAAGGGATGAAGGGAATCAATACTCTGACCCAAGACTCTCCCTTCTCTGCAGTGGTTTGCTAGTCTTCTCCTTGGTCAAACCCAAACAGAAAACCATAGGGCATAGGAGTCCAATGATGTAATCCAAGTCAGCCCCCTGGAAGGTGGAAAAAGAAGGGAAAATGGATCTGGATCTGGAGGGATACCAAAAAAAAAAAAAAAAAAAAAAAAAACCATAGTTAGCATGCTTGTTTATTGATGTTTTCTTGCATGATATAAGAATCCAGATAAATATAGTAAGAGGTCTATTTTACTAACAATTTTAGGGACCTAATAATAATACTCCTTCTTTGAATGTATAACCCCTAGAATTGGTTCAGAAATGTAACTATGCCATTACAATTTCTATTAGTATTCAACAGTAGATTCATATCCATTCATCTATGACTGGAGTATCTGCCATTTGCTGGTTAGTTACTGTGTAAAGTACTTTGTAAGGTATAGAAATACACTTGGGATGCGATGGCTCATGCCTCTAATCCCAAGGATTTGGGAAGCTGAGGCAGGCAGATCACTTGAGTCCAGGAGTTTGAGATCAGCCTGGGCAACATGGTGAAACCCCATCTCTACAAAAAAATGCAAAGAGTACCTGCGCATGGTGGCATGTGCCTGTAGTCCCAGCTACTCGGGAGACTGAGGTGAAAGGATCACCTGAACCCAGGAAGTCGAGGCTGCAGTGAGCCATAATGGCACAACTGCACTCCAGCCTGGGTGACAGAGTGAGACCCTATCAAAAAAAAAAAAAAAAAAAAACATAAGAAATAAATTTGAGCTCAGTGACCTACATTCTAGTGCAGAAAAAAATGACCATCGTTGATTATGAGATTTTAAAGCAATAAACCACATGAGACATACTAATGAGTTCATAAGATCATTCAGAAATTGTTTATTATGAACACATAGTACTTTCAGTATGGCATTAAACAGAGATCATTGTCCTTAAACAAGTTAAAAGCAGAATCAAATCATCTGCAAATTAACACACCACTAAACTTTAAGCTTCTTGAGTGATTCTGTAATTTTTAAAATATCTTCAGCATTTCAGTGTCAAGATAGTGCAAACTCAATAAAAGCTTGTGGAATTGCATTAAACAAAACCAAAATAAATAGATATTATTAAAACTATATACAGTTGTCTTTCTAATCATATCTTCTCCATGAATAGGGAAGAAATAATTTTAGGAATTTAAATATCTTCTATCTTAATAGTTCCTCTTATTTCCCTCTTAAGCAATGTTCACTCCTTCAAAAATATTTATTGAGCATCTAATATGTACTTAACACTGTGCCAGGTGCTGTGAAGAATGCCAAGGAAATAGAATGAACTTCTAATTCTTTGGAGTTCCAATTAAATAACCCAAAGTTAAATCGGTTTGGGAGAGAACATTATGCCTTCGAGACTCTAGGCTTCTCTTGATTAGAAAGTCTTAAACATTTTAAGTAACTAAACAGATTAAGGAGAATTCAAGGATGCCTCTCACTAGTAAATTTGGATTAGTCTGGCAAACTTCAGACCTTAAATGCAAGATTTTTAATAATTAAAAGAAGAGAGAAAATGATAATTACAACATTTCTAGAATCTATGTTTACCATTCAGCCTTCTTAATCATTTCCTAAGTATATCTGGTGATCAGGGTTTTATAACTCCAGAAAATCTTTCTATACACCCCGTAAATCTCTTATTTTAAAAAGCTCTTCAATTTTGTATTTTGTTAAAACTTAAAAGTCTCCATGAAAAATGAGACAAAAGTCAGTGAGAGGCTGTAGCAATAAAAATCAGATGTGATTTTCTTTTGAATAACATCTGTTTTTACAATCCTTTCATGTTAAACTTTATAAGAATTTATTATAAACAGCTTTATTGACAGTTCAATCCTATTTTTAAAAGGATTTATTTTCCCCCAGTGGTAAGAGTTTTCTTGTCTTAAACCTAACTCGTTACAGATATTTCAGATAACTACATTTCACATTGTGCAAAGTAAAATTTCTGACCACCTGAATGTGACTTGTAGCTCCTGAGAACAATTTGTTTAGTACCGATATCATGCAGTGACATTGGTACAAAGGAATTTTCTTTATTTCACTGTACTGTTTTCAGTTTTATTCTATAGTTGTTAAATAAGACCATTAAATGTTTTTATTAGTCTTATTTCCTGTTTAACTAGGTGGGTTTTTTATCTCTGTTCAGTAAAGCATTGTGCTCTTCAAAGCAAGCAATTGAAAAGCAAATAGTGAGTATTTCTACTGTAAAAGTTTAACATTAAAAGATATACACACAGCCAGGCAAGGTGGCTCACGACTGTAATCCCAGCAATTTGGGAGGCTAAGGCAGGAGAATCGCTTGAGCCCAGGAGTTCGAGACCAGTCTGGGAACCATAGCAAGACTCCGTCTCTACCAAAAAATTTTTTAAAAAATAGTTGGATGTGGTGGAACACCTCTGTAATCCCAGCTACTCAGGACGCTGAGGCAGGAGGATTGCTTGAGCCTGGGAGGTCAAGGCTGCAAGGCTTCAGTGAGCTGTGACTATGCTACTGTACTCCAGTCTAGGTGAAAGAGTGAGACCCTCTCTCTCTCAATTAAAAAAAAAAATAAGATACACACACATATATTTGAGTAGGTATCTCTAATTTCATTTCAAGTATTTTATGTAACAACCATTTGTGTAGTGCTTATAACAGTCAATATGTAAATACTGACTCATCTTCTTTGACAAATCTACCTAGATACTTATTAGAGTCCCCCTTAGTCATTGAAAGGAAGGTTAAAATCAAAAGACGTTGTTTGCCAAAGTAATGAAAGAAAACTTATAAAAGCAATGTATCATGTCTGGGACTGAACTGAAACCCTTCTGATATGTGGTATTAACAGATCGTCTTTCATGACAGTACCAGTTATTAGAAATAAAATGATTGGAGTTATTATTAATACTAACAATAGTGGTATTCTTAAAATGACTTCCTTATTTATCTTCACCTTTATACATTCTACTACTGCTTCAAGACCCATCTTGAATTCCTCTTCCATAGAACATTCTGCATTAATTTCAGCCAACATTGATTCCTCTTTTTAAAATTTGTCTTGCACAGTGAATTAGAAAACCAGGAATTGGAAAACCAGAAAAGCTTATTAACTAAGAAGCAGAGAGGAGAGAGTTTCAACAAAGGGCCAATCTAAAGTGGTCTACTGTGGACACCATACTGATTATAGTTGGTGATTAAATCTTATCTTTCCAACTGATTATAAACTCCTCCAGGGCATACTCTTATATTCCACAAGATGCTTATCTGGGTGTAGAGGATGCATGCAGTTGGTATTTGCTGATTTATCAACTAACTAAATCTTAACATATTATTATTAAAAATTTAAAATAAAGTTAAATGTATCACTCTCCACCCCTCAAAGCCATTTCTGTTCTTTGTTTTCATAGCACCATTATTATTTCCTGCATAGTATTTTTTAAAAACTGTATTTTTAAAATTTATATATTTGTTTATTTGGGTATACTTCACTAGATTGTAAGCGTCACAAAAGCAGAACTATTATAACCCCAGCCGCTAACACAATGCCTAACAAATAGTAGGTTCTCAATATTTGTTGAATGAATGATTTACAGATATTACTTCATTATGAAAGATTTTGCTGAGTTGTCTTACATCTATTTTATCCAAAGCTAAAGCTCTTGAGGCAAAGGCCCAGAACATCTTCTATGTTCTCACAATGCTCTGAATCAGTGCTTCTCTTAGTATGCATAGCAATTGCCTGGAGAGCTTGTTAAAACATAGATTACTTAGCCCCAATGCCAGAGATGCTGATTCAGTAGGTTCCAGGTGATGCTGCTGCTGCCAGTATCTGGAGCACACTTTGAGTAGTAGGGCTCTAGGATGTTATATGTACAGACACATGCTGAATAGTGGGCTATGTGCTTACTTGCTGGCTAAATAATAAATGTTCTCGCTGAGTCATAGAACTTTGAAATTTGCAAGGACTTTTGCTATTATCTAGTCTATGGATATCAAATAACCTGATACTGTACTATAGTGCTTGACTGCATATAACCTGTCCATGACCTCAGAATCCTCATGAGCAGCCCAGCACCATCACTCCAAGTGAAACTACTCTCTTCTTGAGGTTGTCCCATTCTATCAATTAAAGATGAAGAACCAGGTTCTGAGAGTTGAAATCTCTTGAGTTCAAAGGTCCAACAGCCCAGGTCTTCTCAATTCTCATCAGTGTTTCAGCAGCTGAATACAAACTTATTAAGCTGTATCGGAGTAGTATCTGTCAAATTGGAGTGTCCATAATATGCTTAAACAGAGAACTACATTCCAATAACATGAACTTTCCTTATGCTTTCTTCATCATTGCTTGAAATTTTGCCCAAAGAAGTTTATACCAGTATATGTTAAATTACATCATAGCCTTCTTTGTATAAATCTTAGAGTAGTTAACTAAAGTACATCGCAAAGTTTTGTTGTTTCTTAGGTGATTTTAATTATGTGTGTTTACTTTCAGTAATGCATCTTTTCTACTTCATCAATATTATGTTATGCTAGCTGTAAGTACAAAATAATTGAGAACAAATTATGACGAATTGAACCAAGCCACAAAAAAAGGAGAAACCAAATACTTTTGTGACTTGAGCTTTTTTCAGTCCTTGAAACTTTAAGAATATCTGTCTTTATTAACTTTTGCTTTTTGCTGATGGTTTCTCTCATTTTATTATAGCTTATAGCATTGTAAATTAATTTAACATGAAAGGATAAAAACGTTGCTTTTGAAATGTTTCTCATTAAATTATGAAAAAATATGACACTAAATAAAAGAAAGGAATGCCTCTGGTACCAGCTTCTGTTTGTTCAATTATTGCAGTACCCAAAGTGAATTATTACACAGTTAACTCAGAGGCAATATTATTGTCATTATATTATAAAATAGATGAGTTGCAGTCTTCCAAAAAAAAAAATACAGCATAGGTCCTTTGAAAGAGAAATACCTTTTTTCCTTGTGCTTCATTTAAATATATCCTGACCCCAGTTTTGTTTTTGTTTTTGCTTTTTAGAGTTCTTGCTAATGATGGGCCCAAAGTTATATTAAGAACTGCAAAGTAAATTTCAACCAATTACTTTATCCAGGGGAGTCATTAAATTGAGGTACCTCTGAAATTTTGGAAGCAATGTACTGCCAATTAGCCGAAAGCACTACTCAATGTCCTTTCTACGGTTATAATCTCTCTAGTGTATTTTTAATTGAAGACAACCTCTATAGAGGAGGTGAGAAGTTGCTATTTATTGGTACTTGTTAGGATGGAATCAAGGGTGTGGAAGATATTCATCTATTTCTCTCTCCAGCTCCCCCACACAAAAAGAATGGTGCTTAATCCATCTGAAGCATTTGGGGAGCGAGGGTAAAGATGTAATATTTACCATGAGCCAAAACAGATCTTCAGAAGTGGAAAATGGATGCATATTGAAGTCCCTCAACTAAACAGACTTTCTTCCATATGGAATTCAATGCATTAATGTTTTCAAATTCTATAGCTTCAAATTCTTAATATTTTCAAATTATGTGAGCTTATGTCAAAACATTTAAGTGAGCTTTTAACAATGAGGCAAATATTTGAATCGTTTGTCTATATAACAAATACTATGATAAAGCATATTAAATGTTATAAAAATCCTAATATACTAATGTAAGCTATTATAAAGCACAAATAATTAAAGAGTAGTTATATGATCAATGTTTTATAATACGATAAACACATTAAATAATTAAAAACTCTTCCACCATGCAAAAATGACTAAATAAATTTTTAATTTCTAAGGCCTTTTGAGATTACTGTGAAAGAGGGTATAGTTTCAGGAAAGGTGAAACTTCCCTTCAATGTGTAAACCATTAAAGAACATAATAACCTACTGAGTGTGGGTCTCTATGATATGCCCTGGAAAGTATGGGCAACTATATTCCCCACCCAATTTTGTCTTTATATGATAAGGCAAAGCAAATAATTATAATGCAATAGATAAATGGTAAATCCCACCAAAGATTAACTAATCAGAGCAGGATGAAAATTATCAGTTTGGAAATCTATTGGAAGATTTCCAGATTAGATTAAAGTGCCCAGTAACCAAACTATCAAAATTATATGGCTTCAGTTAATTAATGATTTCCAAGGTTTTTAGTATACTGTATTACAAAACACATTAAGCATCTTAAGCATTCAAACAACATTTTTTTGATGATTCAGAAAGCATCACAAATTGTTATATCAGCTGATAATAACTTATGTACGTTTCAATTAAGCTTGTATTATAGACATGCAGAATTCTTCAGACCAGAAGTCGAAAGGGCTTCTCTAGTTTGTTTATGCTAAGTTGTTTAGAGATGACATAACTCTGAGCTAATTTGTCTATTGCAATGGTTCTCAAAATGGGGGGGGGCGGGGGATAGTTTTACCTCCACCAAGTGGACATTTAGCAATGTCTGGAGGCATTTTTAATTATTATTACTGGATTGGAGATACAACTGAAGTCTAGTGGGTAGAGGCCGGATATGGTATAAAATATCCTACAATGCATAGGATAGCCCTCCACAAGGAATTATTTAGGCCAAAATGTCAGTAGTATCAAAATTGAGAAATGCTAGTCTAATATAGTGTTTACTCACCTTTCCTGAAACTATGTCCCCTTTCACAGTAATCTCAAAAAGCCTTAGAAATTAAAAAATCGTCTAGTCATTGCTGCATGGTGGAAGAGCTTTTAATTATTGAATGTGTTTTATTTATCATATGAAATGTTGATAATATAAATATTGTTTAATTATTTGAACTTTATAAGAGCTTATATTAGTATATTATTTAGGATTTTATTTAACATTTAATATGCTTTATAATAGTATTCATTATATAGACAAACGTTTTATTTTTTTCACTTTAACAATGATTTTTAACTCTAATTACATAAGAAAAAGTTTGAGTTAACAATCTTTTAAATTACATGCTTGGTTTGAGGGCCAAATACACATGAAAATGTGGACTGAAATTTAAAATCAAATAAAATCTATAAAGTCGAGGAAAAAGCTACTTTTATGATGAGGCATGTGGAATTCTTCATAGTTTTGGGGTTTTCTCAGAAATTAGCTATTTTTTTTCTTTTTGCTCTCTAAACAATCAGATAAGAGAGGCTCGAATGACATTTTCAAGTACATCTTAACAAAATACACTTTGAGCATCAGTTGAGTAAAGTTTCATTCTTTTGAAACTTTGGTTTTCAAAAGATTTCCTGAGAGTTTTATTTTATTGGTGTTCTCTGGGACTTGGGCATCATAATTCTTACAAACTACTCAGCTCAGTCTAATGTGCAGCGAAGCTCTGGGAACTTTTGTTTTGTCTAGTATCCAGTTGGAAGATTCTATAGCTAGAGAGCTTGGCTTTAAACCCCCTCCAAGTCTTTACCAGCTACCTTTATGACCCTGACAAATTACTTAAACTGTGTGCCACCATTTTCTCCTCTGTAATATGGAGGCAATAAAAATTTCCACTTTTAGATTTTCTATATGCGGTTTACAAATTGACTTACTCTGAAGATCATCTGGAGTAAAATCTGGAGAAATATGATCCTTTATAACTTCTTCAACCCTTTATATATTTCAACATGAGTAACCAATGCTCTAAATATGGATATAAATTATAAGAATAAAAAATCTAAGACTATTATAATGGTCTAAACTCTCTTCATAGCTAAAAGTGTTGAGTAATTAAACCAGTTGAGCAGCTAAATCATGTACACACTTCTTTGATCCCTCCCACGATCATGTATTTGGCATTGTAATGAAAAGATATGTTTATTTTCAAGAATAGACATAACTACCTTTAATAATATGATCACCCAGAAATTTTTACAAACCCCTGGAAAATTTCATGAATATCAGACTGTGCTCATAAAGTCTTAGAGATGAGATCACAATAGACTTGAGTCAACGTATAGTAATGAGGAGGATTAATAAAACCTCAGATGGGCATTTACAAATGAGTCAAAACCATGAGTATAATTAAATAATTGTAGCAAAAAAAAGAGCCTTGGGTAATCCTTTCAGAAAACGTAATCGAAGTGATTGCATTTAGAAGACAAATATTTAATTTGGTGATTAGAAGGTCTTTTATTATTCCATTATATCTTTGTGTGTGTGTGTGACACTTTTCAACGTCAATTTTTACCTATAAATTGTCTCTAATTAAAAACTGACTTGGTTATTAAATCATTGAAAATTGGCCATCATCAAATTCCTCATTAAAATATTTCTATGTCCTATATATATATATATGTATAGAATATATATGTAGAATGTATGTATACATTTATTTTTACTTTTTTTTTTACTGTGCCTACTAGAGAAATTTAAACTACATATATATAGAATATATGTATGTTTTAACTAGACATACTGTCAAGTACACTATACCTAATATTTGGCAATATTAATACCATGTCATTGAGAAACCTGGAATATATGCACATTTTGGATGTCTATTATATGTTGGGCACTGGACTAGTCATTGATAATACAGAGATTAGTAAGACTCAGGTTGACTTCAGCCATGTTGTCAGGAAGCACACACTCTAGTTTGGGACAGCGAGGAGAAATTTAATAAGAGAAATATATATAAGGCATAATGCTCTAGCAGAATATGCAGTGGATAACTGCCCAGTAGGACCAGGCAAGGCTTTTTAGAGGAGGAGGTGGCATTTGAGTCAAGTGTTAAAGGCTGAATGGAAATTCACTGGTTGAGATAAACTCCTTAGGAGGAACTACTTTATTAGAACTTGCCGTTAGTCCTGAAATAAGTGGTGTGCAAAATCATTACCATCTGTCAGTTTACTCAGTCTACTTTGCTCTTAACTTCAGAAAATAATCAGAAATACAATTAAAAAATTTGAGCCTATTTTACTGTCTTTTAAAATGAGTTAATTCAAAGAGGAAATTGAATATAATGAGAGAGAATCTCCCCCGGGGACTGGGGGGTGGGGAAATGCTATTGATTCTTTGCTTGTGTTTATTTTCTCTCAAAAATATATTATGCATAAACTAGATGATTAAAAATTCAGATTATTACATTTCTAAATTGGTAATGCAATTTATTGCATCATACATCAATCACAAAAATGCTCATCTTGCTGACTTTAATCAACTTCTAAATGAACAAAATGCAAAAATAGTTTATACTATATTACACTATAGTAGATTTGGTAAACTAAACCAGAACAATGGTCCATGAAAAATAGGCCTCTGACTCCAAACACTCACACCACAGGATCTCTCTGAGATTTTTGTATCATTTCAAGTCAGAGAAAATTGTCTAATAAATTGTTGGCTTGTAACAATGAAAACTAAGATATCTGTGGGGCTGTTCTTGTTCTCTTCATTTTACTACAGCAGCTCTGCCCAGTAGAAATAAAATGTGAGCCACATATGTAATTTAAATTTCTCTAGTAGGCACACTGAAAAAATAAAAATAAAGAAGTGAAATTAATTTCAACAGTATGTTGTATATAACCCAATATACCCAAAACATTGTCATTTTAACATGTAATTGTTACAAAAGTTATTAATTAGATTTTTTCTATTAAGTATTTAAAATCTGGTAAGTTTTATTGCTCTTACAGCGCAACTCAGTTCGGATCAGCCACATTTCAAGTGCTCAGTAGCCATATGTATCTAGTGGTTACCATATTAGAAAGTAGTTTGAGAGATCCACATTAAACCAAAAGGAAAAGAACTTCTGGCCCTTCACTGATGAGTCACTCTTCACTGCTAACCTTGGAAGCATTCCAAAATGTAGTCTACAGAGTTTAAATAGTCTATCTTAACATCTCTCAGGGCTTCAGTTTTAATGCCATAGTATTTTTAAAGAATGGTGGATATTCTTTTTTACAGAACACTCTGTAAGAGCAATTAGAAGTTTATGATGCACAAGCCTGTTTTAAAAGCACAAAAACTGTAGGCATTCATCACCTCTGAGAATGTTGTCTTAAATGTCTTGGTTTGGATATTGGTGATGTGAGAACTTTGTGATAAGAAAGTAGTCTTTAAGAATAAGATATCAGACTAAAATTCATATCTAGAATGAAAGTCTTGTTTTTAATGGAAGATTAAAAACAAGTCTGATTCAGATCATGCATGGGGGGTACACTAGTCTAGGAAAACACTAGTCTGAAAATATACTAAAAGTTACTTCGCAACTTAACAAGAAAATGTCTTGTGGTTGATGTCGTTCTTGATTTTTAGGCAAACTTACCTACCTTTGCAAAGCAGCTGGGACCTTTTTGCATTGGAAGAATCATTTAGAGCCGAAACAAAATTAGATTATCAACACTTTGGAAAACAACTACGAATGAGCAATCAGAAACCTGACCTTAAGATTACTTGTGAATTGTGAATCAGCAAAATAAACTCAATTGTTCATTGCTAAGTGTATTTCAATTGTCAAGGGCCTTCGAGATTATAAGTAGTCTTTTTTTTTTTTTTTACTTAGTTTACAATTAAGATGTTTGGTATTTGAAATACATTTGCCACAGGGAGAAATATAAATTATAATTAATTTCCTAGGCTAATTCAATTTATGACGTACCTATATACATTATCTGTCATCTATAATTTTTCCCTTATTGTTTAGTTCCCACTGGAAGAATGAAAATGGAATATTATTACATGGCACATGGCTTGATACTTTTACAAATTTTGACAATTACGTATTTATTTTGGGAGGCATTGAGTTTATTTGTTTTATTTATATATATTTATGAGGTACAAGTATAATTTTGTTACATGCATAGATTGTGTAATGGTCATGTCAGGCCTTTTAGGGTATCCATCACCTTAATAACATGCATTGTACCCACTAAGTAATTTCTCACTCTCATAAAATTCTAATTATGTGAATTTAATTTAATCTATTTAATGTGTTTTAGGCAAATATAGCCAGTACTATAAACAGTTGATTTTAAGATATCATTGCTTACAATGAGACTAAGTAAAACAAAATGGGCCAATAAATGTCAACCTAGATAACAATGTCAACTAAATAAGAGGTCAAACATGGCAGTATTTCTGAAGGTGATTTGTGAAAGTGATTATACACTTACACTCACGGAAAATGCCTTCAGAGTTTCAACTAAGAATGCCAACAACTCATTCCTTTATCCTGATGCATATTGTCTTCCTTCTCACCCCCAGTTCCTTCTTCCCCTAACCCCTACCCGCTTTCCTTTGCTGATTTTGACAGAAATAGGACCCCCAACAAGTCATGGAGATAGCAGGAAATGGGATAGGATAGAACCTGGAATGATAGAATAGCTGAGCCTGAAGGTGTGAAGAAAGGCTCCTCCTGACATCTAAATGGAGACCTAAGAGATGGGTTGGTCAGGTAGGGGAAGGAAACATGAGGAGTATTCTCTAAGCCAGGCAACATACTGTGCACAAGTCTGAAGTCATGCGAAAGTGATTTTGAGAGGATTGCTGCTTGGTAAACCTAGAGTTTGAATTGGGAGAGATGAAGCTAGAAAGTTAGCAAGGGTCAGATTTTTTTTTTTTTTTTTTTTTTTACTTGCATGACAATGGTAAAAACCACTAAAGGTTCTGTGTTAAGCAGAGGAGTGACTTCATTTAAAAAGGTAAATTGGATTGAAATGAAGGGCATAAACTGAGGCAAAAATATCCTTCGTTAAGTTATTGAAGCCCAGTTGAACCCACTGGTGGCTTAAACTGGAGTATTGGTGTAAGTGGGGGAAAGAGGTTAATAGATTCCAAGTTTTAAAAAAAAAAAAAGAAACATAGACTTTGCTATCTAGTAATGGATTAATATACAAAAGGAAAAAGTAAAGTTTCTACTTTTTGGACAGCTAGAAACCTTCACCGAAGTATAGGGAACCCAAGACTTAGATTATGTTGGGAGGGGCAGGGTATTTTAGTTGCACAGGGATTTGATTTACAGAAATGACTGAATGACAATATAGAGACATCAATTCCATTAAAAGAAGTTTGATTACTCACAGTTCTCAAGAGAAGAGTACATACTACGCCACGCAAAGCCACGCAGGAAAAAAGTTCCAGAGTCGGTCAGCAGGCAGAAAAGGAAAGCATAGCCCAAACCCTTTATTGTGGTTTCCAAGGAAAAGAAATGAGTGAGGTAGAATAGGCAAGTCTGAGCAAGTTTAGGACTGGATAGTTCAAATAATTTCCAAAATTTCTTGGCTGTAAAAGTGGTCTCTGGTTGTCTGGTACCAAGCCCTAGGGTCGGGGGAAAAAGTTAGGGTGGGGGAAATATTGGTTTGGTGTAACAACAGTTAGATGAAGAAGGCAGTTGGGGATACGGACTTTGGATTAGTTGGTTTGTATACGAAAAGCAATCCAACAAATCCACAAGGGAACAAGTTTACAAGTCATTTGCTATCTTTAGGAATTAGCTAGCGCTGGAAGGGGCAGTCTCTCCCTGGCCTTCCAAGGACCTCAAGATGTTCAAGCATCCATAAAATATGGAAATTTTTAAAAAACATTATAAATACACAGAGTAAATGCTGGACATGATATAGGACAGTGGTTCTCAAACTTTAGCTCCACTGGAATCTCCTGGAAAACTTGTTAATATGCAGATGACTGTTTTACCCTTAAGCTTCTAATTGGGGAGGTTTGGGGAGGGCACAGATAATTGCATTTCTACGAAGTCTTTCCATGATTTTGATGCCGCTGGTGAGGGACCAGGCTTTGAGAACAGTGATTTAGGACATGTCCTATTTAGGGAATATCCAAAAGGCGGACAAGTTCAGGGAATATTCTTGGGGAGTTGGCTGTGTGAGTCTGAAATTCAGGATAGAATATTAAGCTGAAATAAAGATTTGGGAGCTCATCTACAGTCAAATGATAATTGAAATACTGAGAGTATGGGGGAAGAGAGGTCCATGTACCAAGAAAAGTGAAAATGACTAATCCCAAGCCTCGCTGACCATTGAGAATGGAGCTAAGTGAGAGGAGTTAACAAAGCTGACCCAGAAAAAGTCATAAGGGCCTTAGGAGGCCAAGGAAAAAAAATACATTCACTGCCAATGAGAGGCACTTACGAATGGCTTGACTGGCTTTGCCAGCCTGCATGAACTGCTTCATAATTACTTGTATTGGTTATAGTAACAGATACATATTTTAACAAGCAACTTAAGTAATACAACTGATTTTTAATTATCTTGTTTAAATTGATAAAGATTGTAGATATTCATGGTGTACAACATGATGTTTTGATATACCCATACATTGTGGAATGGCTAAATCAAGCCAATTATCGTATGCATTACCTCACTTACACTTTATTTGTGGTGAGAACACTTGAAGTATACTCTTAGCAAGTATCAAGTATATAATACATTGTTGTTAACTATATATCCATGTTGTACAATAGGTCTCTTGAACATACTCCTCCTGTCTAATTGAAATTGTGTTTCCTTCGAACAACTGATTTTTTTAAATAAAAAACTTAATACGTGTAAGTTAGAATTCTTAGTGGTCACCTTAGGAGCCCGTACAATTATTCCTACGATGTTGTTACTATTCTGTGTCTTTTTCTTTTTTTAACATCTTTAAAGGTATCAAATTTTTATATTTTGAAAGTAGAATTTTTTTTTGTCAGTCTAAAATATTTTTATGTTGAACAAAATATATGAATGGTAAACCTAGATGCAATCAATTTTTCAAATAAAAAAGTAGATACACATGAACATTTCTTTTGTAATTGCAAACTGTCTTGAAAGGCAGTTTCAAAAAGAGTTTAGTTCCTAAATTGTACCATTACTCACTGCGTTAAAATGCAACATTCATTTGAGTGTATAACCTTTTGATCAATTTGTTTTTGATGTCTTGTTCCCTGAGAGCCGTCTCAAATAGATACATATAAATATACACATATCTCAGATTGGCTCTGAGAAATGTCTTGATTCAAACGTTCTTGATTCTAAGATTCATGGTACATAGGAACTGTATGGTGACAACCTTGTCAGCCTATCTTTAGAGTAGCTTTGGATTCTATTCAGAACATTTCCCAAAGCTATTCTGCTATCAAGAATATAAACAGGAATAGTCAAGGGAAGATTTTTAAAGGGCAACATTTTCATGTAGGCATTTTTCTCACATTGAAAACTAGTTTACTAAATGCAGTGTATTACCTTCTCATTACAAGAAGTCTTTCACATTAGTATAAATGCATATGGCAGTTGTGCCAGAAATAAATTGCCTCTCAAACTAGCACATGGAAAGAAGAATTCTGAGATTTAGCACATATGTAGCTTTTAAATAGTATACTCTGTTTCAAACATTATGTGTTAGTCCACGTTCTCTTCAGCCATTTTCAGCTGCATTTTTACTTTATATTCCTTTGTATATTTATCTTTGCTAATCATTGTCCTGAGATTCCTTTAGCTCTTGAATTCTACGTTTTTAATTAATAGAAAACTTTCTTTTTATTTTTCCCCCTGACATAGTTGTTTTCTAGAAAGAAACAGTTATAGGTTAAAAATCCAACACTTTAGGGCCGACTTGAACGTGCATCAGAGCTACTAGAGGACTTGTAGAAGTACAGATTGAATGGTCCCACACCTGGAGTTTTACATTCAGTTACAGATAGGGTAGGACCTGAGAATTCTCATTGCTCACAAATTTCCAGTTGATTTTGATGACATTGTTCTAGAGACCAACCCCTGAGAACCATTAAAAAACAAACAAACAAACAAAACCAAACAAAAACAAAGATATACAGAGATTTTCGCCATTGGCTTTTGCCACTGAAGACATTTAGATGAAGAGACTCCATAAAGTGTAATCACTTAGTTATGAGAGGGGCCTGATAATTTGCATTTCTATCAAATTCCCAGGGGATACTATTGCTACTGATTGAGAACCACACTTGGTGAAACACTAATTAAAATATCATTAAAAAGCAAAAACAATTTAGGCCAGCAAAACCTCCTAAAGAATGAGGCCTGAAGACTTATTTTGTTTTATTTTTGCCAGAAGCTTCTTATGGGCAAAATTATCACCAACAGAGCTGGGGTTCAAATTTGTGTTCATAGCAAGCAAAAGGGATAATTTGGAAAAAATCTGAGGCTAGCTTTGGGGGTGGTTTGGGGATGGGAATGAGTAGGGAGGAGGAAATTTAAAAAAAAAAAAAAAAAAGGAAGAAGCCAAATACTAAATTGTTCACAGGGCGAAGAAAGAGAAAAGGAGTAATTAGAAATATCTTAGACGGGTTTGGCAAGTCAGGTCCCTCACAGCTAACAGTGGTCCCACCCTTTGGAGTTTATATGTTTACGTTGTTGTTTTTTTTTTTTTTTTTTTTTTTTGAGACAGGGTCTCACTCTGTTGCCTAGGCTGGAGTGCCGTGGTATGATCACAGCTCACTGTAACCTCCACCTCCTGGGCTCGGGTGATCCCCCCAACCTCAGCCTCCCAAGTAGCGGAGACTACAGGCAAGTACCACCATGTCCAGCTAATTTTTTGTATTTTTTTGTAGAGATGGGGTTTCACCATGTTGCCTAGGGTGGTCTCAATCTCCTAGGCTCAAGTGATCTGCCCGCCTCAGCCTCCCAAAGTGCTGGGATTACAGGTGTGAACCACCGTGCCTCATTGGAGTTTGCATTCTAGTTGGGAAAACAGCCAATAAATTTGTGACTTATTTTCCTTTAAAAAAACGTATTCTGGCTGTTGTGTGACTATAGGATGTGGAAGGTGCAAGAGTATGAGGCTAATACCCTGTTCTAAATTCCATCTCCTCTGAGCCTTGTTCTGTCAAGAATCTCCTCCTTCTATACTTTTTAAGTCACCCTCCTACTGATCCTTTGCTGTCAGCTTACCACTCTGGCACCCTTCATTTTAACAAATAAACAATTGTCCAAGCTTACCGCTGCTGCTCCTTCACCCCTCCACCTGTGCCTAGTGTCAATTCTCTCCCTCTTCTGATGGCCAGACTTTGTGAAAGTGTAGCACAGCTCCATATGTGTTCCTGCAAAGGACATGATCTCATTCCTTTTTATGGCTGCATAGTATTCCACAGTGTATATGTACCACATTTTCTTTATCCAGTCTATCACTGATGGGCATTTGGGTTGATTCCATGTCTTTGCTATTGTGAATAGTGCTGCAATGAACATACATGTGCATGTATCTTTAAAATAGAATGATTTATATTCCTTTGGGTATATACCCAGTAATGGAATTGCTGGGTCAAATGGTATTTCTGGTTCTAGATCTTTGAGGAGCTGGAAGCCATTATCCTCAGCAAACTAACACAGGAACAGAAAAGCAAATATCACATGTTCTCACTTAAAAGTGGGAGCTGAACAATGAGAACACATGGACACATGGAGGGGAACAACACACACTGGGGCCTGTCGGGGGGTGGGGCGAGGGGAGGGAGAGTATTGGGAAAAATAGCTAATGCATGCTGGGCTTAATATCTAGGTGATGGGCAATAGCAAAGACTTGGAACCAACCCAAATGTCCAACAATGATAGACTGGATTAAGAAAATGTGGCACATATACACAACGGAATACTATGCAGCCATAAAAAAGGATGAGTTCATGTCCTTTGTAGGGACGTGGGTGAAGCTGGAAACCATCATTCTCAGCAAACTATGGCAAGGACAAAAAAACCAAACACCACGTGTTCTCACTCATAGGTGGGAATTGAACAATGAGAACACATGGACAAAGGAAGGGGAACATCACACACCAGGGCCTGTTGTGGGGTGGGGGGAGGGGAGAGGGATAGCATTTGGAGATATACCTAATGTTAAATGACGAGTTACTGGGTGCAGCACACCAACATGGCACATGTATACATATGTAACTAACCTTCACGTTGTGTACATGTACCCTAAAACTTAAAGTATAATGGCACACGTTTACCTATGTAACAAACCTGCACATCCTGCACATGTAGCCCGGAACTTAAAATAAAAATTAATCATAGAAAAGAACTTAAAAAAAAAAGAAAAGAAAATGTAGCAGAGCTGCCTCGCTCCCCTTCTTTACCCACAGCTCACTTTTCAGTCCATTTATCTGGCTATTACTCCTACCATGCCGGGCAAACTGCTCTCACTAAGAAAATCAATAGCCTACCCCCTGCCAAATTGCCTGACTCAGCTTCTCCTTGTAATTTTCTCCTTTAGTTCTCTAACACCCTCTTCCCCAGGTTTTCACCTGACCTGTCTCCATAGGACATTTGAGTCTCTTTCCTGATGATTCATCCTCAGCCTCTTCCATAATAAGTGTGGCTGCTCCTCAGATCCTACCCTCAGCACTTCTTCACTCTCCATGCCACATCTCTTCTGTGATCTCATCTTCATCCACAGCTCCAATTAGTATCTACAAGCAGATGACTCTCAAAGCATATGCTGCCTGTGTACCCCTCTTGGCCATTCTACATTGACATCTGCAACTCCCCAGTGAACCTCTATATTTAGACCACAGGACTGGTACCTGCTGATAAGCACAGGTAGGGTGTACTGACTAGTGTTTTCTCTACTTGGTTGGGCTTTTGCTAAAGCAGTTGTCAAATATTTTGAGTCTTACTCATGGCCACAGACATTTTAAAATTAGCATGTCCCAAACTGAAATCGCCTACTGCCTCTATTCTCTATTTCAGAAGATGGCACCACCATCTACCCGATTATTTAAGCTAGAAACTTCTGATTCTGGTGAGACTTCTCTCTTTTATGCACATGTCTCCACTGACACAAAATACTGCAAATTTTACCTCCTAAGTCTGTCTTAAAACAGATTTTTCTCTATGACTCTCCATGGTTTCAGGCCTTATCACTGTGAAGTCAAGCATACCTGATTCGAATCTTGTCACCGTTGGCAAATTTTTAAATCTCTTCTAGCCTCAGTTTCCTCATAAAATTTTCTGTTTCTTAGGGTGACCAAAGGGCTTAAATGAGATTACCATACAGAGAGTAAGGTACATAAAATGCAGTTAATAAAGAATAGTCACTCTGACTGCTGATGATGGTGCTATTACTATTCGTATCACCTAGAAAGCTCCGGTAACTTCTTCACTGGTCTTTCTGCATCTAGCATCACTTCCTCAGCCACAGTCATCTTCTGACGTGAAGGCTGATGCTGTCACCCCCATACTCATGTTTGAAATTCTTCAATACCTTTAAGATAAATTCCCACCTCCTTGGTGTAGCATGGAAGGTCACACATGACATAATCTCTCCAAGGCCCCATTTCTTCCACTCTCCTTGAGTGATATATGTGGCAGAAAATGTAAGGCTGCCTGGATATTATCCACCTTATGTCCCAATACTTCCATCTGCCGCAAAGACCTTCTACCCAACTTCCCATCCTCAACGAATTCTTATTCTTTCTTTAAAAATAACCTCAAACTTCAGACTAGACCTCTTGTCCATAGGGCATTACAAATCTCTCAGTAAGTTGTACAGGATGAACATGCCCCCTAAAACTTTGTTTCAGATGTTTCAATGTTAAAGATTTAATAATCACATTTACAGAAAAGGAATTAGCTACATAATGGTGGCACTGGTATACAAGTATGTAAAGCTACAGTGCTTACAATTTAGGATTATTGTTGTCGATGTTTTAATATTAAAATGGCTAATCATACAGCAAAGTTGAAAGAATTTTACAGTCAACATCTGTATACCCAACACCTATACTTTGCCATTGAAATTTTACTGTACTTGATTTATTACATATTCATCTATCCATCCCTCTCTCTGTGATTAATTTTTAATATTCTAATATTCTTACCCTTAAATGATAAGTTATCTTTTCAAAAAATAACGTGTTTTTACATAGATGAAGCAAAATAAACTTGCCCTTGATAAAACAATATGCATTGTAGTGCCTTCTAATTCAGCCCATTGAAGTATCCATTAACAATATAACCAGGGAATATAAAACATGTTTATTGATACTCCACTGTACCTGATTAGATATAGACCATTAGGAAGAATTATTATAATTAAGAATCTAGGTTTGTCAATATAGGAAAAAACCTATGTTTTTTATTCCACTGGAATGTTTTGTGAGGAATATTGTTCCCCTTTTTATAAAATTTAACTTTGACCTTTATTTTGTTAATGCACCATGGGTTAAGCTACACCATGACATGTGCTAAATAGACCTGGAAGTTTTCAAACTAGGTTTTTAAACTGTATTTTACATTAAATCTTCATAATACCTTATTGATTAATTGAAGTTCATTACCATTTTAAGGAAAATGCGCAGACAGGCAGGGGAAAATTAAAACAGAAACAAATCAACATGGTAAGCAATCCTCCCCCCAAGCCAATCAGCATGTAGTCAATGTGTCCTTTTAAATGAGCAAGGCGCAGCTTCCCATAAAGTCACAGCTGGATTTTATATGCTGCAATAGTATTGCTAAAATAAAGGAGAAGGCAACTTTTCTCTATAATTTTTTTCTAGAAGTTTTCACGCAGCTTAGTATACTGCAATGACCACATTACTCGGTTCCAGAATTAGCAGCACACCGTTGTGAATGACTTAATTCACATTGTGATTACTCATTTAACAACATTCTTGAGGGTTTACAATGTGCAAAGCATTACATTAAGTAGTATATGGCAGAGGTTCTCAAATGCAGATGATCTGTGAAGAAGATTTCCTCAATAAGCAGAGAAATGAGAACTATAAGGACAGAAAGAGAGAGAGAGAGAGAGAGAAAGAGAAATTATTTAAGCTTGTAACTTGTCATCCTCCTTTCTTAGGACAGCCTACCATTTAGTCTGAGACTATGTCTTTCTGATTATTTCTTGTGGTTGAAATACCCCTTCCTTAACAATGTGATGGTAATAGTGGATGGTAAATCTTGTTTTGTTTTAATAGTTTACCTGGCAAAATTATCATTTTATATCCGTATCAGTTATATATAATAGTATATCAATCCATTACCAAACCGCCTCAAAACTCAGTAGCTTAAAACAGTAGGTACTTCTTGAGTTCACTAATTTGTGGGCTGATGGTTTACATTGGGTAGTTCATCTGCTCTGACTGGGCTCCCTTGCGAATCTGGAGGGTAGCTGAGAGCTTAAGTGTCTGAAAGTGGCTGGGTCAACACAGCTCTATTGCTCACATCTTGAACATCCCTCCAGCAGGCTAACCAGCCCAAGCATGTCCTTTTTGTGAAGGCTGAGGTGAAGAGTGGAAGTGCAAACATGTAAACAATTTGTTGAGCCCCTGCTTCCATTAAGCCTGCAATATCCGATTGGCTAAAGCAAGTTTTATTTCCCCCTGTGGTAGGCAGAATCATGGGCCCCTCGAAAATGTTAATCCCCAGAACCTGTGAATATGCTGTGCTCCATGGCAGTAGGGAATTAAGATTCCAGACCCAATTAAGGTTGCTAAGCAGGTGACTTTGAGATGGGGAGATTTTATGGACTATTCAGATGGGCCTAATCTAACCACAGGGTTCATATAAGTGAAAATGGAAGCAGGAGAGTGGGAGTCAGAGAGATGAAGATAGCCACACTGCTGGCTTTGAAGATGGAGAAAGGGGCCGTTAGCCAAACAATGTTGGTAGCATCTAATGCTGGAAAAGGCAGGGAAATAGATTGTCCTCTAGCTTCTTCAGAAGGAATATAGCCCTGCCAACACTTTGATTTTAATCCATGAAACCCATTTCAAACTTCTGACTTCCAAAACTATAAGATAATCAATTTGTGTTGTTTTAGGCCAGTAAGTTTATGGAAAATTGTCACAGAAGCAATAGGAAACAAATATACGCTCCATTGTTCAATGTTTTGAATAACACATATACTATTATTTACTTAATGTTTTTCTTAAAATCAGCTCATTTTGTTTTCCGCTTTTAGCCTTAAGTGATAATTCCCACAAAATTGTAGTCTGATGTAGTGTGTTTCTTAATACACATAAAACTAAATGAATATTAAAATTTAAACTATAAGCTGTTTATCTGTGTAACATGGTAAATTGGCTCCCTACCACTACTGTTCAGCAAACCACATCTTGGTAAACATCGATTTAGGTGGTTCAAAGGAGCAAGTGATTGTGCAAAAACAAGAATTTATTAGAGAAAGAGGCATTTGGCCTATGGGTCGAATTGTTGTCAGACAAAGGTAGAAGAGAAAGACAAATTATCCAATATGGCTCTAGCGAACTCTTTGCACTTTTATCACACAATCTGAAGCTTGCTAATCTTGACATGTCTCAATGTTGTTGGATTGTTCATTAAACTGGCTGAAATGTTCACAAGGACTCTCACCTGTCTTCTGGCTTAAGCTGAGATTTATCACACTTCTTGGAAACATCTTCTGATCCCCAGATCTCCCTCAGCTAAGCTCTACAGTCAGTCTTTTCTGTAAGAAAGCCCAAACTTCTCTGCAGTGTTCTTCAGTCTTTTTGATATCGCGATGAACAGATTAAGTTGATGTGTTCATCATGATATCAGGCAAGTTGGCCGAAGACGCTAAGCTGCCTAACCATCCCAGGGCTGAGAGGGATCAATATCTGAAATACCTATAACCCAATCAGGGCATGTGCCTTAGCATACCCCTTGGAAAGCCCTGTTTTAGAGCCTCTATCAGCTGTGAACTTATTGAAGGCATTGATTTTGTCCTGTTAATCATTCTATTCATAATTTTCAACACGATACATGATTGTTGTTAATAATTGTTGGTTGAAATGAAGTTAAATAAATAGCAATTGACTTTTCCAAGGTCACGCATTGCACAGATTATTTATCTTCCCTTTGCTGCCCTGGAGTACCAGTTGTATCTACCAATAAGCTTCATTTATAGGCCAGCCTCATCTTAGTTTCTGAATTAGTCTAAGTGGCTCTGGTAGCACATCAGAAATCTTGCTTTCTGATGGTATTTGTAATTCGAATTCTGTGACTTACAGACTTGGTATTCATTATGTCAGGAATAAACCTGGGGTGTGCCCAAATGGTTGGAAAAATCCCAGCCTTCCTGATTTCCTCTTTTCTCTTTCTCCCCTGGCCACCCTAATAGTCTGATAGTTTTTGTTATTTGGATACTCCTAAACTCTTGGCAATTTTTCTTACATCTGTTCTCTACAAGCTGTCACAAGTGAGTGGAGGCAGGATGGCATGGGCTGCAGTGGAAAGAACAAGAAAATAAGTTAAAAGCCCTGGGTTCCAGTAAATGCTCTGTAGTGGGATTTAGGGCAAGTCTCTTAACTTCTCTCAGCATCAATCTCCTCATCTGTGAAATAAGATTAATGACACCTGTCTTGCCTATACTTCAAGGTTGTTTTGAGGTTCACATGCATTTTCCACCCCATATAGCCTATAAATCTCTGATGCCTACAGATAACCTATCATGTTCTCCAGTAAGTTTAATATTTCCAGGATTTTAAAACTCAATGACTAGCACTGCTCTGATCTAACATAACATATTGTGTCAATATGTGTGGGAGTCTCTCTGGTTATTGATGTTAATGGAAGTTTGTATAGTTTACCTAAAATAGAATAAAGCTATAATATTAATATATATCATTGATGTGTTTTAGGTGATTTTTTTTCAATATAAAGACAATTTTGGTTCAAAATTAGGTAGAACATTTAATTTTTACTAATTTACAAATAAAATGATAACATCAAAAGGGCCCCTTCTTTTAAAGATAAGTTGTAACTCTCACATTGATAGTAATCCGTCATTTAGGACAGGGAATCCATGTAGTTTGAAAATTCATTGGCATCATGGAGCTAAAACAATGGCTTTTTAAACATGTCGATTTCATTTTTCTTTGTTTTACAAATGAAGTAGTGATATTACTGGGTACATGTGAAGCATACTGATTGACCAAAAAATAGTAACAAATTTTGTAAACCCTTCACTTAACCATTATTCACCTTTCCCAGCCACATAAGAATCCTTTCTCTTTGTCCTTAGATTAATTGCCTTTCTTTAACCTTTTCAATTCTAAGTCCAGACAAGCTGCTGTGGTTCTTTAAAAGGCCACACAAAATAAGTATTGTCCAGTGCTAACACTTTGAAATGTGATATTGTAATTACTACCAAGTGAACATTAATCACTACTAGATTAGAATGGAATTACCTGTTATACTCACATTAATAGCAAATGAGCTTTCCCTGATTGATGTTGTTATAATGAATACAAAAGGAATTAATAATGATCTGGCACTCACCAAAAGAGGGATAGTCATTAAGGACATGCCATCAAAAGGCGGGTAATACTTTACAAAAAACAAGTATTAAAGTAATATCACAATGAATGCCTATTGAATAACTTATATCCACATTACAAAGATATTATATGGTTGAGATTAATGTGATTGAAATACATTTTATAAAAATTAATAATGACTAACCCTTTAAAATATTTAGGAAGCAGATATTTGTTTATATTTGCTAAATGGCTATGCCAACTATTTAGCTTTTGTGAGTGACTTCTAGCATAGGAACAGTGATGGATAATATGAAGCACTATATATAATATCTTAACTCATCGGCCGGGCGCGGTGGCTCACGCCTGTAATCCCAGCACTTTGGGAGGCTGAGGCTGGCAGATCACGAGGTCAGGAGATCAACACCATCCTGGCTAACATGGTGAAACCCTGTCTCTACTAAAAACACAAAAAATTAGCCAGGCGTGGTGGCGGGCACCTGTAGTCCCAGCTACTCGGGAGACTGAGGCAGGAGAATGGCATGAACCCAGGAGGCGGAGGTTGCAGTGAGCCAAGATTGCACCACTGCACTCCAGCCTGGGTGACAGAGTGAGACTCTGTCTCAAAAAAAAAAAAACCTCATATATTTTTACTTGAAAACATATATTTTGCCTTTAGGATTTTTAGTTGTTAGAATATCCTAAAAGACCTATAATTGTAGATGTAAAATTGACTAATTTCTGAGTTTTAAAAAAAAGTATTTGAAAGCTGATCTGCTGTGAACATTGAACCAGATGTTAAGAAAAATGCTAGTAAGAAATGAGACTTGGGAGCAAAGAAGCTGAACTAAACTTTTCATATATGGTTTCTATGGAGTAATTGAGAACGTACGTATTAACAGGGATAAAAAGTCAGGCCCTCTCATTCAAGATGCTTTCTGTGTTTAAAAAAAAAAAAGGTAATATTTGAAATTTTCTGTGGCAACAATCCCATAACAGGAAGCAAAGAGTTTTGAATTAAGTGATCAGAATATCATTCTTATAATTTTACTACATTGAACATTATTTAGAAAATTTTGAATGATATTAAAATAGCTATAAAACATACTTGTCTAACATAAGAGTTAGGATTTAAGCCAGATTAAAATAAATATTTATTTAGAAGGGTGTATGTAAGAACTGGTGAAATATAAATGAGGTCTGTATTGGAGTTAATAGTATTGTGCCAATGTCAGTTTCCTAGCTTTGATAATGTACTATGGGTATTTAAAATGCTATCATTGGGAGAAGCTGGGTGAAAGGTGCATGAGAAGTCTCTGTACTATATTTGCAAGTTTTGTGAGTCTTAAACCATTTCAAAGTAAAGTGTTATTTTAGAAAATATCTAAATATATATTTTAGAAAGTATTATCTTTCTCTCTATAACTAGTGGCTGATTAGCTCAGTCTGAAAGAATATGTAGAGGTGGAACTGCTAAATATATTTCTGATCTAGACTTACTTGATGATGCTTGAATTAGTAAGTGAATGTATGTGCCAACATATGCTATGATACATATAAATATGTAAGATTAAATGATAGGAGCTAATTATTTCTTGGCATGTTGCAATGGGTCCATTTAAAACTGCTTATGCAGGAAACTACTGTAATTATAAAAATGAGCACAGCCCAACAGCCCAGTATATTAGCTGAAATATAAAAGGCGTTGTGTCCGAGATTCGAAATGCCTTACAATAAGCTTGGCACTTACTTACCTTCACACAAAGCAGACACATTTTATTGTGATTTTAGTGTTCCATTTTATATGGTACAGTATCAAAGGAAAACTCTAAAATATGCACTCAAAACCCTGATGTGCCCTTCTTTCCAAAAAGGTGGCACCACAATGAATATAACCTTTAGAGTTAATATCTAAGGACAAACCCAGCAGTTGCACCAGCATGATTTAGTTCCTGCTGTTACAATTATTATTATTGTATTAATTTCACAATTAAGTTGCTGAGTTGAGCTCGATATAGTTCCAGCTGTGGCTTTTTTTTCAACTGTCTCAATAGTTCATAGATAATGGTCAAATGTTCAAGAATCGTGAAAGCTTATAGTCCACATATTATTTCTGTAGCACCAATTTTATGTGAAAAAATGATTTATCTAAATCTCAGAGAATTTCCATAACTAGTTTTGTTATACATCTACAAAAATAAGTTAAAAGAACAGAGCAGACTTTTTAAATAGCTAGATTGGCCAAATCCACCTCATTATCATCAAGAAGATACTGAAGCACGGTGTTTATACAACAGGACCAGGCATTTAAAAAGAGGAGGAAAGGTAGAGACAAAATTTATTTAGCCCTCGGGAATCTTTCATTCTAATAGTGTAAATTTTACAACTTTAGAGGGACTTATTAACATGTATCTTATTTATCTTGATACCAAATATATATTTTGTGATTGCATTTAGAGCCATGAAATATTACACAGGTCGTTTGAACATAGCATTTTCATAGAGAAGGTGACATTTGCAAAAGATTAGGAGAAAAGTAACTACGATTAGAAAATCGTAGTTTTCTTTTGTCTCTTGAAAATGAATTGATGTTAATTTTATGTCTGATGTGGCCAAATACGATGTGGAATTTGCTAAAGACTGAAAAAAGAAGAGACATCAAACAGAGGGTTGCAAGTTAACAGACACGTTATAATTAAATGGGGAAAAAAGGTAGAGTTGTTAAGCTCCCAGAGAAGTCATTTCCCCTTGGTTTGGTGCATTTCACTTTGGTGGTGAAGTAAATGGCCATCTGGGCACTTTTCTAGCTCTGTCCACAGGTAGCACTGGATATTTGTGGACAAATTACCTAGCTTTTCATAGCACTAGTTTCCTTGTTGATAGACTTTGGAATTCTAAATTCCATTTTACATCCTTATTTCTGTGTTTCACTTAAAGATAATCCTTTGCAGCCAGGCGCAGTGGCTCACGCCTGTAATCCCAGCACTTTGGGAGGCCGAGGCAGGCGGATCACGAGGTCAGGAGATTGAGACCATTCTGGCTAACATGGTGAAACCCCGTCTCTACTAAAAATACAAAAAATCAGCCGGGTGTTGTGGCGGGCGCCTGTGGTCCCAGCTACTCAGGAGGCTGAGGCAGGAGGATGGCGTGAATGCAGGAGGTGGAGCTTGCAGTGAGCCGAGATCAAGTCACTGCACTGCACTCCAGCCTGGGCAGCAGAGCCAGACTCCATCTCAAAAAAAAAAAAAAAAAAAGATCATCCTTTGCGCTGGAATTATCCTGCAGTGGAGGATAGTAATGAAAGTGTAGACTCTGTTTCTGAACACTAGCTATGTCACTTTCAAACTGTGTGATTTTCCTTCAAGTTTCTCAATCACTCCAGGCCTGGTTTCTAAATAGACGAATAGGAGTAGAGATTAATATTGTGAAGATTAAATGAGAAAACTTATATAAAGCACTTAGTACTGTGCCCTGCATATTGTGAAGGCTTGGTATGTTGTTAGTAGATTCTTTTGATTATCATTATTAATAATACTGAACCCTGGCTGTTGGGGGAATTGGTTCTGTCCTCCTGTCTCATAGTCAAAATAGGTTAAAGAGCCTTCTATCTCTTATTTCTGGTGGTGCATTATAATTACTAATAGTAATGTGCCTCATTTGTATATGATCCTTTATAGTTTACATAGCGCTGTTTTATGTAATCTTACTAAAATTTCAAAAATAGTTTTAAAAAGCCAGAATTCACAAGAATGTGACTCGGAGAAGAAGTAGATATTTTTCTAAGTAGATCTTTCAGTTTAACTGACTCAAATTTTCTCATGTTTCATATACATGATTATCATGTCTTTTGATAAACAGAATGCTAACCAGAGTACAACCTTGTATGAACATATTCATTCAGCTTGGAAAAGATCCAGAGGTACAAAATCTAGATCCCAGTGTAGAAGTTAGCATACACAGTACAATTTCTAGTATGTCCATAAACAATATGTTAAAGTATTAGTTTGAGCCACATAGGATTGCCAATATTTGAGTGTTATAGAGCTACAAAATTAGTAGGAATTTTTGTTGCTTTAACCTAATCATTAAATTAGAATTGTGTGACTTAAAGTTACAAATGGTTTCCGAATATTTTGCAGTAAAAAAATAGTGAGGAAAATAAATATAAGTACTAAACTAGACCTGGGAAATTTAAGGCTATAAAGAATTCTAACTTACAGAGAGAGGAGTCTTTATTTGCAACCTCCCACTGGCTAAATTTAAATTATCACAAATTTCATCCTCTCCTTTACTTAACCCTTGACTCATGCAACTAGTCAAATGTCTTTTTCTTGCTAATTTTTTCTTTCCATAGATCACTTATAGGGAGTTCTGGTTAAAAATGATGTCTCTTTAACCTTCACTAAAATGAGAATAGGGGAATTAAAATGATATTTACCACAAAGAGAAAAAAATCTGGGAGGAAAAACAATAAAATAAAAAAGATAAAAAAGTTAGGAATATGCAGAGAATGTGGAGGAGTTAGCATATCTGGGAAACCTGAATTCCAGGTACTTAGAACTTGGGAAGTCCTAGGAATGTGAAGCACCAGCTACTACAGAAGGCAGAGATGAATGTGAGGTAAGATAGTGAGACTATGAAGAGAAATCATTCAGTAAAAAACGCATTATCAAGCCAACTGCCACTGGTCTAGTGGAATTTAATCCCACTGGGGAAATTCTAAATGGATTGAAAACATGTGTTTAAGAGTTATTCTTTCAAAGGGGTAAGGGAGCTGGGGTATTTATACACAAAATCCTGCTAGTCATTGGTTTAGGACTGCTTCCAAGGGGGGAGTTATTTTCCTAGCATTTCTGGCATACCACCTTGGCAAGAAAAATTATTTTGTGTCCAGAGTATGTCTAAAGCCATTAGGGAAAAAAAATGTGGATCCTCATAGTTGAAAGCCAGGCCGGTCTGCACTAAAGTGGTAAGGATGTTTTCTTTTAGAGATACAGGTCTAAGAAAGAAATCCGAAGGTGGTTACCTCTTATGCAAGAATTTAATTTGATGGATTCAAGGTGTGTTGGTTAAGAGAAATGGGGAAGGGTTGCTTCTTATGACTGTGGTACGATTCTACTATAGTAAATTTTTCTTTTATTAAGCAGCATTGCCTTATGCAATGATACGAAACGTTTGTTATATGTGAGATCACTTTTATTTTTATTTTTAAATCGATTCCTATTCTTTTCATTTTTTAACTTTTATTTTAGGCTTGCGGGGTACATGTGAAGGTTTGTTACATAGGCAAACAGGCGTCACAGGGGTCCATTTTACATTTTATTTCACCACCGAGATATTAAGCCAAGTACTCAATAGTTATCTTTTCTGCTCCTCTCTCTCCGCCCAGCACCTCTTTTAAAAGAAAATAATTTTTAGCAATTCTTTAGAATAAGTCTGGGCCACCTAAAGGTTTCCAGGACTCTAGTTCAGGGAGTATTTATCTAAGTCAGTAGTTCTTAACCTGATATAATTTCATCCCCAGAGAACATTTGACAGTATCTCAAGACATTCTTGGTTGTCACACTGGGGGCGGGGATACTGCTGTCATCAAGTGGGCAGAGGCCAAGGATGCTGCTCAACGTGTTACAATGCACAAGACAGCCCCCCACAACAAAGAATTATTTGGTCCAATATGTCAGTAGTGCCAAGTTTCAGACATCCTGCTCTAAATCAGGACTGTGATGTGAATTCTCTGTGATGATGAAGATATTTTATATCTGTGATGTGCAGTACTGTAGCATATGGCTATTGAGCAATTGAAATATAGCTAGTGTGACTGTGCACCAGGTGTGATGCTCCATACCGAGGAAAGAAGTAGGAATAAGATATAGTCTTTGAAGTCAGAGCTCACAATCTAGTAAGGGAGACAGATTTTTAAAAATTACAGTATTTAAAAAATATTGTAATAGAACATGGTAATGTTATAACAGAAGATGAATAACATGCTAAATTTGAGGCATCAGGACTCAGACAGACAATTAAAAATTCTCTGAGGTGAATTTCCACCCTTAGCTCAGAATACTGTAATGTTTAAAAGCTGTTTTCTATACACACACACACACACCCCTTTAAATCTTATATCATGTAACTCATTGCTTCTTATTTTACCCTTTTGTCAGAGAATACATATAAAATACTGGAATCTGATGGGAAATTCTACTTTATTTAACAATGCTATTGAGTTTCTCAAAATACTTTACTAAGGAAGTCTATTAAAGTATCGATTTTTTCATGAAGGGTAATACAAATGGCATGACAGTCTGTTTAACATTTTAATCAAGCTTAAAATTAGTCTTGCATTTGAAACAAACTTGCCAAGAGAAATTGTTGAGGAACTTAAGAGAAAAACATCATAAAAAGTTGATGGGCCAGCCAGGCTGTGAGAATATTAAAATCCAAATCTAAAATATGGTTAGCCATTGTCACATCTTTCTTTGAAGCTTAAGTAACTCGATAGTCCCTGTAGGATACCCAATGATTCAAAGTGACACATATACTGTCAGCTCATTTTCCTTCCCAGCGTGCTGGTACAATTTGTATCCATAGAAATATATGGAAAAACCTATTAGTCTTGAGTGCCAGAACCTACCAAAAGGAATCTTTGTCATCTACAAATAAATTAATGATAACATAAGATAAACAATCCTATTAAGTTATACTGGCCTGAAAAGGGAAAAAAGGCCAGTTTATGAATTGAGAAAAGAAGGTAAATGAGATTAGCCGTATAGCAACCACTCAGATAATAATGTGTTTTTTCTGTTTAGTAAAAAATCATATTTGAGAGAAAATTTTCCCTTACAGAACAATTCTTAATAATATACATAGATACTCCTTTCCTGGGATGTAGAGTTTAATCCTCCCCTAAGCCCCTCCATGAACTTGGTAACTTACTTCCAGATAATAGAATATGGAAAAGTAGGAATAACAATGGAGAAGAAACCGGGCAGGCACCAAGTTAACTAAGTAGTCAAGTATAACATTGCCAGTGATAATATTGATATCATGTCTCCTGTGATATGATGTCATGAAAAGGACATGTTATCTCTCTGGTATTCTTCCCCAAAACCTGTAACTTCTTCTAATAGGGAAAATACTTCAGTTAAATCTTAAGAGACTTCTAGAATGTACCTGACTAGTCCTATTCAAAAGTTTCAAGGTCATGAAGAACAAGAAGAAACTGAGAGATTGTCACAGACTAGAGGAGACCAAAAAGACCCAATGACCAAATGCAGTAGGAGATTCTGGATTGGATCCTGAAACAGAAAAATGACATGAGTGGAAAAACTGGTGAAATCTGAATAAAGTCTGTAGTTTTGTTAATAATGTTGTATCAGTGTTTGTTTAAATGTTTAAATAAATCTATCATGGGTACAGAAGAGTTATCATTAGGAGAAGTTGTGTGTCAGGCACTTAGAAAACTTTCAGATACATAGGTACCTTTTGTAAGTAAAATAATGAATTAATGGGTCATTTTATGTTTGTATTCTATATAAGGCTACTTTTCTAAAGAGACAAAATTGTGAGTCCCATAAAAATATAAAATGAATATGTGTGAAACATTTTATTAGATCATTAACTGATGAAGGAATTAGTAAGATGTTAGTTACAGTTGGTTCAAAGGAGAGTCTGAAGAATTGGCATATATATATATATATATATATAACAATCTAGAATGCTGATAGGAATTTTATAACAGATACAATACTGATCACTAACTGTAGGGCAGGAATCTATTGCATTCCATGAGAAAATTTTACTGGCATCTAGTGAAAAAGAATCATTTGTGTCACCATCAGCTCTCCACAAAGTGACTTTTAAACGTACAGAATTGCAAAATAGCATAACCAAAGTCTAAGGTACAGACTCTTAGATAATCAGATAACTCCTAAGGTTTTCCTAAGGAATTAAAAGGAAAGATATATTCTCAGATTAAGGAAAACAAAGAATTTCTTGCTAGCAAATCTGCTCTTAAAGAATGACAAAAGACATTCTCTAAACAGAAAGGAAATTATAGCAAATGAAGTCTTGACATTTCAGAAAGAAAAGAAAATAGTAGAATGGGTAAAAATGAGAGTAAAATAATAGACTATCCTATTTACCGTAAGTTTGAAGTGAAAATTTTAACACCACCTGATGTGGTTCTCAATGTATGTAGAGAAAATACTTAAGAGTTATATTGTAAAAGAAGACATACCCAAGTGGAAGTAAGAGTCCTTCTACAATTCACCTGAAGTCAATTCCAGTAGATTGCAATGTTAATGCATATTGTAATGCCTAGAAAGACCACTAAAAAACTATACAAAGTGATACATTAAGAAAATACTACAAATAAATTTTGGTGGAATCTTAAGAAATGTTCAAATAACCCACAAGAAGGTAAGAAAAAAGAAACAGAAGAATGAGAAATGAAGAAAACAAACAGAAACCAAATAAGGTGGCAGATTGAAGCCCTAATATATCCATAATTACTGTAAATGCAAATAGTCTAAATATACCAATTAAAAGAGATTTAGCTGAGTGGATTGATAAAAGCTGACTCACACAATATGCCGTCTAAAAGAAGTTTATTTCAAATACAACTTAGGTAGGTTAAAATTAAAAGAATAGAAAAAGTTACATTATGCAACAATTAATCAAAAGAAAGCAGCAGTGATGTTAATATCAGATAAAGTAGGCTTCGTTGCAAAGAAAATTACTAGTGACAAACAGGGACATTACATAAAGATTAAGTGTTAATTCACTGGGAAGACATAATAATCCTAAATGTGTTTGCACCTAACAACAGAGCTTCAAAATACATGAAGCAAAAATGAATAGAGCTGAAAAAAGACAAATCCATATTTCTAGTTAGGGACTTCAACACTCCTCTCTCTCCAGTCGATAGAACTACTAAATGGAAAATAAGCAAGGATAAAGAGAACTGAACAACACCATCAACCAATAGGATCTAATTGAAGCACTCCTCCCAACAGTAGCAGAATACACATTATTTTAAAGCTCTCATGGAACATTCACTGATATAAGCCATATTCTGGACTCCAAGCAACTTCAGCAAATTTAGAGAATTCAACTCATATGTTCCCAGAACATAATGAAACCAAGCTAGAAATCAATAAGAGAAAGACAAAAGAAAAACCTCAAAACACTTGGAAATGAAGCAGCACACCTTTAAATCATTTAATCATTTTCCCCAGGTCAAGGAGGAGGTTGCAAAGAAAAATTTTTTAAACACAAAGGACTAAATAAAATGAAAATAAAACGTCAACATGTGTGAGATTCTAAAGCAAAGGGCAAGCATATCTACTGTCTATTTTTAAATATTAAGCTTCCTTAAGCTCAGGGTTTCTCTCCTGTGATGCAATCCACTGTGTGTACAGGTGTCTCCTGAACTTCTTTGGGATTACTCTGTGGGAACTGGCTCCATAAAATGTTGGTTCTTTTACTACTGCTTTGCTGTGAGTAATCTAGTCTTTTTCTCTGGCAAAAAAAAGTGAGATGTAGTAAAAGCAGTATTGAGAATAAAATGTATAGCATTAAATTATTTAGTTAGAAGACAGGGAAGGTCTAAAATAAATAAATGAGCCTAGAGACAAAAATCATCAACAAAATATTAAATAATATGCATCAAAGTTTAAAAAAGAGTGTCATAACATAACTAAATGGGATTTAGTATTGAAGGCCGGCTCAACATTTGAAAGTTAATTAGTGTAATCTACCATATCAACAAACTAAAGAAGAAAAAATCATATGATTATATTGATTGATGCAGAAGCATCTGACAACACCCAGCATCCATTCATGATAAAAACTATGAGAAAACTGGAAATAGAGGATAACTTCCACATCTTAATAAAGGGTATCTACAGAAAACTACAGTTAATAGCATAATTTTAATAATGGAAGGCTTAATGTTTCCCCCCGTGATTGCTAATGAGGGAAGGATGCCCAATTTCACTGCTCTTTTTTAACATAGTTCTGGAAGTTCCAGACACGACAATAAAGCAAGGAAAAACAATAAAGCATGCATATTGAAAAGTATAAAATAAAATTATATCTATTTGCAGATGGCATGACTGTATACGTAGAAAATATCAAAGATTCTACAAAAACAAAAGCAAAAATAACCAAAAATGCTCATAGAGCCGAGAAGAGAGGTTAACAAGATCCAAAAATACAAGATCAACACACTAAAGCTAGTCACATTTTTATCTACAGATGCTCCTCATCTTATGATGGGCTTACATTTAGATAAACCCATCATTAAAGTCAAAAAATCCTAAGGCAAGCCATCATAACTTACAGATTGTCTATGTTGGAAATGAAGGTGTGAAAGGTGAAATTAAAAACAACACCATTTATAATTGCTTACCCAAAAATGAAATACATAGGTATAAATCTATCATACATGTACAGGATCGGTATGTAGAAAATTATAAAATGCTGATGAAAGACATTAAAAACAACCTAAATAGGTGGATTATATGGCGTGTTTATAGACTGAAAGAGTCAGCATAGCAAATATGTCAGTTCTCCTCAAATCAGTCTAAAGGTTTAATTTAGTTTCTATCAAAATCTTATCAAGGATTTTTGTACACATAGACAGGCATACTCTAAAATCTATAAGAAAAGTCACAGGCCACAGGATAACTAAAACAGTCTTTTAAAAAGGTAAATAAAGTGGGAGTAACCTCTCTACCCAATATTATGGCTAACAATATAGTAAGGCTATCAATACAGTATGATGTTGCTGGAGGGATAGACTCATAGACCAAATGAAACAGAATAGAGAACCCAAAAACAGACCCATGCAAATGTGCCCAATGGATTTTTGATAGTTGCAAAAGCAATTCAACAGAGAAAGCTCGCCTTTTCAACAAATGGTGCTGCAGAAATTGGATATCCCTAGGGGGGAAAAAAAGAACTTCAACCTAAATCTCACACCTTATAAAACCTTAATTGAAAATAGATCATGGACTTAAATGTAAAACATAAAACTATAAAAATTTAGGGAAAAATGAGAAAATCTTCAGGCTCTAGGGCTAGAATTGGCATTGAAAGCATGATCCACACACACACAAAAATCAATTGGACCTCATCAAGATTTAAAACTTTTGCATTGCAGAAGACCTGTGAAGAGGATGAAAAGACAAGCTACAGACTGATAGAAAATATTTTCAAGCCATATGTCCAAAAGATGGATGTCTAGAATATATAAAGAACTCTCAAAACTGCAAGATAACACAGGAAATAAACAATGCAATTAGGAAATGGGCAAGACACATCAAGAAACGTTTCACCAAAGAGGATATACAGATAGCAAATAGGTACATGAAAAGATTGTCAAAAACATTAGCCATCAGAGAAACGCAAATTAAAATTATTATATATTCCTACACATCTATCAGAATGGCTAAAACAAAGTAGTTACAACACCAAATGCTAGCAAGGATGTGGAGAAAATGGACCATTCACATTGCTGGTGGAAGTGTAAAATGGTATACACTGTAACAAACTGTTTATCAATTTCCTATAAAACTAAACATGCAGCTACCATACAGCCCAGCAATCGCACCCTTGGACATTTATCTTACAACCTGTACAAAAATGTTCATACTACCATTATTCATTATAGCCAAAAACTGGAAAGAACCCAGATGGTCGACAATGAATGGTTGTACAAACTACGGTACATCCATACATACCAGGCAATACTATTTGGCAATAAAATGGAATGAAATACTTATACATGCAACAACTTAGATCAATCTCCGCGGAATTATGCTGAGTAAAAACAGCTCATCTTAAAAGGTTACATAATGAATGATTCCGTTTATATAGCAGTCTTGAAGTGACAGAATTAAAGAATGAAGAACAGATTGGTGATCGCAAGGAGTCCGGGACAACAGGGGAAAGAGAGAGAGAGAGATGGATGTGACTCCAAAAGGGCAACACAGGAGGCATCCTTGTAGTGTTGGAACTGTTCTTTACCTTGATTGTGTCGATGTCAATATCCTGGTTATGATATTGCACTATATTTTTGCAAGGTTTTACCTTTAGGGAAACGGGGTCAGGGGTATACTGCTTCTCTCTGTATTATTTCTCACAACTACATGTGAACATACAATTATCTCAAAACTAAAAGTGTAATTTCAAAAAACAAATAAAACAATTCAGAAATTTTAAGACTTCAACAGTCATTTATCTCATTTGTTATTTTACTGTTGAGAAAACAGTCACAAAAAACTGAAGTGACTTACTTTTATGCTTCACCTAAGTCTTTTTTTCTTTTCTCCATCACTCAGTTAAGAGCTTCTGTAATACAGAAAGTATATCTTGTATTCTTTTAACTCCCATATTACTTCAAGCAATGTTGAACACACGTTAACATTGTAAAAGTTGTTGTCTGAGTAAATGGGAAAGATAGAGATCTGTGTCTATATGCAAATATTGTATTAACATGTTTCAGTCTGATGTAACTTTCCACACAGAAAGTACAAAAGAAGATCTGTTCAACTTATCTGATTTAATTAAGACAGTTAAAAGAAAGCTGACAATTTAGGGGGTCTTATTTGATTGTTTTTAATTTTACTTATTTTCCACTAGGTGATCATTTTTATGATTCAAAAATGAAAATTTACAAAAAGGTATACAATAAAAATTATTTCTCCTACCTCTATGCACTGTCGAATCAATTCCCCTACCCACCACCAATCAGTATTGTCAGCTATTTGTATATCCTTCAGGAGATATGTACGAATTTCAAGCAAATATGCATAAGTTTATGTACGTATATATGTGTGTCTGTTTTCTATATATATGCATCTTTACATTAATGGTAGCATACGATACACATTTTTTTCTGAATTATGCTTCTCTCTCAACAATGTATCTTGGACATTTTCCTGTATCAGTACATAAAGAATGTATTTGTTTCCTATGACTGCAATAGTGAAATACCACAAACTGGATGACTTAACCAAAAGAAGTCTGTTGTCTTACAGTTCTGGGGGATAGAAGTCTGAGATCAAGGTGTCAGGAGGGTTGATTCCTTCTGAGGGCTCTGAAGGAGAATCTGTTCCATTCCATTCCCCTAGTTTCTGATGGTTTGTTGGCAATCTTTGGTGCTCCTTGTCCGGTAGATGTCTGCCTTCATTTTCACATGGCATGCCCCCGTGTACGTGTCTGTCTCCAACTTCCCATTTTAAGGACAGAGTCATATTGGACTCAGGCCCAACCAAATGACTGCATTTTAAGTTGATTATCTCTGTAATGACCCTGTCTCCAAATAGGGTCACATTCTGAGGTACCAGGGGTTAGGACTTCAACATTTAAATTTGGAGAAAATTTGGACAGAATTCAACCCATAACAAAGAACTTAACCATTAGTTTAATGGCTACATATTGTTCCATTTTGTGGATGTATCGTAATCTATTTAACCAGTGCTCTGAACATTTTATTGGTTTTCACTTTCATTGTTTTGCCTTAATATTGGTGTCTGTTTCATAGAATAGATTTATAGTATTTTAGGCTTATCAAGATTTTATTTAAATCTTGCAATTTAAATTCCCTGTAAATTTCAAGTGCCTTGAAGGCAAGATATATTGAGGAGGGGAGACTTTTAAAGTTCATATGAAATAATAAATAACTGCAAGTATCTCAGGAATGCATGAAAAATAATAAATGTCTCTGCATCAATAATAAGGGAGGGAGCTTGCCTTATCCAATATTAAACTTGCTGTAAAGCTACTGTAATACAAATGGTATAGTATTAGCACGAAACAAGACAAGTAGATCACTGAAGCAAAATTGAGAGTCCAGAAGCAGATCAGATTGTTTTTGGAGGCCGGGCATGGTGGCTTACACCTGTAATCCCGGCACTTTGGGAGTCTGAGGTGGGTGGATTACCTGAGGAGTTCAAGACCAGCCTAGCTAACTTGGTGAAACCCCATCTCTACTAAAAATACAAAAATTAGCTGGGCGTGGTGGCGGGCACCTGTAGACCCAGCTACTTGGGAGGCTGAGGCAAGAGAATCGCTTGAACCCAGGAGGCGGAGGTTGCAGTGAGCCAAGATTGCGCCATTGTACTCCAGCCTGGGCAACAAGAGCGAAACTCCATCTCAAAAAATAAATAAAATAAATAAATAAATAAATAAATAAATAAATACAAATTGTTTTTGGAAACATTATATGGCAAATATGTTATTTTAATTCAAGGAATAAAGGTGTTTTATTCAATAAATGGTGCCAGCACTCTTTGCAATTCCTCTTAGAAAACACAGATTGCCTCCTAGCTTATGCAATATAAGAATACATTTCAAATGCATTAAAGTTTTAAATGTAAAAACAAAAATTCTTGGAATGAGGAAGACGTTTTCTAAACAAGACACAAAACCCAAAAGCTATAAGGAAAAAATATACCTTTTTACTGCTTAAAATAACAGAAGACAAAGTCAAAAGAAAAAGAACAAATAGAGTAGATGTATCCGCAACATGTGTGACATAAAGAGATGCATACACCTCATATACAAATATCTCCTACAAATTTGTTAATTAAATTAATATTTTTAAAAAGACAAACAACCCAGTACAAAACTGGCCAAAGTATAGGAATATGCAATTCCCAGAAGAGGATATCCAGATAGCTAGAAAAATAAAACTATGATAATATGCTTCCTCATAGTAGTAAGGGATAGGAAAATAAAGAAATAAGACACCATGTCTATCTAACAAATAGACAGAAATTAAGAATGGTAATTTTTAATGGAAGAGAGCACTCTCAGATATTGCAGATGAAACGCAAATTGCTGTGGTCTTTGAGGAAAGAAATGTGGTATGATCTACAAAAATTTTAAATGCACTTACCTTTTGGTCAGTCACTCCATTTCTGAGAATCAGTACTACAGAAATGAAAGTACCAATATGAAAGGCTGTATGTAGAGGATATGTATTTCGGCATTGTCTATGATGGTCAAAAAGTAGAAATCAAGCAAATACCCTTCAGTGTGGAAATTATTGCATACGTTATGGAATTATTTGGGCATCCCAGAATGAATTATTATTTAGTCTAGTTAGAGCTGTGTCTACTGTCCCGAAAGAATGGTGATATCTTTCAAAAATCAAAACAAGTTTCAATTGACATATTCCATTTTTAAAATAAAAAAGACAAAATTAATCTTATGGGATTACATAACCATGAAGGAGGAATGGAGAGATATATATATACTAGGTTATCAGTATTTTTTACCTTGGATTTTCAAAGGAGAATGAAAGAGGAACAAATAACGTATCAAGTTTCACAAAAAATGAAAAGGTGGAATATAAATATTACTGCAAATATATAACCATTGAATATGTATATGGACAAGGACTATAAGATAATACAGAAAACTGAATGTGTTGGTTTTAGTATGAGGTGGTTGGATTGAAGATATTTTTGTCTCCAAATACTGTTGTTTTAATATGTTGTGTTTTACAAAGAAACATGGGCTGAGCAGACAGGGAAGCCTTGATAAGCATAGTACCTGCCATGTGACCATTCAATAAATGATAGTTATTGATTATTATTATTAGAGTTGTAGTACAGCAGTGCCTACCTTAATATATTTAGATTGATGCCCAGCAGCATTGAGTTAGCCCGCATTTTAAGGACAAGTGTTATAGCTATTATATACTAATGGTAAACTTGAGTCTGTAACTAGCACTGTTGAAGGAGGACAACAGAGTAATATGATGTGTATTGGCCTGGGGATGGAAGGGTGGTGCTTAAGGCACAGCAGATTTTCACTCCAGCCAGGTTTCCTTAGGACCTCTCCAATGAACAGGATACCTCCCTTCCTGTTCTTTCTACCCTCCCACCCCATTTTTGCTTTTTCCGTTTCAGCCCAAAGAGGAAGGAAGTATGATGATTGACTCCCCATCAGTCCGTGAGGTGAACTGGGATTTTGTGAGAGTGTGGCAGCTGCAAATTTGGCTTCCTGGAGATAGGATTTTTGCCCTCAATCTGGAGAAAGTTCCTGAGGCTACAGCTGTTCAAGCTTGTGAAGTAGGAACTTTGATCCCTTTTTTCAAAAGTTTTGTATAATTAGCATCCAACTTGTTCGACAGTATGTGGCTCATTACAAGATGGCCACAAATTCACGCTGGGCTGTCTAAGAACAGGGCAAAGGGAGCCTTTGGAAAGTGTTATACAGTTGACCCTCAAACAATGTGAGGGTTAGGGGCGCTGAGCCCCACACATTGAAAAATCTAAGTAGAACTTTTCACTCCCCCAAAACGTAACTACTAATAGGCTACTGTTGACAGAAGCCGTACTTATAACATAAAGAGTGATTAGCATATGCTTTGCATTGTTATATGTAATATATACTGTATTCTTGCGATAAAGTAAGTTAGAGAAAATACGATGTTACTAAGAAAATCATAAGGAAGAGAAAATATATTTACTATTAAGTGGAAGTGGATCATCATATAGGTCTTCATTCTCATTATCTTCACGTTAAGTAGGCTGAGGAGGAGGAGGGAGAGGAGGGGTTGGTCTTGCTGCCAATCTAAATGCTGGGCCCAGCCAATGGGTATAAGTTTTAAGTGTGCACATATTGGTGAACCCTTACAGATCACGGCACTGTCTGTTCTGAGTGTCTATTTTGAAATGTCCCTATCCGTAATATAAGTTGCAAAGGAGTTTGTGGGCCCATTGAATTCTACCGCCCTGATCACTATGAAGCCCATTCAGCTTTGTGAAGAGCTTATCTTGGTACTACCTTAGCCAAGGTATGCTAACTCAGACATAATGTCTTTTCTTTCATAGTTCCTTTTTTAATGATCATAGATTCAGTTCTGTAATAATTAGAGATCTATGTGTCCTATTAGTAATTGCATCATTCTTTAAAGACAGTGTCAACCTTGCTATACAGTATGATTGAAGCCTTGACATAACTTGGGAGTTTGTTGGCATTTTGAAATCCCAGGCCCCACTTCAAAACTGTTGAATCAGAATCTGCATTGTAAGAAGATACCCAAAAGATCTGCATGCACAAGCCTTGAAAGAGAAGAGAAGCCATCTAACATTCCTCACCTAAGGTTTGAAGAATTTCCCACTTACGCAAGAGTAGGGGTGTGATTTCTCAGGCAGGATATCTAACAGAAAACAACACTTATGAAGTGTTTCCTGTAGGAGCTAAGCAGGTGTGGTCAGAAAATGGCAGGCTACAAAGGAGAAGAATGACTAGGAAGCTGAGCAAGGAGAAAGTCTCAAAGACAAGGAAGTGGCTGGCAGTGTCAGAGACTACCAGGCAGCTGAAAAAGCTAGGTGTGAACACTATTTCTTGGAGTTTCAGCAAGTAAGAGGTTCATGATGATGCCTCAAAGAATTTACAGTGGAACCAGAGCCAAGAAGTCTTATTGTGGTGAGTTGGGAATTAGGGAGAGTGTTATACAGTTGACCCTCAAACAGTGTGAGGGTTGGGTGCGCTGAGCCCCAACCTCAAGTAAGAGGTTCATGATGATGCAATCAAAGAATTTACACTGGAACCAGAGCCAAAAAGTCTTATTGTGATGAGTTGAGAATTAGGGTGGTGGAAATAAGGAATGGAGATGAAGACATGAAAGGAATTTGAGAAATGAGGCAATAGCTAGAGAAGAATATAGGAATACACAGATCCAGCAACCCAACAAGGGAAGGGCTAGATTCTGATTTCATGAGCAAATTGCCTACTAATTAAATTCACAATATCAGAGGAAACTGTGGACTCGTTTACTGAGTAATAGCTGAAAAGTATCTTTGCTTTATAGAGAGATCACTGTAGATGAAAGTCATCTTCCAGTGGTGAGATATTCTTCAGTGTCATCTCTTCGTTTTTATTTCTAATTTTTCTTAATTTGAATTATTTCTTCTGATAACGGGAATGATGTGGTAATTTTGTCTCTCCTGTAAATTATTTTAAAGATTTGTACAAACTCCTTTGGCAGGCTTGAGTGTGTTGTGACAGCTTGGCTTAGATATGCATTGAATGTCATTGAATTCAAACTCCTCACCAACACAGTTAGATAGCCCATAGGCATTCTACTTGACCCTTTCAAGGAGATCTGGAGATGCAATTGTAGGGGAAAAAAGAAGAAAAGAATTCAAGAAGCAACAAAGTGAAAGATAATTTGGCTTGCAGAAGAGAGGTCTTTCTATCACAGTAATAATAATGCCAATTATATGTCCATATATGTATACACACACACATATATAGTGTATATAGATATACACATATAACTCAGACATAATTCTTTCATAGTTCTTTCTTTTGTGCACAGATTCACTTCTGTTATAATTACATACTTATGTGACCTATTTGTTAGTAATTGCTTCAGTTTCTTAAAAGAGCATCACCTTGCTGTACAAAGTGTGATTGAAGCCTCGACATCTCTTGGGAGTTTTTTAGAATTTTGAAATCCCAGGCCCCACTTCAGAACTGTTGAATCAGAATCCGCATTGTAAGACAATCCCCAAGGGATCTGCACGCACATCGCAGCTTGAGAAGCACTGCAGTATCACACATATACACACATATTCAACAGCAAAGAGAGAGAAAGAGGTCATAAGCTCTCAGGTGGAGACTAGTTCCATATATATATACATAGAGAGAAGAACAAACTCTACCTTCCAGCAACGTAAAATTCTACTCAATCATGTATTCACCAAAAAAGAAAAGGCTTTCCCCATATAATGTGTATTATTCATACATTGCCACTCTTCAGAGCTCTGCATTCCACCCTAATATTATCTTTCTTAGATAATTCACATGACACTTTGTTATCTTCCAATATTTTCTGTCATTGTTATAAGCGAAGTTATTCAGGCTTTATCTAAGAGAGTAAATCTCTTAGTCTGCCTATCTCATTCCAATTCTGCAATATTTTCATTCTAGAATGTCTAAAGGAGCCTCGAAAGAGAGGAGAAGTCACCTAAGGCCAGTTAGAGGGGATATATAGCAGGGAATGGTGGAAACTCCACTCCTCGTAGCCCAGAGGGGTTTTTTTTTTTTTCTTCCAATCTGTATTTGTATGTGAGTATCACGTCTATGCCGATTTTATGTGTACATATGTAACTCAAATCTGTTAATTGTGCTAGTTAGAATCTTATTTCCCCCTCTTCTGCTACACTCTACCCTTTCTCTTTCCCCTCCTTTGGCAACCAAGACACTGAGTTATTAATAAGCAGATTGGAGCAAACATTTTGATGCACTATTGTTTGATAGATTTGTTGGTTCATTCAATAAGCATTAATTGAGCACTTGCTAAGTGTTAAACAATGTACTAATTGCTAGATTTAAGGATGAAAATGATAAAACCCTTGGCCTCTAGAGCCTAGAGTGTAGTTGGGGAGACAAATGGGCAAATTAGTCACACGACAACATATTCCTTGTTAAAACAGACAGTTGTGCATAAGTCTGTATACCCAAACTGGAGATGACTCTGTTTCCAGTGTTGCCCTGGGAAGCCTAATGATCAGTTTAATAATGATGTTTGGGGTGAGAGGATACTGAGACACTTTGCTTCTAGCATAGTAATTACCCATAGAAGTTTGAGGTCTTTATTCAAAAGAGTTTACAAGCCACATGAGCCACTGTCTTGCCTTTTATAGGGTCACATCTAAGTTCTGTGTCATATAATGGCCTTGGCTTTCTTGGCTTTCTCTGTGCTCTTTGCCTGCCAATACCCTAATCATTGAAGTACTGTCTCCGGCAGCTCCTCAACCATGAGCTGTTCCCGATCCTCCAGGCAGCTATGTTTCTCCTTTCTTCAAACCTCTTTAGCTTTTTATTTGTACTTTATTTGTACTAAATTGTATTTAGAGCTTTGGAGAACATTCTTCATCGTTGTAATTAGACTGTAAACTCCTGAGAATGTATTTTTCATCTTTGTAGCCCCCTGCAGTATCTAGCAGAATGCCTTTAAACAAATGGACAGTAAATAAATCCCAACAAACTTAAATTAAATTTCTCCAAATTGCATATTTAATTTTATAGTGGCATTTATTGATAACATACATTGAAATAAAGGCCAGAGCATAATCCTCTCTGTTTCTGAATATTATTTATTTAAATATTAACTTTCTAATCCAATTAGGTCTTTCAATGACACTTTAGATCTAAATTTATTTTTGCATTGTTTTAAATGTCATCAAATGATTCATCTCTTGTGTTTTTTAATATTTTTGGAACGAGCGTGTGAAAATGAGCAAGTGTCATCAGAATATGATGCTTGGTTTTTTTTGATTCAACATTTCTTTGATCATATATTTATAGGCTTTTTCTCAATTCCTTTCTGGATGTGGCCTCACAAATCATTTCAGAAGTCAATCCATTTCAAGATTTTCTTTTTTTTTTTTTTTTGCTTTTTTCACTTCACAGGAAGTCAAGTTCATTCTTTAAAATGTAGCAAATGATTAAGCAAATTCAACGAATGATCTTCATCAACTCCGAGGTGTTTTTCCCCCTTGAAAAATTTAAATTACTATTATTATTATTTTTTTCTTTTTTTTTTTTTTTTTTTTTGAGACGGAGTCTCACTCTGTTACCCAGGCAGGAGTGCAGTGGCGTGATCTCGGCTCACTGCAAGCTCCACCTCCCGGGTTCACGCCATTCTCCTGCCTCAGCCTCTCGAGCAGCTGGGACCACAGGCGCCTGCCACCATGTCCGGCTAATTTTGTGCATTTTTAGTAAAGACGGGGTTTCTCCTTGTTAGCCAGGATGGTCTCGATCTCCTGAACTCGTGATCCACCCACCTCGGCCTCCCAAAGTGCTGGGATTACAGGTGTGAGCCACCGCACCCGGCCAATTATTATTATTTTTTTAAACTTCACCTATCATAAAGCTTTTAAAATTTCACCTATGATAAACTTCCTCTGTCATCTGGGGAATTACTTAGATGCAATGATGGCCTTCAAGTATACTACCAGGCAGCCTATCCAAATCATGAAACAGAAAGGCTCATGGACCAAATTAAAATACTTGAATCACAGAGTTTATTAAAATCACAGTGAGAAGCAAATGGGAAAGATATGTGCTAAGTTAACACACTTAGAATAGAGTATAAGCAGGCTGTGAAGATTAGAGTACTTGAATTCTGCAGTACACAACATTATATGTCTTGTCTGTCTCTGTATTGCATCAGCCTTCCCAATTATGGTGTGCTTACAAGGACCAAAGTTGACTTCCCAACAAGGGAGTCCAAAATGGGTGGTGCCTGATTCAGTGGCATGTGGTTTATCAGAGACACAGAGACAAGAATTCATGGCCATAGCTGTAACTTGCCAAAATAGCCTGATGACTAGCCATGTAATTCTCAGGCAGAAGACTTACGGTGCTAGAATAGGTATCACCTATGGATGCCTGAATTAAGACCTTGTGAACATTAAGTGCTCATGTATATTTATTTGATCTTGAATATTTAGTGCCTCTTGTATATTTGGTCTCATGTGTATTTAGCATATTATGAATATTTAGTACCCAGGTGCCTCATGAATATTGGGTATCTTTTGGTCCTTCTATCCCTCACTATCTATGTTTAGTACACACATGCTCTGCTTGCTAACTACTTATCTTCTAATTAACACATTCCAAGAGCCAATTATGTGTATCTCTTTCCACTGAGTTCTTCATTCAATGACATCAAGTTAGTTGCTTGAAATCAGCTATTGTGAGAGCACTTACACCACAGAAATTGGCAACTGCTACAATCAGCGCCACCGCCATCCCCTAGAGCTAGTTATTTGACATTTACTAGCATTCCACTACTTATATGGCCCTTCATGCTCTCACTCCGTGTGACCATTCAAGCCTTATCCCTCTTTACTGAACTCTACAATCAAATAAAATATCTTTGTTTCTTGCTTCTGGCCCTCCATTAAATAGCTCCCTCTCCTAGGAACAGTCTGTCTCTCCTCTCTCACCTTTGCTTAGCTAATCAATAATCCCTTTTCAGACAGCACCTCATAAATAGATTCCTGAACATCCCAAACCGGATCTCCTGCACCTTCGATGTGCTACTTCAGTACATTTGTCTTACCCTTTGCCATATGGTATTTCAGTTGCCCATGAATTTGTATTCCTGTTTAGATCTTAAGCTTTGTGAGGTCTTTTTGTACTTTTTTGTGCTTCCGTATACCTACCACATAATAAATATTTAATTAAAGCATTAATGAATAAGTAAGTGAATGGATTGAGTGAATGAGTATTCAATAATGATTCATTTGCATCAAAGTGATAACATATCTTATACTTACAGGGTAAAGGCCAGAGGGGGGATAAATGAAAAATAATAACATATGTTATGTATGACCTTGTGTGGGGAAAGGAACATAGGGCCACTGCCTGGCCTGCTTCTTTTATGCAAATCCTAGTGTAAAATATGATCAATGCCTGGCTGGGCAGAAGTACAAAAACCCGGTACTAGTGATTCCCCCAACCAGCTACCAGCTAGTACAGATCATAGCCAGATTTAACTACTGTGAAGTGGTTAGGTTAGAGGTGACCTATAAGGAAATGACGCTAATGATCATTAGCATCATCTTGGAAGCTTAAATGCCCCAGCTGTACCCCAAGCCAATGATATCAGACTTTTGTGGGGAACCCAGATATCATTTTTTTTAATCTTTAATGATTCCGATTTAGCCAAAGTTGAGTCTCAACAAACCGAGTTCTTCTTACTCTCATATGCTCTTCTCGCATAGATAAGAATTAACAGCCAGCTCTTCTACATGTTTCTTAGACACATATATTGTTTCAGTGGTAATTTGTGAACAGTGCATATGTCAGCAAAGCATGACTGAAAAAAATATCTGCTCCCACACATTCTGATCCCATCTTGACACTGCATAGCTGTTGGCGAAGGCAGTTTCAACAATGAAGAAGTGGGAGAAATGACTACATTTTATGTAAATATGTATTCATTGAAAATCAAAAGGACATATGTAATGATATTGTTTAAGATTCTAAATGAAGGACAATACTTAAGAGTCCTCTGTAATCAAATTTCTCCGCAGTAAAAAAACATTGTCTTTTCTTTACGGCTGTTAAACATATGTCTGTGAAGATGTTATTCTACAAGCCTTAAGATTTGAAATCTGACTTTATGTTAGTACATAGAATTTACCACACAATCATGTATGATTTCTAAATAGATTTAAAGAGTAGCTATTGCTCACCTTTTCAGCATAATGGTAATGATGGTGCAATGTCAATTACATGATACTCTCATGGGTGTGATTATATGATTGTTAACACATTAAAGTACTTATATAGACATAGATACTGATTTTTATACGTACATATTTAAAACAAACAAGGACTTAAAATGGCCTGTAAAAGTCTTTCTAGTCAGTCTTTCTGGTTTTGGACAGAGAACAAATAATCCGTTACAGCTGTTAGGTTGGTGCAAAAGTAACTGTGGTCTTTGCCATTGCTTTTAATGGTAAAAAAAAAAAAAAAAAACGCAATTACTTTTGCATCAACCTAATAGTTATCTACTTCCATTTTAACAGGCCCTACCCAAGACTGCATGGTATGTAAGTAAGAAATGTAAATGAAAATCTCAAATGCTAGATCTGCCCAGGAGGGGACCACTAATGAGAGAGGAAATGTTAACATTCCATATGAACTGAGCTCAGCTTAGCATTTACCCTTCCTGCTATTCTGCTAGAGCAGTGCTTCTCAAAAGCTGACCTGTAACGGAATCTTCTGAATGCCTTTTTAAAACGTAGCTGGCTGGGCCCCGTCCCCAGAGTTTCTGTGTCAGTTGGTCTGGGATGGGGCTTGAGAATTTGCATCTCTAACAAGTTCTCAGGGGATGTTGCTGGCTATTTAGTAGTAAATACCCAGCACTATATATACATCACAACAATCCCTTGAGGAAGGTAGTATTATCCTCTCCATTCTGCAGATAAGGAAACAGATAAGAAATTTGCTGAAGATCACAGAGCCAAATGAGACTCAAACCCATGTAAACCCATGTCTGTTTGACTTTAAAGCCCGGAATCTTTAATTTGTTCCAGATAAGCTCATTATGTGCTCTGATCTTCACCATTGAAATGTTCTGAATATGAGGCTGAGGGCAGCAGTGGGGTTGGAAGGAGCAGCCCAGAGGAACAGGGACTGTGCTGGTAGAATAGTAGTGTGGTGGGGCCTGCACTCCCTAATAAAAGAAGGAGACAGTGTCTATTTCCTCCTTCTCCAAGGTCGTGCTGCCTCCCATTCCTCTGTCTGCCTGGTAAGAAGCAGCTCTGGGCCATGTGTGGTGGCTCACACTTGTAATCCCAGTGCTTTGGGAGGCTGAGGCGGGAGGATCTCTTGAGCCCAGGAAATTAAGACCAACCCTAGCAATCTAGTGGGACTTCATCTCTAATAAAAATAAAAAACGTATCTGGGTGTGGTGGCACACAGCTATAATCCCAACTACTCAGGAGGCTGAGGTGGGAGGATTGCTTGAGCTTGGGAAGTCGAAGCTGCAGTGAGCCGTGGTCTCACCACTGCACTCCAGCTTGGGCAACAGGATGAGACCCTGTCTCCAGAAAAACAAAAAGCAGCAGCTCTGAAAAGAGGATCTAGCAGTTTCTATATGCAGGAGAGCATTTGCGCAATTGTTCCCGGGGTTGAATCTGAGAAACTCACAGTGCACATTCAGATACTATTTACAATCCTCCAGGAATAGTATAAACATTGTGTCCAGGACACCTTCATATTGTGAAACACAAAAAGACTTCAGACCTTACATTATGTGTCAAAAGTTAGGCACCAATGATTTTTTCTTTTTCCGTTTGTTCTTAAGTGGCAAATCTTTACATTAACATTTTTGGTACTTTTCTTTAGGGAAATTTCTTCTCTGTTCTGAATGTATATATTATAATTCCTCATTTACAATTTTGCCTGCAAATGCAAGTGAGTACAGATCATCCAGTTATGAAAATGCTCTGAGATTTGAGACTAGCTGTTTTGGCTTTAAGAGCCCTGACCTAGACTTTGAAACTGACATGGTTTTATATGTATGTGGTTGGAATTAAACCCAAAGCACATCTTTTAAAACTCTGAGGAACTTCTGTGCCACAGCTTTCCCTCAGTTGGTGAGGTTTTACTTTGAAATTTAAGGGATGAGTCTAGTTTATATGCAAAGAAATGTAGGGAGCTTTGCAAACCCAATCAAATCCTTTGTGTACAGTGTGTGCATCTGTTTATTTTGCTGTCATTTTGAGTCCATGATCCTGTATACTGTTTTGTGGGCACATATTGGGGGTAATATCAAATACCATGTAGAACAGATGCTGCAGGTATCCATTCCATATCCTCTTAGCTTTGGGGTGGTAGATGGGCACATGGACCAAGCCCAAAGTGACAGGGTATTAACAGGAGCAAGACTCAACCAATGAGGGAGAGTAGATGGGTACAAATCTCAGCTTTCTCTCCCCTCACTGAGATAATTTTGAGATATATTCCAAAGATCCTCAGAGCATCCCCAACAGCAATGAGCCCCAGTTCCCCAGATTAGTAATCTACTCAATAAAGACCTTTTTTTTTTTTTTTTTCCCCCGAGATGGAGTCTCGCTCTGCACCCAGGCTGGAGTGCAGTGGCGCAATCTCAGCTCACTGCAACCTCCACCTCCCGAGTTCAAGTGATTCTCCTGCCTCAGCCTCCTGAGTAGCTGGGACTACAGGCATGCGCCACCACACCGAGCTAATTTTTGTATTTTTAGTAGAGATGCGGTTTCACCATTTGGCCAGGCTGGTCTAGAACTCCTGATCTCAAGTGATCCGCCCGCCTTGGCCTCCCAAAGTCCTGGGATTACAGGCATGAGCCACCGCGCCCAGCCCAATAAAGAACTCTTGATTGTTTCTTCCTCTTCCTCTCCTCCTTTCCTGTTCCCTACAGTGTTTCCTAGGATCACCTCAGTCTGCTTTATGGGAAACCCAGACTGAGTCACCATAACAGACAGAGGCATTGTTACTTTAGGACTTTAGTGGATACAGTTACATGGGAGAGAAAGACTGTGTATGTATATATAACCTTTATAATATTAAACCATGCTATATTCAAATTATTTACTGGCCAAGATTTCCAATATAAATTGGAAATAAATTGTATATAAATCAAGAACAGTTAAAATTGGAAATAGTTAAAATACAAATAAAATAGCTACAATTGGGCAAAATACCTGACCCAATGCTTTCATATCCGATTGCATAATTAAATGAGTAAAGAGGAAAGGAAATTATTAGCAACTCTATATTTAAATGCAACTGATGTCCAAGGAAGTCATGAAGAAAACTCTTTGTGTTGATAAACTGAAGGCCTCTTCTAGCAGACTTCTGTGTTTATTGTTCTGTTGCTGACTATTTTATTCCAAACAAATGAACTTGCTTGTCATTATACCCCACCCTTCCCTAGTACAGGGCCCCCATTCTTTGAAACAGTAACTCATTCAGTTCCAAGGAGAATATGAAAAGGGAGGGTAATATATAAAAGAACTGAAATGAAAAGTGGCCTAAGTGTGGCACATTTCCATTGTGGATTCCATGGCAGTGGAGAATCGATGGCAGAGCATGGTGAGAGATGTGAAGCATCAATTGGCTCTATCTCCAGGGAGTTCCTGAGGTTCAGTTGCCACCCTCCAGGGTGGCAAATGCTCTTTCTCACCTTCCTTGAGTTATTGCGTAGATGACTCAAAACAAAAAACTGATGAGCTATAAATGGGCTGTATTACTTGTTTTTACCTGCTGAGCAGTTCAGATATTTCAAAATAATCTCAAACTTAAACTATGGTGTGGTTTCTGTGTTAAACCAAATACCGTAACTTTTAGTTGAAAATACTGTGTAAGCCCACACAATCTCTTGTTCACAGATAATGTTGTTGTCAAAGATTCATGATGTCAAAAACTCATAAACGATTCTTTTAACTATCAAGAATAACTTATGCTGTAAGTCATAATTTCATAAGCATGAATTTATGAATGTGTTTTGTGTTTGCAATTTTCATTTAGGTTGTCTTAAAATCATGCGTTTTAGCTTGACTTAGGAGAAATATGTCTTTTGTGACAACATAGGATATTCAGAGAAACATGAAAACTAGGTGATGTGTTTTATGAAAGAAGGCATAAAGTATATCAAGCATAAGAACTTTGAATTCTATTTGTGCTTTTTGTGGCTTTAGAAAAGATTGTTCTGGGAATAGAGAATTCCATTTGGGAAACCTAGCACACACACAGTAGCAGAGTTAAAATACTGACTTGGAGGGTTCATTTGAACAATTCTATAGAATTTTTGCATGTTGGGAATAGGTTTATATTCTTAAACATTGCACTCAGGGTTTCCATTCAAAGCAAAAATAACTTTGCATAGACCTCGGCCATTCTTTCACATTCTAAAATAATCCATCTTTTTTTGCAGGGTAGTTGTTCTCAGTCCTGATTTTCTGATACTTCAGATCATCTTTAATTTACGCCAAAAACTTTTAGAAGAGTCAGATAATAATTTAACAGAAAATGTAAATGAGTGAAATATACATTTTTTAAAGGAGCAGATATGGAGGGGTCCAATGTACTTGACTATTTGCTCTCTTCGTCTCCTTGCATTCGTGGAAATGTTTCTATGTAGTTTTCTCATTTCACACAATTTCAATAATCCATACCCTCCTCATTTTTATGGGCCTTCACGATGCTAAAAATGTTACCAGAAATTATTTTGTGTTAGTCTCTTTGTTTAGCACGTTCATACATAAGTTTTAACATTTAACTGGCATATTTTTAAAGTAATACGTGTTTTTTTTTAAAAAAAAAAATCAGTTATGTTTGTGTGTATGCATATTTTCTTCTGTGGCCAAATGTTGCACACCCTAGTCCTTCTATTTAAACAATGAGTTTACATAACAAATGTTACATGATAAACATGAAGACATTTAGTTTGAAAAAAAATGATTTTCTAGTTTACTCATTTAAAAAAAGCTGAAGTAACCGGGAAGAGGAGTGGCAGAACATATTAGTCTTTTTCATAATGCCATCGTTAAACAAAGATACTTAATTTCCAGGCCTGGCGCAGCGGCGCAGCCTGTAATCCCAGCACTTTGGGAGGCTGAGGCGGGCAGAACACTTGAGGTCAGGAGTTCGAGACCAGCTTGGCCAACATGGTGAAACCCCCGTCTCTACCAAAAAAAAAAAGCTGCATAATTTCCAAAATGACTTCAGTGGGACCTGAGGTGAGGGAATAAAGGCTCTGGAGTAATTTCACTCTCTATTCCTCTCCTAATTTTTTTTCTGTTCCTTTATAACAACATTTTCACTACTTTTGAGCTTGGGAATTGAGGAATCATGACCAGAAGAAAAGGAAAGGCGGGAAGGATGTTCAAGGGTAAGGGTGCTTAAGAATGACCTGGCAAGCTTGTGAAAATGCAGATGCCTGGGTCCCACCACAGAGATTCTGATTTAGCAGGTCTGTAGCAAGGCCTGAGATTCTGCATTGCTAACCAGCTCCCAGGTGATGCATGTACTCATGCTGGCAACCTATGAACCATTGAGTGGCACTGTTCCAGGGGGCAGGGCAATGAGAAATTGAAGTCAAAAGCCCCAAGACCTGGTGCTACGAAAATACTCTGGTTCCTTACCTCTCAATTGATTTACTTGTCGGTGTGATTTTGCAAAAATCCGTGAACTTCTTAAATCCCAGTTACCTCAACTGAAAAGTGTGAGTGTTGCTCCAGATCTGGAGGCTTTCAGACCATGCAAATCGAATTCAAACCATGCAAACCATTCAAGTCATTCTAGAAAGTTCTGCAAGGTGCCTCAGAGGCCAAAGGGAGAGATGGGAAGAGGGATTGAATGGGCTCTTTCCAAGGTTCCCTAACCCACTTGAATACTTTCATCTTTTATCTCTTTCATATATTCCACTTTTGAGTATGGTTGCATTTAGAAAATAAGATTTTATAACAACAGATTTAAAGAAAAACTCCAAGTCTGAAAATGACTCATTTATTTAAAACTGTATAGAACAAAGACATTTAGTGCACAATTCCAAAAATTCTCTGATCCTTCCACAGCATGCCCAGTATGGTGCAAGAGTGCCAGCAAACACATGCTTACTGCTCACAAATGTGAAATTTAACCCCATGCACTAGGAGGTCCCTAGTGTGGAGTGGTTTTAGCTAACCAGAATGAGAGAGTAGAGGGCAACATCGAGCCTTTCTCTGCAGTCATGTCTGATTCATTAAAAATCCAGCTTTCCCCGAAGATATATTAATTACCTTCTGTTTCAGAATTTGTTTTTAGAGCATAATTCTTAATTATATCTCCAGCCGTTGTGTGATTTGACCATTTTGGAACTAAAAAGTTATCCTATGAAATTCCACCTCCAACTATTGCCACACTGTTAGTTTGTCTATTTCATACACCATGCCAATCTTAGCGTGGTGCTAGCATTTCATTATAACCAGCTTTCATTTTTAATAAGACCATGTGTATATCAAATTGTAGACTTCAGTCTTTGTATGAATTGAAAGCTATTAATCTTCCCAGGGTTAGGTTATGTTAAACAGATTGTAGTGTTCTTCTTTTTATTATGTTATTTAAATCCCCTTCATTTCATACTGCGCCAATACATTTCTACTGTCTTGGAATAAATTAATTCCAGTTATGTGATGGAAAATTTTAGTGTAAAAATATAACCTGCAGTATAATTTTTTCTGTCAGAATACCAACTAGAACTGGTATGTTTCATTCTAATTAGAAATTTGAGTTATCTCTTTGATTTTTAGCAGTGGGAAAGTAAAAAGGAAGATTGATATCTTTCAATAGCTGTTCATTCATTCTTCATTCCTTCATTCATTCACGTATTAAGAATAGGCCATGTGCTAAGCACAGAAAGAGTGTTAGAGATATGAAGATTAATAAGACCAGATCCCTGCCTGCAGGCATTTCCTATTCTATGTCATAGATAGGGGGCTATTCTGTTTAGAGGTAAAGCATGACTCACATTGCCTCTGACAAGAAGCATAATGTCTGTAGCAGCTAACTGCTGGAGACAGGAGGCTAGAGGGCTGCCCTGGTAATTGGTATGTCAAGTCTTCAAGAAAGGAAACCAGCTATTCCAAAATCAGTGGGCAAGAGGAAGTTGTAAAGTTGAGTGAAATGACTAAAATATGAATAACTGAAGGTTGGAATCTGATAGAAGGAGAGGAGAGCATCAGTCAGCACCTTAGTTTGGGAAGGTGGTGTGGCCATAGTAGGCCTTATTTAGAAAGAAGCAATTCTTAGGTACCAGTTAGGTTCCAGTTCCTTAAGGGGAGAAAACTGGCAAAATATAGGCAGGTTTCCAGGGTACAAAGCCACGTTCTAGCTTCAGCTCAAGCAAGGCCCTTGGGTATGAATCACCACCAGAGTAGCCCAGCCAAAATGACTAAGGGATCTCAGCTGGTTGCTAATGAAAGAGGTTGCAGCTCAAGGCAGCTCTGCTGACGCCCACTGGATACTGGGATTACATTGATGTAACACATGGAAACCACTTAACATGGTATGTGGCACAACACAATGAAGTACTCATAAATATTTGCAGATAGTGCTGCTGCCATTGCTGTTTTTGTTGTTAGAAGACTCGGGAAAATCATCTAATACAGGAATCCATCTGTTGGCAGGGCTTGGGCTTCTAATATTTGACTGGTTGATTTTTGTTGACCTAATCTTAACAATATTATACACAGCCATTACTTCAGGAAAGGCAGTTGTAAAGAATGGTATAAATTTCCTGTAACTTGACTGCCACTTTCTAGCTGAGTCACCTCTATATACCTCAGTTTCTTTGTATCCACAGTGAAGATTAGCGTAATGACCTCATAGGGTTGTTATTAGAATGAAGTGAATTACCACACTGAACTTATTTAGGACAGCAACTCGCACAGAGTGAGTGCTCAAGGAAATCTCAGACCCTGCCTGCTAGTGGAGGGTCCAGCTCCTGCTACATTTGGGGGCAGGTTTAAGGAGTTCATTGATTTAGAGCTGTAAGGGCTGATCTTTCAGCCTGCACGTCTTCAGCAACTGTGGCTGGTAAAGTCCAGAGCAGTCAAAGACTGACAAATCCTCGTTAGAAATCACAAATGCCCATTCTCGCAACTTCTGTGGTGTTTTCCATCCTTTCCCTAGAATACTTTCTTTTTAAGGCAAAGGAAAGAATAATTACTGCAGATAGCACACAGTATTTTTTTGCAACATATTTTCAAAAATTATGATGAGAAAAGTGTATCATTCCTGTGAAGAAACAGCATAAGGAAAATGATTTGAGAAAGAAACATGGTTCTTAAACTGAAACAAGTGTCAGAAGGAATCCCAGAAGGCAGAAGGAAATATAGTAATCATGATGAAGTCTAGAGCTCACACCGGTTAACAGAATGGCAGCAGCGATATTCATCTCACGCCTCTTCCATGCTGTCCCTGAGTGAGCTTCTGCTGAATTGCCTGGCTGGTTAGGATTGGTTTCAGCAGCAGAAGGAATGGGCTGCCAGCTGAAGGCTCTGGTTCTGATCCTGGGTGGGGTCAGAGAAAGCAAGATGTTTTGACCTTGGTCTTGAATTTGATTCCATGGAACAACCATATTTTACAAACCCAGTTGAAGGTTTATCCCTTTTTCTATTCAACACAGGGAGAGTCCTTAGAGCCCCAGGAAGACTTAGCCCTTTTTCATTCTAAGAGTAAACCACATCTAGGTTTCCAGAGATGAAAAGACCGGGCTCTGATCTTCCTTCTGGAAGCCCTTGCCTATTCAACAAGCACGAGTATTAAATGCTATTGCCTTGGAATCATAATTCAGTTTTCACAGTTTGGGCTATGTCAGAACCACTCTTGTCAACCCCCTGTTTTCTGAGAACCCAAAACCTGCTTGTTTAGAATGTTAGAATCTACTTTACTCTTACAGGGGAGAAAAGATCTCTTTTCTCACCCGTCGCTGGGTTCATGGCTGAGGCACCTATAATGAAGGACAAATCAACAACATAAAGCATACGAATTTATTTAATATAAGTTTCACATGACACAGGAGCCTTCACAAATGACCCAAAGAATCAGGGAAAAGTGTGTATTTTTATGCTTTGATTTGAGGAAAAGTAGAAAGTCATGCAGAAGTATGACTGGACAAAGGGGTATGGTAATAAACTCGGGTGACCACAGCAAGGCCTGTTTCTGCAGAACCTCCTGTGTCCCTGTGTTTTCAGAGATAAAAATTTTCCTTTCCTTCCAGTATAGAAAGGGCACCTCTGGTATGATAGTCTTATGACCTGCTTCAGGGGAGAAGGGGGAAGGGGAAGGTGAGAGTGATCTTCCTGCTTCTGCTGTCTTCTCAAATACCAAGCTGCCATATTTTGGATTTTGGAGTAGCATAACTTGAATCCTTTTTTTTTTTTTTTTGAGACGGAGTCTCACCCTGTAACCCAGGCTGGAGTGCAATGGCACAATCTCGGCTCACTACAACCTCCACCTCCCAAGTTCAAGTGATTCTCCCGCCTCAGCCTCCCGAGTAACTGGGATTATAGGCACACGCCACCACGCCCGGCAAATTTTTTGTATCTTTAGTAGAGATGGGGTTTCACCATGTTGGCCGGGCTGGTCTCGAACTCCTGACCTTGTGGTCCGCTCACTTCGGCCTCCTGAAGTGCTGAGCCACCGCACCCGGCCGCATAACTTGAATCTTATCAATACCTTAACCATTTGACTCTGACAGTTTTCCTCTTCTTATCTAAATTCTTGAGGGTCACCCACACTTGCCAATGTCTTTTGAAACTTGACCTCTTTTCTGCTAAATTGAGGAAGATGCCTGATTTCTTTAACCTCACCAAATTCCTACTTCTTACTGTTGTTCATTGCTAGCTGAAAATTTACTTTGGCGAGTTCACCAAGAAAACACTTATCGGTTCACTGTTTATATTTGCACTCAAGATAACACTTGAGGCCCTGCTACTCAAAGAATTTAGTGACAACTTTCTTCATCACTCTCATATCTTATCTGTCATCAAGTCTTTTTTCCTCATAAAAATGCTTTTAGCTCTTTAAATACTTTTCATATCTATAATAGCTAAGATAGGCTAACAGCTATAATATATTAAACATCCACCAAATGGACTATTAAAATGACTTAAACAAAATAGAAATGTATTTCTTTCTCATGTAAACAGTCTAAGGTGAATTCATGTTAGTTGATGTTGGATGTGTGTGTGGGAAAGGAGGGTTGACAACCCACATAATTATTTAAGAATACAGGCCAGGCCAGGTGCAGTGGCTCACACCTGTAATCCCAGCACTTTGGGAGGCCAAGGTGGGCGGATCACCTGAGGTCAGGAGCTCGAGACCATCCTGGTCAACATGATGAAACCCCATCTCTACTAAAAATACAAAAAATAGCTAGGAGTGGTGGTGGGCACCTGTAATCCCAGCTACTTGGGAGGCTGAGGCAGGAGAATCACTTGAAGCCGGGAGGCGGAGGTTGCAGTGAGCCGAGATCATGCCACTGCACTCCAGCCTGGCGACAGAGCAAGACTCTATCTAAAAAAAAAATAAAAATAAAAATAAAAAATAAATTAAAAGAAAACACAGGCCAGCAAGGGTCTTCCATCTGCAATAGCCAATTGCCAAGGTTGCCCTCCTGAAGATATTCAGCCAGCCCAAAGGGGAATGAGCTAGAGGACTGCACACGGAGGCATCCCATGTCCTTTGACTTACCTTCCACTGGCTAGAACTCTGCCCTGTGGCCACATGTAACAGCAGAGGGGCTGGAAAATGAAGTCTAGCTAGGTACCTAAAAAGAAGCAGAGAAAGATTTCAAGAGCAATTAGCAACCATATCCACCTTATTCATGCCCTGCCCTCTATTCGCAGTGGCCCCGCAGCACTGATAACTAGCTTGCTGCATTGGCCTCTTATCTCTTACCTATTGCCTTAGATCCATCTAAATGCTCTGCTACTCTTATGCCTGGAATATGTTTTCAAGATGTGACTAATCCTCTCACAGCTTGAAGGATAAAAGGTCAAACTGCTCTGGTGAATGCACGATGCCTGGTCACCTCTGTAGCCCCATCTTCCCTGACACTTTCACAGACAGAACTCCCTTTACTCCAACCTGTGGGAGTATCTTCTAATTCACAATAATAGCAGGAAATACAATGTGGACCAGACACAGTTCTGAGCAGCATATTAACTCATGCATTTCTCACAATAACTTTATAAGGTTGACAGTAGTAGTATCCCTATTTCACAGAGGAGGAAACAGATACAGATAAGTAATTTACATGTGATCTCACAGATAGTAAGTGGTACAGCTTGAGTGCATATGACTCAAAGGGTAGAGGTTCTAGATTCTTAATCACTGTATTGTACTACTTCTCCCAATGTTATCGTACATGCCATTCCATCTTCCTGGAATACCCTTCGTCTTTCTTCATCTAACTTCCACTCAAACTTTAAGGATCAATTTAAGCGTGCCTTATTTTAGGTAGCCATGTTTGACATCAGCCTAATTTAATTGCTACTCATCTATGTCCCCATAGCGTCCTTTGCATTCCTCTATATCTCTCTGCTATAGCAGTAAATGTACTACCATTCTGTAAAATCCTTAAGGGAATGTTTAGTTTTATATTCCCAATGCCAGCACAATGTCCAGAACAGTGTTGTCCGATAGAAATGAGAGCCACCTATGTAATCTTAAATATTCTAGTAGCCACGTTCTTTAAAAGTAGAAGTGAAACTAATATTTTATTGAACCTGATATATCCAACATATTATCATTTCAATATGTAATCAATAAAAAGTATTAATAAAATTTGCTTTTTCCATTCTAAGTCTTTGAAATCTGGCATGTGTCTTACAATTGCATCCCATCTCAATTTAGACACTGTATTTTCATTGAAAATATTTGGTCTCACATGCACACGTATGTTTACTGCGGCACTATTTACAATAGCAAAGACTTGGAACCAACCCAAATGTCCATCAATGATAGACCAGATTAAGAAAATGTGGCACATATATATCATGGAATACTATGCAGCCATAAAAAAGGATGAGTTCAAGTCCTTTGTAGGGACATGGATGAAGCTGGAAACCATCATTCTGAGCAAACTATCACAAGGACAGAAAACCAAACACCACATGTTCTTACTCATAGGTGGGAAATGAACAATGAGAACACTTGGACACAGGGTGGGGAACATCACACACCAGGGCCTGTCGTGGGGTTGGGGGAGGGGAGAGGGATAGCATTAGGAGATATACCTAATGTAAATGACAAGTTAATGGGTGCAGCACACCAACATGACACATGTATACTTACGTAGCAAACCCGCACGTTGTGCACATGTGCCCTAGAACCTAAAGTATAATAAAAAAAAAAAAAAGAAAATATTTGGTCTCTATTTACATTTCGTAAACTTTATAGTTGAAAAAATAATTCACATTCCTAGGTTGTTCCAAACATACACAAAAGTTTTTCAATAACTAAACCAAGAGTCTATTTTTAAATTTAAATTTAATAAAATGGAATAAAAAATTTTCAAACTTCAGTCTCTCAGTCTCACTAGCCTGATTTCAAGTGCTCGGTAGCTACCTACAGCTAGTGGCTCCTGTGTTAGACAGAGCAGCACAGCCCTAGAACACAGTAGATCCTAAATCGATGTTTATTGAAGAAATTAATCAATGACAGTGTAGAAAATTTGCAGTGATTATGTCAGAATCAATAGTTCTCCACCCATTTTATCCCACACTCTCAAAAGGGCCAAGTTTTGTATCACCAAATGATATTCCCCTTACTTCTTTCTGAGCAGAAACAGTTTTGGAAATTAAGATCTTTTTCCAATTTTCCAGACTCGGCATTTTAGCAGCGTTTCTATTTGTACCAACAATGCCTTTCTACCTATTTTCCTTGCTTCTTAATAAGTTAACTTTGTGCGAAGGTCATTTTGTAGGTCAGTGTAATATTGTGCATTAAGGGCTTCTAAGTTTTATGGTATTATAAGAACTACTTGGTTTCCTTCTACTTTTCAGAATGGAAAATCCTCAGAGCAATTTTCATCTAGAAGTGCTGCATTTAGGTTATTTCACAATTCCCCAACCCTGAGTCAAATATAGGTTGGTGTATGAGCAGCAGTGTCTCTTGGCTAATCAAGAGCGTCTCTTTTTGCTACGCTCAGTGTTAGAGAAATGGAGAAAGTCAGCTGGGTTTAGAGATTAGGTGAGGGACTCAGGCACATCCTTTGATAAGTCATAAATCATTTCCTGTTTAGAAAAGCACATGTTTAGACACCCATAAAATCTCCAAAGGAATGGTGTTTTACTTTTCCTTCAAAATCTCACTGGGAAAAGGTACTTCTGACTTTCCAAGTGAGTAAAAATAATGACTCCTGATTACCATGTATGTTTAAACTGATTTGCAAAGCAAGTGAAAAAGAATCTAGTGAGTAGTGATAAGCATCTTTTAGACATCAGAAGATGTACTGATTTAAAGGTCTGTATCGTTTTATAACTGCTATCTATTGAGATTCAGATGGTTATGACTCTGTGTGAATCTGTCTTTTCTATTTGTTTTTACTTATTTTAGAATATCGACTTGTGAATATTAAATTCCTAAGTTTTCCAGCAATCCAGTGTTTGTTTTGGATATCCAGCCTGGATGCAGAATAGCTGCAGAAAGTTATCACAAATTGATCTCTATATTCTGTTTCCGAGCGGCAATTGTCAAAAATTTGGGGTTATCGGCTACCCCTCCCACCCCCAAGAAGTTCCTTGTACTTCCTCTTTCAAAACACTCACATCATTGTTCAGTGCCTGACTTCTCTACCAAAATGTAACCAACCACAAAGATAGGGACTATGTCTTTCCTGTTTACTGGTGGATTCTCAGTATCTAGCACCATGACCAATGTTAATAGACGTTGAATCAATTCCAGTTGTTACCTCTTCACACTGGGACAAAAGTCCTTGCAAGTATTCTGCTGCCATTTGTATAGATTCAAGCCAAATATGTCCCAAAACGATATTACAGATGATCTCTTTGTTGTTCCTCTGACAATTTCTCTCCCCCCTGCATTGCTTAACTTGATTGACAATGACCCCTACTACTTATAACATGTGCCTTTTAGGTAGTGCACTTGGCACTACATTTTATGTGATAGTTTTATGATGCTAAAGACTATTTGCTGTGATGATGCTGTGTTCTCACATGGCATACCCAGATTTATTTATGCTGGTGACCAAAGGCAGGTAGTTAACCTTGAAAATAGGTTAACGTTTGAAAGGCAGCAAATCTTAGGGCTAGAATTTTTAATTTATCTTTAAGGAATCTTGAAACCAGATGTGAAGGAAGGGGCATAGGCTAGAAGTACAGAAATCTGGGTTCTGCTCCAGCACTGATGTTGAGAGTAAGTTGCATTGCTTTTCCGGACCTTAATTTTCTCTTCTGGAAGATGAATAGATTAACTGGAACAAGGAAGGAAAATACGTGAATGGCTTCCGTTTCTGTCTCGTTTGCCCATGGAAGACATGGCTAGTCAGTCAGCTCTGTATCAGAACACTTCTCAAGGCAATGCTCCAGGTAGCTACCACTCACTAATGAGAGTTAGCACATAGGTAAAACCTCTTTGTCATCTCTAGGCTACTTCATGTTTAAGATACTCTCCAGCTTTAAAATTCGAATAAATCTATTAAATAGACCGAAATTTAAGAATATGAGAATAATCATCCCTCACCATGAAGAGAGAGTCTGAGGAAAAAATAATGAGAACGAATAACCCTTCTCTTTTACTACAATTCAGGCCTGCCAGGAAGAGCTATCCAGATTGTGAAACATACAACTCATGATGTGAATGGTACTTCTTTGTTTTTCTCAGTGTACAACTTGCACAGCTGTTCATGGCCCTCTGCTTCCACAAATTCATTTCTAAATAGCTGTACCTCAGTTCTTTGACTTCTAGTATGTCTTAATTTAATACACATTTCTAGATTTATGATATATAAAAAATATCTCCACGAAGGAAAAATGTAATAGCCCATGCTTTTCATTATAATAGAATTTTATGAAACAATGTCTTTTAAAAACAGAAGCATATGTACTACTACTGCACAGGACATTAGCCCTTGTATATAAATCAATAATACAAAAAATTCAAATTACCAAGGATTAGAAAAGACTGCTGTGGGATATCTTCTGATGCAAGCATACAGTTATTTATCCCTTTCTTTCATGAATATTTATTGATGTTCCAAACATTAGACTAGACACTAGAGACACATCAATAAATACAGGAAATAGGTTTGATCTCTATCTTCTTTGATCTGTAGTTTAGTGGGGGAGGAAGGAAATTAAACAAGTAACTACTACAGTTTGAACATCCCTGATCCAAAAACCTGAAATCCAAATGTTCCAAAATCCAAAACTGTTTGAATGCTGACATGACATCACAAATGGAAAATTCCACAGCTGACCTCATGTGACAAGTCACAGTGAAAATGCAGGCACACCACATAGAGTTTATTCAGCATCCCCAAGGGAAAAAAGATCCTCTCAGCCCCTGTTAGCTGCGATATATCTTTTCCACCCACACCCAGATTCCCTCATACAGGCAAACCCACAAAAGGCAACAAAAATGGAGCATGTGCAGGCTAAACGTGACAACGGCAGGTATACTGCGATGTCCGGCATGGGGCCAAAACCTACATGCATTGATCACTGTGTTTGCTGGTATATTCTCTGGTGGTGTCAAGATATTGTTGAAAATGCCCTAAAGGCCTGCATGATATCCATAGGGTAATGCAAATATTCCAAAACCTGAAATTTGAAATACTTTCAGTCGCAAGTATTTTGGATATGAGATATTCAACCCGTAGATGGTAAGGGTATTACTATGATAGTGCTACGGGAGTACATCAGGGTAATCGACCCTGGCTTGGCAGGATGCAGAAGGCTTTCCCAAGGAAGCCTTACCTCAGCTGAGACCTGAAGACAAGCAGGAGTTAGACAGGTCAAGTTGGGGATTTGGAGGAGGTGGAGTCCCAGCAGATGGAATACTATGCATAAAGGCCTGGAAGTGAGAAAGTCATGTTATTTCAAGGGACTAGAGGAAGCTTAGCAAACTGGAGGCAAGAAGATAGCTTCAGCACACTATTGAAATTGTCCAGGTGAGTAATGATGATAGTGTAACTAAGTTGTGATACCTAGGTATGTGAGCTGAACCTATGGAGAAATGTTCTAGGCTAGAGAATCTTTAATTGGATATTTAATTATCAGTATATAGGCAATTAAAACCTTCCAAGGGTTTGAAATGGTTCAGAGTAAAGTTTGTAGATGAGAAGAGAAGAGGGCCTAGGAGTGAACCCAGGAAAATGGCAAAATTTCAGGGGTAAGTAAAGAAAAATAAGCTTTCAGTGGAGACAGGGAAATTTGCAGTTCAGTAGACAGGAGACAAACTAGGTTCGTGTGATGTCACAGAATCCAAAGGAAGAGAGGCTTTCAAGAAAAAGTAACATTTAGAGGTGTCAAATACTACAAAAGCATCATGAAAGATAAGACCAAAATATATCCTATTAATTTAGCAACAAGGAGGGTATTGACAACCTTTATGCAAGTAATTTCAGTGTTGATTATGGAGAACTCAGTAATTACTTGGTGGTAACTAAAGAACCAAGATTGCAGTAGGTTAAGGCATGATTGAGAATTGAGAAAGTCGGGGAGCAAGTGTAAAACAATTATTTTAAGACTTTTGGCTGTGATGGGAAGAGAGAAAGGGCCATAGTAGCAGAAGATGGATGTAGGGGCAGGAAGAACACACTCTTAAAAGGGTAGTGACTTACACATGTTTAAATGGCAACGAGAAGAAGATGGTAGAGAGGGAGAGGTTGAAGATGCAGGAGAAATTAGAGATAATCAATAGCACAGGTACTTGAGAAGGCAGAAAGATGAAATTTAGAAATTAGCTTCAGATAGGAAGGAAAGTACAGCTTCTATTACAACATCAGGGGAGAAGGGAAGGAGGATGGGCATAGCTACTGGTAGTTTTGTAAGTTTGGTGAAAGGTTAAGGTAGGATTGTTGTGTTGGATTTATTTTTTATTGAAGTGGAAGCTGCAGCTAAATGCCCAGTGATGAGGAAGGTGTTGGAGTCAGAGATTTAAGGTGAGCGGCAATTTGAAATAGCTGCTCTAGGATACTGTTTAACAGAGAAAATGTTGAGTACACAATCAGTGAGCAGTTTTAAGTCCACTCTATTCTGTTTGCAGTTTCAAGTACATTTCATTGCTTCTAAGTTTATGAAAACTGTTTTAGGATCTTCTTGTGCTTCCTATTTCTACCTCTTTTCCTTCTGTTTTCTCACCTCCCCAGTTTAAACCATCCCTAATTTTTTACAATGAAATATACAGCAACTGCCATGAAATCTACTGATAAAAGATACTGCAAAATCAGTTTGGGATTGGCTTCATTAGCTTACTTATTATTATCAGTCCTAGGCCACTAAGCAACCTTGCATAAAATGCATAAAATGAGGAGATTCTAGTGGAGGATAGTTTTCAATTATCTCATTAATTTCAGGCCATGTGACTAGTCCAAATAGATATTATAGGCCAAGAAGAGCCTATCTTGAGATTTTAACTCCCAGGATAGGTTTTCTACCTAATCAAAAGAATCTAATAACTATTCAATCTCTTCTTAAATGGTTTGGTTTTCTGTGCAAACAGTTTTACCCTTTTAGCTGATTTTCTAGGTGTTAAATCAAGAAAATTCTCTCAGATACTTGTTCATCATGTACTAGGATCCCTGATGTGTTCAGAGTTGTCCAACTTTCAAAGGGCTTTGCATTCAGAGTACCTAATCTAAACCCTGATATCATTCTTTTATAACGGAAAACCCCGGATTAGACTGGGACAGTGTCTGTCATGTTCATCGCTGCATCTCCCTCGGTATTTGTAGAATGAATGAATGAAGGGACAATGGCAAACTATAGTCCTACCATCACACTTTCGGTAGTGAGGAGAGCTGCTGTAACTTGGAAAACTGGAGGGGGGAAAAGGTGGCTAAAACAATCATACAGTAAACTGGGCTGCTGTCAAGAGAAACCAGTGCTCTATTATCTAGGCATATACCAAGGCTACCCACTGCTTGACTCTCATTATTAGCCTTCTTTGATGTTCTCCGGGACTTGATGTCTTTCATAACTAATCAATGTATTAATGTATCCAATCATTTACTCGATAACTTTATTGAAAACAAAAGCAGTTGCATACCAGTATCAAGCTGGAAGCGGGAGATACAGCCGCAGACAAGGCAGATATGGTCCCAGCCCTTAGGAGCTCCCAGAGTAGCAGGAGGTTTCCCCTTCCAGTGTCTTCTCTCTGCTTTTCTTCAAAAGGAAAAGGCTGATGTGTATAATATACCATATCTCTTTGAAGTTCTCTCATTATGGATTTTAGATTTAAACCAGTTCTTCATCCATGACTTTATAAATTGAAAATCCAGGATTTTGCCGTGTTGTTGTGTTCTTGTTTTGTTTTGATGTCCCTGTTTTCTCGATACAATTAGAAGTGTCTAGGAAGAAATTTTTGGTTAGTATGGGAGCCCCACAAAGCCATTTTTTTAAACATAAAATCTGTATTACATATCAGGTATGAAATACAGGTGGAATGAATCATTTCTCTGTAAAGGAAAATTTGAAGTAAATTTCAAGAAAGTGAATTCTTTCCCGTTTGCGTTACCGACAGATGCAGAAACTTTAATCGTCATTTGCTAAGAGGGATATGGCAGATAATACACAATAGATGTCGTAGCAACATTCACTCGCATTCTTTTTTTTTTTTTTTAAAGATATCTTTCTTTCAAGAAGCTATTCTAGGATCTTTCTCATGACAGTGTCCTAGTTCTTATCTTTGCTACACACAGGCTCACAAAGTGTTTTATTTGAAGGGCGTTTTGTTATTGGCCCTCTTTTTATTTTTCTTTTCCATAGCAAACAGAACTGAAGGTGTTTACTCCCCATGGTGAGAGGGTACCTGGGTGCACAAACAGTGGTGTGAACCACTGGCCTTTCTCTGCTTTCCGTTCCCTGAATGTAAGAAACAGGTGCAGTGATCAATTCACCACGTGCAGTGAACCCCAGGCAGTAAGAGAATGTCGTGTCACAGACCTTTTGTTACTTGGAGAGAATGAGCGGGAAGAAAGGCTGCCTCTGCTGCTACTGAGACCCTTTTGCCCATTTTATTGACTGCTATAGGTTCATCTATCCTAATTTGTCTCTGGCTGTCCCAGTTTATCCCTGTTATTCCTGTGTTACTTTACTTTACTATATTTTATTTTATTTTATTTTATTTTATTTTATTTTGTTTATTTTAGAGACAGAGTCTTGCTCTGTCACCCAGGCCAGAGTGGAGTGGCGTGATCATAGCTCACTGTAGCCTCAAACTCCTGAGCTCAAGCAATCCTCCTCCTTCAGCCTACTGAGTAGCCAGGATTACAGGTGTGCACCACTATGCCCACCTAATTTTTTTTTTTTTTTTTTGAAATGGAGTCTCACTCTGTCACCCAAGCTGCAGTGCAGTGGTGCGATCTCAGCTCACTGCAACCTCCACCTCCCGGGTTCAAGCGATTCTCCTGCCTCAGCCTCCTGAGTAGCTGGGATTACAGGTGCCCACCACCATGCCCTGCTAATTTTTGTATTTTTAGTAGAGACAGGGTTTTGCCATCTTGGCCAGGCTGGTCTCAAACTCCTTTAACTGTTTTTTATTTTTTTTTTTAATTTTTAAAACATATTGTAGAGATAGAGTCGTGCTGCGTTGCCCAGGCTGATCTCAAATTCCTGGCTTCAAGCAATACTCCTACCTCGGCCTCCCAAAACACCTGGATTACAAGCATGAGCCAGTGTGCCTGACCCTGTGTAATTATTAATAGCATCCTGGACACTCTCAAAAGCGTTCAGGTTTGGACAATGAACTATAGGATCACCCTAATTACATGAGATTAAGAGTAGAGACCTTGACCACCAGAGATGGTCAATACTCACCATATATTTTCTTCCTGATGTTAGGACCTGGTACTTTTGGGAAATGAAATTGTACATGAGATATATGCAGAATGGGTGAAGGGAGCAAAAAGATTTAAAAAATTAAGCTCGATTTATTGAGTGCCTCGAGTGTGCTCAGTACTGTTCCAAGTGCTGACGGCAGAGAGGTAAGTTCTGTTGTCCAGTGTTCACCTCACACATGCAAGCCAGGTTTGAAAACACACTATCTTTCCTTAGCATCCCTCCACCCCTCCGCATGACTATACATATGTATCAAGTTTGTGATATTTCACTTCTGGGCTTCTTTTTATTTGGAAATTTAATGTCAGTGTATCATGTTTTAATTAATAGGGCATCATGTTATGAAACTGTTGAATCGAATATTTTCCCTAGGCATCAAATTACTTGTCAGTGGAGATTTGACATCTAGATATGAGGGACAAAAGAGATGAGAAAAATAGTAGTAAAGTGTTTCTAAAGGATGCTGATACACTGTTTAGGTATTTTAATGCACTGTTACAACCTAAAGTGTCTTGTAAAGTATGTTCTTTAGAAATAAAATAAATAAAACAAGACATCTGTCCATAGGTACAAATCCACTTGCCTTCCTCACTTCCTATCCTTCTGTGATGGGAAATCTCTGCTGTGACAAAGAACCATGTTAAGAAAACCATAAAGTTGTATTGTTTGTAGATTTTTTTAATGACTAAAGGAAGATATTGCAAGTAGTAGAAACAAATAGAGGAGGTGGCCCTGAAGGTCAATATAACAAGAGTTCACTGCAGAAAAGAGAAACTACTCTAGGTACGTTAGACACATATCAAAGTTTTGGAAAGGCTAAAGTAGCAGGTTTTAGACTTGGCTTCGAGGACAGATTTCTAAAACTAAGTAGAACTGATCCAATAAGAAACTACCATCTCCGGGGTACCACTGAAGCAATGATTTCAAGAATATACTTTGTAAATGTGAACTAGGAACCAGGAGGTTGAAATCTAGAGGCTACCACTTTTGAAGCTGCTGTTAGCAACTGCCCTTCTCCAGCCAGGAAGCTGGAGAATGAACTTTGGAACTCTGATGTAGGAAATCTCATGTTTCTTTGACTAAGCTCACCAACAGAAACAGCCAAAAGGGGCAGAAAGGTGACCTATACCTCACTTCCACCTTCCAGATCTCTCACAAGTATGGACATTTGGCAAAACGTTGCCAGATTTAGCAAATAAAAATAATGCATGCAACATACTTACACTAAATAAAAAAAGATTGTATAGAAAATTTAAATTTAACTGGGGACCTTGTATTTTATCTGACAACCCTAACTTATTATATCCTAATTCATAATCAGAACACTAGCTGCATGGAGGTCTGGCAAATACGGTTTTTAATTTCCAACCTGTCCAACTGGAAGGATGGTAAGTAGATTTAGGTGAGCCAGTTCATAGTATTAACCAAAGTAGATTGCCTACCAAGAATAGCTAAAGCTTTTCTGCCCCCAGACACTTATGCTACCATCTGAATATTTTTACTTTGCATTCTTATATTCTTGGAAATCCTATCAATCTATGATTCAGATTGGTTTGGTTTAACTCAGCTTCCCCTTTTTTTTGGAGACAGGGTCATACCCTGTCACCCAGGCTGGAGTGCAGTGGCACAATCATGGCTCACTGCAACTTCAACATCCCTGGGCTCAGGTGATCCTCCTTCCCACCTCAGCCTCCCAAGTGGCTGGGACTACAGGCACATGCCACCACACCCCACTACTTTTTGTATTTTCTGTAGAAACAGGGTTTCGCCACACCGCCTAAGCTGGTCTCAAATTCCTGGGCTGAAGTGATCCACCCACCTTGGCCTGACAAAGTGCTGGAATTACAGATGTAAGCCACCATGCCCAGCTCCTCTTTTTAAAATATAAAAATCTCCCAGAATGTGAAAGTTGTCAGTCTGTACTCTGGGAATAAGATTTTCAACAGATAGAAGAGAATGAGGATTAAAACATAAGGAACTTTGCGAGTAGAAAATATGGGTACCAGGAGGTGGAAGGAGAGAGCAGATGCCCATTTATATCTCCTTTGTTGGGTGTTGGACAAATCCAGGTCTTAAAATAGGAAGTATTTATTTTCCGTACTTCTTGAATCTTTCATATCCCAAAGGATGCATATTTCCCAAATCATATAACCCAAAGTCATGCTATCAAAACGATATAAATCATCCATGTTATAGGTTAAATAGCTATATATGTATATGCTGGTCTGAGACATGTATATGACTATTGTATCCGTGGAAATTTGAGTTTGGGGTTCTGGACCATTTATTTGCAAATGATTTTTGGTTAGAGAACTCTTTGTAAGTTGGGGATTGCTTTTACTTATTTTATGAGTAAAGACGTCAAAAGGATGACTGCTAAATTTGCACTGTGCTAATTCACTGTTTAGTGAGAAGAAATATTAGACTAGCTATGAAAAGTAAAACTGCCTCTCCAAAAAGTCAAGGCTGATGAAAAACAGTCATACAAGCACAGTGGCGCTCTTCGGAAACATGGAAACACTTTTTCCTTCCCAATTTTCCCTCAGATTTTCTCTTCCGCGTTTAAAACACTTGGGTGGTTCAAGTTTTTGGGCTACTGATTGTAACAGCAAACCAGTAGCAATTGGAAGCAGTGGGATGTTGGGAGAAGTAATAGAGGTAGCTGCTACCCAAGTTATCCTGGAGGATTTTCCATGGCAGTGAAATCAGGTAGTAGAAGCTTGGCTAACTGAGTATAAGCAAACAGTTCTACTGAGAATGGTGTTGTCTTTTCAATCCGTTTATCTGTGATGGTGATAGTGGGAAACAGGGGAATTTTTTGGCAGAAAATTTTATCCAAGGTTTAAGGAAGGTTATTTGGTTAAAAGAGGATATTGTCACAGTGAAGTCAAACTTTCCATTAATTGTTTGCTGTAACAGCAAATTGAACATAGCATTTCACTGTCAACAAGTAAAGTGAATTTTACAGGTTAACTTATGTGCCTCTTTTAAAATATGTCAGATTTCTAAATTGCTTTTATTTCAGAGGTATGGGAGGTTCACTTTCTCTTTGAAAGTGTACATTATTTTTCTAGTGTCTTACATCTGCCTACAAAGATGTTATTTTACTTGAAAGCACAGTAACTATTTGATGAGAATTTGTCAGCATCAGTAAATTAAAGACCCTCAAATGATTTCTACTAATTATAGTTTAATTCCATACATTTAATGATATTTTAGAACACATGAGTTATTTCATAACTCCCAACATCACAAGGATAAATTTTATTCTACAAACAAAATATCGTGCTAAATGAAATAGTTCATTTAGGCAAAGAAAGGAGCACAGAAAATTAGTGGAACTCTCTGCTGTAAGTAACGTAGACATTACATGGCATATTGAGTCTCCGTGAATATTGTCATGTTATGTTTTAAAAAGGTGATCGAACATATGGCATTTAAAAGTTCCAAGTCCTCTTTTAAATGCTTCAGAATCTATTATTTAATGATGATCTTGGATCTCAAAACTGATCTTTTGAAAGATTTTATTTGCCCCACGTGTTAATATGATTTCCCTGTCATATGATATGATTATCTATCAATACTTAAAACCAGCAGCCAAGTAAAAAATCAGTTCATATCATTTAATGAATACTATGAGTCAGGAGCTGGGTAGGCAAGCTATTTTCGGGTTTGAGAAGTTCCAAAGCTTAAAAATCTTATATTGATTTTACAGTGAAGAAGAAATAGTCTTAGCTACTTTTGAGGTTTCAAACATTGACTACTCAAGGAATATTTCCTTGCTTTCTCAGGCACCAGGCAGTTTTTCAGGAGCAAGCATTCATCCATTCAGGGAATTGTAACCTGTAGTTTCCACTTTTCTAGCAATCACACTTAAAACCATGAGAATAGGCCATAGGACATAAGGAGCTCAGCTTCTGAGGGCAAGCACATCCTTTCAGCTTTCACCTGTCCATTTGTTAGTGTTCACTTCCGTGCTCAAGGAGTTACTTGTTGCCTCTGAGGTCTAAGAGACAGAATGGAGGGAGAAGGGTGCAGAAGTCTAACTCATGTTCATGGACTTATCTCTCCAATAAAGAGCTTGTTTCATCTTCTTTTATTTATTTATTTTTCTAATGAAGCCATTGGCCTCAAACAAAGCCATGGGATCTTATCAGAGTGAAACCGGGGTCATTCCCTAGGCTGGCTGAGTGACAGCTCCATGGCATGATGATGTATGGCCACTGCACAACAACACCTTTGCCACAACACATTTGCCTTTTAATTACACTTTAAATCTCATTTGAAGAGATTTTATCATTATGGAAATTGCTCTGTAAATGTGCCCAGGATGAGACCCAATAAAAGTTTGCTGAGAAGAATTGAAGACAGAGGAGATGAATCAGCAGCTAAAACATTACCATCAGACAGAATTTTCTTGGCTGTGGGCAAAACAGCCCATGCAGTAACAGAAAATCTTCATTGGCTCAGAGGCGTATTTTCCCTAGATTATTACGGGGCACTCTTGCCTGTAGCACTATCACTTCTTTGATAAGCTGAAGGAAGCGTTCTGCTCTCCAGCTCAGCGGGCCTTTTTCTCCCCAACCTCAGAGCCATCATTTGAATTTATAGTTGCCTAAATGAATAATACAATATTGCCCTTGTGTTCCTGACTTCATGCATGCATGCAAAGCAGGGTGAAGGTTCTTTAAATGAAAGATTGCCTTCTATTCATGAAATAAAGAACACCTCTGCTTCCTTTCCAGGGTCATTTAAAAATATCTATACGGCTGGGCTATGGAAAGCACATAAGAAAGATTCTTAGGGTAAAGTCAAAATGCTCTTTTCTCTGCAACAGGAATTGTCTCCTATCTTTGTGTAGCACAGCTGATTTGAAGTTTTCTTTTAAGCACATTCTTAATTATCTTTTCCTTTGATCTTGAACTGTTTCCCTGGGCTACCAGACAGAGAGCCCAGAGCCCTACCTCCCCTTTCCCTGAGGTGCAAACTGCTCCATCCTTCCACAGGCAGGCCCCTGGCTGAATGCACCCTTTTCTCCATGGTTACCCACCCACCTCTCTGTTATTTGTTATTTCCCAAGTGAATGGCAGGTTAAAATGGGAAAAGGTCAGGTTATCTGAATGTGGTTAGAGTGAAATGAATTTCCTCATTGCACCCAAGAACTGTCCTTTGACAGGTCTCCTTCCCCAAATCCGGTCATTTTGTATGTAGGCTCACTGGGAGTAATTCTAAGACAGCTAAATAAGTAAAATCACATTTTGGTGCCATTTTCCAATGTATTCTTCTTCCTGGGGGTTCTCCTTTAAAATGGTACTGGAAGGATACGTTGTCTTCATTAATCCATTGTATTTCTTGGAGGTGGAGGTGGAGGTGGAGGTGGAGGTGGCAGTAGCAGAAGCCCATGAAATAATAGGTCGTATTTTGTGTTTATAAATATTTCTGCAGGTTTTTGAGGAGAAAATCCATCATTCTTATAAAGGCATTCATGACCTCCAGAAGATTAAGGGCTGTTATGCTAGAATCGTGTTTCATTTTCAAAATGGGGTCTCTGGACTAGCAGTATCGGCATCACTTGGGAACTTGTAAGAAATGCAAATTCTTGAGTTCTACCCCAGACATACAGAATCATGATCTCTGAGAGTGGAGCCCAGCAGCCTGTGTTTTAATAAGCCCTCCGGGTGATTCTCAAGCTCACTCAAGTTTGAGAACCACTGTACTAAGGGAACTACTGATGCATGATGCAAGTTCACGCTCACAGGCATGTGTGAATGACACAAAGAACACAGACGCCTGAGAGAGCAAGAAAGAGAACATAGACTGTCTGACTCCCTGCTGGGCCCTTCTTTACCGCCCGTATTTCAGGCTACCATGCCCATGAATGGATGACATGTACCCCCTGACAAAAGTCAACACCACTCTCCCTTCCACACCCTATCACTAAGTCTTAGCCTATGTTAAACTGCTCATATCGCCTTGGAAATTCAACACTTTAATAATAGGTAGTATTATCACCCCCATCTTCTTCTCTAAGCCAGAAACCCAGCTTGCCTCCCTATATGTTATCCTTGCATTCAGTCTCTAAGTTGTATTCATGATCTCTCGAAAATATCTCCCTTTTTCTCATCCTGTGTCTATTACCTCAGTTTAGATCTCCATATTCTCTTGCTCAGACTGTCATAACATCCTTTTAACTGTTTCCCCTGGCTCTAGTGTTCTTGCCTCTAATGTACCTTTTCACTGCCACTAAGATGATGTTACCAAAAAATCTTAAACAGATTAGACATCTTCACAGGATAAAGTCCGAATCCTTAGCTTGATACACAAGCCTCTTCACAATCCAGGCTCTCCTTCCTGTGCAGCTATATATATATATATAGAGAGAGAGAGAGAGAGAGAGAAAGAGAGAGAGAGACAGACATTTTGATCTTACCACTCTGTCTCTCTTCCCACCATGGGTCTTCCCCTCTTCCCCCCAGAGTTACTTAGCTCTGATGTGTATTCTTATCTCATCTTATCTTCAGCTTCATTCATGTTTTTCCCACTGCTTCAAATTTCACTCTCTCACTTCTCCCCTGGCCAGCTGCTACTCATCTCAAGACCCTGATCAAATATCATCGCTTGTATGATGGCATCTGCAAATCTTGGGGGACAAGGCTAATTGTTCTTTGTTCCCACAGGGCTGTGTTCCAGTTTAACGTTATCACATGTTATTTTGGTTCATTTATTTGCTTAAGACTTTTTCAGAAGGCTATGGGCTCTTTAAAATAGAGAACTTACATCTTGTAGTTTTAAGAGTATTTTTAGTAAAAGTTTAGAGTGACCCCCATCTTTCTGCCAGCCCACAAAAGGAAAACATCAAAAAGTGAATGTGTAAAAGGAAGAGAACTCTGACAAAACCAGGCAGAAAGGTTTTTCAGCAAGTCTTTTTATTTTCTATTCGTGATAACATTAATAATTGGCATTATCCACGTTGGTTTCTCATTCTCCTGTTGGTGAATATTTTTCTGCCAAATTTAAAACCGTATCACAAACTCAAGCAGAGATTTACAACATTTCAACAGCTTTTCTACCCCTGCCTTAGAAGGGTGGATCAAAAACATTTGTCCATGGTAAAGCACTATGGACATGACTTAGTTAACAATTCTCTGTTTTGGTCACCATGAGGCTTCTTCGTTTATACTCAGGGTCAGCGATAATGATGATATGCAGCTACAATTTCTCATTTCTTACTCAGGGTGTTATGAGGCAGATATCCACTGTTCTTTAATCGTTATTAAAATGTAGTCCAGGTGCAGTGGCTCACGCCTATAATCCCAGCACTTTGGGAAGCTGACGCAGGTGGATCACATAAGGTTAGGAGTTCAACACCAGCCTGGCCAACATGGTGAAACCCTGTCTCTACTAAAAATAAAAAAATTGGCCGGGCATGGTGGCAGGCGCCTGTAATCCCAGCTACTCAGGAGGCTGAGTCAGGAGAATCGCTTGAATCCAGGAGGGGGGCGGAGGTTGCAGTGAGCCGAGATCACGCCATTGCACTCCAGCCTGGGCGACAAGAGCAAAACTCTGTCTCAAAAAAAGAAAAAAAAAAAAGTCATTCTCATGTAAAAATTATTATAATGTAAAATGATCTGTAAAGTCATCCTCTTATCTGTTCTAGTTCTTCATAAGACTTATATAACATGTCATATGGGCATGGAAAGGCCTAAGCCTTCCCAAACCTTGCTCTTTTGGGGACGATTTTCCAAATGTACTTGTTCTCAGTTGAAAAGAGCATTGCGGCCGGGCGCGGTGGCTCACACCTGTAATCCCAGCACTTTGGGAGGCCAAGGTGGGCAGATCACGAGGTCAGGAGATTGAGACCATCCTGGCTAACATGGTGAAACCCCGTCTCTACTTAAAATACAAAAAATTAACTGGGCGTGGTGGTGGGCGCCTGTAGTCCCAGCTACTTGGGAGGCTGAGGCAGGAGAATGGCGTGAACCCGGGAGGTAGAGCTTGCTGTGAGCCGAGATTGCGCCACTGCACTCCAGCCTGGGCAACAGAGCAAGACTCTGTCTCAAAAAAAAAAAAAAAGAAAAGAAAAGAAAAGAGCATTGTGTCATGGCACAAGGACACAAAAAATACCCTGGACCTGCTTCAGTGAGATGGTCTAAGGGTTTCTAGCATCTTCTGAACTGAACTGAATGCTTTGGGAAGAATTAATAGATACACGATGTATATTAGTTCGTTTCACACTGCTATAAAGAACTTCCCTGAGACTGGGGTAATTTATTTAAAGAAAAAGAGGTTTAATTGACTTACAGTTCTGTATGGCTGGGGAGGCCTCAGGAAACTTATAATCATGGTGGAAAGCAAAGGGGAAGGAAGCACCTTCTTCACAAGGCAGCAGGAGAGAGCGAGAAAGAGTGAATGGGAAGAGCCCCTTATAAAACCATCAAATCTCATGAGAACTCACTCACTATCACATGGGAAAACAGCATGGGGGAAGCCACCCCCATGATCCAATCACCTCCCACCAGGTTCCCCCGGATTACAGTTCTAGATGAGATTTGGGTGGGGACACAAATCCAAACCATATCACAATGGAAAGCTCATGAATGGGTTCTAAGAATGAGGAAAAGTCCCTTAGCATTTTGCCTACTTTTCATTTATGACATTTTTTTCCCAGCAAATATGCCAAATGTTACCTACCTTTACATCAATGTCCACATGCATATCCCCTGTCTTCCTCCTTTTCCTCATACATTAACAAAAGAATAACTTTGTTTTCTCCCCATCACCATTCACCCTATTGTATAAGAGAAGAAAAGCAAAATAGGATGAAAGAACTATCTAGGCACACACACACAAAAGTTACACTCTCCAGAAGAAAGAATTTGCTCTACTTGGTAGTAGACAGAAATTAACTCACCGAAGATCACCAGAGAATCAGATCCAATTATATCAGCAGGACTTTAGTTTACATCATGGTACTAGAACCTTCTTTAACATTCAAAACTTATGAATACCTAGAAACAGTTTGAAGGTTAATATCTCTATGCTGTGCGCTAAAGAGTACCCACAAATGAATACAGCTGTGTCTGATGAGTTTCTGTGATTATTTTGGAAATTGTCCTGCTATTTAAAATGAAAAAAATAGAAATGTCTTAGATTTTCCTATCATTAACCTATTCTAAACAATTACATCAGTGTAGGGTTGTTTTGTGGTTGCGTGGGAGTATTATGAGGTTTTTGGGGGGCGAAAGTGGGGGATGGAATGAAGTTGTTGTTTGCATTTACAACCCTAATAATTAAAACAAGCCAGAGGAAATTACCTACATGGCTGTTGTGATTTCTAGTGTATGATCAAAAATAATTATGGCACTTTTCCATATGTTCTTGCCTTCTTCTTAGATATTGCTATTGGGAAAAGATGAGACTTGACATCAACTAATTGCTTTTTTCTAATATACAACCTTGAACCACAGTGATTCTCTAGAGGACAAAAAATAGCTTAGTGACAAAGAGATTCCAGAAATAAGAGCTTTTCGAGCTTTTAACTCTATATAAAATATAGACAAATTGCACAGATTAATTTAACCAAATACATATTGGTCCATGGGAAGAGAGTTACCTGTTTGAAGAATAGGAATGTATTGTGTTCATTTAGAACCATTCAGAAACATCAAGGATGTTAGTTCTGAGTTGACTAAGGATAAATTTTTAAAAGCAATACCTAATTGGAAAATTATTCAGTTGTTGACCATTCCCATCAGTGCTCTGAAACTAAATATCTCACAGATGCCTTAATGAGTTATTACAATTATGTTGCTGTGATACATGTAGCCCAAGTCAGAAGTCACTTGCTTTGTATTTAATGGATGGGGAAGACACTGGAACTTGGAGGGAAGAGAATAAAAATAACCTAGTTTCAGGAAGATCTATGCTGTAACCCTGCTTCTGCCACATAACAACAACTCTATGATTTGTATAAGTTACTTTACCTCTCAAAATCATGATTTCCTCGATAGGGGATAAAGAAGGCCTATTTCATAGAGTTGGTGTAAAGGATTTATAAGGGCTATAAGTATTAGTTCCTGCCCTGTTTCATCCCCCTACCCTACCCCCACCCTTCATCATGGCTCTGCAAAAATAAATATGTCTCAGAGTTGGAAAGACTCATCTGGTCTTTCTCAGATAAGGGTAGTTTTCTTCAAACAGACCGATTCCTGCACATAAAATATAATAGAAAACCAAAAGTACCTTCAACATTGTAGACTTTTCGTATGTGGTTGTCTCTGTGACTTAAATGTACAATCTAGAGTTTGCATGTTAAGGTCTTTCAAGATTACTGTTGGCACTGATCTGAAAGATGTCTCATGCAGGAAATGCTCACCCAATTATGAGCACTGAAGCTGTATAGCAATATCAGAAATAATATTGCAGCACAGTATTTTATATGGATTTTAGATACAGTATTAGAAAAAGAAAACTCAGCCTGTCTTAAGACTTGTTTTCTCTTTCAACACCAGAATTAAAAGGCATGCCATTCTTTTTTAAACTTTATGTGCAGAGCCAAATGAATATCAGCATTAGTTCTCCACTGGGTCCACGGCTTCTTTTTAAAAATATCTGAAGCAGTGTTACTCTACCCACCTTTTCTCAGGAAATTGTGTCCTTTAGAATTCACACCCATATAGTTTAGGAATGTTTGATAGGGTATATTTTAGGTGGGAGTCACCTGTGCCTGTATGGAGCTTTGATGTCAATGCCCTTGTCATTTGGTGTCAATGGTTTTGTCATTCTCATTTATTTGGCCCCAAGGTGTGTGTGTGTGTGTTTGAAACACAGCATATGTATTTTTTTCTTACTCTTTGAGAAATAGAACTTTAAATAACATTTCTGTCTTTAAAATGTACTTGTGAATAGTTATCACTTTCCTGAATTCTACCTTCCAAAGGTAGGACAAGAGAAGGATGGAATTAAATCACACGTGCAGCTATTTTTATAACTTATGAGCACTCAATGATGGTAGCATCCCTCTTCTTTACCTTCTCTCTGATTCTGAAGCCACTGCTCTTTTGGTTCCTGAATGGCTGGGACTGCCTGTCCACTAGACTTCCTGCTTTCACTCTGACCTTGCTACATTTACCCTGAACACCATCCTCCCAATAATCATTACCAAATACTATTTTCACAGTGTTACACCTTTACACGAGAAGCTACAGTAGAATATTATCCTTATTGAATCAGATATAATCTCCAGGCGGCATTCTAAGCTCTCATTGGCTACACTGTACCCTTTGAACCTGAACTTCCTGAGAACTACCTCTTAGCTCCTGCCTATAGCTCTGGCTCCCATCTTCATGCAGTAGGTATTCATTTTCTTTTGAACGGCCCCATATCTTCTCTGCTAGCAGGATTGGAGTCATGGCAGAAAGTGAGAGGGGGACTAGAAGGATGCAACATTAATGAAACCTCACAATAGGTTAGGCATTGGGTTAGGTACTTGGTTGATCTACTCACATCATCTCATCTAATCTTTGCCAAAACCTTAAAAGGTAGGTCTTATTGGCCCTACTTATAGACATACAATAGGTACTTAATGCATGTTTTTGTGATGAATATTCAGAGAATTTTTGCATTGTGACTGGATGAGAAGAAACTAGGAAAAACAAGACGTAGATGAGAAAGATACCTCTCATCTTACTTCCAACCTAGGATATCTTAAATGAACTCATCGGTTTTAAAAAGTAATTTTAAGAATGGAGTCAGAGGATAAGACAAGGAGAGAAAGCATCACGTATTACCAGAGTTCGGTATTGCTTAAGGCGGTTTGACAGTTTCCTCTGGCGGTAATCCACCCTAGGCCAGGCATTTTTAAAGATTAGATTTTGAAATAAAGCTTTGCACTTGGGAATATACTGAGGCAAGAGAGCATATCCCTTCTCTCTGCTGAGAGAGCATATCCCCTCTCTCTGCTGTTGTAGTGCTTAAGTGTGAGAATTTTCGAATGAGATATGAAAGCAAAGACAACAAACCCTGCAGGATAATAGTCTCTGAGGACTTGAATAACAGCCATTTTTAAAGCAAAGCCTGTGGACTCCTAAATCCATAGCTGCTCGTTTAAGATGCAACGCAATGCAGTGGACCTGAAAACATACTCCTTATCTACCTAGAGCAACCAGGCTCCAAGCCAAACAGCAGTCCTCAAATTAACTCTTGTTTCTCTTGGGATGACAACTCTGCTGCTTTTAAAGGTGTTGCGTGGCCACATATAGAATAAGAAGGAAAAAAAAACAGTCACACCCTCTTGTGAATCTGTATCCAACTGCATTTTCTGATCTAGTTAGGAACCTTCCGTGGTTAGATTAGAATCCTGATAAGGCCAAGACTGTGGGTCCAATTTCTTCCTATGGATTCTTCTCGAAAAATTTGTTAGGAAAGATCACTTAGGGTTTTTTTTTTTTTTTGGCTTGTTTTAATTCCCAATCCATAATAGACTGATACTTTTGTAACATGCAATAAAAATGAATTATTTTAAAAATTACAAATACCAGACATACAAAATTTAAGCCCATGCTTTTTATTTTTAGATTGCTGTACACGTTTCTAAAGATTTGCTCTCAATTTCTGTTCTTATGTCTTCATAATAGAATATCTGTTTCTGTGTGTGTATATGTATGAGTGTATGCAAGTGTGCTCCAAAAGCTCTACTATTTAGAGCTCATGTTTAATGAGTCATTTTGGATAACCAGTCTAAGGGAGTTCTACTTTCATATAATTGTTTTTGTTTTATTTTTATTTAAATCATTAACACCTTTTCAAAACAACTGTATCAAATAAAAGTCATTTGGTCATTTGAAGCATTTACATAAACTGCTTTCTTCTTAAACAGATTTTATTGAATGTAAATCTGCTTTCCCTGGCTAATTCAGCATCATCGTCCTGAGCATTAACTATTTTGCTTCACTATAAAACAAGGTGATGCTTTCAAGGGCTACTAATGCATGGAGAGCTGTTAGTTTCCACACTGTGTGACCCTGGTCAATTATGCGTGCCCGTGGCTCCTTTTACACCTTTCTGATTCTCTGTAAGGTGTCACTTCTTCCTACTCTCAGTTTAGCCACATAGGATAATTTCTTTCCTATTTTGAATTGTATGTTCCTGACCTTCTAAGTTCTTAGAAATCAGACCACTTTTTTCCCATCAAGCTAATTTAAATTAGATAAAAATTATCAGTAAGGAGGAACTAATGGCCTTATAATTATTCATATACGAACTGCTTTCAGAAAAGCTTAGACATAATCTGTCTATAATAAAATTCTTAAGGAGATTTGGTCACTTATTGTTATTCTTTCTACGCCATTGTGTTTGTTTCCTTACTTCTCAGCTATATTAAAATAGGGAAGTTTTCATTTGCTGAGTCCTGTTTTAGAGACCAATAATTCCATTTACATAGGAAAGGAAATATGTGGATACGATTATTCATGATGTTCTAGAATAGTATCACAACCATCTGCTTAATGGTTAATAATAAAAAGAAGGGTACAGCACTAATTCTTGATATCTCCCTTCTTTATTTTTCTTCTAGTAAAACATCCATAACTTTTCCTATTCTTCCCCAGTTGTATTGTTACTTATGAACACCATGGATCATTCTACTTTTTGAATGAAATAGTACAAATTTAATATTCAATAATCTCGTCTTTGTACTTTTCTTTATAAACTTTTATTCTCAGTGGCTTCCTAAAGGAAGGCTTTATTCTACTTGGTTTAAGCAGTTGGTCTCCATTCTACTTATTTCTCTCAATGCTCATTGTCCATTCCAATCAGGTTGTGCAATTCATTGTCCCTGCTCATAAAGCAAATTCATTTCACCTTTACTCCATTCCCATGCTATTCTTTTTACCTGTAATATTTTCTTTTATTCCACTTTCTCAGTCGTATACATCCCTCAAGGCTCAAGCCGAGTCCCGTAACTTCATGAAATCTACTTCTACCATCTGATTTCCACATGGATTATCTTGTAATAGTAAGCCCTGCATTCGCTATTATTTATTAAAGATCTCGTGTTCAGGACGCTATTCAAAGTATTTTACAAAAATTCCATGTAATATTCAAAAATTTCAGCAGATATGTATTATTATTTCATGTTTAGTGAAACCAAAGTAATTAAAGAGTTTTCATCATTATGTGGCTAATAAGGGAAAGAGAAGCGAAGAGTCAAACCTATGTCTTTTTAACTGCACTTTGCCATGAGTTTTCTCTGGAAGCTGAGAAAGGAGATTCACAACAAGAGTAGATGAGACTTAGATAAGAAGGAAGTGTGGAATTTGAAAAAGCCCTTCAGAAAACAGGATCTCCCCTACTCCTAAAACTGCTATACTGTGAACATATTGCTTGTCTCATAACTGAACTTTTTTGGTACTCCCAGCTGAAATTTGCTCTATAATTGTACAGAACTTTAGGCCAAATTCTTATGGGGACACACATTATTTGTTTCGTTTGCACCCATTTTCTCAACTACTTTGCGTTTTCTCTTGTTGTATTGGATGCATCTCTATCCACTGCTACAAATCTGTTTAATAGTCTTCATATTAATGAGACCATGAAATTGCTCTTCGCGTGCTGAAATAGTTATCCTTTATTTTCTAATGGCAGTGCTAGATTTGCTAAAATTTAGGTAGTAGCATTATTAATAGGAAAAACTACCACCAACAACTAAACTTGAAAGGTAATATAGCCTAGTGGCTAAGAGCACAATCCCTGAAGTCTGACTGACTAGGTTCTAAATCTTGCTGCATTTATTAGCTGTGTGACCTTGGGCATTTTTAGTTAACCTTACAGTAGTTTCATTATCTTATATGGAAAGTGAAGATAATAGTAGCCCCTACCCTAGAGGGTTGTTGAGAGGAGAAAATGAGCTCATGTATATACAGTGCTTTGGACAGCACCCGATGTATAGTAAGTTTCATGTGTGTTGTTGCTCTTGCTGCTGCTGCTGCTGCTGCTGCTATGGTTTTTGTTACATAACAAATACCTTTTCCCCTTTGTTCATTCGTTATTGCTTTTCCTAAAGACTACAATCACAAAAAAGAAGAAAAAAATTAGAGAGCATACAGTGAATGCAGTAGTGAAGGCTTGAATGATCTTTTCTAGTTAAGTCAGAAGTGAAATAAAACTATCCAAAAATTTCTATGAAAATTATCCTTTGTCCAGATTGGCTACCCTCTGAGAACTCCACTTGATTCTCCATATCAATCTTTTGCTTTTTTGTGCTACCTGAGTCTGAGGTTTAGTCTTTAAATGATGAGTTTAGACAGATATCATTATGGTAGTTTTATATTATATTTTATGTTATGTTGTATTATATTATATATAATGTATATTCCTTCCAGCCCGCCCTGCATTCCCAATCTACGACTCATGCTGCCTTATTGATACTGAAAAATCTCCACTACAGCATGCCAGCTTTTGAAAGAGAGCCTTGGGTTCTTCCCCAATACTTACCTTCCTTTTAGGGCAACCTATCAGAGTCCTGTAGCTTGACAGATTTCCTACCAGCCTGCCATCCCAAAGGAACATGGATGAACTATGTTTGTGCTGATGTGTCAAGTCATTTCTTGGTATGGTTCATAGTAGTCCACATGGCTCTTGTAGACAAAGAGATGAATTACTGATGGCAGAATTTCTGTTCTGGCAGCAGGGAAATTTGTAGAAAGGAGACCTTTTCAGTGTGAACATTTTTTGCTCACAGGTGGTCCAGGATGCCCAATGCTAAATGAGAAGTGAAAAGAGCAGTCGGGGCCGGGCGCGGTGGCTCACGCCTGTAATCCCAGCACTTTGGGAGGCCAAGATGGGCGGATCACGAGGTCAGGAGATCGAGACCATCCTGGCTAACATGGTGAAACCCTGTTTCTACTAAAAATACAAAAAAAATTAGCTGGGCATGGTGGCGGGCACCTGTGGTCCCAGCTACTTGGGAGGCTGAGGCAGGAGAATGGTGTGAACCCGGGAGGCAGAGCTTGCAGTGAGCCAAGATTGCGCCACTGCGCTCCAGCCTGGGCGACAGAGCGAGACTCTGTCTAAAAAAAAAAAAAGGCAGTCAGAATTCAATTTTTCATTCAGAACAAATCAATCCACGTGGGTAAACATTTTATCAAACTCAAGAATGCTGTCTTTCAGGGTGCTTTTCCCTCAACAGTCACTTATTTCCTCTTGCAAGTAGTATCTTCGTTCAGGTTCACTGACTACTGTATATTATATCCAATGCTTCTGGCAAATGGGTTGGTGGAGGCAGCCCAAGATCTTCTAGAATCAAGAGAATTGGATCCATTTCTCAGTTCTAACACTTATCAGCTATATGGCTTTTAGGCAGGTCAGTTAAACATCCGAGTCTCAGTGCTCTCATCTGCAAAACAGAAAATGTGATGTACTTCACAGAGCCAGGGGGAGGAATAACTAAGGTGGTACATTTGTACGTGCTTTGTAACCTGTAAAGCCCTTTACTGTACACGTGTCATTTACAGCTCTATATCACCATCATGACCTGGAAAAGCAATACTGACAGAAGACTTATCTTCTTGCCAATGCTAAGATAACTTTAGCCATTTCTGCATTTCTAAAGGAAGGAGTCTTTATCCCAGTATCTATGAAGACTTGGCAGGAATTCCCATCAATATTTAGTTGGTAATATAAACGAATTAAACAAAAGTGCACACTAGGTTTTAGGAAAATTAAAGACAGAACTATCATTTGTACTCCTCTTACATTTCCCAGAGTGCTAAAACTAGACAATAAATCAGTCCTCAATAAATACTTGTTTATCAATTTTATATTCATTTATTTGTTGATAATACAACAAAGATGTTTATATGCAGTATAATATATATGGCAAAGATGAGAAGTAGCAAATTTATGAATCAACATCCTATTTATGCTTGAGAAGACAAAGAAAGTGTTGGTGACTTCATGGTATACCATAAGGAGCTCGTGATTGAGCCTGGGTCTCTGCTATCCATGTAGGATATAAATTTCAAATGTACTATCCTTTATATGTATGTCAATGTAGTAAACATAGAAAACTGATGCTACTAGTGAACATACTTTATTTTCTTGAACAACTAAAAGTTTGTCTTTAATCACCTAAGTGCATACACAAAAGGGAAGTATTGTACAAATCAAATACAACAGAAGAAGTAAAGTAAAAGACAAGTGAAGGAATTATCTGGAACTTAGATGTGGTTGGCTTTTTCTCCTGAAGTACTTAGATAAATTAACTCACTTTTCTCTTTTGCTGAAGAAGTGCAAATTAGGCAGGCATGTTATTCCATGTAGGCAAAAGGAAAAAAGAAAGAAAAACATAAAATGGTTATATATTTGACCAAACTTCGTTCTCCAAGAATCCCAATACTAACCTTCTACCATATAAACTACTTTCAAAGTCAGGCTCTATCCTTCCAGTATAAACCTGGTTTGTACTACTCAGAGATACTACTCAGTCTCTTTCAGTATTTCCCTTCTTTCAACCTCTGATGTGGTTCTATCCATATTCCCCTGCCTGTCTCCCAGTCAAAGAGAATGGGACACAACTCTCTTTAGAGTCCATCGGTGATGCTTTAGCTGCCAAAAATAGTGACAATAGACATTCATTGTCTGTCTACCTTACTTGTGCAACATTCAAAATTCTGCATCTTAAGAGGCTGTGGCTGAAAACATGAGCCAGTTCTTCAGAATTTCTAACATGTTATTTCTGCCACTTTCTCCCTTACTTTAGCAGAGTAATTTAATTCAATTTGAGAGAGAGAGAGAAAAAAAAAAACAACTTTTCTAGTTACACAGATCAATCCAATTGTTTGGAGCTTCAGAATGAATTTTTAAACTTGTTGAACAGAAGCATACAAATCTCTAAGAGCAAGTCAGATAATATACAAAGCCTCCATTCATTGTGTAGGCAGAAAGGAATGCTGGTACCCGGCAGCTCTCTGAAGAATGTTCCCTTGGCTTTGACTGTTCTGCTGGGAACAAGGAGGGAAACACATATATAAAATGAATTTATAATGTCTCTGGCTTGTAATGGCAAAATGATAAGAAAAGTTGGCTGTTTAATATAAACTGTCAGTTGCATATTCCAGGCCTCCTCTCTTTGAGGTTCCTCCCACATCCACACGCCTGGCTACTGTTTAGTGCGGAGTACAAAGTGGCCGTTTATTATTATTGACTGGTGAGGCCTGTGCTCCAAAATTCATTCTGTCAACAGAATGTAAGCAAAGTTGGCATTTTAAGGCAGGGCTCTTTCAGTTTCTGGGTTTTCTCAGGATTGCTATGCAACAGGATCAGTGCTGTAGTCCCCGGTTCAAGCTGAAAATGTTACACAGGAAGACATACCATGTAAAGGTCAGATTCTTCTACTGTAATAATTTTCTTGATCTGTGTATATACAAGTGAGGTTGAATGCATAACCTCTTATCATAACTCTTAACAAGGTCCTATGTACTTTCCACCTGTCAAGCCTAAAAATACGTATCAAATGGGAAATCATAACTAATAAATGTATGATGCTGTACTATATGTATGATGCTATAATACCAAGGTGAACTTAATGTGTGTTGTCAAGAAGATTCTGTCTCCCATGACAGACTCCCAGGAATGTGCTGGTGCTGTGGACCAAGTGCAATCTTGTTTATTAGTCTCTCCATGCTTTTATGGTCAGAGTTAACTCTACAGATTACTACGTAAATAGAAAATATGACTTGATCCATATAGTAATGAAATTATTGGCACTGGGGTACACTTTATCATAGAATTTTATTTTCTATCACTTCCATAAAATAATACATTTTGTCCATAGACTAGAAGATATAACTTGTGAACTTTATAAATTTATAAATACATTACTTTCCAACTCATAATGGCAAGGAATAAATTTATTACACCTAATAAGATGCCCATTTTAAATCTACACAATAACAGGAGAAGGCAATACGCCAAGAAAAGGGATTTGAGATGTATCTTCTTGTTAGTTAGCCTGATTGAAATGTCCTTTGAACTAATAATTATTTATTTTTTGCAATTCTCCAAATTCACATTCATCGCTTGTTTCTTTTGTTTGGTAATTCTGCACATATTCTTCTTCCTGCTGTCCTGTAGGACCTCCAAGGTGAAATTGAAGCTCACACAGATGTTTATCACAACCTGGATGAAAACAGCCAAAAAATCCTGAGATCCCTGGAAGGTTCCGATGATGCAGTCCTGTTACAAAGACGTTTGGATAACATGAACTTCAAGTGGAGTGAACTTCGGAAAAAGTCTCTCAACATTAGGTAGGAAAAGATCTGGAGCAAAAAGGCCACAAATGAATTAAAATGGCCAAATTTTCCTCATTGTCTTAGCACAAGTAACTAGTAACTCTCATGTCTACGTAAATCATCCAATTTCAGAATGATTCACTTTATTTTGAATAAATGAATCATTTATTTGCTTGGTATGGAGATGATACTTGAGGATTCAGATTAGATTAAAATGGTAATGTTTTATAAACATAGGAGACATGCATATTAAGACATTAGAGTGAATTTAAATGAGGAGTACAGCTATTCTAATTTCATAAATTTCTCTCTTGGCATATCACAGGGTTATACAAAAAGTGATAAAAAAATTAACGGATATGTATTATGGAATTATTTTTGGCATTAGTCTAAATGCATACCAGAGGACAGTCTTTAAAACCCTTTATAACACATTATAATTATATAATATAAAACCTGTAAGACATTATAATTAACAGTTTAGAGGAGATAGCTCCTACAGTTAAAGAGAGACTATAGCAACTTCCTGTCTTTTGCTTCCTCTCAGATTTTGTTAAAACACATCCTCTGTAAACTAAGCTTTTAGTTGTACTATACTCACATACTTTATATTTTGCCCCCTTCTATGTGCCAGCTTTCTTTTGAGAAGTTAGTTAATGGATGCATCATAGCATCTTTGTAAAAAGGGCAGAGGGAAGTTCTTGTTATACCAGTTTTGCAATAGTTCCTTGGAGGAACAAAAGGATAGAGATAGTAAGTAAAATGCCCATTGTAACTTAAATGATCTAGCAAGGGCGGGGAATGAAAGCCAGGCTTCCTGCTTTCTAAGCAGTTGCCTTTCTTAATTCATTTCTCTTTATTAAAAATATTTTGTGCTTTCTTCTGTGTCTAGAGAAAAAGTGATAATGAAGGGAGGTAGAAGATGACCGAATGGACTTAATAATAGTTATGGGAGTATGCACTAAATGGTGGGAGTAGTTACTACCTCTAGTTAGAAAGATTACAGAAGGGAGATTTTTTTTCTTCTTTATAGTTCTTCTAACTTGTCCAAAATTTTAACATATGTATTTCTATAAGGAGGAAAATCTGCATTTTTATTAATTCAGAAGCACTATTGTAAATGTCTGCATCAAGTATGAAATAATGGTAGCAACTAATATTTACAAGATGTACCTACATACCACTCAAAGCCATAAGTACTTTCCATTCATTGACCGGTTTAATGCTCTCAGCAACCCTAAGAGGTAGATTTTATTGTTAAATTCTTTTTACATTTGAAGAAAGTGAGGCACAGAGAGGCTAAATAATTTCCTTAGGGTCACTTAGCAAGTGGAAGATACAAGATGAAAACAGGGAGTCTGGGCCGGGCGTAGTGGCTCACGCCTGTAATCCCAGCACTTTGGGAGGCCGAGGCAGGTGGATCACGAGGTCAAGAGATCGAGACCATCCTGGCCAACATGGTGAAACCCCGTCTCTACCAAAAATACAAAAATTAGCTGGGCATGGTGGCACGCACCTGTAGTCCCAGCTACTCAGGAGGCTGAGGCAGGAGAATCGCTTGAACCCGGGAGGTGGAGGTTGCAGTGAGCCGAGATCGCACCACTTCACTCCAGCCCAGGCAACAGAGTGAGACTCTGTCTCAAAAAGAAAAAGAAAAAGAAATCAGGGAGTCTGACTTCAGAGTCTGAACTTTTAACCACCATATGATACCATAGCGTATAAAGAAAGAAGGAAACTTCTACAAAGAAATGCATACTAATTGAAAGGATGAAATAGAGAGTAGATTTTTTCTAGGAGTAGAAAAGGATTTGTTTTTATGAGAAGTAGATTGCTAGGAGTAGAACAGGGTTTATTTTTATGTGTAAGGTTTTGTTTTCTTTTGTTTTTTCACAAGTTTGCACCCTGGCTTCCCAGACATTGTTCCTTATCTCCCTAATTTGTATATGAATTTTGTATCAACTTGGTGGTGGTACACTGGGAGCAACAATGGCAATAGCATTTTTAAAGATAGCGAGGCTCTATTAGCTTTCTACAGCTTAAACTCTTAAGAGAGGTCAGTATGTGTGATGACGTAGGCCACTTTGATAACATTCGTCATTAAAAAAGAATGAAAATGTGAGATGGAAAAAATATTGGCAGGTAAAGTTAAGTTATTCTTTTCTGCACAAAAGAAAAAGAAAGGTGCTATAATTCCTCCGAGTATCACTTAGTGCCTTTTCCCTCCCTCACGTGAACTTGATAAAATAAAAGGAGAATTGAAAGTGGCAAGCAGCATGTCAGTCAAAATATGGACTCTTCATTCTCAGCAGTTTCCCATATGTCGGCTACCGCAGTTTAATTCTTGCTGTCATTAATCAGGTAGAAAACAGTTACCTTAGCTTATCTAAGGTGCTGCCAATTCTAGAATTTAAATATTCAGATCAATGGTTTTGGCTTTTATATAGGCCTCTGTAATAATACAGGATATGTTATCAGCACTTATAAAAAGCAAAGAAGTGATTCTCCACATCAAAGCAATTTAGCTTATTTCCTGACACTTGATTGAAATTAGGGTATTGGTCAATCTACAGCAAATGGCAGGGTTCAATTGAGAGAAATACAGTATAGGCAGTAATTAGGGATGATTATGAAATAGGATAGAATAACACTGGAAGAGTTAGATATGGAACCATTAGTGGCACTGATAAACCTGCATTATGAATCTTGTCACTTCTTCCATGGGGGTTATTTTAAAATGAAAAGTTGCCACAATTAAAAAATAGTTTCAATGATATCCTGGAAAAATAGTCCTGTGTTTGCCCAAGTTATAACATTATAAAAAATTACAGTTGGTTCATTGTTTCATGAGGGATTCTGAAACTGCTCTTATATTTTGAAAAAATAAAACCATTAATGCTTTATTTCCCGGGTGTCCATTTTTAAAGAAACAAAATTGAATTTAAATCCAAATGATTTTGAAGTTTCCCTTTGTATTCCATTGGCTCATAAGAGGTATCCTTGTGCTTCCAAATACAAGTCCATATTGTATCGTTTTCCTTCCATTTATTTTTCTTCTGCCATACGTCTTTTCTCTTCCTGTGATTAAGATTCTTATTTAAGTCATCATGTTATGCCATATTGATACATTTACAAGAATACTCTACCTTGGACGCTGTTTATATCATATTACTCTTTTCTTCAAAGCTTCAATCTTGTAGGTCTCCATATCTCCCTCATTCATTTATTTCTTCATTCAACAAATATTTAATGAATGCCTACTATGTACTAGGCACTCTTCTGGGCACAGAGGATGCAACCATGAATAAAACATACCAAAAAAAATCACTGCTCTAATGAAGTTATATTTAATCATTAGAATCTAGTAGACGCTTCTCTCTCTGCCAACTGTGCCTAATAAGTCCTTGCTAACCCCTTCCCTTCTCTGTTCTTTTTCTGCCTCCAGTTCCTTTCTCACCAAGCATCATTCAACATAGATTCTCTGAGCCAAGAGAATCAATAGATTCTATTTTCTAACCCCATTCCTACTCTCCAACAATTTCCTCACTCTCCCATATGAGTATGTACCCTTGCTGGTTCTCACACTTGCAACATTCTCTTTCCTCTTATTCTCCAAATTTTGATTCATATTCCATAACAATTCTTTTCTGGCTGTTTCCTCACTAGGTCTTCCCAATACTATTCTAATTTACACTTGATAACATGTTTCTTCAAGTGTTCAAGAGTTGCTTTATAGGGCGATGCTTACTGCCTCCAGCTAACTTATATGAATACAAAAATTTCAAACTCGAAATATGTGAGTATGGTAGAGTAGAAAGACATGGGCCAGCAGCTGGGCAACCCAGTTTCCCTTCTGTTCTGTTCTGTCACTAACTGTCTTAGCATATAATCTTGATCAAGTCACTTAACTGCTTCAGACTTCAATTTTCTCCTTCACTGAAATGAAGAGTTTGACCAGAAACATGGACAGTCTCTTCCCGTTCTCTTGCAGTTGTACAATTTTATTCTTTTAGTTCTGCGATCACACTTTATGAACCTGGAAAATTGTTTAATTTTTCTACCTTGGTTTTCTTAATTAAAATAGAACTGATTGATTTAAAAGGCATTATATAAAGTAATTAAGATGTCTTTGAGAGAAAAGAAATTTAATTGAAATTGTATAATCCTATCTCATAATTTAATTCAAGAAAATTATATGCTATCATTCCACATGCATTATCACATCACATGTTGGCCAAGAGGTATAAGGAAGAAAAGTAAGTAGTCAGTGATAATTTAAGTTCCCTCAAACAAAACAAAAACATTAACTGCTTTAAGTGGGAGAAAAAGAGAAAATTATTTACTTAAATGTACACACACATGCATACACACACAGTTACTAATGATGTTATCCAATATTAAGATGGTAATTAGTCAAAGAAAGTGTTTTTCATTCTAAAATTCCATATCCACAATCCTTGCATTTTTAATTTTAGAATATTAATAACTTGAGAAGTGGTCAAGTCAGTTTTTTTACATAAGAAATATATATGAAGATTTCAACTTAGTCTACTACTACATTATTTTTCCAGATCATTGTATATACTATTAACTATGAAAATCACATAATATGTTGTCAACATAATTTCAGCAGAATTTACATTCTGTGAGATTTTTATATTTGGCAGAAAAATTTGTAAATGTTATATAAAATATTCACATTTATACAATTGTGAACATTAAGAGGCAAGGACACTGACATTATATAGTCTGTAGAAGCCGTAAGTCTATTGGGGAGTACTTGCTATTAGAGGTTAGAATAGTTAGTGTCTTTGTATAATGGAGAACAAAGGAAGGGCAAAAAGAGGTGGGGTCTACCTTTGAGAGAAAACTGCAACTTGGACATTGAGTATCTCTGACCTTCTTTCTCTCACTTTTAGAATGTTAATTATGTTTGGATGTTGGAGTTTAAGACCTGTCTAGAAAAAAAAAAAAAATGTTGACTTCTCTTTGGGATTCTCTGTCTTTATTTAAAGAGGTAGCTCCCATTTTAATTTTGTGGTTCTTTAATTTTTTTGTTTCTGAAGTACAAATTCAAATTATTCATCTGTTGATGACACCCTGGAGATTTTTCTCGGTGTTCTCTTGTAGTAGTTTCATGGTTTGAGGTCTTACATTTAAGTCTTTAATCCACTTTGATTTGATTTTTGTATATGGTTGAGGTCTTACATTTAAGTCTTTAATCCACTTTGATTTGATTTTTGTATATGGTGAGAGATAGGGGTCTAGATTCATTCTGCATATGGATATCCAGTTTTTCCGCACCAATTGTTGAAGAGACTGTCTTTGCCCCACTGTATGTTCTTGACACCTTTGTCAAAAATGAGTTAACTGTAGGTGTGTGGATTCGTTTTTGGGTTCTCTAGTCTTTTCCATGGGTCTTTGTGTCTGTTTTTATGGCAGTATTGTGGTTCTTTATTATTTCTGCATTCCTACCTTTTCTTTCTGCATGCTTAAGTGCTATTTTATTACATGAGGGTACTAAAGATTTATAGGGATATATCATTAGTTTTTTAAAGGAAGTCAGAGTGAAAAATGAATTCAATATAACACATTTCACTTTAAGAATGCATGCCTTTCAGAGTAAAGTTTTATTAAGGATTTCAAACTAGGCATTAACCAAATCACAGTTGAAATATCTGTGTCTAGAGAAATAGCAATCACTTTATCAGCCCCTATAATTCTTAGCGTCCTGACACTGAGGAGTTCCTTAAAGACCAAGCAATATACTCCAACACATCTAAAGGCTCTGCGTTTTACCTAAACCTTGCAAATTGCGGAAAGTATCAGCTTTTTAGAGATTAGCACTTGTCTTGTTAAACGGTAGTAACCCCAAGCTCTTGTCTTCACTAATGAAGATTAATAGAAATAGATAGAAGCTAAGTATGCCCCTTTGAACCACCTCTTTTATTTTCTGTTGAGTGGGTAGGAGTAAGCAGAATATATTTGACAATTAGCAATGTTAAAAGACAAACTTTAGACAAATTCAGTTTTGCAGAGTTTATTTGAGCAAAAAACAATTCATGAATCAGACAGTACTCAGAATTAGAAGTTCAGAAAGCTCCACCCAGCAAGGTGGGCAGGCAGTATTTATAGATAGAAAAAGGAAGTGACATACAGAAACAGCTTGACTGGTTACAGCTTAGAATTTGCCTTACTTGGGCATAGTGTAAATAGGCATTTGCCTTATATGGACATGAGCTGATCAGTTTACAGCCTGTGATTAGCTGAAACTTGACTGCTGGGATTGGCTGAGACTCAGCTATTTGTTAAAAGAATGTACTCTTAAGTTGCATATTGCTTACATGCCAAGCTGGGTTGCAGTTTGCTATGTACAGAGGCAGCTTTAGGCCCAATTTAATTTAATTTAACAGCAACAAGCCTTTTTGCTCAGAGATCAAAAACATTTGGTTAAAACCACTAAGGTTTAAGGATTTTCTCCTCTAACAAAGGTTTGTAATTTCTATTTCCCATATCTAAATAGGACAGCTCAAGTTATGTTTTTCAGCAGCGGTTTTATACCTTTGCAATCTTGATTTCTACATATGCAAAACAAGAAGGTTGAACTATAATCTCTCAGGTTCCTTCCAGCCCCAACAGCCTATGTATGATATAACCAGAAAAAAAAAGTCATTACAAATACAAAGAAACATTTTCAGGAGGAGATATTCCACACGCAAGCATAGGTTAATCATTTCAAAATATCTGGTATATATACTCTTGAAAATAAAAATAGGGCAACTGCTTCCAGTAAATGTATTAGAAATGTGACTTGAAAACATTTCACGGGCTTAACATGGTCAAAGAAAATGTTTTGAACTCACAATGTTCTTTACATTTAGATCTTCAAAATCAAGTCACTGACAAATGCCACCTTTGCCCTGTGGAGACCAAGAAGTGATGTTTGGGGCATATCGCAAATGCTTTAATAAATTCTTTATCAAAGAATGGTTCTGGAGCTTACCTGTGGAATTGTGAAGGTTCTTGTTAAAAGCAGAGATTCTTGATAGAATTATAGAAAGTCTGGAGGTGGCACCTAGCAATCTCGATTTTAAACAAGCTACTCAAATGTTTCTTATACACACTAGAGTTTGAGACCCAGAACTTTAGATTGAATACATTTGTATATGCTGTTTTAATTCATTCTCTGGCTGCCTTTCACCTCTTCAGTTCTTACTCAGTGTTCTCTGTCCTTTATAAGTTTTTTGCTTCAGTTTTTGTCCTCCTATCACATTTTTCCTTTCACTCTTGAGCTTTAGTAGAGGGAAAAAATGAAGCAGTTTGATATGTACTTAAGATGATCAAACATTCTGAAATTTTATCTAACTCCACACCTTAGAAAAAAATTAAAGAAAGTCCCCTTACCCAGCTATGTGAGAGCTTTTCATCTTTTGAGGTTCCAGGTCCGTCTTCTGCTGCCGTATTAGCTCTCTTGACTGTCCTCTGTCCCTGGCTTCTAACAACTTCCCTATTTCATGCTATTAAGTTTCTCTTAGATCCTTTAGAACTGAATTCCCAGCTGGGTGTGGTGGCTTACGCCTCTAATCCCAACACTTTGGGAGGCTGAGGCAGGTGGATCACCTGAGGTCAAGAGTTCGAGACCAGCCTGGCCAACATGGCGAAACCCCATCTCTACTAAAAACACCAAAAATTAGCTGAGTGTGGTGGTAGGCGCCTGTAATCCCAGCCACTTGGGAGGCTGATGCAGGAGAATTGCTTGAACCCGGGAGGTGGAGGTTGCAGTGAGCCAAGATCGTGCCATTGCACTCCAGCCTGGGTGATAGATCAAGACTCTGTCTCACCAAAAAAAAAAAAAAGAACTGAATTCCCTAGGTCTCAGTTATTTTGCTCTCTCTTAGGGGACCTAAAGGGGTTCATTGACCCACTAATAATTAGTCAGCACCATTTAACCTAGAACTGGAATTTTAGCACTTCCTTACATAAACAAAGCTGCAGCTTGAGGTCTCAACATAGGCAGCCTGCCCTTCACTATATCCTCCTCTAGACCTCTCTGCCACAAGGATATTTTGTTTCCTCTACCAGCAGACAGAGGCCAAACATTAGGCATCGTTACATTCTCTCTTCCCTTCCTCTCTCCCTACTCCCCAATGTATCCTAGAGACTTAGGGGCAGTCAATAAATATTTATTTAATCAGTGTCTTTTCTACCATTTGCTGCTTTTCCATGTCTGAGCCCTATCTCTCTCCGCCTACCTTTCAATATGTCCTGCTTGACAGCCTCTTTCGCTCTCAAAGGGACCAAGCTGTGATTTCCAGACACCCCAAGGAATTCATTTAACCATTACACATTACATGCCATTAAACAGCTAAAATCTCGCATAGGGAATTGTCGCTTAGGCTTATCATGGAAAGGCGATAACTGAAAGGATGGTACAGAAACAAAAGAACTGACCTCTAATTGTATGCAATCTGCATGCACTATTATATTCAATTCATGACATTTATGGTATTTCACGATTCACTTCTTAGGAAATAATACCCTTAGAGTCTTGAACAATTTAATTTATCTTATTTGATGGAAATGCCTTCATTTTTCCTGGACATATTGTTTATATTGCAATTATAGAAAGAAAATCTTGACAATTTGGAAAAGTATAAAGATTAAGAAATAAATCACCTGTAAATCTACCTCTGAGGGATAACCTGGTTGTCATTACAAAATTTTTTCATAGTCAAGCATGTGCATACAAATACATACACATACACAAATGTTTTAGAAAAATTCAAAAAATGTATTTGTTTTGTAACCTGTTTTCTCACTTAGTAACTGGGATGATGACCTTTTCCATATCCATAAATATTTGACTATGTCATCATACTGAACCTTGCATAGGATTTTACTGTATGAAGGCACCATTATATACGTAATAATTCCCTTTTAAATTAAGAGCTATTTAATTAAATTCATATATAAATTTCATTAATTTCTAAATTTAAAGCATATACAAGTTTCATTGCATTTGAAAACAATCAGTAGGTTGGGGTTTTGCATTTCTCAAGCAATCCCCTCATATTGAATATTTAAGTTGTTTCTATTTTGTTTTATCAAACATAAATGATGCTATATATAACATTTTTCCACCTATATCTTTGTATCTTTTTCCAATTTCTTTGTTAGTATAATTTCCTTGAATTTAAGCCCGTGGGTCATTGTATTTGCACATTTTAAAGACTTTTATGTATTGTCAAATTATCCTTCAGAAAGTTTGGAACAATTTAATTTCAGTAGATAAGTATTCTTTAGTGATTCTGTTTGACTAAGGCCAAAAGGAGAATTGTATTTGTAATGTCAAGCTAAGTTACCAAATGGCTAAGGGAAATGTTGCTCTATCTGGTTGCTTTGCTTTACTTTTCAATCTTTGCAGCATTAAAGTCTTTATTATATTTATGTTATAGGTAGCGTTATTATGAATTAATTAGTAATTGCTGATAATAGCTGAGTGATTCAGCATAATTTCTAATTTACCTGAAGATAAAGCTTTGCTAACACTCTGCGTTTCCTCTTTGTTTTCTGGATGATGATGTATTTTATTAATTTAGCTTCTCATCTTCAAGTGAAATGTGGATTTTATAGCGTAGATCATTCATTTGTGTATTCTTAAACGGCTTCTAAGGATTAACATGTTCTAAATACAGTTGACGGTAAAGCACTCAGTCTCCTGCCTAAATTCTTCATGTTCAGGGGAAGCTTTCAGATGAATGTCTGATTTTACTCTTCCATGTGAGTTGTTGTCTTAGTACTTTTTACACAAAGGAAACAAAGCAGAAAATGTTGAAACTTGGTGAAGACAAATCCCAGGTGCACACAAATAAAGAAGGGTAGGGGGAAAGGAGACGTATTTGGGAAGAGGAGCAGAAAGGAACAGACGCCAGATGGAAGAACTCAATGGAAAAGGCTGCCTAGGGTGTAGAAATGGAAAAGTCAAAATGTGGGGAGAGACCTTTCCATTTCTCAAGGCAAAAAGAATTCCAGTACTAGCATGAGTCACATGAAAACGAAGTGTTTTTCATTAGTCACTGCATCCAATTTTTTCTACCAGAAATATTAAGAATCGTTGACTACAACAGTATGGAAAAGCAATAGATTCCAGTGTATATTTCATGCCAAAAGTCTCAGCATTCTGCATGTGGAAATAAACATATGGCTAAACACTGCTTTTTCTCAAAATTGCCATCAAACTATCCCCTGTTTTATGGCTCTCAAAAGTAAGTAGCCAGATTTTTATTCAAGACTGCTTTGTAGTTCACAATAGGTTTTTTGTACTTTTTTAATAGAATTGTTAGAATCATCTATTATACTTCTAGATATTCTGACATAATATGCTGCTGTTCTTTTTCAGGTCCCATTTGGAAGCCAGTTCTGACCAGTGGAAGCGTCTGCACCTTTCTCTACAGGAGCTTCTGGTGTGGCTACAGCTGAAAGATGATGAATTAAGCCGGCAGACACCTATTGGAGGCGACTTTCCAGCAGTTCAGAAGCAGAACGATGTACATAGGGTAGGACATTTTTAAGCCTAGTGCCTTGCACATGTTAAGCACATAGGAATCCAGTGACTATTTTAAAATTAATTTTGTTCGAAATTAAGTTGAATAGAAATCTTTTTTACTCTTCTCACCCAAGGGTCAATTATAAATAATCTAAGCCATTATATTTTAAATGTCAAACACATTTGTGTTAATAATACCCTTTAAGAAATCATCCATCTCTTTTGGCTATATAAAAAAAACTTTTCATTATGAAAAATATTGAACATATACAAAAGTAGACAGAATGCTATAATGAAACTCATGTACCCATCAAGACATCAACAATTATCAAATCATGTCAGATCTTATTTATTCTATAGCTCTTCCCAGATTATTTTAAAACAAATATCAGTCATGTGTTATTTTACTGTTAATATTTCAAAAGGTTAAAAGATAGGATTCACTCTTTTAAGGTAATCACCTTGCTACTATAATGCTTTTGAAATATCAATAATTTCATCATATCAAATATCCAGTCCATATTCAAATTTCCATTTTCCTCATACATATTATATTATGCATTTTCTAAACTTTTTCTGGTTTTGGTTTAAATAAAAATTGAAATCAGACCCACACCTTACTTTGGTTAATTGGTCTTTTTATTACTTTTTATTTGGAAGTAATTACAGATTGACAGTAAGTTTCTAAAATAGTGTAGTTTCCCTGTATCTTTCACCCTGTTTCTTCTCATCGTTATATGTCATGCAACTGTAGTACAATTCTTATTGTCATTTCAACATGCAATCAATAGAAAAAATGTACATTTACAGCACATCTCAATTCAGGCTCATTACATTCCAAGTACTCGGTAGCCAGATGTTGCCAGTAGCTACCGATTGAACAGTGCAGTTCTATAGTTTGATTGTATTTGGGTTTGGCTTTTTTTGGCAAGACTGCTTCACAGGTGTTCATGTATTCTTCCATCATCAGGAGGTGGTATGTAATGCCTTGTTTTCTCTTTTCGTATGATGTTTAATAGCTGTTCGTGATCAGTGGCTAGGGGTTGCAGTGTGATAATTGCCTATCTCTACCATTCCTTCTTCATTTATTCACTGGGGTAGGTCTATGAAAAAAAAATGTTTTGCACTTGTCTCCTATTTTGGTACTCAGTATACCTTTCATACTGAACAAGCAAAATACATGTTTCAATTTTACCAGTTTTTATAATAACAAGTTGTTCACTAGCATCCTCCAACGATGACCAATTATTTCTTTGTTTGTTTGTTTTATTTTTACTTACATTTCTGTCTTCTCTACTAAGCTCTGAGTGAAAAAGGCAGAGATTTTGTCTTGTTCACCTCCAAGACCCTAGAGCCTAGTAAAGTGTCTGGTGTAGAGTGGATACTGATAAGTGTTTTGGAAATGAGAATAAAAGGTACAAGAACAGAAATGAATAGCAAACCAGACAAATTACTACCAAATAATAAAAACTTGATAAAATGGTACCACTTTTGTATGTTGAGCATGTAAAGGAAAGATCTCTGTGGAGATACAGCCAAAGGTGGCATCTTGAGGAAAGGTCAAGGGTTTATATTATTCTGGAGAAGAGGATATAGGAAATTATAAAAAGGGAAGAGAATATGAAAGAAGACCCAGGGATCTTTGCAAAAAAAAAAATGCCAGGGAAAGTGCCAGTTTCTCCTTTAGCCATTTGCCTTCATATATTTCTGAATATTAAATTAGCTTTTGTGGTAGGGTGAAATGTAATGGTGCTATGTGTTTTAAATGTTCTGACTTTGAATAAACAGTCAAAACACTCTGGTGTACATATGGAAAAGCACTCATTGAGAAGGATGGGCCTTTTTTAAAAAATGCATTATGCGATATAGTGAAATGAGACAGAATTTCTACAAAAGATGAATTTTATGCTAGTTCCAGAAACCAAAGAAAATGAATCATTGGACATGTGCACTAGGAGTCAGGAGACTGAGATTCTAGTCATATTTCTTCATAAAATGGATTCTGATTGCTATTTTGTTCTTCAACTGTAATATGAGGAAATTGGTCCAAATAATTGCTGTGGTTTCTTCCAGCCAGTGTTTTGTTATAAATACTGCTTCACTATTCCTGGTTATTAGTTTTGGTTGCTTGTTAAGAGTGGTAAAATGTCTGTACTTACTCAGTCCTTACTCAGGAATCTCATGACAAATAACATGACTTGGGGAGATGGTGATGCTAGAGTTATGAGTGATACTCACCAGAATGAAGTTAATCCGTCCCCACTTCGTTAGTGTGCTTGCTCAGATAGGTACCTGTTACCTTTCTTGAATTTCACAGGACTTCCAGCCCATTGATTACTCTGTGTTTTATACATTAGTTCCTCTGCCCTTCCATATTTACCTCCTTCCAAATACAACTTAGATTCAATCACCTAAATTTTAATAACTTGTTTTCAAAAGTCTAAAATGCTTTGCTTCTTTATCTGTTTGTTGCTGCAATCTACAAAACTCCAAAACTCTAGCTAAATATTCCAAGACTCTAACTAAATATTTTCTCATACCAGACAACAACGTAGTGGACTGGTACAGTACCTTTTCCAGATGACCAGCCTTCAGCCTTCCGCTACCAAGACATCGCTGGGTCAATTTTTTTTTTTTTTTTTTTTTTTGAGACGGGGTCTTGCTCTGTCACCAGGCTGGAGTGCAATGGCACAATCTCAGCTGACTGCAACCTCCGCCTCCCGGTTCAAGCAATTCTCCTGCCTCAGCCTCCCGAGTAGCTGGGACTACAGGCACGCGCCACCATGCCCACCTAATTTTTGTATTTTTAGTAGAGACAGGGTTTCACCGTGTTGGCCAGATGGTCTCGATCTCTTGACCTCGTGATCTGTCTGTCTTGGCCTCCCAAAGTGCTGGGATTACAGGCGTGAGCCACTGCACCTGGCCAATTTACCTTCAAAATTGTTTTTGACTGTCTACTATTGTCATCATCATAATTATAAGAGACCATTTCTCCTAACCTTTCTGCATCTACTCTTGCCACCCTACAATGCAATCTCTACACTTCAGTCAGAATAATCTGTGTAAAAAATATAAATCCAATGATATCAGTCCTTATCTTAACGCTATAGTAGTTTTCTCAGTGCTCTTGGAAAAAGACCAAAATCCTCAACAAGGGTGACAAGGCACTATCTGGCTTGTCTGGCCTCAACATCCTCTTTTCTAGATGCTTTTCCCTTGCTGTTTGGATACCAGCCATACTGCCTCCATTTGCTTTTTCCAATTCTGCATGTCCCTCTTATGTGGGGCTTTAAACATGTTGGTCCGCTGTCTCAAACCCTTTTACCTACACCCACCCACTCATAATATCCTGGTTATCGTCTAATAATCCTTTACATCTTGGCTCGGACACTATGCAAGCTTTTCCCTGTTGTCTACATTTGACCAGATCTCCCTTTACACACTCTTCTAAAATTGTCTACTTTTCTATAACATAGCATTGTTTGTCATCACGTACATGTGTTACTATTTGATAAATGTCGACCACTCTTGCTAAACCATGTCCTTCAAGAAGATTTCTGGGAGGGAGAAAGCTGTCATTTTTCTACCCAGCACATTCCAAAGTGCCTAGTATACAGTAGACACTGGTTAGATAAAGGAAGACTACTGAGACCAAGAGCAGGGAAAGAAAGAATAGGGTGGTATTCCCTTCTTATTTACAGGAGTTTTCTGTTTATTTCTAATTAAGCATGTTTTTGTAAAGTGTAGAGCTACTTTGATGCACAGGTTTTTTTTTTTATTATTATTATACTTTAAGTTCTGGGATACATGTGCAGAAAGTGCAGGTTTGTTGCATAGGTATACATGTGCCATGGTGGTTTGCTGCACCCATCAACCCGTCATCTACATTAGCTATTTCTCCTAATGCTATCCCTCCCCTAGCCCCCCACCCCCTGACAGGCCCTAGTGTGTGATGTTCCCCTCCCTGTGTCCATGTGTTTTGATTGTTTATCTCCCACTTATGAGTGAGACCATGCAGTGTTTGGTTTTCTGTTCCTCTGTTAGTTTGCTGAGAATGATGGTTTCCAGCTTCATCCATGTCCCTGCAAAGGACATGATCTTATCCTTTTTTATGGCTTCACAGTATTCCATGGTGTATATGTGCCACATTGTCTTTATCCAGTATATCATTGATGGGCATTTGGGTTGGTTCCACGTCTTTGGTATTGTGAATAGTGCTGCAATAAACATACGACATACAGTTTTTACTTTAGTTTGGCCCAATGCTTTTTCAAGCTTCTCTTGGTATCTTTAAGAAAAATTCTTGACACAAAACACTCTCCTTCCTCAAACAACGTCATCACTCCTGAGTGCTGATGAGAGAACAATTTAGTAGCCTGTTTGACTCAAAGTTTTATCACATGTATGTGGTAGCCCTTTCATATATGGACTGTCTAGTTAGTGATGCTCTTGAAGCCTATGGACAAAAGAACAATGGAAAATCCTTGAAACTGGATCTGTGTATCAGATCTCCTGAACTCAATTAGAAAAAGAGAAAAAGAACATAATCAGTACAAAATTCCATCAAGATCTAATAGTTGACAGATCTTATATTTGTGGACTTTTGTTTTACTTTGCCATGTTTCCAGAATTGTACGTTGTATTGCTCTTTATGGGTTTCTTGATTTAATTGTTATTTATATAGAATCCTTGGTATCAAGATGGGTCACTGTAATTGTAAACGTATTCCCCATGTATTTAGAGTGCCACTTTTTTAAAAAATCATCTGCTTACTCTCTATTCTAAATTATTAATATCCTTTGCTGATGCTTTTTATGGGGATACAAATCCCATTAAAATGTCAGTAGTTGAAACTAGAATCAAATGTTGTTCATTTTCACTTTCATTTTCTATAAATCAAGATGTTTACAAAACAGGTCATTTGTATTTTTCTTTGTATACCATTTCAGATTAGTGATAATATTTTGTAGCAAAATATTACATGTCTCGTACTCTTTTCTTGTAGAGAAAATATACAGTCAATATCAATTGCTGTCGTGGAGAGATATATGGTTCTTCTGTAGGTAAAATTCCAAGATACTCCACAGACATATTTGGGGACTATAGTCTCGCTCCTCAAAGCAATTTTCACACCCGTGGGAGTAGATCTGTGCTCCCCAAACCAGCTGGGCAGCATAACAACTGCAACTGAATGGCTCTCAAGACTAATTAATAAAATAATGCTCCAGATGCGGTGAAGTGTTATAAATAAGTAAAGCTCAAATGTGCCTTAGCAAATATAAACTGACCAATTTTTATATCTTTTGAATACATTATCCTGGCTTTTACAGTGCCTCATTACTTGCCTCACTAGACTGACTCGTTTTCAATTAGTGTGTGTTATTCTGGTCCAGATATATTTTAAAAACTGACTTCCTTTGTTTTACTTGAGCAGTCACTAAAGTGATATTCATTACTTGTCTACTTCTGTGATTAACCTAGAGAGAGTTTTAAAGGAGCAAATCATAGTGGGGAATTTCTAAGGAGAACTGCAATAAAACATCAGCTTATTCAACTCCCTTCCTCCTACCCCAAATCCAAATGGAGATTAGATCTTGATTATAACAACAGTGTAGGTAATGACTTTTTGTTTGCATTTTTACTAATGAAATTGTTTGTCACTAGGTTTTCATCTTTCAATTAAAAAAATCTCTATAATCCCTTCCCTAGAGACCATTAAGGATACCTTCAAAGCTTCCCGAGATTTTCTGGTTAAGATTTAGATGGAAGTAATCAATACATACATTATTAAAAGAGTGGACAGAAAGCCATTATTGCTTGGATGCTGTTGACAAATGAAAAGGCTTGAATAAAGTAGTTTACTTGTTCATTTGTCAGGTCATATATTATGCATGTTTGATTTCCTCAGAAGTCACCACAAAGTGAGAGAGAGGCTTAGAAATTCAATAAAATTATCCTGAAATCATGTTGTAGATTATGCATTTATTTAGGTTAATTCTGTTATCAATGCTGGCCTGCTTACGTAGGATACATTTTAGTATGTTTGTTAGCTTGACGAGTTTTCTGTGTTTTCTTTTTACAGAAAGAGAAAATATCTTTGGGTGTCATTTGTGAATGTTAAGATTTAAGTCAGCTCTGTGTTAAGAAAAATGCGTTGTTCCCTATCACCTCTGAAAAACAACCAAAAGTTGCGATAGAGTGATTCATTCTTTTTTCTTTTCTTTTTATTTTTTTTATTTATTTTTTATTTTATGTTTTTTGAGATGGAGTCTCGCTCTGCCGCCCAGGCTGGAGTGCCCTGGTGCGATCTCGGCTCACTGTAAGCTCCACCTCCTGGGTTCACGCCATTCTCCTTCTCCTGCCTCAGCTGGGACTACAGGCGCCCACCATCACGCCCGGCTAATTTTTTGTATTTTTAGTAGAGACAGGGTTTCACCGTGTTAGCCAGGATGGTCTCGAGCTCCTGACCTTGTGATCCGCCCGCCTCGGCCTCCCAAAGTGCTGGGATTACAGGCGTGAGCCACCGCGCCCGGCCAGAGTGATTCAAACATTCAATGACCTGGCCTCTTGGAGTTTCTAAACCACTTGACTGTTAGTTATATCTACTGTAAGATGTCTTTTTAGCTGCGTTGGAGGAAATAGACGTCTTTTTGATCTATTCTTCATCATTTTTGTATAAGTTTGATATCCTATGCAGTCATATTTAGGGATGCTGAATAGAAATGACTTAAAAATTATTTTTAGAACTGCATTTCTAGGCATTTGAGTCTTCTGAAAACTAAGTCTAAGTCTTCTGAAAACTAGCTTTATCATCAAAACTGAAGAACTGAGTCATCTAGGAATTGCTGCTTTGCTTTAATGACTGTAACAAGATGAGATGTGAATAATTTACAAACTGACTTCTCTACCAGAGTCTTCTCTCTCAGTTTGTCAAAATATTTTGATGTCCTGACAAATACTCTTTAAAATAGTATCTGTATAGTGTTTTGCCTTTACAAAGCACTTTTACACACATTATTCATTTAATTACAAATGATCCCCTTGATCTTTTTCTGTGCTCTTTCTTTTGTCCCCCAAAAAAATTATTTTAGGAAAAATTATACCATAACTTAGATTCCTAGAATTTATTGGTTCTTTGGAGAACTTTATTTATGAAGAGCCTACTCTATGTTAAGCATATGTTAGTGAACAAAATGAGTCTCTGCCCCATGGATGTTTAGATTTTAGTGACAGAAATACCTAGTAAGCCAATAAATTAATATATGAAATTATGTTGGGTAGTAAGTGCTATGAAGAGAAAATAAACAAAGCATGAATAGAGAAAGATTGAGGAGTACTGGCCTATGTGAGGAGGTTATTTTGGGGTAAAGACTTGTGTGAGGCCGGGTGCAGTGGCTCATGCCTGTAATCCCAGCACTTTGGGGGGCTGAAACGGGCAGATCCCTGGACGTCAAGAGTTCAAAACCAGCCTGGCCAACATAGTGAAACTACGTCTCTACCAAAAATTAGCTGGGTGTGGTGACACGTGCCTGTAGTCCCAGCCACCCAGGAGGCTGAGGTACCAGAATCGCTTGAACTCGGGAGGCGGAGGTTGAAGTGAACCAAGCTTGTGCCACTGCACTCCAGCCTGGGTGACAGAGGTGAGACCCTGTCTCAAAAAAACAAATAAACAAACAAAACCTGTGTGAGTGAGTAAACCATGCAAAAACCTTGAATGAAGAGGATTCTAGGCAGAAGAAGCACCAAATTCAAAAGCCCAATGGTAAGAACAGGTTTAGAGTGTTGTAGAAATAGCAAGATGGGCTGTGTATCTCAAGGGAAATAAGATCAGTAGACAGTGATAGGTTCTAGAAAGAGGGAAAGGCCAGATAATGAATGGTCTTGCAGGCCATAGTTTGGAGGTGGATTTTATTCTGTGAGTAAAGAGACATCACTGGAAGTAAGGAGACATCACTGGAAGGCTCTCAGCAGGGATGATGTGATCTGATTTATGTGTTTAGAAGTTGACTCTTGCTGCTATGGAGAATTGACTATAAAAAGAGTGAAACTGAAGACACAGAAAAAGGAGGGTGGTGAAGTCATCTCAGAAGGAAATGATTACTTGGACTAGAGTGGAAATGATAGATATGGCGAATAATTATTTGATCCAAGATATATTTGGAGGGTAGAATTGATAGAACTTAAGATAGATAGAATGTGGAGTTCGAGAGGAAGCAAAGAGTCAAGGATAATTCTGAGGTCAATGGCTTGAACAAATAAAATAATGATGTTGCCATCTGAAGAAGACTTGGGAATGATCACGTTTGAGGGTATGTGCTTAGAATGAACCAGGGTTCCATTTTTGGATTATGTTGATAGACAGACACAAAGGGTATGATTCAGAAATTATTTACCACTTATACTTGACAATCTCAAATTTTGGCTCAGTATCTTGAGAACATACACAAATTAATTTGTCACAGGGTTTCCTAATAATCCATTCATTTTTACTAACATTTCAGAAGTAATTTCCAAATCTTAAAGTTTAGGCTCAATGACCTAAGACCTAATTCCCTAAATGGCCATGGGAACAGATTGAGTTTTCACCAGTGATCTCTCAAGGTCAGCTCAGAACTTAACAACATTATTGTCAGTAGGACAATAACTTCCCCAGTGGTTGTTGGAAGCAGCCCAGCCTTAGAATTAAGAGTCAAACAGCTGTTCAAGATGCCATGTGCGCACTAAACTGTTCCTCCATAGTATCACAGACCTGCAAGCAGGCTGGACTATTCTAGCCCATGCCCTTGATCTCAGAGAATACAATTTTTGTTTTCAAGGACTTCCAGAAAAATAAATCTCAGCACAGAGTTTGTTTAACACATTTTCCCCTTATACACTCAAAAATGTTCTTTCATTGGCTACAATTAGATTTTTTTAAAAAACATAATTTCAGGCCTGAAATATGTTCATTTACCTTTTCAATTTTACATCAAATTTATTCAAACTCATTTATAAATTAATATTGTTGTTCATGTTGTTGACTATCTGAAACAATGACTGGATGTATCTGATACTTCAATCTCTTATCTTCACTTTTATTCAGAAGTGGAGTGAAAATAAGGTGGAGCTTTTTTTCATCTTATTTAGATGATTATTTAGTCAAACTCATAGAAGCAGAGAGTAGAAAAATGATTGCCAGACATTGTAAGGGGGAGTTGTTGCTCAATGGATATAAAGTTTCAGTTATGCAAGATGAAAAAGTTCTAGAGATCTGCTGCATAACATTGTGCCTATAGTTAACAATACCGATTTGTGCACTTAAAAATGTGTTAACCGAGGTCAGGAGAGCAAGACCATCCTGGCTAACACGGTGAAACCCCGTCTCTACTAAAAATACAAAAAAAGAAAAAATTAGCCGGGCATGGTAGCAGGCACCTGTAGTCCCAGCTACTCGGGAGGCTGAGGCAGGAGAATGGTGTGAACCTGGGAGATGGAGCTAGCCGTGAGCCGAGATTGCGCGCCACTGCACTCCAGCCTGGGTGACAGAGCGAGACTCCGTCTCAAAAAAAAAAAAAAAAAAAAAAAATGTGTTAACAGGGTAAAGTTCATATTAAGTGTTCTTATCTCAATAAGAAAAGATGATTATGGCCTTTTCTTTATAGCCCAGATACCCATGTTCATAACTTCTATACTGCTAGCTGTCTCAAATGAATATTAAGGGAAACCTCTCTTTCTGTTGTTTGCTCCATTGCCTCTTTCTTCAAATTTTTTTCTTCCATGAACCCCTATGAATTTGCTTTAGATTACTGGGGGCAATATTCTTGCCACCCTGCCATGTACATTTCTGGATTGCTTGCCCTTTTCCAAGACCTCGCTTTTAAGTTAACTGAGCATTGCTTGTCCCAAAGTGAGCATTTGGTAAAATATTCTTATGTGTTTGAGACTCAATAAATATGGTGGCTCTTGAAATAAAGAAGGTCCTTTTGGTGACAGAATATATTCAGCAACTTTCTTGTCAGACATAGAAACAATACAGGAGACATAAAAATAAGGTAGAGATAACACAGGAACAAGAATGATGACATAGGATGGCAAAACTATTAAATACAGATCAAGTTACAGATATGACTGTGTTAACGTCTTGTTCTATGCCTGCTCAGTATCCATTTGTTGAATGAACAGAACTGTTGGATCATCCTACGTTTCAGAGTCTGTCTAGTGTCCTCTCATCTCCTACCTAATCCTGCAGACTACAGAAGAAGCCCCAAGCAGCAGTTCAAACCATGGAACTTCTGAGTGTTTGGACATGAAAATCTCCTTTAAGAAATCACTAGGTCGAAGAAGGCAATGCTAATGGGACCACTTCTTGAGGAAATTCCACCCAGTAACTCAGCAGTGCCACTCAGCTTTGTATCTGGAACATGAGTAGACCTAGAATAAGATCTGTCCATTTTTCCCAATTTACAGCATTAATTTTTTCTCTTATGATTCATGAGTCCAGGCTTTCACCTGCAAGCCTGTTTTGCATCTAAATCAACTCGGCCTTCATATAACACACTCTAGTGTTCTAACTGGGTGTTCTGTATTTTAGTCAACAATGTTTACTGAGCATTTACTATATGCCAAGCTATGGCTATGGTTTTTAAGCATCGATAATGACGATGCTTAGCAGAGACTCTCAAACTGCCACCATAGAGCAGGCCTGTGGCCGATTAATGATCTTAACAAATTCATTATAGTATATGAGAACTGGATGTTAGAACTTAGATAAGGTTTTAGCAAATGCCCACATTTTACAAATGAGGACACAGAGGAGCAGGAAGAGTTTATCACCTTTTCTGGATCACTGCAGCCAGGTTCTGGCCCAGCCCAGGCTTGAAGCCCAAGGCTCCTGCCACTCAGAACAGTGCTCTTTTCACCACTTCAGCCTGCCTCCCAGGATGATTCTGGGAAGTTCTGCTTACAAATATGAGTAGTATTTCTAGCCATTCCATCAGATTTTATTCTGAAAAACACAAATTTACCATTTCAATATGAATGTAGGTAAAATTCAGCGCCAGGCAAGCTGTACATGATTGAAAGACATCTGTGTTTTGAAAAGCGCACGGGCTTTTACTCACATCCATAGTAATATGATCCTAAATCCACTGTCCCCAGGAGAAAGCAAGATAGCTTTTCTCCCTGTCATGTCATTACCTATGCCCAGAGTTCTCATCTTGTTCCTCTCATGAAGCAAATCAATGTCTCATCTTTCCTCCCCTCCATACGTGGTTGTGAGCTACTTCTATTTATGTCATTATTAGATATTTTTATAATATAAGCAGGAAGCAAGAGGGACAGAAAAAAAATAATCAATGGCCAGGTGTGGTGGCTCACACTTGTAATCCCAGCACTTTGCGAGGCCGAGGCAAACAGATCACCTGAGGTCAGGAGTTTGAGACCAGCTTGCCCAACGTAGTGAAACCCCGTCTCTACTAAAAATACAAAAAATTAGCAGGGCGTAGTGGCACGTGTCTGTAGTCCCATCTACTCAGGAGGCTGAGGCAGGAAAATCGCTTGAACCCAGGAGGCAGAGGTTGCAGTAAACCGAGATCGAGCCACTGCACTCCAGACTGGGTGACAGAGCGAGACTCCGTCTCAAAAATAAATAAATAAATCAAAATAATAATAATCAATGACCTGGTTCTTCTCTATTACTTTCAGGAATTTTTTAAGTTTCTGATTTCCTCCATGACCATTAGGATTTTCCACTTATGTGGCTTCCAAATTATTCTAAGTCAGGGAGATTTTATTTTTTGTTATCACTCACTTTCAGCTTCACTTTAGAATTGCAAGATTTAGATTCAAAGTGTGTAATTAACTGATGGCCTTAGGTAAACCCTAACTTATCTGTATGTCAATTTGCATGGATGAAGCATTCATAATATAAAAGTAGACACCACAAATATACCTACTCAACCAAACTATTGACTCCTTAATGACAAAGATTAAGTCTCCATATCTTTCCTAACTTTGTACGTAATAGGTTCAAAATAAATATTTTTTGAATGAACAAATTAGTGAGCCAACAATCAGTCACCCGGTTGGCCAGTACCTATGGTGTTTTAAGTGCAATCTACCAGATCATTCAACCTTCATAATAAATAGATTTATCTTGAGATTATCATTGCTATAATAGTGTAGTAGCATACTTCATATAAGTTTATTTTGTGAACCTTAAGAAGCTAAAGGACAAACATCCATGTAGTATTCCTAACATTTTCTAAATTGCGTATTTTATTTTCATAGAGGTGCTCTACGTCATTAGTATTGCTTCTAATTCTCCCATATCACTATTTTGGACCCTTGGGTCTGGCTGTCTTGGAAAGGTGAAAAGAAAGGTATGGGGAAGAGGATGTGTTTTAACAAAGATAATTTTATCTGTTCAAGGGATTCAGGAAGTAATTATCTTAACATCTGAATGCTAACATCTAAATATTGTAAATACATATTCTGTATGTACATGGGAGAAAATATCTATATCGTCTGATACCTTTTCTGTCATCACATAAAGGAACTGACTTCTCTGGTTTAAAATATTAACCAAAATTTATATGACAAAATCAGTATATATGAGTATATATTTTCTCAAACCTCATTCAAACAGGCCTTTTTGGGAGACAAGACCCTTATCAAAATCAAGGCTCTTGACATTAAATATTCTTATTTGTCTTTTTTTTTTAAAAAGTCTTCATTTTTCTTTCTTTTAAAATGCAATAAATTATACTACAACATGCAGTTTATGGTGAGTTATTAGATACTGAAAAATTGACTTTCCATTATTTTAATGTAGATTCTACATTGCTTTTTTACTACATAAAGCCATTTGTTTTAAGCTCCTTGCTACAAAGACCACAGATGTTCATTGCCTAGAACAGTGTCTGATACATAGTAGTTGCTTGAAGTTTGTTAAATGACTAAATTAAAGAGGATCTTACATATAACCATGTTTAAAATTACGTGTTATTATTTATAGTTTTTCCCACATAATAAGAATTATTACCATTTTCTTTAACCTCTGACCTCCTTGAACCAACTATTTCTCTCTTTTTGTGGGAGTTTTATCCTTTTGTATTTAATCTGAATCTTTTGAAATTCTAAAGATACAATCACTTAACCCTCTCTTCTATCCACTTTCTTTTCTTAATTTCAGGCAACAATGTGAAAATAATGGTGCTTATGTCTTTGTAATAACAGAACTTTCTTTGTCTTTTCTTTAGCCTCATTTTAGTCTTCAATGACTCATATTTAAGAAATGAACTGTGCAGCTGTGGTGTGTCTAAGTCCTTGGCAACAACTCGATGGGCAAACACATGGTCTCTCACAATGGATGGTCCTTAGCTTTGAATTATGTACTGTCCAGTTTTAACAATGGAATTATATCATCAAATAGTGCCTTGGACTTTTTAAGTTTTTAGTGCCTTAAGTTTTTAAGTTTGATGAGACCTTTAAGATCCATTTCCTTATTTTACAGACCTTGTTCCAACAATTATCTCCATCTTCTGTCAAGGTCGTAACGTATGTCTAGGGTGACCAACTTTCCTCGTTTTCCTGAGACTGTCCAATTTTCCTGAAACTATCCTGGTTTTAACATCGAAAGTCTCTCATCCTGAAAAACTCAGTGCTGGGCAAACCAAGATGGTTGGCTACCCTACTGCTAGCTTCCGTCTTTCACTCTAGGTTCAAATCATTCCTATGCTAAAAAGAGCTTCCTATCCCTTTATCTTGTTATCTTCTCTGTCTTCCTGTCCTGTCTTCCTCTTTTCCTTCTCAGAAAAAGAAAATTGAACATTTAATTTTCACTTGAAATACCTACTCCTTCTTCCACTCACTCCTCAGCTATGCCTACTTCTGAGGCTTCTGCCCTCCACTGAAATTGCTCTCACCACATCTAGTGAACACTCTGCAATGCTGATCTTACTTTACTTCTATGTTTCATTGGACTCACTTGGTCACCCTCTTCCTCTCAAAATTCTCACGCTCTCCTTGAAATTTCTACACTCCTCATTTCCCCTAATCTCTCCACCTATTTGTTCCTTTTCTGTCTCTCAAGAGATCCTGTTCCTCTGTTTGCCCATTAAACTTTGATATGTAGGCACTCAACGTATATTAGCTGAATGAGAAAATAACTCCTAAATATTTTTTTTTTCTCCTCAAACCTCAGAATTTATTATTTCCTTGTGTAAGGAATGTTAGCTTTCCAAGCTGAGCGTATCACAGTCCCTTACTTTGTCCCCCATGCACAGAACACCCCACCCCCCACACACACACACCATCATGTTGCATTTTTAATATTACTCTTCAATAATTTTATCCTGAATGAGCATGAGGGGTTCTGAATCAGAGGCAGATTTCATTTAATTACCTTACAGTAAATATTGTTGTTGTGCCCTTCCTTTGCCCAAAGACTTACCCCTAGGGGAACATGATGAATGCTGATGAAACATGTTCCTACTTGAGTGGCTGGGTACTCCGTAAGTGGGAGACTAGGAAAAATCATTTTTTCTGCTTATAAAGGAGAAGGAGGCTGCTATCCCTCTCTCGTTCTGAAAGGTTCTCTGTGGAAACATAACAGGCCTGAGTCCTAATTCCAGCTTCTCCAGAAACCAGCTAGCCCTGTGTGTCTCATGTTTTACAATCTGGAAATGTCTCCAAGGTATGGGCTTCATATTTTTTGAAATGTAAATACCTAGAAAGATACCCACTCCAGTCTTTCTAACAACATAGAGTTTAGCTTAGGAACCTACCCTAAGCTATAACCATTTGACCCTCTTGGATCAGGGAAATGAACTAGACAAACCACTACAGATCTAATCTCCATGGTGTGGGAAGTTTCTCAGGAGGCTAGAGCTTTCTGTAGGTGAACTGAGACATCCAGGAAAGTTTATTTCCTCATACTTAGTTGAATTGCACCCAGCGTTTGCTCATCTACTCAACCTAGACACTAAGAGTCATTCTTGTTTCTTTTTCACTCTTCTCTCCAGCATCCAGTCAGTCACCAAATTTTCACACTTCAGATTTTTAGACATTTCCCTATCCTATGCCTGTCATTTTTCCTGGTACCATTGCACTGAGTCAGATCCTCATAATCTTGCACTGAATTCTTACAATTGCCTCATTATCTCTCTGATTCCATTTCTGTTCTTCTCAAATACATACTCTGTATTTATATCAGGAAGATCTATTTGAAACCCACATATTCCTGTGCCACTCCCTTGGTTAAAACCGTTCAAAGGTTCCTGATTACCGTCAAGGCAACACCTAAGCCTCTTAGTGGACCATATATGATCACAGAAAGGCAGAGCTTCAAATTCTGGTTTAAAAATCTAATATATTTCCAGATACCGATAGTGTCTTTTTTCATCTTTGGACATGCCCTCTCCTTGTTCTTTATGCTCTAGAAACACTGGCCTGCTTGAGATTCTGATACATACCATACTGTACTATGTCCTATGTCTCTGCACTTGCGTTTTCCTCTTCTTGGAATGTTCTCTAGCATACTCTTCCTTGAATAAGTCCTGTTCATGCTTTTGAATTCTATGTGATTACTAGCTTCTCCTGGAAGCTTTTCCCGATTTTCTTCCCGATATTGCACAAGTCTATAGCACTGTCTACATTGTATTGAAATTATTTACGTGTTTGACTCTTCTATTATATGTTAAATGTTCCTAAGTAGAAAGGGCTGTTTTGCATTCAACTTTGTATTTCCAGTTTCAATTACAACCACTGGCACATGATAGTTCAATAGAGGGAGCCATTATTATTTTTATAATTAGTAATGTCAGTATTAATTGCCTCCATTCAGGTCCAAACAGGGAAACTAGGCAAAATGATAATTTACTTGAATTTGGGAAACTTAATTGTATGAAAAAAAACACAAGAATACAACAACTGTACACACAGACACACACACACACACACACAAACATGGAGATTTCAAGTGAAATATCAGGAGAATCAGCTTTATATGTAAGCAGAGTAAATACCTCACGTATCTAGCATGATTTTAGGGTACAGAAATATCCCATTATTCAGAAAGTGCTTCCCTATCTATAGGCTGAATCCTAATATTCTACTTACAGAACTCCAGTATTTTGGTTCAAACGCCTTCCCTTTCTCTATTGAATTGTAAATAGCTGTGGATGATGAATCATTTTGCAAAGTATCAGACTCAGGATTCTTTTGAATGGTGGACACCGCTAAGATTTTATTAATAAATGTGTCATACAATACAGCTCTGGAACACTTCTGTAACATAATGGCGTATCTGAAATTCAAGGAAGAATACTGCTAATTTGTTTTTCCCCAGTGAAAGAACAGGGCTTAAATTCAGCAGGCAACATTGCTAAAAGTAAGACAGAGTTGAAAAAAGTTAAAAAAATTAAGCTCTAGATCAGGGCAAATATTACTGTTATTGTTAAACAGTTATATTAGCATTTATGTAGCATGCACTTAATACTTTTATTAATACCCTCACTTCTGAGATCAAAGAATCTGGGTCAATAACTCTCTTCAATGGTGTCAGAGTATCTGTTAGGTTATTCTAGGCTCACGGTATGCCCCACGATCCTTTTAGCACTCGATTATGTGTGAACTTACTGTTTTCACTCTGCTTCTAGTGTTAATTTTCTCCCTTCTTTGGATCTAGAAACTTTTTGAAGGCAGAAACTATTCATTTTGTTTTTCTCTTGATCCCCTGGATAAAGGAAGATTACAGATTAAAGATTAATTCTAGATCTGTTCACTTATAGAAACTAGTGCCTGCAATTCCTACATCCATAATAGCTCAAAACATTTCTACTATTCTCAAAGAGGTCACAATGGATGATGTAATGACTATTTTTCAAAAGTATTGAGACTTTTCTCTTAGCTTACCTATTTTATACCTTGTCAGACATTTTGACAGAATTAACTGGTGATTATCAGTTGGATTAACCGTATACTTTAATATAGCCTAAGGTCCTGCAAATGGCCCTTAAGGCTTCCCATTATGTTCTGGATATCCATCATTTGGGGTATGTTTAAGTCCTCATTAGCCACGCTAGAGTTTTGCAATATATACCTTGCAACTTTAGCTGTAGATTTCAAGTACGGCTGTGAGGTTACATAAACAAAGCACTCTTATCTCAATGAGAGGGCATTAACTATCCGGAATGCTCCCCCCATCTCCCCAGAATAGCTTTACAGACACAGTGCTTCCCTCATTAACAGATAGACCCATATAGCCTTTTTTAAAAATCATTTTATAACTATCAGTGTATAAATAAAAGAGATAGAAATTGACCTGGGAGTTTCGTAAACAAGTTCTGAGCACCCAGGATTAATTTTGAGAAGAATGCCACAAGCCAAATAAGCACTTCTTTTCATCTCATTTCACAGGCCTTCAAGAGGGAATTGAAAACTAAAGAACCTGTAATCATGAGTACTCTTGAGACTGTACGAATATTTCTGACAGAGCAGCCTTTGGAAGGACTAGAGAAACTCTACCAGGAGCCCAGAGGTAATTGAATGTGGAACTATAATAACATATTGATAGAAGGATCAGTGGTGACGGAGCAGCCCATCCATTCTTGCTGCCAGGGTCTGGATAGCTCTCGTATTTTCTTGGTTAAATAGAATCAATTCAAATTAAACATAGATGCTGAAAAAAAATAAGGACTCATAAACTACCATGCATAAATCTGTTTGTGCATTCATAAATAAGCATTAAAAGAGATTAGCAATCAGTTATTGGAACATTTAGAAAATAATAAACAAAGGGAGTTATCTGTGAGGAGGAATTCTATTGTTGCAAAGACTACAAGTTAATTTTCCATTTAAGAGCCTGCCTGAAGTAAATTAGAGCTTGTGGTATGCATCCTAACGTTTTTCTCCTCAATAGCTTAAGTGAATCTTAAATTGTCGGATTGATATAAGGTAGAAACTCAGGAAGACATACTTTAGATGTTCTGGGCTGTATCAAAATTTATGCCAAAGTATAAAAAAGCCATTAATCAGTAGGTTACCCTCTTGTTCAACTGTACTCTTTCTTTCTTCCAGTATGACCTTTTTGACAATGTTTAAAAAAAAATAAAATAAAAGGAATGTGGCCTAAAACCTTGTCGTATTGCCAATTTAGAGCTGCCTCCTGAGGAGAGAGCCCAGAATGTCACTCGGCTTCTACGAAAGCAGGCTGAGGAGGTCAATACTGAGTGGGAAAAATTGAACCTGCACTCCGCTGACTGGCAGAGAAAAATAGATGAGACCCTCGAAAGACTCCAGGAACTTCAAGAGGCCACGGATGAGCTGGACCTCAAGCTGCGCCAAGCTGAGGTGATCAAGGGATCCTGGCAGCCCGTGGGTGATCTCCTCATTGACTCGCTCCAAGATCACCTCGAGAAAGTCAAGGTACCGTCTACTTCTTTGCTTCCGGGCCCTTTGAGAGACTCAAAAGAGTTTCTAATCTGAACTTGAGTGCAGTGTTATCTTCCCACAAAGTTAAAGCTAGAGAAATCAGTTAAAGCTAGAGAAATCAGTTAAAGCAATAGAAATCAGTCCGTCTTTCACAAATTCAGTCTTCTTTCACATGGTATTTTCTCCAAGAGAAGACAGTGATCTAATCATTTGTCTGTCTTCAGTTATATGAAATGAAATATTAAAAAAGTTACAGGGCAAGAAATCATTTTGACTTTGATATTAAGTGATTGTAGTAAAGTCTGATGTGTGTGTGTGTGTGTGTGTGTGTGTGTGTTAGTGTATTGCTTGTGTTACTTAGTATCAGAATACAGAAAAATAGAATACTTAATCAAAAGCCAGGAGTCTAGGTGTTGGCCGTCTTGCTAACCAAATTATATGACTTGGGTAAGTTATGGTATGGTGCAATAAGGCTGTTAATGTGTGGCCCTTCCCTTGGAAGGCAACATTTGTAATACAGTTTCAAGTTTCATTGGCCCACTGCAGAAATGAGGGGAAATCATTATATATTTGGAAGACCACTGTCTGTAAGACCAAAGTTAAATTCCCTTGTGGCACAAAGATGGCAAATATATTCTGTAGAAAGAAATACATATTTAGGAGTATCATTTTGAAATCAGCAACTACTCATCTATTGTCAAAATCACAAAAATCCTCCTAGATTAAAATTCAAAAGAAGTTAAATTCCCTCCTGCACTCAGCATGTTTGCCAGCATCTCAGCATCCTCATTCTAGAAGTTGTCCTCTTCCTTGGCTTTCATGGAACTGTTCCATCCATGTTCTTCTTCCTATATTTTTCTAGATTCTTCACCTACCCACCCCTCAAATACTGTTGTGCCCAAGTTTCTAACCTTAGCCTAATTCTCTTTTGATTGTTTAAACCCTCCCTGTTTGAGATGGCATGGATGGTGATGTATCTACATCTCTAGTCCGCATCTCTCTTCTGATCTTCGAATCCATGTGGCATTACGATCACAAATGCAACTATTCTGAAACCAAGTTCATTTGTTCTCCTGTTTTTCCATTTCCCTACTTCTATCCCCTCCTATCTGACCTTTCTTTTTTTTTTTTTCCTGTTTCCTATTTCAGTTAATGAATCATCATCCAACAAATTTTCCAGGCTAGAAACTTTAGGTTCATCCTTAAACCCTTCTGCATTTTCACTGACGGCACATCATGGCTCATGTTACCTCAGAATAGCTCTTTTATCTTTTCTCTCCTCTTTTAACCAATGTCCTTTTTAATCCCCAGCATCTTTTACTTAGATGATAACAGTATACATCTTTAAATCCCATTCACCCCTCTGTGTGCCTGGCATATCTTAGATACTGCATTTTAAATATTTGGTGAATTAATGGATGGATGAATGGTTTCTTTGCTGATGTTCCTGCATTACCCAACTTCTTCCAACTCCAATCCAAACTCCTTGCAGGAGAATGCTTGCCTACAGAATGAAATCCAATGAATAAGGAGATTACGTGGCCCTTTTCTTCCTAGCCCTGACTTACCTTCTCAGCCATAGCTCCCGTTCTCCAGACCATTTAGTACACTCTGCCCATATGATACATATATTATATATATATATATATATATATATATATATGATGGCATATTTGGGAAAAAGGGGTGATATGGGCAGAGTGTATTGAATGTGTGTGTCTGTAAAGTATGTATGTATGTGTATATATATATATACACATACATACATATATATACATGGATACATAGATATACACACATATATACATATATACACATAGATATAGATATAGATATAGATATAGATATAGATATAGATATAGATATAGATATAGATATAGATATATCTGCCTTTGCAAATGCTGTTCTCTCTGTCTGGATCCCCCTACGTTGTCTACTTGACGAATTCTCATTCAGCCCTCAAGGACCAGCCAAAATGTTACCTATCTTTGTTGTCTTTCCTGAGTGTCTACAACCCCCAACTCCCACCAAGCAGAAGAAACTGCTCACAGTTGGTGCTCTCATAGATCACCAAGCATGCTAAGTTGTCACACTTAAATTTCACATATATTGTAGCAACTTGCTTATGCATTTTTTTTTCTCCCAGAGAAAGTGAAGTTGCTAAGAGCAAGGATCATGCTGTACATCTTTGGGCTGCTTGCCCAGGGCCAGCAACATATGAGGAATCTCATTAGGTACCTACATTTATTCACTCAACAACTGTTTATGAGTCGTTATATAATGTGCTGGACAGGTAGTTATAAAAGAAACAGACTTGGTCATTGCCTTCATGAAGCCTATGGTCTAATGTTGAATTGCACAGCTCTTCATTAAAATAGTAGGTAAAAATTTTAAAAAGAAAAGATTAAAAATTTGGCTCTAATACTTGTAAAATCCCTTCTACCCCAACATTTTATGACCCCATGTCTAACATTTAAAGTAAGGGTTAACCTTGCTGTGTACTGGAAAACTAAGTGTTTTGAAATGTATTACCTAGTATTTTCAAAGCATTAAATACGTTGATTTTATTCAAAAATATAGGGACTAATTTTTTGACAGTCTCCTCCAAAAATGAGAAATAAGTTAGGAAAATGTCCCAGTGGAACTAAATTAGTTAATATATCAATTAAATTGCTCAATATATAGGCTGTAGAGCAGACATAAGGGATTCATTCTTAGCCATACTTGTCATACAGGTGCATTTGTAAGATACTGAGTATGGATGGAGAAGAGAATGTGTACAGCATAATTTAATAATTAAAAATAACTAAAAGCATAACAGTTCAAGTATCAGCTGGCCTTCACCCAACCCTATTTGCGGTATTCCCTTTAGTTTCCCTGTCTTATCTGTTCTTGGTCTTAAGACAAACTTCATTTTCCATACACGGATTGGTAAAACTCTCATTCTGATCCCAATGATAGCAAAACATATAAACATTAAACGTACCTTTTGAAAAATTATATTTATAACCCAGCACATCTATCTTTCTCAGACATATATACACTTAAGTTATGGTACTTATCTGAATTTTTATGTACTGGTAATAATAGATGTGATTGGGCTTTTGAATCTGTGTTGTATTTTATGCGTGTTTCAAACTATGAATTACATGAATTCATATATATTTATCTCCCTTCGGTAGCTCTTCTTTAATTTTGCAGTGGAAATAAATCATTTTTCTCCATTGCATCTTATTGACACTGGGTTTGAAACTCTGAAGCTTTGAGGGTAGTAGTTTACAAAGAATGAGTTTTATTAACTAAAATTTATTTCAGAAAAAAAGTAGAAGTGTACTTGAAACCACTCTTCCCATTTTTCCACTGAGCAATTTAAGCCCTCAGAGGATTCATGCTGTAGGGAACTTTTCTAATAAACCATGGTTTCTCTTTTTTTATTTTATTTTATTTTATTTTATTTTATTTTGCGACAGTCTCACTCTGTCTCGGCTCACTGCAACCTCCACCTCCTGGGTTCAAGCAGTTCTCTGCCTCAGCCTCCCAAATAGCTGGGACTACAGGCGCCCACCACCATGCCCAGCTATTTTTTTTGTATTTTTTAGTAGAGATGGGGTTTCACCACGTTGGCCAGGCTAGTCGTGAACTTCTGACCTCAGGTGATCCGCTCACCTTGGCCTCCCAAAGTGCTGGGATTACAGCACTGATAACTAGGCAGCTAGCCAGAAGCACATTTTATATATCCATATCAGTTCATTTTCCTCACCCCTAGAGACTCTATCATAGTACCCGCCCTCCATTCTGATCTTATGTGTTAAATAACTTGTTATTCAAGTGACTAAGTAATATGTGTTTCTGTGAGATTTAGCATTCTGTAATTGTATTAGCAAATGTGGCTTTTGGATTTAAAGAACGGGTGAAACAACAATGAGTAAGTCCCTGGCCTTTATGGAAATGGCATTATTGCTAGCTGATCATCTGCGGGTGGTGAACATGGTAAATTAATAGATGGAAACACAATATTAATATTGACTATATTGCTCACTAAGAGAATCTCAGCCTTGCAAATATAGCTTCCATAGGAAAAAATAGTAGAATAAAATTTAAGTTTTAAATGCTTCTTTACTTGAAATTCATGATTTATACTGCTCATCAAATATTTTAAGGGCAAGATCATGACTTTTCACTTTACTGAAAATAGCACCAGTGCTTATTTGACTAGACAAATATTCTACTTTCCTTGTAATGGGGAATAGGAATAACTCTTTGAATCACTAGGTGCTCCACATAGATCTGTAAGTGGAATATATAAAGGCTTTAATAAAGTAGAATAACTTTTAAACCGATAGTCTGGATACAAGATTTTTGTTCTTCAGGACAATCCCAATGTGAGAAAGTTTGTGGGTTGTTGTTTTCTTTTTCTTTTTTTTTTTTTTTTTTTTTTTTGAGACAGAGTCTCACTCTGTCGCCAGGCTGGAGTGCAGTGGCGAGATCTCAGCTCGCTGCAACCTCCGCCTCCTGGGTTCAAGCAATTCTCCTGCCTCAGCCTCCCTCCTGAGTTCAAGCAATTCTCCTGCCTCAGCCTCCTGAGTAGCTGGGACTACAGGCGCGCACCACCACGCCCAGCTGATTTTTGTATTTTTAGTAGAGACAGGGTTTCACCATGTTGGCCAAGATGGTCTTCATCTCTTGATCTCGTGATCCGCCCACCTTGGCCTCCCAAAGTGCTGGGATTACAGGCGTGAGCCACCACTCCTGGCCAGATTGCTGTTTTTTAATGTTTTGTTTTTGTTCTAATAAACTATGGTTTCTCTTTTTTTAATTTTTTTTTTTTTTTTTTTTTTGAGACAGTCTCACTCTGTCGCCCAGGCTGGAGTGCAGTGGTGCTATCTCGGCTCACTGCAACCTCCACCTCCTGGGTTCAAGCAATCCTCTGCCTCAGCCTCCCAAATAGCTGGGACTACAGGCGCCCACCACCATGCCCAGCTATTTTTTTTTTTTTTTGTATTTTTTAGTAGAGATGGGGTTTCACCACGTTGGCTGGGCTGGTCTCGAACTTCTGACCTCAGGTGATCGGCTCACCTTGGCCTCCCAAAGTGCTGGGATTACAGGCGTGAGCCACTGCACGCAGCCTATAAACCATAGTTTCTCTATACCAAAAGTGGTACGTCATTCTTGAGCCAGGAATATTTCATTGTCCTTAGTTTACCTGTTGACTCTGAACACAGTTTTTCATACATTGTAGATAACTCTCCCAGGCTGCCATCTTGGAATATGCAAATCTGTCACATCTATGTAGTTATGCATATCGCATTTTTGTCAAACTTTTAACTTGCATTTCTTACTGTGAAAAGTCAGGGCAGGGATTCTATGAGTTTTTTCTTTAAAGTTCCTACAATGAAATGTTTTGATTAAACCTTTTTGGCATTCAAATTGAGATTGATTTAATGATGTGTGTAGTAGGCTAGAAATTATGATGAAGTGACGATGCCATCCTTATTTATCTTCAGCATTCACATCTAAAGTTTTAAGAAGAAAACTGGCAAATCCACCGTTTTAGGCTTACCATCGTCAGTCCCTGTGGCTTTGGGGTTTTTTTTTTTTTTGAGAAATTTGTCAAAGAAATGCTATGTTAGAATTTGACATTGAGGAAGCCAAGCATATTTCCTCTGAATAGATAATGTGAAATGTGATATAATGTATTAGAATTTCATCTTCACTTTGGCAAGCAAGACACTTGCAACCATGTTCATGCAACTATCTTCCCTTATTGCCTTTCTCTTCTTGACCTTGGTTCGAAAGTTTTCTTCTTATTGTATTAATTTTGTTATGCTTCCCATTTATATGAGTCAAGTCAACCTTACTTGATTTCTTATATACGAGTTATATAAGGAAAACTTATCTTTTCTTATAGAATTAGGGAATGAATGAATAGACAGAACCAACATAAACAGGGTGACCCTAAAAATCATTCAAAACATGTAAGCTCTCCCAACTCTGAATAAACTAATGATATCTTCATAATGAATAAGGTATACTGCCTATAGTAGGAAGAGGAAAATTTATTACTATTTTGTGCATTGTTAAAGAACTACAAATGAATTGCTGTGTGGAGGCTTTCATTGTTGTTGTTGTAAAAATGCTATGTGTATTAAGTAAGCCTTTGATGGAGAAGAAAAACCAAAGAAAAAATATTTAATCCTTCATAAATCTGGGTTAAATATGAAGCTAATTCCTGTTATTTGGAGTAACCAGGGTTTTATCTAGTTTACAAAGCATGCAATTGCAATGTTTAAAAGCATATGATTTGGCCTTTAATATCTGAAAATATGTCTATCAAAAGCCATATTATAGCGAGTGTCACTCCATACTTTATAAGTATAGTATACTTTTAATAGAATGTTTATGTACTGGTGATAAGAGATGTTACTGCGTTTCTAAACCAGTACTGTATTAAGGATTTTATGCTATTGTAAAATTATGGATTATATGAATTCGTATATGTTGATTTACTTTCAGTAGCTTTTCAATAGAATATCTAGGGTTTAATACAGCTTAGAAACTAAAGTAGGAATTATTCATCTTTAAAATCCTGACCAAAGAAGTGGCTGGCAAGATGGCTGAATAGGAACAGCTCAGGTGTGCAGCTCCTAGTGAGATCAACACAGAAGGTGGGTGATTTCTGCATTTCCAACTGCAGTACCTGGCTCATCTCACTGGGACTGGTTAGACAGTGGGTGCAGCCCACAGAGGGCGCAGAAGCACGGTGGGATGTCGCCTCACCCAGGAAGCACAAGGGGTCAGGGAATTCCCTCCCCTAGCCAAGGGAAGTCATGAGGGACTGTACTGTGAGGAATGGAGCATTCTGGCCCAGACACTACGCTTTTCCCACAGCCTCCGCAACACGCAGACCAGGAGATTCCCTCGGTTGCCTACACCACCAGGGCCCTGGGTTTCAAGCACAAAATTGGGCAGCTGTTTGGGCAGACACCGAGCTAGCTGCAGGAGTTTTTTTCATATCCCAGCGGCACCTGGAACACCAGCGAGATAGAACCATTCACTCCCCTGGAAAGGGGGCTGAAGCCAGGGAGCCAAGTGGTCTAGCTCAGTGGATCCCACTCCCCACGGAGCCCAGCGAGCTAAGATCCACTGGCTTGAAATTCTCGCTGCCAGCACAGCAGTCTGAAGTGGACCTGGGACACTCAAGCTTAGTGTAGGGAGGGGCACCTGCCATTACCGAAGCTTGAGTAGGCAGTTTTCCCCTCATAGTATAAACAAAGCCGCTAAGAAGTTCTAACTGGGCGGAGCTCACCGCAGCTCGGCAAAGCCACTGTAGCCAGATTGCCTCTCTAGATTCCTCCTCTCTGGGCAGGGCATCTCTGAAAGAAAGGCAGCAGCCCCAGTCAGGGGCTTATAGATAAAACTCCCATCTCCCTGGGACAGAGCACCAGGGGGAAGGGGCAGCTGTGGGTGCAGCATCAGCAGACTTAAACGTTCCTGCCTGCTGGCTCTGAAGAGAGCAGCAGATCTCCCAGAACAGCACTGGAGCTCTGCTAAGGGACAGACTGCCTTTTCAAGTGGGGTCCTGACCCCCGTGCCTCCTGACTGGGAGACACCTCCCAGCAGGGGTTGACAGACACCTCATACAGGAGAGCTCTGGCTGGCATCTGGCAGGTGCCCCTCTGGGATGAAGCTTCCAGAGGAAGGAACAGACAGCAATCTTTGCTGTTCTGCAGCTTCTGCTGGTGATACTCAGGCAAACAGGGTCTGAAGTGGACCTCCAGCAAACTCCAGCAGACCTGCAGCAGAGGGTTCCTGACTGCTAGCATCAACATCAACAAAAAGGACGTCCACACAAAAACCCCATCTGAAGGTCACCAACATCAAAGACCAAAGGTAGATAAATCCACGAAGATGAGGAAAAACCAGCACAAAAAGGCTGAAAATTCCAAAAACCAGAATGCCTCTTCTCCTCCAAAGGATCACAACTCCTCTCCAGCAAGGGAACAAAACTGGATGGAGAATGAGTTTGACGAATTGACAGAAGTAGGCTTCAGAAGGTGGGTAGTAACAAACTCTTACGAGCTAAAGGAGCGCGTTCTAACCCAATGCAAGGAAGCTAAGAACCTTAAAAAAAAAAAAAAGGTTAGAGGAATTGCTAACTAGAATAACCAGTTTAGAGAAGAACACAAATGACCTGAAGGAGCTGAGAAACAGCACGAGAACTTCGTGAAGCATACACAAGTATCAATAGCCAAATCAACCAAGCAAAAGAAAGGATATCAGAGATTGAAGATCAACTTAATGAAATAAAGCATGAAGAGAAGATTACTGAAAAAAGAATGAAAAGGAACAAACAAAGCCTTCAAGAAATATGGGATAATGTGAAAAGACCAAACCTACATTTGATTGGTGTACCTGAAAGTGATGGGGAGAATGGAACCAAGTTGGAAAACACTCTTCAGGATGTTATCCAGGAGAACTTCCCCAACCTAGCAAGACAGGCCAACATTCAAATTCAGGAAATATAGACAACACCACAAAGATACTCCTTGAGAAGAGCAACCCCGAGACACATAATCATCAGATTCACCAAGGTTGAAATGAAGGAAAAAATGTTAAGGGCAGCCAGAGAGAAAGGTCAGGCTACCCACAAAGGAAAGCCCATCAGACTAACAGCGGATCACTTGGCAGAAACCCTACAAGCCAGAAGAGAGCGGGGGCCAATATTCAACATTCTTAAAGAAAAGAATTTTCCACCCAGAATTTCATATCCAGCCAAACTAAGCTTCATAAGCAAAGTAGAAATAAAATCCTTTACAGACAAGCAAATGCTGAGAGATTTTCTCACCACCAGGCCTGCCTTACAAGAGCTTCTAATGAAGGAAGCACTAAATATGGGAAGGAAAAACTGGTACCAGCCATGGTAAAAACATACCAAATTGTAAAGACCATCATGCTATGAAGAAACTGCATCAACTAATGGGCAAAATAACCAGCTAGCATCATAATGACAGGATCAAATTCACACATAACAATATTAACCTTAAATGTAAACAGGCTAAATGCCTCAATTAAAAGACACAGACTGGCAAATTGGATAAAGACTCAGGACCCATCGGTGTGCTGTATTCAGAAGACCCACCTCATGTGCAGAGATACACATAGGCTCAAAACAGAGGGATGGATGAATATTTACCAAGCAGCAAATGGAAAGAAAAAAAAAAAAGCAGGGGTTGCAATCCTAGTCTCAGACAAAACAGACTTTAAACCAACAAAGATCAAAAAGGACAAAAAAAAAATGGTATTACATAATGGTAAAGTGATCAATGCAACAAGAAGAGCTAACTATCCTAAATATATATGCACCCAATATAGGAGCACCCAGATTCATAAAGCAAGTTCTTAGAGACCTACAAAGAGACATAGATGCCCATACAATAATAGTGGGAGACTTTAACACCACACTGTCAATACTAGACAGATCAACGAAACAGAAAATTAACAAGGATATTCAGGACTTAAACTCAGCTCTGGACCAAGTGGACCTAATAGACATCTACAGAACTCTCCATGCCAAATCAACAGAATATACACTATTCTCAGCACCACATCACACTCATTCTAAAATTGACCACATAATTGGAAGTAAAACACTCCTCAGCAAATGCAAAAAAAAACAGAAATCATAGCAGTCTCTCAGACCACAGTACAATCAAATTAGAACTCAGGATTAAGAAACTCACTCAAAACTGCACAACTACATGGAAACTGAGCAACCTGCTCCTGAATGACTGCTGGATAAATAAGGAAATTAAGGCAGAAATAAATAAGTTCTTTCAAACCAATGAGAATAAATACACAACGTACCAGAATCTCTGGGACACAGCTAAAGCAGTATTTAGAGGGAAATTTACAGCACTAAAATCCCCACAGGAGAAAGCAGGAAAGATCTAAAATCGATATCTTAACATCATAATTAAAAGAAGTAGAGAAGCAAGAGCAAACAAATTCCAAACCTAGCAGAAGAGAAGAAATAACTAAGATCAGAGCAGAACTGAAGGAGATAGAGACACGAAAAATCCTTCAAAAAATCAGTGAAGCCAGGGGCTGGTTTTTTGAAAAGATTAACAAAATAGATAGACTGCTAGCCAGACTAATAAAGAAGAAAAGAGAGAAGAATCAGACAGACGCAATAAAAAATGATAAAGGGGATATTACCTCTCATCCCACAGAAATACAAACTACCATCAGAGAATACTATAAACACCTCTATGCAAATAAACTAGAAAATCCAGAAGAAATTGATAAATTTCTGGACACATACACCCTCCCAAGACTAAACCAGGAAGAAATCGAATCCCTGAATAGACCAATAACGAGTTCTAAAATTGAGGCAGTAATTAATAGCCTACCAACCAAAAAAAGCCCAGGAACAGATGGATTCACAGCTGAATTCTACCAGAGGTACAAAGAGGAGCTGGTACCATTCCTTCTGAAACTATTCTAAACAATAGAAAAAGAGGGACTCCTCCCTAACTCTTTTTATGAGGCCAGCATCATCCTGATACCAAAACCTGGCAGAGACACAACAAACAAAGAAAATTTCAGGCCAATATCCCTGATGAACATCGATGCGAAAATCCTCAATAAAATACTGGCAAACTGAATCCAGCAGCACATGAAAAAGCTTATCCAGCATGATCAAGTTGGCTTCATCCCTGGGATGCCAGGCTGGTTCAACATACAGAAATCAATAAAAGTAATCCATCACATAAACAGAACCAATGACAAAAACCACATGATTATCTCAATAGAAGCAGAAAAGGCCTTCAATAAAATTCAACACCCCTTCATGCTAAAAACTCTCAATAAATTAGGTACTGATGGAACGTATCTCAAAATAATAAGAGCTACTTATGACAAACCCACAGCCATTATCATACTGAATGGGCCAAAGCTGGAAGCACTCCCTTTAAAAACCAGCACAAGACAAGGATGCCCTCTCCCACCACTCGTATTCAACATAATATTGGAAGTTTTGGCCAGGACAATCAGGCAAGGGAAAGAAATAAAGGGTATTCAAATAGGAAGAGAGGAAGTCAGATTGTCTCTGTTTGCAGCTGACATGATTGTATATTTAGAAAAGCCCATCGTCTCAACCCAAAATCTTCTTAAGCTGATAAGCAACTTCAGCAAAGTCTCAGGATACAAAATCAATGTGGAAAAATCACAAGCATTCCTATACGCCAATAATAGACAAAGAGAGTGCCAAATCATGAGTGAACTCCCATTCACAATTGCTACAAAGAGAATAAAATACCTAGGAATACAACTTACAAGGGATGTGAAAGACCTCTTCAAGGAGAACTACAAACCACTGCTCAAGGAAATGAGAGAGGACACCACAAACAAATGGAAAAACATTCCATGCTCATGGATAGGAAGAATCAATATCGTGAAAATGGCCATACTGTCCGAAGTAATTTATAGATTCAATGCAATCTCCATCAAGCTACCATTGACTTTCTTCACATAATTAGAAAAACTACTTTAAATTTCATATGGAACCAAAAAAGAGCCCACATAGCCAAGACAATCCTAAGCAAAAAGAACAAAGCTGGAGGCATCATGCTACCTGACTTCAAACTATACTACAAGGCTTCGGTAACCAAAACAGTATGGTATTGGTACCAAAACAGATATGTAGACCAATGGAACAGAGGCCTCAGAAATAATGCCGCACATCTACAACCATCTGATCTTTGGCAAACCTGACAAAAACAAGCAATGGGGAAAGGATTCCCTATTCAGTAAATGGTGCTGGGTAAACTGGCTAGCCATCTACAAAAAACTGAAACTGGACCCCTTCCTTACACCTTATACAAAAATTAATTCAAGACTTAAACATAAAACCTAAAACCATCAAAACCCTGGAAGAAAACCTAGGCAATACCATTCAGGATATAGGCATGGGCAAAGACTTCACGACGAAAACACCAAAAGCAATGGCAACAAAAGCCAAAATTGACAGATGGAATCTAATTAAACTAAAGAGCTTCTGCACGGCAAGAGAAACTATCATCGGAGTGAACAGGCAACCTACAGAATGGGAGAAAATTTTTGCCGTCTATTCATCTGACAAAGGGCTAATATCCAGAATCTACAAGGAACTTAAATTTACAAGAAAAAAAAAATCTCATCAAAAAGTGGGCAAAGGATATGAACAGACACTTCTCAAAGTAAGACATTTATGTGGCCAACAGACATGAAAAAAAGCTCATCGTCACTGGTGATTAGAGAAATGCAAATCAAAACACACCAGTTACAATGGCGATCATTAAAAAGTCAGGAAACAACAGGTGCTGGAGAGGATGTGGAGAAATAGGTGTGCTTTTACACTGTTGGTGGGAGTGTAAATTAGTTCAACCATTGTGGAAGACAGTGTGGCAATTCCTCAAGGATCTAGAACCAGAAATACCATTTGATCCAGCAATCCCATTACTGGTTATATACCCAAAGGATTATAAATCATTCTACTATAAAGACACATGCACATGTATGTTTATTGCAGCACTGTTCACAATAGCAAAGACTTGAAACCAACCCAAATGCTCATCAATGATAGACTGGATAAAGGAAACGTGGCACAGATACACCATGGAATACTATGCGGCCATAAAAAAAGGATGAGTTCATGTCCTTGGCAGGGACACGGATGAAGCTGGAAGCCATCAATCTCAGCAAACTAACACAGGAACAGAAAACCAAGCACCGCATGTTCTCACTCGTAAGTGGGAGTTGAACAACGAGAACACATGGACACAGGGATGGGAACATCACACACCGGGGCCTGTTGAGGGGTGGGAGGTTAGGGGAGGGATAGCATTAAGAGAAATACCTAATGTAGATGACAGGTTGATGGGTGCAGCAAACCACCATGGCACTTGTATAGCTATGTAACAAACCTGCACGTTCTGCACATGTATCCCAGAACTTAAAGTATAATAATAATAAAAAAAATCCTGACCAAATTATTTATTCAATGTAAAATTAATTGGAAGTTAATGTTGCCAGGAGAGCTTATTACTTAGTTACCATGTATTCCCTCTCATCTCCTGCTTTGTTTATAAAGCTAAAAGCAAATTACTTAGGACAGCAATGTCAAATCACTTTCTTTCCCCAAAGCATCTGATTTTAGATAGCACTGTGTGTGTTTTAAAAGCCCCTACCTCGACTTAGGCAAATAGAACCTTCGTTTACCATGCTATTCCCATCCCGCCTTTGAAACTTCTGAAAAGGCAGAGCGGAGTAATTGTTTCAGACATCTGCTTAGCATACTTTGAAGTGCATATAAGTTCTTTTTCAGTTTCATTTGAACCCCAGCTGTCTTCACCGAAGTCTATAATCAATCTGAATTAAGTTGTCCTACTTCTTCTAATAAGTCTCTTATTAAGTTCTGCATCAGCCTCTTAGGGAGACTTAAAAGCTAATTCATGTAGAATTGCCATTTTCTGCTAATTCACTTGTCAGCTCTCCAAATTCCAACAAAAAACAATTGCAAAGACTATTAATTTGGCTCTTCATAAACAACTTATGTAAGTGTAGTATACATTGGAACCAAACAAACGATTTAAAACAGTGGGTGGGAGGAAATGGGTTGATGGCATTCAAAACGCTTCCTTTTTTGACTATTATGAAATGCCTTCCACATCGAAAGCATAAAGCCGTTTATTTAATAAGGGAAACATCCTTCTGCTTTTACTTTCATAGGTAAGATAATGGCTGAATGAACTTTGCTGAAAGACAGGAAAAGGCTTTAGAACAGTTGGAAAAGGAACATGTTCTTTTTGTTATTGAACTTATTTTAATTTGGACTTCTTTGTGTTATTTTGATGGACTGTGATAAAAGAAGGAGCTAGAATTGGTTATTATTGTTATGGGATTAAATCAGAGTTGTACCGCTACTCTTCTGGTCATGGGATATTTAGGAGAACACGGGTAATCAAAATGTTCAGCTAATGAGTTCATCTGACATTATTCTACTCAAGAAGTGTTTAATTAGATAATAAAAATTTCTCCAAAGAATACCATCCTTCCTACTATTTGAAAACAACCATATCGAAATCTGATCCTATAATATGCCAATCCTGTTTGCTGGGATTTTCTAGAAGCTTTGTTTGTGGTTGGTAATAACTAGAAATACTATTCCTCAAGAGTCTCAGGTAATAAAAGATTATTCAAAAAACTTAAGTAATATACTCTCAGTATTAGAGGATATACAGATGCACTCATTCATTAATTTATGATATGGTTGAAACCTATACCCAGAGAAGTCTGATCTCATTATAGAGTGTGAACATTTAATTTATTTCAAAAACAAAAATTATATTGAGAGTTGTATAGATGGCATCTTAGTTTCCTGGGAATATTATTATTTAGCACCAAGCTGAGGGAGCAAGAATTTGTATTAGCTTGTGCATACATGTGCATGTACCATGTTAACTAGAAACGGTGCTAAAATGTGAGTTATTTATTTAACTGAAATTCCATATTTCCTAAGAAAATGGAATCACACAGCCAATATATATTTTTAATTATTTTTTGACATCTACCAAAGTTGTGACAAGAATAAAGTCCACAATTCTGTTACTCTCCTACCGTTAAGTAAAACAGGAAATGCTTTAAGATCAAATAACCCAAGGAGTTCGCTTCTTCCTGTCATGCTTGACAATTACAATTTTCAAAATTTAACAGTTAGCATTGACACCAATATTATGCCTTACACAACCTGAAATTAACTAAGTTAAGTAATAGCATTGAATAATTGTTCTTGGTAAATCAGTTTTCTGGGTATTATGGGAACAGTTGTGTCTGTGATACTAATGAAAGTCTCTCATTTTAATGGGGCCTAAGAAAGAACTTTTTCATAATAAGATTTTTTCATGTTAAAATAATATTTTTAGTTATAATTTACACTTACTGCAGGTTTTTCTATTTAAGAGCATCTTCCAAAAGCAGTGATTCTCAAACTTATTTACTTCAGTTATCTTAACAGCCAAGAAAACATAGCCTGACATCTCCTGCTTCCACTTACCTATCTCCTTTTTCCATGAGCATGAAATTTCTTTGATGTTCTTGTTTTATTTTTTAAATCTCACATCAATTTTATGATATTTTCCATAATGGATTCATCATGTTTTAATATGAAGATGCTTTTTCTTCAAATTCTGAAGCAAGGAATCTTTCAGCACATTCACCTATGGACATGAAAGCATAAGTTGAGAATCACAGTATGAAGGACTGCCCAGTTTGTGCAGGCTTTATCTTTTTCCATCAACTTCTTTCTTTTATGTACACAGACAAAAAGAGCAGACCCTTGCTATTTCAAATTTGTCTTCTGCAGTTTCATCTGATTATTGTGATCCAAAGTTCCATGACTAGCAGCTCTCAATTTTGAACATGTATTATTTGAAGCTTTTGTGCATAGTCACTTAACTAATGAGTTAAATGGCGTTTTAAGTCCGGTTCCATGAACGCAGACCCTGAGAACAGGGCTCTAGGTGCCTGTGATTTATAGAGGGTCTGCTCTCAGGAGAAGCCTGTACTGGAGTTAGGGAAACATAATGCAGGAGAAGAAAGAGCCCAGCAAGTATGCCACTTCAGGTGAAACCTCACATTGTGTCTGATCCAGAGAGAGAGCAAGCCCTCGAACAGAAACCTCACTGTGGAGTTGTACTTTTTATTTTATTTTCTTTTTTTGAGATGGAGTTTCGCTCTTGTTGCCCAGGCTGGAGTACAATCTCAGCTCACCGCAACCTCCGCCTCCCAGGTTCAAGTGATTCTCCTGCCTCAGCCTCCTGAGTAGCTGGGATTATAGGCATGCACCGCCACGCCTGGCTAATTTTTGTATTTTTAGTAAAGACGGGGTTTCACCATGTTAGTCAGGCTGGTCTTAAACTCCTGACCTCAGGTGATCCACCCACCTCAGCCTCCCAAAGTGCTGAGATTACAGGTGTAAGCCACAGCACCCAGCCGGAGTTGTGCCTTTATATCAGTCATTGTCTGTGTCACTGAAGTGCTGGCAAATATTTGTCGACTAGCTCTGAGGTGAGATGAATCCTGGTGTGTATCAAAACCAGTTTTCCTGGTGTAAATACTCCCTCCACTGCTGATCTCCAGCTACCAACATAATGCCACTGAATATGGAATTGGGAGGAGATGCGCACAATTGGCTCTTGGGCTCTGCTGCAGCACACCACTGGCTGTGGTCCACTCCTGGGATATGGGTTACTTCCTGGGCTAGGGGGCTCCCATAAGCAGAGGTCACATGTGGAGAAGGCAGGTAGCTATAAGACATTAATAGTCAACCATCACAGCAGCTGAAGGATGGATGCCCAGGTTAGGTAAAGTGTCCCCTGCAACTAATAAGTAAACATAGTAATCCACTCACTCTTCATATTCAACATGGCTTTTTTTAATGCTGTTTTGTTTTTGTATGTACAGTAATTCTTTATAAATAATGGGAATTTTGTTTCTTTATGGAAAATCCACCTACCCTCCACCCTACCATGAATAGCTTGATAGCTGTTCATCAGAATTAGTGATGGAAGAGAGAAGAGTTAATGAATGAAAAAGTCTAAGAAAGTGATCACTATTAGTGAGAAAATGGCCTCATAAGTGAGTTTGGCTTTATAGTTATGGAATCTGTAAATATCTAGGCATTCAGGTTATCCAGACATCATTGAGAATGTCAAGAATTTTCAGTGGCAATTGTTCTCACTTCAGCATACATCAGAATCACCTGGAGGGCTTGTAGAAACTCAGGTTGGTGAACCCCTTCCCCAGAGTTCCTGATTCAAAATGTCTGGGGCAAGGCTAAGAAGTCCCAACTTGTTCCCAGGTGATCGTGATGCTGCTGGTTCAGAGATACATTCTGAGAACCAACATTCCATAGTAAAGCTACTGTGTATGTACCTGAAGACATATTTTGTGTAGTGTTAGCATTTCTTCAATTACAAGTAATAAATATATCATTTATTATTTCTTTTATATTTATCAATATCCAGAATATTTAGTTTAAAAATGAATGCTGGCACACAGCCTCCTGTTGGATTGATTCATAGTTTAGATATGGGAGCATCATAGGGAGCATTGTTTCGCTTAGGAACCTTGAAATGAATAATGGCTTCTTTTCTAAATCTCACTTATGGAAGACTTTGACAGTGGTTTATTTCATTTTTTCCTGTTGGTATTTTAATGACACTGGTACAATTTTGGGGTCGCTTCAGATGACCAACTGCATAACTTGCCTTCCCAGTATTAATCTTTAACGTTAAAAATACTTAGTCATGGCCGGCCGTGGTGGCTCATGCCTGTAATCCCAGCGCTTTGGGAGGCCAAGTTGGGTGGGTTGCATGAGCTCAGGAGTTTAAGACCAGCCTGGACAACATAGTGAAACCTCGTTTGGACAAAAAATACAAAAATTAACCAGGTGTGGTGGCATGTGTCTGTAGTCCCAGCTACTTGAAAGGCTGGGGCAGGAGGACTGTTTGAGCACAGGAGGTCGAGGCTGCAGTGTGCCCTGTTCACTCCATTGTACTCAAGGCTGAGTGACAAAGCAAGACCTTGTCTCAAACTATACATATATTTAGTCACATAACTTTTCACTTCGTGTAAATATTTTTTGCATTTACCAATAAAAACAATTACATTTAAAAATTCTCCTTACACTTTTCTACCAAACATACTGATGATAAAATAGTACTTTATAGAGTTTCTGAATCTAGGATATTCAAAATAGTTGGGATCAGTCAACACTTTTGAAGTAAAATCTACTTGCTAGATATGAATAGCTAATAGCTTCTCCAGGAGTACCTACATTTTATAACTTACCTTGTCCGCCCCTTGAGGCTCTGTGTTCAGGGGCAGGGTATATTTTTGTGTATAGAAATAGAGATGAGGTAAAGTAGAGATGAAATAGAGATGATGTGGGAGCAACTGGGAGAAAGTAGAAAAGAGTCTTAGCTGAAGTGGTTGAGGAAGGAGGATTTTTCCCAAAATGGTGCAAAAAACAATGTGTTAAATATCTGTGAAAAACTTCATGGTTGCGGTATAGGGTGAGTGGTATATGGAATGAGAATTACAGGATAAACTAATGGAAACAAATGTCTTAAAATTTGCTTTTAACATTAAACAAGAAACATGAAACATAAACTTTTCCCTTATCCTGGAATCTGGGAGAGGAGAAGGATGAGAAAAAATGAAATTTTACATTAGAAGCAATTTGATTAATGTTCGATGGAAAATGGAAATAGCTATGGTCAAACCCACTCAAATCAAGTGTACATTAAATAATTGAGTTAACCGAATTAGGCAGAGTAAGGGCACATTGATTTTCATCGTTGTTGAAAATTGGTCCACATATCATTGTTATGCTTTTTGTTTGTAAACCTCAATATTTATTAAGTTTCCACAGTGTGCTCAGCCCTGAAACGTCAAATTCTCTTAACCAGAATGAGGCTGGAGGATCTAACACTAAGACAGATTTCTATTTTCTTTTAAGGAATTGATTTTTATGGTAATTTTTTTTCTTCATAAAGTTAAGAACCTGCCAGTCCTGTTTCGAAACACACTTATTTTTAGAAGTTTGGTTTTCCGGGATTATGCATCATTATAGACTCAAATGACTCATTTAGAACGTTTCCCTATCAGATATTCACATTCTGTCATCATGATCTTAACACGGCATAAGCAAGTTAGTGAACAGAGTGAAGTCAATTTATTGGCAATATATGCCGAAGTACAGGAATTAAGTAGAAACAAAAGTGAATGAGAGTCTTTGGCAATATATTGGTGTGTTTTTTTAGGATCAGTGATAAACTACTGCTGAGTTTCCTCTTATTTACTTTTTTCCTACTCTTAAAACGTTATAACCTATTTTGAGATCTATCCATTGTTGTGAACCTAAAGCCTATTAGGTCTTATTAAATAATACCCATTTAACTGACCTGTGATTTAAATTTCTTATCTGCCCCCAAGCAAGTAGACTATAGGCAACAGCATTTTACCTTCTTCACCTTCTGCTTGCCAGTTGGTTTTTTGGTCTTCACATATTTCTAGCAGGGATAGGGCTAAAGCAAGGGAGAGAATGGTCCATTGTTTTAGACCTTCACAAACCCAATATACTAGAATCTCCACAAAGGTTATCCAATATCAGGGTGACTTTTGTGCATCCAATAAAGCATAAGGTTAAAAGAAATACAGGCTAAACAAATGAACATAAATTACTCCTTTGGCTTATGCTGTGAATAAAAGATTACCTTTGGAACCATCTCAATTTTTTTTTATATATATAAAGGTTGAAAGAAGACATTTGCAAAGTCGTTTCTGCTGTAAAACTGCCTAGGGTTTGGGGTTGATTGTTGTATGCAAGAGGGGTCTTGGTGAAATCTGACCCACTTTGAATCTAAAATTACTGAATTCTTAGTGAAAAGATTATTTTAAAAAGAGTTTTGAACTCTTTTTTCTACTGAAATTGTATTCTCCTTTAGATAATCAATGCAGCATCACCCCCACAGATTTTTGAGGGCACTAAATCATGCTCCTATTTTGAAAAAGAAAAAAGTCTATTACTATTAAATATATCTGTTAGTTGAATATCAATCACTTTTTCTAAAGGGTAGATTTGGCCAATGAGTGATTTTTTTTTTTTTTTTTTTTTGGAAATCACATCTGAGAACATTGTTTAGACAGCTTGACACTTAGACTCATTTGTGTAAGTAGTAATTTATTCATCATTTGCATGTACTTAACTGGACATTATCATGATAGCAGTTGTCATAACAGACTATTACAGGATATGAATTTAGATATTACCTTAAGATGTGATCAGAAAAATCAGAATAATATCTTGAAAATATCAATTTTATGGTCAGAAAAATGACAAACTGAATAAACTATTGACTCAAGAAGCTAGACCTTTCACATCCTCATGTATTCACAGAGGTAAAAATAAGAACTAATAATATATCCAGAGGGCCCACATTGCTCGGAAATGAATACATAAGACTTTCTTTTCAGCCTCAGAATATGATGAAAAGAAGATGAACCATTATTTTAAAAATTTAGCAATCTAATTTTTAAACAGGATGTTGCATAGATTTTACTGAAGAAAATTAATTTTCTGTTCCTTTCATTTGACTTTAAGTAGTTGAATATCCTGCTTTTTTATTTTGTTTGCAAGAAATAAAACCATTTTAGAAAGACTAAAAACATTAATTACACTTAAGAACTACAATGATCTGAAAGTAAAATTGGATATTAAAGGACATTTTTGCAATCCTTTTTAGCCCTCTTCTGTGTATTATTTTTATCACAGCTCTTAAAAATTTGTATTAATCTTTGGTTCATTTCTGCTTTAGTATTTCTAAGTTAATAGTATATTGAATGAAAAATCAAATCAGTAAAAATCCATTTTGTTTCAGTAGTGAGTGCCTTCCCCCAGAACCAAAACTAAATAAATGTGCGCCATATAAAGCAAACTAGGTACAGCATATTGCACGGGTAACTCACAATCCTAGATTCCTCTATTAATCATTATTCAGACATGCAGAGGTAGCTTAATTTGCTTTAATAAGTGAAAACAGAATCTCTTTGAGACTGCTATCTGCAGTATTATACTTTGTCCTGCATTTTCTTGGTCAAAAATTGTATTTTATAGCTATGATACATTTTGGCTTGGAATTTGCTTCTTTATAAGCCTATTTAGTAATAGTCATCATTTAAATGAAATGATATCCGTTAGCCTTAAGCTACATGATTACAGAGACTTGGTCTATCTTATGCTATATTTCCAGTGCCTGGAACATTCCCTGGCATATAATAGGTACTCAACAATAGTTTTTGGAATAAATGAATAAACAAATTTGTGCAAAAGCATAGGGCAAAATGCTATATTTTAGATATGCATGACCCTTAAAAATTATTTTGCAAATAATTTGCTCCATTTGCCACCAGCTTATTTCTGGCCATTGTTACTTCTTGTCTCTGCATGCAAACACTGTGTCTCTTCTCCTTTCCGCAATGACCACAAGTTATACTGATCTACTTGAGATTTTCCAGATGACTATTTCATGTCCAGAGGAACATGCCTCTTCTATTGTTCCCCTCTGTGAATGATTTCAGTCACCTTATCTACTCAGGAGGTCTCTCTTCCCCTCCATCAGCATCTTTCTCTGCACCTTTCAAACCCCTATGACTCAATTTCTCATAATATGGATTGCATTGTCTTTTTAATGACCCATTAAATTGTGTACCTCTGCTAATGATTGTGAGTGTGTTGAGACTTCCATTTTTCCAGTGCATGATAAGTATATTCTATATATATTATATATATATATAATATATATACACACACACACACACACATACACACACACACACATACATATATGGGCACAGTATCTAGTGGATATAAAATAAGTGTTTTCAAATGAGTAGTAATTAAATCTAAGAGTTGCCGAGAAAATGCCATTCCCATTTTGTGGACATCTTCATTCTACATTGTAAAGGACACCTCATTCAAGACCCACCACAATCTTGATCCCAGAAAACACCCATGATTCATCTTTTACAGCCGCCCTGTACTTCATATTTTAAGTTATTAAAGGCTATTTGCTTTTCCTCAGACACACATTAAACTTTCTTACCTCTTACCCTTTGTTCAAGTTCTGAACACATATCTTTCTTCCCCACACTATGCTTCCTCTTTATCAGTTTCATGTACCTACTTTACAATGTCTAGTTCGAGGAGACCTTTATAAGGCTACATGATAGAGGTTGCCTCTGGGGCGATGTGAGAAATCAGCTCCAAAAAGGTAGCTACCCGGCAAAGGATCTTAGTCTGTGACTCTCTCATGGATGAACTTATTACCTACTGCTTTGCAGAGTCTCCCTGGACTAGCCTGAATAGGAATGTGTGACTATATGTGAACTAAAAGAAGGAGAAATATGCCTAAACTTCTCATCCATCTTTGTAACAGCCCTGAAGTATGCATGTTACTATCCCTTTTCTACACAAGTGGAAAATATTTGTAAATGAACTTCGTTACAGTCTAATATTTGATGACTTCTTAGTTCATATCATTATTTAAGTAACTTTTCTTTAGTGGAAAAGCCCAAAAATTAGGGAGGCAGGGAGAGAGAGAGAGAGAGAGAGAGAGAGGGATCATCTGTAATCTCAGCCCCAGCATCTATAATCCCAATCCCTGCAAGGGCCTCTTTGGGCAAAGAAGAAAAAGGCACTGTGTTTTTGAAGAGATCCCCGGTCCTATGCCAAGCCTAACCAATTTGGTAGTAGACCCCAGGCTGTATTTCAGTTGGTTTGTAGTCTTCTAGTCTTTTCATATGTAAATATTTTTAATGCTTTTATTCAGTGTTGTTAAAATGCCCTCCAAAAGATGCACTAACTTGTACCACCACCACCAAGCAGATATATTTTCCTTGAATAGGCTACTTCCTCTTTTTTTCCCACTCACTCCATTTTTATTCTAAAAATCCCTGGTAGAGACCAAAAACTGAAATGTTATATTCTTGCCCAAAGAATGAGAGATGCTTCAGAAATTAGCAAGTGCTCCAATATAAATCAAGTGATAGATAAAAATAATTCAGATATGGAATAAGGAAAAGGAGCAGCTTTCTCTTATTTAGGAACTCAATGTCAGGTTTCTGTAAGAAACTATGTTTATGAAGCAGTCTGAGAATAGCTATTGGTCTGAAGTATTAGTAATTTGTACAGAAGTGCCTAATTCTCTTGACTGCTTGTTCTTTAATAAAAATGTATTGAGGGATTATCATGTACTAGGGCTTGGCATATACTGGTGAAAAACAATAATGTAGAATTGCCTTAATAAATTTTCTGGTCTTGGGAAGGAACAGACAATGACTAAATGAATAGGCAAATATATATGTACTTGCAAATTGTGATCAGGGTTAAGAAGGAAAATAGGGTGTTGAGAGTCAAGGAAAAAGGAGACACTTTATATAGGGCAACCAACTGGGGATAAGGCTATCTTTAATAGTCACATCTAACTGAGATCAGAAGTATATGAATAAGAGCCAGCTAGGCATAAAGTGGATATATAAAACTCCAAGCAAAGGGAACAGTGTATCTGAAGGTTCTAAGTCAAGAGTAAGCTTGGGCCAGGCGCGGTGGCTCATGCTTGTAATCCCAACACTTTGGGAGGCCGAAGTGGGAGGATCACTTGAGCCCAGGAGTTTTGAGACCAGCCTGGAAAACATAGAGAGACCCCGTCTCTCAAAAAAAAAAAAAAAAAAAAACTAACTTAAAAAATATATATATCAATGCCAGTGGTGTGTGCTTACAGTCCTGGCTAACTTGGGAGGCTGAAGCAGGAGGATCACTTGAGCCCAGGAGTTTGAGGCTGCAGTGAGCTGTGATCGCACTGCTGCACTCCAGCCTGGGCAACAGAAAGAGGCCTTGTCTGAAAAATAAAATAAAAATAAATAAAGAAATAAAAAGCTTGATGAGTTCTAGGAACTCAGCATTTTCTAACTTCTTATTAGAAATGCCAAAGTCTCAGGCCCACCTTAGACCCACTGAATCAAAAGCACTAAGTGGGACTCAGCAATCTCTGTGTTAACAAGCCTTCCACATGACAATGAGATGCACACTATTGTGTGAGAATCACTGCCTTAGACTGATGTTTTGAGCTATTTAGGGGAGGGAGAGAGCTCATTCAGGGACAATGGTGGTTAACACATGTGGCTCAGACCAAGAAATGATTGCGAGCCCAAAAACTTGTTAAATGTAGAACTTCAGGCGCAGTGGCTCACGCCTGTAATCCCAGCACTTTGGGAGGCTGAGGCGGGTGGATCATCTGATGTCAGGAGTTCAAGACCAGCCTGGCCAACAGGGTGAAACCCAGTCTCTAGTAAAAACAGAAAAATTAGCCAGGCATGGTGGTGGCGTGCACCTGTAATCCCAGCTACTTGGGAGGTTGAAGCAGGAGAATCGCTTGAACCCAGGAGGCAGAGGTTGCAGTGAGCCAAGATCACACCATTGCACTCCAGCCTGGGCGACAAGAGCAAAACTCCATCTCAAAAAAAAAGTAAAACGTCATCTGTCTAAAATAACTTCTGAATTTGAAGATAAACATCCTCATGGTTGATATTTTAATGGTTTATGGATTATTACTTACTTTTTAGGAAGTTAATAGGTTTCATTAACTGCTATTTTGCTACATTTTGTCACATATAATTAAAATTTTTCAGACAGAAAATATTGGTATTTTTTCTGTTTCCTTAGCAACCTAAAGCATGGCCTGCTTAAATGACTTATTTGTGCTCATTAAAAACCTTTTTTGTGTTAATTGTGTATATTTTGTATTTAGCCTCTGTGAAACACTCATGAACTATCTTTTTATTTGTTTTAATTGTGTCATTGGAAAGCTTGAAGTATTTTGTGGGTTTGTTTTTTTTTTTTTTTTTTTTTGCTTGCTTTTTGTCTATAAAGGGGAGATAACTGGCAGTTGGAGTTAGGATTATAGAAACGTTTTCCCAAGGAAATTAATAAAATTTCTTCAAGTTTCTTCTTTTACAAATTGTACTTATTTTTGATTTTTTTAATAGTGGTAAAATACAAATTACATGAAGTTTACTATCTTGACTCTATTTAAATGTACACTTCCATGGCATTACATACATTTACATTGTTCTGCTGCCATCACCACCATCCATCTCCAGAACTCTTCTCATCTTGCAAAACTGAAACTCTATGTCTATTCAACAGTAATCCCCACCAGGCGTGGTGGCTCACACCTGTAATCTCAACATTTTGGAAGGCCAAGGCAGGCGGATCACCTGAGGTCAGGAGTTCGAGACCAGCCTGGCCAACATGGTAAAACCCCATCTCTACTAAAAATACAAAAATTAGCCGGGCGTGGTGGCACACACCTGTAATCCCAGCTACTTGGGAGGCTGAGGCAGCAGAATTGCTTGAACCTGGGAGGCGGAGGTTGCAGTGAGCTGAGATCGCGATCATGCCACTGCACTCCAGCCTGGGCAACAGAGCGAGACTCCATCTCAAAAGGAACAAAAAAGAAAAAACAACAATAATTCCCCATTGCTTCCTGCCCCCAGCCCCTGGAAACCACCATTCTATTTCCTGTATATAAATCTGAATACTCATTTCTATATCTTCTTTGGAGAAATGTCTATTCAGGTTACTTGCTCATTTTTTTAGTCAGGTGATTTGTTTTCTTGCTATTGAGTTGTAGGAGTTCCTTGTGTATTTTGAATACTAACCCCTTACCGGGTGTATGGTTTGCAAAATATCAATTGCTGCTGCTATGTTCAACTTGTTCTTAAAAATAAAAACTTTTCCTTTGTGGTCAATACTTCCCTGTTCCTCATTTCCAAATTTTATACATGAAGGAAAGATGAGCACCCAGAAAAGAAAGAAGATAGACACTGTTAATATGGCCAAGATATAATTCGGCTTTTATTTTAAGAACATTGGAGTTACAAGCTTCATAGAATTCCATGTCCTAAAAGATGAAGAATTATGATCAATGCAAAGAGAAAATGTTAAAAAGAAAAAGTTATCCTTTTATGTTTGGGTATATATTCTTTTTCGGTATTGTAAAGAGAAACTAGAGTTTTTTGTTCTTGTTTTTGTTTTGTTTTTGAGACAGAGTTTTGCTCTTGTTGCCCAGGCTGGAGTGCAATGTTGCAATCTCGGCTCACTGCAACCTCCACCTCCCGGGTTCAAGCGATTCTCCTGCCTCAGCCTCCAGAGTAGCTGGGATTACAGGTGTGCACCACCATGCCCGGCTAATTTTTCTGTTTTTAGTAGAGACAGGGTTTCACTGTGTTGGCCAGGCTTGTCTGTAACTCCTGACCTCAGGTGATCCACCCACCTCAGCCTCCCAAAGTGCTAGGATTACAGGCGTGAGCCACCGCACCTGGTTGAGATTGTTTTTTATAAAAAGATGTGGATTCTTTATGGAAAACACAGAGCAGTTAATTGCTATTTTTTTTAATGTCACAAATTTGGAAGTGTGTTGAGTCTGAGAAGAAATCATAGTTAAAATATAATTACAGATAATCGCTTGGGAAATAAAAGCCCTAAATTTCTTCATGCCTAAAAACTTGATATTGTTTTCCCAAGATCTTTTTTTTGACTTTAACCTTTCTTCAGTGTTTGTTTCTGATTATGCTAAATCTAGGCCATTAGTTCTGAGTCTGTTTCATTATTTATATTGTTATTCAGTTTACTCGTCAAAAGTGATCATGCCCAAATATGAAAGTTTACAAGAATTGCCCTGAAAACTGAACGCAAGGAGACAATGAAAAGAAACCGCATAATATTTTGGCTTCAGGCTGTCACAATAAAAACTGTTGCTGGAAAAAAAAGCAATCACATCTCTTTTTTTTTTTTTTTAAAGTACGTTTCAATGGCATAATTTATTGTCAAGAATGTCTCTACCAGAAGCATAAGTGATACTAAAGGCAGAGGGTTGTATTCGCTCAGTCTACAAAGTATCCCCTTTGTCTTAGCTCCACGCAGTCCCTCAGAATTTGGCAGAAATAAGGGCCTCAACTTTCGAGAAAGGGTGACAATCCCAGTTTTGTTGGAGAGCTATGAAATAGCCCCATAGTGTTAGTAATGAGAATTCACTTAAGAAGTCTCCTGCAGGCCCGGCACGGTAGCTCAGGCCTGTAATCTCAGCACTTTGGGAGGCCGAGGTGGGTGGATCACCTGAGGTCAAGAGTTCGAGACCAGCCTGGCCAACATGGTGAAACCCCATCTCTTCTAAAAATACAAAATTAGCCAGGCGTGGTGGCAGACACCTGTAATCCCAGCTACTCAGGAGGCTGAGGCAGGAGAATCACTTGAACCCGGGAGGTAGAAGTTGCAGTGAGCCGAGATTGTGCCATTGCATTCCAGCCTGGGCAGCAAGAGTGAAACTCCACCTTGGAAAAAAAAAAAAAAAAAAGGAAAGGAAGGAAGGAATGAAAAAAGAGAAAGAAGTCTCCTGAAAAAAAGAAAGGAAGAAAGAAAGAAGTCTCCTGTATAAAAAAGGGAAAGAAAGAAAAGAAGGAAAGAAAGAAGAAAAGAAAAGAAGGAAAGAAGGAAGAAAAGAAAAGTCTCCTGAAAAAAAAAATACCAAAATATAAGTGCTTGACAACTGAAGTTCAAGGGTAAAGGCTATTGGGAAAGCAGATGAAGTTAATCTAAGTAATGGATGCTGTTGGTGCCCCAGCCAGATTTGTTCACTGGGTTGGTGCACCCATTCCTCAGTGACTCTGAGTATTAGCTGCTAAAGCCTCATGATTTCACCCCTTTCCAGAGAACCTCCCTCAGCCAAAAGGAAGCCACCTTGACTGGCACGTTCCACCACACCTTCTCTCTTAAAACCACCAGCGGTACAGAGGGACAACCCCTTTGTCTCAATGGCACCTGCTGTTGTACAATTTGTGATCTGGGAATTCCCATGGGGCTAGATTGATGCTGGTCTCCAGCCCCATACCACATCCCAACTTAACTTTCTTGCCCTGTCTTCCTGCTTCTCTCACTCCCTTTTTCTTAAGAGCACTCAGACTCTGCTTCTCTAAAACCTGACTGAAGGCAGTAGGTATCTGAAAGAAAAGCTGTACCTACATTCTGGGCACCAGAACAGTCAGGGAACCAACCAGAATGAAAAGTCAAAAATTACAGATAACGATGGAAGTCTCTGAGCCTGATACATTTCATGAAGGGCTTGCTTACACCTCAACTTGTGTTTCTTTTTAATTGTTTCAACAGCATTTGAGTATCTCATTCCGCCCGGGTATTTGAGAGATTCCAGTAGGCCTCTGATCCTCTGGAAAAAGCAAGATACAGTCCTTGACTCTCTTGGCCCCATGAGGATGATATATCTGCTGAGAAATGCAGAAGCTGTAAAACATAGCTGGGCTGTACCTGCTGCCAATTCCCGGGTAACTGCATTCTGTGAGGGCTTCCCTGAACCACAGGGAAGAGCCCCGGGATAAGTACTAAACACCAGTATTTACAGGACATGATTTCTAATTGCTCATCCTTGGCTTGTTTTGACTAGCTCAGCATGAAGAATGCTGGGACTTTTCTTTCCTAGCACCTCCTCTTTTTTAGGCTATTTTTCAAGAGTCTTGGTTAACAAACATTTGTTTGACAAGGATTCATGGTAGACAGCAATGCCATTAGTCCCTACTTAAGTAATATTTGTAACATAAATTTCTCTGCACAGTGTATGTAGCCCAAGAATAACAAACACTTCATTGTTGGAACCTAGTAATTTTGAATTCCTAGTAAGTGAGATAGGACCTCTATGAGTTAGCAGGTTAAGATTTTGGGAGGAATATTTAATATCCCTAAGAAGGGAATTTTTTCAAACACTGAGTAGCACTATATATTTATATATATAGCCAGATATATATATTTTATATATATATATAGCCATATATATATATATATTGCCCGATAAATATATATATATATATATCACACCATTTAGAAATAAACTCATAAGTGGCAAATCCAGTAGAGCTAATTTGAGCATCCCAGAGTCTCCCCTCTCTGTCGCTTGTTTGTGCAGCTACTCCTGCTGTGGCCTTTTATGGATTATCCTGGACTTCTACAACTGACCCCTCTACTTTCTCTCCATCTACAAGCTTCATTTTGCTTTTCTTTCCTCCTAATCCAGTTTAGATTCCACGGTATGTTTTTTTCAATTACATCCTGGCTGATATTGAAACTCCCTTATCCCTAAATGTGTGAGTCACCGTCATCTGACTAAACCCCAAACCTGGATCAACTGTTTTCTCCATGCTTACATGCAACACTGTTGAAGAAAATGAGAAAGTCAGGCAGATTGGTTCTGCTAAAAAATGTTGAACCTCATCCTCAAGTGGGCCCTCAACACTGTTTGCCAACCTCATTACATTTCTTAGGTCAACTCCCTCTCACAGTCTCTATTACGATTAATTCAAATGTTCCCACTTACCCTTAATTCATGTTTTCATTCAGTGACTATTCATTGCACACCAGGCACTGCACGCTATGCCAGGCACTGCAGACTATGCCAGGTCTGTTGATTCCTACTTCACAGAGGAAATAAAACCCCTCCAAGCAGAATTCCCTCAATTTACTCTTTCTAGTCTTTCCAACTGACCTTCTGTGCTTTGCAGTAGGAATGTTCTCTTAAACGTCAAGTCAAAATTCCTCCCTCAAAAATAAGATTCCGTTGTTAATAGACAATTCCTTTCTTTTCTTAGAAAAGTAGTAGATGACTATAATTTTAAATGTGTATTTGAACAAATCCTTAGCTACATAAAGATAAGCAAAGATATGACAGGCAATTTAATTTTATATGAAGAAAAACTTATTATATCAGACTTACATATCATTCTAAATCAGTACTTTTGTATCTATAATCAGACAACATTTAATGAACTGAAAATTCTGCCTGTGTGAAACTAGTCATAATAAAATTAGACTTGGTTTGCTCTTTCATGGAGAACATATTCCAGATGTTTAAGTGATTCAAAGAAAACCCACAATATAATGGCTTTCTTCAATGTTTTCTCACTTACTGCTTCCAAACTAGAATAAAACCTAATGCAATCCTGATATCACTTAAATAGCACATCGTATTGCTCAGCGTTAACTGTGCTTTTTGACATTTTAGGTGTAGTGTTTAATAATTTAAACACAAATTTATGTGTGTCATATTAAAAGCTCTAATCTGTGAAATATAGCCAAACCAATGTCGCATCTATTTAAATAGCAAAGTACCTGTGTTCACTCTTTACAGGGTGAAGGTCTTGTGACTCTGTGTTTAGGCCGCCATACTTCTTGTTATGTATGCTGCTGGGCACTGAGAGCCCACAGCAGTGAGCCATCCTTGGGTGGTACAAGCTGCTACCAAAACCTAAATCAAATGCCAAAGTGAAGACTGACACGAGCATTCTCCTGCCACCTTTTCCTTTTTATCTTTCCTACCATCTGTTATCTCCTTTCTTCCACCTTCATGTGTTGAGTGCCCTCATGATGATTTCTTGATTTCTAGCTGACTGAAGTCCTTTAGTCTGCTCAACCCCATCTAGAGACTTCCCCGAAGTGAACCTTTGCCCCCAGTTATCTGTTTATCAACTGACCTTGCACCAGTCAAAGCTTCCATTGTCAAATATTTTAACAGAAATTTAGGAATTCAGATTAAACTGAATATTTGGCATTTTTTCTTTTTTTCTTTTTTTTGAGACAGAGTCTCGCTGGGTCACCCAGGCTGGAGTGAGTGCAGTGGTGCCATCTTGGCTCACTGCAACCTCCACCTCCCAGGTTCAAGCGATTCTCATGCCTCAGCCTCCCAAGTAGCTGGGACTACAGGCATGTGCCACCACGCCCGACTAATTTTTGTATTTTTAGTAGAGACAGGGTTTCACCATGTTGGCCAGTCTGGTCTCGAACTGCTGACCTCAAGTGATCCACCCATCCACCCACTTCGGCCTCCCAAAGTGCTGGGATTACAGTTATGAGCCACCCCACCCGGTCTGGGTTGTTTTCTTCATCTTTAGCAGTTGTCTTGTTCACAACTACTTCAACAATATTTATTTTCTTTTTCTTTTTGAAGCAACTCTCCAGAGTATTTGGCCTGGTTTTTATAGAAATAATAACTTTTTTCTTTTCTTTTTAAACTAATATTTTTATGATTTAGGAAATCTTTATTAAATTACATAATCACAATAGTTACTGGCAAAGATAGGTTTGAGAACATACACACAACTGGCGGTTGTAACAAGTCAACTAATGGGAGCAGAAGGTCCACACATACTGACAGGCACCTCGAACGTTTTATTGAGGCTGTGAGAGGTTCCCATCACTGCTGTTTCACAAAGAGAATGAAGACTTTGGCTAATTTGGGTAGTCTTAAGTGGAGATTAGTTAAGAGAACTTCCACTATCATTGCTTGAAAGAAGCAAAAAAAAAAAAAAAAAAAAAAAGAAAAGAAATCACAAGATCTTATGGTAAAGTTTAAAGAAGAAAAGTAAATTTTAAAAAGAAAAAAAAAGAGGAAAAGGGAGACTGTTGCAATTAATTATGAGTGCCAAAACTTATTTTTGAATCCCCTTCATCCTCCAAAACATTGATGCAGGATTAATATGTGTGCTCAGGAATTGGGGGGAGAAAATGAAAATCAAAATATTCTAATAAGAGACATTTGAAAATGTACATTGTGTCACCTAAAGGGAACTGAAGTCTAGATATGACTTAACGAGGTAGGATAATCAACTTAATGGCTTGAGTCTTGCTTGTAAAGAGAGATGATTAGCACAAAGGACTCACCTGTATCACTGAAAGATGTTGCCTGCTGGCTTGCCCTCTCTGCAGAGGTTCCTGTTTACAGTTTCCCCTCACATGGTATTTATTTGTGGCTACTAGAAATGCACGTTATTATCCAGAAGAGAATGATTTTATTTTGTAACTGTTGTCCTTGTCCAAGTTTCCCCCATTGACATTTAAGAAATCTGTTTTCTAACCTTTCTATTATGCAAAACAAAATTATTATGGATCATTTCCTTTTAGAGATAAGTATTCATATATATGGATTTAAACCACCTTTCTCCATGGGCACTTATTCTGATACTTTTAATCCACGTATTTATTCATAAGGAAATGGAATAATATTTACTATCAACCCCTATAAAACTTTCTGAATTTCACACTGATTCCAGTGACATTCCACTAACACGAAGTTGAATAAAGATGAATACATCACATATGATTGTTTTGCATGTGTATGGTCAGAAGGGGCTCTCTTTTGTTTGTTTTTATTAATATATAATTCACATACTTCGAAATTCACTCTTTTAAAGTGTACAATTCAGTGGTGTTTAGTATATTCACAAGATTGTGCCACCATCACCATTGTTTAATACCAGAACATTTTCGTTATCCTCCAAAAGAAACCCCATGATTGCTTAATGTAATGTTTTTAATGACCGCTTTTTAAAACTTTAAGTTCAACAGAGCGATGATCACAATGTCTTGTATTATCTAAGAACTACATAACAGTCTTATACTCTATACAGCACCACAGTTTAGTGACGAAGTATTCGGGTTGATTTGAGAAGAGAATGTCATTCTCATTTTGAATGTTCATACTGGCTCCTTTTATTTGGAGTGGGAGGAAATGCAAGGCTTATAAATGAGGTCAGTGTAACCAATGGTTTTATCAACATAATGAACCAGACAGAGAAATAACACCTGCCCAGATCAAGCAAGTCAAAACAACACGTATAGTCAAGTGGTGCTGTCCTTGTACACAGACATTACAGTACACAAACTGTTCTCCTAAGTGAGGGAATTTGTCCCTTAGAAATTGCTTATTGGAACATTTGGACATCATGCATCATGTTAAAGATCCATAAATGCCATCTAGATAGGGTAGATATGATGCATGGTAATATCCTCCCCAAATCTGCATAGGGTTCTTCTGCTCAACGGATTGCTATGATGTATTGCATCAGAGACTCCTGCTCTAGTGCTTCAGAGACAGCTGAGAAGCCCCACGGGAGCCTTCTGAAGTCATTGCTACAAGGACTAAAATACCAGGAGATCAGGAAGTCATTCTGAGGACTTGACAAAATACCCTACTCCCTAAATGAAACTGTTATGATGTGGTTGGTGCAAAGTATGCATGCAATATTTTATGATTGAATGTATCTTTCTATTGTAAAAAATAAGGATCCATTTCTGGTTCTGACATGAGTAGAATTTAGAATCCAGCAGCAATATATTTTTCTTGTTACTTTGCCAATCCAGAATTTCTTAGGGGAAGCATATGACGTAATAGTTAAGAATATATATTCTAGAGGCAGGCAAACCTGCATATACGTATCCCAGGTTCCTCAATTTTTACCCATGAGAGCTTGGCAAGGTTTGTTTGTTTTGAAAACAAACCTCTGCAAGTTTGTTTTCTTATGTATAAAATTAGAATTCTCCAACTACTGGCCTCATAGGATTGTTGGGTAGAAATAAAATCAGTTTATGTATGAATAGAGCTCATCATGGCATTAGGCACCTAGGAAGTGCTCCACAAATAGTAGTTATCATTATTCCTCCACTAACAAATATCCATTGTTATAATACTACCGCAATAGACTGTCTTAGTCTGTTCCAGCTGCTGTAATAGAAATGCCATAAACTGGATAGCTTGTGAAACAAAAAAAACTTATTTCTCACTGTTCTGGAGGTTGAGAAATCCAAGATCAAAATACCAGCAGATTTGGTGTCTGGGGAAGGCCAGTTCCTCATAGAAAGCACCTTCTCACTGCACCCTCACATGCTGAAAGGAGCTAGCTGGCTCCCTGAGGTCTCTTTTGTAAGGGCGCTAATCCCAAAAATCACCTCCCTAAAGGCCCCATCTCCTAATACCATTGCCTTAGGTGTTGGGATTTCATTTTCTTTTTATTTTTTAGGATTTCAGCATAGGAATTTGAGGGGGGACACAAACATTCAAACCCCGTAGCATAGAGCGAACATTACTGACACTGCACCCTAAAGAGAATAAGCCCAGGTATCAATTCTTCTTGTTTTAAATATTCTCATCTTCCAATTTGCTTTTGACTATTGCACACAGGCACTTCGAGGAGAAATTGCACCTCTGAAAGAGAACGTGAGCCACGTCAATGACCTTGCTCGCCAGCTTACCACTTTGGGCATTCAGCTCTCACCGTATAACCTCAGCACTCTGGAAGACCTGAACACCAGATGGAAGCTTCTGCAGGTAAGCACATTGTAAACATTGTTGTCCTTTGTTACAGTAAAATAATATACAGATAAAATTTGTAAAGAACAATGAAAAATGAACAATGAAAAAAGAACAATGAAAAATGAAAAAAAGAACTTTTTTTATTTAATGTTCATGGTAATATTTGTGAGGATAGGATATTTTATATTAGTTTATAATTCCCATCTAAACGTTTTCAAATTATTAATATTAATTTTGGAAGCAACTAAGACTTAGTATATGTCTTAGTCTGTTTAGTGTTGCTATACAAGAATACCTGGGGCTGGGTAATTTATAAAGAAAAGGTGTTTATTTGGCTCAGTTCTGCAGGCTGTACAAGAAGCATCTGCTTCTGGCGAGGGCTTCAGGCTGCTTCCACTCATGGCAGAAGGCAAAGGGGAGCTGGTGTACAAAGATCACACGGCAAGAGAGGAGGAGAAAAAGAGGGAGGGGAGGTGCCAGTTCTCATGAGAACTGCTAGAGCAAAACCTCGCTCACTACCGTGAGAATGGCACCAAGCCATTCATGAGGGATTCACTCCTACAACCCAGACACCTTCCACTAGGCCTCACATCCAACACTGGGGATCAAATTTCAACACGAGAGTTAGAGGGAACATCCAAACTCTATGTAGCAGTATTCTTACAATAAACAGAAAATAATGCTGAATCATGATGGAAGATGTGAATCGCCGCCATGCAGTTCCTTTGTACTCTTATTGCTTGGATTCTTAAAAACGTCTTTCCCTTTAGAATCCCAATTTAAACAAGAGTCAATAGTAAGGTGTGTCCAAAAGCCATTTAAAGAAAGAGCATCCTATCACAAACTTACATGTGGAAATTTTTTGTAGGTTTGCATGATAAATACAGGGAATGTAAGTGTGCTGCTCAAGGTCACACTTACTAGCTGTGGGACCTGGAGCAAATTACTTAACCTTTCTGAGCTTCAGTCTTTCATCAAAAAAATAAATAAATAAATGGGATAATAAAATTCTCTACAATATCAGTTTATTATTGGGATGAATAAGTCAAAATAAATGGAAAGTGCTTGGGAGCGAACATGCCAAATGATAAACACTCTACAAATTCTAGCTCTTGATGTTGTTGTTATTATTATTATTATTATTACAGTACACAGGTTTTGGAATCCAACATATTAGCTGAGTGACCTTGAGGCGACTTAATCTCTGCGGTTGTCCATTTACTCATCTCTAACGTGGTTACTGTAACATTGAATGAGTTAATTCATGTAGAGTAATGGTTGTAGTGGTGGAAGAGGTGTGTCTACCTTCTCAGTGTGAAGGACACCATGTTATACCCCAAAACCCTAAAATTAGTTTAACCATAGAATTAGAGAATCATTTTCTCTCCTTTCCAGTTTTCTCCTTTCCAATAGGATGCAGAAGGTATGCCTCTGAGGAAACTGGGTTTAAAACTATTTGGTTTTAACTTTTTAAGAAGAAAAATATAATAAACCAAATCACTTTCCTATTGTCAGTCCATTTAGGGGTGTGATTGAACGCCCTGTTAAAGAATTGCTAGATCTTTAATAAAGATAAGTTGCAAATCCCAGACCTCTTGAGATCTCACATAATGTAATTCTTGTTGTGATGGATAGTCCTGAAAGATTTGTATTATAGATTGTTATAAGTGGCATCGACTAAAGCAAGGCAATATAGCTAAGTGATTATATGCCTTTCTCTGTTTGCTCCATAGTGGTTGAGTACTATTAAAATCTTATCTGTTCCATTCTTAGTATGTTTTTCATCTTAAGTATAAATAAGGAAAGTAATAAATGTCCAAAGAAAACCAATGGCCACATTAGTCCCATTTAAGTGTTCTAGAAGTATATTTTATAATTTCTTTTAGAGAGCAGAATGCCACGTTTGCTTTCAGAATGTGGTAAAAGATTTGTGACAGTGGCATGTAGATTTCCAAATGAGGTCAAAGGATTATGACTAGTAGGAAAAGTTTTTTTTTTTTTTAGTCAATGCTAAGTGATCCATTCTAGTTGCACTATTTTTTTTGCATTTAAGGTATCAAAAACAGTTAATAGCTTACTATGTAGCCATTCTTTACAATGAGTAAAAACTTGGTTATAAGTACAGGAAAACACATGTAAGGAGACAGTATGATATAGCAAAAAGAGCATTGGAGTGACTATTAGGAGGTCTAACTTCAAACTGAAGCTCAGCCATTATTTGACCATGTTATTGTGAGAAAGCCATTTAACCTCTCTCAGCTTTAATTCTCCTCGTTTTTAAAATGAAGAAATCTGTTTTGTCTAAGGTCACATCCAGTTCAATCTTATGATTCTGTCTCTAGATATCTGGGGGAGATACACGTTTGACAGAATTTAGTTTAAAACCAATGAATTTGCTTTCTTTATTCATAATACAAATGTGGTTTGTTGAAATTATATTTCTCCTTGTATAACTCTAACTTTTAATCTCTTCATCCCTAAACCCACATATACACAGCCTTCTCCTATTAAACAGTTCAGTTGGTGGTATCTGCTCTATATTGTAGCAAATTTCATGTTTCTATTTTTGAACATGACCTTAAAGATATGCTCAAAAAGTGTTTTTAGCAGAAAGCTGATAAATCCAAGGTTTTGGTTTGCATATAACCGAGTCAAGTTAGTTCCATTCTTTTCTTTGATAGTAATTCTGCTACATTATAAATGTGAGGCCTTGTTCAGAAAGAGAAGAAAGCAAGAAATGAGGTTCACATCAAGCAATTTTCTTCCCATTACTGGAAAAGCAATTCATACGTCCTGTTGAGAATATTTTATATGTAGAACAATGTATGTGAGGCTAACGCATTATCCATGTTCTATGGTGGGAAGCTTGAGCCCACCACTATTATGACATCATATTTTTTTAAATAGTAAATGTCAAAAAAGACATTATATTTCTATGAAAATAAAGAATTTAGTCACAATGCTATGTCAATCCTTAAATCGTGATAAAAACCAAGTACGAGTTCATCTTTGCCTCTGTCCACCAAGACAAAGAAAATTCAAAAAGTGAAGAACTCTCTGGGCACGGTGGCTCACGCCTGTAATCCCAGCACTTTGGGAGGCCGGGGCAGGCGGATCACTTGAGGTCAGGAGTTTGCCACCAGCCTGACCAGCATGGTGAAACCTCATCTCTACTAAAAATACAAAACTTACCTGGGCGTGGTGGTGCGTGACTGTAATCCTAGCTACTCTGGAGGCTGAGGCAGGAGAATTGCTTGAACCCAGGAGGCAGAGGTTGCAGTGAGCTGAGATCGCGCCATTGCACTCCAGCCTGGGCGACAGAGCCAGACTCTGTCTCAAAAATAAAATAAAATAAAATAAAAGTAGGGAACTGGAGTAGTAGAAAGGCAGATGTAAACCTGAGAAAAGAGGAAGAGTCTTAAATTTGGGCAAAATCGTATAATAGAAAGATTAGAGTTACATACTATCAGGCCGTGTCTACTTGATATCAGAATATCCTGGGTTCTTTGCATTATCCATTCATTTAATTTTTAAGGAAAGCCATGCTAGTTTTTTAGCTGTCTGTAATATCAGTCAAAATGGTGAAACCAGTTAAGGGATGTAACCACCAACAATACAGTCAGACCCAGTCACAATATACCTATGTATAGAATCATAATGTATAGAGAGTTCCAAACTGACTTTGAATCTTCTAATAGAAATGTAAGAGACATTGGTTTGCGTGTTTGAAATTTTCTGTGGGAATGAAGTCCTATTTTCTTCCTCAGAGTAGACACATTGCTATGCGTGTTACTATTTGACCATTTGACTTTTTGTGGTGTAGGAAACCATCACTCCTTGCAGTTACAAAAAGTCCTCATGTACATTCTCTCATCTAAGAATCACAACCTTGTGATTTTGTATTATGATTATGATTACCTATTATCATTATTCCCTTTTACATGTAAGGAAACCGAGGCTTAGAAACATCAAGTACCACAGTCACAGTCACGTAACTTGTATCAGTCAAGATCTGAGTCAGGTTTTTCGAACTGCTATTCCCATGCTCTTTTTGTCTCCTCCTCTCAAAGTCCTATTACGTTTGGACTTAACAAAGCAATAACGGCTGGGTATGGTGGCTCATGCCTGTAATCCCAGTACTTTGGGAGGCTGAGGCAGGTGGATCACTTGAGATCAGGAGTTCAAGACCAGCCTGGCCAACACATAGTGAAACCCCATCACTGCTAAAAATACAAAAATTAGCTGGTTGTGGTGGTGCACGCTTGTAGATCAGCTACTTGGGAAGCTGAGGCAGGAGAATCGCTTGAACCCGGGAGGCAGATGTTGCAGTGAGCTGAGATCATGCCACTGCACTCCAGCCTGGGCAACAGAGCAAGATACCATTTCAAAAAAAAAAAAAAAAGCAATACTTTAAAACTATTTTGGACAATACAGGTGTAAAATACTTCACTTTTTTACATATATCTTCTTTTTTGAAATGATTCTTAGGTATATTAACTTTTAAATCTTCCTTTTATAAACCAATGGATTAATGAACCCAGTTCAGTGTACCCCTTAAAAATCACACTTGTTTCAAATATAAAATTTTAAAGCATTATATTCCTCCTTGCCTTTAGAACTCAGCAATTGTACTAAAATCAGCCAAAAGTGATTTCAGTGAATCAGCTCTTAAAGCCAAACTAATGCTAATATTTGACCAAGTAGAAATGAATATCTAAACCAGGTGAGAAAAAAGTTAAAATGATGATAAACCTTTCTAATTTTGAAATAGTACACACACTGAGTAATGCAGTCAATCTCTTTATTCACCAAGCGCAAGTAGTATATAAAAGAATATTATACCATTTTTCTTTACTCATGAGTAAACCCACAAATAGCACAAAAGCTGCAAAAACACTTTAACATAAGGAGTATGTGTTTTATTGACTGTAGGAACTCATGGAATGCAAACACCTTTAAAAATCTGAACAATATGAAGGCATTTCCAGGTATTAGATTCTTTACATATGTCAAAGAACAGTGTCATAAATTATGTATGTTTTTTAAAGGTTTCCTGAGATTCTTCCAAAGTCATGTAGACATCATTACACTGCATCTGTATACCTCTGTGGTAACTTGCTGTCACAGGGATGTAGAGCCTCATCTTTTGCACACTTCATTCCTTCTTTCATCCCTTTGTTCTTTCATTCAATCAGCACTGATTGAGCATCTACTGTGTACCTAGAAGACATTGTAATTATCCTGTTTGGTCCAAGGACGTACTAAACAAAACTCCCTTTACTGCTTATGCTATATTAAGTAAAAGCAGTACCCATTATTATCTCTGGTTTACAAATTATTCAATAATTTCTCATTGGAAACTTGGTCTATATAGTCATAGTAGTAAGCTTTGTGAGAGGATATGATGGTATCATAGTTAGCTAAACAATAGGAGTATTTGTGTGGCTTCATTTTAAAAAAACTAACCCGTTTTTTTTCAAACAAGCGATTCTTACATCAGAACCATTTATATTCTTTACTTCAGTGAGATAGGGTTTTCTAAGCAGGTCTTTTATCTATATCTATGTATGTTTGTTCTTACCATCACTGGGCACAGGATTTGATCCTTTAAATGTGTTGACAGATTTTGAACATTTTCCTCATATCTTTCTTTTTTTTTTTTTAATGATCCTGTACTAATCATTTTGTATTATGGGGTCACTTCTGGACAGAGAGCCTAGCCGTCTGCTCTTACAAATAATGTCGGCCTATCACTAACTGGGGATAAGGAGAAGACATCTACTGATGTCTTTCTAGCATGTCCTTCTTTGACTTTTTCTTTCTTTAAGAAGACCTAAAATGATTCCGCTTGTGGTTCTACCACAGAACTCAGGAGAAAATGATAAATATGAGGCCATTCTCCAAATAAATCTGTTTTCCTACATTAGTGGTTCTCAAATTTTAACAAGCACCAAATTCACCTGGAAGGCTTATTAAAACACAGATAACTGGGCTCCACATACCAAGTTTCTGATTCAGTGGGTCTGGTGTGGAGCTTGAGAATCTGCATCTCTAACAAACTTTCAAGTGAGGCTAATGCTGCTGAATCATGGACCACACTTTGAGAACCCCTGTTCTACGTTAAGTACTTGTCAGGTACAGACAAATTTAAAAGTTAAAAAAATATGTATATGACTTCTGTAAGACACTGTGAAGGGTTTTAGACTCTGGGGAAATTAAGTATAATGCCATCCCAAAAGCTCTGTGTTGGAGGACTGTTCAAGTGATACAGAATCATGGAGAACCAAGCACTTAACTTTTCTATGAGGCAGAAAGAGGAAGATAAAGGGAAACGTGGAGGATGAAGGGAAACTGTTAATAGATCCCCAGAAACACAATTTGCTGCTATATGGATTTATATTTACTATATTTCAAATCACATGGTCTAGAACTGTGCTGTCCAGTATGATAGCTACATATGGCCATTGAGCCCGTCAATGTAGCCAGTCTAAAATGAGATGTGTAGTAAGTGTAATATATATATATGTAATATGTATATGTTATATATATGTAATGTGTATATGTTATATATGTAATGTGTATATGTTATATATGTAATGTGTGTATGTTATATATGTAATATGTATATGTTATATATGTAATGTGTATATGTTATATATATGTAATATGTATATGTTATATATGTAATATGTATATGTTATATATGTAATATGTATATGTTATATATATGTAATATGTATATGTTATATATATGTAATATGTATATGTTATATATATATATCAGGATGCAAATACTTAGTACCAAAAAAAGAATGTAAAATATCTCATTATTTTTATATTGATTGCATGTTGAAATGATAGTATTTTTATGTATTTGCTTGGGTAAAATGTCATAATGAATTTCATTCATTTATTATGATTATTCAAACTTGGTTATTTTTCTTGAAAATGAATGAAGTGAGCCTGTTGCTTCAGCTACAACAGTGGACAGTGTTTCTGCATAATTTTTACATTTAAAATTGTACATGTAGCACTCATTATGTTTCTATTGGATAACATTGGCCTAAAAGTAGTTTTCAAAATCTAGCATGGATAAGACTCACCTGCAAAGCTTGTTAAACCAATCCGCCCCCAGAAATTTAGTATCGGGTGAGGCCTGCAATTCTGCATTTCTGTCATGCTCCCAGGAGATGCTGTCTATTTGTAACCACATATAGAAATTCATTCCCAAACTACAGATGATAGAGTTTTACAGAGAGGTGTAAAAATATATTTTTGCATCAAGCATTGTCTGTAGCTTGAATACAAAATTATGTTGCCCATATACCACTAGTTTTCATAAGTAAAGCCGTTGTGTTACAAAGCATACAAGTTTTTATCAGCTAATAGCCTTTTCTCAATTAGCAGATACTAAGTAGTACTTTTATTATGTGGCAATTCTCCAGTTTTTGGAATGTTAATGAGAAATACACAGGGTTAAAAAAAAAATTAGAAAGCACCTCTCCCAAAATATTGCAGTAAGATGTAGGAAAAACTGCTCTAACATATTCCAAACTATAGGTTGCTCTTATACAAATATTTCAACTATAATATCTAGTCTGGTGTGCCCACTGGCCAGAGTTTTGTAAAAGCTAAAAGTAAAGGAAATAAAAAGAAGAAAGAAGAATGTGTTTGTTTTTGAAAAGGTTAGGTCACAGAAGGATTTGTTGATATTAGGAATAGAATGACCTGCGAAAAAAGGACAATTAAGTTCCAGGAAAACATCTTTTCAGTAAGGAGAGAATAATCATTTATGCTTAACCTCAACTCTGTTAGGAAAAAAAGGATGTAAACAAAACCCTTTAAAGAATTGAAGAAGGGGAGTATAAATTTAAATGCCCAGGATAGTGACCACCCTTAGAGCATACTGAGGTCAAAGCGTACTGTCAAGCTTAAGAACATTTGGTTTTCAATCTTTGTACAACTAATCGTACTTTAGTCAAGCGGACTGTTATCGAAATTGCTCAGGTAACCTTGAAACTAATGTGGCCCAAATATTCCAGAGTCTGTCTTTCTCACCCTAGGAGAAGAATGGTCTGGTTTTCAAGGGAATTCTCTATTTTTTTTTTTTTTTTGAAGGCATCAGGATGTGTGAAACTACAGGGGGATAAATGAACGATGTACAGAATGTGATGAAAAAATTATATGAAGTATAAAATGGGAATGAAGCCATCAGGAGCCAAAGAAATATTTATGAATTTAAGAGAATGAAAAGCATATTATTATTTTCAGATATTTTTTAAAGTGAACCTAAATCATTATAAAGTATTAATTAGGCTACTTGATCACTTCATCTTTATATACTAATTTCTAATTGGTTTTAATCGGGAACTATTTTTGCTAGTTCTAAGGCTAGCTATTATGGTAATCCATGTAAGTGTGTTTATTATTGTCTTTAAAAATGGAATGTGTTCCTAGTAAATGTGTTTAAATAGCAAAATGTATTTATGCATGCATGTATTTATTTTAGTTTCCTGAGATCTCTAGTTCCTTACTAGAAACATGTATATAATTCCAGGCATTTAAAATTGCCATGATGGTCATGTTTTCTTGTCCTTTTCCCTTATTCTGCAACTGACATTTGCCCTTGCCTCCAATTTCTCACTGCTTTATTCTTTGTTCTTGTAAGTGTTCTTGTCTCTCTGGGCTGACCTCTCTCCTTCCCTGGAGTTTGACCCCGCCCCACCCTTTCTTCTGCATTTGTTTGCGCTGGTTGTTTCCTTCATTGCCTTTCCCACTGCCCCGCTGCGCTGCATGTGAAACACTCCGCCAGTAGCTGCTCACGGTTCCCATGCTACATCATACCCAGCATTCAAAGAGCTGCTGTTCTCACGTGGCCGCCAGTAAGATTGCCGACTCCTCCTTCACAGCACATTCCTCTAGAAAATAGAAAGAATCCCCTTTCAGGCCACATGAAAAGCTGCATGTTAAAGCCAACTCCATAAAGAGGAATGGAAACTAGCATATGAAATTCAGAAATGCTACTTTTAAAGTTGAATACCACAAAGTGAATTTCAAATTCATACAGTTTATCATAACACTTCTTTATTTTTATAAATGCTATAATGTCCTTAATATAATGATCACTGTGATATAAGTTGTCCTCTCCCTTAATATATTAATTAATTTACTAAAGTAGATGGGAGGATGGAAATATAATAAATTAGAAGATCATTATTATATTAGAAGTACAGCCTTTATACATAATTTTACTTTATTCAGACAATCAATGTAGTCATATGATATAAATTTGAGAATAATTTATTTTAGTGAGCATTATGCTTACTGAGATTAATAGCGAGAACTTATCTAGCACTTACTGGATGCCATTCACAATTCTAAGCACTTTTGCATGTGCTAATGCTTTTAAGCCTCACATAACCCAGTGAGGGAGGTACAATTTTAACCTCATTTTACAGGTTAGAAAAATGAGGAGCCCAAGGGTTAAGTGACTTGCCTGTGGTCATATATCAGGTAAGTGAGAGAGCCAGGATTTGAACCCAGACAGTCCGCCTGGGGAATCTGTCAGAACTCCTAACTATGCAGTACCACTCCTCTGATAAAAAGTTGAATTGACATGACAACATTTCCTATTCATTTATGATTCGACCCTTTAAACAAAAAGAACAGCATCCTTCTCACATTTATTAATTTGTCAGGAATCACCTGGATCATGAGTTGAGGAAATTTAAAGGAGGAGGTTTATATGAATTTCAGACCACGATCTCAAGGATTGCCTGTTTAACCCAGAGCCTGAATCATTCACTGACTAAAAACCAGAACCACTCTTCTGTAGGACCAGGAGGGTTTAATCATCAAAGTCTTGCTGAAGTGAATGGAAATCCTCCTTTGTTCAATCATTCATTCAATAACTATTTTTTTCTGGTGTCTACTCTTTACCAAACTCTGTTTGAGACGATAGAGATTCAGTCATAGACAGACCTTCTCTGCCCTCATGGAGGTTATGGTTTCTTGGGATGACAGACATTAATTTTTTAAATCTCATAAAATAATTACAAATGTGTCAGGAAAGAAAATACAGGACACTACCAGAATATATAGTAAGGACCTAAATATGTGTGTGTGTGTGTGTGTGTGTGTGTGCGCGCGCTGCGGTAAGGGTGAGAGGCAGGAAAGGGCAATCAGGAAACCCTCCCAATAAAAGTGACCTTTGACTGAAATCTGAAGGATGAAGACAAGCTGAGTGACTTTTCTATTCATCTCTATCTTTTGTTTTAAATGGCCTGAAGCCTGGGACTAACTAAACAGAGTTGTAAAATTCCAGTATGTAAGTTGAATAACTAGGGATCATTTGAAGTAATGGACTGCAGAGTTAATGTATAATTAAGTCACATCTAGGGAAGATTTCCCATCATTACCACAGACAAGCATCCTGTTTGCTTTCTTCACAGCACTTACGAAAATCTATAGCTATGTGTTTGGTGGCTTGTTTAATGAAAGTCTATCTCCCCTATTTGAATGTGAGCTCCATAAGGACAGAGGCCCTGAATACCATATCTACTGACATTTGGCAGTATCTTTCATATAGTAAGCGTTCTATAAATGTCTCGAATAGATGAATGCATAAAACTAAGTTAAAATGTTATTGAAAACTATAAAAATAAGCAGAAAGTTATACCAGAGGAGAAAAAATTAAGGGAAAAAAAACTATAGTTTCTGAAGACGTAGTACTTACATCTAAATTTGTGGCTTCATAAGGTTAACCAACACTTAAATAATTTTGCAAAAATTCCAAGAAAAAAATGACCGGGTGCAGTGGCTCACGCCTGTGATCCCAGCACTTTGGGAGGTCGAGATGGGTGGATCCCCTGAGGTTGGGAGTTCGAGACCGGCCTGGCCAACGTGGTGAAACCCTATCTCTACTAAAAATACAAAAAAATTAGCCAGGCATGGTGGCAGGCACCTGTAATCCCAGTTACTCGGGAGGCTGAGGCAGGAGAACCACTTGAACCTAGGAGGCGGAGGTTGCAGTGAGCCGAGATCATGCCACTGCACTCCAGCCTAGGCAACAGAGCAAGACTCTGTCTCAAAAAAAAAAAAGAGAGAGAAAGAAAAAAAAGAACTACCAGTTGACCCAGCACTTCCATTACTTGGTATGTACCCAAAGAAAAATAAATTTTTCTACCAAAAAGACATGTGCGCTCATATGTTCATTGCAGTACTATTCACAATAGCAAAGACATAAAGTCAACCTAGGTGCCCATCAATGGTGGATTGGATAAAGAAAACATGGCACATGTACACCATGGAATACTACACAGCTATGAAAAAGAAGGAAATCATGTCCTCTGTAGCAACATGGTTGGAACTGGAGGTCATTATCCTAAGCGAATTAAAGCAGAAACAGAAAACCAAATAATGCATGTGCTCACTTATAAGCAGGAGCTAACCTTTGGGTACACATGGATGTAAAGTTGGGAACAACAGGCACTAGTGACAAGGGCAGGAGGGTGTGGGACAAGGGCTGAAAAAACTACCTATTGAGTACTATACTCACTACCTGGGTGACAGGTTCAACTGTACTCCAAACCTCAGTATCACACAATATACCCATGTGATAAACCTGCACATGTACCCCTTGAGTCTAAAATAAAAATTGAAATCTAAAAATATAAAATATCAAATCATAAAAATAAATAATAAAACAATTGAATCTACTGATGTGTTTCATTGCTTTTAAAATATCCACTTTGAATTACTGAACATTTTAATATTTTTAGTTTTACACTTCAGCACAGAAAGTCCAGAAATCCAACCCTTGAGTTTACAAAGACACCACATGATAGTTCATAGTTCACACAGCTAGTTAGTTGTGGAACTAGAACCCAAAATTTGCTCTCTATGTCTCTCACATACCTTTTCCCTTTATTCTAATAAAGGCATTTGTCAGTCTAAATGTACAATATTCTAAGACATTTTTTAAAGGAACTACTTAGCCAAATCCCACCTGTCTTACAAGGTCCATGTGAAGCAATGAGATAAGGTCTGTGAAAGTGCTTCCGAAACTATTAAATGTTATAAAAATGTTAAGTTTTATTATTAGAACTGCAGTTCATCTCTATGAAACCTTTCTAAACTTTCTCACTTTTCTGAACTTGATTACGCAGCATCTTTTCTAATCTATTTGTTCTCCCTTTATAAGAAGAATTTAATCCTTTCTGCCCTGCTGGGTTGTAAGAAAAAGGACTCTCTTCTTTTCTATAACCTATTGATATTTTATTGTATTACACATCTGATGGGTTCCCGATAAATACATATTGAATAGAATTGAACCAAATTTCTTTCTAGACATGTGAAAAAAAATCCTGATCTTTAAATAGAAAGGGTACTTTCAAAGATTATATATAGAACCTCTTGGTATTCTGTATTTGCAATGAAAATATTTTAATGAAATTTGGGCTAGGTGCGGTGGCTCACACCTGTGGTCCCAGCACTCCGGGAGGCCGAGGTGAGCAGATCATGAGGTCAGGAGTTCGAGACCAGCCTGACCAACATGGTAAAACCCCGTCTCAATTAAAAATACAAAAATTAGCCAGGCATGGTGACGCACGCCTGTAATCCCAGCTACTCAGGAGGCTGAGGCAGAAGAATCACTTGAACCCGGGAGGTGGAGGTTGCAGTGAGCTGAGATCACGCCACTGCACTGCAGCCTGGGTGGAGAGGGAGACTCCATCTAAAAAAGAAAGAAAGAGAGAGAGAGAGAAAAGAAAGAAAGAAAATATTTTAATTTGTCTTATACTCAACAGTTGCATCATATCTGCATCCTTTTGTTAAAATTGAACAGGCTTCTAGTTTCATATAATAATTTCTGGCCGGGCGCAGTGGCTCACGCCTGCAATCCCAGCACTTTGGGAGGCCGAGGCGGGTGGATCAGCTGAGGTTGGGAGTTCGAGACCAGCCTGACCAACATGGAGAAACCCCATCTCTACCAAAAATACAAAATTAGCCGGGCGTGGTGGCACATGCCTGTAATCTCAGCTACTCCGGAGGCTGAGGCAGGAGAATGGCTTGAACCCAGGAGGCGGAGGTTGCTGTGAGCCGAGATCGCGCCATTGTACTCCAGCCTGGGCAACAAGAGCGAAACTCCGTCTCAAAATAATAATAGTAATAATAATAATAATAATAATAATTTCTACCAACAGCTGGCAGGAAAAAAATATGAGAGCATAGTCATGAACTTCAGATTCCACTCCTCTTTTGGCGTTCCATTCCTCTGAATTATAGCTTACATTTCTTTATTATCTCAGTTTGATTTAGTCTTTCTAAATATTCACCTCTGTTTCCATCCATAAATATTTACTGAACTACCTTTTAATATACTATCATCTTTTTGTAACAGAGAAAATCAAGTGTAGGTGGATTATTGTAAGTGACACTTAGGAAATACAAAAAGACCTTCACTTGGCCAGGCGCGGTGGCTCACGCCTGTAATCCCACCACTTTGGGAGGCCGAGGCGGGTGAATTATGAGATCAGGAGATCGAGACCATCCTGACCAAATGGTGAAACCCCGTCTCTACTAAAATACAAAACATTAGCCAGGCATGGTGGCAGGCGCCTGTAGTCCCAGCTACTCGGGAGGCTGAGGCTGAAGAATGGCATGAACCTGGGAGGCGGAGGTTGCAGTGAGCCGAGATCATGCCACTGCACTCCAGACCGGTGACGGAGCGAGACTCCCTCTCAAAAAAAAAAAAAAAAAAAAAAAAAAAAAAAAGACCTTAACTTGCTTCAAACAAGTCAGGACCCCCAATTCCAATTCTTAGGTCTGGCATTCCCATCAGGCACTTAAAGTGTAGGGGCAGTAAAGTTGCCCATGTGGCTACAGCTTTTGTGGCTGTGCTGTACTTGGGAATTTTAATGTTACCCTCTTTGAATTAGGTCCTTCATTGATCGTGCATCTCAAAGTATCTCAGTGCCACATAAAAATTTTCTTTCAGAGTCATATTTTCCCATTATGAATGCTACCTGCTGCTTATCTGTTGAGTGTACACTTTTAAACCTTCTGTGGGTGGTGGCCCCTTTGCCACTGGGTGAATTAGATGCTGATCCTGGTCACTGTCACTTCCTTTCCAGCCTGTTCTGTTCTTAACACCAAGCACAAGAATTCTCTGCTGATAGTCAGGATCTAGGGCTGGGAAAATGGGATGAGTTGTCCTGTTAGACAGGCCCCAAAGGAGTATTGTTTAATCCCCAGGGTGTGGTGAAGAAAGATACTCTTGTTTTCTTTTCCCCAAATGTGTCCATATACACCCTTCTCCTTTGCTGGCAGTGACCAGGCTTGTTGAGGATCTACCCTCCTCCGCATATCATGTGCATCAAGGGAAGCCCCAACCCAAGGGAATACATAATGATAGTCCTGAGCTATTTCATGGTGGTCTCGCAGTCTTGATTGCCCTCTTCGGAATTGGACATGGGCATATTATGCAATTTTAGGTAACGAAATACAAAGGGCATTCAGCTAAGGGACCTTCTGAGAAAAGTTTTTCTCATCTAGAGAACTAAACAGGCATTCTTCTCTGGGCACTACGCCTAGTTCTTTATTCTACCTGGAACATTCTTTCTCCAGAAATCTTTATGACTAACTCTGTCATTTCCTTCAAGTCTTATTCAAATCTCAACTTAAAAAAAAAAAAAAAAACCTTCTTAAAATTTGACCACACTAATTAGACAGCAACCTGCCCCATCTCCCCCTTCCCAGCCATCTGAATCCATTTCCCACTTACCTTTTTATGATAGCTCTTCTAGGAAGGCACTCCCCTCCTCCCTGTGAATCACGTCTCCAGGCAATTGTTCCTTGTGTAGGGGAACACACCAAATCTGGACTGCTCCTGTACGGCAAACTGAAGGAGGTAGAATTGATTCTGCAAGAAGTCCAAAGCTAAATAAGAAGGAGTCTTGTAGCTTCTGTCTTGCTCTTCTGGAATGCTCACTCTGGGGAAAGTGATCTGCCCTGTACTAAGTCTACTGTAAGTCCGCTGTGCTATCTACATGAAGAAGCCACAAATCTAAGCTAGTCACATGGGGAAGCTGCATGGAAAGAAAAATACGTGGCTAGCCCCCAGCTGTTGGCCGAAGATCCGCAGCCATCCCAAGTGAGGAGCCAGATGTACAAGTGAAAAAACTGTCTGTAACAGCCATTCCAATGGAGCCTTCAGATCACTTCAGCTTTGGCTACCATTTGACTGCAAACACATGAAAGAACCCAAGCAAGAAACACCCAACTAGCACAGTCAACTCACAGAACCATGAGCAATACTGATAAATGGTTATTTTTAGCCAGTAAGTTCTAGGGTGATATATAGCAAAAGGAACATCTGTCCTGTTTTTCCTGGTTTTTCCTTCCATACACTCATTCTGCAGAATTAACATGTGTAATACACTTTTTTTTTTTTTTTTTTGAGATGGAGTCTCAATCTGTCGCCCAGGCTGGAGTGCACTGGCATGATCTCAGCTCACTGCAACCTCCGCCTGCTGGGTTCAAGTAATTCTCCTGCCTCAGCCTCCTGAGTAGCTGGGACTACAGGCATCCACCACCACGTCCAGCTAATTTGTGGTATTTTTAGTAGAGACGGGGTTTCACCATGCTGGCCAGGCTGGTCTCGAACTCCTGACCTCGTGATCTGCCCGCCTTGGCCTCCCAAAGTGCTGGGATTACAGGCATGAGCCACCACGCCTGGCCTAATATACTTTTTTAAATTGTCTTTCACTATGAGAAAGTGAGCTCCATGAGGCCAGCGATATTGTCTGTTTTGTTAGCTAATGTATCCAAATTACCTAAGAATAGATCTTAGCGTGGTAAATATTTGTTGAATGAACGAGTGAATAGATCAGAACTTCAGTAGCCATGTTGTGAGTATGTGGACAGTTCACCAAGAATGGCGGAGTGGAAGGATGGGAGGAACCTGGAATAATGTCATTGTGCTTCTGGATTACCCAGTCCTGGAGCAGCTTTGCCTCTGTGCTCCTTGACTAGTCAAGACATGTTGTGTTGGGTTTTTACGTAAATTCCATTTGCATCACTATAAAGGAATACCTGAGGCTGGGTAATTTATAAGGAAAAGAGGTTTAATTGGCTCATGGTTCTGCAGGCTGTACAGGAAGTGTGGTGCCAGCCTCTGCTTCTGGTGAGGGCCTCAGCAAGCTTGCAATCATGGTGGAAGGTGAAAGGAGAACTAGTGTGTCACATGGTGAGAGATGGAGTGACGGGGTGGGAGGTGCCACACTCTTTTAAACAGTCAGATCCCACATGAACTCTGAGTGAGAACTCACTTATTACTGCAAGAATGGCACTAAGCCATTCGTGAGGGATCCAGCCCCATGATCCAGTCTCCCCCACCGGGCCCCACATCCGGCACTGGGGATTACATTTCAACATGAGATTTGAAGGGAACAAACATCTAACCCATATCAGTTTTCTATGACCTGCAGCAGAAAGCATCTCATCTGGCACATGGTCTTGCAAATAATTCTGATTTAGATGCATGGGACTCAGATATGACTGAACCAGAAGATAAATCTAAGTAGCAGACGCCACAGTATTCTCAAAACCACTCTTTCTCTTTCTCTTGTTGACCGAGGCTTTTCTACTGAACAAAGCACCTGGTTTATAATATGTTCTTTCGCTATGCCTTCTCCTAAGAGACCTCCTTAGTGTCCCTGCATTGGATGTCTGGGGAGCCACCAATCTCTTAGAGATGACTAGACATGTAACCCCAGAAATGGTTACACCTTGAGCTTTTCTCTCAGTCCAGATGAGATACATTGCCCATCCCACCAGTTTGCCACATTTATCTAAATTTCTGTGTTAAGCTGGGACCTCTACCACTGAAGCTGGGATGCCCCTCACCACCACCACACTGCAAAAACTAAACATTTTTCATTAGCCCCCTACTTGCAATTAAGTACATAAAACCTGCAAAACAAGTAATAAAATTAAGGCACTATTTGGTTAATGCTTTTTCTCAGAAATCACTTTTGCATGAAGTTCAGTTCAGTATTTTCTCAGTGACTACATTAGTCTCGAGACCCTCTACTCAATAGGAGGGACAAAGATGTACATGACACAGGCTCCCTTCAAAGATGATTAATACATGAACTACATACAGTATTACAAGGGCTCCACTAGAGATGCGAGCCCCCCAGAAGTGATATTAATGTGCAGAAGAGTTAGCAATAAATTTTGCACAAGGGATGACATTTGAGCTTAGACTCGAGCAATGAGTAGGGTTCCAAGAGGTAAAGAAAAAAATGGAATGGTTTTCTAGGAAGAAGGGACAGCACAAACAAAGGCCTAAAGGTCTGGGAAGATCTGATATAACCTGAGGTAGTTTATAAGTCTGGAATGACTGAGTTATAGGGTACATGGTGAGGAAGGCCATAAGTAATATCTAAGCAAATGAAAAACATGTAATTAGGGGAGATGAAATATAATTAAATTATTTACCTTAATTCCTCTTTTGACTCTTTACATTTGTCATTCATAAGGAAACAATTTCACTAAGATTGTTTTGACCTTTTTACCTTATTTGGCCAAGTAAACAAGGGACAGAAAGTTTTTAATGTAAAATATTCATTCAACCTGAAAGAACATTGATGATTCCAGACCGTTTAAAGTTAAATATTTTAGAGTTCTCAATTATTTCTATTTGGATGAGTAGAACCTTTTTTCAGACTTCAGGAATATATGTTTAGTTTTTAACAGACTAATTGTTCCTGCTTTCATGCCAGCCTCATGGGCATCAGCAGGTTCAAGGTTAGTAGGTAGGAATCTGCCCCCTAAGAATGCAGCCTAAGAGTTAAGGAATGCAAGATTACCCCTGTAATTACTTGAGAGGGGCTCTGAAATTCTGGCAGGGTTGATGAGGCCACCAGATAACACTGATCAAGAATGTACACGAGGTTAGGAGTTCAGACTGTAGCTGAAGTGGGGAGTTCGGGTAAACAGGCTCTGAATGTAAAAGATTAGGAATTCAAATAAACAGTTAAGTCAAGAAACCAACATCTTAGAAATGTAAACCTCACTTTAAGTCAAAGGCTCTCCAAGCTAAGACTTCATAATATATTTGCCAAGGCAAGAGCTAGTATCTGCTTACCTGAGTGGTCCTGGAGCTGCGGCCAGTTGAAACAGGAGATTGCAGATGGAATGTCAGTTAGAATACTTTCAGAGGCCAGTAACAGATACCTGACTTTAAAGTTCTTAAATTTGTCTTTCCCGAGGTTTTCTGGTCATACGAATCACCAGGGGCACTTGATTAAATTATTAATTCACAAGCCCCTTCGCTGGAGATTCTGATTCAATAGACTTGGGAATATATATATATATTTTTAACACGAACTCCAGTGGAATCAGGCAAGAAGTGAAAACGCTATCGTTAATAATAGATACATTAGAAATAATAGAGACATTTGATAATCTAGCACAGTTCCCAAACTTTAGTATGCATCAGAATCCCCTGGGGGCTTGTTAAACTACAGGCTGGCAGGCTGCTCCCAGAGTTTCTGATGCAGTAGGTCCAGCGTGGAGTCCGAGATTCTACATTTCTAGTAGGTTGCCAAGTTATGCTGCTACTACTGTGGTCAGGAACTTCACTTTGAGAACCACTAATCTAAAATAAACTGAAGTCCAAAGACCATCAGACCTAGAGCTGGTTAATTCAACAGATTAGTTATATCAAGACTTGAGGTCAGCTTCTCTGGGATTATCTTGTCTTTTTCCTCATGGTCCCAAGGTGGCTTCCAACTGCGCCAAGCAACATATCCGCAGACAACAATAACCAAGGCAAGAAGAAAGGGAATAAGGTTCAAGGATAACTGTATTGTGTGTGTGCATGTGTGTGTGTGTGTGTGTGTGTGTACTCATGCCTGTGTGTCTGTGTTTGGAAAAGAAAACGTTTCCCAGAAGCTCCTCAACAAATTTCTTCTTATGTGTCAACTAGAACTGGATCTCACTGAACCTCTTTAAGCCAATCACTGGCTATGAGAAACAAGCTTACTGTGATTGGCTTAGACCAGATTTTAATTTTTTCCTCAGAGCTGTGTCCTTTGCTGCCCAATATCTGAACATAATTGAGCTTCTTTACCAAGGAACAAGAAGTAAATAGCTGTTAGATAGGCAAATAGCTGGGTATGTCCACAAATGGGTTCTGAAACAAGTGTGATTATCGTGAGGTTCAGAATTGAAAATATTAGTACAGATGCTAGTAAATAATGTATGATATTGGCTTTCTTATCACCATTTGCAACAGAATAACAGTCTCATGAAGAATTTGGCACAGCCATTGTAGAAAAAGTGCCTTTTCAGAGCTCACAGTATACATGTACTCATCTTGCTTTTATTATACCTGTATATGGAATTGCAAGCTGTCCCTTCAGGTAATGAAATTTAGACAAGTTGGAACCTGTATAACAGCAAATCAATACTGAAATTATAGGCAAAGCCTGTACTTGTGCAGACTGACACACAGGATAGAAAGACTTTGTGATCAAAATTCAACAAATCCCACATTTATAGGTATCCAACATAGAGAGAAAACTATATATAGTGGTGTGTCTTTTTATATGTTTGCGTTTTTCTCCTTATTCATTCCTGAAAGTGTATTTTCTTTTAACAGACTCACAACTCAGCTACACCCCATATGCCCACAGTCAACAGAGTGGAAAACTGAGTTGTTTATTTGAGCCTCAAGTCATCCAAATACTTCGTTAAACGTTGTAGTAAAAGGTCTCCCCTGAATTCAAGGATGATGTCCTAAGTTTTCTGCATCCTTTTGATAGAGGAAAGTAGTAACTAATGTGAGACTATTTGTTGTTTTATTTTCCTTTACAGCACTAGATTTTGTTAAGGACATTGATAATTTTGAAAGAGAAGCTAAGGTGACAAATATATCTTCTGTTGGTCAATATCTAAAATTATGTATTATTTCTTTTTTGACTACACCTTACAGTGGCTAGTTTGCACTTTACGTAAAAAACTGATGTCTACCATCTTTGTAAGCACCATCCAGCCTAATAGTTGTTGGTTTATTGAATAATGCCACAAGCTTTGTCCAGAAACCAAAAACCTGATTTCCAAAGACTGTAGTCTATGTAGCTGAGCCCTTCATTCCATAATCATTAAACTATGGTTAGGACACAGTATCTAGTCTCCCCTCAACCTTGTCCAATCACAGTCTATGCAGAGATCATGTAACTCGATTAAAATCTAGAACCATAAAGACATTTCCCTTCCCTGGGGCAAATGGGAATTGCACACGGGGAAAAATTGTGTGGCTAAGCAAAAAACGGAAGTTTCCAAAGTGCAACAGAATATTGATAATTTTAGTACATTTCAACATACAGTGAGTGTAATGACGGCATTTTCCTACTGCTTCCTTAGTTGTGAAGATTTTGTTTTTTCTTCTGGGTTCACTGCCGGGAAAAGAGCAGAAAATGTTTTAGAGCCTCTACCAGCAGAGGGGGCATTTACCATTTGTGCATAAGGTCTCTGGCACTGTGTGCCCTGGGGTTCTCTTCTCTATATGTTTCTAACAGTCACACACAGCGGTGTGACTGTTTACAGATACTTTACTGTCTTCTCTGATTGAAGCAGGGACTGGTTTGCCAGCAACTTTTGGTTGTTTTTGTTTTTTTGAAGACCATGCAACTAACAGATGTTTGTTGTTGGCTCTATATCTACATTCTTTGAAAGCTGGAGAATCAAATTGCTGACATTCAGACAACACTAATTCCCATATCCAGGGAGCCTAATTTGCCGTCCCTGAGATCCTGATTCCTGGTGTTCACGGGTTTAAAAACCATTTCAGTGACACAATATAAGAATGGGCTTGGGAGATGCAGCGCTGTCTCCACTAAAGATAATCACATTTTATAAACATCTGCGTCATTACTGGTATGATTCATCTCTAAGCTGTATACAGCTGTGTTTCCAGTTTCAATTAACAATTCCTTAATTGCATATCCATCTCATGTTACTAATTTAGTTAATTTATTCATAATTAAGAGTATTCTGTTTTCTACCAAGGTTTGTCGAGCTCAGAACATTATAAAGAAAAATATTTTAAGGCAGTATCTCCGAGGGATTTTGTTTCTTATAATCACATCACAGTAAAATGTCATTCATGCGCCCAAAGGAAGATGAATTGCTAAGGGATTTTTTTTTTTTTCCAGTAAAATAAGAAGCTATGGGAAGCTGCAGTGTGTTGTGTTTTTAAACCAAGTTAAATGCGATGCATTTTGTTCTTTTCTTTCTCCTTCCCTGACATCCTCTCAAAAAAATTATCATTCGATTTGTATTATTGCTTAAGTATCACAGCAAATCCAGTCACCAGTGCAGATAAAACTGTCATTACCCTGTCAGGTAATGGTGTCTCTTAAAATCTAAGCTATAAAATCTGTACATTTTAGACGACATTAAGATCAAGAATTTTAAAATTGCCTAAGTCTAAGCAAGTGGAATACACCCTTGTGGAAAATGGAAGGCAGATGAACACATGATACCAGGCAGTTAATTCATTTTAGTTTGATCTTTTCTACAAAAATGCATATATCCGTGCAGCAAGAGTCTTGCCTGTGTTAGTACATGTGTCTGTGTGTCATTCAAAGCAGCAATAACAAAAAATTAAAACCATTTCTCGCTTTGTTTGTTGTTCGAGAACTCCCACCTATAGCCTTGACCTATGTTTGAGCTTAAAAAAAAAAAAAGTCTTATAACTGCCCAGTGGTTTGGAGATTTTGCACAATAGAAATAATAAGCCATCTTTTGCCTCACATGAATTCTACTGAAATCAAAACTCCATGGGATACTTTCCAAAGTAACTGGTGAAAGGAAAAGTGTGGTAGTATATGTATGCATATTATCCCCATCACTTTAATTCTGAGCTCTATTTTTAAAAAATGTTAATTTGTATCTTAAAAGGGCAAAACATAAGAAGAGGTAGGAGTATTCTAAATTTCAGTGACAACAAATTCATTTATTTTACAATTTAACCATTGCCTATCAACATTTACTTAAAATTTCAGCATGGGAGATTTTAAACACTTCTAGAGTCCCATTTTACCCCATTTCCACGATGCTTTTCTTCTCCATGTGTTGCTGCAGTTTAATGTTTGTCTGCTTGTTTTAATATGTTAAACGAGTTAAACATAGAGTAGGAAGTTAAAACTATTAGCAGCTATATGTTTCCCAAGATTGATGAAAATTCAGGTAGCACTCCAACCTGTTAAAGATCCCTGCAATCTGGCCAGGTGCGGTGGCTCATGCCTGTAATCCCAGCACTTTGAGAGGCCAAGGCAGGCAGATCACCTGAGGTCAGGAGTTCGAGACCACCTTGGCCAACATGGTGAAACCCCGTCTCTACTAAAAATACAAAAAACATTTAGCCGGGTGTGGTGGCGTGCACCCATAGTCCCAGCCACTCGGGAGGCTGGGGTGGGAGAATTGCTTGAACCCAGAGCCTGGGTGACAGAGTAAGACTCTGTCTCAAAAAGAAAAAGAAAAAAAAAAAAATATATATATATATATATATATATAGAGAGAGAGAGAGAGAGAGAAGGCAGGGAGGGGTTGAAGCCAGAAAAGACTAGAAATTATCTAAGCCAAACCCTTTAATTTATAGATTAGGAAATAGTTTCTGGTTGACTTAGCGGAGATGTTCTCATTTGTTAAAAGCAAGATCAGAAATCAGACACAATTCAACACTCTTCACTACACCTTGTTTTTCTCTTTGTGGAAAACAAAGACGTATCCTGTTCAAAAATTTATGCTGTTTATCTGAAAGCCCAAAATGCCTATTTACATCATATTTTCCATTTTGCAATAGCAGCTCATTTTGGGGATTATTTTCTGATGAAATCTCTAGGTTTAGTTGTACTTGAATATCTTTTTATCTGTACACATTGGAATATGCATATAATGATAGAAATGTGGGTTTTAAAAGTAGAGATGATCATTATTATTTTATGATCCTTTAAGTTAATAAAATTCACCTAGAATAAAATGAACAAGTTTAAATAAAGTTCTCGCATTTTCCCAGAAATCGTAGACTAGAAACTAGTCTTATTTGCTTATTTTATTCCAAAGCTTATTTTACCTCCATTATTTTGTGGTTCTATAAAATATTTCTGTGTATTCCTTCAAAGAACCTCTTGGAAAAGAAAGTAAACATCACATCTGAAAAAGAGCTGGGCATTTTTTCATTATCTCTGCAAAGGGAGGGGACGTGAAAGGCAACCCCAAATAGAAACTCAACTCTCTGCTTTTTACAATGAATGAAGTTTGTCCACTGCACTGTCAGAATGGTAATTCTTGCTAACTACTCACCTATTTCACAACATTAACAGAGTTCCAGGATTCATGCTTTAATATTGCATGATGGTCCATGTTTTGAACATGAGGAGTGGCAGCGGAGATTACACTTTGATTCCTTGGATTTCATATGGCATCGGATGGGAGCAAGGCACTGATTTCAAGTTGAGATAAAAAGGAGAAGTCAGTCAATGCCTGCAGCCAGACAGGACTCTTGTAATAGCTAGGGAGTATGCCTCATTTGGATATGCATGACTGCCGGGCAAGGACACTGCCATGAATCGCTAATGGCAGCAGTTGTATGACAGAAGAGAGATGTGTATCAGCAACTCACAAGTTGACTTTGTTACATGTTATGAACACATTCCTGTGGGCACTCATTCATAGAAGTGAGAAATGTGGGCACCACAGTGTCCCAGGCCTTTGTAACCTTATGGCCTGGGAATATCTTGCTTTGCTGGAACATGAAGCCACGTCTGGTTATAAGAAGAAGTTTGATCTGGCAGCAAAATTGCCTGTTCCATGCATGTCTTTCTCATTTCTTTAAAACTAACTTGCTATAAGGGTGATAAAAAAACAGATGTCAGGTGAGAGTTTTGCTCTGCATCAACTTCCTACTTGTGGAGATAATGACGTAAACCTTGCCTGGCAATCATTATTTGTCGTCCAGCGGAGGCTGTTTACTCTTGAGAAAGAAGTAATGGACAAAATTGACTTGGATTCTGGTTCTAGGTTTCCCCTTAATTGACTCTGGACATATACATGCAATTTAATCCATCTTACTAAAAACATAACCCACTCACAGGATGTAAATTCTATTCTATAGAAAGGACTTTCCCTCAGTAGTTAATCAAGGGACGGTTCCTAACTCCTGTCTTTATTGAGCTTATTTTCCAAAATAAATTTATTATTTTCTACTTTTTTCACAGAGCAAAGCAGCATAAAGAAATTAAGCAGCAAAACAATAGTGTATTTTTACCCAGCTTTCTAGAAAACACCCATTTTTCTTAAGTTTTGATTTTTTTTGCCAACAGGCAGTCAAAAAGAAGATAAATAAAACTGGGTTAAGTTGGTAATGACACAATAAATAAATGAGATGAAGAAAGAGGCAATAAATATGAGTGGATACCAACAAGAAACATGTTCAAGCTCTGAAAAAATAATGAGAAAAGGTAGAACTATTAATAATACATCCTGCTCTCATATCACACCCTGCTCCCCAGATATATCCGATCTGTCCTGGCACCATGTTGATGCTGTTGTTCTGCAAGCTGTGCCAATGAACAAGTTGGATGACCTACTCCAGCTCTACCTCGAGATTTCCAAATAAGAAAAGGACCCTTGCTGAGGGATCTCCTTGCTGAGGTCTTTATCCATTTACTCAGGTCATAAGTACTGATTAAGCAGCTCTTATGTACAAAATGTTATTGCTTCAGGTCAGTTTTTCCTATACTGCTGTTCTATAAGAGAGGAGGAAGGTCCCTGCCCTCGTAAAGCCCTAGAATACAGATCTAGAGATGGGTTCAACATCTCTGTTATGCAATTATTTCATTCCAATTGTAATGAGTACTTAGAAAGGACAAAAACAGAGCGCTGAGAGAGTATAACAGAGGGACTTGACCTGGTTTAGTAGGCCTGGAAAGTTTCCTGGGGAAGTGGTATTTTAGACAAACACACAGATACACCCATGAATGTATATGTGTGGAGAATGTATTCTAAGTAACTATGATGAATGTATTTCTTACTATAGGTCATGGTCAAAGTTTGAAAACTATTGTTCTAACTAGTATTATAATTCCAGGGATAGTAGAGGTCATGTGATCTGTTTAGCACATGCCTGCCTTAACAGTATCTAGTAGGCCAGGCAACGTGGCTCACACCTGTAATCCCAGCACTTTGGGAGGCCAAGGCGGGTGGATCACTTGAGGCCAGGAGTTCGAGACCAGCCTGGCCACCACGGTGAAACCCTGTCTCTGCTAAAAATACAAAAATTAGCCAGGTGTGGTGGTGGTTCCTGTAGTCCCATCTACTGGGGAGGCTGAGGCAGGAGAATTGCTTGAACCCGGGAGGCGGAAGTTGCCGTGAGCTGAGATCATGCCACTGCACTCCGGCCTGGGCCACAGAGTGAGACTGTCTGGAAAAAAAAAACAAAAAAAAAAAACCAATGTCTAGTAAATAAGTCAGTGCCAAGCAACTACCTGATAACTGTTACCACCTTAGTCATCACCGAAGGCAGAAGGTCTTGCATTCATTGGAGGAGAGTTAACAATCTAAGACATTTGCGTGAAAATGTGCACGGAGCCCTCACCTGATAATCAAAGCATGTTGCAACGCTTCTCTTTGGATAAAGTAAGAGTTACATCTCAGTGAAATCACTTGTGGATCAAGTTCTCATCCTTTCGTAAATAAAGACAGGGGCAGCAAGAAATGGAAGTGAGCACATATAAGTGTGGGAGCCTGTACTTTCCTAACCTATAAAGCATTGAATGTAATTTTTTCTACTGGTGCGCATGGAGTCATGTGGCCTTGGAGCAGTTAGGTACCTTCCCTGATGATAGGGGAGAAGGCAAAGAAATTCATGATACATCTCTCTCATTGTGATTCCCCTGGTATATTACACTTAAATCTAACTGCCCTATTTTGTGATTGCCTTACTGCTATGGCTTGAATGTTTGTGTCTCCCCAAAATTCATATGTGGAAACCTAATTCCATATGTGATGGTATTAGGAGGTAGGCCCCTTGGCAGGTGATTAGATCATGAGGGCAGAGCCCACATGAATGGGATTAGAACCCTTATAAAAGAGACCCAGAGAGCTGCTTTGCCCTTTTTGCCATGTGAGAACACAACAAGAAGGTGCTATCTATGAACAAGAAAGCAGGCCTTCACCAAACACTGAATCTGCCAGCACCTTGATATCAGACTTCCTAGCCTTCAGAATTGTGAGAAAAAAACTTTGGTTGTCTATAAGCCACCCAGTTTATGATATTTTGTTATAGCATTCCAAATGGACTAAAACATTCATTTTCTAGAAAATCTACTCCATTTATAAGCCAGCATTCTTTTTTTTTTTTTTTTAATTTTCTACAGATCTCTGCAGAAACATACAGAGTAATAATAGGGCCAGGCACGGTGGCTCACGCCTGTAATCCCAGCACTTTGGGAGGCCACAGTGGGTGGATCACCTGAGGTCAGGTGTTCGAGACCAGCCTGGCCAACATGGTGAAACCCCGTCTCTACTAAAAATACAAAAAATTAACCGGGCATGGTGGTGGGTGCCTATAATCCTAGCTACTCGGGAGGCTGAGGCAGGAGAATCACTTGAACTCAGGAGACAGAGGTTGCAGTGAGCCAAGATCGCACCATTGCACTCTAGCCTGGGCAACAATAGTGAAACTCTGTCTCAAAAAAAAAAAAAAAAGGAGTTATAATATATTTGCTGTATATATCAGTTTTAGATAGTTATATTGCAGCACTATCAGAAGCTATGCCACATATTATTTACGTATTTCTTAAGATATAGAAAACATCCCTCCGCTGCAGTCATTAGTACTTTTGCATTCAAACTTCAAATGAAACAGGACTTTAGAAATTATAGGCTTGGTGCCATCCTGGCCAACATGGTGAAACTCGTCTCTACTAAAAATACAAAAATTAGCTGGGCGTGGTGGTGCACACCTGTAGTCCCAGCTACTCGGGAGGCTGAGGCAGGAGAATCACTTGAACCTGGGAGGAGGAGGTTGCAGTGAGCCGAGATCGCGCCACTGCACTCCAGCCGGGTGACAGAGCGAGACTCCGTCTCAAAAAAAAAAGACCAAAAAAAAAAAGAAAAGAGAAAAGAAATTATAGGCTTGGTGATTTCTCAGGCATTAACTCAAGAAAGCAGCCTTTATACCGATTACCTACATTTACCCAGCACTTACCCCATTAATTTCTAATGTTGCTTGGAACAAATGAACATTCCTGGAATGCAAGCTAAATGAAAGAGCCCCGAAGAAGAACAGGGCATTTCCTGGTTCCTCGTATTGACAAATTTAAAAGCCTGTGCTATAATATGGGCTCCTATTTCCTTTCAAGTGTGTCTTTGAATAAGTGGACAGAGTAGCTGAAAGCAGAGTATTTAAAGCTTTAAAACGACCACTTTATTTCAGTCTCTATTCTTGCTGGGACCACTCTTATAAATGAGGAGATTAGAAAATCACCTAGAACTGTTTAATCGTTGTGCAGAAGACCCTCTTACCCCAAATATTTACTTACCCCTCGTTTTATTGGCACACTGCCTCAAATTCCACCTGCTGTGAAATGACCTAAGTGAATTTAGGTCACGTGCAACTATTAGGTTCTTTTTGGGAAATAATGGAGAACTAGAGACGTGTTTGAGGTGGATAAGGAATGGCTACCCCAAGCCGCAGCTTCATGCCTCACGCTGAAATCTTCCACAAGTGCAATCATGTCGTTAACAAACATTTGTTAGAAGGCAGACAGAAGTCAGCTTACAGCCTGTTCTACAATTTTTATGAAGTCTAGGATTTTAGGCTTAAATTGACACCATTGCAAATACAGTATTCTTCCTAAGCCAATGGTTGGACACAAGGCCACTGGAGAGCAGACGTAAAATTAAAAGCCCAAGCAACAGGTTTTGCTGGATTCTTATGTCCTGTTTATGCAATGTTAGGGGATGTCATTAAAATATTTTAGTCAATCCATGTATCTTAATTGTCTTAAATTTTACTAATGAGATCCTATAGGGATATTCATTGCAATCTACTATTTCCCTCAGCAAAAACACGTTTGTGATATCTATTATGTGCATTACAAAATCCTCCAAGGTTCATAGAGATATATAGTCGTAGCAGTCTCTGGGTTTTGGCCTTTTTCATAAGATGAAGGCTGTGCTGTCCTAGAATATGAATGCCTAATTAAAATAACCATTTGCCTCAAGCCTCTAGAGTTGAAGGTTGCACTAACTGCACATATGAAATATCCAACTATCTATGTTGAGATATTTAAAATTAATTACAGATGTTGTAACGCCATCATTTAACTTAAATTCCATTACAGGCCCTTTGAGTATGCAAAATATTTCTTTGAGATGTGGTAACCCCTTTAACTGATCAGGAAATAAACCTTTATTATCAAGTTGTTATCCCACCTTGACAGGCCTAAAGCACAGACCACATATCAGAATCCCCTCGGCAGGGTATAAAGCTCCTCATGCCCAGGCTGCATCTCAGACCAATTCAATCTCTGGGGGTGGGCTCCAAGCATCAGCGTTTGTTGAAAATCCCCAGGATTACGAAGTGCGGTGAAGTTTGCAAACCCTTGCAATAAGAGAATGGGAGGAGGGATGGCTGTTTGCCAAGCAGAACCAGGAATGAGGAAGGATATTGGTAAACAAAATTTGTCCATAATTGACTTTTCATGAATCACAGTCCTACTGAGACCCAGCCTTTTCTCATGAGACTTTGGCTACGATGATGAGTGAGAAAAGGTCTCCTCCTAATTTACCAGACTCTTGATTAGAAGCAAATGAAATTTTGGAAAAGAGACAAGTCACTTTCAAAAGACCCCAGCCTGCACCTGACCCTACCTCTGGACTCCATAGCAATGGCAGGTAGTGGTCATTCCTGGAGTAACTCTGTATTTCTTAAAGGAGCATTTGCATAATGAACCTACAGCAATCTGGAAGACGACTGGAATAAAGAGAGAATTTGTTGATTTTAGATGGCTGAATACTATCCGTGCAGAGCAATTAAAAGGACAACTGTCAGAATCAAGTAAGAGAAAAGAAATAAGAGAAGTCTCATGTTAGTAGACCTTGTTTGATCAATGTGTTTTCATCTTGCATATGATTAATAAAATAAGTTTGGGAGTTAGGATCAACCTTTGTTTACTCACTGGAGAATAACTTGCATATAGAATGAAGCTAGGATTGTCCAGGCTGGTTTTTTTCCATTTGGAAGTTTGGATACAATACAAGGAAGCCTGAATTCCAAACTGTTTCTCTTAAAGAGTGCCTTTCTGAGCTCCTATTAAGGAATGCTTATTGTTTCGAAAATGGTAGCACAGAAGTGTTATAACTAGAGTACACCTTGTGCCTGCAATTAATTACCCAGTGTCTTAAAAAATTCTTATCTTTTGCTGGTAGAAAACCTTCGAAACTATAGTTGTCTGTGGTATTCACTGCAGCACCTTAGATATAAAGAGAGAAATTTATTTTCAGAGGAATTTTGAGACAGTTTGTGTGTGTGTGTGCGTGCATGCTTACACATCTATTGGTTTTCCCCAAGGATTGTAGAAATCCCATTAAAATACCAGCTTCTTAAGGAGCTACTGAAACTCCAGTTTTTCATATTTTCTTTTATAATATTTGGATGCATTTAGGTGAACTTGCAGCATTTTAATTATATCTGTATCAGATGAGCAGAAGAAATGTAAAAGGGTTTGGGGAGAGATTTAATTTTAGATAGCGGCGTAATTAATAGCATTTGGAAAAACTAGTGGAACTTTAATTAAATGTCTCTACATTAATTTAGTCATTTAATTGAACATGTATTGGGATAGTCCTTACAATTTATCACCCTTACTCTTTGAGGAAAAATGATTTTTGAATAACAAAGCATCAGTATGACTACTTTTTATTATTTAGCTGTATGTTCACTACTTGGCACTTTGTTTAATTTTCCCCCCCAATATGTTTCAAGCTTTTTAAAACATTAATTTGGCTTGTCACTTTTATCTTAAAAACTGTAAATCTGGGGGCCGGGCGCAGTGGCTCATGCCTGTAATCCCAGCACTTTGGGAGGCCGAGGCGGGTAGATCATTTGATGTCAGGAGTTCAAGACCAGCCTGACCAACATGATGAAACCCTGTCTCTACTGAATACAAAAAAAACTAGCCAGGTGTGGGGGTGCATGCCTGTAATCCCAGCTACTTGGGAGGCTGAGGCAGGAGAATTGCTGGAACCCGGGGGGCTAAGGTTGCAGTGAGCAGATATTGCACCAGTGCACTCCAGCCTGGGCAACAGAGTGAAACTCCATCTCAAAAATAAAGTGAAATAAAATAAAGAAATAAAGAAAACTATAAATCTGGGAGAAAGCATATTTTGAAACATTGAACAACTGTTTCTTTTCCTTTATTTTAGACTTTAATATTCACTAGAGTCATGTTGTAAAGTTTTCACCTTAATATTGTAGACCTTTTTTTTTTACTTTGCCAACTTAACTGGCTTTTTAAAAGTGGTTAATGCTGCAGCAGTGTATCTGAATTTCAGCAATGCCTTTTACGTGGCTGCTCACAATATCTTATTGAATTACATGAATTATACATGGAGAGAAATATAATTTGGTAAATTTGGTGATGTTTCAATAACCATGCCCAAGGAGGAATGTTGTGTTAAACTGTCAATTTGGGAAGTACTCTGTGGTGCTAACCACAGAGTGAATTCAGTTCTACTTCATTGCACAACCGTCCACAAATAGTGCCCCCTAAAAGTGGTGCCTCCTTGCCTGTACTTTGACCCAGATTTTTGTCATTTTTCTAGATAAGCATATACATTGTGCACTTATTAATTTTTCAAATGACACAAAGGTGAGAATGGGAGTCAACACACTGAAAGATCAAAATAAAGACTCAAAATAAGATTATAACAGACTGGGATACTGTACCAAAATAAAAAAAATTAAAATAAAATTTAACAAGAACAAGCAAGATGTCCTGCCTTTAAGATTTTTAAAGTCTTCTGTACAGATATAGGCTAAGGAACATCTGACTTTGTGGCACTTTATATGAAAAACAAATTGGGATTTTAAATAACTACAAGGACTGTATTAATCTCCAGTATGATCTGGTGTGGCTTGCTATACGAGGCAATACAGTATTAGATTGCATTAATGAAATTCACAGATGTTCCATTAAGCTCTTCACTAGTTAAACCACATCTGCAGTCATATTGACTTATGAGCATCACGTATGATGAGAACACTGAAAAATCATAATACATTGACAGCAGGGCAACCAAGATTGTGAAAGGTATAGAGATGGTTATATGACAAATATTTGAAAGAATCTAGAATGTTCAGTAAGAAGATAACGTGAAAATACAGGACAGCTTCTTCGTGCATCTGTGGAGGGTGGGTAAAGGAGACAGCACACTTAATTAAGTAAGATTGTAGAAGAGAACTATGGGCAAGTGTTACCGTGGAGCTTACTCTGAGTAAGGAAAATGTAAACGCTAAAGTTGTTATTAAGTGGCATGGGCTGCTTCACAGATTTCCATCATTTTTTAATCTGATTCATCTGCTAATAGGACAAACTCTAACAATGGCTTAAACAGTAGAGAAATGTAGGTCTCTCTCATGTACAAGCCCAGAACTAGGTAGATCAGGTCTCCTTCCGCTATACTGCTTCACTAAGTCTGAAGTCCTCCTTTATCTTGTCGTGCCATGGTGGCCTCAATTCTCGTTGTCACCACATGGTCCAGTATGTCTGCTTCAGCTCCAGCCAACACATCTGAGTTCCAGCCCCCAGCAACATGGAAGAAGGAAGGAGGCCAAGAGAGGGCGTGTGCCAGCAGTGTTGTAAGAAAATCTTTCAGAAACTGTCATGAAATGTATCCCCGATAGTTCCTTCACCAGAACTTTGTCCCATGATTATACTTACATCTATGTGAGGCTAAGAAATATATTCTTTCCTTCAGGCATCTACATACCCATCTGAAAATCATGAGTTCTATTTCCACAGGAAAAAATGGAAAATATATGGGGACAATCAACAGTGCTTGCACGAAGGTGTTTTAGAGAGAATTATTCTTTTACCTGGGAATTTTACAAGATAAACTTTAAGATCCTATCAACTCTCTCTCTCTCTCATTTTTTTTTTTTTTTTTTTTTGAGACAGAGTCTCACTCTGTCACCCAGGCTGGAATGTAGTGGTGGGATCTCGGCTCACTGTAACCTCCACCTCCCAGGTTTAAGTGATTCTTCTGCCTCAGCCTCCCGAGTAGCTGGGACTGCAGGCACCCGCCACCATGCCTGGCTAATTTTTGTATTTTTAGTAGTGACGGGGTTTCACCATGTTGGCCAGGCTGGTCTCGAACTCCTGACCTCAGGTGACTCGCCCGCCTCGACCTCCCTAAGTGCTGGGATTACAGGCATGAGCCACCACGCCCAGCCAGATCATCTCTGGAGGCAGGGGGATCACCTGAGGTCAGGAGTTTGAGGCCAGCCTGGCCAACATGACGAAACCCTGTCTCTACTAAAAATACAAAAATTAGCCGGGTGGTGGCAGGCAACTGTAGTCCCAGCTACTCGGGAGGCTGAGGCAGGAGAATTGCTTGAACCCAGGAGGCCAAGGTTGCAGTGAGCCGAGATCGTGCCACTGCACTCCAGCCTGGGTGACAGTGAGACTCTACCTCAAAAAACAAACAAAAAGAGTCTATGATCCTATAATTTATAGACAACATACAACCTCCTTTCTCTACGAAGAGAATTGGTTCTCAAGGGCTGTTTGGAAGTTCATTTCCTTTTAAGTCCAAAATGACAAACAAAAGTAACCAATGTATACAATGTACACCCTTCTACAATAAGTTCTCTTTTGTTGCCATAGTAATCACATGTCTTTTCTTAAAGGAACACTTTGACTCTTTTGTACTTTTGAACATAGCGGTGTTAATAATAATATTATGAAAATATGAAATACAATTATGAAAATACGCACACAAAACACAACACAGGCTAAGAAAACCTAATGGTGGCCTAAAGTAAGTTCTGATGTCCTCTGTTGGTGGTATTCTTCATTGCCATGCTTCTGCTGTGCCTGGGAGCTTTATTGCTACCTATGGGAAGTTGTAAGTAGAGAAGTTTCTTTACTACAGGGATGTGAACAATCATTTTAAGTAAGGAATAATGAATTCACATAAGTTAACAGAGCATGTTTTTCTGCCCTGGTAATACTGCGTTTCTCACTTTGCATTTAAAGTACCTACGCCCTTACACAGAAAAAGTTATCGGGGTTGGGTGCAGTGGCTCACGCCTGTAATCCCAACACTTTGGGAGGCTGAGGCAGGGGGATCACTTAAGGTTAGGAGTTCGAGACCAGCCTGGGCAACGTGGTGACACCCTGTCTCTACTGAAAAAAAAAAACAAAAAAAAAAACAGAAAAATTAGCCAGGTATGGCGGTACATACCTGTAGTCCCAGCTACTCGGGAGGCTGATATGGAAGAATCGCTTGAACCTGAGAGGTGGAGGTTGCAGTGAGCCGAGATCGCACCACTTCACTCCAGCCTGAGTGACAGAGTGAGGTTCCATCTCATAAATATATAAATATATGTATATACTTATCGATTGATTAATATTATTATATGGTCCCCATTACTCTAAACTCTCAAAATGTAATGTAGGTCAAAATCAGAAAAAGGCCATACTGTCTACTCCTTCCTCTGTTTCATTCCAAGTATAAGAGAAAGGAAGAGGGCAAAATAAAGATGACAGGAGGCCAAATTGTACATAGAATTCATGGAAACTCTTACCCAACATGTAAAATTATGATAGTATAAGGAAAAGTATACTGCAAAAATTAAACTTCTACATTGTGAAATGGAGAACATTTTTACTTCTAGCTCTATTGCTTCTCCCTGTGGAGCTGTTCTAAGCACAAAGTTCCCATTACATAATGAACAACTCCTTAAAGACCGTGCAACTATTTCTCACTAGAAGCACAATGCAGCAAACTCTGTTTCTCAGTAACCATTTATATCATACCTAGTGGTACTGAGTTCTATAATAAAAGGGTGATACGTGCATATTTTGTGGTCATAGAGTGCAAAGTTGACATCTACAGTTAAAGCATTACCTGAATAAGGTCAAAATATAAATACTTTTCTATGATCATGTTCTTTACATTAAAGGTTAAAGATGCATGCCGCTTTAAAAATGGTTTAAGGGCCGGACACAGTGACTCACGTCTATAATCCCAGCACTTCGGGAGGCCGAGGTGGGCAGATCACCTGAGGTCAGACGTTCAAGACCAGCCTGGCCAACATGGCAAAACCCTGTCTCTACTAAAAAATACAAAAATTAGTCAGGCATGGTGGCGGGCGCCTGTAATCCCAGCTACTCGGGAGGCTGAGGCAGGACAATCTCTGGAACCCGGAAGGCAGAGGTTGCAGTGAGCAGAGATCGTGTCACTGCCCTCCAGCCTGGGTGACAGAGCAAGACTCCATCTCAAAAAAATAAATGAATAAAATAAAATAAAATAAAAATGGTTTAAGAACTTCAAACCGTCTGGCACCAGAAAACACCTAAATTGAATTAAAAATCTGGAAATTTAATTTCACAACTTGTCCTTTTTCAAGCCTACCCTAAGTTTTGTTTACTTAATGGGGAGAATCTGTTTTATTTGTTCCTATGTAGAAGACTGCTGATTTTGTCATGATTGTATTAGGGCCCAAGGATATTTAAAATATTTCAGTAGCTACTACTTATACTTTATATTTGCATTGCACTTTAGAGTTGACTGAGCATTTTCAAAGTATCATCTTATCAAATTGCCACAATAGTCTTGAGAGGCTAGTAAATCATGGGAAAAGCCCCCATTTCCCCACTGGAGAGCAGAGAAAACCCCCATTGTAGTAAAGGAGGGGTTCCCTGCAGAGCTCTTGTGGTTGTGTTGAGGAGGAAGTATTAATGCTGCTGGGCATGACTTACAAGAAATAAGTCAATTCTCTTAAGCAAAAGTGCTATGATCCTGTATACTGTGTGAGCAGCTCGAGGATGGGGTCTCCTAGCATTTTGGAGCAGACATTAGAACATCTGGAGGGAGTAAATGCAAAGAAAATGGGCTAGATACCTTTCCTTGGATGGGAAAGAATAACATTAAGATACCAAGATCAAAAGTTCAAAGAGCACATATACACCATGGAATACTATGCAGCCATAAAAAATGATGAGTTCATGTCCTTTGTAGGGACATGGATGAAGCTGGAAACCATCATTCTCAGCAAACTATTGCAAGGACAAAAAACCAAACACCCCATGTTCTCAATCATAGGTGGGAATTGAACAATGAGAACACATGGACACAGGAAGGGGAACATCACACACCGGGGACTATTGTGGGGTGGGGGGAGTGGGGAGGGATAGCGTTAGGAGATATACCTAATGCTAAATGACGAGTTAATGGGTGCAGCACACCAACATGGCACATGTATACATATGTAACAAACCTGCACGTTGTGCACATGTACCCTAAAACTTAAAGTATAATAATAATAAAATTTAAAAAAAAACACTGTATAATAAAAGTAGTAAGATAAACCAGTAAAAGAAATAAAAAAGTTCAAAGAGGCCGGGTGCGGCGGCCCACGCCTGTAATCCCAGCACTTTGGGAGGCCGAGGCAGGCGGATCACTTGAAGTCAGGACTTCGAGACCAGCCTGGCCAACATGGTGAAACCTCGTTTACACTAAAAATGTAAAAATTAGCTGGATATGATGGTGCGTACCTGTAATCCCAGCTACACTGAGGCATGAAAATCACTTAAACCTGGGAGGCGGAGGTTACAGTGAGCCGAGATTGCACCACTGCACTCCAGTGTGGGCAACAAAGCAAGACTCTGTCTCAAAAAAAAAAAAGTTTAAAGAAAAATAAATTATTTCTCCATGCTTCAGGAGATATGTTTCACAGGAGAAAGAGGCTTAATAGAGAAAACAGATCCCTACAAACATTCGTGGTTTTTAAAACTGCCCCATTGGTTACTAAGTGGAAAACATGAGCGTGATGCCAGATTCAGTACTCTAGTGAGCCATGCAGCTTTGCTGTGCTCTGCACCTGATGAGTGTGGCTACACTTCTTATAAATGCCTGTCATTGCTAACAAGGGTCCTTGCTGAAACAACAGGGCTGGACTAATGCTCTAGTTCCCTTCCTGGAAAACCTATCCCAAAGCTGAGATCCTCATGATACCTTCTCTCATATATGAATGATCGCAGGTTACACTATCATCGTTAAATCGAAAGACTTTAGACCACTTTGCGTTTGTTTGTTTGTCTCATTATGTCCAGTTTTATTCTGTTTCATAATTTAATAAATTTTTATTGGGTCTGTCTTCTGGTTAAATGCTGTGTGTTTAAAAAGTGAAGTCAAGAGAGAGAACAGGAGTTATGGAACTAATGACAAATCCATCCTTCAGTTAAATAAAACTATACTATGGATGATTTGAGCTGTACGTTGAGTGATAATTTTTAAAAATAAGATAGGTCAGGCGCGGTGGCTCACGCCTATAATCCCAGCACTTTGGGAGGCCGAGGCGGATGGATCACGAGGTCAGGAGATCGAGACCATCCTGGCTAACACGGTGAAACCCCATCTCTACTTAAAAAAAAAATACAAAAAATTAGCCAGGCGTGGTGGCGGGTGCCTGTAGTCCCAGCTACTCGGGAGGCTGAGGCAGGAGAATGGCGTGAACCCAGGAGGTGAAGCTCGCAGTGAGCCGAGATTGCACCACTGCACTCCAGCCTGGGCAACAGAGCGAGACTCTGTCTCAAAAACAAAACAAACAAACAAAAAAAGGCCAGAGGCCAAGCATGGTGGCTCACGCCTGTAATCCCAGCACTTTGAGAGGCAGAGGTGGGTGGATCACCTGAGGTCAGGAGTTCGAGACCAGCCTGGCCAACATAGTGAAACCCCGTATCTACTAAAAATACAAAAAATTATCTGGGCGTGGTGGCAGGCACCTGTAATCACAGCTACTAGGGAGGCTGAGGCAGGAGAATTGCTTGAACCCAGGAGGCAGAGGTTGCAGTGAGCCGAGATTGTGCCATTGCACTCCAGCCTGGGCAACAAGAGCGAAACTCCGTCTCAAATAAAACAAAATAAAATGAAATAAAATAATAATAAAAAATAAGATAAAATATCATAAGTAAGATGTAGTTGAAACTTTAAAATATTTATTTTTCTATGATGCCTATGATATTCAAAAGATAACTGAATTTCATGAGCAGAGTTCAAGAACTTCTGAGTATACTTTTCATTGATGACTTAATGTAATGGATTTCTGTGATGATGGCACTATATTCTTTCGGTGTTTATGTTATTAATAAAAAATTGTGGTAAAGCTTGTGGGAATGAACATGCCTTGGATTAGGGTACCTTAAATGTGCCTTCCTAAATGCAGCTAGGAGACTCCAAGTCACCCTTCTAGCCTAACTGCTACTCCTTTCTTTTACAAACCACATGCCAACTAAACTGACCTTGGTCTGTTTATGGAAAGGCAGTATAGGAACGGGGGCTCTGCAACTGGACAGATCCAATTCTAATCAATCCGTTCCATTGATAGATATATAACCTTGAGTCCTTCCTGTGCCTCAGTTTCCTCATCTGTAAAATGGAATTAAAAACCAACTTCATGAGGCTCTTGGAGAATGAAAATTACATAACTCAAAGATTCTTGGGTATCAGAAACAATAATGTTGTCTATCACTGTCTTTACTGTTATTATTATTATTGTCATTACTATTATTTTCTCTTCCTGGAACACCAATTCCACAAACTCTTCATGTCAAGACCAGGCTCTATCATGGAGCCTTCCCTGATTCCTCCATATGAAAATAATTAATTCTCATATTAATAATATTACTTTTCTACTTGTATTTTCTTGTTTTAGCTTTTATTTTAGGTTTGGCGGTACATGTGAAGGTTTGTCACATAGGTAAACACATGTCATGAAGGTTTGTTGTACATATTATTTTATCACCCAGATATTAAGCCCAGTACTCAATAGTTATCTTTTCTGCCTACTTGTATTTTCATTATCCCCAAGTATACTATACATATCTTAAAATTAGGATCCATGTTGAAAAAACATTGATATTTCCTATGGCTTCTAACACAGTACATTGCACTTAGATATTCAGCAACTCTGTATTGAATGTATGGGTACAATCTGCTCTTTAATTAGTTTCTAATTTGGTATTAATATGTTCAAGCCTCAAGCATATAAATGATGGTTTGACTATATCGCCCATCTTTTGTTAAGTTGAAAAGCTGAAATTCATGCACTGTTTTCCAGTGTAGTAATTTATGACAACGTCTAGCTATTAAGTCTTTTCTAGGTATAAAACCTTTATATCTGTCATTGTTCCCCTCTTGTGTTTTTGCTTTAATATCGTCGAAAGCATCTATTATTGGAACTTTCACTTCTGAATAGTACTTTTGAGAACCTGTATAGAGTTTCAGAGGCCTTAGAAAATTGTCATAGATTGCTTTTAGCATGTGGTTTGCCACTGTGGTCTCTTAACTTTTCAAAAAGTATTTCCAAAGGGCACCTAAATCCATAAGTGGAAATTGATTTACATCTATTATTGCTGATTGTTCACTATTCTGAACTTCGGCTAAACAAGTGATTTGGACAGATTTTTTTAAATATTAGATTTTTTCCTACTTTCTAAATATTTTGTAGCTCTTATTAATTTGAGTCAACTTATGCTCGTTTTTTGTCAATTATAGATGGTTGTCAGGGGTTTGGCAAATGTCATAGTTGAGATTTTTGAACTATTTATTTCTACTACTTTTGATTTTGCTGGAAATTATCATTCTATTAAAGGGAAAAAAGGGTGCTCAGAAATATGCATTGAAAAATTTCTTACAGATTTATCAACCATTGCCCTCAGGCACTGATATTCAGCCAGTATGTTCCAATACATCCATGTCTTTCCATTTTAAACCTTTTAATTCTGTTCTAATTTATCATTGCCTGTGCCTGATTGTTCTGTATCCATCTGATACGAATGGTTAAATACAACATTTTAAATATCACTCTTGCCTATACATATTATTTTTCTTGTCAGATGATATAATTGTAATCATTACATGTTTCTTAAGCACAACTGAAATCTTAATTTAAATCAATAAGTCTTGTTTCTGTGGTCATTGTTTCCCAGAACTCTCAGGATTTCTAAGCATGCTGGTTATTCTTCCAGGAATAGTGCCTAGAGTCTTCAGCAGCATGCATTTCTCTCTAATTGACATTATTTCACACTCTCCATTTTCCTTACTATTGAAAACTGTATTTCATTGGTATTTTGCCAAGGATCCTGCTCTGTTTCATAATAATGTTCTGTTCGCACTCTCTGCACTGACAAATACCTATTCCATGCATCAATTGCATAAATGACAATTTGAAAGCATTTAACCACAGCTGGATATTTTTCATTGATTCTTTTCATCTGAAGATCATTCATTAGGCTTCTCCCTCCTGTTTCTTCTCACATCCATACCTCCTTTCCTCCTATGTACATAGTGCCTTTTGCATTTTCTATATTTAAGTATAAATTGCTGACTACAGTTATGGTTTTACCTCATTCCATGGTCATAATGAAATCACAAATTTAAAAATGTACTACTTTTTAAACCTGTTTTCTGACTTGTCCATCTAAATGCATTTTATAATTCTTCGACATTCAGCCTCCTGGTGAATGATTTCTGCAATCTCTCCAAGACATCTGTGCAGTGTTATGGATTATATTGATTGCATTTTGTCCATGTTCAAATTTGCAGAATGTAGCCTACAGAATATATATTGACTAATAAAGAAATGCATCCACATGGTGGATGGTTGTAAAGAGAAAATATATATTGGTATGCAGCAGGCGCCCACACAAATGAAATGTAGAAAACAGCAGCTTGCCATGTCAGAGTTGCAAATGAAGGCTGTGGCTACAAAACACAGAAAGTCTGGAGTGTATGAAAGGTTTTTCTTCCAAATTTGTTCACACATAAAAATGAAAAAATTGAAAAATCCTGTATGTGCACCTTAATTTTTATATCGCATTGGTGTTTGGGCATACAACCCTGAGATTTTCATGCCCTCGATTTTTTTAATATAACCACCTGAGCATTTCTTCCCATGGGGTTACTTTAGAAGACGGGGGGTGTACACACTGTGTATGTATGTCAATAAAGAAATGAAGGAATAAAGGAGGAAAGAAGTGAAGAAGGCTGGGGGTAGGAAGAGAGGGAGAAATTCAGTGATTCATTACTTATTCATCATCCTAAACTGGCATATAAAATAATATGTTTAAATCAGTCTAAAATTTTCATTGTATAATCTCTGAAAGAACTAGTCCCCACTCCCTAAACTATTTGGTGTAAATATTTGTCTATGTCTAATCATTTCTATGCAAAATAGCCTTATATATATTTTCATTTTCATAAGATTATCTAAGAATCAAAGGAAAAGCTATTTTAGGCAATGAACATAGGCAGTGATTCCAAAATAGAATTTGAGAAATGCAAGGATAGATGGAATCACAAAAGATGATCTCATTCATAGTGTTTTAAACCCTACAAATAGATTTCTGTTTAGTTGACCTTATTTCAATAGCTTCTCATTTTTTTCAGAAGTGTATTTGATTTGTATATTTCTAATAAACTTATTTTTCTTTTTATGCCCAGTATTAAGGAGCACAGCATTTATATCCGCTGAACAAAGGATAACTGAAAGGAAACTCCTTGATATCCAACTTGGAGTATTTGTTTCTCAAATGAATATGAGTTTATATAAGTAGTTTTTTTCACATACATAAAATTAGAATTTGTTTGTATTATTGATATTATTTCAGAACAGCGGATTTAACATCATAGATGATCTAGATGTGTCCTTTCCTTAGAAATCTTTAAAATGAATCACATAGTCTAGAAACAGATCCAGATATTACATGCTATCAGAAAGGACTTTCTTCTCTTCGTGTCAAGTTCAGTGTTGGCACCGTATAGACAAAGCGTGTTAAAATAGCAGGGTTCTTGTTCTCTGACACATCACAAGAGAGGCAAGATTATAAAACTGCTATGTGTCTCATTATAATTCCCATTAGTTTCATTTGCTTCAAAACATTCACTTCTGTGCTTTTTGCAAAAGCTTTCAAACTTATTTTTTGATGATTCTAAAAGTAATTCTTCTATGTCTTTTCCTAGTGATACTAGCATTAGTTTTCTTTTCCAATTGTACTAGGTGGCATGAGAGATTATTGAGGCCCTATTTTCTTGTCCAAATAGGCAACCCAAATAATCATAGTGACCTGTTCATTTATATTATCTTTATTTCTTGCCTCATACTTCTTCATATTTCTTCATTTCCCGTGTTTCCTTATTCTTTGGAGCCAGAAACGATCATGTTAATCACTCTTTCCATTAGTTTTCTCCTATACATTTTCTGATCTTTCTCTGAGCCAGTTAAGAGTCATTCAGCCATTTGATAATGGACACTAGTTTACTTTGACCTTGCAAACACAAATACCCTGTTTGATCTTTATTTGCTGAGAGCAGTAAGACAGAAGAATTACAATAAACTTTTTAGCACCCTTCTGTTCAATTCTTTTTCAGAAATCTTTCCCTCAAAAAGCCTATTCTAGGCTCTTTCTTTTGGCAGTTTCCTAGAATTTTCCTTTGCTTTTCACCAACTGGAACATTATCACTAGAAGTAAACTAAGGGACCATCTAATTCAACACCCTCCTTTTGTACTTTAGGGTACTGAAGCCAAGAGAAGCTAATTTTTTTTGCCTGCTGTAACACAACTAGTTAGTTAAACAGCCAAAACTATAAGGGATCTTGCCACCATAAGCTTTATCGGCCCATCCATTTATCTCCTCAAAGCAGCCCTATACCTGATTTCCTTATTTCTGTTCTCTAAGTAATCCAAGCTCAGACCTTAGAATGACCTTCCCCTAATCCACCCTGCCTGACATCCAATAAACTGACAAATCCAGTTGATTATGAAGCTACAGTGTTTTTCAAACCATACCATAATTGTCTAGGCTATTGCCATGCTCTACACACCAGTTTTCTTATTCCAGTCCCTCCCTGCCCCAGTCCCAGTTCACTCTACTCAGCCTCTCTACTGCAATGGATAAAATCACAGTTTCCAGATTCACACAGCTCACATCTCTGCCACTTTCTAGCCTTCTATTTGTGTTTCAGTTGCTGCTGAAACTCTCTAAGCCTATTTTCCATCTACAAAATGGAAACCAACCCAGAGGCTCGTTGTATAACAGAGATATTGCATGAAAAGCATTTAGCGCAGTGTCTGGCCCATAATAAGTCCTCAGTAAATATTAGTCTTGGGGAAGCAGTAGGGTGTTGTAGTAAGAGAGCAGGGCAGGGGACAGCAAACTACAGGTCTCAGTACAAATTCAACATGGGGCCTGGTTTTTTTTTCAATAGCAGGGGAGCTAAAAACAGTTTACTTGTTTTAATAAGTTGTACGAAACCCAAAGAAGAATATGTAACGGAGATGTATGTGTTCCCCAAAGCCAGAAATATTTACTTTCTGGCCCTTTACAGAGAACTTTCATTAATTCCTGTTGACAGCTATCTGGGTATGAATCCTGGCTCTACCACTTAGAAACTGTGTAACCTTGGGCAAATGTTTTAACCTCTCCAAGGTTTGGTTTCCCTGACTGTGAATAGTACCTATCTTACAGAGTTGTTATGAGAATTAAATATGATCATTTATATAAAGTGCTTAGCTCACTAGCTGAAATAGGATTTAATAAATGTTAGCTGACATGGTTACGTCTACTCATTGTCGCAGATAAATAGCCTCTAAGGGCAGCTTTAATAGTGATTGTTTCTTAAAATTTTTGAACAAAGTTTTTCTATTTCTTATCCAATTAAATAAATATTCCACATTCTGGCATTCAATATTTATAATGACATCAAGCAACTCTAAAATCATTGAATGTTTTAAAGCAACAGGAAACCTTAGAAATAACTCATCTAAACTCATATCATAGATATGGGAACTAAGGGCCGATAAAACCATGGCTTCTAGGACCTGAAATCAGATCCTCTCTTTTTAGGTAGTGTGATCTTCATCGGGCTTCTGCCATGCAATCTCAGAATTTAAAGGGATTTAAGAATCATTCATTTTCTTCCTAAGGCAGGATTCCACCCTATAAAATCCCTGTCAGTTGTTTGGTCATGCAAACGCAGTTTGAGTACAGTCATTGATGATAAATCACCCTTTTCCCAGGGAGCAGTTCTGGTTGTTTCAAAGTCTTTATAATAAATGAAAATTGGCTTTCCTGAAATTTCTATGTATTGATCTATTCCTGCCCACTGGAGCCAAAGAGAAATGTCACTTCTCTACGTCTGTAAAATACTCATTGTCAATTTTCGTATCTTCTCTAAGCATCCTTGTTTCAAGCTGATGTGAACTAGTTGGGTTTTTGTTTGTTTTCATTGTCCCGCTAAGTTGAAAAGCTAAGAAAAGCTTGGCTCTTTCATAACTGTTATACATTCCACTGTGTAACAGAACTTGAGTTCAGAGTATACACTCTAAATAACTGCTTTTGTAAAAGTATTGAATTATATTGATTTTTTTCCATTCCCTCTGTTGTTCCTCATAATACCCTCAGTCAAGACTTTCATCTTCCTCTTCGTCTTCCTCTACAAGAATTATCAGTGGTCCCTTTTGTGAACTTCAAATATCTGAGACAGGTCTCAGTTAATTTAGGAAGTTTATTTTGCCAAGGTTGAGAATATGCACCCATGAAACAGCCTCAGGAGGTTCTAATGACATGTGCCCAAGGTGTTTGGGGTACAGCTTGGTTTTATATATATTTAGGGAGACATGAGACATCAACCAGTATATGTAAGATGTACATTTGTTCCATCCAGAAGGGTGGGACAACTTGAAGCAAGGAGGGGGCTTCCAGGTCACAGGTAGGTGAGAGATAAATGGTTGCATTCTTTTGAATATCTGATTCGCCTTTCCAAAGGAGGCAATCAGATAAGCATCTATCTCAGTGAGCAGAGGAATGACTTTGAATAGAATGGGAGACAGGTTTGCCCTAAGCAGTTCCCAGCTTGACTTTTCCCTTTAGTTTAGTGATTTTGAGGCCCCAAGATTTATTTTCCTTTCACACTTTCAATATAAGCTATCCAGAACTGATGATAATATTCCAGATATGGCCCAACCAATGGAAATGATAGTGTTTCCTACATACCATATCACAATCAAGCCTGTTTTGCACCTTGCATTTACTTTCTTTATTAATGATGTCACTGCAAATTAGAAAATTTGGGGCCACATTTACTTCTTCCTCTCCATTATCTTCAGTGTTTATTTGGTCACTAAATTCTGTTTGCTGACTCTTATATTTAAAAATAAAAACACTCAAATCCAGCTATTCTTCTCCAACTACTCTGCCCTTTTCTCAGTCCTTTCTCAGTGGCTACTAATGATTTGGCCTTCTAATGATTAGCCTCCCTGTCCCCAGACTTTTATCCATCTTTATCACTATGGCTAGTTATCTTGCTAAACCACAGATCTAATCCTAGTACCCCATTATATTAAAAAATCTTCTATAGCTATAGCTTTCTCTCCCTCCAGGTCAGTATCCATAGCCTGTCAAGATGTGGCTTTGATAAAGGACAGAAGGCAGGGAAATTCTCGGCAGAAGAGGGCAGGTCCCCAACGAGGACCCACCCTCAAGCCAAAAAGCCTGGAATCGTGGCCCAAAGTGAGAACTTACATCCCTGTTTTCCCTCTTGAAGGGTGCCTTTTCCAAAACCACCCATTACCCCCCACCCACCCCCCAACCTGTGCCTATAAAAACCCCAGAGCTCAGCTGGCAGAAGGAGGAGAAGCAGATGGATGTCAGAAACTACAGTTGGACATCAAAGAGAAGCGGCTTGACTTTAGAGGGACAGTTTGACAGCATAGCTTTGGAGAGGAGTCCAGCTGTGGATGGTCAGACTCCAGGGGAATATTACCTTCCCACTCCGTCCCCTTTTCAGCTCCGCTTCCCACTGAGAGCCACTTTCATTGGCAATAAAATCCCCCATATTTACCATCTTCAGTTTGTTCATGTGACCTCGTTCCTCCTGGATGCTGGACAAGAACTTGGGTGCCATGAGTGTGGGTGAAAAAGGCTGTCACACTGACCCTCCACTGAGCTGTTAACACTTAAGCCATCTGTGAATGGCAAAGCTAAAAGGGCGCTGTAACACTTCCTCATGGGCACCCTCCCCTAGAGGCTGCTGCAGGGCCCGTACAGTGTTCACTCTTGCCAGCACTCAAAAATGCTGGCCCCAGCTGCTGCACCTGCTCACCTGTGCTCCCCCTTCCATGAGGGGTGGACCAGCGAGTGAGTGGAGTTTGCTCCACTCCAGTTCCCACCCACGAAGGGGTCAGGGAAATATCCTCCTTCAGCTCCAGTGAGGCACAGTGGTACACACCTATAGTCCCAACTACTGAAGAGGCTGAGGTGGGAGGATCTCTTGAACCCAGAAGTTTGAGGCTGTAGGCACTATGGTTGTACCTGTGAATAGCCACTGCCCTCCTGCCTTGGCAACATAGCAAGATCTCATCTCTAAAAAAGAAAAGAGATATATGATGTGGCTCCAATTCACTGATCTAGCCTCTTAACTGAATTCCTTCCTCCTGGCTGGGCACAGTGGCTTATGCCTGTAATCCTAGCACTTTGAGAGGCCAAGACAGGAGAATTGCTTGAGCCCAGGAGTTCAAGACCAGCCTGGGAAACATAGTGAGACTTCATATCTACAACACATTTTTTCAAGAAGAATTTTTTCCTCCCTGCTCCCCCACCCTACCCCCTTGCAACCTTATTTACTCTTCGGCCTCTGGCCCTCTCGCTATTTCTTTCTCAGCTTCATGCCTTTGAAAATACTCTTTCTATGCCTGGAAAGCCCTTATAAACCTGGAAATTCCTATTCTTATTCAACTCTGAGCCAGTTCATTTTAGTGGCTTAGTTCAGAGGCTCTAGGTTTAAATTGCAATTCTGTCATCTGTCTTCTTTGCCAGCCTCAAGCAAGTTATGTACTATGCCTCAGTTTCCTCATCAGTAGAATGAAAATAATACAGTAGTGCTTTTTCCATAGGGTTGTAGTAAGGATTAACTGAGATGAAGTGTATAATCCTCATGTACATAGCACAGTACATACTACATGTGTTGCACGTAGTAAGTGCTCAGTTCTTTTTCTTTGCGTTATTCTTAGTACATAAGTCAAGTTACATTTGCTCTCCCTTATGCAAGGTCAATTGTTCTTTTTTATGTGTTTACCCATTACTTTGTTCATACATTTGTTATAACCACTGCCATCATAAAGCAACTTGCTATCTTTGTTCATAAAACAAATCCCAGATTCACTGAGCTCAAGGTGAGACAAGGAAACTTTGCATCATTTGCAGTTCCTATGCTTGTCTCCAAATTTCACATCTCCGTTGGGGATCTCTCACTAATTCTCCTTGCCATACCCCCACACCAGCCTTATAATTTTGCATTATATTTCCTACACCATGATTCTAAACAGTCCTCCTGTTTGCTCTCTCTCCATCCCATATTGTTGCAGATAGCTATTTCCTCTTTTTAAGACAGAAGCACGTTTGCATTTTGCCTAAGCTACATTTGTAAATTTTACAGTATTTACCAAAGACACAATGGAATCTAGGAAAGATGCAACAGATAAAGAGATTAACTGGCCAATTTTTGAGAGCACCATCCGTAAAGTCCACAAACAAGTGAGGCTTCCTTGTCAGAGAAAGCAATTCAATCACCATAAATGATCATTCAAGCCTGATCTCATTTCCTCCTGAAACTGGAAATTGAAAGCTTGTTCCTCTGACAGTTGTGTTGTCAGTGGATATGCCCAGTGTGCAAAGGACTGGACAAAGGGCAAAAGTACACATATCCCATCTGGAATTTTGAGTCATCCTGAGACATCATTTTGGATTTGTCTACTGAGATGAAATTAAAACATGAGTAATCAAGCCCACACTTCTTCCCCCTCAAACTCATCTCTTTGGTATCATCAAGAAAATCAAATGCTAATAGCCATTGACCTCCTAATTCTAGTGCTCTTAGCTATGATAAAACAGTCATTAACTTAATCTAAATGTTGCAAACATTCAGCCCCATCAAAGCTGAAGCCCCAAAATTATACAAATGGGTTAACTGGGAAGGGATGGGGGAAAACAACAGTTTTCATAAGACAAACTCTAAATCTAGTTTATTCTCTTAGGAAGATTTTTCTCATCAAAAGAGAGCCACATAAAGATGCCTTACCTGCCTTTCACGGGGACTATATCCCTTGGCTGTACTGTCACTCACTCCAAAACTCTCAAAATGCCTAACACAGATTCTTGATTTTATTGGTTGCATTAGATGTTACGTTTTCTAAATTTTCAGCTCCCTGGAGGTCACCTCAGGAATCATGCAGTTTTTGAATGATTTTCCTTAGAAATACACATGTAACTATACATATGCCCATGCGTTATTTAATCAGTAAGTGAAAGGAGGAAAACAACATTTCTATTATTGACCTTTCTCAATCTCTGAGGAGAATATATGTCTTGCCTACAGTCCAGGATTGAAAACAAAAGAAAAAGGCACTGACAAAATAGCGTTTTATTTTAATAGCACATTATGGAGAGACAAAAAAAAAAAAAAAAACACAAAAAAACCCTGGGATTTCCTTTGTCTAAGTAGAATTGACTTCTGGGTGAGATCAGTCTCTATATTCCTCAGTACGAGTGCACACATATTTATATACACACATATAATTGTCATCTTTGGGCCGGGCGCGGTGGCTCATGCCTGTAATCCCAGCACTTTGGGAGGCCGAGGCGGGTGGATCATGAGGTCAGGAGATCGAGACCATCCTGGCTAACACGGTGAAACCCCGTCTCTACTAAAAATACAAAAAAAAATTAGCCAGGTGTGGTGGTGGGCACCTGTAGTCCCAGCTACTCGGGAGGCTGAGGCAGGAGAATGGCATGAACCCGGGAGGCGGAGCTTGCAATGAGCCGAGATCACGCCACTGCACTCCAGCCTGGGCAACAGAGCGAGGCTCTGTCTCAAAAAAATAAATAAATAAATAATAATAATAATAATAATAATAATAATAATAATAATTGTCATCTTCGGAAGCTAAGAGCCCTGTATCAGAGTATCAGATTGTACCTATATCCAGGATGCAATGTTCTCCAGTTTTGCATTAACATCAGCTACAAGGTTCACTGCCATCTAAGACTAATCAACAGTAATAGCTAAAGAACAAAGGTCAGTTCCTAAGAGATATGCCTAAATTCATCTGGCTATATCTTCTGTTCCTCCCAAACCCTAACCCCATAAATTCTTCATTGTTTAGAAGGATTCATATTTTTTGTTTGTTTTTCATATTCCCATTTTATTGGCTGGGGTTAGAATTGCTATGGCAGCAAAAAACACAAAAGCTATCTACAGTGGCTTAAATAAATAGAGTTTTATTTATCTCCAATATTAAGATGTCTGGAAATAAGGTGCTTTGGGCCTAAAAGTGTCAGGACTGGCATCTGTATATTTTTTATTGATTTTTCCTCATGCTTGTCATCTCATGGTCATGAGATGGCTGCTGCAATATAGCAGCCACCGTTATTTCACAGGGTGAAAAAGAGAAGGCAAAAAGGGTGTACTATCTGAGTCTTATCATTTTTATAAAGCCAAAAATTTCCTAGAAACCTTTTTTGAAAGACTTCTACTTGTATATCATTGTGTAGAACTGTGTCACATGACAGCCACCAACAAAAAGGTGGCTAGGGAGAAGTGGTTTTCAACAGGGATTGAAGTAGCTAACCTGCAGTGTCTGCCAGTCTTCAGTTGTAAACACCAGCAACTAACTCTGGCTAATTCAAGTCAGGGAAAACAAAGGGGATGGGGTTAGGGGCTCTTTATTTAAAAGATACTCATAGAAATGAACAAAGTAATTTGAAAACTAGGTCTCAGAATAGGACATGAAGTACAAGGGTTCTAAAATCTCAAAAGCAGGAACATATGCATCTTCTTTTTAAGTGTTGTCTTTGAAATACTAAGCTCCAAAGTCTTTCCAAGCTTGTATTATTTTCTTCCTTTGTCAGCTTCCTGAGTGGCAGAGTCTGAGTAACCTATGGGGTCTTTGAACTCTTTAGGGGAATTGAGGGAGGCAAAAAGGTACCATGATTGGCAGCTCTACTGGAGTCACAAGAAATATGGGGAAAGCGATTCCTCAAAGGAAAAACAAAAACAGAAACAACAACCAGGCAGTTAGCAGAAGGATGAAATACTGGACCCACAAAGACAACATATGTCTTCTCACCACACTTGGTCTCTCTCTCTGTCTCTCTCTCTCTCGCCCTTCTCTCTCTCTCATAGTAATAAAACTAAAGCTACAAAACTAAGGCCTAGCTATTCATTGTGATCCTTATGAGATCATAAAAAAAATCTATATTTAAGTGAAGAAAAATAAATGGAATATCAACTTTAAAAAAATTTTTTTGAGACAGAGTCTCGCTCCGTGGCCCAGACTGGAGTCCAATGGCACGATCTCAGCTCACTGCAACCTCTGCCTCCCAGGTTCAAGCAATTCTCCTGCCTCAGCCTCCTGAGTAGCTGGGACTACAGGCACGTGCCACCACGCCCAGCTAATTTGTGTATTTTCAGTAGAGACAGACTTTCACCATGTTGGCCAGGCTGTTCTGAAACTCCTGACCTCAGGTGATCCACCCACCTCGACCTCCCAAAGTGCTGGGATTACAGGCACGAGCCACTGCACCCAGCTGGAATATCGATTTAATTGTAAGAGAAGAATGCACTAGTTTAAAAATGTGTCCTGTTTATCCTCAGGTTTTAAAAATATTTTTAAGGTAGTTTAGAAAAACTGAAGTGATTATTTGATAAATAAATTTCAAATGCTATCAATGGAACAAGAATGGATATTAGATATCCTGCTAACAAGGATCATATTTTTACAAGTTGTTTCTCCAAAGAGAACAGAGCTACAGCTGAGATTCTGGTGTGCATAAACCTTTTCATCAGAGCTGTAGTCACCTAACAATTCTTATATCACAATCTTCATATCTCAATCCCTTTTCCAAATAACTTCATCTTTCTTAAGTTGCATACAAATGTTATAATCTAATATTTTTGAGATGGATATCATGTGTCATAAAGCCATTGTAATATTACCAATACCAAGTATTAGCAAATATTGACATAGCTTTAGAATAAAAATAAACAGAGTTCAGGTTCTGGCTCTGCCATAGCTAGCTAGATTTATCTTAAGACCTCAGTTTCCTCATATACAAAATGTTGATAGTATCATCATCTTGTAAGCCTTGTTGTAAAGAGCAATTTAGCTAACAGTAACAGTGTTTAACATGCATAAAGCGAAGACTCCTTTCTGGGCTGATAAGAACGCTAGTTTATTCATTTGCTTATTTCTATATTTTTAGGCTTAGAGTCTGAAAATTTTCACAGAGTCTGGGAGTCAACATGTGGGGTGTGAAATGGAACTTCACCACTTACTAACAACTCCCTTTTGTAGTGCTTCCATTTATTTATCTGTTCAATAGGAGTAATAACAGCACTCGCTCAAAGAGTTGTCTGAGGATTAGATGAGACAATGCATGCAAAATACAAAGTGGAGCACCTGGTGTATAGTTGGTATTCAATAATTTCTAGTTGTTGATATGATGATGACGATGATGATGTATTCTCTTGATATGTGAATGCTCATCACACCATCCTGTGGAATATTTGATTTTAAGAAAAAGTAGTTTTTTTTTTTTTTTTTTTTGAGACGGAGTCTCACTCTGTCGCCCAGGCCAGAGTGCAGTGGCGCAATCTCGGCTCACTGCAACCTCTGCCTCCTGGGTTTAAGCAATTCTCCTGCCTCAGCCTCCAGAGTAGCTGGGACTACAGGTGTCCGCCACTATGCCTGGCTAATTTTTGTATTTTTGGTGGAGACCGGGTTTCACCATATTGACCAGGCTGGTCTCGAACTCCTGATCTTGTGATCCACCTGCCTCGGCCTCCCAAAGTGCTGGGATTACAGGCGTGAGCCACCATGCCCAGCCAAGAAAAAATATTTTAAACAAGTTAAGATCATTTACTATACTGTGCCCTAAGATGAGGTGAACATGTAGATCATGAGATCTAATTGATTTTAGATGCAGTTCAGTTTTTTAAAAGAATGACCTGCTTTCCATATTAAAATTTCAAAACAATGATATGTGGAGATGATGACAGAATATGGCTGAATGAGGTACCTTGTTATCCTCAACCTTTTGGCTCAGAGACCTCTTCCTTGCTGGAAACTTTCCTAACATTTTAATGATTTATTAACATTTTGCATGCACTCTTTATACCTTTCATTACTGACTAGTTCACTGCAAATTTTTCTTTGCTTTATTTCCTATTCTTGGTGTGACATTCATTCTCTATCTGTTTCTATGGAAGCTTTTGTGATGCCTCAGAGAGAAAGAAGTCTGAGCCTTTGAAATAATGAAAACATTACTAAACTATAAAACCTAGATTTCAGGAGCCTAATAGAGGATTCAAGCTTTATTACATACAGCCATCTTACAGTTTAGCCTTCAAGTCTCAATTGTGGAATGATTTTTTGTCCTTTTTCTCCAGTGTGCATGTGTGCGTACACATATAGACACAGTTCGCACTTCAGTCATATAAATGGGAAGCCACAAAGCTTCCTAGAGTACCCAGATGCAGAATTAGAAGACCCGATCTTGACACCAGGGTCAAGGGTATCTGTGGTTTGGGGGGACTTGTGCTGGCTATATTGTTGTCGCAGCAGGAACACTTTGTGTCGGTATAGAGGCTTTAACTTCTAGTAAAGGGATATATAATGAAAATGTAAGCAACCATCGTTTATTTTTCTCACATAATAGGAATTTAAGAGAAAGATATACCCAAAATTGGTTTATTAGCTCAACAGTTTCATTCAGAATCCATTGTCTTTCCATCTTTGCATTTGCTATCCTTAGCCTTTGGCTTTGGTCTTTGGAACTGTCACGTGATGGTTATAAAATGGCTGCCACACTCCAGGAATTGCATCATGACAGTGTGAATGGAAAATAAATAAAGGAAGAGTGGCAGTTCTTGTCATGTTTCAGAAGCAACAGCATGTCTCCCTAACATCTCTTTGGCCAGAACTAGGTCAAGTAGCTGCATCTACCTGCAAGGGAAATTGACTATCAGTGCTTTTTAAACTTTGTGTGTGTGTGTGTGTGTGTGTGTGTGTGGAAATAGATAATCACTAGAGAAAAAAGGGAGAGTGGAATGGTTGTTGATGAGGCAGCCAACAGTGTCTACCACTCTATTTATAAACCTTTTCTTGATTTTTCCTACTAAATGTGTAGCCGTTTTTTTTTGTCTGTTTTTTGTTTTTGAGATGGAGTCTCACTCTCTCGCCCACGCTGGAGTGCAGTGGTGCAATCTCGGCTCACTGCAACCTCCGCCTCCCAGGTTCAAGCAATTCTCCTGCCTCAGCCTCCTGAGTAGCTGGGATTACAGGTGCGTGCCACCACGCCCGGCTAATTTTTGTATTTTTAGGAGAGATGGGGTTTCACCATGTTGATCATGCTGGTCTCGAACTCCAGACCTTGTGATCCACCCATCTCAGCTTCCCAAAGTGCTGTGATTACACGTGTGAGTCACCGCACCCAGCCAATGTGTAGCCTTTTAGTTGAAGGACCTTTCATTATAAATCTTCATAGTCCAAACACCCGGCATATTGTCTGGCACAAAATAGGAAGAAATATTTTTGGATGCTCCAAGGAATTTGCAAGACAGTGAGACAAATAGCCAGTAAAAATGTTAGCATTACTATATTATTAAAAATAGTGAGAAATGCTCCAGGCGCAGTGGTTCATGCCTGTAATCCCAGCACTTTGGGACGCCGAGGCGGGCGGATCACTTGAAGTCAGGAGTTCGAGACCAGCCTGACCAACATGGTGAAACCCTGTCTGTACTCCCAGCTACTTAAGAGGCTGAGGCCGGAGAATCGCTTGAACCCAAGAGGCGGAGGTTGCAGTGAGCCGAGATCATGTCACTGCGCTCCAGCCTGGGTGATAGAGCAAGACTCCGTCTCAAAAAAATAAAAATAAAATAAAAATAAAAATAGTGAGAAATGTTATGAAGACAAAGAATAGGCTACTTTGGGAGAATAATAGTGGGAACTTCTTCATAGTCTAGGAAGGCTTCTCTGAAAAGGATATATTTAAGCTAAAATCTGAAGGTTAGGTCAGTCATATGAAGAGTGAGGGGAATGGAATAATATTTTCAAGACACTGACCCAAAAGGAGCCAAGTATGGCTAGGAGCTAATGACTGAGGGGGTGAGTGGTACAGCACAAGGCTGGAGAGTTTGTTTTATGGGCAAGCAGAGAAATAATATAATCTGACGTACCTGTGAAAGTACACCTGAGCTGATGTACCTGCAAAACATCATACAATCTGATGGACCTGCTGTATAAATGAGAGATTGAATGTGGCAAGAGTAGAAGCAAAGAGGCCAGGTAAGAGGCATTTGCAGTTGTCTTGATGAAAGAAAGTGACTACTGGGAGTAAGATGGTGGCAGTGGAAATAGAGAGAAATGAACAGATTTGAGATGTATTTTCGAGACAAAATCTGTATGACTTGGTGATGGATTAGATGTCAGGCATGAGGGATTGAGGATGACTCCCAAGTTTTTTTTGTTTGATCAACTTGTTGTACTGTTTGCTGAGGTGATAAAGATGGAGGAAGAAGCGGATTTGGAAAAGATCAAGAGTTCAGTTTTAGACATGTTCAGTTTGAAATGTGTGTGATATGTCCAAGTGCAGAAGTCAAATTCAATTATAGCTCAAAGGAGAGACCCGAGCTAGACGCATAAATGAGAAAAATATTGATACAAAATGGAATTTAGAGCATCCAGAATGGAAATCACTTAGCATGTAAAGAGGGAAGGGAAGATGGCCTAGGACCAAACTTTGATAAACTTCAAGAAAAAGAAGTCAAGTAGAGGTGGGAGAAGAGAAGTCAATCAAAAATCAAAAGAATATGACATCTCAGAATTCAAGGATGTGAATAAATGTGTAAGTGATGGATGGCTTTCGGTCTGGGCTTTTTTTTTTTTTTTTCCATTTTGAGTTCCAACTTTGCTACAATCCGGCTACGAATCCCACACCCTCCCAAATTATCTGAGGATGTTAATTGATACTTGATCAGAAAGCAGTGATTTTTAAAATCATATACTTCTAAATTATCTGAGATATGAAGCAATGAGATAGGGAAGTGGCTGAAATATGTTTCTCTGGCTCAGCTGTCATGAGGGCTTGCTCTAGAATGGCACTCAAGCACGTGTTTATCCACTGAGCTCTATATCATTTATTCCATTAGCTGAAGAAGGAATCTCTCACACTCTAACTTCAGTTCTGTTGGACATGGGAATAAAAGTTAGATGTATACAGACTAAACTAAATAGATGGTAGAAAAACAAAGGATTCTTAAAGTATATTGGAGAAATGCATTTCTATGGTCAATTTTCTTGAATATCCTAAGATCATGTTTCATGTATATAATTCTTTACATTTCACAAAGCACCTTCAGATGTGTCTATTCCATTTATCCCTCATCATAACTGTGTGAAGTAGGGCACAGAAGTGTAGAAATGATTTTTTAAAACTCACTAAGCTAATCAATGAATAATCTGTGATTATAATAGAATCTGAGTTTTAGCATCTTTATCTCATTCCTTACTGTACTATATCTGGAATGGTAAATATTGTTCATCTCACAAGCAAGCTCTTATTGACTGGTATCAGCTGCCTAGAGTGGTTTATTGTAAAAGAGCATAAAGCAAATTGGGGAAGACTACAATACAGTGCCATAGGCTGATTAGTAATTTCTACCATTGGTATTAAATGAGAAAATAATGGTACAAGTGCTTTACATTTGTCTGCCATTCCTAAACTAAGGCACCTCCTGATATTTATAAGGAAGAATATTCTGAGAAGTTTAAAAGCCTCTTGTTAAATCATTTAATGAGGTTGGATAAAATGGTTCAACATAAGAATATGCCCATTGCACAAATAATCTACACACCCCCAAGATAATGAATAAGTCAGCTGGGGCATCTCAAGTTTCAATATGTAGAGGATCCAAATGAAATAGTCATAAAACCCCTTGCAGACATTTCTTGGGCAGGCAAACTAATTTCCTAGTAAAGGAAGTTGGAAGTTGGACAAATTGTATATGGGAACTTTCTATACTACTTTTGCAAATTTTCTTTAAGTTTAACTTTTCCTAATAGGATGCTGAGATTCAGATCTTCCAATGGTCTCAAATGTTTTTTGGTTTTGTTTTGTTTTGTTTTTTGAGACAGAGTCTCACTCTGTCGCCCAGGCTGGAGTGCAGTGGCACGGTCTTGGCTCACTGCAACCTCCACCTCACGGGTTCAAGCAATTCTCCTGCCTCAGCCTCCCAAGCAGCTGGGATTACAAGCGCACGCCACCATGCCTGGCTAATTTTTGTATTTTTAGTAGAGACGGGATTTTGCCATGTTGGTCAGGCTGGTCTCGAACTCCTGACCTCAGGTGATCCGCCCACCTTGGCCTCCTAAAGTGGTGGGATTACAGGCATGAGCCACCACTCCTGGCCTCATTTAACCATTTTGACTTTCACTTTTTCTGTCTTCAAAATGAGGTATTGAGCTAGGTAAACTTAATGTCTTTTTTAGCTTTAATTATCTAATAATTCTGTTGTTCTTAACTTGGTGTGTTAAACCAGATTACACCTAAGAAACCCTGAAGACTTTTTAGCTAGGAGTTTAAATATTCACTTAGTCATTCAATTAATATCTATTGTGGGTCTGTTATATGCCAGGTGCCATTTTAGGTATTGACCATAAAGCAGCAAACAAGACAAAACCCCTGCCCTCAGGGGAGCTTACATTCTTGTAAAGAAGACAGATGATAGGCTGGGCGCGGTGGCTCACTCCTGTAATCCCAGCACTTTGGGAGGCCAAGGCGGGTGGATCACGAGGTCAGGAGATCGAGACCATCCTGGCTAACATGGTGAAACTCCGCCTCTACTAAAAATACAAAAAAAAATTAGCCGGGTGTGGTGGTGGGCACCTGTAGTCCCAGCTACTCGGGAGGCTGAAGCAGGAGAATGGCGTGAACCTGGGAGGCGGAGGTTGCAGTGAGCCGAGATCGTGCCACTGCACTCCAGCCTGGGTGACTGAGCAAGATTCCGTCTCAAAAAAAAAAAAAACAAAAAACAAAAAAAAACAAAGAAGAAAGATGATAAACAAGTACACAATTATCATATAACAATTTTAAATAGTGACAGCATGTTGAAAAAAATAAAGCAAGGAAGAGACTAGAGAGTTGTTCTTGGATCATTTTATATAAAGTGATCAGGGAAGGTTCCACGGAGGAGGTGACATTTGAGCAAAGACCTGAAAGAAATGGGGAGGGAGACCCAAAAGTTCATGAGGAATTGTGTTCCAAACAGAGTAACACATAAAAAGTTCTTGAGGCAAGACTAAGCTGATTATATAACATTTAAATGAATTAGGCCAGGCGTGGTGGCTCACACCTGTAATCCCAGCACTTTTGGAGGCCAAGGCGGGTGGATCACCTGAGGTCAGGAGTTCAAGACCAGCCTGGCCAACATGGCAAAATCGCATCTCTATTAAAAATACAAAAATTAGCCGGGCATAGTGGTGCACGCCCGTAGTCCCAGCTACTTGGGAGGCTGAGGCAGGAGAATCACATGAACCCAGGAGGCGGAGGTTGCAGTGAGCCAAGATTGCACTGCTGTACTCCAGCCTGGGTGACAGAGCGAGACTTTGTCTCAAAAAAAAAAAAAAAAAAATTAATTTACGTATCATGAGATCATCTAGTCTAACACCCTTACTAGACAGGTTCAAAAAGGTTAAGACTTGGCCAAGATGACACAGCTATTTAATGTGGTATCTGGGTTAGAATTCACCTCATCTGAATTCCTCTCAAATTGTGCTCTTTAGGGTCAATGTGCCTTTTAAAAAATGACAGAAAGCATGGCTGTAGATTTCAGATCATACCAAATTTGATGGAACAATGACCATTTTTAGCTTTCTATAGAGTCTAAGACTTGAACTTGCCAAAGGAGTCACAGCTGGATTTGTAAGCATCAAATCCACAAATGTACTTAATGTCAACCAAGGATTTTGTGTCACCTGTAATGCTCCCCCAGGAAGCCCCCAAGTCCACTAGTCCTAATCACTGTGCTTGGCTTCATAACCTGCTGGCCCAAACATTACGCAAAAGAAGAGCAATATTCCCAAGGTGGTCATGTTACTTGTGGTGAGATGTCAACCATAAGTAGATCTGACCGAGGAAATGCCTTAAGGAAGCAGCTCAGGAACACCTGAGTATATGTGTCTAGCATGAAGGCTATGAAAAAACTGCTGCAGAGCTAAAGACAGGTGAAAGCCATTATGACAGTCACAACTACTTTATAGATTGAAACCAAAGAGTTCCTTTGTGATTAGATAGAGCAGGACTCTAAGAAATCATGTTTTTACTTCATGTGTTCATTCATTCATCATACAGTCAGTGATTCAGTAAACAATATTGAGCATCCATTATGTGCCAAGCACTGCGTTAAATTCTGGAAAACACAGAGATGGATTAGACCCCTGTCCCCAAGGAGCGTAAAGACTAGCACAGTTAGACCTCCCTCCCATATGAAGAAATTAAATGAGGTAAGGCGTTAAAAGTGCTATGATTACATAATACAGAACCCAAAGGGGAAGGCATTTTCTGAAAAACAGAAAACTGAAAATATCAGCTTTTCAGCCTCACACAGACATAGGAAAACCAACCTCCATCAACATCATCTCTTTTTTTTTTTATTATTACTATACTTTAAGTTCTAGGGTACATGTGCACAACGTGCAGGTTTGTTACATATGTATACATGTGCCATGTTGGTGTGCTGCACCCATTAACTGGTCATTTACATTAGGTATATCTCCTAATGCTATCCCTACCCCCTCCCCCCACCCCAAAAAAGTCCCTGGTGTGTGATGTTCCCCTTCCTGTGTCCATGTGTTCTCATTGTTCAATTCCCACCTATGAGTGAGAACATGTGATGTTTGGTTTTCTGTCCTTACGATAGTTTGCTGAGGATGATGGTTTCCAGCTTCATCCATGTCCCTACAAAGGACATGAACTCATCCTTTTCTATGGCTGCATAGTATTCCATGGTGTATATGTGCCACATTTTCTTAATCCAGTCTATCATTGATGGACATTTGGTTTGGTTCCAAGTCTTTGCTATTGTGAACAGTGCAGCAATAAACATACATGTGCATGTGTCTTTACAGCGGCATGATTTATAATCCTTTGGGTATATACCCAGTAATGGGATGGCTGGGTCAAATGGTATTTCTAGTTCTAGATCCTTGAGGAATTGCCACACTGTCTTCCACAATTGTTGAACTAGTTTACAGTCCCACCAACAGTATAAAAGTGTTCCTGTTTCTCCACATCCTCTCCAGCACCTGTTGTTTCCCGACTTTTTAATGACCACCATTCTAACTGGTGTGAGATGGTATCTCATTGTGGTTTTGATTTGCATTTCTCTGAACATCATCTCTTAATATAAAAAGCATAATGTGCTTATTTCACATTGCATGCCTGTATCAAAACATCTCATATGCTCTATAAGTATATACACCTAATGTGTACCTACAAAAATTAAAAGAATTTTTTTAAAGCAACAATAAATACCTTCATTAGTCAACCAAATTAAATCTATTAATATATCCATGTTTGTGAACAGGATGGCCACAGAACCCTGTGGATGTTTACCACTTAAACATTTCCGGAAACAAATACGTTTCCAAAACATCTTGCCTTTCTAATATGACAACTGCAGACATCCTAACTAGGCTCTGAAGGTGCTCTCCATAGCATTGATGTTATTGATTCGGTTGTTAACAGTGCAGGCATAAATGACTGATGATAACTCTCTAAACGTCCCTCCCTACTGCCGTTGAAATGGCTCTGGGCTTTATCCAAGCAGGGCTGCTAAATGAATAGTAGATGTACCAACAGAGGAGAAATTGGTCCTGAGGTGAATTAACTCTCTTGAGGTAGATTTGTTTGTGCCTCCAACAACCTGTACGTTAAACCTTGTGAACCTTCATGTAGGAATTTTGAGGAGAAATGGGCAATTTTTGGAAAGCCTAATGTTTTATCAGCCGCTTTTTCTTCTCATTGAGACCTGTGTATTCTCAAGGGACTTTGGAAGTTTGCCATTTTCAGACCAGACTTGATGAGAATTATTTGAAGTCCTCCACGTTTCCCTTTATCAGTTTTCCTAATACAGACATCCTACGCACATCGTTGAAAGAATGCTCTTTTTGCCTCACAGGTAGATCACAAAAGTGGGCCCATAATCATTGGGTAGAGGGTTTCTCAGCTCTGAGTTAAATTGCAGCTGGTTATTGTTTTTCTGTCATAGGATCTTCTCTGAGTGAATGGTGAAACATGCCCATTTTTGAGGTCATGAGAGCAGAGCTTTCCACATCATGGACAGAAAAGGGCAACCGGCCATGGTTTCAGTTATACAGGGAGAGGAAACAATGGGTTTTGTGTCTGCTTTGCTATTACTTCAACAGCAGCATACTGTTGGACACTCAGACGTTAGGGCACAATTTAGACTTGTTTCACAGCTGTCATTTCTTTCCTCAAAAACAACAACCTGCATGGGGGGAATGAGCCTACATTTCAGGGTTGTTCAAGAATTGATAAGATAACATGTACTTCACCATGAATTTATATTCCACAGGTCCTTGTTCTCTTCTCTGGTCATCAGAGTACAAAATCACAACCAAAAAGCTAGAATTGATATCTATGAAGCTAAAGCAGTAGTAGTAGTTGTAGTAGTAGTGAAGCAGGATATTCCCGACCCCCTCGCGGGCGGGAACTGGACTGCACGGCCGCTTCGGTGCTGGCAGGGGCAGACTCCACTGGCTCGGTCTCACTGAGTTCTACCCCTCATGGGAGAGGAAGCACAGGTGAGTGGGTACAGGAGCCAGGGTGAGTGCTTTTGGGCGCCAGCAGGAACAAAACTCTGTGTGGGCCCCATGGCAGTGTCTAGGAGGGTGCCCGCGACCCTTGAATCCCCAGAAGGAGTGTTCAGGGCCCTTTTATCTTTGTCATCTGCAGATGGCTTAAGTGTTAACAGCTCAGTGGAGGGTCAGTGTGACAGCCTTCTGTACTCGCACTTGTGGCACCTCAGTTCTTGCCCATTTTCCAGGAGGAATGAGGTCACACAAACGAATTGGAGATGGTAAATGAGGGGGGATTTTATTGCTGATGGAAGTGGCTCTCAGCAGGAAAAGGAGCTGAAAAGGGGACAGAGCAGGAAGGTAATCTTTACCTCGAGTCCAGCTGTCCCCAGTCAGACTCCTCTCTGAAGCTATGCTGCCAGGCTGTCCCTCAGAAGTCAAGCCACTTCTCTCCAATGCACAACCATAGTCTCCAACGCCCAACCATAGTCTCCAACATCCAGCTGCTTCTCCTCTGTGCCGGCTGAGCCTGGGATTTTTACAGGCACAGGATGGAGGGGCAGGGTGGGCTATGGGTGGTTTTGGAAAAGGCAACATTTGAGCAGGAAAACAGGGATGTAAGTTCTCACTTTGGGCCACACTTCCAGGCTTTTTGGCTTAAGGGTGGGGCCCTTGCCAGAGAGCCGCCCTCTTCTGCCCAGAATTTCCCTGCCTCCTGTCCCTATCAGTAGTAATAGTAGTAGTAGTAGCAGCAGCAGCAACAGAATACTAACTACTACATACGAAGCATTATCTACATACTTCATATCTATTCACCAACGTAATTGTTACAACTTTCACTCGCGTCCGCGTGAGGAGACCACCAAACAGGCTTTGTGTGAGCAATAAAGCTTTTTAATCACCTGGGTGCAGGCGGGCTGAGTCCGAAAAGAGTCAGCGAAGGGAGATAGGGGTGGGGCCGTTCTATAAGATTTGGGTAGGTCAAGGAAAATTACAGTCAAAGAGGGGTTGTTCTCTGGCGGGCAGAGTGGGGGTCACAAGGTACTCAGTGGGGGAGCTTTTTGAGTCTGGATGAGCCAGGAGAAGGAATTTCACAAGGTAATGTCATCAGTTAAGGCAAGGACCGGCCGTTTTCACTTCTTTTGTGGTGGAATGTCATCAGTTAAGGCAGGAACAGGCCATTTAAATTTCACTTCTTTTGTGATTCTTCAGTTACTTCAGGCCATCTGGATGTGTACGTGCAGGTCACAGGGGATATGATGGCTTAGCCTGGGCTCAGAGGCCTGACATTCCTGTCTTCTTATATTAATAAGAAAAATAAAACAAAATAGTGTTGAAGTGTTGGGGCGGCGAAAATTTTGGGGGTGGTATGGAGAGATAATGGGCGATGTTTCTCAGGGCTGCTTCGAGTGGGATCAGGAGTGGCGTGGGAACCTAGAGTAGGAGAGATTAAGCTGAAGGAAGATTTTGTGGTAAGGGGTGATATTGTGGGGTTGTTAGAAGAAACATTTGTCGTGTAGAATTATTGCTGATGGCCTGGATACGGTTTTGTATGAATTGAAAAACTAAATGGAATAAGAGAAGGAGAAAAACAGGTATTAAAGGACTAAGAATTGGGAGGACCTAGGACATCTAATTAGAGAGTGCCTAAGGAGGTTCAGCATAGCCTTGCCAGCAAAGATTATTTATTTACTTTAAGAGTTAAGAGTGGCGGTTTGGGGATAGCACCAGGAGATATCAGCTGTGATGGCTTGGAGAAACAGTGTAAACTGGCAGTGTAAACAAGAGCAGGGCATTTATGAGTAGTTGAGACTAGTGAATAGGAGTATGACTAGACAGAAGATAGTAGGGATGACAAGTTTTTTGGGGTGCAGTCTAAGTTGGTCTGGTGTCTGGAATGAGACTGGGGCCTAATAAAAAGGAGCGTCCATACAGGAGCTTAAATGGGCTGTACCTTGTAGCATTCTGAGGACAGGCCTGAATTCCGAGAAGGGCAAGTGGTAAAAGTATTGTCCAGTCCTTTTTAAGTTGGTGGCTGAGCTTGGTGAGGTGTGTTTTTAAAAGACCATTAGTTCACTGAATACTAAGAGCCTGAGAAACTGCTGGGGTGATTTGACTAATAAAGGCCGGTCCATTATAGGACCGTATAGAGGTGGGAAGGCCAAACGAAGGAATTATGTTTCCCTGTGGGAAAGGCCTCTACCTATCCAGTGAAAGTGTCTGCCTAGACTGAGAGGTATTTTAGTTTCCTGACTCGGGGCATGTTGAGTAAAGCCAATTTGCCAGTCCTGGGCGGGGGCAGATCCTCGAGCTTGATGTGTAGGGAAGGGAGGGGGCCTGAATAATCCCTGAGGAGTAGTAGAATAGCAGATGGAACACTGAGAAGTTATTTCTTTGAGGATAGATTTCCACGATGGAAAGGAAATGAGAAGTTCTAAGAGGCAGGCTAGTGGCTTGTACTATAGCACAGCTTGCCTTTGCTGGTGTGTGGCCATTAGGCCTGGTGGAACTGCCATCAATAAACCAAGTGTGATCAGGGTGAGGAACAGGGAAGAAGGAAATATGGGGAAATGGGGTGAATGTCAGGTGGATCAGAGATACAGTCCTGGGGGTCAGGTGTGGTATCAGGAATAATGTGGGAGGCCGGATTGAAGTCCGGGCCAGGAACAATGGTAATTGTGGGAGACTCAACAAAGAGTGAGTACAGCTGAAGGAGCCGGGGAGCAGAAAGTATATGCGTCAGGTGTGAGGAAGAAAATAGATTTTGGAAGTTATGAGAACTGTAGAGAGTGAGTTGAGCATAGTTTGTGATTTTGAGGGCCTCTTAAAGTATTAGGGTGGCGGCGGCGGCCGCCGCACGCAGACATGAGGGCTAGGCAAAACAGTAAGGTCAAGTTGTTTGGATAAAAAGGCTACAGGACATGATCCCGGTCCTTATGTAAGAATCCTGACTGCACAGCCCTGCTCTTCAGCTGTGGGTAATGAAAAGGGTTGGGATGAGTCAGGGAGAGCTCGGGTGGGGGCAGTCTCTAAAGCTGTCTTCAAGGAATGGAAAGAGGAGTGGGGAAAGGATTTAGGATCTATGGGGTCAGCTAGGTTTCCTTTTGTGAGTTTATATAATGGTTTTGTTAGGATGGCAAAACGAGGTATCTAAAGTCGAAAGTATCTAACCATGCCTAGGAAGAAAAAGAGTTGTTGTTTTGTAGACGGGATTGGGGTTTGGGAGATTAGTCAGACCTGATCAGCAGGCAGAGCACGTGTGTTTTTATGAGAATTACGCCGAGATAGGTAACAGATGAGGAAGAAATTTGGGCTTGACTGAAGTAATGGGGGCTGTCCGTGAAGCTTTGCGGCAGTACAGCCCAGGTAATTTGCTGAGCCTGATGGGTGTCAGGGTCAGTCTAAGTGAAAGCGAAGAGAGACTGGGATGAAGGGTGCAAAGGAATAGTAAAGAAAGCATGTTTGAGATCCAGAACAGAATAATGGGTTGTGGAGGGAGGTATTGAGGATAGGAGAGTATATGGGTTTGGCACCATGGGGTGGATAGGCAAAACAATTTGGTTGATAAGGTGCAGATCCTGAACTAACCTGTAAGCCTTGTCTGGTTCTAGGACAGGTAAAATGGGGGAATTGTAAGGGGAGTTTATAGGCTTTAAAAGGCCATGCTGTAGCAGGCGAGTGATAACAGACTTTAATCCTTTTAAAGCGTGCTGTGGGATGGGATCTTGGCATTGAGCAGGGTAAGGGTGATTAGGTTTTAATGGGATGGTAAGGGGTGCATGACTGGTCGCTAAGGAGGGAGTAGAGGTGTCTTATACTTCTGGGTTAAGGTAGGGAGATACAAGGGGAGATGTGAAGGAGGCTTTGAACTGGGGGAAAAGGGCAGCAATGAGGTGTGGCTGTAGCCTAGGAATAGTCAGGGAAGCAGATAATTTAAAGTGTCTCGGCCTAATAAGGGAACTGGGCAGGTGGGGATAACTAAAAATGAGTGCTTAAAAGAGTATCGTCTAAGTTGGCACCACAGTTTGGGAGTTTTAAGAGGTTTAGAAGCCTGGCCGTCAATACCTACAACAGTTACGAAGGTAAGGGAAACAGGCCTTTGAAAAGAAGGTAATGTGGAGGGTAGCCTCTGTATTGATTAAGAAGGGGACGGACTTACCCTCCACTGTGAGAGTTACCTGAAGATCGGCATCCGTGATGGTCTAGGGGGCTTCTGAGGCAATCGGGCAGTGTCAGTCTTCAGCCGCTAAGCCGAGAAGATCTGGGAAGGAGTCAGAGAGCCTTGGGCCAGAGTTCCAGGGGCTCTGGGAGTGGCTGCCAGGTGAGTTGAACAGTCCGATTTTCAGTGGGGTCCTCCACAGATGGGACATGACTTAGGAGGAATCCCGGGCTGCGGGCATTCCTTGACCCAGTGGCCAGATTTCCGGCACTTGTAGCAAGCTCCTGGGTGAGGAGGTTCTGGAGGAACTCCTCACAGCTGCGGTTCGGGCATTTGGAGTTCCTGTGTGCTGGAGATGTGGCTGGGGTTTGTCTCACAGTGGAGGCAAGGAATTGCAACTCGGAAATACATTGCTACTTGGCTGCCTCTACTTTATTATTGTACACCTTGAAGGCGAGGTTAATTAAGTCTTGTGGGGTTTGAGGGCCGGAATTTAATTTTTGGAGTTTTATTTAATGTCGGGAGCAGATTGGGTAATAAAATATATATTGAGAATAAGACGGCCTTTTGACCTTTTAGGGTCTAGGGCTGTAAAGCATCTCAGGGTTGCTGCCAAACGAGCCATGAACTGGGCTGGTTTTTTTATTTGATGAAAAAGAGCCTAAACGCTATCTGATTTGGGATAAAGAAAAAGGAGCATTAACCTTGACTATGCCTTTAGCTTCAGCCACCTTTTTAAGAGTAAATTGCTGGGCAGGTGGGGGAGGGCTAGTCGTGGAACGAAACTGTAAGCCGGACCGGGTGTGAGGAGCGGAGGTGATAAAAGGATTATAGGGTGGAGGAAGCGGAGGCTGAGGAAGAATTGGGCCTGGCCGGGAGGGGAGAGGTCAGATGGGTCTGTAGAAAAGGAAGATTAGAAAGACTGAGCGACGCTTGGGGTTGGGACTGAGGGGACAGGTAGGAGGGAAAGAAGGAAGATTTGGGACGAGTTGCATTGGGAACAGAGACTAGGGAGGGACCGATGTGTAAAAGAATGCCTGGACGTCAGGCACCTCAGACCGTTTGCCTATTTTATGACAGGAATTATTTAGATCTTGTAGGATGGAAAAATTGAAAGTGCCGTTTTCTGGCTATTTGGAACTACTGTCAAGTTTGTATTGGGGTCAAGCAGCATTGTAGAATAAAATAAGGCATTTAGGTTTTAGGTCAGGTGTGAGTTGAAGAGGTTTTAAGTTCTTGAGAACACAGGCTAAGGGAGAAGAAGGAGGAATGGAGTGTGGAAGGTTGCCCATAGTGAAGGAGGCAAGCCCAGAAAAAAGAGAGTAGAGACACGGAGAGAAGGGGTGGGGGGTTCTTGTCCCTCAGAAAAGCAGAGAAGGGGGAGAGACACAGAGAGAAGGGGTCGGGGGCTTCTTGCTCCCCAGAAAAGCGGTACTTGCCACTGAAGGCGAAGGAGAAGGGGTCGGGGGGTTCTTGCCTCCCAGAAAAGCGGAGAAGGGGTAGAGACACGGAGAGAAGGGGTCAGTGGGTTCCCGCCCCCGAGAAAAGCGGTACTTGCCGCTAAAGGTGAAGGACCAAGGCAGGCATCCCCGCGTGGTCAGACACCTCTGAAATGTGGGTGAATAATCAGGCAGGCATCCCCGCGTGATTAAACACCAAGGGAAGACTGTCTTCCCGAGTCCGTGACCGGCGCCGGAGTTTTGGGTCCACGGATAAAATGCATCTCCTGTCTCTATGAGAAAAGGAAAGGAACTGAAATTAAGAGAAGAGAGAGATTGAAGTGTGGCGCCAAGATTGAAAGGAGAAAGAGGTTGAGGGACAGTGAGAGGTTGGAGGAGAGAGTAAAAAGAGGCCGCTTACCTGATTTAAAATGGGTGTGATGTTCCTTGGGCTGGTTAGTCTGAGGACCAGAGGTCGTAGGTGGACCTTTCTCACAGAGCAAAGAGCAGGAGGACAGGGGATTGATCTCCCAAGGGAGGTCCCCTGATCCGAGTCACGGCACCAAATTTCACTCACCTCCGTGTGAAGAGACCACCAAACAGGCTTTGTGTGAGCAATAAAACTTTTTAATCACCTGGATGCAGGCGGGCTGAGTCCGAAAAGAGTCAGCAAAGGGAGATAGGGGTGGGGCCGTTCTATAAGATTTGGGTAGGTAAAAGAAAATTACAGTCAAATGGGGGGTGGTTTTCTGGCGGGCAGGAGTGGGGGTCACAAGGTACTCAGTGGGGGAGCTTTTCGAGCCAGGATGAGCCAGGAGAAGGAATTTCACAAGGTAATGTCATCAGTTAAGGCAAGGACCGGCCATTTTCACTTCTTTTGTGGTGGAATGTCATCAGTTAAGGCAGGAACAGGCCATTTTCACTTCTTTTGTGATTCTTCAGTTACTTCAGGCCATCTGGATGTATACGTGCAGGTCACAGGGGATATGATGGCTTAGCTTGGGCTCAGAGGCCTGACAACAACTATCTTGTAGATTGGTACTGTCGTAATTCCCAGTTGACAAATAAGAAGACTAAGGTATAGAGAGATTAAGTTGCCCAAAGCCCACAGCTAGTAAGAAGCCAAGATTCAAACCCAGGTAATATGGCTGCAGACCTGGTAATCCTAACTATTACATTAGGCTGACTCTCGATAGTTAACTTATTTAAGCTAGTGTTAATCACATCTTAACAAGTTTGAGTAATAAAATCTTAGGTTGAAAGGGGCCTTCAAGATCTAGTCTAATTCCTTTCAGGGGTTCTTCCACATTTCTGCTAGAAAACTCTTTGTCCTAGGCTTAAAACTTAGTGATGGGGAACTCCTCACTTTGTAAAGCAGCCTCTTCAGTTCACAAACACCCTGATCATTAGGCTGTTATCTCTTGCATTGAGCTGAAATTGATCTTCCCGTAACCTCCGCCTCTCTGTCTATATGTATGCTTTGGAGATATGCACAGTAAGTGTAAACCCTCTCGGCAAAGACAGCCCTTCAAATACTTGGGAGGCATTCAATTCCCCACCCCACCTCCCGCTCTACTCTCACTACTAAGTCTTTGGAATAGAGTACAGGTATCAAAATCAAAACAAACAGGGAGTAGAAACTTAGTGCCAGACTTTAAGTATTTTTTACTTATAAAATCTTTTTGTGTAACGAGTAGAGCAACTCCTAACTGCATATATGTACTAAGTTTGCAAATGGGGCAATTTGTTTTTCCCCGTGCACTGGCACCAGAGGTGGTAAATGCTGGCCTGTCAGATTCAATGCATTTTGCTGGGTTAGAACTGCAAGGGCTTTCCAGGGGACCAAGCTCTCTGCTGTAATCATTAAAACCTGCAGAATCCTGTGTGACTCTTGGGAGAAGCTCAGCACTCTTGGCCCTCATCCACCCTCACTAGGAAAGCTGCTTAAAACTAGGACGGAAGAAACAACCACTGGCTTAGGATCAGTCCTCAGACCTGCCTTGGCGCTACCCCTTTTATTCCAAATTTTGCAGTGGCACCTCCAACTTCTTGGTCACGTTTTGTACTTTGTCTGTTTCCTCATTTAACTTCATTCCAAATTCCAACCCATGCTCTGACATTTCCTCTCCATTCTTGCTAGACAGGAATTTCTGGATATTGGATATTGGCCCCTGCCCATGCCCTGACTCTGTGTATTCTTTTGTCCTGCTGACCAATTTGAGCCTTTGAATAACAAAAACTCCCCAGCCACTTTAAAGTCCTCTACTTTAGCTTGATGGTCCCTCTCCTGTATTTTCTGACCTTGACTCTGCTCTCTATACAAATAGTAATTACACTCACCCCCAAGCAGAGAATCTGCGTCAAAATCCATCAGGATATCTAAGCACATCATTATATCTGTCAACTTCCCCAGACTCCTAATCTCAATCCCTTATTTTCAACAAGCTGGCATTGACAGAGTATGATTTCTTTTATATCATGATGCAGTTTGATGTGCTTTTCGAAAGGTTGTGGTGGTGATTTTAAAGAGATCTGTTTTGCTAGAGGAAGGAAGGAAAATAGTGCTGTTTGCTTCCATGCGGTTCCTCAGAGCCTATGCCGGGGTGATTTCAGCTCATGAGAGAATCTAAAGTCTAAAGATATGTGTGGAAATTAGAAACATTGGTGTAAAAAAATCAGATTATGGAGACGTAATATCCAGGGTGCCAGAGGAGGCAGGGAGCTTCAATCATGTTTGAAACTATAGGTCCCACCCAACAGGATGAGAAAATAGAGGAGAAGCCAGAAAAGGTACCTGCTTGTGGGTAAAATCAATTAAATGGAATCAATGGTATGGTAGCCATCATTTCTTTTCAAATTGTGGTAAAAACACATAATGTAAAATTTACCATTTTAACCATTTTTTAGAATGTAGTTCAGTAATGTTAAGTATATTCATGTTGTCATGCAGTGGACTTGCAGAACTTTTTCACCTTGCAAATCTGAAACTGTACCCATTAAACCACTCCTCATTTCCTCCTGTCCCCCAGCCCCTGGCAGCCACCTTTCTACTTTCCGTCTCTATGCATTTGACTATTCTAGGAGCATCATGTAAGCGGAATTGTACAGTATTTGTTCCTTTTTGGACTGGCTTATTTCACGTAGCATAATGTCCTCAAGTATCACCCATTAGCTGTCATTTCTTGAACACGGTTTTCTGCCAAGCACATGATCTCGTTTTATTCCCACCACAACTCTCAATAGCAACTGTGTGCCTTTTCTCCATCTCACAGATTAGGAATAAAAGACTCTCCAAGACTAGGCTCAGAAGCAGAAGCAGAAGCAGTTGGAGAGTTGCTTGCAGAAGGATTATTGTCATACTGGGAAGTGCTCTCAGGATTTACACCTCTAAGAAACTGAAAGGGGCATGACTGCGCAGAGGAAAAGCTGGTTCACGATGCAGTTGCAGTTACGGCTGCAGCAGGAGCGTGCAGGGAAGCTCTGGAGTAGGTTTGGCCTTTCAGAGTTGTCCCCAGTAAATTAAATGGGTGAAGACTTTAACCCATTTATGCCGGAGGTTGCAAAAATTTTTTGTGAGAAGTCAGACCTTGGCGATGACCTTGAGCAGTAGGATATCAATAACTCCCACAAGCTTAGTGTCCCAATAATGGAACACTAGGCATAAATGAGTTAATCCCTGCATCAGCCAGTCATTGGCCCTAGGTCTCTCCCTCAGGGAGGGGATGTAGCTGTGTGAAGCAGTTCCCTGAGGGCACGTTCCAGTGAAGGCCCCAGCTGTGAGCCAGCAGCCAATAAGGCAGCAGGTGGCCCATGCATGCAAAGGCCCTAAAGAGGAGGTCCAGGGTGGAGTGCCACAGTGTCTACTACAGATGCTGAAAGAGTAAATACATTTTTTAAGGTCACACAAAACACATATGGGACAGAACAGTGTTTAACTTCGAAACTCATGTTCTTTCTGCTATACTGGGCTTTCTCTCCGAAAGAGGCCTAATTTGCACACTAAAGTCAAGCTTAGAATCTATTCATAGTTAAAATGTGGAGTCAAAGCCCAGGAACTATGTCCTTCAATTCATCTTTCATTACTTACCTATTCCTTATCATTCCCGCTGACACCAAACCATTTTTTCTGACCCTTGTCATGAGGAGTGAGGTTGTATCATTGCAGTAGCTTTCTACTTGTACTCCATGCCTAAAATCTCTCCTTCCTCCATCTGGTCAGCCAATTGCTGTCAAGTTAATCTTCCAAGAACACTACTTTTGCCAATTTAATTTAGCAAAACTCCTGCTGTGTGCCAGGAGTGTCCCAGACGTCAGGTAGTCTAAGATAAGCCATAGTCCCTGCCCCTAAGCCGTTTGCCACCTTTGGAGAGACAACATCATTATCACTACCAGCACCACCATTAAGCTCGGAGCTAATATCTGCCAAATGAGACTCTGCCAGTCACTGTGCTAAGGACTTGACATACATTATCTCCCTTAATTCTAACAACTAGTTTCTGAGGTACCTCTGATGAGTAGTATCATTTTTAGATACAAAAGCAGAAACTTAGAGAGTTAAGTGCTTTGCCCAGTGGCTCTCAGTTGAGAAATGAGGTAGTCACAGCAGGCAGTCCAACTTCAGTGCCTGAGTTCTTAATCATCACGTTTACAACTTTGGCTCAACATTGTCACCAGGATCGGGTTCAAATACCTCCATTATCAATATTCTTTCTATGTCCTTGTATGTCCAAACAAACAAAACAAATGCTCCCCTCCTGATGAGGAAAGTCTCCAAATCTTGATACCTGCTGTGTCTGGACAGTTTTTCCTGCCATTTGCTGAGTGCTGGAAGGATTCCCTCAATCCAGATGTGATTGCAGATCCAGCTCAAGCTCAGCGTCCTCCAGGGAACCTTTGAACTAACCACCCAGAAACGAGCCTTTCACCAGACACTACTCAGTTTCACATATCTAGGTCTTATTTCCCCATCTGAACTGTAAGTGTCTTAAGAGCTGATTTTGTTGTTTTTTTAATAAAAAATAATTCTTAGTTTTTTTTCTTATTACCAAAAAATTATTCACCATTGAAGCCTTCTGAATTTTTAGTAAGAAAACTATTGGTATATTGCTTCAAAAAGAAATCTAAGCTTCTAGATTCTTGAAAAGGGATAGTGACAGAACCTTACAATTAATATTCAATATAACTAATCCAATGAAAATTCAGTCATTGACACATTACTGAGAACTACTGGATCTCAGCATTTTTAATTAAATTGTAGATTCACATGGAGTTGTAAGAAATTATACACGGACTCCACATACCTTTTTACCAAGTTTCCTCTAATGGTACACCTGCAAAACTCTAGTTCAATGTCACAACCAGGATTTTGACATCGATATCGTCAGTATACAGAACATTTTCGTCACTACAAAGATCCCTCCTATTGGCCTTTTATAGCCACACCCACTTCCCTGTCCCCCCCACCTCCTGCTTCCAGCAACTACTAGTTTTCCATTTCTATAATTTTGTTATTTCAATAATGTTATATGAATGGAACCATACAGTATGTAATATTTTGGGATTGACTTGACTCACTCAACATAATTCCCTAGAGATTTCTCTAACCCTTTTATATGCAGCAAGACTTGTTTCCTTTTTATCGTGAAGTTGTATGCTGTGGTTTGGATATACCCTAGTTTATTTAATCATTCACCCCTTGAAGACATCTGAGTTATCTCTAGTTTTGGACTATTATGAATAAAGCTACCAACATTAATGTACAGGTTTTTGTGTGAACATAAGTTTTTATTTCTCTGAGATAAATGCTGAAGAGTGCAATTGTTAGGTCATATGGTAGTAGAAATGTTTAGTTTCAAAACTGCCAAACTTTTCCGAAGTGTCTGTACTATTTTATATTCCACCAGCAATGTATGAGTGATCCAGTTTCTCTGCATCTTCACCAACATTTGGTGTTGTCATTATTTTTTATTTTTAGCCATTCTGATATGTGTGTAGGAATATCTCATTGTGCTTCTAATTTACATTTCCCTAATGGCAAATGCTATTGAACAACTTTTCCTGTACTTGTTTGCCATATGTATATCCTCCTCAGTGAAATGTCTGCTCATGTCTTTTGTCTCTTTTCTAATTCAAAAGTTTTTTGATAGTTCAGTTTTGAGAGTTCTTTCTGTATCAGATACTAGTCCTTTCTTGTGTATAGGGTTTTCAAATGTTTTCTCTCTCATCTTTTCATCTTCTTAACAGGGGATGAAAAAGAATTTTAATTTTGGCGAGGTTGAATTTATCGCTTTTTCCTTTTATGGATCATGCTTTTATGTCAAGTCTAAGAATACTTTGCCTAGCCCTGGATCCCAAAGATTTTCTCCTGTTCTTTTTTTTTTGAGACGGAGTCTCGCTCTGTCGCCCAGCTTGGAGTGCAGTGGCCCGATCTTGGCTCACTGCAAGCTCCGCCTCCCAGGTTCACGCCATTCTCCTGCCTCAGCCTCCCGAGTAGCTGGGACTACAGGCCTCCACCACCACGCCCAGCTAATTTTTTGTATTTTTAGTAGAGACGGGGTTTCACCGTTTTGGCTCTCCTGTTTTATATGTCTTATAGTTTTACATTTTATGTTTAAGTCTGTGATCCATTTGATTTTTATATAAAGTATGAGGTTTAAGTTGAGGTTTATTTTTTGCATATGGATATTCAATTGCTCTAGCATAATTATTTGAAATGGCTGGCTTGATTATTGAAGTAAGGTCAGACTTATTTCTCTCCTGGGCTTCAGACCCAGCCACCTTCTATGTTTCCTGTCCACCACAACCTGAATGTCCCACAGACACTTCAGACTTAACATGTCCGCAACAGCTCATTATTGTCCTCCTTTCGTCCCAATCCACCCTCAACATTTTTCCCTCCCTAATTGTGCTGTTCTTATTAACACAACACTTCACCCAATTGCCCAAGTCAGAAATTAGGGTATTATTTCTGAATCTACTTTTATCTTTAAATCTAACCTGATGCGTTGCCAAATTCTGTCAGCTCTATCCCCAAGCCATCTCTTAAATTCATTCCCTTCTTTACACCTCCCTTGCCTCCAATATCTTTTGACTCAAATGCTACATAGCCTCTAATTTATCTCCCTGATATTGTTCTTGCTTCCAAATCCCTTTTCCACAATGCAGCTATAGTAATCCTCCTAAAATGCAGATCTGATTAGGTGACTCTCCTTATTTTAAAGTCTTTCTTATTGTTTTCTGCTGCCCTAAGGCAGAAGTTCCAGCAAATCTTGTTATCAGATTCTGGATTAAATCCCAGCCTCAGCAGCGGGACCTAAGACAGTGCCTGAATTACCATGAACATTTATTGATGACAAACAGGGTCTTAAATAATGAATGATGTAGACTTTCCACTGTCAACATCACAGATTCTGGTTTTTAATAGTATTCACATTTGACTTCTCCAAGAGTCCAGGTTTAATGATGGTGAGACCTATCCTAAGACCTGGCTTTGTAGTGAGGGGTTACCTCATCACAGAATCAAGAAAGGACCTCAGGCCGGGCGTGGTGGCTCACGCCTGTAATCCCAGTACTTTGGGAGGTTGAGGTGGGCAGATCACCTGAGGTCAGGAGTTCAAGACCAGCCTGGCCAACATGGTGAAACCCCGTCTCTACTAAAAATACAAAAATGAGCTGGGCTTGGTGGCACACACCTGTAATCCCAGCTACTTGGGAGGCTGAGACAGGAGAATCTCTTGAACCCAGGAGGCAGAGGCTGCAGTGAGCCCAGATTGCACCACTGCACTCCAGCCTGGGAGACAGAGCAAGACTCTGTCTCAAAAAAAAAAAAAAAAAAAAAAAAGAAGAGGGGACCTGGGTGCAAGTAACTCTAAGAAGCAGGAATAAGAGAACAAGAAGAATGAAGCAACAAAGAAAGATGAGTTATTCTCTGGAACTGCTGAGAAGTGTACAGAAGAAAACAAATCTGGATATAGGTAGCTACAGCCTGAAATATGGAAAGCCAGAGCATGTGTATACCTGCTCCTGCTCCCATTGGTTGAGAATTGATTCTGTTTTCATCTGATATGGGCAAGCATTGGATCTGAATGGGACACATCCTCTCCAATGCACCCCTGCCTTTTCCGCTGCTCTGAACTTCACACAACGTCAGAAAGATTCAAAACAATCTAGAAAATCTAAGTATAAATACAAAAAGGAAACAAGAAGTTTTTCTATCAAAGCTGTGGACTATATGATATGAGTAAGCTCAATAAACACTGTGCAGAAGTTAGGGGAGAAAAAAGAGAATTGCTGCCAAAGCACTAACCACTGTGGCTGGCTATGCTTGCCCACCCAGGAAGCTCCCATGTCATGGGGGTCAGGGGAACCTAGAGCAGAAAGCTGCAAGGCTCAGGGATCCCTTTTGAGAAGGGATGCTGGCTATACAGCACGAGTTAGAACTTGCACAGAACCGTCCACTACTGCTGACACTGGAATCACAGGTGGCCTGACAAGATGTGATGCAAGCACCAGAGATATTTGCTACAAACCTCAAAGTGGAGCAGAGCAGCAGCAATGTCAGTCTTTCTTCTTGGTGTCAATAGAATACCTGTTTATTTTTTGAATTCTCCGTATATGAATAATAATAATAATACAATAATTCAAAGCAGGATAGGCTTTGTGTCATTGGAGGAATATGGAGAACCGTCAGTGCAATAAGTGTCGTGGGAGGTTTCTAGACAGCTTTTAAAAATCGATATTGAGTCAACCATCAAATGTGAACAATTCTGATATGCCAGAGCATTTGTATTCTTAACTCATGGGGTTATTAGAAAGATCAAATGAAATAATCATTATAAAGCACTTTGTGCAGTGCCTGGCACAAAGCATGCACTCAATAAATGTTAATGTTTATACAATTATTATTATCGATTGTCAGAATTATCAGCCCCACATCAGCAAAGAATAGTAGGTGGTCTGTCAGCAGGAACATGGAAACATTCTCATTACATAGAAGTGAGTGTTGCAGGGACAGTCATTAAAACAGGATCTAATTTTAGTCTTCTGAGAGAAAATGCTAGGTTCTCCGGAAATGTTGAATCCTTCCTTGAGCATGTAGTTTAATTTTTCAAAATTATATTGCATATCCTGTAAAATGAAAATGAAATTGTACTGCTGTTCATCAAAGGCCCCCGAAAATCTTAGGCACTATACAATATAAATGGAAAAAAAAGGCGTTATTTTTCCATAGGGCATAATTAGAAATAAAGAAGCAAGGTCAGTCACAAAGTTCCGAGCTATAAAGGAGGAAAGGAACAAGATTTTCCCCCGGTTGTTTTATAGCTGCCAGGTTGAACTCATACTTATCCAATGAGCCCCAAAATGGAATACCGTTCTGCACCAACTATACTGATGATAGTGATTCAGGGAGTAAATGATAAGATTCCATCCTTCTAAAGTGCTTTTAGAATTGGATTCTAGTAAGTTTCATTTTGCTATTGGCCAATCACAAAAGAGACTACAATAGAGAAAAGTGAAGACATCATGCTGAAGACAGGCTGCTGCATAGAAAAGGAAGAGGGACCCCCTAATTTAGAGATATGGATGGAGAAAAAAAGGCAGTTATGCTGTAGCATAAGGGAAACATTAAATAAAGCAATAATAGAGGAGAAAATGTCTTTGACGTTTATGCAGCCAAAAAAACACATGAAAAAATGCTCGTCATCACTGGCCATCAGAGAAATGCAAATCAAAACCACAATGAGATACCATCTCACACCAGTTAGAATGGCAATCACTCAAAAGTCAGGAAACAACAGGTGCTGGAGAGGATGTGGAGAAATAGGAACACTTTTACACTGTTGGTGGGACTGTAAACTAGTTCAACCATTGTGGAAGTCAGTGTGGCAATTCCTCAGGGATCTAGAACTAGAAATACCATTTGACCCAGCCATCCCATTACTGGGTATATACCCAAAGGATTATAAATCATGCTGCTATAAAGACACATGCACACGTATGTTTATTGCAGCACTATTCACAATAGCAAAGACTTGGAACCAAGCCAAATGTCAAACAGCAATAGACTGGATTAAGAAAATGTGGCACAGATACACCATGGAATACTATGCAGCCATAAAAAATGAGTTCATGTAGGGACATGGATGAAACTGGAAACCATCATTCTCAGCAAACTATCGCAAGGACAAAAAACCAAACACTGCATGTTCTCACTCATAGGTGGGAATTGAACAGTGAGAACACATGGACACAGGAAGGGGAACATCACACTCTGGGGACTGTTGTGGGGTGGGGGGAGGGGGGAGGGATAGCATTAGGAAATATACCTAATGCTAAATGATGAGTTAATGGGTGCAGCACACCAACATGGCACATGTATACATATGTTAACAAACCTGCACATTGTGCACATGTACCCTAAAACTTAAAGTATAATAATAATAAAATTTAAAAAAGAAAAAATCTATTATTTCCCCATTAAATGGCCTTGTTGAAAATCAAAAACAAAAGTCTTTGAATAGAAGAAAAAAATCAGACAGACAGAAATAGACTAAAATGCCAAAAAAAAGATACAAAAGGACATTGAAGGGGACATACAGTGATTATTACACAAATTAAATGCACACAGTTAAAATGGAGGTGAAAAGCTTCTAAAAGGAATGTGTAGTGAACTTAATTTTATCATCTTTACTAAGGCAAAGTCCCTAAAATATTTTAAGACACTTAAAAAATCTTAAAATTTTGAGAGCCTTTCAGCTCTGTCAACTCTAGACTTTCCCTCCTACTTAAGTTTTTTTCTTTTTTTTCTTTATCTTTTTTTTTTTTTTGAGAGAGAGAGAGAGAGAGAGAGAGTGGATCAGCCTTAAGAATAAGAGAGTGGTCTTCTGCCAGGTGGTATTCTCCTAATCCCTTTCCAGTGAGATCCACAAGAGTTCAAAACCACTTTCTGGGGTCTTAGAGGCACCACTTTTCTCTCTTCCTCTGCTCATATCTTTCTGCTCCAGTGCCCATAGTTTGTGTTATCAGTGGTGCGTAGCCTGAGACATCCAGGACCTATGCCAGCTCTCGAAGTAATGTGATTGGCATCCAAAGAAACACAAGAAGCCCATGATTTTTTCCCTTTGCAATTTAAAATCATATTTAAAATGCCTTTTGGTCATACAAATTTGAAAATGATCTTGTAAATCACTTCCGGGAATCTATGTTCAAAACTCAGCTTAGAGTTCTCTGCTGCTTAACAGAGTGCCTGCCAGTAACTAGTGACTGTGAACGAGTTCGAAAACATAAATTGTTGTGCAAATGCTAGATAATAGCAACACCCTGTGCAACTGGGCAGCATTTCTGTTGTTTGGCTTTTTTATTTTTGTGGACTCTCCCAATCTGAGAGAAAATAGATTTGAGTTCCTTTTTAATCGGTTTAGACCCAGACAAGGGTTTAATTGGTTTAGACCCCATTCACCTACGTGTGTCACTCTGTCTCCAGCATAACAGAGGAGATGACCAAGACAACATGCTCTCCAGCCAGGAGGTGGGGAATATTTTGGTGTCATAGCAGATAATTTTTGATGGAAAACTGATGTTAGAAAATGTAAGGTACCTTCTTCTAGACAGAGTAAAAGGGGCAGCTGCCCAGACTTTCATTTTAAATAGGGAGCCCATAATACAAATCTTTTAAATACAATTTTAAAAAGAAAAGACATAGGAGGTATCTCTTAGGACCTGTCAACAACCAATCCTCTATCAAATGGCCAAATCACAAGTGGTCTGCAGCTTAGCCAAAATGTCCAAGTACCTTTTTGTAACACAGAATCTCCTTTGAAGATCCAGCTTTCATTAATGATCCCCAGCAGCTCTGGTAAATGTGTCTTTTCACAAATGAAGCTTTTTAAAAGCTTTCAGTGGACAAATGTGGCTTTGAGTTTTCAACTAAATCTTTCTGTTTAAAAGGAGTACTGAAATGGGCATACTTTATAATCTTAAATGCTGCACACAAAATACTGAAATATTATTGACCCTGAGAGATTGGTTCAAATCAAATAGCATACTCATAGAAATGTTCTCTTTTCCTAATATCAGCAACAGGGAACGTGAAATAGAGAGGGGTGGGATATGCTAGATAGGGGTGCACCAAAATTTTCAAAAAGCCTCGAAACTAGTGTATATTGATAACCTTGTGGCAACTAATATCTAGTATTCTTTTTTTTTTTTTTTGAAATGGAGTCTCGCTCTGTCGCCCAGGCTGGAGTGCAGTGGTGCGATCTCGGCTCACTGCAACCTCCACCTCCCGGGTTCAAGTGATTCTCCTGCCTCAGCCTCCTGAGTAGCTGGGATTACAGGTGCCCGCCACCATGCCTGGCTAATTTTTTGTATTTTTAGTACAGACAGGGTTTCACCATTAGCCAGGATGGCCTCGATCTCCTAATTTTGTGATCTGCCCGCCTCGGCCTCCCAAAGTGCTGGGATTACATGCGTGAGCCACCGTACCTAGCCTGGTATTCTATGTCTGTTATTTCTTCATAATGAGATTGGGGGAAATCTTTGGAGAATTAATGCAGCAGTTGGTAAAATCATTCTATAATAATGGATATCATTCTGCTCTATCCCACATTTTTATGAAGTATCTTTAAATTTAAAAAGGCAATGTGCTTTGTGGTTCTTGAGCAACTTAGATACCTTGCTCTGAATAGTTATTGTGATGAGTTAATTTGTAACAACTTTTAGGATCAATGCTAATTTTCTTAAATGTTTCTGTAGTTTCCCCTTTATTATAAAGTATATTAGGCTTTACTGTTGGCTGTAAGTGACAGACAACTCAACTCAGATTAGTTAAAAAACAAAAGGGTGTTGGTGGCAGTGGTGGCTTTCAGACTATTGCTGCAGGCCCACCTGCCATCCTCTTAACACCCTCAACATACCCTGCAGAAAAGAGAGAGCTACTGTGACCCGAGAGCTTAAAGACTGTATGGGCTTGACTCTGTATGGCCCAAATTGGGTCACATGCCCACCTAGGCTAAGGGAACGGAATCGTGGAATTGATTGATTGATTATTGTTGCAGGTTGAGTCCTCCAAGAAGCAGATGCCAGGGGAGATTTATTGCGGAATAACACCTGTGAAGAAATAGGGGTGGAGGCAGAATTGAACAAGGGAAGCCATCAGATTACAATGCAGATCTTCTAGACTCTTGTGTCAGCCCAACAAGGAGTGCCAGAGCAAAGACTGCCAATTAGAGGAATCCTGAATTGGGCAGATCTGACAATAGTCTGTATATAACTGGGGACTGTTAACTTCTCCTTCCTCAACCAGTTAGAGACATAGAATAGGACTCTCTCATCTCAAATATCAATATCTGTGTATATGAAGTAGAGGGTGAAAGTTTACTATATACTAGTGGTTCTCAACCAAGAGCAAGTCTGTCCCCCAGGGGATATGGCAATTTCTGGAGACATTTTTGGTTGTTGCAACTGGTGAGGAGGTGCTACTGGCATCTAGTGGGTAGAAGTTGGGGATGCTGCTAGGCATTCTCTATAATGCATGGGCTAGATAGCACAACAAAAAATTGCCCAGGCCAAAATGTCAATAATGCTGAAGTTGAGAAACCTTGTTCTATAAAGATACACGTCTTGGCCGGGCGCGGTGGCTCACGCCTGTAATCCCAGTACTTTGGGAGGCCGAGGCAGGCGGATCATGAGATCAGGCGATCAAGACCATCCTGGGCAACATGGTGAAACTCGTCTCTACTGAAAATACAAAAATTAACCGGGCGTGGTGGCGCATGCCTGTAGTCCCAGCTACTGGGGAGGCCGAGGCAGGAGAATCACTTGAACCCGGGAAGCGGAAGTTGCAGTGAGCCGAGATCACGCCACTGCACTCCAGCCTAGTGACAGAGCAAGACTCTGTCAAAAAAAAATGATCCGTGTCCTATGTGCACATGTGTACTGAAAGAGGCCACAAAAACCTTTTGTTGTTGATACATTCTTGATACTTTTTGTTCTTATATGTAGTTATGAATACTTGAGATTCCATCCAATTTATTTAACTTTTGACCAGAAAGGGTAGATTGAATTGGTGAAACATCTGTATCCTGAATATTTAAAAGATTCTGTTTTTTAAGACAAATATTAACTTGAATTAATATAAATATTCTTAGTAGTTAAAGTCCTTAAAGACATTAGTTTGGTGAAAAGATAAGAATCATCTGTGTTTAGCATATGCATTGCCTTATGAAGATGGTAAGTCAAAAGTATGAGTTTATTTCTGATATTTAAATATCCCTGGGGTATAGATTTGTTTACTCTGGAAGTTTACTCTGTTGTTTTATTTCTTCATTATATATTCCAAAGTTGAATGTTAGGGCCAGGTTAGATTGAAAAACAGGTTAAGTATTCCTTAGCCAAAATGTTTGGGACCAGAAGTGTTTTGGATTTTTTATTTTTGTGGATTTTGGAATATTTGTATATTCCTCATGAGATATCTTGGGATGGGACCCAAGCCTATACATGAAATTCATTTATATTTCATATATACCTTATACACATACCCTGAAGGAAATTTTATACAATATTTTAAATACTTTTGTGTATGAAACACAAAAGTTTTGACTGTGACCTGTCACATGAAGTCAGGTGTGAAATTTTCCACTTGTGACATCATGTCAGTACTCAAAAAGTTTCAAAATTTGGAGCATTTCAGATTTTGAGCTTTTGGGTCAGAAATGCTTAACCTTTATTAAAAGCTCAAAATTAGATTTTAATCAGTGAAAAATTACTGCAATGTGCCAACATATGCGAGAACATATTTTTTTCTGAGACATCTACTAAAAAAATAACACAACAAAAGCAAACTTTTAGCACTATACGTTTTGAGCCATTTAATAGATGCTTTAGCCTTCAGGGAATTTAGCTCCAGAACTGCCGCCAGGAAAGAAAACACACTGGTTAATGCCTGAAGGGATAAAAAGATCAGCTAACCAAAAAAAAAAATAATAATAATAAATAAATAAATAAATAAAATAAGTTTTTCTTAAAAATGTGAAATGTGTGTTCAATCCTAGATCAAGGACTAGATGTTCAAAGTTCTGTGTATGAGGTTTAATATTACTTTGGAAAAGTCTAGAAAAAGTTTGATATCAGTGCACTGAAATCATTTTCAAGTAGGAACAGTAGCGATACTTGCCCTTTACTCATGCAAAATTCAGTTTTTATCTAAACAACACAAAATCATTCAGTGCTTTTATATTTAATCATCTATATTCACCTAACCATAAAAAATCAATTTCGATACAGTAAGGAAAAGGCAAGAAAACGAATCATTCTAATCACTGTATTTTGAAAGTTCTTTGCAAACAACCATGAAATGGTTAAAAGATAGGAGGATGGAGACCAGCCTGGCCAACAGGGTGAAACCCCATCTCTTCTAAAAAATACAAAAATTAGCCGGGTGGGTTGGCGCATGCCTGTAATCCTGGGTGCTTGGGAGGCTGAGGCAGGAGAATTGCTTGAACCTGGGAGGCAGGGGTTGCAATGAGCTGAGATCATGCCACTGCACTCCAGACTGGGCAACAGAGCAGGACGTCTCAAAAAAAAAAAAAAAAAAAAATGGTGAGAGAATGATGACTTGTTGCTTACTAAAATAAAGGAAAAATTGACACTATAAGTGATACTGTTTGAAATCTCAGGAATCTCTGAATCATTAAGATTATATCACCAATGGCATGCAAAATATCTGTTCAAAAAATACTCCTTATGGACATGAGATGCTAAGCTGCTGATACTCTGAGTCTGACCTAGGCCAATGATGTTCTGTGTCACCTCTTTTCTGATGCCTCCCAGGTTGCTCCTGGCCTCACTGCTGTCTCACTTCCAAAAATACATATTGCCCTTATTGGTCATAACACAGAGACTATCAGTTAAAAAGTCTCTAATTCGTCTCAGATGCAGTCATCTCCCAGCAAGACACAAGGTTCTTGAGAATAGAAATTTCTCATGTCCCATCTTTGCCATCCACCATACAATGAACATACAGTACGGTGTACATAGCAGCCCTTGAAAATGCTTGTGGAACCATTGATTCTTGAACCCAACTGTCATACTTTCCAGATTTAAGTCCTGGTAAATGATTAAAATCATATGGGTTATCCTCAACAAGCCAGCTCAAGTATTTATTATAAAAAAGAGAAGCTAGATATGGAACTTCCCCTAAAGATGTGTCTGTCAAACTCACCCCATTGCATTCTGCTCTGACACCATGTTTTTTGTTTGTGTTATTTTTTTTAAGAGACAGGGTCTCACTATGTTGCCCAGGCTGGTCTTGAACTCCTGGGTTCAAGTGATCCTCCCACTTCAGCCTCCCAGGTCACTGTGAGGGATTACAGGCTTGCACCACCACTCCCAGCCCCACCTTTTAATACAAATAAGTAACAGTTACCATTTACTCAGTGCTCACCTTATAACAGATGCTGTTAAATGCTTTACACCCCTTGGCTCATTGTTAGTTAAATATATTGTTTTTGCCCCAGCTATGGTAGGGATCTTGCTAACAAGGAGAATGAATGATAAGAGGGGCTTTAAGGAGAATTCACTGCCACACCTTTCATAATTTTCCCATCATTCCTCCAGTCTTTGTTCAACCGTCCATGATTTACTGATTTGCTATTAAATCAAACTATGCTGCGACAAACCAGTGGTTCCTTCTGATTTTTATCCATCTCCTCCTCACCTAGGGCGAGAGTCTGTGGCTTCCTTGACTCTACTTTCTGATATTGTTACATTTAACACAGAACGTCTTGCCATTACCATCTCTTGTTTTCCTTTCTGGCAGCTTATCCTCTCTTCGTTTTCTCCATGCTTTCATTCGTCCTAAAACACCATTCTGACAATGACATTTAGGTTGGCACATAAGTAATTGTGGTTTTACTATTACTTTCAATGGCAAAAACTGCGATCACATTTGCACCAACCTAATATTTTTCTTACTTAAAAAATTAATGTAGAATATGGAAATACTTGCCACCAGGGAGTGGGGAACAAAATGGCTAGAGAGACATGGTGAAAGAGAGGCTTGATTTTTAAATAACTTTTTTTGTTTTTCTTGAATTTTATTATCATGTGAATGCATTTGAAAGAAATAAAATTTTAAAATAATTATTAAAAAAAAATATTTGAATGCCTTCCCATGAACAACTAAGTGAAGTTCTCTATTCTTAAACCTGACAGTCAAGTACAGCTCTGGTTTGACTCCAAGCTACATTTCTAGCCTTATATTATTCAACTCTTTTTCTGTTTATCCTTCATTTCCGGGCCTTTACTAGTGCCAAAAAAAAAAAAAAAAAAAAAAAATTGCTCATTCTACTCTTGTCACCCAGAGTGTTTCTTCTGTTTTTACCCATCAAAAGCTTACCCAATTGTGAAGGCCCAGTTTCAAAGCAACCTCCTTCATTAATTTCATCCAGATACTCTGTAACCCCCATAGCTGTTTAAGCTTGTTCTAGCAATTTGCAGTTATCAGAAAAATGAGTACATACCGAGTGCCAGAAAGTGGTCTCTCCAACTGTGCACGTTACAACATCTCATTCTCTGTGCCTCCGTTTCGTCATCTGTAAAGTGGTCACTATGGTGTACTTTCCTCATTGTGGTGTTCATTCTTTCAAGCAGTTAGGTGCCTACTATGAGACAGGCGCTGACCTGGGTCCTGGGGATACAGTAATGAATAAAATAGATTGAGTCCTGCCCTCATCAAATTTACCTTCTGATAAGAAAGACATAAATGAAATATACCTATAATGCTCTTGAAATAGCACTTGGGATATAGTAAATGCTCTATAAATGTTTGCTATTATTACTGTCATTGTTGGTAGTGTTGTTATGTGGTATTTCTATTAACACATAAGGAAACTAAGGTTCACAGGCTATTAGATAAGATGCTGGTTAAATAGCTAGTAAGGGACTCCAACTCAGGTCTTCCTGACTCATAAAATTCGTGGCCTTTCCACTACACTGATGGATGTACACCAGGCTGTACATCAGAACTATCCGTGGAGACGTAAAGAAAGTAAAGATTCTCAAGCCTCAGCCTCAAAGTAACTAAATCAGAAATTATTTAGATGAGCTAAGAATCTGTATTTTTTTAAAAAGTTCTCAAATAGTTGTGATACACTGTCAAATTGGGGAATGACTGCACTATATTAAAATCTTTCCCATAATACTTTATTATGCTTATTTGTAAATATCAAATCTACAAATTCACTAAAGACCATCCCCTTGTTTTCTTATTTATTTTTATTTTTTCTGCTTCCTCTCCTAGCAAAGTGCCTTATAAACACTCAGTAAGTATTTGAGTAATTAATGGCTTAATTATTTAAAGTTGCACTTAAAATGCAAATACTCACAGCTGTGGTACTAGAAGCCTGTTATGAACAATCATTGATCTTCCTAGGGTTATTTACTAATCAGCTAAGGACCAGCAGTTGGGAAGGAAAGCCTAAATATTTGGGAACAGAACTGAGAAGGCCCTCAAACCAAATGTTAGCCACATTATTGAACAGCCTAGGGCCCCACCTTAACTTTACCTACACGTCGTTGACAATTTCAGGTAAAATGCAGAAAATATACGCTAACAATCAAGAGATTCCTCCCTCACACCATTGTAGTTTGATTTCTTTTAAGCTGACACATGTCTCTCTTTCGGAAAATATGGGAACAACCTGTTTTAAAGAAAGAAAAAGAATCCTTTATTCTTGTCACACCACAAACATGGAGTTCACTGCTGTACGTTAAGATTATAAAGCAAAATCCCAAAAACGCAGTGACTGATTATTCACAGTAGACATATGAAGTCAAGAAGCTTATTTTTTCTCTTTGCTAAGGCACAAAGCCTGGGGCTATATGCATTTTTATTACACTGTACTGTGTTGATTTCACTTGAGGATTAGAAAGAGAGTTGAGGCACAGTGCACGTATCCTGATGGATTTTAGGATTTCTTGCTTTCGTGAAAGAAAGAATCTCATAAAGTACCTCAGATTATTGCTCAGGGAAGTGTACCTACTTTCATGATCACCTGGAAATTCAATCTTTTGTTTCTCCTATAAAAGATCACATTGTACTTTGGATGTTTTCCCTGTAGTTTTCTGCACTATGTAAAGCCACATTTGGAAAAACAAAATAGTTTTAGTTTAGATTTGAAGTGAAAATATCTAAAATAGTTCAGGAAAGTCTCATGAGCATTTGGGGAGCTTACAAACAGCCTTGGGGGTGGGGTGAGGGGAATGAGGGAAGAGGGAGGCAGGGGGAGAGAAGAGGAGGGCTAGGTCAGAAAAGTGCAAATAAGACAGAGGGAGAGAGACCTTAGAGACTGTGAGTCCGTGGCAGAGTTTTAATTCTGGTTCTGACAAATCTACACAGAGAAACAATGGAAGCACATTGCTCCATCCCCTGTCCTTTATTAAGAAGCGTGAAGTATACTTATTTATAGAACTTGCAGCTTATCTTATGATACGCAAAGAAGAGAGAAGACAGAATGTTGTAGGATTTGGAAGTACAGTAGATGAGATCTTCCGGTTTATTGATTTGTAAAGAACGGCTTCATATTGGTTTGTCAGTTCTGCGTCAGTGAGAGAAAAGAAAGGCGCTTTTCAGTCAGTTGCCGGAGGAGGAGAGCCGGGAAGTGGAAACCGGGTCTTCTGGCAGACAAGCTTCCTTGAGTGGTGGTCAAATTGACTGTGAAGGGAGTCAAGGTCGGGAAGCTTTGGAAATGCTGCAGGGATGGTATGGGATTTAAGGAGTGTTGATTTCCTTGGTTAAGGATTGTTGCATACTTCAGCAAATTCCCCCTTCCGGCCTTTATTAAAGAAGTGTTTAGTAGAACAAACTGAAAATCTACAAGTATATTGTTACCCAAAATATAAAAGTTTCTGCCACTGAGACGAAAATGTTTGATTTCCAGTGCTTTATCTTTTTGCATTTATCTACCTGTTTCAGTCATTTGTTAATATGAATTTCCTAATATATGCCGTCTTTTTTTTTTTTTTTTTTTTCAGACAACACCAGTTCTATGGTATCTCATTGATGATTATTTCAAATTGCCACTTTTGTTCCTTGGAAATACTCCTGTGTTCAAATACCAGGAGGCGTAATTATGTAATTACCATGTGAATATTATGCTACTTATGGGCCAAAATGCCCCTAGAAAGGAATGCTCCAATGGCCTCAGAAAATTTCTGTGAGAATGATATCTTCCAAATGTGTTATAAAGCAAGCTCAAGAATAAATAGCTAAAGCTGGAATGTAAATGATTTAATGTAATGATGTTGTAAGGTGAGAGCCACTTGACTTTAGTTCCTGTTGCAAATCATGAGATACATTAGGAAAACTTTTAAAAGGGAACCTATTTTTTAAGATAAAATCTGTATCAAGTTACATCACCTTCCAGGCAAAGTAATTCAACTTTCCTCTTTTCTCTTTGAGACCAAAAAAAAAAAAAAAAAGGCAGAAGAAATGTTTCCAATGATCTCTTCTCTTCCTGTCACAATTTTCATAAGTCTGTAGATGTAATTAAAACTAAAGATTTTGACAAATGAAGCAGGATAGGAGGTTGATTGCTGCTTTTCTAAATTAAAATTAATGATACCCTTAAGGTACTTGGGTCTATGAAGTCAATTTAATGTTGATATAACCTGACTCCATTATCACAGAATGAGGCAGTTGCATAAGCATGAAAACCAATAAACAAACATCCAAAGTGCATTTTAGAAATCGGTGAGGTGAAAGATTAAAGGCTTAACAATGGATAAAGGGCTTGCTGTTTTGTTCTCTCTTGCCTTCCAGTTTGATGGAAGAGTTCATCAGAATTAGAGGAAGAATGTTCTTGGAGAAGTGTTGGGCTGGCACTAGGCTAGGAGTCCTATTCATATCCTGCCTTGCTTGTCTTGCAAGCATGCACAGCCCCTTCATTTGAGGCACTGTTTGCCTCAGCAGAGTCTGTGTACTCTTCTGGTAGGTTGTATAGAACATAATAAAGGGGGAGGGCTGGAGGAGAAAGGAAAGAAAAAGGAGGGAATAAAAAAAGGAGTCAGATTAAGAAAGAAGTCAGCACAGAAATATAAAATGGAAGGAAAAAAAGCTATGATACAGGAACCTTAAAAGGTAGATTAAGGATGGTCTCAGATGGCACGGCATTAGTATCAATGCCATAAGTCACACAAAATCAATTAATAATTATGCTCCTACTCAGGGTGAGTGCCGTGTTAGCACTAGTTGTTTCCCATGATCTATCCCGAAGTCAAACGCAAGAAACACTGTTTAACTCCTAAGTGCCCTAATATCAAGAAAACACAGAAATAAACTCAAAGGAAAGACAATTCAGTCAATCTTTGCATTCAACAAGCCCAGGTTTTGCCGCAGAGCTATACCTATCACAAACCTTCATTCCAGAAGATGGCCGGTAGAGGTGGCTCATGCCTGTAATCCCAGCACTCTGGGAGGCCCAGGAGAGTTTGAAATCAAGACCAGAACTTATCTCAGACTTTTTTTTTTTTTTTTTTTTTTTTTCAGTTACAACTCAAAAGAATCAGAATTAGAATAATAATGGATTTTAACTGAAAGGGATTACCATTAGTGAAAAGGATTTTAACTGAAACTGTAATCAGTCTCAGGAGAGTTTCCAGGATAATGTTTGGGCATGTATTTATGAGTGTTACTTGTGAGGATTTGGGAGTAAGAATGAACGAGGAAGTTCCTCCCCCAGCACAGACACATGCACACAGAAACTGTACAAACTGAAAAACTTCAGGACAAAAACTCATGAATAGACTGCAGAGTCATTTGTGTGCATATGTGTGGTTTATTTACTAGCATCACGGCACAAGAAGAGTTTTTGTCTTTCGCTTTTGTTTTTGTTTTAATAGGCTCATTTGTGTAAGTGTCACGTCTGTTTCTTGCATTTCCATGGATATTTATCAAGGGTCTAGACAAACTGAGAACCAGAAAATCAAAACATACGTTCCTAGTTACATATTTTCTTTAGACTGGAGTAAACATGATTTATGTCTGTAGTATCAGTAAGATGTAGCTTGGACACTAGGAAGAAACCACATTGCCTAGCAATGTATTCCTACATGGGGAGGTAATGCTTGTCTCTCCTAAACTTCTAGTGAAGATAAAACTTCAAAGTAGAGTAATTAACAGAAAGGTCAAAAGACAAAGTGGAAGCCGTTGAGAATCTAAAACAAAGTTAAAGAACCAACATTTACATTTAGATAAATTTATTTGAAATCATTTCTAAGAGCCATGATGTTGTTATCGGTCCTTTTTCTTTCTTTCTTTTATTCTTTTGGCTTATTTAAAAGCAATGTTGAAGAAAAAATGAAATAAAGCTTATCTTTCACAATACACAGAGGAATGGACGGAGCTTTGGGAAACAGTCACAGCTTGGAATTAAGAGTGTGTGTCATATCATAATTTAGTTGGATGATTTGGTGCTCATTCATTATACCTAGAATTACACTTTCAAGTCTACCGTATTCATACTTATCTCAGTGCCTAACAAATAAGAGGAACTCAAAAAGCCTTTCATTCATTCATCCATTCAGTATTTCTTGATCATCTTCTATGTACTAGGCATTGTGATAAATTCTTAACAAGACAGATAAGATCTCTGTCTTTGTGGACAATAAACTTACATTCTAGTAAATATCTTTTGAATTGATGTAGTGATATTTCTTACTGAAGCTAAGAAAGGAAGGTCTCTGCAAACAGTATACTGTCTACAGAACTCATCTGAAATGAGAAGGCCAAGGAGAATAATATATAGCCCTCATAACTCTCAAATCTTAAATATGATTATTTAAAAACTAGAGTAAAACAAATGTGGAGGAGATTTGGACTTCAGGGTTGTTTTATAAATTGCCGTTTTATATTTTTAAATCTAGTATTATAGGCAAAATTGAATCTAAATGGTTTTCTTTTTTTACTTTCATCATCAAAAATGGAAGAAAGGAAGAAAAGGAGGAAGGAAGAAAAGGAAAGGAAGAAGGGAGGGAGGGAAGTTTTTCAAAAGCTTGTGTCAGGGATCTTGAAAAAGAAATGATTCATTCAAAATATAGTTGTTATAGTAAAGATCCATGAATAAACAGTACATTAATTCATTCAACTAATATTAATTTAGCACCTATTATATGCCAGGTACTGTGCTACTCACTGAGGATTTAGCAGGGAAAGATGTGTCCCTGTCCTCATGGAACATATAAAAAAGGACCTTTTTTCCTGACATGCTTTTACTGAAGAATTGCTGCAACCTAGATTATGAGTTCTCATGGACCAGATGGCAGTTTTCTGCCCATCTGGGATAGTTCTGAAGAATAGACCCTCGTGTATCAATCAAGGTTTTTTCCAGTTCTAAGCTTTCGTGATCTATGATCTAATAGTTGAAACAGGATGTATGCTTCCAAAAAGATGTTATATTTGTATTACTTTTATAAAAGGAAACAGAGACATGCCCTATCAATTCGGAAGAGATTGGGTTCCTCCTGGCTGTTTAAATCATTCTATTTAAACTCCTTTATCTCTTCTTTCTTGGCTCACCTTCCAAAGCTCACTCTTACCCCTTTTAGTCTCACTTCCCTTTCTTTCTTTAATTGCTGAGACAAATTATTCATCTCTAACTGGCTATACATGACATCCCCAGTTAAATGTTTCACTGTTAGGACAAATTCATTATATTCCAAATGAATTCATACATACATATGCTATTTCTTCCTTTTCTGATTTTCATATTGCCATCAGCAATATCTTCATTCCCCCAGTCTTCCTTACTCAAAATCCAAGAGTTTATTTGCTTCTTCAGATATTAATCTCCAACATCAAATTGGATAGTTCTTCCTCCTTTCAAAATACCTTCTAATATGTACCTTCTTTTACATTCAATACAATACAGCCTTAATTCTAATGCATATCAACCCAAGTCTAATAAGTTACAACAGCCTCTTTCTGATCTCAGTCTCAGGTGCCCTTTCGAATCTGTTTTACACCATACTGATCTTCCCAAACCCTAACTTTCCTCTGAAATAGTGAGTCATGTCACAGAAATTTTCAGTGGTTCTCTTTGCCTGCAGGGTAAATCTTGAGCCTCAGAGTCCGGGACGCCTTGCTTTGCATCATCTGCTTTCAACATGACTAACTAATTGTGTCTCACTGTCGTCCTCAACACCACTGTTCTGCAGCCCCAAGCCTTTCTTCAGCTTGTCACTACTTCTTACCTCCAAACCTTTACACTTGCAGAGATCAGGGACTATAGCATTTGTTTTTTGCCTATCTCTTTCAATATTAACAAATACTTTTAAAGTGAATAAACCACCAAGGAAAGAACTGATTGTGCCAGAACATAAGACACAGGTATATAATTTCTGGCTTTTGCTTCCTGTTTTGTATATACTACGGTATATTGATTTAAAATACAGCCAGTTAGAAAGATCTAATGCATGGAGGCTCTCGTTTAATAGATTATCAAATTTCATTTCCTTGCATAATTGCTCACAGAATAAAGTGCTTTGTTCCTAAGTCCCAAGCTAAAGCTTTCGAGGACTTTGGTTGCTTTCAAGTTTTTCTCCTTCATAAATTTATTTCTTTATTTAGCCAGTTGTACATTCAATCCACACAATACCTTTCTCCAATGATAATTTGTGGAAAGAAGTATTCTATGCTTAATTCTTCTCACTGTCATGCCTTCTCTTAAGTTTGAGTTATGAAGATGGAAATTCACTTTGATCTCATTTTAAAATCTTGACAATATTGAATGTACACTGGAAACTACCACCGGAGCCCTCCTTGTATAAGAAGGCAAAATTCTTCAGAGATTGGGAGTCTAGAATGAACTTTGATGCTGCATCGGCTCGGTCCCTATGAAACTGACATTCTTACTAGAGAAAGTGGCCTATGGCACAGTCATATTTCTTTACCATCTACATCTTCCCCTTGGGATTTCTTTCTCAGTATGTGAAAACATTTCTGATCAGTGTCCACTCCCATATGGCATCTTCATCTTCTCCTCTCTACCCCGCAACACTCACATTTATCTCTAGATTGATTTATTCATGAAATGACCCATTCTAAATTTAGAAATGATGACGTATGCCAAACATTTATTTGCATGCGTTTTCCCACAACCTTTCTCTATAATCTTATGGTATCGCATTCTTCGAGACCAGGAATTGACCTTGCATTGGGCCATAAAATAGGTTGAACAACTGAAGTTTCATAGACAGGCACGCTAGAATTGGTCTGCATTTAATAAACTGATTGAAAATAAAGAAATTAAAAAGCCAATTACTTATTAAATATTTATAAAATACTTTTTTTCAACTTTAATCTTCAGGATAGCAGTTAAGAGCAAGACCCAGACTGAATGAGTTTGAATCCTAGCTCTGCCAATTTACTAACTACTGAAGCTTAGGCAAGTTTTTTTTTTGTTTTTTTTTTTAACCTCTCATGCCTCGGTTTTTATGTCAATGAAGTGGGGGGGAATAATATTAACACCTGTTGCAGAGTTACTGTGAAGATGAAATAACATAATTCATATTGTCATGTACATATTGCTTAATAAATATTAGCCATTTTTGTATTGTATGTGGTGCCCTGCACATTGTAGTCTATTGCTCTCCTTTTTTCCTTTTTTTTTTTTTTTTTTTGAGATGGAGTCTTGTTCTGTCACCCAGGCTAGAGTGCAGTGACACGATCTCGGCGCACTGCAACCTCCACCTCTCAGATTCAAGTGATTCTCCTGCCTCAGCTTCCTGAGTAGCTGGGATTACAGATGCCCACCACCACACCAAGCTAATTTTTGTATTTTTAGTAGAGACTGTGTTTCATCATGTTGGCCAGACTGGTCTCGAACTCCTGACCTCAAGTAATCCACCTGCCTCGGCCTCCCAAAGTGCTGGGATTACAGGTGTGAGTCACCATGCCTGGCCTATTCCTCTCCTTTTATTAACCATAATAGCAGCAAGAACAGTAGCTGGTAACATTTATTGAGCAATTACCACGTGACAGAGACTAGGCTAAATGCTTTACATGTATCATCTTATTTAATTCCCACAAAACCGTATAAGTTATATTATTGTCCACATTTTACTGATAAGGAAAGTTAAGAATAATTTACCCAGGGACATTGATTAGTCAAGGTTCTCCAGAGAAATAGAAGCAACAATATACATATGTATGTATGTATGTATATGTGTGTGTGTGTATATATATATATGTATGTACATGTGTGTGTGAATATATAAAATTAAGTATTATCTCATGCAGTTGGAGACTAAGAAGTCCCATGACCTGCTATCTGCAAGCTAGAGAGCCAGGAAAATTGGTAGTGTAATTTCAGTCTCAGTCTGAAGGCCCGAGAACCAGGGGAGTTGATGATGTAAATCCCAGTGAAAGGGCAGGAGAAGACTGACATCCCAGCTCAAGCAGGCCTGCAGGGAAAAAAGGAACGTGCCTTTTTGTTCTGTTTAGGACCTCAACTGATAGGATGATGCCCACCCACATTGGGGAGGGCAGTCTACTGAATCCACTGAACCAAATGCTAATCTTGTCTGCAAAACACCCTCACAGACACACCCGGAAGTAGTGGTTTACCTGGGCACCCCATAGTCCAGTCAACTTGACACATAGAGTTAACCATTACAGACCTGCAGTCAGTGCACTCAGTGTCAGTAGGCATTCTTGTTTGTTCCACATCTCTTCTTTTCTCTTCTCTTCTCTTCTCTCTCTCTCTCTCTCTCTCACACACACACACACACACACACACACACATACACACGTACCACATTTACTCATTTACTCATTTATCCATTTGTTTGGTCAACTAGTCATTAAACAAATATTTGCTACCATTTACTATGCGCAGGGTTCTGTGCCTCCTGCAGAAAGGGTTGGAGACATTCAAAGAGAAAGGTAAACAAAAAATGGTCCCTGCTATCAAGAAGTTTACAATCTATTGCAAGACACACTCATGTCCATATAACTAAAATGAATTATATGATAGAAGTTGCTTCAGGTATAAACCATATACTGTTAGAATGCTGAGGAAACCATTAATTCTAACCTGGGAGATGAGGAAGTAAACATATAAACACTAACAGCATTGATCTGGGAGAGAAGTGGGGTAAGAGCATTGCTGAGAGAAGGAGCAGCATGGAGAAGCCACACACAAGAGTTATATTGGATGGAATAGTGCAGGACAGGCAGGTAGTTTTGGTGGGCTTAGCAGGTAGAGTTTGGGAGTGCAGGCTCATAAGGTTGGGAAGGTAGGTTTGATATGTCCCTCATGCTTTTGTGTATATAAAGTAAATCCTGCATTGCAGGGGAACCCCACTTGGTTATCCACGTATTTGGGCCAAGCAAAAATGGGCAAGTCTAGGGAGAGAGTGAAAAAATGAGATTGTTCTGGATATACACTAGGCACTTAATTCATATTGGAAGGCCAGAGTTGGTTTGAGACCAGACTACCTGAGCCACTTTTCTGATGAGATTAACATCGATTTTTACCTCTTGGGAATTCCGCACACCACAGGAACTACCCCCTGAGTTCTGATTGCTCTGTGCAAGCTCTGATCAACCCTTAGTTTAGCATGGACTGTTCACAACTAAATCAAAATCCAGAGTTAGAGAGCTAGGATGCCTGGAGCCACCACTTATATTGGATTGGCAAAATGCCAAATAAGTAAGTATAGCATGTCACCCATAAAATTACTCCTTTTTTCCCCACCAAGAATAGAACTCACTAAGTTGACAGCACACTGTGTCAATATATTATAGAAAAACCTAACAGGAAGAAAAGAATGGCAGTTTTCACTGCATACCCCCTAAAGGTATATTTCTCAATAATTTCCAAGTCCACTGAAAACTGAAATCTGAAAATTAGTTTTATCTTAGTGCCTACCCTATTTTATCCCAAATTTAAGCCTTGCCTGTACTTCTTTGATACTTAATTATTATTTTTTTTTTTTTTTGAGATGGAGTTTCACTCTGTCACCCAGGCTGGAGTACAGTGGCGCAATCTCTGCTCACTGCAGCCTCCCTCCTGCCTCAGCCTCCCAAGGAGCTGGGACTACAGGCGTGCGCCACCACGCCTGACTAATTTTTGTATTTCTAGTAGAGACGGGGTTTCACCATGTTGGCCAGGCTGGCCTCGAACTTCTGACCTCAAGTGATCCAGCCACCTCGGCCTCCCAAAGTGCTGGGATTACAGGCATGAGTCACTGTGCCCAGCCCATAATTAAATATTAATCAACCATTGGTTAATAATTATCAATAATTAAATATCACTCAATGATTTATTATCTATTAATCAATATTCCTTCTTTAAAAACTCGTCAAAAACAATAGTCTAAGACTTAAAGACAAGACATGTCATTTCTGAGATTCTGTAGTCACCTATACCAAATGTCACCCTCCCTAATGTTTTTGTGAAAGTAAAGATTTGTATTTTTTTTATGGTACTAATTGAAGCAGTAGTTCATTTGTGGCTGCCAATGAGTTGACTGTAAAAAAAAAAAAAATCCCATTTTAACATTGTCGAGAGAGGAAATCCTTTGTGTTTGGCCTTGGATTGATAAAAACGAGTCTGGAATACTATATACGGTAAGTGAATGTTAAAACTAGGGTTGTGAAATGTTGCTTTAGTGTTCTCAGCCTCGGAGACTCAAAGTATCTTATCAGAAAGGATACATTGTTTTAATTGTTCCTCATTATATAGAATGAGAGAACATCATTTCTCTCCTTTTCCTCCCAGGTGGCCGTCGAGGACCGAGTCAGGCAGCTGCATGAAGCCCACAGGGACTTTGGTCCAGCGTCTCAGCACTTTCTTTCCAGTAAGTCATTTTCAGCTTTTATCACTTAACTTTATTGCATCTTGATTAATAAGAATTAACAGCTGAAAAAACAAAAGAATTAAGAGTTGAATTATAATAATCTCTTATCAGATGCAGTAGAAGCATAAACCATCCTGAAATATAACTTGGTTGATAAGTTTAGAAGGTTAGGAAGAGGAAGGCCAATTGGATCATTTTATCCAGTCTTCAGCTAATGCATAATTGTTTCCTGCAATATATTCTCAAATGTTAACTTTATTAATATTTTTGAGTCTTTTTGAAAAATATGGAACACTTTGCTCAGGAGCCATGCTACTATTCTCTGTATCATTATTCCAATCTTAGTATATGGGCTGCTGAAGCAAACACATACTTTTGAGTTTTTAATTTCTGCCTATCAGTTCGGTTCATAAAGCTAATAATTATGATATCATGTAATTATAATATGATCATTCAATATATGTTACTGTGACTCTATAATTCTTTATCTCTAAATAATTCATTAAATACTCCCCGCCTTATGAAATGAGTGACAATTCTCAAAAGAAGGCATACAAATGGCCAACAGGTATATGAAAAAATGCGCAACATCACTAATCACCAGGGAAATGCAAATCAGGACTACATCCTATATCATCTTACCCCAATTAGAATGGCTATTATTCAAAAGACAAAAAAATAACAGATTCTGGTGAGAATGTGAGGAAAGGGAACTCTTTTACAGTGTTGATGAAAATGTAACAATAAATTAGTAACAGTACGAAGATTTCTCAAAAAACTATAAATAGAACTACCTTACCATCTGGCAATCCCACTACTGGTTATCTATCCCAAAGCTAAGAAATCAGTATCTCAAAAGGGTACCTGCACTTGCATGCTTATCACAGCACTGTTTACAACAGCAAAGATGTGAAATCAACCTAAGTGTATATCAACAGATGAATGGATAAAGAATATGTGGTATCTATACACAATGAAACACTACAAGAATGAAACCATGTCATTCACAGCAACATGGATGGAACTGGAGGTCGTTATGTTAAGTGAAATAACCCTGGCACAGAAAGACAAAAATCGCATGTTCTTACTCTCGTGGGAGCTTAAAAAATTGATAATAAACATAGAATCGAATGATGCATACTAGTGGCTGGGAAAGGTGTGTGGGTAGAGGGGGAGGTAAAGAGAGGTTGGTTAATGGGTACAAGCATCCAGTTAGATAGAAGGAATACGTTATATCATTTGACAGCAGAATAGAGTGACTATAGTTAACAACAATGTGTTGTATATTTCAAAGTACCAAGAGGAAAGGGCTTGAATTGTTCCCAATACATAGAAATGACAAATACTCAAAGTGATGGATGCCTCAAATACCCTGACTTGATCATTACGCATTCTATGCCAGTAAAATATCACAGTACCTCATAAATATGTAAAATATTATGTATCAATAATAAATAAATAAATACTATGCCTCCAAGTTGAAACCTCAGCCTATGGGCATTTCCTTTCCCTAACTATTTGTGCAGTGGCGTGATCTTGGCTCACCACAACCTCCGCCTCCCGAGTTCAAACGATTCTCCTGCCTCAGCCTCCCGAGTAGCTGGGACTACAAGTGTGCATCACCAGGCCCGGATAATTTTTGTATTTTTTAGTAGAGACAAGGCTTCACCACATTTGTCAGGCTGGTCTCGAGCTCCTGACCTCAAGTGATCCACTCGCCTTGGCCTCCCAAAGTGCTGGGATTACATTCCTGAGCCTTGTATTGTCCTTTTGTCCTTGACCTCTAGTCATTCTTTTTATTTGCTGGTTTTACCATTTTATTAATTATGTTTTTATAATTAATACTAAGAGAAATAACCTTGGTTAACTGAAAGTTTAAGTATTAGAAAATCCTATTTATACAATATTGCATATTAAATTGGCAAGCACCTGTTTTCCTCTGATTAATGTTAATGTATACCACTTTTTATTTGATTATAAAAGTATATGTGTTGAGTTTTTTGGCATTTAAAAAGCCATACTTTACCACATGGAGTTAACATCTGTTAGCATTCTGATGTATTTCCTTGTGGTCATATATGAGTATATATGAGGGTTTATCCATCATTTTAACGCAATTACTTTGTGCCTAGCAATGTTACGGATTTTAACTAGTTTAATCCTTATAGCAATCCCTTAAGGTAGGTACCATTATTATACCCATTTCAATGATGAAGAAACTGAGGCACACATTCATACAGCTAGTAGATGAGGGAGCCAGGATTCAAACTCAAGAAGTTGGCTCCAGAGTCTGTGTTTTTAAGCATCGCACTACAATTTTACTTAATTTATATATTTTATAGAGAGGAAGTAATTCTATATGATCTCCATTCTTCTGCCATATTCTTTCATTGCCATTTTCTGATCATTCCCTTTCTTTTCCATTCTCCATGGGTTAATAAAAAGATCCACGCTCACAAATACTTTAAAGTATTTGAGTAGATGCTGTCATGTGTGTCTTCAGTTGGCTGTTGTCTTTTTGAACAAAATTTCCTGGAAGGTGTTGGTCCTGTGTTTTTGTCATACATTGATAATAGATTAAGAAGAAGTATCTTATTTTCTGGACTGGCTCTAACTTTATTGTCCGCATGTGGTCAAGTTATTTGGACACAGTTTCACAATGCTTTGGAGTTGCCAAGAAAAAGGGATAAGTTAAAGCAGTTTATCTAAATGAGTGGGATCGTGGCTTTTAGGAATGGCTCTAGAAAAATGATAAAGGCTGCAGATTTTGTCTTCTGCATCTTTCCAAATCTCTGGTCTACTTAACTTGCCTTGGTGACAGCCATTCTATTCGATTTAATTGAGATTAAATGTGATAACATACTCCTAAGCGACTCATAAACCATAAATAAAAAATAGTACTATTATGAATATTAATTACTCCTCAGACACCAGGTATATTCATTCATATTTTCTTCTCCCTGACTCCCCCTCTGAATTCCCATGTCTTACCCATTAAAACCTATTTTCAGAAAATGATATACTCATTTAACCCAGGTGATAGGTAAAGTTTAATGTGTACTTCTCCTGGGTTATTTGCATTTTATTAGTGTGAAAATCCGTAAGCCTGAGGTGGTAGAACATTGGCCATAAGCTCTGAGCTGTGAGGAAGGAACTTTGAGGGGCCAAGGGGAGCATTCTCACACCTTTCAAACCATATCACATCAGTGCCCACTTCCAGAAAGGTCAGGCCTGTTAGACACAGGCATTCATAAAGAGACTGATCTACCTGCCTGAATGGAGCCAGCCCCGGAAGTCATCAATCTCTTGGATGCCCATGTGGAATATCAATATATGCTTAAAAGCTTTGCTTGCAGGTATAAAGAAAATACCAACTTGGTTTAAGGGATATTTAAGAAATAAGACGGTGAGACTAAGGATGGATTGTTTCTTTACATTGTACTTTTTAAAATTACAAAGATACTCTATATACATCAAGAAAAATTTGGAAAGCCCACAGTACAAACAAGAAAAGAAAAAGTATCCATAATCCTATGACTCAGAGATAATCACTATCAGAAATTTGGTTTATATACTTTCTGTATTTCTCTTGTGGTTGTGTGTGTGTGTGTGTGTGTGTGTGTGTGTGTGTGTGTGTGTGTGTGTGTGTATATCAAGGTTCTATCTTTTTTTAAATTTTTTAATTTCTTTGTTTTTTGAGACAGAGTGCAATCTCAGTTCACTGCAACCTCCCCCCTCCTGGGTTCTAGCGATTCTCATGACTCAGCCTCCCGAGTAGGTGGGATTACAGGAATACGCCACCACGCTCGGCTAATTTTTTGTATTTTTAGTAGAGACGGGGTTTCACTATGTTGGCCAGGCTGGTCTCGAACTTGTGGCCTCAAGTAATCCACCCACTGAGGCCTCCCAAAGTGTTGAGATTACAGGCATGAGCCACCACACCTGGCCTCTCTCTTTTCTTTTAAACCATGCACAGATAAATACATGCTACAGTTTTATGACCTGCTTTTTTCCCTTAAAACTATCTTTACAATATTTTCATGTGTTTAAATATTATTCTACAGAGTAATTTTTCTAATGACTGGCTAATACTCTCTTCTGTGGCTGTACCAAATTTACCAACACAATTCTAAATAGCTCAATATTAAGATTATTTCACAATCTTTGTTATATCGAGCATTATGGCTAATATCCCTTTTATACCTTTACAAATATCTCAGATTCTTTCTACAGGATAAATGCCTAAAGGTGGAATTGTCGTGTTAAAGAATGTTTACATTCGTAAGCCTTTTCAAGTATATTGCCAAACTTACCTCTAGAAAACTGCACCAGAAACTGGGTGTGCCATCCAAACCATATTTGAGCTAGGCATGGTGTGGCTCATGCCTATAATCCCAATTCTTTGGGAAACTGAGGCAGGAGGATCACTTGAGCCCAGGAGGTCAAGGCTGCAGTGATCTACAATCACGCCCCTGCACTCCAATCTGCGTGACAGAGCAAGACCCTGACCCTAAATTTAAAAAAAAAAAAAAAAAAAGCACCGTATTTGAAGCAGGACATCTCTGAAGTCACGTATTTGCTACTATAAAAGCAGCTTCCCCCCACCAATGAATAAAAATATGGTTTAAATATTCCTCTAAGGTCATATTAAATGAATTTGAATTGATACATTTTTTTTTAGACAGGCCTGAGTTGAAACATGTTTAGTAATGTGCTTTCAGGTTACTATAAATAATAATAGGGTGACTCCTAACGCTTAGAAATTACAAAGAAAAGAAAAATAAGGAGGAACTACTAATTGCACCTTCCAACATAAACATGCTTACTGTCTCTGTTTATCTTATTCTCTCTCTCTCTCTGTCTCGCACATGTGTGCACTCTCTCTCACTCTGACACACACACACACACACACACACACACTCCCCTTTGGAAATTATTTGGAAATTACATTACCAGCTGTCTGTTGTTTATCAGAAGACAGAGGCAGCCTTTTACTTAAAAAAAAGAATTCGCTGTTTCTTCCTGGTGGCCCAATCTCTACATGTTAAAGAAATTGTTTCTTTTATCTTAGATCTAAGAGAAAATGAGAAGAGAAGAGCGTTGTGAAATATGACCCTTCTCCATTGATAGACACTAACTTGTCCTTACTTCTAGTTTTAATACACTGCTACTCCTAATTGACTTCTACAACTTAAACCAAGAAAAAGGAGAAATTCTAATAGTGTGACTTTAACTATGTATATAATTTACAATAAAATTATCATTTAAATTATTAAAATTATATATTAATATATAATTATATATGTATAATTGGTAGGTATATTGTCAGTCTCTTCATATGTCTGTGATTAAGAAAGTACTAAAGTATTCATTGGTTGGCATAGTAGTCTGAATATTGTCCTTTTCTTTTGAAGAGTTTAAAGATTTGCTGGGGGTGGTGGCTCACACATGTAATCCCATCACTTTGGGAGGCTGAGGTGGGCAGATCACTTGAGGTCAGGAGTTCAAGACCAGCCTGGCCAACATGGTGAAACCCCGTCTGTACTAAAAATACAAAAATTAGCTGGGCGTGGTGGCTCTCGCCTGTAATCCCAGATGCTCGGGAGGCTGAGGCAGGAGAATCGCTTGAACCCTGGAGGTGGAGGTTGCAGTGAGTTGAGATCATGCCACTGCAGTCCAGCCTGGGTGATAGAGAGAGAGACTCTGTCTCAAAAAAGAGAGTTTAAAGATTTTTCCTGACCATTATCTCAATTCTCTGGTCTTTTGTTCTAAATTCTACTTTTCTCACCAAGAAAGATCACTATATATTTGGGTAAAGGGAGAAATCCTTCTATAACAGTAAAAAGAATCCATGGTTTTCTTAATATTTTACAAGTTCCAGAGTTCCCTTAAAAGAATCTTTTCCAAGCCAGGTTCTTTAAAACATTAATGTTATATTAGGTTTTGATAACTGTCCCTTGAAAAAAATAGTACTGATTAATAAGATTGGAAGAACACTAGATTTCAAAGATAAGCAAGTTTATTTCTTGTTAGAATTCTTGGAATTTTTATTATACACTGAGACTCTTAAGAGGATAAGGAGTCTATAGTTCTCCAGTTTTAGGTGACTGTGGAAGCCTTTTTCAGGCACACCATTTAATTTCACACTAAACTTTATGCCATGGATCACAGTGAATCTTTGCCTTAATGTGGTATTTGCCAAAGGCTTTAATGACAAAAAATTTCTGCTAAAGGTTGTAAAAACGTGATCCAATTAAAAAGAAGATGAGTATTTATGAGGCAAAAGGGTCAACTCCCTCTCTTTACTGAAGTTCCCAGCCCCACTCCCACCCAGGAGCCCTCTTGTGCTGTGGAATTTCCGAACTGGAGATAAGCTTAGAAAGTATCTATGCAAGTAGTTTCCAAACTCTGAGGTGTGGCTCATTAGTAAATCCTAAAATGAGTTTAATGACTTACAACCAACAATTTTTTACTGGAATGGAATGGAATGGAACAGGTTAGAAAATATCAGAGCGCATTACCTGAGCAAGGTTAAGTGTTGTTTTGACGGTGGTTAATTTGTTAGATGTGTGTGTGCATGCATGTGTGTGTATGTGTGTGTGTCTGTGTGTGTGTGCGCACGCATGCTAGATCACAATGTAAAACGTTTTTCTTCTGTGGGTTGCAGTCGAAATAGTTTGAGAAACACTGAATCATTCCAGCCCTTTCCTTATTTTACAGATAATAAAATAGGTGCAGAATGATCAAATGACATAACCAAGGTCACAAAGATAGTTATAATACTAGGACTGGAACCCAGTTTCTGGACTTCCAAGCTACACATCACACTGCCTTACCCATTAAGAAGAAATGCCCAGGCCAATAACTCTCTAGTCCATCTGCTATTGCCAACGATTATTCTCTCGTATATTCCTCTTCGTTTGGCCATCCTAAGTTGATTTACGTAACCTAAATTATTCTCTCAACACCTCTGGGCTAAAAACTGCCTTATCAAAATGGTACCGATAGTGGTTAAGCGTAAAAGCTGTAAAATCAAACTGACTGGGTTCAAATATTGACTCAGACACTTTATGCTTTATTCTTTTTCTTTATTCTTCATCTTTAAAATAGGGATAATAGTAACATATTTGGTCAATTGTAAGACACACTTTTCCACCCATGTTTCAACAGTTCTGAAATCAGAATGCACCTTACGACCAATGAGATATTGAATTCAGTGAAATATGGTTGTATTATTTCATAGGGTTACAGTGAAGATCAAACAGTTAATATTTGTAAAACCCTTAGAATAGTGTCTGGAACATAGTAAGTGCTATTCAAGTGTTGGCTATTAGCTTTAGCATTAGTATCATTATTACTATCAGCTTGATAGTATAACTTAATGCATGCCTGTTAGAGTCAAACTAGTCATGAAAGTTTCATTCATTCTCTTGCATTTAATGGTCAGTATAAGTAGTTCCTCTCCTTTCTGAAGATGATTTCCAAGGATCTAATCTGAAAGTCCAGTGTTTTTGCACAATAGAACGGCTCAATAGTTGTTTGTGTAACTAATGAGTGATAAATAATCAAAAAGATAGACCTTAATCCCTAAAAGGTCAGGATAGTATTAGTCTTGTTGACAGTTCTATTCTACAGTACCTAATGTGGTACATGGTACTTAGTAGATGTTCAGTAAATATTTACAGAATGAATTATGTCTTATACCCAAAAGAAGAAGAGGTAAATTCACTCTTGACATTGATAATACACAGAGGCATGAGATTTAGCATAGTGGCTATCACATAGTAGACACTCAATAAATAATGTGACCTTTTATGTTGCTTCTCAGCAAAGACTAATAGCATTCATAACTTTATATGGTCGTTTTTATCAAAGTCTACTGTACTATGTAATACATTAAGTGAAAAGGCTGACTTCACAATTACAGCATGATCACAACTATATTACAAAATAAAATAAAAATAACAGAAATGTATACATAAAAGAAAAATGGAAAATAAAAAGACACCAAAAGACAAACAGTTATTGCATCATTTCTTTCTTTTTACTTTTACAAATTTTCTGGTAATAGCATGTACTACCTTTGTAATGGAAAAAAACAATAAAGGTAACATTTTATACTCTCGCTTTTAACCAGTGACCTCTTGCAGTGGCAATGGGACTCTGAAAGACAAATTTCCATTTTACTATTTATTCTGAATTTAAAAGCTGTTTCATTGAGTGACCTTCTTGTTCTCAGATTATGAGACACTGTAAAAAGAAAGAACTGATCAATTATTTCTTGCAGGCTTTACAATCTTAACTGCCTTAATCATATCCCTGGTTAAGTCTTTTTCTCTCTTGTCAAAGTGACTCAAGCTTTTACAGTTTCTCCTTGATACATAGGGCCTAGCAATTTGTTTCCATCTTGAGGGTTGCTAAGCTTTCATCCTGGACATTGCCCACTACACATACACACTTAATTTTAAAAAATAGGGGAAACCTTCAAGCATATCTGATAATTGCTGACATTTCACTTAACAGTGCTCCAACCTATGCTACCAGTGTCCTCAGGGGACAGATAATTTGAAATATGAGTGGGCCAATAATTTAAAGCTTCAGAGTGGCTTAAATAAGCCATCATGAGGCCGGGCGCGGTGGCTCACGCCAGTAGTCCCAGCACTTTGGGAGGCCAAGGCGGGCAGATCACCTGAGGTCAGGAGTTCAAGACCAGCCTGACCAACATGGAGAAACCCTGTCTCTACTAAAAATACAAAATTAGGGGGGCATGGTGGCATGCATCTCTAATCCCAGCTACTCGAGAGGCTGAGGCAGGAGAATCACTTGAACCCAGGAGGCAGAGGTTGCAGTGAGCCGAGATTGCGCCATTGCACTCCAGCCTGGGCAACAAGAGTGAAACTCCATCTCAAAAAAATAAAAACATAAAAAGAAGCCATCATGATAAAAGTCAGAAAGAATTTTGCAGGTCCAATGTGAGATGATTTGCAGGCTAAAATTCTCTTTCAAGTAAAATCTCAGGGTGAAATGATTTGAGCCAGTTTCTTCAGCAGTCACGTGTTGTCCCAAGTGTTAGGAATTTGGGACAAATGCCATGTGACCTACCAGTGATGCTGACAATGCCCCTATAAATTCAAAGACAGCCTTTCCAATGCCCACAAAAAGCAGCTACAGCGGTAATAATTATATTCTCTTCTTAAAATGTATTGTCATGGCCCTCTTCTCCTTTAGCTCAAATGTATACTCCCCAATAAGCTCTCAGATTTATTTGCTTTACAGTATCATCAGCAACGAGATTTTGCATCGTTGACCCTATATATCCCAACAATTTGAACACATGAGGAAACAGAACATTTTTGTTTCTGCTATGGGAATTTCTGTGCTGGGACTGGCTTACAATGGCTCAAGAGAGCCAATTGTAAAATATACAGGAATTGTGAGCTAGTTATTAAACCTACCTTTGGTAACTCGAAATCAGGCATAGTGGGAAGATTTATCTCATGGAAATTGGCAAATACTACAAATTGGGGCGCTGTTTTTTTTTTTTTTTTTTGCATAGATGGTTTCCCAGAAATTACTAATTTATCTATGTTATTTGGATCACTCAAGTCCCTGTATACAAAGAATCTTCTTAAACTTAGCAGGAAGGATGCTCAGGATCCAAATATTTATCTGCCTTGCAGAGTGACCACTCATCCTGGTTTGTCTGGGACTTCCCCGGATTTAGCACTGGAATTCCCGTTTTCCAGGAAATCTCTGTAGTCCCAGGCAAACCAGGATAGTTGCTCACCCTAGCCTTAAGTAAAATCCCTAGAAATAGAGCCCTATTTAGATAGATGGGGCTTCTTGTAGAAGTAGTTTGTTCAGGTGAAAGGGAGTGAGGGAAGCAGGATAAAGTAAGAAGGATGCTGGTCAAGGAGTTAAGTGGGAAGGAAGAGACTCACTTCAGCTTGATCCCACACGGAGCTCTGGAGAACAAATTGTCCCTACCTTGAGATAAGGGGGCTGGGCTTTTTGTTTGTTTGTCTTGAGACAGAGTCTTGTTCTGTCACTCAAACTGGAGTGCAATGGCGTGATCTTGGCTCACTGCAACCTCCGCCTCCCAGGTTCAAGCTATTCTTCTGCCTCAGCCTCCCGAGTAGCTGACTACCACGCCCGGCTTTTTTTTTTTTTTTTTTTTTTTTTTTGTATTTTTAGTAGAGATGGGGTTTCACTATGTTGGCCAGGCTGGTCTCGAACTCCTGATCTCGTGATCCGCCTGCCTCGGTCTCCGAAAGTGCTGAGATTACAGGCGTGAGCCACTGTGCCCAGCCAGGGCTGGGCGTTTATTTTCCCATGTGAATTAGTCATTGGCTGTGGATTTCTGGGGAGTAGGAGATAGCAAAGCGGTTCCCGTTTGGCCAAGGGAGGATTTCTGGTGAAAGGAGCAATGAGGCCTTAGCAACCAACACTCACAACAATTGCGGCTGGGTGAACCAGCTCAGTAAAAGGGATCTGAGTGGAACAACAATAGTATTAACCTCTCCTAGACTTTATGAAGCTGCTATCATACCCCATGCGTAATCTGGCTTTAGAGCTGAATGGGCTCATTTAGCTGGATCACTAACCACCACTCCTTCGTCACGTACTTACATGGAAATTAGCCCGGTGGCATGGAAGAGATGAGACAAATGTCTGTTTCCTTCTTATTTCATCTTCCTCATTGTGACAGATTCTTCTGGGCCTCATGAGGACCTAGGGCAAGGAGACCAGCACCAGAGTTCGGAATCAGTTTTATAACATGGGCACTATTTTGGTGGAATGCTGGCTCTGAAAGGTGTATTTTTACACTACCCAGAAAATGAAGGCATTTGTGAATTTGGCCTGGGGTAGCATTTTGTCATCTGTCCAAAATACAAAGCTTTGCACAACAGAAATAGTGGGATCACATCCCTGTGGGCAAAAATCATTACTTTCATTTTTCCATTTGGATGTTTTCCATTTTCAGAACAGAACCAGTTTGGGATTACAAAGTACTTTCTGGTGAGAACTTTGAAGTGAGGACAAAAGGCATTTTGTTCTTTTGTAGACTTACATAAACTGTTCCTGGTTTAAAAACCATTCTAGATTTTTAAATAGACTTTCAGATATCTGCAGTAAAAATCATCTTGATTTCAGTCTACTGCAGGTACTGCTCTGTTATGTGCTATGTCTCCTTAAGGCTGTAAGGGACAGGGATAGGCTTAGGTGATAAGGAACATTTTCAGGATACAGAGAAGCATAAAGAATAACATGGGCTGGGCGCGGTGGTTCACACCTGTAATCCCAGCACTTTGGGAGGCTGAGGTGGGCGGATCACGAGGTCAGGAGTTCGAGACCAACCTGGCCAACACGGTGAAACCCCATCTCTACTAAAGATACAAAAAATTAGCCAGGCGTGGTGGCACACGCCTGTAATCCCAGCTACTCAGGAGGCTGAGGCAGGAGAATCGCTTGAACCCAGGAGACAGAGGTTGCAGTGAGCCAAGATCACGCCATTGCACACCAGCCTGGGCAACAGGGTGAGACTCCATCTCAAAAAAAAAAAAAAAAGAATAACATGGAACAACAGACACCATGAAACATGTTTGCTTCTTTCTGTATATGCATTTGCTGCCATAGACTTCAGACTGTTACAGTATCATATCTTCTCTCTTCTCTCCACCTAACACCTTCTACTTATAGTTTCTACTTTCTTATGACTTCCATTTTCTTCCTTTGTTACACGCCTTTTTAAACTTCCCCACCTATCTGTCATCTCTGTTTATCTCTGTGTATTACATTCAAGCTCTCCAAGAAAAAGCATCTGATTGGATTAGTTATTTATTATTCATCTAAGGGTAATGCCACCTCACAGGCCACAGGCCAGACTGTAAACTAGGCTTTCTTGACCTGGGCACTACTGGCATTTGGGCCAGATAAGTAGTGGAATGCTAGCTCTGAAAAGTGTATTTTTACACTACTCAGAAAATGAAGGCATTTGTGAGTTTGGCCTGGGGTAGCATTTTGTCATCTGTCCTAGAATACAAAGCTTTGTGCAACAGAAATGGTGGGATCACATCTCTGTGGGCAAAAATTATTGGGGGCTGTCCTGTGCATTATCTCTGGCCTCTACTCACTACATGCCAGTAGCACTCCCCTCCCTTAGTTGTGACAACCAAAAATGTCTCCAGACACTGTCTGTCTGATGTCCCCTGTTGGGTGAAATTGCCCCTAGTTGAGAATCACTCCTTTATACCAATGCCTGCACAATTTGTAGTAATGAAAGTCATGTGGAACACTAAATACAGTGACCTATGCCTGAGGAATTATTTGAAGTTGCTTTTCTGCATCCTTAGGGACCCTTTGGTCTCTCGATGAAAGGGAGTGTCCTCAGCAGACAATCTTCAGGAATTGCCTCAGCTGCCTCACCCAAGATCATACCCCTTATAGGGGCAGCTCTTCCTGATCAGTGTAGGAGAATAATGACCTGGCCATTTTGGCCCAACTCAGGAGAACATTAACATTCTAGCTCAAGAGCTCCCATGGGGTTGAATGAGACTGTCACTGGGTCTGCATTCACCTTGACTTCTCCCTATTTCTATTCCTGTTTCTTTCACTTCCCTTCCACAGTTGTCTATCCTGCTCTCTAATCATTGCCTTAGAGTTGGCTTCCTGGAGGAAGCCAGTCTGTGAGGGGGCAATGAAATCGACAGGCATTTAGAAGCATCCAAGAAAAAGGTATTATAATAGGCCCATTACAGTCACTGGGTAATTTGATTTACTCTTGCTTTCATAATGAGGTTGATTATTTTGTGCAGGGTAAGTAGTGATTATTATTATTTAAGGTGTCCAGCCTCATGTTCTCCATTAATAGGTGAGGACTTTGGGGACAGCATAAAATTACATGAATCTCTTACCTTAAGCTCAGCAGCATACATGCCCATGACAGGCAAGAGTTAGAACGTAAGATGGTCAGTAACATAGATCTTGAAAGGAAATACGTTGGAGTGTGAGCACTTTAAGGGCATAGGGCCTGCATTACTTTTTTATTAAAAATAATTTTGCATCTAACACAACATCTTGCATATTAGATGCAGGATATGCCTTGATTGAATGAATAACTGGGCACTTAAAACATTGTTCCCAGTCTAATAAAATGAAAGAACTTAGCCTAGTGCTTAGTCTAATGTCCAGAAAGAGTTAATGAACTTCACTTTATTTTCAGTCAGTTAAGAATTGATTCACTTTGTTACTCAACAGATGTCTATTGAATGACCAATATAAATCAAACTGTGATCTAGGAACTGGGGAAACAGCAGTAAATAAAACAAAGTTTATTTATTGTGGAGCTTACATTTTAACAAGAGAAGATAGACAATCAGGTCATGATAAGTTTGATTTAAAAACAAAGAATAAAGCAGGCTAAAGGGGCTAGAGGATGGGAGAAGGGGACCCTTTTAGTGGAGTGGTCAGGAATGGTGACATTTCAGTAGAGATGTGAGGAGGTACACCAGTCAGATATTGGGGGACAAAGTGTTCCAGGTGGAGGAAACAGTAAAAGTAAAGGATCCAAGATGGAGCATGCTTAGAGGGTTTGAGAAATATTAATAGCAAGGAAGCCAGTATGACTGAAGCCAAGGAAGAAAGATGGTGAATGACAGGAGGTCAGTGAGTGACCAAGGGCCGGACAAGGAAGGGTCTTATCAGCTATGGTTGGCTATCATTAAAAGCCTTTGGCATATATGCTTTGTGAGAAGGGAAGTCATAGAATTCTGAGCTAAGAAGTGACATGGTGCCTGTAGCATTCTTACTTACTGTGCCTGTAGTATTTATTCATTCATTCCTTCCTGTATTTATTCACAAAAACGAGTCACCTGAAATATGAAGATAAAAAAGAGAATTATCGCCTTGGGACATTTAAATACCAATCACAAAAGACAGACCTATAAAAAATGACCTCCTACAGTGGTAGTAAATAGTGGGTGCTATAGGAGTAGAATGGAAGGAGGAATCCATTCCACAGTGAGGGAAAGGAGATGTTCTATCTAGATGAGTATTCATGCATATTGTCCCTGAGGCTACATGCAAATCCAAAGTAGAGGGTATTCCTCTTGATAGGAACTTAGCAAAGAATGTTTATAATTGCTTGGTCCCTGATCTCACTTAGCAAGAGTCACAAGATGCATTCAGTGATGAAAAATCAGTTTCTCCCTTCTACTTAGCCATTCTGATAAGATGAATATCTCGGGCCGGGCGCAGTGGCTCACGCCTGTGATCCCAGCACTTTGGGAGGCCGAGGTGGGTGGATCACCTGAGGTCAGGAGTTCAAGACCAGCCTGACCAACATGGTGAAACCCCATCTCTACTGAAAAATACAAAAGTTAGCTGGGCATGGTGACAGGTACCTGTAATCCCAACTACTTGGGAGGCTGAGGCAGGAGAATCGCTTGAACCCAGGAGGCGGAGGTTGCAGTGAGCCGAGATCGCGCCATTGCACTCCAGCCTGGGTGACGGAGCAAGACTCTGTATCCAAAAAAAAAAAAAAAGATGAATATCTCCCTTTCCACTTTCGTGTGTAGTCTCCTTATAGCCCTTCTGTTCAGAAAAGGGATTTCTTATGTATGTATAATGAATATAAATATAGGTTTTAGAGAGCGCTAATGTTTTAATGAGATAGAAATAGGCAGACGAGAGAGAATAATTGAAGGATTAGTCAACATGAGGGCAATTTGATATGGAAAGAAAAAGTCTGAGCAGGAAACGTCTGTGAAAAAAAAATTCGAAGAGGAATGGAATTAAATGAGCTCATTTATGGTGTGAGTTAGGGACAGAAGGGAATTATTCTCAAGAGGTGAAAAGTGAAGGAGTTCATGTTATAGAATTTGACCTAGACCAGCTATCAAGGGAAAGAAAGTAATTCAAAAGACTTGGTCCAGGAGATCTGGAGCAGATACATCTATTAGAGGAAGAGTCAAAGTTTTGAACTGCATCTTCAGTTATTCCTGGAACCCAACACAAAAGCTCATGACAACCGTGTTATCTTCAGGCCAAAAAAAAAAAAAAAAAGGGCAGCAAGGCTTATGTCTTAAACAAGACAGCACATAACTTCAGGTCAGAGAATTCCATTAACATGAATCACCCACACCAATTTAAATAGGAAAAAAAAATATTAAGTTTGGTAATGTAAAATTTAGTTTAAAAATCAGAACCAACAATTGAAATTAAAGCAAGAATGTTTTATTTCTTAAAATATTTAGCTATTTGTTTTGAATTCTGAAGTAATACTAATATAGTATATAACGATAAAACACACTTGATTTTCATAGTAAACATCAGCATCAGAATGCCAAGAGGAAGATTTGTCTCTGTTCATGTTTTATTACTCTGAGAACCGCATATCATTTTTTAAAGAGTCAGAAAATGGCTAGAAAAAGAGGAAGAAAGGTTATTTCCTTAACTAGTTCCCTGGTCCCATTCTTTGGTGGTTAACAGTCAGTTTAACTCTAGAACCATAGAAAGCCTCTGTCATTTTCCTGGTTACCCTGGGATTCCTCACATTGGCAGTAAGTTAGTGAATGAGATAAATATCCTGATAACTAGCTACATTAATGATGTAAATAATAATAAATGTAGGAGTTGGAATTTTTAAAAAGTATTGAGCGCTCTGTGCTCTTAACACAGAGGAAGCATTTTGCATAGATTAACCCATTTAATCCTCACACCAACCTTGTAAAATAAGGACTATTATTGTCTCCATTTCACAGAAGAGAAGACTGAGACTAGAACAATTTACTAACATATTCAAATTCATACTTGTAACTATTATGGATTATCAGCCTTAGAAAAGGGGTTCCAGACACCAGTGAATAGCAACCCACAAGTCTCAACTGCACAGACCAAAGAGGATGATAATCCGCATTAATCTTTGCATGTTAGTAGAGGCAGTGGCTAGTAACAAATGGGAGAGACTTTGGCTGGAGGATATTTTTTATTCTTTAATCTTTATGACACTGTTTCCCCTCTCCCCTTCTCTCTCTGCTCCTCTCTCTGTCAGCTGTATCCACAATAATGCCACAATATGACTACTATACAAGAATACAAAGCTTCTATTCTCATGCTTATGGATCTGCAGGTCAACTGTAATTCAGGTGATCTGGATAAAACTTGACTGGAAAGCTCTACTTCATACTGTAGCATGCCTGGGTTTGCCTCTAGGCTGTGAGTTCAGTTTAGATGGTCTCTAAATGTGTTGGGTTGTGAGCCCCAGACTAAAGGATCAGAAGCAACCTGGGGCATGTTCTCATGGCAGATTGCCAGTGTGACAAGCCTCTGTTCACATCATATCTGCTAAAGCAAAGTCACATGGTCGAGCAAGCGAAGGTCAAGGAGCTAGGAAGCACACTGTGCTCACCATGAGGCCATGGCTAAGGTATACATGTTTAATTCTTTCACAACTGAGTGAAAAATGGGCCCCAAATTCAATCTCTCCTATACTCTTTTTGTTTTAATTGCTGTCACAGCTTTAGTTCTTTCTCACTCTTCTCGCTTCCTAATGGATGTACATCCCATCTATAATCATTTGCTTTTTAATATCTGAGTTGCTCCCTGCTGTCTCAGGTTTCAAATTTTACTTTCCTTGAAATTTCCCTGGTGCCTAATACAATACCCTTCACACAGAGAGCGTTCAGCAAATGGTGTTGACTGCCTGCCGCCTTTTAAAAGCACATCTGCAGAGACAGTAAAGGCACCTGGCGATATTGCATTGACTTGTTAGTAACCTGACTTAACCCAGATGGCCCAAAGACTGTAACCACCATTACCTGGAGGAAAGTTCCCTGGTAATGCAGTCAGCCAATTATGTTCAAATTTACTCAAAAATTCCTTGAGCATAAATTATTCATGGCTCTATTTATGTAGGTATCTGTCTTCCTATATCTGACCTTAGGAAGCTTGATTGCTTTCTTACTCTTCTGATAATCACCATGATGTTTTTGAAGTTTTCTGTAAGTCGGTTAGAAGAAGCTTTTTTTTTCTTTTTTTTTCCATGAGTAATGCCACCCAACTTTGGCTATTAGACTTTGTGTGACTGTGCAGCCATCAGCACTGGATATTAGATATAGTTTTATCTCTGCAACTCAGTCACCTTGCCAAGAATTTTAGTATGAACTCTTGACTTCCCAGATCAAATGTGAGCCTGATACTCTAAATGACTTGGCAATCTACTGACAAATCCCATGGTGTGGTATTCTGTTCACCATGTGCAACGGTCTCAGAGCTCAGCATTATCTGTCTGACAGCTCATATAATATTTACAGGTTGTTATTCGTGAGGAATTTTAGTTAGCCATAAAGATTTTCACAGCTATGGCAGACATTAGAGGTCTCATTCATCACTCTTGTGACCTTCCTCTCTGGAATGTAGCCCATCTGTCTCTGCTGTTGAAATCTTTATGGAAAATCTGCCCATCTTTGAAAGTTTAGTAAGTGATCTTAAAGTTTTCATTGAATCTTTACTTTTGATATACGATATAGACATATAAAGCACTATCTTTATTTTAATTTAACGTTTTGAAAAGTGTTAAATTTAACTTGGCCTTTCATTTAAATGACAGAAAACTTACTCTTGCTACAGGAACTATATGTGTCACATCAAAAGAAAATAGAAATCATACAGAAAAAAATTGGAATGGGAAAAATTACACATACATACATATACATTCAACACTAATAACTACATGAAAGCTTAAATACTATATTATAATCTTGATTATGACTTTAGGAAATGAAAAAGGTAGAAATACATTTTGCATATAATTTAACATTATGAAGAAACCCTAAGCAAATTCAGTAATGAAGTGAACTGAATAGGCTGGGTTACAGAGCACAAGAGAGGGATGACCAACAATCAGATGTTGCCCCTTTCCGTTTACATTTTCCTCTTTTTATACGCAGCTTCTCAAATGCTTGCTTCCCCTCCATCTACTCCCTCCTTCAGCCTCTGATCACTAGTGTGAAATTGCCCTTTTGAGGTCACCAGTGATCATGGGATCAAATACATCTTCTTCTTCTACACCCTTAGTCTGTCAGGCTCAAGAATTGTTTATACTTCACCAGCTAGGCTGTTCTTGTGTTTCATCCCACTTTATTCTAGCTTCTGTATTATTTTTCTTTGACAGCAGTTCTACTGCCACCACCATTTGGGGTGCATTTGCCAGGGTACATTCCCTTTTGTTTTCCTCCACTGTACTCATCTTTTTTTTTTTTTTTGTACTTTTATAGCTTTCTTGGGGTATAATTGATATGCAAAAATATGCATATTTAATTTATGTAATTTGGTAAGTTTGGACGTATGTATACACCCAAGATACTATTGCCACAGTCAAACTAAAGATAATTAACATATTCATTACCTACAAAAGTTTTGTGTCCCTTTGCTTTTGTGTGTGTCTGTGCATGGCAAGAACACAATATGAGATGGACCCTCTTTTTTTTTTTTTTGAGATGGAGTCTTGCTCTGTCGCTAGGCTGGAGTGCAGTGGCACGATCTCACCTCACTGCAACCTCCACCTCCCAGGTTCAAGCGATTCTCCTGCCTCAGCCTCCCGAGTAGCTGGGACTATAGGTGCGCGCCACCTCGCCCAGCTAATTTTTGTATTTTTAGTAGAGATGGGGTTTCACCATGTCGGCCAGGATGGTCTCAATCTCTTGACCTCGTGGATCTGCTCACCTTGGCCTCCCAAAGTGCTGGGATTACAGGGGTGAGCCACCGTGCCCGGCCGAGGTGGACCCTCTTAATCCCCTTAAGTGCACAACACAGTATTGTTAACTATAGACACTATGTTGTACAGCAGATCTCTAGAACTTACTCATCTTGCATAAGTGAAACTTTATACTCATTGAATAACAATTTCTCATTTCCCCTGCCCTGTCTTCTGGCAACCACTTTTCTATTTACTGCTTCTATGAGGTTGACTATTTCAGACACTTCATAAAAGTGGAGTCATACAGCGTTTATCCTTCTATGACTGGCTTATTTCACTGAGCATGTCTGCAAGGCCCATCCACATTGTCACCAATGGTAGGAACCTTCTTTTTTTAATGCTGAATGATAGTCCATTGTATGAAAATGTGGTGTATACATGCAGTTCTCGTTGTACGATCTTCCTTCCTTAAAGAGTCCAGCCATTCTCATAGCATCTGCTATGATTCTAGTACTTATGGTCTTGTCCTTTCACTTGCATTTCAGTGAAAAGAACCAAACTTATGCTGATGCAAACACCTGTACACAAATGTTGATACCAGCTTTATTCATGATTGCCAAATGCTAATCAGTCTTTGGGCCTCTGATTTTCACTGCATAAAATATAAACTAATCTGTTTATCATTCATGCTGATGAATGGTGGATAAATGGTCTAGCTAAGAATGAAAGATCTGTTGTATAGATGTCATTGGTCTAGGAAGACAGAGATGTAGAAAGAAGTGCCATAAGCCCAGGCAGTTAGATACTATTCAAAGGCATTTCTCTCTGCCATACTTTATACTACACGTGGCACATTAACAGTAGTTAGGAGTGGATTCAAGGCCAAAGATAAATGCTGCCCAGGTGAGAGAGAAAGAATTGATTCCACAATTACCATCATTCAGACAACACATCATAGCTATGTGATTACAAACATTATTTGTGGGGTGATTAACATTTTGCAAAGCAATTTCATATTGATTTTCTCATTTTATCCTGACAACATTTTGGTGAGGGAGATATCATTATTCCCATTGGAATATAAGGAAAATAAGGCTTAGGCAGGAAAAAGACTAGCTTAAGATCATGAAGTGATAGGGGAGTCAGGACTCAAATCCAGTTCTTCTGAATCTGTACTCTGGACATTTTCTGCTTTATCCAGCTCCCTCTCAAGATGCTGGATTGGGCTTTGAAATAGAAAGCCAACGTCCTGACTGCCTTTCTAAACTCTGAGTTTTACAGTCTATCAGGGGAAGAGGAGAGTGTGAGAGGAATGTTCCCAAATAATCTACTGTATCAAGCAGTATATCTAACTTGCTTTGAGAATTATGCCAACTAAATACTATTGACCTGCAGAAAATTGATTTTTCTCTTTACACTTATATCAATAAAGAGAGGCTTCTGCTGCCATAAGTGTAATTTATGTAAAATGTTTTTAAAACATTCATAGCCTTTAATCAAGTAAATATACTTCTAGGAATTTTGCTTTAAAAAATTAACTAAAATATGTGCAAAGATTTATCTACAAAGATGTTCACTGTGGCCTTACTTAGAACAGTGAAAAACTGGAAACAACTTATATGTTCCCAAAGAGGGAATTTCTTCAATAAATCATGGTAGATCCATAAATGGGAATTTTTTAGCAATGAAAAATCTGTTGCAACCCTACAAGCCCACTCTTAAGCATTCACCTTAGAGAAATGAAAACTTATGCTTATGCAAACACCTGTACAGAAATGTCGATACCAGCTTTATTCATGATTGCCAAATGCTAAAAGCAACCTAATGTCTTTAAACAGTTGAATGGATAACTAAGCTGTAGTACACCCATATAATGGCATACTACTTAGCAATGAAAAGAAACAAATCGTTGATACAGCAATATGGATTATGCGTTATGCTGAGTGAAATAAACCAGTCTCAAAAGGTTACATACTGTATTTATATGACATTCTGGAAAACACAAAACAAATCAGTAGTTGCCAGGTTTTGGGGCTGGAGGAGGAGTTGACTACAAAAGGATACTATGAGGAAATTTTGGGCATGAGGGAACTGTTTTGTCTCCTGATTGTGATGGTCATCACATGAATCTATACATGTGTTAAAAATCAGAACTGTATATACGAAAAGTGACTTTTACCATTTGTAAATTTTTAAATAATAAGTCAATTACAGAAGAATATTTGAGCATGTAGAAAAATTGTTCATATTATATATCCCATAATATATCTTGAGAGAAAAAAGGCAGTGTAGAAACCTTTGTCTATGATAGGATCTGAATCTCACAAAGTAAATATGTGTATATGTGAAATAATGTATATGAAAACGTTAACAAGTTATAGCTGATTGGCGGGAATACAGAGGGTTACAGGGGATTTGAATTTTCTTCTGGGTGATTTTCTACAACCATGATATTGTTTTTGTAGTCAAAAAGAAAAAGAAATATTATTGAAAATTAAAGAAAAAATAAAAGAAAATTAAAGAAGGGCCAGGCACTGTGGCTCACGCCTGTAATCCCCGTGCTTTGGGAGGCTGAGGCAGGTGGATCATGAGGTCAAGAGATCGAGACCATCCTGGCCAACATGGTGAAACCCCATCTCTACTAAAAATACAAAAATTAGCTGGGTGTGGTGGCGCACGCCTGTAGTCCCAGCTACTCAGGAGACTGAGGCAGGAGAATCGCTTGAACCCGGGAGGCGGAGGTTGCAGTGAGCCGAGATCATGCCACTGCACTCCAGCCTGGTGACAGGAAGAATGAAAGGCATGATGTAAGGGATGGTGTCCAAGCTGAGCCAAGAATCATGTGAGCAGCCATATGGTTTGCTAGTGAAGGTTGGGTCAGGATATTTCAATTAGAAGCAGGCTTGGCTGCACCTAATTAAACTAAACAATGGCTTAAACAAGGGAGGGGTTTAATGTTTCTTGTATAGAAAATCACAGATAAGCTGGAATGGTGACTCATTTTCATCAGGAACTCAAACATCTCATGTCTTTCTTCTGAGCCACTCTCTTAGTGTATGGCTTCTGTAGCATAAGTTGTCAGAGTCCTGCCCATATGCCCTCTGGCATTCACCGTGCTCACAAACACCAAGCCTAGACTTCCATCTACAAACACCTGCAACTCTGACTTTAGGCCTTTGCTGGCCATTGGGGCCTGCTCATCAGCACAAGGAGCAGGCCAGAAATGCCAGGGATTTAATGACTACCCCCTCCATACTCCAGGAGCAGCCCTCAAGCAATAGTAGATAAATAACCCAGTTCCCTCATCCCTTGAGTGAGATAACTCTGAAGTGTGCTCTGCACTGAAGTGCCCAGCTGCTCCGAGCCCCAGGTGACCCCAGGAGCAATGCGTCGTTTATCAGCTTTCTTACCTTTCTGCCTTACTTCCCAACTCCTCTACCAGTGCTGCCTTGAATTGCCACCAAAACTACTTACAGTCACCTTCTCTCTCTTTTTTTTTTTTTTTTTGAGACGAGTCTCGCTCTGTCACCCAGGCTGGAGTGCAATGGCGCAATCTTGGCTCACTGTAACCTCAGCATGCCAGGTTTAAACGATTCTCCAGCCTCAGCCTCCCAAGTAGCTGGGACTACAGGCGCATGCCACCGTGCCTGGCTAATTTTTGTATTTTTAGTAGAGACAGGTTTTTGCCATGTTGGCCAGGCTGGTTTTGAATTCCTGACCTCAAGCGATCCACCCACCTCTGCCTCCCAAATTGCTGGGATTACAGGTGTGAGCCACTGTGCCCAGCCCCACTCACCTTCTTGTCTCATCTACTTCTGGAGGAATGCAACTAGATGGCTTCCATTATCCTGGTTACTATAGCTCTTCCCGTCATCATATCTGTGTTCCAGGCAGGAAGAGGAATGGGAAAAGGGCAAAAGCTGCCTCTCCGTTGGGTCAGCCACCTTTAAAGAACTTTCCCAGAAGCCTCACACAAATACCCTTTAGTTGACGTGCATAGTCCTTGGGAACATGGCTGCATCCAACAGTTAGAAATTCTGTTACTAAAGAAGAAGGAGACTGGGTATAATACAGGCAGCCTGTCTCTGTCATGGAGCACAGGGGTCTGAAAGCAAGGATAAATAAAACCATTAAGGTCATGTAAGGAAGGACTGGGATAAAAAAGTGAGGGGGAGTCAGGATGTAAAGGGCCTTGAATACCAAAGGAAGGAATTTTAAATTTAGTTTATTAGCTTACATATATGAGTGGCTTAAAATTAGTTTATAAAATATGGAAGGTTTTTGAGTAAAAGCAATGTGCTCCAAATAGTACTTTGGAGAAATTAATCTATTAGTGCTACACTGGATTAGCTGAGCAGCTAGGGGAGAACCTAAAGACAGCTATGAGGCTATCGCCATGACAGCAGCATGAGAAAGTGTCTGCACTTTGTCCTGTAGTGTGGGTCCACTCTCCACACTTCCCTGCCTTGCCCTGGGCCTTGTGAGGTTGACCTGTGTGGGCTGCATGAATGGAATCTCCAGCCCTCCTAGCTTCAGGCTGGGCTCAGCCACTGGAGCACCATGGTGGGAGACAGTGGGAAATGGAGAATGAGGTTGGAATGCTTATTCCCCTGACTCCCTCCCTACCTACTTCCCTTGACCAAAGATCCTGTCACATGACCAAAGATCCTCTTTACCCTATGCACATGCTCAGTGGCTCCCTTTTAAAAATATTACCCCTTGTGATCTCCCTACACTCTGCAGACACCTTTGTGAACAGCCCGTCTACTGAAGTCTCCTCAGCTTACCCAACTTGATTGTGCCATCTGTTTCCTGCCAGGACCCTGACTGATACAGTCCCATTATAATGTATGTTCTTGTGAAACCTGATCCCATTTGAATCATAAGGCCTTTAAGGGTGAGGGACATGTTTGGACTTCTTTCCCCAACCCACCCTTGCCTGCCAATACCTAGCATGGAGCTGAGCACATCATATGTGTTCGGTAAATACCACTTTATTGATTTTAATGCTGGAGTGGCAGATGTGCTCGTTGAAAGATATCCTCAGAGACTAAAATTAAGAGCAAAGTAGCAGGAGCTGTGTCTGTCTTACTTACTGCAACAGTGCCAGAACTTTGTACAATGTGTAACACAAACAAGGCGCTCAGTAACGAAATGTTGCATAATGAGTGAAATGATGTTAGTTACCTTTTTTCATTGGGAACTGGGGCTCTGTTTTTGTCTTTATCAGGTGAAAATAAGCCTCATCTTAGCTCTTTTGAAATTAGCATCTCTGAAACTGATCAGATAATGTATTTGGGACATTTGAAACAGGAGCTATGGTGGAGATTACATATGACAGGGAGGCAGTTTTTGACCAGAATAAAAGGAAGCTGTTTCTAATCATCACTAAAGCTATGAAAAATTCAAAAAAAAAGCTCCTCCATAATGTGATGGCAATCAAGTTGTTCAAGCAGCTCCTGGAAAATCATTTGGTGGAAATGATGTAGAGAGTAAATGTGGATATCAGATATAACGTAGCAAACTTGGACTAGACGATATAATAATCCTTTTGAAGATGTATGTATTTACTTGGCTTTTTGGCAAAATATTTATTATCGGTTATGTACCACACATGATAAAATAGAGTGAAGTTCGAAGGCTAAACAGACTTCGTTGTAATCCTGGTTGCCCTCTCTACTAGCTGCATGACCTGGATTAGTTTACTGAACGTTTCTGAGCCTCGGTTTCTTCATCTGTAATAATGGAATAGCATGATCTCACAGGGTGCTTGAGAGAATTACATCAGATAACATACAGTGCAGGGCACCTAGTAGAAATACAATATATTTGTTTTCCCCTTTATTTCCTGGATCATCTATCTGATTTCATCTTGAGTCATAAATCAAAATTAGGATCTAATTTACGACCTTACTAGCTCATTTGATCTCATGTGATCTAATGTGATACTTCAACATCTGCAAAATAAAAATGACAATACCTACCTCACAGGTCATTATGAGTATGAAATGAGCTAGTTTAGGTCATGTTTCAGGTACATAAGTGGTTTTCAATAACTCCTTGTTCCTTTCTCCTCTGCCCACCTTCCCCCTCACTTCCTCTAGATCAAGCATTCTTAATGAGTGTGATATTGCTCCCAAGGGGGTGAAAATTGTTTCCTGGAAAATGAAAAAAACTTACTCTTTTTATGTGTAAAACACAGATACACATAATCCATAAACAGACATACAGTACATCTATAGTATTAAAATTTTATGAGGGATAAGATGACTAGAAAAAAAAATGTCTAAAAAGATTCCTAGGGTGTGGGGTGCAGAGATAGTGGGGAAAAGATTAAGAAGCATTGCCCATTTTATCAATATGGAATGTGTCCATAAGACCATTATCAGAATTCGAGTACTTCTGAGGAGCTAAGTGCCAGTGGCTAGTAGATCCTCCCTAATGCCTTTTGTTCAACCCCAGAGGTGAGTTTTCTATTTTACCCCCAGTGATTGCTGTATCGGTTATTTATCTAAACTGCCCCCACTTTTTTGTCCCACCTATGTTATCAAACTCCAAGTCCACCAAATATGAGAAAAGTACAGAGATTAATGAATGTGTTTGTGTTGGAATTCCAGAAAGTGCTCTTTTGGCATGTCTTAAAATAACATTAGCATTCTTTTTAATTTTCTGGTTAGGCCCCTGTGTTGATTAAAATATGACTTAACACCAGGGTGCATCGCTTGGAACATTCTGTTCATCATGCATTTAAAAATGGTCGAAATAACAACTTCCCCTAAATAATGTGGCCTGTGCTTGTGAGTTTCAAATCTACCTTGGGCACAATATTGAATCCTGTCACCTCAAGGAAGGAAAAGCATTTGAAGGTAGAATTGCTACCCTTTCTTGCTCTTAATAACATACTGTATCTGTAACACAAAAGGAAATTCAGAGGTTGGTTTTGCAATAAATAAATGCATGTGTAGTTTGCTATTTAAATTCAGTGGACAATACCCCATGATGCCGGTGCCGTATGATAATGGATGATTTGTACATTCAAGAATCTGAATCACAAAGCTGCCCTGGAATTACACGTAGTGGTTATAGACACATCTGTATAAGAAAATACCAAAGGACAACCCAGTGTCGTATAAAAACTATTTGCCGATAAATTTGCTTTTGATGGGCTGCTAACAATGGACACATCAGGTATAAAAGATGTGTGTGTCTATTACATAGGCTAGCTTTATGAAGAATGACAAGCTTCCACTGGTACACTGAGATAAGAAACAGCTGTTGTAGGCGTCAGTACTGCTACAAGAAATGAAAAAATTCTGTGGCACACTTATGAGCACTACCACATATTTGATCAACTTTTGAATAGATGGAAGACCAGAATCATCTGGCAGCCCCGAATGAAATTGCCGACAACCCTTAAGAATCTCTTGAGAAGGAGCACTGAACCCAATTCCATAGAACTATCATCCAATTGTGTGTTATTTCTAAAGCAAGTAGTTCCAGTGTGTGTGTATGTGCTTATGATGGGGCAGGGAAAGAATGAGGGGAGGCTGTTGTTATTTTCCTTTTCTTTTTTTTTTTAATCGTGTCGAGGACATTTTTGAGCATAAAATTGTAGGGTTTCAAACAATGACTGCAAAGCAGTTGCTTAGGTGAATTTATAAACTGTGAATCAAAGGGGAAAAACATCTTTCAGAAAAAAAATACGCTGAATCTCACCATTGGACCTATTTGACGGCTACACATTAGACAAAAAGCTTTTTTTAAGGAAAATAAATGAACACTTAAGAACTGCAATTACAAAAGCTTGAAATTTCATATTGATCTAGAATTTATAATATTTTTAAAATTCTTTAAAAATATTTTCAGCTATTTAGTTCCAGCATATTCTGATAACTTCTCTGACATTTAATTGAAATTTTTCCCCTTTTAATGTAAACATAAAAAGTCAACTCTAGATACCCTACGTAGGTCTTCCCATTAGCTCAGCCAGGCAACACCAATTTTCCTCTGTCTCTCGCTGCTTAGAGGTTGTTTCTTTCAGGCCGAAAGCCCCTAAGCCAGGCCAGGCAACCAGCAGCCCTCTCCAGCACACTTCTTTCTGAGAGACACCTAAGAATAGTGTAGGAAATCCAAAGTGATTCTTCTGCTATCAGAGGATGGTCTAGCATCCTCCAAATTAGAAAGAATTTCTGGACCACTAGAATGATTAAAAAAAAAAAAAAAAAAAAAACCTAGAAAGGTAGAATAAGAGAAATTGTGAGGCCTCAGCCCATAGATACCTTTAAGGAAAGAATAGCCATTCTCTTCTCAGTTTAGGTATTCACAGGCTTAGCATTCACAGCCACTGAGGGCTGGACCAAGAGCTCTCTGGAGTTCTCTTCTTCCTTTTATGATGCTGGTATTTTAAGAAGAAGGTACACTGAGCAGCCAGGAGCTATAATTTCTGGCTCTCCACCATGTTTCCTGCTATAGAGGGCTAGCTTTTTAATATTAAATAGGTCAGGAAGTCTAGCCCATGGTTGGTTGGTTGGTTGGTTTGTTTTTCAGACGGAGTTTCGCTCTTGTAGCCCAGGCTGGAGTGCAGTGGTGCAATTTCACCTCACTGCATCCTTTGCCTCCTGGGTTCAAGCGATTTTCCTGCCTCAGTCTCCTGAGTAGCTGGGATTACAGGCACCTGCCACCATGCCCGACTTTCTTTTTTTTTTTTTTTGTTAGTAGAGATGGCGTTTCCTCATGTTGGCCAGGCTGGTCTTGAACTCCTGACCTCAGATGATCTGCCTGCCTCAGCCTCCCAAAGTGTTGGGATTACAGGCGTGAGCCACCACGCCTGGCCTTAGCCCATGTTTTTAAGTCAGATCTTATTTACTCTGTGAACTTATTTGGACAGGAGAGCTGTATCCTACAGAAGAAAAAAGGACAAGAGAAGAGTTGGGAAGAGAATGAGAAAGGCAAAGATGGAAAGGGAAGCAGGGAAGGCAGGAGGAAGGGAAAAGAAAGGAGTAGAGAAAGAAGGACAGAGAGAAATTGAAAGTCAGAGACTACTTCAAAACAGCAGCTAAATGTCTTTTTTCTCCATATTAAAAATTTCCTTCTGCCAAAATGAAAAAGCATAATTACTGGCCAAATACAAATCCATTTCCTATATCGTTTAAATGACATATCTCCAAGGTACAAAACAGCATGTCTGGTTAAAGGTTGGGTGATTTGATCCCTCTATTACTCTATATAAAACAAAGAAGCTGGAGTTTCATTACGCTTAAATTGTCTGGCAGTGGGTGAAGTTAACTTTTATTAGAAGCTGTTCTTTCATATTATACAATGTAGTCAAGAATATATTAGCTTTGACGTTTTCTTACATCTCAATACACTGTGGAGTGAATTTACTGTGACACTAATTTAAAAGGGAGTTTTTCATAGGAGGAAATAATGGTCAGCATCAGCTGTGCTTCAAATTATTAGCAGAATGAAAATTCAGGGAAAAAGTATAGACACATAAAATTGCTAGATATTAATAAGAATGCTTCTTTTATTTCTGTTTCTGATAATATTCTGTGTTTCTTAAAGCTCCAGTGTCTTAAAACTATATTCAGGAGGAAGATTATATTGTTGAGGAAACATTATAGTGCCTCCTCAACAAGATTATGTTGTCTTAAAGAAAGAAAAAAATCATCAGATCAAACAGTGTATAAAATATATTTGTAGAGGTTCAGCTTTAGGGAAGAAATCCTACAACTTAAGCCTGAAAAAAAAAAAAAAACAATGCAAAGATCATTCATTTGACCAATACACAGTGAAGTCATAATAAAACAAATTCCTAGTACGTGAAATGAAATTTCACGTATAGGATTCATCACTCATAACAAAAGTCTTATTACGCTCTGATATCAGTAGACATTCCCTCACTTTTGGTCACCTTTTCTAATAAGATCACACTGGTCAGCTGACATTTTGAGGCACCAAATTAAGCATCCATTTGGTAAGTGAATTTGGATTCTCTTTAAACCAATAAAGATAAAAACAAGCATATCAGAATGATAAGCATGTTACTTTAGCTTCGATAACTTAGAATGTAAATATATCACAGAGGGATATTTCAGCTACTGAAATAATAAAATCCAGTCAATCAAATAGTAAAAAATATTGAGAACCAGCAACAGGAAGTATTATTTAAAAAAAGCACTCAAGGGAGACAAATACAAGAAACCCCGTCAGTCTACTCATTCAGTTTCTTATCTGTTCTATAGGTTTAGCAGTGGAAATGTTTGTGGGTTTTTTTTTCCTTTGCATTTATCTTTGTGCCTGAATGAGTTCAATTTCACTTAGATTAGGACAGAAATTTCAGAACAGCAGGTTAATCCATCCTGTCTTCATGGGCAGCTGAGCAAACAGACCAGTATCAGTGTAAAGTTGTAATTCTGGAGATTAATGTTGTCTTTCCTGTTTGCGATGAATTTGACCTCCTTGCCTTTCTTTTTTTCCTCCCTCCTTTTCAGCGTCTGTCCAGGGTCCCTGGGAGAGAGCCATCTCGCCAAACAAAGTGCCCTACTATATCAAGTAAGTTGGAAGTATCACATTTTTAAAAGAGCATTTATTGTGACTAATCTGTATATTCACAAGTGAGTTTATTTTTAAAATGCGACATTAGCCTGGCCTACAATACCTATTTCTTTTTTTTTCCTGAGGAAGCTTGGATAAAAAACTTATTCTAAAATTACCATTGTAAATTTGCTGATGCAATGGGGAACCACTTTTAAGAAAAGTTTATTTAATGCAGGATATATGGTGTGTTTTGTGACAGAGGGGGCAGATTTTTCACAATAGAACAAAAAGCTCCAGATAATTTTATTGATAGTGGGAGTCAATCTTTGCAAGAACAATTTCTTTTATTTAGGGGTTTTCTCACATTTCTTCTTCCGTCAGAGATAGAAGATTTCCGCAGGTATATGTACACAACTGTCTTGGGTGAATGAATACTTCATGTTTCCAAGAGGCAGAAAGCAGCAGTCCTCGACTCGTAGGGCTTAGTTGTTCATTCTTGATACATAACACTCAGTATTTGTCACCTAACAACAACAGAATGATACTGTTTTCTGGAAACATTTGTGCCAGTCAAAAGAATACGAGTGCTCGGAAGCACCTTCTGTAGTATTTTGCATGAAATATAAATGACAATACATTGGGTCAACATGGAAGAGACAGGAGAGAGGATATTGAGTGATTACAATACCTTCACAGTCTCTCATCCATTGTGCAGTAGAGTCTAACTTAAATTTAACTTTGAATTGGAAACCTCAAGAACAATTACAATTTACTGGGTTCATAAAATAGTCCTCGATACCATCTGAAGTCTTTGAACTTGCTTCTGCCATGAGTCTGACTAAAAATATTAGATGTTTTCCCATTTTTTTCCGCCTGCCATCTTTTATCGAATCTGTTTTTATTCTTTCACTGCCCATCAATTCTTCTTAATTCAGTTCTAAAGCAATAACAGCAGTCCTAGATCTTCATTACTACAGTCCTCAAGAAATTTGATTTTATGCCTCTGTTTTGTTAACTCAGAAAATTGGGAGTGAAGGTAGTCTTTTGACTCTTTCAGGAGAGATATATATTTTAGGAAACGGTTTACCATTTGTCTCATTACATTTTTCCAGATGAAGTATCTCTTAACTTGAAAATTCTTTTTTAGTATGCTTTGATTCTGCTTTTTAGTTTTCTTATTTTCTGAATTTAATTTTATTATTGTTATATTTAATTCATTAATTTAGTCACTCAAAACTGTACATTTTAAATACCTATTTAAATCACATGCTTTATTAAATAATATATTGCTGTAGACATGCACTGTATATTACCTTACATCCACTGTATATTTTATGGAACAATTTTCTTCAAACTCTAGACAGTGATTTCCTACATCAGTGTCTTTGTCCTCACAAATTTTTATTTCTGACTAAGATGTTTGAGACCTGCTACTTCTTCAACCAATTCATAAAGCTCTCACTTTTATCCAATTCCTTTATGAGCTGAAATAAAGGCTCTTTTTCTCCTTTCATAGATGAGGTTTTAGGATCACTGGCGAATTCAAGACACCTTTAAGCTATTATTCTCCAAATGACTACTTGTTTGGGGCTCACTAGAGGTCTCACATGGATTGCTAGTGTCTCCCCGGTCCCATTGTCCTTTCCCTATATATTCATCTTCTTCTCCCTGATGTTACTTCTACTACAGGAGATCCCAGTACATTGCTGTGAGGGAATGGAGATGAACTCCGTCCAAAAAATAAAAAAGAGACAAATTCCAGAGAAGCGGTATTCCCTTCTGTGTATTAGTCTCTTGCTGTTTCTCAGTGGAATTAGAGAGCAGCTACATGTCCTATTTGTCCAATGCCCCTTCATGTACCTAAAGACCGTGGTGATGGTATTGATAAGGGCACAGATCTATGAATAAGAAAACTTCAATTTTAGTCCTCCAGTCTAGTCTTAGAGGCTCTGTCATTAGGCGATTGTATGGCTTTAGGCAAGTCACTTAACCTATAAAAATCTTGGTTTCTTTCTTTCTTTTCTTTTTTTTTTTTTTTTTGAGATGGAGTTTCACTCTGTTGCCCAGGCTGGAGTGCAGTGGCCCGATCTCGGCTCACTGCAACCCCTGCCTCCAGGGATCAAGCAATTCTCCCGTCTTAGCTCCCAAGTAGCTGAGACTACAGGCACCTGCCACCACGCTTGGCTAATTTTTGTATTTTTAGTAGAGACAAGGTTTCACCATATTGGTCAGGCTGGTCTCGAACTCCTGACCTCGGGTGATCCACCCGCCTCGGCCTCCCAAAGTGCTGGGATTACAGTCTTGAGCCACCATGCCCAGCCAAACCTTGGTTTCTAATTTATAAAATAAAGAGTTGGACTAGATGATATTTAAGATCCTTTTTAGCTCTAAGACTTAATGAACATGACTCATTCAGTTGTCCTGTCCAAACTTAAAAACCGAAGATCTCAGCTTTTGTTCGATAATATCTTTATTTTTAAAATTCATTATTTTAATGAACATAATATAAATTCTTACTTTAAAAAATAGGAATTTTATTTTTCCACTGTTTAATTAGCTTTAGATATGCCCTATCAACCCACTTCAATTTCACCACACACCTCTTTAAAGAGCTCAAATCTTGGTATATAATTTAAGACTATTATTCTTCCTGGCTCATGATAAGAGAGATAGAACAATAGGCAGGACAAATTTGCCGAAAGGTGAGTATGGAGACCTTAAAAGCCTCTGAAATAATCAGTTCCTTGGAATGAGGGAATTACATAATTTCTCAAAAATATCTCTGAAACCTTATGGAGAGCAATTCTCTCTACAATTATAATCTCTTTGAAATTAGGCATGGTATAATTTCTCAAATATAAGTGTAAAATGTTAAACTGCAATATAGGGAACACATACATGTTTATAAAATGAACATTGTCAGTAAGCAGATGATTAATGGCACTTGTGTCTTATTAGCCATTGCTATTATCTAAAATGTTCTATTGAAACCAAATTAATTTGATGTACAAGGTTCGGTGGACTTTATGCACAGCTTAATGCCGTTCGTAATCTGAGATGCCGTATTGGTCTAAAAAGAACAAAAATAAGTTTACAATGACAATGCTTCAACCAGTCCTCATTTTTCCTCTTTTTTATCTTGTTTGTCTTGACTTCCAGTCAAGAGTTTTTACCACAGATACCCAGCTGCAAAACCAGGTGTCTTCTCTGGCTATGTTTTTAATGCTTTATAACTTTTTCTTTTCAATGCTGGGATAAAGGGATCGCCCACATAACAAGAGGTTTCTATACCAATGGCACAGTTCCTGTTGGTTGTTGAATTGTGCACTCATTCTTGAGATTTTAAGTCATTAACATCTTTTGCTCCAGTTTGCAAATCAGGCAGTGTTTATGCCTGCATCCTGACATCAGCTTTTCATATGATGCTAAGAACCTTGATTTTGATACTTCAAACTATGGGTTTGTCTAGTTTATTTGTCCACAACATACATCATTGTTACAGTTTACATATTCCCTCTCCCTTGGGGCTCCCTTATTCCTGCCAGCATCTCTTTCAGGTTATTTGATTACAGTTTTCATTGCCACTGAAAAAAATAATCACCAACAATGTTCAACCTGTTACAACTGCCTTTTCTACTCTCCGCCATTTTGTAGTTTTTTGGCCTACTGTCAAACTCATGAAAATTTCAATATAATAGCCTTTAACCAGCTGCTGCATTCTGTTAGGATTTCTTTCACCTTTTTATGTTGCATGCTCCCATATGGGTAAACCAAACAGAGCCAAGAGCTGGGACTCTCTTGCTTTCTTAATGAGTTAGAAAATTATTCTTCTGTATTCTGGACTGTCAAAAGAATTTAGGAATCCCAAACATGCATGCAGGATGTTCCAGCATAGATGTCATAATAAAAGCATAAGAAATATCACACTGGGTCAGACCAACAGGGCAACTAGCCCAGAACTCTGTCCCAGATGAAGATACCAATGGTTGTTTTGTCAGGTAACCTAGCACATTTTACCTTAAAAATTCGGATACATCGTGACCACTTCTTAAGAATGCATTGTAAATCAACTGGCAGTGAGTTTATCCAATGGTGTCAAACTTTTCCTATTCCCCACTTCAGCTTTGTCTTAATAATATGTTCCATAAATGTACCGACTTCTATATAAATATAGGCATTTTAATTTCTCTTGAATCTGCATCTTTTAACCCCAAGGAATGGCCTCAATTAAATTCTTTGAAATTCAGTAAAGACATTTATATTTATCCAGAGTCGACTTTAGCCTCACATCCCCCTACTAATGCTTTTCATTTTCATCTTCCCAGTCTGAGAAATTCTAATCCTTTTTAGTCTTTTAGTCTGTCCTTGACTGAAAGATAAGCTTTCCCCTTGATTATCTTAGTTGTTTTTCCCTGGATCTTTTCCAGCTCTGTTATATCTTCTTTGGGAATGTCGTGACTAGACTGGCCCAAATATTGGTTATGAAATTTGTTAGCATTGTCTCTAGTTTCCACTCACTCACGAAGAAAGTAAATGTTATTTGCTGTCTCCCATTGGTGCAGAAATGGAGAGATCAATTGAGGTCATAACCTCTTCTACATATATTAGTTCTAGTCGAAGGTTGGTTTTCTGCTACTTTTCTGTTAATACCAGCAGAAGTGTTTGACCTTATATTTCTGCCAGCTGTCCCTTAGGAAGGATTTGATTTTTAGACAAGCTGGTCCTTTCCTCCTTCAAAGATGCTGTGGTTGCTAAATATTGGGAAGAATTCACTAACGAAACTCAGGAGTAAACCTGCTGACTCCATCAGCAGTAATGCATTTCATCAGGTTCCCTTTCGAAATATCTCTGAAGCCCTTCACAGAAGAGTGAAAGATGGGGTTCTTGGGAACTTGCTAACTGCTCAGCTTTTTTTTTTACATGCAGTGCTCAAGAAGCAACTCATGTCCAAAGGAGTGTTTATCTTTTCCTGCTGGTAATTTTGAATGTTGTATATACATTGCTGTATATGTTGCCTGAAAACCTTGATCGACCCTTCTCTTCACTCTCAATCTCAGGCATGTTTCCACAACCATTTATTGCATCTGAGTTGCTCACAACTTTCTGCTGCTTCCTGCTTAGCAAAATGCGATATAAAACCTTACTGGATGAAGTTAACAGTTGCTTCAGTCAACATTTCTTATTACTGTTGCTGTGTGTGCTGACAAAATTGCTGATTTGGGTTCTGACTGACCTGTCTTCTTATGGCCTACCATTCCTATAGCTCTATTAGTACGAGTATTTGACTCTCTGCATGGAACTGTGGCCATCTGTCTAGGTTTACCTTTTGGTATTTGTGGCTGTCTGTATCCTGTTGGTCTACATTCTGGTTTCAACTCACGGATCTTGCTCTGGTTTTTAGTACCAGTGTTCCCCTAACTCCAGTAGCATCTGAATCTTGACACCACCTTCCCCTGCCCCCTACTGTATTGCCTCTATTACTACTTTCATGGCAATTTTTTCAGATTCCAAATATGTCCCATGCTTAAAGCATATCTTGCTCTCATTCTTGTTCTAGCCCCTGTTGGTGCCAGGCATTGCTCCAATTCAAGTTTTGGTTGGTTGATTTGTTCCTTCAAAATATTGATTGCTATTTCAGTACCTGTATTTATATACAGAGGGAGCAGTGCCTAACTACATCTTAGCCTTAACAGCAATCAACGTGTTAAATATCCCTGTGTTGGCTGGTTTGCAGTAGACACGTCTTCTGACGATGAGATGGGCTCTTATTATAAAGAAACCGGAGTATGATATCAACATAGAAAACATTTCCTCATTTCTCATTCCAGACACCTCACTCTTCTAAGAATGATACAAGTCTTCTGATGTTGGGTTTGAAAATCGGTTGAACTTTGTCATAATCTTTCATATAATATGAACACATCATGTAGTATATAATTTTGTGCTGTTTCTGGTAAGATCTTTCTTATGTATATTTTTCTTCAAAATATACCTCTTAGCAGCTAAGACAACATTAAATAGGGGAAATTTTAAATAGACTAGGCATCACAAGACTTGAATTCTAGTTCCAGCTTTACTGTCACCTAGCTATTAATACTTGACCAATGGGAAATTGCTTATTTTCTGTGGGCCTCAGTTTCTCCCTCTGCCATTTAAGGAAGCAGAATGACATGATATCACAGATCATTTCCAGTACTAATGTTTTCTGATTTTGTGAATGTTGACTTTGAAATAGAAATTGTTTGTGATCATTTTCCAGAGAAGTGAAAATGAATCTTCATATTGCCCTTGAGGATTCTTACTGCACCATCAATCTTATCAGGATAGAAAGGACAAATAATATTAAATGTTTCACTTAACTATTTAGCACTATTGATGATAAGAAGTGGATGCAACAGAGAATCAGCTGTCTAATTTGATCTGTCAGTCTTTGAGGATGCTGGTAAATATTTTGGGGTAATTAAATTTTTGAAATCACTGCCAAAAGCCTGATGCTCTGACTTTTCAAAAGGCTTTAGTACACAAAGATAACCCAGAGGTCAGTCTCCTCTGCTGTGTTTTCTCCTCTGCCATTTGATGGTTTCAAAGGTCACATTACCTGAGACTCAGTAAGCTCTGGAACCACAGTGAAGGAATAGTTGGTAATACATTATTGATGATATAATCCTGAAAACAATTCAGGTTAAGATAGTAACTGAAAGAGAGCGAAAGGGGTGCCATAGTGTTGTGCAGAGTACTGAGTCTGGTTCTGGTTTTATAGATCTTGTTGGGAGATGTAGATGTTGATATCATCTGTGTCTCATAGGTTCGTGAAAAAAACCCTCACATCCTTTTTTGTAGTTTCATAAGCTGATTTGTATCACCTTGACTGAAATAACAGACTCCAGGAGGATAGCTGTTGTTATCTCTTTTTCTAGCATAGTGCCTCACAGATAACAGGTACTCAGTAAATATTGGAATGAATTCATGAACATATGTCAGTAATTCTATGTGCTTTTTAGTTTGCTGACTCATTTCACCTTCAAAAAAATCTTGTAGTATTTGTGTGTCAGTTTAGATGTACCACTCAAATCCATCTCTCATGCCCTCTAGACATGAACTTTAGTGTTAGAAAGCATGCCGAGTGTTTGATAGAGTTTCTCATAGCTCCTACAGTTTGGTGCTTAAGGGACAGTCCCTAGCATGGATGTATGAATGGTACATACCAAAACGTGAGTTCTAGATTCCGTTCTATCTTAATCTAACAATATGATAAGGAGTATATAACTTAGCTCAACCTCAATGAGAAGGTTGAACTAGATGATGCCTGGGACCACTCTCAGCTCTAGCTTTGTTTCAGTAGAACTGGAGTCTGTTTTTCCTACATTATCATTCATGAGGCTTCTTCTGGTTTTCTAGTGGTGAATAGAGCTTTAAATTGATCAACTACTGTTTTTCACTGAGCATTGTGGACAGGACCTACTTTTTGGGCCAGGATGTAGTAGCCACTGAGTCTTAACAGAATGTCATCAATGATACATTTTTATTTTACAGAAAAATGTTGTAACATTCTATATGGCATATGTAATGTGGAAAGGTGACAACATATGTACATACACCTATACATGTGGCAGCTAAAATTTAATGTGTATATGGGCAAAATAATCCTCTATTATAATACACATGGTATAGCATTCCCTGCCTCACTCGTGGCACTTTTGGAAATGTGAGAATGAGCATAGAACATATTCAAGTTTTTTGGTTTATCCAAAAGAAGAGGAGGAAATTATTTCAGCTATTTCCCCATTTTCTTTTTCTAACTTTCTTAAACATGCACTTTCTTACATAACCACGTGTTAGAAAAAAACCAGTAGTCTCATCAAATAAATCTGCATTTGAAACAACTGTATCATATCCCAACTCTGTTCGTTTGAACCATTTGCTTAACGTGACACCCATTGTACTTTATGACACATAAGGAATATTACTTAAGAAATGTTAATTGGCTTTCCTTCTCTCCTCTGAAACTGGATTGAAGTCTTATTGACCTCTATTAGATACCGAGTGTTCAGGTTTTTAGGAAAACACTCATAGAGATATAGCCCCAGTGTGAGCTGCATTTTTAGAATATTTTCTAGAACCCAAGTATGTCCCTAATCAAATTAGTTTATTTTCATTCTTAGCGTTCCCACGTAATTTGGGGTATGTGTGAATTCCCAAACATTCCCGAGCCTCTCCTAGGCTTCTCTAATTGCTTCTTATTCTGTTCCCCTGGGAAGCAGCATCCTGTTCCCTTCACAAAGGTCAGCAGCAACAGCGCAGGCAATGTTTTAAAATAACTTAATAACCCTGAACTGCCTCTCTCTTCTTTGAATAATTTCCTTAGAGCATTAGTCCTTTGAACACTGACCTGGTTGCAGAAAATGCCCCTTTCTCAGTGGGAAAACTCCAAATCCCATTCAGTCTTCCCCTCCTTCATTCCAGGGGATAGGGTGGGGGAGTAGGGGGTAGGGAGAGGGTATTAAATACTTTTTTCAGGAAAAATGTTAACACGGTAACTCTCTCTCTCTCTCTCTCTGTGTGTGTATGTATTCTTTTTTAAAAGAAATAGACTGTGAGTGCATTGTATAAATCAGTGCTGTCACGTTGCAAATTTTTTAAACCGTTGTACAAGATAGAAAAACAGTATCTCTGGATATTGACTCTGGAAAGCTTCTAAGGGCAGGTCCTAGATGAGACTTAGCTCACTGTCGGCATTCGGCAAATGATCACGTTTTCTGTGATACCGTTAACTCCTGGGGGGATGAAACTGAGAAGCCTCGCTGCTCTTCCTGAAACTCTCAACTGCTTTTTTCTGTTTTTCTTTCTCAGCTTATCCACATCCATCTTGGTCCCCAAAGCCATTGCATGTCAGATGGTCAGTGCAATGTGTAATTTTTAACTTGCTTCTTTGTTGCTTTAGAAGGAATCGTTTTGTTGTTTTCTTTCCTTTTGGTCACTATTTCTTGTTCGTGAGTTTTCTGTAAACAGTGTATCTCATAGTTAAGACCATGTAATCTGCTAGACAGGAAGAAAAGCAAAGTTTAATGTGTGCCTACTATGTGCTAAATGACAGACTAAGTGTTTCATCTGTATCTTCCCATTTAATCCTTATAACACTCCAGTTATTATCCAATAAAGAAAAAAACTGCTATCAGCCGGGCGTGGTGGCTCATGCCTGTAATCCCAGCACTTTGGCAGGCCAAGGTGGGTGGATCACTTGAGCTCAGCAGTTCAAGACCAGCCTGGGCAACGTGGCGAAACCCCATCTCTACCAAAGATACAAAACAGTAGCTGAATGTAGTGGCTTGCACCTGTGGTCCCAGCTACTCAGGAGGCTGGGGCAGGGGAATCCCTTGAACCAGGGAGACGGAGGTTGCAGTGAGCCGAGATCACACCACTGCACTCTAGCCTGGGTGATAGAGTGAGATCCCGTCTCAAAATAAATAAATAAATAAATAAATAAATAAATAAAAGTTAAAAAAAAAAGACGAAACAGCTGAGATTCAAAAAAGTTGGAGGCTTATCCAAGTCATTCTAATAAAGGGGAGGGGGGAGAATTGATACTTAAAATCATCATGATAAGAAGGATAGACATTGGAGATTCAGAAGGGCAGTATGCTGGGTGAGGGGTGGATAATGAGACATTACTTAATGGGTACAAGGTGCGTTACTTTGGTGATGGATACACTAAAAGCCCAGGTTCACCACTACGCAATACATCCCTGTAATAAAACTGCACTTGTACCTCAGAAATTTATACAAATAAAAATAAATAAATCAAATAAAATCATCATCATCATCTCAGCTACTGCTTCCAGCTGTTTGAACTTTCTAATATTTTTGGTTGAAAACTGGCCATTTGTATAACCAAATGTGGCCAATCCACCACTGTGAGGCTGCCATCTTGGGCATCACCAAAACTACTTTAGTAGTCCTTCCTTGCACTGTTAGGTGGGTTTTCCTTGGCGTATCTGCCCAATCAAGTTGCAGAGACCTAAGTTACTCTTTGCTGCTTTGGGCAATAAAGGGGAACAAAAAACAACATGAAACAAAAACTTGGCCAGCCCTGATGTAAGCACTCTTCTACCTCCCTGCAGGCTGAGAAAGCAAAGTATTTCTTTTTTTTTTTAGATTTTTAAAATGTTTTATTCTGGTCTAAGTCAATTAAAATGAGATCTACCCTCTTCTTTTTTCTGTTTTTCTTCTAAAAAAAAAACACACACACCAAAAAACCGGGATACGTGTGCAGAACGTGCAGGTTTGTTACATAGGTATATGTATGCCATGGTGGTCTGCTGCACCTAATGACCCATCCTCTAAGTTCCCTCCCTTCAACCCCCAAACCCCAACAGGCCCTGGTGTGCATTGTTCCCCTCTCTGTGTCCATGTGTTCTTAATGTTCAAATCCCACTTGTGAGTGAGAACATGCAGTGTTTGGTTTTCTGTTCCTGTGTTAGTTTGCCGAGGATGATGGCTTCCAGTTTCATGTCCCTGAAAAGGACATGATCTCATTCCTTTTTATGGCTGCATAGTATTCCATGGTTTATATGTACCACATTTTCTTTATCCAGTCTATCATTGATGGGCATTTGGGTTGGTTCCATGTCTTTGCTATTGTAAATAGTGCTGCAATAAACATACGTATGCATGTGTCTTTATAGTAGAATGATTTATATTCCTTTGGGTGTATACCCAGTAATGGGATTGCTGGGCCAAATGGTATTTCTGGTTCTAGATCCTTGAGGAATTGCCATACCGTTTTCCACAATGGTTGAACTAATTTACATTCCCATCAACAGTGCAAAAGCGTTCCCATTTCTCCACGGCCTAGCCAGCATCTGTTGTTTCCTGACTTTTTAATAATCGCCATTCTGACTGGTGTGAGATGGTATCTCATTGTGGTTTTCATTTGCATTTCTCTGATGATCAGTGATGTTGAGCTTTTTTTCATATGTTTGTTGGCCATGTAAATGTCTTCTTTTGAGAAGTGTCTGTTCATATCCTTTGCCCACTTTTTGATAGGGTTGTTTGTCTTTTTCTTGTGAATATGTTTAAGTTCCTTGTAAATTCTGGATATTAGACCTTTGTCAGATAGGTAGATTGAAAAAATGTTTTCCCATTCTGTAGGTTGCCTATTCACTTTGATGATAGTTTCTTTTGCTGTGCAGAAGCTCTTTAGTTTAATTAGATTCCATTTCTCAATTTTGTCTTTTGTTGCAGTTGCTTTTGGCGTTTTTGTCATGAAGTCTTTGCCCATGCCTATGTCTTAAATGGTATTGCCTAGGTTTCCTTCTAGGGTTTTTAGGATTTGGGGTTTTACATTTAAGTCTTTAATCCATCTTGAGTTAATTTTTGTATAAGCTGTAAGGGAGGGGTCCAGTTTCTGTTTTCTGCATATGGCTAGACAGTTTTCCCAGCACCGTTTACTGAATAGGAGATCCTTTCCCCATTGCTTGTTTTTGTCAGGTTTATCAAAGATCAGATGTTTGTAGATGTGTGGTATTATTTCTGAGGTCTTTCGTGGATAGGAAGAATCAATATCGTGAACATGGTTATGCTGCCCAAAGTAATTTATAGATTCAATGCTATTCCCATCAAACTACCATGACGTTCTTCGCAGAATTAGAAAAAAAGAAACTATTGTAAATTTCATATGGAATCAAAGAAGACCCCGTAGAGCCAAGACAATTCTAAGCAAAAGAACAAAGCTAGAGGCATCACACCACCTGAATTCAGTAACCAAAACAGCATGGTACTGGTACCAAAACAGACATGTAGACCAATGGAGCAGAAAAGCAAAGGATTTCTAAGTCATATTCCACCACCTCCATCAGCGCTTCCCTAAGATAGAGAGTATGGCCAAGACCATACTTAATAAATGTCATAGAATGTGTTTCTCTTCATACCCTCAATTGTAAGTCTTTTTGAAAGGTAGTGCATGGTCAGTTTAGATGGACAAGAAGTGCTCTGCAGGAGCCTTTGCAACATTTGTGCGTGTCCTTGAATTTGACACCACCCCCGCCCCCCATTCCAGAGCAGATAATCTCATCCTTCCCTTAAGCCAGAGGCCTATTATGGTTCTAGCTTTACTAGGCAAATATATATGGTCTGTGGCTATAAGTCACAATTTTTCCCAAGCCTTGAGCACTGAGCCTGGCCATGTATTACATGCAGAACGTTTCATCTTATTGCAGAATGATACTTTATTCTTATCGCAGAATGATATTCATTATTGCAGAGTGATATTCTTTATTCTTTATTTTTTATCATTATAACTACATGATGCAAAAGAAGTATTTCTCATACTTTCTCTTATAATGACTCAAAATTACAAAACCAATCTGGGCAATTAATATGTTTTTGAAGATAAATAATGGCTTATGTTTTCTGAAGATTAAGAAAAATCTCTGTCTGAATATAGCCGGGCACAGTGTCTCAAGCGTGTAATCCCAGCACTTTGGGGGGTCAAAGCAGAAGGAACACTTAAGCCCAGGAGTTCAAAGCCAGCCTGAGCAACAAAATGATACCTTGTCTCTACAAAAAAAAAAAAAAAAAAAAAATGCTTGGCATGGTGGCATGTGCTTGTGGTCCCAGGCACACAGGATGCTGAGGCAGGAGGATTGCTTGAGCCCAGGGGGCCGAAAGTTGAGGCTATAGTGAACCATGTTTGTGCCACTGCACTCCAGCTTGGGCAACACAGCAAGACTCTGTCTCTAGGAAAAAAAAAAAAAAAAGAAAAGAAAAGAAAAATCTCTATCCGAAAAATGTAGGCACCCTGTGTTAATATGTAAATACAAGTGCTTTATCAAATAAAGGCTAGATTAATTGTTTTTTCTCACTCCTACTTATATCAATACTACAAGAACTTTTCTGCCAAAAAAAAAAAATCAAGTAATAGAGAAGAATGAACCCTAGGTAGAGCAGGAGGGGCTGAGCAGGCACAGCAAAAGTTCAAGGTGGAAATATCTTTATGCATCCAATTAAAAATAATTTGCGTACGTTTTACTCACGTATCTATATGTGTACATACACATGCACACATATATTATATATATGGAGAGAGAGAAAGAAAGAGGACGAAGAAGAGGAAAATAAAGAGAATAAAGGGTATTAAAAGCGGGTCTGTGACTTATTCCCTGGGGGATGTGAAGGGAATGAATGACCTTAATAGAACACTTTATAAACATGTTAATGACCTCCCGGACCTTCTTGTTAATCTTGTTAATAGTGGTTAACTAGAGGAAAGATACCTGCAAGTCCCTATCTGTAAAATGATTTTAGTAGGGTATACCTGGCCTGGCTAGACAGCTTATTGTAAATAAACCTGGAATGTTTGAATTTATGAGTCATGGCTGGCTGGAGAATAGGGCATAGCTACATGAACGTTTTTCTGTTTTTGTAATTGACAGATTATAAAATGGAAAACTTTTGAGACTGAAATGATTTCCTTTCAATGTTTCTGTGTAAATTTTTAAAAACACATCTGTTAATATGAAACCAAAGCACATCATAATGGGAAATAACATGGATGTTTTGGAAACACATGTCTGATTATTTCAGGTTCCCCAGGGAAATAATGTTCTATCTGTGCCCAGCACTTCCCTATAATTCTTTCAGTCATTAATAAAGATTGGTACTAGATAAGAATCTGGGATTTGTGTGAGTCTGATGTGAGATCCAAATGTTATACTTACACAATTTGTGTTTATTTTAGTTTAAAAATTATCTTCGCCTTGAGCCAGAGGGAAAAAAAGGAGGATGAGCGGGCCCACGTATTTTTCCCTAACATGTTGTCCCAAGTTTTAGGAAATCACAAGTCTAAGAAAAGGCCAGGGTCAGGACTAGGAAGTGATGTAACAGTTATACATGTCTACATTTAAAAATTATATAAGTAATAATTAATTTTTTAACCTCATTTTAAGCAGATCCTAGAAATAGCAAGAGCCTCTATAACGTCCCAGCTAAGACCCCAAGATTTCTTTCTTGTTTAACTCTTGAAATATTTTTTAATTTTCAGATCCCTTGTCTCCTCAGTTAGGCTGTAAACTCTCTGACAATGCTTGTGCCTTATGCATTTTTGCATCATCCCTAGCATGTGTTATATATCTCACATGTAAAAATAATAATAAATACTTGATTATTTGTTTTGATTTTGATGATTAAGCACTGGAAGCTGAGCTGTGATCCCAATAGGTATGCTTATTTAAAAAAAATAGATGGCATTCCAGGTGTGGTGGCTCACACCTGTAATCCTAGCACTTTGGGAGGCTGAGGTGGGCAAATCACCTGAGGTCTGGAGTTCAAGACCAGCCTGTCCAAGATGGTGAACCCCGTCTCTACTAAAAATACAAAAATTAGTCTGGTGTGGTGGCAGATGCCTGTAATCCCAGCTACTCAGGAGGCTGAGGCAGGAGAATCACTTGAACCCTGGAGGCAGAGGTTGCAGTGAGCCGAGATCACACCATTGCACTTCAGCCAGGGCGACAGAGTTGAGACTCCGTCTCAAAAGAAAAAAAAAAAAAAAATCACACACAAAAAAATAGATGGCACAGCACAGCAGCTTACGCCTGCAGTTCCAACACTTTGGGAAGCCGAAGCAGGAAGATCACTTGAGTCCAGGAGTTTGAGACCAGGCTGAGCAATATAGCAAGACTCCATCTAGAAATAAATAAGTAAATAATTTTAAAAAAATAGACAATAACAGATAAAGAAGTTCCATGTTATTTTTTTTTTTTTAATTCTAGATAGCCCCACTGGTATTACAGTTGATTAAATTATATTTGGAAGCAATTTTTTTAGCAGTTCATTTATTTTCTGTATTTCAGTTTGTTGAGAGCAGAAAAAATGCTTGATGGGGTTGATTGCCTGGCTAGATTATGCTATAAACTATAAATCTTTGAAAGTTACTGTTTTGAAGAAAGCATCTTTAAGTGAATATATTCCTTCAGTAGCTCCTATTACCCAAACTGTTGTGAGAATATCTCAGGAAAACACCTTAAAATCCTCTTCTATCAAAACTCCCAAGCTGCCTTCAGGAGCCAACATTGTTCAGTGAATGCATGTAAGCCTGTGTCCTAATAGAGGGACCCCCAACCTCTGGACCATGGGCTGGAACAGCAGGAGGTGAGTGGTGAGCAAGTGAGCATTACTGCCTGAGCTCTGCCTCCTGTCAGATCAGTCATGGCATTAGGTTATCGTAGGTGCACAAGCCCTATTGTGAAGTATGTATGCGAGGGATCTAGGTTGTGACCTCCTTATGAGAAACTAATGCCTGATGATCTGAGGTGGAATGGTTTCATCTCGAAACCATACCCCCACCCCTGCCTCCCAGTCTGTGGAAAAATTGTCTTCCAGAAAACTCATGCCTGGTGCCAAAAAAGGTTGGGGACCACTGTCTTAATAGATCTTGAAAAAAGTTGGAGTAAGGTAAGTGGTAAATCCTAAGACATACATGGAGGCAGAGCTGTAATGGTATCCAGTAGGGAAGAAAAGACTTCAACTTTAGGATTTAGTTATACTCAACCAGTTTTTGCCTTTCTCTGTTAAATATTAGATATCATTACCAGACACATACAAAAGATTTTAATTGCATGAATGCCTGATGTTGATACAAGAGAGCCGATTTTTTTTTCACAGATAGTTTTTTGGGGTTTTTTTGGTAGGGAGAAATATCATCTCATGGTATCTTTTTACAGGTGCTTTATTATCAAGGACCTTAGAGCTGTTTCTCTAACTCATATTTCATATACTCTTAGTCCTCAAGCCATTTCTTTTTACTGAAAGCACTATAAAGTAGCAAAAGGCATCAGTATATTGCTCAGCCTCATTCATCATCAACAAAATTGCCAATTATATTCCAAGTCCTTGAATGTATTGCTTAAAAAGATGTATAAGCTGCAAGGAAGCAGCTCAATGTTGAGGTGGAAGATGAAACATACTGGCTGGTAGATTCAGAGCATACTAATCTTGTTTTCACTTGTGAACTGGAAAAAATTAACATGGAGGGATGGAGAAAACATGTTCAAACTACAAAGTCATTTCTTCTGAGAAGTTATCTGACTGTAACTGTAACTGTAACTATAACTCAGGGTATATCAGAGGGCTCAAATGTGGAACACTTCTTTAAAATTAAAACCTAAAAGTCCTGATGTCTAATAGAACATGTAAAAATAGCAGCCTCTGAAGGATCTGAGATGAGCAGAGGAACACTGAATGATATAATCTGACAGTATGGGCCATACCCTTACAGTAGTTGCCGTGGCCTGGAAACTACAGAATTAATTCAGTAAAACATCAGAAAAAAAGCAACATAAATATAAAATATTTTAAATTAAAAAGACTGAATAAGAACAGAAAAAAATCCCCCAGCAAATCAATATTGCTTGGGGAAGCATGAATCCCAGACCAGCAATATTTTAATCCAAATAACTTTTAGTTCCATCGTGAACACCTTTATCACCAAGTTTTCCAAGTTTGGAAACACTTCTCAAAGTTGGTGGCTTTATTCAGAGATTCATGCTTGACTGTACCAACTTCTATTTAATTTATACATAGTACTTTGTCAATTTAGGAATTTGGTTTACTTGTCCTCTCCTAAATACGTGTATTTCAAAACAAAAAATAGAGAAATGATAAAATAATTACAAAGATGATTAAGCAATAGTGTTGGCTACAGTGAACAGATTATTGCCATTTTATAGAGTAATAATATACCTAAGGAAATCCGTGGGAAATTTAATTTGGGATATAAAACACGGAAGTCAGGCGGAGATGAAATAATAAACCAATAGGAAATTAAATTTAGGCATGAGAGTCCAAAGATGTAAGTTCTATAGATGTTATAAAATAATATGTATGCCCTTACATAATTTTATTACTCTCTGAACTTCATTTCTCAGTGAAATATGGGGAAATGATACTGAACAATGCAGCAACTCTTCTGCTTATAAACCAATCAGAAGATATATAAACAACTCTTAAGGGTTATACATTATAAAGATATAATTTAGTCTGGGTTTTTTTTTTAATTTGAAAACTGATTTTATATAAACCCTAATTGGGCAATTCTCCATTCTTTGACTTGAATATTATAGTAAATATGTTTTCCCAATTTCCGGGTTTCATGTATTCTTTTCAAAGAAAAAAGACAAACTTTTAAATGTCCAACTATCTGGGACTTCCTCTGATTATCTTTGAAGATAGTTCAAGTATATACAATTTCAAACAACAACAACAGCAACAGCAAAAAGTATTTTGCCAGACAATATGTCTTGTTTGTTTTTAATGTTCACAATGTAAGGTACTTATTGCCAAACCTCACTTTCAATGGTCTTACAAATTAGCAAAATATAACTAGTTTGTCAATACTAATAAGAAGGTTGCTGAAATTCAGCTCTGAATATTTCTTTTCTGCAACTCCAAAGAGGAAAATTTTTGAAATGAAACCTTGACCTTTATCAAAGCCTAGGTGAAGTTTGTTGGAGGTGTTTGGTTTTTTGCTGGTGCTTTGTTATAATGCAGTTTGAAACTAGACTAGATTGGCAAGACGTAACTGGCTGCTGTGTGGAGAATGCATTTGGTGGAACATGTGAGTTAGGGGCCAGAGTGGAAGCAGGGAGACCAGATAGTGGTGTGGGAAGCGCTGATGATAGATAAGATCTAGATAATGGCAGCAGTGCAGATCACGAGAGGTGGTTGGAATCAGGGAATATGGTTTAGAAACAATCACAGGTCTTGCTGATGCATTGGAGGTTGGGAGGGACAGAAAGAGGGCAATCCAGGTGTCTCCTCGGCCTTCAGCAGGAACAGGTACTTAAAGAGGAACGAATTTGGTAGGGAAAATCAAGTTTTAGTGATCCATTGCAGTGCATGGTAACCATGGCTAATAATAATGTCTTGTATATTTCAAAATTGCTAAGAGAATAGATTTTTAATGTTCTCACCACAAAAAGTAAATGATATGTTGGTGAGGTAATGGATATGTTACTTAGCTTGATCAACTTTTTCTACAATATATACCGAGATCAAAACATCACATTGTACCCCATAAATATACAAACTATTATTTGTCAATTACAAATAAATAAATAAAATAAATAATTTTTTAAAGAGATGTCTTAGACACCACGGACAGCACCAAAGGGTGGCTTGAAGAGCTTCTACGCTCCAGTAATAGCTGCCCATTAGCCATACTTTACTTCCAGCAACAACAGGAAAACATTTAATCTAAACAAAAAAAATTGCTTGTCAACTAGATAGCTACTCTTCCATGTAGAAACCCTAGAGCTGCTTGGGTTTAGACATGTTTAAGTTTGAGGTACTTATTGGGTATCTAGCTGTGCAGCTCAAAATCTGGATCTGAAGCTGGGGGAAGACGTCAGGACAAGAGCTTTAACTTTTGTAATCATCAACATATACATCCTTCTTAGAGTCACGGGGTGGGATGCCATCATATTGGAATGAGGGAGGAAACCCTGGGACTTCACAATATCAAGCTAGTTTCTGTTTTGCAAAAGGCAAATGTATTAATGAATTCATTACATTAATTAAGCAAACTATATTTATTGGGGGCTATTGTACCAGCTATTGTAAATTTTATGTTTTATTTTATATATATATATATATATGCCCATGAAATAAAGGAGCTAAGTCATAAATATGCATATGATTTACATAAAGGAGCTAAAATAAGGATCTCCGTTTCTATTTCAATTCTATATTAAAGATCTGTCTAAGACTATAAAAACATATATAACAAGGTACAGGAGGTAAAGAGTATTTTCTTAGGCATCTAAAAATTTTTCCTATGCTTTTGAAATCTGTGTGATTTACTTTCTTGAATCGGCCTGTAATATAGGAGTACAATATCATTGCAGAGATTAATTAGTGTGTTTGTGAACTGTTCTCAAATGCTAAAATGAAAGCATAAAACTATAAAATGGCATCATTATTCATTAAACAAGCGTAGTTTCCAAGGGTGTCTGTGATCATTGTCACAGCATAAATGACCAATTTCACCCATAATTAGCCAAGTTAGTATGAAGTTATTTTTTTACTTGGTATATTTTGTTTAACCTCAGTTATATTTGTAAAAGTAGAAACTGCTATTTGTTACTGCTTTCAGAATTTCTCACAAATGCTAAAATGCTTTTTAAATCTAATGCACTTAAACGGTTTGATTCTCCTTACCTAAGAAAAACATCAAGTAGTTTTATCTAAAGATATACTCTTGACTGATTCATTCATTGATTCATTTGTCAATAGATGTTTATTTATCAGAATATGTGCACCAGATACATTGCTAGATGTAAAGGGTACATTTGGTGAGCAACATCCATGATACCTCCAAAGTGTAGCCAGGGAATAGATAATGGAATTGACACTAAGAATGAATACATATTAACACAAAAAGAGAGAGAGAGTCATGTGTCAAGGCAATTTAGCAGGAGGGAACTTGTCAATACAAGGGATTAAAAGGACAGCATGACTAGTGCTGGAGGAGGTGAGGAGAAAACTCAAAAAGTCCTCTGGCTGATGCAAATGAATTGAATGGGGAGCCCATGAATACAAAGGTTTGAAGGTTACTGATGAAAGCCAGGTGAGAGATGATGGGATTTGGACCAAGATGATGATAGTTTGGATATGGTGAGAAAGGCATAGATTTGAGAGATTTTTAGGAGGTAAAAATCCTTAAGATTTGAGGATAGATATCATAGGAGGAAGGGCACAAAGAGAAAGCAAAACATGTCAAGGAATCACACCTAGATTTCTGAGCAATGCACAGTTGGTAATTCTTTACAGTGAGTTAGGGAACTCTAAAGAAAGATCAGATTTAGGGTGGCAATTTGATTGTAAATGTTTGGATTTCAAATGATTGGTGACATCCAAAAAGCACTGTAAATAGATAGTGTGCACCTAAAGAAAGAAGGAGGCACGTCTGGGTTGGAGTTACTAATTTACATATTATTTGTATATAGCTAGTAACTGAAACCATGAGTGTGAATGAGATTCTGATGCTAAATTTTGGAAGGTCAATTTTTAAAGTGTTTTGCTTTTTGAAGTACAGGTGCAATACTAAAAATAAAAAAAGACTAATTTTAAAAAATTAAATTAAAATGAAAAGCCTGGAAAGATAAACACCAAAGTTATCATACTGGTTGTAGTATAGGAGAGGGGGGCATCAAAGAGGATCGGAATTTCATCTTGAATGGTGTATTTTATTTAAAAAGAAGCTTTGAGCAAAGATAAAATGTTAATTCTAAGCATTAGGAGGAACACATTTGTTATTTTGTACTCTGGATCTTTTTGTATTTCCTAGAACTCTTAATCTAAAACAAATATTGCAAAATATATCACTGTAAACAACTGGATGGGCACTAGCTTATTAAATACTTTGTAGCAACTTGGTTGCTTGTCAGAGGTCCTCTTTGAGTAAAATCTTTAATTTGTAGTTCTTTGTACTTGATCAGCATAATTGCACCAAACTGTTACTTAATCTGAAAAATAGCTGTTTTCTAGAGCTCTACTTAATACTGAAAACCTACTGTGTTTGTATTGCAATTGCGTTTTTTGTTTTTACTTTTCCCCCCTGCTTTTCAGTTTGTATAATTTCTGTTACCCTATATTCAAGTTCACTGATTCTTTCCTTGTCTGTGTGGAATCTACAGATGAGCCCATCTAAGGTATTTTTCTTTTCTATTACTGCTTTTAATTTCTAGCATTTCCATTTGATTCACTTATAGTTTCCAGCTCTATACTGAAATATACTGAAATATAGAGCTGGAAACTATAAGAGTGAATCAAATCTAATCTTGCATATTGTCTTCTAATCCTACATATTTTCTATTTAATCTTGCATATTGTCTTTCTTTTCTCTCAAGAGTCTTTAAAATATTAATTATGGTTATTTTAAATTTCCTGTCTGATAGTTCCAACAACTGTTACATATCTAAGTCTGGTTCTGATTCTTGTTTTGTCTTTTTAGACTGTGATTTTTCTTGCCTTTAGGCATGCTTTGTATCTCAGGGGTAAAAATCAGGCATCTTAGATAGAGTAATAGATACTGAGGTAAATAAACCTTTGTCATGGTAATTTATCTTAATCTGACTGGGAGCTGGGCTGTGTTTGATGTTGGTAGTTGCTTTGGTTGTCATTGTTGAGTTTTGTTGCTGCTATGGCCACCAGAGACTTCAAAATCCTCTGGTAACTTTGTTTCCTCATTGAAAGCTTGTTAGTGTAGTGGTTGAGTGTCGGGCAGAGGCATTCTCTAATGTTTGAATTAATACACAGTTGGCCTGGGTCTTGGGGATGTGGTCTTTACAATTATTTCTTTCCCTTCCTCCAGAGGTAGAGTATCTTCAACCTCCCATTCCCTTCCTGGAGCTGCAGTGGATATCCACTAGTGTTATCAGTCTATGGCCCCAAGGCCCTTTCTCCTGCATAAGGCTGAAAAACAACAACAACAATAACAAACAAACAAAAAAAGAACAAAACAAAACCACACATAGATGAGATCTGGTGTTCCCTTCCCCTAAAATGCAGCGGTATTTCCTCAGTGCCTGATATGGTTTGGCTCTGTGTCTCCACCCAAATGTCATGTCAAATTGTAATCCCCACACGTTGGAGGAGGGGCCTGGTGGGAGGTGAATGAATCATGGGGGCAGATTTCTCCCTTGCTGTACTTGTGATAGTGAGTGAGTTCTCAAGTGATCTAGTTGTTTGAGAGTATGTAGGACTTTCCCCTTCACTGTGTCTATCCTGCTGCTGTGTGAAGATGTGCTTGCTTCCCCTTTGCCTTCTGCCATGATTTTAAGCTTCCTGAGGGCTCCCCAGCCATGCCTCCTATACAGCCTGCAGAACCGTGAGTCAATTAAACCTCTTTGCTTTATAAACTACCCAGTCACGGGTAGTTCTTTATAGCAATGTGATGTCTTTTCCTCTGAAGAGAAGGGTATAAGCAGATTCATGGTGACTAGCTACTGTGACCCTTCCCCAATCAGCAACACAGAGGGTATTGGGGAGGCTTGCTCTAGATTCTTCGCATCCTCCTTGTGAAGGCAAGGTACAGTTCCTGAAAGAAAAAGCTTGCAAAAGGTTGGGACTCCACCTATGGCTGTAGCCCCCAGCATCTTCACACTCTCAGGCTAGCTCCCACATGTCCCCCAACAATTTAATCTCCCTACTAGTTTATATGGCATCTGCTCCAGGGATCCAAATGCTCAGGCACTGCTTCTGGCTAAAGGCCAATCTCTCTCCAGATTTCTGGTTGTTCTATAATGTCATTTCTCTGACTGATTGATGAAAAGTCATTAATTTATCTGTTCAGCAGTTTTCTTGCTACAAGTATGGGAGCAACCTCTTTGCAGCTCTCTACATCTCCAAGTTGAAACTGGAAGTCTGAGCAATACATTTTAGAAATTAATATTTGTAAGTTTTCCGTCTCATAACAAAATAATAAATGTTCACTGTGAAAAACATAGAAAAAGATAAAAAATATTTAAGTGCCCATCACCACCTGGACAACCGCAATGAACATGTTGGTAATGCCTTCTTCCAGTTTTTTAAAATCTGGTGATAGAATACAAAAGATATTGTTTATATAACTTTGTATCCTACCTTTTCTTGAGCAATGCAAGTTTAAACCTAAATACAAAGAGACTCTAACTTCCTACTTTACATTTTTGACGGCAGATGTCAGCTGTCTTCCCAAGTGCAATACTCTTGGCTTAATATCAGGTAGACAAATAAGGCCACCACAAATTCACCTTTCACCTCAATAACACAGGTAATTTGATAGTTCTACAAACCCTATAATACTGCTTGACTGAAGACCCAGAATACAGGTCTTTCAAGGATTACTCTAGAAACTATATAAAGTATTGGTATCATCTCCCTTCATCATATCTTGCCAAATCCAACAGGTTTGGAACTTCTGTAGGAAGATTTTTGTAACATGAAAAATGCGTGTTGCACCTTCCATATCCAGCAAAAACACCATCAGTTTTTTGTTGGCTGCACCAATGAGATAAAATGATTTCACTGAATAGGGGGTGACCCAGAATGGAAATTTAGAGCATCGAAAATAAAATCAACCAACGCAGTCTTTGCAGCAAACCATGTGGAAACAAATTTAAATATGGAACATACTCTTGCCAATTCATCTTCAGATGAATTGCTTTAAAATTTGTGCAGGTGAAAAAAAATCTTTATTTTAAGGTAACTCAATCTTTCGCCATTGGAGAGAATAGAACTTATTTTTGTTTCCTCTTGTATATTCCCAGTTGTTTAAATGTTCTCTGTTTCCTTGTGTGGACACATAAATCCAAATATACCTAATAGCAAGGTATTTACCATACGCAGCACTTTTTCCTCAGATAGTTATTTTTTGAAATATTCAAATAGCTTACCTGTATCATCCCCCCCCTGTCCTATTTTTTTTTTTTTAAGAGGGAGTCTTCCTCTGTCACCAGGCTGGAGTGCAGTGGTGCGATCTCGGCTCACTGCAACCTCCACCTCCCAGGTTCAAGCGATTCTCCTGCCTCAGCCTCCCAAGTAGCTGGGACTACAGTTGCATGCCACCATACCCAGCTAATTTTTGTATTTTTAGTAGAGACAGGGTTTTACCAATTTGGCCAGGATGGTCTTGATCTCTTGACCTCATGATTCACCCACCTCAGCGTCCCAAAGTGCTGGGATTACAGGTGTGAGCCATCACACCCAGCCTACCCTATTTTCTAAACAAACAATTAGTTGACTTTTCTTCAGTTCTTACTCAGAAATATCAGACCCTAGGTTCCAACTTTTGTTTTGCTCTTTGCAGTTAGTTTTATGTGGACTGCTAGGGAGGTGTGCTTTTCTTTACCTTCAAATTTAAAAAAAACCGAGTTTTTAATTCCTTTTAAGTCAAAATACAACTGTTCTACTCTAAAGCTTTCTTTAAAAAAAGAAAAGTACCAAATCCTCATCCGTAGTAATTAATTTTGACAGTGTAGGCTCAGTAGTGATTCACAAACCTGTATTTTGTGCATCAGCATTCCTTATTATTCTAATTAAAGTGGAACATTGTGCCCTCGCTAATCATTAATGGGTTTTCATTTTGTAAATGACATTTGCAGAAGTTAAAACAGCGAGTTCATGTGAAGTCCACAGGCAACGGTGTTGAAATTAGCATCACCATAGCAACAGTCTTCCATCATTAGCATTCAGGGCAACAGGAGGTGTTTTGTTGTGTTTTGTTTCCCAAAAAAAGAAAAAGAAAAAAACTTCAAAGGTAAAGCCTACAGAAACTCTGTCAGAAGATATTTATGTTCCTTGTGTGTATGTGTACTGTACTAGATCTCTAAGTCTATATAGAATTTTTTTAAAATTACAATGTGGATCATCTCCTTTCCAGATTTGTGTTTTGCCTAGTATACTAGCTAAATTTCATGATCGTTCTCCAGCTGTACACGTCTGACCTGCTGAGCAGCATTTACTCATTGCCAACCCGCTGCTCACCAATACGGTTTCCTACGTGGATGAAGAGAGTCTGTATTCATGAAAATATTTGGTTCAGTCTAAAAGTATTATGTGCATTCATGAGTTTTTCATTTAATTCATGGAAAATAGATTTATGCTGTTAGATCCTCTGGTGAACTCATTTAGTCATGTTGTAGATATAGGTCAATGATTATCCTCATTCATCTTTAGACGGAATTAAAGAGGAGTCAAATAGAGAACAATATTATCTTAACTGAGTCTCTGGCAGTGGTATTACCACTATTACTCTGTGTGTGTGTGTGTGTGTGTGTGTGTGTGTGTTTGAATTCTAATATTCTGGGAAACTTTAAAAGTGGCATATCTAGCATTTATGTTTTTCTCAGTACTAAAATGCATAAAAGAGCACCATATTGACCTACCAGCTGCTTCTAAATCACACCAGTAGTAGGTAATTATGAAATTCAAATGAAGTTTAATTTTCATTTATTATACAAAAATGTCATAGCTCAAACCCAGAAGTTTTACCCCCAAGCTTGGATATAGACAGGTATGTGTGTACATTTTACTTTTGAAGATGAATCATAGCAGTCTTCTCCATTACATGTAAGGACTAGAAGTTGTACATTCCACTCAGGTGCCTAAAGGCAAGCCTGTGCTAGCCCACACCAACAAAACAAAATGAAGCAAAGGCTCTGGCTTTCAGTCAGGGATGCATCTATGTTATCATCAGCTCTGTCACATAATAAATGAGTCTATAGATAACTTGAACTACTCAGCCAATGGGCTGTAACCCAGTGATTCTGTGGTATTGAAAGGCAGCAACCCCCAGAAGCCACATGTCTCAGTGTGTACTCCAGTACTGGAGACCCATAGAACTCGTATGTATGCACACATGCATATGCATTCCCCACTTTTCTAATGGCAATCCAATCTATGCCTAATCCACAGCTAGTCCAGAAAAGAACTTTTTTAGGTTTTCTGTCTGCCATGACTTTGTTGAGAGGCAGTACAAGCCAATCAGGTGTCTGTATTTATAATATGAACAATGTTAGGATAACTCAAACTCATAAGGGAAAGATTAATGGCTGACTACTATGAAAATCACTTCTAACCTTGTGATACCAGCACCTACTATCTTCCTTTTTCTCTTATATGATGAAAAGATTTCAATGTTGGCTTTTCATTCTGATAGAATGTGCAAGCCAAAATCTAAATAAAGTCCAGTGGCAATGATCCCCTTAAACATTATATCTTTCTTCTCGATATGCTGATGTTTTCTCTTATAAAAATCTATATAAGTTTCAAGATTTATATGACAGACAAAGAAACCACACAAACAGGAGGTCCCTCACATTCACCACTAGTCACTTGCTCTATCACTCTGGGAATAGTGGTCTTCAGATTGCATCTCTACTCTACCTCTTGCTCTTTTCAACCCCTCTCCTCTTTTTTAGACCACACAGGGCATCAGACAAGGTTTAGTTTACCACTAAATTTTGGAATTTGGAACATGGTGTATAAACTGATAAAGGTAGTCCACTCACAGATGTAGTATATAATTACAGACTTGAGTTTCCAGGGGCTCTTCTCCAGTTTCCTATCAATCAATTTCCCTGGCTGAGACATTAGCATTTGTAAGTGACCATGCTTACTATATACACAATTGTATAGTTAAGTACGGGCTTTAGAAGAGATTATTTTTTCTTAAGAGTAGGTTACTCTATAAATGCCAAAGCATGTGTTATGACATAGAAATTCAAATACCTAAGAATAGCTAATTGTTTAGAAACGTCTTACTTGATGTCTATTGTTCCAAAATTTGATCCAATTTAGAGTGGTACCAATCCATGGTGTAGAATATAAAAGCTAAAGGATAACAAAAAGCCTAGGAATCTCATGCCAGTAAGAAAGTTCTACCAGTCAGATGAGATGTTGAGAGCATTTATGACTTGGCATCAGGAATATTATAAGTAAAATTCATGTGAGCAGTGATTGCAGCTATGAGCCATGTTATTTGTTCCCACTTGTCCAACTGTAATTCTTTCACTTAGCTCAGAGTAGTTCTTTGTAACATTAGGGCCCACTCATCTGCCTTTAGATAGGGTTTTAAAAGATGCCTAGAAAATAGTTCTGTGCTAGAAATCAGAGACTCTTGACCTACTGTAAAGGGAGCAGTAAGCATGTTTCCTCAGGAGAATCTTTCTATATACTGCAGATCCCCATAAAAATCTCTGTGACAAAATTGCCTTTACTGAAGCCATCATCCATTGGATTAAAAAATAGCTTACCATTAGCTTTTTGAAAATAGAAAACGTTGAGCCTTTTCAATGATACTTTCAATAGTTTTTTACAACTATGAGTCCTCAAGCTATCAGTCTTATTTTTAGATACCATACTTATAAGATAGTTATAGAATTTATAGAGTATGGTTTAAAAGACTATTCAATTATAGAGCAATCATTCAGTTTATTCCCATGGCAGAGGTAAATGGAAACCACTCCAGATCAACGAGAATCTACTCTCTTCTGATTCAGAAAGGAGATTTCCTATCTTTTCATGAATAATCCATGTTCAATGTTTAACACCTCAGGAAGATTTTCTTAATAGCTTCTTCTGGTCATAAATCCTTGGTCTGTCATCAGGGACATATTGAAGAGTTAGTTACCAAAGTTCTTAATGTCTCCCATTGTTAAAAAAAAAAAAAAAAGTCACTTTTTGGATTGTTTCTTTCATATAGAGTCCATGCTTCTGTATGCTTAATACTTTAGCTTTTGACTTCAAGCTTTAGGTAATGCAAATGAAGCTATTACATCACCAAAGTTAAATTTCTCTTGTAAGTATATTCTCAACATTCATAATTGAGAGCTGCCTCTTCTTTGGCTGGTATAAGGTTTTAATTTATCTTAGCACTTTCACCCTAGAATGGCAAAAAATGTTAGAATCAATTCCATATGTCACCAATACAAAGTACTAACTCAAGGCCGGGTGTGGTAGCTCACGCCTGTAATGCAAGCACTTTGGGAGGCCAAGGCGGGCAAATCACTTGATGTCAGGAGTTCGAGACCAGCCTGATCAACATGGTGAAACCCCGTCTCTACTAAAAATACAAAAATTAGCCAGGCGTTCATAGCGAGAGCTTGTAATTCCAGCTACTTGGGAGGCTGGGGCAGGAGAATCGCTTGGACTTGGGAGATGGAGGTTGCAGTGAGCCAAGATCATGCCATTGCACTCTAGCCTGGGTGACAAAGCGAGTCTCAACAAACAAATAAAACATTGAATTGTACACCTTAAATGGGTGAATCATGTGGTATGTATACTATATGTCAATAAAGCTGTTATATGAAAAAAATATGCTAACCCACACATTCTGAAAGTATATTAAAAGCAAACCTACGGCTGGGCGCGGTGGCTCACACCTGTAATCCCAGCACTTTGTGAGGCCGAGGTGGGCGGATCACAAGGTCAGGAGATCGAGATCATCCTGGCTAACACGGTGAAACCCCGTCTCTACTAAAAATACAAAAAATTAGCCAGGTGTGGTGGTGGACGCCTGTAGTCCCAGATACTCGGGAGGCCGAGGCAGGAGAATGGCGTGAACCCGGTGCCGGAGCTTGCAGTGAGCTGAGATCGTGCTACTGCACTACAGCCTGGGTGACAGAGCGAGACTGCATCTCAAAAGAAAAAAAAAATAAAAAAGCAAACCTACAATGTGTCTTACAAACACAGGCAACTATTCAATTCTGAGTTTACACTACTGAAACACACATGAATATGACACTAAGAGAAGCACGTAGATCTGCACTGTTCAATCAACACTACATCTCTGAGCACAAGAATTTTACATCTGATTTCCATTTGGGGAAATAGATTCAGAATGCCATAAACCAGATACTTCTTGCCTTCCTTTAGTGGTCATTTCTGTCATTATCATTTAAGAGAATGGGTCTCCTTCTCCCAAAACTGTTACCGTAAGATTACAAGCTTGTGCTTTAACTTATCTCTGATAGCACACCTCTATAACGGGTCATCAGTATTCAGTCAGCTAATTAGACTGCAGAAGTAAGTTTACTCAAATGTGAGGAGATAAAATTGTGAAATGTAAGAGGAAGAAAGAATGTTAAAGATAATCCAACCCAAACTCTTCATCTTACAGATAAGAAAATGGAAGCCCAAAAGGGGAAAGTAATTTTAGTAACATGGCTAAACTGGTCTAGAAAACCAGATCTTCTGATACCTGATCCCATGGTCTTTCTAATGCCATGGTTGTTCGGGTTGAGGATATATTCAGGTAGATAACTTACAGATAGCCCCATGGGTTTGTATAGCACTTTATCAAACACTTTCACCTCTATTATCATATTTGATTCTTACAGTATCCCATGGAAGGTTTGAGTATCATATATGACTATTCTTATTCCTACAGACTTGGAAACTGAGGCTTTGAGATGTCTGGATCTATCTCAGATCATTTGCTATGGACTAAAATCTGGGACTAAGTTGCTTTTGTCTAAGCTGAGTGCTTGTTCTGTTGTGCCATATTGTTAATTCATTTCTGTTGGTAAACAACACAAAGGAAAAACTTCTATAATTGTTTCTTTTTCATCCTCAGGTCATCTATCCTACTTTTTATCTAAGCTTTGGAAAATATTATGTGCTTTCCTTTTTTTGTATTTTTTTTTTTTTTTTTTTTTTGTAGAGATGGCGGCAGGGGGTAGTCTCACCATGTTGCCCAGGCTGGCCTCGAACTCCTTGGCTCAAGCGATCCTCCTGCCTTGGCCTCCCAAAGTGCTGGGATTACAGGCGTGAGCCACCCCACACCTGGCCTATTATGTCCTTTCTTTAGCTTGCTCGTTTAACCATTTGTTTGGGGGGTCAGAACTGTGTTTTACTTAGTCGATTAACTGATAGGACAATTTAATGTCTACCCTACACTGGCAGTAACCCCCATAGCCCTGCTCTGTGTCTCATTCTGTGCCCTGAACAACCTTGTCTTAAAAACATTTTAAAAGCAGCAAGTATGGGGAGATTTCTTATCTCTGTATAATACAGAGGCAAGTGTAGAGTATGGCTATGGAAAACAACCAGCAGGTGAGGCTGTGACATAACAATTTTAACCCAAGCCTCATTGCTACATTGAGGTATCCTTGTTCAATAAATGGATCAGAAAATATGGTATAGTTTTTCCCTAACGCTGTCTAAACAACAACAACAAAAAATCATTACCCATAGTATTTCAGTAATGTGTTGTACTGAATGCATTGTTTTCGAGGGCGTTTTCAAAAAATAAGTTGATTGAATCTCTGTTTTTTTTTGCTTGAAGAATGACACACATTCAGAAAGTATACAGATGATACATGTTCAGCTCAATGCAATTATCACAAAATGAATACACCTATTTTCACCATCTAGGACAGTAAATAAAACATTATCAGTAGCCCTAAACCAGACTACATACACACACACACACACAAAACACACACACACACACACACACACACACACACCGGGTTGTGGGGGTGGTGAGAGAGAGAGAGAGAGAGAGAGAGAGAGAGAGAGAGAGAGAAAGCGAATATTATGTTAACAGTTGGGGAGTCTAAGTGAATGGTTTAGGGGTGTTCTTTTAACATTTCAGTTGGTTTAAAATTTTCAAAATGAAAAACTTGAGGAGAAACATAGAATATAACCACTACCTCAGAAATCACCACCCTACCTCACCCACATTCCCTCTCCCAATCACTGTTCCTCCCTCATCTTAAAGGTAGCTGCTACTCTGCCTTATAACACTATGGTTGAGTTTTGCCTGTTTATTTAAACTCTATAAAAACGGAATTGTACAGTATATAACCTTTTGTATCTAGGACTCAACATTGTGTTTATGAGATTAACTCATGTTGTTGCATGAATCTGTCATACATTTTCATTGCAATTTGATATCCCATTTAAAATATATACTATAATTTATCCATTCTATTGTTGGGGAACATTTTGGTTCTTTCCAGTTTGAAGACATTATGAATAAGGCCTCCTATGAACATTCTTTCATGTGTTTTTTGGCACACATGTGTGTACAGCTATGTTTGGTATATACTTTGTAGTAAAATTGCCTACGTTGAGGGTAGGCATATGCTGAGCTTTAGTAGATACTCCCGGTTTTCCAAAGTGGTTGTACCAATTTACAGCATCATTAGCAGTATATGTAAGTTCTGGTAGCTCCACATCTTAACAATACTTGATACTTGTTAGTCTTTAAAATTTTCGCCATTGCAGTGAGTGTGTGAGTAGAATCTCATTGTTATTTTAATTTGCAATTGTCTGATTACTTATGAGGTTGAATATTTTTACATGTATTTATTGACAATTTTGGATATCCTGTTGTGTGAAGTATCTATTCAGTCTCTTGCCTATTTTTTTTGTTGATTCATCCTTCTTTTTCTTATTGATCTGTAGGAGCTTTTTTACGTATTCTAGTTTGTAGCCCTTTGTAAATTGTATGTGTTGCAAATATCCCATTTTATAGCTTTCCTTTTAATTAAATTGTTTCTTTTGATTGATAGTTCTTAACTTTAATATAGTCCAATATACAAATTTTTCTTTAGGGTTAATTCTTTTGTGTCCTCTTTAAGAAATCTTTCCTAATACAAGATAATGAATGTATCCTCTTGTATTATCTTCTAGAAACTTACTATTTTTTAACTTGTACACTTAGATACATAGTACACCTGGAATTGATCTTTTGTGTAATATGTGAGATAGAGATTAAGTTTTATTTTTCATAATATGGATATCTAGTTGGCCCGGTACTTGATGCTAAACATTCATTATTAGAATTCATTTGATAGTATTTCCTTTAGAGTTATTGCATCTGTGTTTATTAATTATATTGGTCTGCCATTCTTGTCAAGGTTTGGTGTGTGGATTATTCTGGTTTCATAAAGGCAAGTACGGAAGCATTGCCTCTTCTAGTCTCTGGAAGAGTTTCTTTAAGATTGGTATTTCTGCCAGTGATATGATTTGGCCTTGGAATTTTCCTAGTGGGAAAATTTACAATTAAAGTGTTCATTTCTTAAATAGTGCAGGGCTATTCCAATTTTCTATTTCTTCTTGTGTCAGTGTCAGTTGACTTAAAGCACACTAAGATACTCTAAGATTGCTATGGTCAGCCTTTGCTGGTCTAAACCAGAGGTTGCAAACTGAAATGCCAACAGGGGCTAGCCTGCTACTGTAACTGGGCAAGGCTAGCGAAGCGTAAGTTAATGGGAGCTGGTAGGGACTATAGAATACATGTGCCATTATGGAATGGTGGCTCCAGAAAGTTATTGTCATGCAAGAATAGGAGCCCAGCATGGACAAATCATTCCTTTTAAATGAGAAGTCAGAAGGTTGGATTATTCTGTAAAATATCTCTGAATATTTAAATGTTGAGTAATTCAGATTAAAAAAAAAAAAAAAAACTGTGTGGGCTAATCAAAACATTTGTGCATGCCAAATTTAGCCCAAAGTCTGCTAGTTTGCAACTTGTACTTCAAACTAATGAAAAGCATAATAGCACAGATATAATTCCATTTTCAAATAATATAATTCATTTATAGTTGACATTTATTTAATTTACACTTGAATATGAATTTGTCATTTAATTTACCATATTAAAAAAAGTTCAGATTTTAAGACATCCAAGTCTGCAAATAACTAGAATATTTTCATTTACTCTCATGTTTGTGTACTTATTTTTCCTTAAATCTTATTTTGTGATATACTTAGTGTCTTGTGGACATTCCAAAAGACTGATTTGACTTAAATTGTCCTCACTCCAAGCTTTAAAATGGCTTAGTTCATAGCCTACCTTTCCTAAAGCAACCCTGATAGTCTCATTTCAAGTTACTGGATTTTTTGTTTGTTTGTTTGTTTGTTTTTGCCTTGTTTCTTTTCAAGGTTATATAGAGTGAAGGAATATCAGACTTCTTTTAATTTTTGCAGGGAATTCAGATTGCTGTGGATTAAGATCCTATATATAAGATGCTTAGGATAAGAGGCATCATGAATGAAAAATTATTCATATGAACACACTTTTTAGAGTATTATTTTTATTCATTCAGCAAATAATCATAGCTGCCATACTAGGCAGGTAGGCACCATGAAGACTACTGTCCTTGTAGTCTAAAGTCTTGTAGACTAATAAGATATGCATAACTATTAAATAGTACACTGAAAATACAACCTTAAACAATCAAAATATTTGCAAATTGTATTTAGTTGACATGATTGCATAATTGTATTTATGTGACAATTATATTTATTGTTCACATATTTAGGGAGTCAATATGTACTTAAGGGAATCTTTGAGCTATTTTCAGGATGAGGTATTAGCTCATTACTATTAATACTACCATCACCAAATGCATTACCTACTTATCTGCATTTCCAGGAAAAATTCAAGAAATTAGAATTTTAAAAATAATAAAATAATAATAAATATGACCGGGCACGGTGGCTCACGCCTGTAGTCCTAGCACTTTGGGAGGCCGAGGCGGGTAGATTGCTTGAGGCAAGGAGTTCAAGACCAGCCTGGCCAACATGGCTAAACCCCGTCTCTACTAAAAATATAAAAAGCAGCCAGGCATGGTGGCGTGCACCTGTAATCCCAGCTACTCGGGAGGCTGAGGCATGAGAATTGCTTGAACCCAGGAGGCGGAGGTTGCAGTGAGCAGAGATCATGCCACTGCACTCCAGCCTGGGCGACAGAGTGAGACTCTGTCTCAAATAATAATAATAATCATAATAAATATAATAATAACCTAAGTGACTATATTTGATATATAAAGCGTTAAGTGATGTTTTTGTAGACTTTACTAAACTAAAAAATAAATTAGCAGTTATTTAATTTTCTAGTTTACAAAGTACCTACTTACATAAAGTTGCATATATTACTTCATTTAATTTTAAAAGAGTAACGTAAAATATGTAGATTTCCATTTTATAGTCAACAATACTTATTATTTCAATACATTATGTGATTTTTTTTCCCTCAGTATCACAGTGTGAGAGCCCAGGTTCAAACCAGAATTTTCTAACTGTAAGTCTGGAAGTCTGTCTGCTTATTCTATGTAAGATGCCTTATGAAGTTCATAGAGGAGACAGCTCAGTGGATTCAGGCCTGGTCTTATATTTTGCTGTTCATCTTGTTTTAAGTGTTCTGTTAAGCAAATGAAATAAAACATAACTTTAAATGTTCTATTTACTTTTAAAATTTGATTTAGAGCTAACAAAAATTAGAATTTGTACTCCATTTACAATGAACAGAACAACCAAATAAGCAAAATTGTATTTGCATTGTCAATTGCAATAAATAATTATAATGGTATATCAGAATGTTAAATTTTGATGGCTTTTTGTTTTGTTTTGTTTTGTTTTTGAGATGGAGTCTTGCTCTGTCACCCAGGCTGGAGTGCAGTGGACTGCAACCTCCAACTCCTGGGTTCAAGTGATTCTCCCGCCTCAGCCTCTCGAGTAGCTGAGATTACAGGCACCTGCCATCATGCCCAGCTAATTTTTGTATTTTTGTAGAGATAGAGTTTCACCATGTTGGCCAGGTTGGTCTCAAACTCCTGACCTTAGATGATCCACCCGCCTCGACCTCCCAACGTGCCAGGATTACAGGTGTGAGCCGCCACGCCCAGGCTAAAATTTTATGTTCTTATATTTCTTTAAGGAAAGCAAAAATGTTGACAGAGAGGGTTAATACTAGTTATACATACAAAAAACCGAAAAATAAGATTTTGGATTATTCTATTATATGATTATCCATTTATTGAAAATCATAAACTAATTGAATGAATAAGAGCAGCACAAATGTGATTACTTTGGTAGGAATCTGTCCTCCAAAGTTGTCAGTTGTCAGTTATTCTTAGCATTTTGAACAGAAGTCTATGTAATTAAGTCACCTGTTGTTTCTGACAAAATGAGCAAACACACATAAAATCTCTTGGTTCGTCTTCATGTCTCTGTGGCAGAGAACTGACCACATTATTCAGTTCCTTTGTCCTTTTTAGACAAAAGCCACCTCTACGTGGCCCTATAAGTCTTCAATTCAAGGATTATAGCCGTTATCTTAATGGGATTGTACTTGGTTATCTGATAAATTGTTGGCAACATATCCACATTGCTTCCTTTACCTGACATAAAATTTAGTCAGCTGGGGCTCAACGATTGACCAGCTTTATCTTGCATGTAGTGAAGGGAAGGACTTTCTTACTCCTGGATGCGCCTAAATTTAAGCCTTTGAAAAAGACTGAAGATACCAATTGGCCTACCTGCCCTAAGTAGATGATTCCCACCGACTTAACTGGTGAAGTGCTTGTCTAAGGTAGACAGAATTTTTTCTTTAGAGAGGAGCAAACAAAAACCCAGAAACACTGGCGTGTTCTTTTGATGTTCTATTTCCCAGTTGATTTCCAGGTTCACACTACTCCACAACATCTTACTGTCCCATTGCCTCTTAACCCTCTCTCCTCTCCTGCCCCCACTTTTTTTTGTTTGTTTCTTCTGCTTCCACCATTGCTTCTGCTCTGAAGCAATCATTTTCTCTCCCTTCAACCAAGGGTGGAATTGGCACACAGTCAATTGGCTTGGGAGACTTCTTACTGATCTGTCTTTTTTGAACACTGGAATCTTGACACTGGTTATCATTTTGAAGACAGCCTTGTTTGGATATTTATCTATTAAGAGGAATCCTTAATTGGTGTCTTTGACTGGAGTATTTGAAGGAGTCTTTAATTGGGAGGTTTTAAGGCACCAGAAAAGATTCATTAGGAATAACTGACCTCATGTTATATAAATGAGAAATATTTACCATTTGCTGTACACTTAATTGAAGCCTGATTATATATAAAAGCATATAATTAAAAATTGTAAATAAATACCTAAATAAATAAATGCCTATAACTAGCATGGCAAAGGATTCTGATATCAGCTTTCAATCTCTTTTAGTAGAGACTGGACAAATCAGAAAAAGAGGATTTATACCTATCCTCCTATAGATTATACTTTCTTCTCCCAACATCCAGTTTTAATTGAATCTCCTCTTTGTGCTTTCTTTCAATCTTGAGCTGCACAAGTTGTTTTCTCCTGTCAGAGCTTTTAATACACATTGACAAGAATTATTAGTCTCTGTCTGCATTTGCTCCAAGTGCGGGTTTGAAATAAGGAGTCGTCATCAATGTGCTAACGCGTGCTACTTTTGGTATTTATACAAAGTGCCTGCTGCCAGTTACTTGCCACTTAGAATGTGGTGGTTTTTTTTTTCCTCTCTTGCGTTGTGGGAGTAGAAGGATTCTCTATTTCTTTTGGCAGACAGAGAAATGTTCAGATTGGGGTCTAATAAAAAAAAAAAGGTTCCATTATACAGATGTACAGATGTTCTAAGGTCACGATACCTCCTATAATATTCTTATGTGAAACCTCCTCTTTATGTTCAACCTGTGTGCGTTACACTTATACATAGTAGGCATAGTAGCCATCAATATTAGTTGCTTTAAAACCCAGGCCTCCTAGGCTGTGGTTTGTACTAAAACATCATGTTCAAATAAAAGCATTCCAATACAAAGTGGAGAAACAGGGACAGGCATGGTGGCTTAAGCCTGTAATCCCAACAGGCTTTGGGAGGCCGAGGAGGGCAGATCACTTAATCCCAGGAGTTTTAGACCAGCCTGGCCAACATGGCGAAACCCATCTCTACTAAAAATACAAAACTTAGCCAGGCATGGTGGCGCATGCCTGTAATCCCAGCTGTAATCCCAGGCTGAGTTACGAGAATCACTTGAACATGGGAGGCGGAGGTTGCAGTGAGCCAAGATCACGCCGCTGCACTCCAGCTTTGGTAAGCCTTGGTAACAGAGTGAGACTGTCTCAAAAAAAAGAAAGAAAGAAAAAAAAGTGTAGAAAGAAAGAGAGGATCTGATTAAGCTCACAGGAACATTGCTTCTCAAATTTTAATGTGCATACAAATTGCCTGGGAATCTTGTTAAAATCCAGATTATGACCCAGTGGGGCTAAAATGAGACATGATGTTCTGCATTTCTAACAGGTGATGCTAATGCTGCTGATCTGTGGACCAACCACACTTTGAGAAGGAAGGAAGTAGACTATTATATTTACTCATTCACTTGTTCCATGATGACTCTTCAAACAGACTGGTGACTTTAATACAATTCAGAGCACCAAATAAAGATTGCCATATGCCTTATGTTTAACCTATCGTCTTATATCAAAATTATCTGATAAACTTCCCAAGTGTGCATATATATTGTCATTTTAAATAGGTTTCAGTAAAATGAAGATTCATGAGTAGGAATATAGGAATAAATGACATTAAAATTTTTCTTTATAATTTATATTTCTTCTTTCTTTTGAAAGAATTTGTAGTGGCTTAAACATAAGAGCACAAGATGAGCCAGTGACAGGAAAAACCAAGTGCATCTGACATCTTAGCTTATTAAGTCTAGAAGACAACCTCCATTACTTGGTAGCAAGCGACTGGGAATATTGGCGTTCAAAGCTGTGCTTTCCTGAAGGCAAAAACAGCATCAAAATATGAAAAGCTTTTTACTTCTGGCATGAGTGATAAAGATGCAGATCTGAGAAGCAGGTGAAAAAACTTAGCTGATACTTCTAAAGGCTAATTTTATGTAAGTGTTCTTGTCCAGCTGTTCTTGGTAAGTCCAGCTGCTAGTTGAACAGGACAGGTGGTAATCCCTGTTCAGTGGCTCATTATCACACGGAGGCTTTGATCTGGCTAATACATAATCAATCAGCTTCTGAATATTAATATTCTTCCTATTTTCATTTCACTTGTTTTACCTAAATTTATTTTCCAAAGTTCCAATATGTTTTTGTTTTTTAATAAGATTTTTGATCATTTATTTATTTTGACATAGCTAGGCTCATGATATGCCAGCTGGAGTTTATTACACCCCTGAATCACAAACTTTTTTTCTTCCCTCTTTATCTCCTTACAAGATCCAAATTGCAAAACCTAAGGATAAAGTTTTAATTTTGGAAGCACAAAAGACTGAAACTATTTTAGAGGAGAGCATTAATGAAAATCAATATCTAAAAGCCTCATTTTAAGACTGTGAGCCCTATAGTCTATACTTTTAGTCTCTTCAGAGTTGTGATGTGCATACATTAAGGACTAAGAAACATTTTTTTAAATAGTCACAAATGTGAAAAGTTAACTCTCTTCAACTACTTATGTATTCTGTAGTGCATACATTGGTGGTCATTAATTAGAAAGGTAGCAATTAAGATATTTTCCAATGCTTTCTCCATCTGTTAACTTATTTTGTGTTATATAGCTATATGTGTTTATATGTAACATATATGTCCCCGTAGTTTTTCAAAATTATGATATGTTTCTCAGGTTGAAAGTACTAGCTGAGATTTTTGTCTCTTCAATCACAAGCTGAGAATTTGCTTCTTTTTACACAAATAGGAAATGTCTTGAGTTGTTTTACTCCCCTAGAAAAGATCTTCAAAATTGGAAGAACCAGGGGCAGGGCAGGGGTAAGTAAAAGACCCAGTACCCTAAGTAGGCCAAGGCAAATAGACTAAATCTATAGGAAAATTTTACATTATCCCACTGTATGATTTGGGAGCATTAGATTTGTTTGTAGGGGAAAAAATCAATTTATGATAAAAATTATTGACAATGGTTTAATTTGTATTAGTTTTGCCTACTTCCCTGTTATCTCAGAATGGCACCTCCATGGACAGTGGAATGGTCCTAACAGCCTAAATATGGTAAGCTTTAAAAACAGATGGCTTGGGGCCATTCTGTTTATTATATCATTGCTTTCAATAGCATAACTGTTCTTCTCCAATGGCCCTCTTTGTTTTTTGCTTCATTACTGGCACGTTTCTTTAATATGTAATCTATAACATTAACATGAAAATGGCTCTCAAATACTATTACTTTCTCCATCTGTGACCCAGTACTGTTTATCATCATCTAATGATCATTCTTATTGCAGATGGCCCTCTTTAAATGTTTCAGAATAGCATTTTAAAGACATTGAGGGTGCTTCCTACGTAGATTGGCAGACTGAATGTTTTAATATCTAAAATCTCGGTCTACACGATGTGTGATAAATGACTGGAGATGCAAGGCACCAGTCAGTTCCAAAGCAAGGTGTAAGAGGGACAGGAGGAGAGTGATAAAAAAGAATACATACTATGTGTGTGTGTGTGTGTGTGTGTGTGTGTGTGTTTAAGCCATTAGATTTATCTTTAAGGAAGCATTATCTTTAAGGAAAGTTGGAGTAGGAAGAACAAAATTTAATCAGAAGAAACAGTTCTTGGCCAGAGGAGGTGGCTAATGCCGGTTATCCGAACACTTTGGGAGGCTGAGGTGGGAGCATTGCTTGAGGCCAGCAGTTCAAGACCTGCCTAGTCAAGGTAGCGAGACCCCACCTCTGCTAAAAAAAAAAAAAAAAAAAAAAAAAAAAAAAAAGAAGAAGAAACAGTTCATTATTGCAATTCTTAAATAAGGAGTTTGTGTTTCCTTTCTGATCATTCACCATGGCAGTGATAGAAAGGAGTGATATCAAATTGATAAATGAGTTCCCTAAGGCTCAACATATACTAAATGCCTATGCTGAGCTTCCAGGTTTCCAAGTCCCTAGAGCCTCTCTGTCTGAAAATCCTATCACCAAGGATTCTTTGTCTTCATCTAGTACTTTCTTTCTCCTCTCTCTATTCTTTCCTCATTTGCAGATGCTTGCTGGGGTCTGTCAATCAAACATAGATGATCCCTGACTTACAATGGTTGGATTTAGGATTTTTTTACTTTATAATGCTGCAAAAGTGATACACATTCAGTAGAAACCATACTTCAGGTATCCACACAACCCCTCTGTTTTTCACTTTCAGTACAGTATTCAATAAATTACATGAGCTATTCAATGCTTTAGTATAAAATAGGCTTTGTGTTAGATGATTTTGCCCAACTGTAGGCTAATGTAAGTGTTCTGAGTACGTTTAAGGTAGGCTAGGCTGAGCTATGACGTTGAGTAGATTAGGTATGTTAAATGCATTTTTGACTTAGAATATTTTCAACTTATGATGAGTTTATTGGTACATAACCTCATCGTAAGTTGAAGAGCATCTGTATCTGGGGTGGAGCAGAAGTATTGCTAGTAATGCTTCCATGTGTCAACTGTTTGCTTAACTGGTATGCTACCACACATGTCTTGAGCTTGTTCATCCCATGGCTTGCCATTGTGTTGGAAAGGAAGGTGTTACAGCATTGCCATTAATAGCATTTCTAAATGGGGCCAAAAACAATATTTTCTTTATCTGCTAGATCTTTTTATTGTCTTCTTTCTCTGTATATGTGAGCTGTTCCCAAAATTTAGCACACATGTTTTATGATTCTCAACATAATGTTTATGGTCCTTAACATTAATCTCATATTAGAAAATAAATCATGATGAAGGTGAAATGTAGACCAAGCAAGGGCAGTTATGAGGACCAAATTGTCAGTATAAAACTTTTATAATTAATATTTTCATGAATTGATAGCACTTGCTTCAGAGAGCTAAAGTCAGAAAAAAGAGAAGTATTCTAACCTGAAAATATATTTTTAAAAACTCATTATTTAAGGTAGGGGGCAAGTAGATTTGGCCATATTTTGGGCTTTCTTCACCAATTCGGACACGATAATGACTTAATTTGTATCCTAGATTTAAATTTGCTAGATGGAGAAGAAACACATAAACCCAGTCTGTGCGAACATAACCATTCACATTCTTATGCAGGATTTTGGGGTAGGGGAGGGCTTTTGTTGTATTATAATATAGCATGTTAATTTTTAAGATAAAATGGAAATATTTTTGTGCTTTTGTTAATTTTTATGTTAAAAATGACATTTTAGGCACCTAATCAAATTCTCTGAGTTCTTTCACTAAAGAATTTTGCCTAATATTTGATTAAATTCATTATTACTAAAGATCAATGGAATTTCTTTCAGTTTGAAAAGTTGAAAAAATGAGTTGACACATTGATTCATAGAAAAAGTTATGAAATTTGAGAAAAATTTTTGAACCCATTTTATTTAAAATACATATAGATATTATGCGTATCTGCCTTCATTTTCAGGATAACGAATGTCAAATGTGAATGTTAAATGTGGAAACATTCTAAAATTGGAAATCAGACTCCACTTGGTTCAAAGAACACCTTATTTTAGATAAGCCTTTTAAAATAATGATTGAAATCCAGTCAATCCATACCCTCACACATAATCCTCATGCATGATCTTTGTTTTTCCCTATCTCTCCTCTAAATGTCCTTTACAAAGATGAGAAATGTTCTTCCCAACACAAAATTCCTTTGATTATATATTAGAAAGAATTGACACTTTGCAGCAAGGTTTAGGAAAAGCTAACGTAAGTAGAGCTTCTGTGAAAACTGTTTTACCAAAACATACTGGATTTACTGCTGTTAAATAATGGATTTTTTTTTTTTTTACTATTTATATTTGCTCTTCATTGAAACTTGTAAATGACTTTATTAGTCTTAGGCAACACATTTCATTTTGCATTGGATAAAGATGCTTCTTCAGTAAAGTGTTCATTTATAGCATTGAGAATCTTGAAATATAACCGGTGTCATCAAACGGTAGGAAGGTAGAGGCACAGAGAAGTGATTAATCACTTTTCCCTCCAATGAATGATCTACTGTCAAGTTCAATAATCATATTTCATCTATAAAGAGCACTTTGAGCAAAGCCTGTTTTGCACACATGTCATTACATTTGATTACAATTAAGTATAAATATATGCCTATTATTTAGCTCTAGTTAAAATCTGCAAAAATATAGAAGGCTTGTGGGTGATGCAAATTGGAGATTTGCATAGGTTTAGGGTACAATATTAGAAAACACTGTAGTTTTATTTTTGCTTTATGACTAAAAGGCACTAGCTGTGTTATCTTGTTTGTTCACCAAACTAAAAAACAACAGCTAAAAAGCAACGTAACAAATTTCCTCTAACCTTCTTAACCCATCCACTGCTGTCGCGTGACTCTCACAAGTCAGAAATAAAGAACCATTTCTCTACTGAAGGTCATCAATTCATTTGAGGGCCATAGATAAGTAAAAAATAACTTAGTCTGAGACATTCAAATCACTTGCTTTTTGGGTAAATATTTTGGCTTTTAAAATGACACAGATCTGACCAAAATATTATTCAGTTTTATGGGAATGGGATTCTTTTCTAGATAATCTTAGGGACGATCTTAACTCATATTGTTTTTGTTCAGAGACTAGGTCTAATTTGTTAGAAGTGCTGCCGTGGGCTCTCATTCTGCTCAACGGGAGTGCATTCTTCTTATCCAATATCCACTAAAACTCACTCCTCCTCCCATGAAAACAGTTACCGGTGGAAAACTCAGAGAAAACATGGGAAGGGATTGGTGATGTCATACAAGGAGATTAGAAAACATTTTTTTAACGTTTAAAAAATAAAGAGATGAATTTTAAAATTGACAAACCAATAAGTTTGATGTTGATGAGCAACAAAATCCTGGAAAATGACATCGTACTGATTATTAATGATTACATAGGATAACATGCTGCTGGGAATCAGCATAATACTCTCAAAATTTGCCATATTACATGCACCTCATTTTCATTTTTGTTACGTCTACTTGATGGTTAGATGAGAAGACTGTTACAGACGGCATAACTTATGATTTTATACCACATTGTTTAAGTTCTCTTTTGAGAATATTGGGTACAAGATACAGAACAGTGGGGCTGGGTAATAGGCTGAATTTGAAGCCGATTAAATAATGACATCTAAAGAATGTCAATTAATAGATCTAGATCAACACAAAATAGAGTCTGTGTCGTTGGCCCTGTATTTAAGATATCCATGCCTTTGCACATGGCTGTTTCTTCTCCAGTCATCTGTTAAGCTCAACTCAGCCCTCTGCCTGAAGACCTCATTTGGCCAGTTTTGCCCATTCATTACCACTGTGAACTCTCTTTTGTTATTTTTTCTGTTTTATTCTGAGAATGGATTGAGCCAGATATGTGGAAGTTACAGGAAAGCATATTTTGACTAAATATTAAAGAAACTTTTATAATCGAGCTCTCCAAAAAATAAAATCCACCACTTTGAAAAGCATTAAACTCCCTGTACAGTAGATATTCAAGACTGAAATGACTGTCTCACCCCTAAAGGCAATTTCTGTATTGGATGAGAGGATATAATTCATTAACCTTTAAGGTCACTTGTGAATCTAATGTTTTGATATTTTCGGAATTAATCAGAAGGGAACTGACAGCATGACCTGAATCTGTCCTATATTTATATAAACATCCTGTGTAGTGCACCTCATTCTTTGTGCAGTTGTATACATTTTTGAATGTTAAATTTGATTTTAGGGCAAACGCTTTTTTAAAAAAAATTTAAAAATAAACTTTATTAAATAATAATTTACACACAATAAACTGCCTCCGTTTAAAGTGGTTTAGTGATTTTTGGCAGATGTGTACTTGTGAAACCACCACCACAGTCAAATTATAGAACGTTCTTACTCCCCCAGAAGCCTCCTTGTGCCCCTTTGCAGGTCATTTTTCCTTTCACCCCTGATTCTAGGCAATCACTGATTGTCTTTCTCTCACTATGTATTACTTTGCATTTTCAAGAATTTTCTATAAATAGAATCATCCAGTACTTTTGTATGTATCTGGTTTCCTATATTCAGCATAATGATTTTGTTTCCAGCTTGAGGATATTATGAATAAGACTGCTAAAAATTGTATACTTGTTTTTCTAAATACCCTTTTTAAAAATCTTACTTTTGAGAAGCGTATTACTAAAATAACTTCCCAGGTTATATGTGTATTTGTTCTTTCTATTCATTTCAGCGTTATCTTATTAACAAGCAACTGGAGGACATGCACCAAGGATAAATTGACTAGGTGCTAACTGAATTTGTGAGAAAGTCCTAGTTTCTAACATTCTTTCTTGGGAGCAGATGTGTAACAGCTACTTTTGCTGTATAACAAACCAACCCCAAAACTTACTGGCTTAACACTGAGGTCAGCAAACATTTTCTGTAAAGGACAGCATAGTAAACACTATAGGCTTCGTGGAGCACTTTGCATCTTTGTTGCGCGTTCTTTTTCTTTTTACAACTCTAAAAATGTAGTCATACTTAGCTGAGAGGCTGTACAGAAGCAGGCCATAGACCAAATTTGAACAATAGTTCATAAACTCTGTAACACAACGGCCAGTCATTTACTTAGCTCACTATTTGATGGGTGGACTGGGCCATTTATGTGGTGTGACCAGTTGTACTACTGTTTGCCAGGCATGCTTATGCATCTGTAGTCAGCTGGCAGCTGGATAAGCTATCGTGACCTGACTCATATGTCTGATGGTTGGCAGGCTGTCATCTAGGAACAGATGCAACTAGGTCTGTGTGTATCTCATCCTCCAACATGCTAGTTCAGGCTAGTTCACATGGAAACTTCTCAGGTTTCTGCTTGTGTCATGTTTGGTAGTGTCCATTAGCCGAAGCAAGTCATGTCATAGGGCCATCCCAGATGTAAGGAGTGGGGAAAGACTCCACCTGTTGGTGGGAAGAGATACAAAGGCACACTGCAAGAGCTGGACACCAAGGAGAGGGCTAGAACTTTTGGCCATTTTGCAAGATATCACAAAATATTCAAGAAAAATTACACGAAGGTTCCTCTGTGGACTAAATTCTTTTCTGAATTTAGATGTAGGTAAAATGGAGTGTGCTGTTAAAATTCATGCTTTGTGAGTAATCGTTGCTAGGCTAAACTGTTTGTGGCTTCACAGCCAATGGTAGACAAACAGCATCCATAATCTAGTGCTTTTAAAAATATAAGAAATACTGATTACAAACATAGTTAACCACTTATTACTACTGGGAATTTAATGAAAGCTGCTGTGATTAAATACTGAAAAAAGAAAGATTGCGGGTTTCTTTCTGGTAACTTTCAAAGCTGGTCACTCTTTTGAAAGGAATTTTATTCTTAAAGCTGTTATTTTTACTCATAATATGCTTAATATCCCCATGGCTGTAGACTGTCTAAAATGTTCCTACAATTATATGAGAATACTTTTAAAAATCATGATAATTATCAGTCTTCATGGACACTTATTCAGATAAATTTCCCCAAGCACTTAATAGGATGAATTTATAAGCATTAAATAGAATGGGGACCATCCAGCCCTAAAATGTGACCATTCTGTCAGGCACACACTTGCCAATTTGTTGGCGTGGACCTGAGCACACTAGCAAGGACTTTGAATTAGGTCTCACTGCAAGACGGAAGCAGAAGGGCATTTCTCAGTTTATGTTTTGAAGTGTTTTGTTCAGACAGGCAACGTGCAGTTGTGTTTAGTAGCGTGAGCTACCTGTTACTCCCCTTAACAATACTTTTAGCAGCAATGTTTTTCCTCCTGCAATGTGACAATATCACCATGCCATTTGGAAGAAAACAAAAAGGCTGAGTGATTCCTGGTATACTCCCAAACAGCCACCCAAACGAACAGCTGGCAGAGAAGACACCCCCTAAGACTTGGAGCAGATTCTCAGCCCCTGCAGCATCTCATGTGGTTAGAACTTCAGACTTGATGAACGCCTCCCCAACTTGCTCCCCCTCCTGAATCTTTTCATCCTCCTCCAGTCTCTTGTAATGTTCCAGCCCTTACCAGGGAATAAGACTGCAAACTGTCTTCCATCAACTTCTTTCCAAATCCTAGTCTAGAGAAATTATAATGATGCATGATTGTCCAGTGGGCATGTATAGTTCATCCATTTCTTTATGCAGTAAAGCCTGTAGCTTTCATCTTTTTTGCCAATCCACTATAAAAATTACGTTTTATATGTCATCCTGGTACACACACACACACACACGCACACACGTATCTGTATCTGTAAATCTTTTTCTGTCTATTCATGCTTGTATGATTGAAAGAAAAGTTTCACAAAACATTACTTACCCATACCAAATAGTACACTTTCATATTTTCTCTCTTTTTTTTTTTTAATTTCAACTTTTATTTTGGATACAGGAGGTACATGTGCAGGTTTGTTACATGGGAATGTTGCATGATGCTAAGGTTTGGGGCTCATGACCTGTTACCCAGATTGTGAGCATAGTACCCAATAGGTAGTTTTATAACCCATTCTCCCCACTCCAACCTCTACACTGTCATAGTTTTCTATTCTTTTCTGTTTCATTAAGAACAATACTGGTAGTGATCCACTATATAGATTTCATGACGTACTAAGGGTTCATGACCTGCAGTTTGAAAAACACTGTACTTAGTTTTATCTCCACCTCAGGCCAGGCCATCAGAAAGCTGCATTCTTAGCCCACTTTGCCTTGGCCCCCGTTAAGATTGCCTCAACTCAGGTGTACCTCGGCATCGTGTTCCTGGCTTATGTCGAGGGGCACTGAAAACTGCGGAAGGGATTTTTCTGAAAGTCGACACCATGCAGTGTCTCCCACCTTAGATCCCATGCAGATCTGTTTATTCAATCTAAGTCATTCCAGACTTGGATTTTCCTTTGTTTCACTTACACTCTTTCCTCCTTATCAATAATCCAAATAATAAAATCTATCATATTTCCTTTTATATTTTTTCTTTTGCTTTGACACCTACAAAGGCCACAACCAAATTATACCCACCTTTTAAAACACTTTTTTACTGAAATATATTAGGCATATAGAAAATAAGGGAGATGCTGGTTAAAGGATACGAAACTTCAGTTAGGAGGAATAAGTTCAAGAGCTCTATTGTACACCATGGTGACTATAGGTAATGAAAATCTATTATATTCTTGAAAATTGCTAAGAGAGTAGATTTAAGTATTATCACCATAAGAAATGATAAGTATATGAGGTAATGCATATGTTACTTAGCTTGGTTTAGCCATTCCACAGTGTATACATATTTCAAAACATGTTATACATGATAAAGATATACAATTTTTGTCAATTTAAAAAAAATAGAAAAAAATGGCTTAAACTTAAATGTACAGTTCAGTGAATTTTCACAATCTGAGCACACTCATTTAACCAGCATCCAAATCAAGAAACAGAACGTTACCAGCCTTTAGAAGACCCTTTGTGTGCCCTTCTGATAGTTACCTATCCTCCAAGGGTAACCACAATCTTGATTTTGAACACCATTAAATATTCTGGCCTGTTTTTGTCCTTTATATAAATGAAATTGCACAGCATGTACTCTTTTGTGTCTGACTTCTTTAAACCTGGATTCATCCATGCTGTTGTATGAAGCGGTGGATTGTTCATTCTAATTGCTATGTAATATCCCATTGTGTCAATATCCTGCAATATATTATATACTGTACTGTGGATGGGCATTTGGTAGAAAAAACGATGTTATAAACATTCTAAGACATGCCATTTGATGAGTATATGTATGCATTCCTTTGAGGACTATATCAAGGGGTAGCATTTCTGGGTTATAGGGTATGTGTGTGTTCAGCTTCTGTACATTCTTCCAAACAGTTTTCCAGTGTGGTTGTACCAATTTGCACTCCTACTGACAGAGCATGAGAGTTCTAGTTGCTCCACATCCTTTCTAACACTGTATTGTTTGTCTTTCTCATTCTGGTGGGTATGCATAGCAAAATTTTCATAACCACATCAAGCACTGTGATCTTCAAATCTGTGTTCTGGCTGGGCACGGTGGCTCCCACCTGTAATCCCTACACTTTGGGAGGCCAAGGTGGGCTGATCACTAGAGGTCAGGAGTTCAAGACCAGCCTGGCCAACATGGTGAAACCCCGTCTCTACCAAAAATACAAAAAATTAGCCAGGCATGGTGGCAGGCACCTGTAATCCCAGCTACTTGGGAGGCTGAGGCACGAGAATTGCTTGAAGCCAGGAGGCGGAGTTTGCAGTGAGCTGAGATCACGCCACTGCTCTCCAGCCTGGGTGACAGAGTGAGACTCCGTCTCAAAACAAAAAACAAAAGACAAAAAACAAATCTGTGGTCTAAATTTTTCTCCCTTCTTAAAGTTTTATGCTATTTATATTTCCTTAATGCTGGGTTTTATTAATTTTTAAGAGTTACACATTGTTATAAGTTGCCCTAAAGCCTTTACAGAACAATGCACGGTATAAATATGTACATAGTATATACACAAATATGAATCCATGAATGCACAGCTAATAGGGCCATTATCAAGAATCCTACACTTTTCCTTTTCCTCTAGCCCTCACATTCAATTGGCTCAAAAGTAGCATTGATTTTATTCTATAACCTGTCATGAATTCAGCCTCTCCACAAATTCCCAGTGCTCCTTTCTTAGTTCAGACTTTCATCCACTCTTAACTGGGCTGTTGTCATCATCTACTTGGCATACATTTCCATTCTGATCCCTACCCTCTTTTCCACCCTTGTTTCTTCCCACCTCAAATTTAATTCTATTTTAAAAAGAAAGATATTCAAAAGTACGGGTGGTGCCAATTTTTTCTCCTCTATCCATCATATGCAAAGAGGCTTCCAATTCTTTGTGAACCTGTTTCTAAGAGATGAGAGTAGGTCAAGCTGTGAGGACTTCAATTCCCACGTGAAGGTCTTATTCATATTAACTCAATAATGTGCTTTGATGTCCTAATGGGAAAAGTAGTATTTTCTGCCAGTTAGCCTTCCCAAGGTTTCAAATCCAATATTGGCCAAATACATTTTTGAATTCCTAAAAAGCATAAACTGATGTCATAACACAGCTGTATATTAATATAAAAACTCTGTACCTTAGTAAATTATTAATATGAGCGATTAGCTCACAGAGTCAATGTAAGAAACTTGTTTCAACTCTTCATATTCTAGCAAAAAGAAAACACACACACACACACACACACAACCTGATTTAAGAACTAACTAGGTGATTAAAGCTTACTTAGTTTTTAATTGAAGTGCATATTGTCTAATCCCAAGAGGCCAAACTAATCACCTTTCCCTTTTTGCTGCTTTTTTTCTCACTATTTCTGTAATTATTATAATCTGTCTGATATTGTGTTTAGCTATATATAGGTCTATCTTCCCTCATTAGATCATAAGCTCCTTAAGGAAAAGGCCATATTTCCTTGGGATCCCACTAGTAAAAAAAAAAAAAAACTGGATTACAATGTTGAAATTTTTATGTATTTCCGTGTCATTCTCCAAACACTCCCCAGTTTTTAGCAACCATAAAGAAAAAATGAGAAGAGTTTAAATGATAAGCAAATACATATGTAAGTGTTCCATAAATACTATGTTTGAAGTTATTTAAAGAACTTAATATAGGATAATATTTAATAGAGAAACTTAGTCTAGATAGAGCACATAAAAAACATTTCTTGGAAATTTGTGGATAAATAAAAGTTTCTTGCATCTGTATTTTCCTTTCATCTTCAAAACATGCCTTGACAAAAGTAAGCCAGAGCTGGAGTACAAGATTCAGACATTGGTAGATCATTAATTGGTTAAAGTGGATTTTATCTTATTTCCCCTTTTATGGATCCCTGTCTTTGTGTGGAATTCCTACCACATGCTGCCTGTTCAAGGCTTGCCACCAGGAGACTTTCTCCATCAAGCTAGGGGATATTTCTCCCTCACTGTCCCCCACCAAATCAATATTCACTTGCTCTCTGGCTACTCCAGGTTTCTGCTGTCTGAGAATATGAACATGGATATACCTTTTAACATGCGTGAATACTATTCATATTTTAATCTCAGCCCCACTGAATGATAGCAAATGCTGTGAATTTTATGCCTATCTCAGGCTATAGCTAGTGCCTTATCTTGCAAAAAAAAAAAAAAAATCTTACTTTTCCTACTTGCTTCCTTCTTAAATGTAAAAAGCAAATAGAGGAAAGGTGCCTTTTGTAAACCGCTAAAGAGCAGTTTACAAAAGAGCAGTTTACTAAACTCAGACCTCTCATTTTCCCCTCACACGACAATCTAAAACAGAATGTTAAAGTGAATTTATTTGGTTCTGTATACCTAACTATTCCTGAACATACTGAGTTCTCTTTTAAGAAATCATACCTGCCTGACAGGCAGCTTTGCATGAACACAGCATTCCCCAGCCTTCAAATTGCTGTCAGAGTCATTGTGTCATTTTGACCCACAAAATGGCAGTATTATCCACATTCTATAGAGGAGTTAACAAAAGCTTCCAAGTGGTTAAGTGACTTGCCTGTAAAGGGTTAAATGACCCTCCTCTAAGGGGTGGAATTGGTCTGGACACTCGTCCCCTCTATCTTCATGCCTTTGCTATAATACACAGCTACGCTTGCTGAAGATTAAGGAAGCTGCTTTTGATAAAGCGTGATTCTTGTAGATATTCATCTCAGAAAAAAAAAAAAACGCTGGTGTCTTCATCTGTAGCATTTGATTATTACATTTTCTTTATCTGTTTCAACTTAGGATGACTTCCTTGTTCACTTAATTGACTGGTAATTCCTTTGTTTACTTTTTTCCAAATCTCAAGAAGCAAGTCGAGAGTATTAACAATGGTTACATTAGCATTTAAAATTTTTTTATGAAATTTGAGTATTTCAGAAAGGGGTAATTTAGGCAGGCATGTATGTAGAACTTTGCATTTTAATTAAAAAGACTCAAAATGAAATGAACCTCTGACAGTAACAGATGACTACTTCTTAAAGCTGCATTACTACTTGATATATGCTCAGTATTTTCTTGTGGATAAGTCCTATGACTTGTTTCAAGAAAAGTGACAGGACTAAAACAATTAAAAAAGACAAAGCTGCTGTTTTTTAATCATATGTTCATAAATAAAACTAGGTTGTGAATTGTTTCCAGAGAAGCAATTGACAAAGTATGAGTAAATCACTCTAAGAACTAAAGCTGCCTTGATTTTTTTTGATGTTCAACCAAACCTGTATCCTTGTCCAATGGTGAATTTTCTTTGACAAATGTAAATATTTATAAAGTATGAAATGTAGACTTTGTGCCTTTCCTAAGGCCAAAGCATACTGTTTAAACTAAAATTTAATTTTTTTTCTCACCTCAAATACACCAAAATAAGAACATAACTAAAAAGTAATTCTCTCTTGTAGTAGACTGTCCATTAATCTTTTGTTAGATGATATTGGCATTGTGAGTTTCAGGTAGAAAGAAAAACTGTAATTTCTAGATTGATCAGAAAAGCTGAGAGTATTTATGGATTTGAAGAAAACAATCAAGTCTGATAAAATAGAGTTTTCTGTAACCTCCCTTATGGAGTCAAGAAGGAGGAATCCTTCAACATCCTCCCATTTTGCAGTGAAAAGTCTTCGTGCAGTACATAGTTTGATTGCGTAGATCAAAGGGTTAATTTACTTCTGATTTGAGAAGAGACCCAGACTTCCCCGATTTTTTTACAAAAATGTGTTGTGTGGGAGGAAGGTACAGGCCTCAGAATGAATTCACTAATTGGGGTTTTCACCTGCTGTGAGTCTAATCGAATACAAAGCCTTATTTGTAGCTGAAGAGGAAGAGAGATTATGCAGAGTGTAAGAATTTCTGCCTAGTTTTGAAATTCCGCTTATTTGGCACAATCGGTGGGGAAAGGCAGACAAATAGTTACAAGTTTGAGCTGTTGTTAAGGTAGACCGGGAATGCTGTAGTCAGACATACTTGAACCACATTAACCAGTGATCCATTTTTAGCAGGAGGTGGTGTGGGTCATATACGTGGGTTATCGCTATAGCTGGCAGGCTAATAGGTACTCCAAATTCTTTCCCATGAAGCAACCGTCGGCCTGTGAGGTTAATGAAGTATGGCTTTATTTTAGTGAAGATGCTAAAATTCGCATCTTTTTAGATGTTCGGCTTGATATAGGTGGCTCTGTGAAGCTTTGAGAAATCTTATTAAAAGAAAACTGCATGAGAGTGAAGCAGAGCTCGACTTTATCTAGAACCTGTCTGGTGAAATCTCTGGTTTAGATGGCAGCTGGCTCACAGAGAACTTTCCTGAGCCTGGCTTACTCTGCCTCCCTAAAGAGACAGGGCCTGGAAAAATAGGCTTTTGTGTGGGTGTGAAGTGCTCTGTGTCTGAACGTAGAGGCCTCTTCATTTGCTGGTTAATGTGAACTGGCTGGATATTCTTACATCCAGAAGATGTTGGTTTCAGATTGATCTAGGGGGATTGTTATATATATTTCAATTAGTATGCTATAATATTTGCCCTAACCAGCAATGATTCACCATACGCCAACCCATTTGTTAGATGTCTGAATCACTGTTCATGGTTAGTACTTGTACTATGCAAAGAGGAACATGGAATTCTTATGTCTTTATTGTATACCCAAATGTTGACATTTTACTATAGAATATGTATTCTACTTAATTGAAGTGATACCTATACTCTAAATGCATTTTTATAAAGTGATGCGGGTTATACTTAAACTTAGGGCACACTATAGATAGAGAGAAGCTGAACCCTAGGAGTTGGTGAAGTCTCTCGGAACCATCCCTCCAGGCAAGTACCCAGTTCAAACCATTCCTTGTCTTTGTCCTTTCCTATGCCACTCCTCATTTTTACACAGCTAGCATCAGGCCAACATTGAAAGCACGTGCAACCCAGAAAGGAAAAAGATGTGTTTGTGGAAGGTACGAACAGCCTAGCTTCAGCTGTTGGCCCTTCACACCCTCCACTAGATGGGCTCATTCGAACCCAAGACCCTTCCAACAGTACACTGCAAATCCATAGCTCCAATTCAGACATCTTCCCTCTGAGCTCAAGACTCAGATGTCCAACTGTCTCTTCGATACCTGCACTTTTACATCACCACCTCCAATTCATTGTGTTCAAGACTGGATTCATCATCTCTTTCCTAACCCTCTTCTGCCCTCTCCTCCTGAAATTCCTAGCTCAGAGAATGCTACTCATCCAATCTTGGTTATCACTCAAGGACAATGGTCCTTAACCTTCACTGCATATTAGAATCACTTGGAGAGTCTTAGAAATCCTCATGTCCAAGACCAATTAAATTAGAATCTCAGGGTGGTGAGACCCAAACATCTAAATTTATTAACAATCCCTGAGTGATTCCAAAGGGCGGCCAAGCTTGAGGACTATTGCTTTCTTCTTCCCTCTCTTCCATTCATACATCCAGTCAGTCAAGACTCCTGTAGTTGGAACCTTATTGTATCATTTCTCCACCTCCTCTGCCACTGCTGTAATTCAGATCCTCCTCATACTGCAATCTCCTTGTACCTGATGTCTGAATTCCAGACTCTGTCTTCTGATCAAGCCCCCCCCCACACCATTGCCTGAGTGATTTTTCTAAAAGACAAACCTGACAGAGCCACACTCATGCTTTAATTCTTTCTTCCTTAAAAAGCTCCCTCATACCTTTCAGGATACAAGTCAAACTCCAGATTGTCACACTAAGCCCTTTCCAGTTGGCCCATTTCTCTAACCCTTATCTTGACATTCTCTCCAAAAGATCAAGCAGACCGTTGAAGCTCTTGTAAAGAACAAGCTGGTTGCATCCTTTTTACCCTCACACCTGCTGTTGTCACCATTCATAATTGTTGATTTGCCTTTACCCTCAAAAGGCCAGAAGCTCTTTGTGGGCCTACAGAGGAGGCTTCTATGAATATTTATCCAATGACTGAGTCTCATCTGCTTTTTAGCCCCAGTGTGGGGGGATCTGACTTTCTCCTCTATCAGTAGTCCCCACTCAGCATCCAGTCTATTGCCCCAGAGGGTGGCTTTGGCTGGATGGGTCTCAGTTTGGTCAGGGTCCTGGGAGAAACAGATGGTACATTCAGACCGAGCACTTGAAGAGAGTATAATGAAAAGGCTATTTACAAGGCTCTAGGCAGGCTAGGAGAAGAAAAAAAAAACAAGGAATGGTAAACTTTTGCCCAAAGGGGTAAAGGGAGGAATGGTTTGCGTAACTGGTGGAATACTGTTGCTGTAGGAAAGGACTGGCCAACAAGACTTGTGGCTGCAGGTCAAGGAACTCAGCAGCTGCCAGGCCAGAGATCAGTAGAAGGGAACCTGAAGAATAAATACCCAAACATCACTCTGCTCCTGTCCTTTCTTCTCCTTCTATAGGCCTTTCATCACTGCCTCCCAATTGGCTGAAAGCAAAAGGAAGCCAAACGGCAGGAAAGCCTGATTGATGTCCCCACAGAGGTCCGACCTCCTGGGGCACAGAGCAGAATGGAGAACGACAAAGAATAGAGATGGAGGGGAGAATGGGGAAGTATCCTGCACAGTCCCTTAGGTCAGAGATGCCCTTATTCTCTAAAGATACCCTCAAAGTTTAAGTGGTTCAAAGACCAGAGTTTTGGCTATGGGAAAATGTACTGGGTCGCCTTCTTTGACCTCATCCCATTTCATTTCTTCTTTATCTCTATTTCTAGCAAATTTACTCTTCTCTGCTCTGAGCCATCAGTGAGATTGTCTGTGAGTATATTAGAAAAAACACAGACCTTTCCCACAGGAAAAGAAGCCATGTCTCTTCATGGCAGCATAGCAGAATAGCTAAGCGCATGAGTCTTGGAGCTGGATTCCCCAATTCCAATCCTTGCACCATTCTAGACAGTGGTACTGGAAACAAGTAGGTCATGGCTGATTCTGAAGTCAAAATTTCAGCTGAAGTTTGTTCTGGTAGCAGAGCTGCAGGCTCTTTTCATGTCCGTGGTTCATATCAAAACAGTAATAATAATAATAATAATAATAATAATAATCAGAAGGAGGAGAAGAAGAAACATCTACTATAAACAAACAATATATTATCATACATGGCATCACTACATAATTTACATATGACACGAAGGTATATCAGTGATGTTCTTTTCCAAATGCTTTCCTCCAATAAGCAAAATTCATAATCTGACTGCAATTGACAACAAAACAGTCTCTGTGATGTCCGCGTCATTTCTTAATAGTTTCAGTATTTAATTATAATATGACATCAAGATTTGGGAACAAGTCTTCAAGTGCCTATAACTCCAGTCTAAAAAAGAACTTAAAGATGTATTTTTGAGGATTGCCATCTGTCAATTTAAAAAAAAAAAAAGTCTGAATAGTGATTTCTTATTCCATTCTTTTTTCTTGTCAACAGATTATTCTTAGTAGTTTTCTAATTGGACACTGAGAAAAGAGACTTAAGCATTTATAGAGAAGCGTGTCAGAACTCCTGAATTTTGAGCAGGTAATTTAAAAGTGTAAAACAAACAAACAAAAAACAGGAAAGGAAGAGAGTGACAAATGTCTTACTATCCAGGTGTTACAAATCCTTAGTTTATCGATTTGTAATATTTACAAATGTCTATGCTCTGAGCTTCTGTCTTTTAGTTGAAATAAACATAAACAGTAGTTAAGTGATTTGCCACACTGACACAGAGATTGTTGTCTCTGATTTACTGCAAAGGGCACTACTTCCTTATTACAGGACACTAATCCCTCTTCCCCAAAGATAGGAGCAGACCTAGAATATACTGTTAGACCAAGGGACAACTTCAGCCAAAGCAAATCTTAGTGTGCCCCCCTCAGACTGTAATAGCAGCTGCCTCCACAACTCACTAGCTAAAAATTGCTAAAGGGCAACACTAAGTAATCTCAGTGTATGAGCCAGAATGCCAGAAGAAGTGCCATATTTGCTTAAAAATAGCAATACCGATCATACTTATATGCACATATCTTTAGTGATAACATTTACCTTTATATTTGGTTTGTTAAAGGTAATAAAGAATCCTGGCATTCCCTTTTGCTTTTGTCCACATACTTTATTTTTGCCTCATTTGCCATGCTGTAGCATTAGATAAAGCAAAATGGGTGTCCTTCCACCTAAAACATTCTAGGGGGAAAAATGTTGAGCCAGAAAAGGATTATTTCAAAAGAAGCCGGACATGGTGGCATGCACCTGTCATCGCAGGCACTTGGAGGCCAAAGTGGGAGGATTGCTTGAGCCCAGGAGTTGGGAGACCAGCCTGGGCAACACAGTGAGACCCCCATCCCTTAAGAAATAAATTTTAAAAAGGGGACCACATTTAAACTGTAGACCGAAGTGGAATGAATCAATCAGAAAGGAGAGTGGAAAGCAAATGTTTGGAAGAAAATAAAAAGAAAAGCAAGCCAACAAAATAAATGGACAAAGAAGGACAGTGAAAATATCACTAACAGTTTATCGTAAGATGCTCTTCGGATGCTAATCTAAGGTGTTATGTGAAGTTTGCAGAAAAATCTTGTGCTAATGAAGGCTTTCTTCTTCTTTTGAATATTTCCAAGCTTGAAATAATTGTGTGTAGTTAACTTCTATCATCATATTGCAAACTCTAAAATTAGAATTATTTGAACTGTTCAGGCCCTGTAACTTTTCCAATAAAATATTCTATTGGAAACGAGTTCCTTCTAGATCTTCCTAAAAGAATACTAAAGGACCAAACCGTGCAACAGCACTGGTGGTATTGTCTTAATTTAGAGAGTCCATACCAAGTGACTCTCAAACAGTATGCTCAGAGTTTCTGGTTCAATAGGTCTGGGCCGGGCCCAGGGAATTTTCATTTCTAAGAAGTTCGCAGGTTATACTGATACTGCTGTTCCCAGGGACTACATTTTGAGATCCGCTGCTATGTCACAAATCCAAATACAAAGTCTTTTTAACAATCGCTTTTAGCCCGGGATGAGCCTAACGGCAATTTCACGTCCTTATCGCCAGCCACTTTAATCTAAAACTGAGGAGGAAGGGAGAGTGAGAATTATGTATATAATTTTTTTTCTTTTATTTTTTAAAAAGAAAACTCCAAGCCCACACTCTTAATTATCTGGGATGAGGTCATTTGCACCTGGGTCATTTATTTAGGCAACAAGTAGTTTTGCTAGAGGCTTTAAGGAGGTGTTAACAGAGCGGTGTGTGGCTTCCAGGTTCCTGGGTCTACCTTAAATCCCCATCCCCTTTCTTTCTTTCTTTCTTTCTTTCTCTTTTCTTTTTCCTTTCCGTTTTGAAAGCCCCAAGTGCCCAGTCTCTGGGTGACCGGGTTCCCAGGTCCCTAGGTGGGGGGCGGAGCTCGACACGGCCCCGCCCCGTCTGGCCGCAGCGCCCCCTCCCCGGCCCGCCCGCGCCGGCTCCTCCGCAGTGCTTTCAGCTGTGAGCTTGGGCGGCGGCGGCGGCGGCGGCGGCGCTCCACTTTCGGGGAGCCTGGCGGCTCTGGGAAGCTCACTCCTCCACTCGTACCCACCCTCGACCGCGGAGCCCTTGCAGCCATGAGGGAACAGCTCAAAGGGTAAGTGGATCGCGGCCCCGGCCCCGTCTGATCGCCGCAATCCGTGCACTTGTGGCGCGAGCAGGGGGCAAGCTGAGGCGGTCAAAACTTGGACCGCCGCGGCGGCTGGACCCGGGGCGCCGGGCGGCTGGGCGTCTAGGAACCTCTCCCGCGGGTTCCCGCGGCGCGCCTGCAGGTGCGCCCCCGGGGTTTCTCCCCAGGCGCCGGGCTAGTGGGGGAACCTCTTCCCTCGGCTTTGGGACGGGCTCGGGGAGAAAAAGCTGATTTCTCCCCGTCCCCAGAGGAGATAACGCGTTCCTCACGCGGGGATTGGGGCCGGGGGAGCTTTTCGCTCCTTTCCAGGCTGCCAGTGTGGACGTGAGCAAGGCTGGCTGTTGCTAAATCGTCGCTCTTACTCGCAGAAGGAAGGGGCGCACGCGGCGCTACCTTCCATTGCACTGCAAGTGCCAAAAGGTCAACTTTCTGCCTGATTTCTTCCGAGGATTCCAACTGACATTTCCCTCGCTGCATTTTCTACCGTGCTCATTCCATGCCCCAAGACCTGCAGAAATCAGGAAAGAAAGAACAACTAAAGCCCAGAAGTCAAAGATTTCAGGGGGGGATTTTTGTTTGTTTGGGCTTTTCTTTTCTTTTTTTTGCCTTTTGGGATTGGGTGTGGAGTCATTTCTAGGGTGTTCTCTCGCATTTCTCCAGGTGTCTGTGCTCATCTTCAAGCAAAGTTTGTCACTCCCAATCCGAGCACGGCAATAAAAAGGGCAGAACTAATATAAGCAGAATTTGCTTATATTAGTCAAATTCGAAGTTAAGTTTGAAGCTTTAAATTGAAGGGGTTTAGTTGCTTGAGGGAGGCATAATATTAATTATAAACTGTTTTTACATCGTGAAAAAAATCCATCCGATTTAAGTGGTGAACTTTTAAGTGGCGTCTTTAAGTGAAATCTACATTTTTCCTTGGGCAATAAACTCTTCTTGGTCTTCTGCTTTATCCCTGTCATCTCTCCTTGTCATCCACCCCCCCACACCCCCAATCAACCTTTCTTTTTTTGCCTAGATTTTTTATTGCCTTTTACTCAAGCCCCTCTTTGGAGGATACATTTGCTGTTGGAGAAGCGAGAGGAGCAAATGAAGCAACACGGTTATATGAAAGGTCTCTGACCCTTGAACACCGTGGAATTGGTTTCAGTCATCATTGTTTGATCTCCGATTGGACACGACCCTGAAAAGAAATTGCTTTGGCCAAAGTTGAGGGTGGGTGGGAGTTAAACCTTGAAAAGCAAATAGAACGGAGGACAAGTAACAGCTGGAACAACCACCGAGGCAATCATCTTTGCCCTGGCTTTAGTCAAACAGAATAAAATGGTAAATATCCCAGGGAACAAGAAATGGGAACTAGAATGGATTTCTGATGCTTATATTGATGCCCACCCCTCCAAACCCCTGCCCCACGGTAGCAGAAACTTTAAAATATATTTTACCATCCACACCCTGCCAGTATTCCAGCAATGCAAGCCAAGTTCAACAATTCAGCATGCAAATGCCAAGGTTCCTCTAGAAAAAGAGTCTGATCCTCAGATTAAAGGGAAATCATTTGTGTGTGTGGATCAATGGGCTCCAGATTATATATGAAACCAAACTCTAATCCTCTGCAGATCGCAAGAGAACGCTACCTTTTTATATTGCTGCATAGCGATTAGTTTTCTCCCTGGGAAGTAGTGGACAGATAGTTTTTTAAAAAGGCAACTGTTCGGAATATTTTCAGTACCAAATAACAATGGTGGCAGAAGAAATCTTATTTTAATTAGGCAACTGCCATTTTCCCAGCCACAGCAGTAGATATTTGTTACTTTTTATAAGTGTTTAATGTTTGTTTTTAAGAAACTAAAAAAGCAATTCCAGTAAGTCTGATTATTCCAGCACTGACAGCAGGAACAGCTCTGAGGCAGTTATAATAACCTTGCACACTACTGGAAACTAAAGACGGTGAGAGAAAATTTAAATTGTATGGTAGGAAATTAGGTCAGCCTTGTGCTCAGTAGAGTCATGCTTTAATTTCTTATTAATGACAAGTAGGTGTTGCTGGGGTCTTTTGTCATAGTCGATGACTTTATATTGTAATTTGCATCAGGGTCCTATCACAGCCTCAAATAAAAAGGAAAAGGAGAGATTACCATGGTTTGTACAAAGAAGAAGAAGAGGGGAAATCTTCATATAAATACTGCTCAGAGAGGCATATCTGATGCCAGGCTTTGGAACCAGCAGGGCCAAAATCAGTAACATTTTTTAAAGATGTAAAGAGCGTTTTAAGGATTATTTATGAAGCTGATCTCTGTGTTAATGTACATACAGACTTGTGATCTATGTTGAACATTATTGTTCTCAGAAAGGCCAAACAAAGATGTACCCATTAACATGTGAACAGGTTTCAGAATTTCCTTTTTGGTTGTTCATGGTATATGGGGAGTGTATTTCCGATGTGGAGAGTGAAATGCAGAAAAGAGGCAATTACCAAAAACAGTGCCACCCACCCTTCCACTTTCTCCTCCCTAGCACACCATGTTTTTCTATATTGTCTGCATATTCCAGGTAAATGTGGGCTCTTCTCATGGAGTTATTGAGAATTCTCTACTGTTTTTGAAGGCAGGCACAGAGTAAGAAACGAAACTGTAAAATCGGTTTTGATCACAGACAAAAATTTGGTGTGTCCTTCAAGGTACAAGATAGATATGAGTTATGCAGATTTGTGCTTACTGTTTCATCCAGTCCATATTCATAGTTCTTATCTATTTTGGAGGGTTAAATGTGTCCCAGTAGGGCTCTGGATTCATCACAGGTAGAAAATAACACGCCGTGAAGTGAATATTTGGTTCATCATATAGTTTCCAAAAAATCTGAAGGTTTTTCGGCTACGTTGCCAAGCATTTTTAGCATTAAATGATTAAAAGACTGTTTTTCTCGTTTTAAGGATTAGTCACACCCTTTATTCTTTTCTTCTTTCCACTTGTGCTCACTTCTTTTGCTTAGAACTGGTTTGCAATTGAAGTGAAACTAAGACTGCAAAGGTGAAATCTAAATCTGTTTTCCTAGTTCTTTTGCATTGCTTAAAAATAAAAGGTTTGTGTGTTGAAGGTGAAAAAGGTTAGCTTCTGGGATTGTTTGAGGAGTTCATTTATCTATGTTATTCAGGTCCCCCAGAATCACAGATAATTGGGAGAATAGTACCTATCAAGGACTAGCATCTTAACTCACAAATGGGCAATGGAATTGGGGGCTTAGAATTTCTTCCTTCTTCCAGTAAAGGAGATTTTCAGTTTTGCCGACGACTGATGGATTAAAAAAAATAATTTCTAAAACCCTTTTCATAATTCTAACCTTCAAAATAAATTCTTTAAAAAGGCAGGAATGTATGTATGCCAACAGTCATGAGATTTCTTTAGAAGATGGGGAGCTACATGAAGCCCTCATTCATTCTATGTGGGATTCTCCTGTAAATTGTATACACTGTTTCCCTTTCCTTTTAGAATTGTGTTTGGTACAAGTTTATTTCTTGCCTATGTTCCTCTAATTTGAAGTCCATTCCAGATGGTGACTTTTCTTGGTGGTTCCTGTCTCTGTCTGATCAGGCTTATCAGCTCAGCTAAATGTTTTTCTGCAGACCTATAGAAGATGCTACGGTCCTTAAAAATATCCTGGAGATGGGACATTGTTGTTACACAGTGTGACTAGTAAGGACCTGTGTGAGCCCTTGTACATGTGGGCACACATGTGTGTGCTTCCTCTCTTTGCTCTTCCTTTTTCCCTGGTGCTTATATCACATCTGGATGACCTTTGGAAATAGAGGAGGCCTGAATGCAGGGTGGTCTCAATAGAAGGTAACCTTTCCTTGCTCTGCACTTATATGCGGAATTGGTATACACTCACTTTCCGAGCTGAGAAATGCCTGAGAACAAGCAACACTTTTTCCATGAAGCTGCAAGCTGCAGCCTCCTTGTGCTGCGCATATAAAGTACCAGTCCTGCCTACCCCTTCTCCAGATCATAAACCGGCTTGGTCATGGGGTTTCCTAAAACCCCTTGAAGCATGGAGACCACATCTCCTGCTCTTCTTGCTCTCTAAGACTTGAATGTCACTCTGTTATATTCCCTCAACTGATAAGCCCTTGTTACAGTCCTCAAATGTGAGTTGTCTCTATGGAAAAGTAAAACAGAAATAAACATATTTGGAAGACAGTGAAACAGCACTTCACAAGTGAACATTTTCTTGCAAATTGATTTCAGTAGCCCTCACTGTTCAGTCACTGACTAATAAATATTACAGGGATGGTCTTTGAAGTTGTACAGTTTGGGTGATTTCCATATGTCTTTATGAGGTTTATGATTGTATTCCATTTCTTAAACCAACTTAAATGGTTGTTTTAACTTATTTTTTTTAAACATAGGTGATAACATGTAGTGTGTTGGTTTTGCTCTCTAGGAAGGGTCTTTCTTCGCCTTGATTGACTTAACTACAGTTGGATCCACATCTATATTGTAATCAACTAATAACAGATTTGCTTTTAATAGATGACAATTTGAGGGGCACATGATACCAAAAGCGACCACATATTGAGCACCAAATGGTGCCGGTCGCTTACCTATTTCAACTAATCCTTTAACCCTCCAAGGTAGGCAGGCTTGCTTTAAATTTCACCGCCAGCAGGGCACAGAGCCCTAAAATTCAAAACATACGCTAAGGCCATTTGACATTGTTGCCTCTCCAGACTCCTCTTTTTGTGTGAGGCCACTGTACTTTCTGGTCCTCTGGAAATGCCTCAATTTAAGCGATTTCTCTTTTTTCCTTCCCTCCCCTTCCCCCCAAAAGTTTATGAATAGGCTCTGCATATGAGTACCCAAATATCATTCAAAACTGCATTTTACTGTATCAAAGCCTGTCATGCAATCCTTGAAAACTGGAAATACGACGCTATGGTGATTTATGTAGATGGGCCAAAGTAAGGAAAAGTATATGTAGTTATTTCTCCAGGGTTTATTCATGTAATTGAATGAGGAACAAAGGTGTTTTGTTCTTTTTGTGGCAGGAGCTGATAGCCAGCAACCACACTTCAAGAAATGGAAGACAGCTGTGAATGCTTCATTCAGGCCCAAGTAAATATAGGAAGAGGTGTAGTGGTGTATAGCGTACTGAGTTTAAAGAAAAAACACTCTGAAAGTAATTGGGAAGAAGGAAGTTATGATATATTAGTCAGACAGTAGATATACCTTAAGCTGAAATGAAATACAGGTATCATGGATATGAGATCTGTATATGTAGAGGAAAGAGTAATGGAAAAATGTCAGGGGCAGTGAAAGCAAATGAGAAGTGGGATGATTTATATTTATTGAACTAATGTCCGATATCTCTTTGACAGAGTTGAATAATCATCAGTTGTCGGTGTCCTTTCTGTAGTGTTCCACATTGGATAGGTGAAGAAATCCTGATAGTCGATTATTGATCACATAACAAGGTCAATTTATCATAACTGAAGCGCAATCAATTTGTGGGTGCAAAGAAGAAACAAATTCTGGAACCGAATAATGTTTATATTGCTTTTCCCTTTGGAAACAAAGCAGAAAGGGGCCTTTCTGCTTGTAAGATAAACATTTCTTCAATACACTATGGAAGTGCTTTGAAATAAAGATTCCGAATGGTTCAAAAGCAAATCATGTTGTTGTTATTGTTGTTTTCTTTTTTCCTGTTTTCTTGACTACTCATTGTAAATGCTAAAGTCTTTATTTATGTTTTGTGTTTTAGCCACGAGACTCAAACAACTTGCTGGGACCATCCCAAAATGACAGAGCTCTACCAGTCTTTAGGTAAGGACATGGCCATGTTTCCTCCAAGTTAAATGACAGGTGACTTTTAGGATAGTTTGCAGTGTGAAAGTAGTTTGCAGTAGTTTGCAGTGTGAAAGTTACTTGCTATATAAATACATCACTAGATTGTTTCCAGGGTGAAAGCAGTGGCACCTTCCTATCCAAAACTGACAATCAGCTTTCTTTTTTTCAGAGGTTCCTTAAAAACAAGTTTTAGAAGTTGATTGATTCCTAAAAAATTCAATATACCTGAGAGGGCCTAAAGGTCTTTGTAGTTTTCTTTGGTGCCTAAAATGATGGAAAAACGTTGCAATTTACGGCTATTTTTTTTTTTTTCTTCCCACGAAGACAGAGAACTGTTTCAGGTGCTTATTGATTTCTTCCGTGTGAAACCAAGACAACCCTTTTGCCAAACCACAAATGTTGTGTAAAGGAATTTTCTGCCGTCTTTCCGGTGCTCACAATTCCTAAGGCCTGGCGGGTCATTAATGTGAACACTTAAATGATTTCTTTAGTATGGCTTGTTTTGTGTTTATGTAAGAGCCTGACAGTTGTGTTTTCTTTCCCCTCATAACTTGAATTTTTTTGAATAAGTACAGTGCATACAAATAAGGGTTTGAAAACACCAGTCTTTTTACACGGGACAAATGTCCAGATGTCTGGTTTGTCGTTTTAGATCTACAAGGAATATTCTGAAATGAATTATCTTAAGTTGCAGCTTGTTTTGGGTGTTGTTTTGGGGCAGGGTCTTGCTCTGTCTCCCAGGCTGGAGTGCAGTGGTGCGGTTATAGCTTATGGCAGCCTCGAACCCCTGGGCTCATGCGGTTCTTCTGCCTCAGCCTCCTGAGTAGCTGGAACTACAGGAATGCACCACCACACCCAGCTCATTTTTAAAATTTATTTTTATTTATTTTTGTAGAGATGGGTCTCACTATGTTGCCCAGGCTGTGTTTTTATATATTTTTTTAATAGAAAAACGTCATGTCTTTTCTACTTTTTCAAGCCTGCATTTCTGTGAATGGACATGTTGATAGACAAACACATAAGGCCATCTCTTTGGATTTAGGGTTATGTAATGAACACCGTGGGAATCAGGGTACTTAAACATAAATTCTGTGTAGGTATATGTAAGTGGGGTGTGCGTGTGTCAGGGGGTACGTAGCTATTACTGCTTTTGTTGTCATAGATTCTCACAAAATGAATTGCAGCTATAGAGACACCAAGGTCTAGAGAAGAGATATTAGCCAAAAAATGGTTTTATTAAACATTTTTCTAATTATACACGATTAAATTTCTTCTAGAAAACCTGAAAAATGTAAATAAAAAACTTGAAAAAGGAAAAACAAAGTCACTTATACTAGCCAGAGAGATCCAATACATTTCGAGTAATATGTCATTTCAGTCTGGTTATAAGTGTGTAAACGTTTAAAATTTTAAATAAAATTGGGATCAGCTCATTTTCAAGTGCTACATTTCCAGCCCCTACGGAATGTTTTTGGCTTATAATTGTGGACTGTTTATACCACAGGTGGAAAACGTGAATGCTTATCTTTTGGCAAATGAGAGAATGAAAAGGCTTCATCTGAAGTGGGCAGCAGCTGTCCTGAGCAAGCTGGTCTTTCTATCCCTGTACTCCCAGGACCCCTGATTGTACAAGAGAAAAACTAGAAATCTGTCCACAAAGAGCTAATTTAAATTTGTCTGTGGGCCTCCTGATCATAACCTGTGGTTTACACAGATTTAGCCCACTTCCAACATTTCCTACGCTAATTACAGTAGTTTCTAGTTGTAATATTTTAATTCAGTCTTATTTTAAAATCATTATTATTATAGAATTAATACCTATTCATATTTTTTAAGTTTAAAAATATAGACAGGCTAACAATAAAGAAGAGACAAATCATTCATAACCCCACTTCTTAGAGTTAGCTGCTGTTTAATAATCTAGGATCTTCAAAAATGTCTTTCTATACATATATTTTTATAGAAGTTGAATCATTCTGTCTTATAGCTTGCTTTTTTTTTTTTTCCACCGGAAAGTGATGTATTACCATGGCCATATTTCCATTTTGTTGTATAGTATTCTCTACCACTTTCAATTACTCTGTAATGAGAAATTGCAAACACGTTTGATGAAAAGCTAATTATGGACTATCAATGAATACATGTTTGCTCCTTTAATACAAATTAAATATACATTTAATCATTATATTTCTAAAATTTTCTCCATAGTTTAGATGTGGTGATAAACTCAAAACTGATAATCTCTCATGGCTTGTGACATTGGGCTTTTGTGACATCACTCAATTTTGAATGATAACAGAATTTTACAGTTGCAGGGGATTTTAGAACTCATTTATTGCAAAGTTTCTCTTTTATGAAATCAACTTTCAGGTATAATTTTTATATAATAAAAGGAAGTCATCGTAAGTGTGTGATCAATTCCAGCCCCCTTTGAAATTCTGTTTCTTGCTAGCCCAATAACAAACCATTTGCAAGTGAACTAAGTGTTGAAATTTGCTTTTCACCTTTCAGAGTTAATATTTCCAATAGTTTTGTAACAATCAAACATTCGTTGGGCTTTTATCCAAGTGGTGATTCATCAGATAACATCTCCCATTTATTGCGGGCCTATTGTATGTTTTCCACATGGGACGTGCCAGCAACCAACCTGCATGGTGGATGGTATCAACATCCACATTTCACAGGACAGCGAAGCCAGGCTCAGGGAGGAATTGATCAGGGCTACACAGCTATGTGGGGCTACACCTGGATTTGTCCTCAGTTTTCTGTTAGTACTTTCACTGTTCTCATTGATTTTATTTACTAGGTAGAGTATATTTATGTTGGTTACTACATACCTGCTACACGTATATAGGAATTGATAGTTTTACCTATGAATGGTAAGTTACTTGAGTGGTATTTCTGGAAATGGTATGGTGGGTTCCTAAACAGTGGGCACTCCTTTCACTGTTGCCTGGCACACATAGAATGATTGTTGTATGGCTACATCCTTTTTTGTTTGTTTGTATTTTGAGACAGAGTCTCACTCTGTCACCCAGGCTGGAATGCAGTGGCAGGATCTTGGCTCACGGCAACCTCCGCCTCCCCAGGATGAAGCGATTCTCCTGCTTCAGCCTCCCAAGTAGCTGGGATTACTAGGCACCCGCCACCATGCCCAGCTAATTTTTGTATTTTTACTAGGGACGGGGTTTTGCCATGTTGGCTAGGCTGGTCTCGAACTCCTGACCTCAGGTGATCCTCCCACCTTGGCCTCCCAAATTGTTAGGATTACAGTTACAGGCGTAAGCCACCGCGCCCAGCCTGCCTACATCCTTGAGATCCCATATAAGATTAACTACCAGCACTGCCTTTCCCCCTCTCCAAAATTATAGTGTTTCAAAGTCGAAACATAAGCATAAAATACTGAAAAGAAACTTTTCATTGATTTTTAGCTTTTACTCACTAGTTTATATTTTTCTTCTTCAAGAGGTATCCCTTTAGGTCCAAATTGCTCTTTGAGCTGGATGAAATGGTCGGAAGCCTTCAACCACAGTCAGTTCATGAAAGGTACCTTGAAAGCAGAAATGGTGTTGTGGTCTGGCGTGTCAAATGTTTGAGACCACATCTAGCCCCCTCTCCTAATCGAACCTGAACCTCATGTCTCTGGTGAGGTGCTGAAAATATCGAGATGTTGCTTTTTCCCTCTGTACCCCCACTCCAGACGTACTCTACTGTGGAAGCTACTACAGTATGCATGGTAGGTTACACGTTCCTAGAGACACCCACTTCTAAGGAGATTTCCATTCTCTAATTTGCCAAAGTTCCCAAGCAGCCTGTTCAACACATGTTTATGTTACCTGCCTTGCCCTCAAAAGCATTCAGGTGTTCCCCTGCACCCAGGGTTTGAACACAATAGGATTAGAAGCTGAAAACATTTTGTTAGAACTGAAAAAGTAGCAAGTATTTACTGATGAAAAGCTATAATATTGCTTGAGATATTACCATTGGAGCTCTCTAATACATTCTAGGTGGTTTTCTTTTTCATTCCTTTTCCACTGATTTTCTACAATGAATTTATATTATTTACAATTAGATGTTTGGTAAAAAAGTTTCTTCGTCAATACCCCCATTCCATTTCTTACTTAGTGTCTCTATAGCTACAATTCATTAACTAATGAGAACTTCTGACAGAAAAGCAGCAGTAGCCACATAAACACACACACACACACACACACACACACACACACACACACACACACACGCCCCACATATATGTAGATAATTTATACTTACCCTGATTCTCATGGACTTTGTCAGGTAAGCTTAAACTCAAAGAGATCATCTCATGTATTTTTAGTCTGTATGTCCAGTCGTGAAAAATGCAGATGTAGACATTTTAGTGGTAGAGAAAATAGAACTTTTTTGATTAAAAAATAGATAAAAAACTACATAAGATAATTAATTTCAGATTATTTCCAACAGATCTAAAATGGCTTTGCAGAGGAGGTTTCCATCAAGTGTTAGAAATATTGTGTTTCCCTCATTTTTCGGCTGTGTACCTACACAAAAAATTGAGAGAAAATATTGCCAGAGTCCTACACAAACAAAGCAAGACATAGCAAAGAAATAATTTAAAGGTTCACTATGATGACTGAACAGTCATTAGGAATTTGAGTCCCCGGAAAATTTTTTACATCACATTAATGGTTTGACAAAAGCATTCTCTTGGATTTTCACAGGGGAGAAATCACTAAAAGCAACTGGAAATCAGTTTTCTTTCAGCATTTGTCTGTGACTATCCCCAATAGTCATAGAATGCTAGTAGAGAATAGTAGTGGAGTAAGTGGGATCTAAGAGACCAAGTGTCTCATGTCTATTTTTTGTAGACCTTGGTGCTTTATCTTTAAAATGTGAGGATATTGGGGCTGGGCACGGTGGCTCACGCCTGTAATTCCAGAACTTTGGGAGGTCGAGGCGGGCAGATCACCTGAGTCAGGAGATCAAGACCTTCCTGGCTAACATGATGAAACCCCATCTTTACTAAAAAAACAAAAAATTAGCCAGGCGTGGTGGCACATGCCTGTAATCCCAGCTACTCAAGAGGCCGAGGCTGGAGAATCACTTGAACCCAGGAGGCGGAGGATGCAATGAGCTGAGATGGCGCTGTTGCACTCCCTCCTGGGCAACAAAAGTGAAACTCCATCTCAAAAAAAAAAAAAAAAAAAAAAAAAAGTGAGGATATTGGACAAGTGTCTAAGAATTTTGTTTTTCTTTTACTTTGGGCTGAGGGTGGGGGGCAGGCTGTTTCTAAACTTGCTGTGATCATTATTTTTCAAGAGGTACCTTTCAACTAACTCTGCAGACAAGTGGATTTCTAAAAGTGTAATCATTCCTATGTTTTAAAATGTACATTCTGAGAAAACAAACAACAGGAGAAGATCATGCCACCCATCCGTGTCTTACAGGCTGAGTGAGGCAAGCTGTTGTCAAATAGAGAGGCTCTTGAGATATTTCCCATTAGACTCCTCTGGTTCATTCATTTGTTATTGAGAGGGCACATTCTTCGTCACTCCCTAGAAGTAATAATATGTTTGATTCATGAGGTGAATTTTAGATTTCTATTAGCATTTTTACAAATGTAATGGAAAGACTGTTCCAATAGGTTAGCTTGGTGATTTAAAACTCTGAGCTCTTCAAGGCTCCAGAAAGCATTTACAAAATCAGTAGATGTTAGATAGTAATATGCTCTGGAATTTATTTTGAAATACTAATATAATATTGATTTACATGAAGTGCAGTTATGTGGTTAAAAGCCTATCCTTTTCTCACAATTTATGTCTAGGTCCCTAAGTTCATTACTGAAATTTTAAGAAAATATTTTTTAAAAAGCTCACCCTGCCCCCACACACATAATATATGCTGCTTAAAGATACTTTTATTGGGTGTTTTTTTTGTTTGTTTGTTTTTTTTTGACAGCATCTTGCTCTGTCACATAGACTGGAGTGCAGTGGCCTGATCATGGCTCACTGCAGCTTTGAACACCCAGGCTCAAGTGACCCTCCCACCTCAGCCTTCCAAGTAGCTGGGACTATAGCCGTGTGCCACCGTGCCTGGCTAATCTTTTTTTAAATTTTTTGTAGAGATGGAGGTCTCACCATGTTGCCCAGGCTGGTCTCAAACTCTTGGGCTCAAGCGATCCTCCCACAGCTCTGAGATTCCAAGGGTGAGCCACTGCACCTGGCCTCACAATTTCCAATTACAAACTTAAGTAATCAAGAGAGTATTTACATATGGACAGATATACTGACCAACAGAGTAGAATTTAGGCTGGGCACAGTGGCTCACATTTGTAATCCTAGCACTTTTGGAGGCCGAGGCGAGCAGATCACTTGAGCTCAGGAGTTCAAGACCAGCCTGGGCAACATGGTGAAACCCCGTCTCCCCATCTCTACAAAAAATACAAAAATTAGCCAAGCATGGTGGCATGTGCCTGTAGTCCCAGATACTCAGGAGGCTGAGGTGGGAGGGTTGCTTGAGCCCGGGAGGTTGAGACTGCAGTGAGCCGAGGTTACATCACTGCACTCCAGCCTGGGCAACAGAATGAAACCCTGTTTAAAAACATTTTTTCTTAGCCTGTCTTATTGGGCGGGGGGGGGGGGGGGGTCTCTTAATTATAAATACAATAAAATATGTGGTTCCCCAATGGTTCCTTTTTAAATTACAATGTGAGTTTTTTTGCATTTGTGATACTGTCAGTATAGTACAAGAAGACCAGTTTATGAAGGAGACATGTAGGTAAAAATAGGATAATGTGAAGAGAGAATCACTGCACTTCAGAAAGCTGATTTTATTTCAAGCAGTTTATTAAAATCTAGATGCACCATATGTTCTGATGTTACTTATTCCAATTTCCTTTTCCTTCATTGAAGCCCTTTTAACCACAAGTTTTTTCTCAAGGGGTACTGGTTTTCCTTTTCTTAAGTTATAGCATTCTTCAGAAGGATCTAGCCCTTTTTAATCTGTTGCCCAATTTTTGGATCCTACTATCCAGCATGATGCTCACCTGAATGATGCAAAAGCTCTCAATGTTCAAAAATGGACTTCTGAGTGTTTTTGGAATTCTTAGGAAAAGTGGTCTTTAAAAACCATAAGATTTGAAGGCAGTCTATCAGCACGTGGCCCTTAGCTTCATGTCTGTGGTTTGCAGAGAGCTTCAGAATGTTAAAATGAGGGTTTAATTTTAGGGTCTGCTGGGCCTGAGGTTAGGGGTGTGATTCTTCAGCAGTTCTAGTTAGGAGAACTAGTTAAATCCTAGTTAAGTCAACGGGGCTAAAAGCTTTTTAAAGATACATCAGTATCATTATAAATCAGCAATTTGCAAGAGAGTTAAAAACACTGCTATCAAAATCCTTGTACCTCTTTCCTCAGCTTGCCCAAGAGGAAGGGATATTGTAGTTATTTGTTAATTCTCCTCTTTTGATAGGCTTTCTACATTCCATTAAGTATTCCCCTCCTGAGGATGCTCTTGGGTTAGGAACTGCAGGATTCTGAATGACTATGAATTCCTTCCTTTTGCATTAGGAGCTTGTCCTAATGCTTTTCTCTGCATATTTTGTGAACTAAACTGTTCTCCACTAAGCTACTCAATATTTAGCTTTCCTTGGCTCTTGCTTCTAGTTCCTTAACATATTGCTCAGTGTTAAAACCTCTGCCTTTTGACTTTTTACTGCCATAACGCTTTGAACTGGAAAGGATATCTAGATTCAGATGCCCGCTTTGGTGTGACCTCGGGCAAGTCCCTTGCTTTCTATTGGTCTTCATTTTCTTATATGTCCTGTTGGCCAGTGATCTTTCATCATTAAATGACTGGTTTTGTTTTAACTCCTGGCTAGAGTAAAGCTTGGTTGTATGAATGTTGTCAGCCCTAAACCCCCAGTTCCTCTTTGTCACCACCAACCTAAAGGATATGAATAATAGGATAATCATATTTATTAATTAAAAAAAATTTTTTTTTTGAGACGGAGTCTCACTCTGGCGCCAGGCTGGAGTGCCGTTGCACGATCTCATCTCACTGCAACCTCCACCTCCCGTGTTCAAGGGATTCTCCTGCCTCAGCAGCCTCCCGCCACCACGCTCAGCTAATTGTTGTATTTTTAGTAGAGACGGGGTTTCACCATGTTGGCCAGGATGGTCTCGATCTCTTGACCTCATGATCCACCCACCTCGGCCTCCCAAAGTGCTGAGATTACAGGCGTGAGCCACTGCTCCTGGCCTATAATCATATTTGTAATAATTGTACTTTATTTGTGTAGCAGTTTACAATGGCGAAGAGTTTTCAGAAATAACCATATTTAATCCTCACACAGCTGTAGATTAGCTGGCATATGACCTGGATTTTCTATCAATTTCAGTTTCAGATTTTTTGTCCTGTCATCCCTTTGAGTATCCTTCCAGTTTTTGATTTGGGAAATAATGCTACCATATTGGTGGATGGGGCAACTTTTCCCTTCTTTCCATTTGGACTTGAGCAGACTGAGACTCAAGACTTGATTTGATTTATACTCACTGTGGTAGAAGATAAGGAACCAAGTCCAGAACACACATTTTACGAACTCTGAGTTCTCTATTCTCAAAGGAACATCCATTACTCTTAGCATGATTTATAAAACTGCTTTATCAGCATAATTAAACTGGAATCCATATGACATTCTTTATTCCCTAGCTGACAAAATTAGCACAGGATATTTACTCAAATTTGTTATTAAGGCTGTTATAAATGTTCTCCCTTTACTCTACTGTTCAGCTTATAAAAGAAAAAAGAAAGATAATCTGCTCTTTCAACTTTGATTAGAATCCATTGACTTTCCCCATTTGTAAAATAGAAATGTAATTTCCAAATCAAAATTTATGGCATTTTAATGGACTGTTCTAAATATTATAATATTTTTTCTTGTTCAAATAACTTGATTTAAAGCTTCTAATTGAAGAACATAAATAAATAGATATTTCTGAATTGCATCTCTCAAAGCTTATTTCAGAAGGAAACTCAAAAAGAATTGTTCCTTAGACTTTGACTGGTTTACAGTTTTAAAAGAGCTGCCAAATTGTAGTTTACTGATCTAAATAAGAGGAACATTAAGGTTACACCTGCAGCTAGAAGAAAAGTGCTGGATGTGTACAATTTTATGTAGCTGGATCTGCAGAAGATGATTTTTGCACACAGAATAAAGGCATCTAAAAACGTGTCTGCTCTTATTCAGACATTTCCAATATTTCTTTTTTAAGCCCACAAGTCTGATTACCTCTGTATGTCTCTTGGGAGCTGCAATTTTGCTGGAAAGAGATTCAGAACAGTCAGAACACTCACATAAAATAGATAGAGAGTTTTTAAAGTCTGTACCCTCTACGGTAGTAATAAAATGACCTAAAAATATTCTGAAAGTCTCTCTTATGACATAGTGGATGAATCATTAGCTTATTTATGAATTGGTGATATTCTGTGAGAATGTTTCAAAATTTGCTATTCCACAAAGTGTTCATCGCTTGCATAACTCCAGGAAAGTCATTACACCCCCTCATAAATAGAAGCTTATATAACGGAGACAAATGTTGCTTATATTGACATATTTACATACAGATTTCTTTACCAAGCATTAATTTTGGTAAGAAAGTGATTGTTTTTAATATTTTACTTTCTTGGTCTGTAAAGAGGCTATCACTTTAAGGCCAGGCATGGTGGCATGCACCTGTAGTCCCAGCGCCTCCAGAGGCTGAGGCAGGAGGATCCCTTGAGCCCAGGAATTTGAGTCCAGCCTGGGCAATATAGCAAGACCATGTCTTAGGGGAAAAAAAGAAGCTATCACTTAAGAGCAGTGCTTCTCAAACTGGTGAAGGGCCGGGTTTTTGTTGGTGGTGGGTTTTTTTGTTTTTTTGAGACAGGGTCTCGCTCTGTTGCCAGGCTGGAGTGCAGTGGTGCGATTTTAGCTCACTGCAACCTCTGCCTCCTGGGTTCAAGCGATTTTCCTGCCTCAGCCTCCCGAGTATCTGGGATTACAGGTGCGTACCACCACACCCAGCTAATTTTTGCATTTTTAGTAGAGATGGGGTTTCACCATGTTGGCTAGGATGGTCTCGATCTCTTGACCTCATGATCCGCCAGCCTCTGCCTCCCAAACTGCTGGGAGTACAGGCGTGAACCACCGCACCCAGCCACGGTGGTGGTTTTTAACATACTACACATCACAGATTTTTAGGTGATTCTAATGAAACTGACAAGTAATGCATTCACACCACATGTAACTCAACAGTCAAGCTCAACAACCCTCGACCTCGTCTGTACCCTGCTCCACGAGATGAATGCATTGATCATGAATTTGGATGTCATGGCAATGTCAAATTGCTATAGAAGTTACTTAACACACTGTCCATATCTATGCTTGTGAAAGACCATATTTTGAGTAGCACTGTTCTAGAGCACTTAATTTTTGAAAGTATAAATGTAAACTCAAATCAAGTGACTCAGGTCGGGGGAGGATAATTAACCAAACAGGAACACCTGACAATGTTATTGATATGGTTTAATGTTTTGCCAGTTGAGTCAAGTTCAGGCAGAGGAGGGATCTATCTTCTTTCCCACTTGGTAGCTCGCCTTAGCAATTATTTTAGAAGACAAAGCATAGAAATCATTGTGTTACAGGAAGGAACCAGAGATTAAGTGGCAGAGCCACTGCTGCCTAGTTTAATGTCTCTCCCACCCCCTATAATTAAATATGATGTATATAACGTGATAAATTTAAAATACAGGTTTGTTTTTATCTAGAATATAAACTATGATATGTGCACTCTTTATGGGGTGCATTCAGTGGGGAACTAATTGATTATACTGTGACTTTCCTATTGTCACTTTATGAGTTTAGGTTTGGAGGCAATGTTTTGTAGCATCAAAATTGTTCATTGACTTTGAGGCTGGATTTAAATTCTGATTCTGTCACCAGTTCTCTGTGGTCAAAAAGGAAGAAGGAAGCCACTAATAATTTGGAACCTCAGTTATGTGATGTATTAAGTAGTTATGATGAGACTTGTGTTGTGAGGATTAGAGATGACATATGTAAGATGACAGAATGTCTGATGTAGTAACTGCTCAAGGAATTATAATTGCTATTAATAGTGATATGCATTATTATTATTAGTTATCATTATCATATACCAGTGTCTCTCCTTATTTAATAATCTATTGGGTTCCTGAATTTAGATATGAAGAATTCAGATAATGAGAGACACTCAGGTTTAGGTCTTCACATTTGACACTCAAGGAGCCACTTAATTTTTCTGAAGTATTTTACTTCTTAACTAAGGTGATAAAGATCACCTGATCACAATTTAGCCTAACTTTTGGAAAGCATACACTTACTTTAATTTGACATGCAAATTAGAATAATACATTTGCTACTGTGTTGTTTGCCCTACCCCAATTCTAAAACAATATATCATTCAGGATAAAAAAGACTACACTTGGGAGGCCAAGGCAGGTGGATCACCTGAGGTCAGGAGTTTGAGACCAGCCTGGGCAACACGGTGAAACCCCATCTCTACTAAAATAAAAATTAAAAAAAGCCAGAAGTGGCGGCGTGTGCCTGTAGTACCAGATACTCAGGAAGCTGAGGCAGGAGAATTGCTTGAACCCGGGAGGCACGGGTTGCAGTGAGCCAAGATCACGCCACTGCACTTCAGCCTGGGCAACAGAGTGGGACTCTGTCTCAAAAAAGAGCATAAATATCTAATAAATGATGGCGGTACTAGTCTATGGTAGTGGAGGTATCACAGAATGGCTGTAGAGATGAGGAGGGCTAAAACTGTGAAAAGCCTTATATGGTATGTCGAAGGTTTTTATACTAAGGTTTTTGATTTGGGAGATGTATCAATCAGGGTCTGCCTAGTCAGAAAACATAAACCCTCTAGTTATTTCAAACAAAGGGAATTTAATGCGGGAAATTGGTTACTCAAGAAGCCACACACACGGCATGAAGTTTCTGTTATACCTAGGGCTGGAGGGACAATGACAAGAGGTGGTATCACCAGAGCCCCAGATGTCGTGGGCATCAAGGTGGAGTTGGAACCATTGGCCGGCTGGGACCAATGAGGGAGGGGCTCCGAGGGAACTGGGGCCAGGAAGGAGACACAGTTAGCCAGACCTATTGCTGGAGGTAGAACGAAAAAGGAAGTAGGCCCGGCTTCTCCTTTCCACCTGCCCTCTAGGCTTCTGCCAGTGACTCCTATTGGCCAAACTTACTTGGAAGCCAATAGGTAAGGGAGCAGGAAAATGTACAGCAATAAACAGCAGAGCAGAGAAAAGGCAGAGAAAGTATCAAAAACCAACAAGCAAATGATTGAAGTACAGGAGATCCCATGGACAGTAAGGCAACCAACCCTCTATGCAGATATTTCGGGAACAAGAAACATAAAAAAAACTAAAAAGCTTTCATAGGAGTTTGAGGTGACATAGATAAGATACCAGAAGGACACCCTGGGTTCAAAGGAAACTCATCTTAAAGGAGAGGAGGTAGCAATTAAATCATCTGCGGAGAAGTCCAAACACTTAAGGATAAGCTTCCATGCATTTGATGAAAGTACTTGCAACGTTTACAATTGTTTATGCTCATGACTCTCAAGACTAAATACAGACATACCTTGGAGATTTTGCAGGTTCAGTTCCAGAACACTTCAATAAAGCAAATATCACAATAAAGTAAGTCACACAAATGTTTTGGTTTTCTAGTACATATAAGTTATGTTTACTCTATAATGTAGTCTAGTAAGTGTGCAACAGCATTATGTCTTAAAAAACAACGTACATACCTTAATTTAAAATACATTATTGCTAAAAAAAAAACTAACAATCACCTGAGCCTTCAGCCACTAATAATCCTTTTGCTGGTGGAGGGTCTTGCCTCGATGTTGATGGCTGCTCAGCATGGTGGTTGCTGAAGGTTGGAGTGGCTGTGGCAATTTCTTAAAATAAGACAACAGTGAAGACTGCCACTCAGTTGACTCTTCCTTTTGTGAAAGATTTCTCTGTAGAATGTGATACTATCTCATGAAACCACTTACTTAGCTCATCCATAAGTAGCAACTCCCTATCCATTAAAGTTTGATCATGAAATTGTAGCAATTCAGCCACATCTTCACGCTCCACTTGTGATTTCAGTTTTCTTCCTGTTTTCACTACATCTGCAGTTACATCCTCCACTGAAGTCTTGAACCCCTGACAGTCATCCATGAGGGTTGGAATCAACTTCCAAACTCCTGGTAATGTTGATATTTTGATGACTTCCTATCGATCACAAATGTTCTTAATGGCATCAAGAATCACTTCCAGAGATTTTTTTTTTTTTTTTTTGAGACACAGTCTTGCTCTGTTGTCCAGGCTGGAGTGCAGTGGCATAATCTAGGCTCACTGCAACCTCTGCCTTCCTGGGTTCAAGTGATTCTTCTGCCTCAGCTTCCCGAGTAGCTGGGACTACAGGTGTGTGCCACTACGCCCGGCTAATTTTTGTATTTTTGGTAGAGACGGGGTTTCATCATGTTGGCCAGGCTGGTCTCAAACTCCTGACCTCATGATCCACCTGCCGCAGCCTCCCAAAGTGCTGGGATTACAGGCATGAGCCACCGCACCTGACTTCCAGAGATTTTCCATTTACTCTGCCCAGATCCATCAGAGGAATCACTGTCTATGGCAAGCTATAGCCTTACAAAATATTTCTCAACTAATAAGAGTTGAAAGTCAAAATTTTTCTCTTAATCCTTGGGCTACAGAATGGATGTTGTGTAAGCGGGCATGAAAACGTGAATCTCTTTGTACATCTCCATCCAAGCTTTTGGGTGACAAGGTGCATTGTCAGTGAGCAGCTATATATATATGTATATATATATATATTAGGAGCTCTATAGTTTTAATAAGTTATTTTGCTTTTAGCAGTTTAAATTAAAGAGAGTTGGTGATTGGATCAAAACCCACAGTGTTTTATAATTAAAGGAGAACATTATATCCTTATATCCACCGGTGCAGTGGGAGAAATGCTTGTATTCCTAAAGCAATTCAGTTCAGTTTTTAAAAGCTCTAATGGCTAGAAAGTTTATTCTTTTGTTCAGTTGGAATGTTGCCCTTGGTAATGACTACCCATTTTATCAAGGTCCTCTTAAAACTCAGAGTCTAAAATTAAACTTCACTTATGTGCAGAGTGGTACAGAGTGTAATTGACTGATAGTTTTTTTTGTTTTTCCTTTTCATATAACCCAGAATTAAGCTGTTAATGGACGCCATGCTATCTTTGGGGCTCATCTTGAGTTTGTTATCAGTGAAACCCCTCTCTTAACAAGAGTTTCTAAGTGCATCTCCTGTTCCTTTGAAACACTACAGTTGTGAAATGTGCTTTGCACCTATAGATCTGGACTCATCTCTGACTGCTTGACTGCGTAACCTTAGCCAAAACACCGTTTCTTTGATCTCAACTCGCTTTTCTGTTGAATGGAGTTAATTCCTCCATTTTTGCAGTATTGGATGATTAAACGAAATGATTTGTGTGTGTGGGTGCATATGGCTCTAGCACACACAGATGAAAGTAAGGCTTGTGAAAACAGCCTTCTGTCACAAGCAACCCAAATGTCCAACAATGATAGACTGGATTAAGAAAATGTGGCAAATATACACCATGGAATACTATGCAGCCATAAAAAATGATGAGTTCATGTCCTTTGTAGGGACATGGATGAAATTGGAAACCATCATTCTCAGTAAACTATCGCAAGGACAAAAAACCAAACACCGCATATTCTCACTCATAGGTGGGAATTGAACAACGAGAACACATGGACACAGGAAGGGGAACATCACACTCTGGGGACTGTTGTGGGGTGGGGGGAGGGGGGAGGGATAGCTTTAGGAGATATACCTAATGCTAAATGACGAGTTAATGGGTGCAGCACACCAGCATGGCACATGTATACATATGTAACTAACCTGCACATTGTGCACATGTACCCTAAAACTTAAAGTATAATAATAATAAAATAAAATTTAAAAAAGCAGTTATATTTTGAAAGGAAACTTTTTTTGAACACTAGGTCTTACAGTGAGCTTGAAATATTCAGTAAACCATGCTGTAAACAGATACGCTGTCATCCAAGCTTTGTTTTTCCATTTATAGAGCACAGGCAGAGTAGATTTCACATAATTCCTTTTTTTTTTTTTTTTTCCCTTCCAAGACAGAGTCTTGCTCTGTCACCCAGGCTGGAGTGCAGTGGTACGATCTTGGCTCACTGCAACCTCCGCCTCCCGGGTTCAAGCAATTCTCCTGCCTCAGCCTCCTGAGTAGCTGGGATAACAGGCGTCCGCCACCACACCCGGCTAATTTTTGTATTTTTAATAGAGACGAGGTTTCACCATGTTGGCCAGGCTGGTCTCCAACTGCTGACCTCGTGATCCGCCCACCTCAGCCTCCCAAAGTGCTGGGATTACAGGCATGAGCCACCGCACCCGGCCCGATTTCACATAATTCTTAAGGGCCCTGTGATTTCAGAATAGTAGATGAGCACTGGCTTCAACTTAGTCACCAGCTGCATTAGGCCCTACTAAGAGAGTCAGCGTGTCCATTGAAGCTTTGAAGGCAGTCATTGCTTTCTCCTCTAGAGCTATGAAAATCCTAGATAGTGTCATCTTTAAATAGAAGGCTGTTTCATCTATGTTGAAAATCTATTGTTCGTTGTAGCCACCTTCATCCATGATCTTAGCTTAATCTGGAAAACTTGGCTGCAGCTTCTGCATCAATGCTTGCTGCTTCATCTTGCACCTTAATGTTATGGATATGTCTTGTTTCCTTAAGCTTCTTGAAGCAAGCTCTACTAGCTTCCAACTTTTCTTCTGCAGCTTCCTCATCTCTTTTAGCCTTCATAGAATTGAAGGGAGTTAAGGTTTTGCTCTGGATTAGGCTTTGGCTTAAAGAAATGTTGTGGCTAGTTTGATCTTCTATTCAGAGCACTCAAACTTTCTCCATATCAGCAATAAGGCTGTTTTACTTTCTTATCATTTGTGTGCTCGCAGGGTAGTACTTTTAATTTCCTTTATTAACTTTTCCTTTGCATTCACAACTTGGCTGTTTGGCATAAGAGGCCTAGCTTTCAGTCTGTCTCATCTTTCAACATGCTTTCCTCACTAAGCTCAATCATTAATAGCTTCTGATGTAAAGTGAGAGAGGTATGGCTCTTTCTTCCCTTGAACACTTAGAGGCCATTGTAGGGTTATTAATTACCCTGATTTTAATATTGTTGTGTCTCAGAACAGGAAGGCCAGAGAAGAGGGAAAGAGATGGGGGAACAGCTGGTCGGTGGAGCAGTCAGAACACATGTGACATTGATCAATTTAGTTTGCCATCTTACGTGGGTGTGGTTAGTTGCACCCCAAAACAATTTCAGTAATAACATCAAAGATTACTGATCACGGTTCACCATAATAGATATAAAAATAATGACAAATTTGAAATATTGAGGGAATTTTCAAAACGAGACACAGACCCAAAGTGAGCACATGCTGCTGGAAAAATGTCCATCGACATGCTCAACACAGGATTGCCACAAACCTTCAGTTTGTAAACAATGCAGTTTTCACAAAGGGCAATACAGCAAAGTGCAATTTAATGAGATGAGCCTGTAATGAGCCTCTTTAAAGCAGGAACTGTCTTCCTCATCTTTGTCACCAGTGCCTGGTGCATGGTAGCCTCTGAAAAAATAATTGTTCATTGAATGAAGCACCGTAGAGCAAGGGAGAGTGATTTTGCTCGGGAGGAAAACGAATACCACTCAAGAAGATGGAAAGATACAGATGAGGGTTTTCTAAGGCGGATTATTAAACTGGCAAGATGGAACTCTGGAGAGATGGAGTTCTTTCCAGAAAGTAGAAGATAAAGCCTCAAAGTAATTAAAATAGGGAATATCAATTAAGTTGTAGATTTTATTGGCAATTTGTTATCTTAGCAAAACCAAGTGAACTGCTGTTCTGGAATTAATTTTGCCCTAAAAGGAATAATTAATTGATAATTAAGGAGAAATAAGACCCTTAAAAAGTGTCAATATGGATTCAGAATTTATATGACAAAGAAAGGAAACACTGAACACAATTTGATGTGCCGATGGCCTCTTTCGTTCATCGGTTTCCTGCTTCAGTAAACATTTAAGAGCGTGCCATGCATTTTCAAACTTCAGGGCAACAGGCTAAAAATATCAAGGAGAAAAAGGTTTACTGAGGGTATAGAAGTTTTTATGATCTTACTTTTATTGAACATTAAAACATGTATGTTCATTCTAGAAATTTTAGAAGATGAAGTGCAAAAACAAAATGAAAATCACCTCACATCTCAGTACCCAGAAATAGCCACTATTTACATTTTAAAAGATTGCTTCCGGTCTTCTTTCCTATGCATTTTTATGTAGTTGTTTGAGATAATATCATGTTTAAAGTGTTGTATCCTACTTTATTCACTAATATCATAAGTCTTCTCTTATTCTTAGTTCCTCAGAGATGTTATTTTTTGCTAGTTGCATTTTATTGGGGTACCACTTTTGTAAAAAAAAATTTCCCAATTTTTGAAAATTGTGACAAAGAAAAGTCAAATTCGTGTTGAATTTATGGAAGGAAATCTTTAAGAATCTGGAGGCTTATTACTAACAAGCTTCTGAGAAGAAAGCCAAGTAAAGTGTTATAATACCTTCTGTCCAACAAGCTACTTATGTATAAGTGATGTTACAGAATAAAGTCAGTGTGGTCAAAAACAGACAGTCAGTTATCAGAAAGTTGATAAGTAACATTTATCCTACGAAAAATATAGCTATGAATTTAAATCAATAGTTTTCTACCACAAATATCTTAATGGATAAAATTTTCTTTACCAAATACGTATGGTGTCAAGGTGACAAGGCAAGTATCTTTGTAAACTTTCTGAATTACAGGAACAGCTTTGCCCTTCTTAGCAAGCAATTTTATACAGAAACTCAACTGTATGATGGGTTTCTGTAAGTTTTAATTTTTATAATAACTGATATGTAAATATTTAGTTACTTTTAACTTATCTCTCCAGGTAGAATGGCTAGCAGACTGTTTTATCTTCTCAAGACATTTGTGTGTACAGTTCCCATGTTCTTTTCAAGGTTCTTGCTTCTAACTGTCAGTTAAGGCTTGTAGCCTCTTACTTCAGTTACATTTTCTGGCCAAGATGCAATGAAAGAATATGGAGCTGATACTTATTTCCATAGTCGTTTCCAATTTTTCTACCGTTCCACGTAAGACTTTGAGGAACACCTTTATGCATAACACCTTTCTACATTTGATTCATGTAAGTGGAATCACTGAGTCGAATGGTGTTAATGTTTCTAAGCTTCTTGGAATGCACTGCCTGAAACTTTCTCAAAAGGCTGTAGCCATTTACACTCATAATACTTCAAAGTGCCAATCTAACCATGTCCTTCCCAGCATGGAGTTTTGTTTTTACTTTTGCTATTGTAGCAAGGAAAATTAAACCATCTCATTGTTAATATTTGTGTATTTTTTATTTCTAGTGACCACAAATGTTTTCTTTTAAATATCTGCTGGGTGTTTTTCTTCTTTTTTGAGTAATGTGAAAACAAAACGAAGTTAACCCAACACAACTCTTCCAAACCTTTCTGATATAATACACACTTTTTTGTGTGTTATGTTGACGGGCTCTAGTTGGTAACAGCCTCCTGGTTACATAAATACTGTACAGTTTAATTTTTTTTTCAGCTAAATAAGCCTTATCCCTTTATCCATCCTTAGTGGATCTATTATCTACCCATTAAATTAAATTTTATTCTCTATACCAACTCCTGTTTTTTCACAATTTTTTAATATATGCAGAGCCCTAAATTACAGTGGCTCTCCTAATAAAAGGCTATTCAGTTATTAATAGAAAAGGAAGATTGCTTCCTGCCTCTTGGGTGAGGAAGACTCACGTATACCATAGATATGGTCAGTTTACATTTACAGTTTTCTGTGAGGCATTGATTTTTTTCCCCCGATAAATATGGAGTACTTAGAAGGTTCAAAACCTTTCTCTGGGTAACAGAACGCACAGATGTATAAGGCATGATCCCTGTTCATTGCCCAAGCTGGTGTGACTCAGGACATGCAGCGGACCTCATGATGTGATAGAAGTCCTTGACTGTGAGAGTGAAGGAGATGGTACCAGGTCTACCTGTGGCCAGTGGTGGAGCACTTACATTATTCTAAGTCCTTTCTGTCTGTAGAACCCAAATGACAACCATATTATTTTATCTTCTCTTATTGCTAGTGGTATCGTTTATTAATGCCAACGTATACCCATTTTGCTTTTCAAGGTTACTTTAAATGTCTTAGGTTGGGATGACCGAAGGCTTATACATTCAAATTTATAACACACACACACACACACACACACACACACACACACCTTATTGTTGCCTGCTATCTTTCTACCTGTTGTGTAAGAAATCCTTTGAAAAAAGCCTATGTCAGCTTCACAAAAGACCTTACTGTGTTTTGGGGGAAATAAAATTGGGAAATAATAAAACAGTTAATAAATGTTACAAGACTGTGTACACCAACTTAAATAAGATTAAGGTCAAATGTACGGTACCTTATATAGGTAGGAAGAGCAGTATTAATTAGAATAATTAGGGAGAGTTGTTTGGAGAGTGGAAAAAAACATTGCTCTAGGAAGGAATTTTGTAATACTCAGGTAAAGTAAAATGTAGGGCTAAGATATTCCAGATAGTGTAGCAGCATAAACAAAGGTATGAAAGACTGGCTTGTTTGTGAGTCAGTGAAGACATTGTTCTCTGAGAATCTACTCCAGAATTTTTTTTTTTTTTTTTTTTTTTTTTTTTTTTTTTTTTGCTTTTTGAGACAGGGTCTCACTTTGTCACCCAGGCTGGAGTGCAGTGGTGCTGCCACAACCTCCTGGGCTCAAGTGATTCTCCTGCCTCAGCTCCCCAGGCAGCTGGGACTATAGGCACACACCACCATACCTGGCTAATTTTTGTATTTTTGGTAGAGACAGGGTTTTGCCATGTTGTCCAGGCTGTTCTCAAATCTTGAGCTCAAGCCATCTGCCCATCTCGGCTTCCCAAAGTGCTGGGATTACAAGAATGAGCCACCGCGCCTGGCCACTCCAGATTTTTAAAAGGGAAATCTGATTCAGTGCCACTGGGGTGAACTAAGTGCCTTAAATTATAGAGTGAGAAATTTACATTGCATTTGATTGGCAATGGGAAAAACATTGTTAAATCTTCAGAAAAGAGAGATAATGAAGTCCGTCTTCTGTGTTTTGGAATAGGAATTTGGTGGGTGAGTGTAAGGACAGTTAGAGAGGGGGAGATTATTTCGTTTTGTTTTGAGGTAATTGACATGATGAGGGTCTTAGGATAGCAATGGGGGAAGGAAAAGGGAACATGACTCCAGAGGTTTTTCTTACCAAGGTAGAATTGCTGGAATGTAATCACAGATTGGACAGATTTTAAAGAAAAAGGGAGTTATATGTCTTCAAAATTTGAAGGCGTGGTGACACAGAGAATGGTGATACCATTGAAGAAAAGAGGAAATTGCAAACTGAGTGGAGCAATAGGGAATAGATATGAATTTGATTGAACTACATACTTATGGGTTTATTTACAATTTGTCTTCTTACAAAAATTTATTTTTGGTGGCTCATATAAATGTATGTGCTTCCATACCATAAGCATATATTTCTCATTAATCCTTTCAAAAACCCTGTAAAAGATATCTGTATCTCCATTGTGCAGATGAGGCTCAGAGAAAATAGGTAATTTTCTCACATTGCAAAGCAGGGATTTACATGTACTTTTAACTCCTAAACCAGTGATTTAGCCCCTCAGCTATACTTTCTTCCTGAGAGGGGACAGTGGCATTTTGAAGAGGAAATACTCTAAAGCCATTTGAAAAGGGGAACCGAAGACAGAGTTTATAGTCAACAGCATGATAAAAATATTACTTGCACTTTTATTATACTTTATAACAAGTACAGGGGCAGAGAAAGGTTCCTAACTTTTACTGAGCAAGTATATATCCAAGATATATCTCCTCTTTGGAGCTTTTGAGATACACCATCTCTTTTAGTTTTGCAACAGCCCTAGGAATAGGTACTATTATTGTTCCCTTTAAAAATGAAAAAAAAAAAAAAATGAAGCTTAGGAAAGTTAAGGTTACTTGCCCAAGCTTACTAGGAGACCATAGTGATGAAGAGGAAGGGCTTTAGGGTCAAATGGATTTGAATTTTACTTCTTAGGCCTTTGGTTTCCTTATTTATAAACTGGGATTGAGATAATGATATCACAGTTGAAGGTAATTATATGAGAATTTATGTTATTTATTGCAAACATAGGGTAAGCACCTAATAAGTGATAATCATTATTACTGTTATTTTACAGCAAAGACATAAATAGAGGCCATCAAGTTTTCTTCTCTACCCACTAGTTTTTCCATTGTACGGTAGTACTCTCCTGAAAGACAGTGGGTGAAGCCAAGAATTTGGAAGAAATCACAGATAGAGAAATCTCGAAAAGAAGATAGATAGATTTAATACTCAATCATTAAAAATATGTGCACATGACTTTAAGAAATCAAACATTGTAAGAGGATAGTATTGAAAAGTAAGTCTCCAACCACTCTTGGTATCAATCCCCTAATTTTACTTCCTAGAGACAATTAACAGTATAGTTTTTGTTTGCTTCTGTAAATATTTTTGCATATACAAACATACACATAAAAATATGCCCATTTTTGCACAATGAGAGCATAATAGGCACAGTGTTCTGTTCTTTGATGCTATCACCTTTTATATAATTAACCTAGAGTTTTTTTTTTTCCTGTAGAGCAATAGACTGACATTGTGAATGAAAACTTGCACTATGGAGAGTTATGTTAGTGTTTTAATAAGACAGGAACCCAGAAATAAATGTAGGAAGTTTAACATCAGCATCTCGTGGCCTTTAAGTCAAATTGGACAACCATTGAAAGCTTTATAAATGCTAACTGCTTCTCATGACTTCAGAAGCAAACAAAAAAATCATTATTCAAATAGGAAATTAAGATGATCATCAGAAGTACAGAGAGGATGTCCTTTTTAAAAGGCGGCACATCTAAGGGAGTGTCTGAGACCTGGCTTCTTCATTCAGGATGGAGCCTGCTGCTACTCTTTAAAAGAAATGTTCACATCCTTGCTTCCTGACTTCCTTCTATAACACAGTCTGCTTCACAACACTATGACTTTATATGTCAGAGCGGGTTAAGAGGAGCTGAATCTTAAAAATTTAAGAAGATGCCAAGGTCTAGTAACCACTCTTAACAGGGGGAAATTAGACCCTGCTTGCTTTTGGGAAAATTTGTTTTCCAGTTAGACCCTTGTCAAGGTTAAAGAAATTCACGGGCCCTCTGTTCGAATTGGGAGCAATTGGGAGCCCTTAAGCTGAATGAGTAGACTTGAAGTCCCACTTAGAATGAGCCTTTATATTTTTGTTCTGTGGCTTGGTCAGGGAAGGGATACACACTTGGGGAGAAAAAGACTTGGATTCTAGTTGGTGTTTTTCTCCTAGCTGACTAGGGAATTCAGAACAAGTTACTAAGAGCTTTCTGGTCCTTAGTTCTCTCTTTTGGAAAATGAAAATTTTAAATTAGAGATTCTATTTCTAAGGCACCATATATTTCATTTTCTTAATAAAAAGTATATATATATTCCCCTAAAGAATACTCGTAAGAAAAAGGTAAAGTTAAAATTACCCAAATTATTTAATTCCTGGTTGCCCAGTAACCATTAACTTTTTCAGCAGTCAGGCAAGAACCACATTCCCACCTTGAGACAAGATTTAGGCCTTTCCAAACTTACCCTCGGGCTCTGTTCCAAGTTTATTTGTAAGTTAGTTGCTTACAATTTGGAATGAAATGTGTTATAAATGGTGGTTAGGTCCCTAAGTCACGGAATCTTAGTTAACCCTCAGAGTGCCTGATATACTGCACCACGTAAATAGAAAGCAGCTGTATGTTTCTATGGGAACAAAAAACTTCTGTGGGAAAAATGTTAGAAACTCGTACTGCAGGTGTTGATTATTCAGCAAACTTCTCTAGATAAGGAGGACTGGGAACTTCATCATTATTGGTCTAGTTACATGCCTGGTCACTCCCTCATCCCATTGACTGGTCAGTTTCCCTCCCTGTGGTCCTTGTGCAAGGGTTTCTGCCTCACCCCATACCCTCTGCTCCTTGCCCTATATCATGGTTCTTCTGAGGGTACTACTGCCCATTCACCCTTGTGCTAATTAGGATTACACACACACTGGGCAAGGAAAGACATTTCTTCTGTAGCGGAGAAGCGGGGAAGGCCGTCAGAGGCTTTGAGTGTCAGAAAGATTTGGTCTTGAATGCAGGCTCTGGGATGCAACCGTAGGGAAGTTACCAAACATTTGTGAGCCTCATTTTATCTTTAACAAAGCTGATAATACAGAACTCAGGGCCTTGTAAGGACTCGATGGTATCAGGTACATACGACATTTGCCCTTGAGTGCTCAGTGAATGTTGGTATTCCTTCTGCCATCGGCCCGTCACTTCCGTTTTTCTCTTTGGCTCTACAGGGAATACTTGGATACAAAAAGAGCTGAAGTAAGAGTCACCTACATCTTAGGAAGAAAGGGCTGCTTTAGGTTTATCCTCAAGTAGTTTTGTCCAGGATTCTGAGGAGAACAAAAGCTGGGTCAGATCCAGTGTGTTGAAGAGAAAGCTGAGGTGAGAAGTGAGAGAAACAGAGAGGCAGAGAAAGGGGGAATGAGCCCTGTCTGCTATGAAGTAGGAGGCAATCCAAAAGACGAGGAATCCCTGGTCATTGCCACTGAAAGGAGAAAGAAGGCAAACTCACTCCTGTGACTTCAGGGCCGTCCATGAGGTGGGCAGAGGAACTCAGAGTCTGCCCGATTCTTGGATTGAACCTTCAAATTGGTAAAGCTTTATATCAAGCAACTCCCAAATGCAATATAGTTTTGAGGAGATAAAGAAGAGTCTTTTCGAGGCTGGGCACAATAGCTCACGCCTGTAATCTCAGCACTTTGGGAGGCCAAGGCAGGCAGATCACTTGAGGTTGGAAGTTCGAGACCAGCCTGGCCAGCATGGTGAAATCTCATCTCTTCTAAAAATATGAAAATTAGCTGGGCGTGGTGGTGGGCACCTGTAATACCAGCTACTTGGGAGGCTGAGGCACAAGAATCACTTGAACCCAGGAGGCAGAGGTTGCAGTGAGCCGAGATCATGCCACTGCATTCCAGCCTGGGTGAGAGAACGAGGCTCCGTCTCAAAAAAATAAAAATAAGAGTATTTTCCCGGAGTACCGGTAATATTGTTTCCAGATTCAAATGTATTGTCCAGATACACAGAGGGTAAACAGGAAACCTTCAGGCATCCTTTATTAAAAGCACCTCAGTCTATGTCAAAGGGCCGGGCAGTCCATTATCTAATGAAAATCTCCTACCATTGATTTATTTGATCATAAATGCAGCTGCCAAGTGATTTTTTTTAAGGAATGATTTACATATTAGTGGCTTCAGCAGGATCTCATCATTAGCATCTAGTCTCCAGAAAAGTTAACACATAACAGTGCAAAGAAAACATTCTCTATCACATGCTTCTGCATGCATGGGCAATTTGAGTCATACCACCTGTTCCCCTCTTCTGTTATACTAGAGTATACAAAAAGCAGAGATACGCATAGTTTACTATGATCCTAGATGCTTAAATATCTTGAATTGTGTTCTATCTTGGACTAATTATTCATGCATAAAGACTCAACAGATTCTCTTCTTGCACCTTTCAAACAGCAACATCAACAAAACCCAAACACTATCTTTCCTAATGAGGTGAAAGCATGCGTACCAGCCTAAGACAGAAATGTTGCAAAAATGTTTTTTGCAAGAAGGTCAGTTTGCTTTTCCCATGGTAACTAAGGTTAATTTCTACTGTGGTTCATTTTGGCATCCATTTTATTCATGATGATTATTAGAGGGCATGGATATTGGGGGTGTGTTGATGTTGGGGACCAGAGAAATGGAAAGAGGCAGATGGAGGACGCAAATCATTTTCAATCAGAACCTAAAATTTTTACTGTTAGATAAAGGGTAGAGAAGAATCTTAATTTGACTTTCAAAACATATGATTAGTTGAAGCTACCAAAACTATTTTTTTAAATAACATTTATCTTAAGAGCTATAAATAAAGAGGAAATTTTGCACTAGAGATGAAGTTATGAACATTTCATTAACTCTAAAGAGTTAATGAAAAACTAGTTGATTATATGTGTTCATTTATAGATTGGCACGTGAATTTCCAGACAAGTAACTTGTATGTTTTTAAATTCCAACCCTTATCTTACATCTGGGCAGAATCAGACTTGTGAACGTCCCATTCAAAACAAACGGCTAAACACTTTGCAGACTTTGTCTAGAAGAGTGCCTTACCCATGTAAGTCCTCTATTATAAAATTGTTTTAAACGTTAAATTAGCTGTCAAGCTGTTCTGCATCAGTGGCACCACCTGGTAGCAAGGATGGAGCACTCTGCCACCCAAGATCTCTTTACTGCTAACTACATTTCTCCACCGCAAGGAGGATTGCGGGGGTGGACGATGCTCCCTATTTAGTCTTCTGCATTTTGTTGCTTACAGTTCAATTAACATGTCAGTTAGAGATGACTTTTGGTTGCAGTTAATAAAATATCTGACCAATTGTATCTTAAACACATAGGAGTTGATATTTTTTGTATAACAAGAAGTCTGGAGGCAGGTAGTTGAGAGCTATGGAAGAGTTCCGTGATGTCATCAGAGACCTGGACCACAGTTTATTCTGCTGTACCACTTTTAATGAGTGACTTTTGTCCTGATGGTTCCAAGATGACTACTGCTGCTTCTCAGGCAGGAAGAAAGAGAAAGGACGTTCAGCCTCAGAGTCTCTTTGTCTTTCCATTTGGGAAGGGAAATCCTTTCTTGCAGATATCTTCTCAAGCATTGGCCAAAACTGTGTCCACACAGCTTCCCCTGGCTGGATTAGGGAATTGAGATCCTCCAGCCTTTGTAGTAGAGAAAGACCAATGAGAAAGAATTTGGGAAGGGGTGTTGAGTGAACCAACATACAGTTATCTGCCACAATTAAATACAGCGGATTCACCTTGCAAATAAGCATTCTTTTTAGACCATTTATTTTCTTTCTCCCTTTGTCTCAATTCCTTCATTCCTTAGGAAAGTCTTGATATCTCTGCGAGGTGTGTTTCAAAAAAGAAGCTCCAGCTCAGGTTGTAAGGAGTAAGCAAAAATAATAATTCCAGTGATTCACCCATAGAAGTGGAAAATTATATTATTTGAAGAAAAATTAGATGTAAAATCAATGTCATCAACAGCTGAAACCTGGTAAAAGCAAGGAAGTTCCTTTCAGAATCTAATTTTATTCCAAATACATTTATTGAGCACCATCATTTATTGCCCTAGATGCCAAGGATAAGTGAACACAACATAACCTCTTCAGAAGTCTGCATTTTTCTCATCTTTTTTCCCTCAAGTATAAGAATGAAAAATAAAGCTATTTCTAATTAGTTACAGCAATCATTTCTATCAGTATTGCTATAGCTTTTATTTTTATTGTATACTGGGTATTTAAACTAAATTTAAGCCTTTGTGGGCTTAGAAATCACTGTTTCATAAATAACATGGCTTATATAGGAAATTTCCAATGCCATTAACCTTAAAAATGTTCATTGGAATACTGCGTATATCATCTTGGAAACTACCTTTGCGGTTGACGTATAAACTGCACGGTGGTCTATTTTCATTATATGTTTGTGTATGTACATAAGCATCCTCACGATAAAGATTGTCTACTTGATCAAACGTTAGTCAGACTCCTGAACCTTCTCCTAGGCCCACCTGTGCACTTCTTAGTAAAATCCAGCTGTAGCGAGAATCCTGCTAAATCAGTTTAGCAAGAACCACCTTCCTCTTATATATCTGATCACTTTCCATATCTGATCAGGTTCCTCATCCTCCACCATCCCCCACGTGATGTCTGATCACCCTGGCCTGTCTTCAGCAAGACTCCTGTTAAGTTTTTTTTAGCTAGAATCCCCCTTACCCCCATGCTTTCTCTTAGTAATTTTCCGTGCACCAAACCCCACCCTGCTCCTTGGCTTTCAATTCCCACTTGTCCATGCTGTATTCAGAGTTGAGCCCAGTTCTATACTGAGGTCTCTTTCCCACTTTTGCAATATTCCTGAATAAAATCTGTTTTTACCACTTTACTGTCCATCTCTGGTTTTTCTTTGACACTCACTTAACCAGAGTTTTGTATGTGTATATTGCTTGACACATCACAAATACCTAGGATATGTGTACTGATTTTTTACAGGGTGAATAATCTTTTTGTTTTCCCCAATATTTTAGAAACCTGAATCTTTAACCCCTGAGCTTAGTACACAGTTAGGCATATAATAGGTGCTTAAGTAAGTGTCAATTGATGATTTTAAATGCAGAAGTAACTGTCACTTAATGAAATATAGTCAGGAGACTCATGGATTTTGGCCTGTCTTCCTATCTGTTCTTGTACTGCAACAGTAAGTGTATTAAGGCAAGATTTTTGGCAGCACAATCATTAGTAAAAGGTGGAGTCCAAAGAATTAATCACTGGAAAGTTTTGGGAAAACCCAGTAACAACTGTTCCCGTAGAGTAATTTGAGTGACAGCCAGGTAATAGCTACTTATTGGAGGGACTCCACAGTCAGAGCCTTGACAGGGACCTGAAAAAGAATGTAACTGAAGGGTAAATGTAAAGCTTTTGGGAGAACAAGGGAGTGGTCAGGCTGAGGCAGAGATCTAAAAAGAAATGCCTCCTGGGGCCAAGCTGGTAGTTTGAATGACTGAAGGTGACTGGGTGGGAACTGGGGCAACCTGAAAAGCTTCTGTTAGGGCTAACAGAGCCTCCGTTGCAGCTGACTGTTCTATGAGAATGTGAGTCTCTATTGTCAGGTCTTCAGGTTCTTCCAGAGAAGCAAGATAACGGAAATCGCCAGATTTTTAACTAATGGCTTATCATTCAACAATTTCAAAAACCATTATGTGAGCCCAAACCCACCAACCAATCAAACACACACAAGAAAAAGAGTCTACAGACTAAATTCAACCAGTTTGTGACCTCTGGTCTGTGGTTACCAGAGAAGTAATTGAAATGGAGTTTTGGGAGAAAGATCACGTGTTGAAATCTTGGGAGATAAGGGCAGAGAAATAAGTAAGCTGAGACGGTAGAAAAGGTAGCCTTTAGGAAGATTTGGTTAACACTTTTTAAAACAGGAAAGGGCAAAAGACGAGGTTAAAGCAGATGAGGAAATTTACTGTTATTTATTTTCATCATTAAAATACGCTTTCCACAAATTTTTCAACTGTAAGAGAGAGTGATAAATTCAAAATAGGTAATGTCAACCATATTATGAAGAGTATGTTTTTGCAATCCGAAAAAGCTAAGGCACAACATTAAAAAAAAAAAAAATCTGTAAATTTGGCTTTACAAAGGTATAAAAATTAAGTCACATCTGATAATTTTTAGTGTCTTACCTTTTATAACAAAGAGGAAAATTTAATTAAACTGGCTCTGCCCTGGAGAATCTGGGATGTGTGTTCACTTATGAAGAGAGACTGTTAAGATTGGTTAATTAATGAGGTTCAGAATAGAGTTGAAGGAGCTTGGGGTAAATTTGTAAGTTTGTGTCATTCTGAGAGTTCTGTAAGTAGCTGAGTTACCCATGTTGTGATTGAGAAAAACAGGAGAGCAGTGACTGAAGTTTCTGAGCCAAAGAAAGAAAATAGTATTGTTTATTCCAGCAGCCAGAGTGGCCTGTGTGACTGTAAGTCGCTTGTCAAGAGGGAGACTGCAAGGAAAGTGCATTGATTTGATTTGGAGTAGTTGTAACTGCAGCACAAAGAAGATGATACGTAAGGATGATAATTCAGGACCAATTTAATGGCTGCATACCTTGCTGAAGTTGAAGTTCCTTCTGGAGATAAAGGTGGCAAATAAGAAAGTGCTTAGGTAGAAGAGCTTTTTAAAATGAGTTAACAGAAAACAGCAGACTAAATATGGAATTGAGGAGTAGGAAATGAAGGAAATGAAGTTAAAGATTTAATTTCTTTCAGTATGCAGAGCTGGTATGTAATCCCTCTGTTTCCAGTGCCTTCTCCCACTTCCAAATTTCACTGCTCCTCATGCGCCCTGGTGTGTGGTGCAGCTTCGAGATTAAGCCTCCAGCCTTCTGTCAGGGTGAAGCAGCAGGTGGCTGAGATGCTAGGCTCCAAGTAGGGGAGATGTTTAGGGCTCTAAAGACTTTCAACTAGTCCTTGTATTTTCAGCCACATTTCAGTCTTCAGAGGAACCTGGAGCCTTTCATTTCTGAGACTTCTTGGCTACATAAACTGGCATGCTTCTTGTTAGTTCCTCCCACTCCCCGCCCCAATCTCCTTGTCTCCCCAACATCATTAATTGAGCTGGGGATTTCTCTGGTCTCCTAAGCTGGTTACCAGCAGGTCATTTTCTAAGCCACCAAAATACTGGAGCTCTGATCTGTTCTCATCTCCTCTCCTGTTTTGTTAATATTTCTTTTGGGTAAATGCCATTTTTTATTCCTCTTCTATCAACCTAGTAGAGTTTCAGGGATAAAGAGAGAGAAATGAGTCTGCTCCATCTGCTGTGTTTAACAAGAAGTCCCAACACCCAAAATCCTTCACAGGATGTGCAGGGCTCTGCAGTGGGCCTCCCCCTGCCTACCTGTCAGGCCTTATCTGTGCCCACTCTTCCTCCTTCCTCTGAGATTTCAGCAATATTGGCCTTCTAAGGATTCTTAGAGCCCCACATTCTTCTCTGCTTCAGAGCTTTTTTTTTTTTTTTTTTTTTTTTTTTTAACATGTGCTGACCTATTACGCTGCTGTGTTCTTACCTGGCACGCTCCCATCATCCTTCAAGTCTTTGCTTCAATGTCACCTTCTCCAAGAAGCCTCTCGGACCTCTGTTTCCCTATATATACAGTCTCATCACTTCCTGTGTGTTTCCTTCACCATTTTACCACAGTACATATGAATATTTGTTTGTTAGTTTGTTTGTTTGAGACGGAGTTTTGCTCTTGTTGCCCAGGCTGGAGTGTAACGGCGCAATCTCGGCTCACTGCAGCCTCCACCTCCCAGGTTCAAGCGATTCTCCTGCCTCAGCCTCCCAAGTAGTAGCTGGGATTACAGGTGCCTGCCGCCGCATCCAGCTAATTTTTTGTATTTTTAGTAGAGACGGGGTTTCACCATGTTGGCCAGGCTGGTCTCGAACTTCTGACCTCAGGTGATCTGCCTGCCTTGGCCTCCCAAAGGCGGGGATTACAGGCGTGAGCCACCGCGCCTGGCCTACATATGCATATTTGATTATTATCCATCTCCTTCGCTACACTGCAAAGTCAATAAAGGCAGAGATTTATTTTGGTTACCAGTGTATTCCATGTACTTGGCATGGTTCTTGGCTTACAGTACATGTGCAATAAATATTGAAAGGATAGATGAAAGGATTATGGATAGATGAATGTCTTTTAAAAAGTTATAAAACAGTTCTGCCTAAAGAGTCTTTTTTAATCAGTAGTAGTATTTCAAATACATATTTGAATACACATATGTTATAAATATATAAAATATGTATTTAAATATGTCATTTGTACTATTTTAAATGTATTTTAAATAATATATGTTATATATTAAAATAATACTAATGATTTTTTAAAGATTAGGCAACACCGCTTTGTAGCTTTTTAGAAGACATTTATCCTTATGGATCTATATTATTATGGATTGTATATTTTATATATAATAAAGGTTTTGGGAATTAGAGCCCTGATCCTTCCGCTCTTGAAGCTTGATTTAAAGGAACATGGCAGAGTGGTGCCTATATGGGTCAGTCCCCCATTATCTGGGGGAGAATTCAGGCCCCAGAAATGGTACTTAAGATACACAGTTCTCCCCCAAAAAAACTTTATATCGGCCATTTGTTACAGAAACTGCTTTCTCAACAAACCTTTTACCAGAGCAGCTAACAATGAGCAAAACTAATTTGAATTTCAACTCTGCCATTATTACAGTGTTGCTAAGAAGTAGTGAGATTCTGCTGAGGAAGGCCAAGCAAGAGGAGGGAGCCAGAAATGCCTTAAACAATCCACAGCCAGGATTTTGTGCTATCTTTTATTTCACAGTTGAACTTCTCAGTATTTTTTGGTTCATAACCTTTTTCTCTTTTCCTCAATTCTGAGTCTTCCACATTTGTGCCATACTAGGTACTTTATTGCTTTTCTCCTTTTTTTTTTTTTTTTTTTTTTTTTTTCTTGAGATGGAGTCTCACTCTGTCGCCCAGCCTGGAGTGCAGTGGTGTGATCTCAGCTCACTACAACCTCCGCCTCCTGGGTTCAAGCAATTATCCTACTTCAGCCTCCTGAGTAGCTAGGATTACAGGTGTGCACCAACACACCCGGCTAATTTTTTTGTATTTTTAATAGAGACGGGGTTTCACCATGTTGGCCAGGCTGCTCTCGAACTCCTGACCTCGTGATCCGTCCGCCTCGGCCTCCAAAAGTGCTGGGATTACAGGTGTGAGCCACCGCACCTGGCCCTCTCCTTCATTTCTTAGAAGAGTTTTAGAAAGTCATTGGTGATAAATAAGTAATACCATTTCACATCTGGAAACATAACTTGATAGTAATTATAAATTCACAGACTGTACTTTCTGTACTTCATCTAAGTATGAATGCATAATTCCTGTTTATCTGTGTGTAGGTTTATTTTTCCCCCCATTTCAGTAAAGCTCTATGTTGATGATGAAGTTTTTACGAGTTTAGATTTTAAGAGGCCTCAAATATATCTAAAAAATTATAGACCAAGTATGATGTGCTAGTGTTCCTCTTCTCTCAGCTAATTCTTTAAAGATACGTTCCAGAATTCCTGGTCTGTTCTTGAAGATCTCCCAATAATTCTAGACTTCTGAAGCCTGGATATTTTGGCTTAATTTGCTTTCAAGACAGACTTGATTTAAATTACTCAATTTATCTCAAGTCTCATTAAGAGCCATGGTTCTTGTCTGTTCTAGTGAGTTTGAGCTGGCAAGAATAATACTTGTCATGTGAAAAGTCCATTAGAATCCTTTGGAGGAGTGAGACTGGAAAATTGGAGACATATTATTATATTTTAAAATATGCCACCTTTCTATAATAGGAGTATGTAGGGAGACTGCCTTGTTTTGGCTTCTTGGGAAAATTTGGAAAATTAGTAAAATAGGCAGGCAGTAGTATTTCAATGCATATTGTATGCCAAACACTGAATTTAGAACAATACTCCCCCAAAAGCATATGTGCTCTAAATTGTATTTTTCACTTATCACCTGGGAGTTTGGATTAAATTTCTTCTGGGAAATAGAGTTGGTATGAAGAAACAAAGACCACTATACCAATTTATCTGTTGGAATAATCATTTAGCCGTACGGCTCTTTCTACTCATAAAGTTAATGAGGTCATTATTATTCCTTCTAGCTAATAGATAGGCATATTGAAACCTTAGGCCTTTCCAAAAAGTCTCCATAAGCCATTGGAAAGATAGACTAAAACACTCCTTGTTTTAAATTCTAGACCTCAGTTCAGTCAGAGATAGTAGGATTTTTGCAGTATTATTAAAAAGACAGAAACCAGCTATAAAATTGAAATGAAGGGACTTAATGTTTTCTTTCTGTAATATCTTTGGAATGCTTGCATGGCTTTAAAACGCTGAGGTGTTTCTCACTATTTTTTTCAAAAGCATGTAACATGTAGATTTGTGACGCAAACTTGACCAGTTGTTCCTCTTTTCTGGTGAATTTTGACACCTGCTACTTTTACACAGAGTAAAAGTGAAAGTCATAAAACAGAAATACTTACCAAAGTCAAGAAAAATGCATAGACTAAACAAAGGGGCAAGAGAAGCCTATTACTTGTTTAATGTTTCAGAATAAAAGATGAATGGCCTATCACTTCAGTAGTTGGAAATTCAACTTGAGAAGGTAGGTGGTTTGATGTTTGCCCTTGTTCCTTACGTTTCTAGATTTCTCTATTCATAGGCTAGAACCAGCCCTGGATAAAATAATACAAGTTATGAAGAGAAATGTGCAGTTCAGCATTTTTACCCTTCTGAAGTGCGCTTTCTCCCAGCTGCCATGGAAACATGGCGTAACTGGTTTCTTGGATAGTCTCACTCCTCTTGAGTTCCGGCTGTGAGAGCTAGTGAGCTCATTACAACTTGGATCAGAGTCCTGGAAAGTCAGCTCCCAGGGAAAGTGGAGGCCAGTCTCTCATGGGGCACGGGAATGGGGGGCTTTAGCTTAATGAAACTGCATACATACTTTCACTACACAGTCATCCCAAGCTTTAGCACAGGACAGTGTCACATTGTTCACAGCTGTATTGCATCTTGAGGTTTCTGTGTGCATCCTACACACTTTCCTAAGGCAGAGACTTATCTCTTCCAGCTGTAAGCCAGAGGGAGTGGTGCTGCAGACTCCTAGCAACACATGCGGACTCAAACAACACAGGCAGTTAACTCTCTTGAGTAGTAGACTTTTAGGGCACCAGAACTCCGTTGTAGTTCACTGACAGTTAGTTACCAGATATACATTTGTATGGCTTCGGTAGCATTGTGATGGAAACTAAACGTTTTCCCTGCTACTTTATTCTGGTATGCCTGAATCACTGTTTGAGAATGGATTGGACTTTGGTGCATAGAAAACTGGTAGCAGAAGGCTTATTCGCTGCAGTGGGTTGGGGGTAGGCTGAAAAGATGTCAGGGAGGATTAACTAGAGGCAGAATGTGTCATAGTTAGAAGTATTTAGAAGGGAGGAAAGTTTGAACTCTGATACTGTTCCACACTAATATTCATGCCCTGAAAGAATCAGATCATTCTTGCCTCTCCCACTTGGATCTCTAGCTACTGGAATTTGCCAATTCTTGATATGAACGCTAAGATTTGGATGGAGCTTGTGACCTCATTTAGACCATTTGTTCTGAATGCTGAATAGAACCAGGAAAATAGGAAAAGAGGGTAGAACTGGGGCCATAAGAGAGGAATCGTCCTATGAAAGAAGAAAGATGATGGGAAACTAGGCACATGAGTTAAGAGGCAGTGGAGAAGGAGGATTAGAAAGGGAAAAAAGAAGAGAAACTTTATGCCAATATCTTCTACAAGATGTTTGGCTGGCACAAAACTAACACTCAATACTTTTGCATAAGTAAAGGAATGAAAGAAAATTTGGGATTGGATGCTTATCCCTTGGAAACTGCTACAGGCTGGTGTTAACGGGAAAGGGATCTGTATTTGACCAAAAGTGCATTTCCACGTGTCTACCTTTCTTTTTATAAAGAGTCAAAGGGACTCAATTATGAGTGTGTGTAAGGGAACTCCACACTAGCAAGTATAGGAAAAATTTGATGGTACTGGTGAAGGATGTTGCACCAATCTGGAGGGGAGGACAGGAATTGGTTTCTCATGGATTAATGCCACAAGACAATTCATACCATGAGTTGGCTGAGACCACTTAAAAAAGTAAGCAATGATGACTGGGCAAAAGAGACAAAGGAAGAACCACATCTTTTAGGAGAGAGAGAGAGAAGGACAATTAAAGGGACCCAACTAGATCAAGTTCTACTCACTGAAGGACAGTGTCCAGGCAGATGTTAGTTATCTTCAAGAAGCAATCTGTATATATAGCATTTCAAGATACTCCGAGATGCTTTTAATTTATTGAATACTTTTTATTGGTGTTTATCATAAACAAGAGACTCACAAATATATCCCAGAGGGGAGGTTTTGGTGTAATTGACTATAGTAGTTATTAAATAATCTATTAATAAAAGCCTACAAAATGGAAGACAGAAAGATAGAAAAACAAAAGACAACACAGGATGGTGTTGGTGTACAGAATTTATACTTGAACTTTAACAACACGGAACAAGAAACTTTATTAAAATATTCATTTAAAGAATTTCCGCATGAATCACCAGAGGCTCTTAGTAAAATATTGATTCCGATTCACAGACCTGGGTGGGGCCTGAGATTCTGCATTTCTCATAAGCTCCAAGCAGATACTGATGCTATTCTTCCTCAAATCACACTTTGACTAACAAGGACCCACATAGCTTCTCTGTAATTGGTGTTGGTAGTCATTCATGGTTAGATGTAGGTGAGGACTGCCCTCTTAACTACCTCTCGGCTGCCAGGTAATAAAGAATGCAAGTCTCAGAATAAGTTCTGTCACTTATTAGCCAATGGGTACAAAACAATCTTACAGCCTGTGCCAGAGACACAGTGAAGTCACAGTTCTGCCTTTTGGGGTGCTTGGTGTGAGAGGCTCACAGTCTACACAGGCCACAGTCCTCTATTAGAGTGGTTCTCAAAGTGTGGTCCCTGGACCAGCAGCATCGGCATCACCTGGAAACTTGCTAGAAATTCAGATTCCCAGGCCCTTCCCATACTTACTGAATTAGAAAATCTGGAGGTGGGGCCTAGGAAAGCTGCATCTTTAAACTATCCGCTCCAGGTGATTCTGATGTTTGCTCAAGTTCGAAAACCATTGTTCTAGCAGCAGGAGTCCCTCAACCATCTAACTGAATTCTGGCAACTAAGAATCCAGTGAACCACAGCTGGACATTTTGGAATTCAGCCTAGGGCACCATTTCTAAAGATGGAGAACCTACTGGATTCTTCTTAAACTCAATTTAAAGGCAGGGAATGTTTCTAAATGTTTTTCAACAATCTTCATATTTTACAAGCCACTAATATCACTACACAAGCCCGTCTAACTATTAATTAGGATAATTAATGAAACCCCTGGTGTAATAAGAGCTAAATATAACTGAATCACTTACAGTGGCCGCTTCTGGCGTGAGGCTTTTTGATTAATTGCTAGCCAACCACCCTTGGAGTTCATTCCTGATTAAGACAGCTGACCACCTCTACAGTGTAGCTTAAGCTAACACACACATACATCATAGTGTACTGTTCATGTGAGGGTTTTTAAAGACTCTTCAAATTTACCTTATCAGGGCATAATTTAAACACTATAACATGTTTCCATTTTAAGTGTTCAGGTTGGATTTTGGCAAATGTATACACTCGTGTAACCACCGTGCCAATCAAGATATAACATTTCGATCACCTAGAAAACACCCTTGTGTTCCTTTGAGGTCAGTTACCTACTGCCACCACACCCCAGGCTACCATCTGGCATAGTAGCTGAGTTTTGCCTGTTCTAGAAGTTGATATAAGTGAAATCAAACAGTATGTACTGTTTTGTGCCTGGCTTCTTTTACCCAGCTTAATGTTTTTCAGATCAGTTCACATTGTTACATTATCAGTAGTTAGTTCCTTTTTATTGCACTTTGCACAGTAGTATCCCATTGAATGACTTTACCACAATTTGTTTATCCATTACCTTACTGGTTGGTTCCCAGTTTTTGACTATTATGAATAAAGCTGCTATGGATATTCATGTACACATCTTTTTGTGGACATACATTTTTATTTATTCTGTGCAAATATCCAGGAAAAGAATATTTGGGTCATAATATACATGTTTGTTTAATTTCATAAGAAACTGCCTAACTGGTTTCCCAAAGTTGTCGTACATTCCCAACAAGCAGTGTCTGAGAATTCCAGTCGCTCCATATCCTCACCAACATTTGGTATTCCAGTCTTTTAAACAAAATTGTATGCTGAATAGTTGAAATTACAGACATTGTTTTCTTTCCCCTAGTTGAAATTCAGGCTTTTATGTTTGGTCTCTGCAATGGCCATAAAGCTGAAAATGTTGACCCAAGTGACTTGGATATGGATTGAATTACTGCCCTTTCCTAACACCTCATTAGAATTGGTTTCGTAGGTGCCATTTGATTATGGCAGTCATGTATATCAGTGTACTTTTTCTTTCTTTCATTCTTTTGTTTATTGATTCATTCAGTTGGTCAGTCGGTCCATGATCTGTATTAAAACAGCTTTTTCAGAGAGCAGTTGCATATTAAGTTGCTAGGAAAAATGACAGAAGTAGGTGACAGAGTTCTTGTCTTCAAGGAGCTTTTTGGAGCTGAGTTCCTGAAATAAATGTAGCCCAGTATCTATCAAGGCTTGTGCAGACCTGAGTAAGAGCATCATCTAAATATAGCTTCCTGCTAGGTGACGTGAGTCAGGGCTTGATAGACCGGTGACTGCGGAAACCACAGTAACATATATTGTTGTTATTCTGTGCTGAACATTAGAATGATTGCACCTTAGAATATAGAGCCAAATGTTTATTTTATTCCTAATTATATTTTTAAATACATATCACACACATAGACACATATGTTGGATAAAAAATACTCAAAATGTTAACAGTGCCTATTTAAAAGATTTATATAAACTTTTTTTGTAGAGATGGGATCTCACTATGTTGCCCAAGCTGGTCTTAAGCTCCTGGCCTCAAGCAGTCCTCCCACCTTGGCCTCTCAAAGCGTTGGGATTACAGGCATGAGCCACTGAATCCAGCCAATTGTGCCTATTTTTGAGTTTATGGGCTTGTGGATGATTTATGTGATTATATATGTATATATTAAATGTCTAAGTTACCCAAAGCGAGCATGTATAACTTCTACAGTCAGAAAAAATGTTATATTGCCACTTGATTGTTTAAGGTCTTGTAGCTATTTAAATAATGTATTTCTTGTTCTCTTTAATCTTGTGCAGAAAAGATTCACTACAGTAGATCCAGATTACTTTCTAGAAAAAAATAATGCCTGTCCATCTCTTTCCTCTTGGGAACAGGACTACACGAATGCCCTTCAGGCTGTATACCACTGTAGTCTTCACAGAACTTAGCCTTTCTGATTGTCAAAGGGCAAAAGGAATTATTTTTTCTTTTCCCCACATTAACAGAATTTTCACCTCCGAAAGCTTGGCGCATACACACAATATGTTTTCCAGGCTATTTTTGTGGTGGTTGCAGTTATTGGCTATTCACTGGGTCGAGGGGGGGTTGTCTATTATTTCTGATGGAATAACAAATGATCTTTGTTTTCCCTCTTTTCAGCTGACCTGAATAATGTCAGATTCTCAGCTTATAGGACTGCCATGAAACTCCGAAGACTGCAGAAGGCCCTTTGCTGTAAGTATTGGCCAGTACTTGAAGATCTTGATACTATGTCTTTGCTTAGAATAAAAAGTAGGTTGGGTACATTTTTACTTAGAGAGGGGAGAAACAGCTGTCACAATTCCTGTTGCAACATATAATTCATTCTTTAATGTATCCTTGGCCTAGAGTTTGCCTAGAATGTTTTGTTTTATTTTTAGAATCATTCCTGTCACCATTCCTCAGCTACTGATGTTGAATTAAGATAGTGAGAATTTTTATTTTCCAACTACTGGCATTGGCGTCCATAATTACCTTTGTGAAACTTGCACTATCCTTGGTCTACCTTTGTTTTTTTTCTTTTTACAAACTGTACTTAATATTAGAAGACTATGACTATCTGATCTAAACCAAAGTTCATAGACAATTGTGGTTTATTAGCTTGAATGCTAACGTGCAGATGAATGAAGTGGGAGAGGAAAAATGACAGAATTGCTTTCCTCCTTTTTTATCATACATCTGTGGAAAAATCCTGAAGTGTTACACAGCTCTATCATGTCATCAAATAGTTTATGTATAACTCCACTATCGTCTGAGGGTCTGTGTGCATTGATGACATGCCCATGAAACAGGCACAGTTTCTTTTTCTTTTTTTTTTTTTTTTTTTTTTTTTGAGATGGAGTCTTGCTGTATTGCGCAGGCTGGAGTGCAGTGGAGTGGCGCGACCTGGGCTCACTGCAACATCCACCTCCCAGGTTCAAGCGATTCTCCTGTGTCAGCCTCCCAGGTAGCTGGGATTACAGGCATGCACCACCGTGCCCGGCTAATTTTTGCTTTGTTTGTTTGTTTGTTTTTGAGATGGAGTCTCGCTCTGTCACCCTGGCTGGAGTGCAGTGGCGCGATCTAGGCTCACTGCAGACTCTGCCTCCCGGGTTCATGCCATTCTCCTGCCTCAGCCTCCGGAGTAGCTGGGACTACAGGCGCCCACCACCACGCCTGGCTAATTTTGTTTTTCTAATTATAGTAGAGACGGGGTTTCACCGTGTTAGCCAGGATGGTCTCGATCTCCTGACCTTGTGATCTGCCCTCCTCGGCCTCCCAAATTGCTGGGATTACAGGCATGAGCCACCACGCCCGGCCTAATTTTTGTATTTTTTAGTAGAGACGGGGTTTCACCATGTTGGTCAGGCTGGTCTCGAACTCCTGACCTCAGGTGATTCACCCGCCTCAGCCTCCCAAAGTGCTGGGATTACAGGCGTGAGCCACCGCGCCCGGCCCAACAGGCACAGTTTCTACTCTGATGGAACTTACAGTCTAACAAGGGATAACCAGAATGTTCATAAAATTTGTAGACATAAGGAAATATATGTATAATGTATTTGGAATGTCTACAGTTGGTTAAAAAAAATAAAGTGATCTTGTCTCTATTTCCAAGACCATTTCAATGTCATATATTTAGTTGTGCAACAGTGGGACAATGGGGTACTATGTGAACAGCTAACTGTGTGGAATGAGAGTCAAAGAATGTTTGTTTGAAGAGGTGATGTCTAAGCTAGGTAAGTCTAGAAGAGTAAGCAGCTCTCTCTCTAGGAAGAGCGTTCTAGTCAGAAAGAAGAGCATGTGCTGAAGGGCCCAGAGAAAGCATGACACATTTAGGAACTGAAAATATGTCAGTATGGCTAAAGCACAGAATTCCAGGGGAAAGATCTATTGTGAAATAATGGGCTGGAGAGAGAAGCAGGAAGCAGATTGTGCAAGGTTTTTAAAACCCAAGTTAAGGAATTTAGAGGTCAGAGGATTTGGCCCGGGGGTGACATAATCAGATTGTCGCTTAGAAAGATGATTCTTGCTGTGGAACCAGAGTATGGATTGGTGCACTGTGGGAGCGACAGGAGAAAAACCTGTTGCAGTAATCTAAACCAGCAATGTGGTGGCTTGAATTAGCACAGTAGTAATGGAGATAAGTGGAGAGAATTTAGAAATATTTAGGAAGTAGATTTGACAGGCCTCAGTGATTCATTTGATGTGGTGCAGGGATGTCCAATCTTCTGGCTTCTCCAGGCCACAGTGGAAGAAGAATTGTCTTGGACCACACATAAAATACACTAACACTAATGGTAGCTGATGAGCTTAAAAAAAAAAAAAATCGCAGAAAAAAAATAGAATGTTTTAGGAAAGTTTACGAATTCATTTGGGCCTCATTCACAGCCGTCCTGGGCTGCATGTGGCCCACGGGCCACAGGTTGGACAAGCTTGATGTGGTGGGTGAAAGGGAGTCAAGGAAGACACTTAGGTGCTTGGCTTGGAATGTCAGGTGAATGCGGGACTTGTCTGGTAAGGTTAGACACGGAGCTGTGGTGCTCAGGAGAAATATACAAACAATGTTTAGGGATCATGAGCCTGTAGGTGCTGCTTGTAACCGTGGAGAGGATTGGATAGCTCTAGGAAAGTGTAAAGTGAGAAGGGAAGTTATTTAGGACGCAGGATAAGCAACCTACAGAAGGGACTGCAAAGGAATGGCCAGCAGGAAAGAAAGAAACTTCCAAGAGGTTATGATGCCACATACTCCATGGGAAGAAAGAAAGAACCCGTTACCAGGGTCAAATGTTGCTGGGATGTCAGCATAAAGTTGCGGAAAATGCCCGTTGGATTTAGCAACAGGAAGGTCCCTAGTAACTTTGGTGAGATTTTAGAGGCACAGCGGAAGTGGTGTGGTGAGTTCAAAAGTAAACCAAAAGTGGAGAATTAGAGAAGGTATGAATGATTCTTGGAGAAATTTACTTATGAAGGGGAGAAGAGTGGGGTGGTAGCTAGTTGGAGGGGGCTGAGGAGTTAATGGAAATGTATGTACAGTCACGTGTTGCTTAACAATGGGGATATGTTCTAAGAAATGTGTTGTTAGGCAATTTTGTTGTTATGTCAATATGGGAGAATACTACACAAACCTAGATGGTATAGCCTAGTACACACCTAGGCTGTATGGGATAGCCTATTGCTCCTAGGCTATACACCTGTACAGCATGTGACTGTTCTGAATACTGTAGGCAGTTGTAGCACAATAGTAAGTATTGTGTATCGAAACGTATTTAAACATAGAAAAGATAGAGTAAAAATGTAATGTAATCTCATGGGCTCACTGTCATATAGGCAGTCCATTGTTGACTAAAATGTCATTATGTGGCACAATATGTGTATATAAATGTGTGTGTGTGTATGTGTGTGTATACATTGATCCTTGAACAACGTGGGTTTGAACTGCTTGGGTCAACTTATGTGGATTTTTTTCAATCAAATGCAGGCCAAAAATATACTATTCATGGGAATATATTTATGTGAGTATGAGAAGACAGGGTGAGATTACAATTATTGGCCCAAGAGGAGATGATAAATAATGTGAGTTCTCAGAGAATATGGGCAGGTAATCCAGAGCCCAAGGGAGGGAAGAGATACCTCTCTTCCACTGTAACGGGTGTGGTAGAGGGAAGGATCTGGGCAAGTCCAGGTAACTAAGAAACCAGGTAGCAGCAAGGTGAAGGATGTCTTACTATAAAGGCTTCCATTTTTTGTATGGAGCGGAGAGTCCCTGCAATGCAGTTAACAGCAGGAGATGATGAAGTTGGGCTTATCTTTGTGGAGAATAAGAGAGAGGGCAGAGTTGAAAACCAGCTGTGTGAACCCAGAGGCGGCTGAGTGTTTCACGGTAACACCAATCTGCAGGGGTGTCGTATTTCCCCAGGCACACTTAGCAGTTAGGAGCCAGATGCTTCTGTCCTGGGGTAGGCAGAGAACAGCTGGGCAAGAGAAGTGAGGATTTGGGCAAAAGAGTGATTAAAATGATACTGACAAGTCCCTGTTGGGTAGGAGAAGCTGTGAACGCATATGGAAACTGGTAATTAGGAGGTAGAGGGATGAAAATGCTAACTCTTCAGGGAGGTAGGGGAAGAAGTAGTAAAGGAACTGAAGGTCAAGAAGTTGTGGTCAGAGAGAATCATAGTTGAACATTATTTTGAAGGTGGAACAGTTTCAGGTGATTAGATCTAGGATATAGCCATTTGAGTAGGTGGCAGAGGTAGAGTGGATATGAATTTCCATGGAGGTGAAATAGCAAGTTAAGGAACTGGGAGGCTACAGTGATGCATGAGTTCCCCATGCCATTGTTGAAATCATGCAGAATTGGAGCGAGAACTGGGCAAAAGAGAAGGACCGTGAACCCTGGCTCCCAGGTCTTCAGAAATAAAGGGGTTCAACCAGAGGATCTGCAGAGGCTAGCAATAAGATAGTCAAGGAGTCACTTGGCATATGGTTCTTACACAGAGATAGAGAAGAAATGCCTTAGAAGTGAAATTATTTGGAAAGAGAGACTAGGCCTTTTCCCTTCATCTTGGTATCCCCAATGCTTAGCACAAAACCTGGCACACAGCATGGTTCAATATGTTTTCATGAAATGAATGCATGAATGAAAGTAAATCAAGGCTTCCATTTCCTTATAGCCTGAAGTTATCATTTTTCAGCTATATAGTTGCCAAGTTTAACTGGTGTTTAAAGGGCTTTCCAGGTCGAGGATTTCCTTAGGACCTGTTAATACATCATAGCTGGGAAAAAGTAGTTTGGGATGGGATCGAGTCAGGGGGCTGAATAGAGAAAGTTTTCTTGCCTCTGTTTCTTCTCCTGCCCCTGCCCCATCCCAGAGCTACTGCTTTCCTTTAAATAAAGGAGTAATTAGGCACTGGTTATTATGAAGTGCTATCGAATATTCCTGTGAGATCCTAAAAGTTCGAAAGATAACCAGTTGTTCCAGTTTATACTATGGAAAAAAAAACCAGAAATAGACCAGATGGAAAACCTTATAATGACTGTTCCTTTCTATAATGTCTATTTTCACCCTGGATTTAGGCATTATTCTATTTTCCTGCTCAAAAAATAATTCCATTCACATATGTGTTTTATTGTCTGTCATTTCAACTTATAGTTTCCAATAAACATTGGGAAAATGGGGGAATTTAATAATATACAACATTTTGTCCATTTGAGGTGATAACCTTGTAATAAAGGTAAGCTCCAAATGTAGAATAATTTCTTTAAATTTTCACTTTTAAATCAATTTGAAATTCTCTGCATTTCCTTTCTGAGCGTGGCTTTTCTAATATGTGAGAAAAATTCAAGTATGCCAAAATTAAGGTGTATTTACCTAAATTAAGTATTGAATTCTCATTAATGCTAGGAGGGTGCCATACATAGTAAGACTATGGAATGAAGAGTTCACCCCAGCCTTTTATTGAACATATGTGTGGTCACATTACTTACTTTCAATATATGATTTAAGAATTGTCTCTTAATTTTATATTTGCTTAGATTTCGCTCCCAGGCTTTTGTCATTTCTAAGCCTGCAAAGCCATGATAAAGAGCTATTGTCTGTGGTACAGGCAAATAAAACTTGCCCTGGCCAGCTTTCCCTACCAAAGGCCACTTCTACCAACTCTAAGGAAAATTAATGATGTTATCTCAGTGATTTCCTGATGCCAATGAAGAGTTTGATTTACAGATGCCTTGGAAATAATGCGCTTCCACCTCTATTAAGCACTTGATCTTATTTTTTTTCACTTCCCTATCAATGTTTCCATATTGCAGAAAGCCAAATAACACAATTGTATCCACTATAGAGAATTCACTATTTAAGTGGAGAGCATCACCGTTGGCCTATAATGTCCCCAGTTTGTAATCAGTTAAGTGTTGCATGACTCCTTACTGCCTCTCCACACATTGTGAATGAAAATGAAACTTGATAGAAAAGCAGGAACAAAGATAAAATCTTGGTAAGAAGGATTTATAAACTGTTTCATATAGCTGATACTCCATTGAAAGTGATGAAGAAGGTAATTTAAGCATTTTCTTTCTCCCTTTGTAGTTCTGATGACATTCCATAGGTATGTGGCTTCTAAACTTAAAAAGATAGCCAACTTGTAAGAGCAGAAATAAAAACGCACTTAACAAAGCAAGTGTACTTAGTTTATTAATGTGTGGTGGGTTGGAGGGAGCCCAAACCATAGGGCTAGATATACTGCAGTTGATAAGTGTGACAAATATTCTGCAAACAATAAGAAATAGAGAACAATTTGCCTCTATTCAGCAACTGAAGCACACATTATAGAGATTTGGTACAGGCTGGAGTTGTGTGAATAGTCACGGTTTCTGGGCTCGCCCTCACCATGACAAACTAGGTGAAAAATGCACCGCCTTCTCTGTAAATGCACCTCATCTTTTGATAGTGCACTAAGGGTGACATTAGACAGGCTTCAGTTGCTAAAGAAGACTCTCAGGACCCACAATAACATGGCTTACAAATCCATGCTCTGTTGCCAGAAAAGGCTGCATTACAACAGCATTACTGTCAGGATATGGATCCACAGCCACAGGCTGCCTCCACAGCAAGGGGGTCTCGAGAGGCCAGTGTAATTATTTTGCCGCTCTCCTACAAAAATCTACTTTTTCTATATACCATGTATTATTTTTCACATAGGTTAGAGGCCATGTCTCTGTTAGTTCTGAGTTTAAGACATCTTGAGGACATAGCCAAACTAATTTTCTCAGGTTATATGGTTTGACAGATATTAGTGCCCAAGAGAGGTCTCATAACATGACCCATCTGTCTCCCAGGGGAAACACTGTAATCTTGTTTAGCTGTTACCTACTAGGGAAAGAATGGTTTTCTCTCAGTCTTGATGCTAAAGAGGTTAAAGAACACCTAGTAGGTTCCGTTTTCCAGTAATTATTGGTTCCATTCTCCAGCTATCAACCTTGGCAGCTTGCCATCCCTATCCTTCCTCCTGGAATTGGATGCCCTTGAAGTGCCCTTCTTGCACTAGGAAGTCTTTTTCATCAGTTTATCATTTCTCATTCAAAGCAAATTCTACCTGGCCAGGTATCTCTAGCCCAGTTCCTAATTCTCCCGTTTCTTTTATTTCAAGTGGATTCATGCCCTTTGGTCCACCAGACATGTTGCCATTGAGAAACAACATCTTTAATGGGAAATGCACATGAGACACAAAAATGTGACTAGGCTAAAATCATATGAATAGTAGTCACTCCTCAAAGGACTTTGGTTTGGGTATGTCACAGCAATTTCTGTAACCATCCATATCAAATTTGTAGCTTTTCAGTCTCAGGAAAGTAGGCCCACCAAATTCAATTTAAATATCTGTCACTGATTCAAGCTGTCCCAATTGTCCCTCCACCCACTAGTGGCTTTCCACACGGAGTGATGGGGCAAATAGCTATTTTTTTAAACACATAATGTTATAACAGATGAAACATACAGCACGTAAGCCTTCTATCACATGCCCAATACCTTTGTTAAACCTTCATCATCACAATTAATGGCCACACAATGTTCATTGAGATTGTTATAAATCATTGTTCTTCAGATTTGACTGGGTAAATATTCCCTCAGGGTATTTCCTGACACAGATGATAAATAACAGGTATGTCCTGTGAAAGAAGAACCAAAAGACATTAACGAAAACGAACCAAAAGCCACATTAATATTGCTCCATGGTGTTGTGGTCGCAGTTAGAACTCCCATCTCATCATCCAGTGTGTTGGATAGGTTGGCTGACTCTCCCACTCACATCTTAGCTCTTTCAAGGAGGAGGAGGTTTTAGCAGAGTCCTCCACCCCAAAAGGCATCTGAGTCTAAGCTAAGGGAGCATATTATTCTCTTATTTTAAACCTCTCCCTAGGCAGCAACATTATATTAGGTTTTCCCTTTAAAAAAAAAAAAAAAAAAAAAAGCATCGGCTGGGCTCGGTGGCTCACGCCTGTAATCCCAGCACTTTGGGAGGCTGAGGCAGGCAGATCACGAGGTCAGGAGTTCGAGACCATCCTGGCTAACACGGTGAAACCCCATCTCTACTAAAAATACAAAAAATTAGCCAGGCGTGGTGGCGAGCGACTGTAGTCCCAGCTACTCGAGAGTCTGAGGCAGGAGAATGGCATGAACCTGGGAGGCAGAGCTTGCAGTGAGCCGAGATCGCGCCACTGTACTCCAGCCTGGGTGACAGAGCAAGACTCCGTCTCAAAAAAAAAAAAAAGAAAAAAGTATCTTTGGTGGTTTCCTTCCCCTTGCAACAATCTCACCTTTTTCCTTTTATCATTAATTTTAAGCCAAACCTCTTCCCCAGCTACACACACATACACACACACGATGCAGACAGTCCCCAACTTGTGAAGTTTCAACTTAACAATTTTTTGATTTCACAGTGATGCAAAGTGATATGCATTCAATAGAAACTGTGTACTTCTAGATTTGAATTTTGATCTTTTCCCAGGCTAGTAATATGCGGTATGATACTCTTCCCCCCTTGCTGGGCAGCAGCACTGAACCTCAGCTCCCAGTCAGCCAGAAGATCATGAGGCTAAACAACTGACACTTTACTGTGTAAGGTGTTGCTAGACAATTTTGCCCAACTGTAGGCCAATGTAAGTGTTGGGAGCACATCGAAGGTAGGCTAGGCTAAGCTGTGAGTTTCAGTTAGTTAGGTGTATTAAATGCGTTTGTGACTTAAGATATTTTCAACCTATGATGGGGTTGTGTGATAGCTTCAATTAGGCAAGGCACAAGGAAGGAGTAATCCATTCCATTGATCCTTGTGGAATTCTTGTGCTTAAGTACCCACTAATAGCCATAGTATCTTATTTTGGAATATTACCAGCCTTTGAAACTCTTAATTGTAGCCCTAGTTCAGGGACTAGTAGGTCTGGCATCAAAAAAAGAAAACTGTAGTGACATAGGGAATACCTGTAAGTGCCCCACTTGAATTATCTTTTTAATTGTAATTGGTCTCACAGGTGTAGCCCATTTCTCAAAAATGATAGTTGCTTCGGCTTTTTGGTTGGGACTCCACCTGCAGGCCAGAGAGGGTGAAGCCCAATGGAAAGAAATTCTGAACTTACATTAGCTTTTGCCAACCCAGCCAAGGAATTGGATTTTTTTTTTAGCAGCCTTGCCATCAGTTTGCAATTGCCTCCTAATCCATTTTGTTAGCTCCTTAGGTTCAAGTTCTCTCACTTCCAGATTCCACTAGAAAGTTATATCATCAGTAACCAATCTCAAAGCCTGTGTTACTTTCAACCAAGCGTAGCTTGTTGAGCAACTTCAAAGGTTCTTTTTCATCCCTTTTATCAGAATCATCTTTTTTTCTTTCTAAATAATGCCTCAGTCATACTTTTAGCTAAGAATGAGTTGGAGGTGTTCTAAACAATCTTGCTTCTGACACTTACTGCCCTGACAGTGGAAGTTAAACAGGGTTCAATTGCTAAAGAGGACTCACAGGAACCAAATGACAGTGCTTACAAATCTAGAGTTCTTTGCAGAAAAAGGATGCAGTATACCCACAACATTAAAACCACAGTAAGTGTCACAGCCACAGCCTGCCTCACAGCATAGGGTCCAGAGAGGACAGGTACAAGCTATAATTGCCCTCTGTCTACAAGAGCCACACCAAGATGCATTTTCTCTCTTGGAACAAGAGCTACTGATGCGAGCACAAAACACCTTGGAAACCAGGGAGCACAAATTGGAGTTTCAGCCAGGGTTTCTTATATCCCGTGAGTAACTTAGGCCTACTGTTCCTATGTAACCAGCCTCAAACTCAGTGGCTTCCATTGGTCTCACTGTACCCGGGTAGAAATGGTCAATGTTATTGTTAGCAATAAACAATGGTGATAACCTGCAACCCGTGGCTACACTTCAACACAGTAAGTCACTTTGAAAAGCAAGTGCTTTGACCAGGGCTCTGCACTGTGTAGATACTTTAGCAAGGCATCTCATGCCAACTCCAGCCTCTCTGGAATTAACCCTTACTGCACAGACAACTACATCAAAGTGCATTGACTTTCTTAAAGTGCAAAGATTTGCTTGGGAGGTCCTTCAGCCATAAGTGTAAGTTGCCTGTAGAATGGCATGCCTGGGCAAGAAAGATCAGCATACATACAGCAGTTCTTCCACCATTACTCACCTCTTTCTGTTTCTGTGCTAATTAGATCACAGAATTATTTATGCATCAACATAGAATATCCAGGTTGACCTATAGGACGAACTTGGGGTTATATAGGCACCATGAGACTTTTTTTTTCCTCCACTAACCAACTTTTTAGTGCTTCTATTTTATCCTACTGTTGTCATTAGCATGGAATGCAGAATGGTTTTCCTTTTCTTTAAAGTCAATAAGGACACCTTCTGCCACCCACTTTCCCCCCTTACAATATGTACCTCCATGAGAAATCAGAAAACCTAGATATCCTGCCATAACACCCAGAGCAAGTCTCCATATCTCTGGTCTCAGTTGTCTCAACTGCAAAATGATTTTAAAGCAAGCTTCTGGTTCTAAGAGTCTGTCACTCTGTAAAAGACAAAAAAAATCTGTCTTACATAGAAAGGAATAGCAAGAGTTAGCTACTGTGGCATACATAGAAAGGAAAAGAATTAGCTTTTGAAGCTAAAGGTTGAGAAGATGATTAGGCACAACCAGAGCCTCAGGAACCATTAGTGGGATCCCTGTGCTGAAGTCCTGCCTGCTCGCCACCCCCCAACCGCCATTGTCTGCTTTTCCTGCACAGCAAAGAGGATCCTGGGGAGTCAGCCATTTTCATCCTGTCCCCACCCTCTCTCACCCCCATAGCCCTCATGCATAGGGTACCACCACATGGTCCCTGTTCTTCAATGGCTTCAAAGCCTATAGCATCCTCTACTGTAAACATAATTTAGAAAGTAAGGATGTATTAGACTACTTGGGTTTTTATATAGCTTTAAAGATATATCTACTAGTGAATACACACACACACACACACACACATATGTATATATAATATATTTAATGGAAATTCCTAGCTTAAGGAAAAAATGGTTTCACACAACTGTATCTGCTGGTTGCTTATTGAGGGTCCTAGAAAGAGCTAATCATTACATTTAATGTTTCATCAAAAAGTCTAGGTGTGTTCTCTAAGATGCTCATTTTGAAAAGCATATGCATGGCAATTAAATTGTCCCTATTGATATTCTCACCTCCTTTTCAGGTCCATAGCATGGATTGTGTATACCTAAATAGAATTCTTTTCAAAATAGCTCCATGAAAGTTGAATTCTGTTTGACATGTTTGTTTAGGGAAATGCGCTCTTCAGTCTTCTGTGATGGATTGTTCTTGTGTTTAACCACATCCAGTTTTAGCAGAGCACACTGCACAGTATTTCTCTCCTAACTGTGTCATCTTCTGCTCCTGTAATTTCAGAGCAATTGCTTTGCTCCCCTCTGGAGCTATTTATACTCAACATTTGCTGTTCTATGTGTTACCCATTCACCTGTACAGAGATAAGAGCAGGCCCAATAAAATGAAATTCATGCAGTTTTTCTCTTTGTTCGTTTCCATCACACGGCTAAATAAGACTCTTAATACAAAAGTGATTCTAAAAATTCGCACTAGTTACTTCTTAAATGCCTGGATCAGAGGCAAAATATTTATGATGACTAAAGCAGAGTAACAAAAAAGAAAATAACTGAAAAACTTCAAACCACCCATAGCTTCCTTCAGTTACTTCCTAAATGCCTGGATCAGAGGCAAAATATTTACGATGACTAAAGCAGAGTAACAAAAAAAAAATAATTGAAAAACTTCAAACCACCCATAGCTTCCTTCAGTATATAAGGAAACATGTTGGGAATATTGGTGTTTGGAAGAAATCCATTCCTCTCTTCCAGTAATGGAGCTGGTATACTGCTTCCAGTAATGGAGCTGGTATAAGTGTTCCTACTGCGTGCACTTGAGTATGTGCCCTCTGAGGAAAACAAGCACACAGAAGAGAGAGAGAATAAAAGTTTGAGTCTTTTGTCTCTGGACCTCTCTCCAGCCTCCCACGCGTTCCTCTTTCAGCCATTCCCTCCTCCCGTCCTCCCGTCCTCCCGTCCTCCCGTCCTCCTGCCTCCTTGCATTGCTTTTTTAAATTCTTTACTATTTTTCTCACTTGACTCCTCAGATCAGTCTCCCAAGTTATCTTCCTTCCTCCCACTTTAAACAAAGTCTCAGCTTCCATGAAAAGGGTCACTTCTCTATCTTTAGAGTATTTCAGAGCAAAAACAGAGGGGCCTTCCCTTCCAAGGGAGGAGTGCAGACTCCTGCTTCCACCACCATGTCTGTTTCATGTTTCTGGGGAAACTCCAGGATTTTCTGTTTTCCTTTTTTTTAAAAGAGAAAAATGTGTGCGCGATATAGGTGCAAAAGTATTTTTGCACAAACCTACATAGGTATTAACCACTATTTTTGTTTTTTTCTTAATATTAGAACTGGCCATGAATAACTTGTCAAATATACTAAAGCCTTAAGTTTACATTTCTTTATTACTGGGAAAGCTGTTTACTGAGCGGGATTTACCTGTGTTTATGTGAACTACGTTTATAATTGAATTGCCCCTTCCCCTTAGATGCATGACAGATTTACTTAATTAGCATTGATTCCTTGTCTCAAAGGACTGAGAATTCCAACCAGAGCTTAGGTGTATAAGGTAGTATAAAAGCAATGTTGTTGTGTTTCTAGTTTGGCTAATAAATTGGCTGTAGAGAAGTGCATCTTTTCATGACACTTGGGAATAAAGCTTGTGATTTGCTGATGTTGGACAAGGTTGAAGTTTCACTTTTGTTAAATTTTTGTCCCCAGCATAAGATTAAATACCTCCTCAGATCAAGAGAATTTTCCTCCCTCAGCCTTATAAAGTTCTTAGAGGACTTGGAAAGTGTATTATGAAATACAATTTGAAGGTGAAAGGAGAAATAAGCGAGCCTCAGGTCTGAAAACTGGATAGATTATACAATTACTTTAGTTTGCCTATAGAAAATTTTAGTGGAGAGTATTTTTTTCACCTAATATTAGGGTAGCAGAGAGATGCTGAGGTGACTGATATTTCAAGGAGAAAAGCGCTTAATGATTATAAATGCATAGCTAGAAATAGTTTACACAACCTTAGCCATACAGATTAATCTAACAGATCTTCTCTAATACTAATACAAGAAAGTATTATCGGATCTCTTTAAAAATTTCTGCTAAAACATTTTTTTTTTCTTATTCAGGTGAAAATTGACTCTGTTTATGTAGAACAGGATAGGTCCCCTTAACTCTCAGATATTCCCCAGTAATCCAAGGATGGGAATTATATCTTTGCCTGCATCTTCACCCAGTGCCAGTGAGATTTAAGAACAACTTCAGATCCTGAATACTGATCAAACTCATCAACTTAGAGTCGAGGCATAAAAATAAAACACCTTTCAAAGAGAGTGTGGTTCACGTTTGGTGTTTATTAAAGGGTATGAGGGAGTCCTAGCTAGGATTCTCAAAGGAAAAACGACACTGAAAGGAAGGTTTTACTCTTTGAATCATTTGTGATTTTATTTGTTTTTGCAGTGGATCTCTTGAGCCTGTCAGCTGCATGTGATGCCTTGGACCAGCACAACCTCAAGCAAAATGACCAGCCCATGGATATCCTGCAGATTATTAATTGTTTGACCACTATTTATGACCGCCTGGAGCAAGAGCACAACAATTTGGTCAACGTCCCTCTCTGCGTGGATATGTGTCTGAACTGGCTGCTGAATGTTTATGATACGTACGTATGGCATGTTTTTATTTCCCGGGCTCTGTCACAGGAGGCTTAGCGTACAGAATGGTGACAGTGTAATTAGCATTACAACAGGGCCCCAGAAGCTGTGGACCTAATGCTGTTCCTGTGAGAAATCATTTTTGCATTTGTGACTTGAAAAATATTTTGATAAACTGGGAGTTAAGAGCCAGAACGTAGATTGCTCTCAGATTAGAAAACAAACAAAACCCTGAGATACTCATTTTTCAAATAGTGGAATGAGTCAACACATAGCCCTTGGTTCTCTCCCTTTCTCGCCCACGGATTTTGGAATTCTTCCACACGCTTCAGGGGTGGCTTCCTCTCACTGGCGGCCATGGCTGTGCTCCTGGAGATACTGGCACACCTGTCTCCAGATCAGAATGGTCTTAGCTGATACTTACGACACTTTTGCAGAAGATTATGAATTGATAGGCCAAACAAAATGAAAACAAGCCCTTGATACAGCAAACTTAGCTCCTCAAACTGAGAACATTTTTCGTGTTATTTTGTTTTTTAATAAGATTTTATGAAGTTTCGGTTTGGCGCCTCCATTCATCACTCTCTCTTAGAGAACAATTGTTTGTTTGTTTTGGATTGCACACATGGGACGTATCCCCAGTTCTGATTTTTTTTTTTTTTCTTGAGCTTAATGAAGACAATTGAAGAAGGGAACAGAAGGAATTGGTCTTAATTTTGCCTAAATTCTTCTTAGATCTCAAAATTATTACATGCCTCATTTCACCAATCAAGAACATATTCCCATTTGGAAATCTGGGAAGGTTTTCTAAAAAGAGTTGCATAACAACTGTTTTGCCTTTTACCTTTGTTGTAGACTTCTACCACCTTTTTAACTAAAATTTATACCTTTTTTTCTTTCTTATTTTGATAAGATATTGCTTTTTAAAATTTCAGGACCACCTGACTATTACATTCATCATGGTTATCTACCAAGTCCTTGAACATGTCGGATTTCAATTGTGAACTACATTTACATTAGTTTTGATAAGAGTTTGTATTCAGGTTTCCCCTCAAATATATTTTGGCACTGTTTTCTTTGCAGATGACATGTGAATGCATTCTGAATATATAACTTCCTTCTACCTGACTGAAAATTATTTGGTGACAATTTTAACTCCTTGAAGACCTGAGTTGCTGTATAAAGTGGATTTGTTAAATTTTGATCTACCTTTCCTTAAGAGGGAAAAAGATAAGAAAATTTTCCAGTGATGGGAATTTGCTTAGTCCATTAGTGCCCAGGATTTCTTTTTGACTGAGGGATTTAATAAATTTTAGTAGCTGGAAGTTGAGCATATTGTTCACCGAAAATAACCGCAATTGGGACCTATCCTTTGTGATTTTGAAGTGCTAATGGGCGAATTATTCTAAAATATTTTCTCCTTTCTCTTTTTACCAATGTCTAAGGGCCAGTACCTTTCCGTAATAAAATAAGAAGCCAAAAAGCTATTGAAAGACACTTTTTAACTTTAATTTTAGATTTGGGGGTATTACGTGAAGGTCTGTTACATAGGTAAACTCATGTCACGGGAGTTTGTTGTACAGATTATCCCATCACTCAGGTATTAACCCATTTATGCCTAGTGTTCCATTATTGGAACACTAAGCTTGTGGGAATTATTCATATCCTGCTGCTCAAGGTCATCGCCAAGGTCTGATTTTCACAAAAAGTAATTTGCAACCTCCAGCATAAATGGGTTAAACGCAGTACCCGGTAGTTGTCTTTTCCGCTCCTCTCCCTCCTTCCACCCTCCACCCTCAAGACCCCAGTATCTGTTGTTCCCTTCTTTGTGTTCGTGAGTTCTCATCATTTAGCTTCCACTTAGAAGTGAGAACATGCAGTATTTACTTTTCTGTTTCTGCATTAGTTTGCTAAGGATAATAGTCTCCAGCTAATCCGTGTTCAAAAGACATGATCTCATTCTTTTTTATAGCTGCATGGTATTCCATGGTGTATATGTGCCATATTTTCTTTATCTAATTTGTCACTGATGGGCATTTACATTGATTCCATGTCTTGAAAGACATTTTCTACAAAATGGAAAACTTTTCATTCTTATTTTTCCTTTTTTTTTCCCATGGATAAAATTAGCTTATTAATAAATTTGTTACATGGAATGCTTTCTTTCAGTTTTCTATATGCAAATATAGAAAATAATATGCAAATAAAAGCAATCTACATTAAAACACTGATATAGCAACAGGTTATTTATAAATTTATTTTTTAGATCATATATTTGAATGTTGTTTAATAGAGTATGATATTTTTCTTACAGAGATAAACATTTATATTTTATGTGTTATGTGGCCTGAAGTAATTAATTTTCTTTCAATAAGGGGCAATCTGATGAAGATCTGAGCATTTAAGAGGGCTGAGCAGTTAGTTGCTTGTAATTTTTTTGGCTTCAATGACCAAAGTAGGTAATTTGCTTTAGTAACCAAAGTAGATTGGTGAAGAGTAGTAATTCTTCTGCTTACCAACTTAAACCAAGGTGGCTTTCCATAGGTGAATAGAATTTTTTTTCTTAATTTATGTAGAACTGTTGCAGTTCAAATAAGGGTTTTTAGGAATTGAAACTTGGTAAACATTCAGTGGTCAAGTTGGTTGAATTTCCATTGCATTGTAGGTCATCAGTCAAAGAGATAATGAATTTGGAAAAGTTCAAAACAATCTTAATAACACCGTGGTCAATAGACTTCACACATCATTGAGCACTTTACTCTTTTATTTTTCCTTTTCAAGGCTTTATTCTTAACTAGAAGTGTTTACCCTCTAGGAAAGTGTCAGTAATTGTTTTCTGCTTTGATTCTTTATAATAGGGGACGAACAGGGAGGATCCGTGTCCTGTCTTTTAAAACTGGCATCATTTCCCTGTGTAAAGCACATTTGGAAGACAAGTACAGATGTAAGTCGTGTATACTAATGCTGTATTCTTTTATTAATGTTGGCTAATTACCCTAGTTCTAGATGGGAAATGACAGACTGTTCCTATTTGACAGCAGGTTCCTCATGTTAAGATGTAGAACTGCTTTTTAGAGTGTCATAAAATTTGGTTTGTGCCATTCCTTGTCAAACATTAAATTGCAGGCATTTAAGTAGAGAATGAGGATTAGCTTTTCCAGTCCAAGTATTATTTTACATTACATTGACTGTGTCTGAATAAAACACATGTTCCTCGGGGATAAAGTCTGATTTTCTAACCTCTTTCTGTAAGTCGGAAAAATAAGTGTGAAGATTTAATCCCTGCACTTGTCTAGTCTTTGGGTTCTTATTTAAAGAATACTATGTGACATTCATGTTCAAGAAACATTGTTTATTTTATAATCATCTTACTGCAAGTTGTACTGACACATCCAGTTCCGTGACGTGACTAACATTTTATTATTTGAGAGACAGATAGCTTGCTGTTTCTTAAAGGGTAGATACATACCACCCTACAGAATTTCCTTTTGATTACGCATTGGGTTCTTCTGCTTAAAAATTGTAAAATCAAATTAAAAGCCAATGCTAGAGGAGTGACGGTTCAGATGACCAAGTGACCATCCATTCATATTGTGAAAGGCTGCACTTGGTTTTCCCCTTGAAATGCTTATAAGCAATCTTTTCAGTAGGAATATTAAACAAATCCAGCCTAGCTTGTCTTTTCTCTCTTCCCCTAAGGCCTAGCCACACATGTGAGGAGATGTGCTAAGCTTCAGGACAGGCAGGAGATAAAAGCCACTCTGTCTCCTACGGATCATTTCTCCTTCAGGAGCAAGCCACAAAATACACAAACCATTTTGGCTCTCACTTTTATGTAGTTTCCACTTGAGTTTTCTCATCCTCAGAACCAGAGAAAAATAACTGAACAGCTTTTGTTAACCATTTTAAAATGTATTTTGGATGAGATGGGATATCTGTGTGCTTTTCTCCTTTAAATATTGTAGTTACTTATTATAGGTTAGGTTTTAATCTACCATATATATGGTATAGTAACAGCACATTGTAAGTATAGTATTAAATTGAATAATTGAGGAAGCTTTGAGCTGGTGTTTCAAATAACTACTAAGAGGGAACATGTTTTTAGGTTGGTGAAACAAAAATATTAAATTCAAAATGAGATGTTTGAAAGTAACTCATAACTTTGAAAATAAACATCTAGGTATGTATATCGGAGAGAAGATAAAAAGCTGTGCGTACAATCTCAATTTTTAGTGCCATCTTAAGTATCTTGTTAAAACATTTAATTTCCTAGAGTTTAAAGTGTGCTTATGGGTACAGAAAGCTTTCTTGGATTTACTTTTTTTGAGGGGCAACTTCTAGGTGAATATAAGGTATGATTAAAATTTTATATCTGAGAACAAAACATAACATTGCAAGCATTCAGTATGTTCATTCATTCTGTTACATATATTGGGTACCTACTATCCACCGGGTACTGCCATTCTACTCTAGATACTTCTGGCACACAACTGACCAAGGTACGGTTCTTTCCCTCAAAGGGATATAATTCTCCTGCCAAAAAAGATAGTCACATATTAAATCAATGCCAGCATAACATGATATGAGCTATTAATTAGAAATATACAGCCAGGCGCAGTAGCTCACACCTGCAATCCCAGCACTTAGGGAGGCCAAGGTAGGCGGATCACTTGAGGTCAGGAGTTCAAGACCAGCCTGGCCATCATGGTGAAACCCCAGCCTGGCCAACATGGTGAAACCCGTCTCTACTAAAAATACAAAAATTAGCTGGGTGTGATGGCATGTGCCTGTAATCCCAGCTACTCAGGAGGCTGAGGCAGGAGAATGGCTTGAACCCGGGAGGCAGAGGTTGCGGTGAGCAGATATCGTGCCACTGCACTCCAGCCTGGGCGACAGAGCAAGACTCTGTCTCAAAAAACAACAACAACAACAACAACAACAACAAACTATGCACAGTATCCTGTGGGAACACATACATGATAGACTAGAAGCTCAGTGATCTTATGACTCCATAAAGAAGTCCCAAGTGTGGTACATTTTTGAATCTCTGGTGTCCAAAGAGGGTGGTGCTTTGGGCCAGTTATATGTCTCTTAATGCTAAAACACTTATTTTTTGATGTAGTTACATCCTATATATAATAATTCCCAAGGATTATGTTCTGGCTTAGAAGAAATTTAAGTGTCGAGGGTACATGTAAGCTTGCGCTTCTTGCAGTGACATAGTTTATGTAAAAGTTATCACACTTCATATATATACAGTGATCATTAACTTGATTCATAAAAATAATAAATATCCAGATTAGCACAAATTAGAAGTAACCCCACTCTGTGGAAATATTGGCTCCTCTCGAGAATTGCTACTAGGATTGAGTTGGACGTCAGGTTCTGCTGGCATCCTGTTTGACTGTTGCAATTTTCGTCTTCCTTTGTAGACCTTTTCAAGCAAGTGGCAAGTTCAACAGGATTTTGTGACCAGCGCAGGCTGGGCCTCCTTCTGCATGATTCTATCCAAATTCCAAGACAATTGGGTGAAGTTGCATCCTTTGGGGGCAGTAACATTGAGCCAAGTGTCCGGAGCTGCTTCCAATTTGTAAGTTATTCACCTTCTAGGTTACATATGTATTCTTTCACATTTTAGAAATTAATTAAAAAACCCACAGAGTTTCAGTTTCTCATATTAGCTCTTCAGTAGGCAGTAGGTATGGGATCTGGGATATTTGGAACCTCTGTAGTAAGCAGCTTCTGGAACTCTAGGTTTTAGGAAAGAAGACAGTGCTGAGGAAGGAAAAGAAATCTCCATCTGCAGCAGGGACCCCACAGTTATTGAGGTGCTGGAGGGGAAGAAGTTCAGCAAGGGAGGAAATAAGTCTCTAGCCACAGAAATCCTATGTATATAAGAAAATGGCCTTTGTAGGCGAGTCTCTTAGTCTCTGAGTCCTTTCTCTAATTCTATCATTATAGCCTCCTTTCAGTGGCTGTTGGTAAATTGTTAGCACAGCTATCCTTTTTTTAAAACTTTCCTTTGTACCTTTGACATTCCCCTATTATTCCAAAGTCTAGAGGTGTATACTCTCTGCTAATGTCCATCACTAACTGAACACACTGTTGTCCATTCTCTTTCCTATCCTGTCCCATTGCTTTTTCTCTGTCGTAGTCAGTGCCCCAGAAACACCCTCTTCTTCCCAAATGCCTGATCACTCCACCGATAGACATTCATGTTGTTCTAATTTTTTTCTCTTTCTTTTTTTTTTTTTTCTTTTTTGAGTTGGAGTCTCGCTCTGTCACCTAGGCTTGAGTGCAGTGGTGAGATCTCTGCTCACTGCAACCTCCACCTCCCAGGTTCAAGTGATTCCCCTTCCTCAGCCTCCTGAGTAGCTGGGATTACAGGCGCCCACCACCACCCCAAGCTAATTTTTGTATTTTTAGTAGAGACAGGGTTTCACCAGGTTGGCCAGGCTGGTCTCAAACTCCTGACCCCAGGTGATCCACCTGCCTCGAACTCCCCAAGTGCTCGGATTACAGGTGTGAGCCACCGTGCCTGGCCTCTAATTTTTATTAGGTAGATAGTTCTATAATGAACATCCTTATCATTTAGCTTTTATCTTTGAAGCTTTCTTTATAGGATTAATTCTCAGGCGTGTGATTGCCAGACAAAATAATATAAACATTTGTTGTGGCCTTTCTTCAAAAGTTGTTCTAATTGTAACGCTATCAGTATTGAAGGAGTAAGATACTTTCGGTATCACATTATTCACAGTGTTCTTATGTTTTTGTTTTTGTTTTTTTTCAAGTGCTAAGAGCTGTTTTTCTTATGTAGGGTTTCTCAATCCATTCTAATTCTATTAACGATGGCTGAGATTTACAAAATGGAACTAGCTGTAGAACTAACTGGGTTATATCTGAAGTCTTTGACCACAGACTAGGATGAAACTATAGAAGGTTTCCTGGGCAGAACACTGTGAATAGTTAGGTGTTTAAAGCAGTTTGAGTATTTATTTCATAGTTAGTTGGACACTTTTACCGGATGCACACATAAGTTCATTTATGTAAAGTGGGATATACTGTTTGAATTATTTTGCCAAAATTATGGCAAATTAGTTGTAAATGTAAAATACATGTGGAGAAATAAATATCTTTTCCTCCTCATACCCAAACCTTCCAAAATGCAGATAGATGATCAATCCAGTCAATCATCAAAATGTAGACACAAGTAACTTCCATACAATGAATATTAATGGCCACAGGCAATCTAGATTCATTTTGATTTCTTAAAATCCAGTTATAAAACAACTTGCCATAAACGTGAGTTATTTCCTAATCTTTTGGTTGTGTGTGTGTTTTTTGTTTTGTTTTGTTTTGAGATGGAGTCTCCCTCTGTCGCCCAGGCTGGAGTGCAATGGCGCGATCTCGGCTCACTGCAACCTCCGCCTCCCTGGTTCAAGCAATTGTCGTGCCTCAGCCTCCCGAGTAGCTGGGATTACAGGGTGCCTGCCACCATGCCTGGCTAATTTTTTGTAGACACAGGGTTTCACCATGTTGGCCAGGCTGAGCTCAAACTCCTGATCTCAAGCAGTCCACCTGCCTCGGCCTCCCAAAGTGCTGGGATTACAGGTCCTAATCATTTTTCCCCTTTAGTCAAGTCTCAGTTACTTTTTGAGTTCTAGTGAAACACACACACGTGTTCATATATAGGGATATATAAACATATGTGTGTGTATTGTGACTTGGGTTAAAGGTAAGGCTCAGTGATGGTCCCTGCTGCAAAGTAAACTAGGCTGTATTCAGGGCCAGCTGGATTCTTTGTTTTCTCGCCCGAGTACTGACTCATCAGGAAGCCACCACCATCCTCACTGCAGCCTCTGGCCCTCTTGGATTTGGTTGTCAGGATAAGCGGTGGCCAAACAGAAGCTCTGCTTTCCCTGGGCTGCCCCCCTTCTCAGGAGACCAACCTATTCCATTTCTGCCTGCTGCATCCTTTTGCTGGATAACCTCCTACTCCCCTAAGCCCATGTCTCTGGTTTGGTTACATTTCTGTCTCTGTAATAACAACTCTGTATTCTCAGTCTCAAAGCTTTAAATTCAATCCATCCTTGCATATTTATTGAATGCCTCCTGGTTGGCCAGCCAGTCTCCAAGCTCTTTGAAATGTGAAATGTGTTTTGTTTTGTTTTCAGAAGGGGTCTAACTTCGTCACCCAGGCTGGAGTGCAGTGGCACGATCACAGCTCATTGCAGCCTCGACCTCTGGGCTCAAGTGATCCTCCCACCTCAGCCTCCTGAGTAGCTGGGACTACAGGCATGGACCACCACGCCTGGCAATTTTTTGGTGTGTGTGTGTGTGTGGGTGTGGGGGTGGGTGTGTGTGTGTGGGGGTGTGTGTGTGTGTGTGTGTGTGTGTAGACAGGGTCTCTCACCATGTTGCCTAGGCTGGTCTCGAGCTCTTGGGCTCAAGCTGTCCAGCCACCTCAGCCTCCCAAAATGCTGGGGGTACAGGCGTGAGCCACGGCATCCAGCCTTGAAATGTTTTCTATGAGACGGGGGGGGAAATCAGTCAAGACATGAATGGTGGTAACAGGTGGCTTTTGATTTTCTCTGTACTATTTTTATTTTCTGAGTTTTCTTCTTTGAACATTTATAATTAGAAAAAAAATTAGTAAAGTGCTGCCTCTTTTTTTAGGGAAAGAAACATGTTTTGTTTGATTGCTTTCCATTGCCATTCTTACATTGTTTCCAGGCCTTCTCATCATTGCACTGGCTTCCTAGCAAACCTCCACTTCACACTCCAGTCCTTTTCATTGGTCTTATTGCCCTCATACTAGTTTTAGAGAAAAGCATTTACCTTATGATGCCGTCCTTGAAAATGTCAGTATTTTTTTGTTGTCTACTGAACAAATCCTAATTCCTCTATTTAACTCTCAGACCTTTCCTAATCTGGTTTCATAACCACCCATAGTTTGCCTTCACTATCATGAAACAGCTTCTCCTTACCATTTGTACCTATTATGCTTATAAATAATATTGTTACCGTTGCTACTAACAAAACTTTGTTCACATGAATTCTCGCATTTAATCCTCACCAAGTCTTTGAGGGGAACAGAATAGTCAAGCTTTGGAGATTTTGCTTTTATTATTGTTTAAGTGGATGAATAATTTATCTGTGCCCTTAAAGTCCCTCAGCTGGTGGAAGGGTTTGATTCCTAGTCCAGTATGCCCACCGCCACATTGACTACCTCATTCCCAAATATGTAGTTTCTGATGCTTCTGCTCTCCAGCTTCCCGAGGCCAAACAACACCTACTTTTCCTGAGTCCTGGATAGAATAAGAAAAGGTATAACAAGACAGGGGACCTTGAAGGGGAAGAGGAATGAGTTTGAAGTGCTGGCAAATTGAGTATTTCTAATCAGATGCTAGTAAATTCCATATGTATGGTGAGGCTTACATTACTTAGATTTGGGGAGCCTCTCAGCGTTTTAGCAATTTGCAATCAGGTTGAATGGATCCATTGTAAATACTTAGGAATCCACGTCCTGGCCCTGGCATGCTTTTCCTCGGCCAGGTGCACTGGCAGTCACCTTGCCTTTCATTGTGCAACGTGCATAAAAATACAATGTTTGCTGTAGGGAAAGATAACAAGAGTGAAAATGTCCTCTGCCCTTTGTTTGAAGTATAGGACCTTGAGAATGAGGCTGGGCTGGCTCCTTCAGCAAGCTTGTGCTCAAAGGCTGCTATTTCTACCAGCCTGAGGTAAACGGTAATAAAGTACTTGTTTGTCCTACAAATGCATTCCTTGCATCGCAGATTTTATTTCCTTTGATTTATTGTCACCCACTGGAAACCTTACTTTGTTTCAAGTTGGTACAGTTAGAAAGGTACTGAATCTTCTGATTCAGACAAGGGCCCAGTAGTGGCAAGAAGAGAGGTACGTTTTTATGTGCCACACTCTCTGGATTATCTATTAAAGGTTTTCTCATATCCCTCCCCACTAACCACTTAGAAAAGGAAATCACCTATCAGGTCTAAATGAAAAATTTGGCTTATTTAAAAATCACTGTAGGTCTTCCAAGGAATTATCCATTAAGCCAGGAAATGAAGTCACATCCATGGATATGAAAAAGGAATAGTCACTATAAATTTATGGCTTTGACAGTGGTATCTTCGTAGACACTAAATGAGGCAACAGGATATGTTTCCACATTAATAGCATATTGCAGTCAACACATTTGCTGGGAAATTGACTCATTTTGGTCGTGATAGAAGTAAAGTTTTGCAACGAGTTTGTTTAAGAGATACAGCTGTAATTAATATATTGCCAGCTTGTTCCTTTCTCATATTCCATGGAAACAGCCCTGTTGAGAGATTAGATTGATTTTTATGACCTTAGTAAGGCCAAGCCTGCCCTGGCAGTGAGTCACATAGACTGCTTGAAGGAACCTTGAGGATTTTCTGTACCTCTCCTTTTTCAGATGAGAAAACAGGCCCACAGTGGCACAATGAATCTAGTCTACATCATGCAATTTGTATCATGTTATGGCTTCAACCAGTTCAGGGACTAGATTGAAATAACAGAGTGTTAATGTGTCAATGTGATCCCCTATATGAATTTTAGATTGTAATAGAATGAGATAGATAAATAAACACCCCTACTCCAAAACACATATATGCACACACACATCCTTATTGAAAATACTCTAATCCCAACATAGCTGTTTACTCTATCTTCAGACAAAACCAAATATCACTTTTAGGTGGGAAAACTTTATACAGTCATGTGCTGAAGAATGACGTTTTGGTCAATGACAGGCCATATATACTATGATGGTCCCATAAGATCGATGTAAGAAGAGAGTATAATGGAACTGAAAAATTCATATTACTTTGTGACATTGTAGCCATTGTAACATCATAGCACAAAGAATTATTTCACAAACCTGCACTGCCAGTCATTTAACAGGTAAAAAAGTATGTTTTAAAATATTTTTAATTATTATGGACACATAACAGTACTTATTTATGGGTTACGTGTGATATTTTGATACAAGCATACAATGTGTAGGGTAACACAGTCAGAGTAATTGGGGTGTCCATCATGTCCAACATTCATCATTTCTCTGTTAGGAACATTCCCATTCCACTCTTTTAGTTATTTTGAAATATACAGTAAATTATTGTTGCCATGCATGGTAGCCTGCACCTGTAGCACCAGCTTTTCAGGAGGCTGAGGTGGGAGGATCACTTGAGCCCAGGAGTTCAAGGCTGTAATGCACAACAATTGCACCTGTGAATAGTCACTACACTCCAACATGAACAGCATAGTGAGACCCTATCTGTAAAAAGATTTAAAAATATATTGATTACTATAGTGACCTTATTGTGCTACCAAACACTAGATCATATTTCTTCTTACTGTATGTTTGTACCCATTAACCATCCCTTCTTTATCTCCCGATCTTCACTACTTTTCCCAGACTCTGGTAGTCAAGATTTTACTCTATCTCCATGAGTTCAATGTTTTTTTTTAGCTCCCACACATGAATGAGAACATGGGATACTTGTCTTTCTGTGTGTGGCTAATCTCACTTAACATAATGTCTTCCGGTTCCATACATGTTGCTGCAGATAATGGGATTTCATTCTTTTATGGCTGAATAATATTCCGTTATGTGTTTATAGCACATTTTCTTTATGCATTCATCCACTGATAGGCGCTCAGGTTGATTGTATATTTTGGCTATTGTGAACAATGCTGCAGTGAACATGGGTGTGCAGATATCTTTTTGTGGTTTTGATTTTGTAGTATCTTCTTCAGTAAACATTTTAAGGACTTTATTGTTTAGATAGCATCAAGTATACCAACTTTATATTCAATATGCTTCACCTATGAGAGCTGGAGTGTCAAAATCTGTTTATTTTACATCTGTTTTCTGCCTCCTGTTGTATTTAGTATTCCAAATGAATAAGTTGCTTTTCCATCTATCTTCTGAATTTCCCTATTTGTATGACCAAAATGAATACCATCTATGCACAGTTGTTGTAATAATGTAGAATGATATGAAAATGAGAATAAATTACAGTCTCAACTGTTGAGAACAAGTATTTCTCTATGTTAGAAACATTCCCAATTCCACTCTTTTAGTTATTTTGAAATATACAATGTATTATTGTTGCCATGCATGGTGGCATGCCCCTGTAGTCCCAGCTACTCAGGAGACTGAGGTGGGAGGATCAGTAACACATAAATGATAAAGCATTCCAGAATATCTGGAATAGTGACTGGCAGAGTGGTTAAGTGCATAGGCTTTGAAGCCAAACTGTACCTGAGTCCAAATCTCAGATCTGCTGTTTGCTGGCTGTGTGACTGTGGACACATTTCTTAACCTTCCTGGCCCCTGAACTCTTGGAGGTGATTGTGAGGATTAAATGAACCAATAGAAGCAAACCACTTAAGAGCTGTGGTGGATACATAGAAGGTGCCCAGTGAATGTTAGCTATGATTATCTAAAGTGTGTTGTGGCATGAAAATATCCTGCCAATGTTAACAGTTGCTTTTATCTATAACAAAACATCATCTGTGGATTGCATTTTAGAGATTCTAGAGATTCTGTTTCTCCGCAAATGTTAAAATGCCATACCAGGAGACTTTTGGCTGGTTAGACAGCATTCCCCGGGTCAACCGATTCCTTTTTTTTTTTTTTTTTTTTGGAGACAGAGACTCGGCTGGAGTCCAGTGGTGCCATCTCGGTGCACTGCAACCTCCGCCTCCCGGGTTCAAGTGATTCTCCTGCCTCAGCCTCCCAAGCAGCTGGGACTACAGGCACGTGCCACCACACCCAGCTAATTTTTGTATTTTTAATAGAGACGAGGTTTCACCATGTTGGCCAGGATGGTCTCAATCTCTTGACCTTGTGATCTGCCCACCTCAGCCTCCCAAAGTGCTGGGATTACAGGCGTGAGCCATCGCACCTGGCCGGTTCCATTTTATTAATAGATTTTCCATCTTGAAAGGAACTCCTAAAAACCCTACTTCACTTAGGTTTCCTTTGGCTTTTTGTTTATTAATCAGACTGTAGGCCCTTCGGTTCATAGACATTCTTTTTCCACCCCTTTTGGACGGATGAATACTCACTAGTAACTAGGAAATTAGTAAGAGTTACTACAATTCGGTATTTATAAAGAGGTGGCCTTTCCCAGAATTGAAGGTAGACCCTAATAGTCCAATCAGCCTTCCATAGAGATAGCTGGCTGCCATGAAAAGCTGAGAGATATCACCGACCTCTTACTGGGCCTGCTCATGAACAGTTAGTTAAAATTCCTGCAATTTTCAGAAAAGACCCTTATCAGAGTATTATCAGTATTGTCTTAAGTTTAATATTGGTTTCCAGTTGTTATTTTTAAAAATTATAAGCTACCGTGGGTTAAGCTTTATGATGATCTGTTTAAGTGGTTTGTTTGATTAACTTCTCTATTGGAGTAATGGATGTTTTCTTCACCAGAATTTTGAAGATAGGTTTGTGTTGTAGTTGAAACCTGTTTTATTTATACACTTACTGCTAAGGAAAAGCACATGTCATTTTGTTTTCCATCTTCATCCTTCTAAAGTAGCACTTCATTGTTATGACCAAATCTTTTTTTCTTCCTTCCTTCCTCTCACCCTGTCTTTTCCTTCCTTCCTTCCTTCCTTCCCGCCCTCCCTCCCGCCTCTCTTCCCTTCCTCTCCTCTCCTTTCCTTTCTTTCTTTCTTTTATCTTTTCTTTCATTCTCTCTCTCTCCCTCCCTCCCTCTCTCTCTCCCCTTCTCCTTCCCTCCTTCCTTCCTTTCTTCCTTCCATTTCTATCACCCCTAAAATTCCCTCATGCTTTATCATCTCACTAAGTCCCAATCTCTGGAAACCACAGCTCTGTTTTCTGTTCCTATAATTTTGCCTTTTCCTGAACTGGATTTTAAAGGATTGTAGGAGGCAGTAGTGGAAGAGCTATAACTTTATATCTTGTTCTTTTACATAATGCACCCTGATCTACACTTTGGAAAGTCTATTCCATGGTACCTATAGACAGATATATGTGCTTTAATGTATATGTGAAACTTCTAATTTAACTTTCCTGTTAAATTAGAACTCTGTAGCATAAATTAATACTGTTGAGTAAACTTAGGGATTTGCATAGATTTAAAATTGTGCATATGTTCCCTGGGGCCATGGTGTTAATTGGTTTATTAGTCAGGTGGAGTGGAGAGCCTGAGGTCAGGACAGTTGTCCTTGAACGTGGAAATGAAGAGCGGATAATCACCATGTGTTATTGTTTGGGCTGATTTTATCTTTAATGGGTGATTCAGAGTCCTGATTAATATTTGGAGCAGTGACTGCTGGCCTCCTACCTGCTCATTATCTTTAGAACTTTAAATGAAATGCTTGATTTCTACCCAAGATGGTAGTTATGGGAAGCCTTTTACTTCTTCTTGTCTCACAAAGACAACTCTTGACCTCTCAATCCTTAAACAAAAAATTCTGCACATGTGGGGACTCTTAAACTCATTTTCATGGCTGGAGGTTCACATTTAGGGATCTAGGAAAAGCACATCTAGGCAGAGTAGATGAGGAGATGCTTTAAGAACCATGACAAGGACAGGAAGGAAATCAATTTTGCGTTAGGTTTGTATTTTTAGAGAAAACGAACCCTGGGGAACTTTTCACACTCATTACTATTGACATTAATACCATTGTCCTGTCCCTTTCACACTCATTACTATTGACATTAATACCATTGTCCTGTCCCTTTCACACTCATTACTATTGACATTAATACCATTGTCCTGTCCCTTTCACACTCATTACTATTGACATGAATACCATTGTCCTGTCCCTTTCACACTCATTACTATTGACATTAATACCATTGTCCTGTCCCTTTCACACTCATTACTATTGACATTAATACCATTGTCCTGTCCCTTTCACAGTTACTAAAATGACTCTTGCCCACCCTCCTGCCTTGCCTGCAACCCCTTCCCATGAAGGAGTGACTTGGGAGAAATAACGGTTTCCAACCAATGTTGTATTTTGGAAACGTTTCAAGCACAAAGAAGAGTTGAAAGGATAGTCTAAAGAACACTCATCTGTGTCATACATCTGTTCAATCCATGGTTGCTTTTCACTCTGCTTACCTCTTCCACCCTCTCAGCTCTGTTTATGTATGTGTCTGTCTGTGTACATAACACACAAACACATTTTCCCCCATGCCATTTAAAAGTAAAGGAGCATCACAACATAAACCCCTAAACACTTCACCATACACCATTTTCTTAAAGGATGACATTCTCTAACATAACTGCAATGCTATCATTACACACAAATGTAACAGCAATCCAGTAATACCCTCTGATATGCAGTCCACACTGAAATTTCCCCAGTGCCCCAGAATTGTTCCTTATAGCCACTTTTTTCTTCCAGCATCTAGTCAAGGTTTTTGTCTGTCATGTTTCTGTACCTTCATTTAGTTTTGAACAGTCTCCCAGCATTTTTTTTTCCTTTCATGACATTGACTTTTTTGGTAGGGGGACAGAGTCTCGCTCTGTCACCCAGGCTGGAGTGCAGTGGCGCGATCTCGGCTCACTGCAACCTCTCTGCCTCCCGAGTTCATGTGACTCTCCACCTCAGCCTCACGAGTAGCTGGGATTACAGGCATGCACCACCACACCCGGCTGATTTTTGTATTTTTAGTAGAGACGGGGTTTCACCATGTTGGCCAGGCTGGTCTTGAACTCCTGACCTCAGGTGATCCACCTGCCTTGGCCTCCCAAAGTACTGGAATTACAGGTATGAGCCACCACGCCGGGCTGACGTTGACATTTTTGAAGAGTTCGGACCAGTTCTCTTGAAGAATGTCCCATACTCTGGGCTTTTCTGGTGGTTTCCTTGTGATTAGATTAATGTTAACATTTTTTGGCCAAAAGACGATAAGATGATGCTCTGTACCTACCACTGTATCACAATCTGGAGGAACAAAATGTTATTTTGTTCCTATTGGTATCACTAAGAATGTTAAGGTGGTGTCTACCAGATACTTTCCTTGTAAAATATCCTTTTCCCTTTGTAATTAGAAAGTAATTTTTTGATATTTGACATATTATAATATCCATTCCTTAACCTTTTACTCTATGGTTTTAGCATTTATGGATGATCCTTGTCTAATTCAGTTATAACATTGGTGGTTGCATAACAGTGGTTTTCTAATTCTACCGTACTTTCTGCACATATTAGACCATTTTCTTATGTAAAGAAGAGCTTCTACCTCTCCCCCGTCTATTCGTGAATATCACTGTGGACATCCAAGGTGGTTCTGAGTGTACAAAGAATGATATCTCTCTGTAATGAACTGCCATTGGATACTATGTTTGTCTTGGAATTGTTTAAAATGGCAGTGTATAGAATTGAAAGTCCTTTCTCCAGAGAGCAACATAAACATATGTCTAATAAATACATTTCCATATGAACCAACTCTTCTATGGGAACAACACATTGACATAATTAAAACATGTAACATGAAAACTGTGCTGAATTGAGAAGCCCATAGAGTTTTGTTTCTTTTTTTCTTTTTTGCCACTTCAATATATATGGACCCGCACCTGTCAGTCCAGGTAGCTCATACATGCCGTAGCATCTAATGGTACGAGGGACATGTAATGCTGAAAAGAAGGGGGAAAGGAGGTGATCAGATGAGATATAAGTATGCATTTATCAGTGTTGTGGGGTATTCACCTGCACCTTCCATTGGCTCTCGCAGCCATGTTATCAGCATAGAATTCAGTTGAAGATTTATATTCACCTGGACATTGTCCTAAGTGGGCGTTGCTTACTTGGCTATCAGACTCAAGTACTTTCAAACAAATTAAAGATTCAAAAGATTTTAGGGATCACCCTGCTTTTTCCCATAGGAAATCACTTCTGTCCTGTCTTTTTAAGACTATTTTAAGCATATATTTAAGTATTAAAATCATAGATAATCTTAAGCTGTTTCCTTAACCTCTTTGGGCCTTTTCTTATCTGTAACATAAAGTTAAAACAGGTTATCTCAAAAGTTACTTATCCCTAAGTTTCTTTGATTCTATGCTAAATGTTATAAAGGCCGAAAGGGAAATGGATTATTGTACTTATTTCAAAGCTTGGCCATGATCAGCGAAGTCTTACCTGATCTTCTGGGTAACAACTCTTGTAACAGAGCTATAAGATTTAGAAAACAGTCTTGTACATAGAGTGTGGCATTTCACATGAGACCAACTGTTCTCTGAATGGAAACACACACTAAGAGCAAGATGTGAAAAACCATTGTGTACAACCTCATATAAATGATCCCTTGTGTCCCTACACTATAGTTTCCTCAGTAACTCAAAGGTAAAACCCAAGTATCTTGTGTCTAAGAGGATCAAAATGTCACCTTCCTTCTGTTTTATTTGTTACGTGCAGGTTTTGTATAGTTTTATAGAGTTTTTTTTTATCACTCATTTGATTTTCATAAAAATTGGGATTGTTTGGAAGAAGAGTCATTAATATTCTTTACAACTTGTTCTTGTTCCTCCTTTTATGTTCTTTGCTGGTGCAGACTTCTCTCTTATGTAAAATATTCCACTGATGCCCTTGGTAGATTTAGAGGTTGTTAAAGAAATTGTAACAACAGATCAGGGAACAGTCAGGGACTGCCTGTCCTATACTGTCTGACCCTGACTAACCATTTTCCTTGTAGTTTTAAATCTTTGTGTACAGACTGTAATTCAAAAAACAGTTTTTATAAATTTAAATTCAGCAAATCTTTCCAAATGCTAAGGCTTTTTATAATGAGGGCTAGAAAAGTTGAGTTGTCAGCTATTAATGCCAATACCTATTAACAATGGCAATGACATTGAAATGATTTTTTGGATTTATGAAGGGAACATGTTACTAATGAAAATAGCAAATGAAAATGGCCACTGTATTAGTCCGTTTTCATGCTGCTGATAAAGACATACCTGTGACTGGGCAATTTACAAAAGAGAGAGGGTCATTGGACTTACAGTTTCACATGGCTGGGGAGGCCTCACAATCATGGCAGAAGGCAAGGAGGAGCAGGTCACAACTTACGTGGATGGTAGCAGGCAAAAAAAGAGCTTGTGCAGAGAAACTCCCATTTTAAAAACCATCAGATAGCGTGAGACTCATTCACTATCACGAGAACGGCGCAGGAAAGACCAAGCCCCATAAGTCGATCACCTCCCACCAGGCTCCTCCCATGACATGTGGGAATTGTGGGAGTTATAATTCAAGATGAGATTTGGGTGGGGACACAGCCAAACCATATCAGCCACAAAGGAGAGATCACCCTTTTTAAAAATCTGTGGTTTGCCCACAATGTTTTCCATAAATTTACCTTTTTCTGTCAATAAAAATGTTTAGAAATTCTATTTATGGATATGTATGTATTTAATATTTGCATATTTAGTTCTTATTTTTTCTCTAAATGGTTATGACCTGTACTAAGTAAAATCAAAACACACACACACACACACACACACACACACACACACACACACACACACACACATTGTACTAGCAGACCTGCTTTACCTTGCTTGGGATAATTATTTGCCATGATTAAATAAATAAATTTCTGCAACTGTTTATCCTGGAATACACTGCATAGAGTTGTCAGTTTGAGAAGCAACTTGATTTCAAATCTGAGTCTACAATTTTAGCATGTTTCCTTGTGACTTCTAGTTTGGGGCTTTTAATTTCCCTTTTGCTCTCTCTACGCTCAGTTTATGAACCAGTGTGGCATTTCGGCAGTTGAATAGGCCTATGGTAGCCTCCCAATTTCTGTGTTGTAGAGGATAGTTGCCGGCTTATTAAATGCCCTGCAGGACTCTCAGGGAAGTCTGTTGTTCAGTGAATAGTGATGAATCAATGTTGATTTCTTAGTTTTGACAAGTGAACCATATGGTTATATAAGATGTTAACACTGGGGCAGGGTTTCTCAACCTTGGTGCTACTGATGCTTTGGCCCGAATCATTCCAGTTCTTTGTTGTGGGAAGCTGCCCTGTGTACTGCTGGATGTTTTGCAGAATCCTGGCCTCTATCTACTAAATGCTAGTAGCACCCCCTCCCCCCGCCCAGTTGTGACAACCAAAAATGTCTCCCGTAAAAGATACCAGGATGAAATCACTTTTTGTCAGTCCCAAACTAACTAGAGCCAGGACAGCATGAAAGGAGGAGGGTTCGTGGTTACATGCCTGAGATAAAGACTGTCTCAAGGACTTTCTAAAATCTCCCCACAAGAAATTCCTCTGTTAGGACTGCAGCAGTGCACATAATATGCTCTCAAAAGAACATCTGCCCAGTAATGGCATCTCCACTAATAAACTGACACCAGTTCTGGCGTTGAGCATCTGAAACGAACTATGTTTCCAAGCAGTTTATGTAAACTTCTGCTTTTACCAATAAAAGTTTCCCTCTACAGTCTCCTCTTCAGATGCATCTTGGGTTGTAATCCTCATTTCTAATTCCAAAATAAATTCAACATATTTGGAGATGTTTTTCTCTGATGTTTTTTGGTCGGCACTCCAAACATTGTTATATTTCCTCTGGGGTACGGCATCATTTCCGTTTGAGAACCACTGACCTAGAGAAAAGCTATCTGCCTGTGCAGTTCCTTTCAAGGGCCCCAAGTGTGAAGTTTGTGTGTACGTATATTTTAAGCCAGATCATTCTGTACATACCTTCTAAGTCCAGATGACGTCTGTTAGCCTTTTATGTGTGATACCATCACATAGAAACCAACACAAGGACATTTACTTTAATCTATAAAGTAAATTTTGGACAGTTTGAGAAAGTAACTTATTTTGTCTTCTACTCTTTACAAAATCTTTATAAGTGTATGTTTTTGCTCTTCAGGATGACTAGGCAGGTTTTTAAAATTCTGACTTCATACAGATTTTATAATCTTCCTTTTATTTCTTGCGATCATATTGCAGTGAATTCCCACCCACTGTTCAATTCAGCAGATTTTAACAGAGACTCCAGAAGTATAGTTCCTGTCTTTAATTAATCTGCAATTTAGGAAAGAAATTGAGGAGGTATCGTTATGTATTGTTTCCAGGATGGTGGTTTCTTGTTATCTGAGAATTACTGGGCACAGTCTCTGGCCCAATGTTTACTTGTCTATATAGAGTTGACCCTTGAAAAACATAGGTTTGAACTGTGTGGGTCCACTTATAAGTGGATTGTTTTCAACCAAATGCATATCAGAAATACAGTATTCAAGAGATGTGAAACCTGCGGATAGGGGTTCAGCTGGGCCTACTGTGGGACTTGCGTATGGGTGGATTTTGCTGTATCTCAACAGCCCCGTGGGAGCGGGGCTGCGGGGGGCCAGGAAGCAACCCCTAGCATATACTGAGGGATGACTGTACTAATTATTGTAGTTTATTAAGTATTCACATGGTTTTCACAAACCTCACAATTGAAATGCCAATTGCCTTCTCCTAAAAATACAACATATATGTTTATGGTAGCTGGGATGCAGGGCTTGCTGAGAAATACTTAATTGCATTTCTTCTGTAGCCATGAATTAATTTTATTACCTTGAGAGAAAAATGAATATTCAGGTGGACCTCCTGGCAGGCAGTTGGTCCATCAGTGTCCAAGGATTTATGGAAAGAAAGCACAACATCAAAGAAATCCAAAAGTTACTCGGAACCCCAGCAACTCTCCTACCTCCAAACTTGCCATGTAATGCCCTTTGAACTTATTATACTGATAGTTAAATCCCTTTGCTAGAAATTCTAGATATTGAGAATTCTTTAACTGTGTGTATACCTTGTTATATTTGTATAAAGGTGATATTTGTATGAAGCCACCCTCCAGTGTGCTGTGACAGAGCAGTAGTAATGACAACTGATTCCTTCCCCTAGCTTTTATGTTATGGATGGTTTCTGGCAGGTGAGGACCAACAGAAAAAGAGGAGAAACCCAACATAATTCCAAACTGTGACTATCATAATGGAAGGAGCTGTGATAGCTTTGCTTTTTGTGTGTGCATGACATAGAAGGGGAAAATGGAGTTATTGCCAAAACAACAGCAAAAGCAAAACAAAGCCAACAAACAAAACAACCCAGGGCTAAATGACCTTTCCAAGAGATTTTGCTTGCATGGCTTGAAACTGGTGTTTAGAGATGAGGACAAGGTCACCCTTGATACTGAGAGGGGATTATATCTGAGACTTACATGTATCTCAACAAATAATGGTACTTACAAAGATTATCTCAGTCCAATGAATTCCATCATACTTATCTTTTGACCTTAATAACTTCCTGCTATTCCAATCTATCCCTATATATTTTTTTCTGGAATGATCGAAATGTAATTTTAGCTGGGTTTAATTCTAGTTCTGTTAGGTCTTTACAGAAGCTTGCCTGGCTTTTAATTCTTTCCTTATTTATTGCCAGACAAAAGGAGAGGGAATATACCACTAGGATACAGAATAGTTTGTCATAAAAATGAAAGATTGAAACAGAATGAGAATGTGAATCCCTGTACCTTGTCTTCAGTGTTGTCAGTTGGCATAGGTGAGCAGTTTTAAAAGAGCCAACATGATGGATCTTGCATCTTAGGGGCTAGAAAGAAATTCGAGAATGTTCAACCTTTAAAGCACAGAAGAATCTATAGTATTTTGAAAGAGTAGAACATTCTACAGCCTCCCTTGGTAATTCACACTAATGCTTTAACAACTTTCAGCATCAGGAAATTCTTCCGTATGAGCTACAGCCTAAATTCTTCATGCTGCTTAAGTCTGTTTCTTCTTGTTCTGTCCTTACTGGAGAGATCGAACAGCTGGTCACAGGCCCCTATGCGAGAGCCATTCACATAATTGAAAACTGTTATTAAATCGCCCCTTCAGAAGTCACTCTTGCTTGTTCTCTCTCTCTTTCTCTCTCTCTCTGAGAATCTGAGAAGATTCCAGAGCTGATTAACATGTTTCTTTACTGATGACCTTCTCAGCTTTTAATATGTTAACGTGCACTAAGAATTTTAAGAGGCAGATATAATGTGCAATGTTTCTTTAATTAATTTGACCTTCTCATGAAGCATTTTGCTGGACGATTGATCTGCTGGACATACTGGGAAACACTGACTCAGAGATTTTAGTTGAGTGGGAACCCTATGTGAGCCTACGGTACAGAACAAAAGAAAGTAATCCAGTTACACTGTCCGGAGAAATAGAGGTACATTCTCAGCAATCATATTTGAAGAATAGTTTTCTAAATGACAATGGCAAACTAAGCCATGTCATGTGAAGAAGAAGTAAAAAGAATAGGAATGAAGAGGCATGGACAGACAAGACAGCTCTGGTAAAATATTTAAAGGGCTGTTCAAAGACCAAGAACTTCTGGGTTGCTGGTCAGATGGATAATAATAATGACAATAACAATAGCAAACATGATTCTTGCTATGTGTGAGACACGGTTCCAATTGCCTTTCATTTGTTGACTCATGTAATCGTAAAATAACTCTATGAAGTAGGCACTATTAATATTTCCACTTTGTAGCAGAGAAACATTAAGACACAGAGAGTTAAAGTTATTTTCCTAAGGTCACACAGCCAGTGAGTGGTGAACTCCAGTGGTTTAACTCTGGAACTTCTATATGCTGTGCTGATGGATTTCAGCTCAATGTGATGCAGCACTTTTGACAGGGGTATCTGGACATAGGTGTTCAAGATCACCTTCTAAGGATGTTTCCTAGCTCTCTCACATGGGTGGTGTAGTGGCTGTAAGCACACACTGGCATGGGTAAGTTTGGACTCGATGAATCCTGAAAGTCTTACGGCTCTGTGGTGCCATGCCAAAAGGATGAGTTGACTTGCATGATCTTTTTCATTTTTAGATTCCATAAATCTTTATAAACACTTTTTTCCACAAAGTACCTCTGTGATGGAACTCTACACAGAGAAAAGTGCTCAGCAACAGCTTTGTAAAATTTAACTTTTAAGTTCAGGGGTACCTGTGTAAGTTTCTTATGAGGTAAACTTGTGTCATGGGGATTTGTTGTACAGATTATTTTGTCACGCCAGTATTAAGCCTAATACCCATTATTTTCCTGATCTTCTCCCTCCTCCCCCCCTCCATCCTCTGATAAGCCACAGTGTGTGCTTTTCCCCTCTATCTGCCCATGTGTTCTCATCATTTAACTCCCACTTATAAGTGAAAACATGCAATACTTGGTTTTCTGTTCCTGCATTAGTTTGCTAAGGATAATGGCCTCTAGCTCCATCCATGTTCCTGCAAAGAACATGATCTCATTCTTTTTTCTGGCTCCATAGTATTCCAGGGTGTATATGTACCACATTTTCTTTATTCAGTCTACCATTGGTGGGCATTTAGATTGATTCTAGGTCTTTGGTAAACAGTAGCATTTGATCAGAAGTTTGAACTGATACCATTTTGCAGCTAGGAAATCCAAAGTTAAACAGTTTATTATAGTGTTGCTAAATTTAGAAATAGGGGTAATGACTGGAGTACTGTTGAGGTGATCAGTGTTATAAGCCAAATGACCTGTCAGTCTAAACCCTCCTGTCTTTCTATCTGAAATGTGGATATGTCCTTTATTAGCAAACCACATTATAAGAGAAGCAACTTGGGTTTGCAGCTCAAATACCCATTACTTGTGTGATACTAAGTATTCCCATGTCATATATTCAACTGAAATTGGCTGTGGAATAAGTAATGCTTCTTGGTTCTTGGCAAAAGCAAATGAAAATCATCTCTGGAGAAAGCACTTTTTATTCTAGGCTCAAACTTTTATTTATCTCTAGAAAATATTTGTAAGGTCAATTTAGTATGTAGTAAAAAAAAAAAAAAAAAACATATTAAGCACACAAGAAATCAAGGTGGAAAAAGAAAGAAATCAAGGTGAATGAGAACCAGAAGAAATAGCAAGCCGTAGAAGCAGACCTACGATAACATCATATTCCAGAATTATTAGACAGATTATTTTCTTAATTATGTTTATGCAGTTAGAAAAATAAAAAACAACATTGAAAAATATCTACAGGGAACCACAAACCTGAGAAGTTACCTTAAAAATGACCCAGTAGTATTTCTAGATATCAAAAGTACAATAATCAAAATTTAAAACTTTATGGGTTTACAGCAGACTGCCAAGAGAAATGGATACCCAGATAGTAAGGCAGAAGGGATTAATAAGAATGAAGCACAGAAGGATGTTTTAAAAAGATGTGGGGCAGAGAGGGGGGAACTAGGAAAGTCCTGTTCAGAGAAATATAGATGGACGAAGTCTAACATTTATCTAACAGAGTTCTGAAAGTAGAATAGAGAGGGAATGGAGAAGAGGCACTATTTGTTGAGAGAATGACTGAGAAGATTCCAGAGCTGATTAAAGACTCTAAATCACAGGTTTAAGAAGTCCAGTGAATCCTAAGCAGTCTAAATCAAATCCTAGAAACAGCACAAGATAGAAAAAGGATAGATTATCTTTAAAGGAGCAACAGTCATCTTTACTATTGACTTCTCAGCAGCAACACAGATAGACGAAAGTGGGGTAATATTTCAGTATTCAAAAACAAAATAAAAATGAGACCCCAAAACCATTCAATCAAACATTTTATTGATTGAATAAATAAATCAATCAAACAGGCCAGGCGCAGTGGCTCACGCCTGTTACCCCAGCACTAATGGGAGGCCGAGGCGGGCGGATCATTTTAAGTCAGGAGTTCGAGACCTGCCTAGTCAACATGGTGAAACCCCATCTCTACTAAAAATACAAAAAGTAGCCAGGTGGGGTGGCGTGTGCCCATAGTCCCAGGTACTTGGGAGGCTGGGGCATGAGAATCGCTTGAACCCAGGAGGCGGAGATTGCAGTGAGCCGAGATCACGCCACTGCACTCCACCCTGGGCAATAGAGATAGACTCAGTCTCAAAAAAAAAAAATTATATTTAATGAAGATCACTATCAGGAATATGGATTTTTAAAAAAAAAAAAAAAGAAAGGAGGTATTTTCAGACAAACGAAGGTTGAGAAATGCACCACCAACAGCTAAAGGAAATTCTAAGGGACATATTTCAGGCAGAACCAATCCCAGATGGAAGATTTGAGATGAAAGAAAGCAATGAAGAGCAAAAAAGTAGTCAATATATGGGTCAGTCTATCTAACAATATAAAAAATTAAAACAATCCTATAGGGTTGAAAAAAACAAGGTATAATTAAAATTCATGAATATAGTAACATATAAATCAAATGATGGTATTTTGAGATTGTTGAGATCATTGTCCTGTCTGGGATGAATGGTATTTCTTACATTTAGACTTTGAAAAGAGAGAGAAATAGAGAGGCAGACAGAATCAACAGGGCATCATGAAAACAGCGCTAAGCCAAGGGGTTTGGATTCTATTATCAGCTCTGCTGCTAGCTGTATGGCCTTTGAAAAGCTACTTTTCTGGTCTACAAAATCAGTTTGCTTGTCTATTAGATGAGGCTTTGGAAACAGATGATTTTTAAAGCCCCTCATTATGATTCTGTGAGAAACAGATTCTCTAGAAGAAAAAAATCAATTGTCCCCCTCCTTTGAAATTTTATCAGTAAACACCTGCATTTCACTTCTGGCTAACTTTTTATGTATCAGTTCAAAAATTAAAGCTAAATATAGTCTCGCTCAGGTGTGTAGTTTGCTTACCTTTCTCGTTTGTTGGTTTTGTTTTCTTTTGTGGTCATCTAGTAGCCAAAAAGAGTAATGGCAGTTTACCAAAGCCTTAGGAGTAGGTAGCTCTTTGGATATTAGGGAGCATTTGCAGAAACAAGCTGTGAAAAGCCAGCCTAGCTTTGCAACCATTGTTCTTTCTTTTTTTATTTAGCTTATTAATCGAACTGATATACACCTCCTTTGCCATCTTGCCTTCTTTCCTTTCATCCTTTTGCCCTCCTTCTCTCTCCCTCCTGTCTTTGCAGGCTAATAATAAGCCAGAGATCGAAGCGGCCCTCTTCCTAGACTGGATGAGACTGGAACCCCAGTCCATGGTGTGGCTGCCCGTCCTGCACAGAGTGGCTGCTGCAGAAACTGCCAAGCATCAGGCCAAATGTAACATCTGCAAGGAGTGTCCAATCATTGGATTCAGGTATTAGGAGCAAAAAAAAAAAAAAATGTCATTTTTTTCTCATAATTTTTCACCTTTTTATGACTTGATCTTTTATCTCCTGTGCCAGCTGCTGTTAGTTCGTCCCCTCTCCAAAGTGGGAGAGAAGGTGATTGGGCTGGAACATTGATCATTCCTGTCACCCTCCTGATCGCTAGGTTATTTTGGTGGATCTCACTTATTAGGCTGGTGTCCCTTCCCACCTTCACTCTTCAGCTCTTCAGAGCCACATTTTTGGTTAAGCGGGCCAAAGTGCGTGTCTTCATGGAGGTATCACAGATGAACTGTACCTCCTTCCTGGAACCAAAACATTTTTACCATCTTTCCTTTTTCACGGTCTTTCCTGTTTATAGAAACTTCCCAAGAATCAGTTATAAAACTGAGAGATGATTCTATTCTGGGAGGAACCATAATAGTAGCTCAGTCTCACATTCACTTTACACCATTTTTTTTCCTCCCTTAAGTAACAAGAATTGTTTTCAGCATCTTAGAACTTGCTTCTTTATCTGTGAATCTGATTACATTCTTTGTATAGTATCCCAATGAACTTCTAAAGGAATAATAAGTATGCAAGTAAATGGAAGATTCACAAAGCAGCTAAAAAACAACCAGTCCTTATACATTCATAAGTGAAAGAGATAGGAAACGTAGCAGGTTATTCTGATAGTCTTAAAATATCATGGAAAACAAGGCTAAATAAATCTTTAGCCCTGCTGACCTGTTTGGGGAGACAGGATTTTTTAAAATGAATTAATCTCACTTAACATTAATCCTAAATCCTAATTCTGAAACTGTGATGTCCTTAAATGTGTGAATCAACATCAAGGTTTCTATAGTGATGAACAGGCCACAAAGTTGTAAACTAGCTATATGGTCTATGCCTGTGCAGAATCCACTTAGCAGCTAAGTAAACACTCTTTTCCAGTTACGTGTGAACTGGTTTTGTTACTTTATTTTCTAATAACTGCCTTGTACTGTTCATGCTTTTTATTCATAGTGCTTTTGTACTTTTGGTGTTTATCCTTCCATAGTCATGCTGTTTACAAAGAGGTTTTACAAAAACTTTTAGAGGTTTCTGAAGCCTAGATAGACAACAGTGAGTAGGTACTGCTTGCAAAGGATACCTTCTTTCCTTCCTGGTTTCCTGGCAGGTAAAAATGATAACATGGGGGTGGGGAGTGGGGAAGGGAAGCCACAGTGACTGCATTAGATTTCTTAAGCTACCTTTTCTCTGCTTCCTTAGCTAAGTGGGCTTTGTATACAAGGGAAATTTTTATAAAATAAAGAAGAAGAATGCTTTGGAGGATCTGAAAGAGCACTTTCACCTTCAATTCTTTTGCCCTTATCATATTATATTATTTTAGGACTCAGCACTTCTCATTCCTCCTTTCCCCCTCTTGAAAGATGGTTGGAATCTAAAAAAGATAGCTTTCCTTCCCACTTCCCCGTATGTGACATAAGAAATATGTTTATTTGAATTGGCTAAGGTTCTTATCTGAGAAAGCAAAAGGCAGGAGAGTATGAAACAAAGAATATCGCATTCTGATAATGGAGGAAATGTACCAACTAGTATTTACAGATTATAAATTCCTCCATCTAATCCAAATTTCATCTTCTCTTGGGGCTTCAGTTATCATTTGTAGGTAATGTGGTGAGAGATTTCTGAAGAGAGAGAGCTAAAAGAGGTCATTTGAGTAACTGAAGATGAATCGTATCAGTCAATTAGAAAACATTATTAAAGCGAGACTTGTTTTAATTGAAAGTTCTTTTTCACATTTCTTTTGTCTTGTGAAATTGCTTTATCTTGACAATTTTTTGAAAATAATTGCTTCAGAAAACTTTTGTCCCATGATGGGTAAGGGGCATGCACAGCATAAGTCTGTCTCTCCTGGAAGTTCTTTTAAATTTGAGTATTTGGTTTTCAAAAGACTGGAAATTTGCCAGTACCTTCCTACTTAATCTCAAAGAGCTCCTAGTGGAGTTTAAATAAGAGCTGAGTTTTTCTTCCCTCCTTCCATGTGTTTATAGGATAATCTTTCTGCCAAAATGTTTTGATACTGTAGGAAAGGCACCGGAAAAATCTGGAGGTAGGAAGTTAATCACTTACCTTGTGGGACTAATGAACATTGCATTCTGTTTCTCAAATTAGAACGTGGTAGAAGGTTTATTAAAGAGTGTTCTTTGGGAATTTGATTCGAAGAAATACATATGTGTTTGTTTTTGCTCTTTATCAGGTACAGGAGTCTAAAGCACTTTAATTATGACATCTGCCAAAGCTGCTTTTTTTCTGGTCGAGTTGCAAAAGGCCATAAAATGCACTATCCCATGGTGGAATATTGCACTCCGGTAAGTTTGAAGCCTGCCTGATGTGAGAGTTAGTTCACCTGGGATAAATTTCAGTTTTGTACAATACTGCAGATCATGTATAATGCTGTGATTTGTCACTTCCCCAGATGTTCCCCAGCTAAAGTGGCTCTCAACTGTAGGCTTCAGGATTTACCCTATCCCTGGTGCCTAGGGGAGTGCCTGGCACATATGGAACATGATAGACGCTCAATAAATATTGTTGGATGAATAAATAGGGTTTTCATTCTGTGTGCATGGTTGTATTGAAGACGTTTTCACATTTATTTTGCACAGCCTTAGAGGTCGTGTGGGGAGATCTTATGGCCATGAGGCGTGTTGAGTATGGGGGATGGTTCTAGGTTCCCCCAAATTCATAACCTACCACTTTTAATCAATGTTGCTCGCCTATTATCTGTCCTGTATACTAGTGACATCTTAAAATCCATTTTAAAAATCCATTTTATATGCTAACACTTACTAAATGCTAGGCATTGACCTTTTAAACTAACCTGTGTAAAATAAGTACTATGATTTTTATCCCCTCTATACAGATGAGGACTCTGAGGTCCTGAGGTTAAATAATTTGCTCGAGGTTCTATAAGTAAGAGTTGAAGCCATCTCCTAAGATGTTATTTTAGGAAAATGTTAAGTGGCCAATAGAACTGTGAAAAATCACTAGTGAAATGGCAAGGATGTAGACTTGGTGGCCAGACAGACCTGAGTACAAATCTCCGTAAGAATTAAAGACAGGCTCCTCTCAGGTTTGTTTTCTCTAAAATAAACCTTGTCCCTGTTGACTGTAGAGCCACCCTTCATGTTTCTCTTCTCTTTCTTTAATTCTTACAATCTCCTCTTCTCTAAACTTTACATGCTTGCTATTCAAGATATGGTCTGTTGACCAACAATTATATGTCTATTGGCATTACCTTGGTCTTTATTAGAAATGCAAAACCGCAGGCCCCAACTCCTGATGCTCTAAATCAAAACCCGCATTTTAGCGAGATCTGCAGCTGGTTCCCATACACAACAAAGTATGAGAAGCTCTGCTTTAGAGCATCTCTCTCTTCCATCATCAGAGTGATCCTCCCAGATATTTGCCTTTCTCACTTTTATTCCTCTTATAGAGATGGTCAGTGATTGAGAATGTACCATGCTATGAATAGACCGAAATTTAGTGGGTGAAGCACGCTATCATTATGTACTAAGTAGTTTTTAAAATACCATAAAGTGTGGTAAAATTTAATGTCACCTTTTTGACCTTAAGACCTATAAACTACCATTTATTGAGTAGCCTAGTAAGCTTGCATGTTTCTTTTATTTATCATAACAACGTGTTGAGTTGTTGTTGCTCCCATTTTACTGATGATCAGAGCCTCTGAGAAGTAAATAACTCACCCAAGTTAGTACATGCCAGACCTGATTTCAGAGCCCCATTTGTCTGATTCCAAAGCCTTTGCTCGCAACCACAACACTCTCCTTAATTACAAAACAAGTGTCATGGGGCAGAAGACTGGAGTGGTCATTAGTTTTGAAATCATACTGTCCTAAATCTGATCTCACCATGATCTCCCTTTTAGACTACATCAGGAGAAGATGTTCGAGACTTTGCCAAGGTACTAAAAAACAAATTTCGAACCAAAAGGTATTTTGCGAAGCATCCCCGAATGGGCTACCTGCCAGTGCAGACTGTCTTAGAGGGGGACAACATGGAAACGTGAGTAGTGGCAAAAGCAGAACAAACTCTTGTTTGATGTATATTTGAACTCCTCTCAGCTGAACACCCTCCTTCACTCCCAAATGCAAACAGTCTCTTCTATTTCTTTCTTTTTATTTACCTTAGCTGAAAAGAGAAAAATAAGCTGATGTCCACTTGCCACTTTCCCACGTCACTTGACAATTTCTTTTTCCAAAAGTTAAACTTTATCTCACAGGGGAAAAAAAAAAAAAACAAAAACAAAAAAACCACAACACAATACAGCCACTAATTGCCTTACAAGCCTTATAAGAAATATGGGGACTGTTTACAAATGAGTGATTCCAGTATTTCATTTTGATTTTCCTCTCTCACAAGTCAGTAAATGTGTGTCTTTTTGTATCTCATTGTGTGGTCATATCTAGTCACTTGTTTCTACTCAAAAGAAAATATAGTCACAGGAAACTACTTCACAGTAAGTAGTAATGATTCTCAAGATCAAAGGGGACGTCTTCACCTCTTTTCAACCTGCCCCTCTTTCTTGCCTTAACTCTGACGGCAGTCACACAACTGTTTGTTTTTCTTTTAATTCACTTTACACCTTGGTTTGGCTATTGCTTTCCATGGTTCATACTTAATTGGCTGGATTTTATTTATTTTGACCTTTCAGTAAATTTTTTTGCGGCTGAGTTTGCATGTGTCTCTCTTCACCACCTCATTTTTTGTTTTGCAGTCCCGTTACTCTGATCAACTTCTGGCCGGTAGATTCTGCGTGAGTACTTTTGCTGAAGGGTGCTGCTACCACCAACACATTCGCTCGCTTGGTTTTCTTTTGTTCTGTTTATTTGTTTGTTTTGTTTTGTTTTGTTTTATGGACATATTAATTCCCCTTACCTTCATTTCAGTTTTTTTTTTTTTTTCTTTTCTTGATGAGACTTTGAAAGTACCATCTACACAGATCAGGAGAATCAGAGTGGGTTTTTTGGTTCCTCCACCAGGTGAAATTCAAACCAGCAGAAATCCTGGCTTGAATTCAAATTATAATCAAAGAAGTTATTGGAGTTTTAGCTGTATTCCTGGGAGACATGTTTATATATTTCTTCATATAAAAGCAAGGAAGAACCTTCTGATTACATAATAACATTCTTTAGCCATACTTCTTGAGATTCGATGCTTTTTAGAATCTTTAGGGTCTGTTATAAGTGGACTATTAAAAATCAGCAGAATTCGTTTTAAAGTATGATGTTGAGTTTGGTTGAATAATTTTAATGAGGTGTGCGGACTGTTTATCAGGTTATGCCGTGCTATTTGACTAATCATTATATACAAGGTTTTCTAAATTTTGAACTAAACTCACTTTGCTCTCCTCTCCAAACTAAATATTCAGCTCATAAACAATCATACATTTGCTCTAGGAGGAAAGTATTTCTTTGTTATTACTATTGGTGTGTATTAATAATACTGAGGTTAGATACCAGCAGATGATTTATCTCAGAGTTTATAATGTTAGAAAACTCTTTTTTGGGGCCTGTGATTTCTATATTAGCAAACAAAGTGCCTATTTTAAAACTACATTATGTAGGGTTGTTATAACAAACTTTTGGTACTTCAAAGTATGCTTTATTAAAATATTTATTGAAAATCAGACGGCTCTATTATGTATAAAGGGGAAAGGACCAATTCGGAAGATAAGCTTATGTAAGAATTCAATTTCTTTTTATTAAATCTTTTTTATTGTTCCACCATGTAATTTAATTTAAACTAGATCCTTTTTTTAAAAACCCTGTCGTGATAAATGCAAATTATTAATTGAGGTTTATTTTCAGTCTTTAATGGGCCTAAAGGAAGTGGAAGGCTACTCTTTCTTTTTTAAAACTTCGTTATTGCACCCCTTAATTTTGAGCTATGGTAGCTATAAGTAGTATATTATCTGATTTATTTAATCATCATGCTTAAAGAACTTTGGGAGTTATTTAGATTCAGTTATGTCCTCTGCCTCTTGGAAATTGTTTTTCCTAACCCAGGTAGTCTGTTATAGAAGTTAGAACCTTTCATAAATAAGAAACTTTTAAAGAGTTGATACACTACAGTTTCAGCTTGATTGGATCCTGATAAGTGAATGGATCTACTCTGTGTTGAAATAAGTTTAACCAAGTAAGAAATCCAAACGACAAATATGCTAAAGAACAGTTGTTACAAATACATAGATGAAAGTATCACTAAATAATAAACAAAGAGTAATTAATAGTCCTTGAAAGGCAAAAAGGAGCTACACGTAAGCTAATGAGAAAAAAATTTTGACAATCAGTTTAACTTATTTTAAGTAGAAGATTTTGTCTTTCTTAAACGTTGACATACTTTAAAATTAATAACATCTTTTATTTAAAAATATTTTCTAACAACTAAAACACACCTCCCAATTTGCCTTTTTATGAAGAGTTGGTTAGATTATTCAGAAATAGTGGGAAGTTTTAATTTTGAGGAAGAAAACAAACCTAGCAGACTGAAGTCTGTGTTTTCTTTAATAGCAGTAACTGTATTTAAAGTATTTATTCATAGGATTATAAATACTATATAAAATATATTACAAAGCCGTCCTATTCAGGCATAAGAGCCAGATCCTAACGTGTTTTATTTTGCAAGAATTTTATCTGATGTTAACAAATCCTATGATGATTACAGTATTTGATCCATTTGATATGGATCACAGAATTTGAAAGTTTCCAGAGATACAGACTGTTTAGTTTTCCTTAGACTAAACTCTTATTTGCTTGTGTTTGTCATATTATTTTTAACTAAAGCTAACATAGGCCTTTATGTTGTTTGTCCATAAGTGAGCCAGTCAAACAATATTCTTTGAGCGATTCTGCATTGAAACCTAAATGAATGTCAGCTTTTAATTAATAGAGTTTTCGTAAAAGATAAGGTGGTGGTGGGTGGGATGGAATTGACCAAGTAGGTCATTAACTCTTATAGTAAGTAATCCTTCTGGGTATATGGTTTTGTGTTTAGGAAGTGGGAAGCAGGGAACAGTATTATTACCTTCTTTTGGAAGTGTTTTAGAAGGCTTTGCACTTAGTTTTGTTTGTGGACTAAGTGGCTTTGTATTTTTACTAATTCTTGGTTTTTAAATGATTCATCTCTGACCAGTACTCCCTTTTGGCTCATTTTCTGGTTTAATAAGTGCCTCTTTTTGTGTATACTTTTTAAGATTTCTGGTTATCATAAGTTCTTGTACTTATGCATGCTGTGATAGGCGCCACGGATATTAATAAGAAAAATAACATGGAATTATCCTCGAGGCTAAGAATTAAAGCTCTGTATAAGATTTTCTCTATAAAATGGTATTAAAGTGTTTTGGATTTATATGCCTACTTTTCTTGGTGTACTTATGCTCCAAGGTCTTAGGCTTTCTTTCTTCTACACACTTCCAGGATAGCAACTATTATAAGGGAAAACACTACTGATGTATTTTCCCTGATGGTAGGCTTTTTGCTTATTAAAAAATATGTAATTGAAAGACTGGTCTGTTCCAAAAGATAGTTCTTATAATACAAATAATCCAAGTATTAATTTATCTTGATCTGCAGTGAAGATTTCAAAACAGACCTTAGCATTTTTCTAATAATGGGCTATGCCAGGGTTCTAGAAGATTAACAGATTAACTCTCCAAAACTATAGTGAAGATTCACATGGAAATCTTTGGATCTGCTTATGAAATTGAGTAGTCATCCTTTTGTTTCCTCTTGACAATTTATATGTCTTTATAACTCGTTTCAATTTAATTATGATTACATTTGACCTAGATGACATTGGTTTCATAAATAAGACCTTTATCTCTCAGGGAAGAATTCCATTTCCCTAGTTATTTGCTGTAGTGTGTCGTAATTTTCTTACTGTAGTATATTAAGAAACATGAATTTCTGGCACATTTTCTAATGCAAGCTTAGCTACTGGTAACTACATCTTTTTCTTTTTTAATGTAATCAGAAACAAACACATTCTCCTTAGTGTTTCAACCAAGTCCTTCAGTGCTACTTGGACACTGGGCTAAACCAGGGTCCTCTCTGAATTACATTATCGTTGACTTTTGGATTTATGCCTTTACCTAAGGGCTTTCTGTGTCAGCAGAGAAATGGAAGAGACCTTTTGTGCTATTCCAATTAAAACAAAAAGTACAAGCCTAAACTGGTTTTCAGAACAGATGGTTTTTTTCCTGAGGTTAATCCAAAAGATACTATAAAAACTTCAAGGATAATTAATAGATCAGATATGAAAGGATGAAAAAATGTTAACCCTACCAGAATTCTAGCCTATGGAGATAAGAAAAGATAGGTGTTTATATACAAAAAGCATATAGACTATTCCTGCTAATGATCTCCTCTTATTTTCTCACCTATGTTTTAGCACACAGTATCTCTAAGAAATATTCCAGATATCATGATGTTCTATGACATTTAGTCATTCTTTTTTAAAACCTCACAATATAATCCAGGGTCATTCTATTTTGTGCTAGAAATTAGTGGTATAGTCTTGCTGCTGGATTGGAAGATACATTCCTTCTTTACAAAATTGCATAGATCAAGACATCTTGATACATGGAGTCTTAAGAAGTCTTGTACTAGAGTAGCCTCTTTGAAGCTAAAATAATTGTAAGTATCTAGGCAAATGTACAGCTTTGATTCAGTAAGAAGATAGCCTATAAATGGCGCAGGTGTAAACTATTTAAAACTTTAAACCACATAGTGCTAACACAATTTCAGAACTATAGGATGTGAGAAATTACAAAGTAGGAGGACAAAATGCTTCCTAGAAACTGTCTCCCCCAACCTTTTCTACGATGGGAATTTTCCAGAGAAGCTTTTGGCCTCTCTTCATGGCTTTTAGTAAAAGCAGAAGTATGAGAAATCATCTCTCAAACCTGGATTTTAAAATACTTGATAATATTTAAGATACAGGAGCAACTAAATGTATACATTATCCATAGAATTAGAATACAAGCATTCTAGGCCATGTGTATAACATAACTGTGTGGTGGGTTTTTTCTCCATTATTGGATGGTATCTGTGACTAATCACATTTTCTGCCTTATAGGCCTGCCTCGTCCCCTCAGCTTTCACACGATGATACTCATTCACGCATTGAACATTATGCTAGCAGGTATGAGACTAGTTGAATGCCAGGCAAATATTGATTGAAATAACTAACCAAGGAAAGCTAACCTATAATATTTTAAACAAATCTTTTCTTTTCTCCCCAAACTTGTCTGATTCCTACTAATCAACTTGCCCTCTAACGTGCATGCCGTTCCACTGCATGTTGTTTTTGGTCACCAACAAGAGCATTAGTCCAGAATAGTCTTCCCTAACCCTGGCTTTTAAACATTTCCGGTAGCCTTGCTATGTTTTTGTTTATACTGAACACATTTACTAAATTGGCTTACAAATAGTTTAACCTCCTTAGAAAACTGCTAGACCAGACATTCATATATGAAAAAATGATACTATATTATGTGGAGAATATGAAAGCATCAGCTTTCCATTTGTGTATTTATTTTACATGATATGCTGCAAAGAAGAGAATAATTAATTTTCCTAATCCTTGGACTTTTCTGTCTCACCTTCTTTGTGTTTGAGATGATTTTTATACCTAAAAACTGAATTACTAATTTTAAAATATTTTCTGCTTGTTAAATCCGTAAGAGTTTGGTTAACTTTTTTTTTAGTTGTAAACAAACAAACAAACAAACAAAAAAACCCCTGTGTAATTGCCTGAGGTGAAGAAGATTTTAAAGGTAAAAATTGGCGGCAGAATGTTTAGAGAGCTTACTGTGCATCCATCCTTTGTCAGTATTCTAACTGCTGGACATGTTTAGCAATCGTGAAAAGCATTAGCTAGCTGTGTAAGTCTGTCATCAGTGGAAAGTAGTAATTGTCTTAAAAGACAAGGGGTAGTGTAAGGTAGGGAGTGCACTTATTGTTAGGGAAGCTTTTCTTCTGGAAACAAAGACCTGTTCTCAGTGAAAGCAAGACTGATCTGTAGGGGGAAAACAGTGAAATATAACTTTCCTTAGAATTTATATCATAAATGTAGTGCTACTAACTAGCTGTGGTCTACCACACACTGCCTCAAATGGTTAAGCCAACACACACATCCTTTAATTTGAAGGATTCCTTTCTCTTCTTGCCATGATTTATCCTTTAGTTTTCAGGAATGTTCGATTAGGTCTTGAATAGATTCTAAGACGTCACATAAGTTTTAATGAGCTTTTACGTTTTTTATCAGGCTAGCAGAAATGGAAAACAGCAATGGATCTTATCTAAATGATAGCATCTCTCCTAATGAGAGCATGTAAGTATCCCATCTCTTTTTACAAAATGTTCCTGACAATGAAATTGCTTTGAGGGATTTAGAGGTAGGATAGCACAGGATATAGGAATTAGCATCATATTCATTTGATCTTTTAAGGAGCCATTCATTTACTTTTTTCCCATAATTCTTAATGCCCTGGCATGGAATGAGCTCATCCAAATTCTGGCATTATTAGTATTCAGAGTAGCAAAAATAGTTTGCCTTATTCTTATTTAAACTTATTTCATACCATATGATTACAAATTGCAGAGTCCCAAGTATTTATAGTAATGCTTAATCTTTGACCAAACCTGCCAGATATTTAAAGGGATAGGATATTAATTTTAAAGTCATGGCTAAGTAGTATTTTCTCCACTCATGGGGAGTGGAAACGTGATCTTGGTGTAGCATGGCTATTCACATATGGTAGGTTAGTTGGGCATTTTCCTTCAGAAATCCAGAGAAGTAGATTTTTGTGATTTAGCATCTTCACAAGATAAATAAAGTGAGGCAATCTTTTGAAGGGTTTCCAGAGGAGAAGTACAAATTCAGGTTGCAGGTTGTTAGCAGGATGATAAGCCAACCCTGTTAAACTTTATGGACGGAGATGGAGTGGTGCTAAAAGCAGCAGGGAACACAGCTATGGCAGGGAAACTGAGGCTTCATTATAGAGTAAGGGCAGTGTTCACAATACAGAGCACAAAGGAACATTGCCATGAACCAAGTAAATGCTGACCAGGGCTTGAGGTAGAGAGAGCAGACATTGAAGCAAATATGAAGGAAAAAATAAGGATTTGCCAATTGAATAAATAACATAAAGAGAAGAAATCTAGTCAAAGTATTATGATGCCTTTTTAGTTTGATGAAGTATGGATATCTCACCCATCTTGGAGAATATAGACAAAGGGAAGAATGGTAAATGTATCATATGTAGTTGGTGTGGCAACACAAAGTCATGCTCAGATGAGAAAAGAAGCTTCATAAGGATTAGGCCAAAAGAAATAGTATCAAAGTGGCATATATATAGCTAGTTATTGAAGATATGAGAATAAATAATCTCATCTGGTACATAAACAATCAAGCTAATAATAAAGGATCAAGTCAACCCTCAGTCATTTGTATATGACTTAGTTCCTTCAAACAAACAAACAAAAAAGCCTTTCCCCAACTGTAACTGTGATGCCTTATCTTTCTTAGCTATGGGAAAAAGTATTAATGGTACTAATATATAAGATACTTCAACAGTAAAATGTGTGGCCAAAGAATCAACCAAATGTAAATAGCTTGTGCTTCTTTGGCTCACTGATTTTGGTACTAGAAGCTCTAGCACATTCAAATTAATTCAAGTTGTATCTGTGTAACAGTGGCTGTCATTCATTGACTGCCTAAGAGAACAGGAAGAAAAGTGTAGTTACAACTCTAGGTTATAATTAAACATGGGAAGTTCTAGCAGTACAATTTCAGAATTTGGAATGAGTGTGATAAATTAGGTGGTAAAACTGCTTTTGTTTTATTTTAAAATAAGCTTTAGCTTATTCTGAGGACATAAAATCCATTTTGACTCAATGTTGGATGGCAAAAACTCATGGCATTTTAGGGGCAGGTTTGGGGAAGTGGTTTGGTGGATTGGTTGACTTCACTTAAATGTGTGTTTTTAATACCCAATAATTATTTTTAGTCAGCTTTTCACATCTAAACCAGGTAACTGGCTTGATAAACAAAAATAATTCAAATGAGGAGCACTTTTTCCTAAATTTCTGATATTTTTCAACTTAAGTGGGTATGGAGAGGAGAACATTAGTGTATCATCTTAATGATATCTAACCAGAAACAATGAGCTTTAGCCTGTCATTACGGACAGAATAAAATTCTTATAACTTGGAGGTAAACAGGCCTTTCAGGAGCTTGGAGCAATGCATTCGGAAAAAAGTTTGTCCTGTGTATTAGAGAGTTCCTAGTTTCCAGGAAAGATTGTAGCTGCCTCCCCAAATAGAAGCCTTTTTGCCTCCTTTTCCCCCAAGATTAGTCCTTAAAACCATTATGTATAAATTTAAAAATAAATAAAACTTATATTTAAAAAAACTCTGCCCTGAGGAATGAGATGTTCAGTCTTCTTTTAATCAGTCACCTTAATGGCTTTTTTCCCCTCAATTTTTGTTTTTCTGTCTAAACGATAACTGAATGAAACAATCATTTATCTCCAGTTTAATTGTTGTTGTCATTCTGCCTCAATGACTTATATAAGTTAAAACCGACTTACTGAAGCAATACTTTTTGGTTACACTGCCTTCCACTTAAGAAAATATTTCCTCTGTTACTTTTAGAGTTGCAAGGTATTTTTTCCTACTCAGTACAACAATAGCGTGGGTTAGTGAACAGATTATCTTGACAGGCTTGGTGGCCAAAGCATTATACAGCCATTATTATATCTTTTAATATTTTTTAGCTATTGACTAACATCAACGTAGAGTCCCAGTATTTCTGTAATTCTGCCTTTCATTTATCCATGTAAATAGGCCAATCAATTTCATTTGAAAATTTGAGCAAGAAAACACTTTGATTTGTTACCAGTAGAACGGTAGATCACAACCTCAACAGTACCAAAAGGTCTTTATAAGCAGGAAAAAAGGTCTAATTAATTGTTAAGAGCAAATAAATGTTTCTATTTTCAAATAAACTCCTGAGTCCCTAACCCCCAAAGCAAAATAAGGGGGGGAAAAAACCAAAACCTTTGATTTTATTTTCCAGAGATGATGAACATTTGTTAATCCAGCATTACTGCCAAAGTTTGAACCAGGACTCCCCCCTGAGCCAGCCTCGTAGTCCTGCCCAGATCTTGATTTCCTTAGAGAGTGAGGAAAGAGGGGAGCTAGAGAGAATCCTAGCAGATCTTGAGGAAGAAAACAGGTGAGTTTTCTTTCTAGCTTTGTCATTGGTATGCAGAGTGCATACACTTGCACACATAGAAAAGTGCCAGGAATCTTCACTTAGAGTCATTTTATGTCTAATTGTTTTCTAAAATAATCTGTTTAGCTCCATTTGCAGATTCTCTTTTTTTGTTGTTGTTGTTATCTGAAAGAAGACAATGGATGCAATAGTATGATGAAGAACTCATATTTTAGGTGTGAAGGAATTAATGCTGATGGTGGTATTTGACTTGTTGCATGTGTCTCCAAGGCTTTGATTTTATATTTCGGAATAGAAATTAAGAAAAAAGTAGGTTATTTAATTTTATGATTATACGATTTTTTTTACATGTGTTTGGCCGTATTATCTACCTCAAACATTTAAGAAAGTAGGGTTATTGGCTTGATCATATTGGGAAACCAATTGTTTCATCTTATTTTTCATCATCAAACGCAGAAATTATTATTTATGCTCACCATCATAGCAGGTTAGTGAGACAATTCCAGTTGTCAGCCATCACCTGTAAAACACAGTCATGTAAAAACAGCAGAAATTGTAGAAGAGAAAAAGGCTAAAGAACTCTCACAATGACTGCAGGGAGGACAAAGATGTAAACATCTGGGGTATTGTATTGTGTCAGGATAATGCAAATCATTGGACTTTTAGTTCTGTATTACATTTCTTATGACACATGTCCCTTGGTTTAAAAAGTCTTCTCACATGATCACTTCTAACTCACAATGTGCCTTCTTCAGACAAATGCCACCAAGCAAGGATTTAAAGTAGATGTTGCTCAGATTTGTGGGTCTTAAGTACTTTCATCTCTTTGGTTGAGCCCAAGGCACCAAAAGCTCTTAATGTAGGCAACACAGTGCGTCTGAGATCAGTGCCCTCGGGAGTATGCCACTTCAGGATGAAAAAGCAAACTGCCACTCATCCATTGCTTCCTGCTGCCACTGCGAGCCTTCTAGCTCTTAACACCTCTGACCTATGGCCATAGCTCCTTATCTGGTTGGCTTCCCTTTAGTCTCTTTCCCACCCTTCCAATAAATCCTCCATAATGACTCTACTTGTACATCTTGCCAGAACCAAGACCCATCATGGCATTCCCCTTTCACTGGATTTCTGCATGTAGAAAAAAATCAAGCTTCTTAGCGGGGCATTCAAACCCTTCCACAATATTCTCTTGACTTGCTTTTTCGATGCCATCTTCTTTTGTTCTCCCTGTGTTCCGGCCATGCTGTTGTAGCTAGTATTTCTGAATACATCCTGCCCTCATCTACCTTTGGGGTCAAGCTCAACCTTGAGTCTCAGCCTAACTGCTAACCTCTAACCCACCACTGCCATATCTGACAAAGGAATCCCACCTATCCTCCGTCACATTGCTCAAAATAACTTTCCCCATGGAGCCCTGCTAGATGCCTGCAGTTGGAAGAAATCTGTCTTTTGCCTCTATTCCCAGAGCACTTCGGACCTTTCTCAGAAAATTCCTTGACAGTTTGCCTTTTTATCAGTTGTTACCAGCGCCTCTCTTTAATGAGCCAGTGTGTGTCTTTGGGGCGTGGACCGTATCTTAATCATCTTCATATCCTCCAGAGTACTTAGCATGGTTTGAATATTTAACGGCTACTCAGGAAATGTTTGGTAAAAACCTGAAAATACAGCAAGAACATCACATGAGTACCATCCACGAGATAATATTGAACTTTTTTTGTCGTTTTAATGATAGCTTTATTTTTGGCCTTACTTTTAAGATCATTTGTCAGTGAAGACGATGGTAGAGAAAACATTTCTCTCCACTTTATTGAGAATAATCGGTAATATCCATTTATGTTAAATCTATAATTATTGTAGGGGTCAAAGTCAAATTGGAATAAAAAGTTGGAACTCACACTGTAAATAGAATTTGATGTTACCAAGGAGTAAATATATTTTTGAAGTACATGATCGTGTAATATATCTTTTGAGCTCATTGGTCAAGAGCCCTGCCTTGTTTGTGGTTAGCATAGTTTCTCTCCATAGCATTGCACCTGGGTCAAAGAATGTTGGTAAAGAGTACTGATAACTATCATTCATATATCATTTTGAGTGCACTTTCACATATTTTAGATCATTTAATCTTCTTACAAACTCTATGGAGAAGAGACTGTCGCCTTTCTGTGAATGAGACACAGGTTCAGAGAGGTTCGCACAGCTTGCCCCAGATTTCCCAGTCAGCCAGTGGTAGAACTAAATTGAAATCCAGACTTTTGTGACTCTAAATAGGCAACTCTACCTTCAACCATTTAATAAAGAAGATTAAGTCTCTGTGAATGTCATTTACATAGAATTGCGGCATATTCCCCAGAATGTGCCTTAACTTAAGGGACTATCTATGAGGACTAAGTGTCCCTGAATAAACCTTTTCATCTACTTGTAGCGCAGCGATAACCACTTTACCCTGGAAGATATCCAAGACCATTTTCCAAGAATGGGATGGTTTGTTCTCTAAAAGAACAAAAAACATAACACCAGGGCTACTTAGAGCTCCAAAATGAGGACTCTGGGGTTGATGCAAATCTTTGTGTAAGTTACCTTGACCTTCACAAAATGATCAGGATGAGCTTCCTTCATTTTCCCTTCATTTAGTCCTATTTGACCTTCTACCAAATTCCAAAGAAATGTCTCCACAGAGTTCCCTTCCTGAAAACAGCCCGTGTGTTTTCTTTGATCTGCCCTGTCCTGTCTTCTTTTGCAGTTCTGCGCAAGGAGCTTCAGAGCCCTAGATTTGCCTTCACTACCCTTGAATTCAGTGTTGCTTAAGGAGCCTTTAATTTGCCATTTCCTGTTGAGAAAACCCAGGAATTCTTTAGATGCCCTCTCTGTGCATGTCTAGCTGGCTGTGTCCCAAGTCAGCATTGGGCTATGCAACCTGACAAATACGAGCATACTTTTAGAGAAAATAAGAAAGTATATTTAAAATTGAGATTACCCCAAGTCCTTTGGATGTGTACTCATTGATCTGTTAATATATATATTTTGTGTTCCTTTAGCTGTGATTTATCTCCAAATAACAGTTAGCAAAAGAGAGAGAGGCCTGGAGAGCCCCATTCCTGACTAGATATTTATTAAATTCCATTAATTGTTCTTATTCATGACACCTCCCTACAACCCCCTAGAAAAACAGAGGATGGCTGTTTGAGAAGTGTCTCAGAGGTATCTTATCTCTGTCTTTAGAATTCCATTTCTTCTGGTTGTTGCACATAGTATTCAATAAATATTTGTTGAATGCATTAATGAATAAATGAATTGAAGGTGAATTTATTTTAATTGTAGCAGACATGCATGCACTTTTGACTAAAATTCTTTTACAAACCTAATTTCATAGAGAAAAGCCTTTCAGAGGCTTTTTTTTCTGCTTGCTTTTCAAAATGCTCCCCCTTTTCAAACTGCCTTGATTAGCACCAGGCATGGCTTTGTCATAAATTTAGAATGTTAAGAACCCATTTGCCAAATCCCAGGCACTGTATGTATCCCATATTGGTGTTCTGTGATTCTTGGTTTATGCCACAAAGATAAGGCTAAAGCTCTGAGTAAAAGCTAAAATCTGACTGAGTTTTTCCCATAGTGCCTCCCATAAGTTTGGATGACTAATGGCGTTAGTGAGATATCTAATCTTTAATATTTCACTTCTGCATCATATTTCTCCCTCATTACCACATATAATTCAGATACATCTTTATTTGGCAAAGAGCCACTGGACGTTGGGTTTTTGCCCCATTGTGTGTCCTTAGCATTGCAAACTCAAGGTTTACTTTTTTTTCTTGCATTGATTAAAGCCTTCAGTCTCCTGACTTAAGCCTATAGTGTTCAAATACAGAGATGTATTTTTCTCTGCACTGCCTAAATTAACCAAGACTTGCTCTGAAATTCAAGGTATGATCCTAGCAATGAAAAGGTAGCCTTTCTGAGAGACAAAGACATTGTCATTCTACTACCTGCATAGCAAATTGATTAGATTGTTCTCAAGTCGAAAAGGTGGCTAAATATTAACCTAATTCACCATAAAGTCTAAAGTTAAAGTTGTTAGTAGATGTTATATAACAGGAGGGAACTCTGTAGATTCTTAATACCTACTCAGGACCTTTCATATGTCTTGTTGGGCAGTAAGACCTTATGAAGCCAAAATTTGAGTTTTCTCTTGTTCCTTTAAATTCCTCCAGTGATTGTGCAAGATGATTACTGTTACAGTCAAAGAAGTTCTAGATCAGTTACTGATACCACTGAATTAAAGTAGCTGGAAATCATGGTCCCGTTGCTTTACTTTGTAATTGACTTGATGACTTGGGACCTAGTCTGGTAGTTATCAATCTTCATAGCTACGGGATATCTTTATTCAATGTTCTTTCATTAGGTCTTTGTGCAAGTCTCCAATGATGGTGAAAAGATAGCCAAAATGAAGGGAATCTGAAGAGGTTAGGAATGGGCATTCCTATGGAATATAAACAAAGGTGCCAGGGTGAGGAATGGCAGAGTTTATTTGAGGGAAACTGCAGTTGTATTACCTTTTTTAAGAAGGCAAAGAATGAGAGGAGATGAGGCTGGCCAGGTCAGCAAGGGCAGGTCGGGAAGGGTGTGGTACCCACTGCAGAGTTGCTGACTCCATGCCTAGTCTAGGGACCCACTCAAGGGTGTGAGCCAGGAGTGAGACCATGATATTGACATGAATATACACCACACAGGCAGCTGTGTGGAGGGTAACTTTGAAAAGAGCGATGCTGGAACAAGGAAATCAAGTTGGGGGGAGTTACATGGGAGCCCAGGAAAGAGATGATTAGAGCCTTAAGTAAGGTGATAGAAATGAAGTAGACAGGCTGATCTGAGTGATATTTCCGGGGACGGTAGAGCTGTTTGATTTGGTAGTTCTGTGGGACTAGGGTATGAAGGAATGATTCCCAGGGCTGGTAACTACAAAACAAGATGATAGTAGTTATTTGCAGCTGGGACTGATAATTCAGGAGGAGTTGCAGCAGGTCCATCCTTTAATGCAGCAGTGTTTATAGAGGTCCTTCCTGAAGGGCTGAATAGCTGGAAGGTGATAAATGAGGTATGGAAGAGGTCGAGTTGAGGTCCTGGTGACATCTCCACGTGTAAATGTCTGACAGTCTGAGAGATAGAACTCTGATGCTTGTAGAAAGGATATAAGCCTGAGATATTAGGTCTGTGAGTCGCCAGCTCACAGGTGGTAGTTGAAACAGTGAGAATGAATTTATATATCCCGGGAGCATGTAGCAGAAGGAGAACACTGGATTTGGTAGAACTCTGGAAGATGTGAACATTAAAATGTGTATTTAGTTACTTTTATTTTTAGTAGAGAATACATGTATATTATTATACAAAATCCAAAGGGTTCAAAAAGACATATAGAGAAAAGTGAATCCTTCTCCAACCTTCTCCCCTGGCTGTGGTGTTTCCAGCTCTGGAGGCTACCATCTTTCTTGGTTTCTTGTGTTTCCTTCCAAAGATGCTCTCTACACATGCAAATATTTGCAAACATATTTATGGTGGTTGGGGTTACTTCACACAGTGTCGTGCAGTGTTCACTCTAGTTTTCACTTTTTTACTTAAAAATCTCTAATTTTCACATGCTGGAGAAAGGTGCCAGAAGAAGAGGAGGGCAGAGCTTGGGAATGATGGGAGCATTTTCCCACAGGAGGCAGGAGAGAGAAGGGTTAGGGAACTAAAGTATGGGAGGAGGCGTGACCTTGAATGAGAGAAGGACTGCCTCTGAAGACAAAGTGGTAGGTAAGGAATTTTAGGGTAAGGAAGGGAGGAAAGAAGCATAATGGAATGAATGTTAAAATGTCCGGTAGACATCACTGGAAATAATTCAAGACTGATTCCTACGGCTGTTCCCACATATTTTTAAAGTTGGAATGGAGAGGAAAGCGTGGTATATGATACATTTAACGAAACTAGGCATTCAAGTTACTTGGTGTATTAGTCCATTTTCATACGGGGCAATTTATAAAGAAAAAGAGGTTTAATGGACTCAGAGTTCCATGTGGCTGGGAAGGCCTCACAATCATGGCAGAAGGTGAAGGAGGAGGAAAGGCATGTCTTACATGGTGGCAGGCAAGAGAGCATGTGCAGGAGAACTGCCCTTTTTAAAACCATCAGATCTCATGAGACTTACTATCACAAAAACAGCATGGGAAAACCCCACCCCCATGATTCAGTTACCTCCCACTGGGTTCCTCCCATGATATGTGCGGATTATGAGAGCTATAATTCAAGATCAGATTTGGGTGGAGACACAGCCAAACTATATCATTTGGTGACATGGGCCCCAAAACAAAGGGCTACAGAGCCCTTCTTTAGACAAAGGGAGCTAGTTTGATCACAGAAATCAGAAAGCCAAGACCTTTTATGGCAAGGATGAATAAGCGCTGAAGGGCATACATGCCACATTTAAGAAGCTGTGTTAAGAATGGGGTCAACCATCTCAGCTCTACTCAGGCAGGGAGGACAGGAACATGGTAGAAGTGGAATCACCATTATTCACAGACTCAGTTTCTAACTAGCAGGGCCAATGTAACTAAATTTCCTTCAGTTTATCCAAAGTTAATTGAAGTCTGAGGGGACTGATTCATAGTATCCAGTTCATGGAAGTGAATGGATAACCCAGAATGAAAGTTTATTTCTCCCTTTATCCTAATTATCTCTTTTTTTAACTGCCTTGTATTAAATGTTATCAAGGTTGCCTTAAAGCTTTTTTAGGGGGAGACAGCATCTGGTTTAAGTGCAAATACTAGATCTATTAAAATGAGGAATATATTCATTTTTTAGGCACACAGCATCCTGTGTCTTAGAATCCAGTGTCTTAGGAATCACAGTACAAATCAAATTGTGTTCTGGTGAGCTTAGAATCTTGGCATCTAAAATTGGATGTTTGTGAGGACTGCTTCATACTACCAAAAAATTGAAGCACCCCTCTGGCGATTAGAATATTCACATCTTACAAGTACAGCTGCCATCTCCCTAGAACATGCTGGATAAGAGTTTATGTTCTTACAATCCAATTCCTCCCCCCCTTTTTTTTTTTTTTTTTTTAGAGTTTTCATGAAGACCCTCATCCTCCTGTTGGCCTTCATTTGCCAGTTGTCCCTCTACAGCAGAATTGATTATGGTCATAACTTTCTTTAGCTACTTTCCAGGCCTGAGGATGTAATTCTGTCCAATTCTGCAGATAGTTACTGAGTGCTTAATGTAATTTTAATGTTATGAGACTACAAAGATGAATAAGCCTTGGTTCTTACCCTCATGGAGCTCAAAATTTATTTTAAAAAAGTTAAAATAGAAACAACCACTTATATCCTGGTGTTACAAGTGCTCTGGGGGCACAGAGGTGAATGATTTATTATATCAGAGGGAGTAGAGAGGCCTTTACAAAGAGAGTTTAAGAGTTGAAGACTGAATGGGAGTTTTCCAGTCTGAGAGATGGGGGAAGGATGAGTTTTCCAGACTGGTGGACCAGTGAGTAATGTGTGGCATGGAATGAGGAGAATAACAGGGCAGTGGAATGGTAGGTGGGGAGTACTGTTTAAAGGACTTTGTGCATCATACTAAGGATTTTGGGTTTTATCCTATAAGCAGGTGAACAGTGACGGCTTTTTGAGGGGGGGGGAAGATTGAGAAAAATAACTGAACTGGCAGAAAGCTAAAGCCATGGAGATTGGTAGCAGCACAGTGGAATAGTCCATTAAAAGATGCCAGGTTCTTAACTAAGGATGTCTTAGGCAAGTGAAGAAGGGGATGGAGAAATTAGAAGGTCACTGAATGAATGAGACCAAGGAAAAATGGAGAGGGGGAGGCATCGGGTGTTACGGAATGTTTTAATTTGGGAACTGGGAAATGATCATTGAAAAACAAACAAAAGCAACCTAGTGCACCCAGGAAAAACTCCTGATTTGTAAAGGGTTAGTGCGTGGAGAGAAAGAGCTACGTATCAGACATACTGAATTCTATTTGCCCGAGGACATTCAAGTGGAAATTTCCTATGTTGATTTTATGTATTCAGTTTTCAGAAAGGATTCTTTAAAAAGTCATAGCAATACAATTCCTGCAATATAAATAAGAGATCAATGAACATCATAGGGATTAGCATAGTTGATATGACTGAGCTTCAGATTCAGTTTGAGCTTCCCTGTAGCCAGGGATATAATAGGAAACAAAGATTTGTCTGTCTCTTAATATTGAATTAAAGAAGCATGCAGCATCCTAAAGAAACATCATTGTTTTCCTGGCTCTACGTAATAATAATAATAACAAAAATAGCTGTCCTTTGAGTGATTGCTATGGACAGGAACTGTTCTGAGTACATATGAACTCCTATTTAATCCTTAAAAGAACCCTATGAAAGAGAGGCTGTTTCCAGAAGATTACGTGGCACAGAGTATTAAGGACACTTCATATGGCCAGCAAGGAATAGGACCTGTATTCAAACTTGGGTGGTGGTCCTGAACTCTTAAGCAGTGTTACACTTGAAGTGATTATTGGCTAGTGTCCTTATCAACATTTTTATAACAAATCCCAAGGGAAATTATATGTGGCTGTTTCTCATGGCCTTTGATAATTGTGGAAAGCTTAACGTTAAACACCAAAGATAGGATGACAGTTCTCCAAGGATAAAGGTCACTGTTGCCTAAAATGTATTCTGCAGAATACCACTGAGATACTCTAAGAAAAGAAGGATTCCAAGGACAGAAAAACTTTGAAAGCACTCATACTGGAAAGTCATCATTACATTAGCATTTGCATCGAGGAGTTTGGAAGTGAAGAAACCTGATTAGCTTTGTCTAACCTCATGTCGCTCCCGCTTACTCGACCTCAAGCCCAACTGCAATGTTATATGGAACACACTTTGGTAAAGAAATTCAAGTCTGAACTAAACTTTGAAAACCAGTTCTAGGAGAGAGCATAGTTGACTCTCTACTGTAGTTGTTGAGAAGCCTATCCGTTGTGTCTCTGGGAACATCAGAAGATAAAGCTGTAACAGGTGCCCACAGAGGAAGCCTGCATTTTTCTCACAAAAGTAACTTTTGATATGCTCTAGTGGTGAAGCAGTTACCCTGTAGACCCAGAAGCCAGAATGATTTAGTGTGAAATATCTAAAGATAGGTATGAAATTCTCTCTCATGACCATAGAAAATTCTTTGCACCACTTTTTAGAATATCCCACTGAATAACTTGGCTTTTCACCCAAACCACCAAGAAAAATGGCCACCAGTGACTTGATGCAATTAACTTGCTATCGGGAGTTCTTACTTGTTAAATGATTGAACTTTGAAAGATGTTTACCAAAGACAGCACCTTTAGCTTCATCACAATTACCGTGGAATCTTTCTTTGTAAGTAGTTAGATGCAAAGGCCAGTTGTTGCTTGAGGCCTCTCCTGGATTGTGATTTTAAAGTGTATCATCAACACGTGGGAAGATATTTCTCCCTCTTTATCTTATGACAGAAATGCAGGTATAGCTTTCATCTCAAAGTAAGATTAAGGTATAAGTTACAAAGATGCGTAGCTACTATATGGTCCTGTGTAACGCTACTTGAGGAAGGCTGTTCCTTTCCTGGCACTGAAATTTTAGAGGTTGCGTAATCAGTATATCAACCTCATGTGGCTTGGTGCTTAGCAAGTTTCAGTTTCTAGAGCCCATGGCTAATGGAGATATCCAGGAGAATGTTGGAGAGATAGGTCTGAAGCCTTAGAAGAGAAGTCTTGATTAAGGAGTAATGAGTTGCGGGAGGGGGTCATGGTTGTGGAGGAGATGGAAGCCTGGGGAGAGGACAGAGACCTCCTAGGAAGAGAGTTTGTGTAAAAAGAAGACCAAGGACCTCCTGATGTACTTGATTGTAATTGGGCATGAGCAGCCCGGTTAGAAATGGTTTCCTGTTGGTATTACATATGTACATGGATGGCTTCTGCAGATGGCTAAACTCACCCATTTTATTTTTTTACTATCTTAATAGTTAAAATATGACCTTTTCTTGTGTCTCCAAATTCTGAGTGACCTTATGGTGCTAGTCTGTCTGTTGTAACTACAAGTCGTAAGTAAATCCATATGATTCTTTTCCTGTAATTTCCTAGTAAATCAAGGCGATAATTTCAAAGATAAAAAATCTGTATTTTTAGCTTTAGCAGTGAGCATGATTCCCAGTCTTTTTGCCTTCAAGTAAGGTTTGTTACCATGGTGGAACTAAACAATATCCCACACTCTAGGATGTGAGCTCTTCAAGGGTAAGGGACAGTGTCCTACACGTATCTTTATCTCTACAGCACTGGGTGCATAAATGTGTTATAAAAATGAATGGGTAAATATCCTTTGGAGTTTTTCTGTTACTTGATGGGTTTTTGGGTTGATTTTCAGGTATCTCCTTGTTTTTCTCATTTCTTACATTATTTTCTTTCCCAAAATCCCTTAATATATACCTGTTTAGTTTGTGATGTCATTTTCCATTAGATTGAAACCATCCGAGTTGTTTAGGCTAACCCAGACTTAAGCATTTTCTGGGCTTATTTTTGGACTCTTTTTAAAACTCATCATCTGAAAATATTTAATGTCCACATGGATAATTCTGAAGACATGTGCATACCATTTTTCTTTTATGTACATGGGTTAAACCTTGATTTTTCCATAGTAGGAGTAAGCATTATAAGATTGTATTGTCTTCACTGGGGAAATATCTTCTGTGCTATAAGAAATAAAATTTTGAATCTAGAACTTAGTTTTTTTATAAGAGCTTTATTGAGATATAATTCTCATACCATACGATTTACCCATTTAAAGTGTATTAGTCACTGGTTATTAGTTAATAGGTTAACCAGCATTAGTAATCACTGGTTATTAATTACAGAGTTGTGCAACCATCAGCGCACAATTTTAGAACATTTTTATCACCCCGCAAAAGAAATCCCATCCCCATTTTCAAGTCACTCCCCATGTCTCCTGCAACTACTCTTTTCAACCCTAGCAGTAGACAATCCCTGATCCACTTTCTGTCTCTATGGATTTGCTTATTCTGGACTGTTAATGTAAATGAAATAATATAATATAAAGTCTTTTGTGACTGGCTTCTTTCACATAGCGTAATCTTTTAAAATGATAGCTATATTATAGCCCGTATTAGTATTTCATTCTTTTTTTAATGCTGAGTGACATTTCATTGTATGGATATACCACATTTTTTAATCTATTCATTACTTGATGGACATTTGGGCTATTTCTACTTATTGTCTGTTATGGATAATGCAGCTATGAACATTCATGTACAAGTACTGGTAATTATTTTAAAGAAATTTTTCTGGGCTGGGCATGGTGGCTCACACCTGTAAACCCAACACTTTGGCAGGCTGACGTGGGAGGATCACTTGAGGCCAAGAATTTGAGACCAGCCTGGACAACATGGGGAGATACCATCTCTACAATTTTTTTTTTTTTTAATTAGCCAGGCATGGTGGCTCATGCCTGTAGTCCCAACTACTCAAGAGGCTGGGGCTGGAGGATCACTTGAGCCCAGGAATTTAAGGTTACAGTGAGCTATGATTACACCACTGCACTCCAGCCTGGGTGACAGAGCAAGGCCCTGTCTCAAAGAAAGAAAGAAAAAAAAAAAGATTCTGTAGTTTCTGTCATTGTAATAGAGGAGGCCATGGGATCATATGTGGCAAGAGTATATAGCAGTGCATGCCAGGGAGTGAAAAATAGGCCATCAAATTGAATTTATTGGGAGAACTTAAGACTACGTCTAACTACGCATGAGGGATTCAAGCTAGGACACACAAAGCTTAAAATTATGATCCTTCTAGAGACTGTTATGGCTTTTTGCTGACCACAGACAATGAAAGTCTGATATTTTGCTGTATTTGTCTGAAAATGGAAACACACTTTTCCCAATGGCACTATTCCTGAGGACTAGACTTTCTTCACCTCTAAAACCTCTCCAATCCTAGTTTTTCCTTTTGGCTGATGATGACCAGCCACTGGCATTTTTGTCTTAGGTTTTGTTAGTCTGTCTTATTTCCAGTTATAAGTGGTTAAAATTTCTTCTGAATTCTTCTTTTCTTGTGTTGAACTTTTGATTAATACATTTAGTCTATAGACAGTAATGAATTAGCACCTGATCAGGAATTTGTGAAAAACATCTCAGTCATTAAAGATTAAGAAACTAAAGCCAATTAATATTGTCATGTTCTGTCTCGGAACTTGAGCAAGATATAGATCTATGTGTCAAGGACATATCCAGAAAATAGAGTCCACCTACATACATTAACCCTGTACCCTTGGTCCACATGTTTTATTTCAGCAATGATCCATGGACATATTATAATTTGACAGTTTCATCACATACCTAGCGTATTGGGTCAAATCTAGGAAATCTCATCCTAGTGATCTTAACTCAGTGATTTCATTTTGCCCAGACGTTCAGCTGTGATAAACTTTACTAAGGCACAGATGATGGATGATACACAATAATTCCAAAATTTGGGGGTGGCTACAATGTGGCTAGGGGCTAGAACTCAGGTATCTACAGGACAAATATTGAGTGATTAGTCACTGTCTAAGCACTAGATATGCATATATTTTGCCAAGCTCAGTAAGTCTAAGTAGATTGCTTTCATTTCAGATAATTTAAGTGCTTTCATTTTATAGGAAGTTTTTAGCACATCTGAGGTTCTAAATCCAAAAAGTAAATAATATATAGAGAAAGAACTAATAAGAACAATAATAGTAACCAACAGTTATTGAACACAGTATGGGCTGGGCATGGTTCAAAGAAAGTTTGACATATAGAGTGTCGACCATACTGGCTTAATAATCGTCATAACTGAATTAGTGCTTAAGTCAGTTGCCCAGCCTCAGCAAGCAGCAGAGGCAAGTAAGTCATAAATCAAGATCTTCTGAATCCAAAACCATCTCTCAAGCCTTGTTCTAAATCTGTCCTCAGCCATGGATGGTGAAAGGCACCACAAAGGCAGCGTGTCAGAAAGTGGCATTGTTCAACCTTTCCCCTGATGGGGCAAAGCTTTTATTTTTTTCCTTTACATTCTTTGACATCTGTTTTAAAAATGCAGATATCACTAGAAGAAATGACGCTTTATTATAAAATCCTGGTAAAATTTAAATGTCTTATATAAAACTTTTATACTGAGCAAATTTCAGTAGGAAAGGGCTTGGAAGTAAGGCTCTGAATGTTTTAAAGGGGGACAGTGCTAAGAAATGATTAGAAACAAGAGCCTGGAGGGGTTCTGCCATTTTTACTGTTTTGCTTAAGGCTGACCTAAAATATGCATAGTCTTACTTCTCACCCTGTGAGCTTATCCTTATTAATGTCTTTTTCCACCTAGTTTAGGGGTATTTTTGACTTTGTGTTTGATAAAGATGTCTAAAGCTGTACTGTAAAATTTTATTGTCACTTTTTTTTTTTTTAAATGGAGTCTCCCTCTGTTACCCAGGTTGGAGTGCAGTGGCATGATCATGGCTCACTGCAGCCTCAACCTCCCAGGCTCAAGCAGTCCTCCCACCTCTGCCTCCTCCTCCTGAGTAGCTGAGACTACAGGCTGTGTCACGACATATGTGTCACGACATATGGCTAATTTTTTTTCAATTTTTTTTGTAAAGATGGGGCGGGGGGGTGGGTCTCCCTATGTTGCCCAGGCTGGTCTTGAACTCCTGAGCCCAAGTGATCCTCCCACCTCAACCTCCCAAAGTGCTGGGATTACAGGTGTGAGCCATTGCACTGAGCTTTATTGTAATTTCAAGGGCTCAATGCAATTTCCAGTTTTTAAAATTCATCTTGCTTGCAGAATTTGTCTTTCATTTAAAAAAAACTGCTAATTTGCTACATTTATAGCCGCTGTAATAGTTCTGTATGATTTACTACATTTGCCTGAATTTAGATTGGTGGATATGATTTAGCTGCTTTTAATATTATATGAGGGTAAAGCCAGATTTCGTCGGATCTATTCCTTTTAGGTGGCAATCTTTGTAGTTGTTCTACTTTACAAAATAAGCCCTGTGTGTGCTCATGCTTTGGTATACAGTTAAATGTATGATACTGTTAAGAAAACATTGATCACTGGAAAGTGACCTTCATTTCTTTATTTCATAAATATCATTATACAACTATATAACTACACGTAATAGGAAGGCTCCATTTAAAGAGTAGATGACTTACACTGAAATCATTTGACCTTTATAAAGTAGTTTAAATTACACAGAGATTGTTGTAATGTTCTTTATCATACATAATAGTTATGATTGCTAGAGAGGCACTCATAAATCATTGCTAAAAGGGCCAGCTGCTTTCATGTTTTCAGCAGGTTGAGTTAAGGGAACAAGCCTTGGCAATTTGATTAATCTCTTATGTCCATTAGTTGGTTCGGAAGTTTTTTTGAGTGTAAATTTGTACGTAGACAACAGTTTATATTCTTTATGACATAAAATTAATCAGATATATCTACATATTTGTAGAATGGGGGGATTCTTAGCTCTATAGAGAATAAGAAATACTGGATGGAAGACTTTTTTTAGGATGACTGGCTACAGGAAGAAATTGTAGTGACAGAAGCCATGTGTAGTGAATTTGAATTAATGTTCCTTAGGGAGCTATCAGAGAAATATAATTTACGAGATAATCAAGAACGTAAATAGATTCTCTGTGGAGTCGTTGTCTGATCACTGATATATATTCATCTGTATTGAAATGACTTCATGACTACATTCTAACAATTGGAGAATCATTAGGGGTGAGATGTACGTGTACACCTTCAAGAAAAGCAAAATATGTATTGGTAATAATATAATTGACAGCTGTTAAAACGAGTACATTGTATACTTGTTAAACATTAGAGGCTGGGCATGTTGGCTCACGCCCGTGATCCCAGCACTTTGGGAGGCCGAGGCAGGCGGGTCACAAGGTCAGGAGATGGAGACCATCCTGGCTTACACGGTGAAACCCTGTCTCTACTAAAAATACAAAAAAAAAAAAAGCCGGGCGTGGTGGCAGGCGCCTGTAGTCCCAGTGACTCCAGAGGCTGAGGCAGGAGAATGTGAACCTGGGAGGCAGAGCTTGCAGTGAGCTGAGATCTCACCACTGCACTCCAGCATGGGCGACAGAGCGAGATTCCGTCTCAAAAAATAAAAAATAAAAAAATAAAAAAAAAACATTAGAATAACTTACCTTGGAACAGTAATTCTGAGGGAACCTTGATCATTTATGAGAATGATCTCCCCTACATTAATACTGCGTCAAAACTAACATTATGGTATACCTCAAAAGGTATTGGCATAGATGTTTTTAAATATAAGAACATTCAAATGCATAATTGATAAGGACCAAATGGCTCAATTTCCCAACCCCTAAGAAAAATATGCCCTAACACAGCTCTGTGACTATGACTGCATTTATTAGAAAACATTTAGTAAAAATCATCTCTAGTTCAAACCCTCGAGCACCAGTTCTTCTTGATAATTCTCATGAACATTTAGAAATACCTTAAAAGAGAATTTAGACTCAAATCAAAAAACTTTATTTCATTTGGTTGCAGGCCAAGATACCTCTTTTAACCATTCCTGGCTTTTAGAATCCTCATCATGACAGCTTGTCCTATCTCAGAGCTTCAGGAGGAAAAACTAGTCCCTCAAAATCAAGTTTGCTATTGAGCTTAATAAGGGGTTTCTGTATGTCATATGTTTGTTTAGGAGAAAAGCACTTGTTCGACTCATTTAATCCTGGCCTGATGAATTAAGGCTTGAATTAATACTGAGGGAACCTTGACTATACATCTACAAAATCAATGTGTCCTGGTAGGCTTCTGATTAAGATAACATTAGCTCTTGCTTGAAGGCATCTTTCTCTGCTCCTGCCATTTATCCAGTGGTAGATAATATATGGAGTGAAAAATGAAGAAGACATAGCTGGGCTTTAAAGCAAGATAAACATCTCTGTGGACCAGAAAGGTGAAAGAAAAAAAAAAAAAAAGCAAAACAGGACTTCGTGAGTCGTAAGTGGGGCTGAATTTGTGGGCTTTCAGCTCCTGCTGTAGTAACAGGGATTAAAATTCTTCTTACAAGGTAGTGGCCCAAAGCCAGGATTACTATTTGAAATCAGAGCCCCACAAAAACACACCTAGAGAGAGACACATACACACACTTAAAAGCAACATGAAAAGAAACAGTTTGCTGCAGGGGTCTACAGCTTATATGCAGCTATGGCCCTAATGCATAGAGCCAAGGGAAGAGGCAAAGATTCGTAGTTGGGAAAGAGAGCATCACAGCCTTGAAAGCAGGACCTGAACCAGTCTACCTACTGCCTGGCAACGAAATGAGTGATATCTCTGTATCACTCAGTGTAGGAACTGCAAACTACCAACAGATGTAGCTCTAAACTCTATGCCCCTGGGTATGGCTGGGAGCAGCCATAAAACCACCTGAGAGAGAGATAATGAGTTTAAAAAGAGAGGAAAATATAAAAGAAAATACACACACACGAGAAAAATAGAAAACATACACATGCATATGTATGCACATGCAAAACATCCCTGACAAAGTTTGTCTCCAAACCACGATCCAAAATACATGAAGAAATGGGATAGCACCCCCCACCCAAGTTAAACATCAAAAAGTGAATTAGGCTGGGAACAGTGGCTCACACCTGTAATCCTATCACTTTGGGAGGCCAAGGTGGGAGGTCTCCTTGAGCCCAGGAGTTTGAGACTAGCCAGGGCAATGTAGTGAGGTGCCATCTTTACAAAAAATAATTTAAAAAATATTAGCCGGGCATGGTGGTACATGCCTGTAGTCCCAACTACTCAGGAGGCTGAGATAGGAGGATCGCTTGAGCCCAGGAGGTTGAGGCTGCATTGAGCCATAATTGTGCCACTGCACTCCATCCTGGGCAACAGAGTGAGACCCTATCTCAAAAAAAAGATGAATTAATTCTAGAAGAAAGCAAAATGATAGACTAGTACAACGAAGATTTTTACTTACATTTAAGATGCTTAGACCAGGTGCAGTGGCTGACGCCTGTAATCCCAGCACTTTCGGAGGCTGAGGTGGGTGGATCACCGGAGGTCAGGAGTTCAAGACCAGCCTGCCCAACATGGTGAAACCCTGCCTCTACTAAAAATACAAAAATTAGCTGGGCATGGTGGCAGCCACCTGTAATCCTAGCTACTCAGGAGGTTGAGGCAGGAGAGTCGCTTGAACCCAGGAGGCGGTGGTTGCAGTGAGCGGAGATCGTGCCACTGCACTCCAGCCTCCATCTCAAAAAAAAAAAAAAATGCTTAAAGGCATAAATAAGGGGTACCAGTCACTGAAATAACAAGAAACTAAGAAACAGAGATGGATGAGATGTGACTAGGTTTGAAAACAAAGATACCTTTGCCAAAAAAACTAGTCATTGAAGTTACTAAACTCAATATACAGGATAAATTCTAGACTTTGCCCTGTCAGAGAAGGCAAGAGAATTAGAAGATGATGCTGAGAATGTTACTGTGTACAACACTCACAGAAAAAGATAAGAAATATAAATGAGCAATTAGGAGAAATGGAGAATTGACCACAGGCTCTACAATATACCTTACTAGAATTTAGAGGTTTATTTAGGAGTGTTATTTGAGAGGTTTCAGAAGAAGAGAATGGAGGAAATGGTAGAGAAGTAATATTTGAAGCTGTAATAGCTAAGAATCTTCCAGAATTGAAGAAGGATGTGAGTCTTGAAGGAAATGTGCTCCCAAGAGAAATTTCAAACATCTGGGAAGGAAAGAAAGGCCTGCATTGAGCAATTGATATTCTTTACAGCTCAGCTTTGAGAAGCTTTGGCTGATTAAAATGAGCCTTTTCTGTTTTTCACTGGAAACCACCAAAACAGAAATGTCATGTGTTGTATATACTAAACCATGCCTCTTGAACAAGGGTCCTTATAAATGAACCATAAAAGAAGAGCCTTGTGGACAACTAAAACCACAGGATCAAGATACCAAGGAAGATCTCTCTAGAAAAGGCAGTCTCCTGTCAGCACCTTTGTGAAAAATAGGTGGGAAGACAGTAATGGCCTGTTGTACCATCCTGAGGTCCATATCTAAAAACTGTTTTCAAAAGGAACACCATGGCTGCCCCAATCTGGTGGAAAGAAAAATTTAAATAGGATTCTACACAAAAAGTGTTGCCAGTTAGAACATTTTGTTGAAGTTTTCTTTTAATGAAGAGGGAAAAATAGAAAGTAATTCCTATGGAATGAGACCTTGTGAACATTGGATACCGCTTCAAGTTCACGGAAACATTGAACTGATTGCCAGTTAAGTTGTCAGAAATTAGATTTAATTAATGTGGACAGTTACATACATTGGTGCACACCCAGAGGACCCGTGTGCAGAATCTGACTGAAGGTATACTTACTTCGATGAATCTCTTCTCATCACTACTTTGTCAAAGCAGATTGCTATGAAATAAACTATACAAAGAACTACCCTTGAAGACTGATAGCAACAGGATTTCAATCAGTACAGATAGGAGATTCTATTTCTGTAGATGAAAAAGATCATACATTGATCTTCTGCATGACTTTAAATAAATTCCTGGAAACCTCGTAATGTTAGGTACTAGGTAGAATGAAAAAAATGAAGCAAAACAAAACAAAGAAAAAAACAAGAGTAGATAGGGTTTTATTTCTGCTTCAGTGTGGAGATCTAGCCTTTTGAAACTGAGCATTTTGGAAGACATGCCGGCCCCTGTGGAATGTTCATTCCGAGTATGGGACAACAGAAAATATTTAGCAGACCTGGTCATGAGATGATCTTGCTTTCTCAAACTGGACAGTGGGAAAACTCTTCTTGGCTACTCACTACTTACATTTCATGTCTTTTCTTATTGATATAGATCTCCCACATTTGTGGGTAGGAATTTCTCTCACCTGATGAAATATCATCTGTGAACAACAGAAATCTGTCATCTTATTTTGGTATTTATCACAACTGGAAGAAAGATGTCAAGAGTTCTAATCAGTCACTGGATATCAAATATCAGAAGTGTCGTCAATTGGAATTGTATTCTCAGTAAATCCTAAAGCATTTGGGACCTTCACATGTGCTAATACTGTTTATATTTATTTGGAAATTAACCAAATATAACCAAAAGAAAGTGGAATAACCATAGAAACCTTTAAATGGAATAAAATTTATGGCAATAAACAGTAGGAAGAAAAAGTATACTACATAGAAACAGTGCAAGAACAATGAGGATCTTCTGTGCATCTAACTATATAGGTCTAGAAATATATAAAGTAAATTATGATTGATAGAATTAAAAGGAGAAACTAACAAATCCATAATTATATCTCAACATGCATCTAACAAAAATTGATAGCTACAAATAATCAAAAATTAATAAAGATATAGACAACTTTAACAACAAAATCAGCACACTATGTATTTAGAGACTCCATCTTTCCAGTGGAAAAATACACATTATTTCAAGTACTCAATGAACATTTTTAGAAAGTGACTGTGAACTAGGTCACAAAAAGAAGTATTGCTAAATTTCAAAGGCTCAGTATCATACAGGTGTTCTCTGATTGAAACGCAATTAAATTAGAAATGCACTAAGAAGTGAAAATGGAAATATAACCACTGTGCTCCTAAATGACTATGGGTTAAGTTAAAATAAAAATCACAGTAAGAATTACAAAACATGAGGCACTGAATTGAATCAGGTGATGTATATAGAAACTTCTGGTATATAATTAAAGTGGTACCAAGGAGGAAATGTATAACCCTACATGTGTTCATTAAAAATAAAAAATCGATGACTTAATCATTCAACCTGTAAAGCAAGAGGAAAAAAAAGAGTAACAAGTAAAACATTATTAATGGACATAAAATGAGACCATAGTAAGTAAGGAGCTTCACTGCATTCTTGGATGTGAAGACTCAATTATTATGAACTTAGTTCTTCCCAGTTTAACCTATGAATTCAATGCAATTCAAACTCAAAATTTCAACAAGCATTTTCATAAAATCAGAAAACCAGACACTAAAATCATGGAGAAGATCAAAGGGGTCAGAATAGTCAAGACAATTTTGAGAAAAAACAAAGTGGGCTGAGAAGGCCTATCAGACATCAATTGATTTAAAGCTGGAGTGTGGGATCGACACAGGGATATACAGATAGAACCACAGACTAGAATAGAGAGCTCAGAAGCACACCTGTGTATTTATGGACACTTGATGTTTCGCAGAGGCATTGTTAGAGATCAGTGGGAAATAGATGGACCATGCAATGAATGAGGCTGGCTTCATAGTTTATCCATGGGGGAAAAGTAAAATTAGATCGCATGTTCACGGCAAGCACAAAAATAGATTCTGGGTAAATTCAAGTCCTAAATGTGAAAAACCAAATTTTAAACTTTAAAATGTAGGTGTAAGAAAAGATTTTCGTGAACAAAACATAAAAAGCAGAGAACATACAGGGATATGTTAAAATTTACATATTTTATACCATAGGATGCCATAAGCAAAGTTAAAGATAAGCTACACTAACATAAGGGTAGGAGATCATATTTGCCATGCACATAACTAACAATGGATTAGCATCTAGAACATAATCCAAAACTTTAATAAGAAAAAGACAATCCAGCAGGAAAATGGGTAAAGGAAGCATGAAAAGCCAGTTAACATGGAAGAAGTTTAACCTCGCCAGTAATCAGGGATGTATGTGCAAATTAAAATGCACCCATCAGGTTAACTAAAACTTAAATGTCTGATAACACCAAGTATTTGATGAGGAGGTGGGCCAAATGGAAAACCTCATTCACTACTGAAGAGAGAGTAAATTGGTAAGACCACCGATTTGTCCCCCAGAGCAATTCGGTGACATGTAGCAATGTTGAAGATGTTGCTAAGCTCCAACAATTCCACATCAAACTATATTCTGTAAAGAATCTCTTAAACAGGTATCCAAGGAGACAGGTATAAAAAAGAATTTCATTGCATCATTGTTTGTAATAGAGAAAAGTTGGAAACAACCTAAATGTCCATGGACAGGAAAATGTTGGCATATTCAAGCAACAGAATAATAATACCTTATGGCAGTTAAAATAGCAAACTATTATGTATCGACCTGGAGAAATCTCCCAAATGGTGTTGAAGGCAAAAAGCAACTCTTAGAATGGTATGTATATTCTTAAACATGAAGTTCTTAAATTTAAAGTTTAAGAACATGCAAAATAACGCTATTAGATTGAATCACATAAAATGGGTGTTTTTGTAGGTGAAAGAAAAATACAGGCAAACATCAGCATCTTTTTTAAGCTCAACCTAGTATTTGTCGATACATTCATGGTCACACTGGGCATGAAATTCAGTGTGGCATTATCTCCTTGAGGGCAGCGGGGAGGAGAGCATGGTATGGTGTTGAGGCGGGCATGTGAGGGAGCTTCTGCTTTGGCTGTTAACTTTTCTTTCTTCAAAAAACTTTTGAAGAAAATTTGGCAAATGATAAACTTATCAAGGCGAGGTGGTAGGAACATGGGTATACTTACTCCATTCTTACACATTTCTGTTGAAAATATCTGCTAATGTTTAAAGCAAACCAAAGTGTTGATAGAGGTATAAAATTTTTAATCTCATGACATTATAAAGAAATATTTACAAAGTGATTAAATCCTTTGCCGCTTACTTATCTGAACATAGCACTCATGAGGCTTTTAGTATAACATAAAAAATTGAAAAGCATGGCTCCCTTCACACACCGGGCAAAAGCTTCAAATTTTGTTTTGTTCTTTTAGCACTGGTAAGATTGTCATCATTAAAACCATTCATTAGTGCCTCTTTTGCTTGCTGTTCTTCGGTGGCAGTCAGATGCATCTATCTACCATGGTATATAAAATTTGGTGATGATATTCAAATTACTTTTTTTCTTCTTTTTCTCTTTCTTTTTTTTTTTTTTTTTCTTTTTTACTTCTTTGATGCCAATAGGAATCTGCAAGCAGAATATGACCGTCTAAAGCAGCAGCACGAACATAAAGGCCTGTCCCCACTGCCGTCCCCTCCTGAAATGATGCCCACCTCTCCCCAGAGTCCCCGGGATGCTGAGCTCATTGCTGAGGCCAAGCTACTGCGTCAACACAAAGGCCGCCTGGAAGCCAGGATGCAAATCCTGGAAGACCACAATAAACAGCTGGAGTCACAGTTACATAGGCTAAGGCAGCTGCTGGAGCAAGTGAGGAGAGAGATGGGATTTTTTACAAACATTCATTTTTCCCTCTTAAAACTAAACCTCAGAGAGCACTTTTTATAGGTGCAACAAGCATCAATTCTTAAGTGCTTGGTATGTGCCTGCAAAGTGATAGTATCAAAGGATCAAAGTAGAGGAGACAGAAAAACTAGTGTGTCTTTTTTGTATTTGTTCAATATTGTTTCCTACCAAAGTGGTTTTTTCTTGACCAATTTGAAATACATCTTGGGGAAAAAACGCCTAAAGGTTTCCACTAGTTCTCTAAAAGTGAATATTTCACTTCTTGAAATGGAACTATATTTCATTTACAATTAGTTATATTTTCTAGTATACCTTTGTGTTTTTTTTTTCTCCTAATCCCTAACACATAGTTCTTTAAGCCTCCATTGAAAACCTAGCAAGATACTGCATCGTAAGAGGACCTACCTGGACATAGTTCTGGCTTTCTGGGAATTTTAAATTTTTCAATTATGTTCTCTCTATCTTGTTACTTAATACTTCACGAAGATATGAATCTTCCATCACAGTTTGGAGGTCTCACATAGTCTCATCGTTCTCACATGACCTTCTAAATCTTCCAGTTATTTAACATAATGATGTATAGTCTCATTCCAGTGTATCTCTAAGTTTTTTCTCAAATTTATAAGGGAGCACAATTCAGATACAAAGACAGTATCCATGGATTATATCAACACTGAAATATCCCAAATTAAACAATCTTTGGGAGGGCTTCTAAAGTAGGAAGGGTCAAAATTTATGAGTCCTGAGTGTCTATAATATTTTGAAATGTATACATTTGTATGTTTATTATGAAAAGTAATTCGGTTTTCTTTTGGATGACTTAGCCCCAGGCAGAGGCCAAAGTGAATGGCACAACGGTGTCCTCTCCTTCTGCCTCTCTACAGAGGTCCGACAGCAGTCAGCCTATGCTGCTCCGAGTGGTTGGCAGTCAAACTTCGGACTCCATGGGTAAGTGTCCTAGCTACTCTCAGATTTTGTTATCTGAAGAAAGGTAGAGTCATATTACAGGGACATGAATATTTGGCCACAGGTGTTTGACTCATTTTGGTATCAGGGAGCCGCTGAAAATCATATACCAGGTGAAAAAAGTCTAAAAAGAAAATTCTAAAAAGGTGTATTCTGGCAGCTCTATCTGGCCCACAGAAAACTAGTAGAGGTGAGAAGACCAGTTAGGAGGCAATTGCCAAGGCCAAGATTCGTGAGTTCCGAGGGCCTGCACTTGAGAGATGTGGGAGGAGAGGACTGTGAGACTATTCTATAAAAATAGACTTGCCAGGGGGCTGGGCGTGGAGGCTCACGCCTGTAATCCCAGCACTTTGGGAGGGTGAGGTGGGCGGATCACAAGGTTAGGAGTTGAAGACCAGCCCCGCCAATACAGTGAAACCCTGTCTCTACTAAAAATACAACAATTAGCCAGGCATGGTGGTGTGCGCCTGTAGTCCCAGCTACTCGTGAGGATGAGGCAGGAGAATCACATGAGCCCAGGAGGCGGAGGTTGCAGTGAGCCAAGATGGCACCATTGCACTCCAGCCTGGGTGACACAGGGAGACTCTGTCTCAAAAAAAAAAAAAAAAAAAAATAGAGTTCGCAGGGACTGGGGACTGACTGCAAATTGTAAGGAGAGGAATGAAGGGAGAGGATTTGGTTGGAAGAAGATAGTGAAACTTTTGATTGTGGACATAATGTGTTTGAGAAATTGACAGGTCTTCTAAGTCATGTCCCAAAAGAAATTAAGATACACATCTATACTTGAAGTAAGAGGGCAAACTGGAGAGATTTGAGAATGAGTTTCATAGAGTTGTTTGCTGAAGGGTGTGAGATGAGAAATCTATAAAATCTATAACACAGGTGCTTCGATCCAGTGCCTTGGGGAAGACCTCCATTTGGGTAATGGGATAGTAAAGGATGGATAAGTAGGGAGGTTCAAGGAAGATGTGACGAAAAGGTGAAATGCTAAAGAGAGCTCAATGGAAATTAAAATAAATTGCAGTCCATTGGGTCACTGTAAATGCATTGGGTAATTTTGAGAAACCATTTTAGGCCAAGAGAAGGGAAGGTGGAAAACTTCTGTTTCAATGAAATGAAAGACTAGGTAATCTTAAAATGAATGAGGATTAAGGAAAGTGAAGACAATTTGGAGACATTACCAAGTAAGAAGGAAGCCTTAGGCAAAAGTTGGATGAATTTGTTGAGGAAATGGTCCACATGGTCTGTTCTCATTCTTAGCAATGTTCTCTGCCTAGGACTAGGTTCCAAGAAAGGTGGAGCTGATGAGGCATAAATGATCAAAGGTCAAAACAAGAGTAGGGCATTTTACAGTGGTAATGAATGGCTAGGACAGGGGTTCCTAGCCAGCTGCTCATTGCTTTTTCCTGCTGTGTCTGGCTAGACAATAGAGGGTTTTATGAAGGCCACAAATACTTGGTCCCCCTCCCTCATTTCTCTTTCTCTGTAAAGGCCCAGTATGAGTCAGCTCCATCCTCTATCCTTACTTTTCCCTGGGTCCTAAACTGGTTATATACTTGGTCCTCTCAATCTTACCTCACAGAATAGAAAAGACCTGTGACTCCTTGATTCCGTACACTTACAGCTCTATTGCCTGATATGATGATGTGTTCAGGAATTCATTTCATACTTGAGCTCTTCCATGAGGGTAGAATAAAGGGAGGCAAAGTGCCTTAACCAAAATGGATAGGACAGAAAGGAAAAGTCAGGGGTGTGGGTGAGTTTTATGGCGAAAAATTTGGAGATCACAGTCGGGAAAATTCAAAAGTTGGATATCATGGAAGTAAAATACTTTCAAGCAATTTCTACATCTAACATGGTGCCTCCCAGCGAGCTGCTGAAGATTTTACTTGGAGATCACTGAGGGGTAAGGAGTGCAGTTCATGGAGATGATGAGACCAACGTTGCTGAGCTTATCAGCAGAGGGGTGAGGTCCTTATCGTGACGACAGTGGTAGATCAGGATGGAAAAGATGTTGAAGAAGATGGATGAGGGCTCTGAGGAGATGAACATTTCCGAGGAAAGAGACAGGGTGGTTGAAATAAATGTGATGAAGTTCAAGAACCTGGAGCAGTGGGAAGAGGCACATCCTCCTCTGGAGAAGCCAAACCTTGTAGGAAAGCCAGGTTTTGATTTTTTTGAGAAGGAAAAGGATATGTTTGAGGTTGTTTTCCTGAATTTACTACACCTCCATGATTTAAGGCAATCTCTGTGTCAGGTTCTCTCTCTCCACCTGAGATCTGAATATAGCTAATAAACTGTTGGGATTGTAAATGATAACAGACTACATGAAAAACAATTGTATGCATTTGCAAAGTCTGTAAATTCTGAAAACAACTGAGCTTTAGTACCTCTTGTTTTTTTTCTACTTCAGGATTTTCCCCCTTTTTTAAGTAAGCAAAGCATATGAAACTAAGTCACATATTTTAGTGGTGAGATTCAGAGCCCTGGGTGCCTAGAAGCATTCATTATTTAGGCCGTTCACAATAGGGAATAGGCAGCATACTCGTTAAAGCACCCAAATTAAAGTGCACATTAGGATGTGGTCCTGATGATCTGTGGAGCTAAAAAGATCATGGTAGAACTGAATACCATGACAAAAGTGCTATATTCCAATGGCTAAGTTAAGCTAAGAGATAACTTGCTGGTATAAAATGGATAAGCTGTGTTGTTAAATTTGTCCTCTGAAAGAAAAGACTGAATTCAAAGGTACTTTTTCTTGAACTGTGTATTAGTCTGTTTTCATACTGCTATAAAGAACTACCTGAGACTGGGTAATTTATGAAGAAAGAGGTTTATTGACTCAGTTCCCCAAGGCTGGGGAGGCCTCAGGAAACTTACAGTCATGCGGGAAGGTGAAGGGGAAGCAAGGCATGTGCTACGTAGCGGCAGGAGAGAGAAAGCGAGGGGAGAACTGCCACACTTTTAAACCATCAGATCTTATGCGAACTCACTATCGTGAGAACAGCATGTGGTAAACCGCCCCCATGATCCAGTCACCTCCCGCCAGACCCCTCCCGCAGCACATGGGGATTACAATTCAACATGAGATTGGGATGGGGACACAGAACCGAACCATATCAAACTGCATAAGCTAACTTCATTTAAAAAGGAAAAAAGCCTTACCGTCTTCTTGAAGGATGCACACAGGTGTTTAAATAAATGCAGTGTATATACTCGTGCTTTGAAGGTTTGAGATATAAGGCCGGGATTTGCTGAACCACATTCTGGATAGAGCTGCATTCTTTAAATATACAACCCCGACGACTGATTTTCTTTTAAGTGAAACATGAGACAAGTCATATTAGGTGATGTGTCTAAAGAGTCAACATATTTCTTCAAGCCATGAAATACTTATCACTGAGTCTCTATGTACCGTTTGTATTCTGTACAGTTCTTACTGAGACGATGTGCTAATGAAACGTACATTCTATTGGAGGAAGCAAATACAGAACAAAATAGAAATTAACAATGTTTATCCCCTATTGGCTCTCATGGGCTCCCTACACAAATCTATGATGTCCAAACAACTCCTTATCTCTGATGACTCCTAACTTTCCACCAGATTACTGTTTTTTGAAGCATTTTATATTTTATTTATTTAAAAATTAAACTGTTCCTTCGCTTTTTGAAAGATTTATCATGTACATTTGAGGTTTATGACATAATGGCTCCCTAGGTTTTTATTTAGAACAATTTCAAACTTACGGCAAAATTGCAATTAATTCAACAGTTTGCCACATTTGCTTTATATCTATTTATTTATGTACTTTTACATTCATGTGTTGTTAAATGGATTGCATATATTCATTTAGATTAACATGTATATGTGTATGTTAACATATTTTGATATACTGTATGTGTTTATATTTTATGTGCATATTTAATCATATTCATGTGTGTATATAGTTTGTGGATTTTTTTTTTTCACTGATCCACTCAATGGTTAGGTTTCATACATAACACTTCACCCCTAAACACTTCACCCCTAAACACTTTGAACATGTGTCTTCTAAAATGAAAGATATTCTTACATAAGCACAATTATCACGCTCAAAGAAAACAATACTGTTATCTAATGTAGAATTTAAATTCAAATACATCCAATTCTGCCAGTTAATATTCTTTATAGCGATATTTTTCATTCAGGATCAATGAAGGTGCAGCTTTGCATTTTGTTATGTCTCTGTAGTCTCCTTTAATCTGAAGCACTTTCCCAGCCTCTTTAAATCTTTCATGACATTGATATATTTATTAGAAGAGGTCGGGCTAGATGTTTTGTAGAATGTCCCCCAATTTGAATTTGTCTGCTTGTATCCAAGTGATTGGGTTCAGGTTAAATGTTTTATGCCAGATTACCATATAGGTAAGGTATCCGCAGTACATCACATCAAGGTTTTCCTCAAGATTCTCCATCCCCTTCACCGTTCTTCACTCTCCCTGGGCGCTCCTTCCATTCTTTGGCTTCTGCTGTGTTGACAACTCTTAAGTCAAGATTTCCAGCCCAGACCTCCCACCTGAGCATCTTCTGGATAAAATTATAAATAAAAATATAGCCTAATCTGAAATCATGATCAACCTTTGGAACATCTCTTCCAATTTCCCAATCTATAAAAAGTCATTTTCTATACCTTCTTCCTTTACCTGCCTTCCTTAGCTATGTTCCACCACCATCAATCCAGTCACCAGGGTCAGTGTGTTTTGCTACTTATAAAAAAGAGCAAAATTCTTCAATTCAGCTACTTCTGCCCAAATTTAGCCCTCATCATGTGTTACCTGAACAGACAATATGAATACTTTCCTAATTGGTTCCTCTGCCTTTGGTCTCTCTCCCTTTCTAAGCTATCTTCCAGATACTTCAGTTCCTCTTCTACCATTCAAATTATATCATATTATTCCCCTCTTTAAGCATTTTATGCCTTCTGTTTGACAACAGAATAAATGTGCTCTTTGGCCTTGAGTACATTATGTTCTTAACCTGAAATATAGCATCCTTTCTTTTCACTCAGTGAGTTTTCCTTTGGAACTTAATCATGCATTATATCATTCTGGTTTTGTTGTTGTTGTTGTTTTCTTTTGTGTGAGACGGAGTCTCGCTTTATTGCCCAGGCTGGAGTGCAGTGATGCAATCTCGGCTCATTGCAACCTCCACCTCCTGGGTTCAAGCGATTCTCCTGCCTCACCCTCCCGAGTAGCTGGGATTACAGGCTCGCCACCATGCCTGGCTACTTTTTCTTGTATTTTTAGTAGAGATAGGGTTTCACCATGTTGGCCAGGCTGTTCTTGAACTCCCAACCTCAAGCAATCCACCCACCTCAGCCTCCCAAAGTGCTGGGATTACAGGCATGAGCCACCACACCCAGCCATGTTTTCAGACAGTTACTAGTACTTCTTTCTTCTGCCTACAACTCCCTAGAACTTAAGCTCCTTAAGGACAGGATGTAAGTCTTGCTCATTGTCATTACTATATGAGGACACTCTGTGCAACAAACAATCAGTAAAGTGCTTGTTGAGTTAATATTTTAGAAATCAAGCATAATACATTCTTGTGTACACATGGAACAGCCCACACGTTTAGGAAATTTAGCTACTAGTTTCAGTATCTTTCACCACAATTCACAACTGATCAGCTAATAATCAGCAACAGCATTGTACACCATAATATATTAAAGGTGTTACACACAGACTTTATGTGAAATTGAAAGCATCTGTCCAATATCATATGGAAAAACATTAATTGAAGCCAAATATTGGGTATTGGATAAATCATTGTGCTTTTTCTTCTAAAAAATACTGGAGAAAGGCAGGAAATACACATGTACTAAGATAATAACACATCAAGTCGGAAAGTGGTTAAAATCCAAAGAAAAATGTTGGTGGGCGTATTTGTTCATACACAGCCCCCTTTATAAGAAAAAATAATTTCTTGTACACAGCTCCTTTTTAAAAAAAGAGAAAATAATTTGTTTAGATTCAGACAAAAACACAGGAGTAATTCTTGTGTCTATTCTGCATAGGCTGCATAGGTTCTGGCTAAAATCACTTTTTAAGCAGATAGAACCATTATCAGCATTTGAATCAAAGGGAAGTGAGTCAGATGGGATATCATCCCTTCAAGAAAGGGATCTGAAACCATCGTTATGTTTCAGAAGACTGAAGAATATCTTGCCATGGCAAAGCATTCCTTTTCTTTTTTCTCAGATTAAATTGAGTCATCCCACTTCTTTTTTCTTCACTTCAGCAGTGATTAAAGGAGACTATCATATTTTGCTATATCATGGTACTATTTAACTTTGACTGTGTCTTTCCTTATTTTAAAAAATGTTTCAGTGATTTATTTGGACCACAATCAGACAAGCCAAGAAGACTAAATAGCTAATAATCCAAAAAACATTATTTTTCTCTTTTTATTATTTCAATAGTCTTCAGGGAACCCAGGTGGTGTTTGGTTACATGAATAAGTTCTTCGGTGGTGATTTCTGACATTTTGGTGCATCCATCACCTGAGCAGTGTACACTGTACCCAACGTGTAGTCTTTTATCCTTCACCCCCCTCCCACCCTTCCCCCCGAGTCCCCAGAGTCCATTGTATCATTCTCATGCCTTTGCATCCGCATAGCTTAGCTCCCACTTATAAGTGAGAACATACAATGTTTGGTTGTCTATTCCTGAGTTACTTTACTTAGAATAATGGTCTCCAACTCCATCCAGGTTGCTGTGAATGCCATTATTTCATTCCTTTTCATGACTGAGTAATATTCCATGGTATATGTATGTGTGTGTGTGTGTGTGTGTGTGTGTGTGTGTATATATATACACACACATATATAAACACCATTTATATACTGTATTTTCTTTATCCACTCGTTGGTTGATGGGCATTTAAGCTAGTTCCATATTTCTGCAATTATGAATTGCGCTGCTATAATCTTGGTGTGCAAATATATTTTTCACATAATGACTTCCTTTCCTTTGGGTAGATATCCAGTAATGGGACTGCTGGATCAAATGGTAGTTCTACATTTTAGTTCTTTAAGGAGCCTCCAGTGTTTTCCATAGTGGTTGTCCTAGTTTACGTTCCCACCAGCAGTGTAAAAGTGTTCTGTTTTCACCACATCCACACCGACATCTATTATTTATGCATGTTTGTGGAAATCACCTTGGAGTAGAGTCAAGTTTAAGTGTTAAAGAATTGCCATCAACTAAGTTTAAAATCCCCCAAACACTAGCAAGATGCTATTTGAGCAGGGGCAATGAATCCGTGAAGTAGGGATAAGGGCTGTGCAGGTCTCTAGTGTGCAATTGGAACTCAATAAGTACTTTCTTGTTCAATAAGTGAAAAAAGTGAAAAGGTGTTTTTGTCTTGTTTTTGGTGATGAGGGGCTTGTGATGACAGGTATTATTGTTAGAGTCAGAAACATTTTGAGGTTGCTTATTAATATGGTTTGGCTCTGTGTTCCCACCTAAATCTCATCTCGAATTGTAATCCCCATGTGTCAGGGGAGGGACCTGATGGGAGGTGATTGGATCATGAAGAAGTTTTCCCCCATGCTGTTCTCGTGATAGCGAGTGAGTTCTCAGGAGAGCTGACGGTTTTAAAAGTGTGTGGCACCTCCCCCCTTAACTCACTCTCTCTCTCTCTCTCTCTCTCCTGCTGCCATGTAAGAGGTGCCTTGCTTCCCCTTTGCCTTCCACCATGATTCTAAACTTATAATCATGAGGCCTCCTGAGGCCTCCTCAGCCATCTGGAACTGTGAGTCAATTAAACCTCTTTCCTTTATAAATTACCCAGTCTCAGGGAGTATCTCTACAGCAGTGTGAAAATGGATTAATACACCTATTATGTTGCAGCTACATAGTGTATGATTAGACAAACAATAAATATTATATCTGGCTTGTTTCATGCCCATAGTAGTGTATCAGTCAGCTGTTGCTGCAGAACAAATAACCACAAAATTCTCAAGTTGCATATTTCTCATTCACGCATCTGTTGTTTGGCTGAACTTTTGCTGGCACTCAGCTGGACTTGACACCAATTTGTGGTTTGGGTTCAGGTCTGTTCAACATGTCTCTCATTCTTCTTGGGCTAGCAAGCTACCTGGGCCATATGCTTCTTGTGCACATAAACACAAGAGGGCAACCCCAACCATTCAAAGACATTTTAAGCCTCTACTTTTGTCATGCCTGCTTACATTCCATTTTCCAAAGCAGGTTATGTGGCCAAATCCAAATTCCCAGGCCAGGGAAGTACTGTTTTCCCAGCTCTTGTTCACTCTGCTTTATCTATATTAGACTTCTTGCTGTACTGGAGGAAGCCAGTCACACTCTCCTCTCAGAGTCTTTGCATTTGCCAGTCCTTCTGTCTGGAGCACTTTTCCCTCAAATACTTGTGCAACTCATACCCTCCAGTTCTTAAAGCTTTTGCTCAACTGCATCTCATCAATGAGGACTTCGAAGACTCCACTTTCTGGTGACTCTCATTGTCCCTTGCTAGCCCTCTCCTCAGAGTGTTCATCACCACTCAACATACCTATATAGTTTACTTATTTACTTGTTAAGCCTGTGTACCTCCATAAGAATGCGAGTTTCACAGAGAGAGTGTGTGGGTGGGGTTTGTTGGCTTATTGCTATATCTTCAGTGAACAATATGCCAGGCACTGTTCAACCCTTTGAACAGTGCCTGGCATATATAGTTGGATTTTAATAAATATTTGAATAAATAAATGAATCTTACTGTTTTTAAACTTTTGTGGTTTTTAAAAGGCATTTTAAAAATCTGGGTTAGTATCAAATATTACAATGCTGTTCCTTTAACTTCAGGTGTCATTTAGCTGTTTTAACTTTTACACTATATTCTGACACAGAAAATATTAGGCAGTAAGCATTTTTCAATGACCTGATTCACTTCTACTCATGCACATATGTGATGTCTGATTTCGATTCTTAAAAAGAGATGAGCCCGGGCGTGGTGGCTCACGCCTGTAATCCCAGCACTTTGGGAGGCTGAGGCAGGCAGATCACGAGGTCAGGAGATTGGGACTATCCTGGCTAACACGGTGAAACCCTGTCTCTACTAAAAAATATAAAAAATTAGCCAGGCGTGGTGGCACGCGCCTGTAGTCCCAGCTACTCAGGTGGCTTAGGCAGGAGAATCGCTTGAAACCGGGAGGCAGAGGTTCCAGTTAGCCGAGATTCCACCACTGCACTCCAGCCTGGGTGACAGAGCAAGACTCCATCATCTCAAAAGAAAAAGAAAAAGAAAAAAAAAGCAATGAGTTAAAACCATCTTGAGAAATCATGAAAATATTGAGAAAAGAAGAAAACAAGATTATACTCTACTTGGTTTTATACTACCTAGAATGTAATAGGCACTCAAAAAAATGTCTGAATGGATACAATTATCAGTGCTATAAAAGTTTTCCATTAAAGCAAATAAGCCAATTTTACATTTGTATTATACTTGGACACTCATATTAAAGACTCACAGAGAGTTTATCTGGAAAGATAAACTTGGCTGACATCATTAGGTTTATACTTTATAATTTGATCTTTGAAATAATTCAGGAACAGGAATGCCAGTCACTTCATCGAACTGCACCTCAATTTTAACACAGTACAATTGAGTTCCTAGAGCTCCGATATGATGTAATTAAGCTGTCAGAAATATTAACATCGATGTTCATGAGCGTCGTTCATGATGTTCTCTTGGTTCTGATTTATTCGGTAAGGCATACTGTCACTAAAGTGGACTTGCTGCCATTAAAAATGCTTCATGTTTCCCAGTTCAGCAAAAATTTGCATCAGTAATGGAACAGAGAGATGTAATCAGCCCTGCAGTTGTCAGGATCTTGATCCTCTTGGTAGTATTTCATTCATTTCATCTTCACCAGATAATGGTAGTTTAAAACCGCAAGAAAAATGAAACTAAAAATACTGAATTTCACTTCTTTTTCTAAAGGCATAAACTTAAGCAAATAGTGCATGTGTGTGAGGGGGGAGGAAGAGAGAGAGAAAGAGAAGAGAGAAAGAGTTTGTAACTATTCCTTTTCTGCTTTGTGACCTTAATTCTTCAGCACCCATTTCCTGTACTTAATATTGCAAAGAGGTTTCCTGTGGTATGTTACCAGGACGCTCACGTAGTCTGAGGCTTTTTATCTACCTTACGTTCTTATCCCTCCATTCTAATAAAAATATGAAGCCTCACATCCACCTAGAATATGATTTTGTCTTAATGGTTGGTTAGCATTGGCAATGATTCTTTTAGCTTCTGCTGTTAAAAAAAAAAAGGAATAAATGCAGGATTATAATCATACATGAAAATCCAAGTGGCATAGACCAAAGGAAATGAGAAGCATATTTAAGTCATTTAGTCACTGGCTTCCGAAGCAGTTCCAAGTCAGATGCAAACCTGAGGTTGTCCCTAAGCAAGTTCATTATGGTTGACTTGCTAAAGCAAGGTCTTGTTTTAGATGGAAGTGACAATGTGCAAAACAAACAGAGCTTGAATAGAAGTTATTTTCACTATTGGAAGATTGTATATTATGAAAAATTAGTTTCAAAGGACCTTTAAAGTTTAATTTTGTTTGCACCTAAGAAATTTCCCTTTAACTTGCAAATGCCGTTTGAAGTGTATTTCTTTAACACATGAACAAACAATAGAGACACAGATTCACAAAATCTACCAGATTTCCATTCCCAGTGAATATCATCCATCCATAAGGTTCTTTGCTTCCAGACCATCATTCTCTCCTCACATAAACAGTCAAAATTTTTGTAATGTCTTCTTTATAAAACCGAAAACATAATTATGATAAAGTAGTCCTATGTAACAAAGAGGAAAGGACCATAACTCTCCAATATATGCTATATCTACAGTTTTTAGAATATTCATATTTCATTACCTATATAGGACACATACTATTTTTATTTCTATTACATTGGAGTTTAAAGGTACTTGAGTTTCATTTGTATTTTTGGTTAAATGTCAAAAGAAAGAGTGAAAAAAAGACCTCAGTGTCTCAACTCCCTTCTTACCTTCATGAAGTGACTGCAAAGTGTGCAATTCTTATTCTTTTGTGTTGAGGAGACAGCACTGTAAGTGTGCAGTAATACTTATTTTATTACATAGAACAAAGTTTCACATTTGTTAATGGGGCACAAAAGAGAGTCTGTCAGTTTTACCTTTTTCAATTGACTTTTTTTTTTTTTTTTTTTTTAAATAGAGACAGGGTCTCACTATGTTGCCCAAGCTGCTCTCAAATTCCTGGCAGCAAACAATCCTCCCACCTCGGCTTCCCAAAGGGCTGGGATTACAGGCATGAGCGACCGCCCCCAGCCTGTTTTTTACTGACGTATAATATTTGTACATATTTACGGAGTACATGTGATATTTTGTTGCATACACAGAATCTGTAATGATCAAGTCAGGGTATTTAGAGTATTCATTATCTCACGTATTTATCATTTCTATGTGCAGGGCACATTTCAAGTAATTCTTCTAGTCAACTTTTAAAAAGATACGCAGTAGGCCGGGCGTGTTGGCTCACGCCTGTAATCCCAGCACTTTGGGAGGCTGAGGTGGGCAGATCATGAGGTCAGGAGTTCGAGACCAGCCTGGCCAATATGGTGAAACCCTGTCTCTACTAAAAATACAAAAATTAGCTGGACGTGGTGGCGCACGCCTGTAGTCCCAGCTACTTGGGAGGCTGAGGCAGAAGAATCGTTTGAACCTGGGAGGCAGAGGTTGCAGTGAGCCAAGATCGTACCACTGCACTCCAGCCTGGGTGACAGAGCAAGACTCCATCTCATCTCAAAAAAAAAAAAAAAAGATATACAGTTTTTTTTTTTTTTCTCCAAGGGTAATGATATAGATAAACTACTGTATGGAATTCTTCTTCCCTTTAAAAATTACTTCCTCATTATTAAGCTTGAGGGGTTTTTTTTGTTATTTATGAGCAAGTGAAATGAATTTATAATGGTGTTAAAAATGTAATCATGGCCCTTTAATATCTGTTTTGTATAAATGTAATTTTCCATTGTTTGTTTTTGCTTTTATTAAGGTGAGGATGATCTTCTCAGTCCTCCCCAGGACACAAGCACAGGGTTAGAGGAGGTGATGGAGCAACTCAACAACTCCTTCCCTAGTTCAAGAGGTAAGCTCCAATACCTAGAAGGGACTCAGATTTGCTGGGATCAGTCCACTCGCTTCCCTACCCAACTGGTGTGTGTATTTTCCATATGGAAGCCAACACGTGGTATCAGAATGGCAATTTGGGTCCATGGTGAAAAGATTTTATTTTTAAGTGTGAATTTGTGGTTTAGAGTATTCTGAATTCAAATACCTGTGAGGTCAACATGTTTCCAAAAATAAAAATACCACCTTCTGTTTGTCAAGTATTTTACTTGCTTCACACATTAGTCTGAAGAGTTAATTATGAGGTGCCCTTTACTGAAGAGCAATTATTATATGACTTTTACAGACGAGGAAATTAATGCCCTGATAGTGCCTTTGCCAGGGACATATGGCTACTACGTGCTACAGCAAGGCCTAGAACATGCCCTACTGATCGGTAGTGGTGGAGATTCTGACTTGCCATCTGATGCCCTTTATATTTAAAAATTGTATCTTACTCCATCATTTAAATATAGGGGCAATTAAATCTTCATAGAGTAGTTGGTTATTATGTTTTACTTCGATAGAGGTAATACAGGCTTAGCAAAGAAAGACATTAATATTTTTCTTTTTCTTCACCACTTTGGCCTTGCGTATTTTACCCCCATACAAAAACAGCATTTTACCCTGCAGAATTTTCCCACTGGCTTGCATGAGCTTCAGATGTCTTGCTTCATCCAAGATGATATTTTGCTGCTACTGTTCGTTTCTGGGGGCATTTATTTGGTTTATTGCCCTCACATAAAACAAAGTCACTCTCTCGCCTTCCTTCAACGAATAAAAAGGATGGTGGCAGTCACCTGTGATCAAATAGAAGAAAAGCCTAGAGAAACAAAAGGGAGAAAACACAAGGCTTTGTGGCCAGTGATTGATTGGCACCTCTAATGGGTAGCCTGGGAGGGACGGGCAGCAGGAAATCTGGGCTGTTTGTTCCTCTCCATAAGGGCAATGAGGAGGGTGTATTGAGTGTAGTGTGTTTTTCCTATCTTTTTGTTCAGTGTCAGTTAACAATGGCCATTTCCTAGCTATTTGATGTGCAAGTAAACGTTGTGCAGTGCACATTAAAAGCAATAATGTTCTGGTAGAGCGTTGCTAAGGAACCGTCAGGGGAAGCTAATTTTAAATGTCTGCACCAGCCATCTTTTTCACTGCTGAGCGCCACTGATGTGTTGATTTTAACAGATAAAAATCTTATCTGTCTTCCACCCACCTCCACATGCCCCACTGCCACCCGCATCCCCATCCTGACTATCTTAGGTATCTCCTTCTTCTAGATGTCATAATTCATAATGAGAAGATCATACACAGGCTTGACAGAATCAGGTGCTTTCACGTTTCTCATTACTTTGTCCTGCCTGCTTTTACTAGCACCTACTACGTACCAGTGGAGGTAGTAGGGATGGAAAGAAGAAATGACAAATTCCTTGCCTTCAAGGTACTTACGGTCAACTGCAGATACAGAACTCCAAAGAAATTCAAATCACAATACAATCATTGATTACTGTATGATCCTGGCCCCTTGAACTGGTAGCTTGCTTACCTGCTCTGGAAAGTTGGTGGCTGCCCTGTTGGCACCCTGGGCATTTCTTCTACATCTAAACAAGAGGTTAGCAGAGAAGAAGCTACATCAAGGCTCATGACTCTGCTTCTTCATAGGCAGCCTTGACTTCCTAGACTCCTTTTTGTACCTGAGTCTCTGGTCCACCCTAATTAGCTGTAAGGTGAAATCCTTTGCACCGTCTCCCTGCGTCCCGCTTTTAGAGTCCTTAAAGCTAGATACCACATGGGTGTCGAAGCTTCCTGGAAGACAAGAAATATACCTCCTCTGATATGGTATTTAGCAGTCAGTATCTCTGATGTTGATTTACTTGTATGGAAACTTGGGAAACTCAATTCAGGCCACCTGGATAGTGTTTACTAAATTCGTGCTTACGGAAGAATTTCAGGCCTTAAGTGCTGATTTAAGTTCTCAAATGTAGGATAAGGAAGCCTTGTCCGATACCAATTCCATTAACTGAAGTTCCTGCTTACTCAGTGGTACCCTTGTGGCCTGAGAAAATTAATTCACATTCTTAAAAAACGAAACAATTAAATACACAAAAAACACAAGAGAGTAGCTAAGGTATTGGAAAATCTGGTCAATCATTCTGTAATACCATGATCTTGGCATTTCCTCACGTTTTGCTACTTTCAGCTAACTCAGGCTTTCTTACAGGACTTTTTCTCCCCGAATTCAAGTGGATAAAAAGTTTCATTATTGTAAAAAATTAGGCCAATTATTGATGCACTGAAAAAAGTGGTTTTTGGATGCTTTATTTCCAACTAAAAGCAGTTTTTTTTTAAATTTTGAAAAATGGCATATGTGTGTGTACACACACATATACCGTCAACTTTGGCGGGAACATCTTACCAGTTGGTAGATGTGTTCAGCTGATATTAAGCAGAAATTCTTGAGAATCTTAACATCTTGGGATTACAAAGTCTCTCAAATGGAAGAGCCTTGAAAAGTCATTTTAACACTTTTGACATCCAGGACAGTGATTTTTTGACTCTGTTTTGATGGTTATCCATATCAGAGAAACATTTTACATCACAAATTGGGGTAAAGATATAAAATAAATTATACATGTGTTTATGTACACACATGTATATATACACCCACCATATGTACACACACACATTTACAGTCGCATATGCATACAAAGATCAGAAACATACTTCCATACTACATACAATGCATGCTGTTTTTCTGTTTTATTTATTTAAAAACAGAATGCTGGTTGCAACCCACTAAATGGATTTTCTGAACCAGTGGTTTAAAAATAGTAATCTATGTGATCTCAGTTTTTCTTGCCTGGTTGAATTATCTTTTAAAAAAATTTAAATTTTGAGACTTTTGCCATGGAAGTTTCTGCCAAGAAGTTGCTGATGTCTCAGAGACCTTTATAGTTTTATTATAACACTACCATCCATGTTCTCATTGTTGTGTTACAAAAAACAAAGTTCATGGTTGCTAGAGCTGTTTTGGACAGCTGTTTGAGTAACTCAAAACATGTGAGAGCCAGAGGTCTGACATTTAGTGGAAACGTGCTATGAAATACCACCTCGTGGTTTACTTAACCCTGCTAGATAATTGCCCACAGAGGAAAAGCCGTTTTTAAAAAACTTATGCTTTTCATAAATATAAAGTATATAGATAGGTAAGCTATCGTGTACCTCAAATTTACAACTTTTCTGTTGCCCCTTGCCACAGAATTGGTCCTGAAGGTGTCAGCTAACCTTTATCTTTTATTTTCACAAAGAGTACCTGGAAGCCAAGAAAAGTCAAGTGCCTTGTTTATGGCCATTCAGCAAGTTAAGTTAGGCTTCTAATCTTATCTTAATGGCTTTGCTAAACTGTTATCAAAATTAATAAATGAGTGGCATGCTTCTCCATTTAGTGATAAACCGATGGCCAACACTATCCTGCATAATAGGCGATATAAGCAGGAGCATGTTCAAGATTTGAATGTGTAAACATTCAGCTTTGTGATTATATCTTTCTGGTTGGTCTCTAGATGATATACTTAGTTGTTCACAAACACTTGGGAGATTTGAGTGGCTCAGTGTATATGTGAACACTGAATATTGGCCAATTTCTATCTAATCTGTCTATCTATCTATCTCTAATCCCTTCCTTTGTAAGCATATGTGTAGAAATTGAATTCTAGTGTAATAAGTCATTGTCTACTTTACCATAAGGTACTTTCTAAAGCTCTGCCATTCTACAGGAAAACTACATGGGTAGAATAAACAAACGTAATTTAAAAAATAACCCTATTAAGTGATTTGTCCATAAGTCTCTGATCATTTAGCAGATTAACAAAGATATTTTTATATGTATGTGCACTGATGAAAGAAATGCCCTCCTAGTCAGTAGTACGGTATTAGGCTCTCTAAAATGTGGTACCACTTTATACAGATGAATGAATAATAGGAGCCAAGATAAGCTCTTAATGCAGTAAAACAATCCAGAAAGCAGTTAGCAGTGCTACTATTTCTGCTGCCTGTACAATCTCTTGCCTACTGACCTGTGCCACATTATTTTTATCTCCACCAGCCCATGCCATCCTCTTTTTTTTCATACCATCCCCTCTCAAATAAGCCCACATACATTCTATCGAATACCCCTAAATTACCAACCCAACAGCTTTGTAAAACCTGCCATCTTTTAAAATGAAAATCTTATTCTGTGGTTCTTTTATGGAAGAGCAACATAAAGAACAAAGGCAGATAGAAATATGGTGTGCCCTTTTTCAGGCACCATTCTGTTTCCTATATGCTCCCACAAAGGATTTGAGCAGTTATCCCTTTAATCCAGGACTAGCAAACTACATACAGCCCATATGCCAAATCTGGCCCACTACCTGTTTTTATAAAGTTTTATTGGAACACAGCCATACCCATTCATTTACATGTTGCCTATAGTTGCTTTCTCATTACCAGGGCAGAGTAGTTGCAGCAGTGTTGAATAGCTGGTACAGAGACTGTGGGCTTGCAAAGCCTGAAATATTTACTATCTGGCCCTTTATGGGGAAAATTTGCCAATCCCTGCTTTACACTATTATTTTGTTGTCCATTCTGACTCATTACATGTATAGAGTCACAGGCTTCTGTGCTGATCAACTTTCAGCTGAACAAGATTATTGAGCTGAAATTGAATTGATTTAAGGATTTATATTCATGTTCACCAAAGAGCCTGCAAGTGTGGCCATTTGAATTTTTTTGACTTATAAAATAACAGAAATCCTAAAAAGGGACTCATTCTTCCTTAAGTGTTTTAAACAGTCAGTGAATTAATATAAAAGAGGCTAAAAGCACCCAGAAAGAGTACTGTCCTGCAATTCCAACTCTAAAATAATGAATTACAATCAATAATGTCAATTTTATACTGCCCGAGGAAATTAGACTTCTCTGGACCTGACCAAGCCCTTTATTTAGACTCAGGACTGCCCCAGCACACTTCCCTTTTGTCTTGATTCATTTCCTGACAACACATCACATTGCCAGATGGACATGGTAACTGAAGGTCTACGGAAACTCATTTCCAAAAAAAAAAAAAAAAAAAAAAAAAAATGTTTATAAAATAAAACTTTTATCTGAAACTTTATTCATCGGACAAGAACTTTTAAAAATGTTGTAATCAAGTAGCCTCTGTTTTGTCAGTGTAGAACTAGTCCTTATACAGTAGAAAATATCCTTTGTTTTTAACTTTTTCTAAAGTGAAAAAAAGGACCTTCCTTTTGTAATGTATTAATGAATACATGGGGACCCAAGTGATGAGGGAGGATTTTAGAAGAGATTAGAGTTAGCTTGGCTCTGGGAGGTCCATTTTCATAAAATATTGTTTCTGAAGAAGGATCTGGAACCTAACACAAGTCATTTGCTGCTACATATTAAGCAATAATCAATTGATAACCGAGTTCTGAATATGGCTTAGTGTAGAATTACTACAGATAGGTGACATTAAGCATTCTAAGAATCATCATTACCTTCTGAAGTACGTAACCATAATTACATTCTAAATCACATGGCTTTCTAACAACACTGTCCTTCCTAAAGATCTCAAGTTTCAAAAGTAGACCAAAGATACATGCCAAAACAAGTTACCCACCTTTGGCATCCAAACTAAAGTGTACCAGTGAAGGGCAAGTTACTTATAACACAGAAGGACTCTTGGTCATGACCCAACTACTACTTTACCAATTCACTTCAGCCAGTATTTATCAAATACCAAAAGTGTGTATATACAGTACAGGGCATTGGGGATAGAGAGGTGGATGAGCAACATGTGGACCCCGTCCTCAAGAGGCGTATAGTCTTACAGAGGAAGAGAACTAATTCTGCCACCAGACAGTATTATGAAACATAAAGATACTTTTTAAAAAAAAAACCTTGCTAAAGGAATCAAAAAGAAGGGGTGAGTAATTCATACTGGGATTTCAGCCATCAAGGACAGAATGATGTTCTCCTCCCCAAATAATGGGAACATCATTTGGTATGGATCTCCCACTAGTGACACCCACAGCTGAGGAGCTAGTACCCATTTTTCTCCCTCTTTTCCCTGGCTTGAGGAGCATCATAAATACCTGGCCCTTATGTGGTCAAGCTGAAAATCTGATACTCCTAAGAAATCGCTGAGTCATGTAGGAAATTCAGAAGGAAGAGAAGAAGGGAGAGAAGGAGAAAGGGAGGGAAGAAAGAGAGAGAGAGAGGGAAGAAAAACTTAGAAACTATCTTTAAATGTATACTAGAAGTTTTGAACCCTAACCTTGAGTTTTGAAAGGTTTCTGTTGGTGTCGTAGCTCCATACTTCTTCATTCCAGACTAGTAGTTCTCAAATTGTTTCAGGGAGTTTTTAGTCTTGTCGGAGCCACTGAGAATGATGGGTGGAGGGGAAAGGGAGATGCTGTACAGGATCTCTCACAGCTCTGCTTTGAACTGCTCCAAATATTGGAATTCCATATAAGATTGTTTCAGGAGATGTCCGATTGCTATAGTTAAAACAGTTTGAAAACCAAGATTTTAAAGGAAATTGCATGCCCAAGACATGCTATTGACATGTATGGTCAGAAGTCCCTACTTTTCTGTCCAATTATGACTTGTCATAGAACACTTTCTCATCAGAGTCTACTTTTGAAATACAAATAAATGCATACAGATGTAGGAATCTATGAATCAAGGCCAGTGGGTCTTTAGCCATTGCCTCTTAAGGCTCCTGTTATTTGCTGAATTGAGGAGGAAGTTGAAAGCTCATTCCTGGATCTGGATCTGGCTCTGTGGCTTGCCCATTAGTGGGACTTACCTCTTCCCCTCATCTGTTCTTTCTGTTTTCTCAAATGCCTCCAGTTTCATCATGGAAATGCTCAGCTTCTATCAGATAGAACACATTCTCCCAAGAGGATGAAGTCCAGCCTCTATGTCGGGTTCTACCTTGCATTTGATGTGCAGACTTTGGGCACACAGAGTCAACTACTGTTTATGTTTCAATGTGCTGATTGTCAAGAGTGAAGAGATTCTGAGATTTTTTTTTAACATTAAGTTTGAGTTGTCCTTGAAAACAATGCCCAATTTGTCAGATTTCTATTCTGTGCCAGTTTTCATCCAGTTTAATGCGTGAACTCTATGGATTTTACAAATGACGTCTTCTGGATCATGTTATCTGTTTACACTGATCTTAAGTGTACGTAAAGGTTACTTGACTAGATGTGTCTTTTGGGTTTTTTGTTTCTGTTTTTTTTTTCCAGCAGAGAATAAATGGTCATCTCAACATTTGTTTGGTAAAAGAAGCAAATTGGTATGAAATTGTATATTTATGCATGTTTTTTTTCCCCTTTCTGATATATCTGCCTCTTCCTCTCTCTATTATTAAAGGAAGAAATACCCCTGGAAAGCCAATGAGAGAGGTTAGTGAGATTCAGGCTCACAGCCATGGCTTCTGTCTGTCTCATCCTGCTTTTTATGTTTGGCGTTTGTGTAAGAATTGTGTGTGTGCACGCGCATGTGTGTATTACACATTGTGTCATCATGTAAGGATGGTAGTCACCTCTCCACTTGCAGCTCATGAGGAACATTCCTCAAATGTTCATTGCTGTTGTCATCACCATGACGACAAGACTGGGGTTGGGGGAGCAAGAATCTCTTTAAAATGGCAATCCTTTGTAGTCCCTAGGTTGGAATCCTGCCGTTCATCATCTGTTGCCATTTGCAACACAAACTAAATCTTCAAAATAAATTTAGCCTTGAACATAACTGATGAGTCATAAAGCTTTCTTCCACTTCCAGGACCTTAGCATTTTCTGCCAGCGCCCTTAGTTTTTATTCTTCTGGGATGACTTCATTTTGCTTTTGTTTCCTTTTTTCTTGGTTCCTACGCTCTTTCTTTCCCATTTTAGCGAACATTTTTTGAGCACTTACTGTGTGCCAAGCATTGTTCTCAGCACTTGCCATCTTTTTCATCATGTCATCTTCATGACAAGCCTGTGAGGTAGGTACTCTTATTAACCCCGTTTTACAGATAAGGAGACTGAGTCAATGAGAGAGTAAGCAGTGTGTCCCAGGTGACAGAGCCAAGGATTTGGATCCAGGCAGTCTGGCTCCAGACCCACACTCTTAACTCTCATTTGAAAGGCTTACATCATCTCAACGTACCCTTCAGAAGATGATCTTTTTTATTTGGTATTTGAAGCCACACAGAACAATAACCAATTCGATTAAAAAAAATTAAATATTGGAATTTTGAGAGTTTTTTAAAATGCCTATTTATGGGTTGAAAGGGATAGGGTGCAGTCTTATCACTGAATGTGGTTTCAGGTTTTACAGTGAAAGGTGCTTCTTACTCCTATTCCACCAGGAATATTGTCTGAATATCGAATTACCTAATTAAGTGACTGTTGGATGACAAAGTGTTAACTGACAGCCCAAGTAAAATCAAGGTTGTCTTTACCAAGAATTTAATCTGAAGGAGGAGAGAAGGAAAGCTCTCCCATGGGATGGTAGTGTTCTGGGAGACAGGCTGGATGGGTGGAGAGTCCTTCTTAAATGAGAAGATTCTGGAGTCCTTAGCAACAGGATGGACTAGAGAGACCACCGATTCATTTAAACACAGGAGTCGTAATGAAAACTCTGCCAACTTCGTGCCATACAAGTCTAATCAATTTAATGATTCTTCAGTGTGTCTGTGCCAGTGCCTCCTTCCAAGGCTTTGGGCAGTGGGGCCAGGGAGGGAATGGTAGGCTGGGAGGAGAAACTGAGGAAACCTGACTTGGTGAAGGAAGGATTGAATGCTCCTGACGGTTTGCCTGGTTCATGTACTTCGTATGTGAGACTTCTTGGGTTCATTCTTATGGTAAGTGCCCCTTAAAATTTATTCATTTTAACTTTTTGTAGAAAAATGCACCATAATTTTGACCACCTTAAACATGTTTCACTCACAAATGAATTTCAGAAAAGGCTAGCACATGTAATTGAAGTTATATAGGCATTTGCAGACTTGACTACCTGAGGCGTATGGTGTTCAGACAAGTTTCCAGAAGCCAAAGAATCAAAACAATAATGACCTTTTCTAATGCTATGAAAATATCCCAAATGTACGTAAATCAGATTTTTTTCAGAGATTAAATTATAGAGAAGAAAAGATAAGCAAATTTCACTGTAGTATTCTGGCTTTGCTTTGGACAATTGAATGCTAACAATTTTATTTGGGAATTGTATTTTTAAAAAATAGAGCACCAGATTGCTATTGAGGTCTTGGATCTTTGCCAGAAAGTCTCAATTCCAATCGCTGTAGAAAACAATTCCCTCAGGCGGTGGTGGCCTGTGAGACTAAATGTGTTGCAGTTAGCGCCAACTTGAAAAACATACAACTGCCCTAATGTTCAAGGCATAGTGCCTTTGTGTTCAATAATCCTTGCTTAAGAATGGATTAAATTAATACTTTCTATAGACATAGTTTTCTGCCACCTTGTGCCTGAAGGTGATTGCAAATGCCTGAATCCTGGCTGCTCTTCAGTACCTCTCATACTTCATAGTATGAGATTGTAATTTTGACTTTAGAAAAATCTGTCAGGTAAAATTAATGACCTCCCGAATGCTCTGCCTTACACACATGGATAATAGAACTAGGATACAAATCTGCTTTCTATATTCATGTCACAGTGCAGTCTTACCCCTCCAATGGATTAAAGTATGATTCTCTGGGGCAGTAGTTTAGTTTGTAAAAAGAGATTGACTTCTTTCTTTTTTTCTGGATCTAATGAAAAACTCCATGGAAAAAAATTAGAATTATTTATTCTGGTAAAGCAGGTATTTAGTGAAGTAAGCAAAGGCATAATATAGATGATGAGGTGACTCTAAAAGTTCTTTATTTTTATAGCACAAAGATGGCCACAAGGTCATTTGTGAAAATGCAGCAGTGTAAACCGGTTAAAGGCCACCCAACTTTTTGTCGGAGTGTGCATGGCACATTAAGAATAATGAACCTCTGTTTTCCCTGGCAAATTTTTAAATAGCAGATACCCCTAGAACTTATGCTTCTTGAGAGACTCAAGAATTTTCCTTCCAGTTAGTAACTGAACACCATTTCAAGGAAGAGAAGCACCACTTGGCTATATAATCCATAAATGCATTTACTTGTTTTGTCATATTTTGAACTGCCATCTACATCCCCTAGCACACAGCCTAAAAAGACACTTTGTGATTATTGATAAGCTGACAAGAAAAAAATGAGTTTTCCCCCCTTTTTTGTTGATGTTTTGTAATACGTTTTCTAGCTACTAGGTGGACTATATACTATAGTCACATGTGGGTCGTGAGAAATACTTCTAATTACATTCAGGCATCATGTTGTAAAGGTCCTGGACTTTGTTTTTACTGATTTTGTTAACCGTAAAGATTGCTAGTAATTAAAAATTTGCAGTTAGTCCATCTATTTTCAATTTATGCATGAATAATAATTATGCAGATTTCCCAGGGTTGCTGGACAGTCAAAAATAGATACAGGGGAAGCCCTCCAACTTGATAGCAGCAGTTATATATTTATTTGTACTCTGAGCTCTAAGGAGCAGCAAAGGCCCCACTGTGTCGTCTTCCTGTGGTTTTTATGGCACAGAAAGCCAAAAATAATTTCAGTTCTTCACTGAGGGCTGCCAAACTATTGGCCCACATATGCTTTGTTAAAAAATTTTTATACTTGCAGTCTCAACCAAAATCCAAAGTGATGTTCTAAAATATAATTAATACTCCATGAAATTCTTTGCACTAATAAAGCACAAAAAGATATATAAAGCACAAAAAGATATACAAACTTGGTCACCTTAATAGAAATGCCTGAATGACATTAAACTTTTAATAAATCTTCAAATCTTCAATTGATCTGGTGCCATCACTGTTTAAGTGCCTGCCCATGAATCCGCTTCATTTTGTAGAGAAGCTATATCTATCTCTTGAAATAAATATTAAAACAAAATACTCTCCCTAGTCTATATCTTTAATTTTTATTGGGATTTTTAACAATTATTATGGGAATCTGTAAAGTTGATACATGGCAAGGTAGTAATAGCCTAGTAAAGCATTTCAGTTCCAAAGACAATACTTGAATAGTGGAAGGATTTGCCAATGCGCAATAATTAAAATTAGCCATATAAAACTATGGGACATAGATGAAAAGGCAAGCCATAAAGTATGTCTCAGATTATCTTACTCTAAATCTGAATTTTGCTACAAAGTACCCAGGGACATTGTGCTGTTCTTTTTCTCCATGCTGGGAGATTCGTGCTAGGTCATGCTGCATTATTATTAAAAGGCTATTGTGATTGATAGTTAACCCTTATTTAGGAGGAGATCTAAGATGGATTCACAGAATACCCAAATGCATACAATACATGTGGGTCACCTGTAATTTGGAATGGAAAGCAATTTTTATTCTGAGGTTTCCTAATTCAAATGTTAATAGTGCACCAAAAGGTCAATTCAAGAGTTTATTATTTTTCAACCCAAGTAAAAGCAGAGAGAAAAATAGCCACCTCCACCATAGCCTCAGAAGCAAGCCAACAGCCTGAAACAGCTTTGAAATGAAAAGTTGGTGTGGTGGTGATGGTGGCAGTGATAATGGTGATGGTAGTGGTAGTTGTGAGGGTGGTGATGGTGGTTTGATAGTAAAAAATGTTAGTGCAAGTAGAGAGTAAGTAAGTAAAGTAAAGTAATCACTCATAGCCAAGGTGGAAAAGATGTATCCCATCATGGAATATTCCCGTTCTGAAAGAAATCTTGTGCTTATCTATGGGAAATCTTGTGCTTATCTATGGAATTCTTTTGATATATATATTTACATTGGGAACATGAATGTAGCTTGACATTTTTCCATTTAAACACCAGTAGCCTGATCCAACATTAAGCTGATACTAACAACGTGTAATGGCTTCATTAACAAGGCTTTGCTTCTTCCTGGAAACTGGTGAAAAAATCAAACCTTGTTGTGTATACCCTCGATGCAGCTTCTGTGTTGTCGTCACTCAGAAATGGGGAATGATTTCCCAAATGGCAAAGAAACAGAGTGATGCTATCTGCCCCTTTTGTAAAGTCTGTCTTTCTCTTTGTTTTCCAGGACACAATGTAGGAAGTCTTTTCCACATGGCAGATGATTTGGGCAGAGCGATGGAGTCCTTAGTATCAGTCATGACAGATGAAGAAGGAGCAGAATAAATGTTTTACAACTCCTGATTCCCGCATGGTTTTTATAATATTCATACAACACAAAGAGGATTAGACAGTAAGAGTTTACAAGAAATAAATCTATATTTTTGTGAAGGGTAGTGGTACTATACTGTAGATTTCAGTAGTTTCTAAGTCTGTTATTGTTTTGTTAACAATGGCAGGTTTTACACGTCTATGCAATTGTACAAAAAAGTTATAAGAAAACTACATGTAAAATCTTGATAGCTAAATAACTTGCCATTTCTTTATATGGAACGCATTTTGGGTTGTTTAAAAATTTATAACAGTTATAAAGAAAGATTGTAAACAAAAGTGTGCTTTATAAAAAAAGTTGTTTATAAAAACCCCTAAAAACAAACACACACACACACACACACACACAACTTTGAGGCAGCGCATTGTTTTGCATCCTTTTGGCGTGATATCCATATGAAATTCATGGCTTTTTCTTTTTTTGCATATTAAAGATAGGACTTCTTCCTCTACCACCACACCAAATGACTACTTCACACTGCTCATTTGAGAACTGTCAACTGAGTGGGGCAGGCTTGAGTTTTCATTTTATATATCTATATGTCTATAAGTATATAAATACTATAGTTATATAGATAAATAATAGATACGAATTTCTATAGACTTTTTCCATTTTTTAAATGTTCGTGTCACTTCCTATAGAAAGAAATTACTTCTAGTCATCCAGGCTTACCTGCTTGGTCTAGAATGGATTTTTCCCGGAGCCAGAAGCCAGGAGGAAACTACCACACTAAAGCATTGTCTACAGCTCCAGATGTTTCTCATTTTAAACTTTCCACTGACAACTAAAGAAGTATTGAATTTTTTTAAAGGGAACATGTGAATGAATACACAGGACTTACTTATTATATCAGAGTAATCGGTTGGTTGGTTGATTGATTGATTGATACATTTGGCTTCCTGCTGCTAGCAATGCCACGATTTGGATTTAATGATGCTTCAGTGGAAATCAGAAGGTATTCTGACCTTGTGAACATCAGAAGGTATTTTTAACTCCCAAGCAGTAGCAGGACGATGATAGGGTTGGAGGGCTATGGATTTGATTGATAGGGTTGGAGGGCTATGGATTCCCAGCCCATCCCTGTGAAGGAGTAGGCCACTCTTTAAGTGAAGGATTGGATGATTGTTCATAATACATAAAGTTCTCTATAATTACAACTAAATTATTATGCCCTCTTCTCACAGTCAAAAGGAAGTGGGTGGTTTTGTTTTTGTTGCTTTTTTAGATTTATTTTCCCATGCGGGATGAGTTTTTAAATGCCACAAGACATAGTTTAGTTTAAAATAAACTTTGGGAAAAGGTGTAAGACAGTAGCCCCATCACATTTGTGATACTGACAATTATCAACCCAGAAGCCCATGAACTCTGTTTCCATCCTTTGTATTTCTCTGCGAGTAATTCCACACAGGTTTGTAAGTAAGAAGGGCAAATTGATTCAAATGTTACAAAAGTAAAAAAGCTACTCCAAACCTTCCTTGGTGGATTAGACAGGTTAAATATATAAACAAACAAACAAACAAACAAAAATTGCTCAAAAAGAGGAGAAAAGCTCAAGAGGAAAAGCTAAGGACTGGTGGGAAAAAGCTTTACTCTTTCATGCCATTTTATTCCTCTTTGATTTAAAAATCATTCATTCAATAGACATCACCGTGTGACCTATAATTTTGCAAATCTGTTACCTCTGACATCAAGTGTAATTAGCTTTTGGAGAGTGGGTTTTGTCCATTATTTTATTAATAATTAATTAACATCAAACACGGCTTCTCATGCTATTTCTACCTCACTTTGGTTTTGGGGTGTTCCTGATAACTGTGCACACCTGAGTTCACAGCTTCACCACTTGTCTATTGCGTTATTTTCTTTTTCCTTTATAATTTTCAAAAGAAAACCCAAAGCTCTAAGGTAACAAATTACCAAATTACATGAAGATTTGGTTTTTGTCTTGCATTTTTTCCTTTACGTGACGCTGGACCTTTTCTTTACCCAAGGACTTTTAAAACTAAGATTTAAAACAAGGGGTTACTTTACCTCCTACTAAGAAGTTTAAGTTTCATTCTAAAATCAGAGGTGAATAGACTGCATAATTTTGTTTTAATCATCTTTTTGTTTTTTCTTTTAGACATTAGCTCTGGAGTGAGTCTGTCATAATATTTGAACAAAAATTGAGAGCTTTATTGCTGCATTTTAAGCATAATTTGGACATTATTTCGTGTTGTGTTCTTTATAACCACCAAGTATTAAACTGTAAATCATAATCAATGTAACTGAAGCATAAACATCACATGGCATGTTTTGTCATTGTTTTCAGGTACTGAGTTCTTACTTGAGTATCATAATATATTGTGTTTTAACACCAACACTGTAACATTTACTAATTATTTTTTTAAACTTCAGTTTTACTGCATTTTCACAACATATCAGACTTCACCAAATATATGCCTTACTATTGTATTATAGTACTGCTTTACTGTGTATCTCAATAAAGCACGCAGTTATGTTACAAAAAAGTATTGACTGGACTGCAGTACTTTGTTTTTATTTTAATTTAGTTGTTATTTACTTTTTAAATAGGTAATACATGCATATGAGTAAAAAACTATAATCCAGAAAGACAGTGAAAAGACTCCCAACTACCCTTTCCCCCATATCATCCTCATTGCCCTATGAGTAGACATTATTAATTTCTTATTTAGTCTTCCAGAGTGTCTTTATTATTATATAAGCAATTAAAATATATATGTTCCTATTTTTTTTCCTATTATTTCACAGGATATAGCATTCTCTGCACCCAGTGATGCACCTTGCTTGTTTAAATTTAAATATGGACTCAAGAAATCCTTTCATTTAAATATATAAAATGCTTTCTCATTCATTTTTATAGCTGTATAATATTTCATTATATGTTCATAGGATATTTTATTTAAGCAGTTCCCTTTGGTGGGATATGTAGTCTGTTGTCAGTCTTTTGCTATAACAAACAATATTGCACATTTCTCATTACATCATTTCATTTGTGCACAAACATATCTGTGGGATACTTCCTAGAAGTGAGATTGCTGGGTCAAAGGGGGTAAGCATTTGTAGACTGGGAGATGATACATTTTGTGCAGTGACTGATAGTCATAGTGTTTGTTGCGTTTTTTGTTTTAATAATGACAAGTATATTAATTAAGTCAGTTTGCAGTTCATACTTTGCTTCTCAAGAGAATTTCATATCACTTCTATTCCTGTGAATGTCACCATCTAAGAGGATGCATGAGTAGTAAGAGACACCTAAAATGATGTCTCACAACTGGTTCTGGGGAAGAATCCCTTACCATAGTCAACCACCACCATGGGGAGAACCTCTCCTTTGCCCCTGCCCTGCTCTGTTTCTTGCCCTGGCTGCAAAGGAGGCTGAGAAAGTGGGTAGCAATGTCAGCACTTCTTAGGGAGAGGCTATCTTTACCTATTCCCAAGGTTCATGGATGGGGGGGTTCCCCCAACAGTGTTCAGATGCTGGTGAGCCGAAGGAATAACATAAGTCCACTAGGTGCAGCCTATCCTAGTGATTTCGGAAATAATAGGAGATGATCCATCTCGTTAGAAATGATGTTAGTAGATGTGGCATCTCTGCTGTGAATCAATCACTTGCTAATTTTTTGAAACTAGGGTGATGATGCTGACCTAAGTGACTACCACATTGAAACACTGCCCTTGACATCCACATATACCAAGAAAAATTTTCATCCTATTTAAATAAACAAATCATTTATCCTTCCCACCATTACCCAAACCTACCTTTGTTTGAAACACCCAGACTGGCTGTTTTGGTGACACTTAAAGAGGTAACTGAGGAATCTTCAATACTTCACCATGTCTAAGACAACTGTGTGTGGATGACTCTGAAGAGGGCATTTGGTTTTCCATTCCATACTTGGCACACACTAGAAGAGACAGAATTAATTCAGTTAAAAATTAAAATGAATCGAGCTGGCACAGATTATGCACCGGCAAGCAAAATGTGTGTTTGGGAGAAAGCACCAAGACTAATGGATGTGTTCTGTAGAGCTGCAATGGGATTTCCCTGAATTTGTAATGCTCTAATGGTGGAATGAATACAAAGGCAGGCACTGGCGCACTTGCAAAGACTGCCTTCAAATTAAGTGTAGGAAGGACACAAATCAAATTCTTTCCCACAGTAGCAAAGCCACTGGAGTAGGAACTATAAACATGTTCTTCAATGCCCCTTGCACGTCAGTGTACCGTGATCTCATGGACTTAACTGACAACACAAGAGTGGCAGCGTGCCCAACATTCCATAATAAACAATATTGTGTGAATGTGTAAAGTCTGGGGATGTTTGAGAGTAGCTTTTGTGTGCAGAAAAGGTTATCTACAGTAACTTGAGGTTTAAATGTTATATGTACATACATATGTGTGTATGTACATGTGTGTATTTTATATACATTCAGGATTTTAGCTCTTCTATAACTTTATTTTGAAATCATTCAAACAAGAAAAACTGAAACAGAAGAAAAATTGCAAGAACAGTACAAAGAAAGAACCCACATATACCCTTTACCCAGGTTAATGAATTGTTTACATTTTGCTTCATTTACTTTATCGTTCTCTCAATGAATAGATGATAGTTTTTCCTGAGCCATTTTAAGAATAAGTTGTAGACATCATGCCTCCTTACATTTAAATACATCATGTACATTTCCTAATATCTAGGACATTCTCTTGTATAACCATACTACAATTATCAAAATAAAAAAATTATATATAGCTATCATCTACTCCACGGTCCATATTCAACCAAATATTGTCAATTGTGCCAATGATGTCTTTCATCATTATATATATTTCCCTAGTCTGGACTCTAATTCATGATTTCATGACATTTAGTTGTCATATCTCTTTAATCACCTTTGATCCGGAACAGTGTCTCTGCCTTTCTCTGTCTTCAAAGACCTTGACATTTTTAAGAGTACAAGACAGTTACTTTGTAGGATGTGCATGAATTTAGGTTTGTCTGATGTGTTCTCATGGTTTAGATTCAGGGTATGCATTTTTGTCAGGAATACTACACAAACAATGATGTGTCCTCAGCATGTGATACCAGGAGGCATATTCCCATTCTTGGTGCTGTTAACACTGATCATTTGGTAAAGGTGGTGTCTGCCAGGTTTCTCCAGTTGGTATACATTTTAAAACCTAATTTTTCATAAATCTTTAGGTTCAACTTAGAAATTTTATTTTTAGATATATAAATGTAGACAATTTGTATGAAGTAAGAACAGTCACTTTTAGTGAGCAGACTTAGCCACGTTGAGTAGTCTGAATTTTTTCGTTCTAAGCTGTATTTATACACTTAATGTGCTTTATTTTCAAGCCTATCTAATATCTCACAGGGAAGACCAACGCCAACCAACAGCACCTCCACCATACCTAACTCACATATATCGAGACAAATTAAACATACAAATACAGCGAATCTCAAGTCCTCTGAAACATTCCAATAGCATATACTGTATGAACTGAGTCCAACTTTTTTTATTCATTTTGAAATCACATGTGTAAAATTACACATTTTACATTGGAACCTAAGACTTATCTCTCCAATTTTCTAATATGTCAAATTGCCACAAACATCTTAAGCACTTTAAACAAACACAGATTATGCCTAAATTCAACATAAAAATATTAAAACCAAGGGTTAGGTTTACTCCACCATCTCTTTGTTTCATTTTAAAACTTCCTAGGCTTTCAAGACTTATTTGATAAGGTGTGTATTAAAATGTGACCCAGGAGTGTTAAAGTCTTTGAATCTCATAGTTTTGAGGGTGGCCACATGAGGTCTGTAGCCTTCAGCCTCCTGCAGCTAATCAAGGATGCCCTTCAATTGATAATAAATTTATCTGTGTGCCACAACGTGAAAACATTTGGGAAACTCTGCACTAAGAGAATACTTTTATCATCACAACAAGAGTTCAGGTTACTGGCTCAACAATTCCTATCCATACTAAAATTAAGCATCCTGGGCATGTTGACAATTTTTATCAGCCAAAAATTTGTGACCGGACTGAGTAACTCTTTTGATGCCACAGAAGGATAAGCACTCAATCCCTTTTTAAAGTCAACATGACACTTGGGGGACTCCAAGCCTGCACTTTCCAGATACGATTGATTTCACACCCGGTGTTCCTGGGTTCAATTTCCCCCTTTATACCTGTGTGGGTAGCTGCAAGCTCCTATACTAGGACTCCCCTAAGTCCTAGTTTGCCTGCTTCATTGATGGCTACATCTGTTGTCTTGACATCATTACTGATAGCACCCTTTCACTCTCAAAAATGCCCTCGTTAGTAGGTACACCTAACGTCTTTCAAACACACTGTTTCTCAATAGAAGTGTTGTTGGTATTTGGGTTGGGACAATTCTTCATTATGCACAACTGTCCCTCACTTTGTAGTTCTCCCAGTTGCTGTGATGACAAACCTGCCTCAATACATTCCCAAATGCCTCCTAGGGAAGCAGTAGAAAATTGCTGATTCTCTTTACTGCCTGAATACAGGCTGTGTTCTTTTCATACTCTCCCTAACTGGCAAGCTCCAGCTCTTAGAGATATTTTAATGGCATTCGTTCTTGCATACTTTTCCTATTTTGTCCAGCCCTCCAGTCACTTCTCTAAAGTAATTTAATGATACTACCCTAGCTGAAAACATTGACCATCAGATAAAAGCCAGCAAATAAACAAGTATTTTTCAACAGTAGAGAAAGAAGCTATCCCCATTCATTCGCATTCATTTAAATGTAACATCTGGACTCTTGGTGCGTTTTGAGCTTGTAGATACACCCTAGCCACATCCCCTCTTGTCTTCAGAGACAGTGCATCCATACCCTCGCTTCTGGGAATATCAGCTGCTGATGGCTCACAGCTGTGTCCCTCTCGCGACCTCCCCGGTACTGTCAGAACAGAGAACTGCCTTGCCCAAGGTAACACCACCTGTCACAGGGAAATTGCCTGGGCCAATACTGGCTGATGTAGAGAAACAAAAACCCAGTCCCCTTGCCTCAATTTGGGACAATTCTGAAGGGCCATCCCAGCTCTGGAGCACCGCCTGGAATCCACCAAGGTCTTAGTTGTAATCACGCCACAGTTCAGCTTCTCCTCTGCCCCTCCTGCCTTCTCACTTTCTTCAGGTGTCTCTGTTATGAGCACCCCTGCCCCCAGTAAACCTTCTGCAGAGAGTACTCCATCTCAAAGGCTGCTTCGAGGGAGTCTGGTCCAAAACATTGCTGTTTGTTTCACTGAGAGAGTTGTGAAACAAAAGAGTAACCTAAGTCATTCTACCTCTTTCTCCATCCTGCTGCTTACTACAGCCAGACTGCCCCTTCCAACTGCTTGGAACTGTGAGCTTAGCCTTCTTCACTCACTGCTGTATTGTTTTTAAAATAAAACCAAAAAAAAAGATATACAATATTTTACATCTTTATGGGGCTACATGTGAGATTTTGTTATATGCTTAGAATGTGTAATAATCAAGTCAGGGTATTTGGTGTGTCCATAACCTTAAGTTAATCATTGATATGTGTTGGGAACATTTTAAGTTCTCACTTAGCTACTGTTAAATATACAATACATCGTTGCTAAAAGTTGGTCTGCTTTAAAAAAAAAATTTAGAGACGAAGTCTCACTATGTTGCCCAGGCTGAACTCAAACTCCTGGGTTCAAGGGATCCTCCCATTCTCCTGCCTCAGCCTCCTGAGTAGCTGAGCCACACCCAGCTCACTGCTGCATTCTTATTCTTCAAGGTTTCATGGCAACAGTCACGTTTCACACATCAGCATCCTTTCTTTCCTCCATCCTAAGTCGAAACAGCCTGCTTCTCCAAAGTTTACTCACTCATGGTTGCTTCCACCAAAATGCTAATGTGTAATGTTCATGCGTATGTGCTTACATTTTTTACAGTCTATTCCCCGACCTGTTAACACTTGTATGCCCTAAGGCTCAGTTCTTGGACCTCTTTTCATTTATGTTTACACTCGCCACCTTGGTATTCTCATTCGGTCTCAGGGCTACAAATACCTTCTACATGATGATGACTCCACGATTTGTATCTCTAACCAGATCTTCACCCATGAACTCCCGACTTGTAGATCCAGCAGCTTCCTCAACAGCTCCACTTAAAGGTCTAATAGTCTTCTCTAACTTGTCATATCTAAGAGCAAGCTCCTGATCAACCCACTGCCACCACCTCCCATCACTATCTAAAATATTCTCTCCCCAAGCCGTTCATGGCAAGCCTATCCTTCCAGTTGCTCAGGTCAAAAACCTTAAATACTCTTGACTCCTTTTCTTTTGCACCCACAACCATCGCATCAGCAAATTCAACTGGCCCACCCTTTAAAACAGATTAGAACCTGGCCACTTGTCCTCATCTCTACTTTCACTGCACTGGTCCGAGATATCATAATCACTCTGCTGCCAAATCATCACAATAGCATTTAGCTGGCCTCCCAACTTCTACCCTTTCTTCCTTCAGTCTGTCCTCAACACAGCAGCCTTATTATGTTAAGGCATAATAAGGTCTTGTCACTCGTTGGCTTAAAATCAACCAATGGCTTCCCATCCCAAAATAAAAGCCAAAGTTCTTCTAGAGTTCGAGGGGTTCCTACACGATCTGACCCATACCTCTCTGACTTCCTCCTTGCTACCCTTCCTCTCCTTCACTCTGCTCCATCCATGTACCTGACGCTTTATTGTTTCTCTAACACACCAGTCAGTTCTGACCTCAAAGCCTTCATGCTTGCGTTTTTTTCCACTCAGCATGCTCTACCCTAGCTGCCTGTTTCGTTGGCTTCCTCATTTCCTTGAAGTCTTTACTCAAAACACCTTCTCGGTCAGACCTCTCCTAGCCAGTATTTAGAACTGCAACCCCCAACTACCTTTCCCTGTCCCAGCTCTATTATTCTACACCACATTTCACATTTATTACCAGCTGGCATACAATGATTCTTTACTTGTATATTTTGTGTATCATCTGTCTCCTCTAACTAGAATGTAAAGTTAGGGAGGGTAGGGATTTGGGTCAGCTTGCTCACTATATTATAGTCCAGAGCACCTAGGACTCCTGGCACAAAGGATGTTTTCAGAGTGAATGGCTGAACTAGGGAGGAGACAATAAAGGACACAGGAAAAGTGACACTTGGGGATTTCATATTCTAACTTTTCTTTCCTAGGCATTAGTCATGTTCTTTTTATGGGTGGTGTTCAGAACTCTGGGATGAATAAGACAGCTCAGGGACATTCCAGCAGAGAGTCAGAGATATGGCTGCTTAAGAAATAAGACCCTAAAAGAAATAAATAAGAGAACTGAAATTTCATATACAAGGGGAAAAAAATAAAACTGTGAGGTGATTTAACATCTTACATTGAAGGTGATGACCAGTTGTTCTCCATTTCTTCTGAGGAGAGAATCAAAGAAAAGGAGTTTAAAGCATAGCTTGAAGAATTTGGGATGCTATACAAGAAAGAATTCAGTAACAACCACCCTGGCTAAATTGTGAATGCAGTGGATTCATCTTCCTCTGGAAGCTTTTATAGAAGGACAGATTCCCCTTCAAGTCTGCTCCTATACGATAGTAATGTGGGCAAGGTAAAAGCTAAAACAAGAATGTAAAATGGCTTCATTACCAACCTTTCCTTCCTCTGATCCTTTTTTTTTCTTTTTGTGAGACAGGGCGTCACTCTGTCACCCAGGCTGGAGTGCAATGGCACGATCTCAGCTCACTGCAACCTCCACCTCCCAGGTTCAAGCGATTCTCCTGCCTCAGCCTCCTGAGTAGCTGGGATTACAGGCATCTGCCACCACGCCCAGCTAATTTTCTTATTTTTAGTGGAGATGGGGTTTCAGCATATTGGCCAGGCTGGTCTCGAACTCCTGACCTCAGGTGATCCGCCCATCTCGGCCTCTCAAATTGCTGGGATTACAGGCGTGAGCCACCACGCCCAGCCTTCCTCTAATCCTTTAGCTTGTCTTTTGCTGTCTTGTTTGGCTGAATGGCTTGTCTAAGCTCAGCCTTTTTCACATATGATAGGACCTTCTGCTCCATGTTATACAACAGGTAGCACTGATGCCCCATTCTGGCATTTTGCTTAAATACAGGTCAAAACCTGTGCCTTTAAAGTGATGATAGATTCTTCCTTAAGTCTTTCCTCAATATCCTAGCCTCCTACCATGTTTCTCCGAAAAATTTTTGGCATCCTAAAATGGTACCATGATTCTAAAACTGACGTAGTGATACAAAACCTGATCTGTTTATATATGTGTGATGATACAAGTCATCAAAAATTGTAACTGTAAAATAGGTATTTATTTTAAGTGGTTTTTCTAATTCTAAAATCACAACAGTTTAAATAATAGTGTCAATATTCATTAAATAAGCATTCACTCAGTTTCTGCTTCAGGCCAGACACTTGGGATATTAAGTTAAAAGGGGATCTGTGTGTGCTGTTTTGTACCTTACAGTCTGCTAGAAGAGAGAAATATTTGCCATAGGTCATGATATATGACTCACGCAAGCTAAAGCAGTAGCACAAGGAGGGTGTCCTAATCAAACATGGAGAAATCAGGCAAAATTTTAAAGAGAAAATCCCTACACTGAATCAAATAATTACATTTGCAAGCACTATGTTAATATTCTTTCACGTGTTTTGTTTGCAAAAGATCTTTCCAATTAATCTGGTCTTCAGAGTAAATTAACGCTCCCTGCAGCGTACGATGGTCATGAAAAGATACTACAGAGAATTGGCAGCCAGATGTCTAATAAAGTTATACGCAGCCCAAGGATTATAATTGCCAATAAAAAATTCCACATTTCTGGCCACATTTAGCAAAGATTATTTAACGGACACGCATTACTATAAGCAGCCTGAGTCCACCAACATCCCCATCTGAGTACCAACCAAAAAGAACATTGCTGTACAACAAAACATACGTAGTAGATCTTAGTCACTTTTTGGTTGAATTTAATTCTTACATAAATTAATCAATAAATTAAGCACATATTTGCGTGTTTGACAGATTTGTACAACCCTCCTTCAACAAAAAGACAGCATATTTGGAACTTTCTATTAAACATAGCAGATTTCTAAACTATGAAAAAATAGAGAAGAAATGAAAGATTCATATTTATAGTAAGAATTGTTATGCTAATTGTGAGTTATTTGTGTTCTGTACTATTTTTTGCTTTCTACTGAATAGTCATTATCTTACTCCATGTTTGTTTCAAATCGTTTGGAAAATTCAAAATGAAGAAGCTGAATAAGGAAATATGCTTATCTGCATATCTAATATGCATTCTGAAGTGTCAAATTAAAGTGACCATATAAGTCCTGCCCAACTCAAAACCAAGTATAGTTACAAAAGTTTCTTTGGAAGATGATGCAGTTAGGAGAAGTTAAATTTTGCTACAATAACAAGTAGACCCCAAAATCTCAGTCGCTAAACCCAACAAAGGTTTATTTCTCATCCACTTCACTGCCCAGAAGCCAGGCTTCTTCATTCTTACAAATCCACCATTTTGGAGGCCTTCCAGTCCAGCCACATGGACCAGAAATGAGAATATACAGAAGGTAGACTTGTGGAAGGGACAGATCATATCTGTTCAAATTCTCATCAGCCACAATTCAATCACAATTTCCCAATCTAACTGCAAGGAAGGCTAGGAAATATAGTCTTTCTGGGTGCTCAGGTAAAGGATATTGGCAAATGTCTAGCCAGTCTTGACATAGAGAAAAAGAACTTAAAATACACTTTTATATTCAAATTATGTTATATATTATTATTAGCTTCTCTAGTCAACCCAACTCAAAATGCAACTGAAGAACAATGTTCATAGAATAACAGCTCCAAGACTTCAATGGCACCTCTCTAGCCACTGAAAACTCATTAATAGTCATAACAGAGGTTCTGTACTCCATACATTTACTCATCTTTCATCCAGAAAATATTTTGCCAATCTGTGGCAGGCACCATTATAGGCACTTAAAAAAAAAAAAAAAAGAAAGAAAGATTAGATGATTAGATCTAGTTTCTAGTTATTTCTCTCAGTGGCAATAATGAACTATAATCAGACTGAAATAACTACCGGGGCCCTTTCAGGAACTACAGATAGATCAGTGTGGCTAGAACAGAGTGGGAAGAACTCCTAGTTCTTGGTGGACTAAGAAAGGGGGAAGCAGTTCTTAGAAGGCGCTGTCTGCCATGCTGATAACAATTTGGGCCTTAAATGGGAACGTACTAAAAATTTAAGCACATGAGTAACAAGACCAGATGGGTACTTTTGAAAGACCACTCAGATTGCCTACTGCATGCAAAGTGAACTAGCAGGACACAAGGAGAAGGCTGTGACTACTACATGGCTGCCACTGTTTTGTCATCAAGGACATTTTGATGGAGCCGCATTGACCTGGACATTTTGACATGCAGGCAGTATAAAAAAAGCAAATCATTCTCTATTTTCAAAATAAAAATTTCTTTGTTGTTTTCCTCCTTCCATTTATATGCTCATTGTGAAATATACAGAAAATACATGGACTTACAAAGGAAAAGTAAAAATCACCCATCACCCACTGCCTGGAGAAAACTGCTGTTAACATATTCAGTGTATATGTTTCCACAACTTTCCCCACGCATACTTTTTCTAAGAGAAATGTGATAAAAACAGAAATGAAGGTGTAACCCTTCTTTAACAATGCATTCTGAACATTTTTCTAAAGTAATACATATAGTTTGTGCCCTAGTCTACTCTGTGTTGCTATAAAAATACTTGAGACTGGGTAATTTATAAGAAAAGAGATTTATTTAGCTCATGGCTTTGCAGGCTTAGAAGTTCAAAGGCAATGGCCCTGGTTTCTAGCAAGGGCTTTTGTGCTGCGTCACAAAATGGCTGAGGTCAAAAAGGAAGTGGACGTGTACAAAGAGGATACCCTTAAAAGTGTCCTGGCTTTATAACGACCCACTCTTGAGGGAAATGATCTGTTCCTGCAAAAACTAATTCAGCCTCAGGAGAGTGATAACTCATTACCATGAGAACAGCAGCAAGGTATTCATGAGGGATCCACCTCCATAACCCAAACACCTCCCACTAGGCCACACCTCCCAACACTGTCACATTGGGGATCAAATTTCAACTTGAGTTTTGGTGGGGACAAACAAACCATATTGAGACCATAGCATTTCACCCTTGGTCCCCCAAAACTCATGTCCTTCTCACATGCAACATATAATCATTCCATCCAAATAGTCCCAAAGTCTTAATTTGTTCCAGCACCAATTTAAAAATCCAAAGTCCAAAAGTTTCATCTGAAACTCACGTCAAGTTCCTTCTAGCTATAAGCGTATAAAATAAAGTTATTTACTTATATGATAAATAGAAGTGGTATTTATCATATAAGTAAATAACTTGGTTTTTTTGGTGGTACCAGCATTGGGTAAACATTCCCATTCCAAAAGGGAGAAATTAGTCAAAAGAAAGGGTAAACAGGCACAGGCCCCACCTAAGTCTGAAACCCATCAGGGCAGACATTAAATCTTAAAAGCTCCAAAATAATCTTTTAGTCAATGTTCTGCTTCCTGGGCACACTGGGGCAAAAGTTGGGATCCCAAGGCCTTGGGCAGCCCTGTCCCCATGGCTTTGCTGGATGCAGCCCATGTGGCTGCTCTCTCAGGTGGAAGTCGAATGCAAGAGTTTTTCTAGGCTGAGGTGGCACACTGCTAGTGGCTCTATAATTCTGGGGTCCCCACATCAGCTCTACTCTCTCAGCTCTACTAGGTGGTGCCCCCATGGGTACTCTCGATGGTGGTTCTGTCCCTGTTGCAAGCTTTTGCTTGGACTTCAAGGCTTTCAGATACATCCTTTGAAATCTAGGTGGAAGGTGCCAAGCCCCCATGGCCCTTGCATTCTAGATCCCTGCAGACTTAACCCTGTGGGAAAGCCATCAAGGCTTACCATTTGCACTCTCTGGAGAGGCCAGGATATGAGTAGCAGCATCCCGAGGCAGCACCCCAGGCCTGTCCACAAAATCATTCTGTCCTCATAGGCCTCATAATGGGAGAGGCAATCTTAAAGACCACTGAAATGCCTTCAGGGCCCTTTTTTCCACTGTTCTGAGTATTAGCACCTGGTTCCCTTTTATATGTGCTAATCTCTTTAGTAAGCAGTCACTGGGCTGCACCTTTGGATTCCTCTCCTAAAAATGCTCTTTCATTCTCTACCACATGGCCAGGCTCTGAAATTTCCAAATTTATACACTTTGCTTCCCTTTTAATTATAAATTCCACCCTTAGGTCATTCTTCTGTTGCCACAACTGAGTGTAAGCTGTTAAAAGTAACCACACCACTTTTTGAGTCCTTTGCTGCTTAGAAATTTCTTCCACCAGATACCCTAGGTCATCATTTTTAAGTTCAACCTTCCAAAGAGCCCTAGCCAACACATCCTAGTTCTTTGCTATGGTACAATGTGTGCACACTTTGCTCCAGGTTCCAGTGAGTTCCTCCTCATTTCCATCTGAGACCTCATCATCAGAATGGCCTTTACTGTCCATATTTTTATCAGCATTTTGGTCCCAACGACTTAACCAATCTCTAAAAAGTAGTAAACTTTCCCTCGTGTTTTTATGTTTTTCTGAGCCTTCACCAGAGTCACCTTGATATGATTTGGCTGTGTCCCCACGCAAATCTCATCTCAAATTGTAATCTCCATGTGTCCAGGGAAGGATCTGGTGGGAAGTGATGGGATTATGGGGGCAGTTTCCCCCATGCTATTCTCATGATAGTGAGTGAGTTCTCCCAAGATCTGATGGTTCAAAAGTGTTTGGCAGTTCCCCTCTTGCTCTCTCTCCCTTCTACCACCCTGTGAAGAAGCATGTGCTTGCTTCTCATGCTCTGCCATGATTGTAAGTTTCCTGAGGTCTCCCCAGCCATGCGGAATCATGAGTCAATTAAACCTCTTTCCTTTATAAATTACAGCAATGTGAAAACAGACTAATATAAACCCCCAATGTGCCATTCATGGCAATACAATATTTTTATGGCCTGCTCCTCCAAACTCTTCCAATCTCTGCCCATTGCCCAGTTCCAAGGCCACTTCCACATTTTCAGGTATCTTTATAGCCACACCCTACTCTCTGTACCAATTTCCTGTCTTAATCCATTTTATTTTGCTTGTAACAGATATCTGAAACTAGGTAATTTATAAAGAAAAAGCTATTTCCTACAGTTATAGAAGCTGAGAAGTCCCAGATCAAAAGACTATGTCTGGTGAGAGACTTCTTGCTGGTGGGGACTGTCTACAGAGACCTAATGTGGTGCAGAGCATCACACGGCAAGGAGGCTGAGCATGCTAATGTGCTAGTTCAGGTCTCTCTTCCTCTTATAAAACAACCAGTTCCACTCCCATAATAACCCATTAGTCCAAGAATAAATTGATCTATTTATGAGGCAGAGACCTCATGATCCAATTACCTCTTAGAGGCCCCACTTTTCAATACTACCACACTGGGAATTAAGTTGCCAACACATGAAATTTGGCAGACATATTCAAACCACAGTAGTTTGGTATCATAACTTTTAATGGCTACAGAGTATTCCACTAGTTGGATGTTCCATGAGGCAGTGTAGGGTAGTGGCTGAGAACTTAAGCTGTAAATTCAAATTGTCTGGATTCAGATTCCAGCTCTTAGCCAGAGATCAGAAAACTTTATCTGTAAAAGGCCAAATAATAAATATTTTAAGTTTTGTGGGTTATATTAGCCAGGATTCTTCAGATGAATAGAACCAACAAGATATATAGATACAGATGTAGATATAGATGTGGAGAGAGATTGATTTAGTTTAAGTAATTGGCTGACGTCACTGTGGAGGCTGGCAAGCTCAGAATTCGCAGGGTATTCCAGCACACTGGAGACCCAGGGAAGAGTTGCAGTTCAAGTCTAAAGGCTATCTTGCTGGAAGAATTCCTTCTTTCTCTGGGAGGGCAGTCTTTTTCCCTTAAGATGCTGAACTGATTGGAGGAGGCCCACCCACTCTATGGAGGAAAATCTGCTTTACTTAAAGTCTACTGATTTAAATGTTAGTCCCATGTAAAAAAATATCTTCATAGAAACATTTAGAATAATATTTAACTGAATGGGTACTGAGGCCTGGCCAAGTTGACACATAAAATTAACCATCGCATGGGCTACATAGTTTCCATTACAAACAACTCAACTCTGTTGATGTATGTCATAGAAGACATATACATTAGGTAAAGAAACGTGCATGGCTGTGTTCCAATAAAATGTATTTATTTGTTTATTTTTAGAGACAGAGTCTTGCTCTGTTGCGCAGGCTGGAGTGCGGTGGCACAATCACAGCTCACTGCAGCCTTGACCTCCCTGGCTCAAGCAATCCTCCCACTTCAACCTCCCAAGTAGCTGGGACTAAAGGTGTGCGTCACCATGCCTGCCTAAGTCTTGTGTTTTTTGCAGAGACAGGGTTTTTCCATGTTGCCCAGGCTGGTGTCAAACTCCTGGTCTCAAGTGATCCTCCCAAATCAGCCTCCCAAAGTGCTGGGATTACAGGCGTCATGTCTGTCCAACTTTATTTACAAAATCAAGTGGCAGGTTGGATTTCACAAGTGGGCTGTTGTTTGTTGACTCCTACTCTTTAGCCACTTTCTGACTGAGACTTTGGGCAGGTCATATAAGTTCTTCAAACCTCAGTTTTCTCATCTGTGAGAAACAGGGATAACAATCCAAAATCAAAGGGTTGGGGTGAGAATCAAAAGAGACAGTATTGCCAGGTGTGGTGGCTCACGCCTATAATCCCAGCACTTTGGGAGCCTGAGGTGGGTAGATTGCTTGAGCCCAGGAGTTTGAGACCAGCCTGGGCAACACAGGAAGACCTCGTCTCTACAAAAAATAAAATAATTAGCCAGGCATGGTAGCAGGCGCTGGTAGTCCCAGCTACTGAGGGGGCTGAGATGTGGGGATCACTTGAGCTAGGAGGTCGAGACTGCAGTGAGCCGCAATCGCACTACTGCACTCCAGCCTGGGTGACAGAGCAGGAAAAAAAAAAAAGAGAAAGACAATATTTGCGGAACACCCGGCACAATATCAGGCACATATTAAGTGCTCAATAACCCTTCTCATTATTACTATTTATCCAATATCTACTGACAAAACTATTTTAAACAACTTTAAGGTATAACTGACATACAATAAACTGCATATATTTAACATGTACAATTTGAAAGGTTTTAACATATATCTATACACCCATAAAGTGATCACCACAGTCAAAAATAGTGAATATATCACCCCAAAAGTTTCCTTCTGGCCCTTTGTAGTCCTGCCATCTCATCCCTTCTATTCCCAGGCCCTACTCCTGTCACCAAAGAACCACTGACCTGCTTTGTGTCATTATCCTACAAACAAACTTTTGATTGTTTACAATCTTGCACTATGAAAAACAACACAGTCATACACATCCATGGACAGATCTTTGCATGTGTTCAGTTACTTCCTTAGGATAAGATGCCACAGGTAGGTTCACTAATTTGTAGAGTATGTGCACTTGATATTGCTATACATATTGACAAATTGCATTTCAGAAAAGTGCCAATGTGCAATGACCGTTTCCACTTATTTCAGATTATGTTGACAGCATGTCTGTATGTGCCCAAGGTAATACTGTGTGGAGTTAGGAGATTGAGTGTGAGTTTACATTTGAAGTATCTAGAAATACTTAAACATCATTTAATTGGCCCTAATTGAGAACCAACACCTTCAGAGATGGTGACCTAGCACTTAGTAATGGGAAGAAATATTTTTATTCGTGAGATGAGAGGTGTTCCAGGGAGGGGACCCACTAGGAATGTTGTACAGGCTTTACCACGCTTACATGAACAAGATAAAATTCCAGCCGAGTGGATATAATTCCACTAAAGCAGTATTCCAGCTCTAGAGCCCTGTTGGTCCTGCCACATCAACAAGACTCTGCTACTCTGACACACCTACAAAACCAGCCAGTCATGTGATCAGGAATAGCGAAGTATCTGCCACAGAATAAGCCTTTTATGCTCCTTTGTACTTGCTTGCTAATAAATTTTTGTATGTTTGAAAGAATTTGAAGAACATAGCCTAATAGCAATAAACCATCTGCTAACAAGGTTGTGCGGGGAAGTATATATAGCTACCACCCATCTTTAATATGTTCACTAAAGGATCTTGACATTGGCTGGACTGCCAAATTGGCTTAGGTCTGTTTGCTAATCTGAAGGGGAGGAAATTATGACTTGCTATTTTCGTTTGCATTTTTAATTAGTAGCTAGATTGAGTATCTTTTCATAAGGCTGCTGAACATTTGCCTTTCTTCTTTTGTAGATTACTTGTCCATATCCACTGATCATTTGTCTATTGTGGTATTAAAATTTTTCTTATTGATTTGTAAAAGATCCTGCTACATTAAGGACATGGTTTTTTTTCCTGAAGTGTAAAGGATATCAATATTTTTCTTTGATTTCTGGCTTTGGCATCATTCTTGGAAATTTCTCTACCTCAGTTTTTTTCTAAGGGTAAGAATGTCTGTTTTATACATTCCTTGGGAACAAAAGTAATAGCTGAAAGTATAACGGTTAGTAAAAAGCACTTGAAGGTCTAAAATTGCCTTTCTGATGGGATGATAAAGAAGTAAAAATGGTTTTGTTGTAATTTCTAAAATTTGATCTCCTTGTTTTATGGTCTCTCTCTCTCTCTTTCTCTCTCTCTCATCCGTGCGAATAACCAATTCAAAATAGAAGAGGAGATGAGTTTGTAGGCTAAGGGAGGCAGAGGGGACAAGGATACAGACATAGAATGCTAACCTTTACCAATGAGACACACCTAGGCCAGAGTTTGAATCAGAAGTTTGTGACCCAAAGAAGCAGGCACTGCCTGGACTCCATTATGATGTGGGCAGCAACGGACACACCCAGTTTCTAGAAGCATCAAGTGGCAGAGTTCCTAGCAGTTGCATCCAACACCTAATGATGTGATCAGAGTTGCCTGTCCTAAGAAATGGTGGCAGCACTGTTCCCACTGAAGCAGTTCTACTGAAGGACTCCAGCCTCTGTGGAGAGCATGTGAACTTTATAATACAGTAGTATCTGCTTATCACAGGGGAATACATCCCAAGACCCCCCAATAGATGCCTGAAACCACAATTAGCATGAAACACATTTCCGTTCGTGTCTTCTATCCACAAATTTAATGCCTCTTCCATCTTAACTAAGCACTTATCACACACGGTGGCGATAACTTTTACAGTCTGAGGTGCGACAATGAAACCAGCATGAATTTCCTTTTCCTTCCTCCCAATTTCACAGATAGGAGATTTGTTCTTATCATAGATTTTAGCAATCTCAGTATATAGGATTTTTTTCTTTCCTTATTAAGTCTAGAAGTTTCACCTTTTCACTCAAAGAAAGCACTTCGTGGCTTCTCGTTGGCATATCCAAATTGCCAGCATCACTACTCTTGCACACTTTGGGGCTATTATGAAGTAAAATAAGGGTGACTTGAACACAAGCAACTGTAACAGTTAATCTGAGAACTGAGACACTTCTAAGTAACTAGTTGGGTGGGTAGTGTCCACAGTGTGGATACTGATGATTTACGTCCCAGGTGGAACTGCATGAGATTTCATCATGCTACTCAGAATGGTGTGCAATTTAACTTATGATTTGTTTATTTCAGGAATTTTTCACTTAATATTTTCAGACCACATTTGACTGCAGGCACCTGAAACCAAGAAAGCAAAACCATGGATAGGGGGATGACTTGTACCCTTGAATAAATCTCTTTTCTAGCTTAAACTAGCAAGAGGGGTTCTGTTGTTTGCAACTAGGAAATCTGACTGATACAGAAACAGGGCAAAGAGTGGCTACTACAAAAAATATATATAACCTCAATTGCTGACCTGGTGGGCCTGAAGGTAGTGAACATCCACCCCAGCATAACCCCCATTAGGAGTTCTTTCTTTCTTTCTTTGTTTTGAGACAAGGTCTTGCTCTGTCTCCCAAGCTGGAGGCAGTAGCACAATCTCAGCTCACTGCTGCCTCCTGGGCTCAAGTGATCCTCTCACCTCAGCCTCCTGAGTAGCTGTGACCACAGGTGTGTGCCACCACTCCTGGCTAATTTTTTATTTTTTTGTAGAGACTGAGTTTCTTCATGTTGCCCAGTCTGGTCTCGAACTCTTGAGTTCAAGCAAGTGATCCACCCGCCTTGGCTTGTGAAAGTGCTGGGATTAGAGGTGTGAGCCACTGGGCCCAGCCTTTTTGGTTTTTTTGTTTGTTTATTTTTGAGACAAGGTCTCACTCTGTCACCAAAGCTGGAGTACAGTGGAAAAATCATGGCTAACTGCACCCTCAACCTCCCCGGGCTCAGTTATCCGCCCACTTCAGCCTCCCAAGTAGCTGAGACTAGGGGTGTGTGCCACCATGTCCAGCTAATTTTTGTATTTGTTGTAGAGACAGGGTTTTGTCGTGTTGCTTAGGCTGGTCTCAAACTCCTGAGCTCAAGTGATCCACCCACCTCAGCCTCCCAAAGTGCTGGGATTACAGGCATGAGCCACCGCGCCCAGCCAGGGGTTCTTAAATACTGGTTTGTATCATGCATTGATTACAAAAAGAGCTACACTATATCTATCAAGCCATACTTCCCAACCCCCAAACTAACTCATTCATAGATGATCAAATACTGTGAAACTCTTGGGTTACATATTAGTGGACAAGAGAAGACCATACTTTGTCTTTACTGAAGCTGAAGCAGCAGCCAGAGTAGCAGGAAACAGATTTCCTTGTAACCAGATTTTTTTTTAACTGACCACTGTGGTGACTTCATACATTATAATATTCTATGCATACCTGAAGCTGACATAGTGTTTGTGCCCCTAAAGCACTCTTTTGCCAGAGATCCTAGAGGACGTTGGGGCTATCTGTATCCAGGGAGCTAAGATTCTAATATAAAACTTGCTAAAACGTGCACACACATACATAATTAAGACATCTGGTTACCTTATGTTGAAAATATGACTGATTCCTTCAGCCTAAAAGTACTCATTACAATATGGTCTGTACCAGGCATAATTTTTTAGCACAAAAATCAGAATCCATTCTTAAAAGTTAGTAAATGAAAATTTATGAAAAATATGTGAAAAATAATGGTCTTGCCTCAACAAGCTGACTTTACTTAACCACCAATGATAATACATATTAGATGTTGAAAAAACTCATGATAAGATTATTTTCTAATGGAAGCTGTATTTAGCCCATTCTATGAAATTGACTTAAAGGTAATATGTTAGGTAAACGATTTAAGAAGTCTATCCAAATTGCTCAAAGTGCTTTGCAGACATGAGCTAATTCAGCCTTATAAATAAGTTTGTGTAGTTGGATTCATGTCCACTATTCCCTTTGAAACTGTCTCATGGGTGGTAGTTTGTTGAGGAAAAGGTGTGGATAACAGCAGGCCCATCCCCAGGCTCAGGGAATCTTTGGAGGCCCCTGGGAGGTCCTCATCTTTTGAGGCCAGACCTCCTGGTTATATCACAAGATCCTGGTTATATCACAAGATCTCCCTGACTCATCTCCTGGGGTTTCAAAATGAGGAAACAGCTGTCAGGGAAGGCATGTGGGGGAAAACACCTTGAGGGAAAGGAGGCTGGTAACTGTTATGTTTCCTTTAAAAAACACCCTGAGACCACACAAATTTGGGGGATTTCAGCCATTACCTCCTTTGAACTTCAGGGTAGTACTAGGAATTAAGTTGAGTGGAAGTAGTCCCTTGGCTCCGTTCTCCTGAAACAGCTGCTAGTCTATTCTCATGGCACCCCACTTTGAAATGACTGATCTCCCCTGTGGTGGGTGCCATGGTGCCTGGCCACATGCCCCTTTCAGGACTGAGGCACTCATCTTCCCAGGTGCTAACAATGTTGTCTGGTGCTGGCTTATGGCTCAGACCCTTTCTGGAAACTACCCTCACTTGAAGGTAGTTTTCTCTTCCAAAGCCATGCCCCTTTCCTGCATTCAATGGTTGGCCAATGAAGGGTAGATACGAGGCTTGGCCCCCTCTCTCCAATATAAGACAACTCTGAAGGACCATCCCGACCCTAGAGCTCCCTGTGGAATTGGATGAAGGGGCTGCATCACAGTTCAACTTCTCCCTCTACCCAGCCCTGCTTCCTTTAGTACCTCCCAGGGTATACCTCCCTGGAGTACGCTTTGATGAACTTCTTTTCACTAATCTCCATCTCACACAGTCTGTTTCTAGGGAACCTGAACTAAAACACAGCCATTTTAAGTACAAGGCTGCATCTCGATGTCAGAATAACTGTACAGCCTTACTTAATTCTTTAAAAATTGTGTTATCTATAATTAAGTCACTTCTGAGGGGAGTACTAACTAGCCTTGCCCTTTGACTTACGATTATAGCAGACAGGGCCCAATGCCAAAAAATGGTTTAGTTTAGGGATAGCAATTATCTATTAATAACTACTGCAAAGCCAGCAGGTTTATTATAACAGGACACAAAGAGTTGCTCATGTATTAGCTGTTGAGGTAATTAATGTCAAATGAGACTTGAAGAAGGAAGAAGGGAAAGAAAGTCATAGATAGATAGGTAGATAGATATCAATAAATAGATATTGAGCACATGTGATATAAGTAATGGGTAACCAATAAGAAAAAATATATCAGCCCCTCCCATATGGAGCCCGCAGTCTAGCTAGGAAAACAAATATGTTATTAAAAGCAAGCATGGTAAGTTGTAATGGGGGAAATGCGGAATGGCATGACAGTACCTAGCAGAAGCATATAACTCTGTCAAGTACAGGGTTGGGGCAGGAGAGAGAAGAAAAAAATGTATATATGGAACTAAATAAACAAGTAATGGACTGGGAAAAAGAGGACTTTAGGGAAGTTAATTCAAGGAAGTAATAATCTGCAAGGCAAAAGAAGGAATTTGCAGGAAGATGTTCTATTTATAATGTTGGAAAATTGGAAGCAACTCAAATGCCCAACAATAGGGGAATTATAATAATAGAACATTACAAAGTCATTAAAATTAAAATAATAAAGATTACATCCATTTGTGGAAATGCAATGTGAAATAATATTAAATGAGAAAAGCAGAAATAGTGCATGTTCACTGGATTATAACTATATAAAAATATGAGTCTTTATAAACAATGGCTTAGAGACTATGTACCAAAGGAACAAAAATTTAATGTTTGTTTCCTTCCTCCCCCTTATTCCCTTGATTATGTCATCTTTCTGGCCTGATTTATTTTTAAAGTTTTCTTTTCTTTGTTATGAAAGCCTTACATATCTATACACTGGTCTAAAAATGTGTTTTTTTTAATCTTTCAGATATACACAGAAGTTCCTGCTCTTCACTACAATGAGGAAAAAAAGTGGCAATATTGATAGAGGCTAGAGGCAGAGAAATTCTAGGCAGACAAGGGTGGGACCCAGCAAAACTCCACCTTCAAGCTGAAACCCACAGCCCAAAGTGAGAACTTCTATCCCTGTTTGCTCGCTCTCTCCCAATTGGCTCTTTCTGAATAGTGTCTTTCTACCTATTGAATGTTGCCTTTTCCCAAAATTACTTATGATCCTCCCTGCCCCCCATCATATCCCTATAAAGACCCCAGACTCAGTAGGTAGAAAAGGAGATACAGCTTGACTGGAGAGAGGCAACTTGACTTCAGAGGGACAGCTGGACTTTGGAGGAGTGATGGCTTAACTTCGGAGAAGAGCTGGCTGGAGATTGCCAGATGTCAGGGAAGATTACCGGCCCGTCCCGCCTCCTCTTCAGCTCCCCTCTCCACTGTGAGCCATTTCCATCCCTAAATAAAATTCTCCACCTCCACCATCCTTCAAGTGTCCATGCAACCTCATTCTTCTTGGACACTGGTCAAGTGCTCTGAACCCACCAAGTATGGGTACCCAAAAAAGGCTGTCACACTGGCCCTTTGCCCTCACTGGCAGAAGGCAGCCACTGCACACGACGAGGCAAGGGTTCCACTGAACTGATAACACTCCACTGTCCACGGACGGTGGAGCTAAGCGAGCATTGTAACATGTCCTTTGAGGTTTCGGGGATTGCAGGCACCCCTACCTGGGCACCACCGCAGAGCCCTCATGGAGCCTGCTCCTGCCAGCAGCCAAAGCAGCTGGCCAGATTCTGCACTTGTTCGCCCATGCCTGGTCTGGCCACGGGGCCTGCACAGAGCCTGCTCCTGCAGGCGCACAATGAGGCCAGCTGGATCCCACACTCACTCACTCAAGTGCTCTCTCCCTCAACAGGTTAAGCATGGTGGGCCAAGTAAACAAGCCACCCTCCGTCCCAAGTCCGACAAACAGGTCGAGAAAATTCCTGCACCAACAACACCCTGGGGAAGAATCAGCATCTTAGACTTTGGACTTTTAACTTAGAGGGAACTGAACATTCAACCCTTACCCCCTTCCCTCTCCCCTGTCTAGTAGCCCTCAGTGTCTATCGTTGCCATCTTTATGTCCATGAGTACCCAATGTTTAGCTCCCACTTATAAGTCAGAATGTGGTATTCGGTTTTCTCTTCCTGCATTAATTTGCTTAGGATAATGGCCTCCAGCTGCATCCATGTAGCTGCAAAGGACATGAGTTCCTTCTTTTTATGGCTGCATAGTATTTCATGTTGTATACATGCCACATTTTCTTATCCAATCCACCAATGATGGGCATCTTCTAAGTTGATTCCATGTTTTTGCTATTGTGAATAGTGCTGTAATGAACATACAAGTGCAGGGGTATCTTTTTGGTAGAACAATTCATTTTCTTTTGGATATATACCCAGCAGTGGGGTGCTGGATCAAATGGTAATTCTGTTTTATGTTCTTTGAGAAATCTCTAAACTGGCCACCATGGCCAAACTAATTTACATTCCTAACAACAATGAAAAGCATTCTCTTTCCTCTATAGCCTCACCAGCATCTGTTGTTTTTTTAACTTTTTAGTTATAGCCATTATGACTGGAGATACACATATTTTGATAAACAAGAAAGTTACAACTGTTTTAGAAGGCCATTTTGACAATATATCTCAATGACTTTTAAAAACTGTGTAGTCTTTGATTCAGCAATTCCTATTCTAGGGTGTATCTAGTGGTATGATGGTAAATATTTAACAACCAGATCTCTCAGGGGAAAAAAAGCCTTGAATCTGTAGGGTTTGTCAGTTTCCATGCTGTAAATATTCCCATCAAGGCCAATTCTAAGTTACCAATAGAATCACAAGAGACATGAAAATATATGTCCACAAAAATCCTCATATACAAATATTCATAGCAGCATTATTCACAATAACCAAAAAGTAGAAACTATCCAAATGTCCATCAACTAGTGAATGGATAAACAAATTGTGATCTATCCATACAATGGAATACTACTCAGCAATAAAAAGGATTGAACTACTGATACACAAAACAACATAATCTGAATTTCAAAATAATCATGTTGAATGAAAGAAGAAAATAAAAGGAAGTATACTGCATGATTCTAATGACATACAATTCTAGAAAATGAAAATTATAGTGACAGAAGGTTTGAGCAGCAGTTTTTTAGGAATGGGAAGGTGCCAAAGGGAGGGATTATAATGAGGCAGGAGAAAACTGTCAGAGGGAATGGCTATGTTCATTATCTTGATTGTAGTGATGGTTTTATTTTTCTTTTTTTCAGGAGTCTCACTCTGTCGCCCAGGCTGGAGTGCAGTGGTGCAATCTGGACTCACTGCAACCTCCACCTCTTGGCTTCAAGCAATTCTCCTGCCTCAGTCTCCCGAGTAGCTGGGACTACAGGCATGTGTCACCACACCTGGCTAATTTTTGTATTTTTAGTAGAGACAGTGTTTCACCATGTTGGCCAGGATGCTCTCAAACTCCTGACCTCAGGTGATCCGCCCACTTCGGCCTCCCAAAGTTCTGGGATTACAGGCGTGAACCACTGTGCCCAGCCATGGTGATGGTTTTAATGGTTACATACATGTTAAAACTTATCATATGTATGATATGTACAGTTTGCTATATGTCAGTTATATCTCAATAAAACTTATTTTTAGAAAAAGCTAGTCAGAGTTTGCTCTACTCATATCCCCTATGATTTCCTTAACATTTTATTGCACCCAGCCTGACTTCCAATGGCTAACACCTGCATTTTCATCAGAAGCCTAACTTGGGGCTGCCAAACCCCACATCGCCATATAAGCTGAGTGGAAGTGCCTAGGAGCTAACAGCTTCCACCCCTCTTCTTTACCCTCCCTCCCCTCTTCTTTACCCCCCCTCCCAGCCTTTAATGATGAAAAAGCATGAGGGAATAAATGCCCAGCTCCCTTGCCCCTTTACCATGATAATTGTACAGTGAATTGTTAATACTGGTGGGATTAAGTTCTACTTCTAGCTAATGGTAGCTGGCCTAGTAAAGTAGCTGGCCTAATAATGAACCCATTGATGGGCTGTCTTTCCTTCCTTGTATCATTTCTCCACTCCCCTGCCCACACCCTTGCACCCAAATAAACTGAATGTACCTTAATCCTTGACCCAAGGTTGACTTCTGGGGGAACCCATTTCAAACACAGTCAAAGCTTTGATGTCTCTTACATTACTGGAAGACAATACTGGAAAAGATGGACAAGTTACAGGAAGAAAAAACATTGGTTAAAAAGATTAAAATATTTGTGTAGTTTGGAGTGAGAAAATAAGCAGTTTTCCTGTTGCTTCTCCCTGTACTAATTTCTGCAACAAATATTTGTTCTTGTCGAGCATCTCATCTCAGCCAGAAACTATTCCATGTGCTGGAAATATGGAACAGAAGAAGACAAATAACACCTCTGCACATATACAACACATAACACGGGGAAACAGACAATAAACATAATAAACACAAAATATCAGAGAGTGATTAATTATTTTCAAAGAATTAAAGTTGGGTGAGATAAAGATAAAGGACTGATGGTATGGCGGTTTTCAATTGAGTGGTGTAGTAGATTACTGTTCAACAATCTTCCCCTCCATAGGAAGAGTGTTTTTCCTCCACATTCATGTTGACTGTGTAAATCGACTTGGATAATGGTGGCAGGGAAATACTGGGTAGAAAAGGGAGGAGGTCCCTGGTGAGGGAACCATCCTCAAGCCTGGACCCATGGTCCTAAATGAGAACATGCATTCCTGTTTTCCCACCAGAATGTTGCCTTTTCCAAAACCACCCTGCCCACCACACTCCCTATCCTGTGCCCATAAAAACCGCAAGCTCCACTGGCAGAGGAGCAGAGCAGCACACCGAGAAGGAGAGAAGAGCAGAAGCGTCTGAACATTGAGAGGAGACAAGGCAGCTGGACATCCGAGACTACTGTCAGAGAGGAGTTTGGCTGCGGACAACTCAATTCCAGGGAAAGATTATCTTCCCATTCCATCTCCTTTCCAGCTCCCCATCCCGCTGAGAGCCACTTCCATTGCTCAATAAAATCCTCCACATACACTACCCTTCAATCACTTCATGTGACCCGATTCTTCTTGGATGCCAGACAAGAATTCACGACACACTGGGTGCAGGAACCCAAAAAGACTGTCACGATGACTTTTCACTGAGCTGTTTAGCACTTAAGCCATCCGCAGATGGCAAAGCTAAAAGAGCATTGTTTGTAACACATGCCCTCTGGGGCTCCAGAGGTCACAGGCAACCCCTAAACGCTGCCACAGGCCAGTACAGGGTTCATGCCAGCACCCAAAGGCACTTGCCCCAGTTCCTGCACCAGTTCACCTGCGTGCTCTCCCTCCCAGAAGGGGTTTGAGTGCAGCAGAGGAATAAAGGAGCCACAGCCCTGTTGTAAGCCCCAGGAAGGGGTCAAGGGAACTCTCCCATCTCAATGGGAGTGGGAGACAGACAGTGTGTGAATTCTTAGTTTAGGCCTTAATAGGATTGAGGGTTTTCATTTGCCCATTTAGGAGGCAATGCAGACCCAAAACTGAGACATAGAGCAAGGCTGCCCCAATCACCCCACAGGCCTATGAAGATCGGAATAAATACTTGCTGTTTTAAGCCACTGAATTGTGAGGTCATTTGCTATGAAACAATATTATAGTAATAGCTGACTGATTCGCCTAGTCAGGGGAGTCTATCTGAGGAGATAAACTGGGATCTGAATGATAAGAAGTCAGTCCTATAAAGATCATTCCAGGAAGGGAGAATATCTAATACAGATAAAAAGATGCAAAGGTGGGAGTTGCCTTGGCATGTTCGGGGAATTGAAACACAACTTGTGAAGCTGAACTGTGTGAGTGGCTGAGTGGGAGAGTGGCATGGAATGAGACTGAAGGGGAATCAAGCAAAGGCCAGCGAACAGAGAGCTTTGCAAATGACAATAAGGATGTTGGTTTTCATTCTAACTGCATTGGAAAGCCCCTGGAGAATTTCAGCAGTGTAGTCACACAATCAGATTGATTTTTTAAAAGATCACCCTGGCTGCTGTGTGGTGAATAAATTAAATGAAGGACATGCATGCTTTTCTACTAAACTAGGCTGCAGTCTCAGAATCTTCCTCAACAGAGTTCCTGAACTACTAAACAGAGTTAAAATCTATATGCCAACTTAAATTTAGGTAGTGATAGACACCTAGATAAAATACACGTAGAAAATAGTTTGAGGAACTGTTTCAGTCATATGTAACAAACCATTCCAAAACGTTAATGACTTAACAATCACACATTAGCAAAAAAAAAAAAAAATCATACATTTGCTCACAAATCTGCAATTTCGGCCAGTCTTGATGTGGATAGCTCATCTCTGTTCCATGTGGAATCAGCTGGGGAGGCTCAACTTAGGATTGGAGGATCCTCTTCCAAGATGACCTTATTAATATAATTGGCAAGTTGAGGCTGGCTGTTGGCCAGGGACTTTTGTTGTCTTCCATGTAGAGATCTTTACGTGGTTGCTTGGAATTTCTCAGCTTGGTGGATAAGTGATCATTCCAAGAGGACAAGCTCCAATACGCATGCCACATTAAAATCCACTGCTTTTAAGAAAAGACTTGCTCTAACAGTCAAGGGAAAGATGGTCTATGTACTCATAATAGGTTCATTTTTTCACTTAGTTTTCTATAACTGCATAGACTTCTTTTTAGCACCTATAACATCCACCTTTTTAAAATGTATTCCATTCATAGTTATAACTATATAAAAATGTAAATACTTAACATCATATAAATGAAGAACACATTATAACAGTGATTGTTCATTTTCAAAATATTAGAAAGCATGAGGGACCAAAAGAAAAAAGAAAAAGACATAAATCTTCACAGCATTCCAAGTTCCAAGGCAGTAAATCAGACAATGGTAGGATTTTTCCTTCTTCATCATATTGTCGTTTTCATATCCCAGTAGGTGTAGAGTAGATGCAAACACAGTGCCACTTCAAGCTTGTAATGCCAACCTTTGTGGCATAAACAGGGAGTATATTTGTCACTCTTCCTTCCCCTCTGTCCTTTCTGAACATCTACCTCTGCAGTCACCACAGCTTTGCCCATATCTGATGTAGTTCCTTTCACCTGAAAGAACCATGCTGACTCACTGAAGATGAATAGCAGCTAGTGTATTCCATTTTCATCACCTGGATGACCAGGTGTTTGGCTTTAATCTTGCAAGGCATCATGTATTGCCATTGATTCTATGTAGACAAAGAGGGAGCTTTTGTGTAATTGTGTCCTGTCACTATTGTGACCCTGAGCTGTTAACAGGAGACAAGCTAAGGAAAGGATGGCCAACCCCATGTGGTGAGAGATTCAGACTCCATTGTAGCTCTTGTATTCTCCCTTGAAGAAAGTAAAGTTGGGACAATTAGGATTGATTTCCTCCGAATCAACTGATCAAGGGGGAGGACATATTCATTCAATATTCTCTGAAAAAAAATAAGTAAGAACACTTGGGGAAAATGCGAGTTAGATCATGGTCCTGTAAAGTCTGAGGTCTTAAATTCATTTTGCATTTTTTAAAATTTAAGTGTAATTTACATACCATAAAAGCACAGATGTAAGTATACAGCTTCCCATGCCACCATTCCAATCAAGTTATATAATATTTCCATTATCCTAGGAAGTTTCCTTGTAGCTCTTTCTAGTCAATACCCCTGTCAGAGGTAATCACTTTCTGACTTCTATCACCGTGGCTTGGGTTTACCAGTTCTTGAACTTCATATAAATGGAATCATACAGTACTTTGTGTGTGTGTCTTAGGCTTCTTTCACTCAATACAATGTTTTAAAGATTTATACCTGTTGTCGAGTGTTATCAGTGGCTCATTCCTTTTTATTGCTGAGTAGTATTTAATTGTATGACTATTTCAAAATTTGTTTATCCATTCAACTGTTGATGAACATTTGGGTTATTTCTAGATTGGAGCTGTTATGAATGAAGCTGCCATGAACATTCTTGTTTTTGTTTTGTTTTGTTTTTGTGTTAGAGTCTCACTCTGTCGCCCAGGCTGGAGTGCAGTGGTGTGATCTCAGCTCACTGCAACCTCCATCTCCTGGGTTCAAGCAATTCTCATGCCTCAGCCTCCTGAGTAGCTGGGACTACAACCGCCTGCCACCACATCGGGCTATGTTGTTGTATTTTAGTAGAGATGGGGTTTTACCATGTTGCCCAGGGTGGTCTGAAACTCCTGAGCTCAGGCAATCTACCCGCCTCAAATTCCCACAGTGCTAGGATTACAGGTGTGAGCCACTGCGCCAGGCCAAACATTCTTATCAGTTCTTTATGTACACATGTGTTCTATTTCACACTCCACATACTTCAGAGTAGAATTTCTGGGTCATAAGATAGGTCCATGTTGAACCTATTCTTAACTTTTCAAAGTGGTTATACTATTTTATATCCTCTCAATATCCTCACCAATACTTGGCACTGTGTTTTAGTCATTATAAAGCTAAAATGTTGTCTTGTTGATGATACATTCAATCTTTACCTTCAAAATCCATGGAGCCAGGAAATTGGAAGTAAAAGAAAATGTCAGCCCAAAGTCTTCCCATTCAACCCGGATATGGGTCCAGATCTGAAGACGTACTCAACTGCTGCTCACTCTGGATCAGCATGGTCTTAACAATCCATAAACAAAGGGCTTTATGGAAAACTGATATGATTCCATATTCAGTAGGACTGAGATACCTTCCATCTTAAACTTCCTTTTCTCTAAATCTCAATGCAAATATTCAACCAAATATATGATCTGTAACTAATAACCAGATAGAACTTGACTGAAAAATCTCCATTTCAGAGTATTATTTATAATACCAAAAAACAACTTGAAAATCCCTGCTGAAATAAAATCCACAGGTTTATCACCACAGGAAAAGCTAAAGGCCAAGGTAGAAACCACAATACTATGGTATTACTTGACCCTCAAAATACCAGTCATACCCAAAATACAGTCACCTCATGACTGTAAGCAAATCTCTTAACCAGCCAATGTTCTAGAGGCCTCATCTGTAAAACAGGTGTGCCAAATCGGAGAGACAGAGATATTTGATGACAACTGGTTAAGTGTGAAGAAATCCTTAAAAAGTTTCCTAAAAAATACAAGACTGTTCTTATTTTTAAATCATTTCACAAATATGCTTTGTTTTACATTTAAAGAAGAAGCAAATAATAATAATAATCAAAGGCAAGAATGCACTGCTTTTGCCTTTTCTTTTTATTTTATATTTTGTCCTTTTTATCTAGCTATTTCTGGAGTACACAACTAACAATAAAGAATGCCCATTGACAATTTCAGTGATGACACAGATCAACTCCATTTAGGATAGCATCTTATTTGCAGAATATATTCCAAAGCTTCCTGGAGTTAAAAAATAGTGGAAAAGAGTACTAGAGAAATTAAGAAGTAAAGAAAGAGGAGTGGTGCTCTTTCTTCAGCTGAGATTTGACAAGCCTTGGTAACCACAGCCGCTGCATATGGCAAAGCTTTCAGCACCCTGGGAGGAGAGCTTCACCTTAGGGATGTTGTTGTCTTAGTACATTGTGAAAGCTCTTTTTCAGCTGAGCAGATGATGTTAAGGGGCACAGTCCATCCACCTAACAAGCCTCCTTGTGCACCTGTAAGTAGTTGTAATCTACCAGCGACCTATTGCCAGAATTCATTTTATAGTATGACCTCACATCGTCAACAATTTCTTGGAAACTGCAAGTTTATGCAAAACAATGCCTAAGGAAACCAATTTTTCCATAAGCTAATTGATATAAACAAGAGTTAAGGCGGCCGGGCGCGGTGGCTCACGCCTGTAATCCCAGGCCTTTGGGAGGCTGAGGCGGGCGGATCACAAGGTCAGGAGATCGAGACCATCCTGGCTAACATGGTGAAACCCTGTCTCTACTAAAAATACAAAAAATTAGTCAGGCGTGGTGGCAGGCACCTGTAGTCCCAGCTACTCAGGAGGCTGAGGCAGGAGAATGGCGTGAACCCAGGAGGCGGAGCTTGCAGTGAGCTGAGATCGCGCCACTGCACTCCAGCCTGGGCGACAGAGCGAGACTCTGTCTCAAAAAAAAAGAAAGAGTTAAGGCAGGGCATGGTGGCTCATGCCTGTAATCCCAGCACTTTGGGAGGCCGAGGCAGGTGGATCACTTGAGGTCAAGAGTTCAAGACCAGCCCGGCCAACATGGCGAAACCCTGTCTCTACTAAAAATACAAAAATTAGCCAAGTGTCATGGCACGTGCCTGTAGTCCCAGCTGCTCAGGAGGCTGAGGCACAAGAATTGCTTGAACCCGGGAGGCAGAAATTGCAGTGACCCAAGATAGTACCACTGCACTCCAGCCTGGGCGACAGAGTGAGACTCAGTCTCAGAAAAAAAAAAAAAAAGAGTTAAGTTCCTATGGCATATTTCTGATCACAAAACATCACCAAACTTCTAAATAAAGACCAAGACACTTCTAATATTAAACCTTGGAATACATGTGAACTATACATATGTTTAAGAAAGATTCAATAAAATAGGTAAGACTATCTACCCAATGATTCCAGTTTACGGTCATGGGTGGCCAGAGTCTATCCAGGCAGCTCAGGGAGCAAGGCAAGAACCTGGCCAGGATGCCATTCCATTGCAGGGCACACTCACACTCACTCACACTGGGACCATGTAGACTTGCCAATGAACCTGATGTGCACAACTTTGAGATGTGGGAGGAAACCACAGTACTCAGAGAAAACCCATGCAGACTAGAGAGAACATGCAAACTCCACACAGGCATTGGACCCAGCCGGGAAGTGATTTTTTTTTTTCTCATTGAGGTTATAATCAAGCGATGTCAAACAAAGACGTTATTCGAAGACCTGAAGTTGCAAGTTGTCAGAGCTATGGGCACAATACTCTGGGCTCAGTGCTCCACAGAACTCTGAGCTAGAGAATATAGGAAACATAACTATACAAATCATTCAGAGTGTTCACCAAATACTTTCTGCTTGCCACTTTCCAGGCAAGTGGTAAGGTGGTATTTCTCTGTCGCCCTTGAAGTCAGACCAGTGGATTTTCTTTGGCCAATGAAATGTGATCAGAAATGATACACATCACTTTCCAGTGGAAGCTTAAAGAGCCAGTGAGCAATCTGCTACATTTCCCACTGCTTCAGTGATCACAAAGTGTGTGTTGAGATGAAGCCCTATCAGTTTGGATCCCTGTGTGGCAATTAACAGAGCTCCTTATTGATGCACATTGGCCACCCAGTATAAGCAATACCTGCACTCCATGACCCTGGAAGTGGGTGCCTCCTGAAATTTTGAATCCTAGGCACTTCATTTGCCTTGCCCTATTCCTGGCCTTGAGCAAGAATTAACCCCTTATTGGGTTCAGACACTGAGATTGGTGCAGTGGGGGGCGGTGGGGGTGCAGGGGACTTATGTATTTGTAACTGAAGCATGCTGTAGCCCATTCTGATAGATAAAATTCCTCTCCACTGGACTGGAATGAGGAGAATAGACAGACTCCAGCACTGGTGGTTCTAAAATGTGCCTGAGCACTCCATGACCTGGAGACTATGGCTTTCAGAAATAATTTGTTTTTATTTGTAAGTAAGCCAGGACACTCGGGGAAATAGAACCCTATTAAATAATCAAATTAAGCGCAAATATTCCTGTATGTGACAGGCAGAGCCAGAAGACTAAAAAATGAGCAAATTAATGACATGATTGGGTATTGTTCCAGAAGAAAGTGACTGTACATAAATAGAAAGCAAGAGAATAAACAGGCTGGTCGAGATTCCAATCAAATGCCCACTCAGCTCTGCTCAGGGTTCATTAAAAGTAGTAAAACTCCATTTATAGCATGCACGCAGATCTCCAACAAATTACCTGATAAGGTCAAATCAAGCTCTTCATGTACATAGTGATGAATATAAACAACTCTCTGTCAACATAACACAGAAAGCCTGTAATACTCTTTATTACAGCGCTTCCGAAACCTGCCTCAAAGTATTCCATTTGTCTTCAAAATAATCACGTAATTAAGTAACATGTGGTACAAAGTTGGATTCTTAGGAATCAATCACCTAATCATGATGAGCTTTCAGAAAAATCAAAGTAATTTCCCATTGCTCCTAATCTTCAGATACCTCATCTCATTGAAAATGACTGGCATATTATGCAGCCTTATGCCAGGAGATTGCTCAGGTGCTTGGAGAGTGGACCTAATAAAGCTAAGACTGAGCTTAAGCCCAGGTGGGTCAGTTAGCTTCATGCAGAGAAAATCTTTTTTAGCCATGAACTACACCCAAATTGTGATCACAAGACAAATTCTGTCATATTAGCCATAAAGAAGCATGGACAAGCATGTCTCTAACTCTCTATAACCTATTACTACTAATGGAAAAATAAGTCCTAACACCACCTCTTACTGGTTACATCATCTCTCCAGGGTCCTGCCTACAAACACAATATCTTTCAGATATGTTTTTCTCTAAAATACTACTCTTTAACAGAATAAATGCCTACAAAGGGGCTTCATTTTTCCACAGGTTCTGGACACCTTTCTGAAAGTTATTATTTTAATTGAGCCCTTTCTCCTGAACTCTGAATCACAAGTCACTTTTTTACAGAACATCTTCTTTTGGATGACTCAGAACTTAAGGGCTTGATTGAATCCCAAGTCATTATCTTCTTCCTCTGGACTGCTTGGCCTCCTGCATTGCCAGTCTCCAAGGATGGTGAACCAAAGCCTGAAATCTGGGAGTCCTAGATTCCTCTTTCTTTCATTACCCACACCCACATTCAAATTCTTTTAGCTGTCCACCTCAATGCTATTTGCATCCCATCTCTCCTCTCCATGTCCCATGTCACTCACTGCCTACTCCACATACCTCATCTTCCTAGCCTTGATCATTACGAAAGTCTCCTGGCTGTTCTTTTTCTCTGCAGTCTCACACCCCTCCAGTCTACCCAGTCATTCATTCCAAAGTAATCTGTCTGAGAGAAAACATCTGATGTTGACACTCCTCTGCTTTAAAAAGACCCAAGCACCCCACTGGATAAAGAATAAATCCCAAGACCAGGCTTCTAGGTTTTCTGATTTCTCTCAAGATATCTGTAGCTCCCCCTTTATTCATGTCATCCATCACAAACTGCTTGTCATACTCTGTAGATGCATAATAGTTTTATACCTCTATGCCTTTCCTTGCGTGGAATCACGAACTGGAAACTCCTTTCTTTCAAGTTCTGCCTGGGGAATTTCTACTCATAAGCTCAAATGGCATCCCTATGAGGGCACTCCTGAGCTTTCTTCATCCTTTTGCTTCCTTTGTGGACCCATTGTACTGATAAAACTATCTGACCCTGTACTTCAGTTATCTTTTGCAACATAGCAACCCCTTCAGTTTAAAACAAAAACCATTTTATTATTGGTCATAATTCTGTACACGAACTGGCTTCATATGAGTGGTTATTCTCTTTGTGATGTCAGCAGGGCTGCAGTCATCTGGAATAGCCAAAACAGCTTACTCCCATGGCCAGCAGTTGGTATTGGCTGCTGTCTGGGAACTCAGCCTTGTTTCTCCTTCTTGTTGCCACTTTATCTGGTTCGAACTTCTCACAACATGGTGACTAGATTTGGGGTAGGGGGACATCCCAAGAGTAAAACCTCTAAGAGGAAGGAAGAAAAAGCTGCCCATTCTCTTGAAAGTCGCAGAATGCCACTTCCTCCACATTCTATTGGCAAGGCGGTCACTGGTGGACAATATAAGTGCCAACTCTAGATGAGGAATAGCATGCTCAAATAGGGACGGGAGGAACTGCTGGGTGATCTTTGAAGGCTAGCTACCACACCATGTTGGTTTTTATTCAGTTTACCCCTAAAATTCTGGAAGAGTCTTGAGGATTGGCACTATGTTTTAATTATCTCTTTATCCACAATTCTTAGCACAAATCCTGGAACATAGTACTTAGATGCTTAGTACTGATGTTTGCTGATGTACTTAGTACTGATGTTTCTTCAGATGTTTGCTGACTCTATGAACCTAATTAAATCAGATCAAATCAGCCCATAGGTTTTGAGCACTTATTCTGTGCTAATCTGTCTAGTTGATTGCTGTGGAGTTGAAGAAAGGGAGTTTCCCACCCATGAGCTTATGGGTCGGGGACAACATTGCACTAAAGGGACAACATTGCACTAAAGGGACACAACAGAAAAGGAGAAGATTAACAGTTCAAGGCAATTACAGTCAAGGCGTCACTGGGCAGTCCATGATTGATTGCCGTGCTAGTTGTGTGGGCACTAATCCCTTTAGATCTTTAGAGGAGGCTGAGTTCACTTTAGACAGAGAGGTTTCAGGTAGAAGACAGGGTTGGATCTGAGTCTAAATGGCAAGCTGAGATCTAGAATGGGAGATAAATCTGGCCAAGGCGGAATACCAGAAGCAATTATGTGGAGATGGGACCACACAAGCTGCATTACATGGTACGTTGCCACACACAAAATATAAATTGTGAAATTCTGTTTTCAAAATTTCAAAATGCACGCTCTAGTAACTAAACAACAGTAGTCAAAAATGTGAGTTCTTTTTGTTGTTGCTGTTTACATTTCCAAAAATTTTCTTTTATTTTTTTCTTTTTGACTTTTAGGTTCGGGGAGTGCACCTGCAGGTACAAACCTATATGGGTAAACTGCATTCCACTGGGGTTTGGTGTATGAACGATCCATCACCCAGGCAGTGAGCACAGTACTAGATAGTTTTTCAACCCCTGCCCACCTCCCACCCTCCCCTCCAGTAGGCCCCGGTGTCTATTGTTCTCATCTTTGTGTCCTTGTGTGCTCAATCTTTAGCTCCCACTTATAAGTGAGAACATGCAGCATTTGGTTTTCTGTTCCTATGTTAATTCACTTAGAATGATGGCCTGCAGCTGCATCCCTGTAATTCAAAGGACATGATTTCCTTCTTTTTTATGCCTGTGATACAACATGTATATGTATCACATTTTCTTTATCCAATCCATTGATGATGGGCATCTAGGTTGAATCCATACCTTTGCTGCTGTGAATAGCACAGTGATGAATATACAAGTGCACACGTCTTTTTGGTAGAATGACTTCTTTTCCTTTGGCTATATACCCAATAATGGGATTATTGGGTTGAATGGTAGTTCTGTTTTAAGTTATTTGAGAAATATCCAAGCTGCTTTCCACAGTGAGTGAACTAATTTACATTTCCACTAACAGTGTATAAGTGTTCCCACTTTCTCTGCAACCACACAGAGAAAGGGGGAACACTTTTTAATAATACCCCCCCCCAAAATGTGGGTTCTAAACAACTTAAAAAAAAACTAGGATAAATGGGTAAAACATGCATGGCAGAGATTTTATTTTTCACCAAATATAACGTTTTCTCCTGCATTTCCCAGCCTCCGTTGAAGGTGGTTTGAGCTGAAGTGCATATGACTTCTGGTCCAAGGCAGCAAAGAGCAAGAGAAAGGTTTCCATGTTTCCTCTTTCCCTTCTGTGCAGTTGGAAGTAAAGAATTCTGAGATGGCAGAACTGCTGGATGGAATTTTAGCCTGCATCTATAAGTTAGCCACCAGTGGACAGCCATAAAAGAGAGTCATTTTAGTTGCCTCAGACTGTGATGTAAGCAAGAAATATTTTCTTGGGGGGTGGAGCCAAGATGGCCGAATAGGAACAGCTCCAGTCTACAGCTCCCAGTGTGAGCAACACAGAAGACGAGTGATTTCTGCATTTCCAACTGAGGTACTGCGTTCATCTCAATGGGGAGTGTCAGACAGTGGGTGCAGGACAGTGGGTGCAGTGCACCAAGCGTGAGCCGAAGCAGGGTGAGGCATCGCCTCACCCAGGAAGCGCAAGGTGTCAGGGAATTCCCTTTCCTAGTCAAAGAAAGGGGTGACAGATGGCACCTGGAAAATCAGGTCACTCCCACCCTAATACTGCGCTTTTCCAATGGTCTTAGCAAATGGCACGCCAGGAGATTATATCCTGTGCCTGGCTGGGAGGGTCCTATGCTCATGGAGCCTCGCTCATTGTTAGCACAGCAGTCTGAGATCAAACCGCAAGGCGGCAGCGAGGCTGGGGGAGGTGCGCCTGCCATTGCCAAGGCTTGAGTAGGTAAACAAAGCGGCAGGGAAGCTCGAACTGGGTGGAGCCCACTGCAGCTCCAGGAGGCCTGCCTGCCTCTGTACACTCCACCTCTGGGGGCAGGGCATAGCCAAACAAAAGGCAGCAGAAACCCCTGCAGACTTAAATGTCCCTGTCTGATAACTTTGAAGAGAGTAGTGGTTCTCCCAGCATGCAGCTTGAGATCTGAGAACGGACAGACTGCCTCAAGTGGGTCCCTGACCCCCGAGTAGCCTAACTGGGAGGCACCCTCCAGTAGGGGCAGACTGACACCTCACACAGCCGGGTACTCCTCCGAGACAAAACTTCCAGAGGAACTATTAGGCAGCAACATTTGCTGTTCACCAACATCCACTGTTCTGCAGCCTCTGCTGCTGATACCCAGGCAAACAGGGTCTGGAGTGGACCTCCAGCAAACTCCAACAGACCTGCAGCTGAGGGTCCTGACTGTTAGAAGGAAAACTAACAAACAGAAAGGACATCCACACCAGAACCCCATCTGTACGTCACCATCATCAAAGACCAAAGGCAGATAAAACCAGAAAGATGGGGAAAAAACAGAGCCGAAAAACTGGAAACTCTAGAAATCAGAGTGCCTCTCCTCCTCCAAAGGAATGCAGCTCCTCACCAGCAACAGAACAAAGCTGGATGGAGAATGACTTTGACAAGCTGAGAGAAGAAGGCTTCAGACCATCAAACTACTCCGAGCTAAAGGAGGAAGTTCGAACCCATGGCAAAGAAGTTAAAAACCTTGAAAAAAGATTAGACGAATGGCTAACTAGAGTAACCAATGCAGAGAAGTCCTTAAAGGACCTGATGGAGCTGAAAACCACGGCACGAGAACTACGTGACGAATGCACAAGCCTCAGTAGCCGATTCGATCAATGGGAAGAAAAGGTATCAGTGCTGGAAGATCAAATGAATGAAATGAAGCGAGAAGAGAAGTTTAGAGAAAAAAGAATAAAAAGAAACGAACAAAGCCTCCAAGAAATATGGGACTATGTGAAAAGACCAAATCTACGTCTGACTGGTGTAGCTGAAAGTGACGGGGAGAGTGGAACCAAGTTGGAAAACACTCTGCAGGATATTATCCAGGAGAACTTCCCCAATCTAGCAAGGCAGGCCAACATTCAGATTCAGGAAATACAGAGAATGCCACAAAGTTACTCCTCCAGAAGAGCAACTCCAAGATACATAATTGTCAGATTCACCAAAGTTGAAATGAAGGAAAAAATGTTAAGGGCAGCCAGAGAGAAATGTCGGGTTACTCACAAAGGGAAGCCCATCAGACTAACAACTGATCTCTCGGCAGAAACTCTACAAGCCAGAAGAGAGTGGGGGCCAATATTCAACATTCTTAAAGGAAAGAATTTTCAACCCAGAATTTCATATCCAGCCAAACTAAGCTTCATAAGTGAAGGAGAAATAAAATACTTTTCAGACAAGCAAATGCTGAGAGATTTTGCCACCACCAGGCCTGCCCTAAAAGAGCTCCTGAAGGAAGCACTAAACATGGAAAGGAACAACCAGTACCAGCCACTGCAAAAACATGTCAAATGGTAAAGATCATCGAGGCTAGGAAGAAACTGCATCAACTAACGAGCCAAATAACCAGCTAACATCATAATGACAGGATCAAATTCACACATAACAATATTAACCTTAAATGTAAATGGGTTAATTGGAAATTAAAAGACACAGACTGGCAAATTGGATAAAGAGTCAAGACCCATCAGTGTGCTGTATTCAGGAAACCCATTTCACGTGCAGAGACACACATAGGCTCAAAATAAAGGGATGGAGGAAGATTTACCAAGAAAATGGAAAACAAAAAAAGGCAGGGGTTGCAATCCTAGACTCGGATAAAACAGACTTTAAACCAACAAAGATCAAAAGAGACAAAGAAGGCCATTACATAATGGTAAAGGGATCAATTCAACAAGAAGGGCTAACTATCCTAAATATATATGCACCCAATACAGGAGCACCCAGATTCATAAAGCAAGTCCTTAGAGACCTACAAAGAGACTTAGACTCCCATACAATAATAAGGGGAGATTTTAACACCCCACTGTCAACATTAGACAGATCAACAAGACAGAAAGTTAACAAGGATATCCAGGAATTGAACTCAGCTCTGCACCAAGCAGACCTAATAGACATCTACAGAACTCTCCACCCCAAATCAACAGAATATACATTCTTTTCAGCACCACACCACACCTATTCCAAAATTGACCACATATTTGGAAGTAAAGCACTCCTCAGCAAATGTAAAAGAACACAAATTATAACAAACTGTCTCTCAGACCACAGTGCAATCAAACTAGAATTCAGGATAAAGAAACTCACTCAAAACTGCTCAACTACATGGAAACTGAACAATCTGCTCCTGAATGACTACCCGGTACATAACAAAATGAAGGCAGAAATAAAGATGTTCTTTGAAACCAACGAGAACCAAGACACAACATACCAGAATCTCTGGGACACGTTCAAAGCAGTGTGTACAGGGAAATTTATAGCACTAAATGCCCACAAGAGAAAGCAGGAAAGATCTAAAATTGACACCCTAACATCGCAATTAAAAGAACTAGAGAAGCAAGAGCAAACACATTCAAAAGCTAGCAGAAGGCAAGAAATAACGACGATCAGAGCAGAACTGAAGGAAATAGAGACACAAAAACCCTTCAAAAAATCAATGAATCCAGGAGCTGGTTTTTTGAAAAGATCAACAAAATTGATAGACCGCTAGCAAGATTAATAAAGAAGAAAAGAGAGAAGAATCAAATAGATTCAATAAAAAATGATAAAGGGGATATCACCACCGATCCCACAGAAATACAAACTACCATCAGAGAACATGATAAACACCTCTATGCAAATAAACTAGAAAATCTAGAAGAAATGGATAAATTCCTGGACACATACACCCTCCCAAGACTAAATCAGGAAGAAGTTGAATCTCTGAATCGACCAATAATAGGCTCTGAAATTGAGGCAATAATTAATAGCTTACCAACCAAAAAAAGTCCAGGACCAGATGGATTCACAGCCGAATTCTACCAGAGGTACAAGGAGGAACTGGTACCATTCCTTCTGAGATTATTCCAATCAATAGAGAAAGAGGGAATCCTCCCTAACTCATTTTATGAGGCCAGCATCATCCTGATACCAAAGCCTGGCAGAGACACAACAAAAAAAGAGAATTTTAGACCAATATCCTTGATGAACATCAACGCAAAAATCCTCAATAAAATACTGGCAAACCGAATCCAGCAGCACATCAAAAAGCGTATCCACCATGATCAAGTGGGCTTCATCCCTGGGATGCAAGGCTGGTTCAACATATGCAAATCAATAAACATAATCCAGCATATAAACAGAACCAACGACAAAAACCACATGATTATCTCAATAAATGCAGAAAAGGCCTTTGACAAAATTCAACAGCCCTTCATGCTAAAAACTCTCAAGAAATTAGGTATTGATGGGACGTATCTCAAAATAATAAGAGCTATCTATGACAAACCCACAGCCAATATCATACTGAATGGGCAAAAACTGGAAGCATTCCCTTTGAAAAGTGGCACAAGACAGGGATGCCCTCTCTCACCACTCCTATTCAACATAGTGTTGGAAGTTCTGGCCAGGGCAATGAGGCAGGAGAAGGAAATCAAGGGGATTCAATTAGGAAAAGAGGAAGTCAAATTGTCCCTGTTTGCAGATGACATGATTGTATATCTAGAAAACCCCATGGTCTCAGCCCAAAATCTCCTTAAGCTGATAGGCAACTTCAGCAAAGTCTCAGGATACAAAATCAATGCACAAAAGTCACAAGCATTCTTATACACTAATAACAGACAAACAGCCAAATCATGAGTGAACTCCCATTCACAATTGCTTCAAAGAAAATAAAATACCTAGGAATCCAACTTACAAGGGATGTGAAGGACCTCTTCAAGGAGAACTACAAACCACTGCTCAAGGAAATAAAAGAGGATACAAACAAATGGAAGAACATTCCATGCTCATGGGTAGGAAGAATCAATATTGTGAAAATGGCCATACTGCCCAAGGAAATTTACAGATTCAATGCCATCCCCATCAAGCTACCAATGACTTTCTTCACAGAATTGGAAAAAACTACTTTAAAGTTCATATGGAACCAAAAAAGAGCCCGCATCACCAAGTCAATCCTAAGCCAAAAGAACAAAGCTGGAGGTATCACGCTACCTGACTTCAAACTATACTACAAGGCTACAGTAACCAAAACAGCATGGTATTGTTATCAAAACAGAGATATAGACCAATGGAACAGAACAGAGCTGTCAGAAATAATGCCACATATCTACAACTATCTGATCTTTGACAAACCTGACAAAAACAAGAAATGGGGAAAGGATTCCCTATTTAATAAATGGTGCTGGGAAAACTGGCTAGCCATACATAGAAAGCTGAAACTGGATCCCTTCCTTATACCTTATACGAAAATTAATTCAAGATGGATTAAAGACTTAAATGTTAGACCTAAAACCATAAAAACCCTAGAAGAAAACCTAGGCAATACCATTCAGTACATAGGCATGGGCAAGGACTTCATGTCTAAAACACCAAAAGCAATGGCAACAAAAGCCAAAATTGACAGATGGGATCTAATGAAACTAAAGAGCTTCTGCACAGCAAAAGAAACTACCATCAGAGTGAACAGGAAACCTACAAAATGGGAGAAAATTTTTGCAATCTACTCGTCTGACGAAGGGCTAATATCCAGAATCTACAATGAACTCAAACAAATTTACAAGAAAAAAACAAACAACCATCAACAAGTGGGCAAAGGATATGAACAGACACTTCTCAAATGAAGACATTTATGCAGCCAAAAGACACATGGAAAAATGTTCATCATCACTGGCCATCAGAGAAATGCAAATCAAAACCACAATGAGATACCATCTCACACCAGGTAGAATGGCAATCATTCAAAAGTCAGGAAACAACAGGTGCTGGAGAGGATGTGGAGAAATAGGAACACTTTTACACTGTTGGTGGGACTGTAAACTAGTTCAACCATTGTGGAAGTCAGTGTGGCAATTCCTCAGGGATCTAGAACTAGAAATACCATTTGACCCAGCCATCCCATTACTGGGTATATACCCAAAGGATTATAAATCATGCTGCTATAAAGACACATGCACGTGTATGTTTATTGTGGCACTGTTCACAATAGCAAAGACTTGGAACCAACCCAAATGTCCAACAATGATAGACTGGATTAAGAAAATGTGGCACATATACACCATGAAATACTATGCAGCCATTAAAAAAATGATGAGTTCATGTCCTTTGTAGGAATATGGATGAAGCTGGAAACCATCATTCTCAGCAAACTATCGCAAGGACAGAAAACCAAACACCACATGTTCTCACTCATAGGTGGGAACTGAACAATGAGAACACTTGGACACAGGGTAGGGAACGTCACACACCAGGGCCTGTTGTGGGGTGGGGGGAGTGGGGAGGGATAGCATTAGGAGATATACCTAATGCTAAATGACGAGTTAATGGGTGCAGCACACCAACATGGCACATGTATACGTATGTAACAAACCTGCACAGTGTGCACATGTACCCTAAAACTTAAAGTATAATAAAAAATAAAAAAATTAAAAAAAAGAAACATTTTCTTCAGCCATTGAGATTTTAGTGTTTTTTTTGTTACTGAAGCATAGCTCAGCCTAGCCTGACTATTATAGTCAGGCTAGTGTTCTCTGTGAAGGAATTGAATGCCATATAATACCGATTATTCAGCCTCTATTTAGAAAAGATAATAAACAAAGGAAACTTTTAAAATATCTTTTTGGCTATCTGAAATTGAAATTGAGGGTTATATTTTCCTTCCTAGGAACAAATAATTAAGAGGCATCAAATTAAGTAATCAGCATGTATAATCTCTTGTGTACATTGATTGGGCCCGCTGACACAGTGCTGTGCAGAACACTCTGTGATAGCTTTAATCATGGGCAATAGAAGGCAGACAGAGAAGGACAAAGCTTTACTTGAAATAAATAAAGCTTTACTCGAGATATTCCTCAAACCTTATTAAGTCAACATCTTCCACAACCAGACTTTTAAACATGGTTACTAACAAGTAGAACCCCTGCTTCATCTTACCTGATCCTCATTCTAATGAATCTACTAATGAGATGAGAGGTAATCAAAACGCTAGTCACCTAAGGAGAGACGGAATCCAAAGGCCACAGAAATCCACAAGCTAGAGCACTTTGGGGGTCTGAGGCAGGCGGATCACGAGGTCAGGCGGATCATGAGGTGGGCGTAGATCAAGACATCCTGGCTAACATGATGAAACCCCATCTCTACCAAAAATACAAAAAATTAGCCAGGCGTGGTGGCACACGCCTGCAGTCCCAGCTACTCGGGAGGCTGAGGCAGGAGAATCGTTTGAACCCGGGAGGCGGAGGTTGCAGTGAGCTGAGATCACACCACTGCACTCCAGCCTGGGTGACAGAGCAAGACTCCATCTCAAAAAAAAAAAAAAAAAAAGAAAAGAAAAGAAATCCATAAGCTAGAAAGCTGGAGCCTGAATCTTGGGTGGCAGTCTCACCTATGCCATTATTATTTTGGCCCGCACCTATCCTAAGTCAGGTACTTTATTTCTCCCATCAGTTCCATTGATCCTCTGGCCTGAAAGAACGTCCAGCTACACACTGGTTTCTGGGACCCCATGAATTTCTTAGGCTGTGCATTAAACTTGAGCCAAAGAATACCTGCTCTTTGTAGTAATGTTTGCAGAAGGCCTATCCTGAGAATGGTCCTACTGCATCCAGGGAGCAAAATGTATAAAAGGGAAATAAAGGCGCCCTCTTAATTATCTGCCCTGAAGAGATGGAGCCAAGAGAAAAAATACCTCAACTTCACTCCTCCCCTGCCCTCCCATATCCTGCCAGTGCCTCCCATTGACTGAATGCAACTAGAAGCCAGACAGCACAAGGGACCTAGGGGTGCAGTACATACAGGTCCACCTCCTTCTCCCAGTGTGCCACGTAAGATGGAGAAAAGCAGACAGTAGTCTTAGAGAGGCAGATGGAGATTATCCAGCACACTGAATAGAAGTGAAAAGTTATAACCTTAGAAACAATTTCTATTTAACTGACGAATATCAGCCATCGACTTACATACAATGGGCATGTCTAAGTTCTGAGGGTTTTCCTTTGCTCCTCAAGATAGTGATTCTTCTTTTTTCCCCCAAAATCAGAACAGCAAGGAATTAGAGACTGGAAAGAGCATTTTCTTCTTTAGAATATGGTATGGGTGTGAGTGTTGGACGTCTCATTAGTGTCCAACCAAATAGGAGCCACCATTGTCCTATGGCCTTTGTGCTAAAAAGTTGTCCCATAGTAGGGCCAAGAAGAATGCATTAGAGCTTCCCTACATCTGATCACCAGCTGGAAGGAAACTTCTCTGGAAGATAAAGCCCATGGCCCAGTCCTGGATACTCCACACTCTTAGTATCTGTGGATCCGAACACCCCTTCCAGGGGTATGATTCAGGGAGCACAAAAGTGCTAATGAGAGGATCCTTCTTCCTGGCTCCAAAAGCTCAGGTTCCTACCTCTTTCCCAGGGTTAACTTTACTCAGACCATGAACCTCAGCCTGTCAAACTCCTATCTGAGTCAATCAACCTTCCACCCCTCAAATCTCTGTTAACTACATTCTCTGCCTGGAAACTCTCATCACTCCTCTGGTTCTCAGCTGGTTCCAGTTTTCTACAGACCTTTACTGGTCACCCCTACTTCTCTATCTTCCCCAGTTTGTATCAGGCCAGCCTCAGCCCCACAGTGGCTACAGTGTTCTGCTGGTGAGGTACCTCTGTGGCCTGCTCCCTGAATATCCACTTCCTCTGCCAGTTTTCACTGGTCTCCTACAACCCTGGACTACTCCCTGCCTCCTTCTCCTCAGAGATGCTATCTTTCCACAGTCCATATAGAATTCCACAGTCAGGAATTCTATGCCTTTAGGTCCTAAGTAATTTTCTGGAATCACATCTCAGGTGAGCAACCCATAAAAGTGCTCACTTTACCAAGTCAACTTCCCTGGGCTTCAATTGTGTTCCTGGTTGGGTAGGGGTGGACTTGGGGAGTGCTAAAGAATAATTAGGAGGAAAAAAGTAAAATCATGACTCTCACATAAATATAAAATCTGTGCATGAAACATTTTATTTAACTTATTAATTAATGAGGAAACCAGTAAGATGTTACAAATGGCTCAAAGGAGAATTCAAAGAGCCATACATATATAGGAACAAGGAATATTGAAATAAGGAATGTACAAATAGATGTAAAATAAGTCAAAAATCAATTGCATTTCACCAGACATCTATTTGCATTTCTGTGGACAAGAACTGTTTGCATTATTATTAGTTTTCTACAATCTGAAGAGTTAGAAAATAACTCAAAGTCAATGAAAGGTGGAGATAACCCAGAAAGGTACTCTAAAAAACACATCCAGGAAATTGTTTTTGCTGATTTTAAAGTCTTTCACAATTTTTTGTGATAGGAGAAAGGTCTCTTCCCTTTCCCACAGAAAACTACATCTAGTATAATAAATAGCACAAGCATTGTCTGTGATGTGAGAACAGGCATTTTTGCTTGTGGAGTCCAATATATGTGTCCTCTTTATCTCTAAACCTTGATGAGATAGAGGCCTCCTCCCTCTTAGAGCACTGCTACTCAGAATGTGGTCTGGCATCACCTGAGATGTTTAGAAATTCTGATTTGGAGCCCCAGCCTAAATCAAAATCTTTATTTTTAAACGTCCTGGACCTAAATAAATTAAAAGACATCCCATGTTTATGGACTAGAAGAGTTAATATTAAGATACCGATATTCCCACAAAAGACCTACAGGTTTAATGCAATCCCTAACAAAATCCCAGTAGGCTGTTGTTGTTTTTTTTTAAAAAAAAAAAAAAAAAAAAAAAAAAAACGAAATTGACAAGCATATCCTAAAATTCATAGGAAATTCAAGGGACCCAGAATAGCCAAAGCAATCTCTGCAGAAGAGCAGAGCTGGATGACTATACTTCCCAATTTCAAAACTTACTACAAAGCTATAGTAATCAAGCCAGTGTTGTGCCAGCATCAGTTTAGACACATAGATTGACAGAACAGAATTGGGAGTCCAGAAATAAACCCATACATCTATGGTCAATTGATTTTTGACAAGTGTGCCAAGACCATCTAGTGGAGAAAGAATGGTCTTCTCAACAAATGGTGCTAGGACAACTGGATATCCACACACAAAGGAATGAAATTGGACAATGACCTCATATCATATACAAAAATTAACTCAAAATGAGTTAGAAACTTAAATGTAAAAGGTAAAACTGTGAAATTATTCAAAGAAAACCTGCGCATAAATGTTTATGACCTTGAATTAGGCAATGGTTTCTTAGGACACTAAAAGCACAAGTGACAAGAGAAAAACAGAAAAATTGAACATAATTAAGAACTTTGTGCTTCAAAGGACACCATTAAGAAAGTGAAAAAAAAAAACAGAATGAGAGAAAATATTTGCAAATCATATATCTGAAAAAGGACTTGCACACATAATATACACAGAACTCTTAAAACTCAACAATAAAAGTACAAATAACCCAATTTTAAAATGGGCAAAGGACTTGAATAGAGTTTTCTCCAAAGAAGATACAAATGACTATGAAAAGATGCTCAACATCAATAGCCATTACAGAAATGCAAATCAAAACCACAGTGAGATACCACTTTACATCCACTAAAACAACAACAAAGACAATGACAGTGTTGGAACCTTCATACATTGTTAGTGGGCATGTAAAATGATGAGGGGACTTTGGAAAATAGTCTAGCAGTTCCTCAAAATGTTAAACAGGGTCTTAACATTTGACCCAGCAATTCTAGTCCCAGGTATATACCCAAGGGAATTGAAAACATATGTCTATTATAAAAATCCTCATAGCTGCATTAGTCATAATAGTCACAAAATGGAAACAACCCAAATGCCCATCGACTGATGAATGAGTAAATAAAATGTGGCCTATCCATACAATGGAATATAATTCAGCCATAAAAAAGATAAAAGTTAAAGACATTTTGCTGAATGAAAGAGGCCATATAAAGGTCGCATATAATATGATTTATTTGAAATGTCCAGAGTAAGCAAATCTCTAGAAACAGAGATTTCATTTGTGGTGGTCGGGCCTGTGAGGGAGGCGAGATGGGCAGTAACTACTCATGGGTAGGGGATTTCATTTTGGAATAAGGAAAACGTTCTGAAATTAGATTTTTGGTGATGGGGTCATAGTTACACAACTTCATGAATATACTAAAAACCATAGAAATGTTTCAGAGGGTGAACTTTATGGTAGAGGAATTGTATCTCAATAGTGCAGTTTGTTGTTGTTGTTTGAGACAAGTCTCGCTCTGTTGCCCAGGCTGGCGTGTAATGGCACAATCCCAGCTCACTGCAACCTCCGCCTCTCGGGTTCAAGCAATTCTCCTGCCTCAGCCTCCCGAGTAGCTGGGACTACAGGCGCACGCGCCAGCATGCCCGGCTAATTTTTTTTTTGTATTTTTAGTAGAGACGGGGTTTCACCATGTTGGCCAGGTTGGTCTCCATCTCCTGACCTCGTGATCCGCCCGCCCCGGCCTCCCAAAGTGCTGGGATTACAGGCGTGAGCTACCGTGCCTGGCCTAGAGCAGTTATTTTTAAAAGATGGTCTTGAAACGTTCAGCGCCAAGTGGCCGGGATTTCCGACGGAAGTCAGCGCTTGTGCCCCCACCCCCTTGCCCCGCAACTCTGTCCCCGCCCCCCCGCCCCTACCCCCACCGACAGAACGCGCTCCTTCCTAACGGTCGCCACTGCCCACTTCCGGTTTCATCGCACACCCGCCTTTCACTATCCGCCATTCTTGTCACCTCAGCCGCTGCCCTCGTTACCGCACCGACTTCGCCCGTGTGCTCGCCCGCACTCGCGCTGCCCGCCATGGCCACAGCCCAGCCGTCGCAGGTGCTCCAGAAGTACGACGCCAACTGCGAGGCCGCCGTCAACAGCCACATCAGGCTGGAGCTCTACGCCTCCTACCTGTACCTGTCCATGGCCTTCTACTTCAACCGGGAAGACGTGGCCCTGGAGAACTTCTTCCATTACTTCCTGCGCCTGTCGGACGACAAGATGGAGCATGCCCAGAAGCTGATGAGGCTGCAGAACCTGCGCGGTGGCCGCATCCGCTTTCACGATATCAGGAAGCCAGAGCGCCAAGGCTGGGAGAGCGGGCTCGTGGCCATGGAGTCCGCCTTCCACCTGGAGAAGAACGTCAACCAGAGCCTGCTCGATCTGTACCAGCTGGCCGTGGAGAAGGGCGACCCCCAGCTGTGCCACTTCCTGGAGAGCCACTACCTGCACGAGCAAGTCAAGACCATCAAAGAGCTGGGTGGCTACGTGAGCAACCTGCGCAAGATATGTTCCCCGGAAGCCGGCCTGGCTGAGTACCTGTTCGACAAGCTCACCCTGGGCGGCCGCGTCAAAGAGACTTGAGCCCAGATGGGCCCCACAGCCACGGGGTCCCTTCCCTGGGTCAGGCCACTAGGCGGGGCGTGCATGTTGCCCTTTCAGAACGTTCTCTTCGGTTTTATCTTTCAGTTTTACCATTGTTAGCAATAAAGTTACCTGGTTCTCAAAGCAATAAAGGTGTCCATTTGATACACCTGCAACTCTCACCTTTTAGGAATCAGGGCAAATCCTCATGCAGGTTTAAAGTAGGTATCCAGCAGTCTCTCCACCCACCTTTGCCCCATCTGCATGCAGCTCAGGATTTGCAGGGGTGGAGGGGAATGGTGTTTTATGGGCCCCTGGAAAACACATTAGTCTTCCCTTTGTAAACTACCAGGGTATGTGGGGTGGGTTGGGGTGGGGTGGTCACTCTTGGGCCCTGGTGGCTGTGGGTGCATTGGCACGGTAAAGTGTAAACATGGTCTGGAATTCATCATAGTGGTTGCCTCTGGGGAAGAAGTGAAGGAAATGGGATTGGGCAAGGATTAAAATAAACAAAGGGTCTTCAACTTTACATGAAAACTTGTAGTTTATTAAAATATGCCGATGTTAATGTTTGTTGATTCTGAATAGCAAGTGGGGGCTCTGGGTGACAGCACAGCAGGGTACCTCTTTGGCAAGCTCACTCTGGGTGACAGTTGTAATGGGAGCCTTAAGCTGGCTTTCCCATAGCCAAGGGGCTGACAAACTAAAATGGTACTTTGCAAGTCCAAGTCTTTTTATTTACATTGTTGTCCTTTGTTTTTGCAAGAATCTCAGGAAGAAGGAAGGACAAGTATCATGACTTTATTAGTGACAAAAAGGGAGGCCATACAGGCAAGAAGTTGTGGAATCTGGACATGAACCTCGATCTTCTGATGCCATGTTCCTTTTTCTTTCTGTTACCCTGCAAGTATATCAAGGGGTTAAAGAAGATTGTGTGGGTAGACTGGGAATCTAGCCAAATAACCAGCCCTGGAAGGGAGGGAAATCCGCCAACACTCTTAAAGACAGCCCTGATCACTGTAGTCTCTCCTAATTACAGGTGTGCCTTCCAGCCTAGGGTGGGGACAGCTTCTAAACCTCAGCCAAAATCCTTCTCATATGAAAGAAGCCTTCAGAATAAGCAACAGACTATATGAGGTAGTAGGGCACCTCACAGGAAGGCAGCCAACATCTGTACACTGGAACCCCTCTGTTCAGGTACTCTCCCTGAAACAGACAGTCACACTGTTGCCTGAGTTGGCATTGAATACCTGAGAAGGCCTTAGGGCTGGAAATCCCCAGAGTGCACCATCCATTCACCACATGTCTTCACTGTCAGTGGCTTCTCTTCAAGCACAGCAGGTAAATGGGGTGGCTACAAAACACACATGCTCTATCTGCAAATCTAGCTCATCTCAAAGCCTGGATAGAGAAGCCCTGTACGTTTACCATGCACAGTGTACTGTAATCTATACATTCCCTGTTGTGGTCTCTTTACTGAGATCTACAGCTGACGTCAGACTAGTTCCATCTTGGCCACGAGGCCCCCTCTTTATTCCATTTTTCCCTTTCCTGTGATTCAGAGACACCCCAGGATAATGCAGAGAAGTCTGCTTAGAACTACATCCTTTTATTTTACCCGGAAAAGCAGGATTTCCTCACCTGCAAGACCCAAAGAGGATTGTGATTACACTCCAGCGCCTATCACAGGCCACTACTTGTAGTGTCACATTTCACAGCTTTTCTTTCAGAATCCCTGGCTGGGAAGTCTAGGTAAAGCAGCAGCTCAATTGTTTCTATTCTTGTTTCACTGCGACAAAAACATGAATGTCCTAAATCCCCTCCTTTTGGTTCAGTTTTAGGGTCCACAAACAGCCTTTTGAATATGTGGGGCAACTGTGGGAAAAACAAGAGAAACATTTAGACCAAGCTGGCCCCACTGGCACTTTTCAATGTCTTGACCTTATCCATCGCTGCAAGTCTCCTCATTTTCCCACCCTCCCTTGCCACATTCCTCTCAAAAGGAGTGAGCAAACTTCTTACAGGTGGGCCACATTCCCACATACACACAGCCTTCCCAATTCTTTGAGAGCCTGACTTTCAATACTTGAGAGTGAGTTGTGCCTCAGTCTTCCAGCCCTGAAAAATACCACCCTGAGACATACAACTGGATGCTTGTCAGTCATTCGTTGTGCTCTATTGCTTGGGGGAATGATGTCCGAAACAGTGGCTGTTGCTATGGGTACCAAAATCTCAGGCAATGATAGTATCGGGACTGAGGGAAAATGGTAAAATTGATAACTTCATCTCAGACTCAAACACGGATTCAAATTAACTGTGTTGAATAATTTACCTCTGGGGAAAAAACCCTCACTCTATGACAAAAGGAAATTTCTTAATAGATGGTTGTCACTGACAACTTGTACTTCATTTTCCAGAAAAAGGAAAAGTATTTTTTTCTTAGAAATGTGTGTGACAAGCAGTACAAAGCACCCATTAATTTCTCCTGAATCTTCTCTACCCTGGAAATTTGCTCTACATTTCTGATTTTTAAATTCTCCTTTAATTTTTCTTTTCACTTACCAGCAATTACAGTTTCTTTTCACAAGCCTGAGAGACATATCTAATCAAGTATTTAGTAGAGAAAAGCATTGTCTGTAACCTCGAAAGTGATACTATGTTTCAGATTTTAAAATAACAATTTTTGTTTTACAAATAATTTGATGTTACTGTTGTTGCTGTTGTTATTGCAGTCCTAAGTTCTGGTTCAGAGAAATATTGATGGAGAATTTGCCTCAGGAAAGCTGAAAGGAAAGGTGAAATGGGAGTAATCATATTAGCAAAGTGTGAGGACACCGGAAAGGTAAAAGGAAAGAAATTTACACCTTGATTCACTAGTCAAGGGAGCTATAGGAGTGGGATGAGGTACAGTAAGAAAGGAAAGTACTAATGGCTATCATATTTTTAGGAATCCTGTGACCGTTTGGTTTGGGTTAGGTTATGAGTAGTAACAAAGACCAGAAAAGCAGAGTCTTAAAAAAGATAGGTTTTCTTTTTTATGTACAAAAGAAGTATGGAAGAAAACAGTTCAGGGCTGCTGTGGAAGAGCTTTCAATCACATTTCACGGATTCCAAGAGGCACGTTTTTTTTCTTTACATTTTAACATATTAAATTGGGATGTATCTTACAATCACTGTCAGCCATACCTGTCATTGCCTGAGGATGCACTGCAAAACTCGACAAAATGATATCATTGGCTAAGAAAAATCCTGGAGATATTAGAAGTGTACTCTTTTAAAAAAATACCGCGTCACCAGCACGCTTGATGGCACAGAGGACGATATTAAGAGATATCAATGATTCTGAGTACAGAAGTGATTTAGAAGAGTTGAAATTTGAATCTGAAGTTCTAGCAGTACTTGAAACAATTTATTTAGCACATAGTTTCCTTTTTATGTGTACACACAAGAGTGATTCAATAACAAAAGTCTGTGCTTAAATAAGTGTAAAAGAGATTTTCCAGTAACTGAAATTTAAAAATCTAAGGGATAAGAAAACACTGTGTTCTAATTTAGTTGGTAGCACTTTCTTTTTGTGTGGTACACAGAATAATGGTGTGCCTTAAATTAGTATGTTTGATTTGATAAAATACATTATCTTGTTGTTCCACTGAACAGGGCTTCCAGTACAAAGGTCATCTCATGATCCACATGGCTATTACAGCTCCAACCATTACATTAGCATGTCAGGAAGGAGAAAGAACATATATATATACATACATATATGTATATATATGTATGTATATATACATAGGAGTGAGGGAAGATCAGGACATTTATTAGGAGGAAAGAAAAGATTATACATCTAAGTGTAACGGAGGATTGATCTTCAAGTTAAGGGCTGGTTGCTTACTGTGATCTCTGATGATATTATTTTCCTCCTAAACCAGAGGATCCAACAGAAGGCCTCAGGCCAGATTCATCTACAGACGTGTTTTACTTGGACTAATGATTTTTTAATAACCTTTTTATTTTGGAATAATTTTAAATTTTATATTTAAATTGCAAAGATGGTACAGTTTCTGCATATCCTTTCCCCAGTTTGCTGTAATGTTAACATCTTACAGAACCATGGTACATTTGTCAAAAATAAGAAATTAAAATTGGCACATTACTATTAACTAAACCCCACACTGTATTCAGATTTCACAAGTTTTTCCACTGACGTTCTTTTCCTGTTCCAAGTTCCAATCCAGGCTTCTACATTGCATTTAATTGTCATGTCTTCTTTGTCTCCTCTATCTCAGTCTTTCCTTATTTTTCATAACCTTCACAGCTTTTAAGACTACTGATCATGTATTTTGTGGAATGTTTCTCAATTTGGATTTGTCAGGTGCTGCTCTCATGATTAGACTGAGATTCTGGGTTTTGGGGAAAAAGACCACTTTACCTCTGGAGTGTGCGTCTCATCACATCCTATCATTGAGGCTACATGACATGAACATGACTTATCATTGGCGATCTTAAACTTTATTGCTTGGTTAGAGTGGTGTTGGCCAGGTTTCTCCACTTAAAGTTGCTATCCCCTTTCCGAACTCTGTTCTTTAAAGTGAGTCATCAAGTCCAGTTCACCCTCAAGAGGCTAGGAGGAGGAGCACCGCCTGGATGGACAGAGTATTTACCTACAATATTTGGAATTCTTCTATAAGAAAAATTTGTACCTTCTTTCCCATTTATTTATTCAATCATTTATTTATCTCACTATGGATTCATGGATATTTATTTAGTACTTTGGGTTATAATTCAGAACTACATTATTTGTTTTGTTCCTCAAATTGTTCCACATTTGGCCAGTTGGAGATCCTTCAGTTGGCTCCTGTGTTCCTTTGATGTAGTCTCATCCTCTGTGTGTATGTATGTAGCATTTCCTTACTTTTTAGCACTACAATATGCTCCAGACTCATGATGTATTTTCCCTGCCCCAGCTCTAGAATTAGCCATTTTCCAGAGTCCTTGTCCCTTTTATTAGATAAATCGTATTTAAAAATGAACGTCTTGAGAAGCCAATGAATTATAACTTTTTTATTTTAATTGACACATAATAATCGTGCATGTATATGGGGTACAATGTGATAGTTAGATATGCATATACTTTGTGTGATGATCAAATCAGGATAATTACATATCCATCATCTCAAACATTTATGAATTCTTTGTGATGAGAACACTCACAATTCTGTCTTGTAGCTATTTTGAGATATGCAATACCTTATTGTTGACTATAGTCTCCCTACCGTGCAACAGGACACCAGAACTAATTCTTCCTTTCTAACTGTAACTTCCCACCCTCCTTTTTCTCCCAGTCTCTAGTCTCTGGCAACGACTATCTACTTACTATTTCTATGAGATCAACTTTTTAAGATTCCACATATGAGTGAGAACGTACGGTGTTTGTCTTTCTGTTAGTGAGAACGTACAGTGTTTGTCTTTCTGTGTCCTCCAGGTTCACCTATGCTGTTGCAAATGACAGGATTTCATTCTTCCTGTAGCTGAGTAGTAATCTATTGTGTAGATATACCACATTTTCTTTATCCATTCATCTGTTGTAGGATACTTAGGTTAATTCCATATCCTGGCTATTCTGAATATGCTGCAATGAACAGGTGAGTGTGGATGCCTCTCTGACATACTGGTTTCATTTCCTTTCGATATATACCCAGTAGTAGTATTGCTGGATTATATGGTAGTTCTATTTTTAATTTTTTGAAGAACCTTCATAATGTTTTCCATCGTGGCTGTACTAATTTACATACCTACCAACAATACACAAAAGTTCCCTTTTCTCCACATCCTCACCAACACTTGTTAACTTTTATCTTTTTGACAATAGCCATTCTAACTGGCGTGAGTTAATATCTCCTTGTGGTTTTGACTTGTATTTTCCTGATGATTAGTGATTGGCTCTTTAGTTTGTTTTTATTTTTGTTGTTGTTGTGGGGGGTTTTATTTTTATTTTTATTATTTTTTGCTCACAATTGCTTTGGCTATTCAGGGGTCTTTTGTGGTTCCATACAAATTTTAGGGTTTTTTTCTACTTCTGTGAAGAATGTTATTGATTTTTTGATAGCGATTGCATTGAATCTGTGGATCACTTTGGGTATATAAACATTTTTAGCAATAATAGTTCTTCCAATCCACAAACATGAAATATCTTTTTATTTGTTTCCTCTTCAATTACTTTTATCAATATTTTAGAGTTTGCAGTAATCTTTCAATTTCATGATTAAATTTATTCCTAGCTATCTTTTTTTAGCTATTGTAAATGGAGTTGTTTTCTTGATTTCTCTTTCAGATAGTTCACAACTAGCATATGGAAACACTACTGATTGTTGTATGTTGATTTTTGTATACTGAAACTTTACTTTCTGTGTACTTGTAAAGTTTCCAAAGTTCTTCTTGTTGTTTAATTCTAGTTTTATATCATTGCTGTCAGAAAAGATATTTGATATCATTTCTATCTTCTTATGTTCGGTATAACTTGTTTTGTGGATAATGAACTTTTAATTGGGAAAGTTCTCATAAAATTATACATTCCTGGCTCCTTTTGAAAATACTGACTATCTGGCTACATTGGGCCCTGTTCCCATGGGAACCTTCATATGGAACTGAGTTTCAGCTGCCGTCTTAAAGCATACATATTCTCCAATTCACCACAGTACATGCCATTAAAGCAATGTAACTTAGGTACCTCAAAGTATACTATGGCAATAAAGTACCTCTTTATTGATTTAAATTACCTGCTGGGCCCTGCAGTCACTCATTTTTGTCTTGTTGTACTTAGACTTTCTGTCCCAGGTACCATGGTGAGTGAAGGAACCAGAAACTTGTTATACAACCTCAGGCCCAGAAAAAGGATGACCCCTTGGGTTGATGTGCCCTTCTGTCTCTGGGCCTCTCATGGTATTTGGGAGGTTACAATTGGGTCCTTGGACTCTTTGCCTTTGCTGCTCAGAAATTAGAAGAGCTCAGGTTATAGTTCAGTCTGCAAGTGTCTCTGTCAGTTTCTCATCCCCTTGTTGGCCAAAGTGTCAGTTTCTTTAACTTTTTGTCACTCCTCCTTGTCATGACTGGAAATTACCTTGATGTTTCTGTAGCCTTCAAATACATTGCCAGACAGGATGTACAGGGAGTCACAAACCAAGATGCTCACAGATCAAATAAAGACACTTATTTCAGTGTTTACTGAATGATATGGAGCATACAGTGAGAAATAAGGAAAGAGGGCAGTGAAGAGAAGAGAGGATGCTAGCAGGATGAAAGGACCATGCAGCCTAAATCCCATGTCAGAAAATGTTCACTCTGTCTTTTCTGTTTTAGCTTTGCCCACTGACTGTATGCTTATGAGGACCAGCAGTGAAGATAGCTAAAGTCAACACACACCTGCTCTAACAGACAGATCCAGGGGCAAGTACTCCTGGGCACAACTATAACTCACAGGTCACCTGCTAAGCAGGTATTTTAATCTAGTGTGTGAGAGAGAGGACATATGGGACCAGATAACTATTACCAACAAGCAGCTGATCTAAGGATGTTCCAACTGTCATGAATATTTGGTTTCTACTTGTTCTTTCCATCCCTTCTTTTTTTTTTTTTTTTTTTAATTTTTGAGATGGAGTTTCACTCTTGTCGCCCAGGCTTGAGTGCAATGGCTTGATCTCAGCTCACTACAACTTCCGCCTCCTGGGTTCAAGCGATTCTCCTGCCTCAGCCTCCCAAGTAGCTGGGATTACAGGCACCTGCCACCACGCCCAGCTAATTTTTGTATTTTTAGTAGAGATGGGGTTTCATCATGTTAGTCAGGCTGGTCTCGAACTCCTGACCTCAGGTGATCCACCCACCTTGGCCTCCCAAAGTGCTGGGATTACAGGCATGAGCCACCATGCCTGGCCTTCCATCCCTTCTTACTCAGCACACATATATTCTGCCTGCTTTATCCATGTCTAATATGTTTCACAATAATTATCTACACTTAGTTTCACCTATCCTTATTTGTTTTTCATATCTATTGCAGAATTGAGTATTCTTAAATAAATTGTAAATAAACATTTTCCTATGCAAACATCTTCTAATCTGTTCTTCAGACATAAACTGGCCTGGGAGGGTGCTATGGATCTTTTGCAGGGCATTGTTGGTGTGGTTCCTGTCATGGTTCTCTTGTCTAGAACTTTTGTAAGCTATCTTGAAAATCACCTGGAAGCCCTCTCAGGGACATATCCAGCTCACAATAAAAATTGTCCTGACCCCATTTTCTTTAAGAACCTTGATTCCTTAGCTCCTAGTTCCCCTAGGAAATCATTTGCCTCTGTGATCTGGAAAAGACAGAAATGCAGTCTTCCTAAAAAGGAGCATATCTGACTAGTTGCCTCACCTTTGTTTTGAGTCTGATACATGCAGTGGATTATTAAGTCCAAGAGGCCCTTGAAGGAAGAGAGGTAGGGGTATGGGGTAAATTCAGTAGGTTGAGAATACATGGAAAGTGAAGGCATGTATACAGCAGGTGTAGACGTGGATGCAAGAAGTGTCAAGAAACTTTGTGGAAACTCGTTGCGTATCTATTATGAGAACAAAAAGTTACTGGCCCTTGATCTGCTTTCCTAATGGGCAAGACCATATTTGGGGCCAACTGCAGGGACAAGTGAGGAATAGAAAGCTCGTTCCTGCTGTCAGAAAGGAGAACAACCATGTGTTCCCTGGTGCAGACAATTTGTAGACTTCACAACCAAACAACTGAGCTACTTTCTCTCACAATTTGTTCTGGAAGTGTCCTAAACGGAATTTCCTCTGATCACAGACAACCTCCACTTCTCCATTAAAAGGTTCCCAAGAGAGACCTACTGGAAGAAAAATCTACTAGAAAAGGTAAAAAAGAAAACTGGAAGCCTCAGGTGTTTGGGGTCTGTTCTCACTCTGGAGAATCTTGACAAACTTCCTTGGTTAGAGGCAATCCAAAATGCAGCAGTCCTTTGATGCAGAAGAGTTGCTTGCATAGAACTCAATGATGCCAAAACTGGACAGGATTCCTGATAAGACAATTAACAGCAGACCCAAGAACCTTCGGTGAGGGCTCCTAAGGCATCAAACTAACCGGATTTCAGGGCCCTCTGATATTTGCAGTAACCCCCACACACGAGTTTCACTATTATCTGTCAACCTACATCTCATTGAAAATGAAGGTGTTATAAGGAAGGAGTTTGCTGAAGTAGAGGAAGGGGATTTTTCCCCTGAACAAATCAGGAAAACCCACTTTACCTAATCTGATCTCTTCCTGGCCCCAGAGGGAGAATGATCTCATTGTAAGTGGTAGCTCCAGGAAAAGAAGTTTGATGCCAAACTTATCTAAGATGTTAGGGAGAGAAGTGGAGACTTGAAGGTGGCAGGAAGATGGAGAGCCCAAACATAATTATAATCATTATGGTCCAACCCATAATGTTATTGAGGTTGGCAGAAATGTAGGCTCTGTCTGGGAGGATTTCCCATATTAAAAATGTGAGAAACCCACATTGAATAAAGCAACTTTAATATCGAGAAAATGATTTGCTTTTTTTCCTCCACTCACTCTTCAAGTCTGTGAATGTGTATGGAAAACAGAGGGTAAAGAAGTGAAGGCGTGTGCATCAAAAAGCAGTGGTGTGGATCATTCTATAAAAGATGCTTAGCATAGCTAAAACTTGTGAGAGAGGAAGAGCTGGCCGGACAGATGTGGAGGTGAAAACAATAGGAGATAGACTTCCACATCAGGGCTTGTGAGAACTGAGGATGAATGCAAGAGAGAGGGTTCATCTAGCATGAAGAGAAGAAGTGTAACTCAAGGGGAGATGATAAAAGGGAGGTATGGAAGATGGGCTCATATTAAAGTTAAGGGTATAGTTTTTATGTTTGACTAAAAGGCCATTCAGAGAAAGCAGCACATTTAGACTAGGGCTTCAGAAGGGGGTTGTCAAATTCCTTTTTGGGGATCTCCTGGGATAATGAGGATGCCTAGTGACAGACACTTGGGATGAATATGAAAATGTGAAACTAATGACTCTGCTTGAAGACGCAGGAAAAGCATTCTCTCTAATCAGGCAAGTGGCATCGAAAAGTTCTGAATGAGGCCTCACTGTCCTTTTTCTTTTAAACTGGAGTTTGACTATTGTTTCAATTTGCTGCTTCAGAAGAATACAAGCCCAGATGTCAGGATGTCAGAGTGCTAGAAGAACATCAAAGCCCCTGATGGTGCCAGCGCAAGTGTCTCAGAGCAACATCAAAGAAATCCAGGGCTTGTACCCTTCCTTTCAGAGAAAGAATATCAGACTCAGCTCTGGCAGCTTTTACCTCCCTTGAAAAACTGTTCACTGTTTTTGTCAGATGTTTGGAAGAAGGAAGTTTATTGGCAACCCCTGAAGTTTAAAAAAATGCCCGTGTACCTTGACCAGTGAATCCTTCCCGGGGGATGCATGTGTATCCGGACAGAATTAGGAAACAATGGCAAAGTTATACAGCATGGTATTGACACGTTTTACTATTCAACTAACAAAATAGGACAACCCCTCCCCAAATCTCCAAATCATCATAGGTAGATGTGAGGAGGGGTCCCCAGAAATCCTTCAACCACCCCAAATTGTCAGCCTCACCATCACTGTCTGCCTTGCAGCCCAAATCCTAATCTCAAATTGCCTTTTATCTTTGCTTATATCCATCAGCGCAAGAGCCACTCCCCGTTGCCCAAAGTTTCCCAGGACATACCTCACCCTCCATGCTGTAATCCCCATAAGAATATGCACCTCTCTTTTTCTGTCCCTTCTCTTATCCCTCCCCAACTTTTGAAAGTTCCCCTGTGCTGTTTGGAACTCATGAACCATTACGAGGTTATCAACTTTTCTTCTGAAGAAATCCTTCACCTTCTTATTTTAAACTCACTCTGGAATTCCCCTAAGGACACTGCTTCCCTTGCACCCTCTCCAGTGATGATCATCCTCTCCACAGTACGACTGGGCCTGAAGGTTAAGGTTGGAATCCTCCTTTCTCCTTGTGGATGTTTCCAAGCCATTCTTGCTCCTGTTCCTCCTCCCTTAAAACCCCCAGTTTAGAATCTAATGCCATGATATTATGCTCCCCTCCATCCCTTCTTGTTATAGTTTTCTAGAGATTCCAACCCCATATTTGTTGATGATCTTAGATCTTAATTTAGAATCTAATGCCCTGATATTATTCTCCCCCCCATCCTTTCTTTAGTTTTCTAGAGACTCCAACCCCATATTTGTTGATGATCTTAGATCTTAGTTTAGAATCTAATGCTATGATATTATGCTCCCCTCCATCCTTTCTTGTTATAGTTTTCTAGAAACTTCAAATGCATATTTGTTGATGATCTTAGCTCCTGGCTAATGGTAATCTTTAGTATCTGCTGTGTTCTAATTCCTGGTCATTTTAATATCCACATAGATGATCCATTAGCAACCTGGCCTTTTAGTCCCTTGATCCATTCTCTTCTCATGATCTCGTCCTCCAGTCTACTCAGCCACTCACTGTTATGGTCATATCATAGACCTTGTCACCTGGGATAACTGCACTGTTTCCATAATCTCTATCTTACGCATCAGACTCTCTGAACACCACCTCCTCTTTTTCTAGTTTGTTATCTCTGGAGTCCTAGTTCATTCTCTCTAGAGTCCTGATGCTCAAAAATTCTATAATCCCCTTAGGAAATCAATCAATTGGTCCACAACATTTTTACTGTACCTCAAGTGCTTGATCTCCTCTATTTGCTCAAGTTAAATCCCATAGTAAATGATGATAATCATTCGTTTGCATACGTTTCCACCTTACCTGACCTGCTTTGTTGTACTTGTTTGGCAAAATCCCTAACTTGATTAAATATATTTTGTCCCTACAGCACACCTGCACCCACGCAGCTGAACGTGGCTGGAGAAACACCCATCCATTCTGACTGAACACACTTAAACTTAATGAGTATGACTCATAAGTGGGCCCTTAGTGCTGCCGACAAACATATTTTCCTATTCCATTTACTCTCCTACCCTCCCTGTTCATCATTCATACATTCTCTTCCGTATTGGTTAGCCTTTGCTACACAGCAAGCCATCCCAATACAGAGCACAGATTGAGCATCCAAAATCTGAAAATTCAAAATCTGAAACACTCCAAAATTTGAAACTTGTTGAGTGCTGACATGACACTTAAAGGAAATGCTTATTGGAGCATTTCAGATTTCAGATTTTTGGATTTAGGGTACTCAACTGGTAAGTGTAATACAAATATTCCAGAATCTGAAATGTGAAACATTGCTTGTCCCGAGCATTTTGGATAAGAGATACTTGTCCTGTAGTTCAGAGCAATAATCATTTTATTTGCTCATGATTTTGTGGGTCAATAATTTGGGTTTGAATGTTGGGTAGTTGTTCTACTAGACTTGTATCTACCTGGTATCAACCATGTGGCTGTGGTTATCTGATGACTCAAATGGGGCTGGCTGGTCTAAGATGGCAGTGGGTGCTTGCTGTTGGCTAGGCCACATGTCTCCAGCTCGCTAGCTTGGGTTTCCTCAAATGCTGGTGGGAGAGTTCCTAGAAATGAGCGTTTTGTATTCCTCTGCTTACATCATATTTGCTAACATCCTCTTAGCTAAAGCAAATCACATAGTCAAGCCAAGAATTAGTGTGGGAGAGGTATAACAAGGGCTTGATGCACTATGAGTTGTTACTGGAACAATCTACTACTTCTCCCAACCTCTAACCACTCGCACCTTCTCCCAAACCCTCCTCACTCTCAGATGGTAACCTCGCATTCTATTTCATTGAAAAGAAGTTGGAAATGTACAAATTTCCACAGACTTCTGCCTACCACGACACCTTCCCACCCACCAGCATCTGGATACATTTACTCTACCTCCTCTCCTGTTACCGGATGAAACCTCCAGGCCCCTATCTAAGTCTAACCTCTCAATTTCCGCCCTACAGCTCCTCTTGCCCACCCAAGGACGTTGCTTCTATTTCTCATCTGAAGTCACTCTTGCTGATGCAGCCATCTGGTGGCTTGAATGGGTTGCTTGCTCTAAGATGGCCTTACTCCCTTTTCTGCATCATCATTTTCTGTCTCCTCATTGGATCATTCTCTTCAGGAAAAAAAAAAAAAAAAAAACCCACAGGATTTTTTTTTACCCTACCCTAAAATATCACTCTAATAACCCTCTGACTAATCTCTTTCATGCTAAACTCCTTAAAGTGCTCTCCGTATTCATAGTGCCCATTTTCTCTCCTTCCAACACCTCTTAAATCCATGCCTACCAGGCATTCATGTCCATAACTCCATAAAAGTTCATGTTGTCATAGACTCCAATTTCCTCCACACTGATAAATACAAGGGTTAATTCTTAGTTCTCATCTTACTTGAACACCTTTTTTTTGTTTGTTTGTTTTTGTTTTGTTTTTGAGACAGGATCTCACTCTGTTGCCCAGGCTGGAGTGCAGTGGTGCGATCTCAGCTCACTGCAGCCTCAACCTCCCAGGCTCAAGCGATCCTCCCACCTCAGCCTCCCAACGTGCTGTGACTACAAGTGTGAGCCACTGTGCCCAGCCTTACTTGAAAACTTTATTGAGGTGATCTTCAGGATATTTCACTCTCCCAGTTTTCTTTCTATCCCTCTGACCTCTCTTTCTCAGTTCTGCCTAATGTTCCTCAATTCCTCTTCATCTTCCTGACATCTTAGTATTGGAATGTCCCAAGGCTCAGTTTTTTATATACTTTTTTTTTTTTTTTGAGACAGGGTCTCACCTGTTGCCCAGCCTGGAGTGCAGTGGTGCAATCTTGGTGCACTGCAACCTCCGCCTCTTGGAATCAAGCAAGCCTCCTGGCTCAGCCTCCGGAGTAGCTGGGACTATAGGCATGGACCACCATGCCCGGCTAATTTTTGTATTTTTAGTAGAGACGGGGTTTCACCATATTGTCCAGGCTGGTCTCAAACTCCTGACCTCAAGTGACCTGCCCACCTCGTCGTCCCAAAGTGCTGGGATTACAGGTGTGAGCCACCACGCCTGGCCTTATATACATATGTTTTTCAATTAACTGATGACATTATATGCTTTTATCACGCACAACATGTTTTGAAGTATATGTACATTGTAGAATGGTTAAATCTAGCTAATTAACAAATATGTTACTTCACATAGTTATCTTTTTTCTAATATACTTTAAGTTTTAGGGTACATGAACACAACGTGCAGGTTTGTTACATATGTATACATGTGCCATGTTGGTGCGCTGCACCCATTAACTTGTCATTTAACATTAGGTATATCTCCTAATACTATCCCTCCCCCCTCCCCCCACCCCACAACAGGCCCCTGTGTATGATGTTCCCCTTCCTGTGTCCATGTGTTCTCATTGTTCAATTCCCACCTATGAGTGAGAACATGCGGTGTTTGGTTTTTTGTCCTTGCAATACTTTGCTGAGAATGATGGTTTCCAGCTTCATCCATGTCCCTACAAAGGACATGAACTCATCATTTTTTATGGCTGCATAGTATTCCATGGTGCATATGTGCCACATTTTCTTGATCCAGTCTATCATTGTTGGACTAGTTATCATTTTTGTGGTGATAGCACATAACATCCACTCTACATTTTTCAAGAGTACAATATATCAGCATTAACTACAGTCATTTTGCTATACAATAGATCTCTTGAAATTTATTTTTTTTAATCTAAATGTAATTATGGACCAACATCTCCCTGTCTCCTTTACTCCCTAACAACTTCAGCCTCTGATAACCATCATTATGCTCTCTATTTCTATAAGACCAAGTTTTTTTTTAAGATTCCACATATGAGTGACATCATGGATATTTATCTTTCTGTGTGTGGCTTATTTCACTTACCATAACGTCCTCCAAACTCATCCATGTTGTCAAAAATGGCAGGATTTCATTCTTTTTATGGCTGAATAGTATTACATTGTGTATATGTACCACCTTTTCTTTAGCTATTGATCCATTGATGGGCATTTCGACTTTTCTATCAACTGTATAATGCACTCCTTTGGTGATCTTATCAAACCCATGGATTGAAAATGCACTCTATGTGTTGATTATTCCAAATTTATACCTGTAGTCTAATTCTCTCCCCTGAACTCCAGACCTATGTATATAATACCTACTTGAATATCTACTACTGGACATCTTAATCTGCCACATAGATATTGATCAAAGGGTACACAGTTTCAGTTTTAAGATGAACAAATTCTGGGAATCTAATGTATAGCATGGGTAGTGATGGATGTGTAAATTAATTTGATTGTGGTCATCATTATGTACATGTATATCAATTCATAACATCATACACCGTGAATATATACAATCCTTATTTATCAAGTAATTATTTTAAAATAAAAAAAAAAGAAAAAGAATGAAAAAAGCCAGGAAGGAAAAAGATAATGTCTAAAACAGACAAATCAGTGTATAACAGAATGAGCACACTATATAGAGTTATGAAGATAACTTCCAGAAGAAACATCTTAAAGAGGTTTTCTTTGGGAATCATGATTAGAAGAGAAGTACAAGTGGGGGCAAAGTTTGTCATTTTTAATAATATGTAAATACATACATACATACATATAAAGTATATACATATATATACACACACATACTATGCCTCTAGGGTATTATGGCTTTTAAATAAACTACACGGTTTTTTGATTAAAAATTTATGTAATTGACTACATTTTCCCAAAGACGTTATATCAAATCATGGGAGGTAAGTGTACCACATAGAACTCCTCATATTTTTTCCCATACCTTCTCCCTCTCAAATTTATGGCAATTTCCAATTTTTCAGAACAAAAGCCATAAAGTCATCTTTAATTCCTCTCTTTCTCATGTACCTGACATCCAAATTATCAATGAATCTCAGGCAAAATATACACAGATTCTGACCCCCTGTCACAACCTCCATTGCTACCACCCATATTCAATCTACCACCACTTCCCACCCAGGCTGTCACAACGGATTCTGATCTCCCTGCTTTTTCCCTGGTACTATACAGACTATTTTCAGTACAGCAGCCAGAGTGAGCTTTAAAAATAGAAGCCAAATCATGTCACTCCTCTGTTACAATGGTCCTCACAGCTCGCACATTAGGCCTATCCCATTCCCTACCCCATCCTGTTTCTTCTGCCCTTATTTCCTTCTACTGCCTTCCTTGTTCACTTGACTCCAGCAACATTTCTCTATTTATAATTAGTAAAGTACCTCAAGACTACTAGCATCTTAGGATTTTTGTATCTGGTTTCCTCTGTCTGGAACATGGTAGCAGTTAAGTTTTGTTATATAGCAAAGCAATCTAGAACATAATGGAGTAAAACAACAATCAATTATTACTTCTCATGATTCTCTGGGTTGACTGGACAGTTCTCATCAACCAGTTTGGCTGAGGCTGGAAGGTCCAGGGCTGCAGTCAGCAAACTACAGGCTACTAGCCAAATCTGGTCTGCTAACTCTTTTTACAAGTAAAGTTTTATTAGAACACATCTATGTCCATTTGTTTATGTATTATCTACGAATGCTTTTACATTAGGATAGCAGTGGTTTGATGTTGATAGGGCAATGGGAATGAATTGGCCATGTGCTTCTCGTCATCTAACAGTATAACTCAGGCTTGTTCACATAATAGTGGTCACAAGTTTCTGAGGAGAGGGAGGGAGGGAGGGAGAGGGAGGGAGAGAGAGGGAGAGGGGGACGGAGAGAGAGAGAGAGAGAGAGAGAAGGCACCACAGCACATAATACATTTCAAGTCTCTGCTTGGGTCATAATTACTGTTGTCACACTGGTCAAAGTAGGTCACGCGACTAAATCTAGAATCAGTGTGAAAGGGGCTACCCAAGGACATGGATATAGGAAAGGCAATTTTTGTGTTCATTTTTGCAAACAATCTACCATAAATATTCTTATTTTCTGACGTGTTGCCTCACCTCCTTCAATTCTATGCCCAACTATCACTTTATTAGTGAGCCTTCCTTAATGAGATCTCCTCTCTCTGCATCCTATCCCCCTTTCCTGCTTCATTTCCCTTGGTAACATCCATCACTTTCTAACCTATCATATTTTTTACTATTTATTTTGTTCATTGTCTTCTCCTTCTGGAATATAAACTCCATGAGGGCAAGGATTTTTGTCTGTTCTTTCTGCTGTTTTGTCTCAAGTGCCTCTAACACTACTTGGAATAGGAAATCAAAAAATGTTTCGAATGAATAAGTGAATTAATGACCTAATGCTATTTAGAATTTGAAGCAGGAGCAGTTCCTGCTTGCCATGATAGTACTGCTGATGTTTAGATCTAGAGTCCGTCAGTTATCCTTCTTGGTATAACACTGACAGTATTATTTTGGAATAATGTGCACGAAGCACTTTGAAAATAAAGAATTTAATAATGAAGTTACTATTGCTTAGATTTTTATACCTTACATAAGTTTCATGACTTAAGTGAGTCTATAACTTACTCAAAAAGTAACAGTCACAAATTATTTTATTTAACTCTCCTAAATGAACCAAGGCACTACTAGTACCTATTTTGGGATGGTAATATCTTGGAGGAGAGTTTTATTCCTAAACAAAGCTCTGATCACGTTGCACATACCCCGATTCAACCCTCTTGGGATCTTTTCTGCCTGCAAGATAAACTCCTTCAAAGTTAGTACTCATTTTGCCTTTCTAGTACCATACACTTTTTATCAAATTAGCTAGGTCTTGAAGAAAGGACATAACTCCGAAAAAGGTGATATGAGGGGTGGAAGGGATTCTAGGCAAAAGTCAGAATGTGAAGTTTATTTAATTTTTTTTTTTTTTTGAGATGAAGTCTTGCTCTTGTTGCTCAGGCTGGGGTGCAGTGGTATGATCTCAGCTCACTGCAACCTCCACCTCCCAGGTTCAAGCAATTCTCCTGCTTCAGCCTCCCTAGTAGCTGGGATTACAGGCGCCTGCCACTACATCTGGCTAATTTTTATATTTTTAGTAGAGACGGGGGTTTCACAATGTTGGCCAGGCTGGTCTCGACCTCTTGACCTCAGGTGATCCACCTGCTTTGGCCTCCCAAAGTGCTGGGATTACAGGCGTGAGCCACCGCGCCAGCCAAGACTATTTTAGGAACAAGTTGTGGAGCAATTTGGCTGGTATGGAAGAGCTATACGATACAGTACAATATAGCGGGTTATGGAAAAATACATGGGAAGACCATGTTTCAAATTATTAGAAAAACATGATCGAGCCCCAGGTCAACCAAATGTCAAAAAAAGAAAATACATGGAACTGGACTAGTTTGACAACATGACGAGCGTTTGGTATGCATTTTGGTTCCTGTATTTACTCCATTTACTGAATACATACACTGTCTTTTTCATTCCAAATTCTGTATAAGTTTAAGATATTGAAACCACTGTGCCAATAGATTTTCTGGTTGTGATGTTAATAGTTTCATCGACAGCAGGATTCTGGCCTGCTGGATTGTTGATCTGCTATTATGTCTCTATCGCACCACTCCCTCAGTGGTTATTTATACTTCATCTATGGTTCCCAGACATTAACAAGAAAGAAAGGTCTTGAAACTTAAGGGAGTTTAGAGGGAGAGCTCTCTATATCTTGTGAAACAGACAAGGTCACTGCTTAGTCAACCTTTCTTACAAAAGAGTTCAGTGATAACGGCCAAATTAGAGCTCTGGTCAACCGCAGCTGATGATGGGCTCTGTTGATGGGTGCCCTTGGCTAGACCTGAAAATGATGTCCTGAGAAATGATTACTCTTCTGCTCAATAACCCAAAGATGTATCTATTAAAGGCTGAGCAGAAAGGAGGAATAAAGGTGTAAATGTAGTCTCTTGATCAGTCCACATATCAGACCTCTTACTCTAATAGTCATGATCCCTAGTGTATTTCTCAAACTCCCTCCTGTGTAAGGCTATTCCAGTGCAGTTTTAGAGACACGGAGTCCTTGATTGTCTAAGTCTTTGTAATCTTAGAAAAACATATGTATGTAGACCAATGAACAATTCTAAAAATAAAAAAGCCATATGGAGAAACTTCGGATTACATGCTATTTATTCATGCATTCATAATTATTTACGAGGACTTCATTTTCGCCAGGTCTTGTGCTAGATGCTAGGTGCTCTGCCTTCAAGATGTTCAGACTTTATTTGGGCAGCCCAACATTAAAAGTGACATTTAAGTGCTGTGATAGGATTAAGTACACACAGAGAAATAGAATGTTACCTAGATCTGGATGTTCTGGAAACTTCCTCAGGTGTGATGATACCTAAAAGGAATTTTGATGATTGAATAGGGGATGAGGAGAAAAGATGGGGTAACACATTGCAGGTTGAGAGTGATGTGGGTCATAAAGGATCTTGTCATGTTCAGGGTCAAGTGGTGGGGAAGGATAAGACTGACAGTAAGAGGAAGAAAAGATGCGAGGAAAGAAGCAAGACAGATCAGAGAAAACGTGGCAGTTCAACTACAAAATTTCAATTTTACACTAAAAGCAATGGAATGCCACTCCGGAATTTTTTCCTTAAATGATCATATTTTCCCTTCAGAACAAAGACAAACATGGAAAATGAATTAAGTATCTGGGATCTACTGGGAGACTGCCACAGAAAATCTTCAGGGAAATGGTGAAGGTTCAACTAAGGCAGTAACAGTGAAGACGAGGAGAAGATGTTAACATTAGAAACTATAGTTCTTGGAGACCAGATGTGCAGCAAAGGAGAGAAAAGAATTCTGAAGGATGATGTTTGGAATTTCAGGTTTGTGCATCCTGAGTATAAGGTAGCATCAAAGAGACGGAACACAGAGGAGGACTGACAACTTTGGAAGAAAGTGGTAACTTTCTGTTTCAAAAAATAAATGAAAGAATTAAAAACCAGATGCCATGGAACATCTAGGTGGAGTTAAAATGGAATGAAATGTGGCAATTATATATTTAAGACTACATGGAATTAAAGGTGAGGGGTAAACTTTCCCACCCCTAAATCCCCTTCTGCCTTTGTATGGCTTTGTTCCTTTCTTGCAGAAAAGGCCTTTTTATCTGAATGATAGGAAGATAGAGAAGGCCTCAGGGATGGATGAGGGCTGGAGGAAAGGCAGAGATTTGAATAGGCAAAAGGGAGAAGAAAAGGCAGTTCAAGGAGAGAACACGGCACCAACAAAAGTAGAACACTGGTACCAAACAAGACAAAAGCAGAGGTTTCAAGGTATAGAAAAGAGGAAAATAAGTATTACCAAGAGAATGGGGCTACATTTCCTAATGAATTTATTCTCTGGATGGATGCTGGAAGGATAGACTTTAAGCAATCAGCAGTAAGAGGCCATGGTAGGTTTTTGAGCAGAGGAGGAACATTATTGATTCATATTTTAGGAATATGGTCTGGAAGCAGCATCCAAGAATGTGAGAAATTAGCATAATGGAGACAAGGAGATCTGGTCAAGAGAAAGTGATTGGGAACCTTCCAGGCAGCTCCTGCTGCTTTGTAAGAAGGAGAACTCCTAATGATTCCGCTGGCACCTCTTCTCTCCTGTCAGGAATATGGCAGCACTTACATGACTGGGACTGAAAAAAGTCATGCTATATACTCCTCCAAACAGAACCTGCCCATAGCCTTCTTGAAGCAGCAGCAGGATATCCATGAGTATTTTTTCCTTTAGAGAAATACAGAAGCAAATAAAAAAAAATAAAGTTTGCAGTAATGACTATTTTTACCCAATTACACATGCATTACCAAGTGTCACAAATCCTATGAGCTAGAAGGTGTGATTTTCTGAGTCGGCTGCTGTGTTGAGATGAGAGGAATTGCTCAGTGTTGATAACACTGTTGGATGTTGCTAATGTAATTACAGTTTCCCAGTCTGGTCTCAAAAATTAAAGTTCTTGTATTTTTTATTTTCCTTCCCATTTGGGAAAGACAATAATTAAAAAGTACAAACTTGCTTGGTTTGACTTTGTACCCAGTTTTTACGGCATTTTTATTGCGTCTTATATTGAATGGATTTTTTTTCAATTTGTTTTTGAAAATGTCATTTGCACAGAGAGATTGAATGGACTTACTTTGTTTAGTCTTCCAAAGCAATGCTTATAAGTGGGCCATGATAATTCGGTAAATATATCACGTGAAGGGAGATAGTATGAACAACTGAAAGAATTATTCACAGTGTGTGAGGAACAAAGATGGATAAAAGGAAGTTCGCTAATAAATAGGACTCAGATGTTAAAATAGAGATGGATGTAAGACATTCATATTGTCCCATTAAAACACAATATTAATTTTGAGAATTTCTTCTTTATTGTTGCTGTTGTGGTTGTTATTACAAGGATATACAGGACAGACTCAACATAACGAATTTAAATGTTCTTTGAGCATCATAGATAGTTGAACCTAACTGAATTTGTGCTTTGGACAATTATGATGTACTATTACAAGATTGTTTCCATTTCTTGTCCTCTACCATTCCCTACACATTTAGTCCACTTGTAAAAACATTCTTAAACTTCTTAATTCATTATTATTATGCGTGTTTTAACTGCTTAGAACTGTCAATGAAACAAGTTTTTAAACCCTTTGAAAAATGTAAACAATTGGAGAAGAAACTGTTTTAAATGGCATTTTTAGGCATGTGAAATTTATGAATAATCTGAGAAGCTATAAGCATGTACAATGTATTCACTGCCTACAAAGTGGTCTCATGTACAATATGTCATGGAAATCTGTCATTTCCATTTCATGGGCAAAGTGGCAAAGTTGAGAAAAAATGGCTACTAACAATGTAACCTTAAACACGGGAACTATTTTTCCCCCTTCAGATCACCTTGAGATACCAATAGTACATAAAATGGACCTTGGAAACTTGGGAAGAAGAATCTTTGGGATAATGTCTTGTTCATATTTTTCTTTCAGGGAAACGTAACCAATTAACTGACATAATGTTTTCCAATTATGCACTGCCTAGGGAGGTGAGGCAGTATAGGGTCAGGATTCAGACTTCCTGGGTTCAGATTCTTGCTAGCTAGACACCTTGGACACATTAATAAACTTCTCTGTGCCTCATTATCCTGATCTGTAAAATGGGAATAATAATTATCCTACCTCACAGGGCTGTTCCATATATAAAACACTTTACATGCAGAGCACAGAGTAAAAACTCAGTAACAGTTTAAAAATGATGATAAGAGCTTGACATCCAGTATTTTATCTTTTGCATAAACATGACATATTGAACATTGCCACCTTAAAGAATTCCACAGTTCCAATTATATTGAACACACACCTCTGGTTTCTACGTAGCAATAAGAAATTTCTATAGTTTAACTCAAAACTCTCACCATCTTACTGAAAATAAATTCGTTTATGGAAGTTCTTGGCACACATACATAGGAAAACTTGTTGACTCCTTCTGGAAAGTTGATGGACTGTAATGCAACTCTGTAAAATCAGTGATAGCACCCATATTTTCAAGGCAAGTAAACTTCCTATGTGACATCACTTTGTCCAGATCTCTATGGTAGGAACACGTCCAGAGTACTATGTCCAGCTCAGGATGATCAGGTTTGTAGAGGCCACTGACAAGTGGAGTAGTCTGGAACATTGAAGAGTATTGGAAAACCACATTATACAAGAAACAGTTAAAGGGGCAAGAATTTGAGCTTTAGAAAAGATAACCCAGAGATATACCTAATGCTAGATGACGAGTTGGTGGGTGCAGTGCACCAGCATGGCACATGTATACATATGTAACTTACTGCACATTGGGCACATGTACCATAAAACCTAAAGTATAATAATAATAATAATAATAATTACAATAAAAGAAAAAAATAATAATAATAATTAAAAAAAAATAAATAAAAAAAAAAAAAAGAAAAGATAACCCAGAAGCTGTTCAGAAATATCAAAGAGCTGCCCCAGGTAAGAATTGGACTTGTTCAGGAAGTTGCTGGAATTAGTAGGTGAATGTTATATGTGATTTTGCTCGAAACAGGACAACTGACAATGAAATGGGTTGCTTCTTGAAATAGCAAACACTCATTACTGAAAGTATTTATGCAAAATTTGTACAACCTACTTAAGTGAATGATTAAGATGGGAGTCCTTCTTTGTATGGGAAATTTGAGTAAAAATTTCTGAATCCTAGAGCCTAAGATCTCCTTTAATTCTAATTTAATTTTAATATTTCAAGTAAGTTTTCATATGCCATTCCTTCCTCCACAACCTCCTCTGACACATAGCTTCTTGGGGTATGTTCTATACCTGAGAGATGTAGATACAATCTGCATTCTCTGTGCCATTACTGAAATACCTTTACCAAGAGGTTAATTTGACCCTCTTGGAGAATTCGAGACAGTTTTAAACATTTGATGATTAACACTTTTCATCATTTTATTTTGGCCTTGTGTTAACTGGAAAAGAGGTACCATTTCATGGAATAAAAGTTCTGTGAATACCAAAGGTTCCTCAAGTAGGAGACATTTGTAGTCTGTTTATAAGTATTTTATCTCATTTGATCCCTTAGCAGAGCTGGTAATATCATTAGTTTTGTTTTACAGATGAGGTTCTGAGGATTAAGTGGCAGAGTTTAGACTTGAGCTCAGCCCTTCTCACTCTAACTCCAGTGTTTCTTCTACTTGCCCTCACTCACAGCTTCATACTGCTTGGTCCACATACATCTGAAGACCAAAAAAAGTGGGGATGAAAAGGCGGAATGAAAGAAGAAAGTAACCAAGTGAACACTGCTAAAAGTAAACCTCAAAAAGAAATATGTGGCTGGAAATTCAATTAGAGAAATTACAGAGAAATTTTACAAAATAAAACATGTAGGGGTAAATTAAGAGAATAAAACTTGTTAACAAAAAGGGTCAAGGTTGAGAAACAATATATGGGAGTTGAAAAAATAGATATGTGAAGGATCTGAGAAATGAAGAGGGAATGGAGAATTACAAAAGGATGTAGATAAAAATGAATGACCATAGCGAAGAAAGTGAGAATCATCAAGAACAATACCAAAATAAACTGAAGCTGCAACATCAAATGGCACAGCAGGACTATAAAGATAGGCAGAAAGAGAGATAAGTACAAGAACACTTCTGGATGGAAAATCACTATTAAACCAAAATAAAATGATAGACACAAAAAGGCAAGCATGGAAGCCAAACCTGAATTAAGAACAATAGATTTGATTTTACACATTGTTTTCTACAGGGGTAAAATTCTATTTTCCTTTCTTTGTGTTGATTTTCTTCCCACTTCACCTCCCTCTGAGCTCTCCAAAAGGGAAATGCAGAGGGTGTGAAGGGGATGAAAAGTCAAGCTGCTTATTTTTAATGTGTTTCCAAATGCCACAGAGAAAGCTACCACAGCCTACTTGGTATGTAACATATATTTTAAAACTAGTAAACCGTGATAGTCATGATGATAGCACTAGCTAGCATCAGTGGAGGAACCATGAAGTTAGATTTGAAAAAAATTAAATATTGGCAGTTTGCTGCTCACGTATTTGATTTTCAATAGTATTATGAGTCTGTATTCAAAGTTATATTGTATTTTTTTGAAATTGATATATTGAAAAAGAATTTTCGGACCCTTAGATTAAAAATTACCCCCATAACTAAAGTACAATATTATCATATATATTAGAGTAAGCAGAACAGTTGTTTTGAACCTGCCCCAGTGTATCATCCAAACATACACAGACTGCTACCAAGCTATACTGAAGCCCCGAATCAGGCAACTTGATCTTCCCTTGTTCGCTGCATCAAATACTTGCTCTAGAAGCAGCTTCTCCCTAGGGAGCAATGTCCTCAAAGCATGCTTAGAACAAAGTGACTGCTCTCTGACATTTACATCAGGAATTTTATCCACAGAGAAAGGGTGGATGTAGATATAGAATGGATAGAGAAGGGAGAAGACAGTGAAAAGGAATAGGAAAAAAAGCTGTTGGCAGGGCGCGGTGGCTCACGCCTGTAATCCCAGTACTTTGGGAGGCCAAGGCAGGCAGATCACGAGGTCAGGAGATCGAGACCATCCTGGCTAACACGGTGAAACCCTGTCTCTACTAAAAATACAAAAAATTAGCTAGGCAGGATGGCGGGCACCTATAGTCCCAGCTACTCGGGAGACTGAGGCAGGAGAATGGCATGAACCCGGGAGGCAGAGCTTGCAGTGAGCCAAGATCCCGCCTCTGCACTCCAGCCTGGGCGACAGAGCCAGACTGTGTCTCAAAAAACAAACAAACAAAAAAGCTGTTACATGAGTAAAAAATGTTACCAGCTATGTAACCTTGAGAAACTTCCTCAAACCCTCTAAAGCCTCAGTTCTCTTATCTGTTAAATGGGGATAACAATAGCACTTCTCTCTTAGGATTGTGGTAAGAATTGAATGGCATAGCATATGAAAAGCATTCAATGCAGTGCCTAGCATGATGTATAGTAAGTGATCAATAAATGTTAGATATTACAACTATTACAATTTCTCTGATTCTACTTTTACCTTCATTCATTCTTTACTTTATTCAACAAATGTTTGTTGAATGTCTACTATATAACAGAGACTGTGCTGGGGATATGGATCTGTGTAGGTTAGGCATCTCTCTGCCCTGGTAAACTTTATGGTGTAGTAGAAAAGACATAATATGAAAATTTAACTAATAATTTTTTAATTTGTACCTCTGATAAAGGCTATGAATGGGAAGTCCAGGATAATAGGAGAGGGTACAGTGGGGGCCTGATCCAATCTAGGACTTCCTTTAGGAAGTAGCTTTTGCTCTAAGTTTTTAAGGATGAGTAGAAATTGACTAGAAAGGGTGGGGCAGGGGTAGTTTGAGGTGAGAGAGGAAGAGAGAAGAGCACTCCTAATAGAGGGAAGAGTATATAAGAAGGCTCGGAGGCTGGGTTTACAGAAAGCATAGAATTGATAGGACATTTGTTACTTTCTCTACCCGTTGCTTTCTTTTTTTTTTTTTTTTGAGATGGTGTCTCGCTCTGTTGCCCAGGCTGGAGTGCAGTGGCACAATCTCTGCCCACTGCAACCTCTGCCTCCCAGGTTCAAGCAATTCTCCTGCCTCATCCTCCCGAGTAGCTGGGATTACAGGCACCTGCCACCACTCCCAGCTAACTGTCGTATTTTTAGTAGAGACGGAGTTTCACCGTATCAGCCAAGATGGTCTCGAACTCCCGACCTCAAGCGATCTGCCTGCCTCGGCCTCCCAAAGTGTTGGGATTACAGGCGTGAGCCACCGCATCCGGCCCTGTTGCCTTATTTTAATTTCACTATATTGACCTAACTGGTAACCCAAGAAGAAATAAATAGCTCCCATTTACCCCTTCCTGAATGAAAAGCCATAGCAAATCATAATGGAATCTTTGTTTCTTCATCCTAAATCCATAACTCTATCTTGTCAAGGGGAATGAAGTAATGAAGTTCATCCTAGAACCCCAAATCTAAATCTACTCTGTGGTTTCAAATATACATTAAAGTTTATAACTCAATTTTACACATAGCTTTGTATCACATCCAAAAGTCCAGAGATGAGAATAATATAAATGGAAGTGTTACACTGACTATTGAAATATCTTTCATGCAGAAGAGAACCAAAATAATAAATTGGGGTATGCATCAAGCTCTCCTTGTGCTGTTAGAGTTAATGCTGCTAGGATGTTTATATTATAGACTTCATCTTTAAAGCTCTAAGATTTGATCATAAAATCTCTTCCCAGCTGAAATGTGGCATATAAATAAGGTCTCTGCTTAAGGGCTGAATTGCTCTGTTGCTCTTTTAAGCTGTCCTTTCTCTGAATACAACTCTGGGTGACTTTTTAACGCTTTTTGACGCCACAAACCACTTTTAACTTTTTGTGCTTAGAAAAGTTGCTACAAAAGTCACCTTTTCATTGCTCTTTAGAATTTTTAAATGGCCAGAAAACTAGGCATCTGTATAATGGAGAAAAGAGTAAATTGTGATCAAAGAATAATTTCAACACTACATTTCTTTTTCTTTTTAAAAAATTATAATATAGAAACAGGGTCTCACTGTGTTGCCCAGGCTGGTCTTGCACTCCTGGGCTGAAGCAATCCTCCTGCCCCAGCCTTCAAAGTGCTAGGATAACAGGCGTGAGCCACCATGCCTGGCCTATTTTTAAAAAAATTTTCCCACCCAATATTCTGGAAGATGTTAGAGCTCTGGTGATAGTGTGGCATATAGCCAGCCCAAGAAAGAAAAAAACACAGCCTAATAATCGTCTTAAGAAAATTTCAGTATCAATCATATGTGTAAACCAAAAATAAAATTCTAAGCTCCCCAACCAACTGATGAGCCCCCTCACAGTCAAGGGCATTCCAAAGTAAACCTGAAAATCTAGTTCAGGACACGATGCGAAGACGGGGTCAGACATGCTCTATTATACCCTACTCCCTTTGGAATTCAGGGACAACTGACCAGCACTAACATTAAAGCAGAGATCTTAAGACTGACCAAACAGACTGTTTGTAGCAATTAGATACATCACATGACAGATAGCAGGATCTGGAATAAATCAAAGTATTTTACCCTGAAATATATTTATTTGACATATTTTGAAATGGCCCTGCAAGGCTGTCCCTTGGGAAAATCTGCATTCTGTAGAGAGTCCCTTTCCCTCTCCAGGTCTTTTCTGTGATATAGGAGAGAATTAACTAAGAGTCATGCACCTTTCAAGGTCTGATAAGAGCTCTGAAGCCTACTACTTGGAGATTTCATCTGCATGGTAAAACCTTGGTCTCCACAACCCCATAATTTATTTTTTTATTTATTATTTATTATTTATTTTTTTGAGACAGAGTCTTGCACTGTCGCCCAGGTTGGAGTGCAGTGGTGCAATTTTGGCTTGCTGCAACCTCCATCTCCCGGGTTCAAGCAATTCTTCTGCCTCAGCCTCCCAAGCAGCTGGGATTACAGGCGCCCACCACCACGCCCACCTAATATTTTGTATTTTTAGTAGAGACGGTGTTTCATCATGTTGGCCAGGCTGGTCTCGAACTCCTGACCTCGTGATTTGCCCACCTTGGCCTCCTAAAGTGCTGGGATTACAGGCGTGAGCCACCAGGCCTGGCCATAACCCCTTACTTTAACCCAAATATTCCTTTCTATTGATTCCAGGTCTTTAGATAATAACTCTTTCAACCATTTGCCAATCAGAAAAGTATTTGAATCCCCCTATGACTCGCAAGCCCCTCTGCTTCAAGTTGTCTCACCTTTCTGGATTGAACCAATATATATCTTACATGTATTGATTGATGACTTATGTCTCCCTAAAATGTATAAAACCAAGCTGTAGCCTGACCACCTTGGGCACTATTTTTAGAATCTCCTGGAGCTGTGTCATGGATCATGGTCCTCATATTTGGCTCAGAATAAATCTCTTAAATATTTTAGAGTTTGACTCTTTTCCTTGACATAGGTCTCCTCAAAATTTTTTTTGCATCATATGCCTCTTCAAAATCTAGTTTTTGTCCTGCAAATTCAATATGAAAACCAGTATTACCAAGGGTTTTTTTTTTTTCCCCACTCATTTACTGATTCAATTAGCTGTTGATATTCTGAGACTGGGGCTGCAATTTGGTTGTTAAATTTTTAAACTTTTAATTGTAAAATAATTACAGATTCAAAAGAAGCTATAAAAGTAATGCAAGCCAATGTACCCATCACTCATCTCCCACCAATGGTGACCTCTTACATAACTATCATGCATTATCAAAACCAAGAAATTAATTGGCACAATACTATACAATTTACTATACTGCAGATCTTGCTCTGATTTCACCAGTTTTTGCATGCATTTATTTTTTCGTATGTGTATATAATTCTACAGTATTGTATCACATATATGGATTTGTGAAACCACCACCACAATCAAAATACAGAGCTGTTCCATCACTACAAAGGAACTCCTTCATGCGGCCTTAATTTTAGTTATATCTCCTTCCCTTCCTCCCCTTCCCTAGCCCCTGGCAACCCCTTACCTGTTCTACATCTCTATAATTTTGTCATTTCAAGAATGCTATATACATGGAATCATTTGCTATGTCAACTTTTCAGATTGGTTTTTTCATCCAATATAATGACCTTAAAATTCATCCGAGTTGTGTGTATCAATAGTTCATTCCTTTTTATTGCTGAATAGTATTCCATGGTATGGATGTACCACAATTTGTTCAACCATTCACTTGATGAAAGACATTTGTGTCATTTCTAGTTTTGAACTACTACCTGTAAAGCTGCTATAACTACTCACGCACAGGTTTTGGTGTGAACATAAGTTTTCATTTCTCTAAGATAAATGTCCAGATGTGTAATGCTTGCTAGTCATGTAGTAAGCATATGATTAATTTTTAAGGAACTGCCATGCTGCTTTCTAAAGTGGCTGTACCATTTTACATTCTTACCAACAGTGTGTGAAAGATTCAGTATCTCTGCATTCTTCAGCAAATGTTAATGTCAGGTGTTGTCAGCAATTGTTATTTTAGCCATCCTAATGTAGTGGTATCTCATTGTGGTTTTAATTTACATTTCCCTAATGGTTAGCGATGGTGAAAAACTTTTCATGTGTTTATTTTCCATCTATACATCCTCTTAGCTGAAGTTTCTGTACAAGTCTTTTGTCCACTTTTTAATTGGACTGTTTATTTTCTTACTGTTAAATTTAGAGAGTTCTTTGTATATTCTGGATAGGAGTCTTTGTTGGATATGTGATTTGCAATTATTTTCTCCCAGTTGGTGACCTGTCTTTTATCCTCTTAACAGGGTCTTTTTCTAAGCAAAAGTCTTTAATTTGATGAAGTCCAGTGTGTCCAGTTTTTCTTTTGTGAATCATGCTTATGGTGTCATATGGGCTGAATTTTTCTTCAGTGGATGGAAATGCTGCCATTAATGATAATAGATTCCATGTATTACACACTTTCCAGCGTCTGGGAATTGTGCTAAGCATTAGATTATAAGCATCATCTAATTTCATCTTTACCTCAGCTCTATGAAGTCCACATGATGATCTGCATTTTGACAAACGTGGTGGCTAAATCTTAGCAAGGTCAGTCACTTGCTGAAGCTCACATAGTAAGCATTTAGTCAAGTCTGGTTTCAAACTCAGGTATGTCTAACTCCAAAGTACACTGTATTCAATGATGAATTAAGAAAAAAGATTCCCAATCCTAAGTTCTACCCCTTTGCTTTGCTTTCCCAAAAATGGAAGTGTTAGTGAGGGAGGCCCAGCCAAAACAGATGAGATGCAGCAAGAATCAGTGATCATCATATCTTAAGTTTTAGGTTCTCAAACTTGAGGTCTATGAGACTCACTTGTGGGAAATGGTTAAAAATGCAAATTCCCAAGCTCTTGGCTTAAAGATTCTAGTGCTGCAGAACAGGAATGGGGCCCAGGAATTTGTGTTTTTCCAAGTATCCCAGTTGATTCTGACAGACCTTTGAGAAATTCTAGGTATCTAAGTTTCCAAATGCACATGATACTGCAGCGGCAACATATGGAACAAACTGATTCGAAAGCTCAGGCTTGTGTCTTCCCCAACATACAGCAAAGTTAAAACAGCTGGTTGATTTGATTAAAATGATCAAATCAGCTTTTGACAGTATTGTTTGGTAACTTTAGTTAAAACAGGCAAGTCAGAAAATTCTCTATATGGCCAGGCCCAGTGGCTCACACCTGTAATACGAGCACTTTGGGAGGCCGAGGTGGATGGATTGCATGAGGCCAGGAGTTCGAGACCAGCCCTCGGCAAAATAGTAAAATCCTGTCTCTACAAAAAATACAAAAATTAGCCGGGCATGGTGGCGCATGCCTGTAGTCCCAGGTATTTGGGAGGCTGAGGCACAAGAATTGCTTGGAGGCGGAGGTTGCAGTGAGCCGAGATTGCACCACTGCACTCCAGCCTGGGTGGCAGAAGTGAAACCCTGTCTCAAAAAAAAAAAAAAAAAAAAAAGAAAGGAAAAGAAAAAGAAAACTCTGTATGCCATCATTCCAACATTAAGGAATGACAGCTCAATAACAATGATAATGATGACCATAATAACAGTCTGAGCCAATGACATGGACTGCGCCAAATCTCATTATGAATCTTTTGTTAACCTGGGCCCTATTGCTTTCAATATTAGATGATGTTTAAGTTTCCTTCACGCTCTAACAACCTATAATTTTACTTTGAGGTTTAAAGACAAGTGCATATCACTGTGAACCGGGAGCCTTGACACTAAGGGGAAAGAGCAGAGAGGTGAAGTCAAGATGTTCAAAAGGAAGAAGAGGAAAGGAGAGAGGAGAAGAAAGGGTACCTTTGACACAAAGCTGCCAACTCTTGGAAAAAAGAGCAGACCACACAGGCATGCACACATGCACAAAACTCTCATTATTTTTCAGCTACCACCTATCTAGATCAGCATTAAGCCCTGCATTGCTGACATGAGTCAGAAAAGTATATGCTGTAGTCTAGCCGAGATTAGGGGGTTTGCTTTGTATTACACCAGCTTCCAACTACTATTTCACTGCAGCAAAAATGACAGATGAGGGAAAAACATCCCACCCGACAACCTACGGTGGTGTTTAACATAGGAGATGTGCTCCATCTGCTGGTAAAGACGATGACCGCAGGCGGAGAGGTAAATACCATAAAACAGAATAAAGACACTCATTTTAAATTGGATTCTGATTGTTTAGATAAAAAGGGCACCTTTTCTTTAAAACACACACACACACACACACACACACACACACACACACACACGAAAGAAGAAACAAAGAATTAAAATCATGACATTTACAAAGACAGAAGCTATGAAGGGAAAGGGGAAACAGACTGGACAGAGATACAGTGGGAGAAGAAGCATAAAAAATAGGCAGGAAAGTGCTGAAATAGCAAAACTGCAGGAAACAAGCTATTTGCTCATCACTTTAACACAGAAGCTTTAAAAAAAAACCCCACAGGATCTGGAAATAATATGCCACATGCCATGTTGTAGATGCTTCATTTATATTATTATAAGAAAATATTTTGTAGGGATTCTATCCACATTGACACAATTCACTTGAGTAAGGCCAAGTCTTAATATAGAATCATTATACATTTTGTCATTGTCTGGGGATGTACAGACAATAGTGCTGACACTGAAAGTTCGCAGCAATTTGGAAAAGACTGGAGGGGTTGAGGCATGACCAGCCCTTCTGTGCCTCTTGTGCATATAGTTGGGTCTCTGATGACAACAGCTGTTGCCTACCAAGCCCGTCACTCTTTCCAATCATGATTCTTAGGCATCTAAAGAATCTGATACTTTTTTTTCCTCAAACAGAGCTATGTGCTTTTTGACACGCTGATGAATATTGGACCATCACTTCTCACTTACAGGCATTGACAGTGCAAGTCTGCAGTGTATTCTACAATTTTTTTCACATCTCATAGACTTGCCTTATCAATTGGTCTTGCAGCTTCTCAGGATAAAGAGAGCAGAAAAAGGAACACTTAGGATCTACTAGGCACCAGGCTCAGTGCTTCACAGGCTAGTCATTTAATCTTCACACCAGTCTTATGGGAGTCTTTCCAATTGTCCTTATTTTGAAGCTGTCAAGACAAAGGCTCAGAGAAATTAAAGAATTGCGCAAATGCTATTAACTCATAGATCTGGAAAGCTGACCAAAGGAAATATCACGTGTGGACTTTCTACCATGAAAATATGCCATGCTGGGAACACTCAGTACCATAAGAGAAGCCAGTACTTCTCAACTTGTAGAGCTCAGGCCATGTGCATCAGGATTCCTGGAGTTCCTTGTTAAAAATGCAGACCCCTAATCCTCAGCAAACTGGCTGAATCTGAATATCTGGTGGAGCCCTGGAATCTGCATTTTAACAAGTGCCAGGAGATGACACATTAAACAAGTGTCAGAGATTCTCATTAAATTTGGGAACCATCTGATATGAGATAAATGAACAAACAGGAAAACCATGCTGGGATACCAAAGATGTGGTTTTAGAATTAATGGTATGGCAGAGGCTTTCTCTGTTTTTACAGTTCAGGCTGCTGTGCCATGGGGCACAAACGTTATTGCTTGTTACCTAGTTAAACTACTCAGATTCTCTGAGCCAGTTTACTCATCTGTGGAACAGGAATCACAGTTTTTGTCTCACATAGCTATAGTGAGGTTTAATGCATGTGAAAACACTTTATAAATTCTAAATAGTTCTGTGGTAAATTGTAAAATATGATAAAAAAAATTCTCATACCCTTGCAAGACTGATGTCACAGCTCTTCCCATCAAGACGTGGGGCACTTTCCTCTATTTTCTGAATCTGGACTAAGTGATTTGCTTTGACCAGTGGAACAACAGCCAAGCAACACGACTCAAGCAGAGGCTTGAAGACTCTTGCATTTTGGGGTTTGCCCTCTTCCTGTGCTTGAGATCCTGAGGCCATCGTGTGAATGAGTCTCAGTTAGCTTTCTGGAGGATAAAAGGCCACTTCAAAAAGAACCAGTCAGCCAGCTACTAGCCAATATCCAGCCAACTGCCAGACACATTAAGTGAGGCTATTCTGGATCATCTGGCCACCTGCTGGAACTTCCAGCTAACTGCAGACTGATGAAGGAAACCAGCAGAAATCAGTAGAGCCAGCCTAGACCAGAAGAACTTCCCAGGAAGCCTGCCAAATTATGAGCTAAATGATTGTTGCTTAAAGCCACCACGTTTTGGGAAAGCTCGTTACACAGCAGAAGCTAACAAATGTAGGTTCAAGCACATGCTACTATTTAAGTTATCTAGTATTTTGAGTATGGGTTCTGTGGTTTTCACGGACATTGCCCAGAAGTGCAGACTACAGATGAGCAGACATGAATGCACAAATTTTCGGTCAAGTTATTTCATTCTATGGGCACAACGCCTACCAGAATTTGTTTTACAATATCTCCTGAGCGAAGCATCCTATAAGTAGCAGGGAGGTGGGATGAAAGAACCTCTCCCTATTATCCTAACTCATTGTTTTCATAAAAGAAGTTCAGCAGCCTTATACAGAAGGACAAATAACCTAACTTTTCTCCAAGCTGACTGTCAATAATAATCTAACTCCACAAAAGCATGCATAATCTGCTGCATACATACTTTCTGTTGAAAGTGCACACACTTTCAACATCCTCCTGCTGGCACCAAGATAAATGGCTTCATCAAAGGCAGCCATGGAGCCTTGCAACCTGTTGAGGCAGAAAAGCTTCCTAGGGGATCAGAAACATCCTAATGCCTATATCAAGCATCCTCACTGCCATGTGAAGCATCGCTGTGCAGAATACATTAAATAAACCTGTAATGGTGAACAGGGCAGGATTGTCCTACGCAGCCTCACCCCGGAAGTCTTTATACTATGATTAAATGCCTTTGATAGGCATTTTCAAAGTGTGTTGGTCCTCTTGCTAAGTACGTTTGGCGAGAGAACACCGTCATCTGGAAACAGTATCTGAGGGATCTCATTCAGTGGAACAAGGTGCAAGTGTTTTCTGTCAAATCCATTTTCTGCAACCTGAAAAGTAAGTATAAAATCAAGAATTTTTAAACCTTTCTTTCTTTCTCTCAATAGATTTAGAAATCGTGCAATGAATCAATACAGCCGTTTTACCATTCATTTGATGTAGAGCAAATTGCAATCCACTCTGGGAGTAAGTGGCTATTTGCAAGGCTGATGCACCATATTCCAATCACATACTCATTCTGCACCCCACACACTTTATTAGATGGTTTGGTGGCTATTGTTGTTTGAGAATAACCACATAACCCATTTTCTTAAATCTATCTGTAAGCTGTGTTGAACCAAGGTGATATCTTAGAATGCCACTGGATAACCCAAAATAAGTCTCAGGCTCCTTCTGCTTATTATGCACAGGATTGAATATGTTCACTTACACTGTAGAATCTCAAATGCCTTTTTTAAAGCCTAACAGATTTTCTGGATATAATTTGGAATTTTAAGCTTCATTCAAAAAAATCAAAATTAGTCTAAATAAAAAATCACCATTAAGTCAATTAATATGAGTTCTAGAACCTGGATCTTACTGAAAATTTGCTCATATCAGATCAACTGCCACTGAACCATGGTTAGTTAACAATAAGCTTTTATTTGAAAAGTAGACAATAAAAACCAACTGAAGTTGTGGTAGAAATATTTAGGTGCTGGATACAGTCCTGTGGTTGGAAGTGGTCCAGGCAACAAATAATGAATCCCCACCAGAAGGAAATGAATAACCAGTAGAGAATAAAGAATAGAGAAAACCGTCATGTGGGCACAACCAGAGAAGAGAGAGGCAAGCAGATGATATCTGAAGCCATGAGCATGGTGAGCTCTCCCCAGAACATTTATAGAGTGACAATAGAATATTGCTAAGGACAGCACTCCAAGGAGCACCTCTACTAAAAGTATAGGAGGAATATATTCAGTATAAGAGACAAGTGGCCAGATAGGTAGGAGGAAAACCTGGAGTGCCCTGTCTCACCAAACCAAAGGCAGAGAATGTTTCAACACAAAGAAGATGCCAAGAGAGCAAGTAAGGAATTAGAGGAAGGCAGTCCATTGAATTTAACAAGAAAAGTTATTAGTGACTTTGACCAGAGCTGTTTTTGTGGTATGGTAAGCTCAGAGACGAGACTCTAGTGGGTCGAGGAGTCCATAGTAGGTAGAAAATGAAGAAAGCAAGAGTAGACAATTGTTTTAAGATGTTTAGCCATAAAACATGTGGGAGAAAATGGCAGAAACAGAAGAAGTAACTAGAAGAGAACATAGGATGGGAAAGGCTTAAGTGTTTCTAAATGTTGACAGGAAGGCACCAGTAGTCAGAGAGGCTGGAGACAGGTGTTCGAGAGAGAGAGACAGAAGAGAAAATGGATGATAATCTGGAGATGGTAGAAAAGGGGCCAGAACACAGACGTAGAATTACTCTCAGATAGGAGGAGGGACACCTCTTCCGTCCTTACAGGAGGGAAAAAGAGAGAAGGGTATAGTTGCAGAGATATTTATAGGTCTGGTAGCCAGAAATTTTGTGCACTCCCACCTGATGACTTTTTTCTCAGTGAAGTAGGAACCAAGATACTTCTGCAGAGATTAAGGGGGAGAAGCGAGACCAGAGGTATGATGAGAGTAGAAAAACTGGAGACTAAGAAGGAGCTAGTTGACTAGGAAACATGAAGGTATTCCTAGATGCATGGAAGGTGGCCTCAGGCGAAGTTAGATGTCATGGATTTATGGCGACACCAGTGGTGTGATTTTCTCAGCAGTGCTCAGCTGTCTACATATAAGCAAAAAGCAGGAAGTTGGATGTATCCAAGAGTAGAATTCATCCAAGAGAGAAACACTGATTTGTTAGACAGGCAATGGAACAACATTGTTCAGGATCCTGAGAGGTTATAGTGATGGACCACAGAATTTAAGCTAGATGGAGAAGGGAAGATAGGAGGGAGTTGATATTATATAGGGGAAATTAGTAGGTCAAGTGGGGAGAGGTCACCTGAGGTTAACCAACAGGTGTGGTGGGAGTAACTGGGGGAGGGGAGACACCGAGACTGTTGTCAGAATGGGCTATGTAAACATAAGATGCCAGAGGTGATACAGTTCTAAGAGTGACAAGATCCAGAACAGGGCCATGGGGTGAATGACTGAAGGGGAGTGTAGGCACAGGTCGTGGAAGAAGACAAGATCCACAGCTTGAAATGATAGGGGTGGTTTGTTCTCTACATGGGTGGCAACCTTCATGGGATGATGGCAGGATTGGGGTGGACAGAAAACAATGGGTCATCACTGACTGAGAGGAAGTGGCAAGGAAGCTGGAAGATGACAAAGATGAGGAGACGCAGAGAGTGGCATAGTTGCACTGTGGGAGTCTCAAAAACCCAGAAGGTGGGGGACGGTCTGGAAGAAGAATGAAGAGGCAGGTGAGGGCCTGCATGCCCCACCTCCCAACCTCACACCCTGCTAGTGGGAGATGGAACACCTCCACTTGAGAGACCACAGCAACGGGATTTTAGCTAGGGCTAGGAGGAGAGTCAACACGGATGTAGGAGCTTTACTGTGGGAGAGGAGTTGCAAATGGTCTGGTAAAAGTGGTACAGTATGAGTGGAGAGGAGTGGAAAAATACCTGGAAGGATTCACAGATCACAGCAAATCAGGACCAGAGAAAACTGATGTGTGGCATGGACGGTTTGGCTGGCTAAAAAGTTTTCAACATAACTTACTCCATCTTTCTTCTGGTAGCTGGAGAGAAGTGTTAGGGCTGGCTCTTCAGGTGTCTAGGTACCCTGCAGGTGAGCTCTGAGGTTACTTGTTGATATGGTTTGGCTGTGTCCCCACCCAAATCTCATCTTGAATTGTAGCTGCCATAATTCCCACGTGTTGTGGGAGGGACCCGGTGGGAGATAATTGAATCATGGAGGCAGTTCCTTCCGTACTGTTCTCCTGGTATTGAATAAGTCTCAGTAGATCTGATGGTTTTATAAGGGGAAATCCCTTTCACTTCATTCTCATTCTCTCTTGTCTGCTGCCATGTAAGATGTTGCCTTTCATCTTCTACCATGATTGTGAGGCCTCCCCAGCCACGTGGAACTGTGAGTCCATTAAACCCCTTTTTCTTTATAAATTACCCAATCTTGTGTATGTCTTTATCAGCAGCGTGAAAACAGACTAATCCATTTGTGAATAGCATTTTGTTTGAAGCACATGAAATACTACTGTTTACTATTTTTGACTGACAAAAATTACAATGTTATATGGTTCAACCTAAGAGTGTCTGCATACTAAAGGGAATGTTTATTTTTATCAGTGGTCTGGGATTGACGGGCTGCTGCTTTCTGCTAATTTAAGACTTTGCTGTATGGAGCTAACAGTGGAGGCAGTAACTCTGGTCTCTTAAGTTACCAAAGCAGGGAGCACTCATCTCCAACGTCATATGTTCTGGTATCCAGGGTGGTTAGCAGCAGGAGTGCATGACAGGAGATGCCTGCTTCCCAGGGATGGATATCAAACTGTTTCTTGATGACTGGAGCCCAGAGGTAAGAGAATAATGCCGCTGGGAATGTGGGATTTGAGGACAGAGTTTAAAAAAAAAAAAAAAAGACTGCGGGTCTGAATAGGAGGAAAGAAACAGAAGGCGACAGGAGGCCACAGGGAATGAGATCAAAAGAAGGAAAGCAAAGAAGAAACAAAGGTAAAAGCTCAGAAAGTACCTCATATCAGAAACAACATCTTTTCCCTAGGAAAGGAAGTGCCACCTCCCCCAAAACCAATTACAGTGGCAGGAGAGGAAAGGCATGGTGCACAATAAGGAGAGAAAAATAACTGTGAAGCACTTTGCAAAAATAAAGAGTTATATAAAGTCCCAATAATAATAAATCACCTTGCCTGAGGTATGAAAACCTTAAAATAACCTGAAAAATCAAAATGTGGAAGAGAAGCAGAAGGCATTGACTAGCTTCCAGAAGGTTTGTATGCTTGCTTTAAATTCCTCCCCCTCAAATTTTCCAGCCAGGTTTCTTAAGGGTAAACCTCAGTCAGGTTCTCAGATGAAAATAGATCTGGTCCCTGGCTAAAACTGCCACCCCTAGTCCATGCCTGCCCCGGGTTCATCAGAAAAGAGCATAGACTCTGGGAGAAACCTCTTCCTCTTCCCTGAATCTGGCACCTGCCTTCTGGAATACTGATGCATCTGTTTTGTGCAGGTTTTCTCTCTCTCCTTTCATTCTAGAGAGAAAGAGAGAGAGCGAAAGAGAGAGAGAGATTTTTAAAAAATAATCTTCATTCCTGGAAAAAAAGAAAGAAAGAAAAAAATAATAAGCCTTTCTGAATTCCCAGTCCTGGAGCTCTGTTCTTTATATATCTACTTGTTCCATTGTTAAATAAACCTACATATTTAAGGGTGACACATTCACTTAACTAATGCCTTGTTAGGCCCATGTGCCTTGCTAAAAACGGACCTTGATGGCTGCTGTTTCCACTTTTTTCTAAGAAATAATTTGATTATTTTTATCCTGCTTCCCTCTATCACCACTCACAAGAAAATGGTTGTCTTCTCACAAAAACAATGTTTAAATAAGCCAAGTACTCAAGCATATACAAGACAGCAGGTTTTAAAAAAAATCTAAGTCACACGTATCTACTCACTGCCTTGTGAAAATTGGCTTAAAATTTGGAGTAAACACTTTCCAAAGTAAAACTGTTTTCTGTTAAACTTCTTAACAATATTATGTCCATCCCTACATCTTAGTTTGTGCGGACCTGAATATCCCCTAGAAAATGGATAATTTAATAAAAGTGGGTGATATGAATCACCCAGGGACAATTTGAATTATTATCTGTAGATAATTCATTATGCACATATTTCTAGTGAGATCCTTAAATCAGCAGGGCTTCTTAATCAGAGACTTTCAAATTTTGTCTGTAATAACTGGAGACTTGACCCATAAATCAGCAAATAGGCCAGCAGGCTCACCACATGCTTCACATTTCTTCTTGGGAGAAAAAGACACTTAATTATCCTGAGGTCACAAAAGAAGGGAAAAATGGACATGAAAAGTTGTCGGGAGTTTTATAGCAAAGTAGAACTAATTTCAGCATTTTCTCAAAAGTGGCTTGTGAAAGGAAGACAATGAAAACATTTGAAATCAAGTTAGGCATTTTATACAGAGAAAGGAAGATGTTTTAAATATTTACAGGAACAATCTTACCAACCAATGCTGTCTCTCATTTCCAGTAAGATGATTGTCCCAAATTTGAACAATTATTTTTTCATGTTACCAGTTTTGCAAATGAAATTTCTAATCTGGAAGACACGGGTAATAGAGCTTAATATAAGGATGAAAATATCTACTTGCAGATTTGGAACATAGGACCTTTTCATTTTAACCAATATAAGTAATGGTAATAAATAGATCATATTTCTCTTCTATTTCTAGTGTCTTTCCTTCCCCCCACTTCACTAGAACCTCTCAGTTACTACTCTGCTCCCTTCCTCCCCTTCAGTTCTGATCCCTCCACCAGCCATGGTAACAATATGCACTGCATTAAGGACTCTATATTGATCTCAGGGCAATGGAAAGCACAGTGTGAAGATGGGAAACTCCATGGAATATTGCACCAGAAGACTTAGGTTCAAATCCCAACGCCCATTAGCACTATGTAGAAGATACTGTTGGTGCCCTGCCCAAACACCCTTTCCCTGGAGGGTGAACTCATCTCCTAGCTACTGTAGGTGTAAGCAGCTAACCACTCACTCACAGCTGACCCCTTTTGCAGGAAATTGCCCTCAGACAAAAGCCAATTCTTCAAAGAGATTAAACCCCCCCTAGCCTCCCAGGGGCAGCCACTGGCCAATGACTGATTGACATACGGGTACAAAAGGCCAACCATCTCAAGGAGGGGCTCATTCTGTGCTCCTATTTATGCTCCATGCCGCCTTGGCCCCACCCTCCATCAACTTAAAGTCAGCCTCAAACCCAGACCACATCCTTGCTTAACTCTCTTCCCTGGTCCTATCCTGCTTTCCTCCTTCCCCTTCTCCTGAGGGCACTTGCTGAATAAGCCACTTAAGGATCTCCACTTCAGGCTCTGCTTCTAAGGGAGCCTGAAGCGTAAAATGCACTGTGACCCTGGACACTCACTGAATATGTCAGCAGTTCCCTCCCATGCAAAATGAGGATAATCATACACATCTCATGGGATTGTTGTATAGGTGAAATGAGAAAACTTGTGCAAAAACCTTTGATCAACCAAGCGCTACTTAAATTTAAAGGATTAGTATGTCTTAATGTAAATATAAGACAATGTGCGTGTTCCTCTTCCCATAGACAAAGTGGAGGGGAGTGCACCTCCTTAATAAAAGAGCTTCTTCACTTGGCTTCTGCTTCTCCTCTTACTTCTCTAGATCTCTGTTGCTGTCTCTTACTCCTCTGCCCAGACTCTAAATCCAGGCGGCAAGCATAGGTCACCTATTTCAGTTCCAAGCATATGCTGAGGTTCTCCACATACTCATGACTTCCAGCTCTAAATATCCAGGCCTGACCTCCCTCTAGAACACCACACTCATATTGCCTATGGTCTACTTGACTAGATAGCCACATGGCTATCTGACAGACATCTCACATTTGACATGACCAAAGCATTGCTCTTGATTCTCTGCCTCTCAGTCTCCTTCCCTATCCCTTCCTACCTTCCCCAACTCAGTAAACAGTAATGCCCTGCCCACCTTCCCCAGCTCAGTAAACCGCATTACCTTCCAAAGAGCCACTCAAGTCAAAACTCTATGAATTATTGTTGACTCTTTATTGCTTTCACTCTTATATCCAACCCATTAGTAAGCTCTGCCAACTCTTCTTCCAATCTCCACTTCTCCTTCTCTCCATCGTCACTGCTACTGCCATAATGTAAGAGATGTGAAGTCCAAGATCAAGGGCTGGCATGTGGAGAGGGCCTTTTTGCTGTGTCACCCAAGGGCACAAAAGGGCAAGAGAGAGGGGGATAAACTCCTCCTTTGATCAGAAACCCACTCCTGTGATAATGGCATTAATCCATGCGTGAAGGCAAAGCCCTCATGGCATAATCACCTCTTAAAACTGTTGTATTGGGGATTAAGTTTCCAACACGTGAACTTCGGGGACACATTCAAACTATAGCATCCAGTGTGTATATCCTAAGAAAATGGATATTCTCTTATATGACCACAAGATAGTAATCAAATTTAGGAAATTTAACATTGATGCAGTATTTTTATTTAATCAACAATCCATATTTCAAATAAATGAATTGTTCCAATAATGTATTTTGTAGAGAAGAAGGAGGAGGAGGAAGAGGAAGAGGAGGAGGAGGAGGAGGAGGAGGAAGAGGAGGAGGAGGAGGAGAGGAGGAAGAACAAGAAAACTTTCATTCTAGGATCCAGTCCAAGATCACATAATGCATTTGGTTTTCATCTGTCTTTAGTCTCCTTTTTTTTTTGGTCTTTGTGACATTGAGAACATTGCAATTATTTTATAGAATGTCCCTTTCTTATTTTTAGAATCGGAATAACAACATTCACCTCATAGGATTAAATAAGATTAAATCCTAATCTTAATTGAAAGAATAAATAAGATAGCGTTTGTGACATGCCTAGCATGTGGCAAGAGCTCAATAAAAATGGATATTAGGGTAACAAGGATAAAAGAAAAAAGTGGACTTTGCAAGATGCTTCTCTATGGAAGGATTTCAGGTGTTAAAAAGTGTATAAAAGGGAACCATTGGAAATGAAGATAACGTTATAGATTTGAGGCCTATTTTAATCATGTATGACTTGTTTCATTTTTATTTATTTAGCAAATATTTACTGAGAACCTACACTGTGTCTAGAAATCTTAGTCACGTTTCTTCTTTCGTCTCCAAGCTTATGATTTTATCTGTAAATTGGGGTTATTGATAATATTTTCAAACAGTTGTTGAGAAGATTAGATAAGAAGAAGAGAGATATTTAGGCAGTTTCAAAACCAGGAAAGTCTATAAATGCAAGTTGATGCTTATGTTCTTGATAGTGATATTCTGTGTCAGGGCCATTCAGTGAAATTCTTATTAGTCATCTTGAACTTGAGAAGCAAGTGGCCAAAAACCTTTAATATGGATGACAAAGACTACTTTTTTAAAAAATAGACTGATGTACATGATTTTTATGTTGAACTAAAGTTATGCTGTATCCCACTGAACCAACCCTCATGGAAAACAGGGTGTTTTCCATGTGAGGGTAGGGGGAAAGCATAGCAAAACTATTTGACACTATGGAATGTTAAACATCAAGGCAAAGCTAAAGATGAAAATTTTGGATTCGAGTATATGATCATCAAGGCTATGTATGGAATAGAGAGGATGACAGTAGTGACTCAATAATACTTGAACTAGATTCAATAAAGGTTTTATAGACAATACTTTGTTAAGAGCCTTGCAGTGAACTTGCAGACTACACATCAATCTCCACAAGACTCCAAAGATTTTTTTCACTGAAACTCAAGGAAGTCAATCATGTGGCTCACTTTCTTTCTATTCCAATTAGCATTTGAAACCAGAAGGGCCAGTGTTCAAATTCCAATTTCACAACTGATTGTGTGATCTTGAGACATTTACCTAAGTTTATTTTCTTATCTGTAAAATAATAACTACTTCCCAGAGTTCTTATAATAAAGTAGTTTTCAAAGTATAGTCATACATTAGCAGCAGCATCACCTGTTTAAGATGCAAATTCTCGGGTCTACCCCAAGACCTACAGAATGAGAAAGCTCTGAGGGTAGAGCCTAAAAATCTTTAACAAGCATTTCCGGTGATTTTATGTATGCTAAAGTTCGAGAACCACTCTTATAATGAATTAAATGATACAATGTAGGTAAATACCCAGGCACAGTGCCAGGTAGCCATATTACAGAGTGACTGTAAAATAAGTATTTGTTTCTTCCTCTGCCACCCCTCACTCCCCCAAACTTCCCACACACGCTTTACCCCACACACACACCTGTACAAGCATGCGTGCATGTGTGCGCACACACACACACACACACACACACACCAATCAATAATTGTTTGGAACAGTGTACATGAGATAAAACACTTTTGTTTCAAAATCACATCCATTTATTGCTGGAAGCATACCTATAAAACTTGATATGTCTCAACACAACCAGTAATGTCATTATTCTCACATCTTTCCTACTTGATACTGGGGAAAAAGTTCATCAATAAATATGTAAGTATTTATCACATACTCAATTCTGGTTGCTAGTGAGGACATTTAAAAAGTAGAAAAAATTGTTGCTGCCTTCAAAGAGCTTAGTGGGAGAAAATAGACAAAATTAATATTGATCAAACACTTACTATTGTGGTGGGAAATTATGTGGATCAAAAGGCAGACTCCAAGTACACTATCAGACAAGCTATCCCAGAGGATAAAACAGAAAAGCTCAAAGAAAGGACCAAATTATGATGCTCAAATCACATAATTTTAGTTGATTTAAAATACATGATGAGAAGCAAAGTGAAAGGGATGATTTGCGTTAACATATCTGGGATAAGGTGCAAATGGGATGGTGGAATCACACTGCCTGAATCATGGGTTATACCAAGTTTATACATCCTGTCTTTCCCTGTCACATCACCTGCTGATGATGTGGTGACCAAGACCAGAGTTTAAGGTGAACAATGAGACTCAACAAATGGCAGGTACCTGAATACAATACACACTTGCTCTATCAGAGAGACACAGGGATAAGTGTGCCTGACCACAGGTATAATTTGCAGATAATCTACAGCTTTTGTCTATGTGTCTAAAACAGAAGACATGTGGGGACAGAACAGGTGGCCCTAATGGGTGGCTGATTTATGAAATCTATAATTCTTATGAATGTTTGGTCTGACTTAGTCTTTCTTGTCTATGTTCAGCATATATGCTTCACTTACCTTGCCATGTATAAGATGTCTTAAAATCTGTTGGTTCTCGGCCGGGCACAGTGGCTCACACCTGTAATCCCAGCACTTTGGGAGGCCGAGGCGGGTGGATCACAAGGTCAGGAGATCGAGACCTTCCTGGCTAACACAGTGAAACCCCGTCTCTACTAAAAATACAAAAATTCGCCGGGCGTGGTGGCGGGCGCCTGTAGTCCCAGCTACTCGGGAGGCTGAGGCAGGAGAATGGCGTGAACCTGGGAGGCGGAGCTTGCAGTGAGCCGAGATCGCGCCACTGCACTCCAGCCTGGGTGACAGAGCGAGACTCCGTCTCAAAAAAAAAAAAAAAAAAATCGATTGGTTCTCTACTTTCACCTATTGTCTTTATTTTTCTTGTTCTCGATACAGTAGCACTGAATATTCTTAAGTAAAAAAAAAAAAAAACACATTTCAGGTACTATATGTTCACATATCTTTTCATTTAATTCTTATATTTTATTTTGATGAAGCAAAAAGGTATGTTATATGCACTCAACAATTTGAGAATAGTACAAAGCAATATATAGTCAATCAATGGTTTGGTGGGGTGGACTGCCATGTTCTAGAGATCACAGTAAGGAGAGCTGGGCTTATGCAGTGAAGGACTCATGGAGAAGTCGTTCTCTACCACGCTTTGAAGGAAGTGACGGATCCTATTTGAAAGAGAGTAGGGGTTTGGACATTACCAGAGGAGCAAGATGAGAACATCTGGGGAAATATGAGGATCACTGATGGGGAAAAAGTGGTCCATGTTTGGCTGCAAGAAGAGATACAGTCAGCTAAGAGAAGGCAGAGCTGATAGAAGGAGAAGGATGGAATATACAATGGAGAAAGCTGGACTTGCCCTTCTAAGCTGATGGTCTTCAAACATTCTTGAAGATATATTTCTATGAGTAAAATATTAGGGGCAACCCTCTGTAATAGACTGTATTACTGTTTAACATATTCGCTGCTACTCCCTGTTTAGGATTATATATATCCACTCTGTTGATGTTAGCCTTAGCCAATAGACTTGCTTTGGCTAATGAAATTGATTGGCAGTGACATGCCCCACTTCTGAGGAAAGGTTTTAGAGCCATAATGAGATTCTACCCTATTTAACTTTCTGGCAATGTCCCAGCTAGGGGATTCCCCTTCAGCCTTTGTTCTGGAATTAAAATGATCTGGAGGCTCTAGCCAACTCAATATGGAAAAGTAGCACCAACAAGAAATAAGCCTTTTTAAAAATAAGCCTCTGAGAATTTCACGTTCCTTGTTACTATATCACAACTTAGCTGACACAGCTTCAAGTCAGCATTGTTTTGGAGGTTCTGGCCAGTACAGTAAGACCACAGAAAAAGTCTTTGGATTGATAAGGAAAAACAAATATTTCTCTTTATTTGTAGGTGATATTTCCTATGCAGAAAAATCAAGAGACTCTAAAGGTAAATTATTAGGACTAATAAGATAGTTGGCAAGATTGCTGAACACAAAGTCAAAATACAAAAATCAATACATTTTTATACTCCAGAAAAAAATTGGTTAGAAAATATAATTCTCTAAAGTGCCATTTAAATTTACAACAGAGATAAATGTTTTGAGGAATAAATCTAGCAAAAGATGAGTAAACCTATTATGGAAAAATTATCCTGTATAGAAAGACATTCCTTTATTTATTTATTTATTTATTTAAGTCTTCTTAAACAAATGCAGAATATGGCACATTCTTGGTTTAGAAAACTCAGCTTTGTAAAGATGTCTGTTCTTCCCAGTTAGATCCATACAATCCATGTTATTTCAATCAAAGACTCAATAGGGTTAAGTGTGGAATTTGAGAAGCTGACTCCCAATTTATATAGAAAAGAATGGGATCAAGAATAGCAAAAACATTCCTGAAGAAGAAAGATAAGGTAGGGAGACTTGCCCTATGAGATATCAAGGCTTATTTAATGGCTACAGTATTTAAGACTATGCTATTGACAAAGGGATACATACATTTCACCAAAGAAGAAATAAAAATTACCATAAACATTTGAAAAGATGCTGAACCTTATTGATATTCAGGAAAATGCAAATTAAAACCATAAGATACCATTTTCCACACACTGAATTGGCAAAATTTAAAAGTCAGATAATATCAAGGATTGTCAAAAATGGAAAAACAACATGTACTTTCGCCTACTGTTGGCAAAAGCCCATCAGATTTTAAAAAGTGGAGTTGAACATACACATATCTATGACCTATTAATTTCATCTCCAGGTATATACCCTAGAGAGCTTCTTGAATACATACCAAGAGATATAGAAAAAATGCTCACAGCAGCCTTGTTCCTGAGAACAAAATGCTGAAAACAACTCATCATTACCAGTAAAAAGATAATAAGACTGAGGCATATACATACCCTGGAATCCTATACAACGGTGAACATGAATGAACTATAGCCACATGCATTAACATGAACAAGTGTCAAAGACAAAAAGTTTAGTTGAGAGGGCCAAGTCACTGAAGAATACATACAGTATAAATTCAGTTTGTTACCATTCAAATGAGGGAAAACTAAACAATACGTAGAGATACATTCACATGTGATTTAAAAAAAAAAAAAACCTATGAAGCAAAGAAGCTAATTATCAACACAATATCCAGGATAGTGGTCACCTAGGGTTCAGGGAAAAGGTCTCCAGAGAGCTCCTAAGTTAGTGGTAATGCTTTATTTCTGAAGCTGGTTGGTAGGTTCATGAATGTGTGTTTTATCATTCTTTCATTTGCATGTGTACATTTCACACCCTTGTGTATATGATTATATATATGTAAATTTTATACATAACTACTGTACTAATATATAGGAATTGTAAAACACATAAAAGCTGACATTTTTAGAGGATGATATAAAATAAACCAGATATTCTTTTCATTTTTGTTCATGATTAAGGAAAAAAAAAACACTTCTGCCATTGAATTGTAGAAGTTTGGCTTCATATCCTGAATACTTAGCATTCAATGCCTTGCTAATCATGATAGCTTCATGTTATCATTGGCTAATATCTCAAGGCTAATATATACTCAGGGTGATGTACATTGTTAATGATTGTGGGTGTATATTAATTTCTCAGATGATCTGTAATAATTTCAATTTTTTATAACTTCTAGTTACATTTGATAAGATTGTCACTATTTTTCCCTCGGAATATGACTGGCTGACGAAGACTTAGTTCTAAGTGTAGGAGAAGCGTCAGCTCTTCCATTTATTTGTATTAGTCTTGGTATTTTGATCCATCTAAGGTTTCTTTGTAGAAATCTCTTGAGGCCTTTATCAGTGTTTCAAGAGTTCATTTAAACTTAATCTGTAAATCTTCTCAATTAGGCTCATAAAAAATGCAATTGCATCTATTACCTACTGTTATATAACCACCCCAAAGCGTAGGAACTTAAAGCAATCATTTATCACTAATTAAATGTTAAAATTTTGTGGGTCAGGAATTTGGACAGGGCACAGTAGAAACAATTCATCTCTGCTCCACAATGTTTGGGGCCTCAGCTGGCATGATTTGATTATCTAGGGGATGAAGCAATGGGGTTAGCTAGACATCCCTCTCTCTCTCCACACAGCCCATCCATTTGGCTAGCTTGGGCTTCCTCACAACATGGTTGCCCCAAAGTTCTAAAAGGGCAATGCCAAATCTGTTAGTCTTTGTATAGGCTAAACCCATAACTGGCATAGTATCACTTCTACCATTCTCTATTGGGCAAGTAAGTCACTAAAACCAGCCAAGCTTTAAGTGGGAGGGCGATTAGAATCTACCTCTTAAAAGTAGAAAAGAATTTGCAGCCATATGTAATCTACCATAGAAATATGTCAACAAATGGGAGTCACTATAAGCCCCTTCTCACTATAGAATTTTAAATCCTCTCAGAAGTGGGATGTGAAGGTCTCATACACTGACCCAGTAAAGAAACAAATGTCAAGCAGTTATTAAATATTAACAAAACGAATTTTCTTTCTTTTTTGGCAAAAAAATAAATATAATTAGAATCTCCTGCATCCTTGTGAGGATGCCCACTCTTTTCTAAGTATAGGCAGGCTTTATGGATGCTTGAAAAAGACAATGATCACATTGAACTGAAAAATGTTAATTGCTGATTTGCTGTGGCTCCACAACCCGTGCAGCTGGGTTGCACAAATTTGAACATTTGAAGTAAATATTCTCAATTGGCTTCCAAATGCCAGTCTCTTGTTTTCGTCACATGGTGGCCTGGCTTAGAGTGCTGGACCGGCTGCTAGGTGCAGCTTTAGCAGTCCTGCTGCACACTCTGACAGGTGGATGGGTTACTTTCATGGAGCCAGAGGCCCCACAGCTGCTAATAGTAATTATACTTGTCAGCAATGCATTCCCCTCAGGAAACTGCTGCTGCTTCATTAGGGCTAATTGCCAATAGGCAGTGCAATTTCCTAGAAGAGGAGGGGGACATAAACCCACGGGGAGCTGACAGAACAGCTGTGTGAGCTCAGAGAAGCCAGATGTGGCCACGTGCCATTAAAGTGTAGCTGAGGGCTGCTGAATTCATTCAACCCATTCCTGGGAACAGAAGAATATAAAGAATTTGGTGAGGTAGGCCAAATTCCTCTTCATCTTTACTTCCTACCAGCTTTTGTAAAAAAATAGGAACACATCTTGCTGGACTTCCTACTAAAAACAAAAAGAAACAGTACCATTTTGAAATATTTCTTAGCCTATATAGGACTTGGGGTTTAAAGAACTTCCCTATAGCTTCATTCATTTATCTGTTCAGCAAATAGCTATGTATTAGGTTGGTGCAAAAGGAATTGCGGTTCCTGCTATTGAAGTAATGGGAAAAACCGCACTTACTTTTGCACCAACCTAATACCTACAATGTGTCTGGATCTACGTCTGCACTTAGAATACAAGATGAGATCCTCAGTGACGAGAACCAGATCACATATAGAGTCTTTATTTTAGTTAGCTAGGGCTGATACAACAAAATACCATATACCGGGTGGCTTATAAGCAGCAGAAATGTATTGCTCACAGTTTTGGGAGATAAATGTCCAAGATCAGGATGCCAGCATGACTGGGTTCTGGTGAGGTCCCTCTTCCAGACTGCAGAGTGCTGATTCCTTATTCTATCCTCACATGGCAGAGAACAGGGAGGGAAAGCAAGCTTGCTTGTGACTCTTACAAGGGCACTGATTCCATTCATAAGGGCTCCACCCTCATTACCGTATCTAATTCTAATTATCTCCCAAAGACTTCACCTCCTAATACCATTACATGGGGGGTAGAGTTTCAACATATGAATTGTAGAGGCACATAAATATTCAGTATACAGCATTCTGCCACAGCCCCCCAAAATGTATGTCCTGCTTACATGTAACATACATTCATTCCTTCCCAACAGCCCCAAGAGTCTTAAGTCATTCCAGCATCACCTCTAAAGTCTAAAGTTTAAGATCTCATCTAAATATCATCTAAATCCAATATGGGTGAGACTCGAGGTATGATTTATCCTGAGATAAAATTTATCTCCAGCTGTGAACCTGTGAAGCCAAACAAGCTACGTGTTTCCCCAAAATACAATTGTTGGGGCAAGTATAGGATAGACATTTTCATTCCAACAGGGAGAAAGAGGAAAAAAGGAAGGGGTGATGGATCCCAAGCAAGTCCAAAACCTAACAAGGAAACCTCCATGAAATCTTAAACCTCAAGAATAATCCTCTTTGGCTTGATGCTCTGCCATCCAATTACACTGGGGTGAAGGTTCTGCCTTCTGGATTCACTGGGGCTACAGGCCCACCCGCAACACCTCTGTGAGGAGATTGTCTGGCCTGCTGAAAGCAAGGTCATGTTACTCACCTCTGAAATGGAGAGGCATCCCTGATGATCTCTAAATCACTTTTGGACTCATTCTTCCTTGTCTTGAAGAATAGAGCACATTGAAAGCCGAATGGCTCTGTGGTCCTGCCCTGTCAAATCCGAGAAGTCCAACAGCCTTTCTTCTTTCCTTCTCTCCTTATTCCTCCTCTTCAGTTCAACGTGGCAGTTTTCTTTCTGGGGTTGCTGATTATGTTTGTGATTCACATCTATTATCAAATGGTCACTTGGCTAGACCCTTAGTATTTTCATTTTTTACAATATGGATAGGTCAAGAAATTTCCAAATCTTTACACTCTGCCTCATTTTTGCTTAACAATTCTATCTTCAACTCATTTCTCTCTTCTCGCATTTTACTATAAGCAGTCAGGAGAAGCCAGTCCACACCTTCAACACTTTGCTTAGAAATAGCTTCAGCTAAATACCTAATTTCACTACTCGTGAGTTCTACGTTCAACAAAGCAGTAGAACATGAACACAATTCCCCTGCACTCTTTGCCACTTTATAGCAAAAACGTCCTTTCCTCCAGTTTCCAATAATGGGCTCCTTATTTCCATCTGAGACCTCATCAGAACAACCTTAACCATTCATATTTTTACCAACTTTTTGTTCATGATCATTTATGTATTCTCTAAGAAATTTGGGGCTTTCTCTACAGCTCTCTTTTTTTCCTTGATCCCTTACTAGAATCACCTTTAAAAGTCTGTTCATGAAAATCTGTTTTTTTCTAGCATACACCTCAAAACTCTCTCAGCCCCTTCTCCTTATCTAGTTTCTAAGCCACTTCTACATTCTAAAGTATTTGTTACAGCGGCATCCTGATTTCTCAGTACCAGTTTTCTGTCTTAGTTCAAACTGCTATAGTAAACTACCATAGACTGGATAACAATTGAAGTTTATTTCTTGAAGTTCTAGAGGCTAGGAAGTTCAAGATCAAGATGCTGGCAGATTTGTTGTCTGCTTCCCCATCCATGGATGACCATCTTCTCATTCTGTCCTAATACTGCAGAAGGTGAGGGAGCTCTCTGGGGTCTCTTTCATAGCATCATTAATCCCATCCATGAGGGTTCCACCCTCATGACCTAATTATCTCCCAAAGGTTCCACCTCCTAATACTATCACATTGAGGGTTTAGATTTCAACATATGCATTTTGAAGGCACACATTCAGTCTCTAGCAGTCTTATAAATCAAAGTAAGGACTTTGGCTTTTACTGTAAGATGGAAAATCACTGGAGCAGAGAAGTGCTGTGATCTTACATTTTAAAGGATCAGTCTGTTTACTATGTAGACTAAAAGGGTGCAAAGATAGAATCAAAAACACCCATGGGAGGCAATTGCAATAAGCAGGTGAGAGATGGCAAGGACTCAGACCAGGGGTCATAGGGAGGTGATGGAAAGTGAGAAGAATATGGATATACAGTCACGCATTACTTAATGGCAGGAATACATTCTGAAAAATTCATCATTCGGCACTTTTGTCACTATGCAAACATCATAGAGTATACTTACACAAACCTGGATGGTATAGCCTACTACATACCCAGACTCTATGCTATAGCCTATTCCTCCTAGGCTACAAACCTGTATAGCATGTGACTGTACTGAATACTATAGGCAACTGTGACACAATGGTCAGTATTTGTGTATCTAAATGTAGAAAAAGTACGGTAAAAATACGGCATTAATAATCATATGGGACCACTGTTGTACACGTGGATCGTCACTGAAACATCATTATGTGGTGCGTGACTCTATCTGGAAGGTAGTGCCAACAGAATTTCCTGATGGATTTAATATGGAGTATTGAAGAGAGAAATATGGATGACTTCAAGGTGTTGGGCCTAAGCAACTCACCAAAGAATAGGGTTGCCATGGATCACCTGAGGTCAGGAGTTCAAGACCAGCCTGGCCAACATGGTAAAACCCCATCTCTACTAAAAATACAAAATTAGCTGGGCATGGTGGCACATGCCTGTAATCCCAGCTACTCGGGAGGCTGAGGCAGGAGACTCGCTTGAAGCCCGGAGGCGGAGGTTGCAGGCAGCCACGATTGCGGCATTGCACTCCAGCCTGGGCAACAACAGCGAAAGTCCATCTCAAAAAAAAAAAAAAAAAAAAAAAGAATAGGGCTGCCATCAACTGAGATGAAAAAAAGCCACGAGTAAAGCAAATTTTGGAGACAGGAATGGGAGGGAAACAGGAGTTCAGTTTGGAACGGTAATTTTGAGATGTCTATGTAACATCTAAATGGATGTCAAATAAACAGTTGAGGTTAAGGAGAGAGATCTGGAATGCAGATAAATTTGGAGTCATCAATATATAGACATTATTTAAAGTATTTAAAAACCAAATGAGTTCACCAATTGAGTGAGTGTAGACAGAGGAGAGAAGATGAATGACAATAGGGCTCCAGGGCACTCCACTATGGAGAGCAGGGTTAAAAAGAGATACTGGTGAAGAGATTGAGAAGAGACAACCAGGGAGATAGGGGGAAACCCAAGGGTACTGTGTCTCAGAAGCCACAGGAAAGAATTAATTATTCTTAATTATCCAATAATTAATTAAGAATTATTGGATAATTCTTAATTATCCAATAATTAATGGATAAAGAGTACTCAACTCTGTCTCATAATGCTGACAGACTGGGTAACACAAGAACTGAGCCTTACCCATTGGATTGTTGTACAAAAAACTCTCGATATTTAAAATTAAATGTTTAGCAGATCTCTCAATCTTAAATATTAGTTAAAAAAAAAATTAATGTTGATTTGAAATGAGGAATATTTCTCCCTTACAGAATAATTTACTTTTAATACTTTTTTCAAACTTTTAAAAGTGGTAAATAATGAAAGTAGGAATTAAAGCCTTCTTTAATTGGGGTGGAGGTTAAGATGTAGTAGCGGTGAGGAATGTGTTGCATAGATTAGTTGGATAAGCAGAATAGCCCACTTCTCTAGCTTCTGATATAAATTGGATCACATCTTGTAATAGGTAAACTTTTTGCTGTAGCCCTACCTCTTCACATTTGCAGAATGTCTCTCCTTGATTCTCCCTGATACTCCCAATTTGTCTCAGAACGCTCAAGGCCTCCTGAATCCAAAGATGAAATACTGCTTCCAGGTGAAATATATAGTGTAGTGGCTAAGAGTCTGGATTCTCAAACTACATTTCCTAAGTTCAAATCCTAGCTCTACCTCTGTATTCATCAGCTAGCACTAGGTTATACTGCCTAATAAACAAATGTTAAATTACAACAACAAATAATTCATTTATTCTTCATTTGATACGTGAGTGGCTACAACTAAGCTGCTTTGACTATGCTTCTGGCTCTGGGTTATGGTAGAGCCTGTGCCATAACTCCTTGACCGAAGGGGCAATCTCTATCTGGGAAATGTTTGTTTCAGTGGAAGACAAGAGAGATTCAGCCATACTATGCAAACACACTTATGAAACCGCCTTTGCAAAATTAATGACTGAGACAGTGAAAGAGATCTGACCTAACCAACTCCATGTTGCTTCTAACCTTTAAGCTGTCCTGGTTCTTTCCTGGGTGTAGGCTGAACTAGCTTTAGGATGAACTTAGTTTACTGTTTATAGTTTAAAACAGAACAGTCCCTACCCAAAACAAACATAGTTCTTGCCTGGGGACTGGATTGCCTTTGTAGGACTAACAGATTAGCCACAAGATTAGCAATTAAGGTTTAGAAGTCATGCAGCTGGAGGCTACAAGACTCTGACCCACCCTAAACTGCTCCTAAAATCAGTACTTGAGATATTTTGCAGACCCTGCACTTGATGGATCAGCTGGTACCACCCAGATGGATAAACTGACTCATCTGATCTTGTGGCCCCCACCCAGAACTGACTCAACACAAGAGGACAGCTTCAATTTCCCATGATTTCATCCCTGACCAATCAGCACTCCTGGCTCACTGGCTTCCCCCCACCCAACAAATGTCCTTAAAAACTCTGCTCCCCCTTCATGGAGACTGATCTGAGTAATAATAAAACTCCAGTCTCCTGCAAAGCTGGCTCTGCATGAGTTACTCTTTCTCTATTGTAATTCCCCTGTCATGATAAATTGGCTCTGTCTAGGCAGCAAGCCAGGTGAACCCATTGGGTGGTTACACTTATAGCCTGTCCTTGGATGTCAAGTCCATTGACTTGACATTCTTTTGACTAAGCAAGTTACATAGTACGGTTTCTATCTCCATATATGACTACCATCAATTCCTCCTTTCCCTGTATGTATGTGCTTCTCCGATCATCAAAAAGTGGAGCTATTTCCCATCCCAGTGAATCTGAGCTGGCCATGTGAATTTGCTTTGACCAACAGAATGTGGCAAGAAGTGGCACCTTGCAACTTTCAAGCCCAAGTCTTAAAAGCTGATAGCTTCCACTTCCTCTGTCTTAGGACACAGCTGGCACGCTGGTAGGAATTCCAGATTGGACTACAGAATGATTCGAAGCCATGTAAAGAGAACTCCTGAAGGATGAAACATCCTGGACATTTTAGCCTCAGCTAGGCCCTAGTTGAATGCAGATGAAGAGAACCCAATTAAGATGAATAGAAGAACCTCTGCCTGTGCCCCAGAAAACCTACAGAATCATAATAAATGATTCATTGTTGTTTTAAGCCACTAACTTTTGGGGTAGTTAGTTTTGTAACAATAGATAAGTGAAATCCATTGGTCAAGCGCCAAATCAACGGAGCAAAACACACTTATCTTATGGAGGTGTGTGGAGAGAAAAGTGAATATTTTTGAACAGTACAATTTAGCACAATCTTTCAGTGACTCCGTGAATTACTTGAACACTCTGTGCCTCATCAGCTCATCTAGAAGTGGGAGGATTTTTTTTCTTTATTGTAACCATTTCATTAGATTTTGTGAGGCTTAAATAAGTAAATAGAGTTAATAAACAAATGCATGTGATGTACTCAGACTTGAAAGAAATTATTAGACATTTTTGTCCTATTTTAGGGATAGGATTTTTGTCCTATCCCTAATAGGTCTCTATTTCTTGCTGGTATTGTCTTAAGGCACCCAAAAGATGTTTTTTGGAAGCTGTGACCCTTACCTTAGTACAGATCTCTGCAGGCCACAGCTATCCCTCATGGAAGGACAAAACCATTCTAGCCAATTACTTAACTCTAACCAGGTTTACATTCACACACTCAGTTATACTCAGTTATTATCCCCAAAGTACCTTCAATTAGAAAAGATCTCCAGCCTGGACCACATGCACTGTTTCAGAAATTTCATCCATCCACAACGTAGGGCTTGGTATTAGACTCCAATCACCCGTCAAGACTTCCCCTTCTCTTGTGGTGAGTCCCTTCGGGGTCTTTGATGTCCTTCTCTCCAACAAACCTCTATTAGTGTTGTAGGAGTTATTAAGAAATTATTTTAGCAAATAGAGAGGAAAACGGGCCCTTGGAAGTTTTCGTTTTTTAAAGCCTCTCCAGAAAAGTTTCCAGTAAAGCCCCTGCTCTTAAGCCAGGCCGGCAACCTTTAATATGCAAATGCAGACCATTAGAAACTGGGTCCACCCAACAGGGGATTCCTGCAGCCTTCTTGCCCTTGCGCGACAGGTTCCTGGCAACGTGGCCGCCCCCACATATCCCCACGTGTGTAGAAGATCCTGGGGCCCAGTATTTGCATATTAAAAGGCTAGGGTGGGAGGGCCAGCTTTCTCCGTGGGCTACGCAAATGACATGCCTAGTCAAACCAATCCCCCGAGCCCTATGCAAATCAGACACCACCTCCTCCAGCCTCTGCATGTATACCTGGCTGGTGTCCACCGCACTTGGGGTTCCGTCTCCGGCTGTATGGGGGAGCTTCTTCTTTTTGTCTTCTCCCTTCCTTCTTGCCTATTAAACCCTCTGCTCCTCAAAACTGCTCCACGTGTGTCCGTGTCATTTTTTCTAATTCAACGTGAGACAAGAGCCCTGGTGTTCCTCCACTCATCACAGCCGTATCATTTGGACCATTTCAGACCATAAAAGAAGTGAGATAGAGATCACAGTCTCTTTTTTTGCCAGGAGATTCTTTGGTTCCAGTGGATATTTACCCATCTCCTCATCAGAAGCAACTCTGTGTTATACTAAATATTGGAGGAGACAACTTTTGCCAAGATCTAAAATGATAACTGTAATAATTTGATAGGGAAATTTCAAGTGTTACCCTCTCTCTTTCTCCCAATGTTTTGTGTAGATTTTTGGATTTTTTTACTCTAGAAATCTATATTTATAACTAGAAAACAATAAATCAAATGAGAAAAATGTGAGGGCTTTTTAAAAAGATCCCCTCAGTGGTGTCTCAGTATTTAAACATGCAAGCTTATTTAACTTTGCAAATGTAAGGTTCTTTATCAAGTTCCTTGTAATTCATCACATGTTAAGCTGATGTTGGAGTCCCCACCTACCTAACTAGAAAGAAGTCCAAGGTTTTTTTTTTTTTGGTTTTTTTTTTACTAAATATTTCTGAGAATCTGTAGGGATGCTCATCAGCATGATTGAATCCATTTTGATTGTCCCTGCATTTTATACACAGAACAAATCTCATCTGAAGCTTTAGGCCCTGGACAGAATGCATCTACCTATGTAGACTCCTGGTTCCCTTCCTCTGTATTCTCTCTGTGAAGAATAGTCCTAACTACAATGACCTGTTTTAAAATTTAATTTTTATTATTATTTAGGTGTGGTGAAGCCAACAGATCAGGAGACAGTTGCCATTGAAAAGACTGTTACTCATAGTTCCCAAAAGGAGGGAGCATGCCACACCAGCAGGAAGCACCAGGGTCACCGAGAGTAGGGTAGAGTAAGGATGGGGTGGGAGGGATGCAGCAGTCCTTATTGTCTTTATTCTTTTTTTTTTTTTTTTATTGAGATGGAGTCTTGCTCTGTCGCCCAGGCTGGAGTGCAGTGGTGTGATCTTGGCTCACTGCAACCTCTGCCACCCAGGTTCAAGCAATTCTCCTGACTCAGCCTCCCGAGTAGCTGGGATTACAGGTGCACACCACCATGACTGGCAAATTTTTGTAATTTTTTTTTTTTTTGAGACAGAGTCTTGCTCTGTTGCCCAGGCTGGAGTGTAGTGGCATGATCTCGGCTCACTGCAAGCTCCGCCTCCTGGGGTTCACGCCATTCTTCTGCCTCAGCCTCCCCAGTAGCTGGGACCACAGGCTCCTGCCACCACACCCGGCGAATTTTTTTGTATTTTTAGTAGAGACGGGGTTTCACCATGTTGGCCAGGCTGGTCTCGAACTCCTGACCTTGTGATCTGCCTACCTCGGCCTCCCAAAATGCTGGGATTACAGGCGTGAGCCACCGTGCCGGCCAGGAGTCCTTATTCTTTATTGCGGTTCCCACAGGAAGGAATGAGCAAGACAGGATAATCAAGTTTGGGATTGGCTAGTTTGAATAATTGAGGCTCTGGCATGAAGGGGCTGTCCTGAGTTGGCTGGTACCTCGCCCTGGGGTATTTAGGGCAGGGGAATATTGGCTTGGATGTAAGAGCCAGATAGAAGTGGTGGAGGGTGGGGGTGGGGAGTATGGACTGGTCAGTTTGCATACAAAAGGCACACTCCCAGGCTGGTTGTTTGCTGAGATAGGAATTAGCTAACCCTGGAAGGGGCAGTCCCTCTGATCAGTGATGAGGCCCCAGATGCCACAGAATCAAGCACAGAGAACGAAAGACAGTATAGTTAGTACACAAGCCTTGATTAAGGACCACCCTCACGCATTAGACAAGTTTCTACATTCCTGAACCTCAATAGTGGAATAGTGGGGGCACTCCAATTCTGCCCACCAAAAACAGCTCTCAAGTCAAAGTGCCCTGTTACACTTTTTTTTTTTTTAAAAGAAATCTGCTTTATTTTTCTTAACTAAGAACTAGACTTACACTATTGTGGCATTTTTCAACATATTTTTGTAATTTCTTGCCCCTTTTTTGGTTTCTTCCACTAGAATATCCGTGAAGCAGGAACAATGATTGTCTTATTCACCCTTGCATCTCTAAATGCACACAGGGCTAATTAATGCATAAATATTTGTTAAATAATTGAACTAATGCATTAATCCTGCAAATAGGACATCTGGGGAAAATATCATGTGAGTATAGGCATATAATTCTCTCCCTACTGTTTAAGGTTCTTGAAATTTTACCAACCAAATTTAAAATGGGGGAGAACTGTTTCCTAAAATTAGTGCTGACTTCCTTTCCTGGGCCAGGACTAATTTTTCTTAACAGCTTTATTTATTGATAATTTACATAATATAAAGTTCACCCATTTAAAGAATACGAATTCAATGGTGCAACAATCACCATAATCTAATTTTAGAACATTTTAATCACTGCAAAAGGAAACTTTGTACCCATTAGTAGCCACTGCCCCTCCCCACAACTTGTCCCTGCCTCCTTCTCCTGCCCAAACTCTGGCAACCACTGACCCACTCACTGTCGCTATGGATTTGCTTATCCTGGACATTTTATATAAATGGAATTATACACTATATAATATTTTATGATGGGCTTCTTTCACTAAGCATATTATTTTCAAGGTTCATTTATGTTGTAGCATGTATCAGAACTTCATTCCTTTATGGCTGAATAATATTCTATTGTATGAATATACCATATATTATTTATCCATTAATCTGTTGATGGACATTGCAGTCATTTCCACTTTTTGGCTATTGTGAATAATACTGTATGAACATAACACCTGTTTTTAGTTCTTTTAGGTATTTACATAGGTGTGAAATTGCTGGGTTGTATGGCAATTTTGTGTTTAGCTTTTTGAGAAACTGCCAAACTGTTTTCCATAGGGACTACATCATCTTACATTCTCACCAGTAATAGATAAACATCCCAATTCATATATTGCCTTTTCTTAATCTATTCTTTCCTCAACATTTCCCTCAACTTTTATGGGGGAATATACACGTGTGTGTGTGTGTGTGTGTGTGTGTGTGTGGATACACATACATATATAAATATAATAATCTCTCCTTTACTTCTTCTCCTGTCCTAGATTTATCTTACTAACTTTCCACTTATGCACCTTCCTTCTCCATTATTTCTCCTAAAATGTAGTCATAGAAAATGTCTAAATGAAAGGAGAGGGGAGACAGAGACGAATAAGGAAGCAGGAAAATGCTGGCGCAGGGACCAGCTTCCTCTCCTGCCCACTGTGGTGCCTTTCGTAGTTTGGGTTCTTCCAAAAGCAAAGCTTGAGATAGTGGTGCAGGTTGTTTATTTGGAAAGGAATCCCAGTGAGGCAGGGAACCTGAGGACTTCCTAGAACTAAGTCAAATGGAAACACTTCAGCTATACAGGAAATATCCTCTCCATTTACACAGGGCATACACCGAGTAAATGACTTTGTAACTTTACTTCATCCTCTTCATTTACATAGGGCATACACCAAAGAACCATGGAAACCTCTAGAAGGTATTTAAACCCCAGAAAATTCTGTAACTGGGCTCTTGAGCCCCTATGCCCGGGCCCGCTCCCACTCTCTGGAGTGTACTTTCATTTTCAATAAATCTCTGCTTTTGCAGGGTAGGGGGCTGGGGGAGGGATAGCATTAGGAGAAATACCTAATGTAGATGACGGGTTGATGGGTGCAGCAAATCACCATGGCACGTGTATACCTATGTAACAAACCTGCACGTTCTGCACATGTACCCCAGAACTTAAAGTATATTAAAAAAAAAAATCTCTGCTTTTGTTGCTTCATTATTTCCTTGCTTTGTTTGTGTGTTTTGTCCAATTCTTTGTTCAAGATGCCAAGAATCTGGACACCCTCCACTGGTGACACCAGGATGTAGGAGTGAAAGAGAAGAAAAAGTGAGATGGGTAATGAGAACTAGCTAGTGTGAGGGTGCTTTGTTCTACTCATAGGGACTCAATTCCACATAGACTACTGAAAGCCCACAAAAGACTTTTCAGAATTGTCTGTTGGACAGGCTGGAGTATTTATCCATTGTCTCTTTTTCCCCAAGGCTTGAGAGTGGCCCCCAGGAACACTGAACTGTGGGCTGTGCTTTAGCATGGGTTTTTTGTGTTCCTGGAATTGGAGAAGGTCCTGACTACTGACTTTAGTCAGTACTGTCTCCCACAGCTGCAGCTGTAATAGAAAAGCATAACCTGGACAACAGAGGCATCCACTACATGCCACCTCTCACATACTATGGTATTCTTTTAAAATTATTGTTCCTGAAATATGATTTATATACAGCAAAAGGCACAGATCATAAGAGGACATTGACAAGTTTTGACAAATGAAAACACCACCTCATTTGAGATCTGAAACAGTTCCATTATCACAGAAAGTTTCTTGTTCTCTTTGTAGCCAATCTCCACTGAAACTCCACCCCCATCCCCACCCTAGTCAACCACTGTTCTAATTGCTATCACCACAGATTAAGTTAGACTGTTTTAGAACTTCATATAAATGGAATCACACAGTATGTACTCTTGATTTTGGCTTCTTTTGACAAAACATCTTGGAGATTTACCCATAAAGTTGCATGATCAATAGCTTGTTCCTTTTGATTTTGGCTTCCTAGTTCAGCTAAATTCAGGTTCCTGTGTCATGACCAAGAAAAATTAGGCACGCGGACACATTGAAGGGTGACGAGAGTGGAACTTATTGGGCAAAAAGGAAAAAAGAAAAACAAACTCTCAGCAAAGCAAGAGGGAGTCCTGCCAACGGGCTCCCATCTCATAGATTGAATACCAGTTCATCACACAAGAGCTGAAGAGGCCAGGCTCCTCTCACTGCATAAGGTGTGAATTACTGCTCACTCTACCCCATTCCCCCAGTGCACATGTGGGCATTATTCAGAAAGAATCAGTTGGGAAAGTGTGGGCAAACAAGGGCATTTTTCCCTCTGGATCGCGGGTTTCATCCAGAACCAGCAGTCCAGTCTTTCAGCCTCCAGGCTGTTTTAGGCTTGAAGGTGGGTTTCGATGGGGTCCCATTGCTGTCTCCTGTCTATCGCTTTTCATTGGTGAGAGATTTTCCATTGTATGAATGCACCAAAATTTGTTTATCCATTCTCCTATTGATGGAAATTTGAGTCATTGCCAGTTTTTGGCTACTATGAGAAAAGCTTACGAACATTCTTATACAAGTATTTTTGTGAATATTATTATAATTTTCTTATTTTTTAAAGTTTCTTTGCATATGTAGTGTTGTCTCATTATACAGTCTCTTTCTTTGCTTCAGAAGTCTTGGTTGAAGGTAGAGAGAGGAGCCAGGGAGAAAATCAGGTTCTGATCCATTTCTCCAAAGGCCAGCCATATCCCATGGCCAAGCACTACAGTTTGTTATAGGGATTTTTTTTTTTTTTTGAGATTATGTGTTGCCCTGTCACCTAGGCTGGAGTGCAGTGGTATGATCGCAGCTCACTGCAGCCTCACCCTCCTGGGCTCAAGCAATCCTCCCACCTCAGCCTCCTAAGTAGCTAGGACTACAGGCTCACACCACCACATCCGGTTATTTTTTTATTATTTGTAGAGACTAAATAAACTAAAGTCTCACTATGTTGCCCAGGCTGGTCTTGAACTCCTGTGCTCAAGCGATCCTCCTGCTTTGGCCTCCCAAAGTGTTGGGATTACAGGCATGAGCCACCTCACCTGGCCAGGAATGTATTTAATACGTGTGTTAAATGTTATTTGATAAGAAATAATCAGAATACTTTTTCCAAAAACCTGCCCTTTATTATCAAAAACTATGAGCAACAGACATCCCTAACTCCTACAATATCTTTAACATACAGTCAGATACAGAGTACTATACAGTTTCTACTTTCTTCATTTCCATAAAACTTGAGTTTCTGAAGCATTATTTTGTAGAAACAAGAAAGATTTTTAAGCCCGTTTAATGTTGGTGAATGTGTCTTCCTCCCTCAAAATCACTATCATGAAAGAAAGTAATGATATCAAACACTATATATATACATATCTATGTATATAATACATAGATATATATAATACATATATATGAATACAGAGAAAAATATCATAAATTTAACAGAAAGAGTCTTAAACAGCCTGAAGCTGAGAATAAAGCATCAAATTATGACCTCATTACTCTCCCCCACAAAAAATGGTTAAAATACACCCAAATAAGATTAGCATAATAAGAAAGGTACAAACAGCAGAGGTTTTTTTAAAATATAAAGATCAGAATTTTTTACTCCTCAGATGAAATCAGAGAATCTGAGATGCAGATCATTAAGATTCGAGTGGCTTCCCAGCAAAGATTTTGCTCTTGGGTGTTCTCCTAACCCCAGCCTTGCCTTCTAGGTGGTCAAGGCACCTCAAAATGAGTCTTCTCCAGGCCTAGGATCTTCTTATCACTGGCCCTAAGGTTCTTTTCTTACCCCTTTAGCCTCTGCTGCTGCAGTCTCCTAGCCTTGCCGCCTCCATTGAAACTTATAGTTCCTGTGCCCTGAGCACTGACTTCTCTTTGACTTCCGAGTTTATGACTTATTAGCCCCCTAGGAGACAATTAAAGGCTCTCCTTCTTCCTGCAAGCAACCAGCAAATTTCAGCAGTAGCCTTCCAGAGGCATCTCTCCTGCCTTAGTGTTCTACTCTAAAATGATACCTAAAAAGGTGGGGGTTCTAGGCCCTTCAGAAAGGGGGTATTTATGACAGAGCTATTTAAGGGCCAGTCAGAGCTTCCAATGACAGCGTGCAGACGACCACCTGCTTGGCTATGGCTTGTCCTGCCTCTGCTATTTACCCTTAAGGATGGAGATTCCAAAGCAGAAAATCATGAGTAGCAATTTTTTAGCTGCTGCTGGCACACAGCTGAGAATTGACTTGGTTCTCACTATGGAGCCAGGACGTGTCATGCTTGGAAAAGCTATTGCAGCAGCGGGGTGATCTCATTAAAATCATAAAATAAACTAAAGCAATCAACACTGCATCCTTGGAAAGCTGGAATAAGCTAGGAGCTCAGAAATTGCTGGGAGGCAAAGAGTTCCTTTTTCACATGGAGGAAAAAAGATTTTGGCTCTTAGTCTCATGCTTGGGTGTCTGAATGCATGTGTACTTGCCTAATCACATACGTTACTTCCTTGGCACTGATGTACACAAACTAATCAGCCTTGATACATTAAAACTCAGCATCGCCCAGCAAGTTTTATCTTTGGTATATACCCAGCAGAAATACTTATGTACTTTCATAAAGAGACATGTGCAAGAATTTTCATAGCAACGCTATTCATAATAGCCCCAAATTGGAAACCACACAAACAATCATCAATGGCAGAATGAATAAATAATACAGCAATGAGAATTAATGACCTTCGACTTTATACACAATATGGTTGGATCTGCCGAGCATAATATTGAGTGAAAGAAGCCAGATGCAAGAGAGTACATATTGTTTGATGGCATTTACATAAAGCACAAAAACAGAATTTAATATGCTATTAGGAGTCAAGATAGTGGCTACTGATGGAGGCATGTGGTGACTATACAGGAGGTAGAGGCTTCTGAGTTGTTAAACGTGGTCTGTTTTTTAATCCGGATGCTGATTTCATGGATGTAATCAGTTACTGAAACCTCACTCAATTATACATTTATGACATGTGCACATTTTAGTATGTATATTATAATTCAATAAAAGTAATTTTTTTTAAACCCTCAGCATCAGACTTCAATAGATGCCTAATGCTTGTAAATTGTAAATTGCAGTGAAAGAAATCTAGAATAGAGTAAATCTAGGTGAATGGCTAAGTGGTGTAAAGGTGTGTTCTCTGGCTAATATCCGTTGAGGAAAGAACTTGGAAAAATAGAGGAAAGAGAGTGAGAAAGTATGTGAAGTTTCAGTGTGTCCTTTCTTAGAGGAACCAGGATACAAAAATGCAAAAAAAAAAAAAAAGGTCTCACTCCAATAGACATAACTAGCAAAAAGATCAAATGGCAACACAAGAGATAACCAACTCATGGCATTTCTTCCATCCACCAAAAGCCATAAACAATATTATGTTTCATTCTAAGAACCACTGAGAATTTTTAAATGACTTTTCTCTCTCTTGTTTCTCATGCTGATTACTCTGGCTACAAATCCTCAGACTGAAACAAGACGAAGTGTTCGAAGGCTGTGAGTAGGATCACTGAACCTAAGAGGAACCACCCAGAGCATCAGCAAAAGTTGATGAGGATGGTGGCTGGTGATGGTGAAGAAATCTGCTGCTGCCTCCAACTCAGGGCACTGGGCCAAGACATAAAGGAAGGCAAGTAGAGATCAGCAAAGGAGGAAAGGTAGAACAGCAAGATGGAAGATATTTGGGGAAAGATGATGCAAAAGCCAGGAATGTATCATATTCTCCTGTTTGTTAGGTAGGCAATAGAGCCAACACCAAGACACCCAACATTCTGGTCTACACACACACAGGAACAAGTCCTCAAATACTAGTGATAAAGGAGACAGGGACAAGCATTCAGAGGGCCATAAATGTCTGTCTAGGACACTTGCACCTCATTGCATACATGCACAACAGAAGATTATCTGGAAACATTGTGACAAGGATAATACAAATATACTGAGTTTTAATTTTTCCCGAAAAGAATAAAGAACTCTTTGAGGATACTTTGGGTACCCTACCGCCTATAGATCTTGACACTCCTATGGTCCCTTTCCCCTAAACAATTGTTTCTCACACTTTAAGGCATTACAAATCCCTTGGGGATCTTGTTAAAGTGCAGATTGCTATGGTTTGAATGTTTGTCCCCTCAAAAACTCATGTTGAAATTTTACCTGGCCAACATGGTGAAACCCCATCTCTACTAAAAAATTACAAAAATTAGCTGGGCATGGTGGTGTGTGCCTGTAATCCCAGCTACTTGGGAGGATGAGACAGGAGAATTGCTTGAACCTGGGAGGCGGAGGTTGCAGTGAGCCAAGATCACGCCACTGCACTCCAGCCTGGGTGACAGAGCAAGACTCCACCTCAAAAAAAAAGAAAAGAAAGAAATTTTAATGCCATTGTAACAGTATTAAGATGTGGAACCTTTAAGAGGTGATTAGGCCATGAGGACTCTGCCCTCGTAGAAGGGATTAATACTATTATAAAAGGGCAAGTTCAGCCCCCTTCTCTCTCTCTCGCCCTTCCTTCTTTTGCCATGTGATAATGTAGAAAGCAAGCCCTCATCAGATGTCAGCACCTTGATACTGGACTACCTACCCTCCAGAACTGTAAGCCAATGCATTTCTCTTCTTTATAAATTACTCAGTCTGTGGCATTCTCTCATAGCAGCACAAAACAGACTAAGAAATTGGTACCAGAGAAGAGAAATGTTGCTATAACAAATACCTGAAAATGCGGAAGTAGCTTTGGAACTGGGTAATGAGTAGAGGCAGGAATAGTTTTGAAGTGAAGGCCGAAAAAAGCTCACATTGCTATGAATGGAACATTAAGAATGATTCCGATAGGGCTCAGGAGATAAGAATAGCTGTAAGGAAAGTCTAAATTTTCTTAGAGATTAGTGGTTAGAAATATGGACAGTAGAGGCCATTCTGATGATGTCTTCAATGAAAATGAGGATCAAGGTATTGAAAACTGGAGAAAAGGCTATCCTCATTATAAGGTTACAAAGAATTTGGTGGCATTGTGTCCATGTCCCAGGACTTTATGGAAGGCAAAACTTAAGAGCAATAAGCTAAGATATCTGGCAGAGTAAATCTCTATGCAGAAAAGCATTCAGGGAGCTGTATGGCTTCTTTTAACTTCATGTAGTAAAATGTGAGAAGAGAGAAATAATTTAAACATGAAATTTATAATTAAAAGGGAAGCAGAATGTTAAGTGTTTGTTTTGTTTTGTTTTGTTTTGCTTTGTTTTGTTTTTGAGACAGAGTCTCACTCTGTCGCCAGGCTGGAGTGCAGTGGTGCTATTTTGGCTCACTGCAACCTCCACTTCCTGGGTTCAAGCAATTCTCTTGCCTCAGCCTCCTGAGTAGCTGGGCCTACAGGCGTGCGCCATCATGCCCAGCTAATTTTTGTATTTTTAGTAGAAACGGGTTTTCACCATGTTGGCCAGGCTGGTCGTGATATTCTGACCTCGTGATCCACCTGCCTCAGCCTCCCAAAGTGCTGGGATTACAGGCGTGAGCCACCGCGCCTGGCTAAGGATTTTTTTAAATCCCCAACCTAATCACATAAAGAATAAAAAAGCATATTCACACATAAAGAATAAAAAAGCATGTTTGGAAAAGGAAACCAGTAAAACCAGCGCTGTGACCAACCAACAGTTTAATGAGATTAGTATGGATAGAAGGAAGCTCGATGCACTGCCGAAGGGTGCAAGCGGTAAACCTCGGTGGCATCCAAGTGGTGCTAATTCTGCAGGCTTGCAGAATGCAAGGGCTGTGGAGGCACAGTTTCCTCTACCTATATTTCAAAGGTTATCACAGACAGCCTTGGAACCCAAGCAGAGATTTGCCAGAGGGGCAGAGTCACCAAAGAAAGTCTCCACTAGGGCAATACCTAGTGGAGCTGTGGGAGCAAGGCCACCCTAGAGATCCCATAACTATAGAGCCACCAGCATGCAGTGCCAGTTGAGGAAGGCTGCAAGCATCCAACTTCAACCCATGAGAGAAGCTGCATGGGCTGCAACCAGCAAAGCCATGGGAGTGCCCCCACCCAAGGGTTTTGGAGGTTTTGGAGGCCCAACCCCTGCCTAGTATATGCAGATGGTGAGACATGAAGTCAAGAAGATTATTCCCCAGCTTTAAGATTTAATGTTGTTTTCCCTGTTGTGTTTTGGACTTATTTGGGACTTGTTTCCACTTTCTTCTTTCCTGTTGCTCCTTTTTGGAATGACATTGTCTGTCCTACGCCTGTAGTGTGTTTTGATTTCACACATTCACAGCTGGAAGGAAATTTGTCTCAGGATGAATTATGTTCTGAGTCTCACCCATATCAGATTTAGATGAGACTCTAGACTTTAGACTTTTGAGTTTGGACTTTAGATGTTTGAGTTGGTGCTGTCATGAGTTAAGACTTTTGGAGCTATTGGGATGGAATAAATATATTTTGGATGTGAGAAGGACATGAGTTTGTCAGGGGTCAGGGGCAGAATGCTATGGTTTGGATGTTCATCCCCTCCAAAACTCATGTTGAAATTTTATTGCCATTGTAACAGTATTAAGAGATGGGACCTTTATAAGGTGATTAAGCCACGAGGACTCTGCCCTCATAGGTGGAATTAATACTATTATAAAAGAGCAAGTTTGGCCCCCTTCTCTCTCTCTCTTGTCCTCTCATATTCTGCCATGTGATGATGCAGCAAGAAGGCCCTTGCAAGATGCCAGCACCTTGATATTGAACTTCTCAGCCTCCAGAACTGTGAAGCAATAAATTTCTGTTCATTATAAACAGACTATTATTCTGTTATAGCAGCACAAAATGAACTAAGACATAGATTCTGACTCATGGATGTAGGGCAAGGCCTGGGATTGTGCATCTCTAAGAAACTTCCAAGTAATGCTAATGCTACTGGTCTTTGGACCACACTGTGAGTGCCAAGGCTCTTAAACAGGGATTTGTTAGTGATCACAGGAGGCTGATAGAACTGTATTATTGTTATTTTCACATTTTATTTGAATATACATTAATAGTCTCTGGAAAGATACAAAGACACTACCAGCAGTGCTGGTGGGGTGGCTGATGGAAGACAGAGGTGGGAAAAAGATGATTTCCTATATTCTATTCATACTTCTTGATTCATGAACCATGTGAAGCCATTCCAGAAATTAAAAAGTAAATTTAAAACCGTGATTTGAAAGACCCCAAGAATTCATTTATTATATCTGTTTTGTTCCTAGGGAATAAAACAGGCACTGGTATAATCTGCCTCAACATTTTAATTCATTCCTTCACTTGGTAAGCAAAGCCAGTCTCATTGTGCGGAGACCTAATTAGTATCCAGGAAATACTAGGCTTGATCACATAGGTCTCTCATCTTATCCTGCAGGTGTTGATAGTAAGCACTGCCACTGAGATCTGTGGTGGTTACAGTGACTAATAACCAATGGAAGTCTGCATATTTCAATGCAAGCATGTCTCCAAGATATAATTTGTCAACAAGATAAAGAAGCCTATTAAAGTTGCAGCTTCTTCCAAGTAATGACTTTTCCAGCATTAAACACAATCAAGGCAAAGCTATTAGGATCAGGAAGAGGGTTAAAACATACATGGGACTAAAGTCTGATTAGAAAATGTTAATTTCAGAGAAGAGAGGAATCTATTCTTTAATTGCACAGCCAATTTTCAAATACACTTTCAGACACTGATTTCTTGATCTGGTGATTTATTTATAAGTAGAAAACTTGATTTAAAAGAGTGTTTATATTTGTTGGATATTTATTGGCAAACTTTTAATGAAGTGTGGAATGCGAAGAAAAGTGCACACATCATAAATGTATAGTCGATGAAATTTCAAAAAGTGAACACATCCAAGTAAAAGAATCCAGAAATAGGAAATTTTCAGCACCCTTGAAGTATCCCTTATGATCCCTTCCAGTCACTAACCCCCACCCCAAATTAACCTCTACTTTGACTGCCAACAGCATAGATTAGTTTTTTCTGACTTTGAGCATTACAGAATGGAACTAGACACTATTGTATCTGTATGTCTTTAATTAGCATCCTTGTGCTCCCCTTTTTTAATCAGTAAATTGTACATCTTTATCTCTATGCTCAGAAAAGAGTGACCATGAGACCTTGGCTGATTAAGTGATTGATCAAAGTACAACTCTAAACCATTGTGATTTTTTTCAAAAGAGGTACATGAAAACATTGCCCCCCAAAATTACAATACCTCTCTATAAAAGGACACATCCCCGGACAGCATCTTTATCACCATTCTCTTTCCAAGTCATCAATTTTAAGTTACCAAGCGACCCAGAGGTACTGCAGATTCCAGGTCTGCAATTCTCTTCTCAGTCAGGAAAAAGAGTGGGGAGGATAAATCTTCAGCCTGTCAGCAAACCCTAAAACAATATCCCTGTTAACCTCGTTAAGAAGAAATCCTGTTCTCTTGTACTCTGGGGAAGAGAGAAGACGCAGCCCTTGAAATTAGATTATCTTCTCTGCCAGTGTAAGGTGGGGCAAGAGCAGAGGGGTCTTCATTTTGGATTTATCCAGGGACTAAATGGGGTGCCTGAGGGATATCTTTTGGGTGAGGACATTCTAGGCAGAGAAGATATATAAAGTGGCACAAAGGAGACTTCAGAAGAAAATGCTATAAAGGCAATTGAAGACGTTATTGACAGAACTGAAACCTGGAAATCTAGTTATGTGGTATGGATGCCAGGAATCAGCGCTATTTATGACCATACAGAAGAGATTGGTTACCAAAAAGAGAGCAGCATCTTTACTTTCCCATTTTTTCCCTTAGAAAATCTCTTGGCTGAAGTCTACCTCACTCCATGTCAAACCCAGAAAGACTCAGGTGATAATAATAGCCATGGGGAAGGATTTGAAGAACCAGAGCACAGTTTATCATAGCAGGAGAGATGAAAGCTTCATTCTTGGTCCAGCATAAAATTGTTAGGGCTCTAAAATGTAAGGATTTAATACTAAACATTTACCCAATGTAAAATCCTTTTGTAACATCCATATGTATGTTATGGAACCTGACTTATTAAGTAACACATGCCATTTTATTTTAGGTCATCAGAAGCTACCAGTGGTGGTGTGAGGCCATAAAAGTAAGCCGTGGCAACTGCAAAGCTTTCAGTCAGCAAACATTCACAGGGAACTTTTTTTGAAGTTGGCACCACCAATTGAGGTCTATTTTCTGGCCTTAAGAAACTCACAATTGGGATGGGAGATGAGTATCATCTGGGAGTTTGTTATAATAAAGAATCTGGCCGGTACGGTGGCTCACGCCTGTAATCTCAGCATTTTGGGAGGCCAAGGCGGGAGGATCACTTGAGGCCAGGAGTTTGAGGCCAGCCTGGGCAACAGAGTGAGACCCTGTCTCTACAAAAAAAAAAAAAAAATATTAGCCAGGCACAGTGGCATGCTCCTGTAGTCCCAGCGACTCAGTAGGATTACCTGAGTCCAGGAGTTTGAGGTTGCAGTGAACTGCAGTTGCGCCAGTGCACTCCACTCCTGAGTCAAAATTTGTGCTGGAATAAGATTCCCAGGTGGTTTATCTGCATGTTAAAATTTGAAGAAATCTGAGCTTAAATGACATTCTAGTTCAGTTATTTTCAACCCTGGCCACATGTTAGAACATCCTGGAGAATTTGAAAAAATTCCTAACTCCCAATGGAGGAGTAAATCACAAGAAGACCTGATACAAAGTTAAAGTTAGACCAGGCGCGGTGGCTCACGCCTATAATCCCAGCATTTGGGAGGCCGAGGTGGGCGGGTCACCTGAGGTCAGGAGTTCGAGACCAGCCTGACCAACATGGAGAAACTCTGTCTCTACTAAAAATACAAAATTAGCCGGGCTTGATAGCACATGCCTATAATTCCAGCTACTAGGGAGGCTGAGGCAGGAGAATCGCTTGAACCTGGGAGGCGGAGGTTGCAGTGAGCCGAGATCGTGCCACTGCACTCCAGCCTGGGCAACAAGAATGAAACTCCGTCTCAAAAAAACAAAAACAAAAACAAAAAACAAAGTTAAGGTTAGACTGCAGGAATAAGTTTTAGTTTTCGATTGCACTGCATGGTGATGATAGTTAATAATAATGTATTATATATATAAAATTTGCTAAAAGAATATATTTTTAATGTCCTCACCACAAAAAAAATGTTAAGTTGGCCAGGTGATGAATATGTTAATTAGCTTGATTAAATCTTTCTATAATGTATACATAGGTCAAAACATCACAGTTATGACTTGTTAATCAAAAAGAAAGAAAGGGAGGGAGGGAGGGAGGGAAGGAAGGAAGGAAGGAAGGAAAGAAGGAAGGAAGGAAGGGGGAAGGGAAGGGAAGGGGAAGGGGAAGGAAAGGAAGACTTAGAGCTGGAGCATTCCAAGCATAGGGAATTGTCAGGGCAAAGACCAGGAAGTGAGAACAATCTTGGTATATTCCAGGAACAGCAAGAAAAGCTAGTGTGTCTGCAACAGAGTGAATAATGGAGAGAGTGGTAGGAGTTGAGGCCAACGAGAAAGGCAGTTCTAGCACAACTTTCAGGGCATTGAAATGAGGGAGGATTTTATTTGATGGGAAGTCATCAGTGGATTTTGAACAAGGATTAGTTTGGAAGCATTCAGTTTAAAACAATCCTTCAGCCATGAGCTAAATTGTGACTTTTTTTTTTCTTTAAGATGGAGTCACTCTGTCATCCAGGCTGGAGTGTAGTGGTGTGATCTGGACTCACTGCAACTTCCACCTCCCAGGTTCAAGCAATCCTCCCACCTCAGCCTACCAAGTAGCTGGGATTACAGGCATGCAACACCATGCCTGACTAATTTTTGTATTTTTAGTAGAGACGGGGTTTCACCACGTTGGCCAGGCTGGTCTCAAACTCCTGATCTCAAGTGATCTGCCTGCCTCAGCCTCCCAAAGTGCTGGGATTGGCACTTCCAATGTGCTGGGATTGGCCTCCCAAAGTGCTGGCATGAAACACCGCGCCTGGCAATTGTGACATTTTAAATAGTTGTTTTCTTTACTCCTTTATTCCTTTACCCCATCCAAAAAAAAAAAAAAATCAAAACCCATACATAACCCATACATATTAACTGAGAGTAATTAGTGTATTAATGCAGTATAGAAACCAAACTTTTGTTAAGATAACAGAATTCACAGAGGAAAACAAGTAAACCCATGGGTTGAAGTCCTCGCCTGCTGTTGCAAGGAGGTCAGTTGGGAGAGAGACATTTCTACCTGTTGATGGGCGGAGCAGCCGAGTTCCATTGCAGAGGGCACACATACAGAGACGGAAGGAATTTGAGGCCTTTTTTGCAATTAACTACACTGTCTGTGACAGAAGAAACGCTCTCTAGGAGCACTTTGTCCAGAGCCCTGCAGGCATCAACTTCCTTCCTCAGTCCATGAACAAGATGTAAGGCTTCTCTTCCTTGTTTCCCACATTCACTTGCTCTGCCTCTTAAGTTATTGGCTCCCACAGAGCTGTTGCAATATTCCAACAGGATACATTCCAATCAAAATAGCTAGTTTTCCATAGTATCCACTGATTTCTATGTTGCATCCATGCCCTAGTTGTTTTTATTCTCAGGATCATTCATGCATACAACAAGCAGAATTTTTAAAAATGTATTTTTCTCCATTAAAAACATTTTAGAAGAAAGATTTACTCAGTCTGATTGTGGGCTGTGACTTTCAGCCCAATAGCACGCTACAAATTACGTTTAGCAAATCAGCATGCTATAAGACAGTAGCAGACTAAATTAGAAATATAATGCTTGGCCGGGTATGTGTAATGTAAATGTCAGAGGACCCTAGAGGCTGTGGAGCACAAAGAACTCTCAACTGATGGGGAAGTTCCAGGAGCTGTCCTTGTCCCTGCCTAGTTCCGGGCCTTCGTATTGCATATCTTTCACACATCATTGTGTGGATGTTTAAAGGTCAGGATTGCATTTATACTTGAGCTATCTAAAATAAGAAAGCCATAACCAGGAAATTTAAGGATATATTTTGTTGTGCATGCCCTATTTTCTCTCTGGTCAAGTTCTCAAGCATTCAGAAAACATACAACCTATTATAACTAACGTGCATTCTAGGGTATAGGAGGGAGGTGACGCCAAGGAAGTTGCAATTGTTTTTTAATGCTCCAAGTTTCTAAGAATAATTTGGTTTTCATCGGTATTGGTGACTTTCAATATATTTAAATTTGAAAAGACCTAACCTTCGTCTTCCTTCCTACTGCAAGGTTCTAGAATGTTATGAAATAAGCTCAGTCAAATACAGCCCATCTATTCCACAGTCATAAAGAGGACAGAGAAAAGCCACCAGGGATCTGTTTCAAATGCTAATCTCCTGTCATGAGTAGCCCTCCAGGTGATATGTGAACTCACCCTTCTGTCAAAAGCATTCATAAAATGTATTAACTGCCATTACAGGTCATCTGTAGGTGCCTCATATGTATGTGTTTGGAGGTAAAGATGTCTGCGTATCTGCATAGGATAATTTTTTTTTTCTTCAGATATGAAGTTGCATGAAGTCCCAGCCTGTTTCTAAACATATTTCATCATGTCTTCTTTCTGGGTCTAAATATGTCATTAATCATATAATATAGGGGTTGCTAAACTTTTTCCATAAAAGGCCAGATAATAAACATTTTAGGCTTTGCAGACCACACGGTCTCTCACAACTACTCAACTCTGCCGTTGTAGCAGGGGAAGCCAGCCACAGACAATCTGGTTTTCATGGGCGTGGCTATGTTCAAATAAAACCTTATTTATGGACACTGAATTTGGAATTTTACGTAATTTTCACATGCCACTAAATACCATTCTTTTAAAAAACATTTTGCAACCATCTACGAATGTCAAAACCATTCTCAGCCCTTAAGTGGTGGTACAAAAACAGGTGGTGGGGTCAGATTTTGCCCATGAGCCAGTTTGCCGACTCCTGACATCGTGTGTTAATTGATGGAGCAGTTATCTGACAAAAGAAGCAGAGATCCCAGACTAGAGCTCTCTGGCTCCATTTTGGCATCTCTATTTTCTCTATAAATATATTTCTCTATGAAACCTGATCTCTGAAAATTTTTAAGCAACTCTGCTTTTATGTATAACCACAGGGAAGAGCTGCTGCTTTGAGCCTCTGCATTTAAGTGAAGATGAATGCCATTTGTTAGCAAATTAGTTTTCCTTTTCTTTATTTGCACATAATTGTGTGAGTTTAGGTTTTTCCCTTTCCTTATTATTCTTTACAAAGCTTCAGATTTCTTTGTCTGAGTGATGAGACAATGATCTGTGAATGGCAACATGAGTAATAAATCACTAAGTTGTGGAACAAAGCGCGTTTTGATAATGGTAGCTCATCCCTCTGTCCAAGAATCAGCAAATTCCATCCTTCAGGACTTCCGCTATACATTGTAGTTCTAGCCCTATATTGTCTTTGATTATAGTATATCATAAAGACCTGTGTTCAATCTGATCTTTTTTGATTTTCCAATTTAGATCTCAAGAAGTGAATAAAATCAATGTCAGCATTTTGACAGCGGTAGTACTTCAGACTTTGTTCAGCAGTTTTTTTATAACTTGGGTTGCTCCATATTCTGATGATACATAGAGAGACTATTTCACAGTGTTTGCATTTATCTCATTGGCTTGACTGTTTCTGTCTGATACAGAGGAGTCAGGATGCCTCCATGTCCAGATAAAATTGCTCCACTGTTCATCTCATTCTGGATGGTTTAAGCAATTCTAATGAATCTTTTACTGTTATTTCACCATCCAATGCTTTATGACATTTTGGTAAAAATGTTATGCTCGATTTATTTAGTAGCTGCTTTAACTTTTGAAGTAGTTATTTGAATAGTAAACCTATTCTGATTTTCTTTCCCCATAGTCAAGGTGATGTGACATCAATCTATTCTGAGTGGTGAAAGCCTCCCCTGAAGTTCTTTTGAGGCATTTCCTCTAAGGTATTATTTACATCCTCCTTCATCCCTGTGTTATATAAATATTTACCACCTTAAAAATGCATGAATCTATATTTTTCAATCCAAGCCTTTCCCTTCTTCAAGTTAACTATGAATTCAACTCAATTCAGTGATTGTTGGAAACTTACTGGACACTGACTTTGGTGCCAGGTATTGTGAAAGGTCCAAAAAGCAGTGGGACATGGCTGATCTCAAAGTATTTACACTTGTGCTGAGGAAGAAAAGTCCGAACACTGACAACTACTAACAGGACTAAACTATGTGGGCTGGATTTTAGATGGAGAGTTTTAGATAGTGGAGAAATGACTTACTGCAGGCCTCATGGCATCAACTTTAAGCCTTCTTTGGTGTTCATATTAAAGTACTGTATACTATTGTCCACTTTGGTCTGATCAAATGAGGCAGCCCCTTTTGGCTTTGGTTTCAAACTTTGAGCCACGTAATTACAAAAACACCTATTCCCTACACCTACCAAATTTACTCAGTATTCTTGCAGGGGGAAAAAGGCTTTAAAAAGAGGATGCTATTTGAGACATGACCAATTTTCTGTTTTAACTCTATCAGTCAAAAATTTGCTCAGTAAAATCAAAACCACAATGAGATATCATCTCACAACAGACGCTGGTGAGGTTGCAGAGAGAAAGGAACACTTATACACTGCTGCTAGCAATGTAAATTAGTTCAAGCATTGTGGAAAGCAGTAGGGCGATTCAAAGAGCTAAAAGCAGAACTGGCCGGGTGCGGTGGCTCATGCCTGTAATCCCAGCACTCTGGGAGGCCGAGGCGGGTGGATCATGAGGTCAGGAGATCGAGGCCATCCTGGCTAACACGGTGAAACCCCATCTCTACTAAGAGTACAAAAAAAATTAGCCGGGCCTGGTGGCGGGTGCCTGTAGTCCCAGCTACTGGGGAGGCTGAGGCAGGAGAATGGCGTGAACCCGGGAGGCGGAACTTGCAGTGAGCCGAGATGGCGCCACTGCATTCCAGCCTGGGCGACAGAGAGAGACTCCATCTCAAAAAAAAAAAAAGAAAAAGCAGAACTACAGAACTACCATTTGACCAAGCAATCCCATTACTGGGTATATACCTAGAGGAATGTACATCATTCTATCACATGCCTGTGAATGTTCATTACAGCACTATTCACAACAGCAAAGACATGGAATCAACAACTGCCCATCAGTGACAGACTGGATAAAGAAAATGTGGTACATACATACCATGGAATGCTATGCAGCCATAAAAAAGAACAAGACCATATCTTTTGCGGGAACATGGCTGGAGCTGGAGGGTGTTACCCTTAGCAAACTAACACAAAAACAGAAAACCAAATACTTCACGATCTCACTTATAAGTGGGAGCTAAATTATGAGAACTCATGAACACAAAGAAGGGCACAACAGAGGCTACTTGAGGGTGGAGGGTGGGAGGAGAGAGATGAGCGGAAAAGATAACTATTGGATACTGGGCTTAATACCTGGGTGATGAAATAACCAGTACAACAAATCCCTGTGATATGAGTTCACCTATGTAACAAACCTTCACATGCACACCCAAACCTAAAATAAAAGTTTTTTAAAAATTTGCTCAGTTATTACCAAGACAAGTCAATCCATCGAATGGAAGAACTAGCACAACTGATCTTTGAAAAGTAAATTGAAATGATTGTTCAGTGGAACTAACTACTCAGTTCAGTCAGACTGGGAGAGCTATAACCTAGCTAGGTTCAGCCTAGGTACAGACAGCTACAGGTTAAAGCTATGTCTAGAAAAGCAGAGGTACAGTTATTAAGGATCAGAGATGCGGGAGAATAATGGGGTTAAGAATGGAGTAAACAATCAAGATTTGGCAAATTTGAGATGTACTCAAGGCAAGCATTGGGCCCACACTCAGGTGGAGAGGCTCAGATGGATGTTTACCCCAAGATGTAAACATCAACTGAAAATTTAAACCACAGATCCCCAATACAGGCATCCTAAGGGCCTCAAGGGAAGAAGTGATTCAGCAGAGAATCAAATCAAAGGTGAGGAAAGACCTTAATTAAAAGAATCAAAGGCGTGTCTTCATCTAGGACTTTTTACTCTCCTCCTGCGAACTCCTAAACCAAATTCCCATTTGCAAGGGCTGATGATTTTGAACATTTGACTCCAGTACAGAGAAGATTAAAAGGATTGTAGTTGCCTGAAACAGAAGCTGAAGAAAATATTCTTTCCTTTCGCTTTTTTAAGCCTATCGCCAGACAGATATTTTTAAAAGAAACACACAGATCATTACATTAGTATTTAATTTAGCAAACTATGAGGTTTAATTATTTAGATTAAACTTCAGTTAAAGATGAATCCCGATATCCCTGAGAATGGCCACAAGAACATAGTATAAATCAAGAGTTTCAAGATTTTACTTCTAACTCTACAAGCACTTAAGAATGGGCAATATGGAACTTGAAGTAGGTATATATTTTATTTTTCTCGCTTTCCTAGCTGGCACTGTTTCTCTTCTTTATAAAGGACTTCATATAAGAGTCCTCTGATAAAAGGTATTGCTCTGATAAGTGCAGGTGCTATTGGAACTTAGCCCATCACCACCAGCTCAGCCATCAAGAGCTGTATCTACAGATCACAGTGAAATTGAAAAGAGCAGGAGTTGGCCCTGTGGAGGGTTCTAATGGACCGGCAGCTGTCAGTTCATTGTTTAAACACTTGCTGTTCCTCGGTAGTGATTTTTCCCCCAGAAACTGGCTCAAATCAACACACGACTCTTCTGTATAATCTATATAGACTGTTGGTTTACTGCAGAGCACTTGAAATTGAAAACACAAAAGCTTTCTTCGAGTGTTAAAACAAAGCAGCTTCTGACTTGCTTTGAAAATGCACATTGTGGAGATCTTATCTGGATTGGTCTTTGATTTCCGGCCAAGTTTAGAGGAGTATGGTCTAATAATAAAACAGCAAAGCAGTTTGAGTACTACATTCACATAGAGTTTTTCAGAGAATATAGGGATAAAATCCAAAAGAGAAATGCTCAAAACAATTTCCAAACCAATAAATTCCACTCCTCCACCTCTCCCACAATGAAAACGAAAGCATAAAAGAGCAACAGTCCTTGTGTTAGTAAGAGTAGATTATTTTCTTTCTTTTAAAAAGACACTTATTGGCTGTTTCTGATTATTAAGAAAGGACATATTGGTTATTTAAAAATCAGAGAATATCCATAATCTCTCCACTCTAAAATGAACATTATTTTCTGTAGACATCTATTTTTTTTAATGAAAGCCTTACCATGCTGTGTGTACAATTTTGTAGGAGTAAGTTATATTTGAAAAGGTAGTGGGCTGGGTGTGGTGGCTCACACCTGTAATCCCAGCACTTTGTGAGGCCAAGGTGGGTGGATCACGAGGTCAGGAGTTCGAGATCAGCCTGGCCACTATGGTGAAACCCCCTGTCTCTACCAAAAACACAAAAATTAGCCAGGCAGGGTGGCGCGTGCCTGTAGTCCCAGCTCCTCGAGAAGCTGAGGCAGAAGAATCGCTTGAACCCGGGAAGCGGAGGTTGCAGTGAGCAGAGACCGTGCGACTGCCCTCCAGCCTGGGTGACAGCAAGGCTCTGTCTCAAAAAAAAAAAAAAAAAAAAGGAAAAAAAAAGAAAAGAAAAGGTAGTGAAGGTCAGTTGAACCTTCAACAAACATAAACTGTGAAGGTTAGTTGATGACAACAGTTTTCACTTCCCTTATATATTTTCTTCCATGGCTTCTGCCAAATATAACACATCTTGCAGGATCAAAAGAGACAGTGACACTTTAACAAAGTAACAGGAAAAAATAGTTGAGTTAGATGCACAGAGAATTGAGGTAGAATCAAATGCTTGTCTTAGCCTTTTGACAGTTCCTCTATGATAACCAGGAAAAAAAAAATTGCGAGCTTCTCATTTCATCCTAAAACAAATCTAACTCTCACTAATTTGGGTCCCCAAATGATCATAAATGCAAACAGAAAGTATGCACTAGAGGGAACCAGCTAAATCCAAATAAGATTTCTATGGCATGTGACTATATGTCTAGGTGTATGAGAGTGTGTATTTGTGCATGTGTGTGTGTGCATGCATACCTGTGCGCACATACTCAATTGCATAAGCACCTCCAAATAAAGCCATTTTAGCTTCCTGTTGGCAATACTAAGTAATCATGAACTAATTATGATAAAGACTACCATTTACTAAGTCACTAAGCTCTGTACTGTGGCTCTGCTTGCATTATCAAATCAATTTTTTTTTTCAGGATTACTCTGTTACAACTGCAATCTACACCTCTCCCCCTACCCCAGTACTCTTGATACCCCTTGGCATACATTACTATGCACTTTTTCTCTAACACTTATCACCTTTTAACATACTTTATAATTCACTTATTTCTTTTGCTGTTGTCTTTCTAATTATTATTAGCTGTCTCTCTCTTGCCATTGTCTGTTTTGTTCACTGATGTAACTCAAGATCCTAGAACAGTTTTTTGGCACATCGTAGAGGTTCGATAAATATTTTCTCAATGAATGCATTATCTCATCTTTACAATAACTCTTTGTGATGGAAAATATTATCTTCATTTTTGAGAAAAGGAGATTGTAAGTTTTGTCCATGGTCACATAGCTGGTAAGTAATAAAATTTAGTTTTCAAACCAAATCTCTCTAGACTCCAAATCTTGTCCTTTAAAGAGTGGTCCCCAGCCCATTGCTGTTTCGTGAATTGTTTGTTACCAACTGGTTCAGATAAGTGAAATCGAGAGAAAGTGTTTGGAAACTTTTTTAACAATTTGATATTGCTGCAATATTCAAGAAAGAGTAAGTCAGTGTACCTGTCTCATTGAATAGGGCATGGACCAGTTTGGATGTTGTCAAACTTGGCTGGTGAGTTACATGTGGTGTAAGTTGCCCACAAGTCATGCACTGCAGAAGGACCACATTATAGTATATCATGTTTTAGGGTTACTTTGTCAACTGTAACTCAAAGTGTATAAAAATCAAAGAAAATGTAGGCATTTATTTATTTTAATAATTTTTGTTTTTATAATTGTTTTAATTTTTAGAGATTAACATTATCAACTAAATTAAAGAAACAAATTTTATAGAATATTTGTTTTAACCCTGAATGAATGACACTTGGCAAAACAAGCTTCACTGGACTTTTTTTGTCAAGTATGCCCACAGCAGCAGTAGTAAACTAAATGACTGTGACCAACGTGCGTCCTGAACAATGAAGGCCAAAAGAATTTATACTAGTTTTATTCAGAAGTATTTTTCTTCAAATAGTGAGATCAACTTTGTAGCCATAACTGATGGTAAAGTACCTAAAACGGGGTGTAGTGCTTGTGGAGATTTTCTAGCTAAAAGAACCAGTAAGATACATCAAAATGTAGGCAGCAATTACATACTAAAAGAAAAGTTCACCAAACAAACAAAAATAACCCTTGAAAGAAAGAGTATTGACATAAAAGCCGACAGAAGTAGATGTTCAATGTTCAATTTGTTTCATAGAAGCATTAGTGCCATGCAGCCTTCTTATAAAACAGCCCTTCAGTTTGTTAAGATTAAAAATCCATATACGATTGCCAAGACATTAATGAAAGAAGCAAGAAAGAGGTTCGCTTGAAAATGCTGGGTAAATTTGGTTGCAAAGAAGGTAGCTCAAATATCACTTTCCAATGACAGGAACGGGCTAGTTTATGGATGACCAACTCAGAGAAAACATAAAGCTTGAGGCCAGGTGCGGTGGCTCATGCCTGTAATCCCGGCACTTTGAGAGGCTGACGCAGATGGATCACGAGGTCAGGAGTTCCAGAGCAGCCTGGCCAATACGGTGAAACCCCGTCTCTACCAAAAATACAAAAATTAATTGGGTGTGGTGGTACATGCCTTTAGTCCCAGCTGCTGGGGAGGCTGAGGCAGGAGAATTGTTTGAACCCAGGAGGCGGAGGTTGCAGTGAGCTCAGATAGCACCACTGCACTCCAGTCTGGGCGACAGAGCGAGACTCCATCTCAAACAAACAAACAAAAAAACACATAAAGCTTGCAAAGCATTTTCCACTGCAACTCGATAGCATTAACAGATAATTAATACAGTAATTTTTTAGTATGTGGACAATTCCAATATAATGGTGATATTAAGATAGAATTCCTTTTTTCAACCCTATTGCTGACAAACACAACTAGCATTTAACTGTATAAAACTATGAAGACAATGATCTGTCAACGAATATGGTTTGATGTTTAAATTTCATGTGGAAGTAATGTTCTGATGGCTCAGCTGCAATTACAGGAAAACATTCTGAGTAGTTACTCAGATTAAGGTGTCCCCAGAACGTCAATCAATGATCCTTCCTTCATCAAGAAAATCTAGCCACAAAAATCATATTAGCTGAACTAGCCAATGTGCACACTGACGTGGTAAAATCTGAGAATTACATAGAAGCGAATGCATTACACTTCAGATTGTTCTCTATATTTTGTGATAATATAGAAACTGAATATAAACAATGATATTGCATGCTGGGTATGATGATTATCAAGAGGAAAGTTCTGTTGAGAATGTCTGAACTACAGAATACATTCTCAGTGTTTCTGCAAGATAAGAAACTAGTTTAACCTAACTTTTAAAGATATGAGTTAGACAGCCAGCTGGATTTTTTTGACCTATATTTTCAGCGTATTTATGATCTAAGCTCTGTACTTAGCCCATGTAAGGAAGTAATACCACATATTTTTCAATGGCAGATAATATCTAAGAACAACAACAAAGTTAGAATCTTGAAAGAACAGAGTTTTATAGACTATTATGACATGTTCCACAATTTAACAATTATCATTGACGTAGGTAATTATCTTAATATCACATCAGCAAAAAGTTTTCTCTGAATACCTTACAAATTTGATAGAACATTTTGGATTTTATTTTCCTTCAAAAGAAAATTCATACACAGGAAAACCATAGAACTTTTTAATCCATCTTTTTCATCAAAAGATAATGTAAGTTCAATTATAACTTTACAAGATTAACTGTTAGAACTGGCTACTGATGAAAGGTTGAATATGAGTTTTGAAGATACAGTATTGCTTAGTCCTTGTTGAATAAAAGTTAAAAACAAATATCCTGACCTTGCTGAAATTGCCTTAAAATCTCTTCTGTCATTTCTGTCAGCACACTTATGTAAGACTGATCACTATGAGTGTTAGTAAAACAAAACATTGAAACATTTTAGATATGCATTATGCCTCATGAGTAGTGGTGTCTAGATTAGTTAACAAACAAGAAGCGAAGTCATTTACCACATTAAAAACTTCAAATATTGGCTGGGAGTGGTGGTTCATGCCTGTAATCCCAGCACTTTGGGAGGCCGAGGTGGGAGGATTACATAAGCCCTGGAGTTCGAGACCAGCCTGGACGATACAGTGAGACATCGTCTCACAAAATATTTAAAAATCAGCAGGTCACAGTGGCACGTGCCTGTAGTCCCAGCTACTCAGGAGGCTGAGGCAGGAGGATCCGTTAAGCATAAGAGATCAAGGCTGCAATGAGCTATGATCACACCATTGTGCTCCAACCTAGGCAATAGAGAGAGACACTGTCTCTAAAAAAACAAAAAACAAAAAAAACCTTCAAATATTGTTGTATACAATGTTTGTTCAAAAAGGTATATAGGAATTTAATACGAGGAATTGCTACTTGACTCAACTTTTGTTTGTTTATGATTGTGAAATAGCAAAAAGTTATCAGGATAATAGTGATTATATTAATATTAATCAACTGCACATGTTCATAAAGAACATGTATGGCTTCAGTAATTCTTTATGTTACATTTGTTCTGATTATATTTATTGAAATGTCATTTGATATGTTGAATCTAATAAAAGAAGTTTGAATTTTATGTCTTTCTTTTTATCTTATTCTTTTAGTATTTTAGTTTCATTATATTTTTATAAAAATATCAGTTTGTAATGGACTGGAAGTTTTTTTGTTTGTTTGTTTGTGATGGAGTTTCGCTCTTGTTGCCCAGGCTGGAGTGCAATGGTGCAATCTCAGCTCACTGCAACCTCCACCTCCCGGGTTCAAGCGATTCTCTTGCCTCAGCCTCCTGAGTAGTTGGGATTACAGGCATGTGCCACCACCCCTGGCTAATTTTGTAGTTTTTTTTAGCAGAGATGGGGTTTCTCCATGTTGGTCAGGCTGGTCTTGAACTCCCAACCTCAGGTGATCTGCCTGCCTCGGCCTCCCAAAGTGCTGGGATTACAGGCCTGAGCTACTGTGCCTGGCCGGAAGTTTTTTAAAGTATCTAATTCTTTACCACAGCATACAAAGCACCGCATAAGCATTATTCTCTCCTTCCTCCACTTAGGAGTCATGTTGACCTGCCAAAGAATTTGCACCATCCCTATCCTTTAGCTTTTGGCTGGTCCAACTCATTCCCTGAATCCTAGTGGACTTGGATCAAAGGATTTAGCAAAAATTGTTCCATGGCCTCCATGTACCCAGGCTTGTTCATATGAACTCAATTTCCTGAGGCCTCTGAAACCTTTACGTCCTATTCAATGACTGCAAACCAAAAGAAAGCATGACAGAGTCCTTCCGGCTACTGAAAAATGCTGATGAAAATAATATCTTTCCTCGTTTTCCTTTAAGAACCTAGAGGAATGCATTGGGCTGAGGCAGGAAGGTAGCTTGAAATGAAATGGACAAGGAGAAAAAAGACAAGAGTAGAGTGGAGCGTGATTATTTGTAACAAAGAAACTTGTTACCGGGAAACAAGCGGCCAGAGACTTACTGGACCTTGGGAGAATGGTTTTGCTTCTGCTTCACATCTACCACTTTGAGGGAGCCCTTCAGCATGCCCTTGACTCCTGGGAGAAACCCTCAGAGATCTGGTAATGGATTCTCTATATCCCAAACAATATACACACAAAAAGCAAATTATGAGTAACTGCACACATGAAAGCTCTACATTCTATATTGTAGAACATCTCTTACGAACCAGGCATGGTATTGGAATCATCTTTCTAATCCTTATAATAGCCCTCCAGGCTAAACATTCTTTGCCATCCTTTACAGATTAGATAAATAAGGCTCCCAAAATTTAAGGAAGTTTTTTCCCTCCAATCCACCTTCTTTTCTCTTATTACACCATCTCCCCACCCTGGCTTTCCCTACTCCTCCCAACTGCCACCATTTATATAAGCTTCTACTAATTTTTCCTGACCCAGCCGAGAACCACAGGTTCATCTTAGAATCACCTGAGGAGCTGTGCTGTTGACATGTTAAAAAACTTTATTTTTGAACTTGTGTTTTGTAAGTGAAGTTCAATGGGACAGTGTACATTCACATGAGCAGAAGAGATACACTGTATTTCCTATACACTGTATCTCTGCTGCTTATTGTCACTTTTCTAGCCCACAGCATCCGCAATGCCCCATGAACAGAGTTCTGGTGGACCTACATGTGTGTGAGTTTAGTGAGACTCAAAGGATGGGCCTTTCTGAGCACAGGGCCCTGTGTGAGTGCACAGGTGGCACACTCATGAAACTGACCCTGAGCTAGAATTTCATCTAAAGGGATGGGAGAACAGTCTCAGTGGATCAAGCTTCTCAGTGGGCATATCTCCTTGATCCTATGGACTCCTCGTCCCCTAGAGAGAGCTGTGATGAAAAGAGGACCAAAGTGGGATCCTCTGAAGGCCAAGTCCCAAGGCAGAGGCCACTTGTGCCCCGGTTTGAAGGCATGACAGATGGTGACTTCTACGTTAAAAGGAAAGATGGTGGGAGTGACAGGTTTAGGGAGAAGAGAAAAGTTATTGTGTCCTCAGCCAAACATACAGACTCAATACATATTTGTGAATAAATGAATAACACACACAGCAAACAAGTGGTTGTGCAATGAAATAGATGAAAGCATATGTTTTGATGAAATGACACCCAACTTACATTGAGAATTCAGGCCTATGTTCAAAGCCAACTCTCTCTCACTCCTTATTCATTAAAATGTGATTTTACAGTATGCCCTAATTGTGTGCCGTTCATCCTATGCTTTCACACCACACAAAGAACCACCAAAGCACCATCTTCCGGCTTCCTCTTTATATATAAATGATTTTTTAAATTACTTGAACGAACAAAATACTCAACTCTATGTTTTCTTGCCTCAATTATGTTTTTCATCATTATATTCCTTCTTCAACCTTGAGATTTACTTTTCTTAAATTGCATTTCCCACATCTGGGATACAAACCATTCTGTTGAAACAGCAAATGCATATGATAAGGGAAATGCGCATCTGTTTTAATTCTCTAAAACCCAGGCAAGATTTGACCAAACAAATCACTGGGCCATTCAAAAATCTATTTATTTCAATGAGTATATTCATACTGAACTGGTAAGAAGTCAACACTCAGGAAGAAAATGTTGCTCACCTATTTTTTTTTTCTTACTAAGCTGTGCTGAAATATTTGAGTCCTATTGTGTGTCTTTTTTTTTTTCCACTTTGGTTAGGATAATAAATCTGCCTAAAATGCCCCATTACCAAATAAAAATATGCATACATTCACTGAAAGAAAATTACCTGTTAACAAACTTTGAAAAGAATGAAATACAGATTGCCACTCTCTCTCTTCATTTTCACAGGTCCAATTGGATAAATAAATATTGCCTCTAGTTTCCCCTTTTGTTTTGATTATTGTGTTTTCACCAGGTACCTTGTACTTGGTCTCCAAAATCTCAGTGCATGCCTGTAAGTAGTATATAAACTTAATAAGGAAAAAAATCATTTTTTTTGCCTCCTGTTCTTTGGAACTTTCAGAAATTCTTATTATGCTTTGGTGACTGAATTCTCTCCAGCCTGTGCTTTGTTCTTCAAAAAGGTGGGTCTTGGTTCACAGACCTAACTCCTGTCTAGTTCACATATGTAATTTCCATTAGAATTTCCATTGCTTCTTCAACAATTCTAAAGCAATCTAATCAATAAAGATAATCCCAGATTTTAAAAGGCTATGCTAATTGCTCCAATTCCTTTTATTCACTAAATCCTCCTTTATTTTACCCTTCCATAAAAGAGAATGGTAATTTTTCTTTTGGAATCAATAAACTCTTCCAAAGCCATTGAAGCTTCCAGAAAAAGGCTGTCAGGTAAAATTTTTATTTTATCTTAACTTCTTTCCATATGCATTGATCTCAGCAGCTCAAAGATGAAAACAAGACTGGATCTGGAAAAAAAAAAATGAAACATAGCCACCGGAGCACAAAGTAATTAGTTAGCCACCTCTAGTATGAGTGGTTGGCCTGTTTTTGATACATAGGAGGTGCACAGTCATGATTTGTTGATTGTTTGATTGATGTTTAAAGGGCAAGTGCCTGAGGGGAAATTTGAAAAATTCCTTATCATTACATCCTTTCCCACTGTATTAAATACATGATTTTCTATAAATCACTCTCAAAATACATTGTGTCATTTTCATGTTTCAGAGAAAGGCAATTTGGAGCAGTTCTCCAGCAATTTACGATGAAAATTTAACTGATGACAAAGCAGTTCAACAGCAAATAGCAATCATAAACATTTAGTGGGAACTAGCTACACGCCAGCCACCTTACTAGATAGTGGACATATAAGGACACCTAAGACTGAGCCCTTGACTTTTGAAAGCTCACGGTGAAGTAGGGGAAATAGTAGTATAAATAAATAATCATCATGAAATGTACAGAGTTATAATAAAGGCATGTACAGAGTAACACAGGGGCATAGAGGGTCAATATCAATGGATGGGGATTCAGCAGAGTGGTTAACAGTAGAGGCTTTGGAGTCAAACTGCCTGGATTTGAATCCCAGATATGTAATTTACTGCATGAGCTTGTAAGCTACTTTGCCTCTCTGTACCTCAGCTTCCTCCTCTATAAAATAGTGATAATGATATTACCTATCTCATAGGGTCATTGTGAAGAGTGAATGAAAAACATAGAACAGTGCCTGGAACATAGCACTCAATAAATATTAGCCATTATTAATATTATCAAATCATACATAAAAGGGAGCCTGAGGCTTAACCTACAGAAGTAGACGGAAAAGTATAGCATTCATGTTATAGGCAGGTTTGGGGGAATCTCAACAAACTCTCTGGCTAGAGAACAGTTTAACAAGTAGAAATGTGAGGGTAACACTCACTGCTGTGGGCTATGACATACATGCATCCTAGCTCTGCTACTCACTAGCTGGGTGCCTGAGCAAGTCAATTTGGCATGAAAGATACAGGTACTCATTACATGAGAGTAAGTATTACTGTGGGTGCATGTGAGAAAATGGCTTGAGACTGGCACTAGAAATCTGGCTGGCTTTCAATTGTGGAGGGCCTTTATATTACATGTTATTACTCAACTATTGTTGCAATAGTGCAAAATAACAACCACCAAAGTCTTAGTAGCTTACAACAATAAACATTTATTTTCTAACTTATAGGTGGGGCAGCTGAGGTTTGGCTTATTTTGGCTGATTTTTGCTGGACCTGCTTGGGTTCTGCTGGGCTTGGCTCCAGGCTGCAAGCCAGCTCTGTTCCACATCTCCCATTCTGGGACCTGTAGCTACCAGTGCACAGCATATATTTCTAGGCATGCATTTCTCATGACAATAGCTGAAGCTAGAGAGGGGGATCTAAACCATATAAGTACATTTAAAGTCCACTCACATCACATCAGCCAGTTGCGGAATCATGAAGAATGAGGAAGTATGTCATACTCACATTAAGGCAAGAATTGCAAAGTCACAAGACAAAAAGCATGGACATACAATTCTATCACAGTGCAGAGTGAAGAATTGGGAACAACAATCTAATCTACGTGTTTGGGAATTTTAATACATTTGGTAGATAAAAAGATCTACAAAAAATAGTATATCAAGGAAATGTCATGATTAGATCTAAATTTTGGGAAGGTCTTCCTGGTAGCTATGTGGAAGTTGAATGGGATGGGGAGGAACTGGAAACACTGGGACTAATGCTTCTAGCATATGGACCAGACAAAACTTAGGTAGGGCACGGGATTGCATGAAGAAGATAAGTGTGAAAAAAAATGATGGGTTAGGATTAAAATGACATGTTGACTGACTGGATGTGGCAGGAGTAGGAGTGGGAAGGGTTGGAGAAGGATAAATGGTTTGGGTGACTCAGAAATTCCTAGGTTAGATAAGTAGGTCAATGGTGATGGTATATTCTAAAATAGAAAGGGTTGTAGGAAGAGCACTTTTCTGAGTAAGAGGGCACTGAAAGATAGTGAATTCTGATTTTAAACAGTGTGGTGGCTTTGTAATGTGTCAACTTGCCTAGGCTCATTTCTATTTCCCAGAATTACCTTCCTTGAGTTTTTCTGGTTAGGGTTGGTCACAGAAAACATTTTGGGTAAGATTCAGAAGATGTACTTCAAGCAGGATTGGTATTAACATTTGTTATTCTCCGAAGGTCAGTTCAGGGGCACCTGGTGATGTTGCCGTTCATGCACATTGTCACTTACCTATTGGCTCACTTTGTTGGTGTGCGGTAGCAGCTGGACCTGGAGCTGCCCCAGTTTCCTCCCGATCCTCCTTCCCCTTCTCTGAATCCTAGACCAGATACATGATTAGCTCTAAAACAAAAGATGCCAGCCTCCACTGTAGGACACTGACACCATCAATGCTGTAGACACAGGCCGTAAAAGACAGACACAGACTCCAGTTCTTTCTCATGAGTTCATATTTGTCTTGGATCCACTCCATTTTACAGCCATCTCCCCTTCCTAGCTGCCTGCCTTGCTAACTTCAAGCCCCAGAATCCAATGTAAAGACCACAGCTTTACTGACACCATTAACCAACTTCTATAAGTGCAAAAGGTCAAGTCTTTATAAGAAATCTTATAAATGTGATTTCCTAATGGTTCTGCATCTCTGATAAAACCCTGAAGGATACAGACAGGTTGAGTCTGAGGTGCCTGTAGTAAATCTATGTAGAAATAAGAAATATGGTCTATATTTAGTAAAATGAGTAGAAATGTAGGTTTGATCGTATTGGCTAGGAAGTGGGAGTTGATGATACGTGAATAGTTGTATTTCATTAGACTGTGTAAAGTAAAAAGGGAGAATACCTGAAGATGAAACCATAGGAAATTCCAATCTTTGAGGATCTGGAAAAGGGAGAAGAATCAGGAAAAGACAAGTGACAATCAAAGAAATAAGGAGAAAATCAGGAGCAAGGAATGCCCTGAAAGCAAATTGATGAAATGTTTGAGAAGAATAGGGTAACCACCACATGTCCCAGTGCTGCACAAAGGTCAAACAGAATGAGAAGAAAATAAAAGGCCACCAATTTCTAGAATTGAAGGGTAACCATAGGTGGAAATGGCTGTGAGGTAGCGTCTACTCTCAAGTGCTTGATAAGAAGCCAAGGGATAGTTGGCTGGGTGCGGTGGCTCACACCTGTAATCCCAGCACTTTGGGAGGCCGAGGCAGGCAGATCATGAGGTCAGGAGATCGAGACCATCCTGGCTAACATGGTGAAACCCTGTCTCTACTAAAAATACAAAAAATTAGCTGGGTGTGGTGGCGGGCGCCTGTGGTCCCAGCTACTCAGGAAGCTGAGGCAGGAGAATGGCACGAACCCGGGAGGCAGAGCTTGCAGTGAGTGGAGATTGCGCCACTGCACTCCAGCCTGGGGGACAGAGTAAGACTCTGTCTCAAAAAAAAAAAAAAAAAAAGAAAAAAGGAAGTCAAGGAATAGATAAGGCATCTGTTTATCAGGGTTGGAAGTGATGGTGACAATAAAGAAGATTTCCTTAGAGTTGTGGCAATTTGAACTGTTCGTAAAGGAGGAAGCAAGTTGGAGAAGATCAGAATTCCAGAGAGAATGAAGATAACAGATACAGTACATGTTGCGGTGCATGATAGGAACAAAGCACCTATGTAGAGAAGCCAGCCTTGATCAAAGTCCTTAGAAACATTAGTACTTCTCCCAAGGCAGGAAGGAAGGAGGGAAGGATAAGGTTGAGAGTGTATGAGAATTACTTGAAGGGTATTATTTTCTCAGTAAACAAGGTAACCATGTCTGTTAGGGCTTTTTTCCTAATTCACATAAGAGCACTCTGTTCCCACTTCACTGTGAGTTCCTGGGACAGCATCTACCCAGAGGGGACACTTTTTCTAATTTGCATAAAGATGTTATAGAGCCAGCACTAGTGCCACTGCCATCATCCTTGCTTCAAAAAAAAAAAAAATGTAGCTGGAAAGCGCGTTTATAACTTGTACTTTACGGATATGGGAACATTAAAAAAGCCTCCTAAACCTTCCAGGAAACTAAGAAAGGAAAGCAAATATTCTCCATGACTATCTACTGAGCTAAAAAGGAGGGAGATTTGGAAAAAAAAAAAACATAAAACAAACCCAAAACAGTAAATGCCTGAAGTAGCCATTAGGAAGACAAATGGGAATTAACTAAAATTATTTCTCAGCAATGTGAGGATCCCAAAGAAGATTTGAGCTCCAAAATTTATAATTAATTTGTTCACTTATTCAATTATTCAATAAATATTTATTAAATGCCATGTGCCAGGTATACTGTTAAAATCACTGGGAATATGTGGTGAGCATGAAAATAATTAATGCAGGCATTCTGGAGATGGCAATAAGATGATAATAAATGCTTTGAAAAAAAATAGCAGGCTAAGGAGTTTGAGAGTGATGGAAATAAGTGATGCAAATTTAGATGGGATTTTCAGGGAATGCCTCTCAAAAGAGGTGACATTTGAACAGAGCCCTGACTGTAGTGAGGGAGAAAGCCATATAAAGTCCATTTCACCCCCCAGAAAAAAAGACAGTTTCAGGCAGATGTAGCAGCAAGTACAAAGTCCTTGAGGGAGAAATGAGTTTGGAGTGTTTAAAAAAACATCAAAATGGCTAATGTGACTGTAGCAGCAGGCTTGGTGAGGAGAGGGGAAACCTGTAGGAGATGACATCATAAGGTGGGTGGGCCTAGATAATGAATAGACCATGATAAGGAGATTACATTTTATTTTAAGCATGGGGAAATCTGTTGGGGAATTTTGAGGAGGAGAGTGACATGATTTGTTCACATTGACTGTTGGGTGAGTAGTAGTGGAAGTAGAGAGACCAGATCAGAAGGCATTGCAATAGTTTTGTGAGAGATATAGTTGCTAGAACAAGATCTGCACTGTAAAAAGTGGCCAGATTATGGACATAATTTGATAGACTACATATGAAGTATAAGAAAAAGTGTTGTCAGAAATAAGGGAATAATTCCCTCGTGTCTGATTTCAAGTTATTAATGTGGCTTTACTAAACACAGAATTGGTAAGAGATGGTAACTTTTGAACACAGCATGTTGATGATATATCCTCAATCTAAAGACAAAAAGAACTGCTATATCCTCAATCTAAAGACAAAAAGAACTGCATGCAAATCTTGAACTCTAGTTGATGGGTTTTATTTTGTTTTTCTCGGTGGTGTGGGTTTGCAATTTTGAAATCTTTACTCTGTGTTGTAGGATTGAGAAAATGAGTAAATATATTGATAACATTGGGAGCCAGGTTTCTCACTGTTGAAAAAAGAAGATATAAATATGGATTGAGTGAAGACTGGGAAGAGTAATTTGATGGTGTATTGTAATTGATGGTGAATAACTCCAACTATTTCTAATCTCTTTCCACTGTAAGGAAAGCAAAACATCACAGTAGCAACAAAAACACTTCATATTAGATCTTTGTCTCTAAGTACCATTTCCCACTAAAAGGAACCAAGGATCCTTGAACAAACGGCCGATTCCAGGTCTAGCACATAGAAAGCACAGGATGAGCCTGAAGCATTATTTTCTATGTGTATCAGAAAGTAAGAAAGTATTCAGAAAATCATGGGGTATGTCAAAAGTTCACAGAAGTAGCCTGAAGGGGATTCCACTGGCCAAATATGGGACAATTTAACATTAAAATATATAATGGCAGCAATGAACTATATAACCCACTGAATAAAATAAAAAGTAAGTCCATACTGTTGGGTGAATGGATGGATGGATAGATTAACAGATTGGTAGATAAAGAAAAAGCTCTTTCTTACGTGCTAACTAGTAACAACTAATACATCTAGATGGAATGATGATTTAGAAAACCATATTGTTGCAAGCATCATGGTGATAACTGATTCAGGTAAGAATCATCAATGGATACTAAAACTAATGGATTCAAGATCTATATTGCAAGGAGAGAGACAGAGACAGAGATAGAGAAAATGAGAATGATATAGCCAATGTGGCAAACAGTTAGTAATGTTAGCAATTGATAAACTGAATGAAGGATTTATGGGAGTTTTTTGTTCTACTCTTTCAACATTTCTGTAAGTTTAGAATTATTTTAAAAGAAAAAGTTGAAGGAAAGAGAGACCGACTATGTTAAAAGCTGTTTGAGATTTGACCTTTGGATCGAACAAGACGGAGGTCATGAACAACCATGTCAGGAGAGGTTTCAGCCGAGTGCTGAGAATGAAAGCAGAACTGGAATCTGCTGACCAGAGAATGGGAGATTCAGAAAGCAGCAGCAAATGAGAGACAACTCCTTTGGGGAGTTTTGCTTAACTGAATGGGAATGTGTGGTTAGGAAAGAGTTGCGGTTTTCAATATGAAACCTCTTACATATATGGTGGGAGTGTTTTTACAATGATGCAGCAAGAAAAGAAAAAGGCAGGATACATGAGAAAGGGACAAATGACAGAAGAAAAGTCACTGAGGATACACAAAGGGATGGCATCCAGTGATAAGTAAACCACTTGGCCCTAGCAGGAGTTCAGACACTTCATCCATGTATAGGAGAAACACATGGGTAGAGATGCAGTTATGATGACAAGCATTGGAAAGAGAAAGTCATTCTCTTCATTTTGTTTCTAAACTCCACTGTAATAAGAACTGGGAGCACCAGCTGAGAGTGAGGAGGCAGAAAGGGGTGCTGAAATTTTGAGGAGTAATAAGAACATTAGTTATCTCAGAGAAAAAGAAAATGGATTATTCGATGTATTAGAATTACTCGGCACTTTAGATTTATGATCAGAATTGCTACTTTAGATTTAGGATCAGAAATCTGAAATACATTGAGATCTCCATCTTGTTCAATCCAAAGGTTGGTTCTCAAACAGCTTTTAACACAGTTAGTCTCTCTTTCCTTTAACATTTTCTTTTAAAATAATTCTAAACCTACAGAAAAGTTGAAAGGGTAGAACTAAAAGCTCCCATAAATCCTTCATTCAGTTTATCAATTGCTAACAATGCTGTTTGCCACATTGGCTATATTATCCTCATTTTCTCTCTCTCTCTCTCTCTCTCTCACTCCTTGCAATACAGATCTCGAATCCATTAGTTGTATTATTCATTGATGGTTCTTAATCAGTTATCACCATGATGCTTGCAAAAAATACGGTTTTCTAAATGGATTGAGAGTCTGTTTCAGATTTCTGATCATAAATCAAAGTAGCAATTCAGTAGAACTTGCCACACCCAGTAAGGAGCACTAGATAATTCAGAACAATGCACTAGCAAAGGAGATGGACAATTTTTCCAAATCTTCTTAAAAGTATCAAGAAGGTAACAAAATAGTGAGGAACAACTACTGTCACAGGAAATTCAGAAAAGTGGCACAATATCTAGGCTGCTTTTGCCCTGGGAGCCATTGTTAATCCTGACTGAGAAGCTGAGAGACCCAGTTGTGCTTTGACAGTTTCTCACGATTAGGAGGACAAAAGTCAGAATCTAAGGCCTTTCAAGGGTGGGGCCCCTGGTAAACCACCCTAGGAGTCAGGAAGAGCTAGAAACAAACCTACCATGAACTTGCAGCCCGGCCTCAAGTCATCCAAGAGACCCAAAAAACTTCATGCCCTAAAATTTGATTGAGTGATCCTGAATTACTAGCATCCCCAGACCTCACAGTAGCAAAGAAAATTCTTTATGGGGGGAAATGATGTTTTCAAATTCAATATGCAGCACACATGCAGGTCCTCTGTTACCTTTACCCCAGTCTACCTTTCCAACAATCTCTCCACAACCTTCTTCTTTCCACACCCTAGCCCTACTGCCCATTCAATTTTCATGGGATCCTTGCAATTTCTGCTCTGCTTAGCACATTTTCCAGTTTTCTGCCTTTGCTCATGCCCGCCTGTTTGTCTAGAATTTCCCTTCTCATCACTTTTTAAAAAACAGTGGCTTAAACAAGATGTAAGTGTATTCTCTCTCACATAATGGTCCAAGGATACGAAATTCTCAAGATACGACTTCCATGTCTCGATCCAGGGCAGCTGCCCCAGTTGTCCCAGTCTCTCAGGCAGCCATCACTCCTACCACTTCTGCCTATGGAAGTGAAGTTTCTTCTCAAAGCTCACCTCCTCTATTAAATTGTTCTGGCCCCAAAGTTGGAATTAATTCATCCCTTCCCTGTGTCTTCATTCGTTTGTCCTCTGCTTCTATCACCTATTACCTTCTGTTGCATAGGATCGCTCACTGCCTGATATTTTGTGAGCCTAGAGTGGGCAGAAACCTCGTCCTGTGCATCTCTGTATTCTCTGCATCATCTACCTTGCTTCCTGCACAGAGTAGTACCCACAAATGTTTGCAGACTTGAACTGTGATAGCTGGACAAATATTGACACTGAGGTTCAAAGCTCCAGATCCTCTCTTCCAGTTTCCAGTTCTAATCAAACCACGTTCCCTGGTTTTATCCAACTTTGAAAAAGTTACTTTCAAGGTCAGGAAACAGGGAATATTCTGCCCACATTATTTTATGAGCAGACACAAAGATTAGGTTTGCTTTTTCCTTTTTAGTTCTCCTAACATTGAGCTGATTGATGGAAGGTAGAGGAAAGTAATAAACCTTTATTCACAGAACTACAAAACCCTTTCTGGCTGCTGCCTCCTTCCCTCTCTGGAGATAGATGGGGCCATTGCTATTATGAAATATACAGCAGAGGAGTGTTTTTCTAGTAATCCCTCTGGTACTCATCTACATCTTGACTACTTCTTGATAAAGATATCACCCTCTAGATAGAACCTGTCATCAAGACAAGCAGGCCACATATACATTTAACTGTTTCACTTCTTAAGAAAAATTGACTGCTCTTCTCAGGGCAATGATTTTACAGCCTTAGAGAAGCTGCATTCTAGGTAGAAATTCCAAAAAGAAATAAGTCATAATGTTCCATGTCACAGCACTTTCCTGTTCTTTATTTCAGCACGTGACCATTGGCTGGAGCCCAGTTGACCAAGAAGGAAGCCAGAGGAAGCCATACATTCGGGTGAGCAAGGTAGTTCTCTGTGTGATCGGATGCTACAGTCAGAACCTCAGAGTTCAAGTACAACATTCCTACTGGTTGGGTATGGGGCAGTTTTCTTGTCTGGACTGTTTCGCTGATGTCTGCTAAGCTTGCTCTGTGTCTGTGGCCAGCTGTTGGCTCAGCCAGGCATAGATGGGCTAGGATGGTCTCACTCATATGTCTCGCAAATAGCTCGGTGTCAGCTGGGGCAATGTGGATGACTTTGCCACACATGTGTCTCTTATCCTCCAACAGGCTAGTTCAGGCTCATTCACATGGTGGTCCTAGGGTTGCAAGCGCAACAAGACAGCGAGGCCTAGTGTCATGAGCGGTGCAAGGTTAGAGATAACCAGGTCTGTGCATCTTTTTGTCTTGCCACAATGTCAGACTTTCACTGATGCTGTCTCAACCACAAAAGCCACATGCTACATGGAGTTTCCAAGGAGACAATTTTCCTTAGTACTTGCCATTCACTCAGTAGTCGGAGCTGCGAGTACACAGGCTCAAGCCACTCCATAAGTCAGTCAATATTGCAAACCATACTTTCAATATCAAAGTGTTACAGATTAAACATTCCACAACAAACAAAGAAACATTTAACACCGAGAGAAAAAGAGATAGGAGAAAGGGCTAATGAACCACTCCAGGGGGAGCAAAGAAGAAAAAAGGAAACTTGATCTGGGCTGGATGGTCCTTCGGTCTGGCACGGTAGAGCCTTTAATGTGACAGTGCCTTCAGTGGCAGATGTCAAGCTTTTATTACGAGTGACTGCAAGACAGTGTCACTTAAGATGGCCATTTCGAGCTGCTGAGAACCTGCTCTTTCATGGCCACAGAGCCCTCTGGTGAGAACTGATAGTGGAAGAGCATGTTTGTTTGTGTCCTTATCTGGTTGGATACAGTCTTAATTTTTTTATTTGTTTGTTAGGCAAAACATCTTATCTTTGTTGGCAAGGTGCCCTATGAAATGTAAAATGGAGTCTTTTTCTAAGATGGAGTTAGTTATGTCAAGGATGCTCTATACATCTAGTACATGGGCTTTTGAGCCTCTGCTTGGGTTGAATTAGCTGTGTGCCACTTTGGGAGGCAGTCCAAAGCAAAGCACCTGAAAAGAAGAGATAAAGAACATGCTGGGAGGGGAAAGCTCCATCTGAATCATACTTGTCTAGAGAGAGAATGGGGGGCGGACAGGAGGCTCATTTCCTGAGGAGTGGACTAGAGAGGGCAGGCCTAGGGAGGGGTTCTCCTCTGACCTCTGCTCCATCCTCCCTCCATTCATCAGCTCAGGTGTGTCAAGGTGACTTTGAAGTCCCACTTTCTGGAAAAGTGAGCAGCGTATTTTAAAAATTAGATGACTATATACAAAAAACTTCATTTTAAAAGAGTAGCTTTAATATTTGGAAGTAGTTCCAAGCATAGAGAAGAATTGCGAGGATATGCATAGGATCAGCAGATCCTTTTTTTTTTTTTTTTTTTTGAGATGGTGTTTTGCTCTTGTTGCCCAGGCTGAAGCACAGTGGTGCCATCTCGGCTCACTGCAACCTCCGCCTTTTGGGTTCAAGCGATTCTCCTGCCTCAGCCTCCCGAGTAGCTGGGATTACAGGCGCCCACCACCAAGCCTGGCTAATTTTTTGTATTTTTAGTAGAGATGGGGTTTCGCCATGTTGAGCAGGCTGGGATCAGCAGAGCCTTTATCCAGAGTCACCTATTGTTCACATTTTACCCCATTTGCTTTGTCATTTGTTCTCTCTCTCTCTTATATACATACATATATAGACACACATACATATATACACACATACATATATACATATACATATGTGTGTGTGTGTATATATATACATATAACTGAGCCATTTGAGAGGAAATTGCATATATGAGGGCTCTGTACCTGAAATACTTAAGTATATGTTTTCTAAGTATAAGGATATTCTCAGTGCGGTACCGTGGCTCACGCCTGTAATCCCAACACTTTGGGAGGCCGAGGCTGGCAGATCACTTGAGGTCCAGAGTTCGAGAGCAGCTTGGCCAACATGTCAAAACCCCATCTCTACTAAAAATACAAAAATAAAAAAAATTGGTGGGCTTGGTAGTGTGTGCCTGTAATCCCAGCTGCTCGGGAGGCTGAGGCAGGAGAATTGCTTGAACCCGGGAGGTGGAGGTTGCAGTGAGCCGAGACGGTGCCACTGCACTCCAGCCTGGGCGACAGGGCGAGACTCCATCTCAAAAAAAAAAAAAAAAAAAAAGAAAAAGAAGTGTAAGGATTTTTTCAGAGAGTACCTTTAAATTCAGAGAACACACATTAAAGAGGAGCCCCTCTGTTGAGGCATAGGAACTCCAGAACTGTACAGCACAGTGCTCAGCTGAGCAAAGCCCTCTCCCATATGCTCGGCCTTATTCTCTCCAGCCACAGTAGCCTCCCTCTATCTCCTTCTACAAGCACAACCTAGTGGGTAGAGGGAAGAGAGAAGCAAGCAATAGAAAGGCAGGGAGAGACAGGGCTTTTAGCCTCAAGGGAAATGAGGAAGGAGTGAGATATTACTGCTTCCAGGAAATTAAACAATGTGGGGGTGGGAAAGAGAGCACATAAAATTGGATTCTTTTGTTCGTTTCTTTCAAACAGGGAAAGGAAGAAAAAAAGCATTAGAATGAAAAGGGACGCATAGGGGCTTTTGGAAGATGTGGCAGAGACACGCCAAAAACACTCATTCTTTACTTGCTTAATTTGTTCAAGACTGACTTTCAGGGAAATGTTGGGACGTCTGAAAAACCAGAGGCATCTCAGTGGTACACATTGGAACCATATGTCTCTTCTAGAAACATTCCAGGATCATTTTCCTCATACCGAATCAACTAGACGCACAAAGTAAGAAAAGCATGCGCCACTCCAAGGTTCTTAACTGAGGCTTGCTGGCCTCTAGTGGCCAGGAAGGAACCTCACAGCTACTGGCTCCATCTGGCTTTAATGTGGCTTCAGTGAGAATGCAGAGGGTTGGGTGAGGGAGAAGAGTTTATGCTAAGTGTCTTAGTTAACCATTTTAGCTAACCATTTTAAAGTCTCCTTGAGAATATTGGTGACTCTCTGCCTCTGTACCAAAACCTGGATAAGAAATTTTCTTGGGTCCAGAACAAATTACAGAGGCAGCATTTAAGCCCCAACTCAACTCCCTTTGTTTCTAAGATGTGGATGATGTTCTAAAGATAATACTTTTCAGCTCTCTAATGAAAAGTACAAAAATAGATGACAGGCATGATATATTTGGAGAAGAATCTCACGAGCATCTGAGAATGAAAATCAAATAGAAATAATGTGTGCCAAAAAAGTTTGTAAACTCTAAAATACATACATACTGTACACATTATTTTTAGGAAAAAAAATCAGTGATCACGTGGCCTCTATAATAGGTTCTTGGACAACATTTGAAACTTCTTTAAGTTTTTATATACAGGTTTGCATCTTTTATAAGGTTCTTATATACAGGTTACTCCTCTTTATATAGAAATAATGGTACATCCCATGCACATGGATTGTCGAAATTACATGAGTCAACAGTGTTTACCTTTTATTGTGCAGGACTAACACTTATTAAAGATTTAATAAATTTAGCTATTATTATTGTTGTTGTTATTATTTTGGACATTCAGTCCCACGTTCAGTTCTATGACAGACCAGGAGAAACTTTGCCTAAATGAGGATTCTATTTCACAGTTCCTAAGAGGCTTTTAAGTACATGTTCATCCCATTTAATTAAGGAATCACCTGAAATTCTTCATAAAGTGCTCCTCAGGTAGGTAGAGCAATAGCCCTTCTAAGGAGAAAAATGCATTCAAATAGCCCCTTGATATGAAGACACTGTGGACAGGATCTAAGTGGCGTTTGGGGAGGTTGATAAGATGGACTTTAAAACCCTTGCAGGCTTGGAATTCTGTGTCATGTGACTCTAGGACCTTTTTTATTGCCTGCAAATTCACAAAAAGAGGTAAACTGCAGCAGAAACCAGAGACACATCACAGCACGAAGTCAGGGTTAACCTCATGCCCCACACTGGAAGGATCTCCATTCTTTTCTCCTCAGAGAGAGGCACTCCAGTCTCTCCTATTCACACAGCGATGCTCTTTGGATGGCATGGAGGCTGCTCATGACTGCAGCCTCCCTCCTGGTACCGTCCTCACTCCTACAGTTATGTTAGAGAAGGAGGCATGTGTGTTGAAAATGCTTTCTAAGTAGAGAAAAGATTGGCATCAAGCTGAAGTAAATCAAAGCACTAAGACTTTGTACAACTGCTGGAAAATCTAAAATGGACCTAAGTAAAGAATTGATAGTGGGCCAGGCACAGTGGCTTACACCTGTAATCCCAGCATTTTGGGAGGCTGAGGTGGGAGGATCTCTCGAGCCCAGGAGTTTGAGGCCAGCCTGGGTAGCATAGCAAGACCCCATCTCTACAAAATATTTAAAAATTAGACAAGTGTGCTTGGTGATGCCTGTAATCTCAGCTACTCTGTAATCCCAACTACTTGGGAGCCTGGGGCAGGAGGATAGCTTGAGCCCAGAAGGTTGAGGCTGCAGTGAGGTATGATTATGCTACTGCACTCCTGCCTGGGTGACAGAGACAGACCCTGTCTCAAAACAAAACAAAACAACAAAAAAGAATTAAGAATTGATCATAAAAACTGGCAAGGATGATTTATATGTCAATCTGATATTCTGCAAGATATAAATAATGCAAATTCTTAGTATTTTGGCAGAAAATAATGCAAATAATATCACATAATTTGTCAATTCTATCTGATAGGAATAGAGTTAGTAGAACTCTGTGATTCGTATGCATAGGAAGAACCATATGTGCATATTATCAGAACATAGAATCCAAATATAGTTAATTCTTCTTTATGGAAGGGTACAATAACAAGTTGGTGAATTAACTGCAGTAAATAATAACAGATTATAAATTTCTAAGAAGACACCATCATTATAAATCAGCAAGAGTTTGATATATAAGACATATATAGTTTGAAATTAAATGAAAAAAATACAATATAAGAATAGCTCATGTTTGTTGAGCACTTCCTGAACAGCAGATGCTATGCAAAGTGATTTTTATGCGTCATCTTATTTAATCCTTGAGACAGATCTTGTGTTATCCTATTGTACCAATGAGGACACTGGGATTTTGTATGTTAGTGGTTCTGTATGGTCAGGAAAAAATGTTTCACATGACAATTGGGGATCTAGGGGGCTATTTGCTCTATGTACTTTTAAGATTGGGAGGCAAAGAGGGAGGAATAAAGGGACGGGGATATTTTAGAGCAAAGTTTGGGACTTAGCTCTAAAGACTGTGAGACTCAAATCTCCCAAATCTATTCTAAGATCTTTCAACACGACCCTGGATTCACAAAGCACTTACTCAACAGAAGAGAAACCCTGAGGAGTATGGAGAAAAAGAGATCTGAGGGAGGTAAACATAAGAGGATGTGGATTTACCTGAAGATGGGGAGTTTACTTTCTTTCTTTTTTTTTTTTTTAATACAGAGTCTTGCTCTGTCACCCAGGTTGGAGTGCAGTGTCGTGATCTCAGCTCACTGCAACCTCTGCCTCCCAGGTTCAAGTGATTCTCCTGTCTCAGCCTCTTGAGTAGCTGGGATTACAGGCACATGCCACCACACCCGGTTAATTTTTATATTTTTAGTAGAGATGGGGGTTTCACCATATTGGCCAAGCTGGTCTCGAACTCCTGACCTCAGGTGATCCACCTGCCTCGGCCTCCCAAAGTGCTGGGATTACAGGCGTGAGCCACAGCGCCTGGCCAGGGAGTTTACTTTCTTGAGTGGCTCGACGGATGCGGGTGCCAACCAGGGTTGAGGCCATGAGGAACAATGTCATGACTCAGGTCAGCAGTGAAGAGGAGCCGTTGGCCAGAACAAGCAGGTTTCCCATGGCACCCAAAACCCATAAAGCCTTCTGAGTCGATTGCATGTGTGAGGTATATCTATGGGCATAGGTGGTTGTAGCCTTTTTGCTGTACATGAAATTGTGGATACCTGCCCTGCTCTCATATTTCTTGAAGTTTGGGTTTATGTCTGCAGGGTGCTTAACATGTTACTAGATATTGGTTGTGATTGCTCCTGCATCCTGTTTTAATGAGGATTGGGGGTGTTCAGGGCTCCCTCCTCCATTTCTTTGGTTAATAGAGTGCTGATTCTATAGCACAGGGAGAGCTCATATGGATTCTGAGAAACACGGGTTGAGCGAAAACCTTAAAGGCAATCGCCTGTTTTCCAGATGAATAAACTGAGGCCCAGATTTGTTATGAAGCTAATTTGAGTGGGAACCAACAATTTGCTTTTCTGCAATGCCATGCCTGTATCCCATCCCATCTCTGCCAGCAGGAAAGGATCCCTATTCAGTGTTTTCTAAAAGGTTGTGTATACAGTTGCACCAACGATGGTTGTTGGAAGCTTTAAATGCCATTTTAGGACCGTCAACACCCACGTCAGTGCAAGAGACCCCCTTGGGAGGCAGCAATGATAGGAATCAGTCATTTAGGTGGGAGAGGATGGATTGGCAATGCAGTCATTTGGAAAGCCATGTAATTCACCTGCTGCCGATTGTCAGATAAGAAGCATATACACAATCACCCAAGACAGGAATAACGCTTCATATTTTTCTAAGTGTTTAAATAGTGCCACTTATTGGTGATTAGCTCTTTGCATGTTTGTAAGAAAACAAAATAAAATGAAATGCATTATTAGGATACTAAGTCATATTTTGTTATAAGGGATTTAAAATAAATTTCATATTTTAATCTGCCAATTATGTTATTTCTCTCCAGTTTTGAATTAATTAAAACAGTAATGGATCTGTGATCAAAGTTTATATTAACAGATTATTGAAGTACTGAGAGAAAATTATTTCTCACAAAAACATTTTTATTTAGCTAGTTAAATAATGTTTCATTTTACACTCAGAGAGAAAAGAGAAGTAGAAAATAACTTTGAGGTTTCTATCATGAGCAACTCAGAAGATGAGTTTCACCTAATTAGAAATGCCATCACAGTTGTGGCAGATTATCTGCAAATAGTGCTGCAGTAATTCTCTCCCTCCCTCCATGCCCTTGAGGATTTCTATCCCACAGTTGACTCTCTGGTTGCCCATGTGACTTGCTTTCATTAATGGGACAATAGCAAATGCGACATAAACAGAGACTTGAAAAGTGTGAGTTGGAACATGTCCTGTTTTGCTGCACTTGGGAAGTCTATAATGCCCACCATTGCATGAGCCCAGGCTCATGACACTGGCATGACACTGGCCAAGTCATCCTCTGATTCACCTGACATGGAGCTGACCACCAGACCTATAAATGAGGCCATCTGGGTTGAGCTAAACCGCAGCCACACTTGCCCAGACCGGAACAGCCAGACACATTATAAGACATTACAAATATTTATCTTTCAAAAATATGTGTATCTTTTAAGCCACTAAGTTTTGGGGTGGTTTGTCATGTAGCAAAAGTTAAATGTTATAAAAGGTATCACCTTTCAACATTGCATTTATAGAGAGAGGAAAAGAGAAGGTTAAACAATTCATTGCTCCATTTGTCTGTTCCATTCATGGTAAAACTTATTGAAAGAGTTGTGCAAATTCATCGTCTTCACTTCCTTTTTCCTAAATATCTTTAATCATCTCCAGTTGAATTTCTGTCTGCTCCATTCTCCTGAACCTGCTTCTAGGACATTAAACTTTCCTGGCCTACCACCATTGCCTCTTCCAGTCTCCTTTCTGCCTCTGCCTCTTCTTCCCAGTCTCTCAAGTTTGAGCTTCTGGGTCTTCTTCTGTATTTTACACTATTTCCCTATTTTATACTGTTTTTTCCCTATTTCCCTGTATTTTACATTATTTACATAACTCATTATGTCCCATAGCTTTAGATGTTGTCTGTGTACTCATAATTGCCATATATACATATATATGTGTGTGTGTATACATATATATGTGTGTGTGTATATATATGTGTGTGTGTGTGTGTGTGTGTGTGTGTAGAGATATATATATATATATATATATATACACATCTCTAGCCGGGACTTCTCTTCTGCATGCCAGGTTCCTATACCCAACTACTCACTAGATATCTCCACATGGACATCTACTAGGCTGCTCAAACTTAACATGTCCAGAACACTTTTCCTTTTTTTTTTTGAGACGGAGTCTTGCCCTGTCACCCAGGCTGGAGTGCAGTGGCGTGATCACAGCTCACTGCAACCTCCACCTCTTGATGCCCCACCCTGGACCCCCAACCTTCCCCTCCAACAGTAACAATTACTGGCATCTCTGATCATCCAGTTGAGCAAACAAAAGCCTAGAAGTCATCCTCAGTTCTTTTTCTCTCCCTTTAGATACAATCCATCAGCAAATTATATTAGTTCTTGTTCCAAAATGTATCACCAGTGCATTCTCTTCTAACATATTAGGTCAAAACACCATCATTTGTTTTCTAAGCCACTACAAATAAGCTCCTAAATGGATCCCCTATTTCCACCATTTCTTTGCCATAGTCTATTCTCCAAGCAGCAGCCAAAATAATCATTTAAAAACACTCAACATATACCAGATCATATCATCACCCTGCTTAAATTCTCCAATGGCTTTATACCACACCACAAGTAAAGTACAACTTCCTTACTGTATAATCTAGTTTCTGCCTTCCTTTTTGACCTTGTCTGATTTTCCTGGTAGAATGTAAGATTCATGAGTTTTGTTGGTTTCACTTGATGATTTGTTTGTTTGGTGGTGATATGGTTAGGCTGAGGCTTTGCGTCCCCACCCAAATCTCATCGTGAATAGTAATACCCATAATCCCCATAATGCCCATACGTCAAGGGAGAGACCAGGTGGAAGTAATTAAATAATTAAATCATGGCGGCGGTTTCCCCCATGCTGTTCTCATTACAGTGAGTGAGTTGTCACGAGATCTGATGGTTTTATAAGGGGCTCTTCTGCCTTTGCTTGGCACTTCTTCCTGCTGCCTTGAGAAGAAGGTTCCTTGCTTCCCCTTCGCTTTTCACCATGATTGTAAGTTTTCTGAGGCCTCCCCAGCCATGCTTAATTGTAAGCCAATTAAGCCTCTTTGCTTTATGAATTATGCAATCTCAGGCAGTTCTTTATGGCAGTATGGAAATGGACTAATACAGTTGGCAATAGTCAATTCACTAAGCATTTATTGACTAAATGATGAAATGAACAATCATAAAATTAATAGATGGCTGTGTTGGCACTTGTTTTATCATAATTTTCTTAAATATTTTTAGTGCATCAAAAGTATACAAGGTACATATACCTTAAAAATTAGTATTGTAAGTACCCCCATCCTTGAAACTCCCTGTGGTGACTTTTTTTTTTTTTGAGACGGAATCTTGCTCTGTTGCCCAGGCTGGAGTGCAGTGGTGTGATCTCAGCTCACTGCAACCTCCACTTCCCAGGTTCAAGCAATTCTTCTGCCTCAGCCTCCCTGAGTAGCTGGGATTACAGGCACACACCACAACACCTGGCTACTTTTTGTGTTTTTAGTAGAGACGGGGTTTCGCCATGTTGGCCCCGCTGGTCTCAAACTCCTGACCTTGTGATCCACCCATCTTGGCCCTCCAAAGTGCTGGAATTACAGGCATGAGCCACCGTGTCCGGCCCCCTGTGGTGACTTTCATCTGTAGATTGGTCAGTGGATGCCACCATAGAATTGGGTTCCCTAATCTTGAATTAATAATGAAATCCTGAAGTGATAAAATAGTAAAATTCTACATTTTCTATTTCTATATACATGTTACAAACAATAGAGTCAGGCTGGCATCTTAGTATATAGCGATGAGAAGCGCTGAATTTAGACTTGTGTTGGATATGTTCATGTGACCCTCCGATCTACTCACCACCTGTCTGTACTCTGTTCTGTGACCTCAGATGCTGAGCCCTGTCTCTCATCTTCTGGCTTAAGGTCAATGTGAGCATTAACAGGAGATTGAAATGTAGGAGATGGATAACAGTGTATTTACTCCTCCCCTGCTGGGCTGTGTTGCCCATATATCCCTCTATCAAAGGCCATAGGTTCTGTCTGGTGGTCTTTTCCATACAGCTACTCTCACCTGGTTCTGGTAACTCTTCCCTTCATTTGTTCCTTCATACTATTGCTAGCTTTGATGTATTGCACCATCTCTCCTCTGAATCCTGCCCACAGCTTTTTGTAAATCGCCTCTTTATTAACTCGCCTCAATTACCTAGTTGAATGTTCATGCTGGTACCCTGAATAATACAGTAATTGATACCAGAATGAGCCCCAAGACACAAAACCCTAAAATGAAATGCTAGGATATGATGGATCACGTATTTAAGGAGTGCATAGATAACTTCCTTTCCAAGAGAAAATGGGACGCTGGTAATCCATGTGGATTGAGTGGCATCACAATAACTCAAATTATCATGTGGTGCAGGTGGAGGGCAAAGTTTGGCTGGCTGTGGAGTTTGGTCAGTATGCAGTGATAGTGATTATAAAAATGGTGGGATCGGCTTATATTTATACTTGCCCTATAGAGTATGATGGAGGAGGTAATACCTTGAAAGTGTGATTTTCGACTCAGAGCACAGGTGGAAAATAAGAAAGCCTTGAAAGCAGCTTAAATAGTTGGCATCTCCTGAAGTTACAGAGCACAGATAGCTGAGGACCAAGCTTACAAACTACTGAATGAGATCCCAAGAGAGCAGGTACATTTGAACAGACACAGACAAAACTGAGAACTTTGAAGCCCCAACTCCCTTGAACATACCTCACTGGAGGAGCAGACCCTCCAGACTCTCCTCTAATCAGATGATGATTCTAATCACATCTGTGGCTCTGGTTCTGGTATCTTTTTTTTTTTTTTTTTTTTTTTTTTTTTTTTTTTTTTTTTTGAGACGGAGTTTTGCTCTTGTTGCCCAGGCTGGAGTGCAGTGGCGCAATCTCGGCTCACCGCAACCTCCGCCTCCCGGGTTCAAGCGATTCTCCTGCCTCAGCCTCCCGAGTAGCTGGGATTACAGGCATGCACCACCACGCCCGGCTAATTTTGTACTCTTAGTAGAGATGGGGTTCCTCCATGTTGGTCAGGCTGGTCTTGAGCTCCAGACCTCAGGTGAACCGCCCACCTCGGCCTCCCACAGTGCTGGGATTACAGGCATGAGCCACCGTGCTCGGCCTGGTATCTTTATAGGACCAAATAAATAAAACCTTTTTCTGGCACCTAGATTGTAGCTAACCTTCATCTGTGTAAAAGCTTTTCAGTGATCGCACCTGAGATGGTAACCTCACAGAATAAGATTTAACATATCCCAGATGAAAAAGTAGTCTAGTTCAAGAGGAGAAACTTAATCAGAAAGAGTTTTAGGACCTCACCAAATGGTATCATCAGTAGTCTAGGGAGTGTGTATGAAAGTGAATTTTAAGTGGGAAGGCTTTTGTAGCTCAGATGACAGATAGCATTTTTGCCCAAATCCAGCTCACAAAGAATCCAGTGGGACCATGGACACATTGTGTAGTTATTACTCCCATCTTAGAATATGCAGTGGGAATAGACACACTTGGTAGTTGGAGAAGTTTTCACTCTGGCTTCCTGACCCATGATGTTAGAGGTAATATAGAAGGAAGAGCCAAATAGAAGTCCTGGAGATGCCACCAAGACCTCAACAAGATAGTAAACCAGAAGCAATGCTGCATCACTAGGGAAATTACAGACCAAGTGTCACCATAAAAGACTTGAAAGATTTAAGGGTGGTGATTTCTATCACATCCCCATTTGACTTGACAGTTTGGCCAGTGCAAGGGCTAGATAAATCTTGGAAAATGACTATAGATAATCATAGATTTAATGAGATAATGGTTTCAATCACAGATGTTGTTCTGGACATGCTAATTTTATAGGAGCAAATAAATAGAACCTCTGGCACCTGGTTTGTAGCTAGTGACCTAACAAAATTGTTTAACCTATTCCTATCAGCAAAGATCATCAGAAGCCATTTGCCTTCACATGCAGGGACAGCAGTATATCTGCATATACTCTGGGCTATGTCAGCTCTCTTGGTCTCTGCCATAAGAGTCTGGAGAGTCCTTGATCATCTTGATTTCCCATAGAATATTATTCTGACACAATAAAATTATGACATTATGGTAATTGTACCCTGTGAACAGGAAGTACAGTAAGTAAGCAAGATATATGCATGCCAGAGGGTGGGAGAGAAACACCAAGAAGATTCAAGGACATTTAAGTTTCTAGTGGCCCAGTGGTCTGGAGCATGTTGGAATATCACCTCTAAATGAAATAAGCTGCTTCTCCTTACACAGACCATCACAATGAAAGACACACAGTGATTCTGGAGTCAACACAGATTACATTTGATTGTGCTTGTTGAACTCATTAAGTAGGCCCTGGAGCAAGATAAGATACTATGGCAGGTGCAGGCTGTGGTGCTAGTTGTCCTGCTACTGGGCCTTAGCTCTCAACAGACCAGTATCAAAAGTGTCTAAGAACAGACAGTAGAACTGATGGGGCCTCCAAGCAGACCCCAATGAGAAAATCTTCTACCAACAATTCTTCACTTGAAAAGTAATACTTGGCTTGCTACTAGGTCCTGGGAGAAAACTGAAAGCCTGTCCAAGGTTTTCATGAACTAGGTATTTTCCTTACCTACATTATCATAAATCTGTATGGCACAGCAACATTCTATGTAAAATAGAAATGGTATATACAAGACTGGACACAAGCAAATCCAGAAAAGGCATAAATAAAATGCTCAAGTTGCTGGTTTATACTCCCATGGTACCTGGTCCTATTGCTTTGCCATATTGCCTTTTATCTACATGTATGGCCTTATAGGGCATTTCCTTTGACCAGATAATGGAGGAGGTAAAGGTTCAGACGTGGTTTATGAATGGATCTGCATAGCATGCTAGCACTAGCTAGAAGTCAATAGTTATTAATATATAGCCCTACACATAGGTGTCCTTGAAAGGTGTTGGTGAAGGGTAATTCTCTGAGAGGGCACAACTTCAGGTTATAAATCTGGTTGTCCACTACTTTAGCAGGAGAGACAACCTAAGTCAGAATCTACAGTAATTCTGATTGACTAAGAAGTTGGCTGACTGTTCAGAGACTCAGAATAAAACTGAAAAATTTATGTCAAAGAGAACAAGGGAGAAGGATATGAATGGGGTTCTCAGAATGGAAAGTCTGGAGATATCTACTTCCCCATAAATGCACACCAGAGGTCATCCACTTCAGAAGTGGGCCCAGTAATTTGGTACACAAGATAATGTCTCCTGTGTATATTTGTCAGCCTCTTTCTCCATCTACCTTCTTGTTAAAGAATAACTTTCAACTGTTGCTAACCCTAGGGTTCTGCACTGTATGAGTCTGTTTTCACACTGCTAAAAAGATACTACCTGAGACTGGGGTAATTTATAAAGGAAAGAGGTTTAATTGACTCACAATTCTGCATGGCTAGGGAGGCCTCAGAAAACTTAGAATCATGGTGGGAGGCAAAGGGGAGGCAGGAACCTTCATCACTTGGTGGCAGGAAAGAGTGCACAGGGAAAATGCTACTTTTAAACCACCAGATCTCCTGAGAACCCCCTCACTATCACGAGAACAGCATGGGGGAACCACCCCCATGATTTAATCACCTCTCGTCAGGTCCCACCCTCAAGAAGTAGGGATTACAATCGGCGATGAGATTTGGGTTGGGTGGGGACACAGAACCGAACCATATCATGGACCATCTTTGTTGGTTTCCATTAGCCCTGATCTAACTAAAAGATTGGTAGGATATAGGTTATCCTGCCTGCAGCTTTTTAACGTTCCTCAATTATCCAGTTTAAATGTGCCATCTGTCTTTTAAAGGGATTTTGACTGATATAAAATGCAAGTAAATTTCAAAAAAAATCCTTTCAGCTACTTAAAAGCTCTCTGTACCCTGGATTACTCTCTGGAAAATGAAGACATCTTATGCAGAGTTGTATGTTGAATGCATAGTTCCTGATACATAGCTAACACTCAGAAAAAGGTAGTGGTTATGAATATTAGTCTTACTAAACTAAAAGCAAATTTGAATGAAATTTGCCAGGTTGTTGACACGTGATGTATCTTTAAGAAATACTGCCATCAATTAGTAGTAATCGCCAACATTTGCTAAATACTTTATGCATGTCAAGCACTCTTTTAACCTTATAGGCCTTATTTCATTTACTCTTCCTGACAAATATATGAGGAAAGCACTATTGTGATTTCCATTTTACACATGAGGTTAAGTAACTTGCCCAAAATGAGATTGCTTATAAGTAGCAAAGCTTGGATTCAAATCCAAGTCTGTCTGACTCCAGGATATAAGCATTCACCACTATGTTCTGCTGCCTTCACGCCAGTTCAAAATAATAACACATTGACAAATCAACCTATTGACATATCTACTGTATTGTACCCTATTTATACACCTCCTCAGATTTACTCTGCCAACACCTGCCTCCCAGATCCTCATCTGCCTCACCTCCTCCTACTTCCAGCTCTTTTATCAACCCTAGGGCAAGGGCCAGGTTGTAGTCCGATCTCTATTTTGCCCATTTCAGTGGGAGCCACAGGGCTCCAATGCCCAGAGAACTGAACTAACCAGACACACAGATGCTATGGCTCCTTTCTGCCCTCTCAGACTCTGAAGTACTGTGGCAGGAGATATGTGATCTGGCTTCCCCAGCAGCTATTCAGATAGGCTAAGTTATATGGTTTGTCTCTGTGTCCCCACCAAAATTTCATGTTGTTTTGTAATCCCCCAAGTTGGAGGAGGGGCCTGGTGGGAGGTGATTGAATCATGGGGGTGGTTTCTAATGGTTTAGCACCATCCCCCTAGTGCTGTCTCTTACAAGATCTGGTTATTTGAAAGTTCTCTCCCCTGTCCCCGCCAGCCATGTGAAGATGTGCCTTCTTCCCCTTCCCTTTCACCTTCTATCATGATTGTAAGTTTCCTGAGGCCTCCCCAGAAGCAGAAGCCTGTACAGCCCACAGAACCTTGAGCATAATTAAACCTCTTTTAAATTACTCAGTCTTAGGTAGTTCTTTTTAGCAGTGCGAGAATGGACTAATACACTAGGTGACAGAGCCTTCAGTTGCAGTGGGTTTAACACTCTATGTGTTGAATAGTGACCAGGGAGAGATGAGACAGGAGGAAATTAGCAGACAAATTCCTCTTTCTTCTCTTTCTTCCTCCTTCCAATGGATGTTCTCAAGAGCAGTGGCTTGGTGTGGCCTGTCAGGAAATAAGTCACATAAGTGAGAAATCAGCTATATTCTTCTCTTGAAGTTCTGGTCAGCTTAATACATCACCTTGCATTTGCTTTGCCTACTTCCCTGTCTTGCTTCCCCTTTTCTCTCATTCTTCCTGCCCTGAAATTGTACCTCTCAATTAGGGTGACCAATTGTCCCAGCTTGCTGATGACTGAGGACATTCCCAGGATGTAGGATATTCAGTGATAAAACCAGGAAAGTCACAGGAAAACTCCATTCTCATAAAGTATTAGCATGTTTTGAGTAAGCATTGAGTTAGGCCCTGTTTTCTAAATAATCCAAGGTGTGACAATTGGTAGCAGGAATGGCTATAGAAAGCCAAGTCAGGATGGGATTTTGGAGCTAGAATGAACGATAATTTGAAAGCAAAACGATTTCTATTGCTGGTGGTCATTTGGGACACTAATAACCTATGATATCCACTAGCATCAGGGTTACTCGAGTTACTGCATAGGTATGTGGATTTATTATGATGAAGTACAAATTGAGGGCAAACGATTAGGAGATCAAGGGCTGCTCCTTTTGGTCAATATGGGGGTACTAGAAATTATAAAGGTGGTCAGGTAGGGTGGTTGCTTTTGACAGCATTGGATGCCTCGCAACAAAGAAGTGTCAGGCTCAGCTCACCTAGTTGTCTAAGACACTATGTGAAGGTCACAAGGCCTTCATGGCAGCATTTGGAGAGACCCTCGTCTCATCAGCCACCAGGCAGGCTTTGCTGAAAATCTGGCTCAGGATGTGATTGTAGCAGAATGGCAAAGGAGACTGAATGCACAGTCTCAACAGTTCTATGCCAAAGTCAGGCCCCTCATAACAAAAGAATGGGACTCTGAGAACTAGGATGGGGACATTTGGGTAGGCAAGACTGAGAATCTTAATTCCCTCCACAGTCACCTGGACTTGCAGAAGCAGCTCCCTTCCCCATGCTAGGAGATGGCAGCCTCTTCACACCTGGAGACCCTGAAAAGACCCCACCTGTCCTAGTCCATTCTTACTGCTACAACACAATGCCAGAGACTGCGTAATTTCTAAAGAATAGAAATTTACTTCTCACAGTTCTGGAGGCTGGTAAGATCAAGGCACCAGCAGGTTTGGTGTCTTGTGGGGGTGCATTCCTCATAGATGGCACCATCTAGGTGTCTTCACATGGGAGAAGGGACAGAAGGGTGAAAACAAAAAAGGAATGAACGTGGTGTCCTCACATGACAGAAGAGATGGAAGGGAAAAGGGACTTAGGGCACTCCTTCAACCTCTTTTATAATGTCACTAATCCCTTTCCTGAGGGCTGTGCCCTCATGACTTAATCACCTCCTAAAGGACCCACTTCTTAATACTATCACGTTGGCAGTAAAGTCTTAACATTTGAATTTTGGAGGACACATTCAGACCATAGCACCATCGGAGACAGATACCTCTCAAGGATGCTTATCCTCCTCAAGATTTGCCTTATTTTCCCTCACTGCTGCCAGACCAGTAATATGAGTCAGGTAACAGCACCTGCCAAGAATGGAAATACAATCCGTGTTCTAGAAGGAAATGGCATGCCCATCTAAACAATTGCAAAACGTGGTCTATATGTACAAACAAGAACTGTAGTGACACCAGTGGGAGTAAACTACGGGAGTGGACTATAAGGCTGGATTGGGAGGAATGTATTGTCACGGGATGACTTTGATGACTCAGAGTTTGACTCCTGGCAAGGACACCCGGGGCTGGTGTTAATACATTACTGGGATAGTTCCTTGAAGCTTGAGCAGACAGGGTGATGATCTATGGCAGACATGCTGGAACTGCCTGGTAGAGAACTGAGTAGAGGTCACAAGGTCAGGGAGGGAGAATGTAAGAATGGACAATGTGTGGCTCGGGGCCTGCACAAGGCACTGAAAATGCCTAGATGAGTTCATGTAACTCCATAAACACACAGGTTCAGAGCAGGCCTTTCAATTAATTTTTAGCGAAATTACATCAGATTTCTCTGGGAAGGCCCTCAGGACGATTCCTTTATTAAAGAAATAAGAAATGCATTGGTGAAGAGGGCAACGCTATTGTTGAAAAACTCGATGTGGCTATCCTTAGTATACCAACAATGAAAATAGATGTGGCTGTCCTCTGTATGCTGACACTGAAAATAGAAGATGCCACCACGAAATCAGGCTTCCTAGTATCAAAGGGGGTGGGTGCAGGCTCCCTTGCCCTCTGGTTTCCACTGGGTTTAGTCAGAATAAAGCACCAGCAAGAGAGCAGTGAACTTAGGAAATTGATTCACTCGGACCCTCCTGGTGGGGTTGCCATGGGCTGGCTGTTTCCCTCAATTGAAGGTCAAGGTTTCTCTAAGCCTATCTTCTCCACACGGCCTTCCTGCCTCCAGGATCAGGTTCCCTCTTTCACCCTTTAGACTCAAGGCCCCCTGTTACTAGCTCCAGGGTATTATACCATCCCTCTGGGCTTTCCAGTATGCTGCTTCACTTTTGTAAATAATGTCTTAATTAAACTATCCGCAAATTACTTAATTTGTACCATCAGTTTCATGTCAAGATCCTATGTTTAGGATAGATTTGGAAATTTTTCTCAAACTTTGGAGATGGAAATTGTGTGGCTAGGGGGCATGGATTGAAGGGAAACTTTTCAGTGTATACTTTTGAATTTTGAATCTAAATGTATTATTAAAAAGAGTGTTCCATACTCATGTGCACACTTAATAGCCAGGTTAAGTGTGGAAGGGAGTAGTGACAGAGGGGAGACAATGTGGCAATTGATATTATAAGCTTCAAAAATGCAACACAGTATTTCCACTTCCAGGAACTTATCCTTAGAAAATAAGTGAATACACAAAAAAGACAAGTATAAGAAGGATTCATTGCAACTTATACAAGAGGAAACTTGCTGACAATATAAATACTCAATAATACAGGTGTTTATGAGAAAACATATGACAGAGCTCTAGGGTAGGCAATTTTAGAGTTGGTTTGAAAGTTCAGTTATGTCATTAGGGACCCATGTTCTTTCTATCATTCCATTTCAGCTTTGTGGCCTTGGACTTGTCACCTCATGGTCACAAAATGGCTAGTGCAGCTCCAAGTATTACATCATCACAGGACAATGATCAAAGCAGGAAGGCCTTAGAAGCTAACTGGGTTTGGTCAGGCTCTCCATCTGCACCAGCTGTTTGAGGGACCCATGATGTAACTCGGGGTTTATCTAAACACATCTATACTCCGTAATGAGCTATGTTATCATTAGAGTCTACTACTCTTGTTGAAACAATTTTAAATAAAACCAGAAATAGAGTCTACCTTTTAACAGATTCACTTCATTCATAAAATGAGTGGGTTGGACTAGATAATCTCTGAGGTTCCTTCCAGCTCTGCTTGGTTCTGATTAGGAAAAAGACTGGCTGAAAATACTTAAAATTATTAATTGTGGTTAACTTTGGATGGTGAGATTATAGAGGATTTCTTTTTCATTCAACAAATATTTATTAAACACCTTCTTTCCTTAAATTCCAAATTCCTCATCTGAGGCAGTCCAAATGCTCAGCCACCCCAAGGCTGTTCTACTCTCCATACAAAGCTTTAGTTTCTCCAGCATTTCCCCATTACCACGTCTATAGAGGATTTTTTTCTTCATGGTTTTCTTTTCAAAATTTTTATCATGATATGGGTTATGTATGTAATGAGAAAATACATCATTTTGAAGGTATAAGTGTTTTAAACTAGAAAACTTTTTTAAACTACACATGTAATATGTGTTGTTGTTGTTGTTTAGTTCATCTGCCAGTAGTTCAGTCTGTTTTAATGAAACCTACTTCTGTACTTTGACCCTTCAGTTGTATAGGTGTAAATGTCATCTGCAGTTACGGTTATGGGCCTTTTAGTAAAAATAGCAGACATGGGTAATGGTGGATAGTAAGCAAGCTATTTCTTCTTGTGTGAGCTCAATTGCTTTAAGAATTGAAATCCTTCCAAGAAAAGCCACAGATTCATAATGCATTTAACTGCCTGCAAAACTTAGTTATGAATGACAAGGTTGTGAAAATAATCACATCTAGACTTACAAAATACTTGGAACTGGATACTAATCTTTGTGCTTCGTTTCTCATGGAAACTAAACTGTCTTTCAACAAGTTCCAAAGTCTTTTGGGTCCAATGCACCTCACAAATACCTTAACATTTGTGAGACACTGATGCATTAAAAAAAGAACAGGAGAGAGAAAAAAATAAAAAGAACAAGATGGTGAATTTTCACATTTTTCCCATGAGGCTCATTTCCAAGGTAAGTATAATGGAGCACACAATCTAGAAATAGAAATGTACCCGATGTTGATCAGTGGTAAATATTTGCCAGACACTGTGCTAAGGGCTGGGTATGCACTGTATCCAACCACACAGCAATCCTATGTGGAAAGTAGTAGTATCCCATTTTATAGAAGAGATCAAGGCTCAGAGAGAAGTGATACTTGCACAGAGTCACACAGCTAATAAATGAGGAAGACAAGTTTCAAACAAAGTCAATCTGATTCCAAAGCCCAAGCTTTTAAGCACTTGCTATATTTACCTGATTTTTCTGTTTATTGCATTTAGCCCAATTATCTCTTGAATTTAGAAGGTGCCTGATTGTGTCCTAGGAAAATCAGTATTTTATTTTAAACTATAGTTCATTTTCTACCCTCCATATATATTTATCCAAGAATTATGCTTCCTCTGTGTGTAGGGGTGCCTTCCTTCTCTAGGTGAGAGTGAGTTTTGTTTCTTCCCTCCATTTTTAGAACAGCATCTATCCTGTTTAATCCTGGACTGTTTTCTTCTTCCCTCAATTTCATTGCCCTGTATTCTCCATTGCTCTAAAGCTTCCTGGACCTGAACTAGGATGGACTTTGTCCTATAATTCATTTGTCTTAGTCAGCTCCACCTGCTGTAACAAAGTGCCATTGGCCAGGTAGTTTACACACAACAGAAATCTATCTCTCATGATTCTAGAGGCTGAAAGTGCAAGATCAGGGTGCCAGCATGATCAGGTTTTGGTGAAGGCCCTCTTCTGGGTTGCCAGTTTCTCACTGATCTTCCACATGGCAGAAAGAGAGTGAAAGAGTGCTCTGGGTCCCTCTTATAAGGGCACTAATTTCATTCATGAGGGCTCCAGCCTCATGACCTAATCACCTCCCAAAGGCCTCACCTCCTGATACCATTACCTTGGGGATTAAAATTTCAACATATGAATTTGGCAGAGGAGGCAGCGGTTGTGGGGCGGGGGGAGCACAAACATTCAGTCCATTATAAATAGAGAAATATTAAATTAAGTATTATTTACTTAAACATTTGATTATCAGGTGATTCTGAGGAGAATTTCACTGAGAGAGCATAATATAAGATGAATCTGATTTTCTCTCAGTTGTTCTGAGTGTAGCATCTAACAGAAGGTGATTCATTCATTCTTTCAACGAATGTTCACTGAGTAATTACTATGTGCCAGTACTATTCTAGGTTCCAGTGATACAATAAGTAAGAGAAGATCATTTGGATACTACTAGAGAGCTTTATACTTTCATGAGGCTTATGTTATACTGCAGAGAAGCCACAATGAATAAATAGTAATAATAACATCTGGCCGGGTGCTGTGGCTCACACCTGTAATCCCAGCACTTTGGGAGGCTGAGGTGGGCAGATCACGAGGTCAGGAGACTGAGACCATCCTGGTCAACATGGTGAAACCCTGTCTCTACTAAAGAAACTACAAAAATTTGCTGGGCATGGTGGTGGGCACCTATAATCCCAGCTACTGGGTAGGCTGAGGCAGGAGAATCGCTTGAACCCTGGAGGCGGAGGTTGCAGCGAGCCGCGGTGGCGCCACTGCACTCCAGCCTGGCTACAAAGCGAGACTCCATCTTAAAAAATAAAATAATGTCTCATAGAGGTGAGTGACATGAAGAAAATAAAGCAATGAGACCAAGAATAGCTGATGGGAATAGTAGAGATTTCTTCAGAAGCTTTGTAGGAAAGGCCTCTCAGGCTAAAATATGAATGATGAGAATATAGCCATGTGGAAAAAATATGTGCAATGAGCACTTCTAGTGAAAGGAACCAACAGACTAAAGGCCTTAAGGGAGGATATGTATGGTTGGAGTATAGAGACTAAAGGAGACAGTAGTTCAAAATGGGGGTGAAGTGTTCTGCTGAGTCCTGATCATGGAGGCTGTGGTATGAGTTTGAATTTTATTCTAAGTACTATAGAAAATCACTGGAGATGTGTTTTATTTTTAACTTTTATTTTGAAATAAATTTTAGACTTACAAAAGTTGCGAAGATAGTACTGAGAGTTCCTGTGTACTTTTCACCCAGATTACCCTAATTTTAACATCCTACATAACCATGGTACAAGAATCAAAACTAAGAAATGAACATTGGTATAATACTGTTAACTATCCATATTCAGATTTCACCCATTTTTGAGCTAATGTCATTTTTCTAGTCCAATATCCAATCCAAAATATCACACTACATTTAGTTAAGTCTTCTTACTCTCCTACAATCTGTGACTGATTCTCAATCTTTCTTTGTCTTATATGACCTTGACAATTTTGAAGAGTACTGGTCAGGTATTTTGTAGTGTGTCCCTCAAATTGGGTTTGTCTGAAGTTTTCTCATGATTAGATTGAGGTTACAAATTTTTGAGAAGAATAACACAAAGGCGAAATACCTTCCCCATTGCATGATATCAAGAGACACATGATATCAAGCGACACATGATATCAATATGTCTTATCATTGGTGATGTTAATCACAATCACTTGGTTAGGGTGGTGTCTGATTTCTTCACTGTAAAGTTACTTTTTTTTCCCTTTCCACATTCCACTCCTTAGAAGCGTGTCACTAAGACCAAGTCACATTCAAGGAGAGGGGAGGATAATTAACTTCCAGTTTCTGGAATATCAAAGACACTGTTGACATCTGTCAGAAGCAACACAATAATCAATAAATATTTTTGGAAAGATACTTTGAGTCTATGCATATATATACTTCAAGTGAAGTGGCATTATTTGAAGATGGAATTACATTATTTCAAAATGTATAGAGTATTATATATGTGTGTGTTATTCATTCTGTTTGTTCTCTGAGTTTCTTGGATCTGTGGTTTGGAGTCTGTCATTAATCTTAAGAATTTCTAGGCCATTGTTTCTTCAAATATTTCATGTTCCTTGTTGTCTCTCTTTTGTCCTGAAATTCCAGTGAAAGATATGTTGAACCACTAGATATTGGCCCACTGCTCCTGGATATGCTGTTTTGTGTGTTTCCTTCTTTTTTTCTTTGCATTTTGGTTTGGATGATTTCTATTGACCTATCTTCAAGTTCACTGATTTTTTACTTGGCTGTATCAAGTCTACTGATAACAAAGGCATTGTTCGCCTCTGTTACTGTGGTTTTTATCTCTAGCATTTCCATTTGATTCTTTTTTTATAATTTTTATCTCTCCCCTAAAATATTGCCTTTTTCCATTACAGCCTTTAACATATTAGTCATAATTATTTTTAATTCTCCATCTGATTTTTTTAAACATGTGTGTCACATCTGAGTCTGGTTCTGATGATTGCTTTGTCTCTTGGGAAGGTGTTCTTGCCTTCTGGGGGCATGCTTCATATTTTTTCTCAAAGCCTATATTTCACACAGGACAGTAAATAGTGAGGTAAATATTTTTACACTTGGAGCTGAGCATGCCTTTTCTTCTACTAAGCCTTCAGCATGAAGGTTTATGTTAACCTAGTCAGGGTGTGAGATTTATTGTCGCTATGGATACCCTCGGTAAAACAAAGGCTTCAAATTCCTCTGTGATATCTAGTGTAGGGTGTGGGCCAGGTTTGCTAGAGGTTACTTTCTCAATGTTTCCTTTTTTTCACCTTGAGTTTTCCATTTGTGCTGCACCACAGTGAGAGTATAATATGTCTCTTGCAGCTCTTCAGTTCTGTTCTACTCTTATTTTTACCTGATGCTTGTTGACCTGTGGTGAGGTCCAGGAGATGGGAAGATTCTATGACAGTCTGACTAACCCTCAGTTTTAGGCAGAGGCTGTGTCACTGAGTCTCAGGGGCATGGCCTTCACAAATGTTCCTGCCCTGCCTCCAGCTGCAGTTTTGGTCTAGCACATATTTCTGTCTTTCCTTCAGAAATAGAGCTTTTTTTATTCAACTGTCTTCCCCAGCTGCAGTGGGTTTTCACCAGTGCCCTAAGATGTCTGTTTTTGTTGTTCTTACCCCTACAAATTTAAGCTTTTGTTCCACGGAGGAGGTAGGAGAGATGGGTTGAGCGCAGTTTTAGCAGTGGCTGCTGTTCCCTTCCCCAGCCAGCACCATGCTGGAGGCTTTATCAGGATTCTACCCAATCCCTCTTACGAATGCCTGGTGGGGTTTGCAGAGGAAAATCCTGCAAGAGGATAAAGTCTTCAAACTAGCCCACACTTGGCCTTTAGCAATTTATTAAAAGCATTTAGCTGAATCCTCTTAGCAGCTTATATGGAATCCAGAAGCAGCTGCTCCAGATTAGCAAATGTTCAGGTCCTGTATCTCCTTGAAGGAACCTGGCTTTTCTTAGATTTTGGGTTACACTGTAGTGGCCTTATAACCTCGGTTCTCTGGTTCAAGAAAAGTCATTAATTTGCAGTTTGTCCAAATTTCCCTTGTATGAATAGGTGGGAGAGACTCTCTTTCCAGCTCTCTACCTCTCTAAGCTGAAACCGTAAGTCCTTATTGGAGGGTTTCAAGCAGTATAGTAATGTGATTAGATTTATATTAAAAGCTCACTATGACTATTGTATGGAGAAGCGACTGTAGAGGTCTAGAAAGAGGGCAAATGGGACAGTAGTAAAACTAGATAGGCCGCTATTGGATTTATTCAAATAAAACATGTTGGCAGCTTGACTTGGCTGCTAACAATAGAAATGAGAATGGGTGGGGATTTCAGAACAAGTTCCCGAGGCACAGTGGAAAAGAATTGATGATTGGACTATATTTGTCAGGATTCAGTCAGAAGATTGAAAACACACCAGTAATTTGAACAGGGAAGATTTAATATAAATACCTATTAACTAGTAACAGGATTAACTACTAGGAGATGGAAACTAACTCTACAGGAATAGCAGATGAAGGAAGCAGCCACTATCTCTAGGGCTGAGGGAGAGCTGTCTAAGAAGGAACAAACTTGAAAGAGGGCACATTCTTACCACCAGGGCCGAGGTTTAGACCTTGTTGGAGATGGTGTGTCTGTAGCCCAGTGGAGGACGGAGAAGCTCACTGAGGGGTCAAACCAGTGTCGGGGGCCAGAGAAACTGACTAGAAAGCTGCCTGCTGAGGTACTGGTGAAACTCGCTGGGAAGCTGCCTGCTGTGATGCTGGCAGAACTCACTAGTTCTTAGATTTGGTGGTTAAATCTGAGAAATATACTACCCTTTGACCCAGTAATTCCATTCCAGGTATTTACTCAAGAGAAATGAAAACATATGTCTACAAAAAGGCATGAAAGAACTTTCTGGGATGCTGGAAACATACTATATCTCCATCACAGTGGTGTTTACACATGTGTATACATCTGTCAAAACTCATTGAACTTTATACTTAAAATTAGTGTCACTACAGGAGGGGGTGTTGGAGAAAGAAGAAAGTGTGAAGTGATTGTCTCAGATATGGAAAGTGAATTTCCAAGAGAGACATAACAGGAATAGCCAGAAGTGCTGAAGGCCTATTAGAGATTTGTGGTAACACGTTTAAATTGAGAGTGCTCAGATGGGTTGTGGTCATTTTCTACAGCAAAGCTCAGCTTCTCCAGTACCGATGCAGAATAGGATAGTTGGCTGTAGCCAGGATTAGAAACTTGCTGGGGAGCATGATTAAGGGAGAGGTACAAGGGGTGAAGCTCTGTGAGTCTTCTGCTGGTCTTGCCTTCTGCAGTCTCAGTCACCTAGTACCTCAGCTGGGACTGAATGGTCTAAGATGGTCTCATTCACATGTCTGTCAGATGGTATGGGCTGGGCCACATGTCTCTAGCTGATCAGCCTAGATTTGTTCATATCAAAATTGGATTCAAAAAGCAGCATAAGAGAAGGCAAGCCCCAATGCACAGGCACTTGACTAGTGTCTGCTTGTGTCACATTTGCTAATGTCCCATTGGCCAAAGGAAGTCACATGTCCAAGCTGAGTGTCTGTGGGGTGGGGGTGGGGGAAATACACCAGGGCTTGGAGAGAGAGTTGCAATGTGTGGAGGGCCATTAATTTAACAACCACAAGGAGATTAGGGGCAGTTCCCTCTTCCTACGCCAGTAAACAACAGCTAAAACAAAACAGAAAAGTGAGCCAGTTACTCTCCTGGAAAAACATCATTTTCCTTAGAGTATTATAACCTAGGCTAGGATGCCTGCAATTTTTCTCAATGTTATGAAACTCGAAAGACAATCAATTTGAAAAATACATGTGTCATTGAACATTTTGGGAAGAGAGTGGTCATACAATGAGATAATGACAGTGTTCAGAAGCTTCCAAAACTTGTTAACTTGGCCCTTCTGTTTTGAATGAGCATATTCGTAGACAGGAGATTGAACCATATGACCTTTAATGTTCTTTTCCACTACTGAGATTTTGTTATAAACCGTTTAGTAATCAGTCTGTTACAGCTCATTCTGTCTTGGCTGAGAAAATGTCCTTTTTCCTTATAAGCACATACACATATGCCACTTGCATAAGGCAGAACTCTGAAACAAATGACAGTCCTGTTTCATAATATTTGTCTCCTGATAGAAGAGGACCAGCCCTTGAGTTATTTTCACCTCATTAGCAAAAGTAAAAATCATAGACAACTCCCAGAATTATGGGAATGGAAATACTGAAACTTTCTTTTACGAGGGCTATTTCTGATTTTTAATTTTTCTTTGAATCCCAGAAACTTGGAGTTCTTAACCCCTATTCCTAGATTAGTGGGAGGAACTCCCATCCAACATTAGAAGGAAATGTTGAAGGTTGGACATAAAAAAAAAAAGGCATAAAGAAAAAAAAAAGAAATAATCATTAATGTTTCTATGGTGATTAGAAAGAAAAATATAAATATATTTATTGTTCTCTAAAGAATTCTATCTTACAGGAAAAATCCTTATTTCATATAAAAACATGAAAAGAGAGATTTGCTGACCCAGGGTTAGATCCTCGAGTATTTTTATTTGCTCTGCTGGCACAGCAAAGCTTATGGGCAACTTATAATTGCCTGAGTGCCCAAAGGTTATGGATCAATCACTCAGACTGCCAGTCATGCCAAGTCGCAAGCCAGGAAACAGTCAGAGAGGCTTGGGATCTTTTTTCACGAAGGGAAAATGGCTTATTGTTAGATTCAGAGGAAAAACAGAGTGAAAGGAAAATGCTATTGAGCGTACTTAGTGAGAAACATCATTTATATCCGACAGTAGCACATTTTTAATAATGAGACCAGCAGGGAAAAGACAGATCTGGAAAGACCTTATAGCAAGAGCTTTGCTCAGTGAGCCAGTTCAGCTGTTGTGAAGTGGACCCAAAAGTCCACAGGGGAGAAAATATTATATTTTAAAAATGCAGTGTGCAGCATTTACTTTTATTTTAAGCAGAAAAATGCTTGAGTCAACTCCACGCACTGACTTGATCTCATATCTACAACTCATTTATTCTTGCTAGCTAAAATTTCTTGGTTATACACATCTGAATTATTTATTTATTTATTTTTTGGTGACGGAATCACGCTCTGTCGCCCAGGCTGGAGTGCAGTGGCACAATCTGGGCTCACTGCAAGCTCTGCCTCCTGGGTTCACACCATTCTCCTGCCTCAGCCTCCCAAGTAGCTGGGATGACAGGCACCCGCCACCATGCCTGGCTAATTTTTTTGTATTTTTTTTTTTAGTAGAGACAGGGTTTCACCGTGTTAGCCAGGATGGTCTCGATGTTCTGACCTCATGATCCACCCGCCTCGGCTTCCCAAAGCGCTGGGATTACAGGCTTGAGCCACCACGCCCGGCCACATCTGAATTCTTTTTAAACTGAGGTTATTTTTTCAATTATGAAAATATTCTACATTATTCTTTAATAAAAGGGAATTTAACTGTTGCCGCAAGTTAGTATTAGGGTGAATCATATGGAATTGCCAATATTCTACTATTTTTGACCCTAAAACTGCAATCCCAAATTGTTCAACCTCAAACAGTACCTATAAATAATTAGTATATGATACATTTGGTGTTTTACGTGTGTAGAGATTACTCAATAGATGGTCCCGTTCCTGGAACTATTAGACAAGTATTTGGGACAGATTAAAGAGCTTTGCATCAACCCGTACACAAAAATAAATTCCAGATGTTAATTTGTAATTAAATGTTAAAATATAGAAAATTAAGAGAATTTGGATGAATATTTACATAACTTAGGGGGTACGGTAAACATTTCTTACCAAAAAAAGCATAGGAGAAAAGTCATGATAAACTTACAAAAAAGTTTAAGTGCAAAAACATCAATACATTTCTTTTTAAAACTCTGTAAAGAAAATCAAAGCACAATTTTAAAACTGGGGAAAATACTTGCAAACTATATGACAGTTTAAAAAGTTGGGATCCTTAGTATGTAAGAAACTCTTATCAATCAATTTATCAATGAGAAAGAGATAAACACTCCAATTAAAAATGGACAATTTCTAAAAGGAGACATATAAACCTCAAAATCAAGGCTAATGCAATTGAAAACATTAATGAGATACTAAGTGTCGTCTTTCAAGCTAACAAAAAGAATGACAAAACAGGCATTGGTGAGAGTATAGAGAAATGACATTCTCATAGCTGGCTAGAGAGATGGGGCAATGGCTAATTTGTGTTAGAAAATCTTAAAACTACTCGTATCTTCAGAATCCACAATTCTACCTTTTCTTAGTTATCTTAAGGATAAAACCACAAATATGCCCAAAGTAACATTTATAAGTATTTCATCACAGTGAAAAGTTGGAAACTAAATGTTCTTAAATAATTGAATTGTTCAGAAATCATGACATCCATAAAGAAAAATACTACACCAGCTATAAAACCATGTTATAAAAATAGTTCTAGGCTTGGGGGAAGGTACGCTATTTACATGAAAAGAGTAAGAGGCTATCAACCAACATGTACGCTGTACACCCCAGGGTGGTGGTGAATTCACACCATCATTTAAACTGTATACAGTGGCACTTGTGCCTTATTCCCTGGTCTTGGTCAATCACCAGATATCCAGTAGGTACTGAGATGCATGATAGTGAATGTATCATGCATCACAGAATGTAATTAGATCCCAATGTAGCCTCCTTCTCCAGAATGAGGAGTGGATCATCTAGAACCATTTGACAGTTCTAGGTTGTCGTGTTAGTGGTGGCGTAGGAAGGAGTAAGATAAATCCCACTTTGTAGGCCCAGTGAAATCTGGCTTCAATAACATTGATACTAATAATAGCTTATTGTTATCCTAGTGACACCTCCTTCCCTGTCCCCAACACTTCTCCCTTATCCTACTTTTTTCCTTCTGCATATACATCATCTTCTAATACTTTCTATAATTGAGATATTTATTATTTTTATTGTCCTCCTCCTCCTCCTGGTACTAAGGCAGAGATTTTTGTCTGTTTTATTCACCACTATATCTCCAGCCCTAGAACAGTACCTGGCACACAGCAGAACGTTAATCAATATTAATCAAATGAAGGACTGAATAAAAGCTATATGTATCCCATGCATCAGGAACTTTAATTCATTAGTTAAGGACGGATTTTAGGGAAAAGGGATCACAAATGGGCAACACAAGAGGCATAGCTAAAGGGGATAGTGAGAGCTCACCCTCTTTGCCTTGCTAGGGGTTGTGAGGGTGCTGGGTAAGAGTTGATTGGTGATAAGTGAGCCATATGTCCCTTTTAATGCAAACTTGAGGAGCTGCCTCTATCGCTCCCATGAATTGTCCCCAGAGACACTGCCCACTGGATCCGCAATGAGGGACCCAAAGAGAGACCTAGGAACACTCTTCTCCTTCACTCTCTTCTAGGTTTAAAGCTCATGGGCCCTTCTCCAACAATCCAGAACTCTGAATGAGGAATTGGAGGAGTATGTGACAAAACAGTAGCATTAAATCATGTCTCAACAAGGAGAATAATTGGGAAACTAATTCACAGTGATATTCACAATGATATTCATTTCTAATGTTTTTTTTTTTTTTAATCCACACTTTGGCCTCACTACTTAGAACCCTTCTTTTGCTTTCTGTATTCAAATTCATCATTCCCAGAAGGACGATACTTTTACTCTAGAAAGACTAGTTCTTTGAATCATACCCCATAATTATGTTCATTCTGTTTTCCTGAGGAACAAGATCAGTTTTGACCTCCACTGCACCCCAGCCTGGGCGACAGAGCAAGACCCTGTCTCGGGGGGAAAAAATAAAATAAATGTATGTCCTGCCCTTCTTTTCCTCTCCTCGTGTTATCTGTCATAGCCACTGGCTTTTGCCTCTTTGCTGATCATTAGTTTGAATGTGCCTACTACGAATAAAGCCTTCATTTTTATGTTTTAACAAAAGAAAAAAAAAGATATCTCCCTCTGCAAGTACTAAACAGCCAGGTTTCACAACATGAACAGGAACTTCAAAATTATTGCCAGTTCCTGGCATGCAGATAATTCTTCCAGAATTGCAGTTTTTTCCAGTCCAAATTATACTTGAAAAACTACCAGCTCCCTAGAATAAACTCTATGCAATGTCCAGCTCATACCACCCCCACAATAACAGGAAGAATACTGCTTCATATTTCTCCCTTGAAAGGCAATGCACTCTAGCTGATAAGAGATCAGAACAGATACCATAAAACCTGGCTGTATTTATGACTCTACTTCTTAGACACTGTGTTTTTTTCTTCTCTCCTCCTCTCCTCTTCCCTTCCCCCCACTCCCCTTTTTTTCCTCTCCTCTCCCCAACTGCTCTCTTCTCTCCTACCCTCCCCTTTCCTGCCATTCCCTTCTATCCTCTCCTCTCCTCTCCTCATTTTCTCGTCTTCGCTCCCCCTCTCTCTCCTTCTAAAATTAAATATTCGTAGCCGGGTGCGGTGGCTCATGCCTGTAATCCCAGCACTTGGGGAGGCTGAGGCGGTTGGAACACAAGGTCAGGAGATTGAAACTATCCTGGCCAACGTGGTGAAATCTTGTCTCTACTAAAAATACCAAAAAATTAGCTGGGCATGGTGGTGCATGCCTGTAGTCCCAGCTACTCAGGAGGCTGAGGCAGGAGAATCGCTTGAACCCGGGAGGCAGAGGTTGCAGTGAGCCGAGATCATGCCACTGCACTCCAGCCTGGTGACAGAGCAAGACTCCATCTCAAATAAATAAATAAATAAATAAATAAATAAATAAATAAATATTCACTATAAATACACTTATACTAGGGTTGACAATACCAAGTGTTGGCAAGGATGTGGAAGAACTAGACGTACATTGCTGTTGGAAGTGTAAAATGGAACAACCACTTTGGGTAAAAGTTTGACAGTTTCTAACAGAGTTAAAACATGTATCTACCCTATGACCCAGCAGTTCTACTCTTAGGTATTTATTCAAAGCATATGTAAACATATGTCCACAAAAGACTTGTACAAGATGTCATAGCAGTTTTATTCAGAATATCTGAAAACTAGAAACAACCCAGATGTTTGTTAATAAGTGAATTGATACACAAATGGTGGTATGTTCATACAATGGATTATTACTCAGCAATAAAAAGAAATAAACTCCAGATACGTGCACTAACCTGGATGAATCTCATCAAGTTGAATGAAAGAAGGTAGGCACAAAACATACAGCACATACTGTATGTTTTTTATTTATATAAAGTTTTGTAACAAATAAAACAATTTTATGATGATAGAAATAAAATCAGTGGTTCCCTGGGGCAACAGGAATGGTAATGGTGAAGGGATATAAAAGGAGAATGAAGGAACTTTCTGGGTAAGGTAGAAATGATTTATATCGTGGTTCCAAGCCTGTCTGTAATTGTCAAAACTCATTAGACTATACATTTAATAACTATGCATTTTATTATGTGTAAATTATGCCTCAATAAAGTTGATGGAAAGATTCATACTGATGTCCAAGAAAGAGTTTAGAAAATATTTATTTCCCAGATTACAAGGATAAATCTTGCATCAGCCTCTCTGTAAATTCACATATTCGGTAGGTTGGAGGAGGTGGGTTCAATCAGTAAGGTCACAAGTCTGTTGGTAAAACTCCTGCTATCTGCCTCATTAAATTCAAGAGATAGTCACTGAGTGCTTCAATCTGTAGCATAATATGTTAGGCTTTATTGGAAATATAAAGATGAATAATTCAGAATTCCCACTCTCCAGTTGCTAATTATTTTTGGCCTAATGGCGATTTAAAAAACAATGATCATGCACTCAACTAATAGTTGTAAAATAAAGAATAAGCGGGGAGCATAGGGTCATGCTTAATGCATACTTAATACTCAGGAACGTCACAACAAGCTGTTGGATATCTTATTTATACATGGTTTCTAGGCCTTCTGGAAAGAATTTCGAGGGGGACTTTGCAGCCCAAGAATGGATTAGTAAGCACTGGAATTAATACTCTTCCACCAGAAACTTAGGACAGGGTTGTCTTCCTTCCCCTGGAAAGGATGGCCAAGGAATATAAGGGACAAGCTTAAGATGATATTGAGTCAAGGGGTGAGCACCTACTTTGAGACACAGGGATGGGAATGACAGAAGATAGTTATTAGAATTGTCAAGACCAGGGCTATCTAGAACAGCTTCACATGGTCTTTGGCTAGGTCTACATTAAAGAAAGTTGCAAAACTGGAAGGGTAGGTATATTAGAGTGAGTCATCTCAACAGTTTTACACAATAAAAGTTTATTTCTTCCTTCCTCAAAGTGCTGTGTAGACAGTCTTGTTTGAGCAGCTCTCCTGAGCCTCCAAGTGGTGACTGGGATCCAGAGTCCTCCATTTTGTGACTTCAGAGTAGCTTTGGTGCCATCTAGCACCAAACGGAGATGGAGAAACACACACATAGGAGATGAAGTGGAATTTTTTATGGGTTACACCTGGAAGTGACATACATCAATTCAGTCCACATTCCAAAGACCAGAAGTCAGTTACACAATCCCACTTAGATACAAAGGTGGCTGAGAAATTTAGTTTAGCTGCGTGCCCAGCAAAGAGGAGAACCAGATTGGTGAATGCCAACAGTCTTGATCACAACAATTTGAGAACTATAAATATGCAGTGTTCAATTACTCAAAAGCAGCTGAAAGAGATTCCATAAAGCAGGGGATGGGGAGCAGCATTCTACTTTTTGAGCAGAAACTGCTGTGCAGGCAGGGCATGGTGGTGATTCATGCCTGTAATCCTGGCACTTTGGGAGGCTGAGGTGGGAGGATCGCTTAAGGTCAGTGTTCTAGAGTTCCAGACCAGCCTGGGCAACATAGTGAGACTCTGTCTTTAAAAAAAAAAACATTTTTTTTTTTAATGCTGTGTTCCTTATTGGGAGTAGGCAAGCAAATCATCAACAGTTGAGACCAAAAGAACAACCCTGTGTGGCCAATGTTAGGTTATCCAAAAGCCAAAGAGGAAGGAAAAAAAAAAAAAACAGCAGAGGTCTGAGATCAGAATAACTCTGTCAAAAACCTGGTAAAATGGCTGCTATGCTTTGATGACCCGAAGCCTGGAGTTGGTGTATGAGCTAGATGTGGTGGCTCATACCTGTAACCCCAGCATTTGGGGAGGCCAAGGTAGGAAGACTGCATCAGCTCAGGAGTTTGAGACCAGCCTGAGCAGCATAATAAGACCTCATCTCTACAAAAATTTAAAAATCAGCCAGATGTGGTGGGGTGCACCTGTAATCCCAGCTACTTAGGAGGCTGAGACGGGAAGATCACCTGAGCCCAGGAAGTCGAGGCTACAGTGAGCCATGATTGCACCACTGCACTCCAGGCTGTGTGACAGAATGAGATCCTGTCTCAAAAAAAAAAAAAAAGAAAGCAGAGACTCAAATAGACACTTGCGCACCAACGTTCTTAGCGTTATTCATGATAGCTGAAAATGGAAATAGCCCAAATGTCCATCAACAAATTAATGGATAAACAAAATGTACCATATACATACAATGAAATAGTATTTGACCTTAAAATGGAATAAAATTATGGTAATGCTTCAACATAGATGAACCTTAAAAACATCGCTAGGTGAAATAAGTCAGACACAAAAGGACAAATATTGTGTGATTTCAATTATGTGAGGTATCCACGACAGACAAATTCATAGAGGCGGAAAGTGGAATAGAGATTACCAAGAGCGGTGTGGAAACAGTAATTAGGAATTATTGTTTAATGGGTTCAGAGTTTCTGTTTGGGATGGTGAGAAAGTTCTGGAAGTAGTGGTGAGGATTAGATAACATTGTGAATGTACTTAATGACACTGTACACTTAAAAATGGTTAAAATTATAACTTCTTATGTTGTGTATATTTTGCCACAATAAAAAAATTTCAGAAAAAATGAGGGACATGGACTTTCTAATAGAGAAACAAATAATCTGTTAAGAGCCAGACAAAGATTTCAGTTGGTGGATGGGGATGGGAGGAATCTAGTAAGGCTTCATAGAAGACAGAATTACTTCAGCTGGGCATTGGAGAATTTCAAGCTGGATTTGGAGAGGAAGAGGACAGAGGAAAGATATATTTCAGGATGCGGAAGTGTGAACAAAGGCAGAGTCATAAAAGTATGTGGCATATCTAAGAAATGGTGATTTGCCTAGTTTACTCAACACATCTCCTGCTTTCCCTCGCTAGGGTTACTGATGGTATTCTTTTGGAACTATGTTGGGTGATTGCTAGTTGCTCAACACTTCCCAGCACCTGGGGCACAGAATACTTCTGCCTGGCTTAACAGGAGCAACAGTGACCCTCAGTCACTGCACATGAGTGTTTCTACTTTGTTCACACAAGAGGAGTTTATGTAACTATGCAGTATACATCTATTACCTTTTTCAAGGGAGCATCATTGTGTTCTGGAGAATTTCATCCACAAAATCTATTTATATATTGTTAGATGCGTGGACAGATAATATTTCTGAAATGTTAATTAGTATTTTTTTCTCTCTATTGCTGTCTCCTTTGTTTCTCCTTATTCTAACAGATAGGTGAGTTCGTACATGCTGCCTCAAAGGAGGAATGAGACAGGGTGGTGTTTTAGATTGCTACAAAAGCTAGACATGACTCCTTTTCCCTAGACTAGGCATCTTTTTTTAAATAATTTTGTATTATACTCTAAGTTCTGGGGTACATGTGCAGAACGTGCAGGTTTATTACATAGGTATCCACATGCCATGGTGGTTTGCTGCACCCATCAACTTGCTATCTACGTTGGGTATTTCTCCTAATGCTATCCCTTCCCTAGTCCCCCACCCCCCCGACAAGCCCTGGTGTGTGATGTTCCCCTCCCTGTGTCCACGTGTTCTCATTGTTCAGCTCCCACTTATGAGTGAGAACATGCAGTGTTTGATATTCTGTTCATGTGTTAGTTTGCTGAGAATGATGGTTTCCAGCTTCATCCATGTCCCTGCAAAGGACATGAACTCATCCTTTTTTATGACTGCATAGTATTCCATGGTGTATATGTGCCACATTTTCTTTATCTATTCTATCACTGATGAGCATTTGGGTTGGTTCCAAGTCTTTGCTATTGTGAACAGTGCTGCAGTAAACATACTTGTGCATGTGTCTTTATAGTAGAATGATTATAATGCTTTGGGTATATACCCAGTAATGGGATTGCTGAGTCAAATGGTATTTCTAGTTCTAGATCCTTGAAGAATTGCCACACTGTCTTCCACAATGGTTGAACTAATTTATACTCCTATCAAGTTGATCCTTTAAAAATCAACAAGACAAGGCCGGGTGCAGTGGCTCATGCCTGCAATCCCAGCACTTTGGGAGGCCAAGGTGGGAGGATCAATTGAGCCCAGGAGTTTGAGACCAGCCTGAACAACATAGTGAGACCCCGTCTCTACTAAAAATAAAAAATTTGCCAGCCATGGTGGTGCATGCCTGAGTCCCAGATACTCGGGAAGCTGAGATGGAGGATTGCTTGAGCCCAGGAGGTTGAGGCTGCAGTGAGCTATGATCGTGCCACTGCACCCCAGCCTGGGCAGCAGAGCAAAACCATGTCTCAAAAAAAAAAAAAAAAAAAAAATCAAGACAAGTTTCTGAACATCAGGAATCAGGTGTGTTTATCTGTAAGTGTGATTTTGATATTAACTTTTTCTTCCCTGTTCAAGATAATTGTAAGTGACATCAAGAGTGTATTATCTCTTTAGCTGCAGTTTCCACCCTTCTGCTGAAAATTAACTTTACCTTCTCACCTCTCAGCTGTTCTGGGTCAGGAGCTGCTTTAGCTCATCTGGTCTCAAGAATGAATTGACCACTTTCCACGGCCAAGCCCTGTAGGTCCGCCTGGTACATTCTTTGAAGGAGAGAGATGTTCTGATCATTTTATGACTTGTCCTGGGGCAAAAATGAAGAGCTAGAGGGACAGCCAAACTGACCTTCATGGCTGAACAAGTGCTAGTCTCTCTGTAGTGACTGCATCAAACAGGAAGTGAACGTAAGTTCTAAACACATCTTTTTATAGTAGATCTCCAGGTGATTGGCAAGCATGCTAAAGTTTCAGAAGCACTGCTTTGGGATGGATATAGGGAGGATACATCTTTGTATCCTCTGCAGATTCTGGTTCATTAGATCTGGAGTGGTGCCCACATTCTGCATCTCTAACAAGCTCCTGGGTGATGTGTCTTGCTGGTCTTCAGGCCAAACTTTTTAAGTAGCAAGGTCCTAAAGCAGTGGTTGCAATGATTCTCAAAGTGTGGTCCCCAGACCAGAAGCAACAGCATCACCTGGGAACTTGTTAGAGATACAAATTCTCAGACCCCACCGCAGACCTACTTACTTACTGAATCAAACTCTGGGTGTGTCCAGCCAGAGCCGGAACTAACGTTAGGAAAGGAAGTTGCCTAGGGCACAAAATGTAAGGAGGCACCCACTCAGGGTAGTGCAAGTGCAGTGTGTGAGAGTGTGTCAGCCCTGAGACAGAAATCTGTTTGACAATCCCTCCTGGGGATTCGGATGCCTGCTAGAATTTGAGAACTCTTGTCACCTTTCTTCTCAGTAAATCACCTCACTGCTATAGCAGCCTAGTTGTATCTATATCATCTGGGCTCCAATTGAGACCTATTGAATCAGAGCATTTGGGAGTAGAAAAATTTTCATCTGGTTAGGGGATGTGAATAAGAATGCCCGTCAAAGAGCTGTTTGTCATAACAAGGATATGTAAAGAAAAACAAATATCAACTACGATGCATTGGATAAGCAAAATGTGTGGAGGCATGTGGCAGTTAGAAGTACAAAGCTAGATGTATCATAGAGCTATGCAACAAGATCTTGAAGAGTTGGACAAAAATGGCAAGAAACGTGATTTAGAGCAATATACCACTTATCCAAATTGAAAATTCATATTTTTAAACACTATTTTAATAAAGATACATAAATAGGGTACCAGAGGGGAAGTGGAATGGGAGTGGAAGCAAGGATAAGGTCCCCTTTACACTTTGCAACCCAGTAATCCAGTAAATATTATGATGTTTCCCACCCCTAGATCTTTATTCATGCTGTGCCACTCTTTTGATCTTTCTTCACCTGGCTAACTCCTCTTGATTCTTTTCAATTCAGCTCAGGTGCTATCACATCGGGACAGTGTCTCTGACCTCTCTGGCTGGGTTAAGTTTACCCATTGGCTTTCATAGCACTGGGCTATTTAGTCATATGACATTTTATTAATACTAGAATCATTGATCTGTGTGTTTTTAAGCCTCTCCAGCCCAAGAACCTGCTCTTACCACGTTTAATAGCTTAGTACCTGTCAATATTGCACCTGCAACTCAATAGGTTCTTGAATGTGGTAGGGCTAAACCTTAAAGTGGATGTAGTAGGGCTGAACCAGCACTAGGAATATTATTTAAATCACTTACACAAGACCTTGTACTGAAAGGACTTAAGGCAGCACTTGATAACTAAACTTCAGAGAAGGGGAAGGTGGAATTTCACTGTAACAAGCCAGCAGCAAAAGCAGTCCCCTGCAGCCACAGGGATCCAACATGGCTGCCTCTCTGGACAGATCATGATCCGGAGCCCAGAGCCTGCAATTCTGGCTGTGGCTGATTAGCAAATGATCTTCATCCCTGCCTTCTACTGCCATCTCCAGGGGACTGGTTGATTTTCACCCAGCTGCTGGCCTCCAGCTGCTGGGAGAAAGTCACAGCTCTGAATTAAAACCACCTTCATTAATGATAACTCATTCTAACCCCTTCTCTTCCAGGTCTCTGAGAGAGGTATTGCAAACCCCACGTCTTCCTGTCAGGTAGAGACTAGAAGACCATTTTCTACTGTGTACTCATGTACAGCAAATAATTTCTGAATGTATAGCCTCATAAGAAAACTCCTAAAATATAAATTGCCATTGCAAAACCAGGGAGTTTTTTTGAGATTAATGTAGAGAATTGGAAAGTCCATGTCTTAAAAGATTCACAGACCTTCCCTTAAGAAAACATTTGCAGTTATAGTTATGTTTCCCTCCTACAGAAAGGAAAATAAAGGTTTCATTTAGAGCAATCTTAGAATAAAAAGACACCTGAAACAATCTAAAATGAATTTGCCTATTTCCTGAATTTTCTTCGGTTTTATATCATCATGTTTCTAAAAGAATCATCATAAAGTTTTGATTATTTTTTTTAACACAGCAAGTTATTCTTGCCTAACAATAGAAAAACACAGTTTGGTAACATCTAAGTTCAATTGGCTAGAAAAACCTTTCCTATAACCTGTAAAGTACTCTTTCAAAATGAGTCAAATAATAATCAGGAGAAAAGAATGGGATAATCGCTAGAACAGGATTTCCTAGCTTCAACACTATTGATATTTTGGGTAGGATTATTCAATCTTGTAGAGATAGGGAGAGAGGGCTTTTTCATGCATTGTGGGATGTTTAGCAGAATCTCTGACCTCTACCCACTAGATGCCAGCAGCGCCCACCCACCTCCAGTCATCAACAATGTAAATATCCCCTGGATGAGGGAGTTGAGAACCACTGCACTAGAATGAGACACAAAGCCATTCACAGATAAGATGGAGTCTGTAAATTAGAACGTGAGACAGAATGTACAAACCTTTCCCCTAACGTAAACCCCAAGGATTTGACTTTCTAATTTGAAAGTGTCAAGTTTGTTAAAAACTGTATTTGGGAGCAAATCCTTTTTATTATATAATAACAGTTCAAAATCTAGCCGAGAGACACCTAACAGAGGAAGTCTATCTTTCAATAATTAATATAGTCTTTCACCAAAAAAACAAAAAACAAAAAACTGACCCTTCGATTTTGGCTTCTAACAAATACGATCCAAGATGACAAAAGAGATATGTTGACCTCAGTGAACAAGCTTAGCCATTCTTGAAAAGAAATCATTAGAAATTTTAAATGCGGTAATTCATTATAAAGTGTCTGTGTTAGGCAGAATACTGCCCCTCCCCGCCGGCTAAGATGTTTGTATCCTAATCTCCAGAACCTGTAAGGCAAAAAGGACTTTACAGATATAATTAAATTAAGGAGATGGTGAGATTAGCCTGGATTATCTAGGTGGGCTCAATGTAAGCACAAGAGCCCTCATAAGGGAAAGAGGGAGGCAGGACAGTCAGAGAAGATGTGATGACAGACACAGAAGCTAGAGTGATGCGATTGCTGGCTTTGAAGCTGGAGGAATGGGCCATGAGCCAAGGAATGCAGGTGGCCTTGAGAAACTGGAAAAGACAAGGAACAGAGTCTCTCCTGGAGCCTCCAGGAATAGAATTCAGCCCTGATGAAACCTTAAGTTTAGCCCAATGAGACTCTGACCACCAGAACTGTAAGATACTAAATTTGTATATTTAAGCCATTAAATACATGGTACTTTGTTATAGCAGCAATAGAAAACTAGTACAATGGCTGTCTATGAGCACAGCACCATCATGGGGAAAATCCAACAGGATTATTGTGTTTTGTGAAGCCAGGAAAGGGAAGCCATTTCTTAATTTTTATAACCATAATTGGTATTTTAAACCATAGAGACCTCACACAATACAGTGATGCACCATTTCACCCTAATAATAGCTTAAATGTATATAGCTTTTAGGTGTCAGACACTAAACTAAGGGTTTTAAATGCGATAATTCATTTAATTATCACAACGATATGATTAAAATACCTTCATTATCCTCATGTTGCCGACAAGGAAATAATTTCGAGCTCACACATGGCTAAGAAATGGCAGCACTACGCTTCAAATCCAGGCAATCTGGCTCCACAATCCAAATAAATGCCACCCAGAGGAGATCTATGAAGTTCACATGTGGAATGTTTAAAAAGCAAAGCCCTGGACTTCTACACCCAAAGAAGATACTTGACCATAAGTACTGTGGCATCTGTGTTTCCAAGTGCAAGGATATCTGCTGTTTTTGCCACCCAACATGCTTGCCACCTCACGTTGACAGTAGCATCTTAAGTTTCCCTTGGGCAACCCTTTTCCACATTGCATACAGTCTCCATGGGACTGTCAATCAAGATGTCCCACCCTTCACCTGGCCAATGCAATACAAACCAGACCAAGGCAATCCCCACCCGCCACATCTAGAAATTGAATCTTGGATTCTCCTTAATTCCTGCTACCCAATCCCTGGAGGGTCCCCGGTTCCTGTATTTTCTAACGCCTACTCGTTCAGCTTTTTCTCTGACTTCATGGGCAATTTCATACCCTTCCAATAAAGCCCTTTTTCATATAAATGTATAAAAGTATGTTACTTTCTTCACACACACACACAAAACAAAACATAAAATTGGCATTCAAGAGTCTTATTTGCTGAGAACCCAAACTGGATGTTGCCTTTCCCACCACATGAAAAGAGGCTGGAACATTCATTTTATAGGACTAGAAGAGGCAGAACACAGGAAACTGATTAGATAATAGACAGAGCTCATAGTGAAGGAGGCTGAAGACTGCAGGGCCATGCAAATAAAATGAAGCTGCAGTTCAATAATCAGTCAGGAGCAGTTTGGATAGTAGACGATTTTTCCTTAGTAATTACTGTTGCATAGACTATGTATCCAGAGTAAACTATGAGCAATGATTCAACCATCCCAGCATCCACTAATATGAGCACAAACAGTAAGGGATGCATTGAACCTAGATAATGCAAGCAGTGAATTGAGGATTTCGCTGGCATAATGAATGCTTTTATTGTCTTCATGCACTGCTGTAGGTAGCTATCTCAATCCATTGGATACTGTTATTGACCATCGTAGCCAAGATGCTGTTGACAGAACTGACAAATAAAGATTACTTCCAACAGAATATGACCTTAATGGGGCTTATTTATCTTACAGGTACATATAAAAGTAAGACATGAATGAAACTTATTTTGGATTTCCTAAGCTTCTGCGAGCCTATGCATTGTTGCAATCTAAAAATGTTACATTGAGATAAATTGTCCCTCTGCAGTTATCTATTACATGTATAGCTAAAAAGCCACAGCCTCCAATCTCGCTGTGTTCAGATTAAAAACTTTGAGATGATAAGCAGCTTCTCTGACCTGATTTTAACAGGTCCTAAAGTCACTTTCACTTGTCAAAACTTTTTTAATTACAAAAAGCTACATTTTTCCAATAAATGAAATGTCAAACGCTTTGAGATTGCCTGAGGCAGACTTTTTAAAGTGTTATGGGTATTTTTTTTAACTTTCCATTCGTGACTGATTCAGGCACATTAAAGTCCTTATGTGTATTGTCATCACCTCCTCATCTTTTTCAACAATTTTGTCCTAGATTCAACCTATGGAAGACAGGTTTTACTGTCACTCTTTAAGAATGTCACTAAGAAGTCACTCTACTTTTCTGAGATAGCTAACTCCATGCTGGGTAGATCTTATGAAAAATTCTCCAGTTTAGTCTTTTGACTGAATATGATACATTTCTAAGGACATTAAGAGAACAAGAGCAAATTAAGAATGTATTCAGATTTCAGTGTATTTTGTTTTATTACGAAACTATATTACAGTTGACCTGGACTCTTAAGTCACCAGGGCAGACTTCTAATCACAGCATACCCACTAATTAGCTATGCCTCTGGGATAGATTGCAAAAAATGTCCCCAGTCCTTCCCCTTTCTTTGTTGTAGCTTCCTTCATCAAAAGATGGAGTTGATTTCCCCATTCTTAGAATAGTAGCCATTCTTGTGATTTGCTTTGACCACTACAATGCTGCTGTGATGTTGTGTGAGTTCTAAGTCTAGGCCTTGCAGCTTCCACACTCGTTGCTCTTGGGACCCAACACCACTATGTGAATAGACCTGAGCCTGCCTCCTGGAGGTTATGAAGCCATGTGCCAAGATGATCTAGCTGTCCCAACCATCCCAGCCAAGGCCCCAAACATAGAAGTGAGCCCAGTCGGGATCAGCTGAACCTGGTTCAGACTATGAGGATGGCCATCAGAATTATGAGCTAAATCAATAGTTGCTATTTTAAGACACTAAGTTTTGGGGTGTTACACAGCAAAAGGTAATGATATGGTAGCACATAAGCTCTCTGGGTTCTGTAAAATGAGGGGATTGAAGTAGCACTACAATTCTCTCATTGTAAAAACATTCTCAATAATATATGTGTGATATGGTTTGGCTTTGTGTCTCCACCCAAATCTCATTTTGAATTGTAATCCCCACATGTTGAGGAAGGAGACTGTAATCCCTACATGTCAAGGGAGGGAGGTGATTGGATAATGGAGGTGGTTTTCCCCATTCTGTTCTCATGATAGTGAGTTCTTATGAGATCTGATGGCTTTTATAAGTGTTTGGACATTCCTCCTTTGCTCTTCTCTCTCCTGCCACCTTGTGAAGAAGGTGCTTGCTTCCCCTTTGCCTTCTGCCATGATTGTAAGTTTCCTGAGGCCTCCCCAGACATGTAAAACTGTGAGTCAATTAAACTTCTTTCCTTTATAAATTACCTAGTCTCAGGCAGTTCTTTATAGCAGTGTGAAAATAGACTAATACAATGTACCACCCTGTTTACTCCTGAGCACTCATGTTGTAGGAAGCTAAAATGGGATCCATATGATTATATGCAAGGATTCAAGGTGTATAGTGTAATACATAAAAATGTTTGTAAACATTAAAGGATTATACAAAGTTAAGCTGTAATTGTAATTACACACAAATTGGGAATACAAAGTTAGTCTAAGGAAAATAAATGAAGACCAGGGCAAGACTATGGAGGGATGCTCCATCTCCTAGGCAGGCTGAGAAATGGTGAAGAAAGAACTAATAGTTACTGAGCACAGGCAAAGTTCCCAGTTATTTATGTACTATGCATTAGCTTATTTCACCCTCAAAACGATCCTGAAAAGTAGTTATTATCAATCCCTCTTACAAGTAAGATAAATAAGGCTTGCAGATGGTAAATAATTTGCCTAAGTTCAAACAAAATAAGATATAATAACCAGGGTATGCACACAGGCCTTTGGACTTTGAAGCCTAAGGTATTTCTTTCCTATCACTACCTTAGTTGTTGACATGCCACCCAGCAGAGTCAACTGAAATTAGTTATCATTAAACATTTTTCTTTTTATTTCTCATATTTTTGTCTTACGACAGAAAGATACGCCTATGGGAAACATTGGCATTAAAGTATTATCCATGCATGCAAGATCCTATTGTCTCAAAACTACTACTGTTAAATATTGGGACATATTTTCCCATGTACTTTCTCTATACTGGGTTTTCTTAAGTAAAAAAGCATTTTAATTATTATTTCTTAAATCATGCCAATAATATATAAACAAGTGTTTATTATAAAAAATTAAGCAATCTAGTTCAAGACCAGCCCAGTCAACATAGATCCTGTCTCTACAAAAAGTAAAAACAAATTAGCAGGGTATGGTGGCAGGCACCTGTAGTCCCAGCAACTTGGAAGGCTGAGGCAGGAGGATAGTTTGAGCTGAAGAGTTCAAGGCTGCCCTTCAGCCTGAGTGACAGAGCAAGATCCTATCTCAGACAAAAAAAAAAAAAAAAAAATTTAAGCAAGCAAAAAAATTTGTAAGACTTTTTTTTTAAAGTATCAGTTTGGGGTGTACCCTTGCAAACATATTACAAAAAAAATTATACTGTATTATATTGTATCTTACTTACATGCAGACTTTTTTGTTTTACGTAAATGGGATAAGTCTAGCTATATTTGTTGCAAATTTCTTTCACTTAGCAATATGCCTTGGAGATCTTTCTACATTAGGACATGTAGATCTGCCACATTTTTTTAAATATGCAAAAGGTACATGTACCATATTTTATTTAACCCTTCTCTTATCCATGTGCATTTAGGTTGTTTCCAATATGTTGCTACAACAACACAATTATGAATATCCTTTCTTTTAAAAATACTGTAACAAATGTAATTATACATACAGCATTGTAAACATGAAAGAATTTCTATTTATAGATGAAAACATAGTTTTAATTTGCAAAAATACTGCCACATTTACCCTCTAGGAGACCAGTTCCAAACAGGATATAAATGCCCATTTCCACCACACTAGTGAATGCCAGATATTATATATTTAATAAATTTGTCCTAATTTGATTAGAGAAAAGCAGACCGTTATTGCATAATTTACATTTTCCTGATTTTCAAACAAGTGTTAGTTTGTATGTTTATTGGACATTTGAGTTTCTTCTTCAATAATTATTAATGTATTTCCTGTGTTCAACTTTGTTTTTCTTTTGCTTTGGAAACCAGATATTTTATATATATATATATAAAATGGACATATAATTATATATAATATAGATATTGATACTTTGATATATATATAAAATATTCTCCCAGTTTGTCACTTATCTTTATGGTATGTGCAAAAATGTTAAATTTGCATGTATTCAGATGTCTATTTTTTATGGCTTCTATGCTTTTAAAAATGACTTCCCTCACTCTGAGATAGTGTGTGTGTGTGTGTGTGTGTGTGTGTGTGTGTGTGTACTTCTAGTACTTCCTAAGTTTTTTTTTTAACATTTAGGTATCTAATTCAACTGGAATTTATTTTTGTATTTGATGTACAGAATGGGGCTGACTTTTAACCCAATGGATCGCCAGTTTCCACAACACCATCTTCTATCACCCACCATGTTCTATGCCAATGTATTTTTTAATTGATACATAATATTTTACATATTGGGGGGAGGGTACATGTAAGTACTTGTTATATGCATAGAATGTGTAATGACCAAGTCAGGATATCTGAGGTATTCATTACCTTGAGTATTTATTATATCTATGTGTTGGGAACATTTTGAGTCCTCTTTTCTAGCCACCTTGAAATATACAACACACTGTTGCTAACTATAGGCACCCTACTCTACTACAGAACACTAGAACTTATATCTTCTATCTAACTGTACGTTTGTACCTATTGACCAACCTCTCTTCATCCTCCCCCTCAACCACACACCCTACCTGAATGCCAAAGTATTTTTATTATGTTAGCTTTTGTATTAGTCCATTCTCACATTGCTATAAAGAAATACCAAAGACTGGGTAATTTATAAAGAAAAGAGATTTAATTGACTCACAGTTCCGCATGGCTGGGGAGGCCTCAGGAAACTTACAATCATGGTGGAAGGCATCTGTTCACAGGGTGACAGAAAAGATAATGAATGCCAGCAGGGGAAATGCCAGATGCTTATAAAACCATCAGATCTCGTGAGAACTCATTCACTACCACAAGAACAGCATGGTGGAAACTACCCCCATGATTAAATTACCTCCTCCATGGTCCCTCCCACCACATGTGAGGATTATGGGGGTTACAATTCAAGATGAGATTTGGGTGGGGACACAGTCAAACCATATCAGCTTTATAGCATGTTTTTTGTCTGGTAGAGCAAGTCCCCATCACTATTTCTATTTTTCAAAAATGTCCTTGTTATTCTTGTATATTATCTATATCTAAATTTTATTAAATTTGGAATCACTTCATCAAGATTCTAATTGGCATTGCATTAAATTTACAGATTAACTCTGGAGGGAAATGACAGGTTTATGTGACAGGCAGACTAATGCTCCCCTCCCTAAAGAATCCATGTCCTGAAACCTGTGAATATTTTATGTTGCATGGCAAAGGGAAATTAAAGTTGCATATGAAATTAAGGTTGCTAATCAGCTGACTTTAAAATAGATTATTCTGAATTATCTGGGTGGGCCCAATGTAATCATAAGGGTCCTTAAAAATGGAAGAGGGAAGTGGAAGAATAGAGTCAGAGGGAGATAACAACTATGAAAAAAGGGTCAAGAGATGTAATGTTGCTGACCTTGAAGTTGGAGGAAGAAGACCATGAACCAAGGAGTGAGGTGGCTTATAAAAGCTGGAGAAAGCAAGGAAATCAATTCTCTCCTAGAGCCTCCAGGAGGGAATGCAGCCCTGTTGACACTTTGATTTCAGCCCAGAGAACTACTAGCTGGCAGAGATGTAAGATAATAAATTTGTGATTTTATTTTATTATTTTATTTTACTTAAGTGCTGGGGTACACGTGCAGGTTTATTACATAGGTAAGCATGTGCCATGGTGGTTTGCTGCACCTATCAACCCATCACCTAGGTATTCAGCCCAGCATGCATTAGCTATTCATCCTGATGCTTTCCCTCCCCTGCACCCTGACAGGCCCCAATGTGTGTTGTTCCCCTCACTGTGTACATGCGTTCTCATTGTTCAGCTTCCACTTCTAAGTGAGAACATGTGGTATTTAGTTTCCTGTTCCTGCATTAGTTTGCTGAAGGTAATGACTTCCAGCTCCATCCATGTTTCTGCAAAGGACATGATCTCACTCCTCTTTATGGCTGTATAGTATTCCCTGGCTTATATGTATCACATTTGCTTTATCCAGTCTATCATTGAGGGGCATTTGGGTTAATTTCATGCCTTTGCTATTGTGAATAGTGCTGCAATGAACATACATGGGCATGTATCTTTGTGATATAATGATTTCTATTCCTTTGAGTATATACCCAGTAATGGGATTGCTGGGTCAAATGGTATTTCTGGTTCTATGTCTTCGAGGAATCACCACACTGTCTTCCACAGTGGTTGAACTAATTTACATTTTTTACGGCAGCAATAGAAAACTAATACACTCTACAATATTGAAATTTCTGTAACAGTTGGGATATTTAGTTGCAAGCAGCAGAAATAGACTATGGCTAGCTTAAATACAAGAGAAATTTTATTGTGATAATATTAGAGATTGTATAAATATCAAAATCTTTGGAAATTAGGATCTGGAAGTGAAGCAAGAACCAAGGGAGGCCAGACAGCAAGATGCATAACCAGAGTTTTGACATCAGTCAGTGTTCAATTGAAAACTCAGAAACCACTTTAGATATTCAAGCGAAGGGAATTTAACATAAGGAATTGATTAAATGGATGTTGGAAGTGCTGAAAGGGCAAAATGCAAAGGGGGGCCAAAGAAAAAGTGAGCAGAAGGATCAACTATGGATAGGAGTTACTCAGGGATGAGTATGATGCTACCGCTCCTGAACTGGAGACCATGAGACTGCACTCACCATTGAGCTTCTGAAGACACCACTATCGCTACCACTACTGTTGAAACTGAACCATTTCTGCTGAGCAGGAAACCAGGATCCCATATCTCACAAATGATGCTAGAGCCCAGAGCTTTCTAGTTACCTTCAGTTAATTTCTCTGATGGTGCTGTTGCCAGAGACTTCCTCCAAAAGTGGGGGAAAGATTTATCCTTTGCCTTAAAGTCTTTCTTCATTAATTTCTATTGGCAGAATCTAGCAGAAAGCCAGCTACTAAGGGAGTTTGGGGGATGTAGTTTGCAGGGTTTTAGCACCAGCAATTCATAAGTGAGACCAAGATTTGAGTACAGAGGTGAGAGACACCAGGCATCATTTGGCACAGAAAGAGTATGTTTGGCATGTTAGTTTTCTACTGCTGTGTAACAAATTATCACAAATGCAGCAGCTTACAACAACCTACATTTATTATCTCACAGTTTCCGTGACTCAGGAGATTGGGCATGGCATAACTGGGTCCTCTGCTCAGGGTAGAGGTAGAGCACAACTGGGTTTTCTGCTCAAAGTCTTGATCAGGACTCTGATCAAGATGCCAGCCAGGGCTGCTGTCTCATTGGGTCTCCAGATCCTTGACCAAACTCACATCCTTACTGGCAGAATTCAGTGCCTTGTGATTGTAGGACTGAGAGCCATACTTTCCTTCTGGCTGTTGGCCAGGGGCTATTGTTACCTCCTAGAAGTCGCCCACAGTTTCTTGCCATGTGGCCCTCTCAAGATACAGCAGCTCACTTCTTCAAGGCAGCAGGAGGATCTCTTTCTCCAGTCCACTGAGACAGAGTTTTATATAATGTCACATAATCAAGGGAATGACTATCCCATCACATTCACCATATTCTATCGGCTAGGAGCAAGTCACAGCTTCCACCCACACTCAAAAGGAAGGGATTCCTTAAGGGTGTGTCCACCATAGTTAGCAGATAGATGCTGATATCAGCACCACATAACACTGATTCTGGACTCTTATGACTGCCATAGGTATGAATAATTTCTAAATTTCCCTGTATCTTGACCCCTCACTCCTTCAAGATTCAAGGAGTGTAGCATTCATTGGCTGAACTCTTGTCATGTGCTCGCTCATTCCCTTCCTAGATAGCAAAGAAAGGGAGAATTTCCCTCCTTTATTTTCTTTTTTATAAATTTATTTTTTATTTATAATTGACATACAATTGTTGTACATATTTATAGAGCACAACATGATGCTTTGATACATGTATGCACTGTGTAATGATCAAATCAGGGTAATTAGCATATTTATCACCTTAAACATTTATTATTTCTTTGTGATGAGAACATTCAAAAACCTGTCTTCTAGCTATTTTTGACATATACAATACAATATTGTTTACTCTTGTTATCCTCCTATGCAAGAGACCGTTGGAACTTATTCCAACAACTGTAGCTTTGTACCTATTGACAAACCTCTCACCATTTTCCTCTTCCCCCTACACTCCCCATCCTCTGATAACAACTGTTCAACTCTCTACTTCTATGAGAACAACTTTTTAGAATCCACATAAGAGTGAGATCATGTGGTATTTGTCTTTCTGTGCCAGGCTTATTTCACTTAACATAACGTCTTCCAGGTTCATCCATGTTGCCACAAATGACAGGGTTTCATTCCTTTTTAAGACTAAATAGTTGTGTATTTGTACCGCATTTTCTTTATCCATTCACCTGTTAATGGACACTTAGGTTGATTCCATATCTTGGCTAGTGTGACTAGTGCTGCAACGGACATGGGTGTGCAGACATCTCTTGGACATAGTGATTTCATTTCCTTTGGTTATATACCCAGGAGTGGGATTGCTGGATCATATGGTAGTTCTTTGCTTGTTGTTTTATTTTATTTTTAATACTAATTGTAGATTTTCATGGGGTATAGCGTGATGTTTTGATACATGTATACATTGTGTAATGATCAAATCAGAGTATTTAGCATATCCATCACCTCAGACACTTATCATTTTTTCTGTGGTGAGGACATTCAAAATCCTCTTTTCTAGCTATGTTGAAATATACAATGTAATATTGTTAACTATAGTCACCCTCCTTTCTTTTTCATAGTGGTTGCACCAATATTACACAAAATAGATCCCTCCCAAATAGAATGTTTTATTGGATGTTCACTTGTTATATCTCTCCATTTATTCAGGTCTTCTTCCAGAACGTGATGTAAAGTGTCGTGGTTTTTTCCATACAAGACTTGCATGTTTTTGTTAGGTTTCTATTATTAGTCAAGAATCTCAATTGCAGGTGACACGAACCATAACAAATGAGCTAGAAGAAAAAAATAAGATATATTCGCTCAGATATTGAGAATACTAGAGATGCAGCTAATTTTGAAACCCCAAAAAAATCCTTTCCCCCCTCTCTCTCTCTCCCACCTCCCCACTCTGCCCTTACTTATGATCTCATAGTTTATTTTTATTTTATTTTATTTTATTTTTTGAGACAGAGTCTTATTCTGTCCTCCAGGCTGGAGTGCAGTGGCACTATCTCAGCTTACTGCAACCTCTGCCTCCCGGGTTCAAGCGATTCTCCTGCCTCAGCCACCCAAGTAGCTGGGATTACAGGCACGTGCCACCACACCTGGCTAATTTTTGTATTTTTAGTAGAGATGAGGTTTCGCCATGTTGGCCAGGCTGGTCTCAAACTCCTGGCCTCAAAGTGATGCACCTGCCTCAGCCTCCCAAAGTGCTGAGATTACAGGTGTGAGCCACCACGCCCGGCCTCATAGTTTATCTTTTACCTGCAATCCCTCCAATAGCAAAAGACCTTTGTTTGTGAGATAGGGAAATGTGTGACTTATCTGTGCAAAGACAGTAGGTATTAAATTCACAACCCAAAAACCTGAATGCATAAACATTTAACTTTCAAATCTGATGTTTAAATATTTCACTGGAAGTCAGAAAACTCATAAATTAATTATGAGACAACTTTTATCATTTAATCACCATAGAAATCCTTAAATTAACGTGCTTTATATATATGTTACTTAAAATCATTAAACTTTCAAAGAACCTTAAAAAGTGTAACTTTCCTCCTTTCTCTTTAACTGTACTTAATTTAGCTATTAAGCTCACAAGGTAGTCAGCAGTATAAAACTTAATTTTGCCAATTCAAGGTAACTCAGCCATTTCTAGCTTGAAACTTAGAGTCTTTTGAGTAACTTAATATTCCTAACCTCTTCTTCTCCCCAGGAATGAGCTAGTTTCCTTCTGGGTGGCTTACTACAGATCAGACTTCAGTATGGAAAAGCTTACATGCAAGTCTTGTCTTTTACCAGAGTTTATTGAAATTTAACTCGCTTATCTGGTCTTTGTCACTGAGTTCTGGAATTTATTTCCTTTGGTTATATACCCAGTAGTGGGATTGCTGGATCATATGGTAGTTCTTTTGTTGTTGTTTTATTTTATTTTTAATACTAATTGTAGATTTTCATGGGGTAGAGTGTGATGTTTTGATAGAAACAAAGTCCACTTTGTTTCTGAAGTCCATAATCCCATCATGGCCTGTGGCCACCAGGACACAACTCTGATTCTTCTTCATCCTGACCCCAGGCACCGTCAGGTCCACTGGTGCTATCTTAGACTCCCAGAGGTTTAGGATCACTCGGCTACTTTCCCCACACCAGGCTAATGTGCATGAGGCCCTGTGAGGCTGACATCAGGTAGATCTGCTTGGGGACCTCTCGGTCTCAGTGTCCTCTGTTCTGGTGCCTTGCTAAATGAGAGGCTTCTCTTAGAGGCTTTCAGTCTCCGGGCTACAGTGGAGATGTATGGTGCAATTCCTTCCACTCTCAGATCCCCTAAAACCCATCTGAGTCTCGCATCACCGCCTCTCACTCCAGACCCATTCCAGAGAATGGGGGCTGAGTCCCCGTACTCTGAGGAACACTCACTGATCTCAGATGTTCTCATTTTCCTCTCCAAATCTGAACTCTTCCTCTGCTTAATGGAGTCATCACCTGGTATGGGGCAGGAATTACTTTTACATCACTGTGCATTCATACTCACTTTGTTGTTTACGGCTAAATCTCATGTTCTACTTCACTTAAAAATTTGTAAAGGGTGTGAAATGTAAAAAAATGCTCTTTGAAAATTCTAAACTTCTTTAAAAATATAAGGTGGCATTTCAACTAATGTCCTCATAATGGATAATGCCTCCTTAGTTTGAACTTAATATTTCTTTAAACTTGGGAGAGGGGGTAGGGAAAAAATAAGCAGTCCACAATTGATTATCCTAAAATCTGAATTTACAAAGTTGTTTGGACATGGCATTCTTTAACAAAATACGCTATCTCTCTAGGGCATGATTCCCTTTTGCAGAAATTTGCATTAGCCATAATAGCAGCTGATTTTTCTTTTAGGCGTCAAAACTAGTTTTAGGCTTTATTTTTCTTGCTCATTGTGTCATATGCAATTAATTTTAAGATGACTCCCTCAAAACACATTGACCACACTATTAATGTATTCAGGTTAGCCCAGTCAGTGGTATAGAATTAAAATGGTGAAGAAAATGTGTGACATTTAACTTGAAATCAGAAATATGGTGTCCAAGAAGTATCAGAGAATTCTACACATCAGGGGACATTTTCATAATCTTTTCTCATTCTTGATCATGAGTCAGGCCATTCTTAGGGCAGTTGAACCACAGTGCTTGATATTTTGTGCTTCCTTCTTGTACTTTAAACAATTTTAGCCTGATATAATCTGATTTTTAAAAATTAGATGCAGCCTTAAAGGAAAAAAAATATGTTACCTTGAAGAGAGTATATGGAAGGGAGAGGGGCTTGTTGCATCTACCTATTTTACTTTGATGATGGCACCCTGTGATAATAGTAATATTATTGATAACTTATTGTAGGCTAGGCACTGTGCTAGACCTTGCACTTACACTATCTGATTTAATCATCACAACAACTCCATGAGGTAGACACTCTCGTTAGCTCCATTTTATAAATGAGAAAACTAAGACGCAGAGAATTTAAGTGACTTGCTCATGATCATCACACAGATGGAATATTGGGATAATGAAAGCACATAACTCATAAGGTTGGTGGGCCATGAAATAAAATATTAGAATATTGTAGAAGCTTAATAAATGTTAGCCATCAGGATGAGAAAGAAAAAGAGAAGAGAGCTGATCTGCAATGAGAGAAAGTCCAGTCAATTCACAGAGAAAAGTGAAGATAAAATTCAGGGAGAGAAAAAGAAATATTGGCAATCACACCTCTGGTTCCAAATATTCCTGAGACCCAGGTACATCCTGGAACTATGTGAGCCAATAAATGCTCCTTTCTGATTGAGCTATACTTTGAGTAGGTGTCTGAAGTTCGCCACCAAATCCAAACTGTGCCTTCCCCTTCCTGCTTTCCTACCTGAGTGTAAGCTCAATTCAAAAGACCATAGAAATGGTTCACTCAGGCCCGAAGCCGTGGCTCATGCCTGTAATCCCAGCACTTTGGGAGGCCGAGGCAGGCAGATCACTTGAGGTCAGGAATTTGAGACCAGCCTGGCCAACATGGTGAAACCCTGTCTCTACTAAAAATACAAAAACTAGCCGGGTGTGGTGGCGCACGCCTGTAATCCTAGCTACTCAGGAAGCTGAGACAGGGGAATCACTTGAACCTGGGAGGCAGAGGTTGCAGTAAGCCGAGATTGCGCCACTGTACTCCAGCCTGGGCAACAGAGTGAGACTCCATCTCAGAAAAAGAAAAAAAAATGGGTCACTCGTTTAGGATTTAAATAGAAGAAACTCATTAAATGGGTGAGAAACAAATATGTCTTTAAATCCCTAAGTTTACTTTTGGTATTAACTTGGTAATTATAGGCAAGAAACATAGTCTTTGTAGAGGATACATCATTGTAAAAACCTATTTGCATAAACCAAAACTGGGCAAAATAGATGTCTGAACTTGGATTTTCCTAAAAGCAGACCCTATGACAAGGATTTTGATTATGTGGAAGGTGGTCCCAGGAAGCACATGTGAGGAATTGGGAAAAGTGAGAAAAGAAAGAGCAAAAAGCCTACAAAATATGTGTTCATAATAAGGTTGTCATTGTAGGCAATTAGGGCTCAGTCCTGCTGAGAATTATCTGAGGTATGTATGGAATGCCCCTCAAAATTGCCCCAGTGGAGGTTGAGGATGCTGAGGAATTTATCCAGCAACTCTTCTCTTCCCTTGCTTGAGATTTGTCTCCAGAGCCATAAACTACTCTGCAGAAGTTGCACCTACAGGAAGCTGAGCAAGCTTTTGCTGTGCCAGAGAAAGCCCTTGGCACAAGAGTAGAGATACCCAGATACTTTGCGGTGGGAAGTTGCTAGCTTGCTGGGAGTGTCCATAGCTTCAAGTGATCCAGGCAAGCCAAAAAGATCTGGAACAGAATATGAATGGTATCTATTATTTTAGATACCCTCTCTTCCCTAATGGCTCCTGGAACTGTTTCAGTGTCACCAAGGAAAGCTCTTTCGTCAGTTCCAAATTTAATTTCTCCACATTTACTTATCTTTCTCAATAACTCAGGAAGGCCACAGTTAACCCCCACCCCCACGATTTTCTCCAGGTAGAAACCACGCCTGAATTAGTAGAAAAGTATATTTCTTTACATTTAAGGTCTTCTGGAGGAAATTTGAGTTTATGCCTTGAAAACTTAAATTTCTATTTCCAGCCATGGTGGAGTAAGTGGGGCTTAAAATATTCTCCCACCATAAATAATTACAAAACTGCTCAAAGTATATGAGACAATTTTTAGACATTGGAAAACAGGCAGTACAGGAGCATAAGGACGTAAGGAAAACAAACAAATGAGGTGAGTTATACAATCACCCCAGTTTTCTGCTTAGAGGCAATTTTCCAACCCTTGAATCCCAAGCAGAGCAAGGAGATGTTGATGAATTGAAGAGATGGCTATCAGTGCTCAGGAAGACTTAGATGGCTGGAATTTATAGGATACAGTACCAGGGAGGAGGGAGATGTGCAGAGAAATCAATCCAAAAAGAAACATAGAGATTCCCTCGAGTCTGTTGCTGAATACTAAGCTGCACGTGCATAGAGTGAACATGCTTGATGTTGGGCAAAAGATAAATTGGAGCTGTAATCTGAACAATTCCCAGAGACCACACAGGACTGTGCATTGGTTGAGTTCTGACTAATCAGAGAAGAAATTTCATGCTGAACACCCAGGCCTTCAGTGAAGAGCTCAGAGGATCACTCTTTACGAGAGAAGCTAAACTAGCCCTAGAGTAAAGGCTAATCTAAACCCACCCTTAAAAAGCTAGGAGAATGGGAAGTTATTGTGTGATGGGTACAGAGTTTTTGATTGAGACAATAAAAAAGTTCTGGAAATGGATAGTGGTGATGGTTGCACAACATTGTGAATGTACTCAATGCCACTGAATAGTAGACTTAAAAGTAGCTAAAAGGGTAAATTTTATGTTATGTATATTTTGCCACAATAAAAAAAAAGTATCAGAGGGAAAACGAGAGACATGGGAAATACATTGAGAAATTATACAATACGTCTGATAGGGTTACAGAAGAAGAAAAAGGGGAAATAACAGAAAGTAATATTTGAAGAAATAATGTTTTTCCTGTATTAAAGAATTAATAATTGTCCTGTATTAAAGAATTCTCTTCATTTTTTAAAGTACATCTTAAGCACCAAGCTCAATAAATATAAATCCACAGATATGTTGTGCTTAAAACTGCAAAACATCAAAAACTAAAAGAAAATCTCGGTTCTTACTCTCCTACTCAAGTAAAGCTAGATGCTGTAGCAGACAACACTCACATCTCAATGGCTTCACAAAATAAAAGGTATATTTCTTGTTCATTTCACAGAGCTGTTGAGTACTTAAGAGAAGACTTCCATATGACCTTTCAAAGACTCAGCCTCTTTCTATTTTTCAGTCCTTGTGATCCTTGTGGTCTTCCACTGGAATCACTACATCCAGCCAGAAAACAAAGGAAGAGAGTGTGTGGGTAAGACACACACACCAGGAATATGCACACAATGGAATACTAGTCAGCTATAAAAAGAATGAAATTATGTCTTTTGCAGCAACATAGATAGAACTAGAAGTCACTATCTTAAGTAAAACAAGCCAGGCATAGAAACACAAATATTATATGTTCTCACTCATAAGATTGTTTAGTGGATGCTAAAAATGTGTTCACATAGATGTAGAGAGTGGAATGATAGACGAAAGAGACTCAGAAGAGTGGGAGGCGGTAGGATGATGAGAGATTGGTTAATGGGTACAATGTACATTATCTGGATGATGGATATGCTAAAAACCCTGACTTGACCACTACACAATCTATGCATGTAACAAAATTGCATATGTACCCCATAAACTTGTACAAATAAAATGGAAAAACAAAAACACAACAGCTCTCAACTGCTTTATATCAGAAGTAACACATTACTGCCATTTACGTTACACTGGCATCAATAGTTGAATAAATAAATGATTTATGGTACGTCAAAAAAGTAGAATATGGTTTAAATATTTAAATTACCTAAAGCTATTCTTATGTATGTGTGCACATATAAATCTTAAAAACACAATATTAATAGAAAAAAGGAAGTTGCAGGACATGTACTTTATAATGATATTTCGATGAAGCTTTTAAAATGCAAAAACTATCAAATATTATATACATATAATATGCATAATACATTTATGTACATACATGTGGGGAGTGGTATTATTATATACATATTAAATATATGATTTTGGCAAATTTAACATTTTGGCAAGTTCAGGAAAGCGGTGAACTTTAGGAGGGAGAGAGAGGAATCGGTAGGAGAGGGGTCAATACAGAGGGCTTTGTCTATCTCTGAAATCTTTTATTACTTAAAACATAACTAGCAAATATGGCAAAATGTTAACATTTGATAAAGACAAGTATTAGGTACACAAGTATTTCTCACTTTATTTTTCATATCTTTGTGTGTTTGCAATATTTTATAAAATATTTCTAGCACCTAGCAATCAGTTAATATTTCCTACTATAAATTTCCAGACATGTTCTATGCATATATATGCAAATGTATAAGTTCATGCTTTAAACAATGTTGAGCTCATAGAATTCATAGTACTTTGTTACATGATATTTTCACTCAATAGTATATCTTCTTTATTAATAACTATAAAATATTTTAATGACATAATATTTCATTATACATTCATGCTATAATTTTTAACCACTTATGTATTGTCATATATTTCATTGTTTCAAGTAGCATATTGTCATAATCAAAACTACAATAAATATTATTTTACAGATGCCTTTCAATTATATGATTATATTCTTCTAAAAAAATTCCTTAAAGTGAGGATGCTTGGATAAAAACCATAGGCTTTTTAAAGTTTTGATACATATTGACAAGTTGGCCTTTTAAAAAATGTATTCAATTTTACAGTTTTAAGTGTGTCCAAGATTGTGGGGTTTTTTTTATATTTTAGTCTTTACCAGTTTTAATCATCTTTATATGTGGATCTTTGAAAACCTAAACATCACAATTGACAGAGGGCAGCCAAAGCTGGTTCTCCATAAGCAGTTGTACTAAGAGAGCTCTATTTGCTTAAATGTAAAATTTCTCAACAAACAATATACAATTATAATTTGCATATTGACGAGTGTTAGGAAATGTGACAAATGTTGGGAGAATACTATTTATACCCTTGAGGTCAGTGCTATATGTTATAGTATAGGTATTTTGTACTCTGTAAAAAGTGTACGGTTTTACTTCACTTCAACTGTTGACTTGTCGTAAAGTCTATTTACCCTAATTGGATGGGGATATTAAAAGGCTGAGAAAAATAATCGATAGCAAGGGTTTTCTTTTTCAAATTTCATTGGCAATTTCCTACTCTTTCCTGAAATTGCTCTGAATACCCAAAGAGAGGAGCTTCCCCTTTCATTTCTAACAACAGACCATTGACAATTAAAATCGTGTTTCAGGTGTTGGTAAATGTGGGCCTTGCCCTTCCAGTTTCTGGTTTGACAAGCACCGTTGGGATGCAACAAAACAAAACAAAACATAACCTTAATTAGTATAATGTGGTGTCATGTGAAAAGACATACAGAAGAGGTCACCTTGGAGGAGGTTATTAAAGGTAACTCTCTTATTACAAACTTATTGCATAAGAAATGCCTAACTAAAGTAATAAGTTTTAAAATACTTTAAGTTAAAAAAATGCATATGTGAAACATGTCCTTGTTACATTGCACAATTGACCCAAGTTAGGCCTCTGTAGGCACTAATGAACATAGTTTAGAGGACACTGTGAATCCATATTTTGAATCTGGTGAATGAGATTGAAGCAGCGTGCTCAGATTTCAGCTGACACCCAGAAAGTTTCCTTTACTCATCTTTCATAATCCAAAGCAACTGCTTATAATTTTATTAAGCCTCTTAAATTGCATTCCTGATCAGGCTTTTAAGTAGTATCATTATTTTTATGGACATTTCTCTAATTCAGCCCAAACTACAGACCTAATGGTCTGCTGATCACTGAATTTAAATTCAGTGTCTGCTCCTGCTTGAAAAACTGTATGTGTCAGATTGTGCAGACAATATTTCACATGGGCATGAGCAGCCACTGATATACTCATTTATAATTTTTGCCAATAATCTATTAAGAAATATGAGTCAATTGCAGGTCTAATTGAATTGACTGCTCCTTAACCATTCACTGACAGATAAGAATAACAACTCTGTGATCTCAATATGGACCACTGATTATTCACACTTACTAGACCCATAGCCTCAGCACTATTGTGAGACTTGGGGTCTGTCCTAATGGCCCCCTAACAGATTAATCAAAAAAATTTTTTTTAATTTTAGATACAGGCTCCGGCTTTGTTGTCCAGCCTGGCCCTGAACTCCTGAGTTCAAAGGATCCTCGTATCTCAGCCTCCCAAGTAGGTGAGACTACAGGCATGAGCCACTGCCCCCGGCCAATCAATGATGGGATTTTTTTTTTTTTGGCTTAAAACAACACAAATGTATTCTCTTAAAGGTCTGGAGGTCAGACAATCAATGGTTTAAAGTGATGTAATGTAAGACTGCATTCTACTTCCCTTCCCTTGCTTTGTGTCTTGACTATTTGCAAACCTTTTAGATAACTTAGAATCATACCCTCTCACTTTAATTCCCATTGTAGAATAGAAAGATCAGTATGTTTTTTTATTGACATGAACTGGCAGCAATATCAATAGGCAGTTCTGTTATCTAATTATCAGAAATACAGTAAATACTTCTTAATATCAATTACTCTAAAACACCACAATTATTTTGGGCAAATAATCCTATATCATGATTAGGATTGGCTGTGAGTGACAAAACCCCAAAGTAACATTAGCTTAAAACCAATTGAGGTTTATTTCTCTTTCACGTAAGTGGAGTCCTAAGCAATCTTGAGCTGGCAGGGAGACTATTATCAGGGACCTGTGCTCTGTGTAATTTGCTGTTTGACCATCCTTAAAATACGCTACCACATTTATGGTTCAAGACAGTTGCTTCGGCTTCAGTCTTCACATCCACTTTCCAGGCAGCAGAAGAATTGAAGGCATTTACTCTCCCCTTTACAATGGCACTTAAACTTGTAGTCTGTTGACCAGAACTTAGTCAAAAGTTCACCTAACTGCAAATGAGGCTGAGAAATTTAGTCTGTATTTCAGACGTCCATGTGCCTCCCTAAAATTTGTTGTAGGTTCTATTAGTAAACAGGAAGTAGAGAGTAGATATCAATGTGCAGTCATGTGACATTTTCATCAATGATGAGCCATATATACTACAGTAGTCCCATCAGATTATAATGGAGCTGAAAAATTCCTATCACCTGGTGACTTCTTAGCTTTCATAACACATTGCTCACGTGTTTGTGGTGACGCTGCTGTAAGCAAACCTACTGCGTACCAGTCTTATAAAAGCATAGCACATACAATGATGTACAATACGTACCACTTGATAATGATAATAAATGACTATGTAACTGGGTTATGTGTTTACTATACTATACATTTTATTGTTATTTTACAGTGTACTCTTTCTACTTGTGAAAAAAAATAGTTAACTGTAAAACAGCCTCAGGCAAGTCCTTCAGGAGGTAGTACAGAAGAAGGCATTGTAAATATACGGGATGACAGCTCCCTGCATGTTAATTGCCTCTGAAGAATTTCCGGTGGGACAAGATGTGAAGGTGGAAGAGAGTGATATTAATTATCCTGACCCTGTGTAGGCCTGGGCTAACGTGGGTGCTCTGTCTTGGTCTTTAACAAAAAAGTTTAAGAAGTAAAAAATAAAAAAATTTAAAATAGAAATAGCTTGTAGAATAAGGGTATAAAGAAAGAAAATATTTTTGCAGAACTATACAATGTGTTTGTATTTTAAGCTAAGTGTTTTACAAAAGAGTCAAAAAGTTCTTAAAAATTAAGTTTATAAAGTAAAAAATGTTTTATAAATTTAGTGTAGCATAAGTGTGCAGTGTTTATAAAGTCTGTAGTCATGTACAGTGATGTCCTAAACCTTCACATTTCCTCACCACTCACTCACTGTCTCACTCAGAGCAACTCCAGTCCTGCTAGCTCCATTCATGGTAAGTGTCCTATACAGGTGTACTATTTTTTATCTTTTATACTGTATTTCTACTATACCTTTTCTGTGTTTAGATATGTTTAGATACACAAACACTTACCATTGTGTTATAACTGACTACAGTATTCAGTACAGTCACATGCCATGGAGGTGTGTAGCCTGTGAGCAATAGGCTATACCATATAACCTAGGTGTGTAGTAGGCTGTACCATCTGGGTTTGTGTAAGTACACTAATTACCTTACAACACATTTATCAGAATATGTCCACATTGTTAAGTGACACATTACTGTATAATCTTCAAATACACACACACACACACACACACACACACACACACACACACACCCTCTCTAAGAAAGATAAATCTAAAGTCCTATCCGGTTATTGCATCCACCTCATAGTCTTGGGGATCATATCTGTCTTGGCATAAATTCCACACTATATCTTTTTCCACCACCACCACCTCCAATGCCATCGGGTCTACTGGATCTGTAGGGCTGATTGCACTATAGCCTGGACTTGCTACATAGCCCTTTCAGGCTCTAGATTCACTCAAAGTTGGTAGTGTTTTGTGTCACCCAGTACATGCCTAGAATGCTATTCCTAGGGATGGAAGGTATTGTCTCCAGAACCCAAAGAGATCACCAGGTGTTATGATTCCTTCTTTGTGGGAGGGATATAAGATGCAACAATTAGTTTACTTTACAGAGGATGTCTCAGTGTGCCCGAGCACTGGACCCTTAAAAATTTTACTGAAGTATAGGATTCCAGCTGGACACCTCTTCCTCACTTTTCTCAACCAGCGTAATGTCATCAATATAATGGGTCAATGTGATATTCTGTGGGACTGCCCAGATCTCTTTGGTCTATGTTATGACAGAGTACAGACAAGTTAAGAAAGCCTTGTGGCAAAACTGTGACTGCATAGTTTGTCCATTCCAGATAAATGAGAACTGTTTCTGATCCTCTTTCCTGGCTGGGATAGAAAAGAAAACACATGCCAAATCAATGGCTGCCTATCATTTACCTGAAGCCACGTTAATCTGTTCTAACATGGATACCATGTTCAGTCTGGCAGCTGTGGATGGGCTTATTGCTTGGAACAATCTGTGATCATGCCCCGGGATCCATTCAGTTTCTGCAGAGGCCACACTAGCAAATAAAATAATTCATGAGATCTCTTTAGATTCTTAAGGGCAGCACTAATTGTTGCAACCCCCCAGGATGTGATATTATTTTTGAGTTACTACCTTGGCTGCTTGGGGGTTGGGGTAAGTGATAGAGAAAGAGGTATGTTTCATCCACTTGGCCTTCCCTACTATGATAGCTGTTGGCCCCACACAGGCCAAGTACCCAATGTGGGGGTTAAATCAATTGCCAAGTATATCCGTCCCAATTATACAGAGACTGGGAAAATAACCACCAGGTGAGTCCACAAAATCAGTAAGCTAGACTTTGGCTCCCATATGCTTCCACTCTAACAGGGGGCCATGGTGATGCTTAGTGTGTCTAGACCTCAATGTCAACTAAGATCCTCTGTCCAGTAGTCCTCAAATTGTCTGCATATTTCCCTTTCCCCAATGTAACAGTCATCTAAGTTAATAACAGTCCCTTTGGGAAAGGACTGGTGGAATTGTCACACTCTACACTGTCATAGTGTTTCAGTGTCCTTCCTCCTGGGGACCTGGAGACCTGGTTCCCTGATCATCTCTTTAGTCAATGGGTTTTGGTCCTAAAATCTGGCTCAGACCCAGGAAATGGGCAATGTGTCAGGACTTTCTATTGAATGGACACTCTAAGCCTTCTATGCGTACATTTTTGCATCCTTTTGATTAACCAGCATCCTGGTTGTATGCCCATTGGTTTTGCCCTTAGGGAGCTGTAGTTTTTAACCCTCTTCACAATTCTCTGCTAGTTAGGGCCCTTTGGCAGTCATTTCAATCTTTCTGGTCATAATGATAATTGCACCCCCCGTGGCTTCTGGTGATTAACGCCACCACCACCTGGCCTCTATTGCTTTTTGAGTCCCATCATCCCTATTGCTATCAACAAACCAAGTTTTGTGACAGACTCCCTGATTTAACCCAGGCCTGCATGCAGCAGAAGCCACCACTAAATGTCTTAATGGTGCTGATGGATGACCATCTCACCAGCACATTTCTCATGGCCTTGGCAAGTACTGTGTCCTCTGGGCATAATCCACTGGTGGACTTTTTGGCCTTGCATAATATATGCATTTCTGTCTGCCCACTTATCTCAGACTCTTTATTCCTTGCTCTACAGTTTGTTATAGCAATTTAGACACTTCAATTTTGCTCAATGTAGGCTGCCACTTTCTCTGGAGCCACCCAGCAGTGACTTTACCCCACGCCTGAGGTCCTTGCCTGCGTGTCCCAAGAAAGTACCATCAAGTCAATAAACCCTCCCTTATCCAGTCATAGTTTTCAGCCCCATTGATCAATTACCCTCGAAATCCAGCTGATTGGTAAGTACTTCCCCAGCTCTTGTCAGTGCATGCTTGACAGGTCTTGCAGCTCCTTTGGGGTAAATTCCCTTTCCTCCCTTATTAGACCCAGCACTTTTCCAATGGAGACATAACATAATCCTAGTTATTGCCATGGCAATCAGGAGATACAGTGGAGACAGATCCTGAGAGCAGCTTCTATAGCCTTGCCAGGAAGAAGATAGTGCTGGTGTATCTTTCTACGCTGGAGGGTAAGAGGGAGCATGCTAGCTTGTAATAGGGAGAGGTGGGCCCCTGTGAAGGTTCTCAGGGTTTAAAGAGACTGGAGAGTCAAAATCATCAAGAGCATCCACCCACATGTCCTCATCCCATGTACCAGAGTCCAAGTTTGCCCCAAACAGGGCTCCAACTTTTATATAATAAACTCCCTCAGCTGAACACTCAATCGTTTCTGAAGGTCAATGAATATAACTATTAATTATTGAGTTTTGTCCTTAGCTTTTTCTGCTATCCCACTTCTGGAGGTAAGGGCCTCTTTGTAAACTACCAAAGAGGACTTCTGGCCTTCACACCTGTTTTTCAATTGTTTACTAAGTTCCCTCAGTATTTCATTATCTCTCTGTAGGGTGTCATTGAATCTTAATAGCAACCAGGCAATTCCACTATTCTTATATGTATTATGACCACACACCTCCACCCCTACCTCCTCCTACCATGGAATTTTCAAATCCTTGCACCAGTCAGAGCATTTCCCTCCATCAGAATTTTTTTCTCAAATCACTACCAGTGGAAGTTATAGCAATTAGACTGCAAGATTAGGCCAGGGTCCATCATACCTCCCAGCATGGGTTCCTCATTGCCAATCAGGTGGCGAGTGACTCAGTCACCATTCCCCATCTTTTCTCCTGATTTCTCAGAACACTTCCAGTACCAACTGCATCCGTTCAGGTCCTCTGGGAAGTAAATGGTAAGATGGAATGAGGAGTGCAAAAAGTTTATTGAGGGGTTTAGCAGAAAAAAACAAAGAAGTAGAAAGCAGGATAAACATACAAAGCCTTAAGATGGTGATGCAAATCTGACATCTATCAAAAAAAAAAAAAATGAGAGAGGAAGTAGAAATAGGCAGAGAAAGCCTCAGACGGCAATGCAGATCTGACAAAGCCTCAGCCAACCCAGTGGGGAGCTCTGAAAAAAGATTGCCTGTTAATGAAGACCTGTGTTCGGCAGAAATGGCCACGTCATTGTGGCCACATTATGCTTGCCCAGGAAAAGCAGGGCCTCACAATTATGTGCTGAGGCAGATCCTGAAGACACTGCAGTTGGGGGCTATCAGCTAACTGCACTCCGCAGCTGATTAACAAGTTTTTTTCTTTAAAGAAGATGCAAATGGCACACCTTGTTTGCCACAGCAGGCAAAAACAACAGATGTCCACCTCATTTTCATCAGTAATATGAATCTCTTCTATACTAAACAAGTCACAGAGACTTTTATTCTCATAGTTTCTTTTTAAAGATAACTGCTTCGCTTACAAACTCCACTGACAGAAAAGCAGATAAAAAGTATAATCACTACCATTTATTAAACACCTGCTATTTTTAGAGATGAAACAAGGAGGCTGGCATAAATTATCTTTAACCTTTCCACTATTCTTTGTCCAAGGATAACCTTAATCTTCAGGGACAGGCCATCCCACATCATAGGCAACACTGAATAGTACAAAAGCTGCCACTTTCTGTGACTCAGGTTCACATTTCATTTTTGTCTCCTTTCTCTTAGCATTTTATATTTTGAACTCCAAACTTGTGTGTGACTTTGGCTGACACATGTTCTTGGCTTTATCTCTGGGTTTCTTCTTCTTTTGACTCCTCTTTAGATTTGCTGCTCCTTTTTACTTTGTTTCCTTTCAAGGTTTCCCACCCCCAGATATGGTGACCTAGGCTCTGGTGCCTGACCCTAGGACCCAAAGGTTTCTACTCCTAGTCATGAGTGTAAAAGTTACCCAACTCCATCTTATGTCTACCTAGGGGTTATCTCTACTTAGTCTCCCATTAGTTGCAGAGTAAGAAAAGATAATCAGGCAAGGCAGATATTATTATCTCGATTTTACAGATGAAGAAATTGAGTCTCAGAGAAATTAGGTAATTGTTCAAAAGCTAGTATATTTCGTAGTTAGATATCCTAGCTATTGTTAAGATACATATTTAAAACTTGTGAAATAAGGGAGGAAATTGGATTATATGATGTTTTAATGTCACCCTGGGGTATTGACAGGATTACTCAAGCATTATTTAATTATCAAGGGAGATGTATCTGTGGGCAACTTTGCCATTTACTATTAATTAAGGGCTCAGACTCTGTAGTTACATGTTAATTTTTATGTCCAGTAGAAAATATAACCCCAAAGGAACGGTTTCATTGCTGTTTGGATATTAACAAGTTTTGTCTCTAACTTAGTACATTTATTTCAAAGTGGCTTTCCCCGTGACTATAAATATGCCAGCAGTCACAATGCTCTTTGAACCACCCCTGGGAGTGGGTACAAATTTCTAATACCCTGGACTGTGAATATCCTTTGCTGAGAAATTTACTTAAAACTGATCTTGAATTTATGAAATTTGCAAGGCCAGAGCAAAGACAAATGTTAAGCCATCCAATTATAACACCTCCTCAACCCGGGACACACAGAGCACTCTCATGGAAGTTAATTTCCACAGAAGAGCATTTTGGTTAACTTACCATCTTATGGATTCCCTCATTCATGAATTGAATAAAATCTCTGACATATTTCCATTTTATATTTGTATGAGAGTCATGTTTTTAACTTTTGAAAATCACTCTTTGGTGCTATAATGTTTGACTTCAAAGTCCTTGGTCTTTTCCTATAGTAGATTACCTTTCAAGATGAGCATGCCAATATATATAGGAATAGGAAAAGAGCCGTGCTCCCTGAGATTAATTTTCTCTGGAATTGAGAAAGAAATCTTATGCTGTATCTCTCCTTATGTTAAGGCTATGCCTCCATCTTGGACCATGTTTTGGGGAAGAGTTTTCCTCTTGCAAAGACTTCTGGTGAAAGGAACAGCTCAGGTAGATTGACCATGAAATCTGCCTAAAAAATTATTCCAGAGATTGTTGAAATCTTGAAACAAAGCCTAAGTGCTTGAAACAGAGGCTAAAATTCTTCTTTGAGGGCTCTTTTGCTTTGGGAGGCCTGAATGGACTCTGCATAATGTGAAAAATTGTTTTCATTGTGGGCAGGGTGACATGCTGAGAGTTTACACTGCTTTAACTCACAGTAATTATTGTTGCCTGGCAAGATGTTAAAGTCCCTTTTACTCCTACCTCATTGAAAGGCTAGATAAGGCTGAGGTGGGAGGACTGCTTGAGCCCAGGAATTTGAGAACAGCCTGGGCAACATGATAAAACTCTGTCTCTCTCTCTCTCTCTACACACAAACACACACACACACACACGCACACTATATATACACACATATATATACACATGCATATATATACACACATATATACATATGTGTATATGGACATGTATATATATACATGTCCAAGGTATTACAAATTTGTACCCACTCCCAGGCAGAGATCATATTCAGGGTTCCAGTTTCTTGCAGGTAGCTCTATTTTTGCCAATGGCCCAGGGTGGGTACACTACTTGTGTGTATTCTACTTCTACTCTTTGACAAAGGACAGAAAAACCCCTTCCTAGTGCCCACGTTTATTTAGAGAACCTAGGTGGGGGTAGAGAGAGTGCATGCAGGTAATTGATCCCCTTCTTAGGAACACATTTGTAGGGTTCTTTTTTCCCTCTGAGTCTCCTCTCTGCTAGTCCTGGGAAAATTTTATATAGCTTTAAGCAGCTATTATTGATCTGGTCTTTTTCCAGATCTTTCTGTGTCTACCCTGAAGCCTTCAGGACCTTGGGTTTTGATACTCAAACTACTCAGGCTCCTGCAGCCCCAAAATCTTTTCTTTCATAAATATAAGTTCCACAAAGAGCTTCAAAAGCCTGTTTTGTAGTGCAAAAGTAAATGATTCTCTTTTCTTTCTGTTCATTTTAATAAGGGGAGGGCTGTGGGGGTAAAAAGTAATTACCAGTAATGAAAAACACATTGGTTTATATTGCAAGATACTATTCTGCTATATCGCATATATAGGAAATATGGTATTGCTTTGTTTTCTATAAATCACCTTAAATTCTGTTTTGGGTCTCCATTCCCACTGGGCAGATGATCCCAATCATTATTGGACTAGCTCCTCTCTCATTGTTATATCAGAATCCAAGAGTCTTATAGAAAAAGGGGAAAGGGTCCTGTGTAGTAAGGAATTTGGCCTTGCTCAAAGAGTGGTCTGGCCTTTGTCCTGGCTCTTGAAGGTAACCTCTAAAGCCTTGGAATTTTTGAGAGTAATGGGACTGTCTTTGTTATCCATGGTCAGCCACTTGGACCACACCCAATAGTTCATGCTAAGGAGATGACTCAGGGTGGAGCAAGCCACACTGGATAGTCTTTTGGTGGAGGCTAGACATACCAGAAAGGTTAATTATTTGATGGGGGTGGGAGCTGGAGATTGAATTCAACCACAACTCAATCAGCCTACACAATGAAGCCCCAGTGAAAACTCTGGATATAAAAGCTGAAGTGAGCTTCCCGGGTTGACAGTTTGCACAGAATATTGTTGGCAATCCTTTGTGGGTATCGTTACACATTGCTGTCATGAGAGTAATGCATCCTGAGAACAATGGGAGCTTCACGTTTGGAATCCTTGGGAATCCTTCCACACTCTGCCCTGTGCATCTTTTCCTGATTTTAATATATCCACAGTAGTATTATTCATAATAGTCCCAAAGTGGAAACAGTGTTCATCAAAAATAGAATAGATAAGTAAATTATGGTTGCTATGGTTTGAATGTCCCCTCCAAAACACAGATTGAAATGTAATTGCTATCATAACACAGGTGGGACTTTTAAGAGGTGATTAGGCCATGAGGGCTCTGCCTTTGTAAACCATAAAGTATCTGAGACAAGTTTCAATTTAGAAGATTAAGGGCACGCCCATGACACAGCGTCAGGAGGTCTGAGAACATGTGCCCAAGATGGTGGGGTTACAGCTTGATTTTATACATTTTAGGGAGATAGGATTTAATCAATGCATGTATAGCGTACATTGGTTTTATCTGGAAAGGTGAGATAACTTGAAGGGGAGGTGGGGTGGGTGGGGGTGAGGAGGTTCTAGGTCATAAGCAGATTCCAAGATTTTCTGATTGGCAATTGGTTGAGTTCACCTAAAGGCCTGGAATCAATAAAAAGGAATGTCGGGGTTGTGGTAAGGAGTTGTGGAGACCAAGGTTCTTATTATGCAGATGAAGCCTCCAGGTAGCAGGCTTCAGAGAGAGCAGATGGTAAATGTTTCTTATTGGACTTAAAGAGGTGCCAGACTCTTACTTAATCTCTCCCGGGTCAGGAAAAGACCTGGAAAGGGAAGGGGACTCTCTACAGAATGTAGATTTCCCCCACAACAGACAGCTTTGCAGAACCATTTTTAAATACGTCAAAGAAATATATTTCAGGGTAAAATACTTTGATTTCTTTCAGATCCTGCTATCTGTCATGTGATGTATCTTATTGCTAGTCTGTTTGGTCAGTCTTAAGATCTCTGTTTTAATATTAGTGCTGGTCAGTTGTGCCTCAATTCCAAAGGGAGGAGGGTATAATATGCCTGACCCTCACTTCCCATCATGGCCTGAATTAGATTTTCAGGTTTACTTTGGAATGCTCTTGGCCAAGGAGGTGGGGGGTGGTCAATTGTAGAGCTTAGAATTTTATTTTGGGTTTATACTTTCATGAATGGATTACTGCTGTTATCATGGGAGTGGGCTAGTTATCATGAGACTGAATTTGTTACAAAAGCAAGTTTGGTCTGATTTCCTTTCTCTGTCTCACATGCTTGCTTGCCCTTCTGCCATGATATGACACAGCAAGAAGGCCCTCACCAGAAACAGCCCCTTAATCTTGGACTTCCAGCCTCCAGAACTGTGAGCCAAATAGACTTGTTTTCTTTATAAATTATCCAGTCTGTGGTATTCTATTATAGTAGAAAAGGATTAAGAGAGTGATATGGTCATATAATGGGATATATATATCAATAAGAATTGACCAAACTAGATAACATACAACAACATGGATGAATCTTACAAACATAATGTTGAATGAAAGAAACTGGAAATGAGATTGTAAACTGTATGTTTCCATTGAAATAAATTTTAAAACCAGGCAAAACTAATCTAAAATGTTTTAAATAAGGATAATGGTTATTCAAGGGGGTGGTGACAAAAAGAATACACAAGGGGGCTTCAGGGATCCTGAAAATATTCTCTTTCTTGATCTGGATATTACTTACATGTGTGTTTACTTGGTGAAAATTTGTAGAATTGCACACTTATGATGTGTGCATTTTTAATTTGTATGTTATATTTTAATAAGAAATTTACATAAACATGGTATTCCTCTCCTCATTTACCTTTAAGGGCACCTCTCTTCAATGAGCTCAGGGTTTAGAAAAAAATCCAGATGGGAAGGATCTCGTACATGACTTCTGCTTAGGGCGACCAACTTGTCCTGGCTTGCCTGGGATTTTCCTGGCTTCAGTACTGAAAGTCTCATGTGCTAGGAACTGTTCCCCTCTCAAACCTCCCTACAAGTCCTGAGCAAACTGGGATACTTAGTTACCCTATTTATGCCTACAAATAAAATACAAACCCTCCTCTGGGAAGATGCACAAAAAGAATTACTAACTTTCTGGAATGAAGGAGGAAAAAACAAGAAGAAAGAACATACATTATGATCTCAATATATTATCCTGCCACAATATTTATAGTTTACTCATTATCACAATCAACAAAAGCTCTTTCTGTTTGGGAAATCAAAGACACACTATATCACTTTGAAAAGTCAGAATCTATATTAACCTAAAAGCTCAAGCCACACAGGCATGCATGCGCATGCACAACCATCTGAACCTAGATCCAGAGGGAGATATTCAGTTGGAAAGTTTACTTTCTAAAAGGTCAAATTATTCTCCCTGAAGTTCCTGTAGACAAGTGATTTTAGAGACAGAGGCCTCTTGAGATCTAAAGGAAATGCTATGATAATACAAATAAACCTTCTTGCAACCCAGCTGTGACATTTGATACCAGGGGGAATATGACTGAAAATACACAGTGCCACTCTGGCTTTTCTCAAATGAAAAGGGAATTGTCAGAGACAAGTATAACTTGCAAAAACAAAAACCAAAACATGAGAATTTCCATTTATAGTTCAAAGGATGAAGATGCTAAAGGGAGCGGCAATGGGGGGCTGTAGAATAACTACCAAATAGAAATAAAATATTGAGCTCAACCTTGGCCAAACAGTTCCAAAATGGAAAGCCAAAGAGGAGAAGAAGAAGACCAGTTTAACTTCCCAGTCAATAAGTCTCTTTAACAAAGTGTTGTTCCTTTAAAGTCTTCTATTACACAGTGATTAAATGTGCTCCTACTCTGATTAAAAACATTTTGTGGGGCCCATTTCTCCAATTCTAGTTCTATAGCACTTAATGTTCCCTCCAAAATTGCTTTGGGGAAAGCAATCTCATGTCAGGGAAATGAATTCCAAAGTGCTTCCCTACAAGGGCTGAGGGAAATTCACACCCTCAGTCCACAACTTGGAAAATAGCAGGCTTTAGATTGCTTTTGGAAGTTCAAAAAATAAATTCAAGAAATCTGATGTTGAGTGAGGTAATCTTTAGACAGTTCACATACACATTTAGTCCTTAGAACTATTATTACCAATATTCTTCAGCAGAATATACTTGTTATCCAAGTGAACTATTTTAACAGCATGTTTTGTAAGCATTAGCTTTTATAAAATATCTCCTTTTCAGAGATGGTAATTTAACCTTTTGCCTTTCCAACTTTTGGTCACACTATGTATTTAAACAATGAACGTACATAACTTAGATTTAGCCATAGACTAGAAGGACCCCCTATGCAGCTTTCTGCATCTTTTCTGTCTTGCCTTCTTCCCTCCAGTCCTTTCCACAATATACATATCTCCCTCCACTGGACAATCCTTCTGGACTCATGACCAATGATGTATGTTGGGACAGCTTGCTTGGCCTTGGGTCCACTTGGGAACAGACCCTTCAAAGCCTCTTTCACACATGGCTCTGTTAGTCTTTCCTCCAAATGGATCCTCTAGCAAAAGCCATAGCTTAACACAATTCCAGTGAATACCATTCAAATATATGATAGAGGGATGCTACTCAACTAGAGTTGTGTGATGTCCAGACTCTGTCTCACCCCTCAGTCCTTATTTTTCTTCACCTGAAATAAGTACTGGTCACTTGTTCACATTCCCCCTAAAGCTGTGGTCTCCACGCTTTGTTTACTGTTTACCCTGTGAATAAAAAGATTTTTGATGACACTTTCCAACATATATACATACCTTTATTTATAAAATATATACATCTGCATATACATACACAGATACAATATATACATACACACATATTAAAAAACTTTTAAAAGTTTGTAATACAAAAACTTTTAAAAGTTTGTAATACAATACAAAAAGTTTGTAATACAAAAGTTTGTAATACAAACAAAATAAAAGTTTGTATTACAAACTTTTAAAAGTTTGTAATACAAATACGAAAAGAACTTCTAATAATTTTTGAGATCATCAGATTGGATGAAAAAGCAAGACCCAAATATGCTGCTTACAAGAAATCCACTTTGAATTTAAAGATGTAAATAAGGTTAAAAATAAAAGCATGGGAAAATATATACCACACTAACACTAGTAAAAATAAAGCTGGAGTGGCTATATTAACATGAAAGTAGATTTCAGAGCAAAGAATATAAGGGATAAAGATGGTCATTCCATAATGATAAAGGGGTCAATTCATGAGGAGTACATAGTAATACTAAGTATTTATAAACTTAATAACAGAGCTTCAAAATACATGAAACAAAAACTGATAGAACTGAAAGGTGGAATAGATAATTCCACATTTACAATTGGAGATTGAAACAACCCTCTCAATAATCAATCCAGAGTAAACAGAAAAAACAAGTAAGCAGAAAATCAGCAAGTATGTAGGAAACTTGAATAATACTATGAACTAAAGTGACCTAATTAACATTTATAAAACATTCTGTGTACCAAGAGCAGAATACACATTATTTTCAAATACACATGGAATATTTAGCAAGATAGACCATATTCTGGGCCGCAAAGCAAGTCCCAATGAATTTAAAAAGATCCAAATTTTGTGATGTGTTCTATAACCACAGTGAAATTAAATTAGAAAACAGTAACAGAAAGATCTCTGGAAAATCCTCAAATAACACAACTTTAAATAACTTATGGATCAAAGGAGAAATTAGAAAGATTTTTAATTATATAAAAACAAAAATATGACAAATTAAAATTTGTGTGATGCACCTAAAGCAGTGCCTGGAAGAAAAGTTACAGCACTGAACACCTCTTTGAGAAAAAAGCAAAGATCTCAAATCAATTATCTCAGCTTGCATGATAAACTAGGAAGTTAAATGGTTCTGTATATAAGCCATTGGGATTCCTCTCCCTCTGAATTCCCTTTTTGGAGGTTTTTTTGCTTAGAATCTGTATTTATTTATTTATTTAGAGACGGGGTCTTGCTCTCTCAACCAGGCTGGAGTGCAGTGGCATGATCTCGGCTCACTGATACCTCTGCCTCACAGGTTCAAGCAATCCTCGTGCCTCAGCCTCACCCGGCTAATTTTTGTATTTAGTAGAGACGGGGTTTTACCATGTTGGCCAGGCTGGTCTCGAACTCCTGATCTCAAGCAATCCACCTGTCTTGGCCTCCCAAAGTGCTGGGATTACAGGTGTGAGCCACCATGCCCAGCCTGCTCAGAATCTTACTCATGACCTCTTTCTGTGACTGGCGATGACAAATGGGCCATATTTCTTCTTTTGCTCACTCCTTATTCATCTAAGTAAAAGACCTCTACTCCTACTCGTACCCCTTAGACACTTGAGCAGAAATTAAGTTTGGGCTCAGGAGAAAGGACACACAGGAAAGCCCCTTAGGCTAGTTTCCTGTCTAGGCAAAAACAGTGCTCAATGCCATTAGCGATCCAGTCTATGTTACCTGGGCCGAGATGTCCACTTGGAGTTTTGGAGGGCCATCACGATATAATCACATCATGCTGTCTCCTCTTTAGACTTGAAAAGACCTAATTCTCTTTTGACTATTTTAGTTAAATATTTCCAGTGTATTTTAGAATTATTAAAAGGAAATTCATTGATTTCAATTTATTAATTCAATAAATATTTATTGAGTGTGCACCAAGTACTATTCTGGGCACCAGGTATGTAGCAGTGAACAAATAGGCAAAATTTCTTATATTTCTATTGGTATAAAAAACTATAGCAATATGCATTTCTCAAAGTCTATTGGCTTTGTCCCAGAACTTCTTAGAATAGCCATTATTCCCATTTTTAAGTAAAATTGATATTTAATTTGTATTTTGACAGTGCAAACTAATGAAGGTATTTTTAGTGCTAGAAATGAAGGAATCCGGAGTGCATTTATCAGATGAAATGAACATCAGGAAAATGACATAATAAATAATATGAACATGCTGAGAAGAGAAGGAAAAATCTCTGTGACAATTGATAATTTTTTATTCTCTTTAAAGGCTTATTTTATAATGTAAGAAGGAAAGAAATATCATGAGGTATTTAGAATATGTTACAAGCTCCAAATCAACATTGAATATTTCTAAAAGGAAACAAAAGAATTTCAGAAGTAACTTCAGCAATCCGACAACCATATTGAAAAAATTATAATAGTGCATGGCTTTTCTCACCTTTATAGCTTTTAAAATCAGCAGGTAGCTGTTTTGTTAGACTTTCAAAATTAATTTCTTTTTTATTTAGTTTTTGACATGAACCAGAAAGTCAGGTTTTTGCTAGTTATGAGATAATCTTTAGGCATCTATACCAGTCATATCAAAACTAGCAAAAATTTAGCCACAATTCTTTGTTTTGGTGAGGAGGAGGCTGTCTGGGTTTCCTTTTTACAGTGAGTCCTTTCATACTGTACTGTATGGCAATCTGAGGGTGCCAGCTTTCTATTTCATTGGCCCCGTGCCTTCTGCAAGTTGCTGACTCACTTTATGGGATGGAATTAAGAACCTGTCCAAATCAATAGGCATTTGTGTGAGCATGCTAGTTCTTCCCCAATATCCATTTTCTCTTTCTTCCATGGAAATAGAAATTTTAGCTAGGCACAGTATTAACAAAGGTCGGCAAGATCTTAGAAGACAACTCATGAGCATAGCAAGCGATGGCATTGGGGTAAATGATAAGAAAGATTCCAAGTGTTAGGGGAATGTATGCTGCATCTTAGTACTTTTAACAACATCCTATAGAGTGATGGACCCTGGTGAGAGTCAGACAGAAAGCAACAAAAAGTGGAGGGAACATAGCTCTGTCAAGAGTACGTTCTTCGCCCGTGGCCTGCAATTTCAGAGTCCTACGCAATTGAAAAAGCCATCTGCTTTCTGCAACTTCACAGTAAAGCAGCTTAAAGAGGCTGCAGAAAAGGAAGACTTGGCAGGAAATAATATTGTGACTCCTCACACATCTTCCTTTTGACCAGTAAATGAGAACCAGAGCAGAGGTAGGGATCATGTTAAGTATGTCAACTTCTCATACAAACCTATTAAGAAGAACCTAAGGAAGCAACTATTAAGTTCAATGAGAGGAAGATGAATCAGCACAGAGTACAGTGACAGCAAAAGAATTTACCTGGAAGAGATCTTAGACTATGGTTACTTCTATATGTAATTGGCAAGAAGCAAATAGACCAGAATCCTATTAAGTAGTAGAGGGAATCCAAAAGCCACAGAAACCAAAAGGCTGGTTTGCAAATGCCTATCATGAGTAGAGCCCTCATGTAGTGTTAGGACCCCCCAAACTTCTCAGTAGGAAACAGGCTGTGAAAGCTGAGCAATCCCCAAGAACCGCCCACTGCAAATGTGGCCATAATAATCAATAAAAATGAACCTTCCAGAGAGCAGAGACAAGGTCCATAAAGGACAACGGACAAGGAGTTTTCTTAAGAGAGCAGAGCTAAGAGCTGTCAGATGAGCTAACTAAGAAATTCAATCCAATGTTAGGACAAGGAGCTTTTGCATGTCCAAGCCAGTAGGACTTAATAATTACCATGAACTAATAATGACTGCTGAGTGGTTCCCCTTTTCCCTTTCCAACATCAGTGTTTCTGTTCTTGTTACCTTGTTCCTAGTCCACCATTATGTTGTGCATGGGGCACATAACTTGTCTTTTCATAAATCACAGGATCACAAGGAGACACATCAGCCTGATATAGAGGACTGCACATCAGCACATCATTCAGAGATCCTGGACTTTGAGATGTATGTAGTAACAGGCTTGTATTTTGGAGTTTTCTTCGTTGGTGACTGATGAGTTTGTTCTATGTGTGACTGGAAAGTGCAAGATCAAAGAGCTACTATTTGGTGCCTGGTGAGGGCCTTTTTGCTACATCCTCACACGGCAGAAGAGCAGAAGGGCAAAAAGGACAAATGTTCACCACTCACACGGCAGAAGAAATAGATAAGCAAAAGCTAGCTAGTTCACTACAGCCCTTTCATAAAGTTGATAATCCCATTCACGAGGGGTCTGTCTTCATGACTTAATCACCTCCTAAAAACCCCACTTCTTAATACTACCGCATTGGGGTTTAAGTCCCAACATGAATTTTGAAGGGGACACAAATATTCAAACTATAGCAATGGTACAGGCACAAGATTGGAGAGATTGGAGAGCAAGAGGGAAGAGTTTGCAGTATTTTTCTCCCTCTTTTTCTGATTCTTAAAGCATCTCTTCCATGGATTTAGCTTTTGCCAAACCAAACCTCCCTTGATGGTCCCAGCTACTACTGGACAATTCTGACCAGGCAGTCATAGCCATGGTTCAGGTTCCCTTTAAATTGCCCTGGATTCTGGGATCTGGTAAAACCACCTCGTCCAAATAAATGTTTCCTATCCCTAGGGATGGCAGCATCTTTCTGCTGTTGCCAATCTCAGGGTAGTTTCATCACTGACTTCTCAGCTTCTTCATTATTTGTGAAATCAATTTCCTGTTTAATTTTTCCTTTTTTGAAAGTATTAGAGTAGTTTCTGTGTTTATTGCTGTACCCTGTCTTAATACACAGACAATATAACCCTCTTAGAAACAAGAGCAATAATGATAGTCATATATGTTGACTCAATTTTTTAATCTGAAAAAGGTGTCTTTGGAAGATAATATAAAAGAAATATAATATTTGCATAAAGATGTCAATTTTAGCATGACTATAATGCACTTTATTGGCTACTCCAAGACTATTCCTTGTCTAAGGAATATCAAGAGGACTCACTCTCATGCGCCATGATTTAGCATCTCCCAACTGTTCCCTCTCACATCTCTGAGCTCACAACAGTGAGTCAGAAGATTGTAGAAAGAGAAGTTAGTAAGAGTTCTTATGGTGTCATCACTCTCTGATTGAGAGCATGAGATGTGGGAGTAAGCAAACCATCTTTTTAAGTAGCAAAAGGAGACGTTAGCCAGGCGTGGTGGCTCACGCCTGTAATCTCAGCACTTTGGGAGGCCGAGGAGGGTGGATCACCTGAGGTCAGGAGTTCGAGACCAGCCTGACCAATATGGCGAAACCCCGTCTCAACTAAAAACACAAAAATTAGCCAGGTGTGGTGGCTAACGCCTGCAATCCCAGCTAGTCAGGAGGCAGAAGCATGAGAATCGCTTGAACCCGGGAGGCAGAGGTTGCAATGAGCTAAGATCAAGCCATTACACTCCAGCCTGGGCGACAGAGCAAGACTGGAGTCGCAAAAAAAAAAAAAAAAAAAAAAAAAGACGTTAAAAAATTCTTTACATAATTTATCCTAGGCAAGATGGAAATAATAATAAACCTTAATTTTGAATTTAATTATTTTATTTATAATAACTGGACATATATTTACTCATTTTTATTGTGAGTTTACACATGACCTCCTTCAGACAACTGCAGACAACTAACTCTCTCCCACCCATAACTTTTCCCAACCCCCACTCTCCCAAACACTTCCTCCAGACTCATAGCTTCTAGAACACCAAAGCCATGAGCTATGGCTTCATTTGCTACATTCCATTATGCTTATTTGTTTATGTGACATTCTTTCTAATAGGCTGCAAATACCTTGAAGCCATGGTATCCTCAGAATGTGGCTCAATAAATGTATGTTGAACAATGAATTAATCCCTAAGGCTATGAATAAATGACACTTACTGTTTCTGGTGTTCCTGGCAGCGAGCTCATTGCATTTGGGAAGGGAAGGGCTGAATTCCCATCTTGGCTGGAGCAGTTACCTATTACCTTGGGCAATTCTCTTAACCTCAATTTTCATCTGTCAAATGTCTCTTTGTACTATTACATGTTTACTATGGAAAGGAAACTCTGTGGTTCAGGAAAACCTCAAGACCATCAGGAAAAAAAGCTACTAAAACAAGCCATTTTTTATGTTTATTGAAGGGTAGTCTATAGTCTTCCCAAAAGCAAAGAACACTCTCAGCTACAATATTTTGTAAGCAGTATTGATTCATAAATCACTTACTTTTGGTGGGGAGGGGTTTAAATCCTGCCCCTGTCCACTCACTGTGTCACCTTAGATTCTCCAGGTGTGTTTCGTTTTGTAGAATTACAATTAATTTAACACATGCTTATTGAGCACTTATGTCTTGAGTATTTATTACATGTTGAGCCCTAAGCACTAGGCAAAAATTGGATTCATTTTAGTGAAACAATATAAATATTTTTGGTCACTTTGCCTTCTGTATTAGTCAATTTCCATGCTGCTAATAAAGAGATACCCAAGACTGAGCAATTTACAAAATAAAGAGGTTTATTGGACTTACCGGTCCATGTGGCTGGGGGTGCCTCACAATCATGGTGGAAGGTAAAAGGCACATCTCACATGGTGGCGGCAAGAGAGACAATGAGAGCCAAGCGAAACGGTTTCCCCTTATCAAACCATCAGATCTTGTAAGACTTTTCACTATCAGGAATACAGTATGGGGGAAACTGCCCCCATGATTCAATGATCTCCTACCAGATCCCTCCCACAACACGTGGGAATTATAGGAGTACAATTCAAGATGAGATTTGGGTGGGGACACAGAGCCAAACCATGTCACCTTCCCTATACTCAGTCATGATCTTGAATATTCAAACCATTCATTTCTTATGCTCATTCATTCATGATATATTCATTTAGAATCTTTTCTTTGCAAGTGACAGAAAACGTATCTCAAATAGGCTTATGCAAAAGGAAAAGAGATCATGTAACTAAATAGTATGGAAGATAGGGCTGGTTTTAAGCACTGCATGATGCAGGAGTACAAATGATATCCCCAAACCTAGTTCTTCTGTCTCTCCCTTTATCCCTCAGTTCACTACCTTTGGGTTGGTGCTTTTCTTCAGAGTCCCCACTATAGTCATGATATAGAACTAATTAATAATTTTATATTCCCTCTTTCAGTGTCTTGGTATAAGAGGGCTCAATTCAGTTGTTTCTTGTTCTTACAATAGGGAAAATTAGAGTAGGTTGCTCTTAATTCTTCTAGCAAGCTCAGAAGGCATTCTGACACTTGTTATTTAAGGTACTGGCCAGTACAGGGGCAAGTACTAAACGAAGGTTAGGTGGGAAGCAGAGTAGGGGGTAGAATATACAGAAAAAAAATAGATTATGAGAAACCCCTTTTTCATTGAGAATCACTAAATCACAAAGTAAAAATCAATCAAGGGGTCTACACAGAACATTAACATAATTTAAATAGGGTATTTTAGTACAAAGAGCAGATTTGTCTAAATGTGATCCTGAGAACTCATGTTGGGTTACAGGCAAAAAGCTAACTGGAACCAGGGATCTGCCCTTTTACCAAAGAGAAAAGCTGCACCCAATTTCAGCTTCCCATAGGACTTCTCCCCCTCATAGAAGAATTGTAATATCTAATTAACCCCAAGGTCCCAGACAATGCCTATAAACAGTTGGCACCACAACTTCAGATTGCCTGGCATCAAGCAGCCTGAGTAATCCATCACTGACAAGGCTTCTCTTAGACTTGCACTATAAGAAGGGAAAGCAAAGGGGCAAGGGATCCTCTCAACAGAACCCAGTGTTACCCTTCAGGCCCAGCAAGGGCTTCCTCTTACCAAGGCTCAATTAGCTACTACCGGCCCGACCTACCAGCAGCAGAGATCAACACCGAGCCCACAGTACAGTACCATTTCTCAAGGAGACCAGCCACTTTGGCAGATTGATTACTTTGGATCCCTTCCACACGGGGTGTGGGGCATGCAGTTCATTCTTGCCAGAACCGATTCATACTCCGAATATGAGTTTGGCTTACCTATCCGCAGTTTCCCCACGAGCAGCACCATTCAGGAGTTTACAAATGGTCATCTAGTAACATGGTATCCCACAAAGTATTGCCTTAAACCAATGGACCCATTTTACTGCAAAGGAGTTGCACATGACGATAAGAACTGTTGGTATCATATACCTCATCCTGTAGAAGCAGACAGCCTCATGAAATGGTCCATGAAAGGCCCAGCTCACTTTTTAGCTTTTAGACCATACCTTGTGGAGTTGGGGGTGACACCGAATGTCGTTGGTCCCATGAATAGCCTCTATTCTTTCTACCATGAGTGACCCCATGTGAGACCAGAAGAAAAACTGCCTGGCTGAGCCCACCCCAATTTGCTGACCCACAGCATAATGAGCAAATAACATGATTATTATTTTAGACTATGTTTTGAAGTGGTTTGTTACAGGACAATGGAATATTGATACAACAGGTGAGGCTAAAATTATCTGAAATGGTACATAAGATGTATCTGATGATACAGGTGAAAAGAATGCATACTAAGTACTATCACATTCCAAAGAGAGCTCCTAGGCACTTCTCTACAGGACTCTCCAAGAGGTGACAAAACCGGTTCTATGACCGCACTCAAACACTTCCTCCAGCCTAAATAAGAGAAGACTACAAGGGAGACGTTTATTAGTTATTACCTTCAAGGGAGTGTTGTACATTTTCTCTCCCATTGAAAAAGGGGAAGCCAATGAGAAAAATGAGAGTGAGGTGGCCTATGAGAGCTGATTAAGAATGTCTTCAAGATATATCACCCTCCAGATACTTGGTTACTGAACTGAAGCTAACTGTAGGTCCAACCTGGAGAGAAAGTTTTAGAGAGAGCCTGCTATGTATCCCTGGAGTTTGGAGGCCCATGTCAGTATAGACACTGAGACTGCCTCTTGTCAGAATTCTGAAGGCAGAAAACTTGCTGGAGCAGCAATGACAAGGCAGCATGCCTGTTGTTCAGCATGGCAGTAAGAAACTATGGGTATTCCACAAGAGACAGGGGCTGAGGAGAAGTTTAAAAGGATTGAGTCCATATTTAAGAAATGTACAGTGAAGGGGGTCCTGAACAATCATACTCACCCTATGAGAGCCAGCATTCGGATGCCAGTCACATAGAAGGCATTGACAACCAATAGCAGCATTGACTTACAGCAGCATTGAAAAGTAAGAGAGACAAAGGGCTGAGGAGAGAGAGGCCAGATGGAAGAAAGAGCTTCATTTGTGTCCTGAGAGGTACTCCTGAATCTTCCCAGTGGGACCCTAAGAAGAACTCACAGAAGAAATCAACAAAGAGCCAATTTTCGGCATTTGCCATGTCCAGAGAGGACAAAGCCATCTTATGAAAGGATCAGTGAAGCAACACCTTGCCACCTCCATTTCTATCCTCTTCATCTCTGGAGGAGATACAGCTATGGTTAGCAAGATAGGGTAGGAGAAGTAGAAGCCTAAGGGACGGAAAGGGAAGGGTTACACCTGCTTCCTTGACTCCAAGCTCCTCATCGGTGGTAGGATCCAACTGGGAGAGACGACAAGATATAACTTCAAATAAGGTCTGGGTTTTGATAATTTTATGGGGCTTCTGGTTGTCCCCTCAATGTTTTTTCCAAAGTCATGGAATGTTTAGCTAGTTACAGGACTGCTCAGAATAAGACCGCATTTCACAGCCTCCCTTGCAGGTAGATGCAGTAACGTGATTAAGTTCTGGCCAATGGGTTGTGAACATAAGTTGATGGTAACAACTTCTGGGTCATGCCCTTAAAGGAAATGGGTAGGCTTTCACACCCTTGATGACCGAAATGTGATGTTGTGCTGAGCCATTCCGGACCATGTAGAATAATAGGACAACAGTCTAGGAATGGTGGAGCAAGAAGACATAGGGAGACTAAACCGTGGCTCACTTTGTGGAACACAGCTGCCGTATTAGTCCACTTCTGCCACGTAATAAGCAAAAGTCTCAGTGCCATGCTACAATAAGCATTTATTTCTCACTCATGGGTTTGTGAGTTGGCTGGGGCTGCTCTGCTTGGTCCGAAACCTGAACTTGAAGCAGGTTTTCTACAAATGTTTCAGCACGATGGGCCCCACTATGTGGGGTGTGTGATAGGAGTGAATGACCCCTTTCTGACCACATCCAGCTTCCAAAATGAGTGGCTCTTGACACTGGAGCTGCTCTACTTCAGGATGTGGGTCAAGTTCAGCTCCAGTCCAGGTGTCACATTCTCATCCCCAGGCTAGAGGGAGATTGGAAGCTCCCAGAGGGACAGGAGAACTTCCTTCCCATAGCAGCAGTTGGATCCTTTGCAGTTTCCCCACACTTGCAGAGACGTCTTGAGCCCCACTCAGAGACACAAGCACCAGCAGATGCTGCTCCTTTCTCAGAGGTCTGAGTTTTACCTCCACAAGGCAATTCCTCTAAACGTCTAAACTGTAATAATCCCAACCTCTTCCCTTTCTCCTATTAGCTCTAGGCATAGTAGCTGCTTCCTGCAGTTGCTACCTCTGTGATACATTAAGAGTTCTCTCTGACCTTATCAGTTGCCTAATAATCAATTCTTGATATTAAATTCTCTTGGTTGAAATAATTGGGGTGGTTTGTTTCCTGCTATTGCCCTGAGTGATTCACTGGACTAAATCCTATGCCTGTCAGACACCGCTCAAGAATTTTCTCTTTGGCTGGGCACGGTGGCTCACCACCTGTAATCCCAGCACTTTGGGAGGCCGAGGCGGGCAGATCACCTGAGGTCAGGAGTTCGAGACCAGCCTGGTCAACAGGAGAAACCCTGTCTCTACCAAAACTAATCAGCTGGGCACGGTGGCACACACCTGTAGTCCCAGCTACTCGGGAGGCTGAGGCACGAGAATCACTTGAACCTGGGAGGCTGAGGTTAGGAGTGAGCCGAGATCACACCACTGCACTCCAGCCTAGGCAACAGAGTGAGACTCGGTCTCAAAAAAAAAAAAAAAAAAGGAATTTCCTCTTTGATGTATTTTATGATATCCTACCCCCATATCCGTCACTCCTCTCTACTCATTTCTATCATAGAACTTACTGTGCTAAAGTGTCATCATTGTTTTTTCTCATTCATCTCCATCCCAGACCAATAGCTCCCTGAGATCACAGCATTTCCTCAGTAGCTGGCACATAGGAAACTGAACAACACACGTTTGAATGAATGAGCAAGAAAAAATAAAATAGGAAAAAGAATTATTAGTATCAGATGGCTCATGTAGCACCAAAAATGAAGGAGAAAGTTAGATGGTGATGTGGGAAACAGGAGGACTGTGGCTGCCAGCTGTGAGGCCATCTGCAAGCACACAGCAAGAAGCTCTTGATAATGTGAACTCATAACAGGATGAAGAAGGTGCAGCTGAGGCTTTGCACAGAATACTCGGTGACAAAACCCATAAGGACAAGCAAAGGGTTGGAAGACTCCCGGGGACGCAAAAAGTGTGTTGGCCATTCGGGCTCCTGAGGGATGACCAAGCCTTAAGGGACGCCTCTCACTTGGTGCCTGGTCCTGCCAAGCCCTTTACTGGGTTTCCTGACTGGGTTTCATTACCCCGCCCCGCGCCACTAGTGGAAACAGGTAAAACCTGGAGAACTAGGTCCTACTTTAGGGGCCGTTCCGGGCATGCGTCATTACCCGCGCACGCAGGCGCAGTAACTTCCTCGGTAACTGGTACTGCCCATTTCCGATATGGGAAGCATTTGCTCAGGCTTCCCTAACTTATCACCTTTCCTTTGGGCCCCCGCCCTCCTGTTCCTGTGGGGGAAGCCTCGCGAGATCGCCCTTGGCAGTACCCGGCGGCGCCATCTTTGTGCCTGGCGAGCGACGGCGCCCGACGGAAGCCCTGAAGCCAGAGCTTGCTCGCTAAGCTCTCGCTCAGACCGGATCTAGGAAATACCAGGCGGGCCTCGGTGGGAGGGACGCACTGAGGGAGGAGGGAGGAAAGGGGGCGGCGGCGGCGGCGGCTCACACCGGATCCCGGCCCCGCACGGCGCGTACCCTGGGGGTTCGGGCGGGGAAGCGGCGCCGGCCCGGACCCCCCGCGGGAGCAGGCGACGGGCGTGAGGGCTAGGCGGCGGCGGCGGCGGCCAGAGAGCAGCAGCCGCCTGGTGAGTGTCCGCGGGGAGGCCCGGCACCTGCCCGAGCAGGGACGTCGGGGGCGCCCCCGGGATCGTCCCAGTGACCCTGTGCCTGCGACGGTGGGCGTGTGCGCAACTGCGGGTGTCCCGGGGACTCAGCCCGGCCCGGGACTGCGGCTGACAGCGGGAACTGCGGGGCTGCCGGAGGTTTGCGCAGGGCCTGGCGCGTCCGCGCCCGCCCCAGACGCCCCGAGAGGCCGAGGGGAGAGGGAGTGGCTGGGGTGGTGTGTCGACTTGATTGGCCTTGGTCCCCCAAACGGAGGGGACGATGCCCTTCCTCGCCGGACCCTAGGCATTGCGGAGGGTGAGCCTCTGTGGACCGGCTTTAAGCCCCCAGGAAGGTGTTTGAGGATGAGGACTAGCAGCACCAGCGTGGGGGCCGTTGAGGTTGTTGAGAGATGTGAAGGTTAGTAGCAGTATAGTAAGAATTGTTGGAGAGGAGGTTTACAGATGACTGTTGGTAGGTGTTGAGTAAGGAGAAAACATTGCTTTCCTTTAAAGATCACACAAGCAGTCCTCTGAGGTCCAACAACAGATTAGAGTTATTCCCAGTTGGAGTTCTGTAGTTTACTACCGTGTGCCAGCTCATAAAGTGCGTAAAAGCAGGATTTGAAGGGTGAGGGACAGGTGAGGTATAAAGTAAGCTGCATAAAAAAAATCCGAAGTTTGTTAATGTGTTAAAATTAACACTGTTAATGTGTTAAAGTGTAAAGCCTTCTGTTTCTACTGAAATGTAACTTATTTAAATTATTTAAGAAAACTTGCCACCTTTGGTCCAGACCGGGCTTGTCAGTTCGATGTGTTTCTTCAGTGACGTTTGTCAATCAGGCAGTCATTTTGGCATACAGTATATTTACTTCTGGTTTCTAAAAGAACAAGAATGAATGAGAAAAGGGAACAGTTTGGCAAACTGAGCTTTCTTTGCGCACTTTTTCATTTTGAAAGGATAAGAGAATTTACTTTTTTCTTTGCTTTAGCAATGACTTGCAGTAGTATACAAGAACACGTGGAAGAAGAAAGGGTTTTTTGAGATGAGAGTTTAATTTTGCACAGTGTTAAATTATAAAGGGCCTCATCACCCATGGTAAGTTTTGTGATGGTGTGTTTTTATGAACACCGGAAGAATCCAGGCACATACATATACATGCTTTTTAGTCAGTGTGTGATATGAATCTTTACAACCGTAGGGACAGCCCCCGCCCCCACTTGCTTACAACTGGCTTAATCAAGGGAAAGCTAGACTTCAGTGAAGGTAAATATTAAATATGTGATTTTCATCTTCACATCTGAAAGAACATAATCTGCATTCAATCACCCTGAATTTTCTTCCATATGTTTATTTGATGGAGTCTTCTCCTCAGTTATAGATACCACATTGTGTACAGTTTGTTGGAGCAAACAGAGCTAATGTCGATTATATTCAGGCACTGGAGATCCTCACAGCTACCCTATGCTAAAGATAATGTTATCCCGATTGCACAGAACAATACTAACCTCCAATATTCTTTGGCGACTTCCCTGAGGAGATTATATAGCTGGTAAATTGCAGAGCTAGAACTCAAACTCATGTAGGTCTGATTCTAGAGCGTGTGTTCTTTCACCATACTCTGTGTAAGTTTTTGTGCTGACTGATACAAATTTTATGAAAATGGAAATTTGTGTTACAAAGAAACCTTTCAGTTCTGTTGGTAATCTTGAAAGCTTTCAGTGTCCTCGGCTCCAGATAATCTCAAGGTTTTTTTTCTTTTCAGATGCGTCCATTTTCTAGCCAGAGGTAACATTTGAGCTAGAAGTCTGCTGATCTGTAAAGAGATTCCTAAATAGCTGGTAGTGACCTATCTGAAATTCAGATATTTTCAGTAACTTTGCCTCATGTGTCAGCATGCCCAAGATACTTCAAAGAACAAATATTTTGTTTATTCTGGTCCTGAATAGTATTTCAAATTACATTATTAAATGGCAACTACCTATAGGGGTTTGAATTTGCTTTATCAGAGCTTGGAGGTACACATACACATCCCTGCCTTCTCCAGCAAGTGGAGTACTTGACAGCTGACCCTGTTTTTCTTCTCTTTAATAATTTGATACAAAGGTTTTGGACCCTATTCATGATTTGCAGAAAAGACGGCAGCTCTTCTGGGATCCACCATAATCTGCTATGGGGCAAGGGAATCAAAGACCTTAACAGGTTCCCAGGCAGTATCTGAGGTGTTGATGAAACAGCGGGAACATCTTGCCAGTGGTCACTTTTATCTCCCACTGGTCTCTGCTGTTGCATTTCTTATGTGCTGCAGAGCCTGCTCAAGAGAAGGGCTCCACATCTGAGTAGAGTTGAAGTGGAAGAACAGCCACAGAAATCAGAAAAAAAGAGAAAAAGATACTAAATGTCTGGTAGTCATCCTCCACCAAGTCATTTGGTCCGGTTTAGCTGCCTAGTTAATTATCTCTGGCTGAAAGTTCTAGAAAAGTTTTGAAATTCGGGGTTTGCTGCTTCATCTTTTAAGAAGTACATTGTTTGGGGGCCTTCAGTTAAGTAGTCCTGTCTTCATGGAAACAGAAAAAGAAGTCTTGTGTTCCTCAGTACACATCAGCATGTGTGTGTATTATGTAGCTTTAGAGACTGTTTTAAATAATCCCTTGGCATCTTGATGGGCAATCTGTGGTCTGAATAAGTTTTTAAATATAGTTATACTCCCAAGAAAGAGTTAAATAAAATATACTTCCTTACTTGTGAAAGTAATTACTCATGGTATTTGGGCTATTTATTAGGGCGAAAAAAATCAACAAATGATAATGTAACTGAATGCTTACCAAGTAAATAAAGCCTTTCTGAAATGATTTATATTGCCACTGTATAAAGATAAAACACCAGGAAATTGCCTTATATCTACTTATAAGTTTATTTTCATACCTTCTATATAGTAAACCTCAAATTATTACCATGGCCACAAATATTTATTTCTCTAAAAGTGAAATGGACCTGATGAAATATTTGGAACTATCAAACTGAATTAATCCTAAATAAGAACATTTATTATAATTTAATTCATGGACAGTTCTATTTGTCCAACTCTAACATCCTACTTCCCTCCCTGCTTCAAATTTCTCTACTTTCCATCCCCTCCTTCTGATGCTGTTCCTGCCATTTACCTGGCACCCTTAGTTTTCCATTGACACTGAAGTCTTTGATAGGGTGGATGCTAACAAGGAAGGCACCAAAACTCCTCCAAGTCCCTTCTCCACCTTCCTGTGCTCTAGGAGGTCAAGAGGGATGCGGATAAGACCTCTTAACCCACCCTGTTCTTTCTTGAAAAGGAGGATGAGAATAGCCAGAGTGAGGGAGGCACTGTCAAGACCCTCCAATGGTTTCTCCTCTTCTTCACTCTCCTTAAGCACCAAGGAGGAAAGTTGGTAAAAGCCCACGTGCTGCAGGAACAGGCACTGTACACTCATCCTCTTCAGCAGCCCGCCATCTTCGCAGTTTCCTCACTCCTTTCAGCTGCCATCCCCTGCTCCATCCTTCTTTCCCAGTTGGTCTTGCCTTCCTCATCCCTGGATCTCCTCCCACCCCAGCTCTGCCTTTTTGCCTTCCTTCATAGTGGAAGCCGAGGTCTGTGGTCCTAGGGAAGCTCAGACTTCCAGTTATGGGAGGGAAGATTTCCTTTTTCTACCTCCAGGGCTAAATGGGTCAGGAGTAGTTGCTGTTATCCTGAGTTGGAATGCTAAATTGATTTTCCTGTAGAAACATTGCCCACACAGGTTCTGTGTTTTGTTATACTTCTGTAACCTTTTGGACATTTAGGCTTTTGTGAGCCGGCTTGGAAACCTAGCATATTGATCATTGTCTCCTGGAAAGGCAAAGTCTGAGTTTTAAATACATGATTTTAAAAATCAGCTTGTGCTCCAGAAATTGTTGAGGGTTGCCTGCTTTTTGTTAATTATTCACTGAAATGGCAGGTATTAATAGTACACCTTTAGCTGTCCGGAATTAGATTTATGTGGATCAGATGGCTCTTGTGGGAGATAAACTGATAGGCTTTTTAGATTGTCAATGAAGGATTTCTAAATTTAGGCACATGTTTTGAAATAAAATTTAAGTTAGTCCATCTCAGCCTAATATTGTCATTAAAGCAGACAGATCTTGCAGTTTTGTTGAAAGAGCATAGTTTTGGTTTTTCATAAAAGGAATATCTTGTTCCCACCATGAATTACTGCTGATTTGAAACTTTTCAAAGGTACTGGACCTCTTGCAGTTATTTTACCCTCGTTTATTTAGTGTAAACATGGGACAGTGTGTTTGTTTTACTTCAAGATTTTAAAATAAAGTGTTAGCATGTTGAGGTTACATACTGTTACCACTGTTTGTGATGTTCAGTCAATTAAGTGAGGGATATGAAGGTGATAAAAACAAAGCTAAGTACATTTTAAATTTGTTTTCCATAAATGTGTTCAGTCTTATCTTGGTTGAAGGAAATACTCCTAATAAAAGGCAAGATGGGTTTTTTATTTTTTTGGTTTCCAAACCACTCTTTCATTTGAAAAATGACTTTCAGTAAGCACGCTGTGTTCATTTTAAGAGTTTACCAAGTTATTTAATTACACACAGAGTGCAGAGGTTAAAAATATGATCTCTAGGGGTAAAATGCTCAGATGTTCAGATCTGACACTAACTAGCTCTGTGTTCGTGGGCAAATTACTTAATCTCTGACCTGTTCTCTCATTTTTGAAGGGATAATGTGGTACCTACCTCATATAAGGATTAAATGAGCCAGAGGATGTATCATATTTAAAACATGCCTAGCAATGGTGAATACTCAAAAAGAGTTAGTTCTTATTATTACGTTGTCGTCATCATTACTACTATTACTGTTATTACTTCAGCTGCTTTCGAAGATGATACGCCTTCTGTTCTGGGGTGTGGGCATGAAAGATAGATTTGTTTACCTGGTAGCAATTTTTTAATGCAGAGTTTATTTGAGAGGTTCAGGGAGAGAGCAGTATGTTAACTGCTGGATACATCCACAATTGGCCATAGTGCAGGAAATTCATAGAATATTAAGCTTATTTTTTTCAGTAACACCATTCCTTTTGTTAGGTATAAAGAACTATGCCTTTTTGATGTTTGAGCAAAACTAGATTATTTGAGTAATTGCAATGTCTTTATTAAAATACGGTTATCTTGGTATCTAAAGGCTAGAGTCTGTGCAGGGGGAGCCTCAATTTCTAAATGATCCATTGGTAAGACTTTTTTTTAAGCAGCACCATTTTCCCACAGAAAAATGTCACATAATAGTGTTCAGATTCCCAAGCTAGCCCAACATATCTGAATTTGAATACTGATAGTATTATAAAAACTAACTTTTATGTGTAACAGTGTCTCAGCAGGAACATGCACTGAGTACATCAAGTACTGAAAGATTATGAACACAATCTTGCAGATACGGCAGTAGGGCTATCTTCCTTTGCAGTCCTAGCAAGGACCGTCAAGCCTTGGGAAGAGAACTCTCTCCTCTGGTAGAGGCCGAGGGTAAGTAGTGGAGACTGGTCTCTAGAAGGCAGTAGCTTTTTTCTGGCTTGGCTCCTCAAAAGGCTGTATAGTATAGTGGTTAAGTGCATGGACTGTCCACTCAGAGTGCTTATCTTCAAATCTCTGTTCCATTACTTACAGAACTTCCCATCTGTAAAATGTAGGTAAAAGTAGTGCCTCCCTTATGGGGTTCTTGAGAGGATTAAATGTGTTAATACGTGTGTAGCGTTTAAAATAGCACCTGACCCATAAGTGAGTGCATAAGAAGTGTTATGTATTTTTTAATTATTCAGCTTGACTGGTCTAGGATCTCTAGAATACCTTTGTCTGCTTGGCTGTCCACTGCCCACATCTTTTGCACTAAATAGGATTCTTCTCTTTCCTTTCTACTGAGGAATGGTTTCAGACTTTTCATTCCTGCCTGAAGTATTTTTTAAGGGGTTTTGGGGGGTTTATTTTATTTTTTAATGTTGGAGAAATAGCATTCTTCTGTGAACCCACTCCATTTCCCCATTTAGGCCTTGTGTTGATGGAGATCATCATTTGAAGAAAGATATTGACTGTGGGCATTTAATTGAGTCAGAATTGAGGTACAAATTTCTCAACTTTTAGTAGTTTTTGCTAAGTCATTTCTTTTTAAATAAGCTTTTTATTTTGGAATAATTTTAGACTTACAATGAAGTTGCAAAGATTGTACAGAATTCCCATATACTCTTCACCCAAGTATATATAACCCTGGTACATTTGTCTAAACTAAGACATTAACATTGGTACATTATTGTTAGTGAGACTGTAGATTTTACCAGAATCTCACTAATGTCCTTTTGCTGTTCCAGGATACCATGTTGCACTTAGTTGTTAAGTCATTTTTAATTATTTGTTTTTATATCATGGAGACCTACAGTTCTTTAGTGAATAGATTTCTGTGGCTGTAAAACCATTTTCTGTTTTAGTTTTAAGTTCTCTGCATATACTCGAAGGCTAGGTGTTTCCTCTAGGGATGGGAAGTCCAGGGATTTATCTTGGCACTGAACTTTATAGGTTGAAATAAAAGGAGAGAGTTCTATTACTGTGGAAAGAACACTATGGTGATGGAGTGTAGGCTAAAGCATTTTTATAATTTAAAACTGTGTTTTCATGGGACTAAATGAGTTATTTTATGCACTCTATTCACTTTTGATGGATTTGATTTCAAAATGACAAGTCATTCTTCCTATTAAAAAAGTGTTAAGCATACTTCTTGGATATGGAAGCTAATTGAAATGAATTGGAGAATTTAATTTTTTAGTACTCATCATAGTTATGATTGATTTAATACATTAATATTAGTATAATTTCAGTAATTTAGCACATTTGTTTATATGCGCTTTTAGAAAATCCTTGGTTTCGATTTGTGGCAACAATCGAGTCTTTTTGTTTTTTTCAGGGATACCATATGTAACAGGTGCCATTGTTACTCTTAACTTTTCACACATGCCTTCAGTTTGATGTCAAAGTCATCATTTAGTGTAAACAGCAAGTTATCTGTTAGGCCGCACATCATGAACTTTTAGAAAGGCTTATCTTTTATGCCACAGAAATAGCATTTGGCTATTAGTCATGGATGGCAAAGAAATTAATTTTGAGTTGTTTGGATAAAAATGTTTCAGTTGACTATAGTGTGTATTGAGAGACACTGCCAGTAAACAAACTCTCTTGGTAGGTGGAAATCCCCTAGAAGTTACAGAAAATTGAGAGGAGGTGAACTTAATTAAATAACTTGAATTGTTTAGACATATTCAGAGCTTCTTATGACCTTGAAGAAATCACCCAACTTCAAAAGACCTCGGTTTCTTCATTTGTAAAATTAGGGAGTTTGACTAGATGCGTAAATCTACTTGTTAGTTAACTTCTAAGATGTAAAAACCCTCCTGTTTAACAAAAACCTACAAGATCAAGTTGCTTATCTGAAATCTTTATGAATCAACACTAGTCACTAAGTCTAGATATAAGTCAGTTTATCAATTGGGTTCAAATAGTTTCAAACCAATATTACTGTAAGTTTGAGAGTCATTAGTTGGTTTGACACCTCTTGTATATTTTTGGTAATTAGTATATTGCTTTTTAAAATTTTGTTATCTGATTTTTGTGCTTTACCCTGAAGCAATGAACTTCAAACTTTTTTCTCATATTCCCTAAACAATTTTGAAAAATATACTCCTTTACACTTAAAAAAAAACAAAAAACAAAAAACCTCTTACTGAAGTTTAATATGCAGAAAGTACGGTAGTGAACAACTCAGTGAATTTTCACCAACTGAGCACACTTGTGTACTAGCACCCAGATCAAGAAATTCTTACTACCTTACCCCCCTCCACCCCCATCCCTGCATATTTTCCTAACTTTTAACACCACAGATTAGTTTTGCCTACTTTTGTACTTTATCTAAATGGACTGTTTTGTCTCTGACTTCTTTTATGCAACATTGTGAATTTGAGATGTATTTATATCGTATGTAGTTGTAGACTGTTTATTCTCATTACTGTATACTATTCCACTGTATGAATAGATCATTATATATTATTGTTGAGGGATATGTAGGTAGATGTCAGTTTGTGGAGAATGTCTTTGTGACCTTGGAGTAGGCAAAGATTTCTTCAACAGGTCTTTTCAAGAGTAATTATTTCTTTTACAGTTTAGATTGGATAAGGAATGGGAGAACTGGTTTATTGAAATATGAGCAGTTAAATTTTTTTAATGTTAATATGTAGTTAAAACTTAATATTCTCTAAATCTCAGGGAGAATGTTAGTATTTTTAACTAAATCTTCCAGGTAACAGGTTTGTGCTTTCATGACTATTTTGGGAGGAATTCGTTCAAAAATGTGTCATGTACTTCCTTGTCTTTTTGACTTGCCGATTTGTAGGAGTTTTTTACTATATGCTGGAAATGAGCCCTTGCTGGTTGTAAATATCTTCTCCCACTGTGTGGCATGCTTTTTCTATTTCATGGTATTCTCATAAGATTACCTCCAAGGTATTCATTCTCTCACTTTCTAGAAGCTTTATTGTTTTGGCTTTCACATATAGATCTAGCATATACCTGAAATTGATTTTTGTATTTTGTGTGAGGTAGGGGATAATACTGTCTTTTCCTATACGGATAGCTAATTTTCCCAGCACACCATTTCCCTGCTATTGTCAGGAATCAAATGTCCATATATCTGTGGTTCTGTTTCTGTGCTTTCTGTTCTGTTCCTTTGGTCTGTTTGTCTCTACTTGTACTGATGCCACATTGTCTTGTTTATTATAGTTTTATCATAAAACCTGATATCTAGTAGAACAAGTTCTTCCACATTGTCCTTCGAAAGCATCTTCGCTATTCTTGGCCCTTTGCACATTTCTTTGATTTTAATATCATCTTGTCATTTTCCACACACACCCACAAAACCTGTTGCTACTCTGATTGGAACTGCATGGAATCTAGAGAGCAATTTGGGAAGAATTGACATCTTTATCATTTTCTAATTCATGAACATGATACACTACTCCATTTATTTAGGCCTTTAATTTCTTTCAGTAATGGTTGTGATTTTCTCCAGAAGATTGTTCACAACTTTTGAGAGTTTTATTTGTAGATATTTGATATTTTTCATATTGTAAATGTTTATAGCCATTATTTTGTTTGTTTATATCTTTATATTGATCTTGTATCTAACAGTTTTGCTAAACTTTTAGTCATATATCTTTAGAGTATGTATTTGATCTTTTATTATGTATTCAGTCTTCTTATCTGCAAATAAAGTCTTGTTTCTTCCTTTCGAAATGTTATACTTTTGTTTCTTATCTTACTGTACTGGCTAGTATTTCGATTATAATGTGGAATAGAAGTAGTAATAGTGGCGCTATTGTCTTGTTTCCTTTCTTGAAAGGAAAACTTTGAACATTTCTCCATTAAATATGATGTTTACTTTAATTTTTTTCTAGCTATCATCAGATTAAGGAAGTTTCATTCTGTCCTTAGTTTGTTAGGCGCTTACATCATGAATAGATGCTGGATTTTATCAAATGTTTTTCCTATTGTTAATATAACCATAGGATATTCCTCAAGTCAAATTATATTGATTGATTTCCTAATGCTAAATAAACTGCATGCCAGAAATAAACCTAGCATGGTCAACATCACATTTTCCTCTAATTTTACTTTGCAATTTTAGATCTTTGTTCGTGAGTGGGATTGGCCTGAAATTTTGTTTTTCTTGTACTGTCCTTGTCAGGCTTTAGTAGCCTTGTAAAATGAGCTAAGGAAGATACCTGCTTTTTGATTCTCTGGAAGAGTTTAGGTTAAGTTTGGTTTTATTTTTTCTTTAAATGCATGATAGATTTTAGCAGTGAAGCCATTTAGGCCTAGAATTTTCTTTGTGGGAAAGCTTTTAATTACAGATGCAGTTTTAAAAATACTAATAGTATTCTTCAAGTGTTTCTATTTTGTTAATATCTGCTTTTATATTCAGTATATTTTATATACCTTTTTAGGAATTATTTTGCTCTTTTTCTTTCTAACTTCTTGAGATGGGTAGGTAGGTGTTTATACCCTTGTTTCCTTCCTGACATACATATTTAAAGCTATACATTTCATTTTCAAGTATTGCTTTACCTGCATCCCATCATTTTTGAGGTGTAATATTTTCATTATTTCACAATATTTTAAAATTCCCACTGTAATTTCTTTTTTGATCCATGGGTTTTTTAAAAGTATATTTCTTAATTTCCAGTAATATGAGAATTTTCTAACTGTGTATTTTTTGTATTTTGTTTCTGGCTTTAACACATTTTCCTTAGAGTACTTTGAGTGATTTCAATCTTTTAAAATGCCCTGAGACTTACTTTATGGCTTAGCATGTGGTCAGTTTTTGCAAATATGTAAGCACTTGAAAAGCATATATTCTGCAGTTACTAGATACAGCATTCTATATATGTCCATTGATCAAGTTTGGTAATTGTATTGTATCTCTGTCCCTGCTAACTTTTTTGGTCTGCTTATTCTTTTAACTACTGAGAGAGATATCTTTCTTTCTTTCTTTTTTTTTTTTTTTTTTGAGATGGAATCTTGCCCTGTTGCCCAGGCTGGAGTGTGCAGTGGTGCAATCTCAGCTCACTGCAACCCCTGCCTCCCGGATTCAAGCAATTCTCCTGCCTCAGCCTCCCATGTAGCTGGGACTACAGGCACGTGCCACCATACCTGGCTAATTTTTGTATTTTTAGTAGAGACGAGGTTTCACCATGTTGACCAGACTGGTCTCGAATTCCTGACCTCAAGTGATTCACCTGCCTCGGCCTCCCAAAGTGCTGGGATTACAGGCATGAGCCACCACACCCAGCCAAGAGATGTCTTAAAATTTGCCCCTGAGATACTAATGCATGTCTAATTCTCCGAGAGGTTTTGTCAACCTTTGCTTTATATATAATTTGAGTCCATGTTATCAACTGCATACAGATTTAGTTCGTTATATTGTTCTGGTGAATTAAGCATTTTATGACTATGAAGGGACTCTTTTTAACTCTAGTGATCCTTTTTCTTTGATTCTATTTTGTCTGAAACTAATACAGCAACACCATCTTTAATATAGCAATACCATCTTTATTTTAGCTAATGTTTGCATGATATATGTTTATCCTTTTACTTTTAACCTTTCTGTATTCTTATGTTTTAGATGGGGCTCTTGAAAGCAACATATATTTGTAGATTTTTTTTTTAACCCAATCTGATAATCGTTCTTTTTTGAAACACTTGATTCATTTATACTTAATATAATTATTGACATTTTGGGGTTAAGTACAGCATCGCATTTTTATTCTACTAGCTCTGTATTTCTTTTTCCCCTTGTCTTTTTCTTTTATTTGACTATTTTTATATCATTTTTCCTTTATTACTTCAGACATCACTTATTCATTTTTAGTCTTTTTGTGATCACCCTAGCATTTATAGCATGTATTCTTCACTTATCAAAATCTAGTGTTAACTGATACTTCTACCTTCCTTCTAGTTGAAGCAAGAATGTTAAAGCGCCTTAGTTCCATTTACCTACCTTGTGACATACATATTGTTGTCCTGTAATTTAATTTTCTATATGTATTTTAAACCTTACAAGACATTATTTTATACAGTCAATATTCCTTTAGATTTCACATGCTTATTTGAACTTCATGGGTCTTCATTCCTTTCTCTATCTGTGACCTTCCATCTTGAGACAGTTTTCTTTTGCTTCATTCTTAGTGAGGGTTTGCTGGAGATGAACTCTGTTTTTATTTGTCTGAGCCTGTATTTTAATTTTTTTCTTGAAGGATATTTTCTCCTCAGTGGAATACTAGGTTGGCAGTTGTTTTCTTCATGCTCCTTGGAGATACACAGTCTTTTAGCTGCCATTTTTGTTGTTGAAAATTAAGCTATCAATCTAACTGTTGCTTCTTTGAAAGTAATCTCCCCACCTCTGCCCCCGCTGCCCCTCCATCAGGATGCTTTAAAACTTTCCTTTGTCTGGTGGGAATTCATTGAGATTGTTACACATGTGGTTTGACAGGTTTCATCATTTTTGGAACATTTATTCAAATATTGCCTCTGCCCCATTCTGTCTCTTTTCCTTCTGGGATTCTGATTAACTCTTGGATATTAGACCTTTCTCACTGTATCTTCCATATTTCTTACCCTCTCTTCATTCTGAGCGTTTTATTTTCCCCCGACCTATCTTTTGGTTCACTGTCTCAACGGTGTCTATTGGCTGTTAGACCTGTTTATTGAATTCTTAATTTTGGTTTTTGCATTTCTCAGTAATAAAATTATTCTTTGCTTCTTTTAAAAATCTGCTGTGTAGCCCGGGCAACATGACAAAACCCCATCTCTACAAAAAAAAAAATACAAAAATTAGCTGGGCATGCTGGTGCATGCCTATAGTCTCAGCTACTCAGGAGACTGAGGTGGGAAGATCACCTGAGCCCCAGAGGTCAAGGCTGCAGTGAGCCGTGATCACGCCACCGCATTCCAGCCTGGGTGACAGAGCGAGACCTGGTCTCAAAAACACCCAAATTCTGCTGTGTCACATTTTATGATTTCTAGGTCATTGCTGAGATTTTTAAGTTTGGCTTTCGTCTCCTTGAACATAGCAAGCATAATTTAAAATCCATGTCTGATAATTCCAATACTTGGAGTCCTTCTGAGTCTGTTCTGGTCATCTTATCATGTTTCCTCATGTGCCTGATTGTCTTTAATTGAATGCTGGGCATTGTATTTGAAAAATCATTTGAGACCAAGGATGATAGTTTTTCAGAAAGGAGTGTATGTGTATGTGTGTACATCTGCTTAAGGGAATCCAGAAAATCCAGAGTTGCTTAATCAAATCTCAGCTTTAGAGACCTTCCTGGGCCAACCAGATGACTCAAGGCCACATTGCATTCAGTGTGTGAACTGATTCATTGCGGTTCACCCTTATTTCTAAGGTGCAGCCCTTCAGGGTCCCAACCCGAAAGTGGGTGAAGAGGATTTTCCCTTTTGTCCTTCTGTTTTGGCTCTTTGACACTTTTAAGAAAGGCATTTCTTATATTTTGACCAACCCTATTCCTTGCCTTCAGATAGGGACGTGCTTTGTTGGCTCTTTATGGGCAGGATTTTCTTAGAAGTGGCAAAGACTGTCATTTTCTCTAAGACTTCAGACTCAGCCCTAGTTCTTTTTAAGCTTTGTTTTATATAGCTGTACTCACTTGTATAATTATATACATTTTTAATTGAAAGGTTACATTGTATGTGCGTAAATATAAGTAAATTTTTTCCTAAACACTCAGCAATATTTTAAGTCTCTTCAACCTTGGTCAATTGCTAGACCTTGACAATGGACAGGTTTATTTAAATTTCAGCTACGTCTGGAATGACTCAAAATATGAAATCCCTCTTAATTGCTATTGAAATTAGGATGCATAATATCAACTAAAATTTTTTCCTCTCATGGAAGAGAATACTTTCCTAGTTACACTTTTGCAATCACAACTTCTGTCTTAGCATACCTATATGTAGGTATAATATATATCTGCCCTTGTGAAATAGGAAAAAAAAGGCACTTCTGCTGAGATTCCTAGATTTCTGCCATGTGAGAACCCTCAAACAACCTAATCAATGAACATTGTGCTTTACAAACTTTTTTCCTTCTATGTAAATTAATAACCCACAGCAGCCTTGTGAGGTAAGTATATGATAGGTGTGATATTAAGCAAAGGATTAGGAAACCGGGCCTAAGAGGTTAAGTAACTCGTCTGTAGTCCCACACCTGGTGAATGGCGTATGTTCTTTGTCTGTTACTGTTACAACATTGTGTTTCAGCTGTAATGGCCAGGTAACTCTTGCCTGAAGATGCTCACTGACTTCCCAGTTTTATCATGTTGTGCTTTCTTCTTTCTGTAAGTCATATAATATCCTGACCCTATGACTCATGTCCTGAAGATTGAGACAACTGGGAGATTACTCCTTCATATCTCATCCTCACCGCCTCCCACCCCATTTCTAGAACATGGTACCACCAGCTCTGGAATTTGCCAACCTCTCTGCCCTGTTAGAAAGCTTGCTGTGTCACTAGTCCTTTCTCATCCCTACACATACAGTCCCTTTCTCTCTTTTTAGACATGTCTCCATTTTTCCAGTTCTAAAAGAGATGTGTCTTTGCTTCCCAGTTCATTTGCCGTCTTTCTTGGCACTCAAGGCTTCCTTTGTTGCTTCTCCAATTTTGATGAAATCCTAGCCAGTCTTCTTTGCCTTATCCTTCTGAATCTTAAGAAGGGCAAAAAGCTTATCTGCCTTGTACTTCTTTCCCAGCAATAGAGTCAATGCTCCTATACTTCTAGTGGTGATTCTGCTTCTGAACCGCCCTCATATCTCATTTTCAAATCATTGTTTTCAGCATCCAGCAACATCCTTGCTACTCACTTGTAATGATAGCCTTGAACAGTTATCTTACGTTAGGCCTGTGAATGTCAAATACCCTTGTTTATTTGTAGGTACTTGACATTTGAATATTTTATTTGAACATTTCTAAATGTACACAAATGAAAGGTCCAATGAACCTCTGATGCTACAGTTATGTACATTTTACCATACTGGTTTCATCTCCTTACTCCTCTTTTTTCCAAGAATTTAAGGCATAGCCAAGACATAATTTCACTCCCCAATAATTTAACATCTCTAAAACAACACATTTTCTTACATAGCTACAATGTTATTATCTTATACAGCACATACAATACAGTTCTTAATAGCACGTACAATACAGTTGACCCATGAACAAAGCCGAAGTTAGGAGTGCTGACTGCCTGCAGAGTCAAAAATCCACCTGAACTTTTGTTGTTGTTGTTGTTGTTGTTGTTTTGAGACAGGGTCTCACTCTGTCCCCCAGGCTGGAGTGCAGTGGCATGATCATGGTTCACTGCAGCCTCAATCCCCTGGGCTCAAGTGATCCTTCCACCTCAGCTTCCTGAGCAGCTGGACCATAAGCATGCACCATCACACCTGACTACTTTTTTATATTGTTTTGTGGAGATAGGGTCTCCTCATGTTGCCCAGGCCAGTCTTGAACTCCTGGGATCAAGGGATCCTCCTGCCTTGCCTTCCCAAAGTACTAGGATTACAGGCGTGAGCTACTGTGCCCAGCCAATGTGCCACTTTTGACTCCCCCAAAACTTAACTACTAATAGCCTGCTGTTGAACAGAAGCCTTATCAGTAATATAAACAATTAACACATATTTTGTATGTTACATATATTACTGTATTCTTACAATAAAGTAAGCTAGAGAAAAGAAAATGTTAAAATCATAGAAAAATATATTTACTACTCATTAAGTGGAAGTAGATCATCATAAAGGTCTTCATCATTGTCATCTTCATGTTGAAGAGGCCGAGGAGGTGGAGGAAGAGGTGGGGTTGGTCCTGCTGTCTCAGGCATGGCAGAGGCAGAAAAAGGGGAGGGGTTGGAAGGAGAGGCAGGCACACTTAATGTAACTATTTTTTTATTGAAGAAAATCCACATATAAGTAGACCCACATAATTCAAACCTGTGTTGTTCAAGGGTCACCTGTACTTAGTCCATCCTTAAATTTCCCTAATTGTCTAAAAGAAATTCTTTTTTTGATAGTTGGTTTGTTTGCAACAGGATCTACTCATTGTATTTGGTTATACCCCTTAAGTCTCTTAATTCTCTTATAATTTATAACAATCCTGTCTGCTTTTTTTCATCCTCAGACTATGCCATTCTGGTGAGGTATTGTTTAACTTGTTTCTTTATCCTCTTATTTCATATGGACCGGAAATTAGATCTATATGCTTAATTAGGTTCAGAATATATTTTCTTGGAGGGGTGGGCAAGAGTGCTTGTGGTCACTTCATATTACATCACATCTGGAGGCACATACCATCTGGTCATTTCACCTTAAGTGTTGTGAAGATTCATCAGAGGGTTCAAGTGGTGACAGCTTGATCCCTTTGTGAAGCCCAACCTTTTACCTAATGCTTTTACCATTCATTGATTACTGGTGCATGAATTAGTTATGTAATTAAAGGTTGCAAAATTGTGGTTGTTCAATTTGGTCACTTCTGCTATTATTAGCTGAAATATTTATATATGGACAAACTGCTTTCTCATTCACAGGAGCTATTTGGTTAACCTGAAATATGTAGTCATTTATTGAATTGTTAAATGTATAACTCTATTATTTTACTAAGGCTTATGATAAAGTAATTCTTGAAGAAGTTAAAGCTGTTCCTGAATGTTAGATTAGTAATTTTTGTAGGTTGGGTCATGGGGAAGGTCTTCCAATCCTGAGTGAACAGTTCTAATCCTATTGAGAAAAGGTAGGGTAGCAGGGAAAAACAAACAAAAAACCAGAAGAAAAGATTGTATACTCTCTTCATTATTGTGGGCTTGCAGTGTGGGTGTGGTGCTTACTTGGGGTATGGGAATTTTAAGAAGTTCCTCTACTTTACCAGAGACTAAATCAGGCTCACCACGGAGTCCTTTAAATTTTAAAGACCTATGGCCTTAAAAGGGCCTCAGCACAGTTTTGCAATCAAATTCATTAAATTTTAATGACTAGTACATCTTGGGAAGCTGCAGGGACTCCTGATGGTTTTCCAGGGATGCAGCTAAAGCTCCTCTTGCTAGCTTTCTCTGAAGCTAAAATCTCAGGAAAGCTTTGTTCGTCCCCTCTGCTGTTGTAAAGCTCTACCTTAGGCACTTGAGGTGATGAGAGAGGAGCAGGCTGGCTCAGGCAGTCAGGAAAACTTTCTCTTAGTATCAATTAAACCTAAATTTCATTCACTGAAATTTCATGTAGTAAAATGGCTGCCTGCTTTTTCATGACCTTTTATTCATACACTATATCACTTGCTCACACTGTTGTATTTAAAGCTTTCACAGTTTGAATCTTACCTCATTAGCCTTTTATTTTTCAGGACACTGTCTTCAGCCTTTTCTTCAAGTTTTTGACCGTAGATTGTGTTGTGTCAAACTGGACGAATTATCTTAGTTGAATTTTCACCAGTTGAAAAATTGGAGGTAAGGAGTATATTTCTTTTTTGAAAATGAATCTATATTACTGTTAACATGTTTACACCCTCCCCTCCATTTATAGTCCGTGTGCTTTGTGCATTTAAGAGCAAGGATGACAAAATAAAAGATGTCCAAGTGATTTCATGTGTTTAGATTTAGGCCCTAAGAGCAGCAGCTGCTACTGCTACTACTAGTACTAGTACTACTACTACTGCTAGTGGGAGTTACAAGTTCTTTGGACAATTCATTTGCTATTAGAAACCTCACCAGAAAATAGAAGGGTAATTTAGCAGTTTATTTTGAATAAAAGGGGCTAATCCTACTCAGGTGCCAGATCCCCAGCATTGGAGCTGGTGGAGATTGAAAGATCTGCCCCCCAAAAATAACTAGATGTGTGTGGGATATACAAATCTTCCAACTTCCTAGTTTTTGTAATTTTTCTTATTCTCAAATCCATGTTGAATAACTGAATTAAGCAGATGGTAAATACAGTATTATGAACAAATAAGGGTATAATTTTGTTAGTGGTATTGTAACCATAATTCTTGCTTTGAACCATTGGTAGATCTGTATCAGGAAAGACTGCATAACAATATCAGCCGTGATTTCGACATAGTTTATCTTTCTACCTTACGAAAATGTTCCCACTTTTTATAACATCTGTTTCCTAGTATCCAGCATGGGTATGTGCTGTGAATTAAATACTTAGGCAGGATGTTGTGACACCCGTTTAATAATCTTGGCTTTTAACAGGTTTTAAAATCCCTCCAGCCTTTAGTTATCTTCTTGTGTGAAGTGTTTGTATTTGGGTTGAGTTCAGGGTTTCTCAGATTTGGCACTATTGGCATCTTGGGCTGGATAATTTTCTGTTGTCAGGGGCTGTCCTGTGCAGTGTAGGATGTTTAGCAGCATCTCTGGACTCTACCTGTCAGATGTCAGTAGCACCTTTCCTCAGTATGACAACCAAAAGTATCTTCAGACGTTGCCAAATGTCCCTTGCAGGGAAAAGTCACCTCTGGTTGGGAACTACTGGGTTAGATGATGTGGAGTTTCTTCCAGCTTTCTAATTCTGTTGTTTTTATTTTAAACAAAAAACCTATTTTTTGTAATCCAGCTTAAATGTCATCTCTTCCCTGAAGCTTTCCTCAGCTCTCCTTCTCTTTGTTCTACCTTCATTGTTTCTTTTTCTGACTACTTATTATAGAACTCAACCCCACTCTATTATAACTGCCAGTGTGTTTCTCTCACTACGAGGACGTGGGTCTTCTGTGTCGCCACAGATTTTATTAAATGAATGGGCAATGGATTAGAAATTGTTTAGTTAATGATTATAAATAGCATTTCTGTTAATCTTTGAAACTATTCCACTAGGAAATTCCCATAGTTGTGATCTTGGATTTCAGGGTTAATGAGACTGATTATTCATTTTTTAAAAAATCTTTTAAATATATTAGAAGGCAGGAGCCTCCTATAGGTATGTGAGGATGCTACATGAACACATCTAGGCTGCACTTGAGAGAAATCACACAGAAATTCATAACGTGAAGAGTTAAGTCATTTCAACTTTCATATCCAGAGGGTTTCTCCAGTACTTCCATTTTGCTTCTTAATCAGAAAGCTTCCATCTATTTAGAAGAAAGTAGTAATATTTTTCCTTGTATAACTTAAAATATATCACCATATTTGAAGTCGCTATTTCTCAAACTCACAGTAAGAAATACATTTTAATCGTGATCTAGTACATATGCACATACCTGAAACAAGTTTTTTGAATTAGTATTTGCCATTACTGTGTGTGAAACACTTCAATATTTTCTGTTATTTCTTTTTCTTTTCCCCTTATAGTCATCACCTAGTACATTTGTTATACAATACATTAATAGGTCAAAACCCACCATTTGAAAAACACTGTTCTAAGTAATCTCTTTAAGTAATAAAATGTACAGATGATCTGCCTCTGGCATATGTCACCAATAGGTTGTTGTATCTTTCTTTTAAAATAACATCATTTAGGAATTGATGCAACCAAGACCTCAAAACACCTTGACCAGAGCAAATTAGATTTCCAGTTATTTTCAAGGCCTATATTTTGTCATTTATATTGAATATTTAGTGTGTACAAGGCACTGTAGCCAAAAGAGCATGTTTGGTTCTTGTTCTCAAGATTTATAGTGAAAAATCCTAGAGGAGAATAAAAAGTTAATATACTAAGTGCTGAAAGTGATAATCAACACACAGTGACTTTTATAGGCATTTACGAAAGGGAGAAAACTTTGTAGGCATTTAGGAGGGGGTTAACGTAAATGTGGGATGGCAAAAAACAAACAAAAGGCTGGGCACAGTGGCTCACACCTGTAATCCCAGCACTTTGGGAGGCCAAGGTGGGCAGATCTCCTGAGGTCAGGAGTTTAAGACCAGCCTGGCCAAAATGGTGAAACCCCATCTCTACAAAAATACAAAAATTAGCCAGGCATGATGGAGGGTGCCTGTAATCCCAGCCACTCGGGAGGTTGAGGCAGGAGAATCACTTGAACCCAGGAGGCGGAGGTTGCAGTAAGCTGAGATCGTGCCATTGCACTCCAGCCTGGGTGACAGAGCAAAACTCCGTCTCAAAAAAAAAAAAAAAAAAAAAAAAAAAAAAGTGGGGTGGATTTCGCATTGTTGTATCAGAAAGTAGAAAAAAATATTACACATGGTGGAAACAGAATTTATGTCAGTGCCCAGTGCTTCTTGCTCATACTTGAAGTTAGTTTTTTTTTTTGAATAATCAAAGTAACTGAGAAATTAAAAAATAAGAAAGTTTGGTAAACTGCAAAATTAAATGTATGATATAAACAGGGTATGTTATTTTAGCTCTACCGTGGTTGTAAAATGAAGTTGACTCAGGAGATCAGTTAGAAACTTGTATGTATGATAGCTCTGATAAAAGCCAATATATGCCCTAAAATGATAATATTAACATTGAATTACTAGGTTTACTGAGAATGCGGATAATCTCTAAATGGGGAGAGAGAGTGCTCATCTGTCAAAATAAGTGAATAAGGTTACTATTCTCTCTCTCTCTCTCTCTCTCTCTCTCTCTCTATATATATATATATATATATATAGCTTTTCACTAAACAGAACTAAACAGAAAACAGGGTTTATAATAGAGGTAGCATTTTTCAAAAAGTTATACACACTTTGTGCTATGCAATTAAAAATCATATAGGCCAGGCGTGGTGGCTCACACCTGTAATCCCAACACTTTGGGAGGCCCAGGTGGGTAGATCACTTGAGCCCAGGAGTTTGAGACCAGCTTGGGCAATATGGTGAAACCCCGTCTCTATGAAAAATAAAAAAATTAGCCAGGTATGGTGGTGCACACCTATAGTCCCAGCTACTTGGGCAGCTGAGATGGGAGGATCACTTGAGCCTGGGAGGTCGAGGCTGCAGTGATCCGTGAGTTTGCCACTATACTCTAGCCTGTCTCAAAAAAAAAAAAAAAAAAAAATTATATGCATGCTTCATAGGCCTGGGCTTAATCCTCTCTTTTCTAAATAGAATGGAGGCTCAGGATGCTAAGTCAGAACCAGGTGTTGACTTAAGAAAATAAGCAGTGGACTTGTTTTTCTTTTTGAACTTCTGCTCTCTTCTGTGGGATAACGTAGAATTTAGTTGCTGTAGAAGATATTTTTGACCTAAAAGAAAAGAAGATTCAGCTTGTAAGGATACTTGGGAAAGAGCCAACCTGCCCTGAAAGTGTGGTCTAGCATCCTGTCTGCTGTTACTTTGAGGCACCAGAAGTCTACTAGTTTTTTGTTATTTTCCATATTGAGTTGGGAAGTTAGCAAAAAGATAACCATCTTTTCGTTTTCTCAGATTTCTAGACTACTGAAAAGAAGTTGCTTTCAGAGCTGGAGATGTGAATAAAATTTCTGTGCCAGGGTTGATAAACCGTCTTGAGGTATTTTTTTTTCTAATTTTAAATAACTCTATTTTTTAGAACAGTTTTAGTTTTACAGGAAAATTGAGAAGATGGTACAGGGAGTCCCCATATACCCTGCACTCAGTTTCCCCTGTTATTAACAGCTTACATTAGCATGGTACATTTGTTACAATTAGTGAACCAATATTGAAACATTAACTGAAGTCTATATTCAGATTTCCTTAACTTTTACTGAACATGTTTTTTTTCCTCTTTCAGGATTCCATCCAGGAAACCCCATCACAGTTGGTTGTTATGTCTCCTTAGACTCCTCTTGGCTGTGACAGTTTCTCAGACTTTTGTTTTTGAGGAGTACTGATCAGGTATTTTGTAGACTATCACTCAATTGGGATGTGTCAGATGGTTTTCTCATGGGTAGAATGGGGTTATGGGTTTTGAGGAGGAAGACCACAAAGATAAAGTGCCATTCTCACATTCTCATCACATCATACAAACAGTCCATACTATCAATGTGACTTGTCACTGTTGATGTTGACCTTGATCACCTGGCTGAGAACGTGTTTGTCAGGTTTCTTCACTGTAATCTTTTTTTTTTTTTTTTAAACACCTCTTTCCTGTATTGTGCTCTTTGGAAAGTAGTCACTGTGTGCAGTCCACACTTAAGAGGTGGGAGGTTATGCTCTACCTCCTTGAGGTGAATTATCTATGTAAATTGTTTGGGATTTTCTGCGTGGGAGGCTCCCCCCACCCCTCATTTATCATTCATTCATTTATTCAGTCATTTCTTTATAGCAGTATGGGCTCATGGCTATTTATTTTATACGTTGGATCATAATATACTACTACTTTATTTATTTTGGTGTTCAAATTTTTCCAGCTTTGACCATTGGGAGTTCCTTCAGTTGGCTCCTGTGTCATTTCGACATGCCCTCATCATCATGTGATTTTGATTTTTTAGTACTTCCTTACTTTCTGGTACTACAAGATGCTCCAGGCTCATCCTATATATTCCCTGCCCCAGTTTTAGAATCATCCATTTCTCCACAGGGCCTTGGTTCCCTTTATTAAAGAGAGAATGCAATTAGAAATCAAGAACTGGGTGCTGGGTGTGCTCATTGCTACTGGGGTATTGTTGCCTCTGTGTCCTCTCAGCTGAAATTTCTGTGTATATAGTCTATATATTTATGCATATTTATAAATATTTTTATGTATAATTTTAATGTGGCAGCTAACAAACATATTCTTTGTGGGGGGTGTTAAGTTTAAATTAAATATGAATATATTGTTTCTGGAGGCCATATTTAAATTGAAAATGTTTTTGAGGATTATTTTAATATTATTATTTCAGTCTCATCGTATATCTCTTGAGACTTACAGAATATGAGATAGATGCAGTGAATATGTGACTATTTCAAAATGGTCTCTACTGTAATAAAAATCCTATAGGATGACTGTTTCATAAATTATTTAGAAGGCTTATTTAGGGGAAATAATAACTATCATATTCCTCTCTCCCTTGTTATTTGGTAGCACCTTTACATATATGCATGAAAAATCCTGAAAATGGAACTCTTATCTCTGCCAGTAAAAGACCATTTGTTATGCCTCAATATCAGCCACTTTTTGTTACTGTTTAACTTGAAGAATTCACACTCTAGTACAAAAACTCTTCTGTTTTAAAAGCAAGGTTTGCTTTAAACTGTTGTTAAGAGTTATGACATCATCAGAGTCTTACCAGGTAGCCAGTAGTACAGAAGAATAATGGTTAAGACCATAACCTTAAATTTGTATCCTAGCTTTGCTACTGGTTGACTGTGTAACCACAGGCAATTTATTTGCCCTCTCTGAACTTCAAGTTTCCTTATTTGTGAAATGTGGATGATAATATTACCTCTCTCATGGAAGTATTTTAGAGATTAAATGAGGTAAAGCACTTAGCACAGTACTTGATACACAGATATGGCTCAGTAAATATGATCTAAAATCAAAACCTCCAAAGCAGCAAAAAAATATATGAAAGTTTGAAAGCTTTGTACTCATATACATACTGTGTTTTGTTCAACAATTATTACTGGGCCAGACCAACCAGAAAAATTAATGATTCTTTTATTTTGCAATCCTAAAAGTTCTCTCAAGACAAGGCTAACTTTTCTTCAAATCTGGGAAATGCTCACTCACCTCATTACCTTAAAATGCTAGCAGTGGCTGTCAGCCCAAGAAAGTATTGCCTCTCTAGAGGCCACTTGGGGGTGCTACTGAGATTTTATGGGAGGGGCCAGGATGCTGAATACCTTTCATTGCCTGGGATAGTCTTGCATGACAAGGAATTCTTGTGCCCCAAATTATTGCATCAATAGTATGCTGTTGAGACACACTAGAGTACACTGATACTTACCATTGTATCTTTAAACCTTTCTGCAGAACACATTTCAGGTGTCACAAAGCCAGCAGGTTATCTAGATGAGTGAAGCAAGGCCAGGCTGCAGTGTTTGGAATCAGCTACGGAGTATAGGAACTAGGCAAACTGTCCTTTCTAAAAGGGGAGTGGTACCTTAGCTTCAGCCAGTTGTTGCCTGCAGTTGCTAGATCATGTGATTTTTCAGAGAAAAGCCAGATATGTACATTTTTATGTGAAGTCTCCCAGTTTTAAATGTAGCTCAACTTTAAAAAAAACAAAAACAAAAACAAAAAACCACACTGTGGCAGCCAAACCAGGCAGATCTGTGGGCTGAATTCATTCCACAGACCATTGGTTTGCAACCTCTGATATAACTGTTTTAGGAAGTGACCTAAAATTCTGACAGAGGTAAAACACTCTGGGCCATAATGGCACCACCCTGTTTATTTGCTGAGCTCAGGAAAAACTGTGGAAACAAAGCACTAGATGTCGACATCATTTTCTAGAGTGTGGGGAATTGTGGCATTAGAGCAGAGCTCTGGGGGAGCTTCCTCTCTGATTGGGAGGAGCAATTCTGTTGGGAGACATCCTAGCAACTGCTTTTTCAGGAACAGAAACCACTGTGCCTTGTGTTACCAGCAGTCTTGAATTAGGGAGGTAGCTGCACCACTGAAGGAAGCCTCTGATTCCACTGCTAAGCATAGCATCTGGGCCCCATAGTCTGTCTTGCCTTTAAGAAAAGAATCCTCACAAAGCTGACATGCAGTAAAGGCTTAAAACTCTGCAGAATCTCTTGGTTCATGTGGCCCCTGAACTGTGTGATGATCATAGGGTTTATGTCTTTAGTATTTCTTCTTTCTTGATCTAGGGTTACCGCCTACACGGCTCCACAGTCCACAGCTGTGGCCATCTGGACTTTAGTGGGGGTGTTTCAAGGGTGTCCCAGGAGTTTGGTCATGCCTGAGCCTAGCCTGTACAGCTTAGATATTGCTTGAGTCGTCTGTCTGGTTTTAAAGTGACAAATCATCATTCAGCACTTATTGTATAAAAAATAGCCCATTATAATGTTAAGAAACAAACTCAATGTGTATTTTGCTTAGTAGTTGTTGCCTACATTGATCTATATGGAAAAGAATAGATTATATGCTTTGATCTGCATGGTAGCCACATCTATAATATGACACTATATGACAGTGTTTTTATTTTGTTTCTATTGGATTAAATACAAAAGTACAGCATAATACTTTACTGTAAAACTTTGTGTTTTTAAAGGAAACTGACTATATTTGGCCATTCTTATGTCACTGTAAAGAAACACCTGAGGCGGGGTAATTTATAAAGAAAAGAGGTTTAATTGGCTCAGGATTCTACAGGCTGCATAAGCATGGCACCAATATCTGCCCAGCTTCTGGTGAGAGCCTCAGGAAGCTTACAATCATGGCAGATGGTGAAGCAAGAGCAGGCATGTAATATGGCGAGAGCGGGAGCAAGGCGGGTGAGGGAGAGGTCCTAGAGTTTTAAACAATCAGATCTTGAGTGAACGGAACAAGGACTCACCTAGGCTGGTGCTAAACCATTCACAAGAGATCTGCCCCTATCATCCAGTCACCTCCCATCAGGCCCCACCTCCAACATTGGGAATCACATTTCAACATGAGATTTGGAGGGGACAAACATCCAAACTGTATCATTGACTTAATTTATTGGCTGGAATATTTTCTGTTTGTAAACAGAAAGCCTCCCAGTGAGCAAAATGGAAATTGCTTTTTTAAAGTATTTTAACATGATATAGTTATCAAAAAATTAAGTTTGAGAGTGTTATATATTACTGTGAAATACTAAATGATTATTCATGTCAGTTAGTGCTGATGTGAGTGAATGTTTGTACAGGGCAGAGTGCTAACCACTATTAAGATTACATACATAATCCCTTAAGAAGGATGTGTGTTTACCAGTTTAGATTCCTATTTGTTGTGAAAAGTCAGTCTACTATGAATCATCTTTTCAGATGGTAGCCATTTTTGTAAGCTGTTGGCTTCCATTTGAAAGATGCTTTAACATGTTTCTTCAAAGGCAAGTATTTATAACCATTTTTTAAAAAGGCATTTTCTTCTTGTGTGTTTAAACAGCTAACTTATTTGTACAAGAATTATTTTTTCCTTCCCTCTCAGTCTTCCACCTCACCACACACCTTTAGCTCCCTATTTGAATGATAAACTTATTGAGGGTTTGCTCCTTAGCCAGTCAAAGAAAGGCACTCATCATTAGAAATGTCTCTGATACCTACTAGTGACACAGTGGAAAGAACACAGACTTTGGAGCAGGCAGGCATGGATTTGAGTCATGATTCTGCCATATGTTCATTCTTTGAGTTCATTTTCTTATTTGTAAAATGGAGATAATCATAACTACCTTTGAGGGTATATTATTAGCTACCAGTAAATGGTAGCTAATTATAGTGATAAAAATAATGGTAACCTTGGATTCAGTAGCATCTGAGGTTTCTGAAGGCTCTGACAAAGCTAGGTGAGAGCTGGCCGTTCTCGATCTCTGAAGTATATGGAGCCTATGCTTTTGACACCTGAAACCTGTCTGTCCTCGTTTTGATTCTTCTCGCCTTTTCTTCTGTCTCATAAAAAAGACAATGGTATTGCCCTTGTATTTTAAAGGCTTGTAATTAAGATTGGAAAATGAATAAAACCGTTTTTGGGAGCCACTGGGAAAGCTGGAGTTAGGCCTTTGGCTGCTTCAGAAGCTCTTTATTGAAGGTTTGATTAAATAGCCATGAAGTGTTCTGAATGTGGTTTAGCACCTAAAATATTGGGATCACTTCCTGTTAGGAAAACTGTTATTTCTGTAAATACAAGCCGATTTGATTAGTTAAGATCATCCCTACCATTAAATTCAGTGAATTCCTTTTTTCTCCCCATTTCTCCTAATAAATATTTATTGAACACCTAGCCTGTGCTAGGCCATGTGCCTACTCGATTGTATACCCTCAAAGGAGATGTTGAATTAAGGAATCTAAGAGTTGTAGGTTGTCGCCTATTATTTAAATGAAGATCCTAAAGCCTTAGAGCTGCACTGTGCAGTAAAGTAGCCACTAACTACAGATGGCTACTGAGCACTGGAAATTGGACCAGTGTGAATTAAGGTGTGCTTTAAGTATAAAATATGCACTGGATTTCAAAGATATCACTTGAAAAATATATATAAAATAATTGATTTTATGTAGATTACATTTAAAACAATACTTTTGACATGGGTTAAATGTTACAATTAATTTCACCTGTTTCTTTTTAAGTTGACCACTAGAACATTTAAAATTATACATATGCGTCACATATTTTTACTGGACAATGCTGCCTTAGAGCTTCAGTGACTTGGTAAGATTATACATCTAGCTAGGACTCCTTTGGCCAGTGGAAATTATAAATTGCTTTACTGTGAAAATGGAAGATAGATAATTCAAACCCCATTCAGAAAAAAGTTAAATTAACACTAAGGACTTTGAAATAATTTACATTTTAAATTAAATCCTGGATTGTTAATCTGGTAGCATCTCTTAGTATTTCAGATTTGGAATTTTCAAAAGGGACAAACTGGAAAAATATACCCATTGATTTAGTAGCCTAAACCAATTTTTTTCCCTAAGCGTTCACAAATTGCCCTATATAGGTGACTCCACTCCCCTGACATTTGCTGGGTGGGAGATGGCAGGAGATGGGGGGACAAGAGTCATCTAAAAGGCTTGTCTATATATTTTTCTTTGAATATGAATAGTGTTTTATCCAAATCTATCTTATTAGGTAGACGGTTTAGTACAGTGAAATTGATTCATCATTTAACAGATACTTCAGTAGACATGAGGTTGGGCTCTGTAAATACAGTGGTGAACAAGGCACAGACCTTGAGTAGAGCTACAGGCTTTTGTTTGGTTAGCTGGTTTTTGTTTTCATTTTTACTTTTTATTTGGAAATAATTTTAAACTGACTAAAAATAGGAGAAAGAACACCGCATACCCTTTACCTAAATTTACCTATTGTTAACATTTTCCTGTTTGCTTTATAGTTGTCTGTGCACACATGCATGTGTGCATGTACACACGTTTGTATGTACACACACGTACATATATTTTCTTTTTCTGAATTATTTGAGAGTAAGTTGCATGCCCTTTACCACTGAATGCTTCGTTGTCTAATACCTAAAAATAGGAATATTCTCTTATGTAACCACAGCACAGTTATCAATTCAGAAAACAGGAAATTTAACATTTAACATTGATAGAATACTTCTAATCTACCATCAACATTTCACTTTGGTCAATGGATCCACTCATTTATTTTATAACAGTTTTCCCTTTTAGTATAGGATCAGGATCAGGTAAAAGATTTAGTTGTCATGGCTCTCTCTTTTTTAACCTGGGACATTTTTCAAACCTTTGTCTTAAAATGACATTTCCTTTCCCCTTCGCTTTTTAATAGAAGAACCCAAAATGAGAAATGTTCTATTTCCTCATTATTAGTTTCAGGTCATGCATTCCTGACTGTAATACTATAAAATGATGTGTTTTTCTCATGGTGTCACATCTGGAGGCCTGTGCAGTCCATCTGGCCCTCATTGGTGATGTTCATCATTTTGATCACCCAGTCAAGATGTTGTTCAATTTGTCCACTGTATAATTAAATTTTTCCCCTTTGCAACTAATAAGCTTTGGGTACACACTTTTAAAACTGTGTGTATTTCCTACTCTTCATCCAGATTTTCCCCTAGATTTAGCATCCATTGATGATACTTGCTTGAAGCAGTCTATACTGTGATGGCTGCAAAATGATGATTTTTCCAGCTCCAGCACTCCTGCATGTTTACCAATTGGATTTTACTGTAAGCAGGGACTTCCCTTCTCCCCTATTTTTATAGGTAGGTATTTAGCTATCTTCATCGATATGGACACACGGCTCCCTTTTTTCTACAGGTTTATAACTCATTACTGTCTTTTATTATTCTGGTATTCAAATTGTTGCAAATGTGGCCAGTGAGTGCGCCTCTTCAAGTTGACTTCCAGGTCCTTATATGTTCCCATCACTTCTTGAGTACTTCCTCACTGTCTTTAATAATGAGCTATATTCCAGGTGGGGCTTCAGGTTTTTGTTTTTTGTTTTTTTTTAAATAGGTGAGACCTTTAGGTACATAGATGGTTTCAGTATAGCGTGTTTAGTGTTTCTGTGAGGGTAAGCACAGCCTGCTTTGGCAGCATCGCGGAGGGGAGAGGCAAGGCAGCAGGACTAAGGAGTGTCAGTGGAAGCCTCCTTAGAGGAGATGCCACCACTACTGAGATGTATAGGATCAATAGGAATAAAGTAAAATGTGTAACTAGACTTAACCTTACTTTTTTTTTTAATAGAAAATGACTGTGGTGCTAGAAGATCATTACTTTTGGAAAGCCGGTTAACATCCATTTCCTAAGAGAAACTTGGCCACCATTTGCTCTGGCATGGCGCAAAGCAGCCCACAGCTTGATATTCAGGTTCTCCATGATCTTCGACAACGTTTCCCTGAAATTCCAGAGGGCGTGGTGTCTCAGTGCATGTTACAGGTAAGTTACCTACCAGTGATAGTGATATTAAGTTCTAGTTTTTCCTATTAGAGCTAGTGATGTGTGATGTAATTAGAACCCAGGTATGTTTTCGTGTGTGTGTGTGTGTGTGTGTGTGTGTGTGTGTGGTCGGGGGGAACATTTAGAGCAGGATTTCGCCTCAACCTTGGCACTGTTGACAGTCTAGCCTGGATAATTCTCTGTTGTGGGAGTCGGCCTTGTGCGTTGTAGAATTACTAAATGTTCTGGGCATCCGAGGCCTCTACCCACTAAATACCAATAGCATCCCCACATTTGTGACAACTGAAAATGTCTTTAGACATTGTCAGATGTCTCATGGGAGGCAAAATCTCCCACCATTGAGAACCACAGATTGGAGAAGAGAATAAAAGCATGTAACAACAAGAAAAACAGATTCTCCTTATGTTTCACTTTTTGAAGTTTTTGGGCTATACTGTCAGTCCCTAAGTCCTTAGAGTTGAATTTTGAATCTCAAATTTATCATTTTAACTTCTTAGACTATACACTTTTGAGTCGTTTTTTAAAAGTCTGTAGATAATTCACTCCCTGTTTTTCTAATGCTAAATCCTTACTGATACCTAATTTTAAATGTAAGCCCACTTTCACTCACATTACCTTTGTCTTGCTGTGTGTCTTACATTGAATTAAATCTCATCTCTAAGATAGAATGTGTCTTTCCCACTCAGGGGACAACAAACAGAGAAGTAGGCCTACCACTTTCCCTGTACCCCATCTCCCTGTCCCACTGTCCCCTTGTTGTGTTTTATATCATCCTTCACAGGATCTTAGTGTTTTGGGTTATCGCACTTACCTATTTGCTTAACTTTGGGCAGCAGTACTTCTACCATGCTCACTGGTCTTCCTCACACACAGTCAGTACTCATGTTCAAACTTTACCTTATGGCAGTGTGAGCAGCTCAGGATATAACTGAAACCTATATACAGGTGTGGTTAATTATAAATAGAGACTCACAGAACAATGATGGTAACAGAGGTGCTTCCTTTGTTTGCAAGCCCTTTACTAGTCTAGAGCTTTGGGCTTATGGTTTTTGTGTTACGGCTTGCCTTTGCTTTTTCTCACACACATTCCCAGCCTGAATCTCAGCTCTTTACTTTAGCCCCATTTTGGTTTCTGGTAGAGCAGAGACACTTCCCACCAGAGTGAAACCAAGTAAGGATGAAGCTTTTAGTTTAAACCACTTCCTAGCAATCACCTTCCTCACCTCTCTTAGGGCCCAACCTAGCCCTGACCTTGTTTTATTTCACTTAGCCCTTTATTACCTGCATTTTTCATGACCATTTAACTAAACTGAAGGAATAGAACTTTAAATTCAGCTCAGTGAACATTTGTTGATAATTACACTGTCCTAAGTCTTTCACTTTTTTCTTCCTTTGGGATTAATAAAATATATTGGTATGGAGATTTACCACCTACTGGCTCTGGAAAACTGCTTTATTCACATTAAAATGTATGAGGCTCAGTAGTTTGCATTTAATGTGCAAGCCTTAGAGCCTCACTCTGGGGTATCATCCTCAATTTAGGATCACTTTTTAGGAATATGATGCTTTTTTGCCTCATTCCTTTCAAAAGTGTTCATTATATGTCTTAAAAATTCTTACCTCTGAAATGATTTTGATTTCTTCATGGTTACTGTTCGATACATTTTTTATCCTTATTTTTCTTTAAAGACATTTAACAGTCAAATGTGACATTAGAATCTATTCTGGTAGTTTTCTTTGTACAGTACTTCTGTAAAAATAATACTTTAATATCTTGGTTTTGTGGTTTTTAATTTTTCTTCATAGGAAAATTTACTCAACTTGTCACTATAGACATGCTGACACTTCCAACTTTATATCATTTTGAATTTGGATCCTTTTTGTGACAATACTAAGTAGGCTAACTCAGTGTAGAGAACATGGAATTTCAGGGTTATTAATAATAAAAATATCAGATGGTAAAGTATCCATGACTACCTTATGTTTCAAACGAAACTCTCTAGTTTTTGTTTTCCCCTAATCCATAGGTCTATAAAAAAAAAAAAAAGAAAGAATACTTTATTTCACCTTCCATATTTTTTTCCTTCAGATGTCTGTCAGTGACACATTCTAGTTGGCAATCAGTTTGAATCCTTTGGCTCCAAATTTGCTTTTAATATCTTCCCTTCCTTGCTCAATACGATTTCCAAGCAAGGTAAAAATAATTCAGATCTTTGAGTTGTAATGATTTTCTTCAATTAATACATCTTTCTGTGACTCAAAGTATTTTTAAAAGTATTTGAATTTTAAATTTTCTATATTGATTATAATTACCATTTGTTACTATCATCTGGGTAGCATGTTAATGTTTTACATACATGATCTCATTTTTTAAAGTATTTGAATTTTAGTATCAAAAACTTTATATAAAGAAAAGGGTAAAAATGATCTATAGAGTTTCAATAAAGCCAATTCATTAAATTTCTAAAAATTCATTTTGCAAAGATTTGCTTGACTTTTTTTTAAACTTCCTAAAGCTCCAGTTTAATAATGTCCTTTTGGCCAGACATCCTTTCCCTTGAAATTACCATGTGGAAAGAGCATTGGGACTCAGGAGAATAAGAATCTAGAATTGGCTTTTCTGTTAACTAGTTAAGTGCCTATTGTCAAGCCATGTAACTTCCCAGGCATCTTTTTCCTCATCTGTAAATGTGCGTTGAATTGGAGCAGATGAACTCTAATAGGAGTTCTCCCAACTCTAAAATTACAACATTATGGGTCCTGTTTTAGGTTTAACTTCATTTGGTTCTCAGCAGAAATGAATTATTTCCTTTCATTTTTATATAAAGTGTACTTTTCCTAAAATAAATATTTAGTAATATCTATGCATGTACGTATCTGTGTGTATATTTATGAACTACAGAGAAAGTCACAATAATTGGGAAACTTTTATGGATTACTTCAAAAGTGGTGGATAATATGTGTTTTACACTAGTAAAATAGTTTGGAATTCTGTATTTCCACAGAAAACTGCTTTATGATAAATTAACATTTTACAAAGAGGGAACCTTTTATTAGTCTGATTACTGTCAGTTGGAACTTCAAAAGTGTCAGTTTGCTATTACCTTCTTTGTGAGTGTGTAGAATTAAACAATTCAAATCTTTCAGTGATTTTGAAAGTATACCAAGATACCTTTCAGTGGGTAAAAACTTTTGAGACTGTGAGAGTATGAATGAATTTAACTAAGGCAATCAACACCAGGTTTTTAATTAAATTACCCTAACTCGGGCAAAGTCATGGAGGCATAGTTCAAGTTATGGACTTTTTTTATACTGATTCGTTTTGCTTAAATCTTAAAAGTTAGTGCTTCAGACGGTTGAAGTTATTCAAGGATAAATTTAGGTAAAAGAAAAATGAGGGCTGCTTTAGAATTTTTATTGTTTTAACTCTTGAGGAATTTTATTGTAATTCTTTTTCTCCTTTTGTGGTTTTAGTGCCTTTTAAAAACTAAAGCATGGTTATTTTTATGTTTTTTATCAATTTAAATATTAATAATGGATATTACTTATACTTATATTGCAGCAATTGTGGTGAATCCGAGATAAGCCCAACATTTTAATTTGTTGAGATGCAACAAGTATAAAATGAGTCCTGGATTTGGAGTCAGAAAACTTGGGGTTGAGTCACAGTGTTCATTAGTAGGTACTTTACATTTCTGTAGCAGTAGCAGTAGTGGTAGTACTAGTAATGTGAGCTAAATGTTTGTAAAATAATATGAATCGTTTGGGATCTCCTTTTCAGGATAGATGACCATGAAGTTTTTTTGTGGTTAAAATACTGCTCTCTATTTATTCTTTGACAGTAGTATTTGCATAACTCTCTGGCAAAGCCTGACTTCCACTATTAGAATTTGTTAATGTTGCCAATGTTACTTTTACCATTTTTCTCCCCTAGAATAACAACAATCTTGAAGCCTGTTGCCGAGCCCTTTCCCAGGAGAGTAGCAAATACTTATATATGGAATACCATAGTCCAGATGACAATAGGATGAATAGAAATCGCCTTTTACATATTAACCTGGGTATCCATTCTCCTAGTAGCTATCACCCAGGAGATGGAGCCCAACTTAATGGTGGTCGAACACTGGTACATAGCTCAAGTGATGGACATATTGATCCTCAGCATGCAGCAGGTAAACAGCTGATATGTTTAGTTCAAGAACCACACTCAGCTCCAGCTGTTGTTGCTGCTACTCCCAACTACAATCCATTTTTTATGAATGAACAGAACAGAAGTGCAGCTACTCCTCCTTCACAGCCACCTCAACAGCCATCTTCCATGCAAACAGGAATGAATCCGTCTGCTATGCAAGGGCCTTCACCACCACCGCCACCTTCATACATGCACATACCTCGGTATAGTACAAATCCAATTACTGTTACAGTATCCCAGAACCTCCCTTCTGGACAGACTGTACCAAGAGCTTTACAAATTCTTCCACAAATTCCAAGCAATCTCTATGGGTCTCCTGGTTCTATTTATATTAGACAGACATCTCAGAGTTCATCAGGAAGACAAACTCCTCAGAGTACGCCATGGCAGTCCTCACCACAGGGCCCAGTGCCTCACTATAGCCAGCGTCCTTTACCTGTTTATCCACACCAACAGAACTATCAACCTTCTCAGTATTCTCCCAAACAGCAGCAGATCCCTCAGTCTGCTTACCATTCACCACCTCCTTCTCAATGTCCTTCACCCTTCAGCTCTCCACAGCATCAAGTGCAACCTTCCCAGTTGGGCCACATCTTTATGCCACCTAGTCCTTCAACTACTCCACCCCATCCATATCAACAAGGACCTCCTAGCTATCAGAAACAGGGAAGCCATTCAGTAGCCTATCTTCCATACACAGCATCTAGTTTATCCAAAGGTTCCATGAAGAAGATAGAAATTACAGTTGAACCTTCTCAAAGACCTGGGACAGCAATTAATAGGAGTCCTTCACCCATCAGTAATCAACCATCTCCACGGAATCAACACTCACTGTACACAGCCACCACGCCACCTTCAAGTTCTCCTTCAAGAGGGATATCTAGTCAACCAAAACCTCCATTTAGTGTTAATCCTGTGTATATTACATATACACAGCCAACTGGACCTTCTTGTACTCCATCACCATCTCCTCGAGTGATACCAAACCCAACTACAGTTTTTAAAATTACCGTAGGCCGAGCAACGACTGAAAATCTTTTAAATTTAGTGGACCAAGAAGAGCGCTCTGCAGCACCAGAACCTATTCAGCCCATTTCAGTGATACCAGGCTCTGGGGGAGAAAAGGGAAGCCATAAATATCAGAGAAGTTCTAGTTCTGGATCAGATGACTATGCCTACACACAAGGTAAATTTTAACCCTTTTATGAAATTTAATTTCTGTCGTGAGGCAGCAATCTCCCATTCAAATATATTAGCTGTTTAGTTTTAATTAAATGTTTAGTATTAGATGTTGGGCAGTAGCATTGCTATTAAGAATAAAGTTAGTGGCCAGGTGCGGTGGCTCACGCCTGTAATCCCAGCACTTTGGGAGGCTGAGGCGGGTGGATCACCTGAGGTCAGGAGTTTGAGACCAGCCTGGCCAACATGGAGAAACCCCACCTCTGCTAAAAATACAAAAATTAGCTGGGTGTGGTGGTGCATGCCTGTAATCCCAGCTACCCGGGAGGCTAAGGCAGGAGAATCGCTTGAATCCAGGAGGCAGAGGTTGCAGTGAGCCGAGATCACGCCACTGCACTCCAGCCTGGACAACAGAGGGAGACTGTGTCCGAAACAAACAAAAAGAATAAAGTTAGTGCTTCAAAGTTATCTATAGACTTTGTTTTAAAACATGAAAGTGTAGGCCTAATAAGGCTTAGTTTAGAAAGAATATTCGTAGAGCGAAAAATACAAGTGACATGGAAATTGTCAAAAGTACAAACTACAGAGTAGGAAAAAGAGATTCATGGAGAATGGACTAAAGTTCATCAAATGAAATAATTTGAATCTTTTCTAAAGAGGATGGCCCAGAGGGCATAATGATATTTACATATAAATAATATATAAGAAGTAGAATTATTGGATTAGCTAAAAAGTAATAATATATAAAAGTGGAATTACTGGATTAGCTAATAGTAGATTATTGGACTAGGTAATAGTAGACCTAAATTAGATACAGAGTTTTTAAAAAGTCTACTCAGATTGTTTCAAGATACCTGAGAATTTAGTTTTCTTTCAGTATATAAGAAGGGAAGTAATTATTCAGTATGCCTGGTAGTCAGCCTGTTCAAAACACACACAAGTATAAAGAGAATCTTAGGACAATAGAACAAGAGGGATGTTCAGGTGATGTCACTTTGGTTGCATTCAGAGGGCTAAATTGAAGCAGATATGGAGGCAGCATAGCATTAGAAAGACATGAGAGTAAATGCCAACCCCCAAGTTGAATGAGTCTTTTATACATTAGCAGTGCATATCGAAATTTTCCAGTCGCTTGTTCAGTGTTGTTCTCTGCAATGACATTATCTATAATGCTGTAGCCTTGCTGTTACATCAACGAGCAAGGATGGAGAGGTTAGCAAAGCAATTGAAACTTGAGAAAGAGGAGCTAGAGCGGTTGAAGTCTGAAGTTAACGGTATGGAGCATGACCTGATGCAGAGACGGCTCAGAAGAGTCAGCTGCACCACTGCGATCCCTACGGTAAGTGATCTGTTAGGGTGCGTTAATAGGAGGGTCGGGATATTGGCTGTCAGGTCATTTATTTTTCTTTAGGTTTTATTCCTGGCAGAGTTCTGGGTTTTTTTTCTTGTTGTTATTGTTGCTTTTTTTAAAAACAACAGATGAAGGACTTTTGCCTTTAGTAGTTCTCATCAAAATAATTCATGTATGCAGATTCCATAGGCTCATCAGTATTTTCAAACACTGATGATTATAATCAAGGTATAGCATCTCATTTATTTGTAAATTGCTGTGAAAATAGAAATGAAAAGTGCACCCTGACCAAAAATTTGATGAATTATTCTTTGTGTATTCATTTATTCTTCTAAGCATATGATACATATATTTTTAAACATTTAAAATTATTTTTGTTAAGTACATTAATTCAGATGAGTTAGAATAGATCAGTATGAATTTTGGGGAAGTGTTGACTGTAGAATATTTTAAGGTAGAGCAGTTTTGTTAAGTATAAATAATTGTAGAAACTGAGATAACAGTATTGATTGTTAGCAGTCTTAAAGGGAACTGCTCTAATGAAAAGATTCGGATAATATAGTTTTAACATGTTGGTTAATGTATATGAGTTCTAACGATCCCAAACAACTGAGAATTTTGAAGCATGTTTAAAATCTTGTGACTTCACAAGCGATGATCCAACCTATCATTTCACCTTTCAACATTTAGCAGTTTTGTGCATATAGTTTATGCAATGTGGTACTACGCTAGATGCTTAGTACATACCTACCAGTGGGAAAAACAGATACATCAACAGATAATTATAATACAATGTGGTAAGTGCTGTATATGTTCACGGGTAATGAGAGAATTTATACATCAACTCGTTTCTGTGCAGATTCATTGCACTTCTCTGCTCTTACATTATCCTCCTGCTGGAATGCCCTTCTAAAAAGCTCTGCACGTGTAAATCTTGTCTGTTCTGTTCTTCAAGGCTCAACTTAACCTCTACTTTTTCCATGAAGCCTTTCCTCATTTTCCTACCCTCTCTAAACTTAGGGCAATCTCTGAGTGTACAGGTTTAGAGAAGTGGGCATATGTCAGGCCTCTTGCAGTCAGCATGTCTGCAGCCACTCCCTCGTAGAGAAGTTTCTACTTGAGGTTCTTGGCTTCAAAGGGGATCTGTGAATTCTCTGAAATTATATGCAGAGTTTCGTAAGTGTGTTTAATATGGGAAGTGGGTGTATAGCTTTCATCAGATTTTCATAAGATTATTACATTGAAGGAAAAAAAGAATGAGGAACCACTGCCCTAAACAATAGGCAGAGAGAAAAGGGAAGGCATTTTAGAAGAGAAAAGAACAATAAGGTAATGAAGGCTTGAAGTCAAGATGGAGAGTGACTTTTAGGAGACAGTAACTACAATTCCCTGGCATAAGCATGAGATTTCTGAAGAGTTAACAGAGGATAACTGGAGCTTTGACCTTGAATGCTAGGTCGAGGTGCTTGAACTTTATTCTGCTGGTAGCAGGGAACAAGTGGGAGTTTTTGAGAAAGAGAGTCTTGAGAAATAGGCATATTCACTAATTTAATGACTTTTTGTAATATCGTGTATAGTCAATATTAGAAGTGAGGAGGAAGATTTTAACTACTTAAAGCACTGGAAAATAACAAAGCTATCTTTAATAGAAAGGTGATGTTAATATAAATCAAATTTCTGCCTCATTTTCTCCATTTGAAATCTTAATTGAATCCTCTGATTGCGGAAGATATTGGAGGACATAACCCATATGGGAATCCACCTGTGGTAGCTGGGTACTTTGGAAACCTTTAGGTACCTGTAGAGCATAAACAAACTTAGCATAGTAATTTTCTTTAATCATATACATTTTATTTAGCAACTACTTGCTGTGTGATAATCCCTGCTAAATAAAACATTGGTTTTTTTTTGTTTTTCATTGAAAGTGGAGAACTGTCTAATGTAGCATAGGTTAGTACTAAAAAAAAAAAAAAAAAAAAAGCCCCAGATTTTATATCAGAGCTCTTATTGATGTACCTTTTTTCTTTTTTTTTTTTTTTTGAGACGGAGAGTGTCACCCTGTCACCCAGGCTGGAGTGCAATGGCACGATCTCGGCTCACGGCAACCTCCGCCTCCCAGGTTCAAGCGATTCTCCTGCCTCAGCCTCCCGAGTAGCTGCGATTACAGGAGTGCGCCACCACGCCTGGCTAATTTTTTGTATCTTTAGTAGAGACGGGGTTTCACCATGTTGGCCAGGCTAGTCTCGAACTCCTGACCTTGTGATCTGCCCGCCTCGGCCTCCCAAAGTGCTGGGATTCCAGGCATGAGCCCCCGCACCTGGCCCCCGATCTATCTTCTTGAGAAAGGAAAAAGAGAAGTTGGTGAAACTGCTGCCCTGGGCTGTAATTTAGTTTTAACTTTTATTATAATTTCAGAGATACATAAAATAGTATAATGAACCCCCATGTAGCCATCCCCCAGATTGAGAAATTGGTAGTTCATGTGGGCGCTAACATCTGAGAGATAAGACATTTAAGTGTGTTTCCCATGTGTTTTCATTGCCAAGCCTAGTGTAAAATGGAGGACATTTACACAGCAGAGGGACAATACGTGGTGGTTGAGACCGTCAGTAGGCTTTCAAGTCAGGTGCCAGTTTGAATCCTACTTGTATTTGTGTCACTCATATATCCTTGGATAAGTAACTTTCTCTATGCTTGTTTTCTTATCTATAAAATGTGTGGTATAGTACCCATCTTATGGGATTTTTCTTAGGATTATATGAGGTAATATATATGAAGCAGTTTACACAATGCCCAACAAATAGTAAGTGTTCTTATAAAATATGTGTTGGTTGCAAAATACTAGAAAAATTTGCTTGAGGTTTAGACACACAAATCTGAAGCATTTTGTACTTTGACTTCCTTTGAACTTGAACATATATAAGATTATACTTATGTAGGAAATTAATCAAGAAATAAATCATTTAGTCAGATTTCCCATTTTGCTCATCAAGGCTCATTTGAGGAACCATGATATAGTGCAAAGAGAGCCCACATAGGCTTGGGAGTCACAATTGCTCAGGCGCTCACTGGCTGTATCTGATTTCTCTGCATCTGATTTTCCCTAGCTGTAAAAGAGAATTATAGCAAGTACATTATAATAATTGTCAAGATAAAGAGACAGTGTATGTAATAAGCCTGGCATGAAGTAGGTGATCAGTAGATGGCTAGCCTTATCATTGTCCCACTTGTGTATAGGATACCCAGTAGAGAATTGACATTTTTGCTACTAAAGCACACGTTGCTACCTTCAAGTTTTCAAACAAACTGCTTATCAGGCAGTGTATACAAAATTGATTAGAAAGCTGCTTGCCTAATGATACTGCAGTGCACATTTGTGACCAGCTATGTGGGGGAGGGGGGGTTGTAGAAACTTAGAACAGCAGTGAAATAATCTTTTTCTAAGGAGAGCAGAAGTGCAAGATATAAGATGCATGATGGTGTCATTTCCCTTAATCTGTTATTTCCAAAGCATTGTATTAAATGCTGACAAAGATGTCATCTCTTAGATCTGTATGTGAAATGAGATAGGTATATCTGTGAGTCTATATGTATTTGTGTGTGAGAGAAAATATAAGGCAGTAAATCAGAAGTGTTGACCAGCTAAATGGTAACAATATAAGTACTTTCAGAGTTTTGAGATAGAAATGTTAGCTTTTTACCTATAGAGTTTATAGATGAAACAGTTTCAAGGAGGAGGGGGAAATTTAGGTTTTACCTTGAAGGATAAGATTTTAATATGCAGAAAGCTGCCAATTACCCCCTCCCTCAAGTTATTCCCCCCCATTCTTCCTGTTCTAATTACGTTTTTGGACTATCCCACAGCTTTGAGTCCCAGAGGCATAACTGAGTCCCAGCCACCAAAGAACATCCGTGGTCTTTGACGCTGGTCTATGCCAGCTTTGGAAAAAAAGCTTACCATTTTTTATTTTGAAATGTTGGCTACAAACATCCTGTTATCTTACAAACAACTTTGAATTATACATACCCAATTTTGAAATTCCTCTTCCACGAAAACTACTTTTGACAAATGGCATTAATTTCCCAGAAACTGCTTTTTTTCCCCCTCAGTTTAATCAGAAGCTATATGAAAAAGGACATAGGAATCTTATTGATATACCCTTAGTAAGATCGAGTGGTTCTACTATCTTTGGAAATGAGCCTGTTGATGAGAGTATGTTTGTTGTTTCTGAGACAGAGTCTCACTCTGCTGCTCAGGCCGAAGTGCAGTGGTGCAATCTGGGCTCACTGCAACCTCCACCTCCCCAGTTCAAGCAATTCTCGTGCCTCAGCCTCTCGAGTAGCTGGGACTACAGGCGTGCACCACCACGCACAGCTAATTTTTGTATTTTTGGCAGAGACAGTTTTGCCATGTTAGCCAGGCTGATCTCAAACTCCTGACCTCAAGTGATCCACCTGCCTTGGCCTCCCAAAGTGCCGGGATTACAGGAGTGAGCCACTGCACCCGGCCTGATGAGAGTATGTTTTTGTTATGAGCAACTGTGTGGTGACTGCTTCACTGTTTTGGGCCACTGTGGCTGAAACGTCTCTCTTGCCCCCAACTCCCTAAAACCTATGGAAAAGATAATCCTTTTCAGGTGCTTGACTTTCCCGATAGGTTCTTCCATGTGTTCCTAGGAAGACAGCATCACTGTTTGGAGCCCTTACATTATCTTTAATTTAAATGTTCAAGTATACGTTTTAAACTATTTGAATATTGCTTGATAGGCAAAGCGCAAAGCATTTTACACATTAATGTCACACAGTTTTACCCCATAGGAATTAGAAAAGGCAGTCCCATAATAAATATTTCTAAACGACTTTTTTTGTTCCTCTAGCATTCTGTGGAATTGTAGCTATTATATTCTGCCTTTTATCACTTATTTTAAACTTTGATACCTGCTTATTTAATGGGCATTCTCAGTTACTCTGATAATACCTCCTAACACTATATGAATTAAGATATCCTTTCTGCTCATTTTTCTTTCACTGGCATATTAACATATTTAGCGTTTAGCAAAGTACATGTTTTTAACAGAGTAGGATTTTGTTCTGTCTTCCTACAGTAGCAGATATATAATTTTTCAGTTTATATGTTATAGTTAAAATCACCCTAGTAATTAATACCTGGGCTGTGCTGAAAGCTTCGGTATTTCAGCCTCTAGATTCTAAACTTTGACTTTTTTACTATACATATATATACACATATATTTTTATATATATATGTATATACATAAATAAAGAAATTAAGAATGGCATGGGAAGTAAAGGCTTCTAAAAAGCTTTACTGAATGGAAGATTAGGACTCTCTTCACATTTCAGTGCCTCATATGTGCCCCTGAAAGGCCTGAGGAGTGGGCTGGCCTGAAGAAGTGGAGGCAGAAGAAAACAAAGTTGGGGAACAAATGGAATTCATTTGTTTCTGAAGTTTTCATGCGCTAGAGTAACTGCCTCCTTCAATCTAGAAAAAATATGACAAAAATATTTATATATGAATTTATATAGGAGTCATTTATATAAGTCCTGCCTCTACCAATTACTAGTTTTATAACTTTAAGAAAATTATATAACCTCTCTGTGCCTCAGTTTCCTCATCTATAAACTGGGCACAATATTAGTACCTACCTTAAAGGATTGTTAAGAAGAAGGAATGAGAGAATTCTGGTAAACACTGTATTGTTGTAATTTTTACCAGGCTGGACAAGACTAAGATCATGGACATGACTCGTTTAAAAGGTTGATTCTTACAGTTTCCCTTACCATGAAAACATAGACACAAAATATTTTCAGTGCTCTATGATTAAAATAGTAGTATCTTGTATGGTAGAACACAGTCCACTACTGCAGCTCGCCACTTTATATGCAGATTTTGTTTATTATGTGGCCATTTTGATGGCCCCATTTTTACCCGACTATTCCTTTAAAAACATATGCATAGGACTTCTTAAACATGCCCTCTTATGGACTAAGGCCGTATTCTTGGTAATACCCAATCATGACAATTAACATGAAACGCAGTTCTTAAATGTTGGGCTTGATAATGACTTTCCCACAATTGCTATTTTGGGTCCTTTCTTACTAGCCTGAGGAAATGACAAGATTGAGAAGCATGAACAGACAACTCCAGATAAATGTTGACTGTACACTGAAAGAAGTTGACCTCCTTCAATCTAGAGGTATAGACTTGATTATTTGGTAAACCATAAGTAATAGTGTGGTATTTTAAGCTGCTTAAATAGCAATAACTTTGGTTTTGTAGATTTAAGAGACAGTTTTTATCCGTAAGATTACAATCCTGGTAAAGAGATCCCCCTGTCCCATGGTCATGGATCAGATTTGGGGATGAAAGCATAGTTTTACTTCAGCAGTTTCATCAAGTTCTTATCATTTAGACTGTTCTATGTTGTTACTTTGCATTTATCCTCTTTTTGTCATTTACTGTGAATATTTTATAAATTGATGGGTTTTAATTCTAAAACTTAGTAGAGTTCATATTATGTGATAGACATCTAAAATATCTGTAAAAAGGGATCCCAAATCAGAGTATCAGATTTCTCAGTTTTAAAATAAACTCTATATGTTATTTTTCATGTTATGTTATGTGAAAACATTCAACTATAATCATAGTTTTAGTTTTTTGGATTTTTTTACAGAAGTATACTACAGCAGAAGCTCTCTTACACTTTCATTTACCCAACTCACCAGATTAGAGATGGTCTTCATTTTCTGTGGAAAATATACTGACTGATGTCCACAGCTGCTGCATACTTTTGACTAGTAGGCTGCATTCTGGTAGGCCCATGAATATTGCTCCCATCGGTTGAATTGTCTGCTTACCAAGAGTTGATTCTGTCCCCAGACCTGTTTATGCCAATTATTGTATTTCTGCAATTTAATGTTTCATAAACTGACATGAAGGAGAAAGCTGCTCTTTCTATGAAAGCCAAAGGCAAATCACTCAGAAAATAGGGACTGTGAATTAGATATGGGTGAAAACAACTGAAAAAAGTCTAAAAGGATTCTGTACTCAAATTGCATTATAAGTGTTCTTAATATCTTTCTTGCTCCATTCTAAAGCAATCAAAATTATAGATGAGGGTTCAGCAAACTAGGGCCTGTTTTTGTTGCCTGTTTCTGTGAATAAAAGTTTTAGTGGAGCGATAGCCATGCCCATTTGTTTACATATTGTCTATGGTTGCCTTTGTGCTTCAACAGCACAGTTGACTGCTTGCAACAGAGACTCTATCACAGGTCCACAAAGTCTAAAATATTATCTGGCCCTTGACAGAAAAGGTTTGCCAACCTCTGCTGTAGGTCATCATGGGTGTGGTTTATGTAAGAAATACAATATGGAACCCCAGCCAACAGACACGTAAAAATTAGGTCTTTATCTAACTTTAAAATATAGCTATATACAAGTGTTTTGTTATGTTAAAGTTGACGTGTAATTTTTCTTAACAATTCTGTGTATTAATCAGCTTTCCTGCCCCCCCCATCCCCCACACTGAACTTTTCTTGGTTATGGCAGCTAAGAGTTTCTTCAGTGTTTTAAGAGTGTATAATAAAATATCTCACTGCCATTTTTAGGCAAGATTAAACAAACAGTAGGCTGGGCACAATGGCTCATGTGCCCTATTCCTAGCAGTTTTGGAGGCCAAGGCGAGAGGATCACTTGAGCCTAAGAGTTAGAAACCAGTCTGGGCAACGTAGGGAGACCCCATCCCTACAAATAATTTTTTAAAAATTAGCTAGGTGTGGTGGTGTGTGCCTGTGATCCCAGCCACGTGGGAGGCTAAGGCGGGAGGGGATCACCCGAGCCCGGGAGGTCAAGGCTGCAGTGAGCCGTGATCACACCACTGCACTCTAGCATAGGCAACAGAAAGAGAGAGAGAAAAAAAAAAGATTAGTGGCAGGTGAACCCAAAAGACACGGCATTATCTGAACAACAGACAGAAGCAAATTTGAATGTGAGAATTGAGCAATCTAGTCAGGTACCCTTGAAGTTATTTTCAGAAGCCTAGTCACTCTATAGCCCACTAACTTGAAGCAATCAAAGAATTACTATGCATGATGTAGGGGTTACATAAACTATTGCTACTATATTTTAGAAGATTGCATCAATTTTTTTTTTACTTGTGTGGTCTTCGAAGCAAAACAAACAGCAAAACATTTGGTTAGGATACTTATAGTAAGCCTTTTGTGATCTAGAAATTAGAACATGAGCTGTAACAAGTAATTGAAGAAATACGTATGCAGCTTCTTAAAGCATCAAAAGATCCAATTAATACATCAAATAGCACTGTGGCTTTTATGAGCTATCACAGCAATTATTTTCAGAAAATTATCTTAAAACAGCATATTCAAGTGGATAAAACATTTGTGAAAGGGCCTGCAAGGGAAACCACTATTAAGGTTTTATAAGCAAAGAGCTGTGTTTTTTGTCTGCATTGGGCAATGAGCTCTTTGGGATACTTAGGCATTTCTAAATCTCTTCATAACGAATCTAAATGTATCCATTTTATACTAAATTCTACTCTTCCACACTGCAGAAGACTTTTTATACTGAGTTTCCAATCTAAACTTTTAAGCTACGGGAGGAATCTAAACCTTTTTCAGTGGTGACGGGGGAGGCAGGGGAATAAGCATTTAGAATAGATGCAAATCAGTGCATGATTTGATGAAAACCAGCTTTTTTTGTGATTTTTGGTAAGGAAAACTTGTTGGGAAAAAAAAAAGTAGATCTGGAAATGAAGAGATTTAATATATTTAAACTATCAGTACCATACAGCATCTTCTATAAATAAGTATGGCTACAGTTACCCATAATTGTTTAGAACAAGCAGAACACAGTGATAGGTTCACAGAAGTGAAGGCAGGACCCAAAACCAACCTTGGAGGAGACACAGCAGGAGATGTGGCTGAAATACAGACACTAGACCAGGGAATGAACATTTGAAGACAGGTGAAAATTTTGTGGCAAGACAAAATTCTCAGGTATCGTTCTATCTATTCTGAAACTGGCACCTTTTATCATTGATAAACTGTAGGAAACATTTAACATTTAGTATAAGATTCTCCTTTTCTTGAAAATAAGAATACGTAAACTGCTGATGTTATTTCACATTTATTGAGGTTGCTTAGTAGTCTCAAAATATAACTTGATTAATCCTTGTAAATGTTTATATTTGGCTTCTTCCGTAGTTCAATTTATAATGAATTTTTAAGGTAAATTATGAAAAATATGAAAGTAAGCTTTCATTATTTAAGTGTTCTTTCTCACAGTTTGTTCATTAAAAATCAAAACAAGCAGAAAGAGAAAACAGTTCAACCATCCTTTCATTTCTCTTCTTCATTTATCTCCCCAAATGCCCCACATGCCTAATTCTGCCTGAGGAGGCTAGCCTTACAATTAGAAAAATATTCCTTTAGGTGTAATACATTGTAGACATACATCTGTGTAGTGGTTTTCTTGGGTCTTTTCTCATAGCGATGAAAACACAATTTCATTGGGAGGACAGAATTATGTAATGAGTTTTGAAATCCTGGAAAACATTTTTTCCCTTCTTATGTGTTTTATTTACATATTTTCTTTAAAAAAAATCAAATAACCAGAAAAAAGAGTTCTTAAATGCCTGATGAATTTACTTTCTTTATAGGAAACTTTGATCCAAAAGCCATGAATAATTTTTATGACAACATAGAACCTGGCCCAGTTGTACCACCCAAGCCATCTAAAAAAGGTGAGTATGAAAAATGTCACAAATATGATAGAAATAAATATCAAAATAATTTGGGATTTCACATTTATCTGAAGAAATTTCCACTAGAGGTTAACTTGTTCAGCATAAAGTTACCATATTTTTATGATTTTTATTTTTTTGAGACAGGGTCTCATTCTGCTGCCCCAGCTAGAGTGCAGTGGTGCGATCATGGCTCATTGCAGCCTCGACCTTCTGGGCTCCAGCGATCTTTCTGCCTTGGCCTCCCAAGTAGCTGGGACTGTAGGCACACACCACCGTGCCTGGCTAATTTTTTTTTTTAATTTTTTGTAGAGATGGGATCTCACCATGTTGCTCACTGGTCTCAACAAATTTACCATATTGGTGTTATAATGTGGCAATAATGAAATGTCCCCAAACTTTAGTTTTTAAAAAGTACTGAAATTAGTAACTCTTAGAATTACTGTCAGAGGTAATTTGATGGAATATATAATTTTTACAAACAGAAGTTGAAACACTATGTTACATAGTTAACATTATAAATTTACTTAGCATTGTAAAAACTATAACCCTAAAAGATAATTCTCATAAAATAATGAGGACTTTAAAGGTCTAATGTGAGAATAAAAAGTTAGATTTGCAATAGACTTAAGATTATTTTTCAGACAACAAAAGAATACTTGTGTACTCAAAAGGGGAGCATAGCAATTAGTAGTCACTAGGTATTTTCCCATCAAGAACAAAAGAAATCCTATATAACCAAGGTTTGAAGGAATCATTTTTGGATAGTTGTTACATAAAAATGATTTAAAATTAAAGATATCAAACGTGTTCTTATTTTTATGTACCAAATGTTTAACTGGCATTTCCGTATCTTAAAAAATTAATTTTAATTGAATTTACACATTCAGTCATTTAAGCCAGACGCAGTGGCTCATGCCTGCAATCCCAGCACTTTGGGAGGCCGAGACGGACGGATCACATGAGGCCAGGAGTTCGAGACTAGCCTGGCCAACATGGCAAAACCCCGTCTCTACTAAAAATACAAAAATTAGCTAGGCCTGATGGCGCGCGCCTGTAATCCCAGCTACTCAGGTGGCTAAGGCATGAGAATCACTTGAACCCAGGAGGTGGGGGTTGCAGTGAGCCGAGATCGTGCCGCTGTACTCCAGCCTAGGCGACAGAGACCCTGTCATTTATTCATTCATTCATAAATAAGTAGTCATTGAATGTAGATTAACTTTCTGCCTCATTCTTAATATTTTAATCCTTTTTGCCTTAAGCCACTCGAGGTAGATTGATCATGAAGACACACAGAATAGTGGAGAATGCCTTAGTTTTGAAAAAAATTACCAGAGAGTATAACATTTAACATCTCATCAGACTTAGTTAAAAGAATGTATAAATTCTATCTAAATAATACTACCTGACCTAATTACTTAAATTTTGGTTGAATAGTTTTCTACGTATATTAAGCTCATTACAGAGTGTTTTTTTTTTTCATTTATAAGTTGCAACATAGTGTCTGTTCTTTTTATTGTTTAATATTACCATCGATGTTTCATCTGATCTACATTTAAAAACAGCCTATTGATTTCTTTCTCTTTTTTTTTGAGATGGAGACTCTCTCTGTCACCCAGGCTGGAATGCAGTGGCACTATCTCAGTTCACTGCAACCTCCACCTCCCGGGTTCAAGCGATTCTCCTGTCTCAGCCTCCCAAGTAGCTGGGATTACCCACCACCATGCCCAGCTAATTTTTGTATTTTTAGTAGAGACGGCGTTTCACCACGGTGGCGAGGCTGGTCTTGAACTCTTGACCTCAAGTGACTCAGCCTCCCAAAGTGCTGGGATTACAGGCATGAGCTACCGCACCTGGCCAAAAAATAGTCTATTGATTTCTAAAAATGGCACAAAGAATCATCTTAGTGGATAACTGCCGAGTGCCAGATTTGGCACTTTGGCAGCATTATATGCAGTTTCTTGCCGAAAGTCATTGAGGTGTATAGTTATCATTGATCAATTTAGTCTTTTGGGTTCATAAAATCAGAGTCTTTAAACTCGATTTTGCCTGAATGTCTACTAAAGAAGTATCGCCAGACAAACTTTAGTTTTTAGTTCATTGATTCAAGGAGCTGTCTTAGAGGAATTGCCCTGTCTAAGGGAGGGCATTGGAAAGTTTTTACCCTGGAAACAGGACCAAGTTGATTAGAAATGGTGGAAAACACGTGCATCATGAGCCATCCCTCAGCATAAACTCCCTATAGGTGTGGTGTATTAGTCCGTTTTCACGCTGTGGATAAAGACGTACCCAAGACTGGGCGGGCCTCACAATCATCGCAGAAGGCGAGGAGGAGCAGGTCACACCTTAAAGAGAGCTTGTGCAGGAAAACTCTCCCTTATAATAACCATCAGATCTCGTGAGACTTACTGTCACAAGACCTGGCCCCATGATTCAATTACCTCCCACCAGGCCCCTCCCACAACATGTGGGAATTCAAGATGAGGTTTGGGTGGGGACACAGCCAAACCATATCATGTGGTCTGAGGGACCCACCATAAATAACAAAGAAAGACACTGCCGTTACTCAGGAAATTTCAAGGTTTTGAGCCAGGGACAAAACCAGACCTCTCTTTGGGCAAGGCATTCTTTCCTATGCAATAGTTAAAGCAGTGCTTAGAAGGAAATTTATAGCTTTAAATGCTCATGTAAGACAGGAATATCTAAAATTCTACCTTAAGAAACGAGACAAGAACAAAGTAAAAACAAAGGAAAGATAAGTCAATGAGATAGAAAACAGAAAAAGTTAACAAAGCAAGTTTGATCTTTGAAAAGATAAACAAAATCAATAAACTTCAAGGTAGACTGATCTGTAAAAAAAAAAAAAGAGAACACAAATTACCACAATCAAAAGTGAAAGAAAGATGAGTTATCTATTACAATGATAATGATAATAAGGGAAAGTGATGGACATCTTTATGCAGTAAGCTTGACACCTTAGATAAAGTGGACAAATTTCCTGAACAATATAATCTACCCAAACTGAAAACAAGACAAAACAGTAAATATTAATAGGTGTGTGTTTTTATATATATATATTATATACAATATATTACATATATGTAATATATTACATATATTATATTGTATGTAATGTATATAATATATATTATATACAATATATTACATGTAATTACATATAATTTATACATATAATTTACACATTACATATATTACATGTAATTACATATAATTACATATGATATAATATATAATATGTAATATGTAATTATATATATTATATAATATATAATAATATATATTATATATAATTTTATAATATATATATAAAGAAACTGAATCCGCTATCAAAATTTTCCCCCACAAAGAAAACTCCAGATCCAGATAGATTCACTGGTGGGTAAATTCTACCAAATATTTAAGAAAGTAAAAATGCCAATCTTAAACTCTTTGAGAAAATACAGGAGGGAATGCTTCCCGTATTTCTTTTTTGTTTTTTCATTTCCTTTTCATGTTACCGAGAGGAAGTTGCAGAGGATTTTCCATATACCTCCTGCCTCTACAAATTCAAAGCCTGCCCCATTATCAGCATCCTACACCAGAGTGGTACGTTTGTTACCATTGATGAACTTATATTGAGACCTCATAATCACTCAGAGTCCATAGTTTACATTAGGGTTCACTGTTGGTGTTGTACCCCATCTTTTTTTATGGCGCTAGCAGAACTCTGATTCTAAAACCTGGTAAAGACATTATGTATCTTCCCCTCACAAAAAGAAAAAATTTCAGATCAATATCCCTCATGAACATAGAAACAAAAAATCCATAATTCTGTTTTCTATCTCATTGACTTATAGTCACAATATATAAGAAAAGATAATACATTATGACCAAGTTGAGTTTAGCTTAGGAATGTAATCTTGGTATAAGCATTAAAAAACCAACCAGTGTAATTTACCATATTAAACAAAGGGAGGAAAAGCATGTGATCGTTTTCACCAGATACAGGAAAAACATTTGACAAAATTCAACAGCCATTCCTGACAGACAAAAACTTTTAACAAATTAAGAATAGAAAAGAACTCTTTCAGTCTCATAAAGGGCATCTTTCAAAAACCTTTAGCTACCATTATTACTTGAATAATGCAATTCTGAACTTACTAACATTGGGAACAAGGCAAGGATGTCTATTCTCACCACCTTTATTCAACGTTGTACCTGGAGTTCCTAGCCCATGCAGTAAGAGAAAAAAAAAAAAAGCGTAAATATTGGAAAAGAAGAAATAAAACTATATATACTACAGATGACATAATTATTTTTAAAATCCTAAGGATACTGGAAAACAACTATTAGAACTAATAAGTGAATTTAACAAGGCCTCAGGATGCAAAGTCAATATATAAACATATTTTTACAATATCAGTAAACACTTGGAAAATAAAATTTAAGAGAATTTCATTTACAATACCATCAAAAACCATGTAACACTTAGGAATAAATTTATCCAGAGATGTATACATTGAAAACTATAAAACATTGTCAAAAGATATTTAAGAAGACCTAAGTAAATGGAGTGATATACCATGTTCATAACTGACTGAATCAATATTTTTGAGATACCTGTTCTTACAAGGTTGATATATAGATACAGTGTAATACCAATTATAACCCCATTAGGTGGTAGTGCATTTTTAATTAACAAACTGATTATAAAATTCATACGGAAATACAGAAAGTCCTAGAACATCCAAAACAATCTTGAAAAAGAGCATCCAGAAGTCTTAGACTGGCTCGGTGCAATGGCTCACACCTGTAAACCTAGCATTTTGGGAGACCAAGGCAGGAGGATCACTTGAGCTCAGGAGTTCGAGACTAGCCTGGGCAACATAGACCTCATCTACAAAAAAAAAATTTAAAAATTAGCCAGACATGGTGTAATTAAAAGTGTATTAAAAGTGTATTAGTGTAGAGCTAATTTAAAAATAGCTCAATGCAGCCTCACTGATAGTCCCAGCTATTCTGGTGGCCGAGGCAGTAGGATTGCTTGAGCCCAGGAGGTTGAGGCTGCAGTGAGCTGTGATTGTAGCACTATACTCCAGCCTGGGCGACAGGCTGTCTCCAAAAAAAAAAAAAAAGTCTTAGACTAACCAACTTCAGGACTTACTGTAAAGCTACAATAACCACAGTGTGATATTGGTATAGGAATAAAGAAATAGATCATTGGAACAGAATAGGGAGCCCAGGTTTATACCCCCCAGTCACACTGTCATTTGATAATTTGACAAAAGCACCAAAGCAACCAATAGAGAAAGGAACATTTTTTTCAACAGGCAGAGCTGGAAGAACTGGATATCCATGTGGAAGAAACACACAGGCTGATCTCTACCTCACATCATACACAAAAATTTGAGATAGATCATACACCTAAGTATAAAAGTTAAACTATAAAGCTTCCAGAACAGAATATCTTTTCAATTTAGGTATAAAAGTAATTTCTATAACACAGTAATAAAAAGACAACTCAATAAAAAAGGGTAAAACACTTGAACAGACACTTGACAAAGGAATATATATATGAAAGACTATGAAAAAAGAAATATCAAGAAATTTTCCTGGGGTAATGAGATGGATCTGCTGCCAGGATCCTGTATAGTCAGATTGTGGTTTTCTAGCAATGGTGATGTTCGTGTTAATATGTCATTCTGAGGCCAGCGTTGTGGCTCATGCTTATAATCTCAGCACTTTGGGAGGCCCGGGAGGGAGGGAGGATCACTTGAGGTCAGGAGTTTGAGACCAGCCTGTCCAACAGGGTGAAACCCCGTGTCTACTAAAGATACCAAAATTAGCTGGGCATGGTGGCGTACACCTGTAATCCCAGCTACTTGGGAGGCTGTGGCAGAAGAATCACTTGAACCTGGGAGGTGGAGGTTGCAGTGAGCCGAGATCGCACCACTGCACTCCAACGTAGGTGACAGAGCGAGATGCTGTCTCCAAAAAAAAAAATGTCATTTTGCCTTCTGTCTTTGGGACCAACACCATGTATTCGAGGTGGGAGGTTCCTGTTTGGTATCCTCCTTGGCTGGGCATTGAATAAGGCTTGCATTAATATTCCATGATGTGTTCCCATTAATATGAAGCTTCATCTAGCTCTCTACAAGTACCTTTACACTAAAAAGACTTTGTTTGTTTGTTTTTGTTTTGAGACAGGGTCCTGCTCTGTCGCCCAGGCTGGAGTGCAGTGGCATGATCATAGCTCATTGCAGCCTCGACCTCCCAGGCTCAAGCCATCCTCCTGCCTCAGCCACCCGAGTAGCTGGGACTACAGACGCACACCACCACGCCCGGCTAATTTTTGTATTTTTTTGTGGAGACAGGGTTTCGCCATGTTGCCCAGGCTGGTCTCAAACTCCTGGGCTGAAGCGATCCTGCTGCCTCGGCCTCCCAAAGTGCTGCGATTACAGGCATAAGTCACTGTTCCTGGTCTGAAAGACTCTTTTCTATGGCTCATTTAACTCAAATACAATTTGCAAAAACTGATAGTCCCTTAGAGTTAGTTATAATGGGATTTCGGCTACAATTTCTTAAATATGTATTGAATGCTCAATGCGTAGCTCAATTATGTAGATAGATGCTTGATGTTACAAAGGGAAAACATGACTCCTACCCCAAGCAGTTTAATACTCTACATATGTACACTTCTAATAAAAAATAGACTAGGAAGCCATCTCAAACAGTCATCTTCACTATAAATGAATTTCTATTTTAGAAATTTAGTAGTTGTAATTCTATAATAATATATATTATTGGTGAAAGTATAAATGGTTCTATTATATGCCAAATTGTCTTTTTATCTTCTTCTGTTAAAACTTACTTAGAAACAGTAGAACGTGATTAAATTCTATAATTTTTTGGTAAGCCTTTCATCACAGATTTATAAAAGCTATTCAGTTTTCTCCATAAAATCAAGTTTGTTTTCCATTAAGCACTTGCAGATTCTCATTTTGTATTTGAAACTAAATCAGCCTTTTCTAAAAGTACATACAGTTTAGCACAGATTGGCCTGCAATACCACTCAAATACAAAAAGAAAAAAGATAAACCAGTAAAACACAAATTACTGGTAGAATAGGTTTATTGGTTCGAATAAATGTCTTGGAGTTATTACAGATATATACCAGAAATCCAAGTGTAATATAGTTTATCTGAATTGTAAGTGTGATAATTAAAGAATGTGAGGGAGACAGAGGAACAAGCCTCTTTGGATTGGACTTTGTAGTTAAGCAATAGTGTGTACGTGCTCTTCAGCGGGCTTAGAATGTCTGCCAACCCTTACTAGTAACTCATAACAGTGGTAGATTGGACTTTGTAGTTAAACAATACAGTGTGTATGTGTGCTCTTCAGTGGGCTTAGAAAGTTTCCCCAACCTTCATCAGTAAGCAAGCAAGCACACTGACCTTGGTGTCCCACGATCTGAGCACTGGTCCTGGTCATCTTGGCCACCTGACCTTGTTCAGACTCAATCTGAGCACCATAGAGGGACAATCCAGCCAAATACTCCAAAGGTTGTAAGAGTTAGTGAGATAAGGTATGTGACTCGATAGAAGTACTTCGCAAATCTAAGAAACAGAACTTTACCTTATTCTTTGGAGCCTAAGGAGACATTCACTCTGCTTTTGTTTACTCAGACAATGGGGTGTTTAAGTACCTGAGCACCATGCTTTGGATTCTGGAGCAGTGATTTCCAAAGATGAGTTGTACTGTGGGCTCAGAATTGATTAGAAAATGCAAGATCTTTCTTTGGTTCCGAAGAGCAAATAATATAAAGGCTGCCATTTTTCATTTTTAATCCAAAGGGTTGCTTACTAATAAACTATAAATTTATAGAAACAATTTTCTAGCAAGGTATTAGGATGCCTACAGTTCTTGTCTGTGTTGCAAAGTGTCTGCTGGGCTTCTGCACACATAGGTAATTGGAATTCAGGAAATGATTTGGGAGCACGTGGTTGTCAGTATATAATATTATATCGAGTTGGTTCTGATTTTTCAAGTACTGCTATTTTTAAAAAATCTACCAGACACAGTGGCTCCTGCCTGTAATACCAACACTTTGGGAGGCTGAGGTGGGAGGATCACTTGAGGCCAGGAGTTTGAAACCAGCCTGGGCAACATAGTGAGACCCTGTCTCTACAAAAAATAAAATTTAACAAATTAGCTGGGCGTGGTAGTGGCATGCACCTGTAGTCTTGGATACTTGGGAGGCTGAGGCAGGAGGATCACTTGAGCCCAGGAGATCAAGGCTGCAGTGAGCCATTATTGTGCCACTGTACTCCAGCCTGGACAGCAGAACAAGACCCTGTCTCAAAAAAAAAAAAAAAAAAAAAAAACACCTGTCATTTTCATCACATTTCATCATTATAATAGCCTTACTGGATAGTGCCCATAATTTTAAAATAATTTATAAATAATTATTGCTTAATCAGATAATTGCTGAAGTATAATTTCCCAAATTTTGCTTTCACATTGACATTTATTTGCTATCACTGAGTTTGTACCCCTAATCCATTAAAAAGTAGAAAACAGTGAAATAGGGCATTTGTTCTAAGTAATGGGAGAAGATGTAATTGGAGAAGATGGAAAAAGTTGTAAGAACCACTGCTCTGTATAGGTTGTAAAAGCAGTATTAAATATGGTGCCTGCCCTTGCTAAAGGTAACATGAAGTAATAGGTAGGGTAAATGCACTCAGCTGTGTGGGTTGCTTGAAAGATCTTGTGAGCCTGTTCACTCTTGCAGTTGAAAGACTGGATCACTTCTTTCTGGCGTTGTTTATTCTTATGCAGACTCCTCAGACCCCTGCACAATTGAGAGAAAAGCCCGAAGAATTAGCGTGACCTCCAAAGTACAGGCAGACATCCATGACACCCAGGCAGCAGCTGCAGATGGTTTGTACTTGTGTGTCCAGAGTTTGTGCAGAATGTCCAAAGACACATGTTAATCCATGTAGAATTATAAGTAAAACCATACCTTTGTTTTTTGCTTTAAAAACATTACCGAGTTTCTAAGGCTGTGCTGTCCAATAGAAATATAATGCAAGCCACATATATAATTTAAAATTTTCTAGTAGCAAAGATGAAATTAATTTTAATATATTTTATATAATTCAGTACATACAAAATATTATTTCAATATGAAATCAATATAAAATTATCAGTGAGATGTTTTACATCCTTTTTATACTAAGTCTTTGAAATCTGGTGTATATTTTACACTTATAGCAACACTGAGTTTTTAGAGCATGTCTATTAAAAACCAGCAACAGTAAGATACGAATTTTTTTTTAAGTGTTACGTTTTGGGGCATATTGTTCTTTTAAAAGGTAAAGACAAAAGAGGTCCTTTTCTGAAAATGGCATAGTAGGCTGGGCGCAGTGGCGCACACCTGTAATCCCAGCACTTTGGGAGGCCGAGGCGGGCGGATCATGAGGTCAGGAGATCGAGACCATCCTGGCTAACATGGCAAAACCCTGTCTCTACTAAAAATACAAAAAATTAGCCAGGCGTGGTGGCAGGCGCCTGTAGTCCCAGTTACCCGGGAGGCTGAGGCAGGAGAATTGCTTGAACCCAGGAGGCAGAGCTTGCAGTGAGCCGAGATCGCGCCACTGCACTCCAGCCTGGGCGACAGAGCGAGACTCCGTCTCAAAAACAAAAACAAAACAAAAAATGGCATAGTAAACATATAGTAAACATTTTTCCTCCAACCGAAGGCTTTATTCCTCCATATGAGACAAAAAAGAAAACTGTATTAAATCTACATGTTTTGGAGTCATGAGCCAAAAGACACAAGGTGGGTGATAATGGCAGTTAAAAAGCAATAGTTGAAGCAAGAGAAACAAGCCCATCTCCTATTTATAGTCATAGGAAGCAGCTGAAGAACCCAGTAATTTTCTGTTATATCCTAAGGCTAAGATCACCTTCCTGTTTGAGGCTGAGCATTGTCATACCTTGGGGTAAGGTTCAGGGTCTAAAATTCAGTTCTCTTTACCTCTTGGGGAATGTTATAACATTTGTCATATAAGGCAAATTGATAAACTAGAAGTCAGCTTGTTAATTTCCAGTGGAAGATATGCCTAGCCCAAAATAGTAACTGACAAAGCTTCCCTAGATCTGTTTATTTTGTTACCTATTTAAAAAGGTGTTGCTTACCTTAGATCTTAATCTCATTTCCAGTTACCCCAGATTCCAGGGTGAATTCCATCTGGAGATCTTTAGCCTCCTATTCATTGACCTCAGTCTCAATAGGGACCTAAAAGACAGAAATTACAGGTTAACTCTAGCTGCAAAGAGCTTTTTTGAGCACAAAGCCAGAGGGAATGAGGACCTAAGAGGAATGTAAGTTTGGATATCTTTTTCAAATCCTGGGGACCAACATAAGGTTGCCAGGTATGGGCATTTTTAAAAACTGATATATGAAGGATTTTTAATGCCAAAAATGTAGGAAAGAATATGAGAATAAAAGTCTTTTATACTGAATGAATTTAGCTTTATGAAAAAGGAACTGTAGAATCTTTCTCTTTTCACTGTTCTGAGGAAAACTTTGGTATGAACTGCCACTGCTATTTATGAACCATTAATATAAAATAAATATATGCATATTGTAGAGCTTAAGTTGTCATGGAAGAAGCACACATTTAGTCAGATGTTTAATATAGTGTGGGTAGTATTATACTATAGAGAGGAAAAGTCAAGGTGGGCTGAAGTCAGGGAAAACTTACAGAGGCGACAGAATTTAACATGCTATAAAACATTTCTCTTTTTTTTCATTTGGCTGGAATAAAGCATAACTCTCTGCTATTTACAGGTAATGACCTAGGAAGGCAATCTATTCTGGACATATATTCATCTTCTTATAGCAAAAAAAAAGTAATTAGAACAAAGTAAAAGATCAACTTTCTGTTCAACTATGCATTTCCAGTAGATATATTTACTAATCGGCTTACATATTAAAGTAGGCAATTACCTCCCTTGATTTTTGTGGTATTTTTCTCTTCAGTTTGGATTATACTTGGAAAAAGGTTAATCTATTTACCTTCCCCCTCCCCCTTAATCCTAACCTCCCTCAGAGCATCGAACTGGCTCCACACAAAGTCCTCGGACACAACCTCGAGATGAAGACTACGAAGGGGCTCCATGGAATTGTGATAGCTGCACCTTTCTTAACCACCCAGCACTAAATCGCTGTGAGCAGTGCGAGATGCCACGGTACACCTGAATTCAGAAAAGTCTGCGCCAGGTTGAAAGTGAAACTTTGAGTACCACCAGAAGAAAAGGAAACCTCGGGACTCTATTCATCCACCCAGCCTTTTCATTTTCGATTGCACAGCGGGGAGGAGGAATGCCTCTGTGGTCGTTGTGCTCACGAAAGGAAAAATGGGGAGGTCTTTTTTTCTCCTTTCTTAACTCACTACAGAGTGAGAGATAGAAAGGGATACTTGAAACTGGGAAAGGATTCACTCTGTGAAAGAATGTACACACAGAAGTCAAGAGCTCTTCTGTGGTAGAATCCCAATTGTTAAAGTTACTGCTGAGTGGCCCTTATTTTTTAAACTAGTACTTTGAATCTTAGTATGAAATGTTAACAGTTTATGCAAACTGTGAATTCCCAGAGCAGACTTACCTGGTCACCGCTCTCTGGAAAACCAAGGCTCCCCGTGCTCCTTCCCGTTGCTTCCTACTAAAGAGGACAACAGGAAAAAGCACCTAGAATATTTTGGGGGAGGGGGGGGGCAAATTAATTAAGGGTATTTGTAATTGCTGCTTTTTTCAGGGGTAATTTCCAACACACATACATGCACACAAACAAAATGTTTTAAAATGTGATTTGTAGCAGTCAGGAACTAGGCATATCATGCCTTTGTTTGAAAGTACAATCAGAGGTGGTAAGATGCCTTTGGCTTGTACAGTGATTCATCAAGCTCTATCAACACTGGTAACTAAGACCTACTTATGCCACATAAGAGATGCATTTTTTAAGTTACTGCATGTTTTTATTAAGGCCATTGGTTTTCAAAATAACAAGTCCTTACAAAGTATGATTTTATAAATGATATTCTCGTAAAACTGCGCTTTGCCAGTAGCACAGTGAATGTATGCCAAATGCAAGTCCATTCCAAAATCCATTTGGAAATCTTGAGCTCAGCTGTGGTTCTTAAACTTTTGCAGTCCACAGGGCCTTTTTTTTTTTCCTCCTTCCAATTGTGATAAATTCATGATGTTTACAGCACAGATAAAACTTTGTGCCATAATCCTAATTTAGCTGAAATCAATATTAACTGTTCAATAAAAACTTACTTGCATATGTTAATAAACCAGTGTGAGGGGAATTACAGTTGGCCAGTGACAAAGTTGCACACTGCATTATTTAGGAAATAAGAGGGATTGTCAAAAATTATTAAGAGAAAGGTGAATATAGAGAATTTTGAAACAGAACTTTTAAAATTTAACATAACTGTATCTAGAGGTCAATTGAGTTTCTACAGGCAGTTCAGGTCATTTTAAAGCACTCCTTATTTATGAAATAGAACTTCAGGGTGTGGATAAGTGAAGAGATATAAAGTCATGTGACTCACTAGGGTACATCACTGGAAACTTAATAGCACATTTCATTAAGGTCTCTGCCATTGTTGGAGTTCCTTCTTAGCTCAGAATTGGAGTTTTGGAATCTTCCCCTCATTTTGGTGAGTATAAACAGCAATAAAGTTAGTAGGTTCTCCCATCCTAAAGGATGTTACCTGAGGATATCGTCTTAGGCATATCCATAGACGCTCCCATCAGGTTTCTCCCCCAGACCACACACACACACACACACACACACACACACACACACACACACACACACACACACACACACACACACACACACACACACCCGCCACACACACACACACACACACACACACACACACACACACACACACACACACACACACACACACACACACACACACCCGCCACACACACACACACACACACACACACCCGCCCCGCTTCTAATTTAGCAGTAATCTCTGGCAGACCTGGAAAAACAAGCTGCTCTTAATAGCATAATGAAACCAAAGGCGTAATAACTCATCATAGTTTTCCATCAGAATCATTTCACACTCTGCCTACAGCTTTGAAAACATTTTTTCATATGTGAAAAATTCCCCAAAATATATCCACTAGTCTCCCAAAGGAAGCGTGGTAATTAACACTGATAAAAACATCTCTCATACAACAACTGTGGCAAAACTGTGAAAATAACGGTGAGAAAGCAGATGGGCTTAAAAGCATGGTCCCCAAAACAACGTTCTTTAAAGGTTTTTGTAACACTGGTCTCTGTCTCCAATAACAGTCTAGCCGTACTACTGTTCTGTAATATGCCTTTGCCTTTGTATGGTTTCATATCTCTTTAGTGATGGTCAACCCCACTTGGTTTTAAGTTACAATTTAGGGGAAAATATATATATATACTGCTTGGTGTCCTAGCTAAAAGGTTTACCAGTATTCATAGTGATATGCTGAAGTGGAGGCAATTAACTTGGCAGTTGTCAGTTGAGAATGAAAGTAGCATGTCTGAAAACAGTCTGATGCTTTATAAAACCATGTAGATGACTTTAAAACTATTGCATGAAAATACATCAAGGTTAATAAGCTGTTACACAGTAGATGCATGGTTTCAATCCTTTGGTGATATATCTAGTCAATCATTGTTTTCACCTGCCAGGAAAAGAGAGAAAACAGTCTAGTGGATAGGTGTAAAGGGTGGGGTATGCGGTATCAGATTGATTTTAAGGAAGTTTCGTACATGTTAATTTTTAATTGTGCACAAGTTTCATATGCCAACATAGGCTGTATTCAGTTTTAAAATAGGCAAAATGACTTGACACTGATAAATCTGGTATGTTTAACTGTGTCTCATATGTAGACTGCTTTTTGCCTATGACCAGCTTGAACAAGAATTCACCCAACTTTCAAGGTGCCTTTTCAAAAGGATCTCGTAGTCAGTTGGTATGCACAGACAACTGGCATGGAAGTGGTAGGGTATAAATCGGATGATGCCTGGCTGCTGAGGTGCCAGCTGGATCAGCTGTTGCCCTTCTTGTTTCTTGTAAGAGGTATCTTTCAAATGACTAGTTTGATGTATCTGGTAACATATAGGCCTGACTATACATTTTACATTATTTCGCTATTTTGTAAACTGGGATTTTAGAAAGCACGTTTGCCATTTTGTTAAAGTACATTGCCCCTTAAATTTTGGAGTAGTTTTTAAAAGTTTAAAATGGTAATAGAGGAGCCAGAAACTTTTTAAGCATTGTAAAGTGTTTGTTTTGAATTGATATTGACTTTGTTTGGAAGAGAGTAGAGGCAGGGGGCTTTAAAGAAACAAAGAAATGCATTGTAAAAATGTAGTTTTAGAGCAAATTAATAATGATGGTGGGGAAAGTGTTGCTAATTTGTTTATTTCCCTGGAAGAAATGGGAAGTGTGATAAGCAGTTTAATTTTTAAGGAGCTGGTCTCAATTTTAGTACTTTTTAATTATGCAAATAAATCAATGTTTCCTTAAATTTTGTCATTGCTTTGTCACAGTTGTCTAGGGTTCATATCCAACCTTCTGTGGCAATTCAATTTTATATAGTCTTTTAAGAGGTAATTGTAATGTATTTCTGACAGACAGCATAAACAAAAAGAATATTAAGGCATAGAAGAATTGTCCTCTAAAAATATCAATGATGTATCCTGGAATGTGAAGATGTCCCTTTATAGTTAAAAATTGAATTATTTTAATATTGTACCATTGTTAGACCTTGAATGAGTCCATGTTACCGTGTGTGTCTGTATATCTATCTGTAGAGAAAGAAAAATGACAACTGAAATGTTACTTTTAAAAATCAGAATAAATTGGGCACTGTCTGTGTTGCACCACTACTGTATCTTTTCGAAAGAATTAACAGTATTTGCCTATTGTAAAAGTTAATTCTGATGACGTTTTCACATTCACCAGACTTTTTTTTCCTGTATTATTTGCATCCCCAAATATTTAATACAAGTAGATTCTGCATGGCTTGGGCATTCAGAGATTAATAGAATGATGACTCAATTTTAATTCTAAAGCCATGAAAAGTTACTTTGAGACTGAACAATTCTGAATTATTTATGATACCCAATGTCCATGTTTCTTTCCCTACTGTAAAAGAATTGATCAGTTTCTTCATTAAAGGAGCAAAAACTTATTAAATCTTGTAAATACCATGTCTCTTTTAGATTTCTGTGTATGCTGTGAATGAAATCATTTTGAGATGAAATTGTACAAAGGCATTTTAAAAGGCTCTGCATGCATCGTACCTCCAAACAGTACATATTCGGAAAGTCAAAGATTCCTGCAAAATAAATAAACTAAAAGCAAACACTACATTCTGCATCTTTTCTGCGTAGAAATTTACAGTATCAAATTAGTTCTAGTGTCAGCACTCATATTTCTGGACTGAAATATGCTGTCTCAAACGTAATCACATTTGTCTTCCTTTATTAGAACATGTAATGTTAGATTTGGGGTATTAAGTGCACATTACTCCAATTGGAAAATTTGGTAAAATTATACATAAGCAGGTTTTACATAAAAGTTGGAATATGTTAGGAACTTTTCATTCCACTTTAGAATGTTATTTACAAAAGAATACATAGTTTTCTTTTTTAAAAAATCTTTGTCATTTCAGAGGCAAATAATGTTCTGATACTTTGTAGTAAACCTTTACAGCTTTTACACAGAAATTACCACAAATGAATTATAGTAGGTAACATTTTCAGTGATTAAGCACATTTAAATTCAAAATCATTTCCAGGCTGGGCATGGTGGCTTATGCTTGTAATCCCAACACTTTGGGAGGTCGAGGTGGGAGGAAGGCTGAAGCCCAGAGTTCAAGACCAGTCTGGGCAACATAGTGAGACTTGTCTATTCAAAAATACACAAATTAGCTGGTCATGGTGGCGTAGGCCTATAGTCCCAGCTACTCGGGAGGCTGAGGTGGGAGGATTCCTTGAGCCCAGGAGGTCAAGGTCACAGTAAGCCATGGTTGTGCCACTGCACTTCAGCCTGGGCAACAGAGTGAAACTGTCTCAAAAAAAAAAAAAAAAAAAAAAAAGTCATTTCCACTACATTGTTTTAATACATGAAAAATTGCAAGCATATGCAAGTAGAGATATAATGATCCCCCATTTATTACCCAGCTTCCAAAATTATCTATGTATAAGCATTCTTAACTTCATCTATATTTTCATCCCACCTCCCCCTAGATTATGTTGAAACAAATCCCAGACATCATATCAATTCATTATAAGCAAAGTACACTTATCAAAATTAATAATTTAAACATTGAATATCCAGTGGTAAGTTTCTCTAATAGTTTCATGGATTTTTTTAACAAGCTTATCCAAATTAGGGTCTAAATAGAGTACGTGAAATTGATTATGTCTCTTAAGTCTTCATATGCATTCTCATAGTCTCTGTCAGAAACCCAGTCATGTGTTAACTGGATTTTTTGAGACAAGATCTCACTGTGTCACCCAGGCTGGAGTGCAGTGGCACGATCACAGCTCACTGCAGCCTCAACTCCTGGGCTCACGTGATCCTCCTGCCTCAGCCTCCTCAGTAGCTGGGACCACAGGCACATACCACCATGCCCAGCTTATTTTTTTTTTTTGTAGAGATGGGGCCTTGCTATGTTGCCCAGTCTCTGAATATTTTTATAGGCGAATTCCCTCATCTACTATTGAGTTATCCTCCACCATATCTTATAGTTCAATTATGCATAGAATGTCAAAGATAATTTTTAAGATAACTTTTTAAATAGTATGTGCAGTATTTTTTTCCCTTCCCCTTGTTTCCCACATCCTGGGTTGTCCCTTTTAAAATCTGGTTACCACAATAATGGTTCACTTTAGTGCTCATTTTCAGAGACATATCTGAATTTTTTTTCTTTTTCTTTTTTTTTTTTTTTTTGAGACAGGGTTTTACTCTGTCACCTAGGCTAGAGTGCAGTGAGTGGCATGATCTTGGCTCACTGCAGCCTCAAACTCCAAAGCTCAAATGATCCTCCCACCTCAGCCTCCCAAGTAGGTGGGATTACACACGTGTGGCACCATGCCCGGTTAACTTTTGTATTTTTAGTAGACAGAGGGGTTTGCCATATTGTCCAGGCTGGTCTCGAACTCATGAGCTCAAGCCATCTGCTCGCCTCAGCCTCCCAAAGTGCTGGGATTATAGGTCACTGCACCTGGCCCATAATTAGTCTTTAATCCCACTATCAGTATAATGATTTCAGGTATTACCCAGCTCAGTTTTCCACACAGAAGACTGGAGGACTGTTGTGTAGGAGATGCACAGTGTGTCTCCCACCTGCATTCCTCCAAAGACTTCCTGACTTGACTTTGTCCTCTTGGCCTTTTTTCTAGACTGTTGACCAGGTAATGTTTTATGATGGAGAGTTCAAAGATATTAATAGAATATGTGAGTGAGATTTTGTTTTGCAAGTTCCTTATTCTCAGAGCAGTCAAACCATCTCACTTGTCCTGCCTCTTGAACATTGGTGGGTGTGCTTTTGAGCACCCTTTCATGACATCACAGTGATAATATATCGTGCAAGAAAAGTGGTGCCACCTAGCTTTCTAGAGTTTTGCACTGTGGTGGGAACAAAATGCCAGTTACTACATTCTATATTAATTAGTTTTCTTTTGACTTATTTGTGCATTTATTCCTGGGGACTGAGGTAGTTTTCAGGCAATTCCATTCCCTTGATCAAGAACTGCTAACATTTACAGCCATTTCTAAATGCTGTCCCCCAATTCTGTTTTAAATCATTTGGTCTGATTTGGGTGTGCAAGATTCAAAAAAAGATATATGGAAGGTATTTGGGGTTAGGGGAGGAGAAATTGGGTTAGCATATGGAAATAGCTTGCGTTCTCTATACACTTTGACAGTGAATCAAATGGTCACATGTGGCAGGAAGACTCTGATTTTAAGATTACGATCTGAGTTTCTCTTCCCAAATTCCACTGGGTGTAACTAACAAAAGCATTTTTAAGGACTGGAGAATAGGCTCTCAGGGTCAGAAATTACAGGAAGCAGATGGGGATGTATGGAGGGCAGTAGCAACCAGTATCAGCCAGCACACAATTCCAGCCATCAGTGAAAGTCAACCTGCAAACCAAGTCTATGGGACTCCTCAAAAGAACCCATGAAGACCCCCAAACAGTGAGCTGTGGGCAAATGGGAAGGGATATATGTGCCGGACAGGAAGCATGTAGATTACAGCATTTGCTTTCTGGCTCACTTGGCACCAGAGTTCACTACAGAAAGCATTTAATGGGAGTGGTTTGGCCACCTAGTTAAGCGGCATAAGGCACCAAGTAACTTCAAGCTGCCACAATGAACATAGAGGAAAAGCTTGTTTGGCCCAGCTGAGGATTCCAGGGAGCAGTTTTCAACCCCACAATAAATATTTAAAACAGCACCCATTGATGCCTGTTACTGACTGGCTGAAAAGAAATGCTTAGCAAAGCACTGAACTTCCTGATCTTTCTAATACTTTTAGTGATTTCCAACCAAGAAAAATAAGACTACAGAAGTAGAACAATTTTTTCTTAAGATATTAAAAGATTTAAACAATGTGACCCACATGGTATTTAAAATTGTTTAAAAATCAAATGTACATGAAGATGTAGCATTCTGAAAAAAGAATCTCATTCTACAGAAGGGAAAGAGAAAACCTTAATTTCTAAATTGAATTCCAAACAAAATTTACAACAATGTTGTATCTCTCAAAAAGGAACAATCAGATCAAAAAAGGTTTCCTTCAAAGGAAAACTAATTTTTACTAAAACTCTAAAATACAAATACAGGTAGTAAAGTTCAGAGAACTGAGTCAACGGAGATTCTAGAATTCAGAGGAAAGGGATACTGAGATGAAGAACTGACATATAGAAGAAATGAATGTGAATCTAGACTCAGGAGATGCAATAAGGAATACCAGAAAAAACAAACACAGCAGATAGGAGAGGAGCAACGAAGATATAAGAAACATGGGACAGGAGGACTGAAAAAATCTTACCTATGAAGGTCAAATAAAGGAACACAACTGTCTGATTTTCACATGCAAAATAGACAAATAGTGAATATTATCAGTTTGGTTAAATCTGCTATAATAAAACTTTATACCTCCCAATAACCAACTGTTCTTTCAAATGTCCAAACATTTACCCCCCAAAAAATCGAGAAAACCTCAATTTCTAAAACAGAATTAAACAGGCCACACTTTTCTGACTGTAAGGCATCAAATCTAAAAAATAACTAAAATCAAGCCACCTGAAAATTAAAAGAAAAAGCTCTTCTAAATAATTAAAAAATGGAATAAAAAACAATGTCAGATTTAGTTCAGGTGACTCCTCAACAAGAGCCTGTGGCAAAGACATTATCGCAAACTAAAAAGATTTTCAGCTCCCAAAGAACAGGAGAAAATAGTGCCATATCCCAGTAATGTTTTATACTGTGCAAATGTTGAATTATTTCTAGATGTAAATGAATCGTCCACACTCATAATAGAAGTTGTTGCACAAAGAAATAATTCAGAACTGTAGTTGATGTCACTTGTGGGAAATACGTTTCCAACACAAGATGTCTCTATGCAAACTCTAACAGTGAAATGGAAATGTCAAAATTTGTAGCCCAGCTATAGTCTGAGAGAACACTCTGTCTAATATGGCCAGTGTCAGGAATCCTTATGAGCTGGAGAGCTCTGGGGAAAGAGTTGGATCAGAAGTATTCCAAGGCCAAGCTGATGTGTAACATGTGTGAGAAAGTGTTCTTAGAAGCCAGCAGCTTAAGAATGCATGTGAGTATAGATAAAGGAGTCAAACTCTGTATCGGCCACGTCTGTGGAAAGGTATGTACCCATTGTAACCAGCTGAAAACTCATGTAAGAACTCATACGGGCGAGGAGTCTTACAAATGTGAATTATGTGATAAAGGCTTAGCTCAAACACGCCGGGTAATCACCCACAGTCACATATATCACGGTAAGGAAAAAAGACCTGTAAATGTGATATATGTGATTTACAATTTGCAACTTCTAGCAGTCTCAATACTCACGCGAGCACACTGATATGGTTTGCCTCTATATCCCCACCCAAATCTCATGTCAAACTGTAATCCCCATGTGTTGAAGGAGGGGCCTGGTGGGACGTGATTAGATCATGAGGGCGGATTTCCCCCTTGCTGTTCTCATGACAGTGAGTTCTTAGAGATCTGATGTGAGTTTTAAAAGTGTGTAGCACTTCCCCATTTACTCTCTTCTCTCTCCTGCCACCAAGAAGGTGCTTGCTTTCCCTTTGCCTTCCGCCATGATTGTAAGTTTCCTGAGGCCTCCCAGCCATGCTTCCTGTTAAGCCTGTGGAACTGTGAGTCAATTAAACCCCTTTCCTTCATAAATTACCCAGTCTCAGGTAGTTCTTTATAGCAGTGTGAAAACAGACTAATACAGACACCTAGTGGAGAGAAGCCATATGTCTAAGAAAGAGGAGTGGACAGAGATTTGCCTAACCCAGCAGCAAACTGACCTGTCAGGTTTGCATGCGTATTAAAGGAAGCCTTACGTGTGTCATACCCAGAAGATGGCATTTACTGCCCCTAATTCTCTTATCACGCATACTTGAAACAAACAGGTGAAAAACTATACAAAGTATTTGTGGGAAAACTTCTATTTCTTCAGAAGTCAAACACTTTGAATCCCATCAATAAGACAGACCATTGATGATGCAAAAATTCTTACAAAGATATTAAAAAATGTAAAGAACAAAACAAAAATTCATTCTGGAACAGACAAAACTCTAGACTTCAGTACAGAGGATCATACCATGCTTGGAGTGAATAAGATTCCATACAGAAAAGTCCTGAATCAGAAACTATGGATTTGAAAGTTTCTGAAATGGCTTTAACACTGACTTCTCCTCTTGGGACTAAGGACCTGTTATCAATAATCAGGCTTTTACAACAGATCCTTCTTGTGGCTAGCTGGGAACTAGAGATGATTTTTTTTTTCTTTTTTGCAACAACTTATACTGACTTTGTGAGGAGTATGAAATGACTAAAATATCTGTTAGTAGACATAAATATCTCTTGTAAAAATTTCATTCACTGAAGTAAAAGCACCTCATACCACACCCTATTTCCCTTAATTTATTATTAAATTGATAAAAATTGTCTTATGTACATGATGCCTGGAAATATGTATACATTGTGGAATGGCTAAATTGAGCTAATTAACATATGCATTACCTCACATAGTTACCATTTTTATGGTGAGAACACTTTACATCCACTGTCCCAGCATTTTTCAAGAACATAATACATTGCTTTGTTTTGTTTTGAGATGGGGGGGGGTCTCACTATGCTGACCAGGCTGGTCTTGAACTCCTGGCCTCAAGTGATCCTCCCAAAGTGCTGGGATTACAGCCATGAGCCACTGGGACTGGCCAAGAATACAATATATTGTTAACTATGGTCACCAGGTGGTGCAATACATCTCTTGAACTTATTTCTCCTAACTGAAATTTTGCATCCTTTGACCAACATCTCCCCAATCTTCTCACTCCCCAGCCTCTGGTAACCAACGTTCTTCTCTTTGCTTCTGTGAATTTGCCTTTTTAGCTGCTACATATGACGGAGATTATGTGGTATTTGTCTTTCTGTGCCTGGCTTATTTCACCTAACATAATATCCTCCAGGTTCATCCACGTCACAAATGACAGGATTTCCTTATTTTTTAAGGCTAAATAGTCTTCCATTGTGTATATATAGCACATTTTCTTTATTCATTTATCCGTTGATGGAGACTTAGGCTGATTCCATATCTTGGCTACTGTAAATAGTGCTGCAATTAACATGGGAGTGCAGATATCTCTTTGACATACTGATTTCATATTTTCAGATATAACCAATAGTAGTATTGCTGGATCACAAGGTAGTTCTATATTTGATTCTTTAAGGAACCTTCATGCTGTTTTCCATAGTGGCTGTACCAATTTACATTTCCACAAATGGTGTACAAGGGTTCCCTTTTCTCCACATCTTTACCAACATTTATCTTTCATCTTTTTGAGGACGAGTGCGGTGGCTCATGCCTGTAATCCCAGCACTTTGGGAGGCCGAGGCAGGTGGATCACTTGAGCCCAGGAGCTCGAGACCAGCCTGGACAACGTGGCAAAACCCTGTCTCTACTAAAAACTACAAAAATTAGCCGGGTGTGGTGGCACGTGCATGTAATCCCAAATACTTGGGAGGCTGAGGCAGGAGAATCGCTTGAACCTGGGAGGTAGAGGTTGCAGTGAGCTGAGATCACGCCACTGCACTCCAACTCCAGCCTGGGCAACAGAGTAAGACTCTGTCTCAAAAGAAAAAAAAAAGAGAAAGAAAAGTCTATTCGGTTCCTTTGCCCATTTTTAAGTGGGTTGTTTTCTTGCTATTGAGTTGCCTGAATTCCTTATGTATTTTGAATATTAACCCCTGATCAGATGTATGGTTTGAAAATATTTTCTCCCATCCACAGGTTGTCTCTTCATTCTGATTGTCTCCTGGGCTATGCAGAAGGTTTTTAATTAGATATAATCCCTTGGTCTATTTTCACTTTTGTTGCCTGTGTTTGGGGGAAGATATTCAAAACAAATCATTGCCCCGACCAATGTCATGGAGCTTTTTCCCTATATTTTCTTCTGGTAGTTTCACTTTTTCAGATTTTATGTTTAAATCTTTAATTCATTGAGTTGATTTTTATATAGAGTGAGATAATGATCTAATTTCATTCTTCTGTATGTGGATATTCAGTTTTCCCGCCACCATTTATTGAAGAAACTGCCCTTTCCCCATATGTCCTTGGCACCTTTGTCAAAAAGCAATTGACTGTAAATATGAGGATTTATTTCTGGGCTCTTTGTTCAACTGGCCTAGTGTTAGCCCGTTCTCACATTGCTATAAAGAAATACCTGAGAAAGGACATACTATTCAACAAATGGTGCTGGGATAATTGGCAAGTCACATGTAGTGGAATGAAACTGGATCATCATCTCTCACCTTATACAAAAATCAACCCAAGATGGATCAAATACTTAAATCTAAGACCTGAAACCATAAAAATTCTAGAAGATAACATCAGAAAGACCCTTCTATACATTGGCCTAGGTAAAGATTTCATGACCAAAAACCCAAAAGCAAATGCAACAAAACAAAGAAAAATAGATGGGACTTAAACTAAAAAGCTTCTGCACAGCAGAAGAAATAATCAGCAGAGTAAACAGACAACTCACATAGTGGGAGAAAATCTTCGCAAACTATGCACCCAACAAAGGACGAATATCCAGAACCTACAAGGAACTGAAACAAAACAGCAAGAAAAAAACAATCACATCAAAAAGTAGGATAAGGACATGAATAGTTCTCAAAAGAAGATATGCAAATGGCCAACAAACATGAAAAAATGTTCAACATCACTAACAGGGAAATGCAAATCAAAACCACAATGCAATACCACTCTACTCCTGCAAGAATGACCATAATTTTAAAAATCAAATAATAGATGCAAGCGTGGATGTGGTGAAAAGGGAACACTTTTACACTGCTGGTGGGAGTGTAAACTAGTATAACCATGATGGAAAACAATGTGTAGATTCCTTAAATAACTAAAAATAGATCTACCATTTGACTCAGCAATCCCACTAGTGGGTATCTACCCAGAGGAAAAGAAGTCATTATATGAAAAAGATACTTGCACACGCATGTTTATAGGAGCACAATTTGCAATTGCAAAAATATGGAACCAGCCCAAATGCCCATCAATGAATGAGTGGATAAAGAAACGGTGATACACACACACACACACACACACACACACACACACATACATACATACCATGGAATACTACTCTGCCAAAAAAAGGAACAAAATAATGGTATTCACAGCAACCTGGATGGAATTGGAGACCATTATCCTAAATGAAGTAACTCAAGAATGGAAAACCAAACTCCGTATGTTCTTACTCATAAGTGGGAGCTAAGCTATGAGGATGCAAAGGCATAAGAATGAAACAATGGACTTTGGGGACTCAGGGGAAAGGCTGTGAGGGGTGACGACACACTGGGTACAGTGTACACTGCTCGCATGATGGGTGCACCAAAATCTCAGAAATCACCACTAAAGAACTTAATATGTAACTAAATACTATCTATTCCCCCAAAACCTATTGAAATAAAAATTTAAAACACACAGAGAGAGAGAGAGAGAGAGAGAGATTCTAGTGAATAAGTCCCCCAACTTAGGAAAAGAAAAAAAAAAGAAATACCTGAGACTGGGTAATTCATAAAGAAAAGATGTTTAATTGGCTCACAGTTCGGTAGGCTGTACAGGCATGGCAGCATCCATTTCTGGGGATGCCTCAGGAAGCTTTCACTCATGGTGGAAGGCAAAGGGGAAGCCAGCACTTCACATGGCTGGAACAGGAGTTAGAGAGAGGGGGAGGTGGTGCTACGTACTTGTAAACAACCACATCTCACGATAACACACTCACTCACTATAATGACAACAGTACCAAAGTACCAAGGGGGAAACCTGCCCCCATGATCAAATTATCTCCCACCATCCCCCCAACCCACCCACAACATTGGGGATTACAACTGAGCATGAGATTTGGATGTGATGTTAGCTGTGAAATTTTTATAAATGCCCTTTACCATGTTGAGGAAGTTTCCTTCTATGCATAGTTTTGAGTGTTTTTTTTTTTAATCACGAAAGGGTATTAGATTTTCTCAAATGTTATTTCTGCATCAATTGAGATGATTTTTTTCTTTTGTTCTGTCAATGTGATGTATTACATTGTTGACTTTTCTTATGTCGAACCACCCTTACACTCCTGCAATGAATCCCACTTGGTCATGGTGTACAATATTTTAAATATACTCTTGGACTCAATTTGCTAGTATTTTGTTGAGGATTCTTGCATCTATATTCATAAGGATACTGGTCAGTAATTTCCTCGTGATGTCTTTGTCTGGCTTGGTATCAAGGTAACGCTAGCCTAACAGAATAAGAAAGGAAGTGTTCCCTTCACTTCTATTTTTTGGAAGAATTTGAGAAGAGTTGGTGTTAATTCGTCTTTAAATGTTTGGTAGAATTGACCACTAAAGCCATGTAGTCCTGGATGTTTCCTTTTTGGAAGGTTTTTGATTACTCATTCAATCTGTTGTAAGTCTAAGAAATTACATTTCTTCTTGAGTCCCTTAGGTAACCTGTGTGTTTCTAGGAATTTGTCCATTTCATTTAGGTTATCTAATTTCTTGGTGTGCAATTGTCCATAGTATTCTCTCACAATCCTTTTTATTTCTGTAATATTAGTAATAATGTCTCCAACTTCATTTCTGATTTTAGATATTATCTCTTTTTGTTGTCAGTCTAGCTTAAGGTTTGTCCATTTTCTTTTCCTTTTCAAAGAACCAACTTTTGTTTTCATTGTCTCTCTCTTGTTTTTCTATACTCTATTTTAGTTATCTCTGCTCTAACCATTATTATTTCCTTCCTTCTGCCAGCTTTTGGTTTAATTCACTATTTTTTCTAGTTCCTCAAGGTGTAAAGTTAGGCTATTAAGATTTTAGTTATGTGTTTTTTGTTGTTGTTGTTTTTGTTTTTGCTATTGTTTCTTGAGACAGAATCTCACTGTCTCCTGGGCTGGAGTGCAGTGGCACCATGTTGGCTCTCACTGCAACCTCTGCCTCCTGGGTTCAAGCGATTCTCATGCCTCCGCCTCTTGAGCAGCTGGGATTACAGGCATGCACCACCACATCTGGCTAAGTTTTGTATTTTTAGTAGAGATGGGGTTTCATCATGTTGGCCAGGCTGGTCTTGAACTCCCGACCTCAAGTGATCCACCCACCTTGGCCTCCCAAAGTGCTGAGATTACAGGCATGAGCAACTACACCGGGCCAAGTAGTGTCATTTACAGCTATAAATTTCCCTCTGAGGGTGCCTTCACTGCATCCCATAAGTTTTGATATGTTGTGATTTACTTTTCATTCATCTCTAAGTATTTTCTAATTTTTCTTTTGATTTCTTTTTTGACCCATTGGTTGTTCTTGTTGTTTGATTTCCACATATTTGGGAATTTTCCAGTTTTCCTTCTTTTATTGATTTCTAATTTTATTCTATTATGGTCAGAGAAGATACTTTGTATGATTTCACTCTTTTTAAATCTACTGAGACTTGTAAAGCCTAATATATGGTCTATCCTGAAGAATGTTCCACGTGCAGTGGATAAGAATGTGCCTTCTGCTGTTGTTGAATGGAATGTTCTATATATGTCTGTTAGGCTTAGATGGTTTAATGTTTCAGGCCTCTATTTCTTTATTGGTCTTTTGTCTAGATGTTTTATCCAAGATTTAAAGTGTTGTACTGAAGCTTCCAACTATTATTGCATAACTGTCTATTTCGCCCATCAATTCTGTCAGTTTGCATCATATGTTTGTAATAATGATAGTTTTAAAACAGTAATTATAGCATAATGATAATAATAGCTAACAGCTTTTTAGCAGTTAGAATATGCTAGGCACTATTCTTTGTGCCTTGACTGTAATAACTCATTTAATTTTCACAACAGCTCAATGAGGCAGAGTGCTATTATCATTTATATTTTTAAAATGAGGTGCCTGAATTTGAGAGAAATAAAGCAATTTGTAGAAGATGACAAAGCAAGTAGGTGGTAGGTGGAACAAGGATTTCATAGATAGAATCCTTAACCATTAATAGTCCAGGCTATACCCTAAAACAAAAATAAAACACCATCATAGGAATTCATATGGCATAAAAAGATGTAGCATATGTGTATGCTTATCCTTGCAGAGATATGGGTATTTTTAAAAAATAAGCTTAACACAAATGGAGGAGTTAATATGGTGTTTCATTCATTGTGCCCATTCAGAAGGTAAATATTTTTTCTTTGTATCTAAATGTGAATCCTGAAAGCAATTCATGTTTACTATTGGAAACTAGCATATCCACATCTGGGGCCAGGCGCAGTGGCTCATGCCTGTAATCCCAGCACTTTGGGAGGCCAAGGTGGGAGGATCACTTGAGGTCAGGACTTTGAGACCCGCCTGGCCAACATGGTGAAACCCTGTCTCTACTAAAAATACAAAAATTAGGCATGGTGGTGGGTGCCTGTAATCCCAGCTACTCAGGAGGCTGAGGCATGAGGATAACTTGAACCTGGGAGGCGGAGGTTGCAGTGAGCCGAGATCCTGCCATATTGCTCTAGCCTGGGTGACAAGAGTGAAACTCTGTCTCAAAAAACAAAAAATAAAAATAAACAAAAACAAAAACCCTGCTCTTTGCAACAATGTAGATGGACGTGGAGGGTATTACGTTAAGAGAAATAAGCCAGATACAGAAAGACAAATACTATATGATTTCATTTATATGTGGCATCTAAAAGAGTCAAGCTCATAGAAACAGAGAGTAGATTAGTAGTTGCCAGGGGCTAGGGGAAAAAGGAAATAGGGAAGTGATGGTTAAAGGGTACAAAGTTTCACTTATACAAAACCAAGTTTTGGAAATCTATAGAGCATAGTGCTACTGTATTGCATATTTAACATTTGTTAACAGCAGTTTAAAATTTTTTTTCTTTTTGAGATGGAGTCTCACTGTGTCCCGCAGGCTGGAGTACAGTGGCACGATCTCAGCTCATTACAACTTCTGCCTCCCAGGTTCAAGAGATTCTCATGCCTCAGCCTCCCAAGTAGCTGGGATTACAGGCGCCTGCCACCATGCCCAGCTAATTTTTGTATTTTTAGTAGAGACGGGGTTTCACCATCTTGGCCAGGCTGGTCTCAAACTCCTGACTTCAAGTGATCTGTAAGGCAGATCTTATGTTTTGTTCTTACCACAAAACAAACAACCAGAAATGGTGGCTCACACCTGTAATCCCAGCACTTTGGGAGGCTGAGGCAGGAGAATAGCTTGAGGCTAGAAGTTCAAGACCAGCCTGGGCAACATAAGATCCTGTCTCTACAAAAAAAAATTTAAACTAGCTAGGTGTGGTAGTGTGTGCCTGTAGTCCCAGGGACTCAGAAGGGTGAGGGAGGAGAATTGCTTGGGCCCAGGGAGTTTGAGGTTGCAGTGGACTATGGTTTGCGCTACTGCACTCCAGCCTACGTAGCATCTCATAAAACATACATACACATACACACACACACACACACACACACACACACACACACGAAGAAACTTTTGGATATATTGATGACCTTGACAGTGATGCTTTCACGGGTATATATTTATCCCCAAACTCATCAAAATTAAATATGTGTAGCTTTTTAGATGTCAATCATACCTTTATAAAGTGGTCAAAAAAAAAAAGATACTGGAAATCTTAGCTCTTTTAAATCCATCCATATGGATAAGCTGCTTTGTCAAAATATTCATATACATTTCAATTAAGCAGATATCAAATAGTGAATCTAATGATTATTTATATTGAAATATTAATGTGTGAGAATCTCATTAGATTTTAAACTGCCACAAAATCTCTTAGAATAGTGCAATTTATTCTAGAGAATTGAATATATTATGTGACTTAAGGATTGTCACATTAATTATAGGCAACTGAATATAGAAGACTTTCAATTAAAATTGAGGATATATGAAGTTGTGGGGACTCCAGATTGATCAGCTAACCATTATGCACTTTGTTAAATGTCAGGCAGATGAGCCTTAAACCATATTCTAACTAATGAACAGTTCTCTTGCATACACGAATTACCATCTTTTACATGACTAAGGGTTATTTATCTCAAAAGAGCATATACCACTATGCTTTTTCTATGCAATCTTCCACAGTGGAGGCTAGATAAAATTACATCTCAGATGAAATGACTTGGCCCATTTGTTTCCTTTGCTACAAACGTTGAATGAACTGAAATCATTTTTAATATCAAGTATCATGGTGTTATGCTAAAGTCATAAAAGATGTTACCACTGGGAGAAGGGTTCATGGGACTCTATGTACTATGTTTGCTAATTCTGTGAATCTACGATTATTTTAAAGGATAAAAGTTTAAATATCCAAAGTTTGTAAGGACATCAAGTTATCTCAGGCAACCCAAACCATTAACCCCGTTCTCAGAAGTGATATGTTGAATGTTGCATCCAGACTAGGCCTTCTAGTTTTCACAATGTTGCTGCTACAAACCTTTATATATATATATATATATATATATATATATATATATATATATATATATATATATATATATATATGTACGCTCTGTAATGCTGACTCTCAACAATCTAAATTAGACCTAAGTGAAACTTATGTTAATACAATGGAATCATAATCTAATTTCCACTTTGATTTCTAAACCCAATTATAGAGATTTCCTCAACATCATACCAAAAGTAACTCCTTCCTTACTCCTTTCTGAATCATAGGAGTTTTTAAAAACTATGGCATTAAAACCTGGGTGTGGTGGCTTCTGCCTAGAATCCCAGCTACGTGGGAGGCTGAGGTGGGAGGATTGCTTGAGCCCAGGAAGTTGAACCTGCAGTGAGCTGAGATTGCACCACTGCACTCCAGCCTGAGCGACAGAGTGAGACCCCATCTCTAAAAAAAAAAAAAAACTAAAAATAAAACGATGGAGTTCAAGTTTGCATGTATTTGTGCTGTTAGGAATATGAATCTTTACTCATTCTTAGAGAAACAGAGCACAAGGCAGATGGACCCTGTCTGCTAAGATTTCCACTTTTCCCAGAATTATGTGTGCCCTGATAAAAATTCTTATAGACAATGCCTCACTTCCCCAGTTGGAAATTAATTCTTCTACATACCCTCTCCCAGGGAGCTCAAATGAATGAAGCAATGTATACTGAAGATGTAAAACTGTGTGTATAGACACACATATAGCAAATGCTATTAAGAAATATAGCTTTCTAATGTTACAAAGAAATTATGGCAAGTACATGCAACAGAATATTATTCTACTTTAAAAACAAAGGAAATCCTGCCCTTTGCAACAATATAGATGAACCTGGAGGATATTAGGTTAAGAGCAATAAGTCAGGCACAGAAAGACAAATACTATATGATTTCATTTACATGCGGAATCTAAGAGTCAACTCATAGAGCACAGAGTAGAATAGCAGTTGCCAGGGGCTAGGGGAACAAGGAAATGGGGAAGTGATGGTTAAAGGGTACAAAGTTTCAGTTATGCAAACTAAGTTTTGGAGGTCTATAGAGCATAGTGCTAACAATGCTGTATTATATACTTAACATTTGTTAACAGGGCAGATTTTTTTTTTTTTTTTTGAGATGGAATCTTACTCTGTTGTGCAGGCTGTAGTACAGCGGTGTGGTCTCGGCTCATTACAACCTCTGCCTCCCAGGTTCAAGAGATTCTTGTGCCTCAGCCTCACAAGTAGCTGGGATTACAGGCGCCTGCCTGCTACCATGCCCAGCTAATTCTTGTATTTTTAGTAGAGACGGGGTTTCACCATGTTGGCCATGCTGGTGAAGTTTAACCATAAACTTGAACTCCATCATTTTGTTTTTAGTTTTTTCTTTTAAGAGATGGGGTCTCTATCCTTCAGGCTGGAGTGCAGTGGTGCCATCTCAGCTCACTGCAACTTCAACTTCCTGGGTTCAAGCAATCTTCCTACCCCAGCCTCCTGAGTAGCTGGGATTATAAGCAGAAGCCACCACACCCCGGTTTTAATGCCATAGTTTTGAAAAACTCTTATGATTCAGAAGGAAGTAATGAAATACTAATTAAAATGTGTCAGATTTTTAGGGTCTTTTGAGCTGTTTCACCAAAAACATAGGTTTAGAATTTTAAACTATGGGAGAAATCCATGGTTTTAAAACCACACTAAAAACGATTATGATTGTTTACAAAAGAAGGATCAGGCAGGTTTTGGCAGCAGGTGAGTTTCATAACTCTATGAAGTCAGGCACCTCAGCCTCCTGAGTAGCTGGGACTATAGGCGCATGCTATCACATTCAGCTAATTTTTAAATTTTTTGTAAGGACAAGGTCTCACTATGTTGCCCAGGCTGGTTTTGAACTCCTGAGCTCAAGTGATCCGCCTGCCTCGGCCTCCCAAGGGGCTGGGATTACAGGTGTGAGCCACTGGGCCCACCCTGTAGTGCTTTTTTATGCTCCTGAGCTCTACGCAACTCTTACAAATGGGTATTTTGACAAAAGGACCTACTGATTTCATTTCTGGTCTCTAAGTCTTCTCTGAGGGAGCCCCACATATCTCCAGCAATGGAATGGAAGATGCCTATCTCTGCCACAGAAACTTGAGATTTTATACCCATTTTGAGCAGATGCCCTTTATCTTTAGTTTGATCTTGAAGGATGTTTGCCTGATGATTGGGTCCCCTAAGATTGCTAGAGTTATACAATTTCAGTTGATGGATGGATTTTTGTTTCATGTCCTGTATTATCTTTAAACCAATGTGAGCTGCAGATTTTTATTCCCCAATCTAAGGTACAGTCACGCTTTACATGACTAGATCTTGTTCAGACCTCACCCTAGGTCACCTAACTCAGAAGTTAATAGCTGTTGGGACCCAGGAATCAATGTTTTAAAAACTCCCTAATAATTCTGATCTTCAGCCAGGAATTAGAACCACTGGACTAGAGTAGCAAAAGTTTTTACTTTAAAATGTCTGAGGACTAGGATTTTGACCTCCTGATAACACCACCTACTTTATTATTTATTTATTTATTTATTTATTTATGATGGGGGGGTCTCACTCTGTCACCCAGGCTGGAGTGCAGTGGTGCAATCTCGGCTCACTGAAACCTCCGCCTCCCGGGCTCAAGGGATCCTCCCATCTCAGCCTCCCGAGTAGCTGGGACCACAGGCACGCACCACGAGACCTAACTAATTTTTTGTATTTTTGGTAGAGACAGGGTTTCGCCATGTTGCCCAGGCTGGTCTCAAACTCCTGGGCTCAAAAGATCCCTCTGCCTCGGCCTTCCAAAGTGCTGGGATTACAGGCATGAGCCACCATGACCAGCCATACACCATCTACTTTGGTGAAATACCTGAGATCCTATGGATGTGAAGCAATTGTCATGAAAATTTGATTTCACTAAAGTGGGGCTCTTTTTGAGATTCTCAAGTGTATCTGCATTGAAAGTGAGTCGTAGATTTGGTTGAGTCACATGGTCATCAAAATATATTTGGCTTAAAGTACTCTTACATCATTAACCCTTTAAATTTTGATAGCTTTTGTGCTGTTTGTGCTTTTGACACAAGAGATCAAATGAAAAAAATTCACAGCCGGGCGCGGTGGCTCACGCCTGTAATCCCAGCACTTTGGGAGGCTGAGGCGGGCGGATCACGAGGTCAGGAGATCGAGACCATCCTGGCTAACACAGTGAAACCCCATCTCTACTAAAAATGCAAAAAATTAGCCGGGCGAGGTGGCGGGCGCCTGTAGTCCCAGCTACTCGGGAGGCTGAGGCAGGAGAATGGCGTGAACCCAGGAGGTGGAGCCTGCAGTGAGCCGAGATCGCGCCACTGCACTCCAGCCTGGGCGACAGCGAGACTCCGTCTCAAAAAAAAAAAAAAAAAAAAAAAAAATTCACATACACAGGCTCACTTTTCCATCTTAACTTTAGAACTCTGGCTTTTTCATAACCAGTTATTTGGACTAGTATAAACACATTACTTTTGGTCAACGGATAGGCTTTCCACTTGGCACATTCTAGGTTTATTTCTCATAAAAATTAAGTGGCTGAGCTTGAACGCAGGAGGCTGAGGTTGCAGTGAGCTGAGATTGCGCCATTGCACTCCAGCCTGGGCGACAAGAGCGAGACTCCATCTCAAAAAAAAAAAAAAAAAGTGGTTGAGCGTTTATTTTGCTGACATGGAGCTGGGACTTGAATATTCTGGTAAGTAGATTTAAGCCACATCTTTCTACCTAATGCTAGCCCTTGTTTTACACACTGCTGAGGAGCAATTTAAGACAAAAGAAAAACTCATGTCTCCAAATGAGGTTTTTTCTATACACATATACAGTCATACATACTGCCTGGCAAATAATGGGAGCTTCATAAAAACTTGATTGAGGCTGGGTGCAGTGGCTCACACCTGTAATCCCAGCAGTTTGGGAGGACGAGGCAGGTAGATAACTTGAGCTCACGAATTTGAGACCAGCCTGGGCAACATAGCGAAACCCTATGTCTACAAAATTTAGCCAGGGCATGGTGGTATACACCTGTGGTCTCAGCTACGTGGGAGGCTGAGGTGAGAGGATGGCTTGAGCCCAGGAGGCAGATGTTGCAGTTAACCGAGATTGTGCCACTGCATTCCAGCCTGGGTGACAGGGCCAGACCTTGTCTCGAAAAAAAAAAAAAAAAAAAAAAAAGACTCGATTGAATGAATGTCTGGTATACTTGGGTCAATAAGTCAAGAAGATTGTTGGGGGTGGGGATGGGGAACTGACAATAGTCATATTTCATGAATGAATGGTAGTGCCACTGAGATATTTTGTCACAAAGGAAAGAGAAGCTTAATACAGCCAGCCAGTCTCAGTGGAAGATTGAGAGGCAGTGATGGTTCTGACCCCAGTATGGGGACAACACAGGTTGTCCAACAGTGCCAGAGCAGCCCTGGCCCGGGCCACTAAGGAAGTGTGCTATGCCCTCAGGGTGAAGCCTGCATGCAGGAACCCCATTCTGCAGTGTTCCCAGGCCCAAGTACCCCATTCTAGGATCATTCTATTAATGCTACTGAGAAAGACAGAGGGAGTGCCTAGTACTCTCTTATTTTTAAAGGGGTGTGTGTAAATGGTGAAGAAACTTTGAAATCATCGCAGATGGACATAAAGGCACAGCTGCGAACTTCAGCTTGGGGGACAGAGAGGTTCAGCAGTGGGATCCCAGCTTATCTGGCCATGGTAGCCCTTTATCCACCAGAACTGTGGACACAGGTAAAGGATCTTGAGAATTCCCAGAAATACTTGGTCTAGTATAGCCCTTAATTGTCCTTCAGGATTCATTTTCCATATCTTCCTTTTAGTACTAGAAACCTCTGAGTTCTAGTTTATGGAACATAAGAGTATGGCTTCTGTTTGTGATCTATATGTGAGTTTCTGTTATTTTATTCTCCACATAATTACAACTTAGACCAAAATCCCTACCATTTTCTCATGCCGAGGACTTTCATTACTAATAATTTATGCGCAAAACAAGTTTAATATTCAAGAAATATTTGAAAATAAACATGGAAATTAAAATGAAAAAATTAAATGCAAAAACTGGGGAGAGAGCAACAGATGAGTTATTTTAATGAGAGAGGATAAGAATCTATTTTCTTATTTAAGTTACTGATATATAAAAGTACACACATCTTCAATGTACAGCCTGAAAATTTTTACATATATAGACACCCATACACTCAACCAGATCAAGATACGGAATATTTCAGGCATCTCAGAAGGCTCTTTTGTTACCCATCTGAGTTAGTTCTCCAGAAAGGGTAACCACTGCTTTATCACCAATCAGTTTTGCTCACTTTGAACTTGATATACAGTTTGTGTTTTTTGGTGAAGAGGAAAAATTTTAACTAAGATTGCCGTAGCTCAGAGAATATTTGATGGTGGGATTCAGGAAAAAAAAAAAATCATAGAGTATAAGGAAGATGCATTCCAAGTCATAATCATTCTAGAAGTGCTCTCTTCCTACCAAAAACGCCAGGGTGAGCTATAAAATCCTTCTCACAGCAGCTAAAGGAAAACACTCTGCTTTTTTAAAAAGAAGGATTTAGTCTTGGATATTGGAGTCTCATTAGGGACAGTAGATGTTTACCATTTCAGTGTCACATGGATCTTTATGCAGAGGCAAAAGGAACAATAAAATCTAGAGTAATTAAAAGACAGTTGCTGCGGTGTGTGAGGGGAGGCTGAGAGCCTTTTACAATCAGGATGTCCACCCTGCACTGATGAGTCCCAAGAGTTTAAAACAGTGCTTGGCATATTCTAAGCATTCAATAAACATCTACTGAAAGAATGTTGAATTAAATGAATAATGAATAAGTTTGAAGGAAAATTTCTGAAATATTTATCAGATTATTTTTCTACCACCCAGAAAGTAGTAATAAATTGAAGAATAATAGTACTTGTTTTTGTGAACCTTCAATATTTCTCTTCAAAAATATCCCAGTTTTAATTCTCTCTCAAGCAAATAATGATAAAACAATATGAGCACTATTCCCCAAGCATTTTTTTTTTTTTTTTTTTTTTTTTGAGACAGGGTCTGGGTCTGGCTCTGTTGCCCAGGCTGGAATGCAGCTGTGCGATCATAGCTCACTGCAGCCTCAAACTCCTAGACTCAAACAATCCTCCCACCTCAGCCTCCCAAGCAGGTAGAATTATAGGTGCACACCACCATGACCAGCTAGTGTTTTCTGTTTTTAATTTTTTATTTTTGCAGAGACAGATCTCGCTATGTTGCCCAGGCTGGTCTGGAACTCCCGGCTCAAGCAATCCTCCTGCCTCAGCCTCCCAAAGTGCTGGGATTACAGGCCTGAACCACCGCACCTGGCCCATAAACAGTTTTGAAAGATCTAACAGCCCATCCATTTGTTGTTTCATTTTTTTCTATTGGTGCTAGGGCAGGCTTTCCTCGATAACATGTTAAACCAATATTATGTATTAAATGGCTAAATGTGGACGGCATCTCAACATGCAAGTATCTTAGATAAAAAATAGAATTGTTCTACAATTTTTTGTTCTCTGAGCAGCACCAGATAAATTCTTATCAGGCATGAATTAATTAACAACAGGGAAGCCAAATGCGGTGGCTTACACATGTACTCTCAGAACTTTGGGTGGCCAAGGCACAAGAATCACTTGAGTCTAGGAGTTTGAGACCAGCCTTGGAAACATAGTGGGACCCTGTCTCTACAAAAAATTTTAAAATTCGCTGGGTGTGGTGGCATGCAACTGTAGCCCCGGCTACTTAAGAGGCTGAGGTGGGGGAATTGCTTGGGTTCCGGAGGCTCAGCCGCAGTGAGCCATGATGACACCACCCAGGCACTCCAGCCTGGGTGACAGAATGAGATGCAAGGCAAGGGCAAGGCAAAGGCAAGGGTAAGGGCAAAGGCAAGGGCAAGGGCAAAGGCAAGGGCAAGGGCAAAGGCAGAACCAGGCAATGCAAGGCACAAGGCAAGGCAAGGCAGGGCAAGGCACGAGGCAAGGCAAGGCAGGGCAAGACACGAGGCGAGGCAAGGCATAAGGCAAGGCACGAGGCAAGGCAAGGCACAAGTCAAGGCAAGGCACAAAGCAAGGCAATGCAATGCAAGGCACAAGTCAAGGCGAGACAAGGGACAAGGGATGTCAAGGCAAGCCAAGGGACAAGGCAAGGCAAGGCACAAGGCAAGGCAAGGTACAAGGCAAGGCAATGCAAGGCAAGGCAAGGCTATGACAAGACAAGGCAGAAGGCAAGGCAATGCACAATGCAAGGCAAGGCAAGGCACAATGGAAGCCTAGGCAAGGCAAGGTACATGGCAAGGCAAGTCAAGGCAAGGTACAAGGCAAGGCAAGGCAAGGCACAAAGGAAGGCTAGGTAAGGCAATGCAAGGCACAAGGCACAGCAAGCCAAGGCAAGGCACAAGGCAAGGCAAGACCAGACCAGGCAAGGCAAGGCAAGGCACAAGGCAAGGCAAGACCAGGCAAGGCAAGGCAAGGCACAAGGGAAGGCAATGCAAGGCACGTCCCAACGCGAGGCACAACGCAAGGTTAGGCAAGGGAAGGCAACGCAAGGCATGTCTCAACGCGAGGCACAGTGCAAGGTTAGGCAAGCCAAGGCAAGGTACAATGCAAGGCAAGGCATAAAGAAAAACTAGGCAAGGCAATGCAAGGCACAAGGAAAGGCAAGGCAAGGCAAGGCAGAAGGCAAAGCACAAGAAAAGGCAAGGCAAGGCAAGTCCAAAGGCAACGCAAGGAAAAGCAAAAAACAAGGCGAGGCCAGGCAAACCATGACACAAGGCAAGGCAAGGCAAAGCACAAGGCAAGGCAATGCAAGGCAAGACACCAGGCAAGGTGAGGCAAGACACAGAGCGAGGCAAGGCAAGGCAAGCACCAAGGCAAGGCAAGGCAAGCACCAAGGCCAGGCAAGGCAAGGCAAGGCAAGGCACGAAGCAAGGCGAGAGACGGCAAGGCGCAAGGCAAGGCAAGGAATGGGACAAGGTAGGCAAGGCAAAGAAAGGCAAGGCAGAAGGAAAGTCAACGCAAGGCAAGGCCAAGGCAACGCAAGTCAAGGCAGAAGGCAGGCCAGGCAAATCAAGGAACAAAACAAGGCAAGGCAAAACACATGGCAAGGCATCACAAGGCAAGGCATCGCAAGGCAAGGTGCAAGGCAAGGCAAGGTACAAAGGAAGGCAAGGCAAAAAGCAAGGCAAGGAACAAGGCAAAACAAGGAACAAGGCAAGGCAATAAAGGCAAGTCCAGGCAGGGTGAGGCAAGGGAAAAAACAAGGCAAGGCACACGACAAAATGAAGCAAGGGAAGTCAAGGCAAGGCACAAGCAAAGGCAAGCCAAGGCAAAACTCAAGGGAAGGCAAGGCAAAGTAAAGTACAAGACGAGGCAAGGCACAAAGCAAGGCAAAGCAAGGCACAAGGCAAGGCAAGGCACAATGCAAGGCAACACAAGGCAAGGCGCAAGGCAAGGCAATGCAAAGCACAAGCAAAAAAAGGCAAGGAAAGTGACAAGGTAAGGCAAGCCAAGGCACAAGGCAATGTGACCTAAGAAAAGGCACAAGCAAGGCAAGGCACAAGGCAAGAAAAAGCAAGTCAAGGCACAAGACAAAGGCAAGACACAAGGTAAGGCAAGGAAAGGCAAGGCACAAGGCAAGACAATGTAAGGCACAAGGCAGGGTAACTCCAGGAAACGTGCAAGACAAGGCAAGGCAAGGCGCAAGGCAAGGCAAGGCAAGGCAAGGCAGAAGTCAAGGCAAGCCACAAGGCAAAGCAATGCAACGCAATACACAAGGTAAGGCAAGTCAAAGCACAAGGCAAGGCAAGGCAAGGCCAGGCACAAGGCAGGGAAAAGCAAAAAGCAAGGCATGATGCAAGGCAAGGCAAGGCATGACGCAAGGCAAGGCAAGGCAAGACACAAGGCAAGGCAAGGCAAGGCAAGGCAAAAGGCAAGAAAAGGCAAGACGGGCAAGTCAAAGCACAAGGCAAGGCAAGGCACAAGGCAAGGCAAGGCAAGGCAAGGCACACGGCAAGGCAAGGGACACGGCAAGGCAAGGCAAGGCACCAGGCAAGGCAAGACAAATAAAGGCACAAGGCAAGGCAATATAAGGCACAGGGCAATGTACCTGCAGGCAAAGTACAAGACAAGGCAAGGCAAGGATCAATGCAAGGAAAGGCAGAAGGCAGGGCAAGGCAAAGAACAAGGCGTGACGCAAGGCAAGGCAGAAGGCAAGGCACAAGGCAAGGCAAGGCAAGGCAAAACACATTCAAGGCACAAGGCAAGTCAAGGGAAGGCAAAACACAAGGCAAGGCAAGGCAATGAAAGGCACAAGGCAAGACAAGGCACAAAGCAAGGCCAGGCAAGGCAACGCAAGGCACAAGGCAAGGCAAAGTAAGGCAGAAGGCAAGGAAAATGGCAAGGCAAAGGAAGGCACAAGTAGAGACAACACAAGGCACAAGGCAAGGCAAGGCACAAGGCAAGGCAAAACACAAGGCGAGGCAGGGTAAGGCAAGGCACAAGGCTAGGCATGTCAAGGCACAAGGCAAGTAAAGGTAAGGCACAAGGCACGGTAAGGCAATGCAAAAGGCAAGACAAGGCGAGACACAAGGCAATGTAAGGCAAGGCAAGTCACAAGGCAAAACAAGCCAGAGCAAAAGGCAAGGCAACACAGAAGGCAAGGCAAGGCAGAAGGCAAAGCAAGGCAAAAGGCAAAGCAAGTACAGGCAATGAACAAAGCATGGCAAGGAAAGGCAAAACACAAGTCAAGGCAAGACAAGCCAAGGCACAAGGCAAGGCAAGGCAAGGCAGAAAGCAAGGCAAGGCAGAAGGCAAGGCAAGGCAAGGCACAACGCAAGGCATAAGGCAAGGAAAGGCAAGGCAAGGCAAGGCACAAGGCAGGAGGCAAGGCAAGGCAAGGCAGGAGGCAAGGCAGGAGGCAAGGCAAGGCAGGAGGCAAGGCAAGGCAGGAGGCGAGGCAAGGCAAGGCAGGAGGCGAGGCAAGGCAAGGTAGGAGGCAAGGCAAGGCAAGTCACAAGGCTAAGAAAGGCTAAACACAGGGCAAGGCAATGGAAAGCAAAATGCAAGGCAAGGCAAGGCAAGAAACAAGGAAAGGCAAGCCAAGGCACAAGGCAAAACACAGGGCAAAGCAAGGCAAGGCAAGGCAAGGCAATGCAAAAGGCAAGGCAGGGCAAGGTACAAGGCAATGTAAGGCAAGGCAGAAGGCAAGGCAAGGCAGAAGGTAAGGCAAGGCAGAAGGCAAAGCAAGACAAGGCCCAAGGCAAGGCAAGGCACAAGGCATAGCAAGGCAAGGCACAAGGCAAGGGAAGGCAAGGCAGGAGACAAAGCAAGGCAAGGTGCAAGGCAAAGCACAAAGAATGTCAAGGTATGGCAAGGCGCAAGGCAAGGCGCAAGGCAAGGCAGGAAACAAAGCAAGGCAAGGCACAAGGCAAGCCGCAAAGAATGTCAAGGTATGGCAAGGCACAAGGCAAGGTAAAGCAAAGCACAAAGCAAGGAAAGGCATGGCAAGGCAAAGTACAAGGCAAAAAAATGTCAAAACAAGGCACAAGGCAAGGCAAGTGAAGGGAAGGTGCAAAGCAAGGCAAGGCACAAATAGGAAAAAAAAAAAAGGCAAGGCAAGACACAAGGCAAGGCAAAGCAAGGCTAGGCACAAGGCAAGGCAAAAACAAGGCAAGGCAAGGCACAGGGCAAGGTATGACAAGGCACAAGGCAAGTCTAGGCAAGGCACAAGCAAAGGCAAGGCAAGGCAAGGCAAGGCACGAGACTAGGCGCAAGGCAAGGCACGAGACTGGGCGCAAGACAAGTCAAGGCACAAGGCAAGGCCAGTCAAGGTGCAAGGCAAAGCAAGGCACAAAGGAATGGAAGCGAAGGAAAACCAGGACACAGGGCAAGGCAAGGCAAGGCACAAGGAGAGACAAGGCAGGGCCCAAAGCAAGGCAGAAGGCAAGGCAAGGCACAAGGCAAGGCAAGTCAGGGCAAAGCACAAGACAAGGCAAAGCAAGGTAAGGCTTCAAAAGGCAAGATAAGGCACAAAGCAAGAAAAAAGGCAAGGCAAAGCAAGGCAAAAAAAAAAAAAAAAAAAAAAAAGGCAAGGCAAAAGACAAGGTACAAAGCAAGGCAAGGCACAAAGCAAGGCAAGGCAAGACACAAAGCAAGAGAAGGCAAGGCAATGCAAGACAAGGCACAAGGCAAGGTATGGGAAGGCAAGCCAAGGCACGAGGCAAGGCAAGGTATGGCAAGGCAAGCCAAGGCACGAGGCAAGGCAAGGCACAAGGCAAGGCAATAAAAGGCAAGGCACACAGCATGGCAAGGCAAGGCTCAAGGCAAGGCACGGCAAAGCACAACAAGGCACAAGGCAAGGCAAGGCAAGGCACAAAGAAATGCTATGTGAGGCAAGGCACAAGGCAAGGAAAGGCAAGGCAACACTCAAGGCAAGACAAGCCACAAGGCAAGGCAAGGAAAAAGGCAAGGCAGAAGGCAAGGCACAAGGCATGGCAAGGCAAGGCACAAGGCAAGGAAAGGCAAGGCAAGCCAAGGCGCAAGGCAAGGCAAGGCAAGTCACAAGGCAAGGCAAGGCAAGTCTAAGCACAGGGCATGGCAAGGCACAAGGCAAGGCAAGGCAAAAGGCAAGTCACAGGGCAAAGAAAGGCAAGGCATAAGGTAAGGCTAGTCAAGGCATAAGACAAGGGAAGGCAAGGCAAGAAAGGCAAGACACAAGGAAAGGCACGGCAAAGCAAGGCACATGGCAAGGTACAAGGCAGGTCAAGGTAAGGCAAGGCATCGCAAGGAAAGGCAAGGTGCAAGGCAATGCAAAGCATAAAGCAAGGCAAGGAAAGGCAAGGGAAAAGGCAAAGCCAGGCATGGCACAAGGCAAGGCAAAGCAAGGCATGGCAAGGCACAAGGAGAGGCAAGGAAAGGCAAGCCAAGTCAAGGCAAGGCAAGGCACAAGAAAAAACAAGGTACAAAGCAAGACAAAACAAGGCACAAAGCAAGGCAAAACAAGGCACAAAGCAAGGTAAGGCATAAGGCAAGGAAAAGCAAGGCAAGGCACAAGGCAAAACAAGGCATGGCACAAGGCAAGGCTAGACAAGGTGCAAGGCAAGGCAATGCAAACCAAGGCAAAAGGTGAGGCAAAGCAAGGAACAAGGTCAGGAAAGGCAAGGCACAAGGCACAGAAAGGCAAGGCAAATCACAAGGCAAGGCAAGGCAAGGCAAGGCAAGGCACGAAGCAATGCAATGCAATGCAAGGAAAGGCACAAGGCAAAAAAAAAAAAAAAAAAAAAAAAAATGGCACAAGGCAAGAAAAGGCAAGGCAAAGAACAAAGCAAGGTAAATAAAGGAAAGTCACAAGGCAAGGCGGGGCCATGCACAAGGCAAGGCACAAGGCAAGTTGAGGCAAGGCAAGAGGCAAGGCAAAGCAAGTCAAGGCACAAGGGACAACAACCAAGGCAAGAGAAGGCACAAGGCAAGGAAAGGCACAATGTAAGGCAAGGCAAAAGGCAACACAAAGGCAAGGCACAGGGCAAGACAAGGCCAGACAAGGCACAAGTCAAGGTAAGGCAATGCACAAGGCAAGGCAAGGCAAGGCAAAGCAAAAAAAGGAAATAGGCAAGGCAAGGCACAAGGCAAGGCAAAGCCAGGCAACACAAGGCCAAGGCAAGGAGAGGCACAAGGCAATGGAAGGCAAGGCAGGGCACAAGGCAATGCAAAGCAAGGCAAAATGAAAGGCAAGAAAAGACAAGGCATGTCAAGGCACAAGGTAAGGCAAGGCAAGGCAAGGCACAAGGCAAGGCAAGGCAAAATGAAAGGCAAGCCAAGGGAAGGAAACACACAAGGCAAGGCAAGGCTCAAAGCAAGACAAGTAAGACACAAGGCAAGGCATGTCAAGGCACAAGGCAAGGCAAAAAAGGCACGGCAAAACAGAAGGCAAGGCAAGGCTAGGCACAAGGAAAGGCGAGGCAAGGCAGGGCAAAAATCAAGCCAAGGCAGGACACATGGCAAGACAAGGCAAACAACAAAGCAAGGCAAGGCAAGGCACAAGGCAAGGCTAGGTAAGGCACAAGGCAAGGCTAGGTAAGGCACAAGACAAAGCTAGGTAAGGCACAAGACAAAGCTAGGTAAGGCACAAGGCAAGGCGCAAGGCAAGGCAAGGCAAGGCAAGGCACAAGGCAAGTCATAAGAAGGCACAAAGCAAGTCAAGGCAAGGCACAAGCAAAAGCAAGGCAAGGCACAAGCGAAAGCAAGGCAAGGCACAAGACATGGAAAGGCAAGGCACAAGTCAAGGCCAGGAAAGGCAAAAGGAAAGTCGAGGAAAGGCAAAACACAAAGCAAGGCAAAGCGAGGCAAAGTGAACACAAGGATGACACAAAGCAAGGTATCGCAGGGAAGGCACAAGGCAAGGCAAAAAAGTCACGAGGGAAGGCAAGGCAAGGCAAGAAAGTCACGAGGGAAGGCAAGACAAGGCACAAGACATGAAAAGGCAAGGCAAAACACAAGGCAAGAAAAGGCAAGGCAAGGCACAAGGCAAAACACAAGGCAAGAAAAGGCAAGGCAAGGCACAAGGCAAGACACAAGGCAAGAAAAGGCAAGGCAAGGCACAAGGCAAGGTCAGGCACAAGGCAAGACAACACACAGCAAGGCACACGCAAGGCCAGGCAAGTCACAAGGCAAGGCAAGGCAAGGTAAAGTACAAGGCAAGGTCAGGCTAGTCACAAGGCAAAACAAGGCAAGGCAAAGCACAAGGCAAGGCACTAGGCAAGACAAACCAAGTTAAGAGGCAAGGCCAAACAAGGCAAGCCAAGGCATAAGGCAAGGCAAGGAAAGGCACAAAACAAGGCAATGCAAGGGAAGGCACAAGGCAAGGCAAAGTCAGGCAAAGCAAGGCCAACACAAGGCAAGACACAGACAAGGAAACACAAGGCAAGGCAAGGAAGTCACAAGGGTAGGCAAGGCAAGGCAAGGCACAAGGCAAGCCAAGACAAGGCAAGGCACGAGGCAAGGCCATGCAAGGCAAGGTCATGGCAAGGAAAGGCACAAGGCAAGGCAAGGCAAAGCATAATTCAAGGTAAGGCCTGGCAAGGCAGAAGGCTGGGAAACGAAAGGTACAAGGCAAAGTGAGGAAAGGCACAAGGCAAAACAAGGGAAGGCAGAAGGCAAGGCAAGGCCAGGCAGAAGGCAAGGCAAGGAAGGCACAAGGCAAATCACAAGGCAAGGCAAGGCATAAGGTATGGCAAGGCACAAGCCAAGGCAAGGAGTAAGGCATGGCAAAGCAAGGCAAGGCACAAGGTAAGACCAGGAAAGCATAAGTGAAGGAAACGCAAATCACAAGCGAACGAAAGGCAAGGCAAGGCAAACCAAGGCATAAGTCAAGGTGAGGCAAGGCACAAGGCAAGGAAAGGCACAAGGCAAGGTCAGAAAAGGCACAAGGCAAATCAAGGCAAGGCACAATGCAAGGCAACGCAAAGCAAGGCACAATGCAAGTCAAGGCAAGGCACAAGGTAAGGCAAGACAAGATAAAAGGCAAGGCAAGGCAAAGCACAAAATAAGGGAATGAAAAGCAAGGCAAAAGGCAAAGCAAGGCAATGCCCAAGCAAGGCAACGCAAGGCAAAGCACAAGGCAAGGCAAGGCAAAACGCAAGGCAAGGCAAAGCAAAACATAAGGCAAGGCAAGGCAAAAGGCAAGGCAAGGCTGGGCACAAAGCAAGGCACAAGGCAATGTAGGGCAAAACACAAGGTGAGGCAAGGTAAGGCGTGCTGAGGCAAGGCAAAAGACAAGAAAAGGCACAAGACAAGGCAAAGCCAATTCAAGGCAATACAGAAGGCAAGGCAAGGCAAGGCAAAACTTAAGGCAATGCAAGGCAAGGCAAGGCAGGAAGCAATGCAATGCAAGACAAGGCACAAGGCAAGGCATGATAATTCAGAAGGCAAGTAAAGGCAAGGCACAAGCCAAGACAAGGCAATGCAAGGCTCAAGACAAGGAAAGGCAAGAAACACGGCAAGGCAAGGCACAAGGCAAAGCAAGGCACAAGGCAAGGCAAGGCACAAGGCAAGGCAAGGCACGAGGCAAAGCATTATAATTCAGAAGGCAAGTCAAATCAAGGAACAAGACAAAGCAAGGCAAGGAACAAGACAAAGCAAGGCATGGCACAAGCCAAGGCAAGGCAAGGCACAAGCTAAGGCCAGGCAAGGCACAAGCCAAGGTCAGGCAAGGCACAAGCCAAGGTCAGGCAAGGCAGAGCAAGGCAAGGCTCAAGGCAAGGCAATGCAAGGAACAATACAATGCAAGGTAAGGCAAGGCTAGGCACAAGGCAAGGCAAGGCACAAGGAAAGGCAAGGCACAAGGCAAGGTATGAAAAGGCACAAGGCGAGGCAAGGTAAGGCAAGGCACTAGGGAAGGGAAGGCAAGTCAAGCCAAGACACAAGGCAAATGTAGGAAAGGCATAAGGCAAGGCAAGGAAGGCAGAAAATAAGGCAAGGCAAGGCAGAAGGCTAGGCAAGGTATAAGGCAAGGCAAAGCAAGGAGGGAAACAAGGCAAGGCATGGAAAGGCACAAGGCAAGGCGAGGCAAGGCACAAGGCAAGGCGAGGCAAGCTGCAAGGCAAGGCAAGGCACAAGGCAAGGCAAGGAAAAGCACAAACCAAGGCAGGGCAAGTCAAGGTGCAAGGCAAGTCAAGGCAAGGCAAAAGGCAAAACAAAGCAAGGCAAGGCACAAGACAAGGCAAGGAAAACACACAAGGCAAGGCAAGGCACAAACAAGGCAAGGAAAGGAAAGGTAAGGCACAAGGCAAGGCAAGGCAAGGCCAAGGCAAGACCAAGGCAAGGCAAGGCACAAGGCAAGGCAAGGCAAAAGGCAAGTCCAGGCAAGGCACCAGGCAAGGTGAGACAAGACAAAAGGCAAGGCAAGGCAAAGCACAAAATAAGGCAATGAAAGGCAAGGCAAAAGGCAAAGCAAGGCAACGCCCAAGCAAGGTAATGCAAGGCAAGGCAAGGAAGAAGGCAAGGCAAGATGAGGCACGGCAAGGCAAGATGAGGCAAGGCAAGGGACAAGGCAAGACACTAGGAAAGGGAAGACAAGGTTAGGCACAAAGCAAGGTAAGGCACAAGCAAGGCAAGGCACAAGGCAAGGCAAAACACAAGGTAAGGCGGAAGGCAAGGCAAGAATGGGCACAAAGAAAAGCAAGGCAAGGAGCAACGCAAGGCACAAGGCAAGGCAATGCAAAGCAAAGGCAAGACAATGCAAAGCAAAGGCAAGGCAATGCAAAGCAAAGGCAAGACAAGTCATGGCAAGGCACAAGGCAAGTCATGGCAAGGCACAAGGCAAGGCACGGCAAGGCATTGCAATGAAAAACAAGGTACAAGTCAAGGCACAAAGAAACAAGGTACAAGGCAAGGCCTTCTAGGGAAGGCACAAGGCAAGGAAAGGCAAGGCAACACTCAAGGCAAGACAAGGCAGAAGGCATTGCAAGGAAGGCAAAAGGCAAGGTAAGGCAAGGCAGAAGACAAGGCACAAGGCAAAACAAGGCACAAGGCATGGCAAGGCAAGGTGCAAGGCCAGGGAAGACACAAGGCAAGGCAAGGGAAGACACAAGGCAAGGAAAGGCACAAGGCAAGGCAGGTCTAGGCACAAGGCATGGCAAGGCACAGCAAGGCACAATGCAAGACAAGGCAAGGCAAGTCACAGGGTAAGAAAAGGCTAGGCATAAGGCAAGGCAAGGCAAGTCAATTCAAGGCATAAGGCAAGAGAAAGCAAGGCAAGAAAGGCAAGACACTAAAAAGGCATGGCCATCCTGGCTAACACGGTGAAACCCCATCTCTACTAAAAAATGCAAAAAAAAATTAGCCGGGCGTGGTGGCAGGCACCTGTAGTCCCAGCTACTTGGGAGGCTGAGGCAGGAGAATGGTATGAACCCGGGAGGCAGAGTTTGCAGTGAGCCAAGATCATGCCACTGCACTCCAGCCTGGGCGACAGAGTGAGACTCTGCCTCAAAAAAAAAAAAAAAAAAAAAAAAGAAAAAAAAAAGGCACGGCAAGACAAGGCATAAGGCAGGTCAAGGTAAGACAAGGCATTGCAAGGAAAGGCAAGGTACAAGGCACGGCAAGGCAAGGGAAAGCAAGCCAAAGGGCAAGGCCAGGCACAGAACACGGCAAGGCAAAGCAACAAAGCAAGGCAAGTCAAGGCAGGGCACAAGGAAAGTCAGGCCAAGGCAAGGCACAAGGCAAAACAAGGCACAAAGCAAGGCAAAACAAGGCACAAGGCAAGGCAAGACAAAGCCAGGCAAAGCAAAACAAGGCAAGTCAAGGCAAGACACAAGGGAAGGCAAGACACAAGGGAAGGCAAGGCACAAAGCCAGGCAAACAAGGCACCAGACACAAGGCAAGGAAATGCAAGGCAAGGCGAGGCAGGGCAAGGCAAGGGGAGGCAAGGCAAAAGGGAAGGCAAGGCAAGGCAAGGCAATGCAAAAGGCAAGGCAAAGCCAATGCAAAGTAATATACAACACAAGGAAAAACAAGGCAAGGCACAAGACAAGGCAAGTCAAGGCAAGAGAGAAAGCAAGGCAAGGCAACAAACAAGACAAGGCAAGGCAGGAGGCAATGCAAGGCAAGACAAGGTACAAGACAAGGCAAGGCAAGGCACAAAGGAAGGCATCACAATTCAGAAGGCAAGGCAAGGCAAGAAACAAGCGCAGACGAGGCAAGGCACAAGGCAAGGCAAGACAAGGCAAAGCACTATAAGACAAGGCAAAGCACAAGCCAAGGCCAGGCAAGGCAATGCATAGCACAAGGCAAGGGAAAGGACAAGGCAAGGCAAGGCTCAAGACAAGGCAAGGCAAGGAACAAGGCAAGGCAAGGTAAGGTAAGGCACAAAGCAAGGTAAGGCAAAGCACAAGGCAAGGCAAGGCACAAGGCATTACAATTCAGAAGGCAAGTCAAGACAAGGAACAAGCCAAGGCAAGGCAAGCCACAAGGCAAGGCAAGGCAAGGACAAGCCGAGGCGAGACAAGGCAAGGAACAAGGCAAGGCACAAGGTAAGGCACAAGGCAAGGCAAGGTGAGGCTCCATGCAAGGCAACACAAGGAGCAAGGCAAGGCTAGGCAAGGCAAGGCAAGGCACAAGGCAAGGCAAGGCTAGGCACAAAGGAAGGCAAGGCAAGGCAAAGCACAGGCAAGGCAAGGCAAAGCACAAGGCCAGCTATGACAAGGCACAAGCAGGGCAAAGTAAGGTAAGGCACAAGGGAAGTGAAGGCAAGTCAAGGTAAGGCACAAGGGAAGTGAAGGCAAGTCAAGCCAAGGCACAAGGCAAATGTAGCAAAGGCATAAAAAAGGCAAGGTAAGGAAAACACAAAACAAGGCAAGGCAAGGCACAAGGCAAGGTAAGGCAAGGCAAGGCACAAGGCAAGGCAAGGCACAAGGCAAGGTAAGGCACAAGGCAAGGTAAGGCAAGGAGGAAAACAAGTCAAGCCGTGGCAAGGCACAAGGCAAGGCAAGGTGCAAGGCAAGCCACAAGGCAAAGGAAGGCATGGAAAAGCAAAAACCAAGGCAAGACAAGTCAAGGTACAAGGCAAGGCAAGGCAAGGCAAGAGGCAAAACAAAGCAAAGCAAGGCACAAGGCAACACAAACGCACAAGGCAAGGCCAGGCACAAGGCAAGGCAGGGCAAGGCAAAAGGCAAGGCAAGGGAAGGGAAGGGAAGGCACAGGACAAGGGAAGGCACAGGACAAGGCAAGGCACAAGGCAAGGCAAGGCACAAGCCAAGGCAAAGCAAGGCAGGGCACAAGGCAAGATAAGGCACAAGGCAAGGCAAGGCAAGGTGCAAGGCAAGGCAAAGGAAAGCACAAACCAAGGCAAGGGAAGTCAAGGCAAGGCACGAGGCAAATGAAGGCAAGGCACAAGGCAAGGCAAGGCACTAGGCAAGGCACAGGCAAGGTATGACAAGACACATGGCACAAGGCAATTTAATGCAAGGAACAAGCCAAGGAAAGTCAAGGCACAAGGCAAGGCAAGGCATAGGACAAGTCCAGGCAAAGCACAAGGCAAGGCAAAGCAAGGCACGAGGGTAGGCAAGGCAAGGCAAGGTAAGGCAAAGCACAAGATAAGGCGAGGCAAAGCACAAGATAAGGCACGGCAAGCCAAGGCAAAGCAAGGCACAAGCAAGGCAAGGCAAGGAAAGTCACAAGGCAAGGCAAAACACAAAGCAAGGCAAAGCGAAAGGTAAAGCAAGGTTGGGCACAAGGCAAGGCAAGGCAAGGCAAGGCGCAAGACAAGGTAATGTAAAGCAAAGGCAAGGCAAGGCGCAAGACAAGGTAATGCAAAGCAAAGGCAAGTCATGGCAAGGGGCAAGGCATGGCAAGGCAAGGCGCAAGACAAGGTAATGCAAAGCAAAGGCAAGTCATGGCAAGGGGCAAGGCACAGCAAGGCAAAACAAGGTACAAGACAAGGAAAGGCACAAAGAAAGGCTAGGCAAGGCAAGGCACAAAGCAAGGAAAGGCAGGGCAATGCTCAAGGCAAGACAAGGCACAAGGCATGGCAAGGCAAGGCAAGACACAAAGCGAAACAAAACACAAGAAATGGCAAGGCAAGGCACAAGACAAGCCAAGGCATAAGACAAGGAAAGGCATGGAAAGGAACAAAACAAGGCAAGGCACAAGGCAAGGCAAGGTAAGGCAAGGCAAGGCCAAGACAAGGCAATACACAAGGCAAGGCAAGGCAGGAGAAGGAAAAGCACAAGGCAAAACAAGGGAAGGCACAAGGCAAGGCAAGGCACAAGACAAGAGAAGGAAGTCACAAGAAAAGACAAGGCACAAGACAAGGCAAGGTGAGGCACAAAGCAAGTTGAAGCAAGGCAAGGCATAAGGCAAGGAAAGGCCAGGCAAGGCAAGGCCATGGCAAGGCAAGGCCATGGCAAGGCAAGTCACAAGGCAAGGCAAGGCAAGGCTAGGCACAAGGCAAGGGAAGGCAAGGGACAAGGCAAGGCAATGTGTAAAACATGGCAAGGCAAGACAAGGCACAAGGCAAGACAAAGCAAGGCTCAGGGCAAGACAAGGCATAAGGCAATGTATGAAAAGGCACAAGCCAAGTCAAGGCAAGGCACAATCCAAGGAAAGTCAAGGCACAAAGCAAGGCAAGGCAAGGCACAAAGGAAGGTCAGGTAAGGCAGGCAAGGCAAGCCACACGGGAAAGAAAGGCACAGCAAGCCAAGGTACAAGGCAAGGCAAGGCAAAAGAAGGCAAGGCATGAGGCAAGGAAAAGCAAGACACAAGGCAAGGCAAAGCAAGGATAGGCAAGGGAAAAGGCAAGGCAAGACAAGGCAAGGCAAGACACAAAGCAAGACAAGGCAAGGTACAAGGCAAGGCAAGAAAAGGCATAAGGCAAGGCAAGTGAAGGCAAAAGGCAAGGCAAGGTGCAAGTCAAGGCAAGGCACAAGGCAATGGCAAGGCAAAGCAAAAAGCAAGGCAAGGCACAAGGCAAGGCAAGGCACAAGGCAAGGCAAGGCAAGGCAAGGCAAGGCAGAAAGCGAGGCACAGCAAAGCAAGGCCCAAGTCAAGGCAAGACAAAGCAAGGCATGGTAAGGCACAGAACAAGGCAAGGAACAACACAAGACAAGGCACAAGGCAAAGCAAGGCAGAAAGCAAGGCAAGGCACAAGATGAGGCAAAAAGCAAGGCAAGGCAAGGCAATGCAAAGCACAAGGCAAGGCAAGGCAAGGCAAGCCAAGGCACAAACCAAGGTAAGGCAAGGCAAGGCACAAACCAAGGCAAGGCACAAGGCAAGGCAATGCACAAGGAAGGAAAGGCAAGGCACAAAGCAAGGCAAGGCACAAGGCAAAGCAAGGCAGGAAGCAAGGCAAGTCAACACAAGGCGCAAGGCAAGGCAAGGCAAAGCACAAGGCAAGGCACAAGGCAAGGCACAAGGCAAAGGAAGGCAAGACAAGGCATAACAAGGCAAGTTACACGGCAAGGCAAGGGACAAGCCAAGGCAAGGCAAGTCACAAAGCAAGACAAGGCAAATCACGGCACAAGGCAAGGAACAGGAAGGAACAAACCAAGGCACAAGGCAAGGCACAAGGCAAGGCCAAGGCAAGGCAAGGGAAGGCCCAAGGCAAGGCAAGGCAAGTAAAAGGGGAACGATGGGAAAGCAAGGCACAAGGCAAGTCAAGGCACCAGCAAAGCAAGGCAAGGAAAAAGCAAAACAAGTGAAGGCAAATGGTAAGGCAAGGTGCAAGGCAAGTCAAGGCAAGGCACAAGGGAAAGGCAAGGCAAAGCAAAAAGCAAGGCAAGGCAACACAAGGCACAAGGCAAGCCAAGTCAAGGCAAGGCAGAAAGCAAGGCACAGCCAGGCAAGGCCCAAGTCAAGGCAAGCCAAAGCAAGGCAAGAGACAAGGCAAGGTAAGGCACAGAACAAGGCAAGGAACAATGCAATGCAAGCAACAAGGCAGGGCAAGACAAGGCAAAAGGCAAGTCAAGACAAGGCACAAGGCAAAACAAGGCCAGGAAAGGCAAGGAGAGACAAGGCATAATGAGGCAAGGCACAAGGCAAGGCAAGGCAAATCAAGGAACAAAACAAGTCAAGAGAAGGCACAAGGCAAGGCAATGCAAGGCACAACAGAAGGCAAGACAAGGCAAGGAACAAAGCAAGGCACAAGCAAGGCAAGACACAAGGCAAGGCAAATCAAGGCACAAAACAAGGCAAGAGAAGACACAAGGCAAGGCACAACAGAAGGCAAGACAAGGCAAGGAACAAAGCAAGGCACAAGCAAGGCAAGGCACAAAGCAAGTTAAAGCCAGACATGATAAGGTCAAAGCCAAGGCAAGGCACAAGGCAAAGCAAACCAAGGCACAAGCAAGGCACAAGGCAAGGCAAAGCAGAAGCCAAGGCAAGGCACAAGGCAAGGGAAGGCAAGTAGGGTAAGGAAAATCAACACACAAGTCAAGTCAAGGCAAGGCACAAGACAAAGCACAAGGCAAGGCAAAGCAACGCACAAGGTAAGGCAAGGCACAAAGCAAAGCAAGGCACAAGGCATGACAAGGCAAAGCAAGGCAAGGCACAAGGCAAGGCAAGGCAAGGCACAAGTCAAGGCAAGGCAAGGCACAAGTCAAGGCAAGGCAAGGCACAAGGCAAGGCAAAGCTCAAAGCAAGACAAGGCAAGGCAAGGCAAACCACAGGCAATACAAGTCTAGGCACAAGGCAAGGCAAGGCAAAAGGCAAGGCAAGGCAAGGCACAAGGCAATGCAAAGTGCAAGGCAAGCCAAGGCACAAGGGAGGCCACAAAGCAAGGCATGGCGCAAGGCAAGGTATGGCACAAGGCAAGACTAAGGAAGGCAAGACAAGGCATGGCAAGGCAAGGCACAAGCCAAGATAGCGCAAGGCACGAGGCAAGGCAATCAAGGCACAAGGCAAGGCAAGGAAAGGCACAAGGCAAGACAATGCAAGGCACAAGGCAAGGCAAGACAGGGCAAGGCACAAGTCAAGGCAAAGCAAGTCAAGCCACAAGGCAAGGCAAGACCATGGCAAAGCAAGGCACAGGCAAGGCAAGGCAAGCGAAGGCAAGGCAAGGCACAAGGCAAGTCAAGGCACCAGGCAAGGCACAAGGCAAGTCAAGGCACCAGGCAAGGCAAGGCAAGGCACAAAGCAAGGCAAGTGAAGGCAAAAGGCAAGTTAAGGCAAGGCACAAGGCAAGTCAAGGCAAGGCACAAGGAAATGGCAAGGCAAAGCAAAAATTAAGGCAAGGCAAGGCACAAGGCAAGGTAAGTCAAGACAAGGCAGAAAGCAAGGCATACCAAGGCAAGGCCCAAATCAAGGCAAGCCAAAGCAAGGCACAAGGCACGGCAAGGTAAGGCACAGAACAAAGCAAGGAACAAGGCAAGGCAAGGCACAAGGGAAGGCAAGGCACAAGAAAGGCAAGGCAAGGCACAAGGCAAGGCAACGCATAAGCAAGGCAAGGCAATGCATAAGCAAGGCAAGCCAAGGCAAGGCAAGACAAGGTAAGACAAGGCAAGGCAAAGCACAAGGCAAAACAAGGCAAGACACAAGGCAAAGCAAGGCAAGGCAAGGCACAAGGCAAACCAAGACAGAAAACAAGGCAAGGCATAAGGCAAGGCAAGGCACAAGCCAAGGCAGGGAACAAGACAAGGCAAATGAAGGCACAGGGCAAGGCAAGGAAAAGCAGAAGGCAAGGCACAAGGCAAGGCAATGCAAGACATAAGGCAAGGCAAGACAAGGCAAGGCACAAGTCAAGGCAAGGCAAAGCCAAGCAAGGCAAGGCCAAGGCAAGGCTAGGCACAAGGAAAGGCAAGGCAAGCAAAAGACAAGTGAAGGGAAGGCAAGGCACAAGGCAAGTGAAGGCACCAGGCAATGCAAGGCAAGGCAAGGCAAGGCAAGCGAAGGCAAAAGGCAAGGCAAGGCGCAAGTCAAGGCAAGGCAAGGTGCAAGTCTAGTCAAGTCAAGGCACAAGGGAATGGCAAGGCAAGGCACAAGTCAAGGCAGAGCAGAAAGTGAGGCACAGCAAGGCAAGGCAAGGCACAAGGCAAGGCAGAAGGAAAGGCGAGGCACAAAGCAAGGTAAGGCACAAGGCAAAGCAAGGCAGGAAGCAAGGCAAGGCACAAAGTAAGGTAAAGCACAAGGCAAAGCAAGGCAGGAAGCAAGGCAAGGCATAAGGCAAGGCAATGCAAGGCGCAAGGCAAGGCAAGTCAATGCAAGGCACAAGGCAAGGCAATGCAAGGCGCAAGGCAAGACAAGGCAAGACACAAGTCAAGTCAAGGCAAGGCAAAAGGCTAGGCAAAGCCAGGCAAGGCAAGGCTAGGCAAAAGGCAAGGCTAGGCAAAAGGAAAGGCAAGGCAAGCAAAAGACAAATGAAAGGAAGACAAAGCACAGAGCAAGTTAAGGCACCAGGCAACACAAGGTAAGGCAAGGCACAAAGCAAGGCAAGTGAAGGCAAAAGGCAAGGCAAGGTGCAAGTCAAGGCAAAGCACAAGGGAATGGCAAGGCAAAGCAAAAAGCAAGGCAAGGCAAGGCAAGTCAAGGCAACGCAGAAAGCGAGGCACAGCAAGGCAAGGCACAAGGCAAGGCAGAAGGAAAGGCAAGGCACAAAGCAAGGTAAGGCATAAGACAAAGCAAGGCAGGAAGCAAGGCAAGGCAAGGCAATGCAAAGTGCAAGGCAAAGCAAGGCAAGGCAAGGCAAGGGAAGGCAGGACAAAGCATGGCAAGACACAAGGCACAAGGCACAAGGCAAGGCAAGACAAGGCACAAGGCAAGGCACAAGCAAGGCAAGGCAAGGCACAAGGCAAAACAAGGCCAGGAAAGGAAAGGAGAGACAACACATAGCAAGGGAAGGCACAAGGCAAGTTACAAGGCAAGGCACAAGCCAAGGCAAGGCAAGGCAAGGCAAATCAAGGCACAAAACAAGGCAAGGCAAGGCAATGCAAGCCACAGGCAAGGTGCAAGGCAAGGCACAAGGCAAGGAAAAGCCAAGCAAAACAAGGCCAAGGCAAGGCAAGGCACAAGGCAAAGCAAACCAAGGCACACAGCAAGACAAGGCAAGGCAAGGCAAGGCACAAGGGAAGGCAAGGCACAAGCCAAGGGAAGTCAAGTAACAAGGTAAGGAAAATCAACATGCAACTCAAGGCAAGGCAAGGCAAGGCACAAGGCAAAGCACAAGGCAAGGCAAGGCACAAGGGAAGGCAAGGCACAAGCCAAGGGAAGTCAAGTAACAAGGTAAGGAAAATCAACGTGCAAGTCAAGGCAAGGCAAGGCAAGGCACACGGCAAAGCACAAGGCAAAGCAAAGCAATGCAAGACAAGGCAGAAGTGAAGGCAAGGCACAAGGCATGACAAGGCAAAGCAAGGCAAGGCACAAGGCAAGGCAGAAGGCAAGCCAAGGCACAAAGCAAGGCAAAAGGCAAGGCAAAGCACAAAGCAAGGCAAGGGAAGGCACAAGGTAAGGCAAGGCAGGCACAAAGCAACAAAAGGCAGGGCACAAAGCAACACAAGGCAAGGCAAGGCACGGCAAGGCACAAGGCAAGGCACAGGGTAAGGCAAGGCAATGCAAAGCACAAGGCAAGCCAAGGCACAAGGAAAGCTACAAAGCAAGGCAAGGCAAGGCACAAGGCAAGACTAGAAAAGGCAAGACAAAGCATGGCAAGGCAAGGCAGAAGGCAAGGCAAGGCACAAGCAAAGGTAACGCAAGGCACAAGGCAAGGCAAGGCAAGATAAGGCAAGGAACAAGGCAAGGCAAGGCAAAGCAAGCCACAAGGCAAGGCAAAGCCAGGCAAGGCAAGGCCAAGGCAAGGCAAGGCACAAGGCAACGCAAGCAAAAGGCAAGTGAAGGCAAGGCAAGGCACAAGGCAAGTCAAGGCACCAGGCAAAGCAAGGCACAAAGCAAGGCACAAGGCAAGGCAAGTGAACGCAAAAGGCAAGGCAAGGGGCAAGGGACAAGGCAAGTCAGGGCAAGCTGCAAGGAAATGGCAAGGCAAAGCAAAAATCAAGGCAAGGCAAGGCAAGGCAAGACCCAAGTCAAGGCAAGCCAAAGCAAGGCACAAGGCAAGGCAAGGTAAGACACAACAAGGCAAGGCAAGGCACAAGGCAAGGCAAGGCACAAGGCAAGGCAAGGCAAGGCACAATGCAAGGCAAGGCAAGGCAAAAGGCAAAGCAAGGCAAGGCATGGCAAGGCAAGGCATAAGGCAAGGCAAGGCATAAGGCAAGACAGGTTACAAGGCAAGGCAAGTTAAGTTACAAGGCAAGGCAAGGGAAGGCACAAGGCAAGGCGAGGGAAGGCACGAGGTAAGGCACAAGGCAAGGCAATGCAAGATATAAGGCAAGGCAAGGCAAGACAAGATAAGGCACAAGGTAAGGGAGACCAAGGCACAAGGCAAGGCAAGACAAGCCACAAGCCAAGGGAAGGCAAGTAACAAGGCAAGGCAAATCAACGCACAAGTCAAGGCAAGGCAAGGCAAGGCACAAGGCAAGGCAAAGCAAGGCAAGGCAAGGCAAGGCAAGGCAAGGCGCAAGGCATAGCAAGGCAAAGCAAGAAAAGGCAGAAGGCAAGACAAGCCAAGGCGGAAGGCAAGGCAAGGCATGGCACAAGGCAAGCATGGCACAAGGCAAGGCAAGGCACAAGGCAAGGCAAGGCAAAAAGCAAGACAAGGCACAAAGCAAGGCAAGGCAAGGCACAAGGCAAAGCAAGGCAATGCAAAGTGCAGGGTAAAGCAAGGCAAGGCGAGCCAAGGCACAAGGCAACGCAAGGCACAAGGCAAGTAAAGGCACCAGGCAAGACAAGGCACAAAGCAAGGCAAGGGAAGGCAAAAGGCAAGGCAAGGGGCAAGGGGCAAGGGGCAAGGCAAGTCAGGGCAAGCCATAAAGAAATGGCAAGGCAAAGCAAAACTCAAGGCAAGGCAAGGCAAAAGGCAGGGAAAGTCAAGGCAAGGCAGAAAGCAAGGTACAGCAAGGCAAGGCCCAAGTCAAGGCAAGCCAAAGCAAGGCACGAGGCAAGGCAAAGTAAGGCACAGAACATACCAAGGAACAAAGGCAAAGCAAGGCACAAGGCAAGGCAAGGCACAGTGTAAGATAAGGCAAAAGGCAAAGCAAGACAAGCCATGGCAAGTTACAAGGCAAGGCAAGGGAAGGGACAAGGCAAGGAAATGCAAGGGGCAAGGCAAGACAAGGCAAGGCACAAGGTAAGGGACACCAAGGCACAAGCAAGGCACAAGGCAAGGCAACCCAAGGCACAAGCCAAGGCAAGGCACAAGCTAAGGGAAGGCAAGTAACAAGGCAAGGCAAATCAACAAACAAGTCAAGGCAAAGCAGGGCAAGGCACAAGGCAAGGCAAAGCAATGCAAGGCAAGGCACAAGGCACAAGGCATGGCAAGGCAAAGCAAGGCAAGGCACAAGGCAAAGTAAGGCAAGACAAGGTGGAAGGCAAAGCAAGGCAAGGCACAAGGCAAGGCAAGGCAAGGCACAAAGCAAGTCAAGTCAATGCGCAAAGCAAGGCAAGGCAAGGCACAAGGCAAGGCAAGTCAAAACAAAGCAAAGAGCGAGACACAGAAAGGCAGGGCCCAAGGCAAAGCAAGCCAAATGAGGCACAAGGCAAGGCAAGGTAAGGCACAGAACAAGTCAAGACAAGGCACAAGGCAAGGCAAGGCAAATCAAGGCACAAGGCAATTCAAGGCACAAGCAAGGCAAGGCAAAGCACAAAACAAGGCAAGGCACAAGGCAAGGAAAGACAAGGAATGGCAAGGCAAGGCATGGCAAGGCAAGGCAAGTTACAAGGCAAGGCAAGGCACAGGCCAAGGCAAGACAAGGCACAAGGTAAGGCAAATCAAGGCAAAGGAAGACAAGGAATGGCAAGGCAAGGCAAGTTATAAGGCAAGGCAAGGCGCAAGGCAAGGCAAAGCCAGGCAAAGCAAGGCCAAATCAAGGCAAGGCACAAGGCAAGGAAAGGAACAAGGCAAGGCACAGGCAAGGCAAGGCACAAACAAGGCAAGGTAAGGCCCAAGCCAAGGGAAGGCAAGTAACAAGGCAAGGCAAATCAACACACAGGGCAAGGCAAGGTAAGTCACAAGGCAAGGCAATGCAAGGCATAAGCCAAAGATAAGCAATGCAAGGCAAGGCACAAGACAAGGCAAGGCAGAAAGCATGGCAAGGCAAAGGCAAGGCAAGGTATAAGGCAAGGCAAGGCAAGTTACAAGGCAAGGCAAAGCAAGGCAAGGCACAAGGGATGGCAAGGCAAGGCACAACGCAAGGCAAATCAAGACACAAGACAAAGCAAGGGAAAGCACAAGGCAAGGCATGACAAGTCAAGGCACAAATCAAGGCAAAGCCAGACAAGGCAAGGCCAAAGCAAGGCAAGGCACAAGGCAAAACAAGGCACAAGGCAAAACAAGGCACAAGGCAAGGCACAAGGCAAAACAAGGCACAAGGCAAGGCAAAGCCAGGCAAGACAAGGCCAAGGCAAGGCAAGGCAAGGCAAGGCAAGGCAAGGCACGGCACAAGGCAAGGTAAAATACAAGGCAAGGTAAGGCACAAGCAAGGCAAGACAAGGTGCAAGGCACAAGGCAGAAGGCAAGGCAAAAGGCAAGGCACAAGGCAAGGCAAAACCAAGCAAGGCAAGGCCAAGGCCAGGCACAAGGCAAGGCAAGGCAAGGCAAGCAAAAGGCAAGCAAAGGGAAGGCAAGGCACAAGGCAAGTCAAGAGACCAGGCAAGGCAAGGCAATGCAATGCACAAAGCAAAACAAGTGAAGGCAAAAGGCAAGGCAAGGCAAGGTGCAAGGCAAGTCAAGGCAAAGCACAAGGGAATGGCGAGGCAAAGCAAAAAGCAAGGCTAGGCTAGGCTAGGCAGAAAGTAAGGCACAGCAAGGCAAGGTCCAAGTCAAGGCAAGCCAAAGCAAGGCACGAGGTGAGGCAAGGCAAGGTAAAGCATGGAACAAGGCAAGGAAAAACACAAGGTAAGGCAAGGCACAAAGCAAGGCAAGGAACAAGGCAAGGAAAGGCAAGGCAAGGAAGACAAAGAATGGCAAGGCAAGGGACAAGGCAAGGCGAGGCACAAGGCAAGTCAAATCAAGACACAAGGCAAGGGAAGGCACAAGGCAAGGTAAGGCAAGGCACAAGCCAAGGGAAGACAAGTAACAAGGCAAGGCAAATCGACGCGCAAGTCAAGACAAGGAAAGGCAAGGCAAAAGGCAAGGCAAGGCACAAGCCAAGGGAAGGCAAGTAACAAGGCAAGGCAAATTGACACACAAGTCAAGGCAAGGCAAGGCAAGGCAAGGCAAAAGGCAAGGCAATGCTAGGCACAAGGTAAGGCACAAGACAAGGCAAAGCAATGCAAGGCAAGGCACAAGGCAAAGCAAGGCAAGGCAGAGCAAGGCAAGGCACCAGGCAAGGCGAGGCACAAAGCAAGGCAAGTAAAGGCAAAAGGCAAGGCATAAGGCAAGTCAAGGCAAGGCACAAAGGAATGGCAAAGCAAAGCAAAAAGCAAGGCAAGGCAAGGCAGAAAGCAAGGCACAACAAGGCAAGGCCCTAGTCATGGCAAGCCAAAGCAAGGCAGGAGGCAAGGCAAGGTAAGGCATAGAACAATGCAAGGCACAAGGCAAGGGAGGACGCAAGGCAAGGCAAGGCACAAGGCAAGGCCCTAGTCATGGCAAGCCAAAGCAAGGCAGGAGGCAAGGCAAGGTAAGGCACAGAAAAACGCAAGGCACAAGGCAAGGGAGGGCGCAAGGCAAGGCAAGGCACAAGGCAAGGCAAGGCATAAGCAAGGCATGGCATAAGCAAGACAAGGCAAGGCACAAGGCAAGGGAAGTACAAGGCAAAGCAAGGCAAGGCACAAGCCAAGGCAAAGCAAATCAAGGCACAAGGCAAGGCAAGGCAAGGGAAGGCAGAAGGCAAGGCAAGGCAAGCAAAAGGCAAGCGATGGGAAGGCAAGGCACAAGGCAAGTCAAGGCACCAGGCAAGGCAAGGCACAAAGCTAGGCAAGTCAAGGCAAAAGGCAAGGCAAAGCAAGATGCAAGGCAAGTCAAGGCAAGGCACAAGGCAAGGCAAGGCAAGGCACAAGCAAGGCAAGGCAAGGCGCAAGAGAAGGCAAGCCAAGCACAAGGCAAGGCATGGAAAGTCAAGGCATGGCAAGGCAAGGCACAACGCAAGGCAATTTATAAGGCAAGGAAAGGCACAAGCCAAGGCAAGGCAGGGCACAAGCCAAGGCAAATCAAGGCACAAGGCAAGGCAAGAGAAGGCACAAGGCAAGGCAATGCAAGGCACAAGGCAAGGCAAGGCAAACCAAGGCACAAGCAAGTCACAGGGAGGCAAAGCAAGGCAAGGCACAAGCCAAGGGAAGGCAAGGCAAATCAATGCACAAGTCAATGCAAGGCAAGGAGAAAGGCAATGCAAGGCACAAGGCAAGGCACAAGACAAGGCAAGGCACATGCAAGGCAACACAAGGCACAAGCAAGGCAACACAAGGCACAAGGCAAGGCGAAAGGTAAGGCAATGCAAAGCGCAAGGCAAGGTAAGACAAGGCAAGCCAAGGCACAAGGCAAGGTAAGACAAGGCAAGGTGCAAGGCAAGGCAAGGCAAAGCAACACCAGGCAAGGCCAAGGAAAGGCAAGGTACAAGGCAAGGCAAGCAAAAGGCAAGCAAAGGGAAGGCAAGGCACAAGGCAAGTTAAGGCACCGGGCAATGCAAGACAAAGCAAGGAACAAAACAAGGCAAGTGAAGGCAAAAGGCAAGGCACAGGAGAATGGCAAGGCAAAGCAAAATGCAAGGCAAGGCAAGTCAGAAAGCAAGGCATAGCCAGGCAAGTCCCAAGACAAGGCAAGCCAAAGCAAGGCACAAGGCAAGGTAAGATAAGGCACAGAACAAGGCAAAGAACAAAGCAAGGCAAGGGACAAGGCAAGGCAAGGCACAAGGCAAGACAAGGCGTGGCAAGGCAAGGCATAAGGCAAGGCTGTTTATAAGGCTAGGCAAGGCAGGGCAAGGCACAAGCCAAGCCAAGGCAAGGCAAGGCACAAAGCAAGGCAAGGGAAGGCATAGGGCAAGCCACAAGGCAAGGCAGTGCAAGGTGCAAGGCAAGGGAAGACAAGGCAAGGCACAAGGCAAGGCAAACCAAGACACAAGCAAGGCACAAAGCAAGGCAAGGCACAAGGCAAGAAACAAGCCAAAGGAAGGCAAGTAATAAGACAAAGCAAATCAATGCACAAATCAAGGCAAGGCAAGGCACAATGCAAGGCAATGCAAGGCACAAGGCAAGGGAAAGCAATGCAAGGCAAGACACAAGGCAAGGTAAGGCAAGGCACAAGGCAAGGGAAAGCAATGCAAGAAAAGGCAGAAGCAAGGCAAGGCGCAAGGCAAGGCAAGGCACAAGGCAAGGTAAGGCAAGGCACAAGGCAAGGCAAGGCACAAGGCAAGAAACAAGCCAAAGGAAGGTAAGTAATAAGACAAAGCAAATCAATGCACAAATCAAGGCAAGGCAAGGCAAGGCACAATGCAAGGCAATGCAAGGCGCAAGGCACAAGGCAAGGGAAAGCAATGCAAGGCAAGGCACAAGGCAAGGTAAAGCAAGGCACAAGGCAAGGGAAAGCAATGCAAGAAAAGGCAGAAGCAAGGCAAGGCACAAGGCAAGGCAAGGCACAAGGCAAGGTAAGGCAAGGCACAAGGCAAGGCAAGGGACAAAGCAAGGCAAGGCAAGGCACAAGGCAAGGTAAGGCAAGGCACAAGGCAAGGCAAGGGACAAAGCAAGGCAAGGCAATGCAAACACAAGGCAAGCCAAGGCAAGCCAAGGCACAAGGCAAGGCAAGACAAAGCACAAATCAAGGCAAGGCAAGGAACAAGGCAAGGAAAATCAAGGCACAAGGAAAAGCACAAAGCAAGGCAAAACACAAGGCAAGGCACAAGGCAAGGCAAGGCACAAGGCAAGGCAAGGCACAAGGCATGGCAAGGCACAAGGCATGGCAAGGCATGGCAAGGCAAAGCAAGGCAAGACAAGGCAAGGCAAGGCAAGGCAAGGCGCAAGGCAAGGCATAATAAGGCAAGGCATAAGGCAAGGAACCAGGCATGGCAAGGCAAAGCAAGGCAAGCCACAAGGCAAGGCAAGGCATAGGGAAAGGCACCAAGCAACACAAGCCAAGGCACAAGGCAAAACAAGGCAAGACAAAGCAAGGCACAAGGCATGGCAAGGCAAAGTAAGGCAAGGCCAGGCACAAGGCAAAAGTAAGGCAAGGCGCAAGACAAGGCACAAAGTAAGGCAAAGTGCAAGGCACAAGGTAAGGCAGCACAAGGCAAGGCACAAGCAAGGCAAGGCAAAGCAAGCCAAGGCAAGGCAAGGCAAAAGGCAAGGCAAGGCACAATGCAAGGCATGGAAAGGCAAGGGAAGGAAAAGCTAGTCAAGGCTAGGTGAAGCACAAGGCAAGGCCCAGCAAGGCATAAGGCAAGGCATGGCGTAGTAAAAATATGATACTGTAATCTCATGGGACCACCATTGTATATGCATTCCATCATTGATCAAAATGTCATTATGCAATACATGAGTAATTAAAATAATGCCACAATTAAATACGCTGTGGTATCTTGAATTGGATCCTAGAACAGAAAAAGAACTTTAGTGGAAAAACTGGTGTAATCCAAACAAAGTCTCTAGTCTCATAAATATACCAATAGTCATGGCTTAGTTTTGAGAAATTATCATGGTATAAAGATATTACTATTAAGGGAAGTTGAGTGAAAGATATATGGGAACTCTCTGTAAACTTTTGTGTAAATCTAGAATTTTTCCAAAATAAAAAGTTAAAAAACCATAAGCCCCACTAGCCTTTGCTAGAGAAGTTCATTGATGTTTACCATTTACATGATTTTATTGGGCAGAATTGGACTCACTAACCAGTTCACATCTAAAAACATTATTTCATGACATTTATATTAATACATTTTGAATAATTGTGCTCACAGGAGTTAAGGAGAGGTGAGGGTGGGAGGAAAATTGGTATGGTTATAAAAGGGCAACATGAAGGATCCTTGAGGTGATGGAAATGTTCTAAAGCTTGACTGTAGCAACATGATACAATTATCATATTGATATGGACAGGAGACAGGGAAACACTGGATAGAAGAGGGTGGCTCCCCAGCAAAGGCCCCACCCTCAAGCCTGGATATCCGAGGCCCTAAGTGAGAACAGGCATTCCTGTTTTTGTCCCAAAATGTTGCCTTTTTGCCTGTCATGCCTCCTATGCTGTACCCATATAAACTCCGAACCCCAGGCTCCAGAAGCAGGCCAGGAGATGAGACAAGCAGATGAACGGTGGAATGACGTGGCAGAGAAAGAGGAAGAGCAGGAACATTTGAACACTGAGAGGAGTTTGGCTGGGGGTGGTCAGAGACGATTTCGGCCACTGGATGGCCCCACTGCAGGGGAAGATCATCTTCTCACTCCATCCCCCCATTTCAGCTCCCATCCATCCCACTGAGAGCCACCTCCACCACTCAATAAAACCTCACATTCATCCTTCAATACTGTGTGTGACCTGATTCTCCTGGGATGCTGGGCAAGAGCTCGGGGTACAGAAAGCTGTCACACTGGCCCTCTGCCCTTGCGAAAAGGCAGACGGTCCATCGAGCTGGTTAACACTTAAAGCCGTCTGCAGATGGCAAGGCTAAGAGAGCATTGTAACATTGGGCTTGCAGGCACCTACCCCTAGACACAACCATGGGGCTGGAGCCCAAAGCGCTTACCCTGTCCTCTGCACCTGCCCGTCTGCATGCTCTCCTCTCCTGCAAGGGGTTTGAGCAGCAGCGACAGCTACCAAACAGGCGAGCCACACCCCTGTTCCATGTCCTGCAAGGGGGATCAGGGAACTCTCCTGTTTCATCATTGTACTATAATTTTGCAAGATGGTTTCATTGGGAAGAAACAAGGTAAGGGCTATACAGGATCTATCGTTCCTTACAACTGCATGTGAACTATAATTGTCTCAAAATAAAAAATTTAGTTAAAAAATGTAAAGATAAAAAGTTTAAAAAATGGGAAAAATAGTTGCTGGGCTCAAAGGAAATATTGATAATGCAAGAGATATAAGATTTGATATCTCTGAATCATTAATATTGATTGTATTGGCCAAACTGAACTTGCGAAGAGAAGAAATTCTCAAGTCCTTTTCAGAATAATCAGGAAGACTTTCAGTTTATAGTTTATACTAGGTCATGGAACCAAAAGATTCATCATCCAAATGCCACACAAAAACATAGTAGGAAAATTGTCCTACCTCCCCTGTTCCTCCTCTGTCTAGGTCTCCCCACTGACACCCTCATGATCAGCTTTGGAAGGAACACTAGATTTCAAAGGCACTGAAATAAAGTAATGTGAATCATCTGTGAATCAGATCTACAGTCTTTGATGAATAGATTGATGCATGCCTGTTCTTGGGATTACTACTGTTTTATGTAAGTGATTCACTCTTACAATGGCACCACTTCTTTCCCACTCCCAGGATCCCATGCTTTCCATTATCTTCTCTAACTGTTTCTCCACCGGCTCCTTTTTCCTCAAGTATGCTCAAAACTTTCCTGTCCTTAAATCCCTCGATCTCTTCACAAATAGCTTATTTTTTCCAAAGGAAAAAAAACTGTAACCTCATATTGGAGAAACCCAGCAAACATCAACTTTAACAAGTAATCAAAGTTAACATCACCAGTAATGTGACCAACTAACAGCCCCCGGCTCCTGATAGGATGCCCTGAGTCGGAAACAACATCACTTGCAATATTCTTATCAAAAATGCACAACTGAATTGAATCATATTAGAAAAACCCAAAATCAATGGACTTTCTATAAACAATGGCCAAAAATGTTAGTGTTGTGAAAGACAAAGAAACTCAGAACTCTTCTGTATTAGAGAGACATGACAACTAAATGTAATGTGTGAAATTCTGAATTTGCTCCTACACCAGGAAGATTTCCTAAAAAGAATTATGAAAATAAAATCTGAATATGGACGGGCCATGAGTTAGATAATAGTATATCAAATAATTTTTGTGATCTTGAAAATTGTACTGTCTTGGCTGGGCATGGTGGCTCACACCTGTAGTCCCATACTTTGGGAGGCTGAGGTGGGCAGACTGCTTGAGCCCGGGCAACATGGCGAAACTCCATATCTACAAAAAATGCAAAAAATGAGTCGGGCATGGTGGCACACACCTATAGTCCCAGCTACTCGGAAGGCTGAGGTGGGAGAATCACTTGAGCCCAGGAAGTCGAGGCTGCAGTGAGCTGTGATCACACCACCTGTACTTTAGCCCCATGACAGAGGGAGACCCTGTCTCAAAAAAAGAAAAGAAAATTCTACTGTCTTACATAAGAGAATGTCTGATTCTTAGCAAATATATACTTTAAGCATTTAAGGGTAAAGGTATATGATGTCTTTAATGAACTTTCAAATTTTTAGAAAAACATGTACACATACGTGTGTGTGTGTGTGTGTGTGTGTGTGTGTGTGTGTGTGCGTGTGTGTATAAAACAAATGAAGCAAAAATGATCTTGGAAGTTTGAAATTGTATCTATACAAAAATTCTTCCCCCAAAAAAATATTCTGGAATTTGCGTTCAAAGTTGTAGAATGAGCATACATATTTATCTTCTTCCTATCAAGATCTCATTAAAATAATAAAAAAATTAAAAAGGTGCAAACCCACAACTTTGAATAGAACAGAATGGGGGCCAGTGAGGGACAAGAGATCATGTCAAATTAGGCAGCAAGAGTGGACTGATGAATGCAGATAGGAGGATTCTGGAACCTAGAACATGCATGAAAGAACTTACAGCTGAGGAGGCAGCCAATGTTACTGCAAGGTCCTGAAGAGGTCTTAGGTTCAGAGTCTGTAGGTCCTATGTAGAACAAGAGAGAGAAGTGAGATGGAAAACCACCAAATCCCTGCATTCTGTTTCAAACTCCAGCTCAAAAAACTGCTTGTGAAACCATGTGTTTAATCATTCAGCAAAACAAAAACAACAAATCAGGCTATTTCTCTAAAGAAATGGAACAAACTGAGAATATTGGCAGCTTTCTGCCAACTCACTCTGCCAGATGGTAAGCCCTGTGCCCCAGTCAGCCTTTTAAAATAACCAATAATCAAGATCACCAGACATTGAGTAAAGCCTGCAACTTAAAAGCAATGAAGAGAAACACTCAATTAACTCCAGAGAGAATAAAAATAACTCAGGGATCAGAGGTGAACTTAAGAAATCTAGGCCAGGTGTTGTGGCTCATGCTTGTAATCCCAGCAATTTGGGAAGCCGAGGAGGGAGGTTTGCTTGAGCCCAGGGGTTTGAAACCAGCCTGGGCAACATGGTGAGACCCCATTTCTAAAAAAATTTAAAAATTAGCTGGGAGGGGTAGAGTGCCTGTGGTTCCAGCTACTTGGGAGGCTGAGGTGGGAGGATCACTTGAGCTCAGGAGGTCGAGGCTGCAGTGAGTCATGATCACTCCATTGCACTCTATAGCCTGGGCAACAGATTGAGATCCTGTCTCAAAAGAATAAAAAATGAAAAAAATCTAATTATTTCTTTTAAAAAATGAGGAGAAATTGCATTTAGTAAGCTAGAACATGACACCATAACAGAAATAATTGGATTATAGAAAAAAGCTCTTAGAATTTAAAAATATAACTACTAAAACAGTAAACATCTATAGAAACTTGGAAGTTGAGGAAATCTCCCAAACGTATAGAAAAACACAAGGACACGAAAAATAGGAGAAAAATGAAGAGCTATAGAGGTTCAATCCAAGAAGTTAAATCTCCAAACACTGAATTCTGGAAAGAAAATAGAGAAAAACAGAAACTTATTAAAGAGGCGACACAAGAAAATTCCTAGAGATTAAGGAACATACTAGGGTTTACTGTGTGATATTAAAGATAAATAGCAAAGAATACACATACCTCACAGTGAACTTAAGAAAGAAAGGACCCTAAAAGCTTCCAGTAAGAATAGACATGTTATCTAAAAAGGAATAGGCTAGGCGCAGTGGCTCACGCCTATAATCCCAGCACTTTGGGAGGCCGAGGAGGACAGATCACTTGAGGTCAGGAGCTCTAGACCAGCCTGGCCAACATGGTGAAACCCCATCTCTACTAAAAATACAAAATTAGCCAGGCATGGCGGCGCATGCCTGTAATCCCAGCTACTTGGGAGGCTGAGGCAGGAGAATCGCTTGAACCTGGGAGGCGGAGGTTGCGGTGAGCCGGGATCGCACCACTGCACTCAGGACTGGGCGACAAGAGTGAAACTCCATCTCAAGAAAATAAATAGGAATAACAACCTGCCTGGTATTGGAATTCTCAACATTAATAGTGTATTTTCATCCTATGTATTAAGTAAAAGTGATTTTCAAACTGAAATTGTAACCACCCAATGTGTTCACCTTGCCCACTGCCTAGACAGAGCCAATTTATTAAGACCAGGGAATTGCAATGGCAAAAGAGTTATTCATGCAGAGTCAGATGTGCAGGAGAGGGAGTTTTATTATTACTCAAATCAGTCTCCTGGAGCACTCGTGGATCAGAGTTTTTAAGGATAATTTGGCGGGTATTTGCTCAGGAAGTAGGGAGCGCTGATTGGTCGGGTTGGAGATGAAATAATAGAGGACTGAAGTGAGTTCTTCTTGCTGACTTCTGTTCCTGGATGGGATTGCAGGACTGGTTGAGCCAGATGATCAGTCTAGGTGCTGCATCAGAATACAGGGTCTGCAAAATATCTCAAGCACTAATCTTAGATTTTGCAACAGTAATGTTATTCCCAGGAGCAATTTGGGGAGGTTCAGACTCTTTGCAGCCCAGGAAAGAAGGTTTTTTTTTCAGGATAGGGCTATTATCAATTTGGTTTCAGAGTTTCAAGTATAAGCTAAATTTCTTCCCAAGTTAGAAACAAGATGGGGTCGGTTAGGTCTGATCTCTTTCACTGCCATAATTTCCTCAGTTAAGATTTTTGTGGGCCGGGCACGGTGGCTCACACCTGTAATCCCAGCACTTTGGGAGGCCGAGGCAGGCAGATCATGAGGTCAGAAGATTGAGACCATGATGAAACCCTGTCTCTACTAAAAATACAAAAAATTAGCTGGGCACAGTGGCGGGCGCCTGTAGTCCCAGCTACTCGGGAGGCTGAGGCAGGAGAATGGCGTGAACCCGGAAGGCGGAGCTTGCAGTGAGCCGAGATCACGCCACTGCACTCCAGCCTGGGTGACAGAGTGAGACTCCGTCTCAAAAAAAAAAAGAGATTTTTGCAAAGGCGGTTTCAAAATTATGTAGGACATTTAAGGACATTTCAGTCTATGAGGACAGAATAAAGAGTTTTTAGACAAAGCAAGTACTCAGCAGTTTACCTTTTCTATATTCTTTTGGATAAATTTCTGGAAGATAGGCTATGGCAAAATGAGGGGGTAACCAAGGGTAAGGAGGACGAGGAAGAGGAGAAATGGTCACTTTAGGAAATAGATGGTACATTTTAGGAGAGCAATGAAAAGCAGCCTCTGAATGACAGCTGTACAGAGGCAATCAGTTCAGATTGCAACAGGTGGACAGAAAGCGCCAGAAGGGAAGTGTTCTATCTTCTTTGATACTCCAGGAAATAACATATTAATACTCAATTTGGTACTAAGCCAAGTCATAGCAATAGGAATACTATCGACGTTTAGCTTTTAGAATCAACCTGAAGACAAAGCCAGAATGACTAAATTGTGGTTAAAGGATAGAGTATAAATGCTATAAATCTGGTCAATGTGAAAGTACACATGACAGAAGCAGGGAGTTGGGAATGGTGACCACAGAAACAGAGAATACTTGTGTTGATGTCCCAACCTCATAACAATGAGACAAAGGACCCCAGCCATATTTGAGATGAGAAATTGAACTTTAAGTACATTATTCAAAGTTTCAAAGGCAACCAAAAATAGAACAGGGTAATGATGATATTGGGAGGAAAAGAGGAGACAGGCATAGGTGTGAATGAGTAAAATCCTCTATGAAAGCAGAAAGCCAGTCATTGATGGACATCACTGATGGACATTTGGGTTGATTCATGGACACATGGTGGGGAACAACACACACTGGGGCCTGTAGGGGATGGGGAGTCGGGGAAGGAAGAGCATCAGGAAGAATAGCTATTGGGTACTGGGCTTAATACCTAGGTGATGGGTTGATCTGTGCAGCAAACAACCATGGCACATGTTTACCTATGTAACAAATTTGTACATCATGCACATGTACCCCAGAACTTGATGGGGAAAAAAAAGAAAGCAAAAGCCACTAGGTATTGTAGGGCAAAGGAAAACTTCCCCTTCGCCCTCTGAAAGTTTGTTGAAAAATCAACTGACAAAAGGCAGATTAATAGGAGAAAAGGTATACAAAATTTTATTTTAATGTGTATATTATAGAAGAATCCCAGGAGAATAATTACCCAATAACCTAATGAGGTCCAGAAGCTTATATATCCTTTCTCATGGGGGAGAGGCATCATGGGGAATGCAGACAACTCTTTTGAGGGGCAGCAAATGATTGTACAGAGAATGAATGGACCTAGGAGATAAAAATTAACTTGTAAGTGATTCTCTTTAGAAACTGAATGAGCCCAAGAGGCAGGCATTATCTTGTGAAAAAGTTCTCCCAGGTGCAGTTGTCTTTTTTTCTGAGATAATGAGATGTCAGGGAGAGGATGGAAGGTAATTGTTTCTTTTGGGAAGAAACTTTGTTGGTCATTTAAATTTCCAGATGGTGTACCCCTGCCCTTGACGGGGAGGACCAAGAATAGTGGTATCAGGATTCTGAGGCAGCTTCTAAGGCCTCTGAACATGTCAAAGTGCCAGTCCTTGGGGTATCACTTTCTGAGCCCCAACTGTATTATCTAAAGTTGATAAAGCAATAATTTGTATGAGCATATTTAGAGATACAACATTTGGCAGGGAAACAATGATCAATGTTGTTAAAGAAAAAAGTATTCATGACAATTGTGAAAGATAGTAAGGCAGTCTTTGTTCAGGACCACAGTGATAGAGGAGAGAGATGTGGCTCAACTCCAAATACAAGGAAAAACTGGAATGTATAGCCAAGGAGCAGGGTGGGGTGAGTTGATGGAAATTTACTGAGAGAAAACATCAAGGATAAAGAGCACTCTGGCTAAACCTACTTGATAGGATTATTGCTGAAGCCAGGCCAAGGTGATAAGGTATCCAGGGTGGGGAATGAGAAATTTGGTCAGATATCAATGGTGGGGGATTTTCACTAAACTGACCCAATAAGATTCTTGCTAAAACTGGAATAAGCAGAAATGAATATAAAAGCCCCAAAATCGGGCCTGGTTGAGAAGAGTTTAGAGGAACCTGACTATAGTTAGGTTAAGGGACAGGGTCTTTGTCAGTATTTACCTCTGTGTAGAAGATGGTTACTTTTTAATAGCAGTCCTTCTGTGTCATCTAAACCATGTGCACAAATGAGTTTAATTTGTTAAAAATGTACTTTGAAAGTCCCCAAACACTAATTCTACTTTGTTATCTCCCAAATCTGTTTCGCAGACACATTTATTATTTTATCCTAGCTTTATACTCTCTCTACTGCTGCTGATTCCTCTGCTATAGATTGGACTCTGCCAAATTGCCTGCTGAAAGTGGTTTTTAACTTGAGAATGTCATGGTTTCAGGCTTTATCTCACTTGACTTTGTGATATTAACTGCTTCTTGTTGTTCTCTCTCACCTTGGGCTCTAAGATCTCAGGACCTTTTCGGTTTCCTCTACCCTTGATGACTTTCCAGCCTCCTCCTTGGATACCTCCTCCCCTGCTCACCATATTCATGTTGTTGACACGGCATTTCATTCTTGAAACTTTTTTTTCACCTCGTGTCCTTTCCTTAGTCACCCATCCACTGCCCTTAGATGCTGATGCAGGAGTTTTCTCGGCCCTTTCCCTGGACTCGGGGGTGCCCCCTCTACTTGGCCCACTGCGCTCGACTGCTTGCAGGAGGGAGCATGTGAGCGAGTGTGGGATCCAGCCAGCTGCCCTGGGTGCCAACACAGGAACAAGTTCCATGTGGGGCCTGTGGCCAGACCAGGCACAAGCGAGCCAGTATGGGATGCAGCTGGCTACTCTGGGCGCCGACACAGAAGCAAGCTCAATGCAGGGTCCTCAGCCACATAAGGCGTATCGCCTGGAGGGGAACATGGCGGTGCCTAGTTGAGGGTGCCCGTGACCCTGAGGCCCCAGAGGAGCTGTTACAGTGCTCCTATAATTCCGCCATCCACCGATGGTGGTGTGTTAGCAGCTCAGTTAGCCCCTTGCCTCATCACATGGGGCTGCTTCCCTCTGCCAGCAAGGGCAAAGGGCCAGTGTGACAGCCTTTCTGGGTACCCACACTTGGTGAGTCCCAAGCTCTTGTCTGATGTCCAAGTAGAATGAGGTCACACGGACAGTTGAAGGATGGTGAAGGTGGAGAATTTTATTGGGCGATGAAAACGACTCTCAGCAGAGAGGGGAGCTGGAGAGGGAATGGGAAGAGCAGGTCATCTTCCCCAAAGTCAGGCTGTCTCCTCCTCTACCAACTGAGTCTGGGGTCTTTATAGGCACAGGATGGGGAGTGTGTGCCGACTGGTTTGTGACTATGCAAAAAAGGTTGAAGCAAAGACACCACTCAAAGATGGGCACAACAGTGTAGAAAACCAATTAGGAAAGGGTAGGTAGATGTAAAATAGGTGAAGCGTGGGGATCAATCAGAAGAAAGCATGACAAACAGGAAGACAAGTTTGCAATCCAGTCTGAAGATTTAACTTGTAGCTTGGCTTTCAGGCTTTAAACTATCTTCAGCTTAGAGGTGGGGTTTCACCAGGTACCCACCCCTATCTGCTTAGGCATTTGGCTGCCTCCTGTTGCTATCAATATCACTAGAATGATAATGACTCCTATCTTCATTTATTTCTATTCTTGAACTTCCAAATTGTAGGTACATTTTGAACTTCCTACTTAGACTGCTTCACCTAAAAATTTGACAGATAACTCAAACACAGCACATTAAAAGACAAAAAATACCAGAACTTATGGGATACAGCTAAGCATGGCTTAGAGGGAAATTTATAGCTATAAATGCCTATAACATAAAAATATCTGAAATCAACCTAATCTTCCATCTTAAGACACTACAAAAATAGTGAACTAAATGCAAAGCAAACAGAAGAAATAAGACTAGAGCACAATTAAAATAGAGAATAGAAAAATAGAAAAAAAATCAATGAAAGATTGGTTGAGATCAGCAAAATTGAAAACCTTTAGCTAGACTGAACAGAAAATAAAAGAAGAAACAAATTACTCAACTCAGGAATGAAAGAGAGGACATCACTACTGATATTACAGAATAGTGACTTTAAGAAAATATTAGGAACAACTATATGCCAACACATTAGATAACTTAGATAAAATGGAAAAATTTCTAGAGAAACACAAACTCCTGAAACTGACTCAAAGAAATAGAAAATCTTAATAAACCTGAGACAGGTGATTAAATTAATAATTTAGAAACTTCCTACAAAGAGTGAATTCTCCCTTCCTCCACTTTTTTGTTCTATTCAGGCCCTTGATGGGCTGGATGATGTCCACCCACATGGGTGAGGATGGATCTTCTTTATCCAGTCTACCAATTCAAATGCTTATCTCTTCCAGAAACACCCTCACAGACAAATCAAAAAATTATGTTTCACTAACTATCCAGGCATCCCTTACCCAATCAAGCTGACACATAAAATTAACCATCATAATATCCTTTACAGATATTTATGCAAAAGCCATCAACAAAACCCTAGCAAATTGAATCCAGACATATATAAGAGTGATTATATACCATGACCAAGTGGGTTTTCTTCTAAGAATACAACACTGATTTAACATCTAGGGGAAAAAAAAGCAATGTAATTGTATTAGTCCATTCTTGCACTGCTATAAATAAATATCTGAGACTGGGTAATTTATCAAGAAGAAAGGTTTAATTGGCTCATGGTTCCACAGGCTGTTCAGAAAGCATAGTGCCAGCATCTGCTGCTGGGGAGGCCTCAGGGAGTTTTTATTCATCTTACATGGCAGGAGCAAGACCAAGAGAGAGATGGGGGAAGTGCTATACACTTTTAAACAACCAGATGTCATGATAAATCACTCACTCACTCACTATCACAAGAACATCACTGAGGGGATGGTGCTAAACCATTCATGGGAAACCACACCCATGATCCAATCACCAGGCCCCACCTCCAACGATGAGACTGCAACTGAATATGAGATTCACAAGAGGACACAAATCCAAACCATATCAGTAATATACCATATTAATAAAGAACAAAAATCACATGATCTCAATAATAATAAGTAACAGGTAACATCATACTTAATTGGTGAAAGACTGGATACATCAGGAACAAGATAAGGATGTTCACTCTCACCATTTCCATTCGATGTTGTACTGAGGTTCTAGCCCATGGTAGTTAGGCTAGAAAAAGAAATAAAACACATCCAAATTGGAAAGGAGAAAGTAAAACTATATTTGCAGATGACATAATCTTGTATATAGAAAATCCTAAGAAATCCACTAAAAATTATTAGAATAAATAAGTTCAGCAAAGTTACAGGATACAAGATCAATACACAAAATCAACTGCATTTCTATACACTAGCAGTGAACAATCTGAAAATTAAAATAAGAAAATTCCATTTAAAACAGCACCAAAAGGATTAAAACTCTTAGGAATAAAATTAACAAAAGCAACATAAGATTTGTACACTGAAAACTAAAAAATGTGGTTGAAAGAAATTGGAGAAGATCTAAATATGTAGAAAGTCATCCATGTGGATAGATCAGAAGATTTAACATTGTTAAAATGATAAGACTCCCCAAACTGATCTACAGATTTGATGCAGTACCTATCAGAATGCTAGTTGATTTCTTTGAATAAATTGACAAGCTGATTCTCCATTTCATAAGGAAACACAAGGAACCAGATGCCAACACAATCTTCAAAAATAAAGTTAGAGGAGTCACACTTTCCAATTTCAAAACTTACTTCAAAGCTACAGTAGTCAAAACAGCATGATACTGGCATGAAGATAGACATGTATATCAATGGAAAAGAATTGAGACTCCAGAAATTAATTCTTATATTTATGGTTAATTGATTTTCAACAAGGTTGTCAAGATAATTCAATGGGGGGACGAATGGTGTTTCAATAAATGGTGGTGGGACCACTGAATATTCACATGAAAAAGAAGTAGGACCAAATTGTAGGAGTTCCAACTATAAAATTCTTAGAAGAAAACACGTAAGTCTTCATGACTTTAGATTAGACCACAGTTTCTAGACATGGCATTAAAAATGTAAGTAATAAAATATAGGTAAATTGGATTACATAAAAATTTAAAACTTTTGTTCAAATGATACTGTTAAGAAAGTGAAGGCCAGGCGCAGTGGCTCACGCCTGTATTCCCAGCACTCTGGGGCTGAAGCGGGCTAATCATCTGAGATCAGGAGTTCGAGACAAGCCTGGCCAACATGGTGAAACCCCATCTCTACTAAAAATACAAAAATTAGCCGGGCGTGGTGGCACAATCCCAGCTACTCGGGAGGCTGAGGCAGGAGAATCGCTTGAACCTGGGAGGCAGAGGTTGCAATGAGCCGAGATCACACCACTGCACTCCAGCCTGGTGACAGAGCGAGACTCCATCTCAAAAATAAAACAAAACAAAACAGAAAAAAGAAAGTGAAAAGAGCCCACAGAATGGGAGAAAATATTTACAAGGCATATATCAGATATCAGATAAGCTACTGGTATCCAGAATATAAAAAGTACCTTCACAACTCAATAAAAAGGCAAATAATCCAATTTAAAAATAGGGAAAGGAGATGAATAGACATTTCCATAAAGAGGATATACACATGGCTAACAAACACATGAAAAGAGGCTCAACATTATTACACATTAGGGAAATCCAAATCAAAACCACAATGAAATACCATTTCACACCCACTAGAATGGCTAAATCGGAAAGATAATAAGTGTTGGTGAGAATGTGAAAAAATTAGAAATCTTTTTTTTTTTTGCAGGGGACAGGGTCTCATTCTGTTGCCTGGGTTGGAGTGCAGTGGCTCTATCTCAGCTCACTGCAACCTCCGCCTCCTGGGCTCAAGCAATCCTCCTACCTCAGCCTCCGAAGTAGCTGGGGCCACAGGTGCGCACCACCATGCTCAGCTAATTTTTGTATTTTTTGTAGACACGGGGTTTCACCATGTTGCCCAGGCTCATCTTGAACTCCTGGGCTCAAGAGATCCACCTGCCTCAGCCTCCCAAAGTGGTGGGATTACAGCTGTGATCCACCGTGCCCAGTAATCTTACACGTTTTTGATGGAAATATAAAATGGTCAGGTACTTTAGAAAACAGTTTGGCTTTTCCTCAAAATGTAAATTGTAAACTTTCTCATACTATAAACAGAGTTACAGTAAGTCCCAGAAATTCCACTCCACCCAAGAAAAATGAAAACATATGTTCACAGAAAAGCTCATATATGAATGTTCATAGCAGCATTATTCATAATAGCCAAAAAGTAGAAGTCACCCAATGTTAGTCAACTGATAAATGGCTAAACAAATGTGACATAGCTCTACAATGGAATATTATTCAGTCATAAAAAGGAATAAAGTTCTAGCATGGTGGCTCATGCTTGTAATCCCAGCACTTTGGGAGGCTGAGGCGGGCAGATCACCTGAGGTTGGGAGTTTGAGACCAGCCTGACCAAGATGGAGAAACCCTGCCTCTACTAAAAATACAAAATTAGCCAGGCATGGTGGTGCATGTCTGTAATCCCAGCTACTTGGGAGGCTGAGGCAGGAGAATTGCTTGAATCCAGGAGGCAGAGGTTGTGGTGAGCTGAGATCGCGCCACTGCACTCCAGCTTGGGCAACAAGAGCAAAACTCCGTCTCAAAAAAAAAAAAAAAAAAAAAAAATGGAATAAAGTTCTGATATGTACCGTAACACAGATGAACCTTTAAAACACTATGCTAACTGAAAGAGACCAGACACAAAGGCCACATATTGCATGATTCCATTTATATGAAAATTTTATAATAGGTAAATCTATAGAAACAGAGAAAAGATTAGTGGTTGCCTATGGTTGGAGCGGGTATGGAAAGTGACTACTGATGAGTAAGGGGTTTCTTTTTGGGGTGAAGAAAATGTTCTAAACTTAGATAGTGGTAGCAATTGTACAATTGTGAATATGCTAAAACCATTGAAATGTATACTTTAGGTAAATTTATGGTATGTGAATTCTACCTCAAGAAACAAATTCAAGAAAAATGTATGCCTTCCCCACCCTCCTGAATCTTTACTTTTTCTGCAAACACTATGGTGACTTATCCTCCTGAATCCCACGGCTTCATTTAATGGGTCTACCATGTACCCGCTCTCCCTTACTAAAAGTCAATGCCATACAGAATAAAAGAATCAGCCAGTCGAGACTTGTCCAAATTCATATTCAAAAAATCATGAAATATAATGAATGGCTTTAGTTTTAAGGTATTAAGTACGGGATAACTTGCTATGAAGCAACAGATAACTAGAACAGTAGACTCATAGTATCTGTGAATCACCAGCACAGCTTACGGTAGGTCAGTGTTTGTGCAATAAGAATAAATAAATGGGCCTGGCATGGTGGCTCATGCCTGTAATCCCAGTACTTTGGGAGGCCGATGTGGGCGGATCACCTGAGGTAAGGAGTTCGAGACCAGCCTGGCCAGCATGACGAAACCCCGTCTCCACAAAAACAGAAAAATTAGCTGGGCATGATGGTGCATACCTATAATCCCAGCTACTCAGGAGGCTGAGGAACGAGAATCACTTGAACCCGGGAAGCAGAGGTTGCAGTGAGCCGAGATTGCGCCACTGCACTCTAGTCTGGGCAACAGAGTAAGACTCCATATCAAAAAGAAAAAAAGGAAAAGAAAAGAAAAAAAAACCAAATAAATGACCACAGAATGTAGGAAGAGATTTCAAATTGCATCCTAGGGTGAGTCTGCTTCTGACAAATTTTTCAAACTGTAAAGATAGCCTCAAACTTTTCAAGCTTTTGTTCTGATTATCTATCTACAATGGGGTAAAGAGGAGGGGGCTATAGGTAAAACAGGATGTAATTGGATGAGCCATAGTGACAGTTAAATACAAAGCTTTTGTTTAGAAACTGTACCTCAATAAAATCAAACAGGGCATTGGATTGAATGTCTTAGAAGAAAAGAACTACTCTCTGAATTAAAATAAACAAAGCTTACGGTAGGTCAGTGTTTGTACAATAAGAATAAATAAATGATCACAGAATGAAGAGGTTTCAAATTGCATCCTAGGGTAAGTCTATGAACTACACAAATCCATCCATGTGAACTACATACATTTCTCAAAATATACTTCTTACTCTTGGATGGAAACAAGCCAGAAAAGATACATATTTCATCCCATCTTTTGTATCATGGGTCAAGTTCCTTAGGATGTCTGTGCATTATTATCCCCATCTGTAAAAAGGAGACAATAAATATACCAATATCATAGGGTTATGTGAGGGTTAAATACTTTCATTAGAACACAGCCTGGCGTGCTGCACCCATTAACTCGTCATTTACATTAGGTATATCTCCTAATGCTATCCCTCCCCCCTCCCCCCACCCCACAACAGGCTCTGGTGTGTGATGTTCCCCTTCCTGTGTCCATGTGTTCTCATTGTTCAATTCCCACCTGCACGTTGTGCACATGTGCCCTAAAACTTAAAGTATTAAAAAAAAAAAAAAAAAGAACACAGCCTGGCATGTAATAAATACTCAAAAGCCAATAGCTATTACTGCCATTATTACTGGCGCAAAAACTGTTTTGTTTTCTTGTTTTTGCTTTTTTCAAGATGGTATATTTCTCATTTTAAATCTGCTAACTTCTGGCTGATGGTCAGATTACGCTCAGCATTTTTAGTTCATGACACTGTCAAGTAAAAATACTTATTTATTGCTCCTAATGTGGCTTGACATTTGGGGAGACAGTCCATTCAAGCAGTATTCCTAGCCTTCCTCTGCTATTCTATGGAGGGAGGTGACTGAACTATTGGTGAATGTAAGAGAAGATACTTGTTCATCTTGACACAATTTCTCTTCCCTATCCTCCTTTTTGCCTATAGAGGGCATTTACTCTGCTCTGCCCCTCCAAGCTCAAAGTTTCAGAGGGGCTGGTCCCCTAAGAGAGTTGCCTAAATTCATTCAATGCAGCTGGTGGCTGTATAATTCTCAATCTGCCACTCAGTAGTGTCAGGATCAGAATCTAGACCATTTCTAGATTCCTGAGATTCAGCCCAGTACTAGAGAGTAATAGCAGTGATCATTTATTATCTTCATGCCTTACTCCTGAGCCTGTCACTGAATTGTTCTAAACCTCAGTGGGAAACTACAGGGAAAGAGTATTGTATATTTTGAAAGTGCTAAAAGAGAAGATCTTAAATGTTCTCACCAATGAAAGAAAAGTAGGTGAGGTGAAGGAGATGCTAAATTCACTTGATATCATCATTCTACATTGTATGCATATATCAAAACATGTTGTACCCTATAAATATGTCTAATTCTTATTTAACTAAAAATGAATAATTTTTTTAAAAAGATTATCCTTGATCCTTCTCAAACTCTAACACACATCTACTTTGTCAGCTCAAGACTATAAGTGTCTTTTTTCAGAATCATTTATATGATCTTTAAGGCACAAATTACAAAAGAATAAACACATACAAATGTAAATATAAAAGTAGAAAAAATGCACTAATGATTTTTACTTAAGTCCTTTAGAGATGGAGTATATTGGTTATCTACTGCTATGTAACAAATGACTCCACAGCTTCTTGGCTTAAAACCGCCACCGTTCACTTATCTCAGAATTCTGTGGGTCAACAAGGTGAGCTGGGCTCAGCAGGGATGTTATCCCCTGGTCTTTGCTGGGTTCACTCAAGTTTCTGTGGTTAGCTGCCAGGTTGGCTGGGAACCGGTTGATTTTGGTGGGGGGCTCAGCTAAGATGGTTTATCGCTGCTCCATTTGGTCTCAGCCTCCAGCAGGCTAGCCCAGCCTTATCACACAGTGGTAAAACAGTTCCAAGAGCCACAAAAAAGCAAAAACTGCAAGGCTTTGTTAGGCTGAAGCTCAAAATTGTGCACATTTCTTATATTCTGTCCATCAAAGCAGGCCACTTGGCCAGCCCAGATTCAAGGGGTCAGGAAATAGACTTCACTTCTTGGTGGGAACAGCTGCGAAATATTATGGTCATTTTTATAACCCATCCCATATGAGCCATAGAATAAAAATAAGTTTGCAGAAATATGGAAACTTATTTGTGTAACATAAAATTATCTCACCTAAAATTTAGCTATGCTTAACAGTATTCATTTAGCATAAAGTATATAAGCCAATAATAAAGATATCCTTACACTTTGGTAAACAATGTAGGGAGGAAAAAATTTTTAAGAAGTCATATTGTGAATTTTGAAATAGAGACCTACGTAAATCTAGAGACCAACAGATGTAAGACTAAATATCAGAGTCAATAAAAATATTAATCTGTAACATAACTTTTGGTTACATAATTTGAAAGCATGACATTCTAGAACAATACAAATGACATGGGAGATGAATGTCCAAAATGACATTTTGGAATATAGTAAATATAAAATACAAAATAAATTATTAAGAACTTGTAACAATTTGTTACAATCATAAAATCGAGTTATTATTGACAGATAGGGTGGCTTGGATTTTTTCCTTCATCAAAAATTCTTTCTCTGCTAAAAGTTTTTTCTAGTTTTTTATTTTTTTAAAGAACAGGTGTCATTTCACTAGTCACTCCTATTTACATCAGGAACTTGTTACCTCTTTCCTCAGTATTTAATTTTATTTCATAATTTTTTTTTTTTTTTTTTGAGACAGAGTCTCACTCTGTCGCCCAGGCTGGAGCGCAGTGACGCAATTTCAGCTCACTGCAACCTCTGCCTCCTGGTTTCAAGCGATTCTTGTGCCTCAGCCTCCTGAGTAGCTGGGATTACAGGTACGCACTACCACGCCTGGCTAATTTTTGTATTTTCAGTAGAGAAGGGATTTTACCACGTTGGCCAGGCTGGTCTGGAACTCCTGACCTCAACTGATCCACCCGCCTCGGCCTGCTAAAGTGCTGGCGTGAGCCACTGCGCCCGACCCATAAACTTCTTATAATTAAAAATTGCATAATTATTCCAAGATGCCACATTGTCATTAATTCAGTAGTAAGCAACAGCTTAATTCTTAATATTATTTTTAAATTCTGATTTCCTGACAGTGCCATCTGTCTGGTTAATGATGGCCCAGATTATCACATTTTGATGAATTTCCCTCCAGCTCTCAGATTTATACCTAGTTTTCTAAAATCCTTTCAGGTCCACGGACTGCATAAAATGAATCTTCCTTAAATATTTGGTCTCAAATGTTTGATTGTTATACAAAGGTAGTTTTTACTTCATAGCAAAAGTAAAAGAACTGAAGAAATAAAACACCTAATAAAAAGGGTTATTCTGAACTGAGGGCAATTGAGTAAACCGATTAGCACATAGCTTCTAAATGTTTCTGGTGTGATCTGAGAAAATATTTGTTTTTGAGGTTGCCACAGCAACTTACTTTTTTTTCAGCTAAACTAGAAGTGCTCTATTTGGCCTAATTAGAACTAAACAGTTTGGTTTTCATCAAATATCAAATAATACTGCTCAGTGTTTTCCAACTTTAAGTTTTAAAAATCATTTATGATGTTTTGTTGGCACACATATCTGAGAAAGAAAAAGCAAACAAACTCTCAGCTTTTATTGAGGCATCCCTCAGTTGATTATGCATCCTTTTTGAGGACATCCACGCAAAATGCCATCTATGGAGTATGGGTATCAATGCCTGCTTAAGAGAATGACTGCATTCTCTTAAGTCCCATATATTTTAGTTAAATTAATGACTGGGTGAGTCAAATATAAAATGGGACATTAAATAAAGTAGAGTCACATACTAGTAAAAGCACATGTGAGCTGGGTGTGGTGGCTCACGCCTGTAATCCCAACACTTTGGGAGGCTGAAGCAGGCGGATCACAAGGTCAGGAGTTCAAGACCAGCCTGGCCAACATGATGAAACCACACCTCTACTAAAAATATAAAAATTAGCCAGGCATGGTGGTGGGTGCCTGTAACCCCAGCTACTCGGGGGGCTGAGGCAAGAGAATCGCTTGAAACCGGAAGGCGGAGGCTGCAGTGAGCCGAGATTGCGCCACTGCACTCCAGCCTGGGCAAAAAAGCGAAACTCCATCTCAAAAAAAAAAAAAAAAGCACATGCATCAAGATAACTGAGTTCGAGGCTCAGTTCTTTGATTAACTGCATCTATGTCTTTACTCAGAGATCTAAAGGATACCCTAAGGATCACTGCATTGGCTAAAATGAGTTTGGCAGCAAAATAATAGCAACAAACTAGAGGTGTCTATGGCTTCTCTAAAGGCTTACAGCCTTATGGCTGCAATATGGCTGTCACAGCTGCAGGCATGATGTCCACAAATGGCAGCGTGTCCAAAGTGAAAAAGGAAAGGAGCTTTTCCTAAAGGCCTTGCTCCTTTCATAGGCAGAGGGGGAATCTTCCTGAGAAGCCTCCTACATTTCTTCTATCTCATTGACCAAAACTGGGTCCTATGGTCAATTCTGACTGCAAATGAGGATGGAAAGTGTGTATTTGGCATTTACAGCCTCTGTAGGGAGATAGGCAAGAAAGAAGGTGGTTAGAAATAGCAGTCAAAAAATATATATAGCAGTCAGCTAGGGAACCAACAGAGTCTGCCACAATTCCAGTCCTTGGTTTAACAGATGAAGATATGTCCAGAGAAGGGAACTGACTTGTAGCAACTAAGCATCACAGCCAGATTTAGAATTAGAATCTATAACTAGTAAGCATCCCCCACTGGCTGTAGTGCTTCTTCAGTGATACCATATCCTCACCTCCGAGATGAGGGTGCTGGTTGGCTAGATGCAATTAACTCTTCAATTTATAAATGAGCATTAACCAAGCATTTGAGTATGCCATGCACTGAGCAAGGAGCAGGAGATGCAAGATCAAGAAGAAATGGTTTCTTTCCTCAAAATCTGAATGATCTCTAACAAGCCAGATTCAAAGATAATACAACTGTAATTTTCAAAACAATAAAATGAATATAGTACCCATTCTAAGGTACAGAATGTAGATCAGAGAAGACGAATGATTTCTACATTTCCAACTGAGGTACTGGGTTCATCTCACTGGGGATTGTCGGACAGTGCATGCAGTGCACCGAGCGTGAGCCGAAACAGGGCGAGGCATCGCCTCACCTGGGAAGTGCAAGGGGTCAGGGGATTCCCTTTCCTAGCCAAGGAAAGAGGTAACAGACAGCACCTGGAAAATCGGGTCACTCCCACCCTAATACTGCGCTTTTCCAACGGTCTTAGCAAATGGCACACCAGGAGATTATATCCCGTGCCTGGCTCGGAGGGTCCTACACCCATGGAGCCTCACTCATTGCTAGCACAGCAGTCTGAGATCAAACTGCAAGGTGGCAGCGAGGCTGGGGGAGGGGCACCCGCCATTACTGAGGCTTGAGTAGGTAAACAAAGTGGCCAGGAAGCTCGAACTGGGTGGAGCCAACCGCAGCCCAAGGAGGCCTCCCGGCCTCTGTAGACTCCACCTCTGGGGGCATGGCATAGCCAAACAAAAGGCAGCAGAAACCTCTGCAGACTTAAATGTCTCTGTCTGACAGCTAAGAAGAGAGTAGTGGTTCTCCCAGCACACAGCTGGAGACCTGAGAATGGACAGACTGTCTCCTCAAGTGGGTCCCTGACCCCCAAGTAGCCTAATTGGGAGGCGCCCCCCAGTAGGGGCAACTGACACCTCACACGGCCGGGTACTCCTCTGAGACAAAACTTCCAGAGGAACAATCAGGCAGCAACATTTGCTGTTCACCAATATCCGCTCTTCTGCAGCCTCTGCTGCTGATACCCAGGCAAACAGGGTCTGGAGTGGACCTCCAGCAAACTCCAACAGACCTGCAGCTGAGGGTACTGACTGTTAGAAGGAAAACTAACAAACAGAAAGGACATCCACACCAAAACCCCATTTGTACGTCGCCATCATCAAAGACCAAAGGTAGATAAAACCACAAAGATGGGGAAAAAACAGAGCAGAAAAACTGAAAATTCTAAAAATCAGAGTGCCTCTCCTCCTCCAAAGGAACGCAGCTCCTCACCAGCAACAGAACAAAGCTGGACAGAGAATGACTTTGACAAGTTGAGAGAAGAAGACTTCAGAGGATCAAACTACTCCGAGCTAAAGGAGGAAGTTCGAACCCATGGCAAAGAAGTTAAAAACCTTGAAAAAAGATTAGGCGAATGGCTAACTGGAATAACCAATGCAGAGAAGTCCTTAAAGGACCTGATGGAGCTGAAAACCACGGCACGAGAACTACGTGACGAATGCACAAGCCTCAGTAGCCGATTCGATCAACTGGAAGAAAGGGTATCAGGGATGGAAGATCAAATGAATGAAATGAAGCGAGAAGAGAAGTTTAGAGAAAAAAGAATAAAAAGAAACGAACAAAGCCTCCAAGAAATATGGGACTATGTGAAAAGACCAAATCTACGTCTGATTGGTGTACCTGAAAGTGACAGGGAGAATGGAACCAAGTTGGAAGACACTCTGCAGGATATTATCCAGGAGAACTTCCCCAATCTAGCAAGGCAGGCCAACATTCAGATTCAGGAAATACAGAGAACGCCACAAAGATACTCCTCGAGAAGAGCAACTCCAAGACACATAATTGTCAGATTCACCAAAGTTGAAATGAAGGAAAAAATGTTAAGGGCAGCCAGAGAGAAAGGTCGGGTTACCCACAAAGGGAAGCCCATCAGACTAACAGCTGATCTCTTGGCAGAAACTCTACAAGCCAGAAGAGAGTGGGGGCCAATATTCAACATTCTTAAAGAAAAGAATTTTCAACCCAGAATTTCATATCCAGCCAAACTAAGCTTCATAAGTGAAGGAGAAATAAAATACTTTGCAGACAAGCAAATGCTGAGAGATTTTGTCACCACCAAGCCTGCCCTAGGAGAACTCCTGAAGGAAGCACTAAACATGGAAAGGAATAACTGGTACCAGCCACTGCAAAAACATGCCAAATGGTAAAGACCATCAAGGCTAGGAAGAAACTGCATCAACTAATGAGCCAAATAACCAGCTAACATCATAATGACAGGATCAAATTCACACATAACAATATTAACCTTAAATGTAAATGGGCTAAATGCTCCAGTTAAAAGACAGAGACTGGCAAATTGGATAAAGAGTCAAGACCCATCAGTGTGCTGTATTCGGGAAACCCATCTCACGTGCAGAGACACACATAGGCTCAAAATAAAGGGATGGAGGAAGATCCACCAAGCAAATGGAAAACAAAAAAAAAGGCACGGGTTGCAACCCTAGTCTCTGATAAAACAGACTTTAAACGAACAAAGATCAAAAGAGACAAAGAAGGCCATTACATAATGGTAAAGGGATCAATTCAACAAGAAGAGCTAACTATCCTAAATATATATGCACCCAATACAGGAGCACCCAGATTCATAAAGCAAGTCCTTAGAGACCTACAAAGAGACTTAGACTCCCACACAATAATAATGGGAGACTTTAACATCCCACTATCAACATTAGACAGATCAACGAGACAGAAAGTTAACAAGGATATCCAGGAATTGAACTCAGCTCTGCACCAAGCAGACCTAATAGACATCTACAGAACTCTCCACCCCAAATCAACAGAATATACCTTCTTCTCAGCACCACTGCAGTTATTCCAAAATTGACCACATAGTTGGAAGTAAAGCTCTCCTCAGCAAATGTAAAAGAACAGAAATTATAACAAACTGTCTCTCAGACCACAGTGCAATCAAACTAGAACTCAGGATTAAAAACTCACTCAAAACCGCTCAACTACATGGAAACTGAACAACCTGCTCCTGAATGACTACCGGGTACATAACGAAATGAAGGCAGACATAAAGATGTTCTTTGAAACCAACGAGAACAAAGACACAACATACCAGAATCTCTGGGACACATTCAAAGCAGTGTGTAGAGGGAAATTTATAGCACTAAATGCCCACAAGAGAAAGCAGGAAAGATCTAAAATTGACACCTTAATATCACAATTAAAAGAACTAGAGAAGCAAGAGCAAACACATTCAAAAGCTAGCAGAAGGCAAGAAATAACGAAGATCAGAGCAGAACTGAAGGAAATAGAGACACATAAAACCCTTCAACAAATCAATAAATCCAGGAGCTGTTTTTTTGAAATGATCAACAAAATTGATAGACCACTAGCAAGACTAATAAAGAAGAAAAGAGAGAAGAATCAAATAGACGAAATAAAAAATGATAAAGGGGATATCACCACTGATCCCACAGAAATACAAACTACCATCAGAGAATACGATAAACACCTCTATGCAAATAAACTAGAAAATCTAGAAGAAATGGATAAATTCCTCGACACATACACCCTCCCAAGACTAAACCAGGAAGAAGTTGAATCTCTGAATCGACCAATAACAGGCTCTGAAATTGAGGCAATCATTAATAGCTTACCAATCAAAAGAAGTCCAGGACCAGATGGATTCACAGCCGAATTCTACCAGAGGTACAAGGAGGAGCTGGTACCACTGCTTCTGAAACTATTCCAATCAATAGAAAAAGAGGGAATCCTCCCTAACTCATTTTATGAGGCCAGCATCATCCTGATACCAAAGCCTGGCAGAGACACAACAAAAAAAGAGAATTTTAGACCAATATCCCTGATGAACATTGATGCAAAAATCCTCAGTAAAATACTGGCAAACTGAATCCAGCAGCACATCAAAAAGCTTATCCACCATGATCAAATGGGCTTCATCCCTGGGAGGCAAGGTTGGTTCAACATATGCAAATCAATAAACATAATCCAGCATATAAACAGAACCAACGACAAAAACCACATGATTATCTCAATAGATGCAGAAAAGGCCTTTGACAAAATTCAACAGCCTTCATGCTAAAAACTCTCAATAAATTAGGTATTGATGGGATGTATCTCAAAATAATAAGAGCTATTTATGACAAACCCACAGCCAATATCATACTGAATGGACAAAAACTGGAAGCATTCCCTTTGAAAACTGGCACAAGACAGGGATGCCCTCTCTCACCACTCCTATTCAACATAGTGTCGGAAGTTCTGGCCAGGGCAATTAGGCAGGAGAAGGAAATAAAGGGTATTCAATTAGGAAAAGAGGAAGTCAAATTGTCCCTGTTTGCAGATGACATGATTATATATCTAGAAAACCCCATGGTCTCAGCCCAAAATCTCCTTAAGCTGATAGGCAACTTCAGCAAAGTTTCAGGATACAAAATCAATGTGCAAAAATCACAAGCATTCTTATACACCAATAACAGACAAACAGAGAGCCAAATCATGAGTGAACTCCCATTCACAATTGCTTCAAAGAGAATAAAATACCTAGGAATCCAACTTACAAGGAATGTGAAGGACCTCTTCAAGGAAAACTACAAACCACTGCTCAAGGAAATAAAAGAGGACACAAATGGAAGAACATTCCATTCTCATGGATAGGAAGAATCAATATTGTGAAAATGGCCATACTGCCTAAGGTAATTTATAGATTCAATGCCATCCCCATCAAGCTACCAATGACTTTCTTCACAGAATTGGAAAAAACTACTTTAAAGTTCATATGGAACCAAAAAAGAGCCCGCATTGCCAAGTCAACCCTAAGCCGAAAGAACAAAGCTGGAGGTATCACGCTACCTGACTTCAAACTATACTACAAGGCTACAGTAACCAAAACAGCATGGTATTGGTACCAAAACAGAGATATAGATCAATGGAACAGAACAGAGCCGTCAGAAATAATGCCACATATCTACAACTATCTGATCTTTGACAAACCTGAGAAAAACAAGAAATGGGGAAAGGATTCCCTATTTAATAAATGGTGCTGCTGAGAAAACTGGCTAGCCATACATAGAAAGCTGAAACTGGATCCCTTCCTTATACCTTATACGAAAATTAACTCAAGATGGATTAAAGACTTAAATGTTAGACCTAAAACCATAAAAACCCTAGAAGAAAACCTAGGCAATACCATTCAGGACATAGGCATGGGCAAGGACTTCATGACGAAAACACCAAAAGCAATGGCAACAAAAGCCAAAATTGACAAATGGGATCTAATTAAACTAAAGAGCTTCTGCACAGCAAAAGAAACTACCATCAGAGTGAACAGGCAACCTACAAAATGGGAGAAAATTTTTGCAATCTACTCATCTGACAAAGGGCTAATATCCAGAATCTACAAAGAACTCAAACAAATTTATAAGAAAAAAACAAACAACCCCATCAACAAGTGGGCGAAGGATATGAACAGACACTTCTCAAAAGAAGACATTTATGCAGCCAAAAGGCACATGAAAAAATGCTCATCATCACTGGCCATCAGAGAAATGCAAATCAAAACCACAATGAGATACCATCTCACACCAGTTAGAATGGCGATCATTAAAAAGTCAGGAAACAACAGGTGCTGGAGAAGATGTGGAGAAATAGGAACACTTTTACACTGTTGGTGGGACTGTAAACTAGTTCAACCCTTGTGGAAGTCAGTGTGGCGATTCCTCAGGCATCTAGAACTAGAAATACCATTTGACCCAGCCATCCCATTACTGGGTATATACCCAAAGGATTATAAATCATGCTGCTATAAAGACACATGCAGACGTATGTTTATTGCGGCACTATTCACAATAGCAAAGACTTGGAACCAACCCAAATGTCCAACAATGATAGACTGGATTAAGAAAATGTGGCACATATACACCTTGGAATACTATGCAGCCATAAAAAATGATGAGTTCATGTCCTTTGTAGGGACATGGATGAAGCTGGAAACCATCATTCTCAGCAAACTATCGCAACAACAGAAAACCAAACACTGCATGTTCTCACTCATAGGTGGGAATTGAACAATGAGAACACATGGACACAGGAAGGGGAACATCACACACCGGGGCCTGTTGTGGGATGGGGGGAGTGGGGAGGGATAGCATTAGGAGATATACCTAATGTTAAATGACGAGTTAATGGGTGCAGCACACCAACATGGCACATGTATACATATGTAACAAACCTGCACATTGTGCACATGTACCCTAGAACTTAAAGTATAATAATAAAAAAAATGTAGATCAGAAAATATTACTCATAGCTTATATAATTATCTAAGGCAGAGATTAATAAACTATAGCCTGTGGGACAAATCCAGCCCGTGGCCTGTTCTTGTAAATAAAGTTTTATCGGAACACAGCCATGCCCATTTGTTTACATATTGTCTATGGCTTCTGTCTTGCTACAGTGGTAGAGTTGAATAGCTGCAACACAGCTGAGTAGTTGTGATGGAAGCCATATAGCCTGCAAAGTCTAAAATACATACTCTCTGGCCCTTTACAAAAACAGTTTGTCAGCCCCTTAACTAAGGGGGCGGGAAAGAAGAAAGCTTATATAACATAAAGATGGGTTACTAAATTTGACTCACTGGTTTTTGCTTCCTGCAAGTTCAGCAGTCAGTAAGTTGACATCAGTAATATAAGACCTTGATTACTTGTGCCACTGTTGCCTTGAAAACATTAAAAGAATGTTTTCACTGGCCGGGTGCGGTGGCTCATGCCTGTAATCCCGGCACTTTGGGAGGCCAAGGCAAGTGGATCACTTGAGCTCAGGAGTTTGAGACCAGCCTGGCCAACATGGTGAAACCTGGTCTCTACTAAAAATACAAAAATTAGCCGGGTGTGGTGGCGGCACGCCTGTAACCCCAGCTACTCAGTGGCTGAGGCAGGAGAATCACTTGAACCCAGGAGGTAGAGGCTGCAGTGAGCCAAGATCGTGCCACTGCACTCTAGCTGGGCAAGAGAGAGAGATCCTGTCTCAAAATGTTTTAACTAACAGTGAGGTATTTTGAGGTTCAGAGAGAGAATTAACTCATCCTGTTCAAGAAGATAAAAATTTGGCCTGGTTGGCTTAGATGAAATTTTTGGATAACTTCTCTGGAATACAAATTGATATGCACAGTTTTACTGGAAAAAAAAAAAAAACTTAATTCGTTTCATAAGAATATATCAGCGTATATATGAGGCAAGGCAAATACAGCTGACCCAAATCTGCTTCCTTGCCTCTCCTGAGACCCTTGGTTAGTCCCTGTTCCCCCGGTGGCTGAACATCCATACCTGAGTGCTTTCCAGTGCCTCACATGCAGCAGGCTTCAAGCTCAACTTAACTCTTCCTGCAGACTTGTCCCAGGTTTGTTCGTTTGTTTGTGATGCCACTAGCCACCCTCCCCACCAAACTAGAGGTCATACACATTTGGGTTCAAGTTGTGACTTTGCCACCCCTTTAAGTTTGGCATATTTTTCAAACTGTCTCAAGCTTCAGTTTTCTCTTTTGCGCAATGTGGGGAACAACAATTATCTCATTAAGGATTGGTGTAAAAATTAAAGGAGACACTGAGTATAAAGTGCTCAGCAGACAGTAGGTATAAAAAATTTCTTCTGGGCCGGGCGTGGTGGCTCATGTCTATAATCCCAGCACTTTGGGAGGCTGAGGTGCGTGGATTGTTTGAGGCCAGGAGTTCGAGACCAGGTTGGGCAACATGGCGAGACCCCGGCTCTACTAAAAATACCAAAAAAAAAAATAGCCAGGTGTGGTGGTGCACACCTGTGGTCCCAGCTACTCATGAGGCTGAGGTGGGAGGATCGCTTGAGCCCAGCAGGTGGAGGTTGCAGTGGGTCAAGATCACCCCACTGCACTCTAGCCTAGGTGACAGAGTGAGACCTTGTCTCAAAAAAGGAAAAAAAAAAAGTTTCTTTTGGCCAGGCCCAGTGGTTCACACCTGTAATTCCAGCACTTTGGGAGGCCGCAGCTGGAGGAAAGCTTGAGGTCAGGAGCTGGAGACCAGCCTGGGCAACATAAAGACCCCATCTCTACAAAAAGTTTAAAAATAATAATAATTAGCAGGGCATAGTAGTATGTATCTGTAATCCCAGCTACTAAAGGAGAAAGGCTCACTTGAGCCCTGGAAGTTGAGGCTACAGTGAGCCACTATCATATCACTATACTCCAGCCTGGGCAACAGAGTGAGACCCTATCTCAAAAAAAAAGATTTCTTCTATACACTTTTTTTTTTTTTTTTTTTTTGAGATATGAGACAGGGTCTTGCTCTGTCCTCCCAGGCTCAAGTGATCCTCCCACCTCAGCCTCCCAAGTAGCCAAGATACTACAGGCATGCACCACCATGCCCAGTTAACTTTTTAAAATTTTCCGTAAAGACAGGATTTCCCTATGCTGCCCAGGCTGGTTCCTGAACCCAAGCAATCTCCCCACTTCAGCCTCCCAAAGTGCTGGGATTACAGGCGTGAGCCACTGCGTTCAACCTATACACTTTTCGAGATGTTAGTCGCTTGTGTTCTTTTCTTGGATTTTGCACTCCACATCTACTTAGTCAATAACTGCCATGATTCAACTTCTGCAGCAGGCTTTGATTCCAGCGCATCCTTTCCATCAACGTGGCCATTCCCTTGTTTCTTCCCTGAATGGCTGCAATTATTCCCCATGTCTTCTTCCTTCCTCTGACTGCTTGCTTTCTGAGCCATCTTACTACAATTTTGCTCAGAAACCCACATCTGCTGTGTTTTGTTAAATCTATTAAAATCCCACTCAGTTTGTTGTGTTTGTTGATCAAGGCTTTTCAATCTTGGGCTGCAGGGCCCTGCTACCTCTCTAAGCCCATCTTCTACTTCCCTCAGGGCCTTTATACTTGCTGTTTTCTTTGCCTGGACCTAAGGTGTTTCCAAAGGTAATTTTGACTCTACATAATTTCGCCTCATAAGTTGACTTCCCTTTTTGCCAATTATATCTAGTGGAATATAAGTTACACATGTGTATGACATGGCCCCTTTTTGTCCAGTTATTTGGGTCATTATCCCTTTCATCTGTTTGAAAGCTGGCAGGAATGGATAGGCAGTGGCATACAATAGGAAAGATCAGAGTTTCCAACAGAGAAAGATCAAATTTAGGTTTGGTCACTGTCTAACATAACTTTTCTGCATAATAGACTCTGAAACTTAGTGGCTTAAAACAATAAGCATTTATCATTTCTCACAATTCTGTGGGTCTGCTGGGCAGTTCTGGTCCCAGCTAGCTCATTTGACTCCTGAAATCATTTGGAGCCTCTGTTGAGACTGGATATTTAGTATGGCCTTAGGTGTGTGGCAGTGGTGAGGCTAGTATGTCTCATGTGCCTCAGCTGTGAGGGCTTATTTCTGCTCCACATGGTGTCTTATCTTCCAATAGGCTAGCCCTGGCTTCTTCACATGGTCAACTCAGGGTTACAAGGAAAAGTAAGAGGGCCAGACGTGGTGCCTAATGCCTGTAATCCCAACACTTTGGGAGGCCAAGGTGGGCAGATCACTTAAGGTCAGGAGTTTGAGACCAGCCTGGTCAACATGGCGAAACCTCATCTCTACTAAAAATACAAAAATTAGTTGGGCGTGGTGGCAGGCACCTGTAATCCCAGCTACTCAGGAGGCTGAGGCAGGAGAATCGCTTGAACCAAGGAGGAGGAGGTTGCGCTGAGCCGAGATCGTGCCACTGTACTCCAGCCTGGGCGACAGAGCGAGACTCCATCTCAAAAACAACAACAACAAAAAAACAACAGCAAGAGGACAAGCTCCAATGTTCGAGACCTTTTCAAGCCTCTGCTCATGTCCTATTTGCTAATGTCCCATTGGACACAGCAAACCACATAAGATTTGCTTTTTAAAGGGTCACTACTAACCAATCTAGCCCAGCCACTCACTATGTAACATTGAGCAAGTCATTTGCCTCTCTGATACTTTATCTGTAAAATACAGAAACCAGAAACCATTTATATCATAAAGTTCCTTGTAAGGATGAGTAATTTTAAATTCTTTACATGTGTTTATGATAATTCCTTATCTCTTGCAATGCTTAGCATTGTGCCTTACACTTCAAACCTTTATTATGTGTGGCTTTTGTTTGTTTTGTCTTTGAGATAGGGTCTCTTTCTGTTGCCCAGGCTGGAGTGCAGTGGCTCAATCACAGCTCACTGCAGCCTTGACCTCCCTGGGCTCAGGTGATTCTTCCCCCTCAGACTCCCAAGTAGCTGGGGCTACAGGCACATGCCACCATGCCCAGCTAATTTTGTATGTTTTGTAGACACAGGGTTTTGCCATGTTGCCCAAGCTGGTCTCGAACTCCTGGGCTTAGTGATCCACCCACCTCGGCCTCCCAAAGTGCTAGGATTGCAGGTGTGAACCACTACACCTGGCTGTTTTTTTTTTTTAAACTAGGAGCTATGGAGGATACAAGGATAAATGATGGCAGTAAATATCTTCTGCTTTTATAGATTAAATAATTGCTTTGAGAAATGGAATGACTTTAAATGGCCTTTGCCATAAATGCTTTCTTTTTTAGTGTCTTTTTTCCTTCTGATTTTGCAATTTATGTTCACAGTAGAAAAATAAGTTCAAAGAGGTAAGTAAAATTAACTAAAATTTCATTGCTAAGAGATAACTACTGTTAACATTTCAGCAAATTCCTCTTCAATCTTTTTTTTCTATGGATTTCGATCTTCATAGCTTCCAAGCAAAGTTAAGACTTCTGAAAAGAAGAAATAGATTTAACTACTCCCCACTTTGAAAACTTACCAAAAACATGTGCTAGAATAAAAACCAACTGACAGGCCATTTGACAACAGAGTACCAGGAATGGTGACGGAGGGAGTTGCTAGGAGATACAGCACGCACTTGCTTGTTTGGCAACAAATAAGAAGTCACAGCCATAAAACACAATTACCGACAAGTAATAAATAGTTCCCATTTGCTTTTTTTAAAAATCCATATAATAAACATTTCCTTTACTTGACTCATTACATTACTTTCCTTTTGACAAGAGTACCTCCTCTATGCAAGAATGAGCAGCAGATGCCCCAGGGCCTCCATCTTTTTGAAGAGGTTTTGGGTTTTGAACAGACTATATTTTGTTCTTTCAGCAGATTCTAATTTTTCATGTGCTCCTTATTCAGCTCGTGGCTGCCCTGATCAATTTCCAAATGACTTTCTAGTAGAAATTTTAGCAAGTATATTGGTTTTTCCATGGGGTCTTTCTCGCCAAAATTGTTACAGATACACATGCGACACATAAATGTAGTTTAAGTTGTCTCCATTTACCAGATTTCTACTTCATTACTGAGACTATACACATGGTAAAAAAAAAAAAAATTAATAATAATATGGACAAATAGAATATTACCCTAGTTACAGATCTGCTATTAATCTAACAGGATGACTTCAGAGGCATCGAGTTTCTAACTCATTGGAAGAGGAGAAGGAAAAAAAGGATGAGAGAAGGAAGTAGTGAATTCTAACTTCCCTATGCGATAGTTTAGGCCATCTTTCTATAATGTCAACGTCTATGTGAATCTTCTTGGAATGAATTTTGGAAGGTAACCCAGTGAGCTAAGACTACTGTTTCAGTATCAGTCACGATGGAATGGGTTCTTGGTTGCTTATTTCTATTAAATCAAATGTAATTGCATGGTTCAGATTGTCTATATCCTCAATTTTATTTTTTAGGTTTGGGGTACAAGTGCAGATTTGTTATTTAGATAGACTCATGTCACAGGGGTTTGGTGTACTGCCTATTTCATCACCCAGGTATTAAGTCTAGTACCTATTAGTTATTTTTTCTGCTGCTCTCCCTCCTCCCAGCCTCCACCCTCAAGCCCTCAGTGTCAGTTGTTCCCCTCTATGTATCCATGTGTTCTCATAATTTAGCCCCGTTTAAAGGTGAAAACATGTGGTATTTGGTTTTCTGTTCCTGCGTTAGTTTGCTAAAGATAACAGCCTCCAGCTCCATCTATGTTCCTGCAAAGGACATGATCTCATTCCTTTCTATGGCTGCATAGTATTCTATGGTGTTTATGTACCACATTTTCTTTATCCAGTCTACCATTCACAGGCATTTAGATTCCATGTCTTTACTATTGTGAATAGTGCTGCAGTGAACATACGGGTACATGTGTCTTTATGACAGATTTCTATTCCTTTGGGTATATACCCAGTAATGGGATTGCAGGGTCAAATGATAGTTCTGTGTTTTAGGGCTTTGAGGAATCACCACACTGCTTTCCACAATGGTTGAACTAATTTACACTCCCACTGATATGGTTTGGATTTGTATCCCTGCCCAAATCTCATGTTGAGTTGTAATCGCCACGTGTTGGAGGAGTGGCATGCTGGGAGGTGACTGGATCATAGGGGTGGACTTCCCCCTTACTGTTCATGTGATCATGAGTTCTTACAAGATCTGGTTGTTTAAAAGTATGTCACACTTCCCATTCACTCACTCTCTCCTTCTCCACCATGTGAAGATGTGCCTGCTTCCCCTTCGCTTTCTGCCATGATTGTAAATTTCCGTAGGCCTCCCCAGCCATGCCTCCTGTACAGCCTGTGGAAATGTGAGTCAATTAAACCTCTTTTCTTCATAAATTACCCAGTCTCAGGTAGGTCCTTATTGCAATGCAAGAACAGGCTAATACACTCACCAGCAGTGTATAAACAATCCTTTTTCTCTGCAACCTCACAAGTATCTGTTATTTTTTTTTACTTTTCCCCCACCCCCTGAGAAGGAGTCTTGCTCAGTCCCCCAGGCTGGAGTGCAGTGGCACGATCTCAGCTCACTGCAACCTCCACCTCCCGGGTTCAAGCGATTCTCCTGCCTCAGCCTCTGGAGTAGCTTGGATTACAGGCACACACCACCATGCCCAGCTAATTTTTGTATTTTTAGTAGAGATGGGGTTTCACCATGTTGGCCTGGCTGGTCTCGAACTCCTGACCTCGTGATCCACCTGCCTTGGCCTCCTAAAGTGCTGGGATTATGGGCGTGAGCCACCGCACCCAGCCTTGACTTTTTAATAATAGCCACTCTGATAGGCGTGAGATGGTATCTCATTGTAGTTTTAATTTGCATTTCTCTAATGATCAGTGATATTGAGCTTTTTTTCATATGCTTCTTGGCCACAGTGTATGTCTTCTTCTGAAAAGTGTCTGTTTATGTCTTTTGCCCACTTTGTAGTGGGGTTTTTCTCTTGTAAATTTGTTTAAGTTCCTTATAAATGCTGGATGTTAGACCTTTGTCAGATGCATAGTTTGCAAATATTTTCTCTCATTCTGTAGGCTGTTTACTCTGTTGTTAGTTTCTTTTGCTGTGCAGAAGCTCTGTGCTTTAATTAGATACCATTTGTGAGTTTCTGCTTTTGTTGCAATTGCTTTTGACGTCTTCATCATGAAATCTTTGCCAGTTCCTATGTCCAGAATGGTAGTTCCTAGGTTGTCTTCCAGGGTTTTTATAGTTTGGGTTTTAAGTCTTTAATCCATCTTGAGTTGGATTTTGTATATGGTATAAGGAGGGAGTCCAGTTTCAATCTTTTGCAGTTATCCAAGCACCATTTATTAAACAGGGAGTCCTTTCCCCATTGCTTCTTTTTGTCAGCTTTGTCAATGATCAGATGGTTGTAGGTGTGTGGCCTTATCTGAGTTCTCTATTCTGTTCCATTGCTCAATGTGTCTGTTTTTGTACCAGTACCATTCAGTTTTGGTTACTATAGCCCTGTAATATAGTCTGAAGTTGGGTAGTGTGATGCCTCCAGCTTTGTTCTTTTTGCTTAGGGTTGCCTTGGCTATTTGGGTTCTTTTTTGGTTCCATATAAATTTTAAAATAGGGTTTTTTTCTAGTTCTGGGAAGAATGCCATTGGTAGTTTGAAAAGAATAGCAATGAATGTATAAATTGCTTTGGGCGGTATAGCCATATTAATGATATTGATTCTTCTTATCTATGGGCATGGAATGATTTTCCATTTGTTTGTGTCATCTTTGATTTCATTGAGCAGTGTTTTATAGTTCTCCTTATAGAGATCTTTCACCTCCCCGGTTAGCTGTATTCCCAGGTATTCTATTCTATTTGTGGCAATTGTGAACAGGATCGCATACTTGATTGGGCTTTCAGCTTGACTGTTATTGGTGTACAGGAATGCTAGTGATTTTTGTACATCGACTTTGTATCCCGAGACTTTGCTGAAGTTGCTTATCAGCTTAAAGAGCTTTCAGGCTGAGACTATGGGGTTTTCTAGATATAGAATCACGTCTGCAAACAGAGATACTTGACTTTCTCTTTACCGATGTGGATGCCTTTTTTTTTTTTTTTTTTTTTTTGAGACTGAGTCTCACTCTGTTGCCCAGGCTGGAGTACAGTGGCACAATCTCAGCTCACTGCAACATCCACCTCCCAGGTTCAAGCAATTCTCCTGCCTCAGGCTCCCAAGTAGCTGGGACTACAGGCACATGCCACCACACCCGGCTAATTTTTTGTATTTTTAGTAGAGATGGAGTTTCACCATGTTAGCCAGGTTGGTCTCGAGATCCACCCTGACCTCGTGATCCACCCACCTCGACCTCCCAAAGTGCTGGGATTACAGGCGTGAGCTGCCACGCCTGGTCGCCCTTTACTTTTTTCTCTTGTCTCAGTCATTGGCCAGGACTTCCAATACTATGTTGAATGGGAATGGTAAGAGAGGGCATCCTTTTCTTGTGCCAGTTTTCAAGGGGAATGTTTCAAACTTTTGCCCATTCAGTATCATAGCTGGCTTTTATTATTTTGAGGTGTGTTCCTTCAATATCTAGTTTACTGAGAGTTTTTAACATGAAAGGGTGTTGAATTTTATCAAAAGCCTTTTCTGCATCTATTAAGATAATCATGTGATTTTTGTGTTTAGTTTTATGTGATGAATCACATTTAGTGACTTGTGTATGTTGAACCAACCTTGCGTCCCAGAGATAAAGCCTGCTTGATCGTGGTGAATAAGCTTTTTATGTACTCCTGGATTCAGTTTGCTAGTATTTTGTTGAAGACTTTTCCATTGATGTTCATAAAGGATACTGGCCTGGAGTTTTCTTTTTTTCTTTTGTCACTTCCACGTCTTAGTATCATGATGATGCTGGCCTCACAGAATTAGTTAGGGAGGAGTCCCTCCTCCTCAATTTTTAGAAGTAGTTTCAGTAGGAATGGTACCAGCTCTTCTTTGTACATCTGGTAGAATCCAGCTGTGAATCTATCTGGTCCTAGGCCTTTTTTGGTTGGTAAGTTATTACTGATTCAATTTGGGAGCTTATTATTGGTCTGTTCAGGGATTCCATTTCTTCCTAGTTCAGTATTGGGAGGATGTATGTGTCCAGGAATTTATCCATTTCTTCTAGGTTTCCTAGTTTGTATGCATAAAGGTGTTCATAATATTCCCTGATGGTTATCTGTGTTTCTGTGGAGTCAGTGGTAATTACCGCCTCCCCCCCACCCACCGCTTTTTTTTTGAGACAGAGTATTGCTCTGTCACCCAGCCTACAGTGCAGTGGCATGATCTTGGCTCACTGCAGCCTCTGCCTCCCGGGTTCAAGTGATTCTCGTGCCTCAGCCACCCAAGTAGCTGGGATTACAGGAATGCGCCACCATGCCCCGGCTACTTTTTGTATTTTTAATGAGACGGGGTTTCACAATGTTGCCCAAGCTGGTCTCAAACTCCTGGCCTCAAGTGATCCACCTGCCTTGGCCTCTCAAATTGCTGAGATTACAGGCATGAGCAGCCATACCTGGCCATTGGTTAGTATTTTTCTTCAAGAACATTGAATATAGGCCAGGCCCACACCTGTGATCCCAACACTTTGGGAGGCCAAGATAGGCAGATCACTGAAGTCCAGGAGTTCGAGACCAGTCTGGACAACATGGCGAGACCCGTCTCTACTAAAAATACAAAAATTAGCTGGGCATGGTGGCATACACCTGTAGTCCCACCTACTCAGGAGGCTGAGGTGGGAAGATCATCTGATCCCAGGAGTTTGAGGCTGCAGTGAGCTGAGATTGTGCCACTGAACTGCAGCCTGGGCAACAGAAGTGAGACACTGTCTCAAAAAAAAGATTTGAATATTGGACCCCAATCTCTTCTGGCTTGTAGGTTTCTGAGAGGTCTGCTGTTAGTCTGATGGGTGACTTGGCTTTTCTCTCTAGCTGCCTTTAACATTTTTTCTTTTATTATGACCTTGGAGAATCTGATAATTATGTGTCTTGGGGATGAGCTTGTGAAGTATCTTACTGGAGCTCTCTGCATTTCCTGAATTTGAATGCTGGTCTCTCTAGCTGGACTGGGAAGTTATCATGGATGATATCCTGAAATATGTTTTCCAAGGTGCTTACACTCTCCCCCTCTCTTTCAGAGACACAAATGGGTATTACATTTGATCTCTTTTTATAATCCCATATTTTCAGAGGTTTTGTTTGTTCCTTGTCATTCTCTTCTCTATTCCTGACTGTCTTATTTCAGAAAGCCAGTCTTCAAGCTCTGAGATTCTTTCCTTCACTTCGTCTGTTCTGCTGTTAATACTTGCAATTGTGTTGGCTGGGCGTGGTGGCTCATGCTTGTAATCCCAGCACTTTGGGACGGCCAGACAGGTGGATTACTTGAGGCCAGGAGTTCAAGAACAACCTGGTCAACATGGTGAAACCCCATCTCTAATACAAAAGTTAGCCTGGCGTGGTGGTGCATACCTGTAATCGCAGCTACTCAGGAGGCTGAGGCACAAGAATTGCTTGAGCCTGGGAGGCAGAGGTTGCAATTAGCCAAGATCACCCCACTGCACTCCAGCCTGGGTGACAGAGCAAGACTCTGTCTCAAAAAGAAGAAAAAAAAATACTTGCAATTGCATTATAAAATTTTTGTGTTTTTCAGCTCTATTAGGTTAGGAACTTTTATATTCTGGCTATGCTCTCCGTCAGCTCCTGTACTGTTTTACTGTGATTCTTGGACTGGGTTCCCACGTACTCCTGCATCTCAATGATCTTTGTTCTTATCCATATTTTGAATTCTGTTTCTGTCATTTCAGCCATCTCAGTCTGGTTAAGAACCCTTGCTGGAGAGGTGGTATAGCTCTTGATAACCTTGATGGTTTGATTGTGGTATAAGGTGAATTCAGTCAACCGGCTTCATTTCTACAAGATTTTAGGGGCCATAGGTTCAGCTCCCAACTCCTAGACTGCATGCTCTAACTCTGGGGTACTGGTTTTGGGCCCCAACTTTGTTCTCTGGCTCCTCGAAGTTAGGAACCCACCGTTCTGGGTTGTGGGGCTGAGGTACTCCCAGACCACTGGTCACAACACTCTGATGGATGGTGCCAACCAAAGCATTTAATAGGGTGGTGGCAGTGGGATCCATTCTCTTTCATACATGCCAGCAGCAGTGGAGCTGTGTGCACACTTGTTAGCTGCAGCAGGGTGCTAGCAGGTGCCAGACTACCAGCCTCTGTGTAGGCACTTGCAGCTGCAGTGGAGCTAACATGGCTCCAGGGGATGGAAGAACCCCCACTGGCAACCATGTGCACAGGTTGAGATAGTGGTGGTGTTAGCATGGTGTTGGGGTACTGGCACGTGCAGGACTATGTGCTTTCTCTGTGCATGTTCACACAGGCAGAGGTAGCCGCTCAAGGTCGGGGAGGGTCCACTGTTCTCTGTGCCTAGTTTCAAGCGGGTGGCAGTGTCAGTGCAGGGGCTGGGTGCTGGCGGGGGACAGCACTGGTGGGCTCTGTGCCCATCAAGGCTCCCACTGCAATGGTGATACGGTAGGAGGAAAGGATTGGAGTGCACTCACTCCATCAGCAGTGGCAGGGCAGGGTGCATGTGCACACGCATGCTGGTGGGGCAGGGAAGGCAAGATCTGCCCCTGCACACAGGAACTGCACTGGCAAAGCAATGTGGGGTTGGCTGGGCTGGTGCATGGCCATGACGCCCTCTCTACTGGTCAAGCATAGTCTGCCAGTGCAGGAGCTATGATGTGAGCCCCCAGTGCACATGAGGCCTGCATCAAGTGGTACTCAGGTAGGACCAGCCCCATCTGATAAGCAAGACCATCCTACAGAGTTGAGATCTGACAGTTCTCCTAGGGCTAAAGTCTCCTACGGAATCAAGTTGAGCCTAGGAGGATGGACTTCACTGGCCGTGCTCCACTACAGATGCTCCCCTGCCAAACCCTCTGGGCTCCACACCAGCTGGAGTGCTGCCCCTACTACTTCTCTAAGCAGATTTCCCGGCCAACTCAAGTTTCCGTGGTGGTCGAGTGGCCTCCTCCTGCTGGGATTCCAGAGGCCCAGGGCGAGATCAGGTTTCTCCTTGCCTGTTCAACTCCCCCATTCCTCCAGAGTCGTTGGGGGCCAGGTGTGAATCCCAGTGTGCAGTAGCTCCAGCTTCCTCCCCCTTCAGCTCAGCTTCTGTATCTTCCCTCCTTCCAGTCTCAGTGCCTTCCCTCTGAAGATCAGCTAGGAGTACACCAGTTGTCCTGGTCCCTTGGTGGCAGCTGTTCTACCTGGCTGTGTTTAGCCAGCCATCTTCTTATTTTCTTGATATAGTAAACTAAGCAAGTAGGTTAGTACCTCCCACTATAATTATAGGTTTGTCTATCCTCATATTTCTGTCAATTTTTGCTCTATATATTGGGAGTCTGTTATTAAGTACATGAGAGTTTGTTATAACTTCTTAGAAAACTGGAACTTACAATGGCCATTTAAAAAGGAGTCTTTGGTAAGGCTTTGCATTGTATTCTGCTGTGTTTAGGTAGCTTGGCTCACAACTGGATTATAGGCTTCATTCGGAGAATATTTGCTATCTATCTTGACAAAATGGTCTTTAGGAGGCTGCTCCTGCCTCACTTCATCCATGTGCTTCTGGAACTGCTAACTGTAGTCTCTTCACCCCGTTGTCACAGTAAGTCTGAGGGGTGAGCACATGGCTCCAGTTGGGCCAAAGTTCTTCCCCAGACCTTTCTGGATTGCAGTTGGAAAGGAAGGCTTCCTTCTTCATTGGCCAGAACACTGTAGAGATGGGCACCCAGAGTTTTCAGGTCAGATACCCTTTTCTGGGGAGGATTCTCTCCGATTCCGTCTGCTGTGAGAAAGATCACTGATGCCTTTTGTGGCCATGAATCTAGCTCTAAAACTGATAGGTTACATGAGAAACTTCTGCTCCACATTTCTCCCCCTTTAAGGTGGTTTGATCTATCCTTTGCAATACCCTAAATAACATGCTTTTAAGAGGATTTAAATGTTCTCACCAGAAAACAGGATAAATATTCGTGAAGTACTTTAGTGCTCTGGAATTTTGGCCACAGAAGGTAGTATATTAGCCAATAGCTATCCTCATCATTGTAATTTTCTAAAATGTTATTTGGAAAGAAAGTAGTGATTTCCTGTTTGTAAGCATAAATATGCTTACTAGAATATTTTAAATACATGAATATACATAATTGGTACTTTTATAATATGCTGGGCAATGACATAAACATATTTAGCCAAGAAGACAGTTTTTAAACTAGGAGGGGAGGGACAGGTTACCAGAGGCTGGGGGCTGGCGGAATGGGGAGATGATGGTCAAAGGGTAAAGAGCCTCAATCAGGTAGGAGAAATAAGTTTGATTTTTTTTTTTGAGAGCTATTGCACAGTGTGGTGATTATAGCTAACAACTGAGTACTGAACATTTCACTGTCACTAAGAGTAAATCTCAAATGTTCTCATCACAAAAAATGTCAAAAATTTGAGGTGATGGGTAGGTTAGCTTAGTGACTTAATTATTCCACATTGTATTTTTTTTTAAATCATACCATCAGTTTGTACTCTATAAATATATACAACTATAATTTGCCAATATATAAAAGAAGGAATGTACCTCAACATAACAAAGACCATATATGACAAGTCCATAGCTAGCATACTGAATGTGGAAAAGTTGAAAGCTTTTACTCTAAAATAAATAAATAAATCAGGAACAAGACAATGATGCCCATTCTTGTCACTTCTGTTCTACTTTTCTTGACTGGAAGTCCTAGTCAAGAAATAAAAGGCATTCAAATTGGAAAGGAAGTTAAATTGCCCCTGTTTGAAGACAACATCATTTTATATATAGAAAACCCCAAAGACTCTAAAGAATGGTTAGAACCAATAAATGAGTTTGGTAAAGTTGCAGGGTACTTATTTTAAAAACTCAGTAACAGGCTGGGCATGGTGGCTCATGCCTGTAATCCCAGCACTTTGGGGGGCAGAGGCGGGCAGATCACGAGGTCAAGAGTTCGAGATCAGCCTGACCAACATGGTGAAACCCTGTCTTTACTAAAAATACAAAAATTAGCTAGGCGTGGTGGCGTGCGCCTGTAATCCCAGCTACTCAGGAAGCTGAGGCAAGAGAATCACTTGAACCTGGGAAGGAAGGTTGCAGTGAGCTGAGATCGTGCCACTGCACTCCAGCCTGGGCGACAGAGCAAGACACCGTCTCAAAAAAAAAAAAAAAAAAAGAAAAAGAAAAAGAAAAAGAAAAAGAAAAACTCTACAACAAAGAAAAATCAGCAGTGATTCTCTATACACTAACAATGAACTATCTGTAAAAGAAATCAAGAAGACAATCCCACTTACAATAGCATTAAAAAATAGTTGGGAATATATTAAACCAAAGCTCAAAGGTCTGTATAGAGAGAACTATAAAACATTGAAAGAGGCCAGGCATGGTGGCTCATGCCTGTAATCCCACCACTTTTGGAGGCTGACGTGGGAGGATCACTTGAAGCCAGAAGTTTGAGACCAGCCTGGGAAACATAGTGAGACCTGTTTCTAAAAAAAAAATTAAATAAAAACCACTAGCCAGGTGTAATGGTGCATGCCTGTAGTCACACCTGCTTAAATGCTTAAACCCAGGAGTTGGAGACTTCAGTGAGTCATGATTGTGTCACTACCCTCCAGCCTGGGAAACAGAGCAAGACTCTGCTTCAAAAAGAAAAAAAATTGAAGACACAAATAAATAGAATACTTTTCACAGACTGGAAAAATAGTTACGATGTCTGTACTACCCAAAACAATCTATAGATTCAATGCAATTTGCGTTGAATTAGATAGAAGGAGTTGAGCTTTTAATTTGTATTCTTATGAAAATTCCAATGTCTTTTTCACAAAAATAGAAATTATAAAATTCATAGGGAACCATGAAGACCCCAAACAGCCAAAGCAATCCTGAGCAAAAAGAACAATGCTGGAGGTATCACACTACCTGATTTCAAAATCTACTACACAAAGGTATTGTAACCAAAACATTATAGCACTGGCATAAACAGACACATAGATCAATGGAACAGAATAGAAACACCCAGCAGTAAACCCAGAATATATGGTCAACTAACTTTTGATAAGGGCACCAAGATGACACCATGGGGAAACAATAGTCTTTTCATTAAGTAACACGAGGAAAACTGGATATCCACGTGTAAAAGAATGAAATTGGACCCTTATGCCATATACGCATGAAAAAACACACCCAACCCAAAATGTATTAAAAACCCAAACATAAAACCTGAAACCATAAAACTCAACACATAGGAAAAGAGTTTGACATGGGTCGTAGCAATGATTTTTTTTGGTTATGACATCAAAATCACAGGCAACAAAAAACTAAACAAGTGGGATCACATCAAACAAAAACGGCTTCTGAACAGCAAAGGAAACAGTTAACAAAATGAGAAGGCAATTTGTAGGTTGGGAGAAAATATTTGCAAGCTACATATAATAAGGGGTTATCAACCAAAATATATAAAGAGCTCACCTAACTCAATAGCAAAAAAAAAAAAAAAAAAGATAAACTGGTTTAAAAATGGGCAAAGGACCTCAATAAACATTTGTCCAAGAGGACATAAAAATAGCCAGTATGCTAATTATCAGGGAAATGTAAACCAAAATTATGAGATCATCTCACATCTGTTAGGATGACTTTTATAAAAAAAAAAACAAGAAATTACAAATGTTAACAAGGGTATGGAGAAAAGGGAACACTAATACACTGTTGATGGGAATGTAGATTAGTGCAGCCACTGTGGAAAACAATAGGGAGGTTTCTAAATAAATTAAAAGTAGAACTGGCCAAGGCACGGTGGCTCACACTTGAAATGACAGCACTTTCGAAGGCTGACGTGAGAGGATCTCTTGTGGCCAGGAATTCCAGACCAGCCTGGGCAACATAGGGAGACTCCATCTCTCTCTCTTTTTTTTTTTTTTTTTTTTTTTGATACAGAGTTTTCACTCTTGTCACCCAGGCTGAAGTACAATCTCTGCTCACTGCAACCTCTGCCTCCTGGGTTCAATCGATCCTCCTGTCTCGGCCTCCTGAGTACTTGAGATTACAGGGCCCTGCCACCACACCCAGCTAATTTTTTTTTTTTTTTGTATTTTTAGTAGAGACAGGGTTTCACCATGTTGGCCAAGCTGGTCTTGAACTCCTTACCTCAAGTGATCTGCCTGCCTTGGCCTCCCAAAGTGCTGGGATTACAGGCATGAGCCACTGCACCCAGCGGGAGACTCCATCTCTACAAAAAGTAAAAAAGTTAGCCAGGCATGCTGGGGCGCACCTGTGGTCCCAGCTACTCTTGTGAGGCTGATGACCACTTGAGCCCAGAAGGTCAAGGCCACAGTGAGCCGTGATTGTGCCACTGCCCTACAATGTGAGCGACAGAGCAAGACCCTGTCTCAAAACAAACAAACAAAAAAAGAAGTACCATATAACCCAGGAATCCCACTTCTGCACTCCTGGGTATATATCAAAAGGAATTGAAACCAATATGGCGAAGGGACAGCTGCAATCCCATGTTCATTGCAGCACTATTCACAACAGCCAAATATGAAAACAAATGTCTGTTGATAGATGAATGGATAATGAAATTGTGATATAAAGGAGTATTTTGGTACAATATTGTTCAGCCTTTAAAAAGAAGGAAATCCTACCATTTGTGACAACATGGATGAACCTGGAGAACATTATGATAAATGAAATAAACCAGACATAGAAAATATATATATATATATATATACTGCATGATCTTATTTATATGTGGAATAAAAAAAAAAAAAGTTCAATACATAGAAACAGAGGATAGGCCGGGCGCGGGCGGCTCACGCCTATAATCCCAGCACTTTGGGAGGCCAAGGCGGGAGAATCACTTGAGGCCAGGAGTTCAAGACCAGCCTGGCCAACATGGTGAAACCCCGTCTCTGCTAAAACTACAAAAAATTGGCCAGGCTTGGTGGCCGGCGCCTGTAATCCCAGCTACTCTGGAGGCTGAGGCAGGGGAATCGCTTGAACCAGGGAGGCAGAGGTTGTGGTGAGCCGAGATCGCGCCACTGCACTCCAGCAAGGCTCTGTCTCAAAAAAAAAAAAAAAAAAAAGAAAGAAAGAAAGAAAGAAACAGAGGGTAAAATGGCGGCAGCGGGGAGCATGGGGAAAAAAAAAGTGGGAGGAAGTACTTCAAAGGGTTAAAAAAAAAAAAAAACCAGTGGATTTGAACTCCTGTTTTGGTCAACATTTGACTTTTTAATTGCTTACCAGATACGAGCCTTTAACATACCTTCATCTTTTATTTTGTGCTGACATCCATATACTTAGTTCTGGTTGTTCCTGAGGCCCAAGTACATCCAATCTTTCTTCTACTTAGCTCAGTCTCAGAACACACAGGGTCGTCCAACAAATTTTCTTTGTTTTAAGCTTTGAAAAAAAAAACAAACAAACAGCTAAGTAGTTAGCTTTTACTGCGTAACTCCCTCCTTTACGACAGTGGAGTAAAACCAGCATTTATTATCTCCTGATAATGTGGGTCAGCTAGAGGACTCTGGGCTGGGCTGCCTTAGTTCATCTCACCTGCGCTAACTCATGCATTTGTGGTCAGCTGGCAGCTGGGTTATCCAGAGGATGACCTCACTTATGGGCCGACAGGTGGTTGTCTATTGGCTGGGGTGCTGTGGAGGTGGGGCAGCGATGTTATTTATTGTTTTCAGTAGGCCAGTTCGCCTTCTCCACGTGGCAATTGCAGGATTCTGTTTGCTGCTAGAGAGGGCAAGCCTCAATGTGCAAGCACGTTTCAAACTTCTGATTGCATCACATTTTTTAGTGTCCCATTGGCCAAAGCCAGCCACATGGTCAGTCCAGGTGCAAAGGTTGGAGAGATAGACTACACCTTGGGAAGGGAGGAAAAGAATTTTGATATTTTGCAATCTACTATAGCTAGTTCAATTTGGATTTCTGTCACTTGATCAACTATTGATAGAAGCTATTTAAAAATTGTTAAAGTGGGCCAGGCGCGGTGGCATACGCCTGTAATCCCAGCGCTTTGGAAAGCCGAGGTGGGCGGATCACCAGGTCAGGAGTTCGAGACCAACCTGGCCAACATGGTGAAACACCGTCTCTACTGAAAATACAAAAATTAGCCAGGCGTGGTGGCGCATGCCTGTAATCCCAGCTACTCGGTAATCCCAGCTACTCAGGAGGCTGAGGCAGGAGAATCGCTTGAAACCGGAAGGCAGAGGTTGCAGTGAGCAGAGATCACGCTACTGCACTCCAGCCTTGGTGAAAGAGCGAAACTCCGTCTCAAAAAAAATTGTTAAGGTGTTAGTGTGGAATGATGTTTACAATCATATATCATTGCCACAGCAATCACTTACAACTAATCAGGCAAATTTTACGAGACATCTATTTCAAGTCTTTAAACCAACAGTAACTTCAAAGGAATCCCCTACTGGCATCCTACTGGCATTTTAGCTGGGTAATCCCATTTTTAAGGACTTTGGATAGGATATTTAATTAATGATCTCAGAGACGCACATTGTACCTATCTCTTCTTTGTCCTGAAACTACATCCTTTGCAAATCCAGTTGGTAATATTCCAAAGTGCTTTTCTGCTAGTAGGCTGAGGGACAGTTCTATAAATTCTCAGTTGTGGAAAAGACAATAACAGTTCCCTGTTGCAATAGCAAGCGGTTCTGATTACTTTGTCACAATTCATGTGAGTTTTACCAGAAATGCTGTAGGCTTAAACTGAAAACTCCTCCCAAAGTGGTACAAGTGGCTCCACATATATTTAATCTCCCAGCTCAATAAAACATTCCTATTTCCTCAAGCATTGATGAAGCCATCTGGAGCCCAAAATGACCAGACAAATGGGCAACGTTGGTTACTATTGCTTCTCCTCAAGGAACATTAACTAAAATGTCCTTTTAAAGTAAAACATCTGGACCTATTTATCACTATTTAACAATGTGAAGGGGGTTGCATCCTAAAGAGAGTATTGCACTAAGATGCTAAGTATGCATCAAAAAAAAAAAAAATTCAAGGAGAGAATGACTACAAACATTTATCTTTCCCTAAGACTTAGAACTATGTCAATGTCATGTATGGCAAAAAGAAAAGAAAAGAAAAATCCCCAAAAGTCTTTGAGTTTTCAAAATAAGGTTAAAACTTGCCACTAGATTAGATTCTACAGAAATGTATGTAATTTAATGGACACTGAGCCATTCTCTGCCCCAAACATGTGCATGCGCAGGTACACACACACACACACACACCCCTTACCAAATTCCTGAATGAATCTTGACTTTTCTTCTGAGAGAGACCTCCTTGGCTAGTCCCTGGTTCCTAAGAGATGATGGTTCTTGAAGGCTTTTAAGTAATGGAATGACATATCAGATTCATGTGTAGAAAACTCTGCTACAGTGGCAACATTGGGGCAGTTAGTTTTTGCTGAGTAGCAAAATGAACCCCAAACATAAAGGCTTTAAAAAACAATCATTTTATTGCTCATGATTCTGTGGGCAAAGCAAATCACACGGTCAAGCCCCGATTCAGTGCACTTGTGCACGTGGGAACCAATCAAAGGCGTGGATACAGAGAGGTCTGACAAAATTGGGGCCCATCATTGCAGCAATCTATAGCAGAGGGTTTCATTGTATCACCTGTGGGTTACTTCGAACTTTGTGGGCAGATTTTCTGCAGCTCGGGTGACTTTTTAAACATCTGTGTACATTTGAGAGCTGATGAGGCTTTAAACAAGGTTAATAAGGGGAACAATTAGGGGGACTGTCTAATATGTATGTTCTATTTTGATTTTTATTGATGTTTAGGAAAAGTTGACTATAGTTTGTGCTCGTTTCTCTACTGGGAAGATGTTAGTGTCGTACAAACCTAGAAAATTCATCCTGTAGACGGTATAGAAATGTTAGGTAATTATGATCCCAAGGTATTGTCCTATAGAAACTCACCACTGTTTCCAGCTCTACATCCAGAGAGGTACCCATTTAAATTTACTTTTTGTTTGCAGATTAGTTTCATATCTACACAAAGGAGACCACTTAATTCATGATTATTTCAAGTATAAAGGAAACAAATTCTTGTTCTCTTGTTGTCCATATTCCTATTTATCCCTTCAAAATTTCCTAGTTAGTTGTTCATTCTGAAAATACTTATTTGGCTTATTATGTGCAAGGAGCAATGCTACATGTCATGTAAGATATGGTTTCTTATTTGCCAGCCCCTCCGCATTCCAGGCTTATTCATTCGTTCCATATTCATTCAGCAAATATCTATTGAGTATGTTTTGTATTCCAAGTACTACAATTGCAACTCTGCATATCAAACCATCCATTCCATCAACAAATGCATACTGAGTGTCAGTTATGTGTCAGGCACTAGGCTTGACAGGTACAATGCCTGATATTAGAACTCTACGGGTGAGCAAAATTCAGCATTTGCTTTCTAGAGTTTATACTGTAGTTGGGAATACAGACATCAATCTTATGATTATACAAACATAAGTATATCCAATAAAAAAAAGAGATAAAAATACAAATAAAGGAGAAGAATATAACCTGGACCTGGGGGCCAGAAAAGGCTTCCCTGAGTAAGTGATGCCTGAGATGAGATGAGATGAGTAGGTGGGAAGGAGAGTGGGGAGCAAGAGGTGCAGAATCCAAGGCAAAAGCAACAGCACACAAAAAGGCTCTGTGGCAGGAGGAGCCACCACCCTTCAGCAGAACTGAAGGAAGGGCTGGAGGCTGCAGATGGGGAGCAGCATATCCTGGGAAGGGCTGTAGGTCCCAGGAAATAGAGAGGTTTTTATCCTAAGATAAATGAGAATGAATGAAGGATCTTAAGTTGCGGGAGAGGGCATGGTCAGATTTGCTTTTAAAATGATTGTTCTGACTGTTGCATGGAGAACAGATCTTCAAAGTGGAGCCAGGGTGGGTGCAGGGAGATGGGTTAAGAGGAATCCCTGGTTACTACTCCAGCTGAGAGCCTGGACTAGGATGGTGCCAGTGGACATGGAGAGAAGGAGTTCAGATGTATAGGAGATAAGAACAACAGACTTTGGTGATGGGTAGATGCAGGCTGAGGAAGGTGTCAAAGTTGACTCACATATCTCCCCAGATTTCAATCACATTTTTCAATCCCCAGATTTCAATCCCCAGATTTCAATATTATCTTTATTAAGGTTTCTACCAACTTCTTAAAGGTAAAAACAAGCTGCACTTTCTTTTGGATAAGAATTGCAAAGGCATTCACATGAGGTCACTCACACAGTGTATCAGGTAGCTATCACTGTATAATCACCCCCAAGATGTAACGGTTTAAAACAACAATAATCTATTCACTCACAATTCTGAGGCTTGCCAATTTGGGCTGTGCTCAGATGGGTAGTCTGCTCCACACGATCTGCTCATCTTCCAGTAGGCTAGCCTGCTGATATGGTTTGGCTGTGTCCCCACCCAAATCTCACCTAGAATTGTAATAATTCCCACATGTCAAGGGTGGGGCCAGGTGAAGATAATTGAATCATGGGGGCAGTTTCCCCCATACTGTTCTCATGGTAGTAAGTCTCATGAGATCTGATGGTTTTACAAAGGGCAGTTTCCTTGCACGTGCTCTCTTTTGCCTGCTGCCATGTAAGACATGCCTTTGCTTCTCCTTTGCTTTCCACCATGATTGTGAGGCCCCCCCACCCAGCCATGTGGAAATGTGAATCCATTAAACCTCTTACCTTTATAAATTACCCAGTTTTGGATATGTCTCTATTAGCAGCATGACAACAGACTAACACACCTGCTCTCTTTTACATGATGGTATCAGAGCTCCAAAGACTTGCTAGCCCCAGAGTGCTGTCAGTTTCCCTGCTTTCATTTGCATCTCATTTACTGTTGTTCCATTGGGCAAAAGTCACATAGTGAAGTCCACAATCATTGTACAAGCGGACCACTTAAGGACACGGATATAGAAAGCTGTGACCAAATTTGAGATAATTACTGAAACAATCTGCCACATGTTTTTATTGTTTTAACAGTGAATAACTTCAAAACTTGTAGGAGGATTTTCTACAATCCCAGTGATTTATTGACATTTATGTAGTCAATACATTAGCATATGCCCAACAATGATTTGACCTAGTGTTCTTGACCTAGTGTCTAGCTATGTTAACATTATTTGTGTCCTCAGTAGTCAAGACCAAAGCATAGAATTGACTGATGCTCAGTCATTCCATGGCTTTGATGCATTGATTCCCTAGCAGGTTCTCCAGCCACTGCAGTATCACTTCTTGTGGCTTTTGTGATTCTAATGAGAAAATTTTGAATTGTATTTTGATCCGTCCACTGTCTTCTACTTGATTCAAGGTATTTCATGGACCACTATACATTTGCTTATGTAAGCTTTTCATTTTTAAAAAACGTCCTTTCTTTAGAACATTTAGAACAGATATAATTATTGTATCAGTCAGCTAACTAATGACAAAATGCAACATTTCTATGGCATACAGCAATAAACGTTGGTTTTGCTTACGTGTCTGTGGGTCAGCTGGGGGGTCTGATGGTTTAAGCTGGATTTTCATTAGCTCCATGTGTCTCTCATCATCCTTGATTCAGAGGGTTAGCCAAGGCACTTGTCGTGATGATGCAGGGGCACCAGAAGACACACTCAACTGCACAGGCACTTTTGAAGTCTCTGCTTGTGGCACATCTGTTAACATTCCACTGGCCCAACATGTAGCCAAGTTCGAAGTTAAGATGTGGCGAAATAGACTCCTTCCACAGAAGTAGAGGAGAGGGATGGAGTATTTTTGCACAATAATTTATCACATTGACTTTGACAGTGGGCTAATAAGGGTTTTTTCAATAATGACTTGTCTTTTCAATCTACTGGCCACACTGAGTTCCTGGGTTGGTTGGTTTGCTTGTTTTCTTTTTCTTTTTTCGAGATGGGGTCTTACTCTGTTGCCCAGGCTGGAGTGCAATGGCATGATCACGTCTCACTGAAGCCTCAACCTTCTGGGCTCAAGTGATCCTCTAGCCTCAGCCTCCCAAGTAGCTGGGACCACAGGTGTACTCCACCACGCCCAGCTAATTTTTAAATTTTTTGTAGAGATGAGGTCTCACTATATTACCTAGGCTGGTTTTGAACTCCTGGGCTCAAGCAATCCTCTTGCCTTGGCTTCCCAAAGTGCTAGCATCCACCATGCCTGGCCATTTGTTTTTTAATTTGCTTCTTTCTCCCTCTCTCCTCTTTCTCCTATCTTCCCCTGTTCCCCCTCCTCTCCCTCCTCCACCTCACATTTAAAATGTGGTTTTAAAAAGTTTTAAGGCGCAGAAGATGATCTATTTGACCTTTTACTTCCAATTTTTTCCCTAAATGATGGTTAAATTTATCTGAGATGCCTTCTCCTTTATTTTATTTATAAAACATATACAAACCTTTTAATTTATCTATTATTTCTACATGTGTATATTGCCAGAACAGGTGGGTAAAAAGTTGTTCATTAAACTGAGTTATCAAATGTATCACTCGCTGTGCCCCCTTTAGCCCAAGTATATAAAGAGATTCTTTTCTTGTCTGGTTTTTAATTATTATTCACAGAGGAAGGATCACCTTCCATCCTTATCTTTAAATAAAAGTTGTAGACATTTATCAAACATCCAGCACTTTCAAAGACTGCTCAGTGAAACTTGGGCCTGGCCACTTCTGCCCAGTGTGGGACCTCTTTAACTGGCAATCTCCACTCCAGAACTCCCAGTTGGGCTGGCAGAGATTTTTTTCCCCTTGTTTTCTTTCTTTGCTCATTGCTGGGTAATTTGTCCCGATCTGCTTTCCAGTTTGCTAATTAATGGCCGGGAGCAGTGGCTCACGCCTGCAATCCCAGCACTTTGGGAGGCCGAGGCTGGTGGATCACTTGAAGTCAGAAGTCAGGAGTTCACAACCAGCCTGGCTAACATGGTGAAATCCCATCTCTACTAAAAATACAAAAATTTGTTGGGCTTGGTGGTGTGCGCCCATAGGCCCAGCTACTCGGGAGGCTGAGGCATGAGAATCACTTGAACCCAGGAGTTGGAGGCTGCAGTGAGCTAAGACTGCACCACTGCACTCCAGCCTGGGCGACAGAGTGAGACTCCACCATAAAAAAACAAAACAAAAACTGTTTACTAATTAAACTCGGAGATTAATAAGATGTGTCCAATCTGTTCAATATATTGTGAAAGGAAAATAAATTTCAGTACCCCCAAATCGCTAAACCAAGGGAAAACTCAAGCTGGGAACTGCATCAGGCAAACCTGCCTCCCATTTTATTTCTAAATAACATAGCTACAAAGGTGAAAAAAAAAAAAAAAAAAAAGCTGCAGACCTCCCTCACAATTCGTCCACAAGGAAATTCCTTGTGGACAAAGGACAGATGGGATCCCTCTGAGGCTCCTGAGATCCCCTTCCTCTGCCCTATTATTTCACTAAGCCAGACTAAGGCATTAGTGACTGTTCCTCTACCCTCCCCTCACATGTAAATTGTCCATTCAATGAAAGGCTAATCAGAAACTCAAAAGAATGCAACTGTTTGTCTCTTAGCTACCTATGACCAGGAAGCCTTCTCCCTGGCCTGAGTTGTCCCACCTTTCCAGACCAAATTAATGTACATCTTACATATATTGATTGATGTCTCATGTCTCCCTAAAATGTATAAAACCGAGCTGTGCTCCAACCACGTTGGGCACATGTTGTCAGGAACTCCTGAGGCTGTATCACGGGCACTTCGTTAACCTTGACAAAATCAGCTTTCTAAATTGGTTGTGACCTGTCTCAGATATTTAGGGTTCACAATATCCACTGCGTTCTTAAGTTTGGTTATTGAGTTTTAAATCTCTAGAAGTTCAGTTCATTTCTTTTTCAAACCTGCCATGTCACTTTTATAGCTTTCTGTCTTGTGAATGTTTTCAAGTTTGCCATTTATTTCTTGAAACTTGTCCGATAATATCTGAAATTGTTAAAATCTCCTTCTGCTATTATATCAGCTGGTTCACATTCATGATGCCTTGCTTTCTAAGTACTGAAGCAGCATCATTGTCTAGGGTAAATACCCGGGGTTCGTCATCTTGCGCCAAGAAGATTAAGGACAGAGACACATGTGGGTAGGTTAAGGAGCAGAAAGTCTAATAGGCAGAAGAAAGGAGAGAGGAGAGCAGCTCTCTCTTGCGAGAGAGGTGTCTGAAAGTGAAAAGCCTGCCTGTGGTGGACTGCAGCAGATTTTATAGGCAGGCTTGGGTAGGCAGTGTCTGATTTACATAGGGCCCACAGATTGGTTGGACCAGGTGTGACATTTACATTGTGCGTGGGGAAAGCCAGTTGCCCCACCTAATCTTATTATGCAAATGGGCTTGCCACTTAGCCGGCACCATCTTGTCTGCTCCTTACATGGCTGGCAAAAAGAAGGGAAGATGGAGCCGCCGTCTTGATCATGCCTTTTCCTATTGTCACAACTACTGGCATTCACCCGTGCAAAATTCAGGCTTGCTTGTCTCTATCTGCAGCTCAATTTTACAGGCTGCTCTTTGTTAGAAAATAAAATGATTTGGGGGCTGCTTTTCATTAAAAGGAATACCTTACTGAGGACTCCCGTTACCGTACCCTCACTATCCGCCTAAGTACTTTCTTCTTAACTCCTATATCAGTACTGTCTCTGACCCCATGCCTTTCATTGCCTTTGGACAATTATTTTTGGTGGCCTCCAAAGGCCTAGGTTAAAGAGACTTTGTGATTTGATTCAGTCAGCCACCTGGGAGCACTTCCAATCCAGATTGCAACAACCAAGTTCAGGGATGATGGACCCTGTTCATTGGGGCTATGGGTCCCTGGGGTAAAAACTTGCATAAGGGCAGGTATGTGGCAACAACTTCTGAGGGATATGTTTCCCTTTTTTTCTCCTCTAGCTCTGCTCATAGCCAAGGCAACCATCTCTGTAGTCCCTAGGGACAGGGGAGTGAGGGAATAGATCCAGTCCTTATACTGGAGTTGTAGTTTTTTGGATCCTTCTGTAATGCTGGAGAAACTTCTATAAGAGTCCCTATATTTTGAATGCATCTTGGTCCTGGACTTCTGGATCTGGATCTTAAGTGTGAAGCCTGTTCATCTTTGGTGCTCAGAAGCTTATCTCTCTGATTACAGGCTATCACCCCAAAATTAAAACTTGCCCTAGGAGTTCACTACTGTCTTTTGAGCACTTCAATACAATTCTGTTTTTTTGAGATGGAGTCTCGCTTTGTCACCCAGGCTGGAGTGCAGTGGTGCAATCTTGGCTCACTGCAACCACTGCCCCCTGGGTTCAAGCAATTATCTTGCCTCAGCCTCCCAAGTAGCTGGGATTACAGGCGTGTGCCACCAAGCCTGGCTAATTTTTGTATTTTTAGTCGAGATGGGGTTTTGCCATGTTGGCCAGGCTGGTCTCGAACTCCTGACCTCCAGTGATCCGCCTGCCTCGGCCTCCCAAAGTGTTGGGATGACAGGCGTTAGCCACCACACCAGGCCACTTCAATACTTTCAAGGTATTATTTTGACATTTTCAGTGGAAGGTTGATCTGAATAACCTACTGTGAGAGATAAATATAGCCACAAACTATCTGCAGCTCTTCCTATCAAGAGGTCTCAGCCAGGCGCGGTGTGGCTCATGCCTGTAATCCTAGCACTTTGGGAGGCCGAGGTGGGTGGATCACGAGAGGTCAGGAGTTCGAGACTAGCCTGGCCAACATGGTGAAATCCCATCTCTACTAAAAATATTAAAATTAGCTGGGTGTAGTGGCTACATGCCTGTAATCCCAGCTACCTGGGAAGCTGAGGCAGGATAATCGCTGAAACCTGGGAGGCAGAGGCTGCAGTGAGCCGAGATCATGCCACTGCACTCCAGCCTGGGTGACAGAGCAAGATTCCATCTCAAAAAAAAAAAAAAAAAAAAAAAAAAAGGAGGGGGGGGCTCTGTTTTCCCTTCCCTTGCATCTAGGCAGTCTTATGATTTGCTTTGACCAATAGAAAGCCGTGGAAGTAGGCTTGCTGTGGTGGCTCATGCCTGTAATCCCAGCACTTTGGGAGGCTGAGGCAGGCGGATTGCTTGAGTCCAGGAGTTCAGGACCAACCTGAGCAACATGGCAAAACCCCATCTCTACAAAAAATACAAAAGTTAGCCGAGCATGGAGGCGCACGCCTGTGACCCCAGCTACTCAGGAGGCTGAGATGGGAGGATTGCCTGAGCCCAGGAGGTAGAGGCTGCAATGTGCCACTGCTGTGATCATGCCACTGTATCTATCCTGAGTGACAGAGTGAGACCCTGTCTCAAAAAAAAAAAAAAAAAAGCGGCGGAAGTGACATTGCGAGACTTTCCAAGCCAAGGCCTCACGAGGCCTTACAACTTCCACTCTTGCCCTCTTGGAATCCAGCCACCATGGGAAGTTGTCTGAGCTATCCTGCTGGAAAAGCAATGTGGAAAACTGAGGGGTTCTGGCTGATAGCCCCAGCTGACTCCCAGATGTATGAGTGAGGTCAACCAAGGACATCCAGCCTCCAACCAATGTGCCATTTGACTTGGATTACTTGTCCAGGAGTAATCTAAGCAAGACCAACACAACTGCCCTCAGTAGAACAGATCAAATCGATGCTCTACAGAATAGTGACCAATAAAATGGTTGTTGTTTCAAGCCACTAAGTTGTGAGGTGCTCTCTTATATAGCAATAGATAACCGATACACCCAGCTTACTATTTATTAAAAACCACAAATACTGGCTGGGCGTGGTGGCTCACGCCTGTAATCCCAGCACTTTGGGAGGCTGAGGCGGGCAGATCACGAGGTCAGGAAATTGATACCATCTTGGCTAACACGGTGAAACCCTGTCTCAACTAAAAATACAAAAAAATTAGCCAGGCGTGGTGGCGGGTGCCTGGAGTCCCAGCCACTCCGGAGGCTGAGGCAGGAGAATGGCGTGAACCCAGGAGGCGGAGCTTGCAGTGAGCCGAGATTGCACCACTGCACTCCAGCCTGGGCAACAGAGCGAGACTCTGTCTCAAAAAAAAAAAAACCCACAAATACCTTAAACTGAAATTTTAATGCCTAAAACATTACTATCATAATTCTTGTTATTTGTTATTTTGAGAAGATATTTATGAAAAATGTGTTAACAACGTAAATATATTTTACTGTAGTCATCAAATATTTGATGGCAGAATTTTATTTTTTTTCCTTTTGACTTCAGAAAAATCTTTAAGCATACACAGTTAAAATGGCCAAGTCCACTTGGGTATACCAAAGTCAATTGATTACTGAAGCAGGGTAAAAAAACTGAATTTTCCTTTCTCCAATCCCTTCGCCCAAGGGGCTACAATTAGCTCTGCTAAAGCAACATTTAGAAACAAAATTCATTATTTCTTAACCTAGAATCCTGAGAGGAGAAGAAGGAATAGCATAACCCTAAGGCCATTCACTTTATTTCAAGTTAACATCCTACTGAAACATTTTGGATAAAACCCTTTTTGATGATTTTCTATAAGAGAGTTAGCTTCAAAAATAGTTTTGTGAGCAAGACAATTTATTTGCCTACTTTCCTTGCCTGTACTTTCATTGTTGTGTAATTATAGCATCTATAAATCTACAACTAAATTTTTCACTAATAGTACAATGCAAAGCAAAATGCCTTTACTTCTTTTAGATTTGGATTACTCAGTTCCAAAATAGTTTGTTTTTTTAGAGTAATATATTAAATTTTTTTAAATTTCTTATTTTAGATAAAACAATTCAATTTGAAATAAACCTTATCCAAAACATGCCCAAGGGATTACGGTGTTAGAATTGTTGGTTTAGGCTGGGGATGGTGGATCACGCCTGTAATCCCAACACTTCGGTAGGCCAAGGTGGGTGGGTCTCCTGAGCCCAGAAGTTTGAGACCAGCTTGGGAAACATGGCGAAACCCTGTCTCTACAAAAAATACAAAAATTAGCTGGGCGCAGGTGCAAGTATGAGTCCCAGGTACTCGTACTCGGGAGCTAGGAGGATCACCTGAGCCCAGGAAGGTCGAGGCTGCAGCGAGCCATAATCATGCCACTGCTCTCCAGCCTGGGTGACAGAGTAAGACCCTGTCAAAAAAAAAAAAAAAAAAAAAAATTACTGGCTTAAAGATTATATGATTAAATAAATTTAATCCTGTACGTAGCTTATTATTGTTGATATGAATCTATTGTGGTTTTTTTTAGAAGTATATACTTTGTGTCTTAAAACTGTATGTGGAATGTTGGCTAGGACCACCGGCATGTACCACCATGCCTGGCCAATTTTTCTTTTTAAAATTATTTTTGTGTAGAGATGGGGTCTCACTGTGTTGTCCAGGCTGGTCTCAAACTCCCGGCCTCAAGTGATCCTCCCACCTTGGCCTCCAAAGTGCTGAGGTTACAAGTGTGAGCCACTGTGCCTGGCAGTTTTATTATACTTGGATGCTATGGCACTTACAACATATGATCAAAATGCTGATGGATTGTGGTAATGAAGAACACTTTCTTAATAACTTTGTAAAGCTCAACATGTAAAAAGCTAATGACAATGATAATAGAGTTAAAGATTTGCCTAGTATTGACACGATAATGATGCTACCAACATAAGGGACAATTTAACACGATTTTGTCTTGATTTGGTCATGTTTATAGATTGTTATATAAAAAGATTTTTTTTCTGTATACCTTTCCAGAATCATTCGGTGAAAGACAAAAGCAAAAAAAAAAAAAAAAGAGTAAAAAAAATTTGGTTCATATTGAGAAAGTAACGGAGGAACAATTTTGCCTTGGAATTGGTTGATTCTAGTGTGTCATTCCAAGACTCAAATATAAACAGAATTTTTTTTTTAAAAAAACGCTTTTTTAATAGAATAGGCTATAACTAAGAATATATTTATGATTGAATAAATTTAGCAGAGTATATGTGTAATTAGCAGAGATATTTGAAGTATTAAGTATTAAATTATAAAGAGAAATGTCTATAAACCTGACTTTTATGATGAGCTGAAAGTCTAAGGAAAATCAAAGATGCAAGAGCATAAACAGATTGTTGGATTCAGTTAAGCCTCTGGTTTTTACGATCTTAGCATGAAAGCATTCTGTACATCTCCCACGGTCACTACAATGCTTTCACTTTACTATGGTTACCAAAAACCAGTACAGTAGCAACTTCTGCTGATAGGAAGAATGTCTAAGACAGGGAAGCCCGACTGTGGAAAGTAGCGCCACCTAGCGGCCGAATTTGTTTCTTACAAGAGACCAGCTTTTCAAAAGGTAACTGGGTCACTAGAGCCTATTCTATTTACATGGCCTTTAGCAAGCTGGTAAAAGAGTTTAGGCTGAGTGTGGGGGCTCACACCTGTAGTCCCAGCATTTTGGGAGGCCGAGGCGGGAGGATCTCTTGAGCCCAGGAGTTCAAGGCCAGCCTTGGCAATATAGTGAGCCCCTGTCTCCACAAAAATTTTTTAAAAAATTAGCTGGGTGTGGTGGCACGTGCCTGTGGTCCCAGCTACTCAGGAGGCTAATCCTGGAGGATGGCTTGAGTCTGGGAGGTCGAGACTGCAGTGAACCGTGATTGTGCCACTATACTCTAGCCTGGGCAACAGAGCAACACCCCATCTCAAGAAAATAAATAAAACTTAAAATAGTTTAGACTACAAGTGATGGAGTTGGAAAAATAAGGGAATTTTTTTCCCTAAGCTTCTGATTCTCTGGTTGAAAAATAGGGGAATCTTATATGGTACAATTCCTTAATAAATGTTGATTGGATATCTGAGACATTTCAGTCGAAATGGTTCAGCATGTGTCCACATTAAAATCACTTAATATTGGCATTATGGTGTCTAAAATACAACTTAATAATAATAAAAAAACCCCACAACCATTGAAGTCCTGTCCACTATGATCTAAATGTAAGAAACCTATGTTAACACTTGTAGCTTCACCAGTTCTTTGAGTTGGGCACAGAAATCCTTGGCTTGAGCTACATAGGTGCTTGGCTCAAGCCAAGAATCTGGGGCTGGATAATGGTGTGAATATTTTCTTTCCTTAGTTTTGAAGGGCAATCTTCTTTTGGGAAGGCTCAGGTGGCTAGCAGGGAGTGTAATTCAATTAGCCAAACACAGTTGTTGGAGCTAATTAGGAGTCAATAATAAACAGCTGCAGGCTTCAGCATATACAAAGCCCTGTGTATGACAGGCACGGCCCTGCCCACGCCTGCCATCCATGGGTGTCTCTCACTGAGCGGGAGAGAAGGGGAACATGGTGTCTCTGATGAACACCTGTATACATGGGAGACCTGACAAAAAAATCTCCTTCCAATAATTTTTATTATTCCAGTCTTAATCCATAGAAGATAATAGCTCTGGTTTTGTTTATTCTAAATGAACCTGCTTAATAGAAAACATTAAGAATCTCTCTTATACTCATTTCTGATTATCCTGAACAAAAATATGTACTCTGGCCGGACACAGTAGCTCATACCTGTAATCCCAGCATTTTGGGATGCTGAGGCGGATGGAACACGAGGTCAGGAGTTCGAGACAAGCCTGGCCAACACAGTGAAACCCTGTCTCTACTAAAAATACAAAAATACCAGGCATGGCTGCGTGCACCTGTAGTCCCAGCTACTCCGGAGGCTGAGGCAGGAGAATCGTTTGAACCTGGGAGGCGGAGTGCAGTGAGCTGAGATCGCGACACTGCACTCTAGCCTGGGCAACAGAATGAGACTCCTCAAAAGGAAAAAAAATGGACTTTCTCTGTGTGTGTATGTGTGTGTGTGTGTCTGTGTTGGGGGTGAGTGTATATCCTTGCAGGATACACATCTATTTAACATATAGAATTAGAGAAGTAACCGAACCTGTGGGATGGAGACATAGATAACATTGAAAAGTCATGGAAGAATCCTAATAACTTAGTTTTAGTCGTTAGTTATGTCTCTTCCTTTAAAATCGATTAGATAATGCAACTAACTAGCAGTAACGTCTCCCTGAGTGCGGGCAAGGAGAATTAAAATATCAAACCATAATGGGGGAAAAACCCAGCATAGGTGAAATTAGAGAATTGTTCCATTTTAGAGTCAAGTTTTCCCTTCAATAGCAGGTTTTAATCACTTTGATTATCACCTTACCGTTTTAACCACGTTTTTGTGGTCTTTTAAACACATATTATAAAGGAAACAAATGTCATTCCATTTTATTATTTAGTACTTTCTTTGGACTGTAATGAATTAGAACCCGGAATACAATAAAACAGGTCTTGTGAGTAACTTAAAATCTAATTTGATGATCACAATTATTTTCCCTTGGACATTACACTTAAATGTAGAGTCAAGACTTTTCTGTCTAGAAACTTTCTAGCCTTAACACATAATTACAAATATGGTGGTCTTACAGCTATGCAGTTATCTATTAAAATTCATGGAAGGTACTATATAGAAAACAAATGGGCATTTCTTTTTTAAGTCTTCTAAATTCTGTTCATAACAAGTGAATGGCTAAGTAAGGATGTAATTTCTTTTTTTTTGTTTGTGTGTTTTGTTGTTGTTGTTGTTGTTAGAGATGGAGTCTCACCCTGTCACCCAGGCTGGAGTGCAGTGGCGCCATCTTGGCTCACTGCAGCCTCCGCCTTCCAGGTTCAAGTGATTCTCCTGCCTCAGCCTCCCAAGTAGCTAGGATTACAGGCGTGTGCCACCATGCCCAGCTAATTTTTGTATTTTTAGTAGAGATGGGGTTTCACCATGTTGGCCAGGCTGGTTTCAAACTCCTGATCTCAAGTGATCCACCCACCTTAGCCTCCCAAAGTGCTGGGATTACAGGCGTGAGCCACTGCGCCCGGCCAGGATGTAATCTCTAATACACATTATTTCTTCTGTATATTGATGCTTCGTAGGAGGTGCTTGAAATAATTCTGCCAGAAGATCAATAAAATTTCAACCCTTTTAATTGGGAAGGCTGTCAGTACTAACAAAACTACACTGATAGACAGACAGTGACTGACGAATTTAGATGCACACAATCTGGAGCAACACACCTTATATTTTTATTATGAAATATATGGAGCATACAGAAATGTAGAGGATATAATAAAGACATGTGTACCCACCGCTAAGCAGTGCCAAATCTTAAGGTATTGCTACATTTGTTTTAACTCTTAATTTTTTTAGAAACACAACTTTCCAGGTTTCAGCAAAGTCCCTTTCCCTGACCCCATCCTCCTCTTTCAGAGGTAACCACCCCTAAACTTGGTATTTATCATCTCCATGCCTGTTTTATACTTTCAGTTCACTTGTGTCTACACACATGACAGCCCTGACTATTTTGCATGTTGAAATTTTTACATAGTTTATGAACACTCAAGTTCTATGAAATATTCCCTTAAACTCTGGGGAAAAATCGAAATAACCACAGGGATCATTTTAGGACTATGGGTGACTTTCTTCTTTCTAACCTCTTTCTTTTTCCCATTTTTATAAGAGGAGTAATATTCTCATTTCCAAGCAGTTTTATCAAATAAATAAAGTGGACAGACCGGGCACGGCGGCTCACGCCTGTCATCTCAGCACTTTGGAAGGCCAAGGCGGGGGCGGGAGGCGGATCACAAGGTCAGGAGTTCAAGACCCACCTGGCCAACATGGTGAGACCCCCCGTCTCTACTAAAAATACAAAAATTAGCTGGGCGTGGTGGCGTACACCTGTAGTCTCAGCTACTCGGGAGGCTGAGGCAGGAGAATTGCTTGAACCTGGGAGGTGGAGGTTGCAGTGAGCCCAGATCACGCCACTGCACTCCAGCCTGGGCAAGAATGGGACTCCGTTTCAAAAAAAAAAAAAAAAAATATATATATATATATATATATACACACACACACATACACACACACATATACATACACACACACACACACACACATATATGTATAGTGAAATTTTTTCCCACCCCTTTCTCCCAAATGCCTAATTATCAACCCTTTCTGGCCCAGTGGATAAGCACTATTAACAGCTTTTCTGTCCTTCCAGCATAGGCAAACATTCTAGTTTCTCTCTGTCTCTCTCTCTCTAATAGAAGGGTAGCACACTTACATGCTACTCTGCACCTTGCTTTTTCACTTATCCCAAATACCATATCTTTCTAGACAGCGTCCTCATTCTTTTCTAAAGCTACACATTTTCTTTGTATGGCTGTACCAGAATTTATTTAACAAGTTTCTCTTTGATGGATATTTTGGTGATTACTTAAATGATTTCATATTTATGAAATCCACTTGTAAACTAATCATACAATAATAAGAAACCTATGAGATAGATATTATCAAGTTCAATAATAAGGAATAAAAGAAACTACTTAATTTTAATACTAAACAGGCAAATTGAAAGAGGCCTGAAGCTGCTTTTTAAAATAAAATATTGTCATCCTCTCAACAGTTATGCTGTCAGGTAGAACTAGTTATTTGAAATAGAATGAAAACTGGCAATTAAAGATATTGGCCTAGTTGCGAAACTTGTTTTTAACCTAAATTCTCCTTCTCAGAATATTTATCTTTATGGTCCTCAAATTTAATTTAATGGGTCATTTTCATTAAATTTGATGACAGGGAAATCTCAGGAAATACCTGTGAGAGTTTTTTTTTTGTCTACGATATTTGGCACAGGTTATATTTAAAGGCCAGAATTAAGATATGTACCTATAAAGTATACACAAAGTAGAAATCAGATTGGTTTACAAATTCACTCAGTTTTCTACTAATTGTTTATTGTGTGAACTTATTATTAAAGTTGTTAGGTTGCAAAAGCAAAGGATCAAGGAAACTTCATTATTTAAATATTACTAGATAAAACAAGCTATTAAAGAGTTATAGTTAAAAAAATTTTTGTACTTCTATCTACTACGTTGTAAACACTACAGAGTAAATACTACCTACTCCACTGTCAACGCCATTAGCTTCTGTGCTATCACAGCTTTCATTTGTTGGTTTCTCCAAAAACTTTCATTCTTCACTCCCACATGATACCAGATACCCAAAAGATACCCCAAAGAATTGGGCTTTGGGCACTTCAAAAGAAACATACTAAAAATTCTAAGATATCATTACAGAAGCAGAGATGCATTACTTATTTTACTGATTAGTTGGAGAACAAAGGATTGAGGTGTTGCCTATCAGGTTGAGAGAACAATGGTGGTCAAGGTTAGCTATGCAAAGCCCTGTTGATAATGGCTGCTGACCTTACCAATGTATTTTCTGCAAATGCTGAGACGGGACAGTGTAGTTTCTTCTAATAGAATGATTAAGGTGTTCATCATTACAGAAATTACTTCTTTGGCTGTTGGTTAACTCTTCAGAGTGTGCCCTATCAAGTGCTAACAGCCAAGTTTCACATTTCCTGAAACATCTTTTTTTTTTTTTTTTTAGTAGAGATAGGGTTTCTCCATGTCGGTTAGGCTAGTCCCGAACTCCCGACCTCAGGTGAGCCGCCCACCTTGGCCTCCCAAAGTGCTGGGATTAGAGGCGTGAGCCACTGTGCCCGGCCTCTGAAATATCTTTCTTAATTTAACTTTCAACTAAGTTCTAGTCTGTAAATGAGAAATGCAAGTAAGAACAAGGGGTCAATTTATTTTAAGTAAATTTGTCATTAAATATCAATGTGTACAATTTCAAACATTTATAAATCTTGCAATTTATAGAAAAATTAATGTAATCTTAAAATCATTTGAACAGTGGCTTTCACAATTATTTACAATGAACTCAACCTACTTTTGTAGAAACATTTATGTTTAAAAGTACCCCTGCCACAAAGTGATCATTTCACAGTACCTTTCTGTAATATTTATGTCACTTAAGTGGTGGCTGCATCAATAAAACCTAGCAGATTCAATAATTTAGAAACAGCACAATTAGAACAGTAAATAAAGCTACCATTAATTCCAAACAAAACAGAACCTTTTATAGTAAGATATAAATGTTTTCCCATTCAGCACTCATTGAAAAAAATAATTAGGAGGCACTGTTTACTACAAAACAAAGTAATTTTAAGATATTTTTAAAAATTGACATTAAGAAGCTAGATTAGGTAACTTCTTGTAATATGTGACATTAAATATTTTGAGAAATTCTTGATTTCATTGGAAGGCATTTGTAATGATATACCTTTTTTCAGTTATAATAAGATATTAAGCAGAGACAATTCTGTCATCCCAGATAGCAATTTCTTATTAACAATTGATAACATTTGAACTGAAAGAGATTCTTGGCTTTATTTCTATATTTTTTTCTACTTAGGTATTTAACTTTTTTGACATCCTCTTATCCCCTCAATAGGATCCAAAATATGTCTAAAATTAATTCAAAAGAAAAATAACTATTTGAATTATTGCTTGTGTTTGAAAACAATATTTACTGTAGTATTCCACAGTTTCTTCTTTTTTTAAGCTAATTAAATAAAAATGTAAGGGATAAGAAATATAGCTGAAGTCACAATAAAGTATATTTTCTTTTATTGACATAAAACATAAATTTTAAATGTTGGCTCGTTAAGAAAAAAATTCTTCTGGTAAATATTATGCATAACCGTTGCCCAAAAATGTATACAGCTGTTTTCCAACATATTTATATACACAGTGGTTCACTTAAGACCAGCCCTGTTAGAACCTTCTGAATATAATGTGCTCTTAATTTATAAATGGGCTACCCTCAGTGTATAAAATATATAGGCATGTATGTTATACATACAAAGTAAAAAATATAAAAAGGAAAGACGGAAGAAAAAAGAAAGTATCCTTTCCTATAAGATCCAGACAGAAAGTCATTATAATTAGTGGGACCATGGAAAACATCTGAAGGATTTCAGTTTTGGCAAATAACTTTTCAGAAAAATATCCAAGCTGTGAGAACACTAAATGTCTATTTTAATAATTTAGTAGAGGTTTCTATTCAAACATTCAGTGAAGATGTTGCCGTCTTCAACTATGTAGAAAAGAAGACTTTTAGGGTGTCTGTTAAAAGCAAAGAGCTGCTGATTTTTAACAGGTTAGTAATAACCTTTTAATCAAGTATACGTCATGCAGAGACTCAAATCCTGGTCCAATAGTGTTTGAGTATGTTTGATGGAAGATTCCAATGGTGAAGATCTGAATTCTTCCTACATCTTAGAGGGAATGGAGCAGGATGTTATGGCAATGGAGGGGGTCAGCCCCAAAGGTAGCTGGCCCAACCTTAACTGTGGATGTTTAAAAAAAAAATAAAACCACCAAATATTTCTATAGCATTCTTTTTGCTGCATTTTCTTTATTTCAAGCCACAGGTCTACTTGGAGGGTCATGCAGCAAGTGGCTTATAAATAAAATCAAAGTCTATGAATAGTGTCATTGCATTAAGAGACAGAATTGCTGGGTTCTTTCATTATGTAAAAAGCTCACATCTTGGGAATCCATGAGTTGGTAGGTTTTATGGAATACCTGAAATGGGGAACAAAAACCATATATGTCAATAATACATGCATACAATTTAGGAGTTAAAGCAATGAAGATGATTCAATCATTTATTAAGCTAGAAAGTCCATATGATTTCTAAATCATGCCTCACAATTAAAATGCAACAAACAGGGCCAATTCCAAAATTAACAAATATTGCCACTGTTGCTAATTGTTTACCAAGGCAAACAATTTCCAGCCCTCTCAAATTGCAGTGTATGTCACCAAAGAGAGAACCTAAATATAGTGACCACATGCATTTTAGAAGTCTAAGAATCTAGACACGTAGCCCATCTTTTAGCTTAGAGAGATGCAACATGTCTCAATTTTCATAGAAACAAGGCCTTTTCATGCTGTCATGATACCAAGGGGGAAACAAACAAACAAACAAAAATCAAAACTTCCAGCTGCAATGTTTCTTTTCTTTACTTTTCCAGACCATTGTTATGCAGCCCAAAATACTCAGGATAATGAAAAGTAACAGAACTTTTTCTAAAACAATGTATATGTTTCTTTATAGATTTAAATTACAGTTCTCGTGGGAATGTTTAGTCTTCCACCAAACATTTCTGAGAAGCAGAAAGAACAGATTCCATATAGATTTATGTATACAGAGGCCTTTTGTAAGGTAATTCAAAGAAAAACTTTATTTGGACTAGTGGTTGTGTTTTTGGAAACACAGTATTTACTATAGTATTCCACAGTTTTTTCTTCTGTTACTGATACCAAATTAAGGTATTGTTAGTACAGAAGCAGACAATTTGAATAAATTTATTCTGAATATGCTTGAATATTCAGAATATGGAAAAAAGTAATATAATCTAGTTTTAAATTCTCATGCAAGTAACCCAAATTTTCTCATTAAAAGATAATCTAATGTTCTGCAAATAATTTTCTATAAATAATTTTCATTCTACATTTATGTATAGCACTAAACTGATAATGACGAGCTAAATAAATGTTTGTCAGATCTTGACAAACAGATGTTCCCTCTCATATCACTGAAGTTTAAATTTTACATCTTAAGCTCAGGTCATTATCTTATTAATTAAGAGAGATAATTTAACTCTTTCCCTAATCATGAAGTTTTTTGTTAAAGTTTCACTTTCATGGGAACATACAGAATAAGAAGCATCATTTCCATTTAAGCCAGTAATTTTAAGAAAAATTGAGCTATCATCAAGAGCAGCTTCCACAAATGGCTATTATAAATTAATAAGATTATGCAATATATTTCATAACATGCTGAGCCATTTTACTTTTATTAAAAAAAGATTATTCAGTATAAATTAATGTGGAAAAATAATTCTGTTTTCATTTCAACCCCTTCACTTAAGGAATCATTTTTAAAACTTCAGTTCACAAAATATATTCTTTTAACTAAAATAAAAGTGACTATAAATCTTCCCCGGTTTTAGGGTTTTACAGGAACTCTGCGGACATGCTCTGGCTGAAATTCTTGCCAGAATTGAAAAGTTAAGACTTGCTTAGCAAATTTTCAGGAGTATGAAAAATAATTTATATACATTTGAAAGACAATTTAATTAATGTCAAAAGTATACTTTAACTTTCAGCAGTCAGTCTGAAAGTCCTTTCATTTAAATACTAGTATTTTCACTTTTGCTTATTGCTGCAGCTGACAGCAGACTGTAGTCCCTCTTAAAGAAGTCATCACATTAAAAATTTAAAAAGGTTAAGCAGAGTCACAGTTCTTACTTCTAACTGCCCCCAAAGATTAATTGGTCTAACTAATTAGACCTTTAATTGATTTTCCAGCTTCCTAGACACAGAAAGAATGAAAAACACTGAAAAATTTCTGCTAAGTTATACACGAAAACATGAAAGCTAACTAATAGAGTTGTCTAATTTAAAGAGTAACTAACCTGAGATGTACCTTGCTCCGATTAACATTACCATGCTACTCACTATAAAAAAGCCCAAGGGCAGACTACAGAAGATACTAGGGTCACCTGTGGTCATCCAAGCAGAAGAGAATTCCAGTCAAGCAAACCAAAAGAGAGATACATAATTACAATATTTGTGTTAAGAATCACAAGATAGCAAAACAAAATAAGCTATAAAAACAGTATATTCATAAAAGCTAGCAAAGAGTTATTACTTCAAATCAAAAATATAATCAATATTGAAGGCTTATGACAGTTAACAAACAATACAGATAGCATGCCACACAGCCAAGAACATAATACATATAGACTAACATTAGCCTTCCACTGGCAAAGCCAGAGAGAGCCTATGGATAACTTTTTGGGAGGCTGTTAATTTTAGCTTTCTTGATTCTTCCCCCAAATATACTAAATGATCTATTTAATTCCACCCAAGTTCAAATTATAGTTCTCTTTTGGCTATGAGAGAAGAGTTATATTAGTGTCCTAAGATGAATTTAAAACTTAGGACATCCTAAGATGAATTTAAAACTAATATTTTTGCTAAAATATTAGTTGTTTTATTTTTTTAATAGAATTTGGTGCATAACAAAATGAACCTGACAATACATTTTAAACACATATGAAAAGTATGTTAAAAATTGTTTACAAAGCATTCAAATATAGTCACAAACAAGAAAATAATTACGATTGCTTCAAAATTGGCAAATTGCTTTGAAACTTAAGCAAGCCTCATATTCTTCCCATAGGTTAAGATACAGGTAGCAATTCTAATATCCTCTCAAGTTTATTAAAATAGGATTCTATCTATATTGCTATTATCATATAACATATAGTTATATAGCTTAGATTGCTTAAAGGAATACAACTAGCATTTTATTACTATTCCAAGTTTATTATAGAGCTTAGAGACCCCCAAAATATTAAATATTAGAGTGTTTTTCATAAATCTATTCAAAAAACATTCTCAGGCCAGGCTCAGTGGCTCATGCCTGTAATCCCAGCACTTTGGGAGGCCAAGGTGGGCGGATCACCTGAGATTGGGAGTTTGAGACCAGCCTGACCAACACGGAGAAACCCCATCTCTACTAAAAATACAAAATTAGCCGGGTGTGGTGGCGCATGCCTATAATCCCAGCTACTCGGGAGGCTGAGGCAGGAGAATTGCTTGAACCCGGGAAGTGGAGGTTGCAGTGAGCGGAGATCGTGCCATTGCACTCCAGCCTGGGCAACAAGAGAGAAACTCCAACTCAAAAAAAAAAAAAAAATCAAACTAGCTTAAATCCACTGCAGCCTAACTGAAACAAAAACAAAGTTCTTTAAAATATAAAACTCCCAAAAGATCAAATTACTTTTATCATTAATGCTGATAGCAGAAATTGGAGCAATCATATCATTTTTTTGTTTCTTTTATCAACTTTTTCTTAGTATTTTAAATTCATTGATAGTAAAGTACACAAACAAGGGGAAAATAATCAGTTGATTTTGTGGGAACTTTGCAGTTAAAATTACATCCTCAACTGGTAGTGAGGAGAACTGTGTATCTGTGTGTAAGGCATGGGGTTGGAGGGAGGGAGACAGGAGGATTAAAATGCCATTTTAAGGCCAGGCGCGGTGGCTCACGTTTGTAATCCCAGCACTTTGGGAGGCCGAGGCGGGTGGATCATGAGGTCAGGAGTTCAAGACCAGCCTGGCCAAGATGGTGAAACCCCGTCTCTACTAAAAATACAAAAAATTAGCCGGGCACGGTGGCAGGCGCCTGTAATCCCAGCTACTCAGGAGGCTGAGGCAGGAGAATTGCTTGAACTCGGAGAGCAGAGGTTGCAGTGAGCACAGATCCCGCCACTGCACTCCAGCCTGGGCAACAGAGTGAGACTCCATCTCAAAAAACAAAAAAACAAAACAAAATGCCATTTTAAACATACCATTTAAAGTGCCATTTTGAAACATCCAGCTAGTTAAAGAAATAATGTAACTCAACTTCTTATAAGCAATAATTAAGGGCAACTAGAAAAGAAGTCAAGGCTTACGTCTGTTATATCTCACACAGCAACTAGCACTGTGCTAGAAAAGTACTTATGATTGAGAAGTTTAGTTGTAAAGAGTCTCTCAAAATTAGTCTTAGCAAGAAAAACTTTGCCACCATCTTGGAAAAGGAAGCTGAGTCTCACAACAAAAGATATTAAGATTATTTAGGAGAAAAACAAAAGCTTCAAATAGGAACATCCGGGACTGAAAATACAGACCACAGTTATCTGTGGCAGTAGATAGTTCTGGAAGCTTCTCCTAAAAAACAGATACATTAACTTTGGGGTTGGAAGGCAGGTATTATTTCATTTGTCAACTCTTCGCCATTAAAGTATATGCTCAAGCCAGGTGCAGTGGCTCACACCTGTAATCCTGGCACTTTGGGAAGCCAAGGCGGGCGGATCACTTGAGGTCAGGAGTTCCAGACCAGCCTGGCCAACATGGTGAAACCCCGTCTCTCCTAAAAATACAAAAAAAATTAGCTGAGCATGGTGGTGCGTGCCTGTAATCCCAGCTACCTGGGAGGCTGAGGCAAGAAAATCATTTAAACCCAGGAGGCGGAGGTTGCAGTGGGCCAAGATCGTGCCACTGCACTCTAGCCTGGGTGACAGAGCGAGACTCTGTCTCAAAAAAAAAAAAAAAGTATATGCTTCAATAAATTATTTGCCATTGTTCCATTCATTATGCTCCACATCTTGCATTTAGCAAAAAATAATAATACTATGCATCTTAAGGCTGTTTAAATCTAAATGGTTTACTTAAGCTCTTGACCTTCCTAAGTGACTGAAAGGTAGAATAGTCCACTATTTTTTCTGCTAAGAGCACTTCCCAATCTATTTATAAGAGTTCGAATTTACTATGTTTGGTATATTTCTTTCTCTGATTCCAAAGGAATTCCCATTATGTACTTGGAATCAGCCTAGGAAGTAGCAGAATATATTCTGAAATTAATACAGCTTTCAGTTGGTTCAGGTCATAAAGACAGCCCCCCAAAAAGGTAAAGTAAGAGGAGAGGGGAAAAAAATGAAGACTCTAGTTGATTTTTTTTTTCATTAAGAAGAAACTAGAAATAATTTTACTCTTGGAAGACTAAGTTGTCAATTGAAGTACCAAGAATAAACTAATAAGGAAAGATATGGCAGGATAAAGTTAAAGTATGTATATCAACCTGATAATTTACATTTTGTGTTTAGAACTTTAAAGCGTTTTCAAAATGTTAGAATCTCTGGACATATGATAATGCTTTTCTTCAGAGCAGCCTGGCTATGTGTAAATGCCTAGATACTTAAATAACTATTTAACATACTAAGAAAATGTGGCAATAATAAACAAAAACATTTTTACCACTTTCTGGAGATTGAGTTGTAACCCAACCCATTGACTTCATCACAGCTTTCTTCCATGTAGAATAACGAATTTCACTTTCTAGAATTAGAAGGTAGAAAAAACACATACGAAAGGTAGTTTGCTGAGGTGTTCTAAGTACCATACTTATGATCACTCAACATTCTTGACAAATTATTGCACACATTAAACTGCAGTAGGGCTTTAGCAGGACTCAGATTTGAAAGCACGTGGTTGCTGATGACTGGAAGACATGCTTGCTTGGAAGTTGGAGTGAAACAGGACACAGGGAGGCTGGGTGTAGTGGCTCATGCCTGTAATCGCAGCATTTTGGGAGGGTGAGGAGGGTGAGGAGGGAGGATGGCTTGACCTCAGGAGTTTGAGACCAGCCTGAGCAATGTGGTAAAACCCTGCCTGTAGTACCAGCTACCTGGGAGGCTGAAGCAGGAGGATCATTTGAGCCTGGGAGGCGGAGGCTGCAGTGAGCCAAGATCACACCACTGCACTCTAGCCTGGGTGACAGAGCAAGACTCGGTCCCAAAAACAAACAAACAAACAAACAAACAAACAAAAACAGGATAGGGGAAATTCAGCAAGGTAAAGGGAGATTGGCAGACAGACTGCCTGCTATGCAGACTGGGCCACTGACAAACAAGTGGTAATGAATTAGAAAGGGGAATTCCATTTGATCTGTTTTCTCTTCTTTTTGGGGGTAAAGGGTATGAGGAAAAGGGTATGCTGTAATGTGGGAAGACTAGAAGGAGACATTTTTATTTCTTTTTTTTTTTTGAGACTGAGTCTCGCTCTGTCGCCCAGGCTGGAGTGCAGTGGTGCCATCTCGGCTCACTGCAAGCTCCGCCTCCCGGGTTCACGCCATTCTCCTGCCTCAGCCTCCCCGGTAGCTGGGACTAGAGGCGCCCGCCACCACAGCCTGCTAATTTTTTGTATTTCTAGTAGAGATGGGGTTTCACCATGTTAGCCAGGATGGTCTTGATCTCCTGACCTTGTGATTCACCCGCCTCGGCCTCCCAAAGTGCTGGGATTACAGGCGTGTGCCACCGCGCCCCGCAGGAGACGTTTTTATTTCAGTCACAGGATTTAACAAATACTGATTTCTCATAAGATTTGAATTGCATTCCTCTGAGACAGCCCCATGCCCCCCAACCCCAGCATCTTAAAGCAACATTTTTTAAAGGTAGAAATCCACAATAAAAAGTCTAAACAAAAATGAGCTTGATGCTGTACACTTCTAAGGGTGCTGAACCCCATGTGAGGCTACCTTTCTCTCAAGCCTCCCAGACTTTCCATAGCACCTGAGGCCTACAACACCCAGGAGAGAAGGCTCAAGAATCATTCACTTCAGAAAGCTTTCCAGTGCCCCATTTCTATCCCCCTCTCTCTCTTCACACACACCCCAGGATGTCAGCTACCACAGTGAATTTTTATGGTTTTGTCTACTGCTCCCAATATACTCTAATCTTCTGAAGGGCAAAAGAAGATAAGAAGATAAGGCCTTATTCATCTCTATATCCCCACATCAGTACAGTCTCTGGCCTGTGGTTGGCTATAAACAACTGTTTGCTGGCAAAATGTACTATCTATGTCTAGGTGCCCATTCGTTTATGGGGAGGAGTGAGGGCTGGTGAGAGGGAGGACAATAGGGCATGACTGATCAACCCCAGGCTAAGGCCTTCAACACCAGCAAAGATGGCTCTCCTAAGAATGGATGATGGCTCTCTTGGCACAGAACTTCCTTGCTTTAAGAGTGAGATTGGCATTTAGAGGCCATATACCTGCTCTGGACATTATTTGCATATTATAAAGTTGATTTTTTTTGAAAAGTAGAAAAATTTTCTGAACTTCATATTTTATCCAGTATTGCAAAAGTTAAAAATGACAGAATATCAGATGCTGAAATACATTTCTAAATCAAGGTACATGGTATAATCTGACTATAAAATTACTAGTATTATAATTCATTTTCTTATATGTTAAAAGAATGAATAAAATTGAGAAACACTGGTATATTCTCCCAGAAAACCAAACAAAAATGCATTCGAAAGCTTATTCCCAATACCTCAAAATCCACTTTGATGTTTTTTTTTTTTCTTTTGTTTTTTTAGAGACAGGGGTCTCATTATGTTGCCTAGGCTGGACTCGAACTCCTGGGCCCAAGCCAAGAGATCCTCCTGGGTAGCTGGGACTATAGGCACAAATTACCATTCCCAGCTGATGCTATTTTATGCATAGGTTTCTAAAAAGTTATAAAACCAATTCTAATATATAAAACCTTATTTTTCTACATTTATTTAAATTTAAGAACTGCATCACTACATTTTAGTAAAAGTGCTGATCACAGCTTGTGGCTTAGCTTAGTTAGCACAGTGAATCACATATCTAATGTTCACTTACTTAAATTGTTGCTGCCTTCATCAGGTTAGTCCTGCTGTGCTTAAAAGTTACCAGAGTGTCTCTTAACCCAGCTAATTATATCCTGAAACCGGGCCACTGGCACCAAAGATGATCTGGTGTAGACATTAGGGATGAGTGGCTGATATATCTTCCTTCTCACTTTAAAAAAGGCTATGGCCAGGCGCAGTGGCTCATGCCTGTAATCCCAGCACTTTGGGAGGCCAAGGCGGGCAGATCACGAAGTCAGCAGATCGAGACCATCCTGGCTAACGCGGTGAAATGCTGTCTCTACTAAAAATACAAAAAACAAAATTAGGCGGGCGTAGTGGCGGGCACCTGTTGTCCCAGCTACTCGGGAGGCTGAGGCGGGAGAATGGCGTGAACCCGGGAGGCGGAGCTTGCAGTGAGCCGAGATTGCGCCACTGCACCCCAGCCTGGGCAACAAAGTGAGACTCCGTCTCAAAAAAAAAAAAAAAAAAAAAGGCTATTCTAACTAGCTATACCTGACAGTGTGGCAGTATTATTATCCTACACTAAAGGACCATAAACAGTAAAAGCAAATGGTTTTTAAAAAATGATTTTAGAAGTTCTTTTAATAAGCAACGATTTCTCTCATTCACATTTATTCAGTAAAGCCCAATATGCTTGGTAGCCGAATCTGCAATGATAACATTTACTATTTTACTTGGTTCCTTAACTTTTAACTAAACAGAAAAACAAAACTCCCGTGCACTAAGGTCGTTTTCACAGTATATCACTGAACATTTCATTCTTTAAATGTACCCTCAGCATTAATCTGAGGTTCAAACCGCTCCATCGTGACGGCAGACAAATCCTCGGGTTCCAGACTCCATACGCCGACTCCTTCTGCAGCCCCTGCTGCCATGGCAGCACCCAGTGCAGTGGTTTCGGGCATTGAGGGCTTCACTGAGGAGAGAGAGTTCCATCAATATCTTTGTGGTTACATATGCCCAAAGAACTAGTTCTTCCACAAGAAACATTACTCTGGGAGTTTAAAGGAATGAAGACTTACTAACCTACTGGTATATACAGAATGTCTGCTTGTAGCTGCATAAGAATTTTGTTGCTGGTCATTCCTCCATCTACCTGCAAATGACTGAGTGGAATTCCACAGTCTCGATTCATGGCATCCAAAATCTGAAATAAACCAGTGCAATTAATGTTATAAATCTATTTCATAGTAACATCTCTGAAAATGGCAATCCTCCACTCAAAAACTCTCAAGAGCTTCCAAGAGCCTATGGAATAAATTGAGACTTCTTATTCTGGTCTTCCAAGCCCTCTTTGATCTGGTCACAGCCAACCTTTTCTCTCACTACACCTGTGCATTCACCTTGATATTCAGCTAAGCTATACAACTCTATTTTGCACCCTGTTTTTCTGCCTTGATGCCTATGTTTGTGCTGTTTCCTTTGCCTAATGTGTGCCACTCAGCCTCCCCACAACCATAAAATTCCCAGTGCCTGACAGGGAACAGGAACTTAGAAGGTAATGACAGCTGGAAAAAGGGGAAAAACCCTGCTTATATTTAGATTAGTATTTAGGCAGCCTTAATATTTGATTAACTACATTTTCAGTACTGAATAAATCTCGGGTGTTAACATATAACTTAAGAGTGATAAAAGTGAACTAAGTACAAGAAAACAGGCCCATATTTGTTACCTCTCGAGTTTGGAAACAAACAGCTTCTAATGCAGCAAAAGCAATATGGCATTTATTGGTGAACTGAGTGAGTCCACAGATTATCCTAAAAATATGCACAAAGATTTTCAGATTAGAATGGTATAAACCAATCAATTTGAAATATCTCAAATATGAAAAGGTCAACTTTGGTAGACAAAAATGTCCAGGAAGAGAAAATTGGACATGATCATTAAGTAACTCAGAAAGTCCTTATATTTCACAATTCTGCATTCATGTATGAAAAAATTCATGACGCATTTGAAAAGATGATGGCATCATAAAACTGAATCAATATTCATTATGATGATGTCCCTTCACTATACAACTTACAGACATCTTGAATATAAAAGATAACATGAATATGGATATAGCAGGGGTTATTGTCAGCTGATTCATAACTTCTTGGAGCTTAAAGTTTCTGAAATTATATTCTCCAAAAAGAAAAGGTTTTCTCAACACATTATAATTATTTGAAAATAGATAAGAAACTAATTAGTTATTAACGACTTTGGTAAATAAATCAAGATCCCCAAAAGCACTCCATATTTTCAATACTTACCCTCTTGCGCTGGGCTCCCAATAAGGTGCATATAACCCCGAAAATGCTGGGACGAAGTAGCAGCCATAAGAAGTACCTACTTCTTTAGCAAGTTTTTCTAACATTAAAAACAAAACAAAACAAAAATCACACAAATATTGTGTATTATTAAATAAGCATACCTATTTTAAAAATTAGAAAAATTAGGACAGGAGTTTTGGTTTCCAATTCATTGGTAGAGCAAAATGTTGCTAACTACAGTAGTATGCTAGGATCAACAGAAATGAGTTTCTCTCACATTAAATACCCCCCACTAAAATGTAGCCTAGCTCAAGAAATCAAGGAACCAGATTCGTTTATTTAAGGTATTTTAGCTCATTTCCACTATTTTTAAGGTTGCTGACTAGGAGATGAAAAAGTGGCCTCTAGTGTGTCCCTAATCAGAAATGTATTTCTGATTGTCTCACCTTCAGGCAAAGTTAAGCAAGTGGATGAAGGAGTGAGTAGGTAAGTTCAAATTAATTATCTATAGACTGAAAACAGCCGTATTAATACTTAAATTACAGGTACCAGAGATTTAATGCTTACTCTAATCTAAGAGTTAAAGCTCTTTCTCATCAGATAAATTTAACTCAACTTCTCTATCTGCAGGTTCTGGCAATCTCCAGTGTTCAATTTTACACTTGGGTAATTTTTATGCCCTACATTGCCAGTTTATTAACAACCACCACTAATTATGTCAATTCCTTGTTTTATAAATCTTCACAAAATAGTCTTTTGCATAAGTCAAACTCATAATAGGGATCCATATAATTTATGGATCACATTTGGGGCAAAGCATAAGTATTTACTTTGCAGAGATAAAATACTGAAATGTGTCATTTTTCAGATTTTCTAACCTTTTGTTAGAACACACTCACCAATTTCTTCTGAGGTCTTTATGATTCCAAGATTGTCTCTTAGCCAGCGAATAACAGCACCAGCTATAGCTACAGAACCCTAAAGAAAAAAAGGAATTCAAGACAGAATATATTTTATCACTATCCAAGGTTTTTATTGAGCATATTCTGTGTATGACACAATCAGATGGACAGAATTCAGTTTCCATTTTGAGACTCCGACAAATATGATAAACTAGGTCTTCTAATACAAACATAGTTTTATCTAAGTCACTAATAAAAGTTTTTCACGGGATGGGGAAAAGAAGTGAGCCTTCCAGCACACCCTTGGATTTGTCGCCATAGGTGGACATCGATCTTTGATCAGTTTGTTTCTTGAACAATTTTCTGTCTGTTGCTAAGCTACTGAGGTATGTTATCACTTAGAAATATATTGCCATATTATTCATAAAATTATTGGGAGAGGCCACATTAAAAGTTTTTTCAAGTCTATTTCCCATATCTAACAGTATAGTAAATCAAGAAAACAAAAAGCAAAGAAGCTAGCTAGTAAGTAATTTTTCTTTAAAACAAAATCACCTAGAGCTGTGGCAATAACGATGAAAACATATTTCAGAGTTGGATAAACTGGCTTTGAGTCCCAGTTCTAGTACTTAATTGCTGTGTAATCTTAGTAACTAATCTAAGTAACTTAGTAAGTTAATCTTAGTAAGTTAATCTAAGTAACTTGCCTAAGTTACTTAGGCTTTCTGAGCCTCCATTTCTTCACCTATAAAATGATGACTATGACAACACTTACCTAAACAAATTACTGTGAGGCTCAATATGAGAATATATGTGAAGGTTCTTACTAAATGTAAATATTGACTTCATTAATTTCTTGAATGTTAAAAAAGTATCAGCCGAATACCACTGACTGATGAATAGATAAAATGCAGTATGTATACACAATGGAGTATTATTGGACTATGAAAAGGAATGATGTCTTAATACATGCTACAACATGGATGAGCATTGAAAACATTATGCAAAGTGAAAGAAGCCAGGCACAGAAGACCATATATTGTATGATCCCATTCATATGAAATGTCCAGAACAGACAAATCCATAGAGACAGAAAGTAGATTAGTGGTTGCCTGGGCTGGGGGATAGGGGGTGGTTATGGGGTTTCTTTTTGGGGTGGTGACAATGTTCTAAAGTTAGATTGTGGTGACGGTTGTAAAAATCTGTAAGTATAGTATTACTATAAACCATTGAACTGTACATTTTAAAAGAGTAAATTGTGTGGAATATGAACTATATCTCAATAAAGCTATTATAAAAAGATCCTGAAGGCAAAAAAAAAAAAAAAAAAAAAAGAAGTATCAGCACAAACCAGTAGGAATACCAAGAAATTTTTTTTAGCTCTGATAGTTCATTCATATAGATTATTAATGTAAATTACTTCCACACAGTCACTCCAAACCAAATGTCAGGTAATATTAAATGTAGGGACCTGTCCCCAGTTCTATTAACTGAATTACAAATGGTCATGCCTTCTTGTTGTCAGTTGTCAAAATGTAAGTAAACTAGAGAATGAATATGCTGGTATATTCCATCATTCATAGCTTCTATGAGAAGTTACTATGTTACTGCAAAGCTACAGAATGCCACAATTGTTCTGTTTATACATTTTTATATATGTAGACATACATACAGTACCCTGTATCACTACATATATAAAATGGCTTTTTAACCACAAGAAGTATTTGAGGAACAGATCTGGCATAGCTGTGCAAATATGACAAGGCTTTAAAAATGGGACAAAAACAATTCAACAAATACCTTACAAGGGACTCTAACACAGCTCATTTCCTGCCTAAAATAAGTTGTTGTATTAAGTTTGACACATTTACATATTTAGGTACTTAGTGGGATCATTCAAGAGAACTAAGTAAAATTTTGGTTTAAAGAGATTTGAGAGCTTTACTCTCAAATTTCCTTTGGAAACAGACAATTCAGAGATAGCAGCTGCCAAATACTAGTAAATATGTAAGAGTTTCTAGACCAGTGCTGTCCAACAGAAATATAAAGTGAGTCACATATGTAATTTATATTTTTGCCACATTAAAAAGGTAAAAGGAAGGTAAAATTAATATTTTATTTAACTCAATGTATTAAAAAAATTTCAACATGAAATCAATATTAAATTATTGAGATTTTTTTTTGTACAATCTTTGAAATCTGGTATATACTTTACACTTACAGCACATCTCAATTCAGACTAGCCACATTTCCAGTGCCCAATAGCTGCATGTAGCCATGGCTGCCATGGGCAGTATAATTCTAGACCTAATTGAAAAACAAAAACAAAAACAGGTGTCCCTCCTCCTTATACTCTCAAAGACACTGTCCTTAAATAGCATCTAACCAAGAAATGCATACATAATTGTTTTAGGCAAGTAGAGTTAAACTGCGAATTTTTAGAAGCCACTGTGCTAGGAGTCTAGTAAAGTGATTTTGTGGCACAGCTGGTGGGACTTCATACTCTAGGAAACCACATGCTGATATACCTCATTTCCATTGAAAAAGAGGATGTTACATGCTTACGCCATATTTTTAAGAGAAAGCAATATGATTTTAGCAAAAGGAAAATCAAGGTTTTGATTAGAGGTAACTAGTTGAGAATCAGAGTATTATTTAGATTAAAACAAAAGAAAAAAAATACATAGTCACTGTTAAGGCTCCAGGAGACAATTGTTTTAAATTCTGTCATCAGGAATATACAGAAGTGTTTTGTTGTGATTGAAAAACTAGATTCAATATAACACAATAAAAGGTAGATAAAAACACTTATCTGAAAAAAGTAAATAATTTTGCTGTCAGGATATAATACATGGTATGATTTAGCTTTTAAAGAAATAAAAATGAGAGACATCTCTAAATTCACAAAAGACATGTGGTCTTCTGAATTCAGAGGCAGGAAATAAAATGGAAGATGGTAATAATGCTTCAAAGCTGGACAGGAAACCTAAAATGATACATAGAAGGCGACTGTCTACTTGTTATCAATTAAGTTACCATAAATTACACCCTAAGTATAAAGATCCAATACTTTAGTATATCATCTACAAATTTGAATCAGCTCTTGTTCTAGGTTATGACTCCCTGGAAAAGATGCATGCAAGCTTAATAGTTGTACACTAAGGGAGATGCAATGAAAGTGAGAGGGTGTAAAGAATAATAAATTAAATTATAACAGGGCAAGAGGAATAAATTATTTTAAAACTAGACATGTAGCCTGGAAAGTGAAAGGCTAATAAACACGCTATAGGAAGATTGAATTAAAAATAATCAAGTAGATCTGATGTAATGTCATAGCAGGCAAACACATTTTTCTTCAAAATCTCCTTGACATGAATGCCACTGCCACAAACAGTATAAAAATAAAGCAGGATATTTCAGGAGGCAGTAGAATTGTAGCTTACAAGGCAATTAGGGTGAAAATTGGTGAGTATGAAGAAAAATCAGGTAAAGTAAAGATTACCCTAAATTGCTTACAATCATTCATCAGGCATAGCAAACACAGTTTTGTGTACACTACAGTGCTATGTATCTGTACGTATATAATTTATAATGTAGTTAATTTGTATACATTAGGTTACAAATGCAGTGTCTAACTCTATAGCATTTTTAATTGCATAGAGAAAGGGAAGAGTTGAATTGGAGCAACATTATTTTTGAAATGTAACAGATTTCATTAATACTTCAGTAACAAGTTGGGGAACTAAAAAGCATTTATTGCTCAGAAAGTATACTTTTCAAGAAAGAACATTATAAAAGTTCATAAACAATGTTTATATGCTTGTGGCAGATAGACTTTTAATTAAGGTGGCTCCCATGATCCCTGCCTCCTGATGTGCATACGCTTGCGTAATCCCCGCCTCTTGAGTGTGGTGGTATCTGTGACTTTCTTCTACCCAACAGTACATGTCAAAAGTGATGGGATATGTGTGGTGATGTGTACGTGCCTCCATTACATGATTTACTGTGCCTGTCTTGCTGGAGATATTCCCTCCCTTCCTGACTTTAAGGAAGCAGAGGACCACTGGGGGTCCCTCAGGTAGCAGGGAACTGCAGGTAGCCCTAGGAGCTGAGGGTGGCCTCCATCTGACAGTTAAACTGAAGTCCTCAGTTCCACAACCACAAGGAACTGAATTTTGCCAATAACCTGAATGAACGTGGAAGCAGATTAAACCTCAGATGACAGCAGAGCCTCAGTCAACACCTTGACTGCAGCCCTGTGAGACTCTGAGCGGGTACCCAGCTAAGCTGTGCCTGGCTTCTGAACCCATGGGAACTAAGAAACAATAAATGTGTTGTTTTAAGCCACTTAAGTTTGTGGTAATCTTGTTACACAGCAATAGATAATCTACTACATAGGTTTATACCTAAAATCAGGATTTAGCTCAAGAAGGATGAAAAACTCTAAAAAGGAAATCTTAACGCTATAATCGTTAAACCATAACAAAGAAAAGATAGGGGAAGAAATATTTAAAGAAACCAATGAGGCGATATAGGGAACCCTCTTTGAAGCTCATATTTAAAAAGAAAAAAATGGCCTAACATAGGATTCGGTATTTGAACAATATTTAATGAGTATGTATTATCTGCCAGCCTGCTGGGACAGAGTGGTAAACAAGATAGACAAGTACCCTGGCCTCAGGAAATCTATATTCTAGTGACAAAACACGGAACATGGAAGTCTCAAGTCATAAGTAAGCTCAGGTTCATACTCATATTAAAAGTTCCCAAAAGGATTTTTGTTTTGTGAAACAGTATTTGGAAAAAGAAGAGGAACAAGGATGCCAGAGGGAAGGCAGAACCACTCAATGGCTCTATTTTGCTCCAGTCTCCTCCACTACTGAGAAATATTTTCCAACTAGAAAGGGTGGGACAAATTTAACCAGTTTAATATGAGTTTAATGTCACAGAACAACTTAAGGATCATGAACACCTATTTCTTTTTACAAAAAATGAAAATGAAAATTTAGAGGTATTAAAATGGTCAGGCCTTACTATCACCTGCCAGGGGCTTCAGAGAAAGAAAAAGAGTTCTCTTGGTGATGAAAAAGAAGACGCAGATGCTTACATGAGCAGAAATAATGAGTTTGTACTTCAAAAATCCCCTTTGTTCTAACCACAGAGGATAACAGACACGATATAAAAGAGAAAACTGAAACAACATGCTGACTCAAATACACAATAACATCTATGTGGACAGACACGGAAACACATAACCAAACAGGACTGAAGCCACAAGCATGATGGCTTCTGATTTATTTTTCCATATGTGTCAGGGAGTAGGAGTGGTGGCTGGGAACTGGTTCCTCCAGAAGAAAGGGGTCCAAAATGTTTTGTGCAAGACAGGAAATAGAATCAGGCTCAATGCTTGAAGCCAGGGGCTAGGTGGCGCTCTCTTACTTGTGTAGGGATGCTAGAAAAACAAGCAACTGTGTATTTGCTGAGTGAGGCTATATGGCTTAATGGAAGACAAGGCTGGAAGTGACAATTCTAAACTATACGAAGAAATCTTGTATTAAGAAATCCAACAAGGCTGGGCACGGTGGCTCACGCCTGTAATCCCAGCACTTTGGGAGGCCGAGGCGGGCGGATCACGAGGTCAGGAGATCGAGACCATCCTGGCTAACACGGTGAAACTTCGTATTTTCAGTCTTTACTAAAAATACAAAAAATTAGCCGGGCGTTGTGGTGGGTGCCTGTAGTCCCAGCTACTCGGGAGGCTGAGGCAGGAGAATGGCGTGAACCTGGGAGACGGAGCTTGCAGTGAGCCGAGATCAGGCCGCTGCATTCCAGCCTGGGCGACAGAGCGAGACTCTGTCTCAAAAAAAAAAAAAGAAAAGAAAAAAGAAATCTGGACTAGAGTTCATTCCGGCCTAACACAGATTTTAAAATACGTATGCTTTAAGTATTCGGAGATAAATTAGGAAATGACTTCCATTTTAAAAACAAACAAACATGAAACTAAGAATCAAAAAAAGAGAGAACTGAAACAAAATCAGGTGGATGTGAAAAATAACCAAATAAAAACTATAAAAATGAAAATATTAAATAAGATGAAAAATGTAATAGATGGGGTAAACTCTAGACTAGATAGAGATGATGAGTAAATTAGCACTCCCCCACATTGCTGGTAGGAGTGTAACTTGCCACATCTACTGTGAAAAATGGTTTGCATTATCTACTCAAAGTGAAGATACACATTATCTATGGCCTAGAAATTCTACTCCTACAGACAGGTGAACACATTTACATCAGGAGGCATATACAAAAATGTTCATAGCAGCATTTTTCATAATAGCCAAATACTGAAAACAACTCGAATGTCATCAACAGCTGAATAAATACTAAACTTCAATAATTTCATATAGCAATAAGAAGCAATGAAAAAAACAGCTATGTATAATAATACTGTGGATGAATCTCACAAACATAATGTTGAGTGAAAGAAGCCAGATCAAAAAATACAAAAAAATACATACTAAGTGACTCAGATATGCATGCACATGCTCTCTCTCTCTCTTTTCTTTTATATTTTTAATATATCAAATATTAAACACATGCAAAACTAAACTGTGGTGTTCAGGGCTGCACATTTAAGTGTTAGAAGTACAAAGAAAACTAAGGAAGTGATTATGATAAAAGTCAGGCTGATGTTTATCTCAGGGAGAGGGAGGAAGTTGTGATGGTGGGGCAAATAGAGGTTCTTGGGATTGGCAGGGTTCTAGGAACAAGTTACATGAGCCTTTATAATAATTTTTCGAGTTGTACATTGATATTGAATGCATTTTTCTGTATGTGTCTTATATTTCACAATACAAAAAAGGCTTTTATGATTTGTCTTGTTTGTTTTAAAGAGAGAATTTGGAAATGGAAGGTAGATACTGAGAAACTCACCAGGGACGCAGCACAGAGAAACAAAGAGATTAAAAAAATATAAAAGGGCAGTTAAGAGACATGGATGATGGGTTGAAAGGTTCCAATATTCATCCAATAGCAATTCCAGAAGAGGATGGAGGTAATGGTAGAGGAGCAATATTTGAAGAGATAATTGCTGAGAACTTTCCAGATCTGAAGACAGACTTGGATCCAAGTACCTAACAGGATAAATAAAAATAAATCCAAACCCAGGCATATCATAGTAAAACTACAGAACATCAACGATAAAGAGATAATGTTAGAAACTCCCAGACAATAAACCAGATTATCTACAAATGAACCACATATTGACAGCAGAGGTCTCATCAGCATCGAAAATGGCCAGAAGGGATGTGGGAAAAACAATTGTTAATATAGGCTTTTATACTCATCCTCAGAGCGAGGGCAAAACAAAGACAAACCTAAAAAGGATAGGCTTACTATCCCACACTAAAACTGAAAGAACTATAGAAGGATGCCCCTCAGCAAAAAAAAAAAGAAGAAGAAAAAAAGGAAAAAAAGTAGGTGGGAATAAAAAAGGTGTGAGACCAAAGAAATGATACTGGACACAAACTAAGAAAAATAAGTCAATAAATATGATTTACTGTGGACTGCAAAGAAAACAATAGTAATTATTGCATGTTGAACAAAATGGGGGAAATGAAAGCTTTAAACAAAATAACACAATTGGTGATGGAGGCGGTAGAATAAAATATTAGAGGTCCTTATCATGGTTGGGAGATTAAAAATACCAAACAATGACATACACTCTTAGAAAAATATATGGTTAAACAATATCTTAAAAATCTAAGGGTATACACAAAAGAAAAAAAATCACCAAAATAAAAACATAGAAATGTATCTTATTGCTCCCAAATCAGCAGAGGAAGAATGGAAAAAGACTAAAAGACTGAAGACGGGTAGCTACAGTTTTAGGTTTTAAAGAGCATAAAGACTAAAATTTTCCTATCTCCAACTTCTAAGCCCAACAACAATCGATCAAATGAAAGACAATATTATTAAATATATACTTTGTAAGCATTTACAAAAAAAGGAATTAGTATGACCAAATGAAATTAGCATGTGTTTACTGACAAAAAGTTTTACCAATCTAGCATTATTCCCCACCCTTGTTTTTTGGTTTGGTTTAATTTAATTTTTTTAAATGTTTGTTAATTGTAAAAAAAAATTAAGAAAACAAAGAAAAAAATTCTAACTACACCGTTAACATATTAGTATGCGTATGTGTGTTGTTGTTGTTGCTGAGACCGCTAGGTTAGCAGATGAAGGAAGGGACATAAGCTAGATGCAGTGACAACAACACTGGACTTGGGAGACTGGAGCCCAGAACTTCCAGACTTACAAGGAAGGAAATGGTACAGCAGGGTGGCCTAGGCATCAAGGCTTTGATGTCCAAGCATCTGGATCTGCTACTTACTGTTGTCAAAAGTTACTTGGCCAAGGGACTCCAATTTCACTTTTCTAATCTCAGTTTCCTCATGTGTAAAACAAGGGGATAGGAGGGTATATTGTCATATGATCTACCGTCTCTCTCAGCTTTTATAATTCTAAGCATCTAAAAGCATTACATAAATTGAAACAAAATCATAAAGCATATGCTTGTTAAATCTCTAGATGAGACAAAACTGAAAGAGTAACAGTAAAGAGTGAAAATGAATTCAGACTATATAGGAATAGGCTAAAATCACTATTATGAAATTAAACAGGAAGAAACAAAGACCTGAATTTAGATTTGACAAAAAAACTACACAAATACAGAATGGAGCAGACTTGGTTTGACAATGATTCATTTGAAAACGAGCTAGGTTTTTTAGCATATGCTCCCAGGGCCAATAATATGAAGTCTAAATTAATATTAATTATTTTAATTAATAAATATTAATTTAATAAATATTAGTCTAAATTAGTGAACTCTCAGGCTAGAGGAGCAAAAGTAGTGCTTATGGTAGGAGAGGCACAAATCATCCTATTGATTGAGTACAGGTCAGATTAGATGTAGAATATTATATTCCATTCTGGACAACATGAATTGCAATGCACCCAATGAAGGGAGCTCAGAACTATAAAGCATCCAGAAACCATGTGAGATCAAGGCATTGGGTCAGTCTACCCTGGAGGAGGAAGACCCAGAGAAACTGACCGCAGCCTCTAATGTCGGAACGCTTTTGACAACCAATGCAGGTCCAATGCTAGAGGTGTTATTAAGAAGCAACTTTGGGTGCTGTCTTCAGATAGAAGTTGGATGGCTACTGGTAAAGGAGACAGGAGAAGGTTTTTCATATTGGGAGGGGAGTTAAGACCAAGTGACCCCTGTCCCTGAGGCCTGTCCCAGGTCTAAGGCACCTGTATTCTAAAGCACTAATTGTTTCCTATGCAAGAAGAAAAAAAGCAGAATCATATTCTTCTTATTATATTATAGGTAACACTTATCAAGTGCATATTCTATGTGCCTAGTGTTGTGCTATGCACTCTCCACAGAGGGAAAGTAGAGAGGGAGAGGGCTTGTAGGATTTTAAGTTCTGAGAAGTTTAAGATACATTTAATATACAGACTAAGTTTTCACAAATGCTTCCATCCATAGAAAAGGAGCTGGGGAGAAATATTATAGTGTTTATGGGTTGGGGAAGGGAGAAAAATAGAAATAAACTAATATTCTTCATGTGCTAGGCATAATGACTAATAAAATGTTTTAACTCTAACTAGAAGTCTTTAACTTGTGACCAAATTATTATCAGGCACTCCAAAAAATGAACCTCAATGAGTTTGCAGATCAAGTGTATACTTGTGCATTATAAGGTAGCCATTTCAAAATTAGTTATATAGAAATGCTTATAAGAAATGTATCTAATTTTACAAAAAGAATATTATTTCTTTGACTTTATAAATAAATGTTTCTAACACTAACTTACCATATCCTATAGGCTTAGGCTGGCATATTCCTACTATAACATACAAAAATGTTTGAAACAAATGTTTCCAGTGATAAGTGGCATAAATCTCCTCACTTTCTTTTCTATATCAAAATGTTACACAAAATTTATTTTTATGAGGAGACAAATGAAGAGAGTTGTTCTGCCTTTTTGTGCCCAGGGTTCTCTTTGGAACACTGGAGCATTTTATTTATAAAAACAAAGAATTTTCAAGATGAAAGAAATGTTAGAGAGCACGTTAATCCGATTAAACTTTAGAGATTAAAAAAAAAACCTTACATTGTAGAGCTGTCAAGTAATAAGCCTAAGGTGACATGATTAATTGGCATAAGAACTGAGGAACCAATCTAATCAAGGTCTCCTGTGAGTCTTGACACCCAGATCAGTCTCAGGTTCCTTCAACTCAATCAAATGCCAAGAAAGCAGAACTTTTTGAGTCCTCTGTATTAAGATTTACCAGAAAAGTGTTAGAAAACACTGTAATTTTTATTAGCTTTGAATGTCTGTCATATTATCCATATTGATTAAAAAGAACTTACTTCCAAAGCATAATATACTGGTTTGTCTCTGCCAAGTTTGTAAGCCACTGTGGTGAGAAGGCCATGATCAGAAAATACACACTGTAGGAAAGAAAAAAAAAAAAGATTTCAGTAGTGGAAAATGAAAAGATAACATGAGAACATTTTTTTAAAGTTAAAATAACATAGGTACAAAATAATGCAATCAATAAACCAATTTTTTAAAATAAATCTTTATAGTCAAAATGATCAGAATTAAGAACACATTTAAGCTGTATAAAAAGTTTATTCCTTGTTTCAAATTAGATTTGCATTAAGAATTTGACGAGGTCTCAGTCTAGATTTCCCACCAACACAATTAAAAACACACATATAAAATTCAAAGAGCCTAAAATTCAAAGAGTTCTTATTAGAACGATTCAAATTTTGTATTGAGCTCTAAATTAAACCCTGATAAAGATTAAGTAAAAGCTAAAGACTAAAAGTTATTTAATAGTAAATTATGTTCAAGCATTATTTATATGAACTTAAAGACTTTTAAATCAATTTTCTAATTTAAAAAACCAACCTTATGGCCTGTATTACATAGTAAGAAACATCCTGTTCCATACCTATAGTTGAAGGGAGAATGAATAGTAAGACAATTTTATTGAAAGCAAATAATGAAACATTAATAGTACAAATGATCAAAACTGACATATAATTTAGTCCAAAAAAGTCATTATAGTTTTATAAAAGTTCCTAAAGTTAACAAAAATCATATATCTTCATGGAATAATGTTTTAGAAATCAGCCTAGAAGAAAATGTACTTAGTGCAATCTTTTTTTTTTTTTGAGATGGAGTCTTGCTCTGTTGCCCAGGCTGGAGTGCAGTGGCACGGTCTTGGCTCATTGCAACCTCCGCCTCCCGAGTTCAAGCGAGTCTCCTGCCTCAGCCTCCCAAGTAGCTGGGACTACAGGCATGTGCCACCATGCCCAGCTAATTTTTTCTATTTTTAGTAGAGACGGGCTTTCACCGTGTTAGGATAGCCTTGATCTCCTGACCTCGTGATCCACCCACCTCAGCCTCCCAAAGTCCTGGGATTACAGACGTAAGCCACTGTGCCTGGCCAGTGTAATCTTAATAGAAAAATGCAGATATAGTATTTAGTGTTTAGTCAGTCCTAGGCCAGGGCTGTGTTTATAAAATACCACTGAATTACAACAAATTCTAAGTTCTGTCATAGTTATGTTACTACTAATCCATGTGGAGTGAAGCATCATGACTGACAGCCAGCTTAGCTCTATCATTAATACAGTCACAAAATGAGAAACACCACTATCTTCTGGCAGGGTGGGGAGGCTGGATACAGAGTGTGGGAGGGTGTAGTTGGAAAGCTAGGACAAGAGTGGCATGGAATGGAAGGCAATTTAAGGTCCACCTTTGATAATCAGAGCCAGAATGTAACATGGCTGATATGGAAGAACTCAATTTATTTTGTGGCAGCCTTATCAATATAAACTTTGGACTCTGCAGCAAGTCTGGCCCTTGGACATTAATAGGTAGTTTTGACATGTGCCAGGCAGATAAGTGGCCCAAAGTGATACCAGTAAGGGTCACAGAGGAACAGTTAAGCTTGGGGTAACAAGGTTGCTACAGTCACCCTTGCTTGGCTCTGCCCAAGCTGGGCATTCCTTCCCCATGGGCCTTGCTGCTGTGCCCTGCACCACCAGGGTTCTAACTGTGCTGGTGACATTCCAGCAACTGAAAGATGGGACAGTGCTCAGTCCAGGAGCTGGCAGAAGGATCCCAGAAGAAGCTACTACCAGTCAGCACTAACTGAACAGATCCCGTCAGCTGCATTTTGATTGTGCAACAAACACAAAACCAAGTGAAATTGTTTTCTGACATTTTTCCAGGTACCATTGTTCTGAATAAGGATTAGCCTAGGATAGTCTATCTCTTCTCACCCAAATATATTCTTGGCCTGCTTGATGAGCAGGTGACAAATTCAAGGAGCATGGGACTAACATCTAATTTTGTAAAGATACTTGTCAAATAACACTAGGTACAGGTAATACATTTACAAACTAAAACACAAAATCACTATACCGTTTTATTGCCGCACACTGAAAAAGCTATATATTTCAAGTTAATCTACTGTGATAAATATTCATAAAAATGGAAGTTAATTATCTATTTCATGCTTTTTAAAGGAGAAATCTGTACCAATTTAGCATCCATATAAACACTATACTGAACAGTTGCGTACACATCTTAGTGCAAAATTGATGAGAAGACTCAAGGCACTTAATAAAAGTGAATTCTTAAGTGAGTATACTTAATAAGCAATTAATGAGTATTAGAAATATGAAGAGACTTCTTTGCTATATTTAGGCCACAGCTTTTAAAGCAGTACACAGGCAAGTATTTGCCTCTTAAATTTTATTGTTCTTTCTTCCCAGTCATCAAGCACATATGGAGCTTTCAGCATTTACGTGATCTCCTCGCCTTCCTCATTGTACATTGTACTCACAGAACACTGTACTGTGTTCAAACATCCCAGAAAGATGTCTCACTTTTCTAACTTCTACAAAGGTAAAAGTTGCTTGCTCTCCTTCATGACTATCAGTTCAGGACTGAGCAGCCCAGAGAGGTGTGATGAAGATGGCGCATAGGGGGAGGGGGGTTGACCCCAGAGGAAGCTGTGAGGGAGGTAAAAAACTTTGTCAGACGCAGTCAGCACTACTGGACAAATGAGACAGCTATCTCAGGTGCTCTTTCAGAAAAATAAAATTTAATGTTCAAATAATTTTTACATTCTAGAAAAATTGGAAAATACAGCTAAGCTGAAAGAAAAATTAGAATCATCCATAATTTCTTCCCCCACTCTGAAACAGAGATGAGCTTTTCATTGAATTCTGAGCTGACTGTCATTTTCTCCCTGCTGAGGTCGGGAGAAATTAACTAAATTTTCAATCCTAATCTCTCTAACCTCTTACTTGGTCTTGCCCATCACTTATCCCCTGTTTATTTTACAACTTTCACCTGTTCTCCACTCGGACTCCAAAGAAACATTCTCTGGTCTTACCATACTTACAAACAAAATCAAACAAAATTCCCAAAATGTTACATAATCCTGTTAACCTCACAAACTATGTACTTCTCTCACCATTCCTGGATGGTTGTATTTTTGCAAAGCACATGTCTTCGATTTCCTACCTGCTTATATCTCTTTTGACCATTTGCAACCAGGCTTCTATCTTGAGCATTCTAGTACAACTTCACTCTTGAAAGTCACAAAATGGCCGGGCGCGGTGGCTCATGCCTGTAATCCCAGCACTTTGGGAGGCCGAGGGGGGCAGATCACAAGGTCAAGAGATCGAGACCATCCTGGCTAACATGGTGAAACCCCGTCTCTACTAAAAATACAAAAATTAGCTGGGTGTGGTGGCATGCGCCTGTAGTCCCAGCTACTCGGGGGGCCGAGGCAGGAGAATTGCTTGAACCTGGGAGGCAGAGGTTGCAGTGAGCTGAGATCACGCCACTGCACTCCAGCCTGGTGACAGAGCAAGACTCCATCTCAAAAAAAAAAAAAAAAAAAGTCACCAAATGAAGACCTAATTTCTATGTATAATGGTCCATTCTTGGTACTCAGCCTCTATGACCTCTTAGTAATGTTTTGCGCTACTGGCCATGTCTCCCTCATAAATATCTCTACCCTGGATTTCCACACTAATGAATAATTTCAGGCTAGGTGCAGTGGCTCATGCCTACAATCCCAGTAGTTCGGGAGGCTGAGGCAGGAGGATTGCTTGAGCCCAGGAAGTTGACACAGCCTGGGCAATATAGTAAGACCCTATCTCTACAAAAAATTTAAAAATTAGCTGAGTGTGGTGGCATGCACCTGTAGTATCAGCTACTCAGGAGGCTGACGGGGGAGGATCACTTGAGCCCAGGAGGTCAAGACTGCAGTATGCTGGGAGCTCACTACTGCACTCCAGCCTAGGTGACAGAGCAAGACCCTATCTCATATATATATATATATATATATATATAACAAAAAACGAATAACTGCATTGTTTTTCTGACTTCTCCATCCCCGTGCCTGCTAGTTCTACTTGTGTAAATATCTCCTCTACTTGTATATTTTTTCTTGGTAATTTCGTCTACTTCTGTTGCTTCAAAATCCCCTCTATCTAGGGAAATTCTACAATTTCCATCTTTTTTTGTTTTTTTTTGAGGCAGTCTCACTCTGTCACCCAGGTGGGAGCGCAGTGATGCAATCTCGGCTCACTGCAGCCTCCACCTCCCAGGTTCAAGCAATTCTCGTGCCTCAGCCTTCTGAGTAGCTGGGATTACAAGCACTCACCACCACACCCAGCTAATTTTTGTATTTTCAGTAGAGACGGGGTTCTGCCATGATGGCCAGACTGGTCTCAAACTCCTGACCTCAAGTGATCCACCTGCCTTGGCCTCCCAAAGTGCTGGGATTACAGGTATGAGCCACTGTGCCTGGCCAAAAATTTCTATTTTTATACTGAACTTATTCCACATTTCCAAATGTGTGCAACATACAGCCTGCCAGCACCACAAACACGCTCTGAACAGAAATTCTTCCACGCGGACCCTTTCCTTACTTTGGCTAAGCCTAACCACAGGGTCCAGGTACCTAGATGACATACCTACTTCCCCTCCCTTTCTCCTCTGCAGTGCCATGCACATTCACTCATGGCCTCCCTCTCTGTCTCCATCCTTCTAAGCCCATGTGCTCATTACCGGGACACTATAGTGGCTTCCTCCATGGCGTCTTGGCCTCTAGTCTTTCCTCACTTTCACCCAAGATTGCTACTGACAACTCCAGTCATCTCTGAACACCAGCTCATAAACCTTCAAAAGTTTCCTATTGCCTATCAAGAAAAGCTCCTTAGCCTGAAATATAGGGCTTCACAACATGATCCTAGCTTGATATTTTTTGTCACTTCCCTACTCTAATGTTCTCTACATTCTCTAAACAAAGTCTATTTCCCCATACGTATCTTTGTTCAATGTTCCCTGTACCCTCCAATACTGCTCATTTTTCAAAGCATCTCATTACTAAGATAATCTTTTGTGATTTTTCTTTCCTCCCATTGAAACCCAACAGCTTTGCTTCAAAGTTTCTCATGGCACTTGATTCCAGCTGCCTGGAACCCAGATTCCAAGAATGTTTCCAGACTCAGGCTGACTCAGATGCTCTTGGTCATGTAACCTCAGATTACCATGACCTGCAAAGAATTCCCACATCCCTCCTCCTCAAAAAACTCTCACACAAATAATGTCACACTCTTGCATGAGAGCCACTGACCCTGCTAGACTACAAGAACTTTTAATCTAGAAATGTTACACATTCCATTATTCACAAAGGAAGAACTTAACCACTGAAGTTAAAATCGATGAGATTATTAAGAAATCCTCAAGAAAAGAACAATTAAATGTGGCCTGTTGCCAGTTGTATGGAAATCTTTTCCATACAGGAGGTAGTATAGTACACAGGTTAAGAACCCTGGCTAAGGAATGACATGGATCTGGATGCAAATATTGCATCTCCCACTTACTAGTTGTGTGCTGTTGCATAAATTTTTTTCTTTAATTCTCAGTTTCTTGATCTATAAAATGGGGATAACAGGATCTATATGTGGATTAAATGATATCATGTGTTTAAAGCACATGAAACATTATAGGTAACACAATAGCCATTGGCTAAGCTTGTGTTATGATTGTCAGTATTAATTCAGCTTTTGAGGCATATTTAATTTTGTTCATGAATACATATAATTGGCAGGTAGCTTTTTTAATATTTAAAAGATTACCTTGGCCAGGAACGGTGGCTCACGCCTGTAATCCCAGCACTTTGGGAGGCCAAGGCGGGCAGATCACCTGAGGTCAGGAGTTTGAGACCAGCCTGACCAACATGGAGAAACTCCGTCTCTACTAAAAATACAAAATTAGCTGGGCGTGGTGGCGCATGCCTGTAATCCCAGCTACTCGGGAGGCTAAGGCAGGAGAATCGCTTGAACTTGGGAGGCGGAGGTTGCAGTGAGCCGAGATCGTGCCATTGCACTCCAGCCTGGGCAAGAAGAACGAAACTCCATCTCAAAAAATAAATAAATAAATAAAATAAAAATAAATAAATAAAAAGATTACCTTCAAATAAGTATAGTGATTGGTGGAACAGAAAGAAAGAGTGCCAGATTCAGCCTCAGAAGGCATGGCCTTGAGATGTGGTTCTGCTTTTGTGTCAAGGCTATGACCTTAGGCAAGCTCCTTGAGTATCCATTTTCTTATCCTAAAGTGGGAATCATCTTCTTATTACTCTTAGATATGGGGCTTGTTCTAGACTCTGCATGTGTGAGTAGTAAGAAGATGAGATTGAGAGAAAAATATACCAAATCTCTACTTCTATCATTCTTTCTGCTTCTTGTCAAAGAAGAAACTTCAGATAATGGAGAGAAAGCACAATGCCAGGAAAATAACCTTGAAAATCCCACAAAAATATAACTTTACAGTCAGTGAGAAAGACTTAATATGCCAAAAACTATACTTTATATTACGGCTCTTCCTCACTTCTTCCCATCCCTCTCACCACCCCACCAATCTCCCCAAAAAGGCAAGAATACTTTGAACCAAAATTTAGTTTTTAGGATACAAAAGGTAATGAATTTTACAAATTAAGGTTTTGTTTATTTGTTTGTTTTTGAGACAGAGCTTCGCTCTTGTTGCCCAGCTGGCGTAAAATGGCATGATCTCGGCTCACCGCCACCTCCACCTCCCGGGTTCAAGCGATTCTCCTGCCTCAGCCTTCCGAGTAGCTGGGATTACAGGCATGCACCAACATGCCCGGCTAATTTTGTACTTTTAGTAGAGACAGGGTTTCTCCATGTTGGTCAGGCTGGTCTCTAACTCCCAACCTCAGGTGATCCACCTGTTTCGGCCACTTAAAGCGCTGGGATTACAGGCGTGAGCCACCGCGCCCAGCCTACAAATTAAGGTCTTTATAAGCTTCATCAGTGTGCATATATATGGCATTTTGTATTTTATTTAAAGATATAAAAAATCGTAAAAAGTGTATATATGCATATTGGAGCTATTAAGCTATTGATTTTCATCCTGGATGAACTTCAAAAGCTTTTCCTTATTCAAAGCACCAAGTAGAAAAAGCAAAACAGCACTGGTTTTTAAGTCTGTTTCTTAAACTCACGTATTTTTGGCTTGTCCAATCTGGAAGCACATTTGTCCCACCAATGCAGCAGACTGGTCCCCTAAACACTGAAAGTATAAATGACAATAAAGAACACTGACTAATACAATAGTATTAATTTCCTTTTTAGAAGAGCCATGGGATTTATTTTTCATTTTTTATTTATCAAAGAATGAACTGTCTATTTCCTTGCATTTTCTCCATTTGGCCATTTTCCCCATTTGTTAATATCATTTGTTAATATGTAAGATAATAGGTATGGGAAGGGAGAGTTAAAATTAATTTATTCAAAAGATTCTCAATGGCCCACAGTATGACATGTAAGAACACGAATTAGCCAATTTTGCAACTTTTACTTGTTTTCCCTAGTTTAAAAAGAGGCACACTGATGAACTAAGAGGAGGAAAGCCATAACATGGAGAAGGGTGGGGATGGGGAGATACTTGGTGATGAAACTTACCCCAGATATTGGCACACCTTCCAAGGCCCCAGCTTTCTAATAAAATTTAAAAAAAGGATTATGAAAAGTCACAAAATTTTGGCTCTACTAACATAACTGCAACAAGAGTGAACACAAGTAGCAATGTGCCAGAGGATGTGGGCAGACAAGACAAAAAAAGCATTTCAACTAAATGAATGATAAAGAGACAGATACTACAAGTATTCCTAGAATGACAGGAAGAGATGTGGCACTGGAGAATGAACATAAAACGTTAGACTGGGAGCCAGTAAATGAGGGCTCTACTCTTGGTTAGTTAGTTAGTATTAATCTACTAGCAGGCTATTGAAACCTCTCAATACATCACATTATTTCTCTACAAAATGGAGATTGGGCTACGTGATTGCTCAAGTTCATTAGTACTTTGCTATTATTGCCATTATTAAGAAATGACTAATATATTCTTCCAATAGTTATCAAACCAGTATGAAACACATTTATTTTGCAAGGCCATATTTCAGCAACTTTTCTTTCTACTCAAGCTGCTCTAAACACAAGAGTGTTCAGGTATTGTACATTATTTGTTCATAGCAAACATCTTTCTTCAAATTTAGATAAGCAACAGTTAATTTATGTCATAAATACTGGTTTTTATTTTGATCATGATGGCCAGCATTCTAGGAAGAAAAGTGAGATTTAAGTGGCTGATTGTAGACTTTACAACCTTAATTTAAAAAAAAGACACATTAACTCAAGGCAATATTTAATGATATTAAGGAATTAGGAGAACTAAGAAATAGGATCCCCGGCCGGGCACTGTGCCTCATGCCTGTAATCCCAGCACTTTGGGAGGCCAAGGTGGGAGGATCACCTGAGGTCAGGACTTGAAGACCAGCCTGGCCAACATGGTGAAACCCCATCTCCACAAAAATACCAAAATTAGCCGGGCATGATGGCGGGTACCTGTAATCCCAGCTACTCAGGATGCTGAGGTGGAAGAATCACTTGAACCCAGGAGGCGGGGTTGCAGTGAGCCAAGATCCTGCCATTGCACTCTAGCCTGGGTGACAGAGTGAGCCTCTGTCTCAAAAAAAAAAAAAAAAAAAAGTGTGTATATATATATATAAAATCCCTGAAGTAGGGATGATGTACTAGGATGAGCACCAAACTAAAGCTTTGGACCTGACTCCTTGGTCTGCCATGTATGAGCAAGTCTCCCAGGCTCTGGGAGCTTTAGATATCCTGTCTGTTAAAGTGAGGGCAAGAATAGAATTCACTTCACATAGCTATGATAATGAAGAAATAATAGCATAAATGTAGAAACTCTTTACAAAATAGAAAATGTCCTCTAGATAGCTGGTATCATTTTATTTCTTTCATGTTTTCTGGTTAATTCAAAACCTGCTAGTTTCTCTCTCTTTTTTTTTTTTTTTTTTTTTTTTTTTTAGAGATGGATTTTCACTCTTGTTGCCCAGGCTGGAGTGCAGTGGCACCATCTCGGCTCACCGCAACCTCTGCCTCCCGGGTTCAAGTGATTCTCCTGCCTCAGCCTCCTGAGTAGCTGGGAATACAGGCATGTACCACCACACCTGGCTATTTTTTTTTTTTTTTTGAGACGGAGTCTCCCTCTTGCCCAGGCTGGAGTGCAGTGGCGTGATCTCGGCTCACTGCAAGCTCCGCCTCCCAGGTTCACTCCATTCTCCTGCCTCGGCCTCCCAAGTAAGTAGCTGGGACTACAGGCACCCGCTACCATGCCCGGCTAATTTTTTGTATTTTTAGTAGAGACGGGGTTTCACCATGTTAGCCAGGATGGTCTCGATCTCCTGACCTCGTGATCCGCCCACCTCGGCCTCCCAAAGTGCTGGGATTACAGGCGTGAGACACCGCGCCCAGCCGACGGCTAATTTTTTTGTATTTTTAGTAGAGACAGGGTTTCACCATGTTAGCCAGGATGGTCTCGATCTCCTGACCTCGTGATCTGCCCGTCTCGGCCTCCCAAAGTGCTGGGATTACAGGCGTGAGCCACCGTGCCCAGCAAAACCTGCTATTTTCATTTACTGTATATATTCTTTGAAAATCTGAACCTGGATATTAAGTAAAGGGTAAATTTCATAAAAGGCTTAAAGTGAATCTATAGGAAACCTAGAGGCTATATATCTTGATATATTTAAGTATTACAAGAAGTCTTTGCTTATATTTTCAAAATTAACAAACTATCAACAGGATCTACTATGTGTGTTCAGGCATGTAAAGTGCTCTTTTTTCTTCAGAGGGAGGCACCTCTGATGCTCCTCCTGGAGCATACTTGATGAAGCATGCAGAAAAAGTAACAGTGCATTTCCAACTAACTGGTCTGGAAAGGTGGTCAATATATCATTTAAAATAGACATTTCAAACTATATCTATCTAATTGCCCTATTATGGTAAAGCCCAAAGCACATCACAGTTGTACTTTATGAGAATATCAGAATCTCTCATTCCAGGAAACTACCTTAGTCTTTTATTTTAGAACATTACTCTTTAAAAACAAACAAGATTAAGTTCTTTTTTAAAATTAAAATCTGACTAGAGCTTATAATAATTTGGAAGGTCACGGAAATTCTAGATATATATGTTTAGTAAATGGACTTCCGCTTGTCTAAAAATAAATGGAAGTGCACTGTATCTTTTCCAAATGAATGGGTACATAATTGGTGGGCAACCTACTCACCAGGCTATGAGAGATTTTCTATAGTCAGCAAGGGGGAAAAAGAAGGATAGAAGCATAATATTTTAAATACAAGAATAAACTAGGCCAGTTCAACGTTTTTTTTCTAACCATCCTGTGAAACTATTTCTCAAGCATCGTTTCTTTTTCCTTGACCCAAGTCAGTTTGCAGACAGCTATGAAATGATCAAAGCACTTTTACTGTAGATAAGCAGTGACTATGGCTCCCTTAAGAAATTCTATGTTGCCTTAAAAAGCTTTATTATAAATGAAACAGTTAAAAATTCTTGCTCAAGCTTTATCCAGAGCACTTAGTGTTCATCTATATTATTATTAACTTTGTAAGTGAAGTTTCTCATATCTTTCACGAAATGTCTAAGCAATACTTTTTGTAATTTATCAGACTTATTCCTGAGTCTTATCATAAATTCCAGATTTTTGTGCTCAAACACCAGTGCAAATCCTCCTAGAGGTTTTTATTCCTGATGTTTAACCACAGACTCTTAATGATGCTAGGCACACTTTTGCTGAAGCTATGTCTTTACTGGATTTCAGTGAAATCAAAAGTAAAAATGTCCATTACAGAAACTAGTTTAATTAGCAATCCCAAATCAGAAACAGACTCTTTGCTTTCAGTTTCTTTGCTAAATTTTGCTCAGGCAGACAAAGAATCTAATATATAACATAGCTTGGCCATAAAAAAGACTCAATGGGAAAAAGAACACTACTAAATATGCAGAGTCTCTCCGCTAAATTAAAAGCAGACACCACAACTACTAAACAGTTATTTGGATTCAAAGAATAAATTGGCTCATGCCAACATCTAAAGTTAGAGTATCCCATCAATTCTTTAAAAATAATAATACTCAAAGAAAAACCAATTAAAGTTTATAAATGCAAATGCATTGATAAGAAGGACTGTAAAGTTTTTAAGTTACAAAACATAACACAGTTGACTTTTGAATTATGAATAGTAAAGTTGTTTTCTAATAAAAAAACTTTAATCATTAGGTTTTTTTTTTGTTTTTTGTTTTTTTTGTGTGTTTTTTGTTTGTTTGTTTGTTTTTTACCATTAGGCCATAGATCTCAGAAGAACTCCGGACATTTGGAAGAATTTCCATTGGAATTCCAAAAAATCTGAAAAACAAGAAGATTGGGTATTTAACACTGTTTTAAATAGACATCTAGAAACATTTATATGTATTTAAATGCAAAAAGCATAAATAACAATTAGAAATGGATGTTTTTGAGCATGGAGTTAGATAGCAATAAATACGTAAGGCAACAGAACATAGCTATATTCTTAGATACTTAACATTCTAACTTTATGCAAGCCAATCAATAAAAATGAGAAAGCACACAGAAACCAGAGTACTTTTATAAGGGAACCTAAACTTCCGTAAAGAATAATTAGTTTGGCCTGTTTATTATATAAGCAATAATAGTCTCTCTTTAAAAAACACACAACATAGATTTGCATATTGTAGTTGAAATATCAACAGTTAAATTTTGGTGCTCCACTGACATCTGAAAATATTAAGATTTCGGTTATAAATTGGTAGTGTATTGGGAAAACTATATTTAGGGCAAAACAGAACTTACTCGCAGAGTTGTTTATCCCATTCCAAAGAATGAATGTTGAAAAGCATAGTCCTACTTGCATTTGTTACATCTGTACAGTGGACACCTCCATTGACTCCTCCTGTCAAACTCTAGGCAGAGTAAAAAAGTCAGGTTAAATTTGTACTTATTTGCAATTTAATTTACATATTGTTAAGGGTCATAATCAGCAGAGTACGTAAAGCAAAAGAACGGAACATTACATTTTTTTACCTTCTTTTTTCTGTACTAAGTCTTTGAAATCTGGTGTATATTCCATGCTTACAGCAAACCTCAATTTGATCATGTTTCAAGTGCTCAATAGCCAAATGTGGCTAGTGGCCACTTTATCAGCACAATACCAGTTACTTGATGGATAAATAAAAAATCAGTTTTGTTTTCATCCTATTATGTTGAGAAAACTCAGAGTCTTATTAAATTCGGCAAGATGAAATAAATTGAAATATCTGCCTCATAAGGATTATTAGAGAATTGTGTGTTGTTGTTATCTCTTTGGTTTTTTTTGTTGTTGCTGTTGTTGTTTAAATAACAATTCGCATTATGCTGTCTACACTCACCTAAGCATATATCCTGAAAGGAGAGTTTTAAACTTTCTTTCTCAGGTGTACCCACATGCCTGAACTGAAGGCACTGCTGCCTTCCTTTACATGGAAGCAATAAGAGGTAGGAAAGGAACAAAGGTCAATAAACAGCATCCAGTGGGATATAGCCAAAATGTGCTCCCTTGAGTCTCCTGCAGCTCACAGTTTCCACATCTTGCCTTACTCTGGTTTGATGCAATTGTCAAAGGTACTCATTCAACTGTGACTGACACACGTGAAAATGGCTGGCCATGAACACAAAGCACATTCTGCCCTGGCCAAGCACATGGAGAGGTGAAGAAGGCGCCTCTTTCTGATATGGGTTCTGAAAGACCTGCTCTGTGGATCTGGCAAGTGAGAGTGGGGACAATATTTCCTTGACATTCCCTTGAACGTTGAAAAAGATCATTACATACTTACTGAAATATTTACAAATAAAATGAAATGTCTGGCATTTGTTTTAAAATTATCTGTGGGGAGAAAGAATATGTGAGTATAGTAGAAACAAGATTGGCCATAGGTTGATGATTGCTGTGTGTTCAGCTTAGGCAAAAAGATTCTAAATAGAAATTTCCACTATGATTTACTTTCATATTATGGCTTGATTATACAAGAGACAGTTGTGTAATGTTGAAAGCAAAGGATAAAAGTACTCTAGGTATTTTATCCTGCTAAACAGTCATTTCATCTAAGACATGGCTAGTGGGAAAGGAGTATATAACAGACAACAGGGAAAGGGTACCTAAATTACTCATCCTAAATATAATAGATATTAGATACAGTTTTGGTAATTATCCTTCATTTTCACTGAAGTAAGACAGGAAAAAATAAAGAGGAAGTAGGCAAAAATGCTTCTCGAATGGAAGCTGAAATGTTCTCCTGTTGGTTCTTGAGTGGTTTTTCTTCATAATGCTGCTAATTAAAAAGTCTGACCTGCTAGTAGAAAACAATAGGCAAGGCAGTCTAGAAAAAATTTCTGAAAAAATTCCCCATATATCCATTATATTTAAACATACCCAAATAAGCCATGAATCAATAGTCCCAAAAAGAGCTCGTTTTTCTTCAACGGCCTTTTGAACTTTTCTCACATTGTCAAGGAGCCAACGAAGTTTCACTGCACTGAAGTAAGTGCTAAGTGGAAGGCCTGTCTTGGACTAAAACAGTTGTGAAGTTCAGTTAGCAAATGAAATGTGTAACAGTTTAAAACAAAACCACCAAACAAAAGAACTCAACAAATCACAAAATATTCAAAGACCCTGAAGGCAATCCCATAGTATTATGAATAAAAATACTATTCCTGTCTCATGGCACAGGAAAGCATGTTCATGAACAAAGATTAGGGTGACATGTTTACAGTTCAAAGGGCATCCACGTAGCAAGGTAAAGAGAAAATTAAATGACACAACATCCTGTAATTAGATAGTGACAATGTAGATGCTGATTTTTGCAATAAATTAGTATTGCATGTAGAACCTAGCCCAAAACTATGCTGTTTATTTTATATTCCATAAAAATGACATTTAAACTATTAAAAATCAGAGAGTATACCAAATCATAATAACCAGAAAACTTTTAAAACAATAAGACTTAATAATATATTTTACATATATACACACACATGTTCAAATAATATAACATGAAATTAGTAGACACTAAAGCAGAGCTCAAAGACATGCCAAATTAAAGCAACACAGGGCCAGGTGTGGTGGCTCATGCCTGTAATCCCAACACTTTGGGAGGCTGAAGCAAGTGGATCACTTGAGGTCAGGAGCTCAAAACCAACCTGGCCAACATGGTGAAACCCCGTCTCTACTAAAAATATAAAAATTAGCTGAGCATGGTAGCGCACACCTGTAATCTCAGCTACTTGGGAAGCTGAGACAAGAGAATCGCTTGAACCTGGGAGGCAGAGGTTGCAGTGAGCTGAGATCGCGCCACTGCACTCCAGCCTGGATGACAGAGCGAGACTCTGTCTCAAAAAAAATAAAAAATAAAAAATAAATAAAGCAACACAGAATTACTCTATCTAAAACAGCAGTTGCCTAAATTTAGCAAATATATTAAACAGAGGGAATGTGAACTGAAGAAAGATTAATGGGTAAAAATGAAACACACATGTGCTTACCAATCTTCCTTGAGAATGGGTCAAACCCAACTGATTTGTGGTTAGTATATTAAACACTAAATGTACATAAAGGCTGATTAAAGTTAACTAGTTAAGAAAATATGCCAGGCGCAGTGGTTCACGCCTGTAATCCCAGCACTTTGGGAGGCCGAGGCGGGTGGATCACGAGGTCAGGAGATCGAGACCATCCTGGCTAACATGGTGAAACCCCGTCTCTACTAAAAATACAAAAAATTAGCCGGGCGTGGTGGCGGGCGCCTGTAGTCCCAGCTACACAGGAGGCTGAGGCAAGAGAATGGCATGAACCCGGGAGGCGGAGCTTGCAGTGAGCCGAGATCGCGCCACTGCACTCCAGCCTGGGTGACAGAGCGAGACTCCGTCTCAAAAAAAAAAAAAAAAGAAAAAGAAAATACATACACAAAAATAATGCAACTATGTTTCCCCTCCCCATCTCTATTCTTATTTATCACCTAACTACAGAAAGTGATAACTTTTTCCTTCCTATCTCATATGAGTATGGTTTTGTAAGAAAACTCAAACCAAAGGATTTAATACTTTAATGCAACCTGTAAATTAAAAATCTTAACTCAAGGTTTTCTAGCTTTCTTTAAAAAAAAAAGAAATCAATGCACAAAAATAATAGAAGGAGGCCGGGCGCGGTGGCTCACGTCTGTAATCCCAGCATTTTGGGAGGCTGAGGCGGGCAGATCACCTGAGGTCAGGAGTTTGAGGTCAGCCTGGCCAACATGGTGAAAACCTGTCTCCACTAAAAATAGAAAAAAAATTAGCCTGGCTTGGTGGTGCTTGCCTGTAATCTCAGCCACTGGGGAGGCTGAGGCAGGAGAATCATTTGAACCCGGGAGGCAGAGGTTGCAGTGAGCAGAGATTGTGCCACTGCACTCTAGCCTGGGCAACAGAGTGATACCCTGTCTCGGAAAAAAAAAAAAAATGGAAGGAGATATTTTATGGAAATATTATTTAATTTGAAGGAACAAGGGTCATCCCAAAAGATGACCTGGGAAGATCTCACAAAGTCAATAGCGAGGTAGTACATAATATCTTATTTTCATGATGGGGGTAGAAAGTGTAAAAGTTGCCTAAAATGACATCGGAGAGAAAAGCATGCATCCCTCGAAGCAGAATGCAGCTGGAGGTGAGGATGAGGATTGGGCAGGGTGATGAAAGGAACAGAATAGAAAATGATTTATTCAGGACAAGTCTGAAGTTATTGTGGGGGGACGGAATGGTCAGATTACTGCAATTAATGGGATTTCAACAATAGTTTTAGAAGAAAATGATACAAGCATCCCACTGACAAATAAAAAGGGGATAAACAACAACAACAAAAAATCACAAAAAACAAAAACAGAAAAAGGGAACTTCCTTTTAGATGCTAGAAGAACTTGGCCTTGACCTTGCTAAAAAAAATTCCTCGCCTATTTTAAAAATTCACTCTCCCTTCCTTTATGTGAAGAGGGATCTATATAAGGACTGAAAATTAGGCAGTTTTATTAGCCTTCTTCATATGAACAAAGTGGAAGAGGGGTTCAATAAAGGGCTAGAGTGTCTTTTACTTTCTCTCTCCCTGAATCCAGATGCTTAAAAACTCAAAAGCAGCCAGAACATTCTTTGATGGGCAGTAGAAAAAACAGGGATAGATTTGGAAAACATAGTTCAATTATAGAAAGCACCCCTCCCACCAGCACTTCGGGAGGCTGAGGTGGGCGGATCATGAGGTCAGGAGATCGAGACCATCCTGGCTAACACAGTGAAACCCCATCTCTACTAAAAATACAAAAAATTAGCCGGGCATGGTGGCACGTGCCTGTAGTCCCAGCTACTCGGGAGGCTGAGGCAGGAGAATTGCTTGAACCCAGGAGGCAGAGGTTGCAGTGAGCCGAGATCGCACCATTGCACTCCAGCCTGGGCAACAAGAGTAAAACTCCGTCTCAAAAAAAAAAAAAAAGCACCCCTTGGGAAGTATGACTTAAGCCACTGGGATGCATTATAATCTCTTCCAGCCTGTCAATTCTGTGTTATTATTGTTCCAATCCACCACAGAGCAAGAAAGACGGGAAGGTAAAGACCTGAGTTGGCCTCAATTATCCGGGAAAAAGATTCTATAAATTGTATCAAATAACTATTGTACCATAAGATGCTTCTTTCTAGTGAAATCTGCAAACTTTTTTTAAAAAAAGAAATATTCTTATAGTATACTTCTGAAGAAATTCTTACCTTGACAAAGTTATTATTTCCTGGAATTCTTTTACTAAGACTCTCAACGGTAGACTGGGTTCTTAGATCAAGCCACACTATAGACCAAAATAAAATAAGATACATGAAAAACTTCATTTTAAAAATAAGAACTTACTGAAATCACTATCAAGGATAAAAGACTGATTAGTTTCTATAAGGAATTTTAAAAAAAAGCTATAGCTTTTAAGAGATAGAAATTACAAAATTAGAAATGAATGGGCATATTGTTAGATAAAAATAAATTTATGAGAGGATTTGAAGCTTTTATGCAAAATTACAGACCAAGTTAGGAGAATAATACAAACCTTAGAGTGCTTATTTTGTATTATTTTTATAGAACAAAACTACAAGAAATATTTGGAATATAGATTTTCTAAGCACACATGAGGCCAGAGAATATCTTAAAGCTAGGCAGGCTAGTTGGTAGCACAAAATGCAAAACCCAGAATCATCATACCATATATAAAGTGTCCATCTTAACAAACTAGGGAGCAATTTGTGACTAAGACAAAGTAGATAACTTGATTCTGTTATTCAGGAAACAAAAGATTCTGTCTGTTATGTATGAAATGCTTATTTACATTGAAATCTTTCCAAGTATGCTAGACCCGGAATCATTAGAATACTTTTAAAGGCACCATTCTTTCTCTCTGCTGGAGTATAAAAAAAAAATCTCCATTTTAATGGATCAACATTATCCTTACTAAGTAGCTATCATCTACTTTCTAACCCCCTGGTGGAAAGGATTTCTGTTTTGCTTCATGATAGTAGGCTTCAGGAAGAGGAAACATTAAATAGTACATAAAGTAATTGTGAAAGGCAGCCAATAGAATCAGCTGAGCTTTATTCGCCAGATTTAAGTTTTGTACTTAAACTTTGATAACTTCTAATCTATTTGTGGTCATTTGATATTTTTAGGACACTGACTGCTCAGATACCTCCTGAAAAGACTCAGTTTCATAGTCTATTTAAAGGACTCCAGGGAAGACTATACAAGCTTGTCCACTACCACATATCTGAATGCTAGTAATCATTGTGTAGTTTGGTTAACTCTTCTATATTACTCCATTCTCTTCATTAAAAAGCAGTTATTTCCTGTAGTAAATTTTAATCAATTCTTTCTAATTACTTATGCTGTCATTTCCCTGGAGGGCCCTGCACTTCATTTTGACGGTGGCTACTTTCCACAAGATTTAAACTGGGGACTTCAGGACAAGATACTGGTTTCTGTAGGTGGGAAAAGCAGCAAGAAAAGACTCACCACAACCAAGAAAACAGGAGGGAAAAGAGAAAGACCATGAAAACAGATGGCCTATAATAGATAACATCTGCATTTGCTGCCCAGTATCTACTCCTCCTGCATCTGTTGGGGAGAGGTATTTCGAATTCTTTTTAGGAAATCGGTCCGCCCCTCATCCTCAGCCATGTAGTGTGCCTGAGATTTGATCTTACTCCCAGCTCCAGGAATGGGTCTGGGCCCCAGTGACTGGATCAGGAGACAACATGTGGTCAAAGAGATTTGTGCTCAGTCTGCAAGAGTCCCTCTTTTCAGTTTACCTTGGCAGTGCGTGGCTTGGGCCTGCTGCCCTCATGAAGGGGGAGTTGAATATGCCACATCAGGAGCCATCCCAGAAAAGGCAGGCTTGAGGGGGATGCAGGTGATACTGTCTGAGTCTGGAATCAAACAGCACCTGAACTTAGCTACCCTTGGACTGCTGCTTCCATGAGCAAAAGAACTGCCCCCTGCTGTAAACTTCATTTAGTTGAAATAGAATTTTCTGTTATTTACACTGTGATTGATACAAGCCATTAGTGACATCATCATGGAGGTGGCAAGATCTCCCATGCCCAGGGAACAAGGGCAGTCTACTTTTACACAGTGGCAGTACTGTATGACTGTGACAAAAGTGGACCTTCCTTACAGGTAAGCAATCCTAGCAGGTGTTATTGGCTTACAGAAATAACTAGAAAAAGTAGAAGAATTAGAAAAGTTTTAAATCTATGATAGGTAAAATTAACAAGCACATCTCAATACTCAGTGTTTCAAAACACAGTGAGCTATGAGTTTAAAAATGAATTTAGTGAGTTTTGATTACCTACTTTAAAAATTGAAATAGGATGAATTAGAATGGAAAATATCAGAGTTCAGTGCACTGGGTAAGATAAATATTGATTTGTGAAACTTTTTTTTAGTTACGTGGATTTGCTGAATCATTATGTAAAACATAATTCTTACCAACAGGCATGAACAAATACATTTGAAAGCCACTGCTCTAGGCTTTTTTGGTTAATGACTTAAAATATTCTAGACCAGTGTTTTTTCATATTTTAATGGACATAACATTCACAAGGGAGCTTAAAGATGGGCTCCATCCCCATAAATTCTAGGACAGTAGCTCTGGGAATGAGGCCCAGAAATCTGACTTTTAAATAGGTGCCCCATTTTGAGAAACACTGCTAGACTTCACAGCAGTGGTTCTTTCCTATAAAGCATACCAGGACTACCTGGAAAACCTTAAAATTCAGGCCCTACCTTGCATGATTCTGGTTGCAGGTCTAGGCAAGGCCTGAGCTCTGAGCCTCTGTACTTTTGTTAAAAGTGTCTCAAGTAATTCAGTATAATACTAAAACATGAGAACCTCTTTTCTTTCTCTCTCTCTCTCTTTTTTTTTTTTTTTTTTTTTGAGACAGAGTCTCTTTCTGTTGCCCAGTCTGGAGAGCAGTGATGCAATCGCGGCTCACTGCAGCGTCCGCCTCCCGGGAGAAACTCTTTTCATCTTTTCAAGAGCATGTTCTTTTTTTTTTTTTTTTTTTCTTCTTTTTTTTTTTTTCTTTTATTATTATTATTATTATTATCATTATTATACTTTAGGTTTTATGGTACATGTGCACAATGTGCAGGTAAGTTACATATGTATACATGTGCCATGCTGGTGCGCTGCACCCACCAACTTGTCATCTAGCATTAGGTATATCTCCCAATGCTATCCCTCCCCCCTCCCCCCACCCCACAACAGTCCCCGAAGTGTGATGTTCTCCTTCCTGTGTCCATGTGTTCTCATTGTTCAATTCCCACCTATGAGTGAGAATATGCGGTGTTTGGTTTTTTGTTCTTGCGATAGTTTACTGAGAATGATGATTTCCAGTTTCATCCATGTCCCTACAAAGGACATGAACTCATCATTTTTTATGGCTGCATAGTATTCCATGGTGTATATGTGCCACATTTTCTTAATCCAGTCTATCATTGTTGGACATTTGGGTTGGTTCCAAGTCTTTGCTATTGTGAATAATGCAGCAATAAACATACGTGTGCATGTGTCTTTATAGCAGCATGATTTATAGTCCTTTGGGTATATACCCAGTAATGGGATGGCTGGGTCGAATGGAATTTCTAGTTCTAGATCCCTGAGGAATCGCCACACTGACTTCCACAAGGGTTGAACTAGTTTACAGTCCCACCAACAGTGTAAAAGTGTTCCTATTTCTCCACATCCTCTCCAGCACCTGTTGTTTCCTGACTTTTTAATGATTGCCATTCTAACTGGTGTGAGATGGTATCTCATTGTGGTTTTGATTTGCATTTCTCTGATGGCCAGTGATGGTGAGCATTTTTTCATGTGTTTTTTGGCTGCATAAATGTCTTCTTTTGAGAAGTGTCTCTTCATGTCCTTCGCCCACTTTTTGATGGGGTTGTTTGTTTTTTTCTTGTAAATTTGTTGGAGTTCATTGTAGATTCTGGATATTAGCCCTTTGTCAGATGAGTAGGTTGCGAAAATGTTCTCCGATTTTGTAGGTTGCCTGTTCACTCTGATGGTAGTTTCCTTTGCTGTGCAGAAGCTCTTTAGTTTAATTAGATCCCATTTGTCAATTTTGGCTTTTGTTGCCATTGCTTTTGGTGTTTTAGACATGAAGTCCTTGCCCATGCCTATGTCCTGAATGGTAATGCCTAGGTTTTCTTCTAGGGTTTTTATGGTTTTAGGTCTAACATTTAAGTCTTTAATCCATCTTGAATTGATTTTTGTATAAGGTGTAAGGAAGGGATCCAGTTTCAGCTTTCTACATATGGCTAGCCAGTTTTCCCAGCACCATTTATTAAATAGGGAATCCTTTCCCCATTTCTTGTTTTTGTCAGGTTTGTCAAAGATCAGATACTTGTAGATATGTGGCATTATTTCTGATGGCTCTGTTCTGTTCCATTGATCTATATCGCTGTTTTGGTTACTGTAGCCTTGTTCTTTAAACAACTAGGTGTAGCCATGTTCTTTAAAATACTAGGTGTGTTCCAATTATATGTTAAAAAAAATCTAAAGAAACCCCCCGATAATCAGATGGTTCCCCAAGTCCCAGTGGCCCTGTGATTCTATTGCTCCTTGGCAAGGACCACTTAGGCACTTTATTCCTCACTTGAAAGTTTGCAGCTATGACTGACAATAGTGGTAAACACAGAGTTAAATCCTCACCACAAAGAATCAAAATACTGGATGTGAAATCAGGGAGACCAAAATTCAATGTTTGGCTTTACCACCAATAAGCTATGTGACTTAGGCAACTCATTTTACCCTTCTTGGTCTGGATTCTCTAAATATAAAATAAGGAGGCTGGACTAGATGGTCTCTAAAGTCTTTCTCCTTCCATTGTTCCATGATCATAGAAACCTGTCATAATAATTACTGTGTTTTTATAGACAGACATTAAGGCAGTTAGAATACATGGAATGCATTAGTAAAACTGCCAAAGAGAAAAATATCAGTGGTTGGTACACTACCAAGCAATTCACAAATGCTCAAAATTAATTGAATTAAGAACAAAAAAATTAGAAAACTCATTAAAGAAGCTAAGATGGCAGAATTAGATTTGCAGAGAGATTAAAAGCCAAAGAGAAGACTCCCAAGCTGGAGGACTAAGCCCCTTGTGTAGGTAATCTCTGAGAACAATCAAAAGGAATGACAGATCCAGATCTGGCAGCAGAAGTCAATTTCCCCCAACATATAGGACTTGGGAGGCTGGGAAGTGAGCAATAGCCAGAGCACCAATACCTGAGGAAGTACCAGGAGCTGGAACTGAAGAGCCAGAGGGAACAACGGCAACTGGAACTGAAGGGCCAGGAGAAACTGGAGCAGCTGGAGCATTAGAAGAAATAAGGGCAATTCATGCTAGAGATGGCCAGGTTCAAGGTCTCTTGTTGACCATTTAGGAAATGGTAGATCACTTGGGCAAGTTCATCAGAATGAACATTTTTTCTACACATTGGTGTAGAAAAAGAAAAGGAAGAGGCAGGGAGCAGAAAGGGAACAAAGGAAGTCCAGTATGAATCTCTGATTCAATAATATTTCCATTTGGATGAAGACCAGGTAAATACCTGCTTCTTGTTTAGGATGACTCTTCTCTATCTGGCAACATATATGCATCCTAATTAGAAAAGTGGCTCAGGTGGTAATTGACTACTCATTCAACCACTAAATTGAAATGATGGATGATGTACTGAGGGAGCACAATCCTAGAGGATGTTAGAAAGGAATGGCAAGGAGCATGCTACAGTCTGTGTTGTGGCCATCTACACTAAGACATGAAAGGGCTACTTTGGGAAGGCAGGTCCCCAAGAAAGCACTTTCCTGGTAAGATAGCTGGGAGTAAAGGGCACCTCCACAGAAGGGAGCAACGTGTCTAGAGGGAACAGGGGATTGCTAACTTCCAAAGTAATTAGGAAAAAAATAGAAGGAAAATTGATGCTAGGGAGTCCAGAACACTAGACAGCCCACTTCTAGAAGGTATGTCCCTCCCCTTATCTACATCAAGTAAAGCAGAATTAAATGGTCAAGCCCATCAAATAAGTAAGTTAATAAAAATAACTTGGATGATCTGAACTTATTTGTATTAAATAAAGTCACATCCAATCTGTCTGGTAGATTTAGTTTGTTCTGGAAAAAAAAGTTTGAAGAGTGAAGATAAATGTAGTTGCCTCAATCCCCATGGGCTAGACTTAGTGACATAGTAACAAACAGTACAGAGGAATAAATTACTTTTTAAATATTTAGAATAATAAAACCTCATAACTTTCCAGTTTTTCGTTAGTCATGACAATAGAAGGAAAAACAAAATAAAGTAAAAAAAAAAAAAACCCACTAAAATCATCTAGCTGATTTCCAGTTGACTAGAAACAAAGGTAAATAATAAATCTTCTCTGAGATGGTCTGTCATGAGCTGCTAGGGTGATAGGAAGTGAGGTGAAGGTGAGGCTCCAGGTTACGGAACACATCCTAAGCACAGACTGCTGACAGTTATACAAAGTGTTATTGGGTTGTTTCTCCCACAAGAGACATGGTAGTAAAACAGATTTAGTTATGGCATTTTACTATTTGTCAAAAGCTAAGCTATTAATTAAGCTGGGTAAGTGGTCATTTGCAAGGTGGAAGAGACTATATTGATGGCTGCCCCTTACCTGATGACATTCTCAGAAACAGGTGGGGCCAAAAGTAAAACAGAGTTGGGAAGGAAAGATTGATTTACATATATGCCAAAAGCCAGGGGCTGAAGCCAGTTTCAGCTCTTGGGTATAAAATGCCAAAATATCAATGACTGACTTGAGTGTGGGTGATCCCAGGTAGGCTCTGCATTTCCCCTAGGAACACCTGTCATGTATAAACCAATCATTTCATCTGGCATTACTGGATGAAAAAGGCTATCAGCCAATTCAGAACAGTGGCCCTAGCTAACAATTACTGAAGCCTTATAGTCCGTCAGGTCCTGGCTTAAGTATCCTACATGGATTAACTCACTGATCTACACCTCAAGTCTATAAGGTCTACACTTTTCATCTCCCCAGTTTAACTGTCAAGGGAACAGGCACAGAATGGTAGGAAGTGGAAAAGCTAGGATCTGAACCCAGAACCTGAATCTAGAATTAAACCTCTAGGTAGGTATAGCCATGATGACGTCACAGTCTTAATGGGATAAAAATAATTATTAAAGATTGGAGAACTCAAAGTTGAAAACTAAGTCAGTTTCTTTTTATTTGGCCAGATTTGAATAATTCAATCACTGCAAAATAAATACAGCAGTATTTCTTTACTCAGGATTGTGGGAGATGTAAGGTTTTCAAAGAATCCTGTGATAATGGAATTTTTTTAATGGAAAATAAGTGGACCTTAATAAAGCTGAAAATTCTAGATTTTACAAAAGTGAAAAACCTTCTCCCACAAAGAACCAATTAAAAAAATACTTTATTGTTTAAAGTTAAGTGTGCTTAGGCGTTTTAGGTGGTTTGTCATCTATGGTTTTCTTTTCTGCTGATTCTTTGAAACATAAGCCAGTTCCAGAAAAGATAAAAGGATTGAGCTCAAGGTTCAGATCACAACTCATGATCACATAGGTTTAATAATTGGCCCAGTATTAACCAGTATGTTAAAAAAATGTAAAAACGATAACCAATCTTTAAAATTGCAACACTCTGCATAAAGAGTTATGTGTGCCATTGGGAACTTTAAATACAACATCTTAGAAAAACATGTTTGCATTACCATTTAAATATAGAAAAATGTTTCAGGGACAACGAAATATTTTTTGTGGGTGGTTTTCTTTAATATCCTAAAAGTGTTAAGCCAGGGACTCTTGCCTTGCTGGATTAGTCCCTACTGTGAATGCTTTTTTTTTTTTTTTTTTTTTTTGAGACGGAGTTTTGCTCTTGTTGCCCAGGCTGGAGTGCAATGGCGCGATCTCAGCTCACTGCAACCTCCACCTCCTGGGTTCAAGCGATTCTCCCGCCTAAGCCTCCCGAGTAGCTGGGATTACAGGCATGCGCTACCACACCCAGCTAATTTTTTGTATTTTTAGTAGAGACGGGGTTTCACCATGTTGGTCAGGCTGGTCTCAAACTCCCAACCTCAGGTGATCCGCCCACCTCGGCCTCCCAAAGTGTTGGGATCATAGGCGTGAGCCACCACGCCTGGCCTATGAATGGTATTTTCATATTAAATCAAGAATTGTGCTCTACAGAAAGCTACCAGAGTGAGGGTCATATTGCTCTATACTTACCATACATACCAATCAACTGCAGTGATGAGTGAGCAAACTTGGCCAATTAGGGGGAAATACAGTTAGGCCATTCTAGTTCGGACAGAACATTTCCCTGGTAGCATCAGTAAAATGTGTGTGTAAACATACTAAACATCACTGATTCAAGCCTCCTCCCACTTCACATTTTAACTACTTGGGTAGTTTTGTGCTTGTTGGTCAGTTTAGTCTGTGGCTTATTTACTTTTTCAATAATAGTTAGAAGACAACAAGTTATGTAGACCATTAATAAAAGCTGCTTTTGGAAGGAAAAGGCTTAGAAAAATGGGTGGGTAGAGGAAACCCCGTAGAAGGGAATATTGAAGATAATGCTAAAAGGGAGACAGAGAAGTACCAGGAAGACTAGGGCAACTGAAGAGAGCCAAGAGAATTCCAAGGCCCGCTTCGGTTCCAGGGCCACAAAGCTCTTGCTGATCCACCAATGAGGTCATTATTGTAAATGCCTGCATCATGGTACACTGGCTGGAAAGCAGTGATGCAAAGTAACACTTCCCCATTTTAGATATCACATTAATGTTTACCTTATTAATCACATAATTAACAGATAAATTCTAAAAATATATAGAACTTGTAAATTAGGCCATCTCTTCCTCAATGGACCCATTTAAATTTTTTTGTTTATGATTGTATCTGATAGAAAAGATGTCAATAAACAAACACACCTTTATTGCAAGCAAAAACAAATAGCCCTTCTCAGTCTTTACCTTCATCAAGCCTATGCCGTGGCCACCAATGATATCCTGAAGTTCTCCTATCTTGGTTTTTCTGTTACTGTAGTGGGAGTGAGTGAATTATTGCTTATCAAGTGTCCCTGAGCCATAAAGAAAGGAGGCCACATAGAAGTTTTTAAAAAGGGAAACATAAGGTGCTCCTCTCATATGCTTGTTTGTAATAAATATTGCTCATCTGGCCGGGTATGGTGGCTCACACCTGTAATCCCAGCACTTTGGGAGGCCGAGATGGGAGGATCACTTGAGGCCAGGAGTTCAAGACCAGCCTACTCAACACAGCGAGACCCTATCTCTATTTAAAATGTATATATTTATATACAGCTATATATATATGCATATATCATCTGTTGTATAATTTAGTAAGACAGAAATAAAGAGGAGAAGGACAGGCATAGAATTACTGAGATTTACAAGAGAAATAGACAACGAAGGAAGAAAACATACAAAGAGAACGCTATGGACTGAATGTATGTGTCTCTTCCAAATTCATATGTTAAAATCTTAACCCCTAATATGATGGTATTAGAGATGGGACCTTTGAGAGATAAATTAGGCCATGAGGGTGGAGCCCTCATTAATGAGATCAGTACCCTCATAAAAAGAGAGAGCTTACTTGCTTTTTATCACTGTCTGCCATATGAGTATGAGAAGACAGTCATCTGCAAACCAGGAAGAAGGTCCTCACTAGACACCAGATGGGTAAGCACCTTGATCTTGAACTTCTAGCTTCCAGAAATGTGAGAAATAAATTTCTAATCTATAAGCCAACCAGTCTATGACATTTTTGTTAAAGTAGCCTGAACCGAGACAGAGAAAAAAGTATAAAACCTACAGACTGTGATATAAACAAAGCAAAAGAAATCCAAAGACAAATATACGTGAAAATCTCATTGTTTCCATCCATCCTACCTTGTGTTGTTTTAGAATAAAACTGCTAAAGATTTAATATTATATTGATATTTTCAACTAAAGACCTACATGGAGATATGACACTTTAGTGTTTTCCTGGATGAAATAAAACTGGAGGCAGAATCTATCTTTGTCATTTCTTAGTGGCTCTCCTCCTTTCCTATTTCCCTTTCTCCTTCTAGCTTCCAAACTCCTATCCTTAGTTTCTGTAGCAGAAAGGCAAGTACAAGGTCTTTCTGGTTTGTCACTATATGCTAAGGGTTATCACAAAACCTAGAACACAGAAAGGCACCTATTCTTTCATTGAATTAATTTTACATTAATTACTATAGTGAGTTCATCCATAATAAATTGAGATTATCACATCTATGTTATCAATTTTCAAGTCTACATTTGGAACCATCTAATTTCTCATTGCCCAGAATTAGCTTCTATTACAAGTTCAATACTCACCTTGTCGAAAACAAGGCCATTTTTTCTCTCAGGTTGGTACCCCCTAAATATTACTTAATTTCCTTCTGTTCTCTCAGGCTGAAAATCTCACAGGCCCGCTTTATTTTCTCCCTCCTCCTTATGCCCTATCCAATGTATAAACAATAAAATTTTTGTTGTTTATAAATTATCCAATCTAGGGTATTTTGTTATAGTAACCTGAATGGACTAAGAGAATGGGTTAGCTGCCTAGTGTATCAAGTCTACACTACTCTGCATAGCTTTTGGTGACCTCTATATCCTCACCAACTCCTAGTATATTTCACTTTCATTTCTTAATAATTTTTTCACCGGATATAGAACTGTATGTGGAAGTTACTTTCTTTGAGTACTTTAAAGGTTTCATTCCATTGCATTCTGACTTCCTTTGTTACCATTGATAACTTAGCTGAAAGTCTTAGGGTCACTCTTTTGAAGGTTATATATCTTTTTTCTTCAGCTACTTCAAAACTTTATATCTTCATATCCCAGCGTAAGTATGGTCTTCTGTATATTTATCTTGCCTAGGGATTATAGTGCTTATTGAATCTACAGCTTGCTATCTTTCATCAGTTTTGAAAAACTTTCTCCCATTATCTGTCAAATGTTATTTCTGCCTCGTTTTTTTCTCATTCTTTTCCTTCTGGAAGTCCAATTACAAATATATTAAACTTCTTCACCTTTTCCCATATTTCTCTTACATTCTTTTGTGCATTTTCTAAACTTTTGTTTCTCTGTGCTTCAGTCTAAATATTTTACTCTCTCTCCCAGTTCTGATTTATCTTCCAGCTCACAAATTCATCTTCAGCTATGTCTCCTCTGATGGTAAAACCCCATCAATTGAGCTCTTAATACAGTTTTAGAATGTCCATTTAAACTGGACTTCCAATTCTTTGCCAAGATTATCAATCTCAATCTTGTCAATTAATTCCTTGAACATATTAATTATGGCTATTTTAAAGTCTAAAAACTCTAATATCTGAATTTCTTGAGTCTGTTTCTAATGTCACTTGTTTCTGTTGCTTTTCAGTCACGTTTTGTTTTGTATGAATGGTTTTTTTAAATAGAAAACTAGATAATGCATATGAAAAATTCTAGAGATTATTTGAGGCTCTAGATGATGTTGTCTTCCTCCAGAAAGGATTTACTTTTATTTCTGAAAGGAAGTTAGGCCACTAGCATTAGCAATCTCAGATCATCTTAATCCAATTAGAGTTAAAGATCATTTGAATCTGGGCTTCAATTCCTGTGAGGGTTGGTTTATTTTCAGTTTACCTCACTTCCAGGATTTGACCTTTCACAGTTCCAGTCCAAAGTCTGGGATTTTACCAACACTCATCCCCACCCTTGGCAGCCCTTGACTTCACCTTTTGCCTCCTTATCTTTATGGACCTGCAAAAGTGTGGCTTAGCCTGTCAGATACTCCTTTCAGAACCTACCGATATCTCCAGGAGATAAGCAACACCAAATGCTAGGCTTATGTTTCTGGGCTTTCCTTCTGTCCTCACTGCCTTGGTAGCCTTCCAGTTCTTCAGAATTTTATTTCATTTTCATCCAGCTTTTCTGGCTGTTCTCAGCATACTGGTGTGTTTGAAACAACCCATTCCACCATCATGGGATGGCTAAACTCTCCTTTATCATCTGTTTTGCCTCAAGCTGCCCCATGTTTTAAGTCTACACTTCTACACTACACTGCATGGCTTTCAGCCCCCTCTATATCCTCACCAACCCCTGTCTACCCAAATTAGAACACAAGCTTTAAGGTTGGAGAGTGTTTATGTTTAAACTGTGGCTTTACTCTACTTATAGCTACATGCCATTGGACAAGTTATAGAGCTTTTCCACAATTAATTTATAAAATAGGGGTAGTAAAATCTGTTTCACAGGGTCAGTGAGATTAAATAATATGGGTAAAATACTTAGCACAATCCCAAAGTAATAGCAGTTAGCACTTACTGAGTATCATTATCGCTGCTAGTTCTACTAAAAATAAAAAAAAAAATGAGTCAACCTATGCATGAAACTCATCCATTTCTTTACTCTGGCAAAATATGTGTACACATTTTCACCTTCATAGCTTGTTCACATTATTCCTCAATTTTCTCTTTTCCTAATGCAATCCAATATACGCTTCAAGGCCCAAGTGAAGTTCAACCTCCACTGTGAAAAGTATGCTAAAATTTCAAAATCCATACTGATATGTACTTGCTCTAAGTCCTATTCAATTTATCAACACATGATTTATCAACTATTCCCTAATTTTGTTTTATGGATTGTTCCCTAATCTAGTTTTCTCTTTCCAAAACTAGATTATAAAGTGCTTAAAAAAACAGCCAATATAATTTGTATCCTTTATAGTACCCAGGATAACATCAAACATATAAGAGGTTCTCAAAACATGTATGTGGCTCAGGATAGAAGAAAAGACTTCCTCATATCCTATGAACATTTGAATTAATACTGCAAAGCACGTAGAATGGGGGGAGGGGTTCAGAGGGACACAGGCAGAAGAGAAGGAAATAAGTAAATAAGCACATCACAGAAAGATTTTCTAGTAAAACATTTACTTAAATCTTTACTGTAAGCATAACTTCAGCTTACCTAGTTGCATTATTTGAAAAATAACAATTCAAAGTTCAAAGTTCCATTTTTACAATTCAATGTTTAGAATTTAACTGGAACTGGCCGGGCATGCCAAGGTGGGCAGATCACCTGAGGTCGGGAGTTTGAGACCAGTCGGGCCAACATGGTGAAACCCTCTCTCTACCGAAAATACAAAAATTAGCCGGGCATAATGGTGCACACCTATAATCCCAGCTACTTGGGAGGCCGAGGCACGAAAATCACTTGAACCTGAGAGATAGAGCGAGCCGAGATTGCACCACTGCACTCCTGCCTGAGTGAAAGAGAAGACTCTGTCTCAAAAAAAGAAAAAAAAAAAAAAAAAGCTCAGAATTTAACTGGAACTTTCTGGTTTGCCTGAGTAGGCTCTTCCTTTCATTAAGAAAACAAGAGAAAGTAAAACCTTAACTAGTTCAGGAAGTTAGCTAACATTGATCTATCAAAGGATACTCTCCTAAATATTAGTCATTAAATAGTCAGTCTTATATTCAAAATGAATTACTCATGAGAATGAGAACAAAATAAACATTTAAAACATGTACTTCTGGCTGGGCGTGGTGGCTCACACCTGTAATCCCAGCACTTTGGGAGGCTGAGATGGGTGGATCACTTGAGGTCAGGAGTTCAAGACCAGCCTGGCCAACATGGTGAAACCCCATCCCTACTAAAAATACAAAAAAAAAAAAAAAAAATAGCTGGGCGTGGTGGTGGGTGCCTGTGATCCCAGCTACTGGGGAGGCTGAGGCAGGAGAATCGCTTGAACCCAGGAGGTGGAGGTTGCAGTGAGCCGAGATTGTGCCATTGCACCCCAGCCTGGGCAACAGCAAGACTGTCTCAAAAAAAAACCAGAAAAAAAAAAAAAAAAACCACCACAGAAAAAGATGTACTAAAAGGATCTTTAGTTGTAATTCTTTCAAATTTTTTGAGAATTTAATTTTTTATCATAAATACAGAAAACATACTAAATGCTTTCTTATAATACAATAACATTAAATACTTTAACTTTTAATAAAGATTATTCCCCCAAAATTATCCCCTCTCTGATAATTTCTGATTCCATTCCCCATCCCACAACTTAGTATTTTATTGATAAAAAATTGTGCTTTGCTATCTGACACAATGAAGTCTTTTAGTGATTGTAATTTAGAACAAAATTTTCCTTTTATGAAGTGGTAGTATCATTTGGTGTTCAACAACTGTCATGCTAATAATGATGCTAAAATATACTCAGGATCATTTACACCTAATAAGTTGTGATACCTAAAAGTGGTATATTTGAGATTTGGGGTTTTTTAATCCCTGCTCAAATAGCCACATTTGTAGCAGAAGCAGCTAAAATTCGAATATTCTATTTTTATAACCGTAGAAGAATAATTCAAGTTCCTAGATGGAAAGACAAACACACAAATACTTTATAGAAAAATGACTGTGAACATATGTAATTTTAATTTTTTGAGGGTAAGGAGGTAAGATCTCTTTTAGATGTCGCAAACAGCAGGGGTTATAAAACAATTTGGCAAACATTCACTCATTTGTAAGACAATCTACAAGAGGAGAGAGCATGGGAGAGTTAATTCAATATGTGAATATGTATGATCCAAAAATGGTAAATATACAACAGTTAATTTCTTAGCAGACTCTTCTGCCCATCCCATCAAGATTATAGGCACCATGACTGCATGTTTTTTTTTTTTTTTTGAGACGGAGTCTCACTCTCTTGCCCGGGCTGGAGTGCAATGGCAAGGTCTTGGCTCACTGCAACCTCTGCCTCCCAGGTTCAAGCAATTCTCCTGCTTCAGCCTCCCGAGTAGCTGGGACTACAGGTGTGTGCCACCACACCTGGCTAATTTTTGTATTTTTAGTAGAGACGGGGTTTCACCATGTTGGCCAGGATGGTCTTGAACTCCTGACCTCGTGATCCACCCGCCTCAGTCTCCCAAAGTGCTGGGATTACAGGCGTGAGCCACCACGCCTGGCGACTGCATGCTTTTTTAGCAAGATATTTTAATATGACCACATTTGCAATGTGAAGAAAGGCCCTACATTTGACATCCATGCATGACAGCTTACCCACAGCATTGTAGAGAGGCTCTCCAGTTATCTTGTCCCAGACTACAGTGGTTTCCCTCTGGTTGCTGACACCGATAGCTTTAAAGAGAAAGTTAAATAGAAGGAAGTTGAAAATTTAACAAGTAGGAAACTACTTCAGGAAAACAGCTCTCATCTTACTAGAGACACAACTAAACACAGCAAATCAAAAAAATATTTGAAACATTTGTAGTGATATTAGTTTATTTTCTTTGAGTGGCTCCAGAAAAAGTCAATACCCAATGCCAAGTGGTTCTTTTCATTTCTACATACTCCTTCCAGCTTTACTACTAGCACGCAATGATGGACCCAGATCAATGCCCAAATAAAAGGCACGTTGGTTGCTTTAAGGAATGCAATAACTTTACAAATTTATAATACCCAATTTATTATTCTGAGCAGACCAATAATCAACTCATTCATTTGTTTACCAATTGCTACACGAAATTTTCCTCCCTATGTGTGTGCATTTGTGTGTGTGTGTGTGTGTGTGTGTGTGCATGTACATGCCTACATTTTAAGAAAATAGCTATGGACAATATCCTTCATGCTGAGCATCCTTATATTATGGTTTGTTAGAAATTCAGTTTTATTCCTGTATTTTAATACGTCACAATACATAAGAATTTGAATCAGGCATAAATATAATATATAATGGCATTTACATTATATTGACCTACATAAATCATGTACTGTATTTAGTGTAAAAAACACTAACCCACACTATCTTATTCAATTCAGCTTGGCTGAGCTAAATTGGAGGTTTTCAGACTTGATTGTACTTTAGAATCAACTGAGGAGCTCTTAAAAAATACCAATGCCCAAGCCCTGGTCAAAACATTCCAATTTAACTGACCTGGGATGGGATGTGAGCATTGGTATGGGTTCCTAAAACTTCCCCAGGTGATTCTAATGTGCATCCTGGATAGAACACACTTGGCTAAAGGATCCAGCTCTTCCACAATTTAAGATTAGGACAGACCTTAAAGGCTGTATAAGCAAAAATACTTCTCAAGCTCAAATCTTCTCTAGAATCACCTGTCATATGACCATCCAGACAGCACTTCTAGTAACAAGATATTCACTACATCTCTCAAGGCAGAGCAATCTCTATTGGACAACTTTGGTGCTTTTTTCTTTTTGTAAATCCACCAGACTGGAAAATGTAGCAAGACCTCATCTCTACAAAAAAATAAAATAATTAGCCAGATGCGGTAGTACACAACTGTAGTCCTAGCGACTCGGGGCTGAGGCAGGAGGATGGCTTGAGCCCAGGAGTTCAAGACCACCCTCGGCAATGTAGCAAAACCCAGTCTCTATAAAAAATTTTTAAAAATTAGCCAGATGGCCTGGCGTGGTGGCTTGCACCCATAATCACAGCACTTTGGGAGGCCGAGGCAGGTGGATCACCTGAGGTCAGGAGCTCAAGACCAGCCTGGCCAACATGGCAAAACCCTGTCTCTACTAAAAATACAAAAAATTAGCCAGGCGTGGTGGCATGTGCCTGTAATCCCAGCTACTCAGGAGGCTGAGGCAGGAGAATCGCTTGAACCCAGGAGGCGGAGGTTGCAGTGAGCTGAGATTGCGCCACTGCCCTCCAGCCTGGGGGACAGAGGGAGACTGTATCTCAAAAAAAAAAAAAAAAAAAAAAAAAAAAAAAAAAAAATTCGCCAGGTGTGGCGGTGTGTTCCTTTAGTCCCAGCTACTCAGGAGGATTCCTTAAGCCCAGGAGTTCAAGACCAGCCTAGGCAACATAGTTGGACCTTATTTCTACAAAAAAATTTTAAAAATTAGGGGGGTATGGTGGTGCATGCCTGTAGTCCCAGCTACTCAGGAGGATTGCTTGAGCCCAGGAGTTTGGGGTTGCAGTGAGCTATGATGGTGCCACTGCACTCCAGACTGGGCAACATAGTTAGATCCTGTCTCAAAAAAAAAAAAAAAAAGAATAAAAATCATTTTCTGTGGCCGGGCGCGGTGGCTCATGTCTGTAATCCCAGCACTTTGGGAGGCCGAGGTGGGTGGATCCTGAGGTCAGGAGATCAAGACCAACCTGGCTAACACAGTGAAACCCCATCTCTACTAAAAATACAAAAAAAATTAGCCAGGTGTGGTGGTGGGCGCCTGTAGTCCCAGCTACTCAAGAGGCTGAGGCAGGAGAATGGCATGAACCTGGGAGGTGGAGCTTGCAGTGAGCCAAAATCGGGCCACTGCACTCCTGCCTGGGTGACAGAGCAAGACTCTGTCTCAAAAAAAAAAAAAAAAAAAAAAAAAAATCATTTTTTGTGTAGCTTCCACCTCCTGATCTTAGTCATATTCTTTGGAGATATATAGAATAAGGGTAATCCTTCTACATGCCAGTCTTTCAAAACTTGAAGCAGTTCTTTTGTACCTCAAGTCTTCTCTTCTGCTGTGTAGGCTAAACAATCCAATTTCCTTCAACTGACCCCACCTAAACACGGCATGGTTTAAAGTCCCTTTATCACCACACCTAGGAACATGCAAGTATATGTCCACATCACTCAAATTGTACGCCCAGAATAAAACACAATACTCTAGGAATGTTCTGACCAGCACAGAGCTGAGGGGGAACATCAGCTCCCTTGTTCTAATACTATTTATCCAATGCAGATTGACTTACTTTATTCAACATCTTTTCTAAAACTACCTATTGGGTGGTATGCTCACTAACTGGGTGACGGGTCTGTACCCCAAACCTCAGCATCATGCAGTATACCTACATAACAAACCTGCACATGTACCCTCTGTATCTAGAAGTTTATATATATATATATATATTTTTTTTTAATATTTTCTAGAGATACAAAGATGATTGAGATTCTACTCCAAAGAAATGTAGAGGCATAGGGTATAGAGAAGAGATTCTGGGTAAGACAAAAATGTTTATAAAAGTAAATAAAGAAGAGAAAGGAGAATGAGGGGATGGATGGGGCTGGGAATCAATGGGGACTTGGTTCTGACTGATGTAGTGACAGGAGAGGATGGATTACCAACACAAGTGGAGGGAGGAGCTCCAAGTAGGGCAGAAGGCTATTGCTGTCCTTGTGATGAAGGAAAGTTGGCAGGAGATCCAGATATTAAGCACAGGAACAGGAAGGTGAGGATTTAAGGCCGCAGAGCCTCAACTTTCTCCATGAAGCAGGAGGTAGGGTTATCTGCCAAAACAGGGCAAGAGTTTGGGGCACCATTCAGTAGAGCTCAGGCTCTGAGGCCAGATAGCTGGGATTCAAATTCCAATTCCTGTGCTTCCTAGCGGTGTGACTCTGGGTCTCAGTTTTGTGTCTTGTGAAATGGAGAGAATAATAGTTCCAACTTTACAGTGTTACAGTGAGGAGTCAATGTATATTAAAACACACGACTGGTACACAGTAAGCACTCAGTAAATGTTACCTACTGCTGCTGCCACGGTCATTATTATTGAGAAGAGAGTAGAGTAACAGTTTCAGAGAATGGGACTGAGCTAAGGAGGGCAAATAAAGGAATTCTGCAGCAGCTCTATGGGTACATATTGTGAATGTAATTTTTTTGTGTGTGACAACTTTACAACATGGGATCACAATGAACTCATGGTCAACCAAAATCTCCTATTCCTCCTCACTATGTTAATTTTACCATCAATAAGCTGGCTGCTTTCTTACTCACAATCCTTGAGTCACTATTCTACGCCTCTCATGCTACCTATCTTTACTGGGTCATTTTAACTTTTCTTCAGAATCTAATTTAGAGCTATTTCAATCTGATTCTTCAGTCACGGGTTCCTCCCTGGGCATTCCTTTTTTCTCTTCTATCTTAATTGGATTCCTTTATGCCAAGTAAAATTGCTTTGCTTGCAGACAAAGTCCAGTGAAACAGCTTCCCAGGATTCTCTGCCAGCCACAAACATGTCTTTATTACCCATTTCTCCCCAGGGCACACAAGTCTTATATGTGAACTTATCTCTGAACTTTTTCAACATTCCAGTGTCTTGTCATTCCTACCCTAAAATCCTCTATGTTTTTTAAAGAAAACGTTGCCAACTGCTAATCTCAGCACATGTGCCACTCCTAATGGTTCCTAATTTTAATTCCTTCTTTCTTGGAATAACACATTCAGGTTTTATAATTCTCCACTACTACTCATGTGCACCACTTAAGATAATATGAAAGTCACATGCATAAAACATGTATTTCCTGGCCTCAAAGTCTTTCATTTACGGATATCATAACCATTATCATATATTGTATTGCTCTTGCATTTACCAGCTTCATACTTTACCCACATATTCTCTTTGGGGGCACTTTTCTCTACACTGAATGTCAGTAGTAAAATTAAACTAGTTAAAAGCTACACTCAAAATCCCTGGTTAATTTTTCTTAAAATTTTCCATGAAGTTATAATCACAGTTAAGAAAATACACCTTAGAAAAAAGAGCCTTTGAAAATACTCCAGGATGTTAATAATTGTTGTCTTGGTAGAATTATGGATGAGATGCATCCTTTTTTAAAATTAAAATCATAACGTATAATTATAACACATTTTTTGGGAGAAAACTAAAAACACACAGAACAAAATAATAAGAGCTTCAGAGGAAGGTTCTCTGGCTACAAAAAGTAATACCATGTGGGAAGAGAGATAAAGCTTTTTATTTTCTTTTTTTTTTTGAGACAGAGTTTCGATGTTGTTGCCCAGGCTGGAGCGCAGTGGCACGATCTCGGCTCACCGGAACCTCTGCCTCCCTGGTTCAAGTGATTCTCCTGCCTCAGCCTCCCGAGTAGCTGGGATTACAGGCATGCGCCACCATGCCCGGCTAATTTTGTATTTTTTAGTAGAGACAGGGTTTCTCCATGTTGGTCAGGCTGATCTCGAACTCCAGACCTCAGGTGATCTGCCCGCCTCAGTCTCCCAAAGTGTTGGGATTACAGGCGTGAGCCACCGCGCCCGGCCTAATAAAGCTTTTTAAAACAGGCTCTAGAAGATGTGTACTTGAGGTGGGTTGGAAAAATTGCAAATGAGATGTGGCTGCTGCTGGAAACATTTTGGAGAACGAGGTGCCTTCCTGAAACCCCTGAGAGGCCCCTGACAGTGTGAGTCTAAGAGGTGGTAGAAATGTGTGTGAATATGTTGGGTAGGGCAAGGCAGTGGAGGAATGGATATGTGGGTTTCCCTTTTCTCTAACAGGGAAATAATTGTTTTAGATACAAGATAATCTAATCTCTGAGAATTTTATGCTCTCAAATTTGAAAGAGTTTATGTTGTGCTTTGGTTCTATCACATGAATGAATATGTAACTCTTTTTTTTTTTTTTTTTTTTTTTGAGACGGAGTTTCGCTCTTGTTCCCCAGGCTGGAGTACAATGGCATGATCTCGGCTCGGTGTGATCTCGGCTCACTGCTAACTCTGCCTCCTGGGTTCAAGCGCTTTTCCCTGCTTCAGCCTCGTGAGTAGCTGGGATTACAGGCATGAGCCACCATGCCCAGTTAATGTTGTATTTTTAGTAGAGACGGAGTTTCTCCAAGTTGGTTAGGCTGGTCTCGAACTCCCAACCTCAGGGGATCCACCCTCCTCGGCCTCCCAAAGTGCTGGGATTACAGGTGTGAGCCACCATGCCCAGCCATAACTCTTTATATTTTGTAATTGCTACTGTAGTTCTTTATACTTTGTAATTCCTTGAGCCCAGTAACAGGCAAACAGAGCTGACTCTACCGCTAGAAGGAAAGAAGCAGTCTATTTAATTGCCTTGGGCAATTAAATAGTGTGTGCTGCTCAGTTGGAGAGTGAATTTTAATTTTGGAGGCACTGTTCCTAGAGACCTGAAATCAACAAACCTTCTGTCAGATAAGGACAACAAAACCAGTGAAATGGAAATTTGCCAAAGAAATACCAGACACGAAGAACTCTTAATGACTGTCAGGTAGGACTCTAAATGATATCACTCTTCAGTTGGCAAAGTTAATTTACTTGCCACACAAGAAATAAAAACAGAAGTGGTTTGTGAGATTACCATCAGTGTGGCTCAGGAAAAAGAACAATGGTCTAGGAGTCAGGAGAGCTGTGCTTTAAAGCTAATCCACCACTAAAAAGCTACATAACCTGCAGTTAAGTCCTCTTCCCTAATTTGCAGATAGAGGGAGCTGGTCTAGTTGACTGAAGATCCTTTACAGTGTTTTTTTTTTTTTTTTTTTTTTTGCGATGGAGTTTCGCTCTTGTTGCCCAAGCTGGAGTACAATGGCGCCATCTCGGCTCACTGCAACCTCTGCCTCCCAGGTTCAAGAGATTCTCCTGCCTTAGCCTCCCGAGTAGCTGGGATTACAGGTGTGCGCCACCACGCCCAGCTAATTTTTTGTATTTTTAGTAGAGACAGGGTTTCACCATGTTGGCCAGGCTGGTCTCGACCTCCTGACCTCAGGTGATCTGCCTGCCTCGACCTCCCAAAGTGCTGGGATTACACGCATGAGCCACTGTGCGCCCAGCCTTTTTTGCTGGTTTTGTTTTTTTGAGACAAAGTCTTGCTCTATTGCCCAGGCTGGAGTACAGTGGGGCAATCTCGGCTCACCACAACCTCTGCCTCCCGGGTTCAAGCGATTCTCCTGCCTCAACCTCCCAAGTAGCTGGGATTACAGGCGCCCATGACCACGCCTGGCTAATTTTTGCATTTTCAGTAGAAACAGGGTTTCACCATGTTGGCCAGGCTGGTCTCAAACTCCTGACCTCGTGATCCGCCCACCTTGGCCTCCCAAAGTGCTGGGATTACAGGCGTGAGCCACTGCACCCGGCCTCCTTTACAGCTTTAACAGTTTGTGATATAGAGTTCTATACAGGCAAGTAAAAGCTTGGTCCTTGGCAATGCCAATTGGATAAATTTTCTGGGAAAAAAAAATAGTACAACTGGCCTGGTATGGAGGAGATTGTGGGATGTTCTCTTCTGTGGCCAGAGGATGGTAACTGTACAGATGGAAGTGCTGGGTCAGTTTGGCTCAGATGTGGACTTCACACTGGCCAGACACAGAGGAGTATAGAGAAGCTGCCTGTTCAATTCTTAGACCAGGTAGCGCAAGTGGAAGACAAATCACTTGGGCAGGAGTTGTGTGTCATCTTCACATAACCGTAAAAACAAGAGAAAAAGGAATAGCATCCAAGTGGGTCCAGAAAGCCAACACATCACAACCTACCTTACCTGTAAGGGAGGTAGAATGATGTCAAAGCCATGGTCAATCACCCTGGACTCTACATTCTAAACATGGCTTTAAGCTGCCTGGATTACCTACATCTTTGGTAATTTTGACAAGAGTGTGCCACTGATTGCCTATTATTTGTTTGCACTGTTTAGACTGTGAGAAGTGCAAGAACAGCTCAAGGAAATGATCAACAACAATTACTAACGCACAACTCATCTAAAGTTCAGGACTACAACCCTAAGAGAAGTTTGAAGCCCTTCCACTTAGATGTAGGGATAAAAGGAGGATAGGATTTATATGTGCATGATATTAAAAGTTGTGAATAAAATATCAAATTATACTTTTAAAAAATCTGCAATAACAGAAATAACTCTATTATTTTATGCATTTCCATTTATTTGTGATTATCAGATTAACATGTTTTCTGCACTTAAGCATTAATATGTTTTCTGCACCTCCATTGTATCCTTAGCACATCTGGCGCATAGTAGGCAATCTATAGATTTGTAGTCTTTTTTTTTTTAAGTGAGTTTTAATTTATACAAATAGGGGAAAGGCTCAGGAGCGATGGTAAGTATCAAAGCCAAGATGATGGCAATCAAGCCACACCACCAATTGATGTTCTCTCTATCTATAGTCAAACTACCTAAGGAGGAAAAAAAGAGCCCTTGAATGGTGAACTTGAAAATTTTAGGCTATGAAGTAGACAGCAAACTTCCACACTACGCTTCCACCTTTTATGCTATTATTTCAGTCTTGGGTGGCTGGATTTTTTTTCCTTATATGAATGATGAAAAGCCAAACATAGACATTCAATTAAAACTACTAGGACTTCGCTGGGCGCGGTGGCTCATGCCTGTAATCCCAACACTTTGGGAGGCCGAGGCGGGCGGGTCACGAGGTCAGGAGTTCGAGACCAGCCTGACCAGCATGGTGAAACCCCGTCTCTACTAAAAATACAAAAAATTAGCTGGGCATGGTGGTGTGTGCCTGTAATCCTAGCTACTTGGGAGGCTGAGGCAGGAGAATTGCTTGAACCTGGGAGGTGGAAGTTGCAGTGAGCCAAGATCATGCCACAGCACTCCAGCCTTGGGGACAAGATTGAGACTCCGTCTCAAAAAAAAAAAAAAAAAAAAACTACTAGGACTTCACAGACAAATCCATAACAATCTAACACCCTCAAGCAATAATTTCAGGGAAATTTTAGAAGTGAAGAGTTTGGATTCCAAATACCCCTTCCCCACAACCTACTCATTCCTCTAGTCTTTCTCTCCTTAGCAAAAGGCATCCTCATCTATCCAGGAGCTCTGGCAAAAACCCAAGCATCACCTTTGACCAATCTCTTCCCTCAACCCCACTACTCTCTCTGTCACCCCAACATCCAGTCTATCAGCAAATTCTGGCCCTTTCTCTCCACCTCCACTGCTACCATTATTGGTCAAGCCACCATCCTCTCTCAGGACTTCCATAGCAGCCTCCGCACTGGTCTCCCTGTGTCCACACTTTTGCCTTTACCATCTACTCTCCACACAGCAGTCAGAAAGTTGCCTTGAAACTGCAAGTCATCCCTTGCCGCCTTGCTTAAACTTTCTCATGGCTCCCTATGATACTAAGAATAACATCCAAAATCCTAAATATGGCTGATGAAGCCTGACCCACTTCCACAATTTGATCTCCTACTGAAACCCCCTACCCAGTCTCACTGCTCAACATTTTTAGTCTTCTTTTGACACACTGGCCTTCTTTCTGACCCGGAAATGTCCCAAGTTTATTCCCACTTCAGGGCCTTTGTACGTGCTGCATCCTTTTCCTCAAACACTCTTCTAGACACTTGCATGGCTGACCCCTTTTGCCCTCTGAGAGCTCAGCAAAAGTGTCACATCCTCAGAAAGGCTTTTCCTGGCCACCTAATCTAAAGCAAGTCCTTCTAGGCACGACCCACCATACCACTTGGTTTTTGTTTTTTGGAATGGAACTTTTTAGTATTTGAAATTATATTTGTCTGCTCTTATTATCTCGCCCCCATCCAAATAAAAGCTCCATGAGGACAAGAACTTAAATCTTCCTGTTTAGTGTTGTATCCTCAAGTTCTCATAGAAATGCTTGGCACTGCATAGGCACTCAATTATAAGCTGAAAGAACAAATTAATGAATTTGATTGAGAGAGTCTTATTATGTGGGTAAAATATTCTATTAAAATACCTTTTATGTTGGAAATATCAATATTGAGCTGTCCAAGTTTCTCACATGTTTTCTCTATACATTCATAGACAGAATGTAGAATTTCCTTAGGGTCCTGTTCCACCCATCTTTGAACAAAAGAAGGCATTTGGTTAGTAAGAAAGCAACACAAATATAACTTTTTTCTATAGAAATGTTAACTTATGAGGGTGTGGCTGGTGCATACATTAAAGAAAACCAGATTAAGCAAAGCAAATTACATTCCACATTTTAAAGAAATGATTTCAAGAAAAGCCTATTTCCTTATAATTTTATTATTCTCCACATAGTAATTAATCATTTTCAAGGAGGCCACTAATAGCAGGCCACAAACAGCAAGTATCTACCTATTTTAAAATTATTTTTCTAAGTCTAATAAGAAATTAGTTCCCCTTCTTTATATCCTGCAGATTTAATTGATTTTGATAAATTATCTGCATGTTTCACTAATAGCTGGCTATTTCTAAGTAGACGGAAATATATTTATTATTATTGAGAATGATATATTTGGGAAGCAAAAGGAATTCTGAAAAGTCAAATAAGTATACTATTCTTTTTTGCTACTTTTTTCCCAAAATGTTTTGTTGGAATTTAGGGAGAAATTTAAAACTCCTTTTAACTATTTCATGTAGATAAGTGATTGGTCCAAGTTCTCAGACCCAATCTCAGTACAATTTTGGTAAAGTACCAGGGCCTCAGAAGGATGAAAGGCTAATAGTAAATGAGAAGGGTGAGAAGCCTAGGAGAAATATGGTAATTTGAGGAAGTCCAAAAGTAGAAATGATACAAACTAAAATGATTCTACCATAGGATCCAGAAGTAGCAAGGGAATTCCAACTGCCTTTCTTCTCTGCCTTTCTCAGGCCTAACTAAATGCTTCCCTTTCCTGGGCTTTGAATTCTGTCTCTAACTTATTTTTTTTAATTTTTTTATTTTTATTTTTTTTTGAGATGGAGTCTCGCTCTGTCGTGCAGGCTGGAGTGCAGTGGCGTGATCTCGGCTCACTGCAAGCTCCGCCTCCTGGGTTCACGCCCTTCTTCTGCCTCAGCCTCCCCAGTAGCTGGGACTACAGGCGCCCGCCACCACGCCCAGCTAATTTTTTGTATTTTTAGTAGAGACGAGGTTTCACCGTGTTAGCCAAGATGGTCTCGATCTCCTGACCTCGTGATCCGCCTACCTCGGCCTCCCAAAGTGCTGGGATTACAGGCGTGAGCCACCGCGCCAAGCCGTCTCTAATTTATTTTTAAAAACCCAGTCTCCTTCTGTGTATTTATAATTTTCATCTAGCCAAGACTCAGGTATCTTCTTTACAAATTGCACTGGGTTCAGCCTTGTGGACAGTCATGCTAATGCTGCTAACGTATCAATAACTTTTATTATTAAACAAAGGAACTCTAAAAAATTAGAACATTTTTTCATGTGAAGAAGACAATACAATTTGGAAACACATCAATTTTTTTCTCTCTTTCTTAAATTGAGGTAAACTTTACAGTGAAATGCGCAGATCAAAAGCGCACAATTTGCTGAGTTTTGACAAGTGGAAATACCCATCTAACCAACACCCCAGTCAAGATACAAAATATTTCCAGCATCCCAGAAAGTTCTTTCATGCTCCTTTCAAGTGAATCACATACCTCACAGACAACCACTTTTCTGATTCCTATCATCCTAGATTAGTTTAGACTATTATAAAATTTCAGATAAATGGAGTCATGCAGTATATACTCTTTTGTATCCAACTTTTTCATTTTCCATATTTCCAGTGACATTCCCTGGTGTTGGTGCAAGTATCTGTTCACTTTTTAAAAATTACTAAATGGTATTCCATTGTTATCCATCTTACTGATGACAGACATTTGGGTGGTTTCCAGTTTGGGGCTACTTTTAATAAAGTAGCTATAAACATTCATGTGCAAGTCTTTCGATGGGCATATGCTTTTATTCCTCTTGGGTAAATTCCTAAGAGTGAAATGCTGCAGGTGTATGGTTAGCTTTGCAATAAACTGCAACACAGTTTTTCAAAGTGGTTATATCATAAACATCATTAAATTTTAAATAATATACTTAACATCATATTTAATCACAATTACTACATATGAATACTATTCCCAAAAATGTGATTTTAGTATTAGATGTTAAGATATGTGAATACTTTTTTAAAAAGATACCTTTATTATAAAACAAACCTGACACTCAAATCAGCAAAGCAGCATTTTTGCAATAATAGGAACACAAAACTAAATGACTTCAAAGTTAATGTGAAATTTCTGATACTTAATACTCTTTTGCTTTATTACTTTATTATTCATTCCTTATCTATAACTGAATTCCTAAGCCATCAATTCCTCACATGTAAGACATACCAAGTTATTGCATATTTTCTTGACTAATAAGAACCTTTCAAATATTTTCAGGAGGATGTCTGACCAAGTTTACTTTACAAATCCACAGGGCAAGTTGGGTGAGATGGACTAACAAACATAATGTGTCTTCACATATTAAATTAGGAAACATACCCTTCTCTTGGGAACTCTTGTTTTATTTCTACTTGATGATGACTAAGTAGTTCAGCTGTTTTTGAATTGAAAACCTGAAAAAGATATTGTAATATTAATGTAAAAACGCAGGCAGATATCAAGGATGTTTAAAGTTATTCAGTATCTGAAGTTCTTGTTCACTGGTAGAAAAAGTCCAATTAGATGAAATGTCATATAAGATGTTCGACTTTCTTTTCATATGGATTCATAAAAGATATAAGGCAGCATCAGAAATAACTTCTCTTTAGGTAAAAAGAAACCTATTGAAGATAAAGGTAAATTAAGAAGCAATTCCCTACTCCTTAAAAAACCAAAATGGTTCTCGGAAATTTAACACATTAATTAATAATATGGATTTATTTTACAGAATAGGAAAACCAAGAATAATAAAAGAGAGCTGATACAATACTAATAGCAATGGTGTAAGTTTCCACTCCATTTATCTTGGACGTGGAGACAGAAAGGGTCACAGATACTCAGGCACATAGATGTGTACTGTGTAGATTCCTTTGAAGGGAAGTGCGGCTACGCATCTAGCTCTTATAAAAGAGAAATAGAAGGCCAGACACGGTGGCTTACGTCTTTAATCCCAGCACTTTGGGAGGCCAAGGCAGGCAGATCACTTAAGGTCAGGAGTTTGAGACCAGACTGGCCAACATGGTGAAACCCCATCTTTACTAAAAACACAAAAAATTAGCCAGGCGTGGTGGTGGGAGCCTGTAATCCCAGCTACTCAGGAGGCTGAGGCAGGAGAATCCCTTGAACCCACCCAGGAGATGGAGATTGCAGTGAGCCGAGATTGAGCTCCACCCTGGGTGACAAGAGGAAAACTCCATCTCAAAAAAAAAAAAAAAAAAAAAAAGGCAATAGAGTCCTTGTTAGTAGAGGGATAAGTATATGCTTGGCCCCATCCAGCTGAGTACTCTCTGTGACATGCTTGTCATAAATTGCTGACCCTTGATATAAAATATTAAAACCAATGGATGAAAACTAACAAAGAAGTGTAATACGATCCTCTACAATTTTAAAACAACACTTTTTAAAATATAGCAAGTTTCGCCAGGTGTGGTGGCTCATGCCCATAACCCCAGCACTTTGGGAGGCCGAGGCAGGCGGATCACGAGGTCAGGAGTTCGAGACCAGCCTGGCCAACATGGTGAAACCCCATCTCGACTAAAAATACAAAAATTAGCTAGGTGTGGTGGCGCATCCCTGTAATCCCAGCTACTCAGAAGGCTGAGGCAGGAGAACCGCTTGAACCGGAACCCGGGAGGCGGAGGTTGCAGTGAGCTGAAATCACGCTATTGCACTCCAGCCTGGGCAACAAGAGTGAAACTCTGTCTCAAAAAAATATATATATATATTTTATATATATAGACCTATATATATTTTATATATATATTATATATATCAGATATATTTTATATAATTATATATAGTTATATTTTATATATATCTATAAATAGATATATTTTATAAATATGATATATATTATCTATATTATATATAGATATATATTATATATCTATATTTATATATAGATATATATAGATTATATATATATTTATATATTTATTATATATCTATATTTATATATAGATATATAGATATATAATATATAATATATTATATATATTTTTGATATATAATATATAGATATATATTATATATAGATATATATATTATAGATATTTATATATAATATAGATATATATTATAGATATTTATATATATTATATATAGAGAGAGAGAGAGCGCAAGTTTTTCATATATATTGTTTCCATGTTGTAGTATCTATATTTGACTACCAAAGTACTTACTCTTACAGAGTAAGATGCATATTTTGATTAAAATTAACTTCCAAAATTACTCTAATTACAGCAGTGAAGTCACTTCCAATTAGTAAAGTGTTTCCATGCCTAGGTTTCCTGTGGGAGAAAATTACCTGTTCAATGCAGATTAAGAAAATAAAAAGCGTTGAGTGTTGCCTTCCTCCTTCTATATCACACACACCCCCTTTCCTCTTTTCTGGAGTAAATAATAAACATAATGAAAGCAAGAGGGCAAATTCTGAAGTCCTTTGAGAAGATAAAATATCTTACAAGTCAAAGGTTAACTTGACACATCATACACCATGTGATAGCCCTGTGATTTACAAGGTAGCATTAGGGTATGTCTCTAGGATGCCAGCTCCATTAGCATTAGGGTGTGTCTCTAGGAAACCAGTTCCATTTGCCCTGTTTTACTCACTGAAGTATCCCTGGGAACTAGAATAGTGCCAGGCACAAAGTTGGTGCTCAATAAGTATTTGTTGAACGTTCAAAAAATATGGTGTATTACATGTACTTATTAGGACAAAAATTATCAGATAAAATGAGAAACACTTATGTGCAGAAAAACTTCACTACAATAGGAAATTCCAGCTGTGTTACTGTTATTCATATTACTGCTGCTCCCTGCTACTCTCAAATCCCTAAAGGACTCTAGGTTAAGAAAACAAAGTGTTGGCAGGGCGCGGTGGCTCACGCCTGGCACTTTGGGAGACTGAAGCAGGTGGATCACCTGAGGTCAGGAGTTTCAGACCACCCTGGCCAACATGGCAAAACCCCGTCTCTACTAAAAATACAAAAATTTGTTGGGCGTGGTGGCGCATGCTTGTAATCCCAGCTACTCAGGAGGCTGAGGCAGGAGAATCACTTGAACCCAGGAGGTGGAGGTTGCAGTGAGCTGAGATCACGCCATTGCACTCCAGCCTGGGACACAAGAGCGAAATTCCATCAGAAAGAAAGAAAGACAGAAAGAAAGACAGACAGAGAGACAGACAGACAGAAAGGAAAGAAAGAAAGAGAGAGAGAAGGAAGGAAGGAAGGAAGGAAGGAAGGAAAGAAAGAAAGAAAGAAAGAAAGAAAGAAAGAAAGAAAGAAAGAAAGAAAGAAAGAAAGAAAAGAAAGAAGGAAAGAAAGAAAGAAAGAAAGAAAGAAAGAAAGAAAGAAACAAGGTGTCCCTTTTTGCTGGCTGAATTCATAAAAACCTCAATAGCAGACCTATGGGGCTCTGAATGGAGTGAGACCCCTCTTCCATCACCTCCTAGTTTTAACTAGGGCAACGTCAGGGCCCTTATGCTAAAAATGAATTCATGGATCTTTGGAAGAGACACAGAAAACAGAAGGATTTTGGTAAATTCTATTTGCTGTATTAGACCATGAAGCCATCCAATCAAACAACATTTGGATGTACCAAGATGGAGCCTAGACCTCCCTACTTCATCAAAGCTCTGAAACTTAGGACACTGACACCACCTTAGTGTAGCCTGTCCAATAGAAATATAACCCAAACCAAAATGCAAGCCACATACTAATTTTAAATTCTCATTAAAAAATAAAAAGAAACATATGAAATTAATTTTAATAACACACTTAAGCCAATATATCTATAAACTATTGTTTTGACATGTGATAGATATAAAATATTAATGATTTGTTTTTACTAAGTCTTTGAAATCTGGTATATATTTTACACTTACAGTCTACTCAATTCAGACTAGCCATATTTAAAGTAATCAGTAGCCACATGTGGCCAGCAGCTATTGTACTGGACATGAAGTTCTAGAGTACTTTTTTCCTCATATATCTAGGTTCACATGAAGCCTTCTGGCCATTGATTTGTTTGCAGACGGACAAATGTACAAAGAAGGCTAATGATGTTTCCACAAGACTCTATGGTAGAGGATAATTAACTCCACATTAAAACACAGTACCCAGAGGCAAGAATGCTAGTCTGATTTTTTCAAGTAGATTTCAGAAATCATTGTCAATTAAAGATAGCAGTGGCTGTATCATTTGCTTTATACAATGTCTAGCCTGGTCATTTGGTTTTTTGCGGGGGTGTTCGTCTGAGACAGGGTCTGGCTCTGTCACCCAGGCTGGAGTGCAGTGGCACAATCTCAGCTCACTGCAACTTCTGCCTCACATAGGGCTGTCAGGGCTATGAAGAGGAGAAAGGACATGTAACCCAGAATTATGAGGGTCTGAGAAGGGCTCTCAGAAGTGGTAACTTCTAAACTAAGACTTCAGGTTGAACAGAAGGGAGTCCATGCGGGACAGTGGGCATAGGAGTGCAGGGTGTACAGGTGGGCGAGGGTGCACAGTACTTGTTGATGAGAAAGGATTAGAGGGAGGCAAGGCTGGGACAGGAAGAGCAGTTGCAATGTATCTGCAGTCCAGGTGAGACATACAGAGGCCTCCACTAGGAGGGCAGCTACGATGGGATGGACAGAAGTGAAGTGCAAGTGCAGAGAGATTCTTAATTCAGGAGGTACAAGCAGGAAAAAGAGCAACACTCAGGGATGACAAGTTACAGGTCAGCGCAACTGAGTAGGCAGTGTTTACCAGACAAGGGATAGGGTAGGAGCAGTAGCTGCGGGATAGGAATGCATAGGAGATTGCAAATTTTGTTTTAGATAATGTGTGTTTGAAGTGTTGCTTGGGCACAGAAGTGGAGATATCCAGTGATCAGTTGCTTCTATTTTAGGTCATAAGCTTAAAGAAAAAGATCCAGGCTGGGCACTGTGGCTCATGCCTGTAACCCCAGCACTTTGGGAGGCCGAGGTGGGCGGATCACGAGGTCAAGAGATCAAGACCATCCCGACCAACCTAGTGAAACCCTGTCTCTACTAAAAACACAAAAATTTGCCAGGCATGGTGGTGCGCGCCTGTAATCCCAGCTACTCAGGAGGCTGAGGCAGGAGAATCGATTGAACCTAGGAGGCGGAGGGTGCAGTGAGCCGAGATCATGCCACTGCACTCCAGCCTGGTAACAGAGCAAGACTCCATCTTGAAAAAAAAAAAAAAGAAGAAGAAAGAAAAAAAAAAGATACGTCCTCAGACTTTTGTGTGGGCCAGAAAGGTAGTTGAGAACGTCATGCTTGGTGTGATGTAGAGGCAAAGAGCACACACAGACCCCGGAAGCACAGAGAGCTGGGGGACATCGAGCTCCAGCCCTGCCCACATCAGCTATTTGACATTTTTTTCTGAGCCTCTACGTTTTTCATTTGTAAAAGGATAATAAAGTAATTTATGAAGAGTATTTAGCATAGAATAGGCACAGAGTATACATCCAAAAGGTGTCAACACTATCATTGTTGCTACTACCGCTACTAATTTTATAATTACTATTATTACAATTACTACTCCCACCACCACTAATAGATGACAGAATAAGGATTAGAAATCACTCATTCTGAATAATGAATATAGGAAGCCAGTCCTATATTCATCTCTAAACCCAAATCATGTCTCAATTCCAGATTTTGTTTTGGGTGAAGGGCAATTTAAAAAGGAAGAAACAAGGAAAGTGAACATAGGATGAGAATTTAGCTCAGTGCAGACACAGTATATACCCAAAAGATGTAACCACTACTGTCACTGCTGCTACTACTGCTATGTTATTATTATTATTATTATTACTATTACCTGTAAGTGGTAGTATTACAATTGGAAGTCACCAGGTCTATATTCAGCTCTATGCGCAAACTATGACTCAATTCCAGATTTGGAGGAGGAGAATAATTAAAAACTGAAAAAACAAGGAAAATTGTTTTTATAAAAAAGTGTTTGTCCGGGCCCGGTGGCTCACGCCTGTAATCCCAGCACTTTGGAAGGCTGAGGTGGGTGGATCACCTGAGGTCAGGAGTTCAAGACCAGTCTGGCCAACATGATAAAACCCCATCTCCACTAAAAATACAAAAATTATCTGGTTGTGGTGGTGCACACCTATAATCCCAGCTACTGGGGAGGCTGAGGTGGGAGAATCACTTGAATTCAGGAGGTGGAGGTTGCAGTAAGCTGAGATCGCACCACTGCACTCCAACCTGGGCAACAGAGCAAGACTCCGTCTCAAAAACAAAAAAATATTTAAAAATTAGCTTCTGAAACAACACATGTATTCTCTGCCTTATAAGAAGGAGACTTCTGGGGAGCTGAAATGCTCTCTTTACTAAGTAACTGTCCCGTAGGCTTGCCTCACTCATCCTATGACTAATTCATCTGTCCTATCATAAATGTGCACATTCATTTCCCTCCCCATGTGATTTCCCCACTAGCCTACTCTTTTATGACACACTAAACTTTACCATGTGATAAGACATTATTCAGAAATTTAAACTTCCTCTTGAGAACACCATGATACTACATAAATGTGAGTGACTGAAAATAAAAATATTAGCCACAAATATGTTCCATGCCAAATTTGACTAGAAAAGGCATCTTCCAACAAGCCACAGAAGTAAAGAAAACATAGCAAATGAAATTATGTTTTTCTTAAAAATGAAATTGGCCAAGCACGGTGGCTCACGCCTGTAATCCCAGCACTTTGGGAGGCCGAGGCGGGTAGATCACCTGAGGTAGGGAGTTTGAGACCAGCCTGACCAACATGGAGAAACCCCATCTCTACTAAAAATACAAAAAATTAGCCAGATGTGGTGGCACATGCCTGTAATACCAGCTACTCAGGGAGGCTAGGCAGGGGAATCGCTTGAACCCAGGAGGCGGAGGTTGCCGTGAGCTGAGATCACATCATTGCACTCCAGCCTGGGCAACAAGAGTGAAACTCTGTCTCAAAAAGGAAAACAAAAAAAAAGAAAGAAAGAAATTGTAGTAAATGGCACATACATACATCAAATAGAGCTATAGTTTCTGATTTTGACTTTTTCCAAGATGCCTCAAGTTTTATCGGTCTATTCTAATCCAAGCGTTCCAGTCAACACACCCGAGTCCTTGCAGGTCCCTTGCTGCTAATGTTGATTCATGTAACATGTGTCTACCACATGCCAGATGCTGTGTCAGGCTTTGGGGGAAGAAAAAGGACATGGTTCTATCCCTCAAGAAGCTCAAAATTGAAAGCTCTTACCACTTAGTCTTGTGACAGACAAGACAAGAGTGGGTGGCAGCTCTCTGTTGAGAATGTGTTCCTGGTACTTGCGTAATGTGACGGGCAAGGAAACTTGCGTAATGTGACGGGCAAGGAAACAAGCAAATGTAGTGGAGAAAGAAAGAAACAACAAAAGAACCACAACTTGGCCAGGCGCGGTGGCTCACGCCTGTAATCCTAGCACTTTGGGAGGCTGAGGCAGGCGGATCATGAGGTCAGGATTTCAACACCAGCCTGGCCAACATGGTGAAACCCCATCTCTACTAAAAATACAAAAAAATTAGCCGGGCGTGGTGGCGCACACCTGTAATCCTAGCTACTCAGTAGTCTGAGGCAGGAGAATTGCTTGAACCTGGGAGGCGAAGGTTGCAGTGAGCTGAGATCGTGCCACTGCACTCCAGCCTGGGCAACACAGTGAGACTCCGTCTCAGAAAAAAAAAACAAAAAGAATCACAACTCTAGTTATCACAAGAGTGGCCTCATTCCAACTGCGAGCCAAATCAGTTTTACCAAATTTACTGTTCATTAGTCCCTGGCCCATAATGGATGCTTAATAAATGTGTTGAATACACAAATGAAGGAAAGAGGAAATCCATCTGTAAGCCTTATGAGATCTCTAAGTATGATGGGACAGCTGGGGCCAAGGGAATGCTTCCTGCCAAAACAAGCACTGAGCTACAATTCTAGTCATTCTTTATATGTACTGTCTGTTGAAACAAAATGATTATGCAACCATTATCCACAATGACACACCTGAGCCCTGCCTAGGACCCACTGAATTTGAGTCACAAGATGATCATAACCCACAGTATTCATTCAAAGGCAATATTTTTTATAGATTGCAAAACCAATTTATAAGTATGTTTTTCTTGGTGAAGATTCATTCATGATGATAATCAGAACTGACACTTGATTAATAGGTGAGAAGATGGCCTCCCCCTTCTCTCATCTCCCCTTCACAGTACTCTAGACAGCTGGGGAACCCAAGGCAGTAGTCAGGAGGACTGGTTTCAGGGTATAACAGACCTGGACTTGAATCCTAGCTCCACCAGTTACTCTGTGACCTTGGGCACAATCCTCAGCCACAGTCTAATCACCTGTGTAAAGAAGCTTACTAATATGATCTATATCACAGAGTTATGAGGATTAAATGAGATAATGCTGGAAAAGTCTTCAACATAGTACCTGACACATTTCAAGCCACAACACATTACAAGTCTTTTAAAAAATCATCGTAGTAGGGAAAAAATTAAGTTACCAAATTAAAGAAGGAAGTTGATTGTTTAAGCTGAAACTTTTGTCTTACAAAGAATGGCCCCTCCTTAAAACCTGTTACACTAATTCTCTTTCCAAGAAGTTCCTACTCTGCAATCTGAGTTACCATGTGCCAACCCCAATTCACTTTCCTATCAGATAAGTTGGAAATTTTCCGCTTGTACAAAGCATATGCATGGGGTCCCAAGATTAATTCTTTGACAATTTGATGAGGAAATGAACATGTTCTATTGTATGTCTACTACTAAAATGTAAGAAGAAATTAAGTAACCAAACGTACCCAAGAACGTTTTAAGAGGTAAGAAAGAAAACCAGAATTAAAATTCAGTTAACTTGGCCGGGCACGGTGGCTGACGCCTGTAATACCAGCACTTTGGGAGGCCGAGGTGGGTGGATCACGACGTCAGGAGTTCGAGACCAGCCTGACCAACATGGCGAAACCCCGTCTCTACTAAAAATATAAAAATTAGCCGGGCTTGGTGGCGCATGCCTGTAATCCCAGCTACTCAGGAGGCTGAAGCAGAAGAATCACTTGAGCCTGGGAGGCAGAGGCTGCAGTGAGCCGAGATCATGCCACTGCACTCCAGCCTGGGCTACAGAGCGAGATTCTGTCTCAAAAAAATAAAATAAAATAAAATAAAAAATAATTCAGTTAACTTATTAAAGAGAAATAAAAATCTACTCAATAAACATGTATAAAACATTCTCTGAACAGTCTTTAAGTGCTGTTCACCTTTGTATTTCATAAAACATCTTGGTCAACATGACAAATAGCTTAAAAGGAGGACCCTGCTCCCAAGTACAGCAGGTAGACAATTATAATACAAGGGGGAAGGTAATAAGAGCTATTAATAGAAGTATTTTTAAAAGTGCTGTAGGAAGGGGGGGGGAATTCTGAATAACGGTTTGAGGAAGACTTACACTAAAAGGTGGCAGTTGAGCCACTATTTAGAGGTAGAGAAGCAGATATGGAGGACAGAGGTAGAGGCATTTCCCTGGGATGAAAGAGCACAGATAAAGCCTTTTCTCCTTATGGGAGAAAGCTAATATTGCTAACAGAGAAAAAAGAAGAAAACTTGCAGAGGTTATTGGTCTCAGGAAAGTCAAGTTAAATATGCAAATTTATTGAATAATAGTCAGGAAATTACTTAAATATCTTTAATTTTATAAGCTTCCTTATGACAGTTCTTATCCACTGTATTCTTTCCTGAGAGGTAAGCAATTATTTTTCAGTCATAATTACAACGTGGAGTAATATGACTGGAATAACTCCTGGGAATCATCTTGTGATTGAAGCACTTATTCAGCAAATCTTTTATCTGCATTTTGCAGGGAGTGGTTTAGCAACCTCTCTCCTTATAAACAAAGGAAAAAACACCTTGCTAAACCATTCCTAAGTTTTTCACTACTTCACACAGGATCTCTAAGGTTTTTTTATTTGCCTCTAGAGCATTCTTTCATAGTTGTTTCTCAAGGAGGGGACAATTTTATTGATCAACTTTTATACATCATTCTCTAAGCAGGATGAGAATCTTCTGAATTTGCATCTTAGCTTACATGCAATGACACGAGGCCTCACAGAGCCCAGTAAACAGGAGCCAATTTTTGAAGGCTCATGTTGTTCATGTTACACACTGAACAATTAATTGTGGTAATATGAAGTTGATCAAGTCCTTCTTCATTGATGTAGAAAGATGTCTTTTGGGCAACAAAACCTGAGGGACCAAGAACAACCTGCAGTGAATAAAGAAGATTGCTGGGCTACATGGACAGCAATAATGAAGAGTCAAAAAGAAGGCATGGACAGTTCAAGCTGAGTCCTAAAGGAAGCCTACAAAATTATGAAATATTTTCCCATTTTCATATTGAGCAAAGGCTGTATAAACTTGAGAACATCTGCCATGCTTGGTTTGGCCCCCACAGTGCTTTATAAACTAATTGCCAACATTTAAGAATTGAAAGATTTAATTGAAAACTCCAGACTACCTGCTTTTAATCTGACGATCTGGCAGCACTGGGCTGGTGTTCCTGCTTGGCAGCTACTAGCTGTCCCCTTGACCTGGATATCTCTCTAGTCCGCCTTCCCCCTTCTACCTGCCTGGTCCCTGCAGGCATTTGTGTGGGCAATTCTTGAATATGGCTTTAAACATCAACCCACAGTTAGTTGGCACATGTCTTAATGGTCTTTCTTAAGTTGGGAAGATGATGATGATCGTGTATATTATGTATTAATCAAATCCAGTTAAGCAAACTTTCTTATGATTCAGGATTACTCTATAAACATTTCTATGAATATAAGACAAAGTGAAACCTGCCCTGGGTGATCAAAAGATAAACAGTGCAAGAGACAGTGGAACTGTGCTTGGCAGCTCAAACCAGGGTAAGCCATTAAATAAGATTCAAACCAAAATTAGACTGAAAGCTTCTCACTTTAGACAAAAAAAGATATGTCAGGATCAAAGCACAAATGCAGTTTTTAGTCAAGTGCCAGCTTTGACAGAACTTTGAAAAAATATATACATGTTATGTATAATGCATATGTATAAATATACACATATGTGTATATATGTATAGATATATACATACTAAAAATAATGCAGGAAAACATGATTTGCGGTAAGAGCTAAATAATCATTAAATATTTACATCAACTTGCCAAGTTAGTCAAATATCCATTGAAAGCATGGGCTTTTATCAGCAGGCATTCATTTCAATTACTTTTATTTATTTTTTATTTATTTTTATTTTTTTGAGACAGAGTCTCGCTCTGTTGCCTAGGCTGGATTGCCCAGGCTGGAGTGCAGTGGTGCGATCTCCGCACACTGCAACCTCCGCCTCCCGGGTTCAAGTGATTCTCCTGCCTCAGCCTCCTGAGTAAGTAGGATTACAGGTGCCCACCACCACGCCCAGCTAATTTTTGTTATGCCAGGTTGGCCAGGCTGGTCTCGAACTCCTGAACTCAGGTAATCCACCCGCCTCAGCCTCCCAAACTGTTGGGATTACACGTGTGAGCCACCGCGCCCGGCCTCAATTACTTTTAAATTATCTTACTGAACTCAGTGCTAGGTCACTTTAAGAGCAACTTTACTAATTGCACAAAAATTAATCAGCAGAGTGACTTAAATAGCAATCTTTTGCGGTAAAACTGTGCTGTCACACATGGTAAATAAAAAGAGAAACAGAATTTCCGTCTCGCATTATGCTGTGAAGCACAGTAAGGACAATCATTTGTTTGTAATGGGCAAAGTCTTCGGAATTAAATAAAGATTATGGCAAAAGCAGTGTAGTGTGACTGTTTCCTAATTCGTTCTGCCACCCTCCCCAGTATTCAACCCTCTGCAATTTTTGTGGGAGAGGATGACAACGCATCATCACTCCAATACTTTATTCGTTCTACTGCTGGAAAGGACGCTGTGTTAGCTACCACAGCCGTGACACAGCTTTCCCCCCATCCAAGGACGTCCTGTGTCTCGCAGGCCAAGTGTTCCTGGGGAAGACCGCGGTAGCCGTCAATGTGGCCACCTGTCCGCTACTGCAAGCTGGCCGCTCTGCGCGGATGCTCGGAGAGTCCCTGCTCCCTTTGGGGGAAGAGTCACCCCATTAGTAGGTGACCCAGCTCCGCCACCAAAACTGCGACTGTTCAACTCGGCCGTGGGGGTCAAGAGAGGCCGAGGTCCCCCAGGCCTAGGTGGGGCATCCCCAGTGTGGCAGGTCCCGTTCCGGCCTCCCTCCCTTGTCCAGCGGCCGGGGCCCCGAGCCGGAGAGATGCGGGATGGGGACACAACAGCCACCCCCTCCGTCCCCCGACTCCCGCCCCGGCTCAGCGCCTCTTCAAATATCACCCCGGGCTCACCAAAAAGCGCGTCGAACTGGTGCCCTGGTCCACCGCCCCCACCAATGGCCCCAAAACTGCCTTATTTGAGGCTGCCATGAAACCAGCTTCAGGTCGGCCGGCGATTGCGGCCGGTTTCCTGGGTGACGGCGGCGGGAGGGGGAGGGGCGGGTGACGAGTCCAAAGAGCGAGGCCGCGCGCGTCCGCTGAACGCTCGGACCGCGCTCAAGGCGGCCCCTTTACCCGCGCGCAGCCTTCTCACCCCGCCCCTCCGGCCCAGGCCCCGCCCCCCACCGCGTACCCCAAGGCTCCAGGGGCGTGTCAGGGGGGTGGGGGTGGGCGCTGTCACCTGGGCTGGCCAATCAGCAAACGCAAAAGAGCCGAACGCTCGGACAAGCAGAGGGCGATGAGACGTCACGGGGGCGGGGCCTGGGCGCGGTGGAGGCGGTGGCCCGCGCAGTAGGTCACGTGGGGGCCCGGCGAGCAGACAGCCGAGCCATCCAGCTGCATGGCTTGCGGCGGAGACGAGTACTGCCCTTTGGCAGGCAGCGCTCCTGGCCGGCGAAAAGAGCGCACTTCCACTCGTGTCCTGGGGCTCGCCTCCATAGGGGTCCCAAAGTGTGTAGAACTGCTTGTTCCCTCCAGTGGGCTGTGCAGAGTCGTGCAGCGACGTGAGTCGCTGTGTGGACCTACCCGGCCCGGCCTTCCCGCGTTTCCCACGCCCCGCCCACCTCCCTGCATCTGGCCCCTGGTAATCGTAATCATTCCTTTGGCTGGGACTGACCCCATATAGGGTCACCTCAAGGAGCAACGCGAATCCTTCACCGTTGCAAGCTTTTCAGGGACAAGAAACGCGGAAGTTCTTTCGGTTTAGCGTTTAAGGAAAGCACCCAAAATCAACCTCCCCAAGTTCCTCTCTCGACCATTCAGGCAGAAGGCGCCCGGCACCACTCAGTCCTGATGCGCCCTTGCTCCTCGTTTGGCCTCACTCTGCGGTCCCCTCCCCCACACGCCATTCCCTCTCCCTCCATTAACTGCTTTGGATGGCAGGGGACAGAAAAGGGACTCTCCCTTGACCTTGAATTTACCTTGCCCGGATCCTTCTGGGTCCTGTGTTCTAAGGGCTTTCAAACTTGGAACCAAGACCCACACTGCGAAACAGTTTACAAAACAAACCCAGGCTCGAGTGTTTGTGTGGGCGGGGAGCACATTTGTAGTTACAATTGTTACACATGTAAATACATGTTATATACATCTAATATACATTTATGTATATATAGAAAAACTTTCCAAAACAATATTTGTCCTTCCACAGTATGCAGTCTGTATTTTTATTCTATGGCATATCATTTTTTTTAATGCTGATTGAAAAATCACTAAATTGCTTTTGTAACCCACCATGCTCTCTATCAATTTTAAAAGCACTCCGCTATACTCCCTGTCATTTCTTTCCATCCCTTTCCCAAATCTCTGTGTTCTGGAACATCATTTCTTTTGTTTTCTTTTTTTTTTTTTCCTTTCTTACCTTGCTCTACACCACGTCACTTGTCCATCTCTGTTTGTATAGTTTTACCACACATGATCTGAAAGCAAATTTTCCTAAACACCGTCTAGACCTCACATTCTAATGTTCCAGATGAAGTCTGCTTATGGACATACTAGGTTTAATAACTATTGATGAACTGGCGTGCTTTAATATAAGAGTGAAAATGAGTCAGTATTTCTGAATTTCCCGGAAGAGGAAAAGAGGGAGACAGGCATATAAGCAGGAACTAGGCCAACTTGCCTCTAAAAACAGTGAAAGGCATTAATTGAGTGAATGATATAGAAAAGGATTTTCTTGGTTCTAGAAGGCAGTAAAAACAAAGCCACCAAACCTACCACATCGATCCATTAAAAAAAAAAAAAATCCCTGACCACATTTGAACTTTCACATACTTTTGACTCTCAGATTCCAACAGGACAGCAAATTATTTGTTTGGCAGCACAATGGGATCAGAATTCAGACATTTCAGAATAAGTTGGGCTAAATGTACATGAGGGATTCTTAAATTTGTCGATCCTGTGGTTCCTACAACAATGTGTGTTCCACATCCTCATTCCTTTCACCGAAACAAAACTGAAAAGGCATCACATCTCAGCACCCTGTTAGAGATGAGGTAAAGATAAGGGGAAAGGTGTTAGATGGAAGAGTTGAGCTCAGCCTATATTAAATATTTACTGTGAACTTTTTTTTTTTTTTTTTTTTTTTGAGATGGAGTCTTGCTCTTTCGCCCAGGCTGGAGTGCGGTGGTGTAATCTTGGCTCACTGCAACCTCCACCTGCCGGGTTGAAGCAATTCTCCTGCCTCAGCCTCCCAAGTAGCTGGGACTACAGGCCCACGCCACCATGCCCGGTTAATTTGTTGTATTTTTAGTAGAGATGGGGTTTCACCATGCTGGGGAGGCTGGTCTCGAACTCCTGACCTCGTGATCCACCCGCCTGGGCCTCCCAAAGTGCTGGGATTACAGGTGTGAGCCACCGCGACCGGCCTACTGTGAATTCTTATTAGTCCACTTTGTCTTATTTTTTTAGAATTACAGTCAGCCTTCCATATGTGTGGGTCTCTTATCCAAGGATTCAGCCAACCACAGATCAAAAATATTTGAAAAAATGTCAATACAACAATAACAAACAATACAAATAAAAACAATACCATATAACAACTATTTACGTAGCATTTACATTGTATTAGGTGTTATAGTTAATTTAAAGATGATTTAAATTTGCTGGAGGATGTGCATAGGTTACATGCAAATACTATGCCATTTTATATAAGGCATTTGAGCATTCTCGGATTTTTGTATCCTCGGGGTAGGGAGGGTGAGTGTGTGTGGCGAGGGCAGCGGGGGTGGGGTCGTCCTGGAATTAATCTCCAGAGGGACAAATCCCCTTTTGCTTGACTTTTCTCACTCCCTCAAGCCCCAGCTATTGTCCAAAACCTTTATATAATTGTAAAAATCAACCAATAGACACTCTGATTCCATTTTTCATACTATCATTGAGACAGTTGGAAGTATTAATAACAATGGGGCCTCTGAGGCCAAGAGCGCATAAGTGACATACGTCTTAAGCCTAGCCAGCCTCCTGTGGCAGAATCAGAACTAGAATTTTAGTCTCCTGACATCAAACCTAGTGCCCTTTTACAGGAGTCTGAGGGAAGGGAAGCTGAAGGAAGTTAGGTAGGAAACCAAACAAAAAGGAAAAAAGATAGGATGCTAGTTCACCTTCTTCTCACCACCCACCCCAGATCTGGAGGCAAAGCAATAGAGAAAACACTGGACTGGGAAGGGAAGGACATTGGTTTGATCTTGGCCCTGCCATTCAACACTTAATCATCATGGGCTTGAGTAATAACTCATTTATTTCCATGGCTTCTTGTTACTTGTTTGTTAAATAGGGAAAATGTCACTGACGTAGATGGGTCAATGTGAGACTTAAATGATGTAATGCCTGCTAAAGCACTGTACAAGCAGAACTGTTAATCATGAAAGGGAAGAGGCAGTTTCACTGTCCTGTCTCCATCAAAGAAACCCAGAGGTGAAGATCAAGGTCCTTATGCAAATTAAGTAGCTTGAGTCACCTAAAGCTCACTGTGATGATTTCTGACTGGTAAAGCAGGAAATCAATGTTAATCTCCCTCTTGGAGAGTCCCTAGGTGTTTCACTTATTCTTCCTCTGGTTTTTCCTGTTTTTTGTTGATGTACACAGAATTTATATAAGCAGAAAGCCTACGCTTCCCTCAAGAATCTCTGCACCCCCTTTTCCCCCAGAAGTGTTTCTTGGTCTTCACTTATTAGCCTGAGAAGTAGCACTTATTTGTTCAAGTTTAGTCTGTTTGGAAAGCTACCCTTTCCTTAACCCCTCCTTGCTAGTTTAATGATTACTTGGATATGGATTGATATGAATTTTGGAAGTATAGCATGGAGTTAGTGCTGGAAAGGACTATAGTAAAGAGCACAGGCACATTGTTATTTTATGGGATTGGAATGATTTAAGCAGATACACAAAGGTAAAAATGCAAAACGCCCAAGGTAGCAGAGGGAGTTAAAGACAGATTCGGGATTCAGGTTTTTTGTTTGTTTTTTTTTTTTGAGATGGAGTCTCTCTGTCTCCCAGGCTGGAGTGAAGTGGCCTGAACTTGGCTCACTGCAACCTCAGCCCACCACCAACCTTGAACCACCAGTTCAAGCGATTCTCCTGCCTCAGCCTCCCAAGTAGCTGGGATTACAGGTGTGTGCGACCATGCCCGGCTAATTTTTGTATTTTTAGTAGAGACGGAGTTTCACCACGTTGGCCAGGCTGGTCTCGAACTCCTGACCTCAGACCATCCACCCTCCTCGGCCTCCAGAAGTGCTAGGATTACAGGCGTGAGCCACCGCGCCCGGCCCACAGATTCGGAATTTAAACCCGCTTGATAAAAATAGACAAATTGGGAGCCTACCCCCACCCCCTATAAATTGAAGCATCCACTCACATGCATGTTAATAAGCTAAGTTGTAACTACCTAAAATAATGTTTCGTTTTATGCAGCATTGCAGTTGAAATCGAGTTAGGGTTTGATAGTTTTTCTCAAACTTTACCTACTTCAAGCCGGGCGTGGTGGCTCACGCCTGTAATCCCAGTACTTTGGGAGGTTGAGGTGGGCAGATCACCTGAGGTCAGGAGTTCAAGACCAGCCTGACCAACATGGAGAAACCCCATCTCTACTAAAAATACAAATTAGCCGGGTGTGGTGGTGCATGCCTGTAATCCCAGCTACCTAGGAGGCCGAGGCAGGAGAATCACTTGAACCCGGGAGGAGGAGGTTGCGGTGAGCTGAGATCGTGCCATTGCACTCCAGGCTGGACAACAATCCATCTCAAAACAACAACAACAATAACAAAAAACTTTACCTACTTCAAAACTACCTAGTGGACTGGACTTGTTAAAATCCAGGTTGCCAGGCTGCAAACACCCCAGATTTTTTAAGTTTTTATTTTTAATAGTTCTCAGGTGATGCCAATACTGCACATACAGGGACCACACTTTGAGAACCACTGGGCTACGCATATGCTGGAACCGTTAATTTTCTAGTTTGACAAAATTGTGGCAAAACCATTAGGTACAAGAACTCTGTTTTATGAGTTGTTACTGCCCTTTTCTCTTATATCCTAGGTCTCTGCTAACAATCAAACAATCCACTTAGAATATTGGTAGATAACGCTGGGTGCAGTGGCTCATGCCTGTATTCCCAGGGAATACTTTGGGAGGCGAGGGTGGGTGGATCACCAGAGGTCAGGAGTTCAAGACCAGCTTGTCCAACATGGCGAAACTCCGTCTCTACTAAAAATAGAAAAAAATTAGCCGGGTGTGGTGGTGCATGCCTGTAGTCCCAGCTAGTCGGGAGGCTGAGGCAGGAGAATCGTTTGAACCTGGGAGGCAGAGGTTCAGTGAGCTGAGATCTCGCCACTGCACTCCAGCTTGGATGTCAGAGTGAGACTCCGTCTCAAAGAAAAAGAAAAGAATATTGGTAGGTAAAGCTTAAGGCAGAGGTTCTCAAACATTAGTTTATGTCAAAATCACCTGGGGTACTTGTTAAGGATGCATATTCATTCCTTCCACACTTGCCCTACACTGACCTCCCCCTAAATGCAATGAGCTGGGCTACTTGATGCCAGGGATTTTGCCCTGATAGTCATTATATCCCTAGGATCTGGGAGTCCTATAAGTGATGGTTGAATGAATGAATATTGTAGACTGCTACATAGGCTGCTGCTAATGACTAATGCCTTCTAATAATAATGTCCTTGTGTTGTGCCCTCCCATATTGACCCTGAGCTTGGGCCACGTGACTTGCATGGGCAATACGATGTTAGCAAACATAGTGCAAGCAGAGACTTGATAAATGCTTGTGGAGAAATGGGCCTTTCCCTCTTGGAACTCAGTTGCCATGCTGTAAGAAAGATAATTTAAACTGCTAGCAGATGAGAAGCCATGGGAAGGAGAACTAAGGCCCCCCAGCTGACCATCACCAACTTCCAGATATGTGAATGAAACCATCTTACATATGTAAGCCCTGTCCGAGGTCCCGGCGGATTGCAGCTGCTGAATGAGTGACCCAGTTGAATGAATGACCTCAGCCAATAGCACCGAGAATGGAAAACGACAACAACAATGACAACAAAAAAACCACAGCTGAGCCCAACTAGTCCACAGAATCATGAGAAATAACAAATGGTTGTTGTTTTTAGCCACCCAGTTTTGGAGTCATTTTTTTAATGCAGCAATGGATACATGATGCAATTGGTACATTTTGGTGTGACCTCCATTCCTCACAATCTAATTCTTGGTCATATCTGGTTATAACCAAGGCATTGGGCCTTTTGGAAAAATAAAAATATGAATATTCAGAAGTTTTCTCGTTTTCCAAACATGTTTGAAAAACTTGCTACTGGTGCAAATTGAGAAGTTTTCTTTTCTTTTCTTTTCTTTCTTTTTTGAGACAGGCTCCTGCTCTGTCTCCCAGGCTGGAGTGCAGTGGCATGAACATACCTCACTGCAACCTTGCCTTCCTGGATTCAAGGGATTCTCCCACTTCAGCCTCCAGAGTAGCTGGAATCCAGGAGGCCAAGGTTGCGCCATCACACCTGGCTAATTTTTTTTTTTTTTTTGGTAGAGATGAGGGTCTTATTTTGTTGCGCAGGGTGGTCTTGAACTCCTGGGCTCAAGCGATCCTCTGCCTCAGCCTCCCAAAGTGCTGAGATTACAGGCATGAGCCACCTGGCCCGAGCAGTTTTCAATTTGAAAACCTGTTGTTTCTAAGGGTCTAGGGTAAGGATCATACTTGGAATGCCCTTGAGGTCATGGTTGGATCTGTTAAGGGCAAAGTGGTGCTCAAAGTGGGACCATTGGTAACTTTGGCTGTTTTATTTCCTTCTTCCACATCCCTTTGGTCTTCCAGTTTCACATTCTTCTCGTTTTCCTCATGCTTTCTCTTTTGTGTGCTTGTTTATCTTTCATTTTCCTATGTCCACCTCTAAGCCTCCAGTGGCTAATAGAAGAAAGACAAAAATGTATGTTATTTATATATTTATTTATTTTTTCAAGACAGCGTCTCACTCTGTTGCCCAGGCTGGAGTGCAGCGGCACCATCGTGGCTCACTGTAGCCTCGAGCTCCCAGGCTTAAGAGATCCTCCCACCTCAGCCTCCCAAGGATCAAGTAAGTGGGATTACAGGCACAAGCCACCACTTCCAGCTAATTTCTTGATGTTTTTGTAGAGACAAGATTTCATTATGTTGCCCAGGCTGGTCTTGAATCCCTGGACTCAAGCAAACCTCCCACCTCTACACTCCCAAAGTGCTGGGATTATAGGTGTGAGCCACCGTGCCCGGCCCAAAGATGTATGTTCTTTTTTATTTTCTGCCTTTTGCCACTATATGTACACATTAAAAAATATGCATACTGATAAAAAAAATGTAGCCTTAGGAACCACAATTTAGTTCATGTACTACATTTATATTACATTTATAATCATGGGACACTGACTTTTCAAGTGCTCCATTCACACATTCAAATCATACAAAGAAAATAATATTTAATGCTTCATTTGGCAAGTCACATAGTAGGCACAAAATATACGTTGAATGGATGTACGTAATTCACTAATCTCAATGAGGTTACAATCATTCATTTGCTGACTTTAAACAAATATGCTATTGAAAAGAAAAGGTAACTACATTTTATTTGTTTAGGCCTTGTATTTAAATTTTTTTTTAAAATTTATTTTTATTTTTTTTGAGACGGGGTCTCGCTCTGTCGCCCAGGCTGGAGTGCAGTGGTGCGATCTCAGTTCACTGCCAGCTCCGCCTCCCGGGTTCATGCCATTCTCCTGCCTCAGCCTCCTGAGTAGCTGGGACTACAGGCGCCCGCAACCACGCCTGGCTAATTTTTTGCATTTTTAGTAGAGACAGGGTTTCACCATGTTAGCCAGGATGGTCTCGATCTCCTGACCTCGTGATCCACCGGCCTCAGCCTCCCAAAGTGCTGGGATTACAGGCGTGAGCCACCGCACCCGGCGTATTTAAACTTGAGTAGGAAGAAAATGTATCATTTATCACTCAATAATGGCATGGGAAGAAAGAGGAATGATGATCTTAATTGAAATCTATTCTTTGTCTTTTAAATGGGAAACTCTACTTCTTTTTGAAATATTCCACTGAGGTCACATTTGTCTTTGGGGATATTTCTTTGTGAAGACATATATAGATTTTTTTTTCCGCCTCCCGGGTTGAAGTTATTCTCCTGCCTCATCTTTCCAAGTAGCTGGGACTACAGGCTCGTGCCACCATGCCCGGCTAATTTTTGTATTTTTAGTAGAGACGGGGTTTCACCATGTTGATCAGGCTGGTCTCGAACTCCTGACCTTGTGATCCACCCGCCTTGGCCTCCCAAAGTGCTGGGATTACAGGCGTGAGCCACCGTGCCTGGCTTAGATTTAATTTTTATTAATTAAAGGATTGAAAAGAACTTTCAGGATTGCGTAGCACTTACCAGAGATGAAGAAAATGAGGGCAAGAATCAGGGTAAGTTGTCCAAGGTCATTCTAATGCATGATATTGTTCACCCAGTGGTGAGATGCACATGTGTTTTATGAATTTAATATTATTCATGAAAAAAGAACTCAGAGTATAAGCCAACCTATAATCAATCAACAGTACTATTTCCCCCCAAGTTACTGTAAACATATAAACACTATATGTGTAAATAATTGAGCCATCATTGATAAAGTCTGCAGCCTTTTTCAGGGAGTTTTTCTATCATGCTTTCTATACTTTATTTTCCCAGAGCTCCATTCCTCACCACTGTATACAAAACCTAAGTCTTCATCTCTGTCATCAATCTGTCTATGGTGGAGACTGAGGGATTAAGTACTGTACAGAAACATCAAATGCTGGAAAGGATATGGAGCAATAAGAACTCTCATTCATAGCTGGTGGGGTTGCAAAATGTTACAGCTATTTTGGAAGATAGTTTGGCAGTTTATTACAAAATGAAAAATCCTCCTACATATGATCTAGCAATTACACTCCTTGGTATTTACCTAAATGAGTTTAAAATTTGTGTTCACACACAAACCAGCACATGATGTTTATAAGCAGCTTTATTCATAAATTTCAAAACTTGGAAGCAACTAAGATGTCCTTCACTGGGTGAATGGATAAACAAACTGGTACACACAGACAATGGAATGTTATTCAATGTTAAAAATAAATTAACTATCAAGCCATGAAAAGACATGGCCTTTTTTTTTTTTTTTGAGAAGGAGTCTCACTCTGTCACCCAGGCTGGAGTGCAGAGGCGCGATCTCGGCTCACTGCAGCTTAAATGCATATTATTGAGTGAAAGAAGCCAATTTGAAAAGGCTACATATTGCATGATTCCAACTATGTGACATTCTGGAAAAGGCAAACCTGTGGAGACAGTAAAAAGATCAGTGGTTGCTAGGAGTTGGTGGAGAGGGGTAAATAGGCAGAGCACAAAAGATTTTTAGGACAGTGAAACTATTCTGTGTGATTCTATCATGGTGGATACATGTCTTTATACATTTGTCCAAACTCATACAATGTGCAACACCAAGAGTGAACCCTAATGTAAACTATGCACTTTGGGTGATAATGATGTATCATTATAGGTTCATCGATGGCAACAAATGTACCACTCTGGTGGGGGATGTTGATAATAGGGGAGGCTGGCTGGGCACGGTGGCTCAGACCTGTAATCCTAGCACTTTGGGAGGCCGACACAGGCAGATCACCAGGGTTCAGGAGTTCAAGACCAGCCTGGCCAACATGGCAAAACCCCGTCTCTACTAAAAATACAAAAATTAGCCAGACGTGGTGCGTGCCTGTAATCCCAGCTACTTGGGAGGCTGAGGCAGGAGAATTGCTTGAACCTAGGAGGTGGAGGTTGCAGTGAGCCGAGATTGTGCCACTGCACTCCACTCCAGCCTGGGTGACAGAGCAAGACGCTGTCTCCAAAAAAAAAAAAAAAAAAAAAATTGTAATAGAGGAGGCTATGCATGTGCAGGGACAGAGGGTACACAAGAAATCTCTGTACTTTCCATTCAATTTTGCTGTGAACTTTAAACTGCCCTAAAAAATAAAATGTATTAAAAAACACCATAGGCCGGGCGCAGTGGCTCACACCTGTAATCCCAGCACTTTGGGAGGCCAAGGCGGGTGGATCACCTGTGGTCGGGAGTTTGAGACCAGCCTGACCAACATGGAGAAACCCTGTCTCTACTGAAAATACAAAACTAGCTGGGCATGGTGGCACATGCCTGTAATCCCAGCTACTCGGGAGGCTGAAGCAGGAGACTCGCTTGAACTGGGGAGGCGGATGTTGTGGTGAGCCGGGATCACGCCATTGCATTCCAGCCTGGGCAACAAGAGCAAAACTCTGTCTCAAAATGAAAACAAAAACAAAAAAACACCATAGAGATAATTTCAATAGATTTGGATGGTTCTGTTGCCTACTTATCCTCCTCAGCTGACTGCACGTTACTGGGTGTTCATTACATTGGTTTAGATATCATCACTCTTTCCCTGCCATTGCCACTTCCATTCCCTGCTCTTGACCTCTCTTACTGTTGGCCACATCGTGTGCATTGGTATATTTCCTTGCTTATGATAAAATATATTTTATTAGAAATGTTTTAGCTATATTTAAGTAATCAATTTAAGCAATTAATTTACTAATTTTTATTTTATTATTATTATTTTTGAGATGGAGTCTTGCTCTGTTGCCCAGGCTGGAGTGCAGTGGCGCGATCTCAGCTCATTGCAACCTCTACCTCCTGGGTTCAACCGATTCTCGTGCCTCAGCCTCCCGAGTAGCTGGGATTAGAGGCGTAGCCACCACACCTGGCTAACTTTTGTATTTTTAGTAGAGACGGGGGTTTCGCCATGTTGGCCAGGCTGGTCTCGAACTCCTGACCTCAGGTGATCTGCTTGCCTCAGCTTCCCAAAGTGCTGGGATTACAGGTGTGAACCACTGCACCCAGCCTTAATTTACTAATTTTTTTTTTTTTTTTGAGATGGAGTTTCGTTCTTTTTGCCCAGGCTGGAGTGCAATGGCATGATCTTGGCTCACTGCAACCTGTGCCTCCCGGGTTCAAGCGATCTGCTGCCTCAGCCTCCCGAGTAGCTGGGATTACAGGCATACACCACCATGCCTGGCTAATTTTGTATTTTTTAGTAGAGACAGCGTTTCTCCATGTTGGCCAGGCTGGTCTCGAACTCCCGACCTCAGGTGATCTGCCTGCTTCGGCCTCCCAAAGTGCTGGGATTACAGGGGTGAGCCACCACACCCAGCCTAATTTACTAATTTTTAAAAGCCAAGGCTATTTGAAGTATTTTGTAAGCTATTGGCACAACATGAAATCACTGACTTAAGTAGAATAATTTTTTTCTTCTTTTAAAAACAGTTGGCCCCCAAATCTGTGCAATTCAAGACAATTTCAAATACATTTTCTATTTACATTTTCAAATGTACCTTAACTTCTCTACCCCCACTCCTGCATATCCCTTCCCCTGATTGCTGGTTAAAGACATTACAGTACACAAATGGAACTTTTCTCTTTCGTAGTTTGTGTCTGACTGTCTGGAAATGATGATCTCACAACTGTTGGTTTGAAGTTAGGCAACATAGCAAGAGGAACCTGGTTAAAGAGGAAATAACTCCTGTTTGTAAATTTGTATTTGTGCAATGTGGAAACCATATGTTTGTATAATTCTCCTCTCATGACTCTCTCTTCTCCTAAATGGGGTGATGTCTCTTGCTTTGAAGATGACTTGCTTTGATGTAGTGCCTATGTTAGATACTTTGGGACTTGCATATTCTACAGGAGACAGAGCTCATATTGCTTTGACCATTGGAGATCTCCAGTCTGCCAATTTCACACTGATATGGGCACTCAGACTGGCATATGTGTTCAGGAATAGGGAACAGAGTGAACACTTTTAACTTACGATTCACAGATATGTGGTTCCAAAGTTTAAAGGAACAAGCCCCATTTCATGGAAGGGTTTTGTGCTTTCTGTGGCATCCCCTGGTGAAGTGTTTTGCAGCAAAATAGTTTTTCACTCCATAGCTATGTTTTATTATTTGGGATCCTTCTCTGCTATCAAGTCTAAGAGAGCTTCTTAAGTGGATTGTATTCAGGAAAGAGTTTATTTTCATTCTCTTGATATTTCTCCTGTTAATTCTACTGAAATTATATTTTTCTAAAGGAGGAAAGGCAGATTATGTATTCCAATGAGAGTGGAAAGCCTGTAGGTAATTATTGTATGTTTTATAACTACTTAGGCTAGTGTTTTTATGGCTGTAGAATCATGAGTCCCCAAGTCAAAATCTTATACACCTCCAGAGATATGTAAGGTCAATTTATAACAAACTGGAGGTTTTCATAGACTCACTCCTGTAAAAACACCATTACCTTGGCCTTTGGCCTTTACTCACAGGACATTCTTTAGCAGTATTTTTCCCCTCCCTGTACATTATATTGTCACAGTGATGGCTCCCAATGTGCTCACTCCTCCCTGTATGCAAGTCCTTGCTTAGTCCCCATCCACTCTGTGTCTACACTTGACCAGGTGACTCGCTTTGGCTAAGGGAGCAGTAGTAAATATGACATGATCAGAGGGTTAAAATGAGCTTCTTCAGTAGAGCTAAGGCTCCTTTGTAGTTCTTTTGGGAAACCTCAAACCACCATGTGAAGAAGCTTGGGCTAGCCTGTTGGAGAATGAGAGACCCCATAGAGCAGAGACAAGTCATGGCCACTGAGGCCCTACTAGAAAAACCAGCTTGACAATCACCAGACATGTGAGTGAGGCCATTCTAGAACACGGAGTCTCAGCTCAGCCAGCCTAGACTACAAGAGCCATCACAAACATCACAAATATCCCATCCATCACAAGACAATCCACAAAATTGTGATCTAAATAAAATATTCTGTTGTTCTAAGCCCCTAAATTTCAAGATTTTTTTTGTTTGTATTTTAAGTTCCGGGGTACATGTGTGCAGGATGTGTAGGTTTGTTACATAGGTAAACATATCAACCCATCATTTAGGTGTTAAACCCAGCATGCATTAGCTATTTTTCCTGATGCTTTCCTTCCCCTCACCTCCCTGACCAAAAGGCCCCAGCGTGTGTTGTTTCCCTCCCTGTGTCCATGTGTTCTCATTGTTCAGCTCCCACTTATAAATGAGATCATGCAGTGTTTGGTTTTCTGTTCCTGCATTAGTTCCTGCATGAGAATAATGACCTCCAGCTCCATCCATGTCCCTGCAAAGGACATGATCTCATTCCTTTTTATGGCTGCATAGTATTCCATGGTATACATATACCACATTTTCTTTATCCAGTCTATTATTGATTGGCATTTGGGTTGATTCCATGTCTTTGCTATTGTGAATAGGGCTGCAATGGAAATACTCTTGCATGTATCTTTAAAATAGAATGATTTATATTCTTTTGGGTATACACCAGTCAGGAAAAGCTAAGTGGCACATGTCCCACATGCACAGTGAGTTCCATTTTCCACTATGTGAGGGAATATCAATTACATACCTGGTTGCCCATCTTTTCTCTTCTTCCATTATGGAAAGTATCTTAGTCAATTCTTCAGTTGCAAGGGAAAAAATATTCATATAAGTTAGTTAAAAACCAAACTCTGTGTGTGTGTATGTGTGTGATTGCATGCACATGAGCACAGAGGCATGTGCTAAGTGGGAAGTAAGAGATGGTTTTGATAGTAAAACAGATAACTTTTTTTTTTTTTTTTAAGACTGAGTTTTGCTCTTGTTGCCCAGGCCGGAGTGCAATGATGCGATCTCGGCTCACTGCAACCTCCGCCTCCCAGGTTCAAGCGATTCTCTTGCCTCAGCCTTCCAAGTAGCTGGGATTACAGGCATGCACCACCGTGCCCAGCTAATTTTTGTATTTTTAGTAGGGAAGGGGTTTCACCATGTTGATCAGGCTGGATGGTCTCGAACTCCTGACCTAGGGTGATCCACCCGCCTCAGCCTCCCAAAGTGCTGGGATTACAGGCATGAGCCACTGCGCCTGGCCTAGAACAGAGAACTTTTTAGACACAAGACCAGCAGCTCTGCCAGGCTTCATGTTTGCAGGTGCTGGGAAGCCCCTGAGGACTGAGTCTACTCTCCACAATTTCTATTCTTCATTCCCTCTGGGACTCTTTTGAAACTTTTTCAGCATCCATTGTGTTCTCCTACTTCACTCTGAAGATTGGCTTTCTCTATTTATTCATCAGGCTGTACAGGGTTCCAAATGACACCTCAGTCTCCAAGTCTAGAAGACTCCATCCTTTATTGATTATAATCTGTTTCCAAATACAAACCCTCAAGAAGATCTGACTGGCTCAACTCATTTGCCTACTACCTCTAGTCAAGTAGCCACCCCTGACCTAGTGAGAAGTGGTGACATGGGACAGATGGGGTGGGCAAGAAGATTTTATACATCTGCTGGTTGATTGGAGTTCTTCAGATACAGGCTGGGCTCAGCTGGGTATTGCTGCTTCAGGCTGTGCTAGCTATGATGGCCCTTTTTCTCACTATAGGTTGCATATTGGGTAGAGTGGCTTGCTCTATGAGTGTTTTCTTCTTTGGACCAGTGAGATAGCTTGTTTTGGGGTATGTTCTTCTCATGGCGATGGCAAAAGTGCAAGAAAACAAGTGGAAACACGTAAGCCTATTAAGGCCCAGGCTTGGCCAGGCGCCATGGCTCACGCCTGTAATCTCAACACTTTGGGAGGCCGAGGTGGGTGGATCACGAGGTCAGGAGATCGAGACCATCCTGGCTAACACGGTGAAACCCCGTCTCCACTAAAAAATACAAAAAATTAGCCGGGCATGGTGGTGGGCACCTGTAGTCCCAGCTATTCAGGAGGCTGAGGCAGGAGAATGACGTGAACCCTGGAAGCGGAGCTTGCAGTGAGCCGAGATCGCGCCACTGTGCTCCAGCCTGGGCGACAGAGCAAGACTCCATCTCAAAAAAAAAAAGGCCTAGGCTCGAAATTGTCACACTGACACTCCCTTCAGATATCATTCTCTAAAGCAAATTACATGGCTAGGCCCAAAGACAAGGGGCAAGGAAGCACTCTTCATCCATGATGAGACCATGGCAGTGTCTGCATGAAGGTAGGGCTGAAGAATTAGGGCCAATAATGCAACCTAGCACACCTTCTTTTCAGGTCTTGTGTTGGGAACAGGCCCCCGAATCTGGCCATAAACTGGCCCCAAAACTGGCCATAAACAAAATCTCTGCAGCACTGTGACAGGCTCATGATGGCCGTGACGCCCATGCTGAAGGTTGTGGGTTTACCGGAATAAGGGCAAGGAACACCTGGCCCACCCAGGGCGGAAAACTGCTTAAAGTGTTCTTAAGCCACAAACAATAGCATAAGAGATCTGTGCCTTAAGGGCATGTTCCTGCTGCAGGTAACTAGCAAGAGCCCATCCCTTTATTTCGGCCCATCCCTTTGTTTCCCATAAGGAATACTTTTAGTTAATCTATAATCTATAGAAACAATGCTTATCACTGGCTTGCTGTCAATAAATATGTGGGTAAATCTCTGTTCGAGGCTCTCACCTCTGAAGGCTATGAGACCCCTGATTTTCCAGTCCACATGCTATATTTCTCTGTGTGTGTGTCTTTAATTCCTCTAGTGCCGCTGGGTTAGGGTCTCCATGACTGAGCTGGTCTCGGCAGTCTTGAATGCTCATCTTTGGACCAGCAGAGATGGTAGTGGCAGTAGCTAATGGTAAAGAGCTAGAAGAAATGGGTCCAGGGGATAGAGGCACTAATTTGTCTATAAGAATGGCTTTCAAGGTTGTCAGCAGTCAAAACTACAGAATTTAAAGGGCTTGCTCTGGATCAATACTATTATTCCAGGAGTTCCAATATGGTATCATAGCTGAAATTGCTAGGCATAACATGGCCCGTAGTGGAGAGCTAGCCTGACAAGTAACTCAGGGCAAAGCTGTACCCCCTGGAATGAGAAAACTGCTGTGCACATCAGGAAAGCAACACAGCTACACGGTTATAGATCAGACCAACATAGCAGAGGTCACGGCAAGGTGTGAGCATGACAGCGAGCACTGGTCCAAGACTAAGAGAGCAAGACTACTTCAGAATCCAGAAGACGCGCTTTGGTCAGGCTTGAGTAAGGCCAGAGACACAAGGTTATTGAAGGTCCTCAGGGCCTGCCAGAAAAATGGGACTGATCCTGCTACATCACAGTGCTTTTCTGTCTTTTTCTGTAAATTTGCCATCTCCTGCCCCATCCCACCCTACCATGTTATTATCTAAATGACTTGGTTGTCAATTCATTATGTTACACCTTATCTGTTCCTTTAATTTGTCATGTGTGGATCATGTGAAAGATATTGTAACTATTTTTTAATAAAATTCAGATCAGGCCCATGCCTCTTTGTTTGATCTTGATTATTTAAGAAATCAGGGTTACAAAGTCAGAAGACCCAATAAGTGTAAACTGATGGTAGGAGGAAGAGGTAATAAAAGTAAGTCATGTGCAGGGCTTTGCTCTCCTTCCAGGAAAGGCTCCTGATGCAAGCAAGTTACTGATGGGGGAAAGGAGGCTGTAGCCTGACTGTATTAGGAGAACCAGGAGAGGAGCTCTGCCTGAGCATTTAGGAGAAGTCCACATAGACCAAGCAGCTTGTGAACTGTTTAAACTTCCTCATTTCTGAATTCAGAGTAAGCTCCTGTTTACTTTTCCAGCCTCATCTCCCACAACTTCCCCATCTGTACTTTACCCACTGCCATTAAGAGTGGTTTCCATTTTCCAAAGACATCCTGCTCTTTCCCTATTCTGTGCCTTTTACTGTGTTGTTCCCTCCATCTGGAATGCTGCCTTTCCAATTTCTGCCTATCAAACTATTCTCATTCTTCAAGGCCTATCTCCGCTTCCACTTCTCGTTTATTTATTTATTGAGATGGAGTCTCACTCTGTTGCCCAGGATGGAGTGCAGTGGCACAATCTCAGTTCGCTGCAACTTCTGCCTCCCGGTTCAAGCAATTCTCCTGTCTCAGCCTCCTGAAGAGTAGCTGGGACTACAGGCATGCACCACCACGCTTGGCTAATTTTTTTGTATTTTTAGTAGAGAAGAGGTTTCACCATGTTGGTCAGGCTGATCTTGAACTCCTGACCTCAGGTGATCTGCCTACCTCGGCCTCCCAAAGTGTTGTGATTACAGGTGTGAGCCACCACGCCTGGCCTCCACTTCTTCTATGAAGTAGATTCCCCAAGCAAATATGACCTGTTCCTATTTTAACTCCCACAGGACATTTCATAGTCAGCCTTGTGTTATCATTTTACCTGGACTTATTTTCTCCATCCTTTCCCCCTAACTTCTTTCTGTATTAGGTATCTATTGGACATCCTGTATTTTATCTAAATCTATTAAGATGCATGTTCTGGCTCTTTTTTGTTTTTTTGCTTTTGGAGACAAGGTCTCACTCTGTCACCCAGACTGGAGTGCAATGGCATGATCGTGGCTCAATGCAGACCTCCTAGGCTCAAGCAATCCTTCCACTTTAGCCCCTTGTGTAGCTGGGCCTACAGGCATGAGCCACCAGATCCAGCTAATTTTTGTATTTTTATAGAGACGGGGGTCTTACTGTGTTGCCCAGGCTGGTCTCGAACTCCTGGGCTCAAGCAATCCTTCCATCTAGGCCTCTCGAAGTGCTAAGATTACAGGCACGAGCCACCATGCCAGGCTAATTTCTGCTCTTGAAGACTCCAGTTGCTCTAGAGGGAGATGTAGACAGGTAAATAGGAATTGTAACGTGTGGTAAAGACCAAACAGAAAGAAGCATAAGTGCTATGGAAATCACTAAGGAGGAAACTCTAACCAGTCTTTTAGAGTCAGAATCCTAAAGGTAATGGACAGAAGTCATTCCAGCACAACCAGCAGCATGTGCGAGGGTCCTGGAGTTACTTACAAACTGCTGTAGGGAGCAATACATTAAATATTATGCTTATATCTCGATAAATGAATAATCTAAATGTATAAATTATATAAATACTTTCCTGTTTATGTCTTTCAGCCACCTTCAATTAACCATCATTGACCCCAATTTATAAATGAGGAAACCAAGGCTCAAAGTTTAAACGATTAAGTTGGAGTAAATCAAAATCAGAGTGGCAGAGTAAAGATGACAACATAGGTTTTCTAATGCCAAAGCAGTGCCCTTTTCTCTACATTCTGCCTCTCAGATCTGGTTCTCCCTAATAGGAGAGAACTGGGCAAAAGGTCAAGCAGAGGCTTCAGGAGAAAAGCTAGGAGCTAGAGGAAAAATGATAGGACCTTTACAGTTTTTACCCAAAGGCAAACTCTACTTAATAAAGTATACAGAATCCAACGTTTAGTAGTTAGATCAGAGTGCCTCAGTACCTTCCTATGAACTCTTCTCTGCTTTCAATGGTCGACACTGTCATTCACATAGGTAATCAAGGTGGGGAGGTTCAGGATGACCTCTAACTACTTAAAGAACTAATGTGGATGCAGTGATGGTAGCCAACAAAAATGTCATAACATAGCAAGTAAATACAAAGAACTGGAGTTGCACAAATCACCTGATTGAAATTCTAACCTCAGTACCATTGCCACCCCAATGACATGCCTTTTTTTTTTTTTTTGAGATGGAGTCTCACTCAGTCGCCCAGGCTGGAGTGCAGTGGCGCGATCTCGGCTCATTGCAAGCTACGCCTCCCGGGTTCACGCCATTCTCCTGCCTCAGCCTCCCGAGTAGCTGGGACTACAGGCGCCTGCCACTACGCCCGGCTAATTTTTTTGTATTTTTAGTAGAGACGGGGTTTCACCATGTTAGCCAGGATGGTCTCGATCTCCTGACCTCGTGATCCGCGCGTCTCGGCCTCCCAAAGTGCTGGGATTACAGGCGTGAGCCCGGCCTATTCTTTTTTTTAAAAGGCATGTCGGCCAGGGGCCGTGGCTCACGCCTGTAATCCCAGCATTTGGGAGGCCGAGACGCGCGGACAACCTGAGGTCAGGAGTTAGAGACCAGCCTGGCCAACATGGTGAAACCCCATCTCTACTAAAAATGCAAAACAAATGAGCCAGGCATTATGGCGCGTGCCTATAATCTCAGCTACTCGGGAGGCTAAGGCAGGAGAATCGCTTGAACCCAGGAGGCGGAGGTTGCAGTGAGCCGAGATCGTGCCATTGCACTCCAGCTTGGGCGTCGCCTTGAGACTCTGTCTGAAAAAAAAAAAAAGAATAGTACCACATTCTAATACAAAACAAAGTTTCATTTCATTTATACTTAAAAGATATACACATACCACACAAAATAAGAACGGTAATAAGGGTTTTGTAAAATGTAGCAAATAATGAGGTTGTTGTAACTCCAATAATCCTGATCTCTGTAGAGACCAGCACTGCCACCCTCAGTAAGAGGTGGAAATTGCAATTATCAAGTAAGAATATTATATTTTTAAATTAAATGAAAATAGCTCCCCTAATTAGCAGCCTTGATAGACTAATTGTGTTGGAAGAACCCTTGGAGATAACTCCTCATTTTCTACATTAAAAAATAGACTAGGCCGGGCGCGGTGGCTCACGCCTGTAATCCCAGCACTTTGGGAGGCCAAGGCGGGCGGATCACGAGGTCAGTAGATCGAGACCATCCTGGCTAACACGGTGAAACCCCGTCTCTACTAAAAATACAAAAAATTAGCCGGGTGTGGTGGCGGGCGCCTGTAGTCCCAGCTACTTGGGAGGCTGAGGCAGGAGAATGGCGTGAACCCGGGAGGTGGAGCTTGCGGTGAGCTGAGATGGTGCCACTGCACACTCCAGCCTGGGCGACAGAGCGAGACTCCGTCTCAAAAAAAAAAAAAAAAAATAGACTAAGTAGCTGGTGGTGCACATCTGTAGTTCCAGCTACTTGGGAGACTGAGGCTGGAGGATCACTAGGAATTCAAGGCCAGCTTGGGTGACATAGTGAGACCCCCGTCTGTATTAAAAAAAGAAAAAAAAACAGATTAAGAGAAATTTGGCGACTTTTCTCAGTAACATTTTTTTGGGGATTTCCATATACCTGATGTCATTTTATCTTTGAAACCTTGCAAAGTAGACATGACAGGTGGTATTCTGGTTTTGCAGATAAGAAAACTAAAGCTCAGACCTGGCGTGGTGGCTCATGCCTGTAATCCCAGCACTTTGGGAGGCCAAGGTGGGTGGATCACCTAAGGTCAGAAGTTTGAGAGCAGCCTGGCCAACATAGTGGAACCCCATCCCTACTAAAAATACAAAATTAGCTGAGTGTGGCGCATGCCTGTAATCCTAGCTACTTGGGAGGCTAAGGCAGGAGAATCACTTGAACCCGGGAGGTAGAGGTTGCAGTGAGCCAAGATCACACCACTGCACTCCAGCCTGGGCAACAAGAGTGAAACTCCGTCTCAAAAAAAAGAAAAAAGAAAACTAAAGCTCAAAAAGTTTAAGACTTGTTCATTAGCACAAGAGTAATAAATAACCTATGCCAGGATTTTGGGCTTTCTCCTGTATCATGTGACTATGAACTTTTATTGATCTGAAGGAAATGATAGTAAGAAAATATAATAACAAAGAAAAAACTTGACATTTCAATGTTTTCTTTTTTTAAAAAAATTTTATTTTATTTTAAGTTCCATAATATGAGTGCAGGATGTGCAGGTTTGTTACATAGGTAAACATGTGCCACGGTGGTTTCTGTACCTATCAACCCATCACCTAGATATTAAGCCTAGCATACATTAGCTATTTTTTCCTGATGCTTTCCCTCCCCACACACACCCCCCAGCCCCGACAGGCGCCAGTGTGTGTTGTTCCCCTCCCTGTGTCCATGTGTTCTCATTGTTCAACTCCCACCTAGGAGTGACAACATGTGGTATTTGGTTTTCTGTTCCTGCGTTAGTTTGCTGAGGATGACGGCTTCCAGCTCCATCCATGTCCCTGCAAAGGACGTGATCTTGTTCCTTTTTATGGCTGCATTCCATGCTGTATATGTACCACATTTTCTTTACCCAGTCTATTTATTGATGGGCATTTGGGTTGATTCCATGTCTTTGCTATTGTGAATAGGGCTGCAGTGAAATACACATGCATGTATCTTTATAATAGAATAATTTATATTCCTTTGGGTATGTACCTAGTAACGGGATTGCTGGGTCAAATGGCATTTCTAGTTCTAGGTCTTTGAGGAATCGCCACACTGTCTTCCACAGTCTTTTAAACGGTTGGTGGGAATTTACACAGTCCCACCAACAGTTTAAAAGTGTTTCTATTTCTCCACAGCCTCGCCAGCATCTGTTGTTTCTTGACTTTTTAATAATCACCAATATGTGGCCAACAAACATATGAAAAAAAGCTCAACATCACTGATTATTTGAGAACTGCAAATCAATGTTTTGTTGTGCAACCATTAAAGGAAGTGGAAAGGGTTCTAGGTTAGGGACTTGAGACTCATTTCCAGCAGTCATTGGCTGAGTGACCTTGGGCTAACTTTTTACATGTTTTTATCTCTGAAGTCACATGCCTGGAGCTTAACTTGTCTCACAGGGTTGTCTCAAATGAGACAATGGTTGGGAAGGTGCTGTGTAAAAAATAAGACGTTAGGTGATGATGTGGTCAAAGCAAATTCTGGACCCATTATGCTTTAGAAATGTAGGAGATAATAAAAACATTAGGCCGGTCATGGTGGCTCATGCCTGTGATCCCAACACTTTGGGAGGCTGAGGCGGGTGGATCACTTGAGCTCAGGAGTTTGAGACCAGCCTGGGCAACATGGTGAAACCTCATCTCTACCAAAAATACAAAAAATTAGCCAGGCATGGTGGCATACACCTGTGGCCCCAGCTACTCAGGAGGCTGAGGTGGGAGGATCTCTTGAGCTGGGGAGGTGGAGGTTGCAGTAAGCCGAGACTGCACCACTGCACTGCAGCCTGGGTGACAGAGCAAGACCATGTCTCAATAATAATAATAAAATGAAAATATTACCTATTTAGGTACTAATCTAATGAGAGACATCTACGACTTGTAAAGGAGGATTCAGCAACTGTAAGAGCAGAAATAACTCTAAACACAAGAAGTAACACATGTGCTCTTCTTTGGGAAGACAATATGATAAAGAGATATTTCACAAGTTAATTTATAGATTCAATATATTACCAATTAAATTCTCAAGTAGTTAACACAACTTGAGTATCTGTAGTAAACTTTCTATGAAAAAATATAATTCCAAGCTATATCTTTAGAAAAAAAGATAGTGTAAGATTTACCCTGCCAAGGCCAGGCGCGGTGGCTCACGCCTGTAATCCCAGCACTTTGGGAGGCTGAGGCGGGCAGATCACGAGGTCAGGAGATCGAGACCATCCTGGCTAACACGGTGAAACCCCGTATCTACTAAAAAATACAAAAAATTAGCCGGGTGTGGTGGCGGGCGCCTGTAGTCTCAGCTACTCAGGAGGCTGAAGCAGGAGAATAGCTTGAACCCGGGAGGTGGAGCTTGCAGTGAGCCGAGATCACGCCACTGCACTCCAGACTGGGTGACAGAGTGAGACTCCATCTCAAAAAAAAAAAAAAAAAAGAAAAAAGAAAAGATTTACTCTGCCAAACTTTTTAAAAATCCTCATGATTTTTTGGTACTATCCTAAGTAGAGAAAATAGAATGATGAAGTCGAATAGGTACAAAAAGTGCTCTAAAAACATTTTAAGATATATCAATATATGGTAAATCAGACATTAAGTAATAAAAATGAATCACTAATAAATGTATTAAGGAAAATAGATATGAATATGGAGAAAAATAAATTTACAATAATATTTTTATTACATCCAAAATGTATTTCAAGTTAGTTAAAGTGTTAACTATTTAAAAAGCCATCTAAAAACAAAGCTAGAAAAAAATGGAATCATCGATCTTAGATCATTTTTGGAAGTGAGATAATTTCTTGATAACTAAAGTAATAAAAATGTCCATGGTAAGGCCATGTGCCAGGACGCCTGGCTAATTTTTGTATTTTCAGTAGAGACGGAGTTTTACCATGTTGTCCAGTCTGTTCTCGAACTCCTGACCTCAAGTGATCCACCCGCCTCGGCCTCCCAAAGTGCTAAGATTACAGGTATGAGCCACTGAGCGCAGCCTGAACTCAATCTTTAAAATGACATCAATCCCACCCATGAAGGTAGAGCCCTCATGGCCTAATCACTTCTTAAGGAACCCATCTCTTAATATCATTACAATGGCAATAAAATTTCAACATGAGCTTTGGAGAGACAAACGTTCAAACCATCGCACATCTGTGTGTGTGTGTGTGTGTGTGTAAGAATTCTAGAAGGAAACATAAGTAACTTTGAACAGTTATCTTTGGAGACAGGAATGTGGAGGAAGGAAAAGAGGAAAGCTTCCACTTAAACTTTTGTATCAATATGTACAGTATGGATTTTCTGCCCAGTAACATGTATTACTGATATTTAAAAATTGCCAACAGAGTTTATGTGGGCTGTGGAGTCATGCGCCAATTATTTGTTTTTGTTTTTTGTTTTCCCTTTGTTTCTGCGTTCAACTTCAGACTTCTCTGTATATTTTCTTCTTTGTATTTCTTTGCTTAAAAGAATAAGTATTTTAACTTTTATATTGAGTTATATCCTTGTGAATTGACCTGGAAAATGTCTGTGGAATAGTAAGTGAAGAAAGCAAGTTGCAAAGTAAAATTTTTCATTAAAAACAACCTGGGGAAGAATAACTGTTATAACTTCAGATGAGGAAAAACAGAAAACTACATTTCCTTTATGCATAATGAACAACTTACAAAAATCTAATGAAGTAAAAAAAAAAAAATTAAAATATCACTAAGAGGTCATATGAGGCCTGTTTAGTTTCCTATAGCTGCTGTAACAAGTTGCCACCAATTTAGTGGATTAACACAACACACATTTATTATCTTACAGGTCTGAGGTCAGAAGTCCAAAATGGATCTCACTGAGCTAAAATCAAGGTGTTGGCAAGGCTGCATTCCTTTCTGGAAGCTCTAAGGGGTAATTCATTTTCTTGCCTCTTCCTCTTCAGAAGAGGTATCTGCATTCATTCCTTGGTTCAGGCCATTTTCAAAGTCAATAATGGATAGTCTAGTCTTTTTCACATGATATCATTCTGACACTCTCCTTCTTGCACTTTTGAGGAGGCCCCTTGTAATTACATTGGGCCAACAAGGTAATTCAGGATAATTTTCCTTTTTTGCATCAAAAAGCTTTATTTCCATTTGATCCAAGGCTTGTTAGTGTAGTTAAGAAAGCTGCCTAGTGGCTGGAGGGAGAGGCTTAGGCAGAAGCCCTGTTACTTTGCAAGGGGCCCTTCAGAAGTCGCAGGGCTCAGAAAGCTCTTAGTCGTGCTTGAGAGTGAGCCTTTCGAAGAGTTACTCGCCCAGCCCAGCCTCCGGGCCGGCCAGCCTGTGGAGGTTGGTCAGGTGGTCACCCATCTTCTTGATGAACTTCACTTACTCATCTAGGAAGTGACTCTCCAGGAAGTCACAGAGACGGGGGTCCGTGCAAGCAGAACCCAGGGCATGAAGATCCAAAACAGCCTGATTCAGTTTTTTCTCCAGGGCCATGGCGGCTTTCATGGCGTCCGGGGTTTTACCCCACTCATCTTCAGCTGGCTTCTTGATGTCCTGGAAGAGAGCACGGCTGCCACGCTGGTTTTGCATCTTCAGGAGACGCTCGTAGCCCTCGCACTTTTCCTCGGCCAATTCGCGGAAGAAGTGGCTCACGCCTTCCAAAGCCACATCATCGTGGTCGAAATGGAAGCCCAGAGAGAGGTAGGTGTAGGAGGCCTGCAGGTACAAATTGACCAGGCTGTTGACGGCTGCGTCCACGTCAGTGGAATAATTCTGACGAATCTGGGAGCTCATGGTTGGTCGGCAAGAAGGAGCTAACCACAAAAACGGTGCTGGCAGGTCCCAGAAGCAGGAGATGGCCAAGAAGATGGTCCCGGAGGTTGCAAGTGGAGAGGAAATAGGAGAGCGGTCGGAGGCTGGAAGAAAGAGTCCCCGGAACTGTTCCGTCCAAACACTGTTGAAGCAAGAGACAGATCCGTGGGACCGCCGAGCCGCAATTCAGGATAATTTTCGTATCGTAAGGTCATCTGATTAGCAACCTTAACTCAACTTGCAGCCTTAATTCCCTGTTGCCATGGAAGGATACATATTCACAGATTCCAGGGATTCGAGCATGGACATTTTGGGGGTATCACTATTTTGCCTATCCCAGGACCTGAGAACAGTGGCCACTTCTGGGACTATACAGGGATGTTCCCAATTCCAGAGGAGCTGGAATGCTAGTAACTTATCTGGAAAGGACAGATGTGGCTTCTTTATAATACCCCCTTGACAGTACTTCAGTTTACTGTAACCTGAAGGAAAACTTGCTATGTTAGTTTAGTACCTGAATTAAACCTGAGAAGCAATAAGATTCCTAACTGCTTAATTCCTTTACCTCTTTCCCTTCTTTATTTTGAGGTGTGTTTGCTGCCCCTGCTTCTGCATCAGTGCTTTTGCTCTTTTTTCCTTTTGTTTTGTTTGTTTGTTTTTAATTTTTTGAGACGGGAGTTTTGCTCTGTCGCCCAGGCTGGAGTGCAGTGGTGCGTGATCTCGGCTCACTGCAACCTCTGCCTCCCAGGTTCAAGCGATTCTCCTGCCTCAGCCTCCTGAGTAGCTGGGATTACAGGCGCTCACCAACACGCCCGGCTAGTTTTTGTATTTCTAGTAGAGACAGGGTTTCACCATGTTGGCCAGACTGGTCTCGAACTCCTGACCTCAGGTGATCCACCCCCTTGGCATCCCAATGTGCTGACATTACAGGCATGAGCCACCACTCCCGGCCAGTGCTTTTGCTCTTTTACAGAGTCCTTCATTTACTGATACAACTATAGTCTTTGCAGATAGAGAGGGGTCTTCTTCTTATGCAGACCAAGTACTCTGTTCTTGGCACACCTCCTGAGACAGTTTTACCATCTCCCAGATCCCCTGCTATAACACATTTCTCCTCATCAACTCTTTATTGACAAAAATTTTGAGTTAGCAACACTTACTGTGTGCATGTCACACAGATACACATACACAAAATTGACCTGGCAGTTTACATGGAAAAAGAAACGAGAATACAATTTGGCTTATAATAGAAACCCTATGCAAAATTTAGTAATAGAAGCTAATTTGAGGATAATAGAAGAATTGCTTCTATAATTACATAAAATCGTACTGTTCAGGAATATCAATTCTTTTCTAAGATCTCAAATGCACATTTTCATGACCAATTATATATTTCTCTCCTAAACTTAATCTTCCCTCCTGATTTCATGGCATTAATAGTACCCAACCCAGAATTTGAGAACATCAGAAAAAAAATTATCATCCGAAGTGAAGCTAATATGAATCAAAATGAAGGCGATTACTAATGAACAAGAGTGACATACATAGAGAGTTGATATGTGTTATTAGGGAACTGAGCCCGAACTTAAGTGCAAATCTTTGAACTTCTAAGTCCAGAAATTTTACTCTTTAAGGTAGAGACAAAATTCTGGCTTGTTGTATCTTGGAGGGATGGGCAAAACTTAAGGCTGAGGTGGCTGTTCACGTAGGAGAATCCCTCATTGTTGTCAAAGGACAGGGTTAGTCTCCTGTTTAGGAGGGCACTTCCTGTATTTGGTCTACCTGGCATTAAGTAAAGGTATGGCCTCATAATAGGCCCTCAGCAAATATTTACTTGCTGCTTGAGAAGTGCTTTCTCTTCAGTATAATATATTTTTAACCTGGTTTCGACCTAGGTGACAACCTCCACAATGGTTGGTTCTTAAGGAAATGGTATCAAAAGAATGAATGCAGGGTGAGGAGAGTTTGGGGTTGGATTAGGAGTGGAAATTTTGCATGGCTTTGGGGATGTAAATACAGGGAAAGGCAGCTGAGAGACACACAATTATTGTGTCATTTTCAAGGCAATATAATGAGCTTCTTTCATCTGAATGGAGCTGCTTATGTAATGTGGGCGTGGGTGTTGGGTTGGGGGGATGAATAGGGAGCACGTTCATGCCTTTCTCCAAGCAGACCTATAAGAACATTCCTGTCACCCCCTGCCTCTTTCTCTCTTCTCCTTTCATTCTACCCACTAAGAGGAAAGACAGGAAGCAACAAAGTCCACTTCAAATCACACTAAGTAAAAAGCCAAGTATCCTTGTGTACTTAGCATGTTATTTAAATACGTTGCTGCTGCTGATGACATACCCTGAAAAAGTTACATAATCTGGTTGTGAAATGCACAACAAAGAAAGGCAATATCTTCATTGGCAATTGTCTATAACTTGCACACTGTAGGGACCAAGGGAAAACATTCCCTTCACCCTCTGAAGGTTTGCTGAAAATCACCGACAAAAGACAGATACAAATTTATTTGATCATAATTTTACATGAATGTGAGAGCATTCACAATGAAAACTCAAAGATACAGGAGAAACTGTCTATCTTTCTGCTAAGGTTCAACAAAGTACAGATAGCTGTGTAGAAATATGAAAATATGATTAGACAAAAAATGTGGGGAAACCAAGTAAGGCCTGTCTGTCTAGATTCTTCTTGGCCTCTGAGCATGCATTCCTTCCTTCTGGGTATGGGACAGGTCCCTCTCTGGAGTAGGGGGTCTCATGACAGTCAAACAAGGTAGATCAGATAGTTTGTCTTCATGGCCAGTTTCTACACAGAAAGGCAGGGAGAAAGTTAGAGTAATAATTTTAGGTTTTATGGCTGGCTTTGGGAGAAAGGGGTTCTGGCTTCTGACTCATTTTGGGGAAGAGGGATTCTAGTTTCTGTAGCTAGCCTTAGGGGAGAATGAGAGGCCAGCGATAGGAGGGCAGGAGAAAGTCAGAGATAACTGCTTCTGAGACCTTCATTTTGGGGTATCATTTTCTGAGACCCTACAACACCTATCTTTTCCTTTGCTCAGAGTTGAAAACCAACTTGCCCGTCAACTTCAGAATTCACAAAAATGGGCACAGCAACTGAAAGACAGGTGTTATTATTCTTTTAAAATCCAAAGAAGGCCAATCCCAATGACCTTTATAAAGCTGTATTTCCTGAGTCAATGGAAAGAAAACTTTAGTATTAGAAGTTTAATGGTGCCATGCTTTATTTTCTCTTATCCAAATAAGGTTTATTTCATAGCTTATCTTTCTTGTCTGTGTCCTTATTTTTGGAAGTTTTAAGTTTGTAGTACATTTATCCTGACTACAGATCAAATGCCCTTTAGTGAAGAAGAACATATTGAGAAATCACAAATCATTGCTGTGTTTACATTTCTATTATAAGAGTTAAATATTTGTTTTAAGTAAGGGATTATTGCTCTTAGTTGCTTCCTAATGAAGGTTGTTTAGCAAAGCCACTTCAAAACTGTGAGAACATGAAAATTTTGCATCTTTCTCACTTTGTATTTTATAGCAGGAATCAAAATTCAGTCAGTGCTCTAACTTGCAGAGACCTCCAACTTAGGTTAATAAAGAACTAGTTTTTTTGTGTGTATTTTGTCTTTGTTGGGCAATATTTAATGGACTTGCTAAAGTTCTCTGGAAATTAAAGAGTTAGTTATGGAAGACCGAGAGAAGGGCAGGGAAAACATTACTTAGGTGAAGTAGCCTGAAAACTTAGTTCTAAGGCCATAACTTATTAACTGAATGACCCTGGGCAAATCACCTTGCTGAACTGAATTATTGGAATTGCACTTGAATTGAGGAAAAGGTAGCTGAAAAACCCTAACATGGAACAATTAGTATATTGGTCCTGAGCAAGCACTCTGGAATCAGACTGCCTGCGTTCAAATTCCAGCTTGGTTGCCTACTGCATTTGACCTAGAGCAAGTTACTCAACCTTTCCATGTGTAAATTCACTATCTATAAAATGTGGATGAAAATAGTACCTACCACATAGAGTTGTATGATGGTTAAATGAGCTGGTATATGTAGAGCACATAGGAAGTTCTACTACTTCCATATAGGAGTTAGTATGCTTACAGTGGTCTTAATATTGAAATCGGTTAAAGATCAGTTCACGTACAGAATAATTTGCCACATACGATGCTTGAATTTTTATGATCATCTAGAAGAAAAAGGCCTTATGGATGACAGCCAAAACCATCTACACCAACAGAGCTCACTATTTACAATCATTAATGTGACTTTACTACTCCATCCTCCACTCTTTATTTTATTTTATTTTTTTGAGACAGAGTCTCGCTCTGTGGCCCAGGCTGGAGTGCAGTGGCGTGATCTTGGCTCACTGCAAGCTCCGCCTCCCGGGTTCACGCCATTCTCTTGCCTCAGCCTCCCGAGTAGCTGGGACCACAGGCGCTTGCCACCACGCCCGGTTAATTTTTTTGTATTTTTAGTAGAGACGGGGTTTCACTGTGTTAGCCAGGATGGTCTCGATCTCCTGACCTCGTGATCCACCCGCCTTGGCCTCCCAAAATGCTGGCATTACAGGCGTGAGCCACCACACCCGGCCTCATTGTCTTTATTTTTAAAACTTTAAAATGTTTTTAAATTTTTTATTTTTTAAAAATATTTTATTTGAATTTTGGTGGGTACATAGTAGGTATATATAGGTATATATGTATTTATGAGGTACATGAGATATTTTGTTACAGGCATGCAATGCATAATAATCACATCATGGAAAATGAGGTATCCATCCACTCAAGCATTTATTTATTCCTTGTGTTACAAACAATCCAATTCGACTCTTTTAGTGATTTTAAAATGTACAATTAAATTATTATTGACTATAGGCACCTTGTTGTGCTATCAAATACTAGGTTTTATTTGCTCTTTCTATTTTCTGTGTACTCGTTAACCATCGGTAACTTGCCCCCACCACCCACCACTATCCTCTCCAGCCTCTGGTAACCATCCTTCCGTTCTCTGTGTCTGTAAATTTCATTGTTTTGATATTTAGATCCTACAAATAAGCGAGAACCTGCAATGTTTATCTTTCTTTGCTGGGTTTATTTCACTTGGCAGAATGACCTCCAGTTCCATCCATGTTGTTGCAAATGACAGGATCTCATTCTTTTTTATTGCTGAATAGTACTCCATTGTGTATAAGTACCACACTTTCTTGATTCATTCCTCTGTTGATGGACACTTAGGTTGCTTCCAAATTCTGGCCATTGTGAACAGTGCTGCAAGAAACATGGGAATGCAGATATCGCTTCAATACTCTGATTTCCTTTCTTGTGAGTAAATACAGTATATCCAGTGGAATTGCTGGATCATATGGTAGCTCCATTTTTACTTTTTTGAGGAACCTGCAAACTGTTCTCCATAGTGATTGTACTAATTTATTCCCATCAACAGTGTTTTGTTTTTTTTTTTTTTTTTTTTGAGACGGAGTCTCGCTCTGTTGCCCAGGCTGGAGTGCAGTGGCGTGATCTCGGCTCACTGCAAGCTCAGCCTCCCAGGTTCACGCCATTCTCCTGCCTCAGCCTCCCAAATAGCTGGGACTACAGGCACCTGCCACCGCACCCGGCTAATTTTTTTGTATTTTTAGTAGAGACGGGGTTTCACCGTGTTAGCCAGGATGGTCTCGATCTCCTGACCTCGTGATCCTCCTGCCTTGGCCTCCCAAAGTGCTGGGATTACAGGCTTGAGCCACCGCACCCGGCCTTATTCCCATCAACAGTGTACGAGGGCTCTCTTTTCTCCATATCCCCGCCAGGATTTGTTATTGCCTGTCTTTTGGATATAAGCCATTTTAACTGGGGTGAGATGATATCTCATTGTAGTTTTGATTTGCATTTTTCCATTTCTCCAAATGTTGAGCACCTTTTCATATGCTTGTCTGCCATTTGTATGTCTTTTTTTGACAAATGTCTATTCAAATATTTTGCCCATTTTAAAATTGGATTATTAGATTTTTTCTAATAGAGTTGTTTGAGCTATTTATATATTCTGGTTATTAATCCCTTGTCAGATGAGTAGTTTGCAAATATTTTCTCCCATTCTGTGGGTTGTCTCTTCACTTTGTTGATTGTTTCCTTTGCTGCACAGAAGCTTTTTAACTTGATGTGATCCCATTTGTCCATTTTTGCTTGTGGGGTATTAAGAAATTTTGCTCTGTCGCCCAGGCTGGAATGCAGTGGCATGATCTCAGCTCACTGCAAACTCCACCTCCCAGGTTCAAGTGATTCTTGTGCCTCAGCGTCCCGAGTAGCTGGGATTACAGGTGCCCACCACCACGCCCAGCTATTATTATTATTATTATTATTATTATTATATTTTTAATAGAGACAGGGTTTCAACATGTTGGCAAGGCTGGTCTTGAACTCCTGACCTCAGGTGATCTGCCCCCCTCGGCCTCCCAAAGTGCTGGGATTACAGGTGTGAACCACTGCTTCTGGCCTTTCTTTCCAATTGGATGCCCTTTATTTCTTTTTCTTCTCTGATTGCTGGAGCTAGGACTTTCAGTACTCTGAAAGAGACTCTCCTAAGAGACTCTTGCCCAAGAAGATCATAACTGCAAATAACTGTTGCTCATTCAGGGAAATTTTCAAAAGACATATTGACTCTTCTATAGAAAGCATCAAACAACGATTTATACCCCAGATATTTTGAATTCCTTTTCTTAAAATCCTCACTTTGTGCTTTCTACCAATCCTAAACTATTATTCTTACCCAATAATAAGACCCCTAATTGAAAGGCCTGGCAAACTCTCATAAATATCTTAACTTTCCGTTCCCTGCCCAAGATTCTGTCATGGTTTCTTTCTTTTACTTCAATAAGAATAAAGTCAACTTTGTCTGATCAGCAAGTCGTCTTGATGATATTTATGGGAAGCCAGTCTTCCACATGGATTAATGGAATTAGCTCTGGATTTGAGTTATAAGTTAAGAGTTTAAGTCATAGTTCTGCTACTTGGTCCACTAATTTTCAGATAGCTCTTCTGTAAAATGTATGTATATGAAATATATACATATATATAAAAGTGCCTAGCATAGTGTGTGATAAAGGATACTTAATAAATGTTTCTTACATTATCCTTACTTTCCTTTTTAGTTCCCTGCTGGAGAAGGGAAAGTCGGAGAAGTGAGTATACTGTTAGTCTGTTTAAGCCATCATCTCTGGGTAAGTGCTCCTTGGCCATTAGTAACTCACCTTATAAATACAGTCAATGCTAGTTGAAGACCCTGGGGGCTGGGCATACTTCTCTCTGCCAGGGCCACCATAGTTTTCTGAAAGCAGTGCACACAAGACCCAGAGCAAATACTAACTTTTCATACCTGCAGAGAACTAGTAGCTAATCCTTATGGATGGAGGGCTGAGGAGGACCAGCACTCAGCTACTTTCTATACATAAGAACCTTGTGTGTATGCAGGAGGTGTCCTATGTAGGCATTTCCTAGGCCTTCCAAGGGTTTTCCCCATGAACATCATCTTGCTCACTGACTCCTCTCTGCTTTCTTTCTCACTTCCTGTGCCAGTTATTGATTCATTGACTCTCAGGTCCATATTCGCCCTTTTTGCCTGCTATGGGAAAATGGGTCTGGGCCCTTTAAATATGCTTCTTTTGCCAGCTGCACAAAGTTCATCTTTGTCAGTGGAAGGTGCTGGAGAGACATTGTAGGAGAAAAGTCTTTCATTTCATGCGCTGGTACGCTTGCTCAGGCACTCTCCTGTAGGGCTCTGGGCTTCTCCAGTGTAGGCAGTTTCTCCAGTCCCCAGTCCCCAGTCCCCACAGTGCACAGCTGCCAGCAGCATGTAGTGTCCAGCAGCTTCACCTGGCCCCCGTCTTGGGTGGTTTTGTAGCAGAGTGCCTCTCATGAGAAACCTCCCTGTAAACATCTTCCCGGGAATCCTTGATGATGGATTTTTTTTTTTCTAGCAAGTTAACAGAAGGTGGGTTTCTAGCATTAAAATATGAAATTTCAACAAATTGATTTTTATTTTTATTTTTTTATTTTTTTTTTTTTTTCTTTTTTTTTCTTTTATTATTATTATTATTATTATTATTATACTTTAGGTTTTATGGTACATGTGCGCAATGTGCAGGTAAGTTACATATGTATACATGTGCCATGCTGGTGCGCTGCACCCACCAACTCGTCATCTAGCATTAGGTATATCTCCCAATGCTATCCCTCCCCCCTCCCCCCACCCCACAACAGTCCCCAGAGTGTGATGTTCCCCTTCCTGTGTCCGTGTGTTCTCATTGTTCAATTCCCACCTATGAGTGAGAATATGCAGTGTTTGGTTTTTTGTTCTTGCGATAGTTTACTGAGAATGATGATTTCCAATTTCATCCATGTCCCTACAAGGGACGTGAACTCATCATTTTTTATGGCTGCATAGTATTCCATGGTGTATATGTGCCACATTTTCTTGATCCAGTCTATCATTGTTGGACATTTGGGTTGGTTCCAAGTCTTTGCTATTGTGAATAATGCCGCAATAAACATACGTGTGCATGTGTCTTTATAGCAGCATGATTTATAGTCCTTTGGGTATATACCCAGTAATGGGATGGCTGGGTCGAATGGAATTTCTAGTTCTAGATCCCTGAGGAATCGCCACACTGACTTCCACAAGGGTTGAACTAGTTTACAGTCCCACCAACAGTGTAAAAGTGTTCCTATTTCTCCACATCCTCTCCAGCACCTGTTGTTTCCTGACTTTTTAATGATTGCCATTCTAACTGGTGTGAGATGGTATCTCATTGTGGTTTTGATTTGCATTTCTCTGATGGCCAGCGATGGTGAGCATTTTTTCATGTGTTTTTTGGCTGCATAAATGTCTTCTTTTGAGAAGTGTCTGTTCATGTCCTTCGCCCACTTTTTGATGGGGTTGTTTGTTTTTTTCTTGTAAATTTGTTGGAGTTCATTGTAGATTCTGGATATTAGCCCTTTGTCAGATGAGTAGGTTGCGAAAATTTTCTCCCATTTTGTAGGTTGCCTGTTCACTCTGATGGTAGTTTCTTTTGCTGTGCAGAAGCTCTTTAGTTTAATTAGATCCCATTTGTCAATTTTGGCTTTTGTTGCCATTGCTTTTGGTGTTTTAGACATGAAGTCCTTGCCCATGCCTATGTCCTGAATGGTAATGCCTAGGTTTTCTTCTAGGGTTTTTATGGTTTTAGGTCCAACATTTAAGTCTTTAATCCATCTTGAATTGATTTTTGTATAAGGTGTAAGGAAGGGATCCAGTTTCAGCTTTCTACATATGGCTAGCCAGTTTTCCCAGCACCATTTATTAAATAGGGAATCCTTTCCCCATTTCTTGTTTTTGTCAGGTTTGTCAAAGATCAGATACTTGTAGATATGTGGCATTATTTCTGATGGCTCTGTTCTGTTCCATTGATCTATATCTCTGTTTTGGTACCAGTACCATGCTGTTTTGGTTACTGTAGCCTTGTAGTATAGTTTGAAGTCAGGTAGTGTGATGCCTCCAGCTTTGTTCTTTTGGCTTAGGATTGACTTGGCGATGCGGGCTCTTTTTTGGTTCCATATGAACTTTAAAGTAGTTTTTTCCAGTTCTGTGAAGAAAGTCATTGGTAGCTTGATGGGGATGGCATTGAATCTGTAAATTACCTTGGGAAGGATGGCCATTTTCATGATATTGATTCTTCCTACCCATGAGCATGGAATGTTCTTCCATTTGTTTGTATCCTCTTTTATTTCCTTGAGCAGTGGTTTGTAGTTCTCCTTGAAGAGGTCTTTCACATCCCTTGTAAGTTGGATTCCTAGGTATTTTATTCTCTTTGAAGCAATTGTGAATGGGAGTTCACTCATGATTTGGCTCTCTGTTTGTCTGTTATTGATGTATAAGAATGCTTGTGATTTTTGCACATTGATTTTGTATCCTGAGACTTTGCTGAAGTTGCTTATCAGCTTAAGGAGATTTTGGGCTGAGACAATGGGGTTTTCTAGATATACAATCATGTCATCTGCAAACAGGGACAATTTGACTTCCTCTTTTCCTAATTGAATACCCTTGATTTCCTTCTCCTGCCTAATTGCCCTGGCCAGAACTTCCAACACTATGTTGAATAGAAGTGGTGAGAGAGGGCATCCCTGTCTTGTGCCAGTTTTCAAAGGGAATGCTTCCAGTTTTTGCCCATTCAGTATGATATTGGCTGTGGGTTTGTCATAAATAGCTCTTATTATTTTGAGATACGTCCCATCAATTCCTAATTTATTGAGAGTTTTTAGCATGAAGTGTTGTTGAATTTTGTCAAAGGCCTTTTCTGCATCTATTGAGATAATCATGTGGTTTTTGTCTTTGGTTCTGTTTATATGCTGGATTACATTTATTGATTTGCGTATATTGAACCAGCCTTGCATCCCAGGGATGAAGCCCACTTGATCATGGTGGATAAGCTTTTTGATGTGCTGCTGGATTCTGTTTGCCAGTATTTTATTGAGGATTTTTGCATCAATGTTCATCAAGGATATTGGTCTAAAATTCTCTTTTTTTGTTGTGTCTCTGCCAGGCTTTGGTATCAGGATGATGCTGGCCTCATAAAATGAGTTAGGGAGGATTCCCTCTTTTTCTATTGATTGGAATAGTTTCAGAAGGAATGGTACCAGCTCCTCCTTGTACCTCTGGTAGAATTCGGCTGTGAATCCATCTGGACCTGGACTTTTTTTGGTTGGTAAGCTATTGATTATTGCCACAATTTCAGCTCCTGTTATTGGTCTATTCAGAGATTCAACTTCTTCCTGGTTTAATCTTGGGAGGGTGTATGTGTTGAGGAATTTATCCATTTCTTCTAGATTTTCTAGTTTATTTGCATAGAGGTGTTTGTAATATTCTCTGATGGTAGTTTGTATTTCTGTGGGATCGGTGGTGATATCCCCTTTATCATTTTTTATTGCATCTATTTGATTCTTCTCTCTTTTTTTCTTTATTAATCTTGCTAGCGGTCTATCAATTTTGTTGATCCTTTCAAAAAACCAGCTCCTGGATTCATTGATTTTTTGAAGGGTTTTTTGTGTCTCTATTTCCTTCAGTTCTGCTCTGATTTTAGTTATTTCTTGCCTTCTGCTAGCTTTTGAATGTGTTTGCTCTTGCTTTTCTAGTTCTTTTAATTGTGATGTTAGGGTGTCAATTTTGGATCTTTCCTGCTTTCTCTTGTGGGCATTTAGTGCTATAAATTTCCCTCTACACACTGCTTTGAATGCATCCCAGAGATTCTGGTATGTTGTGTCTTGGTTCTCGTTGGTTTCAAAGAACATCTTTATTTCTGCCTTCATTTCGTTATGTACCCAGTAGTCATTCAGGAGCAGGTTGTTCAGTTTCCACGTAGTTGAGCGGTTTTGAGTGAGATTCTTAATCCTGAGTTCTAGCTTGATTGCACTGTGATCTGAGAGACAGTTTGTTACAATTTCTGTTCTTTTACATTTATTGAGGAGAGCTTTACTTCCAAGTATATGGTCAATTTTGGAATAGGTGTGGTGTGGTGCTGAAAAAAATGTATATTCTGTTGATTTGGGGTGGAGAGTTCTGTAGATGTCTATTAGGTCCGCTTGGTGCAGAGCTGAGTTCAATTCCTGGGTATCCTTGTTGACTTTCTGTCTCGTTGATCTGTCTAATGTTGATAGTGGGGTGTTAAAGTCTCCCATTATTAATGTGTGGGAGTCTAAGTCTCTTTGTAGGTCACTCAGGACTTGCTTTATGAATCTGGGTGCTCCTGTATTGGGTGCATATATATTTAGGATAGTTAGCTTTTCTTGTTGAATTAATCCCTTTACCATTATGTAATGGCCTTCTTTGTCTCTTTTGATCTTTGTTGGTTTAAAGTCTGTTTTATCAGAGACTAGGATTGCAACCCCTGCCTTTTTTTGTTTTCCATTTGCTTGGTAGATCTTCCTCCATCCTTTTATTTTGAGCCTATGTGTGTCTCTGCACGTGAGATGGGTTTCCTGAATACAGCACACTGATGGGTCTTGAGTCTTTATCCAGTTTGCCAGTCTGTGTCTTTTAATTGGAGCATTTAGTCCATTTACATTTAAAGTTAATATTGTTATGTGTGAATTTGATCCTGTCATTATGATGTTAGCTGGATATTTTGCTCGTTAGTTGATGCAGTCTCTTCCTAGTCTCGATGTTCTTTACATTTCGGTGTGATTTTGCAGTGGCTGGTACCGGTTGTGCCTTTCCATGTTTAGCGCTTCCTTCAGGAGCTCTTTTAGGGCAGGCCTGGTGGTGACAAAATCTCTCAGCATTTGCTTGTCTGTGAAGTATTTTATTTCTCCTTCACTTATGAAGCTTAGTTTGGCAGGATATGAAATTCTGGGTTGAAAATTCTTTTCTTTAAGAATGTTGAATATTGGCCCCCACTCTCTTCTGGCTTGTAGGGTTTCTGCCGAGAGATCCGCTGTTAGTCTGATGGGCTTCCCTTTGATGGTAACCCGACCTTTCTCTCTGGCTGCCCTTAACATTTTTTCCTTCATTTCAACTTTGGTGAATCTGACAATTATGTGTCTTGGAGTTGCTCTTCTCGAGGAGTATCTTTGTGGCGTTCTCTGTATTTCCTGAATCTGAATGTTGGCCTGCCTTGCTAGATTGGGGAAGTTCTCCTGGATAATATCCTGCAGAGTGTTTTCCAACTTGTTTCCATTCTCCCCGTCACTTTCAGGTACACCAATCAGACGTAGATTTGGTCTTTTCACATAGTCCCACATTTCTTGGAGGCTTTGCTCGTTTCTTTTTATTCTTTTTTCTCTAAACTTCCCTTCTCGCTTCATTTCATTCATTTCATCTTCCAGGGCTGATACCCTTTCTTCCATTTGATCGCATCGGCTCCTGAGGCTTCTGCATTCTTCACGTAGTTCTCGAGCCTTGGTTTTCAGCTCCATCAGCTCCTTTAAGCACTTCTCTGTATTGGTTATTCTAGTTATACATTCTTCTAAATTTTTTTCAAAGTTTTCAACTTCTTTGCCTTTGGTTTGAATATCCTCCCGTAGCTCGGAGTAATTTGATCGTCTGAAGCCTTCTTCTCTCAGCTCGTCAAAGTCATTCTCCGTCCAGCTTTGTTCCGTTGCTGGTGAGGAACTGCGTTCCTTTGGAGGAGGAGAGGTACTCTGGTTTTTAGAGTTTCCAGTTTTTCTGCTCTGTTTTTTCCCCATCTTTGTGGTTTTATCTACTTTTGGTCTTTGATGATGGTGATGTACAGATGGGTTTTTGGTGTGGATGTCCTTTCTGTTAGCTTTCCTTCTAACAGACAGAACCCTCAGCTGCAGGTCTGTTGGAGTACCTGGCCGGCCGTGTGAGGTGTCAGTCTGCCCCTGCTGGGGGGTGCCTCCCAGTTAGGCTGCTCGGGGGTCGGGGTCAGGGACCCACTTGAGGAGGCAGTCAGCCCGTTCTCAGATCTCCAGCTGCGTGCTGGGAGAACCACTGCTCTCCTCACAGCTGTCAGACAGGGACATTTAAGTCTGCAGAGGTTACTGCTGTCTTTTTGTTTGTCTGTGCCCTGCCCCCAGAGGTGGAGCCTACAGAGGCAGGCAGGCCTCCTTGAGCTGTGGTGGGCTCCACCCAGTTCAAGCTTCCAGGCTGCTTTGTTTACCTAAGCGAGCCTGGGCAATGGCGGGCGCCCCTCCCCCAGCCTCGCTGCCGACTTGCTGTTTGATCTCAGACTGCTGTGTTAGCAATCAGTGAGACTCCGTGGGCGTAGGACCCTCTGAGCCAGGTGCGGGCTATACTCTCCTGGGGCACCGTTTCCTAAGCCCGTCGGAAAAGCACAGTATTCGGGTGGGAGTGGCCCGATTTTCCAGGTGCCGTCTGTCACCCCTGGAAGGGGAACTCCCTGACCCCTTGCGCTTCCCGAGTGAGGCAATGCCTCGCCCCTGCTTCGGCTGGCGCACGGTGCGCTCACCCACTGACCTGCGCCCACTGTCTGGCACTCCCTAGTGAGATGAACACGGTACCTCAGATGGAAATGCAGAAATCACCCGTCTTCTGCGTCGCTCGCGCTGGGAGCTGTAGACCGGAGCTGTTCCTATTCGGCCATCTTGGCTCCTCAACAAATTGATTTTTAAAAATAGAATTGACTTTTATTAGTAATTTATGAACTGGGCATCATCCAGTCTACAAAATAGACAGAAACTCCACTGGGCATAGCAGAACAGTCAGTTTTTGTAAGATAACTTTGGCAGGAACAAGGAAGCAGCATAGTGCAAAAGGTGAATTGGTTAACAACAGGTTACTTTTCTTGTATGAGTTAAAGCAGAGGGGATTTTCTTATCCTGCTGCCTTAGGTTGCCTTGGCCCCTTTTGGTTGGTTGCTGTGAATCTCCTGTTTTTGTTTTAGAAAACTGGCCTGTTTGGGAATTTGGCTCTCATTTCTTTCCTGATTTCTCGGAAGGTCAAATCTTACAAGTAAACAGCTTAGGTTTCAGTTTGGTTACATGGAACCTTAGCATGAGTGATTCCATTTTGGGTTGGTCTATTGGGGTATAGTACAGCAGCTCTGTCCAACTCAATTGCCTTCCATAAATTTTATTTAACACCAGCAAGTTCTGCTGGCGAGACACCACAACTTCTCTGTCAGTGAGTCATAACCATGACTTGCTGACGAGGTCTGGCTCTCATCCCTGGGTGAGGTAATCTTCCTTGGGAACTCTATTTTGGGACCTGGTGTGTCTACTTCTATATCTGCTGTTTTTATATTCTGTAGTGTCTTCCTTACTTTTTACTAGGCAGTCTCTCATTTCTCCAATCCTCTGTTATAGTTAATAATTGGGGTTTTTTTTGTTTTGCTTTGTTTTGTCTTGTTTTGTTTTGTTTTGACAGTTTTGACAGTCTTGACTGTTTTGACTGTTTTGACAGTCTCACTCTGTCACCCAGACTGGAGTGCAGTGGTGCAATCTCTGTTCACTGCAACCTCTGCCTCCCAGGTTCAAGTGATTCTTGTGCCTCAGTCTCCCAAGAGGCTGGGATTACAGGTGCCTGCCACCACCCCCAGCTACATTTTTTTATTTTTAGTAGAGACAGGGCTTCACCATGTTGGCCAGGCTGGTCTCCAACTCCTGACCTCAAGTGATCCACCCACCTCGGCCTCTTGAAGTGGTGGGATTACAAGTGTGAGCCACTGTGCCCGGCCAATAATTGTTTATAACATTTCTTTGTGTGTTTTTCCCCTGATTGAACCCAAACTGATATGCTTCTCAAGCCATTTCTTTATCGTATCCTCTTTGATTTAATGTGGTGCACTAGGCTGTTCTTGCATTGCTATAAACAAATACCTGAGACTGAGTAATTTATAACGAAAAGAGGTTTAATTTGCTCGTGGTTCTGCAGGCTTTACAGGAAGCATGCTGCTGGCATCTGTTTGGTTTCTAGAGAGGCCTCAGGGAGCTTTTACTCATGTTGGAAGGTGAAGCAGGAGCAGACATTTCACATAGTGAAAGCAGGAGCAAGAGAGAGAGAGAGAGCCGGGAAAAGTGCCACAGACTTTTAAATGACCAGATCCCCTGTAAACTCAGAGCAAGAGCTCATTTTATCACCAAGGGGATGGCCCAAGCAATTCTTGAGGGATCTGCCCTATGATCCAAACACCTCTCACCAGGCCCCACCTCCTACACTGAAGATTACATTTCAGCATGAGATTTGGGCCAGCATAAACATCCAAACTACATCACTGGGAAAGGAGACAAGGCCCTGCCCTAAGTATTTGCCAAATCCCCAATTAGAAATAACTAAATCACAGTACTCATCAGTCTTTTCTGGAGCTTTGGAGATTTTGTAGCTTCCAGCACCCCTAATTTCAATGTCTTTTTCTCCTTCTTCCAGTTACCACTCCTCCAAGGCAGACAGTTTCAAAGCCTTGTAGTCTGTATTATGGAAAGAGGGTCATAGGGAAGGGGGACATAAAGAAGAGGAGCTCTAGTTGATCTTCTAGAGAATTTGAGAGCAAACACATCCTGCCTTCACAGAAATTAATTTCCTTTGCAAACTTTCTCTACAAGAGGCAAAAGACCAAGTTATATAAGAAAAATCCATTGTTCCTTTTATTTCCTTTTATTTATTGGGAGCTAAAACCCTGTCTGAATTACTTTAAAAGAGCATTTTGGGCCGGGCGCGGTGGCTCATGCCTGTAATCCCAGCACTTTGGGAGGCCGAGGCGGGTGGATCACGAAGTGCAGGAGTTCAAGACCAGCCTGGCCAACATGGTGAAACCCTGTCTTTACTAAAAATACAAAAATTAGCTGGGCGTGGAGGTGCGCGCCCGTAATCCCAACTACTCGGGAAGCTGAGGCAGGAGAATCATTTCAACCCGGGAGGCGGAGGTTGCAGTGAGCCAAGATAGCGCCATTGCACTCCAGCCTGGGTGACAGGGCGAGACTTCGTCTCAAAAAAGAAAAAAAAAAAAAAAAAGAGCATTTTGCCTTCTCTCAGCCATAATTTACATTACAAGGCATGATACATTACCTGGTAACGTCTGGTCACAATGATTGCAATCTCCTTCCTCATTGAGATGTGCTGTGTGTGTACTTCCCTGTTTTTTAAATTTAAGTGAAACAATCTCAAATTTCAAAAAATAATACAGGCTACTAACAAAATACATTTAGAAATAATTTATGAAATTGAGAATGACTAGCATTTACTTATAAAATTGCTTCCCCTTTCTGTACTAACTTTTTACTCGATTGAAGTTAGTTTTACATTCTTTTAACCCACAAGGCAGCTGCTATTTGACCATATCCCTCATTCTGTTCATTACTTATGAGTGTTTGTAATCCTCTCCTGCAGCTTCCATTCCAAGGCAACCACTGATCTGTTTTCTGCTGCTGTTGATTAGTAAGCACATTCTAGAGTTTTATGGAAATGGAATCATATAGCATGTACTCTTTTTGGTTTGACCTTTATCACACAGAAAAATTGTTTTGAGATCCATCCATGTTGTATGCACTGCTAATCCATTCCTTTTTCAGTTCAGCAAATGTATTTCTCGGTTCAAAGATTTATTTTTATTTTAAATTTTTTCAATCTCTTTGTTAAATTTCCCTGATAAGTTTCTGAATTGCTTTTCTCTGTTATCTTAGAGATCACTGAGTTTCCTTGAAGCTACTATTTTGAATTCTTAGTCAGAGAGGTCACATATCATCATCTCATTAGGGCCAGTTACTGGTTCTTTGCTTTGTCCATTTGGAGAGGTCATAGTTCCCTGTTTGTTGTTGTTTCAGGTGTTTATATGTCTATGTCTTTGCATTGAAGGATGAGTTATTTATTCCAGTCTTCTCTGTCTGGCTTTTTTTTTTTTTTTAATTGGATACATTTGCTTAAAAGTTGTTTACTGCTAGGTCACTGCCTCCTTTTAGCTCTAGGTGGTGCTTTAAGCTCAAGTTCACCTCTGCTCTAGTAAACAATTGGAGCACTGCCCAACCCAAATGGGGGAGGTCCTAAAGGGGATATCCCAGCATTTTGGGAAGGCTGTCTAGTGGTTCATGCCCAGGGGATCTGTGGGATGAACCTCCTACAGCATGGTGCTGCTGAGCAGCCACTCTGATTTGGCGTCATGCTGCTGAGCAGCCACTCTGATTTGGCGTCTCCTGCTTATGAGTTTTCAGGTCTGGGGATGGTAGTCCTGCCTCCCGCCTTTGTCACTGCCTGTCCTCAGGAATATTTTTCCCTTCAGGCACTCGCGATGCTTCCGGTGGGTTAATGCAGAAACATCCTGCCCGGGAACCCAAGATGGTGGGGAAGTTGATTGTGCGTCTCAATCTTACTTTTTCCAGTGTAGAAACAGGGAGTTGGGGGAATTTTTTTTTTTTTTTTTTTTTAGGTTATAAAAACTTCCTCTTTAATCAAGGCTTTTAACATGAACAGATTTCTTGAATAAAATGGAAAGTTTCCAGTACACTGAAACATAAATCCACAAGTCACCATACATACAACACCCGGCAGGAATAAACAAAAACAGCAAGTTTACATGATCCCTGTAACAGCCATGGTCTCAAATTCAGATGCTTCCTCCATCTGCCAAGTGTAGAGCACATCGTGGCTTCTGGGGTCACACTCAGCTGAGGCTGTGGGTCCACAGAGCATTCATCTGGATGGGCTATGGTGGTGGTGGCTCTACTCAAGAAGCAAAGCAGTTACCAGCACATCCAAACAGTGTATTGAACATCTTTTAAATATCAAAGTGAGAAACAAGAAGGCAACATAGTAATGTTATCAGAAAGATGTTAGGAAGTAAGGACAGCTGTGTAAAGCTTGAGGCTGAAAAGTAGCTTGCCAGCTTCATTTCTTTGGCTTCATGGGTAGTGGGCGCCGGAACAGCAAGATGTGAGGTTCTGGTTCATGGATCATATAATGGACCCATCCCTGACTCTGCTGAACGCCAAGATTCCTCCATTCAGATTCAGACATCAAATGGGTTTTAGGGACCAACTTGGTTATGTCCTTGGGCAGCATGACATGTCAATACTCAAACTCCTCGTCATCGTATTTGTCTGAATAGTAAATTTGTTTGTGCGACATGATCGCTTGGTTTGCTAGCTTTCAGCCCCACACCGCCAACCTCCAAGCAACTCCCAACAGCATGTGCTCCCACCCACTTTGGCTTCCAGCTGGGGGAAAATTTTCTGTGCACTTGGTGCCAGGCAGAATGGGGCAAGGGCACTGTGGATGTTGAAGTTTGATTCTCTTACCATTGGCTCAGAGTTTTTTCACTTCTCTGCTGCCCTGGAAATGGTCTCATCTTCATATATAAGATCTGGGATGTTTCTGGTGATAATCTTGGCAATGTATATTTGTTTTTGGTTTTCTGTGGGGAGAAGAATGAAGCGAGTTTGCTTCTATATCATTATTTTGGAACAAGAAGTCCCATTATTTTTTATGGTTTAGTAATATTCCATTGCATGATGCATCACAATTTTTTTTTTTTTTTTTTGAGATGGGGGTCTCTCTGTGTTGCTCAGACTGGTCTCAAACTCCTGGGCTCAAGCTATCCTCCCACCTCAGCCTCCTGAGTAGCTGGGATTAGAGGCACACACCACTATGCCTGGCTTACATAATTTTTATTCATTCACTTGTTGATGGATATTTGTGATGTTTCCAGTTTTTGGCTATTGACAAGTAAAGCTGCTATGAATATTTGTATACAAATCTTGTGTATATATGCTTTGATTTCTCTTCCATTGAGCAAATACTTAGGTATATGTTTAACTATTTAATAAACTGCACAATTGTTTTCTGAAGTGGTTGTACCATTTTACATTTCCACCAGAAATGCATAATAGTTTCAGTTGTTCCACATTCTCACCAACACTTGGTATGATCAGTCATTTTAATTTTAGACATTCTAACAGGTGCATAGCAGTTGCTCATTGTGATTTTAATTTGCATTTCCCTTAACTAATGATGTTGAATCATCTGTTAATGTGCTTATTTGACATCTATGTATCTTCTTAGGTGAGGTGTCTATTCAAAATTTTCGCCCATTTTTAATTGAGTTGTTTCCTTTATATATTCTGGATACTAGTTCTTTAACAGATATGCAATTTGCATACACATTATCCCAATCTGTGGTTTATCTTTTTATTCTCTTAGTATTTTTTTGAGGAGTGAAATCTCTTAATATGGTCGAAGTCCAATTTACCATTTCTTTTATTTTATGTATCACGGTTTTGATGTTATATCTAAGAAATCACTGCCAAACCCAATGTAACAAAGATTTTCTCTTATTTTTTTCTAGAAGTTGTATAGTTATAGACTTTAACTTTGGGTCTCTGATATATTTTCAGTCAATTTTGTATATACTGCAAAGCGTGAATTTAAGTTTCTTTTTCGAATATGGTTGAATATCCAACTGTACCAGCACAATTTGTTGAATAGACTAGCTTTTCTCTGCTGAATTGCCATTGTACCTTTGTAAAAAGCCAATTGACTATATTGATATGGGTCTATTTTTGGATTCCCTATTCTGATCAACTGACCTATTTATCAAACTTTACACCAATACCAACTGCAACTTTATAGAGTAGCTCGCTCTTATCCTCAGTGTATATGTTCCAAGACCCCCAGTGGATGCCTGAAACCATGGATAGTACCAAACCTCATCTATACTATGTTTTTTCCTATGCATATAAAATTTTGATAATGTTTAATTTATAAAATAGGCAAATTAAGAGATTAATAAAAATAACTAATAATACAGTAGAATGATTACAACAATACACTGTAATAGAAGCTGTGTGAATGTGGTCTCTCTCAAAATATCCATTTTAAAAGTTTTATTTTATTTTTAATTGGCACACAATAATTTTATTTGTGGGATACAATGTGATATTTTGATACATGTATATTCAAAATATCTTCTTGTACTATATACATCCTTCTTCTTTGGCATATCTGAATTGCCGGCATCACTACTCTTGCACTTTAGGGCCATTATTAAGTAAAATAAAGGTTACTTGAACACAAGTACTGCCATACCATGACAGTCAATCCGATAACTGAGATGAATACTAAATGACTAATAAGTGGGTAGTGTATACAGCGTGGATACACTGAAAAAAGAAATGATTCACATCCCTGGCAGGAAGGCACAAAGTTTTATCATGCTTCTCATAATGATGTGCCATTTAAAACTTATGAATCGTTTATTTCTGAAATCTTCCATTTAATATTTTTGGACCATGGTTGACTGCAGGTAACTAAAACCACAGAAAGCAAAACCGTGGATAAGGGGTCACTACTGAAGTCAAGTAATATAAGTCCTCCTACAAATCAAGTAATACAAGTCCTCCAACTTGTTTCCTATTTTTCAAAGATATTTGAGGCATTCTAGGTTCTTTGCATTTCCACATTAATTTTAGAATCATCTTGTTAAGCTTTAAAGACAATCATGCTGATATCTTATTTGGGTTTGCTTCAAAGAGACATCTTCACAATACTGAGTCTTTCAATCAATGAACGTGGTATATTTCTCCATTTATTTAGGTCTTCTTTCATTTATCTCAGCAATGTTTTTTTAGTTTTCAGTGTGTAGGTATCACACGTACTTTGTCAGGTTTATTTCTAAGTATTTTATATATATACTTGAGATAGGGTCTCACTCTATTGCCCAGGCTGGAGTGCAGTGGTACGATCATGGCTCATCACAGCCTTGACCACCTGGGCTCAGGTGATCCTCCCTTCTCAGCCTCCCAAGTACCTGTGACTACAGGTGCACACCGCCACACTAGGCTGATTTTTTTTGGATTATTTTGTAGCGATAGGGTTTCACCATGTTGCCCAGGCTGGTCTCGAACTCCTGGGCTCAAGTGATCTGCCTGCCTTGGCCTCCCAAAATGCTGGGATTACAGACATGATAGTATTTTATATTTTTGTTGTCACTGTAAATGATGTTGTTATAATTTATAATTTAAATTTCCCATTTTCATTGCTAGTATATAGAAAACACAATTTATTTTTCATTATTTATCTTGTATCCTACAACTTTGCTAAACTCATTTATTCTAGTATCTTTCTTGTAGATTTCACAGGACTTTCTGCATAGACAGGAATGTCATTTGTGAATAAAGACAGTTTTATTCTTCCCTTACAATATGAATGCCTTTCATTTTGGCCCTATTTCACTGCCTGCAGCTTTCAGTATAATTTTGAATAGAATTGGTGAGAGTGGATCCTTGCCTTGTTCCTGATCTTAGGGGGAAAACATTCAGTCTTTCACCATTAATGAGGTTAACGGTAGGTTTTTCATAAATGCCTTTTATTAGGTTGAGGAGGTTCCCTTCTATTCCTAGTCTGTCGAGAGTTTTATTGATTAAGTTTTGAATGCTAAACAAATCTTGCATTCCTGGGATGAACCCCACTTGTTCATGATGTATTTTCCATTTTATATATAATTGGATTCAATTGCCTGGGGCAATTATAGGGCTCACTTAGTTTGTTTCCTGTTTCTCAGCGATGATTGTCCATTGCCCAATGTCCAATGTCTTGAAAACTGCTGTTTTACAGTTTTGTCCCTGTAAATTTGGTCCCCATTACTCCATCTTGACTAGAAGCAGAAGTTCAAATGTTGCATTATTAACGTGAACTCTGGAGAAACTGTGATTAAAAAAACTGTCTTTTCTGAATCATAAGCCAAAATAACGTGTATGTTTTCACACTAAATAGCAATAACAGAGACTCAGAAACGCAGCAAATAGAAATGGAAATCCAAGGCTCAAGAGGCATCTGTAAGTTTGAGAAAGTTTGCTATTTTATTTAAACAGCAAATTAAATATATTTTGTAAGGTTAGCAGAAACAGCTCTTTTTAAAATGATATTCATAATTTCTTTTTTTATTATTCTCAAATTGTTTACTCAGTAAAATTTCTTTTTTTAAAAATTATTATTATACTTTAAGTTTTAGGGTACACGTGCACAATGTGCAGGTTAGTTACATATGTATACATGTGCCATGCTGGTTCTAAGAAAATAAATCACTAGCAAGTGTGTATACACAGAGGAATGGGGAAGCAGTGAAATTAAAATTTTTTAAAAAAACAACCTTTACATCAATTGGCATATCTCATGCAGAGATCCTTTAAATTGAACCTAGGCACTCCCAAAAAGAAAATCAAACAAGAGTGGTATCTTCTTATAGGTTAAAAAGACATTCAATATTCATAGAATTGCTTATCTGCAAAACTTTATTTATTTATGTATTTATTTTTTTGAGACAGAGTCTCGCTCTGTCACCCAGGCTGGAGTGCAGTGGTGCAATCTCTGCTCATTGCAAGCTCCGCCTCCTGGGTTCACGCCATTCTCCCGCCTCAGCCTCCCAAGTAGCTGGGACTACAGGTGCCAGCCACCATGCCCGGCTAATTTTTTGTTTTTGTATTTTTAGTAGAGACAGGGTTTCACCATGTTAGCCAGGATGGTCTCGATCTCCTGACTTCGTGATCTGCCCGCCTCGGCCTCCCAAAGTGCTGGGATTACAGGCGTGAGTCACCGCAGCCGGCCAAAACTTTAACTTTAAAGATAAGTATACTTGTTATTAGTTATCCCACAAGTTCAGGAATACTTTGAGAATATATTCCAATTTTTGCAATTCTTATTTCTTATTAATTTACAAGGGGCAGTTAAACCTTTTTAGCAGAAGTGGTGGTTCCAGAAACATCTGGTGTTTATAAACAGCAGCTTGTGGGTGGAGACTATGTCTCCCTAATTTGTCAGCAGTTCAATACTGCATTGATAGATAAATTGAAGTGGCCTAAAAGCTAAAACTTTGAGAATTATGTTAGTCTAGTTGAGCTTTGGATCCATTGTTCTGGAGTACTGATTTTCTTTTCCCAGGGATCTTAATTTAGTTTAGTTTTACTTCTCAATAAATTATTTGTTCATTCATATAATGGTGCTTTGAGAGAGGATTTGATATACCGTTTCAGGATCTATTCAAAGGCTCAGACCCAGCAGGAACAAAACACTGCTACAAGGACTTCCTCTAGACACACCTCTTTTCATCTCTGCAGCAATTCACTTTTCACACTATGGACTGGACTCCCTTTGAGTAACCAATAAATCACAAAATGTGTGTGTAAACTGTTTTTGCTTCAGCCATACTTGACTGTTTTATTAGGCATAGATCCAAGTGTAGGCTACAATCACGATTTTTTTTTTTGTTTTGAGATGGAGTTTTGCTCTTGTTGCCCAAGCTGGAGTGCAATGGTGCAATCTCGGCTCACTGCAACCTCGACCTCCGTCTCCTGGGTTCAAGCGATTCTCCTGTAGCTGGGATTACAGGTGGCCGCCACCACACTCGGCTAATTTTTGTACTTTTAGTAGAGACGGGGTTTCACCCTGTTGGTCAGGCTGATCATGAACTCCTGACCTCAGGTGATCCGCCCACCTCGGCCTCCCAAAGTGCTGGGATTACAGGCGTGAGCCACCGCACCCAGCCTTACAATCATGATTTTTTAAATCTTAAATTTCATCTCCTAATTTAAAATTTCATCTCCTTTGAATAAAATAAAATCTCAGCTACTGGAGTACATTAATTAATGCTCCACTTCATACACATAACAGTTTCCCATGTCAGTCTGAGATCTGACTTACATTTTCCTTCAAAACACTTTCCATTTTTTTCCAAAATTTAATTATCTATGAAGCAGCTAAATCTCTCTGCTCAAAAAACCATTAGTAGAATGTCAATGTAATTGAAAGAGGTATTAACAACATAGCATACCTTAAATTCTAGTTTCAGATTGAACTGAATTTAAATATTGGTTTTATTAATTACCAGCTGTAGGACTGTGCCTCAGTTTCCTCTTTTTTTTTTTGGGAGACAGGGTCTCACTCTGTCACTCAAGCTGGAGTACAGTGGTGCTATCATCGCTCACTGCAGTCTCTACCTCCTGAGCTCAGGCAATCCTCCCACTCAGCCTCCTGAGCAGTTGGGACTACAGGCATGCACCACCATGCCCTGCTAATTTCGTTTATTTTTTTTTTTGTAGAGATGAGGTCTTGCTATGTTGCCCAGGCTGGTCTCAAACTCCTAGACTCAAGTGATCCTCCCGCCTCAGCCTCCCAAAGTGCTAGGATTATAGGTGCGAGCCACTGTGCCTGGCCTGGTTTTCTCTCTCTCTCTCTTTTTTTTTTTTTTTTTTTTTTTTTTTTGAGGAGTCTTGCTGTGTCACCCAGGCTGGAGTGCAGCAGCGCAATCTCGGCTCACTGCAACCTCCGCCTCCAGGGTTCAAGTGATTCTCCTGCCTCAGCCTCCCAAATAGCTGGGATTACAGGCACCTGCCACCACATCCTGCTAATTTTCGTATTCTTAGTAGAGACAGAGGTTCACCATGTTGGTTAGGCTGGTCTCGAACTCCTGACTTCAGGCGATCCGCCTGCCTCAGCCTCCCAGTGTGCTGGGTTTATAGGCGTGAGCCACCACACCCGGTCAGTTTTCCCGTTTTTAAAAATGGGATAAAGGCCGGGCGCCGTGGCTCACGCCTGTAATCCCAGCATTTTGGGAGGCTGAGGCAGGCGGATCACCTGAGGTCAGGAGTTTGAAACCAGCCTGGCCAACAGGGTGAAATCCCATCTCTACTAAAAATACAAAAATAAGCCTGGTGTGTTGGTGCATGCCTGTAATCCTAGCTACTGGGGAGCCTGAGGCAGGAAAATCATTTGAGCCTGGGAGGCGGAAGCTGCAGTGAGCCAAGATAGCCTTATTGCACTCCAGCCTGGGCGACAGAGCAAGACTCTGTCTCCAAATGAATAAATAAAAATAAAAATGGGATAAGATTAGTAACTAACTCATAGGGTCGTGGAAGTGAGTAAATGAAATAAAACATATAAAGGGTGTAGTACTGTGCCCAACACATGGCAAATGCTTCACAAGTTGTTGTTTCTGCCTCAGATTAAAACCATTGGGAATGTTTTCAGTGGAGTGTAGCGTTTCTTTTAAAAAAAGATGGAAAATTTCTGATTTTGAGGGCTTCAATATTTAAAGGGGAAAAGCAGGCTGGAGGGGAAAGAGGGAGGGCATTACGTGAATGTAAATCCACGTTACTGAATTTACATATTGCTAGAAAATAGGAGGAGGTAGGGGAATAGTCAATTATGTATTTGTCTAACGCTTAGTAAATCTGCACTTTACATAAGATAAGCTGAACATAGAGTAGTTACCTGTGGAGATATTTAACCTTTTATGTGTAGCTATTTGCTTCGAAACAAAAGGAAAGGCAGTTTCTTGCATGACTCAGCTTTTAGCTTAATTTTTTCCTTTGGCAGAGTGAATTGGGTTTCCAAGATTTTATTTTCCTTTTGCACAGTGCACCCAAAGTACATGACACAATCTAATTTCATGTGGGCAACAATAACTTTCACATTGAGCATATGAGAAATCCGGAGAGACTCATGGCATAGACTGATATAAATAGAATCCTTAAGTTGTGGAGTGTACCCACCTATACATGAACTAAATCTATTTTTATGAGATCATCACTGACTCCATATTGAGCATATTAAGGAACCCAGAAACATCTATAGAATAGAGTGTAATATGAAAGGTCTGCCTACAGCTGTGCAGTGCACCCAATTGTATATAGAATAAGTCCACTTTCATGGAGTCATCACTTTCTTCCACACTAAGCAAATTAGGAATTTAGAAAGATCCCTAGTATAGATTATGGTGTGATTGCTGCCTCCTTGATTTGTGTAGTCCTCTCAACCATGCATAGACTGTAGTCCTCTCAACCATGCATAGACTGTAGTCCTCTCAACCATGCATAGACTAGGTCTACTTTGATATGACCATCACTAAATCACATTCACATATGAGTAAATCTGAATAATTTATGATATATACTGTGCTATAAATGGCAGCCCTTCAGTTGTGCAATGTAACAATCTCTACATGGTAGACCTATTCTCTATATTTATCCATTCTTTTTTCTTCCTTGAATTTTAAAGTACAGATTCCCTGAATTTTAGCTGAAGAAATGACCACCAAAATAAAGACAACATTTCTCAGCCACTTTTGTAACAAATTGTGGCTATGTAAATTCTAGACCATGTGTGTAAGACATGTGAAACTTTCAGGAAGTGTCTTTAAAGTGAGGTAGATGCTCTTCCAGAAAATTTGAATGAGATTGGATAGTTGAGGCTAAGAAGTCATATTCGGACATGAGGCAGAAGCTATGTGTGGAGGATAGTAGAGCAACAAACTGGAATGGGCCTGTTTCTTAATGACTGGAGGGTTACTATGCCATTCCTGGGCTGCTGACTTTGACTACTTACTTGAGAACTATCTTGTTTATAAGCCACTCCTTAATGTAAGATGTGAGTCCAGCGTAGCCATTCCAAATCCCAACTGTTAGGGTTATTTTTATGTGTCAGCTTGGCTAGGCTGTTATGCCCAGTTGTTGGTCAAATGCCAATCTAGATGTTGCTGTGAGGTTATTTTTTTAGATGTGATTGATATTTAAATCAGTAGATTTGAGTAAACAGATTACCCTCTATGATGTGGGAGGGCCTCATCCAATTAGTTGAAGGCCTTGAGAGAAAAGACTGGAAGGCCACTGAAGAAGAAGGAATAATGTTTCCAGATTGCCTTCAGACTCAGGACATCAACTCCTTGCTGGAATTTCCAGTCTGACCTGTGGGTTTGGGTCTTTTCAGCCCCTGCAATCATATGAGGTAATTCCTTAAAATAAATCTCACCATCTCTGTCTTTCTCCTTCTGTCTTTCCGTGTGTGTGTGTGTATACACACGTTCTGTTTTTCTGAAGAATCCTGAATAATCCATCAACTAATTCAGTTTTCGGTTTATTTTAGTTCATATATTCTATTCTACTTCAAAGACCGCCTGCTTAAATACTATAAATAAATGTTGCAGAAACCAGCTATGAGCCAACAGTGTAACTTTTGGACAAGTGATTTTATACATCTAAAATTAGGTACAAATAATTAGGTAATAATCCTCTGCATTTATCACAGAACTATTTTGAGGACAAAATAGCTGTGTTTGGAAAACAAAGGCAAAAAAAGTACTTTAAAAAATATAAAACACTATAATTCTTGATATCCAGAACAAGTTATATATCAACTGTTGTGCTTAACAACTTACTCAACAGCTAAAAAGAACAGACTTTGCAGCTTGTAAAGAAATATGACTCAATTTTCAAGTCAAGCGCTTCGAACAGAACTTGAAACGTATGCCTGCAAAATTCCATTCATGACTAGGATATTTTGTCTGGTTATTGGATCAAGTTAAATGGATAATTGCTTTACTAGGTTTGCATGCCTGGCAGCCCACTATTAGGGTTTTATGGGGATTTTGGGGTCTGTAGAAGCTGCATATAAGGAGGCACACTTTTTCTACCTTTACCTCTGTAGCTGAGCCTTAGCATCAGTTTACTAGCTAGAAGAGAAAGCTTGTCCAACCCACTGCCTGCAGGCTGCATGCAGCCAAGGACAGCTTTGAATGCAGCCTACCGCAAATCCATAAACTTTCTTAAAACATTATGAGATTTATTTTTTGCAATTTTCTTTTTTTAGCTCATCAGCTATTGTTGGTGTTAGTGTATTTTATATGTGGTCCGAGACAATTCTTCTTCTTCCAATGTGGCCCAGGGAAGCCGAGAGATTGGACACCCTTATTAGAGCATCTCTTGTTCTTGACCCAAATGGTAGCATAAGTGACTATTCTATCACTTATCTTTGTTGTGAAGAAACCCCTTAAGTAATAAAACAAAACAAAAAACTTTTTTCTTTTTAGATGTATTCCATTTACATAATTATCAATATTTGGAGTGTTGCCTCAATTGGTCCTTGTGGCAGCCCTAAACTTTTTTTTTCTTTTTTTTTTTTTTTGAGACAGGGTCTCGCTCTGTCACCCAGGCTGGAGTGCAGTGGCTGAATCTCAGCTCACTGCAACCTCTGCCTCCCTAGCTCAAGCTACCCTCCCACCTCAGCCTCCTGAGTAGCTGGGACTACAGGTGTGTGCCATCATGCCTGGCTAATTTTTATATTTTTTGTAGAGATGGGGTTTTGCCATGCTGCCCAGGCTGGACTTGACCTCCTTGGCTCAAGCGATCTCCAGCCTCCGCCTCCCAAAGTGCTAGGGTTACAGGCGTAAACCACCGTGCCTGGCCTAAACTTCTTATAAGTCTTGATTAATTCTATCTAGACTCCAAATTCCCCTAACAGATACCATATTTATCTACTCTGTTAGCCCCATTGGTTTCTGCCATATAAATGTTTTCATCATTCCTCACTAACAAGTCTTTCTCACTATGCCACAGTGATTATACACTCATCATACTAAATCTCTTATTCTCTGGGATATGTCACTCTTTGGCATCTTTCCTGAGTCTGTCTGTGTGTTTTTTCTTGCCTTTACATGTTCATAATTACTGTAATATCTCCTAAGCAGGAATCTTTTTTGCAGGGCGAAGCTAGGTTTCAGCTTGCTTAATCTTAGGTATAATTGTGACTCTTGTTTCTCAGGCCATTCTTGCCATGGGGAAAAGGTTAAAGGCCATCTCCTGAAAAGAAGTATTTGGAACAAGCCTGCAACAATTTTTTAAAATTTATTTTTTGGGGGAATATGTAATACAAATACATAGTACAAAAGGGCAAAAAGCTCCCTAGGCACCCAATTCCTCTCTCTGGAAAGTAAACAAAATTGTCAGTTTCATGTGACTCCTTCCAGAGATATTCTAGCATTTAAAAGACATACACCAAATTAAAAAATAGAAAAAGATACACACTCATATATGCAAATACATGCAAACACGAGAGAGAGAGAGAAGGGAGGAGGGCATACTGCATGTACATTATATAACTCATTTTTTTCACTTAATATATCTTGGGTAATGTTTTATATCAGTACACATAGAGCCATCTCATTCTTTTAAATAGCTGCATTATACTCCATTGTATAGATGAGCCATTATTTATCCAATTCCTTACTGAGGAACACTTGGGTAATTTCCAATCTTTTGCTATAATAAAAAATGCTGTAATGAGTGTCCTTCTACATACATCATTTCACACACCTATGAAAATATCTCTATAATAACTAAGAGCAAAACTCCATAGTCAGAGTGAAATTACAATTTTTTATAGATATCTTTGACCATTAGTATAAGGGGAAAATGGAATCTCTTTGTAGTTTCCATTTGCATTTCTCCGATCACAGTGAAGTTGAGTATCTTCTCCTAGCAAATTGTTTTGTTTTTGTTTTTGTTTTGTTTTGCTTTGAGATGGAGTTTTGCTCTTGTTGCCCAGGCTGGAGTGCAGTGGCACGATCTTTGCTCACTGCAACCTCCGTCTCCTGGTTCAAGCGATTCTCGTGCCTCAGCTTGCTGAGTAGCTGGGATTACAGGCGCCAGCAACCATGCCTGGCTAATTTTTGTATTTTTAGTAGAGACAGGGTTTCACTATGTTGGCCAGGCTGGTCTTGAACTTCTGACTTCGTGATCTGCCCACCTCAGCCTCCTAAAGTGCTGTGATTACAGGAGTGAGCTACCGCACTCAGCCTCTTCTTAGGCTCTTAATGCTGAAAATCCTCAAGGTATCAATATATCACCTCAGTCCCTAGAGTTCTTGATATGCCTATCAAAGCCAGGTGCTTTTTATATGCAGAAATGATAAGAATGTCCATCCTCGCTCCCCTGGTGTTCCTTACCTCCTAGGCATTGACCCAGGCCCCTGTTTGTGTCTTAGTGACATTTGCTTTTTTTTTTTTTTTTTTTTTTGAGACAGAGTCTCACTCTGTTGCCTAGGCTTAAGTGCAGTGGTACGATCTTGGCTCACTGCAACCTCTGCCTCCCGGGTTCAAGCGATTCTCCTGCCTCAGCCTCCAGAGTAGCTGGGACTACAGGTGCATGCTACCACACCTGGCTAATTTTTGTATTTTTGTGTTTTTTCGTTTTCTGAGACGGAGTTTCACTCTTGTTGCCCAGGCTGGGGTGCAATGGGGCGATGTTGGCTCGGCGCGATCTCAGCTCACTGCAACCTCTGCCTCCCGGGTTCAAGCGATTCTCCTGCCTTAGCCTCCCGAGTAGCTGGGATTATAGGCATGCACCACCACACCCGGCTAATTTTTTGTATTTTTAGTAGAGACAGGGTTTCTCCATGTTGGTCAGACTGGTCTTAATCCCGATCTCAGGTGATCCACTCGCCTCGGCCTCCCAAAGTTCTGGGATTGCAGGCGTGAGCTGCCGCGCCCGGCTTAATTTTTGTATTTTTAGTAGAGGCAGGGTTTCACCATGTTGGCCAGGCTGGTCTCGAACTCCTGGCCTCAAGTGATGCATCCACCTCGGCCTCCCAAAGTGCCAGGATCACAGGCTTGACCCACCGCGCCCAGCCAACATTTCCTTTTAAAACCAGCTCCTCAGCTTCTGCCTACAGGACATATTCTCAAGGCAGGTCAGTCTGAGAGCAGGGAACCGATATCTGGGACAGACATCAGGCTGTCTTCTTCATTGCCTGAAGCCATCCTGATACAAACAGAGTTCTCCTGACCTTATTCACCAGTATATCATGTAAGCCTGAATCCCAGTTCAGGTGAAACCTGGGGTCACAACTCTATAAGGCATGCTAGGTCCATCTCTGTGTGGGTCTCTACCCTGCTTTCTCCTTCTGTTCCTTGTGCCTCCTGTCTTACACCCCACCTCTAAGTCTCTGTGCTCTAAGTATAGTGGATTTTTGGCTATTCCCTAAATGTGCATCAACTTTCACATCTCCTTAACTTTCCCCATGCTGATGTCTCTTCCTGAAATCTTCTTTCACCAATTTCTACTTGAAGATTGCTTCTTCATTCTTTATGACTCAGCTTTAATGTTCATTCACCTGTCAAATCTTCCTCAAGGCTCTTCTGCATTGCAGAGGCCTCTAGCATCCCCCCAGGCTCCTAAATTAATATCTAGTTATTTATTTTTTGTCTATAAATAATTATTTTATAACTATCATAATATTTTAGTAGTGCTTTTTAAATAATTTTCCTACCAAAAAATTAATAATATTCTGACTTGGAACTATTTCTTAGCCAATCCTGGCAGTCTCTAACTGGGAAATCAAACACAGACAGTTGCTTGATGGTAGGAGTTATTTCCCGGGCACTAACACAGAAGGTATGGTCAAAAAGTATCGGCGATGTAGATGACTAAGTGATTGAATAGATAAGGAATGATGTGGCAGACAAGACAGCAAGCAGGGAGCAAATGGCAGTGCCACAGTTGGGGGCATGTAAAAATGACAAGTGTTTCCCTACTTCTGGGAGTGACAAATTACTTCAGAAAACTAAGAAGGGTATCTGTTGAAATTCTTGACTCATAGGTTAAGGTACCTTAATGGTACATTCAAGGAGAAGAGGCAGAGTTCCTGAAATCAGGACTTGACCCAGTCTGGGTAGTGGGTCAACTAGCTACCCTTGGGAAGGGGTGTATGTCCTAGATGATTCTGGACTAAGAATATCCTGAGGAGAGGGCTCTTAGGTCTCTTGGACGTATGAGGATACCTCGATAGACACAAAGATGTGCCTTGTGGGTGTGTATTTATAGTAAAAAATATGGCACTCAGTATATTTAGTGAATAAATAATAGACAATAATTGTAACTTCCAACTGGGCAGCTATTAGGAAGGTATGTATGGAATTGGGTATGGAATGTTTCTGTGACAAGTCTGTTTTCCACTTTCCCTTGCTTTTTTCTTATTCCTTGAATTTATATAATTTTGTCTTTTACATATGGCAATTTTCCAATCATCTTATTTTCTACTTTATTTTAAATATACAAATAAAACATATTTATTGTAAAAGTAGAAACCTCAAATAAGCAAAAATGGAGAGGGAGAAAAATTTTTCCCAAATATCATCTTTTGAAGATAACCACTGTTAAATTTTGGTGGCTACCCTTATGAAGACAAACATTTTTCTTAGTAATCTTTTTATAATATTGAGTAGAGAATAGCTTTTCTCTCACACTATAATTTTGTTTTTGAAATATTTACTCCCTTTTTGCATGCCTTCCCAGAGATAATATATTTAGAACTATAAATATATATAACATATAATCTGTTATATACATTATAATATTAATATAATCATATAATATAATTATTAATATAATATATGTTTCATATATGTGTATATTTCATATATTCACTTATGTGGGATATATATCCCACGTAAAAAATATATAAAATATTATATATACATATATACACACAAACAGACACACATATTATATATATGTGTGTGTATATGTATGTGTCTATATTCATATATATGTGGAGTGTGCTATTCATTTATGTGGGATGAATAGCACACTCCAAATTCTCAGTCAAGAATCATCTAGGACATATAGATATTTAGATACATGTATATGTACATATGTATATGCATACATATATGCATATGTTTATATACACACAAATACGTATATATGCATATATATATGTGTGTGTATATATATATGTGTATATATGTATGTGTGTGTGTGTATCTATCTATATCTATATATATATATCCCACAGAAATGAATAGCAGACTCCAAACATTATTTAACACCTTGTTTTTTTCTTATACTAGATCTTGGAGATCTATTACATTTCAATTCACTGAAATTTCCAATGTTTTCTCTAGGTGGCAAAAACTATTAAAGTGAAAGACACCTTTTTGTTGAGTGACACTAATTAAAACAAACAAAGAGAAGGAAATATATTTTAAATGACACTCAGAACCCCTAATGTCATGAGGCACAGAGAACAGCAGTTAGGCAAAGAACAAGAGGTATGCAGTGGGTGGTAGGGAACTGGCTAGAGCTGGGAAATGGTGGGGATGGCATTGCTCAGTTCTAGCTGGGAGGATAGACTGGGAAAAACAGGAGTGGCTGAGGTCAGCCACTAGAGATAGGAAGGGAAAGAGAAACTTATGGAGAATGAGCAAGAACTATTGAAATCCTTAAGAATCCCTGGTTTTGTTCTACTCTGTATATGTGGACAGAGGATATTTCTGCCTAGCTGCCATCCCCAGTTTATGCTTCACGGTACATCCTTGTAGCCTAACTTAGTTTTTGTCCTACTTGGTTCTCCTGCCTCTTGCAGTTCTCTCCACAGCAGGGCTGCCCTGATGTGAGGCGACTCTCAAGGCCAGTCTGGGGCCTGTTTTCTCTGGCCTTGCTTGAGGTGACTTCTTCACCATGGCTGATATAGAGGCCAGGAAGGACTCAACCTCCCCTCCCCTGAGACTCTCCTAGGGAATCCAGAATCCTCATTCAATATCTTTCCTATCACAGTGCTGTGTTGGAGCACTGGCTTTTCACAAATCCTTCTCTGTTCTTTGCCTAGAGGTGGAAAATCTTGGAGAATTAACAGCCACTCCCTGCTTTCTAAGGGAATGGTTTTCTGCTAACCTTCTGAGGGGCTCAGGTTATCCTTTGTGTAATAATTCTTGAATTGGCGTGGGGATTTCTGCTTACCTCCAGTGACAGTCTTCGACTTGGATCTAGGATTGGTCTTCTTCACGAAAGTAGAGGTTTTGTTTTGTACAATGCCTAAAATAGTCCTTAGGAGAGTCTCTGTCTTCAGAAAAAATATGTGTCAAATGAGTGAGTGGATGAAAACGTAGTTAGGTTTCTAAGATACCAGAAAAACTAACTTAAGCAGAGTGGAAGTGGAGTCTATGCTAAGAAAACTGTGGATGAGAACCAATAAGTGTAGCAATGCTCGTAGGGGAAATTATCTTCAGAGATTCCTGACCCCTTGAGGCAGCTCTAACTGGGAGAGTACATCCTTTAGTTCCAAGCTTCCAGTGAAGTCTGTCTGGGCAGAGACTGGAGTTCTAGAGTTAGGAAACAGAGACTCAAATAGACAATGGGAAGGCCTGAGCAAGGAGAAGTCCATATTAGGTTTGGGCCTGAGGGGCTGGAGTAGGCATGAGGGAGTGGATGAGCCTGGGGAAATGAGTGTTCCTGTGGAGAGGACAGGTTGGTTGTCCCTTTCTTTTTCACTTATATCACTGGGGAGTTCTTAGATGGAATGAGCAGAGACTGAAACCTTAGAGTGGGCGGAAGAGGGTAAGTGGAAAGAGAGAGAGAGGAGAAGCAGCAGCAGTTAAAACGCTTGGAGCCCTTAGTTACAAAACAGGATTTTCACTTCTCTTTTTTTTTTTTTTTTTTTTTTTTTTCTTGCTGTTTTTTTTTTTTTTTAGATGCTGTTGCCCACTGAGGGAGGGTTTTCCTGTCCCCAAAGCCCCTTCCCTTCTTGCAGAGCCCCTTCACCTTACTTTTACCAAGTAAGGAAAGCCAAGAAGGAGCCATCAGGACTCAGAAAGTAAGACTGAGAAAAGATGTAGATGTGGCAGGGAAACAGAGTCAGAGTCCACAGCAGGGTGTACAGTTGGGGACAGGGAGGTGATGAGGGAAGAACTTCTATTTCCCAACCTCAGCATGATCCAGAGGGAGGCAATTTCTGAGCACACAGGAAGGACCAAGTTGTTTACCTTTGTGTGCTTTTTCATAAGTAAACATGAATAACCTTTCTCTCTAGATAAGGAGTCTTGCATTGGCTGAAGAAATGTAGTTCCATTTAGGAAAAGGAGCTCTTGTCTTGGAAGTTAACATATAAACCCATTTTAGCAGATTGAGTAACAATACCACTACCATTATTTTTAGAAAAAGGAAATATACCCCAAGACGACTAATTATTGTGATGGCAAATGAAGGAAATGGTTTTATTGTCAGACCCATGATTTTTCCAGTGCCCTGGTCTTCTCCAGGAGCAGGTGTGTTCTTCGATGGGTGTCTGTCATATGCTCAGTGTGACATAGACCACATTCCTTTCCCATCTGCAGACTTGACCACGACATCCTGAGCTCAAAATCTGAAAATGTAAACTGAACTACACCCCTTTTAGGAATCTATTCTTAGTGATTTCTGTGAATTAACTTCTTGCTAAAATTTCCACACACTTAAGGTTTTTCCACACATGATTTTGTCTCTCCTCGAGGAAACGAAACAAATAAACCAAGATCTTTTGATCACATGACATTTTAGATGCAAACAGGCAAAAGTATTTGTTTCAAGCATTGAAGTACTTCCTCTATTCAAGTAATAATTACAAGTATCTTAATTATAATTTTTTTATTCAGAATTTTTCATTACTATTTTTACTTAGGAGATTTTGTGGGATTTTTTTGTTTTGTTTTGTTTTGTTTTTTGAGATAGAGTTTCACTCTTGTTGCCCAGGCTGGAGTGCAATGGTGCGATCTCGGCTCACTGCAACCTTTGCCTCCCGTGTTCAAACAATTCTCCTGCCTCAGCCTCCCGAGTAGCTGGGATTACAGGCATGTGCCACCATACCCGGCTAATTTTGTATTTTTAGTAGAGGTGGGGTTTCTCCATGTTGGTCAGGCTGGCCTCGAACTCCTGACCTCTGGTGATCCACCCGCCTCAGCCTCCCAAAGTGCTGGGATTACAGGCGTGAGCTACCATGCCTGGCCAGGAGATGTTTTAGTAAAATGGGTTTGAAGCCATTCCTCTTGGGCTAAAATCTCAGCACCATAGTTACTACCTGTGTCCTTGAGAAGTTCTTTGGGTCTCTGTTTCCCTATGTTCTAAAATAGGGTGTATATGGGTACCCGCCTGTTGGGAGGATTAAATAAGTTAATAGATTTAAAGTTCTAAGAACTGTTTTTAGTGCATAATAAATGCTTGATATGCCTTAGTACCTATTATTTACACCCTAAACGGTTCAATAGAAGAAAAACAACTTGGTGTAGTGGCAACAGAGTAAGTTAGAATCAGGAATATTTCGATCTAAATCCTGATCCTTGCTTGATCTTAGAAAATTATTTAGCCTTTCTGAGCTTTAATTTATTTATTTGTAAAATAGGAATAGTAACATCTAGTTTGTGGATGTTACTGTGAATCTTAAGACAATAAACAAATAAACCAAGTATGGTGATTATTCTAATCTTAGCAATAAATAGGTAAATGCATGCTAAACTTGCCCCGCCTGCCTCCTCTACCAGTACTGCTTTATGTTCTTTTAGGTCAGCAGTTCTCAAAGTGTGCTTCCCAAGGCATTTCAGGGGAGTCCATATCAAAACATTCTCGTAATAATACGAAGATACTGTTTTCCTTTTTCAATGTATTAACGATTGCACTGGTGGTGCAAAAGCAATAAACAAAATTCTGACTCCTTAGCGTGTATCAAGGCAGTGGTGCTAAACTTTACTGGTAGTCATTGTATTTTTCATCCCCACACACTCACAATTTTAAAAAGCCTCTCTCGACAGGAGAATCACTTGAACCCAGGAGGCAGAGGGTGCAGTGAGCAGAGATCGTGCCGCTGCACTCCACCTGGGCGACAGAGTGGGATTCCATCTCAAAAAAATAAAATAAAATAAAATAAAATATAAAAAATAAAATTAAAAAAATTTAAAAGCCTCTCTCATTTAAGAATGTCCTTGATGAAACAGCAAGAATTATTAATTTTATTAAATCTTGACTCAAGTACACTTAAAAAAAATTCCCTGCAATGAAATATGAGGCATGCAAAAAGCACTTCTGCTGCACATTGAAGTAGAATAGATGCCGCCAGGAAAAGCTTTTGAGTGATTGGGTTGACAGCTTAACTAGTGGCTTTTCTCGTGAAACACTATTTTTACTTCAAAGAGCAACTGGCAAACTATGGTTTTTCAGACTTGGAGATTTGGCAAACATTTGCTTGAAAATGAATGAAGTCTGTTTGTCACTTCAAGGAAAACAACTGACAGTATATATGTGGCCAACAATGAAACTCAAGTGTTCAAATGAATATTACAATTTTGAAAAACCTATTCCACTACTGGGATTTTGACAGCATCTCAGTACCTACTGACTCTTCTGATGAGACTGGTTGTGATATTAACAAATGTGATGTTTTGATATTATACAGCAGGAAATGTGCCAGCATTTGGAAGGGCTGCATAACTCAGGGAACCGATATTTTTTCAAATGACCAATGTATGATATAAAATCTTGCATGAGTAAATGATACATTAAAAGTATGAGATAGATCAATGGGTTTTAATATAATGAAGTACAAGAAAGTTCATAATATACCTTCTGTTCCACATTACAAGCAACCTTTAAGAAATTGTCACTTGTCAAGTTTTGGTATTGTGTCCAAGAGGAATATCCACAGTTATCTGAAAAGCTTTTTAACACACTCTTTCCTTTTTCAACAGCATATTTCTGAGAGGCTGGATTTTCTTCATATACTTCAAGTAGAATTCTTCAATCAAAACAGCTTATCCCAATAGATTAAATGCAGAAACTGGTTGTCTTCTATAAGCCAGGTGTTAAAGAGATTTGTAGAAATAGAAAAGGATGCTACTCTTCTCATTAATTTTTTTGAAAAATAATTTTTAAATCAAAAGTATGTTATTTATATTACCACATAATGGGTCTATTATTATAATTATTAAATGGGCCAATAAATGTTTCAAAATTTCTTAGTTTTAATTTTGTTTATGGACAATATCAATATAACCCACATAAGAGCTCTTTGGAATTCTCCATAATTTTGTTTGCTTGTTTTGTTTCTTTATAGACAGGGTCTTGCTAGTTGAGTGCAGTGACTATTCACAGGTGTAGTCATAGCTCACTGCAGCCTTCAACTCCTGGGCTTAAGCAATCCTCCTGCCTCAGCCTCCCAAGTAACTGGGACTGAAGGCATGTACCACTCTCCACAATTTTCAAGTGTGTAAAGGAATCCTGACACCAAAACGTTTTATAACTGCTACTTTAGATCATTATTTCTGAACACTAGAATGGCTCAACACTAGAATCACCTAGGGAACTTTAAAAAATGGCCAATGCTTGGCACCAACTCAGATAAGTTAGAGTATTTGTGTTTGCAACCCAGGTATTAATATATATGTACTGTTAGAAACTCACCAGGTGGCGCACCTGTATTCCCAGCTACTAGTGGGGCTGAGGCAGGACGATCGCTTAAGCCCAGGAGATTGAGGCTGCAGTGAGCTGTGATTGCACCACTGCACTCCAGCTTGGGTGACAGAGTGAGACCCTGTTTCTAAAAAAAAAAAAAAAAAAAAAAAAGTGAAAAAACTCCCCAGATAATACTAATGTACATCCAAAGTTAAAAACTATTGCCGTAGGGTAGTCTAATCATAAGAATCTTCTGAGGCAGTTGTTAAATGCGGCAGTCCTAGGTCCAAATCTAATGAACCAAATCTCCAGGGGAAGGGCCTAGAAAATCTGCATATTTAATAAGCACATCAGGTGATTCTTAAAATGAGATCATTTGGGAAACATTGCACCATTCTTTTCCCAACTTCCTCATTCTTGATGACAGGCTCGTTAGTTGCTAACAAAGGCATTATTCAACTAAATTCGACCCACAGAAGTTTGGAGTATATGCCTTAAAACTTCCCCCGGGCAGCTATCTTCTAATGTGAGATTTTGCTGCAGAAATGACTTTAAAACTTAAAGTTTTGAAAGTATAAAGACACAGTAGTTAATTGTTTGAAAAGGCACTATTCTCGTGTGGAAGGTCTCTTGTCCAGGCAACTCAAATTTCAGTTTTGTGGGGTACACTTTATGAATTTGAGTTGGGTAAATGAATGAATTCTGCATAGGCAGCTGACTCTTCACCTTAAATGTTCAGAGGGACCTATGTCAGAGGACCAGCAAGAACCAGTTTTTCTGACTTGATCATCTTGTAATTCAGATAAAAGCTTTGTAAATACAAAAAAGCATGTCCTTATGAATTGCAAGAAGGCAAATAGACCCAAGTAGAGGTTCAAATGGATTACCTTGGAGTGCAGACTAGAAAGGGGTTTATGGGAATCACTGGAGAAGTGAAACTTGCCCGAATAGAATATATTCTCAAATTCCAACTTTGTCTCTTCTGGTGAAACAGGAAGAAGGCACTGTCAGTATTAAATAGTAATTTCCTGTCTGCAACACCACAGTCATTTTTTTTTCCTGATCAGAGAAGTCACTGAACTACGAGCCTTTTGGAGGTAGAAATCGAACCTTAGTGGTTTTTATGTATAAAATGCCTAATACCTGGCTCTTAATAAATGCTCAATAAATATTTTCTGAATTGAATAAAGTAGTGATCAAGTCTAGATCTCGATGTTAAAAAGGTACAAAAATTCTATAATTCTATATGGAGCATTTTTTTTTTCTTTTGAGACGGATTCTCACTTTGTTTCCCAGGCTGGAGTACTGTGGTGTGATCTTGGCTCACTGCAACCTCCACCTCCCGGGTTCAAAAGCAATTCTCCTGTCTCAGCTTCTCCAGTACTGGGACTATAGGCGCACACCACCACGCCCGGCTAATTTTTGTATTTTTGGTAGAGATGGGGTTTCACCATGTTGGCCAGGCTGGTCTTGAACTCCTGACCTCAGGTGATCCACCCGCCTTGGCCTCCCAAAGTGCTAGGATGACAGGTGTGAGTCACCGAGCCTGGCCTATATGGAACATTTCTTTAAGGTAACTTGTGTTCACCAAGGCTCACATTGAAAATTGTAAAAATTGTAAGAAAAACTTAGTTCTTCCAGAAAAGATACACATAAAATTGAGAACAATGTTTTCCTTTGGAAAGTGGAAATAAGGGAGTTAGGGGAGAAGACTTTTTTCTTTATAGCTCTGTACCATTATATATATTTTAAACCACGAGCAGGTAATTTATATAAATTATTTTTAAATGACAAGTTCAAAATTTGAATTGCATAATCATTTAAGTGGAGATGTTGAAGGGACTTTGGAAATCCCTCTCTCTTCCCCAGCCCCAACTCACAGAAAAGTTCCAACTGCCTCCTCACTATTATCTACATGTGGCAGTTGTTACAATGCCCATAGTTGTCCACTTCTTCCATCAAGAGGTAGATTAATGAGAGTTAATCCAAAGTAATTGTACAGAAATATATTAATTTTATCCTTTCCTATCCTATTACTATTTAATTAACTCAGTAGTCTATACTTCTTTGATACTTGCACAATACCTTTAAAAACTGTAATTTATCTTTTTACATATATGTCTGATTTCTGCCATTGTACTGTTGATTCTGAATGGTAGAAACTTTTTCTCATCTCTGTCTCAAAACACTGTGTACTAGATGTTGTATATAATACATAGAGAATAGTCCCCTGGCTTTGGAGTCAGAAAAGCCTGGGTCCAAATTCCTGGCCCTGACTTCCTGTGTGACTTTGGACAAAGTAATTAGCCTCTCTGAAATCCAAACTTTTCTTATTTTTAAAAATAATCAAACATGCTCTATAGGATTATTTTGAGGATTAAATGACATAAATCAAACCTTTTAGTCTCTAATGCACGTATAGTAGGCATTCTGCAAATAAGAGCTTTTGCTATATAAAGGCTTAAGATGCAGAACATAGGTGCCTTGAAACCTTGTTACTCAAAGTGTAGTACTCCACAGATAAGCACCATTGCCATCCCGTGGGAGATTGTTAGAAATATAGAATGTCAGGGCACACCCCAGATCTACTGAATCTGGATTTAAACAAGATTCCCAGGTGATTCATATGCGTGTCAAAGTTTGAGAAGCATTGTCTTAAAAGACCATTCTTATTGTATATGTTTAAAGTGTACAGCATGTTTTAATATATTGATCTTAATATATATATACATAGTGATTACTGTAGTCAAGCAAATTAACATACCTAGCATCTCATAGTTACCTTTTTCCTTTTCTTTTTTTGCGGTAAGAGTACTTAAAGTCTAAGAGATTTTAAAGTAAAGCCAAGAGATTTGTAAATCAATTTGATATGAATCTGTGCAATTAAGCACTTATATCTACTGGATTAGATTCTCATTAGATTAGATTCTTATCTCATTGTTTGATGGGAATTTCTGATAATGAGCACCCAATAGAAAGTTTGCATCATCATATGCTTCGTAGTAATCCCTTCAAGAGACTTGATAGAAAGGATTTATTTCTGCTCTAAATTTTGAAACTAATTAGTTGACTTCTACTAAATGCGAACGTAGAGGGATTCATGAATTTAAAATTTATCTTGAAAGATGTTTTTTATTAACCTCAAGCATTGTTCTTCTCACCTCCAGGAGTTAAAGAGCAAGGGAAAGATTACAAAGAATAGGAATTGCTTTATTGTTGTAAATGTGTGCCTGTAAATAGACAGAAGTTGCTTAAACAAAACTAGCTCTTCAATCTATAATCTGATATATACATTTGCTTGAATTTTACTCATAGAGGGACAGGACCCAAAGAGGGGTTTGATGTGGTCAGTTGGAGACAGAGATGAAAAATTTCTACCCCAGAAGCCTCTCCACAAAGAGAGGAAATCTGGAGTCTTAAGGGCTCAACGGCACTAGTTTCACTTCTCCATTGCTTTGTGAAATAACGTTACTTGGACTGAAGTCCCAGTTTCTCCTCCATAGAACTCATGTGTCCCTGACTGTCTTTATTAACATGAACCAGTGCTATGGCATGATAAAAATAGAATCAAGGGGAAAAAAAAACTAAGAAGCTTTCCAAAGAGAATGTAAATTGGAAAAATTTGGAACCTTCTCTGGGGTGTATAAACCCCCTACTTGGCTTTGGAGTGTCTGGTCCCTTTTTCTTAAAAAATATGCCAAAATTGCACAATCTCGTGGGATTAGAGGACACCAAGATTATGCAGGTTTAATTTTTCCAGGCTCTTTTACCTCCGAATATAAGTCTGAGAACTGTTCAGTTGGCTCTCACAAAGGGACCGTTGAACTTCTAACAACTACTTGATGACAGAAACTAAACTTTTCATAAAAGCTTGTATAAAGAGCAATATTTAAACTGCTTGGAAGCTTTGCTCTCGAGAGCCACTGTCCTAAAACAGTCAAGTTGGAAGAGAGAGATGGTTTGGGGAGCCCACTATCATCTTTAGAGTTGAAGGTTTACCAAGCTCATTCTTTCTGTTATAGTTCAAATTATCTAAACATGCAGAGAAAAGGATGCTAAGGAAAACAGAATCCATATCTTACCTCAAAATACAGTTTTAACCTATTAGTTTAATGTGTCTTTTTCATTTAATTCAGTTCTTTACAGAGTACCATATTTTGGATGTTTCTCCCTTCCAAATCTCATGTTGAAATTTGATCCCCAATGTTGGAGGTGGGGGTCTAGTAGAGTTTGGGTTGTGGGGGCAGATCCCTTATGAATGACTTGGTACTACCCCTGCAGTAATGAGTGAGTTCTCACTCTATGGGTTCTGTGACAGCTGATTGTTAAAAAGAACCTGGCACCTCCCACCTCTTGCTTTCTCTCCTGCCATGTGATCTCTGCACACATCAGCTCACCTTCACCTTCTATCATGAGTAGAAGCAGCCTGAGGCTCTCACCAGATGCAGATGCCTGATCTTGAACTTTTCTAGATGTCAGAATCATCAGCCAAAAAACCTTTTTTTCTTTATAAATTACTTGGCCTCAGATATTCCTTTATAGCAAGGCAAATGGACAAAGACAGAAGATGGGTACCAAGGGGTGGGTTGTTGCTATACAGATACCTGAAAATGTGGAAGCAGCTGTGAAACTAGGTAATGGAAATAAAGTCTCAGATGGAAATGAGGAACTTATTGGGAACCAGAGCAAAGGTCACCCTTGCTGCATAGCAAAGAACTTGGCTGCATTATGTCCTGTGCTCTACGGCTTTATGGAAGGCCAAATTTAGGAGTGATGACCTGGGATATCTGGAAGAAAAAATTTCTAAGCAGCAAAGCCTTCAAGAAGTGGCATCTTTGCTTTGAACAGCTTATGATCAGATATGACAGCAAAAGAAGGATCTAAAGTTGGAATTTATAATTTAAAAAGAAGCAAAAATCAAAACTACAATGAGATATCAACTCACCCCACTTAAAATGGTTTTTATCCAAAACCATTGGATAAAATAACAAGTGCTGGTGAGGTGTGGAGAAAACAGAACCCTCATACGCTGTTGGTGGGAATGCAAATTAGTATAACTGTTACAAAGAGCAGTTTAGAGGTTCCTCATAAAACTAAAAATAGAGCTACCATATGATCCAGCAATCCCACTGCTAGATATATACCCCAAAGAAAGGGAATCAGTATATCTAAGAGATATCTATACTCCTATGTTTACTGCAGCACTGTTCACAATAGCTAATGTTTGGAAGCAACCTGAGTGTCTGTCCATCAACAGATGAATGGATAAAGAAAATGTGGTACATACACACAATGGAGTACTGTTCAGCCATAAAAAAGAATGAGATCCTGTTATTTGCAAAAACATGGATGGAACTGGAGATCATTATATTAAGTGAAATAAGCCAGGCCGGGCACGGTGGCTCATGCTTGTAATCCCAGCACTTTGCGAGGCTGAGGCGGGCAGATCATGAGGTCAGGAGTTCGAGATTAGCCTGGCCAACATAGTGAAGCTCTGCATCTATTAAAAATACAAAAATTAGCCAGGAGGCAGAGGTTGCAGTGAGTCAAGATTGTGCCACTGCACTCCAGCATGGGCGACAGAGCAAGAGTCCATCTCAAAAAAAAAAAAAAAAAAGAAAGAAGAAAGAAAGAAAGAAAGAGAGAGAGAAAGAAAGAAGCCAAGCACAGAAAGACAAACATCACATGTTCTCACTTAGCTGTGGGAGCTAAACATTAAAATAATTGAATTCATGGAAAAGAGTAGAAGGATGATTAACAGAGGCTGGGAAGGGTAAGAAGGTGATGTGGTGGGGAGGTGGGGATGGTTAATGGGTACAAAAAACAGAAAGAATGGGCTGGGCATGGTGGCTCATGCCTGTAATCCCAGCACTTTGGGAGGCTGAGGTCGGCAGATCACCTGAGGTCAGGAGTTTAAGACCAGCCTCGCCAACATGGTGAAACCCCGTCTCTACTAAAAAATACAAAAATTAGCCAGGTGTGGTGGCTGGCACCTGTAATCCTAGCTACTCAGGAGGCTGAGGCAGGGAGAACTGCTTGAACCCAGGAGTCAGAGTTTACAGTGAGCCGAGATCATGCCACTACACTCTAGCCTGGGCAACAGAGCGAGACTTCATCTCAAAAATAAATAAATAAATAAAAAGAATGAATAAGATCTAGTGTTTGCTAGTACAACAGGGTGACTATCGTCAATAATAATTTAATTGTGCATTTAAAAATAACTAAAAGAGTATAATTAGATTGTTTGTAACACAAAGGATAAACGTTTGAGGGAATGAACATCCCATTTACTCTGATGTGATTACACATTGTGTTATTATCTATATCAAATTATCTCTTGTACCCCATAAATATATACCCTACTAACTACCCACAAAAATTAAAAATTAAAGACAATAACAATACAAAATATGTCCTTAAAGTAAAAAAAAAGAAGCAGAACATCAAAATTTGGAAAATTCACAGTCTGATCATGAAGAAAGAGTGTTTTCAGGAGACAAATCTAAGGGTATTGTGGAGCAACCACTTGCTAAAGAGATTAGCATGGCTAAAAGGGAGCTAGGTGCTAATATTTAATACAATAGGATATAGGGCCTGAAGTCATTTCAGAAAATTTTGAGGCTGCTCCTCCCATCCACTGGCTCAGAGGCCTAGAAAAACAGAAAAGTTTTGGGGGAGACGCCAGGGTATTGCTGCCCTGTGCCACCTCAGGATGCTGCTCCCCAGATCCTGACCACTCCGAGTGGAGCAGCCATGGCTGAAATGGCCCCAGGTACATCTCCAGCTGACACTCCAGAGAATGCAAGCTGTACACTCTGGTGACATCCATGTGGTGCTAAGTCCGCAGGCATGCAAAATGCAAGAGCTGTACCTAGTGGAGCTGTAGGAGCAGGGCCACCACCCTCTAGACCTCAGAATTATAGAGCCACTAGTAGTGTGCAGCTCCAGCCTGGAAAAGCCACAAGCCCAAATTCCAGTCCATCAGAACAGCCACCTGGGCTGTACCCAAAATAGCCATGGGGGTGGGGCTTCCCAAGGCTTTGGGAGCCCAACCCTCCCACCAATGTGCTCAGTATGTAGGAAATGCAGTTAAGGGAGATTATTTTGGAGCTTTAAGATATAATATCTGTCCTGCTGGGTTTCAGAATTGCTATAGAGCCTGTTACCTTTTTCTTTTGGCCTATTTCTTCCTTTTAGAATGAAAATGTTTGCCCAATTACTATAGAACCATTGTATTTTAGAAGTAAATAATTTATTTTTGAATTTACAGGCTCACAACTCTAAGGAACTTACTTTAAGTCTCAGATGAGACTTTGGACTTTGAACTTTTAAATTGGTTTTGAAACAAGCTAGAACTTTTGGGGACTATTGCTATGGAATGATTGTATTTTGCAATATGAGAAGGACGTGCTACTTGAGGGCTAGAAGCAGAATGGCATGGTTTGCGTGTTTGTTGCCCCAAACCTTATGTTGAAATTTGATCCCCAGTGTTGGAGGTGGAGGCTGGTAGGAGATGTTTGGGTCATGGGGCAGATCCCTCATGAATGACTTGGTGCCATCTTTGCAGTAATGCGTGTGTTCTCGTGGAATTAGTTGTATGAATGCTGGTGGTTAAAAAGAGCCTGAAACTTCCCTCCCTTGTGTTGCTTCCTCTCTTGCCATGTGATCTCTATATAGCAGGCTACCCTTCCCCTCTGCCTTGAGTGGAAGTAGCCTGAGGCCCTCATCAGATGCAGATGCACAATCTTGAACTTTCCAGTCATCAGAATTGTGAGCCAAATAAACCTTTTTTCTTTTATTTATTTATTTTTGAGATGGAGTTTTGCTCTTGTAGCCCAGGCTGGAGTGCAATAGTGCGATCTCAGCTCACTACAACCTCCACCTCCCAGGTTCAAGTGATTCTCCTACCTCACCCTCCTGAGTAGCTGGGATTACAGGCATGCACCACCTAATTTTTTGTATTTTTAGTGGTGACAGGGTTTCTCCATGTTGGTTAGGTGGGTCTCGAACTCCCGACCTCAGGTGATCCACCTGCCTCTGCCTCTCAAAGTTCTGGGATTACAGGCGTGAGCCACTGCACCCAGCCAACCATTTTTCTTTATAAATTACCCAGCCTCAGGCATTCCTTTATAACAATACAAACAGACTAAGACACAGAGGCACCAACAAGAAGAAACAGCAGCAGATTCAACTTTCCCTTTTCCTTTCTTCTTTTGAAAGGCACACAGCAGAAAGGGTAATGATAGACTTGGGTTTAGGATAACAATCAATGTATGAAAATTGAGATTCTGTACAAATTTGGCTGAGTCTTTGGCCTCCTGGTCTTAACAGAAGTAAATTATTATGAGGCCAAGGCAGAGTTCATACAAATACTCATTTGTACAAGCTTCAAAGAATAGGTAAATACACAGCATGAGTACAATGAAAATTCTCAGTTGTTCAACTATGAAACAGAGCAAGTGTTTTCTCTTTAATATCAATTTATGATAGAAGGAATAAAGCATTATCTTGGCTTGAGGAGGAAGTGTCTCTGTGTCCCAAAACCTGAAAATCAGACAGGGAGAGTGATAAGAGGTTAAAAAAGGAAAATATGCGTGGGAGGAGAGGGGAGGGATAGCATTAGAAGATATACCTAATGCTAGATGACAAGTTAATGGGTGCAGCACACCAACATGGCACTTGTACACATATGTAACAAACCTGCACGTTGTGCACATGTACCCTAAAACTTAAAGTATAATAATAATAAAATTAAAAAAATAAAAAAGGAAAATATAAAAACTAGGGAAGTGGGGCAGAAGTTTGTCAAAATGGGCTTAAAAAAACAAGCCCTTGTAGCAAAAACTCTGTCAAGTATTTCCAGGGGTTGATTTACCTTAGAGTTAATAATAGAGATTTGAGTTTTGGTGTTAGAGATTTTTGCGAGATTGTTAAAGCAGGTAATGTTAGGTAAAAGCAAAGGGTGACAATTAGAAAGCAGAAATCAAAACATTTCATGAGACTGCCAATTCCTTCAGCATTCAGGTATTTGTTTTACTGACTCTGAATAATGCCAACTAAAGGGTAATGGCCAAAAAAAGAGGAGCTATTCCATGTACTGTACGTGGCCTTAAAATAAAACGTATGGGGATTACATTCAATTTCCCCTTTAACTTATATCATATTTCATTATAAATCATTTTTCAACTGAAAAAAATTAAAAAATGCTTCAGAAACTTGACAAATGCCGTAATCATATTATTTGATGCTGAAATGAAAATCTCTCTGAGTTGGAAAATGGGAGTCATTCAAGTGCAAACAGTATACATTACAATCAATTACATCCTAAATAACAAAATCTTCACAGAATTGGAAAAAACTACTTTAAAGTTCATATGGAACCAAAAAAGAGCCCGCATCGCCAAGTCAATCCTAAGCCGAAAGAACAAAGCTGGAGGTATCATGCTACCTGACTTCAAACTATACTACAAGGCTACAGTAACCAAAACAGCATGGTATTAGTACCAAAACAGAGATATAGATCAATGGAACAGAACAGAGCCCTCAGAAATAATGCCACATATCTACAACTATCTGATCTTTGATAAACCTGACAAAAACAAGAAATGGGGAAAGGATTCCCTATTTAATAAATGGTGCTGGGAAAACTGGCTAGCCATATGTAGAAAGCTGAAACTGGATCCCTTCCTTACACCTTATACAAAAATCAATTCAAGATGGATTAAAGACTTAAATGTTAGACCTAAAACCATAAAAATCCTAGAAGAAAACCTAGGCATTACCATTCAGGACATAGGCATGGGCAAGGACTTCATGTCTAAAACACCAAAAGCAATGGCAACAAAAGCCAAAATTGACAAATGGGATCTAATTAAACTCAAGAGTTCTGCACAGCAAAGGAAACTACCATCAGAGTGAACAGGCAACCTACAAAATGGGAGAAAATTTTCGCAACCTACTCATCTGACAAAGGGCTAATATCCAGAATCTACAATGAACTCCAACAAATTTACAAGAAAAAAACAAACAACCCCATCAAAAAGTGGGCAAAGGACATGAACAGACACTTCTCAAAAGAAGACATTTATGCAGCCAAAAAACACATGAAAAAATGCTCACCATCACTGGCCATCAGAGAAATGCAAATCAAAACCACAATGAGATACCATCTCACACCAGTTAGAATGGCAATCATTAAAAAGTCAGGAAACAACAGGTGCTGGAGAGGATGTGGAGAAATAGGAACACTTTTACACTGTTGGTGGGACTGTAAACTAGTTCAACCCTTGTGGAAGTCAGTGTGGCGATTCCTCAGGGATCTAGAACTAGAAATTCCATTCGACCCAGCCATCCCATTACTGGGTATATACCCAAAGGACTATAAATCATGCTGCTATAAAGACACATGCACACGTATGTTTATTGCAGCATTATTCACAATAGCAAAGACTTGGAACCAACCCAAATGTCCAACAATGATAGACTGGATTAAGAAAATGTGGCACATATACACCATGGAATACTATGCAGCCATAAAAAATGATGAGTTCACGTCCTCTGTAGGGACATGGATGAAATTGGAAATCATCATTCTCAGTAAACTATCGCAAGAACAAAAAACCAAACACCGCATATTCTCACTCATAGATGGGAATTGAACAATGAGAACACATGGACACAGGAAGGGGAACATCACACTTCGGGGACTGTTGCGTGGTGGGGGGAGGGGGGAGGGATAGCATTGGGAGATATACCTAATGCTAGATGACGAGTTGGTGGGTGCAGCGCACCAGCATGGCACATGTATACATATGTAACTTACCTGCACGTTGCGCACATGTACCATAGAGCCTAAAGTATAATAATAATGATAATAATAATAATACTAATAATAATAAAAGAAAAAAAAACAAAAAACAAAAAAAACCATAACTTGTTAACTATTATATAGTATTTGTTTCCAAACATTTAAAAAACTCTAATAAAGATTCTAACACAATTGTAATAAGCAAAAAAAAAAAAAAAAAAAAAAAAAGAAAATCTCTCTGAGTTGGAAAATGGGAGTTATTCAAGAGCAAACAGTATACATTACAATCAATTACATCCTAAATAACAAAATCTCTAGCGCACAAGAAGCCATTACAGCTTCATAGAAATTCAGAATGTTGTACTTAATAAAGCAGTTATAATCTGTCATCCCATCCTCAAGATAAGCAGTATTGCTCTAGAGCTTACCTTATGGATTTCTTTGGTATAAATTAGACCTACTGAAGTATAACTAAGAATTTTTAAATGTCATATTAATTTTACCCTACGGGTTATGTAACATGTTCCTAAATTCTAATATGCTCATGTTAATTTTTATAGAATGTCAATTAAAATTAATCTTCTGCAGAGGAAGTGCATTAATACCTTATATGTAATACTGTAATTGTGTCTGCAGGCAATAGCGATTATAAAAATTACTAAGGTAAACTATGAAAGTGAATATGGGATAACAGGGTTGTGTTTTTAAAGATGTAATGTTAAACATTATTATGAAAAAAACTTTACTTTTATATCATTATGTACTCTCATATGGGCACCAGCACTTTTTGTTTTGTTCACTTTTCTTTTCTTTTTTTTTTTTTTTGAGACAAAGGCTCACTCTGTCACTCAGGCTGGAGTGCAGTGGCGCAATCTCCACTCACTGCAACCTCTACCTCCTGGGTTCAAGTGATTCTCCTGCCTCAGCCTCCCGAGTAGCTGGGACTACTGGCCTGCGCCACCACGCCCAGCTAATTTTTGTATTTTCAGTAGAGATGGGGTTTCACCATGTTGGTCAGGATGGTCTCCATCTCTTGACCTTGTGATCCGCCCACCTTGGCCTCTCAAAGTGCTGGGATTACAGGCGTGAACTACCATGCCTAGCTGTTTTGTTCACTTTTCTTAGAGGCATTTCTGATGTTATGACAGTTATGATGTCACTAGGCAATAGGAATTTTTCAACTCCATTATAATCTTATAGGACCACTGTGGTGTACACTGTCATGTACGCGGTCTATTGTTGACCAAAACGTCGTTATGCAGCACATGACTGTACAGTGAAAATTATTATTATTGTTATTTTGAGTTAGAGTTTCACTCTTGGTGCCCAGGCTGGAGTGCAATGCATGATCTCGGCTCACTGCAACCTCCACCTCCTGAGTTCAAGTGATTCTCCTGACTCAGCCTCTCAAGTAGCTGGGATTACAGGTGCCCGCCACCATGGCCGGCTAATTTTTGTATTTGCGGTAGGGATGGGGTTTCACCATGTTGGCCAGTCAGATCTTGAACTCCTGAGCTCAGATGATCCACCTGCCTCGGCCTCCCAAAGTGTGGGATTGCAGGCATGAGCCACCGCGCCCGGCCCTGTCTAGTGAAAATTAAACCTCTCTTCCTATATGATATTTGTCTCTCAGATCTCCTCCCCAGAGGCAATCACTATTGTCACCTTCTTGTGCATGAATCCAAAAATTATAAGTAGTAGTGTGCAATGACACAATATCCACTGGGTGGTGGTGTGGTGACCTTCCTAAAGGAGGGGCTACATCAATAAAGAACTTGTTAAATACATTACTATTAGAACATCCAAAACCTGGAAGTCTAAGTAGTTATTTAAAAGGATGAGGTCAGTCAGCAGGTACTAATGGTGAAAAATTATACAAAAAAGGTAAGAGAATAGCACATGCAGTATCCTACCATTTGTATATAAAGAAGGATATATATAATTTTTGGATTGATACACAAGGAGCTGACAATAGCAATTGCCTTTGGGGAGGAGATCTGAGAGATAAAGATCAGATAGGAAGAGAGGTTTAATTTTCACTGCACAGTCATGTGCCACATAACGACGTTTCAGTCAACAATGGACAGTGTACATGACAGTGGTCCTATAAGGTTATAATGGAGCTGAAAAATTCCTATTGCCTAATGACGTCATAGCTGTCATAATGTCATAGAACAATTATTTTATTTTAAAAATAAAACATGTGCAGCCTAACTGCACAGTATTTATAAAGTCTACAATAGTGCCCAGTAATGTCCGAGGCCTTCACATTCACTCACCACTCACTCACTTACTCACCCAGAGCAACTTCAAGTCCTGTATCCTCTATTCTTGGCAATTGCCCTGTACAGCTGTACCACTTTTCATCTTTTATACCGTATTTGTACTGTACCTTTTCTATGTTTAGGTATGTTTAGATACACAAATACTTACCACTGTGTTACATTTGCCTACAGTATTCAGTACAGTCACATGCAGTATAGGTCTGTAGCCTAGGAGTAATAGGCTACACCATATAGCCTAGGTGTGCACTAGGCTCTACCATCTAGATTTGTGTAAGTACACTTTGCGATGTTCGTACAATGAAATCACCAAATGCTGCATTTCTCAGAATGTATCCCTGTTGTTAAATGATGCAAAACTATACTTTTGTACCATTTACAATTTTTAAAAACATGTATATAATTTTTTTAAAGAAACAAACTATTGAAAAAGTGAAGGGAATAGTGAACAGTGTCAAATACTATAGAAATGTCAAAGAGGATATAGGCTGAGATAAAGGCTATTAGATTTGATGATTAAGGGGCTTTGGTAACTTTGAGAAAATAGATTTAGTTGAGTTATTTGAGTATTGAGAGTGGTCAGAGAGTATGCTTCAGAAAGACAAATAATTTATCCTGAGATAATTGAAGTCTGATGGAATAAATCTGTGATTGGTCTGTCGTGTGTGTGTGTGTGTGTGTGCGCGCGTATATATACTTAATATATACATATATATACCTTTCTCTAGTTATGGAAAGGCAATAATGGATTTTTTTTTGAGATGGAGTCTTGCTCTGTTGTCCAGGTTGGAGTGCAATGGCACGGTCTCTGCTCACTGCAACCTCCACCTCCCAGGTTCAAGCGATTCTCCTCCCGAGTAGCTGGGATTGCAGGTGCATGCCACCATGCCCGGCTAATTTTTGTATTTTTAGTAGAGACAGGGTTTCACTATGTTGGCCAGGCTGGTCTTGAACTCCTGACCTCAGATGATCAGCCCATCTTGGCCTCCCAAAGTGCTGGGATTACATGTGTGAGCCATCGCGCCCAGCCAGGCAATAATGGTTTTATATGGGACTGGAAATTGGCAAGTAGGATGTGACAGAAAGACATATTGTTGCGGAATTTAGAGTGCTACTAGGAGCACTGAGAGGTGAATAGAGGGTAGCCAGGGTGGAGGAAATCTGGTGAGGAGTGAGGGTGAGCTAGGAGGGATGCTATCATAATGGAAATAACTTGGAGGGTATTTTGTACAGCAGGAAAAGTAATTGAATAATAGGAATAATGTCCATTTAGAGGTACAGATATCGAGGCAATAACTTTTACCTACTATTCAGCAGATTAATAGAAAATCATATTATAAGATTTCAGCTACAAGGGATATAATTCTATTTTATTTTAACCAGTAATGAAAAAGCTGTTTAAAGCTGATTTTGTATGCTCAGGTTTTATCAAATGAGAAATAGTAGAAATAGTAGGCTAGCTTGGCATAGTGCCCATTTTTTCATTACAGAATCTTTTTTCTGCAAAGCAGGTTTTTCCATCAAAGGGGTAACTTTAGAGACAAAATCAAGAGTGGGCATAATCAAAATTCTGCATATTGTATTTGAAAAAAACAGTAAGTGTGACTTAAGACAACGTGGAGAAGATGGAATCACCCCACAATGATTATTTCATTATACTTCCAGGTGAGTTCTTGGTAACCCACCATAAAGTGTTTCTGGAGGTAGGTAAGACCTACTCTACGGTGTCTCATGATTGTGTATGAAGCTACACTAAAGTGAAATAAATCAATGTTTGGCTCTCCAGGTGCTATGGTCTCTTGATCACAGCTAAATCCTTGATGAGCTAAAAATGCTTGAAGACATCACTGAACCTGATTTTGTAAGATTACACTGTAACTCTACCCCTGGGGCAATGAGTCTGGTGTTTCCTGTAATGGCAGGTCAAGTCAGATTCAGGACTAGTTGAGAAACTGTCCTTATCATGGCTCATACATGAGAGCATGCCTTCTAAAGTGGATTTAAGTAATGTTTCATGAAAAAAAAATGCAGAAAATCATGACTAACAGAAATAAAGATGCTAGTATACTTTAAAATATATGACATTTTAAGATAAGTCATTGAACAAAAGTAAACAAAATCAAACCCATTAAGTGGAAATGTCCACCTCTTAAGGGTTTGGAACTTAGCTTTGTTTTTTTTTTTTTTTTGTATCCATAGAACTTAGCTTTGATTGGAGTTAGGTAGAAAAAGACGATGAAGTAGTTATGATTTGGGCAGGCTTATTCTTTGTTGGTTAACTTGAAGCAGTCAGGGTAAACCAGATAAATGATTTTGAAACCCTTAATTTTTCTGCTTTTGGGCAAAAAGAACTGACCCATTTGCAGATAGACTTGTCTGTCCTCCAGAAAAGACATAGATTATAATACATTTGGGCTGTACAGTCAAAGTTAAATATGACTTAAGAATACTAGTTTTTAAAATGAAAAATTAATACATACACATAGAAATTTCAAAAGGGTATAGAATGAAAAATGAGTCTTGTTCTTGAAACACAATTGCTTATTTCTGATTTCTTGTGTGTAGCATAGAAAAAGAAATATTCTAGAAAGGCTATAACAAATGCTGGTGAGGATAGGGAGAAAAGGGAACTCTCATACACTGTTGGTGGGAATGTAAATTAGTACAACGACTATGGAGAACACTTCGGAGGTTCCTCAAAAAACTAAAAATTGAGCGACCATAAGATCCAGCAATCCGACTGCTGGGTATCTACCCAAAAGAAAGGACATCAGTACATTGAAGAGATATCTGCACTCCTATGTTTGTGGCAGCACTGTTTACGATAGCTAAGATTTGGAAGCAACTTCAGTGTCCATCAACAGATAAATGGATAAAGAAAATGTGATACATATACACAATAGAGTACTATTCAGCCACAAAAAAGAATACGATCCTGTCATTTGCAACAACATGGATGGAACCAGAGGTCATTATGTTAAGTGAAATAAGCCAGACACAGAAAGTCAAACATCACATGTTCTCACTTATTTGTGATATCTAAAAATCAAAACAATTGAACTCATGCACATAGAGAGTAGAAGCATGGTTACCAGAGGCTGGGAAGGGTAGTGGAGGGCTGATGGGGCAGGTAGGGATGGTTAATGGGTACAAAAACTAGTTAGAAACAATGAATAAGACAAAGTATTTAATAGCACAACAGGGATACTGTAGTGAATAATAATTTTACATTTTAGTATAACTAAAAGAGTATAATTGGATTTTTTGTAACACAAAAGATAAATGCTTGAGGGGATGGATACCCCATTTTTCATGATGTAATTATTATGCATCATATGCGTGTATCAAAACATCTTCTGTACCCCATAAATATATACACCTACTGTATACCCACAAAAATTAAAATACAAAATTTTAAAAAGAAATATTCTATTACATAAGCATGTATATACATATATTCCTTAAAAATACAAACTGGAAAATGAGTTCTTGCTAAACAATATATGTTAGAGATCTTTTTTTTTTCTTTTTTGAGATGGAGTCTTGCTCTGTCACCCTGGCTGGAGTGCAGTGGCACAATCTCATGTCACTGTGACCTCCACCTCCCGGGTTCAAGGGATTCTCCTGCCTCAGCCTCTGAGTAGCTGGGATTACAGGTGCCCACCACCACGCGCAGCTAATTTTTGTATTTTTAGTAGAGACAATGTTTCACTACGTTGGCCAGGCTGGTCTCAAACTTCTGACCTCAAGTGATCCACCCGCCTCGGCCTCCCAAAGTGCTAGGATTACAGGAGCGAGCCACCGCATACAGCCTACATAGGAATTTAAGTATGCATACGTTCTCATTTATTTGGCCAATATCTTATTTATGGATATAATTTTTTCTAGTCATTTATTTTCTCAAGCAATGCTGCAACAAATATCTTTTCACGTAAGTCTTTGTGTACAAGTGTAAACATATAGCTTGGATAAATTTATAAAAATACAATTGTTGGGTCAAAGGGTATGAATATTTGTATTTGAGAGATACTGGGAAATTGCCCTCTAAATATGTTTACAATCTCATCAGTAGTGTTTGAGAGTGCTTGTTTCTTCACAACTTTGCCCACACCGTGTATTATTGTTTTGACCTTTGGTATTTGGAGAGAGAAAACTTTTTTCTTTTTCTTTTTTTGTTTTCTTTTGAGATGGAGTCTCGCTCTGTCGTCCAGGCTGGAGTGCAGTGGCGCGATCTCGGCTCGCTGCAAGCTCCACCTCCCGGGTTCACGCCATTCTCCTGCCTCAGCCTCCCGAGTAGCTGGGACCACAGGTGTCCGCCACCACGCCCGGCTAATTTTTTGTATTTTTAGGAGAGACGAGGTTTCACCGTGTTTGCCAGGATGGTCTCGATCTCCTGACCTCGTGATCCACCCGCCTCGGCCTCTCAAAGTGCTGGGATTACAGGCGTGAGCCACTGCGCCCGGCCGAGAAAACTTTTTTCATTTACATTTTTAAAAATTATAAGTACCATTGAGAAATAATACTTCTTAAAAATTATAGATTAGTAATGAAACAGAATTTTCTAAAGTCATATGTGACTTTGGCTCTCTTTTGGGTGAAGGATCCCAGATAATGTACTGTTCTAGAAAGGAAATTTAATTCTGTTGCTAGGGTTCTTACAAAATGTGTAACCATAAACTATTTTAATAAGCGACAGTTTCGTAGATAGGTTTCATTTTTCGAAAAAGGGGAAGAAACACCATTCTGTGGCTTGATGTGGCTTTGTCAGTTACTGCCTCCCCACCTCCCGGGACTTCCCACTGCCCCTTTAGCACAAATCAGGCTTGAGCAAAAACAACTCTTTTTCCATGGGATCAATTATAAAAAGAATGGCTTTGCAATGAGCAGCTCAGTCTACTGGTCTCATCAGTGAAAGCCTTGTGAAAATTTCTGGAAAGAGCATTGGCTGGCTTGTTCGTCTCTCTGGTCAATTGCTGTGTTTCTGCCGGATCAGATGAGCAGATTGGTTAGTGAAGGTAAGAAAAAGAGAGCAAAGGACCCTAGAACTCTGCTATTATTTTTTGTCATCTGTCTTCTCACGCTTTCTTAGCCCTTTATCACCAGAGCGCTGATCCATTCTTATGACATCTAAAATGCTTTTCTAGCTTACCATATCAGGGGCAAGTGGGAGTTTAAACAAGCATTCAGTGGAGTTGAAAAATAAAGAGAAATTAAGCCCAATACTTCCTTTTCTTACCTCCTCATGTCCACATTCTAAGCATTTCTAAAATACATATATTTTTACCTACAATTTTTGATTGATCTGATCAAATATTTATTGTATTATTTATTGTATTGTAAATATTTTGTATCTTTAATTGCTACACTGGTTTAGCTTCTGCATTTTTAAAAGAAGGCCTAAAAACCTAAGCAGGGTTTTGCAGGGACAACACAGCTCTTGAATTCAGTTACGGTGATGCAGTTTTAGAGACGAAAACAATCACAATCCTTTCCAATTGGATTTGACTCTCAATTATTCAGTTCAGCAAGCTTGTGATAGTGTTTTTCTGTGTGGCAGGATGTATTCAAAATGAATGCGATCTGTGGTGAGGATGCTTTTCGACTTTCATCTGGGTGATTTGGGGAAAGCTTCCCTTTTGGTATTAAAGATAGCGCGTGTATGAGTGGACTTTTGTTTGAATTATCTTTAGACTCACTCCAACATTCTTTGTCTTGTGCATATGAATCTGTGCTTAAATATAGACCTGGTTTGGACAGAATATTTATATTGATATTTTATAACATTTCTTGCATAGGTCAGTGTGAGAAGATTGTTTCTGAGCTTGAGAAGCTTCTGGAGGATTGAAGAGTATTTGAAGTCTGTGTCAAACATCCATATCATAAGTGGAATTTTGGAGATATTCAAAGGTAGTACACTAATTCTATTATCTCAGAGCAAAGTGATGTTTGAAGTATTTATATCAAGTCACTGAGACATTTCTCATCACATATGTAATGATTACTTTAGATATATAAGATATTGTCCCTCTAGGCTCTTAATAAACATTATAGAATGTATATATGCCTTCATTAACTAAATATGGTTATTTCCCCTCCCAATTTTTATTTAGAAATGTTTCAAATCTATATAAAAATTGAAAGAATAGTACAACGAACACCCATATTTTCATCATGTATATTAATCAGTGGTATCCTTTTGCCACATTTACTTTCTCTCTCGCTTTGTCTTTCTCTGTCTCTGCCTGTCCTTTTCTGTATATATATATATGTGTGTATATATGTATATATAGTATACACATATATGTGTATATATATATATATACACACACACATACACATATGCACAGTTTTTTCCCTGAATGGTTTGAAAGTAAGTTGCTGACTTTAGGACACATGTCACCCCTGAATTCTTTAGCATGTATCTCCTAAAAATAAGGGCAGTCTTCTATAACACATTACAACACCACGGAAACACAACATCAACACAATACTATTATCTAAGATGTGATACACATTCAAATTTTCCCAATTATCCACATGTCCTTTAGAATCTTTTTATGTTTTAAATCCAGGATCCAATCAAGAATCTTGCATTGCATTTGTAGTTGACATGCCTACAATTAAGTAAATGTTAATGAAATTGGCATAATTAACATGATTAACAATGATTAACAATTATAACACCAAGGAAATTTATATCAGTACAATACAATTATGATAGGTTTTCTTATTTTTTTAGTCCTCTCATTTTGCATCAAAATACATTGAAAGTGATTCAAAAAATGATCCATAAGGTTTAATTTTTCAATTTATGATATATCAAGAAGGAGTATAAAGAAAAATCCAAACTATGATAAAATGTATTTACTAATATTTCTGCACCAAAGTTTACATCTTCTGAACTAAGAAAATTCACACATCAGATCATTCTTGGAAGTAGCCATTAACTTTGGTCATAAGAATCTAAGCAGAACCAAACACAACATTATTTATTTACTTGGTAATATTAATATGAAGAACAGACAGCTTTTGATTTATGATTGTGTTATCTTAGCCATCAAGTTATACTTTCAGAAATTAATTTGTTAAGAGTCACTTCATATTTGATACAAGAATAGATAATCCCAAATTATATGATTTGTAACAGAAATTGAAATATTAATGAGCAATATTTTAGAGCATTCATCAATAAATTCAATACAAGCTGAAATAATAGGGATATAATCTAAGGTATGTGATTAAGTGATTATTTCCAGCTCTAAGGAACAGGTATTTTTAAAGATAAGAGTAAGGAAACTGCAGATGCTATTTTATACAGGGAGGTCCTTCCTAAAGAAGCTTTTTGTTTAGATAAAGGTCTTGCATCATTCACTGAAAAAAAACTGGAACATGTAACACAGATTTGGTTACATTATCATAATTAAATCATGAACAAAACAATATTCAAGTTTTTCAGTGATCACTTTTCAGCAATTTACCTGCAAGTCCCCCACATCAAGAAAGTCTTAAAAAGTTTACATTGGAATCATGGGATTTAGAATTTATATTATAGGGTAATATAATATAGAGGTAAAGAGATGAAATACAGGATTTTGAGTTTTGCAGGTATTAAAAAATAACACATGACCTACATACGATTTTAACAAGACTCTCTAATTTGAGACAAACATAAATTAGCTCATTTGATTGGAAAATTAAAAAAAAAATAATGTGCTAAGGAATGTCAATGAAAACAATCTCAAACATTGCTGGTGAAAGAATAAATTGATCCAAGCTACTTGAAAGGAAATTTGGCAATAGCTTTGCTCCGGTAATTCTGCTCCTCCAAATCTGGCCTGTGGAAATACTCACGGAGGCATATGCAATAATTACACATAGTGGAAAAGCAAGATTAACCTCAGTGCCCCTCAAGAGAAATGATTTATTAAAATAAGATGTGTCTTTAGATGTACTATTTCTTAAATAATACAAATATTAAAAAACTCTTAAAAATTATATCTCTGTAAGCAGACATGTTGACAAGTAGAAGCCAAACTGTACCCCTGCTAGCTAGGCTCAAGATCACAAATGTTTTTCTGTCTGTAATTCCAAGATGTTATAGCCCATAATGGTGGAAGGCAGCCCCATCCCATTGCCTCCATTTGTGTGTGGCCACTAGTAGTTTTTGCATCCATCTCAATCCAGCCTCTTTGGGTGTCTTAGTTTGCACACCTCCAAAATGTTCTTCAAGGGGCAGGATCTGTTTTGCCTCATCATCCAAAACTCCCACACTCCCCACCAATCCTCAATCTTGTTTTCCTTTTGCTCGTGTCAATTTTTCCTTCTTTCCAAAGACTATTCCAGTGATTTATCTTTTCTGTTTTATTAAAGTTTCATGCAATCCTGATGAACACCTTGGGGTAGGGGAGAGAAGAGCCAAGAATCCTTTTCTAATTCAGATTCAATGATTCTGAGTAGATGGCCAAGGGTTCTGAAATGTTAACATATGAGGTGAGACTTGAAGGTTATGGGTGGTGGACCAGAGGATGGATAGGGAACTAGAACTCTCAGGACGGAAGACAAAAAATGCGCAAATCCCTGGGATAGGCATGGGGCTCAGGTGAACTGGGAAGGGATCAGCATGGCTGGGGTCCTGGGTCCTGTGGGGAACAGGCAGAGATGAGATGAGGAAGACAGACAGGGAGCACACATCACAGGCCTACCCTGTATGGACTTTATCCCTGAGGTGATGGGAAGTGGTTTATATTTAAACAGAGTATCTGTATTATTTATTTATTTATTTAATTTATTTTTTATTTTTGAGATGGAGTCTTGCTCTGTTGCCCAGGCTGGAGTGCAGTGGTGTGATCATGACTCACTGCAACCTCTGCCTCCTGGGTTCAAGCAATTCTCCTGTCTCAGCCTCCCAAGTAGCTGGGACTACAGGCGCTCGCCACCACACCAGGCTAATTTTTGTGTTTTTAGTAGAGACAGGGTTTCACCGTATTGGTCAGGCTGGTCTCGAACTTCTAACCTCAGGTGATCCACCCACCTCAGCCTCCCAAAGTGCTGGGATTACAGGCATGAGCCACCGCGTGCAGCCTGTAATATTAAATTACCCTGTGAAAGATGGTTGCAAAATTAAAGATGAGGCGATGCCAGGCTATAGCAGTGTCATGGTTTAGGAAAATGTTCATATGGTTAGATTAAAAAAAAGAGGATAAATAAATTGTATTCCTCAAAGACATATGAGCATCGATACATAATTGGGACATACGTGTAGTCATCTGGGCCACCCCTCTGGGGTGAGTGTTGACTTTCCCCTGGAGCCTTCCTTTCTGCACTTCACTGCACTTTCCTTCTTTTATTTGGCAAGTGCTGTTGTTACTACATGGAATCAGGGCTGATGCCCTTTTCCTGGAAGGACGAATTGCTTGTTATTATGGCTGCATGATACTAACTGCTCTTAACTGTACAATAGTGTGATATGTTCTAAGAACAGAACACACACTTTGGAGTTTGTAAACTTGGGCTTGAATCTTGCCGATAGTACTTAGTAGCTGTGTGACCTTGGAAGGGGTATTTATCATGTCTGAAACTCAGTTTTCTCATTGGGAAAATCTAGATAATGATAAAGAGAAAAAAACTTAAAAGATTTTTAAAAGGATATGATCATATCTAGATTATGATAATATCTAATCTGCAGTGTTCTTGGAAGGTTAAGGGCTATGCCTGGAAAGCACTCGGCATACAGCTGTCATTATTATGATGCGTATCCCATTTATTGCATCTGCTTTTTGGCTTAGGTCAAGGGTAGGCAAGCCACAGCCCAGGACCAAATTGGCCCCCTGCTTGTTTTTGTAAACTTTAGTAGAAGCCCAGACACAATCATTTGTTTACATATTGTCTATGGTTACTTTCCTGCTATGCCAGCAGGGCTGCAACAGAGTTTGTATGATTTGCAAAGTCTAAAATATTAACTCTCTGGCCTTGTATAAAAAAAGTTTGCCGATCCCTAACTTAGGTTTTTTAAACGTTCCCCCTTATAAAGTTCTTCTCTCGTTAGGTTTTCTCTTTGACTCCACGCCTGTGTTGTTTAGATGTAAATTAAAAGTGTGTCCTTTGATCAGCATGCTCAAAGGATACAAAATTACAGTTATATAGGAGGCATAAGTTCAAAGGATCTCTTGTACAGCGTGGTGACTATAGTTGATGATCTATCATATTCTTGAGAAATGATAAGAAACTGAATATAAGTATTTTCACCACAAAAATAATAACTGTGAGGTAATATATATGTCAATTAGATAGATTTTGCCATTTCACAATATACACACTTCAAAATACCATATTATACATGAGAAATTCATACAGTTTTATCTGTCGATTTTTAAAAATCAATCAAAAATGTGTCTGTGAAGAAGTGATAACAACAGCTTTCTGAAAAACTAAATGCTCATCTAGAAAGAGAACTTACACTGCAGTTTCTTCTGAAAAGCAAGTAAATGATTTAACAAGGCACTGCACTTTAGCACATATTTCTAAGTTGTGAATTTGCACATAAGGTTAATTTTGGCATTCCCCTATCTGTTAATGATTAATGTGGGCTAAATTTGCCTATAACATCTCCTTTGCAAATATTCTCAAGTGTCTTTTCCTTCACGCCTAACCAATCAGGGAGAATTTTATACATTTTATATATGTATATTTTATATGTAATATATATAGCTTTACATATATATAGCTTTATATATATATAGCTTCTCTAAGATGAGAAACAAGAATTCAAGTGACAAAATACCACTGAACAATTAAAGTAATCCGTTGGGTTAAATTTTGATGTCTCAGATGAAATCAAGTCTAACAAATATGTTAACATTTGTTTGAAGTGTACTTTTTATATACCCTTGAAGAGACCCAGTGATATCTTATTAGAATTTCAAAAATAATGGAAAATTTTTAAGAAAAATGCCAAAAATCAGTCAAAATAAACCCAATTAACTTTTCTTGATGTCCCTACTCAGGATGTTCAACGCTGTCTTTATTCTAGTGGTGCATTAAAGGGTGCAGTAATGGGCCCCCCCTTTTTTTTTGAGATAGAGTCTCGTTCTGTCACCCCGGCTGAAGGGCAGTGGCCTGATCTCAGCTCAGTGCAACCTCTGCCCACTACCCCACCCTGTTCAAGCGATTCTCCTGCCTCAGCCTCCTGAGTAGCTGGGATTACAAGCATGCGCCACCACGCCCTGCTAATTTTTTGTATTTTTAGTAAAGATGGGGTTTTGTCATGTTGGCCAGGCTGGTCTCGAACTCCTGACCTCAGGTGATCCACCTGCCTTGGCCTTCCAAAGAGTTGAGATTACAGGCGTGAGCCACCACGCCTGGCCAAATGGGTTTGTTTGTTTGTTTCTTTCTTTCTTTTTCTTTCCTTCCTTCCTTCCTTCTTTCCTTCTTTCTTTCCTTCTTTCTTTCTTTTTCTGAGACTAAATTTTGCTCTTGTTGCCCAGGCTGGAATGCAATGGTGCAATCTCAGCTCACCGCAACCTCCACCTCCCGGGTTCAAGCGATTCTCCTGCCTCAGCCTCCCGAGTAGCTGGGATTACAGGCATGTGCCACCACGCCAGACTAATTTTGTATTTTTAGTAGAAATGGGGTTTCTCCATGTTGGTCAGGCTGGTCTCGAACTCCCAACCTCAGGTGATCCACCCGCCTCGGCCTCCCAAAGTGCTGGGATTACAGGTGTGAGCCACTGCACCTGGCCTTGAATGGGCCCTTTTAAGTGCATTAAAGAGTAAGATGAATTGAAGCAAAGGGCCTAAACAACAAATTAATTATGAAGATTAAATGTGTTAATATATGTATTTTTGTTTATAAGTTTTATGTCTTATTACTCTGCATAGCTTTAGAAAGGTCTTTTAAAAGCCTCCTTGTGTGCTCTCTGCTGCCCTCTGCTGCTAATTTTCAGAAATTAATTCTGATTCTGACTAATGCTCACTTTATTCTTCATAATCGCATTCAAAATTAAAGTTTGATGGTACTCTAGACATAATTTAATCCCACATTCTCAATTTACAGATGATAAGTTGAATGTCTGAGAGGTTAAGAACATGAACTTGGGCTCTGTTTCCTGACTGCTGGTGATTTTGGACATTACTCAATTTTGTCATCTGTAAAACGAGCATAATAATAGCACCTAAATATTAGAGTTTTTTTGTGATGATCAATTAATTTAGTACATAAAAAGCACTTAGAATATTATCTGTGTTGTAGCTAGTACTATGCTAGCTATTTTACAGATCTGGCAACAACTAAACTAAAACCACTGCTAGTGACAAGATCAGATTTAGAACTCTGGTCTCTTCAATACCAGTGTGTGCTCGCTCTCTCTCTCTCTCTCTCTCTCTCTCTCTCCATATATACATATGTGTGTGTGTGTGTGTGAGTATTTATGTACACACACATATATATTTTATAAAATATATACAATTCTCCATGATTTGTTAAGTGTGAAGGAAAAGACACCGGAAGACATTTGTAGATGAGATGTTCTAGGTAACATACATATATTTATATATATACACCACATATGTATATTGCCTGAATGAGTATGAAATTAAATTTTGCCTTCAAATATAGATTTTTTTTTTTTAGATGGAGTCTTGCTCTGTCGCCAGGCTGGAGTACAGTGGTGCAATCTTGGCTCACTGCAATCTCCACCTCCTGGGTTCAAGTGATTCTCCTGCCTCAGGCTCCCGAGCAACTGGAATTACAGGCACACGCCACCACCCCCAGCTAATTTTTGTATTTTTAGTAGAGACGGGGTTTCACCATGTTGGCCAGGATGGTCTCGAACTCCTGACCTCGTGATCCATCCACCTCGGCCTCCCAAAGTGCTGGGATTACAGGCGTGAGCCACCGTGCCCGGCCCGAATATTGATTTTTAAAATGTGACTTGTTCAATGCATCCAAAGCTCTTGTAGTTTTTACAAAGCCCTTGCTGCTGCTCCTTCCTCCTTGTACTGTTCCAGGTGGGCTCCCCATAGAAGAAGTTACAAACCTAGAAAGCTCCTCAAGCCCCCAGTATAAATTCCTACTGCCTGCAAGTGGAAGGTGACTTCACTGTGTACTTTAAGTAGCTTCTCTAATGAGCTGCCTACCTGAATCTCCAATGGACAATTACACACTTGCACCCAGACAGTCTATCTCTTGTCAGGCTCAAGAAGAGCTAAGCTAAACCCATTGCTTCCTCCGCAGCTCCTCCTGATCTTCCCATTTTGGTCAATGATGGTGCCATTTCCCCTACATACCCACACTCAGAGTTACTTTTGGCTCCTCTCTCTCCTTCACTTCCATGTCTGGGGATCTTGGTCTCTCAAATGCGTTCCTTCTCTTTCTTTTCTCCTACCTCCCTCCTGCTTCCTGTCCCAGTCATCTCAGGCTGGGATGAATCCAGCAGCCTCCTAACTTGGGTCCTTAATACCAATCTCACTCTGCTGAAATTAATTTTGCACTTTATTGCTATATTATATCATGTGGTGAATCATCTTCCTTACCTGCCAGAACGTTGCAGTGCCTACAGGATGAATCAAATGTACTCAGTCTTGGATGTCCCAACTTACCTCCCTGTCCTGACCTTATCTCCCGCTCCTCCCTCTCAGAAATCTTTTTTTCTTTTTATTTTTGCTGGGGACATGTCTATCCCTAGACACTAGGATGCACTTTCTGCTTTTCCGTCATCAGACCCACTACTTTACTGGTCTGTCTTGGGTCCTACACATCAGAATGATAGGGTTCTTATTCTGCCATAATTAAGATACCAGCAAACCTCTCAGTTGACAACGAATAGGAAAAGGGCCCATTACTGTACTCAAAATAAAATTCTAGGCCCTTTTCCTTCATTGTTATGAAGGAGTGTGGAGATTATCTGGAGTACTTATAAAACTCATCTGCATACAATGAAAGAAGACTCTGTTAGGGCTGATTGTTTAACATGAAGAGAAATAAGATAAATAGTGGGAGACTTGGGGTGTGTCTGAATGGGGATAAGGGGTCCTAAAGGGGGGATTCGGCAAACTGGGACATTTCAAGAAAGGGTCTCAGGTAAGCACGACACTGACAAACAATGCTTGCACCCCACCTACATTGGTGTCTGTTACTGACCCACATGAAATTGACAACACAAACCTCTTCACTTTTATTGCCCTTCTCTCCTCTGTCTGCAATGTTTTCCCTCTTTTCACTGCCCATTGGAATCCTGTCTGTAGGGCCAAATAAAGGTTAACCCATCACACAGTCATCTCTCTCTCTTCTTCACCCTTAGAATATGCAATATCTTTAACCACAAACAGCTGTACAGGAAATGCCATCTTCTCCCCCCACCCCCTTAGTTACTATTTATTTATTTATTTATTTATTTATTTATTTGAGACAGAGCCTCACTCTGTCATCCAGGCTGGAGTGCAGTGGCACGATCTCAACTCACTGCAACCTCCGCCTCCCCAGTTTAAGTGATTCTCCTGCCTCAGCCTCCTGAGTAGCTGGGATTACAGGCGCCTGCCACCACGCCTGGCTAATTTATGTATTTTTTAGTAGAGATGGGGTTTCATCATATTGGCCAGGCTGGTCTCTAACTCCTGACCTCAGGTGATCTGCCCTCCTTGGCCTCCCAAAGTGCTGGGATTACAGGTGTGAGCCACCGTACCTGGCCCTTAGTTACTTTAAAATATTTATCTTTAGTTTTTATTTTAATTAAAAATTTAATCACAGTTATACTTGCACATAAATTGGGTCAAATAATTCTGAGAAGTTTGTTATGAAAAACTGCTGTCCTTGCCTCCTTTTCCAGAAGCAACTACTTTTATCTCCCTTAACTAATTACTTGATATTTACCATCATTTCTTTAAATAACATGCTTGTGTTGCAACTTTTGGATTTTTCAGTTTGGGGCATTATTTCTTGACTTGTCATCATGAAGAGGAGGATTTATTTCTCCTCCCTCCCCTGGCCTCACCAAGGATATACAACTTTGTCCCCTTCCTCTCACTATACGGAGTGACCGCCTAGTCTGGACTCACAGGCAAATGCCTAGGATGATTTTTATTGGTATCACTGTACTATATATATATATTAAAATAGTATTTTATACATACATGATATTCTGCTATATATGATAAAAATATTTTATCTTTGTGTACTGACTTCATGGTCACCCTGTGGTTATATTTTAAATTGAGTTAGATTTATTTTCAGTGCTTTATATTATCATGTGCTATATTATCTTGACTATATAAAAGCTATTTATAACTCAGCCATATAGTAGACCACGGGTTGTTTTTGTTTTGCTTTGTTTTTTCACAACACAACTTTCTTTCTTTTTTTTTTTTTCTTGAGACATGGTCTCGCTCTGTTGCCCAGCCTGGAGTGCAGTGGCACAATCACAGCTCACTGCTGCCTCGAACTCCTGGGCTCAAGCAATCCTCCCGCCTCAGCCTGCCAAGTAGCTGGGACCACCACGCCTGGCTAATTTTTGAATTTCTTGTAGAGATATGATCTCCCTATATTGCCCAGGTTGGTCTCAAACTCCTGGGTTTAAGTGATTCTCCCGCCTCAGCTTCCCAAAGTGCTTGGATTACAGGCATGAGCCACTGTGCCTGGCTTTACTGCTACACAACTTTCTTAAAACTATCAATTGGAGATTATAATTGTCTAGATCTGTGATGTCTATATGGCAGCTACTAGCCAAATGTGGCTATTTAAATTAAATTAGATTAAATCAAATTAAAATTTCAGTCACAGTAGCCACATTTTCAGCAGCTATTGGCTATCATATTGGAAAGCACAGATATTGGACGTTTTCATCACTTCAAGACGTTCTATTGGATAGCACTTTTGTCACCTCAGAGATGACCTAAGAGAATACACAATTAAAATGAAAGTATCTTTACAATTTTTTGTTGAACAATTCACACAGGCATTCTAGACTTCTCCAAATAGAAGCATTTAAAAAACTTTAAAAGAAATTCTATATCATCCTTGTTTCAAAATAGTGAAACAAAAAAAAAGTCTCAAATAAGTGTTCTAATCCCATTTCATTACCAAACATCTAATAGTTTATGCTCTGGCTTTACCATCTCTTTTTTGTTTGTTTGTTTGTTTTTGAGACAGAGTCTCACTCTGCCATCCAGGCTGGAGTGCAGTGGCTCAATCTCGGCTCACTGCAACCTCCACCTCCCGGGTTCAAGCGATTCTCCTGCCTCATCCTCCCGAGTACCTGGGATTGCAGGCATGCGCCACCATGCCTGGCTAATTTTTGTATTTTTAGTAAAGACGGGGTTTCACTACATTGACCAGGCTGGTCTCAAACTTCTGAGCTCATGTGATCCACCTGCCTCGGCTTCCCAAAGTGCTGGGATTACAGGCATGAGCCGCCACACCCGGCCTGGCTTTACTATCTTTTGTTAGCTCCTTTCTGACATCCCTTGAAAGGAATACAGAAACAAATTAATTACTCAGATGTTACTTTAGTATGCTAAAAATAACTGTCATAGTATGCTATGATGGCGATCAACCAATGAACTTTAAATTGCAATTATAGGCTGGGTGCAGTGGCTCATGACTGTAATCCCAGCACTTTGGGAGGCCACCGCAGATGGATTGCTTCAGGTCAGGAGTTCGAGACCAGCCTGGCCAACATGGTGAAACCTCGTCTCTACTAAGAATACAAAAATTAGCTGGGAGTGGTGGCGTGCACCTGTGGTCCCAGCTACTTGGGAGGCTGAGGCACGAGAATCACTTGAACCTGGGAGGTGGAGGTTACAGTGAGCCAAGATCACACCACTGCATTCCAGCCTAGGTGAAAGAGCGAGACTGTCTCAAAAAACAAAAAAACAAAACAAAAAAACAAAACAAAATACTGCAGTTATAATTAGCAATCTTCAGTATTTAAAAATTTTATGTTATCACCTTCACTATTTTCTAAGTCTTTGCTGTTCCACAGAGTAGTCATGTGACAATTAAAATTAAATTAAATTAAATTAAATTAAAAATTGAGTTGCCTTAGCCATATTACAAGCGCCCAATAACTACATGTGGCTATTGGCTGCCATTGTAGACAACACAGATATAGATCATTCCATCATCCCAGGAAGCTCTGTTGGACAGTGCTGGTCTAGATTTCTCATTTGCTTAGCTTTTTCTAATTTATCCCCAAAGTTTGTAGTCAATTATATAAATTGTATTTCATGATGGTCAGACCTTTTCAGTTCTCTTCAATTTTATCTTTAGCTTCAGAAGCCTTCTGATCTGTTCTAATCAGCCTGGTTGCCTTTTAAGCCTGTTACATATGCAGCTTTCCTCCTGGAATGTCTTTTCACTGTCATCATGGGTAGGTCTCCTCTTCACAACTCCTGGGCCTAGGACAAAAAATGGGGAGCCTCAGCCTTCAGCCCTTCCATCTTCTTTTCCCAGTCCTGGCTATCGTTGACATTCAGCCCATACACCTAAGCTCTGTCTACAGTCCTCACTAAAAACCACCTCTTCATCATCTTTTGGGCCTAGGGGTGTGTGCATGTTCAGTTTCCCCAAGTCTGCCCTAATCATGATGGATTTGGGGAGGAGCCTGTGCAGCCTCTGTAATTGGGTCTGCCATCTGAGCAGGGAATTCTGAGGTCCTGAATACCAGAAGTGTGAGACAGAAGGCAGCAGTATAGAGGCTGGGTGGCCTCCCATCATGTTGGACCCTAGAACTCCTTACCCTGTTGGGAGAGGTGCAACTTCAGGAGGGCCAGAGTGAGGCCCTTTACATTGCAGGGTTTAGAACAAGGGCTCAGGCTATCCTAGTTTAAGGGCTGTTTGTTTCTCTCCTGTGTTGGATTTCCTGTTTCCTGTATCCTTTGTCTCCATTTTATTGTTTTACTTACTCCTTTCAGTGGAGCACATATTCTATGGACTTTCTGAGAAAGGTGCTTGGAAAATCAGCTATTTGAGACTTGTAACCTAGAAATGTATTTATTCTATCATCATACTTAATTGATAACTTGGTCTCGGTTGAAAATAACTAGTTGAATGAAAATTCAGAATTTGTAGGCATTTTTTCATTGTCTTATTGTTTCTTATGTTGCTGTTGAGAAGTCTGAAGATTCTGGTTCTTGGTCTTTTTTTGTGACTCTTTTTTGCATTCTGGAAACTTATAGGATCTTCTCTTTGTCCCAAGTGTTCTATCATTTCACATTCATGAGAGGAGGTATAGATCGATTTTCACTCACTATTTTGATAACTTAAGTCTTTCCATTCTGGGAAATATTCTTAAATTGTGTCTTTGAATTTCTCCCCTGTTTTCTCTGGTCTCTCTTTCTGAATCTCCTATTATTCAGATAATAGATCTCCTGGACTGGTCCTCTCTAGTTTTATTTTCCATCTTGTAATTTTGTTCTGCTTTCAAAATAATAATTCGCCTCAACTTTACTTTTCAATCCTTCCATGGAGATTTAAAATTATCATTTTTAATTTCTAACAGCTTCAGAATTCTTCTTTTTTTGTAGCATCCCATTTGTAATTCATGATTATATTATACCTTAACTCTTTAAGAATATTGATGGTAGAATCTGCCACCGCCTTCACCCTACCCTAAGTTTGTTTCCTCCAAATGACTATTTTGATCTTTCTCATATCAGACTTTTCCTCAGATGTTTCAGAGTTCTACTCATACTTAAGGATAAAGCTCCAAAAAGCTCAATAGGCTCTATTAATTGTGGGCTTAAATAAAGGATGATCTGGTTGCCTGTTGAGTTGGGAAACCTCTGATGTCAATTGCTCTTCTTCTCAGACAGGTCAGATTCCCCAAAACATTCTTCCCAATATCCTGCCTAGAAGGTGGATACTCCTCTTGCTAGCATTCTTGGAGCTGAGTAAGGGGAGAGAGGTCATGGATCTCAGGAAAAATATGCATATGTTTATTTAATTGATCTATTATCAATTCAGTAACTTTACCCCCAACTGGTATTCCCTACTCCAGAGACCCTCTGTTTCACTCTTTAGAGACTACATTTCAAGTTTTTCTTTGGGGTTAAGGATGGGGAGTGTCACCTGGCTGCATGGCCAGGTGTGAAAGATGATCTGGGTTTCTGACTGCTTTTTAAATAGATTTTCGATATTTCTTACTTTAGGTATATCCCCTTTACTCTCACTCCAAAAAGGCATGTGGTACCACCAATTCCTCAATATTTAGGGGAATTTAAGTCAGATTGGCTCTTTGCTTTCCCAATGTGTATTAATCCATTCTCATGCTGCTATAGAGAACCGCCTCAGACTGGGTAATTTATAAAGGAAAGAGGTTTAATTGACTAAGTTCTGCAGGGCTGGGGAGCCTCAGGAAACACAATCATGGTGGTAGGCACCTCTTCACAGGGTGGCAGGAGAGAGAATGAGTGCCCAGAGAAGCCCCTTATAAAACTACTGGATCTCATGAGAACTAACTCACTATCACGAGAACAGGATGGGGGAAACTACCTCTATGATTCAATGATCTCCACATGGTCCCTCCCACGATACATGGGGATTATGGGAACTACAACTCAAGATGAGATTTGGGTGGGGACACAGCAAACCATATCACCATGGCTCTTGTAAGATTCAGTTTTCTTAGGTCTCCTGTCATTAATCCTCAATCTCCTGCTTCTCAGCTTCTAAAATGTTGTTGTACTGGTCTCTTCTCCTGTTGTTTTTTTTTTGTGTGTGTATTTGTGTGTGTGTGTGTGTGTGTATGTGTGTGTGTATTATACCTTTTTAAAAACCATTTATTGTTTTAGTGAAGTTTGGAAAGGAAGAAAAAATACACGCATGTGCCTATTCTGCTATCTTTCCTAGGGATCCTTGCTTTCTTCAACCTCAATTGGATATCTTTTTGGAGCTCACTTTCTCCAGAGTGGTGGGAAAGTACTCACTGTCAATCAGGATTTCCTCAGTCACTTCAGGGCTCCCTCCTCCTTGGATATGCGTCTAAGTTTTAGATTGTTTATATAAAGCCATAGGGTCAGCTGAGGATGGGAGTGGGTGGGGGATATCTTTGGTTGTCATCATGTAGCCATACTGGTATCCATGGCAACTTATCATTCATCTGGTCCCTGGTTTGTAGTCTATGGAGATCATGTCTGCAATCTTTCCACCCCAACTGTAGGTCTTCTCCAGGGTTTCAGGCTCTCAGCAGCATGCTGATGTGTGAGCAGACTTGATGAGGCAGCCTCATGCCGGCCTGCCCAGGTGATCCATGTGGCTGTCTCTCCTTCTGCTCCTGCACCATGCTGGGCATGAGATAATTTTGCAAACCTGTCTACTCTTGGCTCCCAAATCTCTCTGGAGACATACTTTTTCCCTCCATGGGAGACTCAGTCTACTTAAGTTTATTATCAGTGCATAAATATTATGCCTTAAGTCCTCCATGGTTCTGGATTCTGAGGTGTAAAAGCTCAGGTTATGGTTTCTCAAAAGTCATTTCTCCCAAACGATTATTTCTGCCAGGAGTTTCTAAAGCCCATTTAGATACTCAAAAGTCAACAGATCGTTTATGCTCTGATTTTCCACAATGATATTCTGAGGACTTGAAGGCAGAATGCCCTAGCTATAGCCGGGGTGGGGGTAGGGTGTTGAGGGCCAGGAATTAACTGCATCCCCATTAGTTCTTTATGATAAACTCTTTCTCTGTTTCTTATCTTTCCATGTAGGTAAGATTGGCCTTTTCACCTGGGTATTAGGTTTGAGGGCAGAACTTCACATAGATTTTTAAGGAAATGGCAACTTTTTTTTTTAATCCTTATAAGTGTGTTCAGCATATAGAAATTACTTCATGGATTTGTTGAAGACCTTTAGCTTAGTATCTTCATGACACATAACTGTGCCCAGAATATAGTAAACGTTAAAAAAATTGAGATTTGCAAACATTAAAAAAATTGAGATTTGCTAAATAAACCAGGAATAGTTCCAAAAGAGAGAAAAAAAACATTTACTATCTTACCCTTATACAATTTTTAAAAAAGGGGAACATTTTATTTACCTGGGAAACAATAATTACATGAATGTAAAAAGAGATGTTAACAATTTTTAAAAGGACCTTTATGTATGGTTAAAAAAATCCTTCTTTTCTTATTCGACATTTCAAGTTCAGGCTCAAGTTGACAGGTCTGTTTCAGAAGCCCAGCTCTCGAGGCCCAAAAGGACCAGTTTTCCTTGCTGTTGCCTTTTGCCCCAGTGCCAGGAATGCCAGTGTGTTCTGTTTTTAGAAAATGCAGCTGCTGGTTTCTAGCCTGTTCTAGCCACTCTAGACCAGTGACAATTGCTGGGGGTAGGGAGGGGAGGCAGATGTGGGGAAAGTCCATGGCCAGGAAAGCTCCTTGGTAACTAGGAGGTAAACACATTAGTTAGATACAGAGACATTTTCAGGATGTATTCTGAGAACTGGGAGGGATAGAGAAAGAAATTTATTCTGGGATACAAAGGCAGGGTAGGCTTTGTGGTACTTCGTGACGTGTTGAGCACAGATTAATTTCATACCATGTCATTGTTGAAAATTCTTTAACTCAAATTAGCAAATACCTTTGAGTCTCTGTAGAAATGCAAATAACTGTGCTAGCTCCTAGGGATCCAATACAAAGTTAAGTAAGACACAGCACTTGTTTTCAGTAGAATTTGCCACAGATTTTCTCATTGTTTTGCTCATAATCCACTAGCCATGTTTCTCTCCAGTCTGCAACTTCTAGATCACTGTTCATTTCCTACGGCGCAGAATGTAAATGCTTTTGCCTGACTGCCAAGGCTCTTCATGATCCAATTTCAGCCTATTTTCCCAATTCCTTCTGCTTGTGCTCAGCTTCTTTGTATGTGGTGAGTAGGTCATGCCACCATATTATCTTATAACCCTGTTCTTATGGCTGGAACTCCTAATTACTCTTTAGCATTCAGCTGAAATGTCACCTTCCCTATGACACATCCTGTGACTTCTCCCCCTTTGCCCCAGGCTAAGTTAGGGACCCCCCCCCCGTACTTTTTACCTATCACTATTATAACCCTCAGTGATATAATATTGGAATTGTTTATATCTAGTTGATTTTTTTCCTGTAGTGGGAAACTTCCTGAAGGATGGAATTGTATGCTTTTCATTTTTATATCCTTAGTACATGCCATAGTCCTGGTACACACTTAGTAAATAAAATCACTTAGTACACAGAATTAGTAAGAGCTTGGTGAATGAATAAAGTGAATTTATTCATTGTCCTTATTTTTTGATATATCAAGTGCCAACTTCTAAAATTTCAGTATTCTTTTTCCCCATTCTTACTCATCAATTCTCTTTCCAGAATGCTGTCAGAAGGGTATCTCAGTGGACTTGAGTACTGTAATGACATCCGCTGGAGTTGTGCCTCTTATAATGAGCAGGTGGCTGGGAAAAAGGAAGAGGAGACAAATTCTGTTGCTACTCTTTCCTATTCCTCTGTGGATGAAACACAACTCAGAAGTCTCTACGTGAGCTGCAAATCATCTGGCAAGTTTATCTCTTCAGTGCATTCAAGAGAGAGCCAACATAGCAGAAGTCAGAGAGTCACAGTGCTGCAGACAAACCCCAATCCTGTGTTTGAAAGCCCAAATTTGGCTGCAGTTGAAATATGTAGAGATGCCAGCAGAGAGACCTACTTGGTTCCATCTTCTTGCAAAAGTATTTGCAAGAATTATAATGACTTACAGATTGCGGGGGGCCAGGTGATGGCCATTAATTCAGTGACAACAGATTTTCCTTCTGAGAGCAGTTTTGAATATGGCCCTTTGCTGAAGTCATCTGAGATTCCTTTACCCATGGAGGATTCCATTTCTACTCAGCCCAGTGACTTTCCCCAAAAACCTATCCAGCGGTATTCATCCTATTGGAGAATAACAAGCATCAAAGAGAAAAGCAGCTTGCAAATGCAGAATCCTATTTCTAATGCAGTGCTGAATGAGTACCTGGAGCAGAAGGTTGTGGAGTTATATAAACAGTACATTATGGACACCGTGTTTCATGACAGTTCCCCTACCCAGATTCTGGCGTCTGAACTCATCATGACAAGTGTAGACCAAATCAGTCTTCAAGTGTCTAGAGAGAAGAATCTGGAGACCTCAAAAGCCAGAGATATAGTCTTTAGCCGCCTATTGCAATTGATGTCAACTGAAATTACTGAAATTAGCACTCCTAGTCTCCATATTTCTCAGTATAGCAATGTAAATCCATAGAGAGGATGCTTCCATTGCTGTCTCTCATTAACTTAAACATGAAGCAAGACTTTATCCATTTATTCTGAGAATGTGCAGGAGGGGATAGTGAAGGGGAATTAAGGGCTAGAGAAGTAAAGGTCAGCTGGAAGTCATGTGTGAATCATGGGGAAATCTCATAATATTACACTTGATGAAGGAATATGGTAAGAGGAGTCATAAGGAATGCTTTCGAAGAGGTGTCTACAGCAAGGAAGCAAAAATAAAAATGATCAAAAACGAAAAGGTTAATTCATTTGAAGAAACATAGGAATTAAAAAAGAAGACGGTCAAATGAGATGAAACAAAAAGGCCAAAATGTAGCCGGGCGCAGTGGCTCACGCCTGTAATCCCAGCATTTGGGAGGCTGATGTGGGTGGATTACCTGACGTCAGGAGTTCGAGACCAGCCTGGCCAACATGGTGAAACCACATCTCTACTAAAAATACAAAAAATTAGCCAGGCATGGTGGTAGGTGCCTGTAATCCCAGCTACTCAGGAGGCCGAGGCAGGAGAATTGCTTGAACCTGAGAGGCGGAGCTTGCAGTGAGCCGAGGTCGCTCCATTGCACTCCAGCCTGGGCAACAAGAGTGAGACTCCTGTCTCAAAAAAAAAAAAAAAAAAAAAAAGGTCAAAAGGTTTCAGGGTAAAGAGTTAAGAATATATTTGTTCCCCAAATAAATTCCTCCAATTTGTTTCTTTTTGAAGGAAATGGACTGTAGAAGGCTGCTATATTTGGGTAGAAAGATAGGGTCAAACAGTTTTCAAAATATGTTTATCTCTCCTTTGTCTATTCTGTATCAGATCATTTAAAGGTATATTCTTTGTAAATATTAAAACTGTAACAAATTATAATTGTGTTTTTATTTTTGAATGGTTTCTTAGTTATGGACACAGACACAAAACAGCCACTCAAATCTCTTACATCTGTTTCCTGGTAGAGATGAAGTTGTCTAAATGAAAAACACCACATAGCACTAAATCATTTAGTGTTATTTTGCTGTGTTTGATTTTCTTGGTACTAAGCTTCAAAAGAAATTATGAGACCGGGTGCGGTGGCTCATGCCTGTAACTCCAGCACTTTGGGAGGCCGAGGCAGGTGGATCACCTGAGGTCAGGAGTTTGAGACCAGCCTGGCCAACGTGGCGAAACCCTGTCTCTACTAAAAATACAAAAATTAACCAGGCATGGTGGCAGGTGCCTGTAATCCCATCTGCTTGGGAGGCTGAGGCAGGAGAATTGCCTGAACCCGGGAGGCAGAGGTTGCAGTGAGCCAAGATCACACCATTGCACTCCAGCCTGGGCGACAAGAGTGAAACTCCGTCTCAAAAAAAAAAAAAGAAATAAATTATGAATCTCAGTTTCCCTTTTTTTCCTCTTCCTTTTCTCCATGCCCTCTTGACCTGGAGCCAAGAAGGGGTCTTCCATGTCCTTGGAACAAGGTTACAAGCCGTAGGGTCCCATGATATCAAATTCTGTAAACTCATTCACTAGAATAGTAGCTTCACTGCTCTGCATCGCATCTTTCCTCTGGCTCAGGGATTGTCAAACTATGGCCCATTGACCAGATCTAGCCTGCTGCCTGCTTTTGAACTCCCACGAGCAAAGAATGGTTTTTCCAATTTTTAAATGGTTAAAAAAAAAAAAGCAAAATAAGAACGGTATTTTGTGATGGGTGAAAACTATACAAAATTCAAATTCAGGGTACATAAAATAAAGTTTTATTGGGACACAGCAGTGCCCATTTGTTTATGTGTTGTCTCTGGCTGCTTTCACACTAGAATGGCAGAGTTGAGTAAAAGTGTTAGAGAATATGGCTCACCAAAGCCTAAAACCCTTACTGCCTGGCCCTTGACAGAAGAAGCTTGCCAACCCTGCCTAACAGTAGTGCGTTGTCCATATAGTGGTTGCTTGGCTTAATTCAGGTTCGCTGGGAAGGCAGACTCTGAGATGGAGATTGGTAAGTTTCTTGAGGAGTGGTCTTGGGAACAACATCTGTGATGGAGTGAAGGAAGCAGAAGAGATTTCCACAGAGGCTTCTGCCCATCTCACAGGGAGCCCTGGAGCTAGGGTGACCCTTCAAAATGGTTACAAATGGAAACAAGAGGGTCAGCTTTTATACTCCAGCATCTACCAGGAGCGGAGTGTAACCTTAGCTGAGGCAGTTCAGTGGAGGGCAATCCCCAAAGTAGGAATCGACTGTGTCTTCAGCAGCCAAATTCCAAGCAGCTACTGGGGGAATGAGCTTCTCACACCGAAAGAGCAATCTGGGTGGAGCAGCGCTCTGCATTTAGCAGTATTTGTATTTGTAGAGTGAATGGATATATATATATATAGGATATATGTTTTTTCAAAATATATACTATTGTGTAAGGAAATCTGGTTTTGAAATAATTATTAGAAATGTTATTCACTGTTTTAAAACTATCACAATAATAACTGCAACGTACTAATTGCTTGCTCTGTGTCTAGCACCATGTTAAGAATTTTACATGAATTATCTTACATAATTCTTATAACAATCTTGTGAGGTGGAATGTCTACTATTATCCCCATTTTACAGATGAGCCAGCTGAGCTCAGGGAAATTAAATAATTTGTCCAAGGGCACACAGTAGATAGTGGAATTGGCTTTGAGTTCAGTTTTATTTAACTTGAAAGCCCTGGTTTTTAACCACTATCACCTGCTTTTTCTGTTCACCCCTCTATTTGTCTCACTAAAGATTTTTTTCTTCTCTGAGTGGAGTCAGCTCATTAATTTCTTATGTTATCTCATTTTTCCTTTTTAGTGTTTTGCTTGATATACTATTTATTTGTATGTCTTCCTGCCCAGAACATGAACTTTGATTTATCCACATGCTTTTCCACATCCTAAACATTACTTGCACACAGCAGGCAACCATTTCATATTTGTTAAATGGATAAATATGTTTTGATCATGTTGGCTACTGCATTTGGTGATTGAAGTAAAAGACCATCAATATGAAAACCAGATAATTCTGACTAGAAAAAAAGTGCTATTGAGGTTTTCTCAAGACATAAACTAACTAAATAAATGAGCCTAATTTATTATAGCAGGTTAATAAATGGTACAATAGAATCCATGGTTATTTTCCGTTGCTTCCCAAGAAATAATCTGTTACAAAGTAGGCTGCGTCATTTTTTTTCAATGAATATTTATTTGATGTTGTGTTTTTGTTTTGTTTTGATTTTTGAGTTGGAGCACCGTGTATTAAGCATATGGAGGGAAGACATACATCTGTGTACACACACAGGAGTAGGCCCTGCTCTCTGAAAACTTACCATATTGTCAGGGAGACCTGAAAGATAACTAAGGAAGAAGTAACAAAGCCATTTATTAGGCAAGAACTTGGCAAACTGATACAAACAGGAATAAGATGATCAATTATTGCAGCTCAAGTGTAGTGAGTGCTGAAAAGGAGACATGGTAGGGAGTTCTAGACAGTGGGGGAGCCCAACGTAAGAAAAGCTTCCAAGGGGGAAGTGATGGTTTAAATAACTCTTGAAGAACAAGATCAGATCTCAGCAAATGGGTAGGAGAAGTGTTCAGGCAGAAGTATGAGAGGGTTTAGTGCAACTGGAAACTGCAAGTCGCTGGCTGTAACTGGAACTGAATGAATGCATGAATAGGCAGGATATTCGTTTTTTAAATTGCTATTGTGACAAATTAATAGAGTTTAGTGGCTTGAAACAACAAAAGTTTATTATCTTACATTTCCAGAGATCAGAAGTTCAAAGTCATTCTCACTGGGCTAAAATAAAGTTGTGGGCAGGGCTGCCTTCCTTCTGGAGTCTCTAGGAAAAAGTGAGTTTCCTTGCTCTTTCCAGCTTCTAGAGGCTGGCAGCACTCTGGCTCTTGACTTTGATCTCTGCTTCCATCCTCACATCTCCTTCTCTGACTCTGATCCTTCTGCCTACCTTTTATAAGGACCCTTGTGATTACAACTGGGCTCACCTGAATAATTGAGGCTAACTTTCCCATCTCAAGGTGCTTCATTTAGTCATACTTGCAAAGTCTCTTTTGCCATGTAAGTTAACAGTTTCACAGGTTCCGGGGATTAGGACATAGACATTTGCAAAGGGGGAAGGTAGAATTATTCTTTCCAACACAGACAATAGCAAAATCATTTTTGACTCTTAATTGTCAGAACTTTGCCTCTCTAGCACTAATTCTCTTTATTTAAGATGGATAAATCCATGTTTGTTTATATATAAAATAGTTTGCTTCTCTTTTTGTCTCCTGTCATCTAACACTATATATATTTTTTCTGTATACTTTCACTCACTCTATCTCTTGCTCATTTTAGTTGCCCAGGCTGGAGGGCAATGGTGCGATCTCAGCTCACTGCAACCTCTGACTCCTGGGTTCAAGCGATTCTTCTGCCTCAGTCTCCCAAGTAGCCAGGATTACAGGTGTGTGCCACCACGGCTGACTAATGTTTTGAATTTTTAGTCGAGACAGGGTTTCCCTATGTTGGCCAGGCTGGTCTCTCTAACTCTTGGCCTCAAGCGATCCATCTGCCTCGGCCTCCCAAAGTGGTAGGATTACGGATGTGAGCCACCATGCCCGGCCAAGACTATTTTCTTAAGTAAGGTAAATCGGATGATTGTAGGAAGAAGAAAAAGTGGCCTGTGGGTCCTAGAAAATCAGGAACCTGGAACTGACAGTCTCCTGTGTCCCCCACCCCTCCCTCTGCGGAGGTGGCATGGATTCAGAGAGGACCAACCTGTGGAGAATGGGATCATAGGAAACCCTGAAAAATTACTGGGTTCCTTCTGTAATCTAGAAGCAGCAGACGCTTGAGGACCAGAAGGTGCCATGCAGACAGAATAATAAGCTTCTTGGTAACCTGTAGTAACATGTGTCCACTGATGACCAATAGTCTATGGCTTGAAGATCATCCACAATCTCCTGCCTTGCCCTTCACTGGCACTGTATGACATTCTAGGACTGTGAACCAACCCTGGGGAGGATTGAAGAAGCCAAGAATAACTGAAGTGAAATTTTCTGCCACCATGGAAGAATGGAGGTCCAGCTTCAGAAATTTAGCCATTCTGGAAAGGAAGAAAAGAGGAAAGGAAGGAAGGAAGGAGAGAAAGAAAGAAAGAAAGGAAGAAAGAAAGAAAGAAAGAAAGAAAGAAAGAAAGAAAGAAAGAAAGAAAGAAAGAAAGAAAGAAAGGAAGAAAGAAAGGAAGAAAGAAAGAAAGAAGAAAGAAAAAAGAGGTGTTATTAATTATACTTCTGAGTTTGTGGAGAAGTTGAAGTTAATTAGGCTCCTATTCCTCTGCCCTGTCCTGGGACGAAATAACCCAAAGACAGAAACCTCTTACTTCTGAAGTAACATTATGAAGTAACTTCTGAAGTAGCATTGTGAGAGGGACAAATGAGAAACTAGGTTTAGATCTAGTCTAGGAGGAAGAGGCAATGGAAATTAGGAAATTGTGTTTCTCCCTTCCTCTTCTTTCTTTTTTTCCTCTTTCTTTCTCTCTTTCTTTTTCATTCTTTCTCTTTCTTTTCTTTCTCTTTCTCCTTCCTTCCTTTTTGTTTCTCTCTGTCTCCTTTCATTCTTTTCATTTATTTCATTCATTCTCTTTCTCTCTCTCTCCCTCTTTCCATCCTTTCCCTTCCCTCTCCCACTCTCCTATCCTTTCCATTTCTTTCCTTCTCTTCTTCTCTCCCTTCTTTCCCCTCCTTTCTTTACTTTTTTCTTCCCTACTTTTTTCTCTCTCTCTCTGTTACTATTTATTTTGTTATTTTTTAATTTTTTTTGAGACAGAGTCTCGCTCTGTCGCACAGGCTGGAGTGCAGTGGTGCGATCTCAGCTCACTGCAACCTCCGCCCCCTGAGTCCACACCATTCTCCTGCCTCAGCCTCCTGAGTAGCTGGGACTACAGGTGCCCACCACCACGCCCAGCTAATTTTTTGTATTTTTAGTAGAGACGGGGTTTCACCGTGTTAGCCAGGATGGTCTCAATCTCCTGACCTCGTGATCCGCCCACCTCGGCCTCCCAAAGTGCTGGGATTACAGGCGTGAGCCACCGTACCCAGCCTACTGTTTATTTGATAAAATGCTAATTTATGAAATTCCAAAAATATTTCTCCATTTTATTTCATGAAATGCTAATGAATAAGAAGTTAATTCATGAATATTGCATAAAAGAAATCCAAATAGTGATGACTTCTCACTTCAGCACCACTTTGCCTTCCAGATTCCCTGCCAGCAAGGCTCACAATATTCTACACTTGTACAAATATATAAATTTTTATATATATATATATATATTTTTTTTTTTTTTTGAGACAGAGTCAAGCTCTGTTGCCCAGGCTAGAGTGCAGTGGCACAATCTCGGCTCACTGCAACCCTCGCCTCCCAGGTTCAAGCAATTCTCCTGCCTCAGCCTTCCGTGTAGCTGGGACTACAGGCGCTGGCCACCACGCACGGCCAATTTTTGTATTTTTAGTAGAGATGGGGTTTCACCATGTTGGTCAGGCTGGTCTCGAACTCCCGACCTCAGGTGATCCGCCCGCCTCAGCCTCCCAAAATGCTGGGATTACAGGTGTGAGCCACCAGGCCTGGCTATACATTTATATTTTTAAACAAATGATATTATACTATTCTATCCTTTTGTCACTTAACTATACACATTTCCATAGGAAGAAGTGTTGTAAAGGGTTTGAATCATATATACTCTGTGAGAAGGACACCAAGACCCCATTCTACTACAGCTTTCTCTAGAATGGGAAATATAGAAATCTGAATAGACAAACCTCAGTACAGGAAAAACAATGAACACTATCTCCTTGTAGGCCATATCTTTCTTAATGGAAAGAATATTCGCATAAAATAAATAAAGCTTTTTCTTTTTTAGGCACCTAGTGTTAGAGAGTGTAAAATTTAGCTGAAACACACAGGCATTACACTGAAATGGACTGACAGATTGACACTGGTCCATTAACAAACTCCTCACTTATAGTCCACAAATTCTAGACTGTATTTTTATGTAGCTCTTATTTCTATGTCTTGTCCACAATGATATTATGTTGACTAATGTGTTATTATGTGACAACTTGACTGGACCATGGGGTGCCCAGATATCTGGTCAAACAAATTTGGTTCTGGGTATGTCTGTGGGGGTGACTTTAAATGAGACTAACATTTGAAAAGGTAGACTGAGTAAAGCACATTGCCCTCCCTAATGGGGGTGAGTCTCATCCAATTAGTTGAAAGCCTGAATAGAACAAAAAGGATAACCCTCCCCTGAGTAAGATAATTTCTTCTATCTGACTGCCTTCAAACAGGGACATTGGCTTTTTCTTGCCTTTGAACTCAACCTGAGACATTGGTTATTCCTTGGTCTTGAGGCTACCAGCTTTCAGATTAGAACCACATCACTGGTTCTTCTGGGTTTCAGGCCTTCAGACTGGAACTACGCCCTGCAGATTTTGGGACTTGTCACTTTCCATAATTGTGTGAGCCAATTTCTTATAATAAATTTATCTATCTATGTATCCATCTTATTGGTTCTGTTTCTCTAGAGAACTCAAACTAATAAAGATTTTATGACAAATTTTCCAGATGCCTTCTTGAAAATAGGATACATTAAGCCTATGGCCCCTTCTTGAGCTATCAGCTTAGTGACCCTATCAAAGAGTACAATGAGCTTGATTTGGCATAACTGGTTTGTGATGTGTCATCCAGTAATTAGTCTTTAAACATCCTTTAAACCAACATCCTTTAAACCAGGGGTGTCCAATCTTTTGGCTTCCCTGGGCCACATCAGAAGAAGAATTGTCTTGGGCCACACATAAAACACACTAACACTAACAATAGCTGATGACTTTAAAAATTGCAAAAAAATCTCATAATGTTTTAAGAAAGTTTATGAATTTGTGTTGGGCCACATTCAAAGTCATTCCAGGCCGCATGTGGCCCACGGGCTGTGGGTTGGACAAGCTTGCTTTAAACAATCTGTTTAGCATTTTCCCTTGATTAATACTAAATTCAGGATACATATTTTTGAGATCTTAACTTAAACAAATTTGGACATTTCATTTCTCTAAACTTCTAACATTTCCCTCATTCTGCTTTATATATGGAAAAGGATTGAAGTGGTTTAGTCATCATGTTTGTTAAGCTGATTATACCTTGGGTGGTGATGTGCCTGAATTTGGAGACTTTAATTCATTGAAATGAACTTTGCATACACAAGCATACATATTTACATATATTTTAGTACATTTCTTGTTGCAAATATTTTAAAATTATATTTCTACTCTTTCCTCTAATTGGAAAATCACTTTTCTAAATACAGTTAAACTATATGTTCAAGGTGGCTTAAGTTACATCTGTTTGTTTTAAAGTAGACTTTATTAGGCCGGAGAAAGATTGTTTATTCATGTTCTGAGCACAGAATCTGAAATTGAAATCACATTATGGAAATACAAACAGGAAAGCAATATTTACATCTTAACTAATGTCATGTGGTGTAGGTAAAAAAAGATAAGGTAGTAACTATCTTCTTATGTTATGAAGAAACATTGCTTTTTGATAAATGACATAGATTGAACAGAAATAAGTATATGTGATTCTGAAAACATTTAGAGCTGCCACTAAAATAAACTTCCCTAAATTATAAACTCATAAGAAGACACAATTGCTATGACGTTTTTACCCTCTGCCAGTCCTCCTGGGGCAGTTTCCCAGTAGTTTATAAGAAGTTTAGGGTGTCTTGCAGCTTTGGGGAAAGAGATTTGGCACTTTTCGCTATCTCTGAAGTTTTTCCCTTAAGGGGTACAGGAAAATTTGGTACCTTCTGATCCCATTAACCGTTTTAAGTTATAGATCAGGATACAGTCTGTTAGATTTAAAGAAATCCTGCATCAAACATGATATCACTCCATGTGGACAATTCACAGTTTAATACAAAAGAAACTGAAATTCTGAATGTTTCAAATATAATCTAGGATTTCCACTCATTTAAAATTAAATTCAAACCTGGTGTGGGGGCAGGTGCCTGTAGTCCCAGCTACTCTGCAGGCTAAAGTGGAGGACTGTTTGAGCCCGGGAGGTCAGGGTCAGCCTAAGCAACATAGTGAGACTCTGTCTCTAAAAAATAAAATTATATTCACTCTTAAATAAAATTAACCTATTTAGTATATTAAATTATTTAATTCATTATAAAAAATATTTCATTAATGAAAATTTGTTGAATTAAAATATCATTATTTTATACCCTCCAGTGAATTAAATGGAGCTAGGAAGTGAGCATCAATGTCCACTAATATAAAAGAAGAGAACAAACTGGACATTATGTGCTTCCTTAGAAACAAAATATCACCCAATGGATGGAACCTGAGTCTGATCAAGCCTCTAAATCCAGCTGTCAATTTTCAGAAAATACAGGGGAAAGATGAATGTGTTAAAGTGCCCCATGAATATGCAGTCTACAAAACTCAGACTAGAGGAAACTAGTGTCAATTTTTTCAATAGGTAAATTATAAGTATAAGAAAGAGATGAAGGGGACAGTTGTAGATTTAAAAAGACTTAAAAGGCATATCAACTTATTTCTAAATGGGCAAGACTGAATTAGAATGTCTAGGGATGCACATTTGGGTGAAAATACCATCAAGAAAGACAAGGACATGATTACTTTGTAAGTCAAGATAATGGTTACTTTTGATGGGAAGAGGGGACTGCGATTAGGACACATGGAGTGATTCCGCAGTGTCTGGCAAGTTTCTATTTTTTAAATTTGAATCAGGATCCAATAAAGTTCATATATTACCATTGGTTAATATGTTTCTATAAGTATCTTTTAATCTGTAAGTTAAATGTTCATCCTGATTTCTTAGTTTTCCTTACAGTTTATTTGTGAAGGAACTTGGTCACTTTACTTGTCCTACAGTTTTCTAGATTTTGCTGATTATATTCCCAGGGCATTATTTAACAAGTTTTTCTATACTCTGTCTTTCTTTTAAATTAGTAGTGAGATCTATAGGCTTGATCAGATACAGGTTTTATTTTTTCTTTTCCCAAGGAGAATTCATGGGTAGTGTTGTGTCCTTCCATGAGAAGGCACATAATGGCTGCTTGCATGATATTTTATTTGAGAAAATATTATTCCAACTGCTAAATGGCAAGTTTCATACTGTTTAAAAATATTGAAATGTATATTTCCCAGGTGCTCTTTCTGACTCCGTTTTTCTTTTCATTTTTTAAAATATTGAGATTAGGTCTATGTTGCCCAGGCTGGCCTCAACCTCCTGGGCTCAAGCAATCCTGCCAGCTCAGTCTCCCAAGTAGCTGGGACTATAGGTGCACACTACCATGCCCAGCTCCGTTTTTCAACAAATATTTTTACAAGACAAAATGGGTCCAGTACATTGTCTCTATTTATGATACTTTGGAATGTTTTGCCAAATTTAAATGTTGCAAAATTAGAATCTTCTCGGTCTTCTTCTGGTAATGATAATACATTTATCCAATTAAAATTCAGAGCTCCACCAGAATATTCTTTCCACAAGTGGAGATATTCCAAGCCCAATGATAGAATTTCAAAATTAAATCTTGCATATTATTTGTGCTATCATCATTCCATTTGTTTAGTTCCTCCTTTCATTTTTGCAAAGATAAATTTCCAGTCTCTCCTTTTGCAAGTTCTATTTTCAATAATCACAATTTTCTAGAAACTTCAAAGATTTCCAATGACCAAATTTGAGAGTGTTAATTTACATAAAAGTGTAATATTATTGTAAGGCACATAGGTTGATCTACATGGTCGTTTTTCAAAGGTGCAAACATTTCTAAAATCTGACGATGGGAAGCTGAGAAGACTCATGCTGCCATGTTAAAGTACTTTTAGTTTTCAATATTAGTTTCATCACGAACATTTTATAGTTTACTTATTCTGTGTATTTATAAAAATACTTTTCTTTTCTTTTTTTGAGACGCAGTCTCGCTCTGTCGTCCAGGCAGGAGTGCAGTAGCGCATCTCGGCTCACTGCAAGCTCCGCCTCCCGAGTTCACGCCATTCTCCTGCCTCAGCCTCCCCAGCAGCTAGGACTACAGGCGCACGCTGCCACGCCCGGCTAATTTTTTGTGTTTTTTTAGTAGAGACGGGGTTTCACCGTGTTAGCCAGGATGGTCTCGATCTCCTGAACTTGTGATCCGCCCGCCTCGGCCTCCCAAAGTGCTGGGATTACAGGCGTGAGCCACTGCACCCGGCCTTTTTTTTTTTTAGACGGAGTTTCACTCTTGTTGCCCAGGCTGGAGTGCGATGGTGCAATCTTGGCTCACCGCAACCTCTGCCTCTCAGGTTCAAGCAATTCTCCTGCCTCAGCCTTCCTGAGTAGCTGTGATTACAGGCATGTGCCATCACGCCGGGCTAATTTTGTATGTTTGGTAGAGACAGGGTTTCTCCATGTTGGTCAGGCTGGGCCCGAACTCCCGACCTCAGGTGATTCACCCGCCTTGGCCTACCAAAGTGCTGGGATTACAGGCGTGAGCCACTGCGCCCGGCCTATAAAAATACTTTAAAAATATTTTTAATATTAACAGCTTTCATTTCAACTGGTAGAGTATTACTTCTTGTTTGGATGCAATTAAGAGTTTTGTGTTCACTTGACCTATTGTATTTTCTTGCTTTCAAAGTTCCTTAATTTAGTGAGAACATTGCTTTTACTATGATGCTGTGCCCTAGCAAAATTAGTAATCATTTCATCCTCTCAAAAGTAAAAACTTCTTCTTCAAAGTTTAACTTTTTAATTGAATTTGCAATAATACTGACATTAATGTCAGATGTTTTATCTTCAATAGAATGAACATTTAAAAGCTTTACTTTAATTACGTAAATTGAATGGAAAGAAACCACTATTGAAATTAACCTATTTTCTACTTGAAGCATCTGGGGTTATTTAAGCCCAGATGAAAGAGAGAAATTTCTCTTATGTTCACGGTAAAAGCATATTTATAACTATTGCATTACCTTTTTTTGTACATGACAAGAAAACTCAGCACTGAAAATTATCACAATTAATTTCACATGGGTATTTGATCTCAATGAAAACTGATGGTGTCACATACCTTTGATCTTCTTCAGGTATAGTCTTTTTAAATAAGTATAACGTTTTGTGGTAGTTACTGATGCTTCTTCAGCAGATTTGTGTTTTCATGTACTCAGTAATAACATTGTAACCCCCAAGATTGATGACAAATGTTAATACATATTTTCTCAAAAGTTACTCATTCACCATATTTTCTTGAGAAATGAGAATCCAGTTCTTAGTTACACTTAATACAATTCCTTTCTCATACAAAACTTTAGTACAAAATGAAAAGCATTACCATACAATAAAATAGATATATGAAAGTAGATACACAGTATTCAACTTTGTAGTAAGAATGTTAATATTTCTCTGAGCATCTTTATCCCATACATGTTTCATATACACCTCGCTTATCATTTTTTAGGTTTCCCACTGCTTTCACTAACTGTTGGCCTGGTGGCACTGTGTGGGTGTGTGTGTGTGTGTGTGTGTGTGTGTGTGTATGCGAGAGAGAGAGAGAGAGAGACAGAGAGACAGAGAGAGAGAGACTTTCTCTTGGGTGTACACCTAGGAGTTGAATTGCTGGGTCATAGGTTACGTGAATTTTCAAATTAAAGTGAGAGAGAAATCCATTATCAACAGCAATGTATAAGATGTCTTGTCAAGCAACATCTTTGCCAAATCTTGACATGGTAAAACTTTAAATTTATGGCCAATGGAGTATATACAAAATGGTATTTCATTTGGCTTTAATTTATATTTTCCAGACCACCAACAAAGCTGAAAATCTTTTCATATGTTTAATGGCTTTAGGTATCTCCTCTTCTGTAAAATGCTTATACATGCCTTTAACTCATGTTTTCTCCTTTTGAAAAATGAACTTTATTTTTTAGAGAAAATGTATGTTCACAGCAAAATTGAGTGGAAGATACAGAAAGTTCCCATATACCCCCTAGTACTTTGTTACTATTGATAAACCTACATTGACAGATCATCGTCCAAAGTCTATAGTTTACATTAGCGCTCATTCTTGGTGTCGTTCATTCTGTGGGTATTGGCAAATATATAATGACATGTATCCACCATTATAGAATCATACAAAGTAGTTTTGTTGCCCTAAAATCTTCAGTGTTCTGCCTATTCATCCCTCCTTTCCCTCAATCCTTGGCAACCATGAATTTTTTTATACCTCTATAGCTTTGCCTTTTCCAGAATGTCACATAGATGAAATTATGCAGTATGTAGCCTTTTCAAATTGGCTTCCTTCGCTTAGTAATATGCATTTAAAGTTCCTCCATTTCTTTTCATGTCTTGATAGCTGATGCATCTTTCAATGAAATATTATAAACTGTGGTGTATCTAGACAATGAAATATTATTCAGAGCTAAAAAGAAATCACAGTTTATCCATGTAACTACTGAAGAACATCTTGGTTGCTTTAAAGTTTTGGCAATTATGAATAAAGCTGCTATAAACATTAATGTGAAGGTTTTTATGTGGACATAAGTTTTAAACTTCTTCGGATAAACACCAAGGAGTGTGATTGCTGGATCATATGGTAAGAGTATATTTAGTTTTGTAAGAAACTTCTAACTATCTTCCAAAGTGGCTGTATTTAATATCATTTTGCATACCTACCAGCAATGAATGAGAGGTTCTGTGGCTCCATATCCTCACCAGCATTTGGTGCTGTCAACGTTTTTCATTTTGGCCATTCTAATAGGTATGTAGTGGCATTTCATTGTTGTTTTGATTTGTAATACCCTAATAACATATGATGTGGAACATCTTTTCATGTGCTTATTTGCCATCTGTATATCTTCTTTGCTCAAGAGCATGTTCAGATCTTTTGCCAATTTTTAAATTGGGTTGTTCTTTTTCATATTGTTGACTTCAGCTTTTTCATATACTTTGAATAACAGTCTTTAATCATGTCTTCTGCAAATATTTTTTCCCATCTGTGGCTTATTTTCTCATTCTGATGACAGTATCATTCTCAGAGCAAAAGCTTTCATAATTTTAACAAAGTGCAACATTGATCAATATTTTTTTCATGGCTCATGCCTTTGGTGTTGAATCTAAAATATCATAATCATGCCCAAGGTTATCTAGATTTTCTCCTATGATATCTTCTAGAAGTTTTATAGTTTTGTGTTTTATATTTAGGTCTATGATCCATTTTAGGTTAATTTTAGTGAAAGGTGTAGGATCTGTCTAGATTCGTATTTTTGCATGTCTTGTTGCTTCAATACCATTTTTTGAAAAGAGTCTGTTTTCACCATGGTATTGCTTTTGTTCCTTTTATCAAAGATAGTCAATTATATTCATGTGGGTATTACGGACAAATAAAATTGTGTATTACATAGGTGCAAAAGTAATTTTGGTTTTGGAAAGTGAATTTTAAATCATTATAATTAGGCTCAAACACATCTTTATTAATCAAAATAGGAACCATTACAATCAACACATTTTTGCCAATGAGAAAGGTTTTTTTTTTTTTTTTTTCCTGTAGCGTAAAAATCCGTGCTTTGGGACTCGACGAACTCTTGGAAAGCATTTTCTGCATCCTGCTGGTTGTGAAAGCGTTTTCCTTCCAAAAAAAGTTGTTGAGATGGCTGAAGAAGTGGTAGTCGGTTGGCAAGAGGTCAGGTGAATATGGCAGATGAGGCAAAACTTCATAGTCCAATTCGTTCAGCTTTGGAAGCCTTGATTGTGTGATGTGTGGTCCGGTGCTGTGGAGAATTGGGCCCTTTCTATTGACCAATGCCGGCTGCGTATGTTACAGTTTTTGGTGCTTCTCGTTTATTTGCTGAGCATAGTTATCTGATGTAATGGTTTCACTGGGATTCAGGAAACTGTAGTGGGTCAGACTGGCAGTAGACCACCTAACAGTGACCATGACCTTTTTTTGGCACAAGTTTGGCTTTGGGAAGCGCTTTGGAGCTTCTTCTCGGTCCAGCCACTGAGCTGGGCATCACCGGTTGTCGTATAAAATCCTTTTTCGTTGCAGGTCACAATCCGATTGAGAAATGGTTCGTTGTTGTTGCGTCGAATAAGAGAAAATGACACTTCAAAACAATGATTTTTTAAAATTTTTGCCCAGCTCGCGAGGCAACCACTTATCAAGCTTTTTCACCTTTCTGATTTGCTTCAAATACCGAAGGACCGTGGAATGGTCCACGTTGAGTTCTTCGGCAACTTCTTGTGTAGTTGTAAGAGGATCAGCTTCAATGACTGCTCTCAATCAGTCGTTGTCAACTTCTGATGGCCAGCCGCTATGCCCTCATCTTCAAAGCTATTGTCTCCTTTGCAAAACTTCTTGAACCACCACTGCACTGTACATTCGTTAGCAGTTTCTGGGCCAAGTGCGCTGTTGATGTTGCAAGTTGTCTCTGCTGCTTTATGACCCGTTTTGAACTCGAATAAGAAAATCACTTAAATTTGCTTTAAAAAACAAAACAAATAAAACAAAACAAAACCAAACCATAAAGCGAGAAAAGCCCATTAAAATTATGTATAACATAACCACATTATTTAAGAATTTATTCCAGTATCAAATGGCAAATTCCAACAATTCAAAAACTGCAACTATGTTTGCACCAACCTAATATATTTAAGACGTACAAAGTGGTGGATTTGATATGTATATACATTGTGAAATGATTACCACAATTAAGTTAAGCAACATTGCTGGGCACAGTGGCTCACGCCTGTAATCTCAGCACTTTGGGAGATCACCTGAGGTCGGGAGTTCAGGACCAGCCTGACCAACATGATGAAACCCGGTCTCTACTAAAAATACAAAAATTAGCTGGGTGTGGTGGCGCGTGCCTGTAATCCCAGCTACTCGGGAGGCTTAGGCAGGAGACTCGCTTGAACCCAGGAGGCGGAGGTTGCAGTGAGCCGAGATTGTACCACTGCACTCCAGCCTGGGCGACAGAGCAAGACTCCATCTCAAAAAAAATAAATAAATAAAATAAAAAGTTAAGCAACACATTCAATCACCTCACAGAGTTACCATTTTTTTTGTATGGGCTGTGAACACTTAAGATCTGCTCTCTTCACTAATTTCAAGCATACAACACAGTATTGTTAACTGTAGTCACTATGCTGTACGTTAGATCTCCAGAACTTATTCATCTTGCATGACTGAAACTTTGTACCCTTTGACCAAAAGCTCTCCATTTCCCCGCTACGTCTCTCACTGGCAACCACCATTCTACTCTCTACTTCTAAGAGTTTGACTGTCTTAGACTTCATATATAAATGAGATCATACAGTATTTGTATTTCTGTGTCTAGCTTATTTCACTTATCATAATGTCCTCCAGGTCCATCTATGTTGTCACAAATACAAAATTTCCTTCTTTTTGAGGCTGAATAATATTCCAACATTATATATATATATAATATATATGGCATATATATTATATATATGATAATATTTGCAAACTATATATGGGCATATATAATATATAGTATATATGGGCATATATATTATATATAACTAATATATGGGCATATATATTACATATATGTAACATATATATATTTCACCCTTTATTTAAATTATTTTAGTTTCTTGGCTATTGTGAATAATGCTGCAATGAACATGGAAGTGGAGATATCTTTTAAAGATACAGATTTTATTTCCTTTGGATATATATCTGGAAGCGAGATTGCTGAGTATTATAGTAGTTCTATTTTTCAAGGAACCCCCATACAATTTTCCGTGATTGCTGTACCAATTTACATTGCTACCAATAGTGTACAAGGCTTCCCTTTTCTCCACAATCTTGCTAACACTTGTTTTCTTTTGTCTTTTTGGGAATTGCCACTCTTACAGGTGTAGGGTGTTATCTCACTGTGGTTTCAATTTGCATTTCCCTGATGATTAGTGATATTGAGCCCCTTTTCATATACCTGTTCACCATTTGTATGTCTTCTTTTGAGAAATGTCTATTCAAGTCCTTCACCATTTTTAAATTGGGTTATTTGTTATTTCTTATTATTATTACTATTATTATTATTTTTTTTTGAGACAGAGTTTTGCTCTTGTTGCCCGGGTTGGAGTGCAGTGGCTCAATCTCGGCTCACAGCAACCTCCGCCTCCTGGGTTCAAGCGATTCTCCTGCCTCAGCCTCCCAAATAGCTGGGATTACAGGCATCTGCCACCACGCCCGGTTAATTTTCTGTTTTTAGTAGAGAGGGGTTTCTCCATGTTGGTCAAGCTGATCTCGAACTCAGGTGATCTGCCCACCTCGGCCTCCCAAAGTGCTGGGATTACAGGCGTGAGCAAAACGCCCAGCCTGTTATTATTATTTTTGCTATTGAGTTGTATGAGTTATTTACATATTTTGGATATCTACCCCTTATCAGATAGTTTGCAAATATTTTCTCCCATTCTTTAGGTTGTCTTTCATTCCTTTGATTGTTTCCTTTGCTGTGCAGAAGTTTTTTAGTTTGATGGAATCTCACTTATCTGTTTTTGCTTTTATTGCCTGTGCTTTTGGTGTCATATCCAAAAAATTTTTGCCAAGACCAATGTCAAGGGATACATGTGCAGGATGTAGGTAAACTGCATGTCATGGGGGTTTGCTGTACAGATTAGTCAACTGAGTAATAATCATAGTACGTGATAGGTTTTTCTTTTTATTATCTCCCTCCTCCCACCCTCCACCCTCAAGTAGGTCCCAGTGTCTGTTGTTCCCCTCTTTGTGTCCATGTGTTCTTGTTGTTCAGCTCTCACTTATAAGTGAGAACATGCAGTATTTGCTTTTCTGTTTCTGCACCAATTTGCTTAGGATAATGGTCTCCAGCTCCATCCATGTTGCTGCAAAGGACATGATCTCATTCTTTTTTATGACTGTGTAGTACTTCATGGTGTATACGGACCACATTTCCTTTATCCAGTCTATCACTGATGGGCATGTAGGTTGATTTCTTGTCTTTGCTTTTGTAAGTAGTGCTGTGATAAACATATGTGTGCATGTCTGGGGTTTTTTTGTTTTGTTTTGTTTTGGCAGAGTCTCACTCTGTCACCCAGGTTGGAATGCAGTGGCACAATCTCAGCTTACTGCAACCTCCGCCTCCCGGGTTCAAGCGATTCTCCTCCCTCAGCCTCCAGAGTAGCTGGCACTGCAGGAGCACCCCACAATGCCTGGCTAATTTTTGTATTTTTAGTAGAGATGGGGTTTCACCATGTTGGCCAGGCTGGTCTCGAACTTCTAACCTCAGGTGATCCACCCACCTTGGACTCCCAAAGTGCTGGGATTACAGGCATGAGCCACCGTGCCTGGCCAAGCCACTATGCCCGGCCTGTGTCTTTATGGTAGAATGATTTATATTCCACTGGGTATATACTCAATAATGGGATTGCTGAGTTGAATGGTAATTCTGTCTTTAGATCTTTGAGGTATCACCACACTGCTTTCAACAACGGCCAAACTAATTTACACACCCACCAGCAGTGTATAAGTGTTCTCTTTTGTCTGCAACCTCACCAGTATCTGCTATTTTTCGACTTTCTAATAATGGCCATTCTGACTGATGTGAGATGGTATCTCCTTGTGGTTTTGATTTGCATTTCTCTAGTGATCAGTGATGTTGAGCCTTTTTTCATATGTTTCTTGGCCATATATACATCTTCTTTTGAAAAGTATTAATGTCCTTTGTCTACTTTGTAATGATTTTTTTTTACTTGTAAATTTGCTTAAGTTCCTTATAGATTCTGGATATTAAACTTTTGTCAGAGGCATAGTTTGCAAATATTCTCTCCCATTCTGTAGGCTGTCTGTTTACCTTGTTAATAGTTTCTTTTGCTGTGCAGAGAAGCTCATTAGTTTAATTAGGTCCCACTTGTCAAATTCTTTTTTTGTAATTGCTTTTGGCATCTTTGCCATGAAATCTTTTCCCGTTACTATGTCCAGAATGGTAGTCCCTAGATTTTCTCCTACAGTTTTAAAAATTTTAGGTTTTACATTTAAGTCTTTAATCCATCTTGAGTTGATTTCTGTATACGGTATAGGGAAAGGGTCCAGTTTCAATCTTCTGCAATTTAAGCCTTTAATCCATCTTGAGTTGATTTCTGTATATGGTATAAAGAAGGGGTCCAGTTTCAGTCTTATGCATATGGCTAACCAGCTATCCCTGCACTATTTATTGAATAGGGAGTTCATTCCCCATTGCTTGTTTTTGTTGACTTTGTTGAAGATCAAATGGTTGTAGGTATATAGCATTATTTCTGATCTCTCTATTCTGTTCTATTGGCCAGTGTGTCTGTTTTTGTACCAACCATGCTGTTTTGGTCACTGTAGCCTTGTAGTATAGTTTGAAGTTAGCTAACGTGATGACACTAGCTTTGTTATATTTGCTTAGAATTGCCTTGGCTATTCAGGCTCTATTTTGGTTCCATATAAATGTTAAAATAGATTTTTCTAATTCTGTGAAGAATGTCATTGCCAGTTTAACAGGAATAGCATTTAATCTGTAAATTGCCTTGGGCAGTGTGGCCATTGTAAAGATATTGATTCTTCCTATCCATGAGCATAGAATGTTTTTTCATTTGTTTGTGTCATCTCTGATTTCTTTTTTTTTTTTTTCTGAGATGGAGTTTTACTTTTGTCACCCAGGCTGGAGTACAATGTTGTGATCTTGGCTCACTGCAACCTTTGCTGGTTCAAGCAATTCTCCTGCCTCAGCCTCCTGAGTAGCTGGGATTACAGGTGCCCACCACAACTCCCAGCTAATTTTTGTATTTTTAGTGGAGATGGGGTTTCACCATGTTCACCAGGCTGGTCTCAAACTCCTGACCTCAGGTGATCCACCTGCCTTGGCCTTTCAAAGTGCTGGGATTACAGGTGTGAGCCACTGCTCCCTGCCATGATTTATTTGAGCAGTGTTTTATAATTCTCATTGTTGAGATCTTTCATCTATCTGGTTACCTGTATTCCTAGGTATTTTACTCTTTTCATGGCTATTGTGAATGGGATAATTTTCTGATTTGGCTCTCAGATTGGAATGCTACTGATTTTTGTACATTGATTTTGTATTCTGAAACTTTGCTGAAATTGTTTATCAGATCAAGGAGGTTTTGGGCAGAGACTATGGGGCCTCCTAGGTGTAGGATTATGTCATTTGCAAACAAGTATAGTTTGACCTCCTTCCTTCCTGTTTGGATGCCTTTTATTTCTTTCTCTTGCCTGATTGCTCTGGCTAGGACTTCCAAATTATATTGAATAGGAGTGGTTAACGAGGGCATCCTTGTCTTATTCCAGTTTCCAAGGGGAATGCTTCCAACTTTTGCCAATTCAGTATGATGTTGGCTGTGCGTTTGTCATAGGTGGCTCTTATTATTTTGAAGTATGTTCCTTCAATGTCTTGTTTGTTAAGAGTTTTTAATACACAGAGATGTCAAATTTTACCAAAAGCCTTTTCTGCATCTGTTGAGATAATCATGCGTTTTTTAGTTCTGTTTATGTGATGAATCACATTTACTGATTTGCATATGCTGAACCAACCTTGTGCCCCAGGGATGAAGCCTACTTAATCGTGGTGGATTAGCTTTTTGATGTGCAGCTGGATTTGGCTTGCTAGTATTTTGTTGAGGATTTTTGCAAACGCTGTTTTTTTAAGTCTATACTAATGAGCAAAATAGGTTTGTTATGCTCCTTTTTTGTACTGCTTTTACGCATTTTTGATCTCAGATATATGCAGGATTAATAGATGAGTTAGGGAAGGAATCCCTTTTTTTCTTTTTATATTCTCTGAAAGCATTTGAATGAGATTAAGATTATCTGTTTTGAGATTGGTATTTGCTTTAAAAGAGATTTGAAATTATTGCTTTTATTTATTTAATATTAACAGGACCATTGAAGCTTATAATGTATTTCTCAAGTCAGTTCTGCTAATTATATTTTTCTAGAAATTTGTCCATTTTGCCTAATTCATTAAAGTTGATGTGTGCTTATTATCTTTATATTCTCTGCTTTATCTAAGTTTGGTTATTTTTCATTTATCATTTTTACTTTGGTGCCTCCTCTCTTTCTCTTTCTCTGTCTTCTTTTCTTTATGAATCTTGCTGAAAGTATACTTATTTTGCAATTTTTTCCCAAAAACCCAATTTTTGTCTTTGTTGCATTTTTGCACGTGTCACTCCTATTTCATTGATTTACACTGTTTTTATTATTCATCTGCTTTTTTTATGTTTAGTCTAATATTCTCTTTCAGTTGTCTAATTAATTCATAGCTTTTCTGCCTAAAATAAGTATTTAAGGCTATAACACTTCCTTCAAAGCACTGCTTTTCCTATATGCCTTAAGTTTTGATATACAGTATTTTTATTATAATTTTCTTTTAAACATATCACAATTTTCATTATGAGTTACTTATCAGTGTGTTTTTAAAGTTTCTGAAAACATGAATATCAACCCATCATGAAGGATCTGAGATTTTACCCTACTTAGAAGCTAACAAGTTAATATTGATGAACAGATTTGAGACTGCTAGGTCAGTGACAAAGGACCTTATAAAACACAGCATTAGCAGTGGTCAGTGTATCAGCATTTTCATGTGCTGAGTCCTCAAACCCCAATTTCGCCAGGGTGATGAAGAGAGCCAGGTGACATGTGCATTTACAGCGAGTTGTGTTACAGGAAAGAATTCAGAGCTTAAGAAACTCAGATCTTTTCTACTGTACAGTAAGCATGCTTGCCCTTTGCTCTAGAGGGAGATGCTATCTTTATCTTCCAAAGCTGTCTGGTACACAAATATCCTTGAAAAGATGGCCTGAGAAAAAGCCAGTCAGTGCCTCTGCTCATAAGACTTGCAGAAATATAAGACCCAGGGAAAATTGTCTTGCAGTAGCAAGTATATTTGTTATTTTTGTTGTCTTTCTAACTTAATTGAGTTGTCAGAGAAAATAATCTGCATAATACCTATGCTTTGAAATTTATTAGAGTTCATTTTGTGGCTCAGTACATTATCCAGTTTTTTTATTGTCTCATTTACAAAATACATTTTTTAAAAGAATGCAAGTTCTCAAATTTCTGGATGCAAAGTTCTATGTAGGTCTATTAGATCAAGATTTTTAATTGCATTATTTAGACTTGTTATATCCTTTCTGAATTTTATCTCCTTAAGCTATTGATAATTGGGAGAGGTGTATTGAAATCTCCCACCATGATGGCATCAGTTTCTTTTTTTTGCTTTTGTTGTTCTATCAATTTTATCTCTACATATTTTGAAGCTGTTTTATTAGGTTCATCCATAGTTAAAAATTTCTATACTTTTTTGGCAAAATGAATGTCATTTGTACTGACCTGCTCTCACTCTAATAATGCTTTGTTTGAAAAAAAAATCTATTTTGTCTGATACTAACATAAATACTGGGCTTCTCTTGTTAAGTATTTGCCTTATATGACTTCTTTTAACCTTTCACTTTCAACCTTTGCATGTCCTTGATGATTTAGGTGTGTCTTTCATAAAAAGATATATTGTATTATGTTTATTATTCTTTTTTAAAACAAGTGTTCACTGTGTTGTAATATTTCTGCTTTAGATGAAATCTTTTCAAATACTTTTCTCTTGAAAGAATCCTCTTTTTCAGATATCTTGATGTATTGGCCTGTTGACATATTTCTTGGAATATGAGCTACTTTTTTTCATTGATGGCTATGGGGAAAGAGTCAGAGGTCAGGTCTCAATCTGCATTAGCTCAAATGAGTTTCAAGAAGTTACTGTGGGGGGAATATGCCCCTTATGATGAGGAGCCCCACATTTAATCACTCCTCTGTGGCAGCATTAACAGAGGTCTCAGGACCCACTCATGATGTTGAGAAACAGGACTCAGGGCATTCATTTTGCTTGTATGAATCAGAGCAGGAATGACACACCTCTGGAGCTCACAGCAGCAGTTTCTTGATCGTGGTGGTTTCCTGATGATGGCAATAACAACACAGTTCTGGAACCAGGAGCCTCCTGATCACATAAGAGGCAGCAGCTGCCCTGATAGCCAGGTTCTATGGTGAGTCTGTAGAAGTTGTCCCTGAAAACTCAAACTAGAGTTTTTTTCTTCAGCTCCTACCACAATTCTATAATTAATTCTGATATGGTTTGGCTCTGTGTCCCTTGAATTGTAATCTCACCTTGAATTGTAAAAATCCTTACAGGTCAAGGGTGGGATCAGGTGGAGATAATTGGATCATGGGGGTGGTTCCCCCATGCTGTTCTCTTGATAGTGAGGGAGTTCTCACAAGAACTGTTGTTTTTTATACGGGGCTCTTCTGCCTTTGCTGCTAGGCACTTCTCTTTGCCTTGTGAAGAAAGTGCCTGCTTCCCCTTCTGCCATGATTTTAAGTTTCCTGAGGCCTCCCCAACCATGTGGAATTGTGAGTCAATTAAACCTCTTTTCCTTATGAATTACTCAGTCTCGGGTATTTCTTCATAGTAGCATGAGTATGGACTAATACAAATTCCTTCCTGCTTGAGCTAGCTAAAGTGCAGTCTGCCTTGTACAACTGAACCCTGACATAGACAATATGCTAAAGGATCTGAGAAACTTGAACTCATAAAAGTAGAGAATCAAGTGGTGGTTACCAGACGCTGAGTAAGAGGGGTGAATGGGGAAAGGGGAAATGTTGATCAAAGGGTGACAATTTTAGTTAAACATGAGGAATAAGCTTTAGTGATCTATTGCATAGAATGGTGACTATAATAAATAATAATGCATCATATATTTCAAAATTACTAAAAGAGGAGATGTAAAATGTTTTCACAACAAAAAAGTGTGTGAAGTTACAGATTTGTTAATTAGCAAATGATTTAATCATTTTATATTGTAAATATATATCTAAACATCACATTGTACCCCATAAATGTCTAATATATACAATTTTATTTGTCATTTAAAAAATTTAAAAACAACATGCTAAAGGGAATTATAAGAATTTAAAAAATCTTCTCCCCTCAAAATCTATATCAATGTGCTTTTGTCTTTTGCATTTGTATAACAAAACTTTTGCTTTAAAGAAACTACCATCAGAGTGAACAGGCAACCTACAAAATGGGAGAAAATTTTCACAACCTACCCATCTGACAAAGGGCTAATATCCAGAATCTACAATGAACTCAAACAAATTTACAAGAAAAAAACAAACAACCCCATCAAAAAGTGGGCAAAGGATATGAACAGACACTTCTCAAAAGAAGACATTTATGCAGCCAACAGACACATGAAAAATTGCTCAACATCGCTGGCCATCAGAGAAATGCAAATCAAATCCACAATGAGATACCATCTCACACCAGGTAGAATGGCAATCATTAAAAAGTCAGGAAACAACAGGTGCTGGAGAGGATGTGGAGAAATAGGAACACTTTTACACTGTTGGTGGGACTGTAAACTAGTTCAACCATTGTGGAAGTCGGTGTGGTGACTCCTCAGGGATCTAGAACTAGAAATACCATTTGACCCAGCCATCCCATTACTGGGTATATACCCAAAGGATTATAAATCATGCTGCTATAAAGACATATGCACACGTATGTTTATTGCGGCACTATTCACAATAGCAAAGACTTGGAACCATCCCAAATGTCCAACAATGATAGGCTGGATTAAGAAAATGTGGCATATATATACCATGGAATACTATGCAGCCATAAAAAATGTTGAGTTCATGTCCTTTGTAGGGACATGGATGAAATTGGAAATCATCATTCTCAGTAAACTATGGCAAGGACAAAAAACCAAACACCACATGTTCTCACTCATAGATGGGAATCGAACAATGAGAACACATGGACGCAGGAAGGGGAACATCACACTCTGGGGACTGTTGTGGGGTGGGGGGAGGGGGGAGGGATAGCATTAGGAGATATACCTAATGCTAAATGACGAGTTAATGGGTGCAGCACACCAGCATGGCACATGTATACATATGTAACTAACCTGCACATTGTGCACATGTACGCTGAAACTTAAAGTATAATAATAATAATAAAAAAAAAACTTTTGCTTTAGTTGTGGTGGTGATCAGACAAATTGAAAAGTTTTCTCAACTCAGAAATTCTGTTAGCAGTCAAAACTTCAAAATGGGCTGCTTGCACTATTTACAATAGCAATGACATGGAATGAACCTAAATGCCCATCAATGGTGAACTGGATGAACAAAATGTGTGGTACATATACACCATGGAGTACTATGCAGTCATAAAAAAAACCCGAAGTCATGTGGTTTTTTTTTTGTTTTTTTTTTTTGTTTTTTTTTTGTTTTTTTTTGCAGCAACATGGTTGCAGCTGGAGGCCATTATCCTAGGAGAATTGACACAGAAACAGAAAATCAAATACTGCATGTTCTCACTTTTGTAAGTGGAAGCTAAACATTGAGAATACAAGGACATAAAGACGGAAACAATAGAGTTAGAAAAAATCAATAAGACTTACTATCTGATAGCACAACAGGGCAACTATAGTCAATAATAACTTAATTGTACATTTTAAAATAACTAAGAGTATAATTGGATTGTTTGTAAGGAAAGAATAAATACTTGAGGTGATGGATATTACATTTACTCTGATGTGATTATTATTCATTGCATGTCTTTATCAAAATGTCTCATGTAACCTGTAAATATATACACCTACTATGTACTCACAAAAATTAAAAATAAATTTTTTTAAGAAAAGATGGGAACAATAGACAGTGGGTACTATTAGAGGACGGAGGGCGTAAGGGAAGCAAATGTTGAAAAACTACCTATTGGGTGCTATGCCCACTACCTGGGTGATGGGATCATTTGTATCCCAAGACCCCAAGACACAATTTACCCATAGAACAAAGCTGTGCATGTATCTCCTGACCTAAAATAAAAGTTGATAAATGAAAAGAAAATGGGCTGCTTTTAATTGCATCATGAACATTTTTAACTCTGGATACTTATTTCATATCACTTCCTAAAGTGTTTTACTACCGTATTTTCTGTCCGCAACGTAGGGTTTTTTCCTAGCATTTATCCGTTGCACAATTACCCAAAATGGGAATCCTGACAAGGTATCTTTTGCTAATTTGTTAATAAATGACGGTCTTTTATTGTTGTCTCGATGTGCATTTTTGATTACTGGGATACTTGAAAATTTTACAATATTTATTTAACTAAATGTATTACCATTTCTTGATGGAGTCTTTAAAGTCAGAGAGATTTTGTGTGTAGAGTAAAAAGATCAGTTGGATTTTGCTTTATTTACATGTCTAGTGAACAAATCTGGCAGTCATTTTTTTCTTAAACACATAGAGATTAAATGGTGTCTTAATTAAATTTCCTTGAACAATTTAAGCTCCAATAACAAATTTAATGTAACTGGTTTTCTTTTTGAAGACTTCAGACACCTCATCAGCAGTGTAAACATTTCAAACACCTTCAACAGTAAAGATAGCATGAATAAACATAGTGATTGTAAAACTTATTCTACAAAATAATTCCTTGGGTTCCAGTTTAAGTATCAACGAAGATTGTCAACTAAGACAACTAGCTCCCTTAGCCAAAATTGATCTCTGAGAGATATTGTAAAGGTATGGAGAAAACTGACAAACTCCTCAGAGGTTCAATCCCTGGTATGAGTGTTTGCAGAAGTAAAATCAGGGTAGTGAATAAACTGTGCTGAAGATCTTAGGAAAATGGGTGGAGATTGACTAATTTCCAGCAGTCACATCCCCATTGCGCTCCCAAACTCCAGGCCTGGTGCCTTTTCCAAACGGTCTTGTGGGTGGAATTATTGAAGGGAAAGCCTTCATATGAAGAAACAGCTTGGTGGAGTGAGGAGTGATTAAATATGGGGCTCCCCGTCATGCACAATAGTCTGTGCATGTTCCCTTCCATAGACTCATCATAGAACCTGACCATCAGGGCAGCTGCTGCCTCTTACATGATCAGGGGGCTCCTGGCTCCAGAATTGTGTTGTTATTGCCATCATCAGGAAACCACCATGATCAGGAAACTGCTGCTGTGAGCTCCAGAGGCGTGTCATTCCTGCTATGATTCATACAAGCAAAATGAATGCCGTGAGTCCTGTTTCTCAACATCATGAGTGGGTCCTGTTTCTCAGCATCATGAGTGGGTCCTGAGACCGCTGTTAATGCTGCCACAGAAAATAAAATACCTGCAAAATCATTCTTGCCCCAAAACCTAGTACTAACAGCAGAATCTCAGCCTTTGTGTCACTTCCACCTTCTAAATTTTGCATCGAAGTATCCGATTGCCTGATTTTAAATCACGTCCAAGATTCTAATCGCAAGTAAGCCTGGGAAATGTAGTTTTTGTTTTCCAGCCACTGAAGAACAAGAGGGCACAACCAAGGAGGGTGGAATAGACATTGAATGCCAAGTCACTATACCAGGATGCATATTAAAACCCAGGCCCAGGGACTTCATGGTAATGAGTACATAACCTAGAGTGGGCACTGTCCACTTTGCTTCCTCTAGGTCTCCTCCTTTGTAGTTTAAAAAAATTGTTTCTGTACACCCCTCTGTCAACTTCAATGCCAACTTTTGCTTTCAACCTCCTCCTTCCCACCCACCAGTTGGAGGACTGTCACTGGACTCCTGAAGTCAGTTTTTCTGACAGGTGCAGACAGCTAGAACTACTTAGATGTTTCGACACTCCTGGGAAAGCCCTTAGCCAACAGCTGAAGAATGCACTCGTATGAAAGTCGAGCCCCCTTGTCTCTGATTGGGACAAACTCTAAGGCCCCATACTTCGGCGTTACCCCACAGGATTAGGCTGTGGTTGTCCTAAAGACTTTGCCTCAATTGCAATCTTGCAAACCTTCTCCTACTTTCTTATCTATCTGCTCTGTTCCTATATTTTTTAACAGTTTATTTCAAGAAAATTTCCTTCATAAATAATTTGCACGTGGATATGTGCTTCAGGTTATTATTCTACTGACCCCTACCCCCAAAATGCTTCATCCACCACTAAGACTCAGTGCCGTCAAGAAATGTAGACACGTACTACTCAAATACACGCAAGAGCGAAAGTAGAAAGCCACTCACTTCATTAGTAGAAAGCTCATGAGATTGTAGGAAGAGTAGGACAAATGAATGTGGGGTAGCATATTCTTATATCCTGATCTCCCTTCTCTAGCCTTGGGGTTTGGAATAGGAAACTACAACAGATACTGCAGATTAGGTCACTTAGCATCCATTGTAACCACTTTCTAGCTTACTTTTCTGGACAAAAGTAGTTGGAAATTTAAAAACTACACATCTCAGACTTCCTTGCCTTTAGAGTTCTGCATGTGACCCAGTTTCTTAGCATCAGTGTTCAACTTGGAGGCAGCAACAGGAGCTGGTGGTTGCATGTGGGAAGAGGGGATCATCTGGAAAGTTCAGGGGTTGAGGCATTTGATCTTCAGCTGTGGCGGAGTTTTTGGCATCCAGTGTCAAAGGATTTGAGTGGCGGGTTTGCGATATAATTGTGTGTTTTCTCAGACTGTATTATCTCTCAATGCTTTGATCCTGGGACTATGGTATATAGGTGCATTCTTTGGTCCTCTCACAGTATCTGCCTAACATATTTTGATATGCGTTTTATGCCTAAATTAGCAGATCCTGTTGTCCGCAACTAAGAATCCTAGCAGGTGGACAGGATGTATATAGGAGAGATTGAAGATAAACCTGAGGTGGGGTCATTTCCCCACTTATCCCAGAAACAAGGGACGATGGAGTGGTTAGACAGAGAAAACTAGAGCTAGTACTCCAAAGCTGCCCTTGGGTCTCAAATGGCACTATTTCCATATGCCCCCAACAGGTTACCTAGTCTAATTGGGTAGTATACTAGAGTGGGTTGCTATGGCACTTGGTAATTTTATTTTTTTTGAGACAGAGTCTCACTATGTTGCCCAGGTTGGAGTGTAGTGGTGCAATCTCAGCTCACTGCAATATCTGCCTCCTGGGTTCGAGCGATTCTCCTGCCTCAGCCTCCTGAGTAGCTGTGATTACAGGCACGTGCCACCACGCCCAGAAAAGTTTTTGTATTTTTAGTTGAGACAGGGTTTCACCATGTTGTCCAGGGTGGTCTCAAATTCCTGACCTCAGATGATCTGCCCGCCTCAGCCTCCCAAAGTGCTGGGATTACAGATGTGAGCCACAGCGCCTGGCCCACTTGGTAACTGAATGGCAATCACAGCACGTTGTAATTTATAAAAATGGCCACAAATTATTTCTTTCCATCTATCCATGCCCTTTAATAGTGTACCCCTACACTTGCTTTAGCCAACGGGACATTAGAAAATATTACGTAAACTTGAAAAATGAGTTGAAAAGCAATTGCGCGGTGGAGTTTTCCCCTCTGTCTGCTTTTGTAATAGCTGCTTTTTGTTTCAGTGGTGACATGAAAACCTCCAGCTAGCCCGCCAGATAACCAAAGGTAGATGGGCTAGTAACTCCTGTTGTACCTGTCAACCACCAGACATTTGAATGGTGAGACCAATCGGTTACCCATTGACCTGCCAACTAACCGTGAACACATGAACAACCCAACTGAAATTCCTTGAGCCTGGTCCAGACAATGAGGTGCCCAGCAGAATCATGAGATAGATAGTTATTTTAAACCACTAAATTTAAAAATATTTTATCATGCTACTAAAGCCAACTGACACATACTGAGACTTCTTGAGGGGTTTCATAGGCACCCCTGAGAACTAAGATAGAGCCAAATTGTCTGGAAGAGCAGTCCACAAGTTGCATCAGCCAAAATCTCCAGCAGCAAGTGCCAATAGAGCACCCAAGGATGGGACCGGATCAATACCACGTTATGGACAACACTGTCTTCCCACAATGCCATGAGGTAGAGTAAACCCTGTGAACTTCTTAGAAACGATAGTAGATGCAAGGAAAATCTGAAATCTGGGCCCATTCAAATAAAACTCAGTTTAAATTATTTAAATTAAGAGTTAATGGAGTTACCGGGTTGGGCTAAACTTTAATTTTTATTCTACCTGTAGAGTGAAAAACATACCAGTTATAAAAAATGAAAGAGTTAGTGTAAGTGACATTGCAGAGTCAAGATCATTTTTTGTATAATTTATTAAGTTCAGTGTAATTTATGATCATGAAAATTAATGTATCATTAAATATTAATTAAAAGAAGATAAAAAAGAATGTTTAATCTGTGATATAGCACTAGAGAAATTATTTTGCAGTGTTGGGAACAGGTCCCCAAATCTGGCCATAAACTGGCCCCAAAACTGGCCACAAACAAAATCTCTGCAGCACTGTGACATGTTCATGACGGTCATGATGCCCACGCTGAAGGTTGTGGGTTTACTGGAATGAGGGCAAGGAACACCTGGCCCACCCAGGGCCGAAAACCACTTAACGGCGTTCCTAAACCACAAACAATAGCATGAGTGAGCTGCGCCTTAAGGACATGTTCCTACTGCAGATAACTAGTCAGAGCCCATCCCTTTGTTTCAGCCCATCCCTTTGTTTCCCATAAGGAATACTTTTAGTTAATCTACAATCTATAGAAACAATTCTTATCACTGGCTTGCTGTCAATAAATATGTGGGTCAAACTCTGTTCAGGGCTCTCAGCTCTGAAGGCTGTGAGTCCCCTGATTTCCCACTCCACACTCTATGTTTCTGTGTGTGTGTCTTTAATTCCTCTAGCGCCTTTGGGTTAGGGTCTCCACGACCGACTGAGCTGGTCTCGGCATTGCAGAACTATATAAAATGCCATTTGTGAAGATTATGTAACAGTGTAGAAAAATACTTCTGTTGTAATGTTAAGAGAAAAATCATTAAACAATATGGTATGTAGTATTACTTACTGTTACACTTTTAATAAATCATTTTTGCATAAAAAGTAAGCTAGAAGAAAGGACATGTAGTACTCAAAGAGACTATATTGAGATAATGGGACTAGATGTGATTTTTTTGTCTCTGTATATTTTCCAAATTATCTTAATGATAATGTACTGTTTATAATATTGATTTTGAAAAATTTAGATTGTGGTATAGAATTTTTAAAAGTGTCTTCTAGGTCCAAGAGTCAATGATTCTAAAAACTCAAAGCTGTTCATTGAAAAATGGTTTAATAATATATGATGCTTGTGCAATAATTGTATTTATTTTTATTATAGCCAGTGTTTAATAACTATGAGCGGCTCACTTGCAGTCAAATAAAAATTAATTGTTGACTAGAAGAACATACATACTTACCATTGCTCTTCCATTTCTAAGTAATAAATAATAGTGGTTAGTTTCTGTTTGACATGCTGGGATATAAGTGAAGAATGAAAAACTTCAAGACAAAAATGGGATCATAGCAAAGTTTGTGTCTCCCACTTGTTAAACATATGTAGACCCACCATGGGAATATCCATGTCTCGAGGAAAAAGTGTCTTCTAGGAACCCAAGCAATAGAAGGAAAATTTTAGGTTTCCAAGAACCAAAGATTTACATCTAACTAAATTTTTTGGTAGACCTTGCATTTTTTGCTGCAAGGTAATTCTGGAAAACACTGTGATACGACAGACAGGACTTATTTGTTTTTCTGTTTTAGAATTATAACATTTTTCTTATTAGCTATAAAACATAGGAAAACTCTCAAGGGAAATGGAGTAATAGAAGAAGCCAGTTTTTGTCCCTGTGTCATCAAGGATAGAAGATTGGGAAACCTATATTCTCTTAGATATAAATACCTAGAAACTTCAGTGTGGCAATACAGAAAAGTTCATAGAACGAGAGCTTGTTTTTGTGTGTATATTTGTGTGGTGTGTGTGTAAGAGAACAAGATTGCTTATTTTCAAATTCAATGCTGCTCAAGTCGTGGTCCACGTACCACTGCTAGGCTGCAAATTATTCTTAGTTCAAAATAGTTATAAATAGTTCATGCACAAGCACTTGGCATAGGTTTGCTTTGGTACTCCTGGTTCTCAGGCCTTTAGACTTGGACTGGAGCTGCACCGCTAGCTTTTTGGGTTTCCAGGTTGCAGATGGCAGATCATGGGACTTCTCAGCCTCTATTACTGTATAATCTTTTTTTTTTTTTTTTTTTTTTTTGAGATGGGATTTCACTCTTGTTGCCAAAGCTGGAGTGTAATGGCATGATCTCAGCTCACTGCAACCTCCACCTCCCGGGTTCAAGCGATTCTTCCACCTCAGCCTCCTGAGTAGCTGGGATTACACGTGAGCATCACCACGCCCGGCTAATTTTTTGTATTTTTAGTAGAAACGGGGTTTTACCATGTTAGCCAGGATGGTCTCGAACTCCTAACCTCAGGTGATCCGCCTGCCTCGGCCTCCCAAAGTGCTGGGATTACAGGCGTGAGCCACCACACCCAGCCAACTCTATGATCTTTATAACCACTCTATCTCTCGTGCGTGTGTGTGTGTGTGTGTGTGTTGTTCTGTTTTACTCGACAACCATAATTAAAACTCCTACCTCACTGAACATCTCAAATGACAATAAATCTATATCTTTGGTGGTCCATGCTTTTTTTCAGATTAGATTTGATCATTAAATACAATTATTACTTCAATTGAGTGAAAAATCTACCTTTCCATGACATCTAGCCATTGTAGATGTTTACAAATAAATCATTTTTGAGAGCGATGAATATGTTCGTTTTCTTGATTGTAGTCATGTTTTTGTTGTTGTTGTTTTGAGACGGAGTCTCGCTGTGTCGCCCAGGTTGAAGTGCAGTGGTGAAATCACAGCTCAGTGAAGCCTCGACCTCCCAGACTCAGATGATTCCCCTGCCTCAGCCTCCTGAGTAGCTGGGGCCACAGGCACACATCACGATGCCTGTCTAATTTTTACATATTTTGTAGAGATGGGGTTTTGCCCTGTTGCCCAGGCTGGTCTCAAACTCTTGGGCTCCAGCAATCTGCCCAATTCGGCCTGGGATTGCAGGTGTGAGCCACCACACCTGGCTAATGTGTTTAAAACTTACCAAATTGTTGCCAAGGGTTTTGCTGTTACAAAAGAAGCTTGGATATAACAACATGAATGAATCTCAAGAGCATCGTGCTTAATAAATGAAGCCAGACTTAAAAAAAAAAAAAACCTTATCACATTATACATTTAAAACATGCACAATTTATAAAATATCAATTATCCAAAAGACTAATATCAAGAATATACGGGAAATTCAAACAACAGTAAAAAGCAATAATATTATTTTAAAATGGACAAAGGATATGAATGGAGATTTTTCAGAAAAAGGCAAAAACTGGTGAACAAGTATGAAAAAATGCTCAACATCACTAATTACCAGGGAAATTTAAATTAAAACCACAATGAGGTATCATCTTATCCCAGTTAGAATAACTATTATCAAAAAGACAGAAAATAAGAAATGCTGGTGAGGATGCAGAGACAATGGCTGTAAATTAGTAAAGACATTAAGGAAAACAGTGTGGATATTTCTCAAAAAACTAAGAATAGAATTACCATATGATCCAGTAATCCCACTACTTGGTATTTATCCAAAGAAAACGAAATCAGTATGTTGAACAGATAGCTACAGCCTCATGTTTATTACAATACTATTTACAATAGCCAAGATACGGAATCAACCTAAATGTCCAACAACAGATAAATAAAGAAAATGTGTCTCATATATATAATAGAACACTATTCAGCCATAAAACAAATGAAATCCTGTCATTTGTGGCAACATGGATGAGCTTGGAGGACAGTATGTTAAGTGAAATAAGCCAGGCACAGAAAGATAAAAATGCATGTTCTCACTCATATGTGGGAGCTAAGAAAAGTTAAGCTCATAGAAGTAGACAGTAAATTGTGGTTATTAGAGGCTGGGAAGGGTGGGAGGGAGGATAGGGAGAGGTTGGTTAATGGATACAAAATTACAGCTAGATAGGAGGAATACGTTCCAGCACTATATAGCACTGTAGGGTGAATGTAGTTAACAATAATTTATTGTACATTTTCAAAGACCTAGAAGAGAGGATTTTGAATGTTCCCAGCACAAAGAAATGGTAAATATTTGAGGTGATGGATATGCTAATTACATTGATTTGGTCATTGCACATTGTATACAGGTATCACAGGTTCACTCTGTAGCCCATACATATGTACAATTTTTATATATCAACTAAAAGGAAAAAGAAAAATGCCAATTATACTTGAATAAAACTGATTTTGAAAAGGAAATATGGAAGAACCTAGGAAGTATAAAAAGAAGTGTTCCCTCACATCTGTAATCCAAGTACTTTGCAAGGCTGGGGCAGGTGGATCACCTGAGGTCAGGAGTCCGAGATCAGCCTAGCCAACATGGTGAAACCCCATCTCTACCAAAAATACAAAAAAATTAGCTGGACCTGGTGGCGGGCACCTGTAGTCCCGGCTACTTGGGAGGCTGAGGTAGGAGAATTGCATCAACCTGGGAGGCAGAGGTTGCAGTGAGCCAAGATCGCGTCACTGCACTCCAGCCTGGGTAACAGAGCAAGAAAAAAAAAAAAAAAAAAAAAAAAAATGAAGTGTTTCTTTATACTATCCTAAACTCACATAACTACTGGGATACTTAAAAACCATCTGGTTCACATCTTCAGGCAAGACCAGACTGAAAACACCTCATGAAATTGTCAAGTCATTTCTGAAAACTCTTCGAAACAACTTCTAATATCTTTCAACCTTTAAAATAATGTTTAAAGGATACAAAATTATAGCTATGTAGGAGTAATAAGTTCCAGTGTTCTATACCACTGTAGGATGGCTGTAGTTAACAATAATATATTATATAGGTTCAAATAGCTAGAAGGAGGGTATTAAATATCCCCAACAGAAATAAATGATAAATGTTTGAGATGATGGATATACTAATTACTCTGATCTGGTCACTATACATTATATGTATTGAAATGTCACTATATTCCCCATAAATATGTATAATTACTATGATCAATTAAAAAATAAAGTATAAAAAGTGAAATAATTTGTTCTAATATGTAACTATTAAAAACTTTTACTCTAATTTAAACCAATTGCCTCTTGTCTATATTAAGCAAGTGTGAAAAACAGTTGTTCTTTCTTACTGGGGTTTCCTTATTCTCCTACATATTAACTGGCATTTAGATAACTAAATTATTTAAATCCTCCTAAATAAATACAAGAATCATCTCTCAACATGTGTATAAATTAATTTACAATATTTTATCCATCTACAGTATGCCTTATAGATGTTATATACTAAAATATTTAATTATCTTGATTTCATATGTGGAAAACTGAAGGTTAGAGAAGTCTAATGGTTTTACCCATGTTGCACTGACTGTCAATGTACAGGATTGGGAACAAGTTGAGGCCTGAGACAGTGTCATATTCATTTTTAATTGCATCGTGATCAGCCTGGCACATAAGATGACTCAATTAGTGTTTGAAAACTGATAGTCTGAGTGCCTTTCTCTGTTTTCTCCTGAAGATATTAAAAAGGTAAGAAGGGGAGAAAATGTTAACAAACCCCATTTTGAATGAAACCAGGAGACAAATAATCTTCATATTCCAAAATACATTATATTAATATATTTGTATATATGCATTATATTTGTATGCATTAATGTAAGCCTATCAAATGAAGCTGAGGCTGAGTATAAGCTGTACAGGAGGTAGTGAACAGAATAAGTCATTGAGAATGATAAGAAGAGCCAATAGAGGAAGATCTCAGAAAATTCTAGAAAAAATATACTGAAAGAAGGTGAGGGACTTACTTGGGTGTGCTAAAGTGATACTCATTGTTTGTAACCATAGTTGCAGGAAATGCGTCAATTGGCTTGGTTGGTAGCAGAAGCTCAAAAGGCCCAATGTGGGTCAGAGAAGTAAAGGAGCTGGGGCTGCGCAATGGATCACAAAGGTGAGTCATAGTTGTAGGAAGTAATTTGTCCTTATGGTAGTAGCAGAGATTTAGCCTTTGATTTGTGAAGTTGCCCTTGCCCATTATCCAGCCTTACTTCTTGTACTAGAAATAGCTGACCTCAGGAGAATATAATCTATTTCATTATGAGTAATAGAAAAAACAGGCACAGAGATATTTTACAAAAAATTGTATGATAGAGGAGTAAAACTTACTGACACATAAAGAACATTTTCCAGAAAAATGTTGCCTTAGAACTGATGAAGTGCGAGTAGCAGATGTGTCATCCCCTTTGCACTCAAAGTTTCTAGACAGGCTGATGACTTTTTGCTGCATGCCTCTTTGACTTCATGACAGCTTTCTCTGGCTGATTTTCTGACATGCAGAGCAAGCTGAAAGTGCCAGAGAGCTTATAGCCCCAGGAACATTCCTCAACTAATTATAGACAGGAATTGCCTCATCCTGGGAAATGTGAGGGAGGGACAGTGCTGAGATGAATTCTGCATCCCTGTTTGTCAGCATTGTCTGGGATTGTTTTATGAGAAATGCAGAATCTCAGACCTTATCTCAGACCTGCTGAATGAGAACCTGTGTTTTCTAAAAATCCCCAGATGATTTGTATGTGTATTAAAGTTTTATAATCCCTGTTTTACAAAGTCTCCTAGAGGAACTCAGAGGGGTTGGGATCCACTTGTTATGGCAGTAATTGGCTCATTCATGCACTCTGCATTCACTGTCATCCCTTCCTGGTCTCAGTTTATCAAACTCACCCCAATATTTCTTGGGATTATCTCCCAAATTACAACTTGCCCTTACACCTTTGTTTTCTTCGGAGGGAACCCAACTTCTGATGATGACCAAATGTTTGGTGACCAAATATGGTGACCTATGATGGTGACAATTTTTTTTTTTAATAATGAAAGCAATTGCCTCTCTGAAGAAAATTTACAAAGATGGAATATAAGAACTCAGGGAAAAAATGGATAGACATCAGGAAGATAAAGAAGTGAGTTGACGGAACACAATAGAATATTAGGAAAAAGGCCGGGCGTGGTAGCTCACGCCTGTAATCCCAGCACTTTGGGAGGCTAAGGCAGACGGATCACGAGGTCAAGAGATAGAGACCATCCTGACCAACATGGCGAAACCCCATGTGTACTAAAAATACAAAAATTAGTTGGGCATGGTGGCGCGTGCCTGTAGTCCCAGCTACTCAGGAGGCTGAGGAAGAGAATCGCTTGAACCTGGGAGATGGTGGTTGCAGTGAGCTGAGATTGTGCCACTGCACTCCAGGCTGGTGACAGAGTGAGACTCTGTCTAAAAAAAAAAAAAGAATATTAGGAAAAAAATGTCAGAATCATAGAATTGGAAGGAAGCAAGAGATCATAGACATTGTTATATACATTATAGCCAACAAGAGGGCAGGGAAATTTAAGAAAGAAGTAAAAATAGCAAACCTAATGATGCAGAAGTATCAAAATAGTTAAAAGAGATTAGAGAGAAAAAATAGTTATAAAGACAGACAAAGAACATCCCAGAGGAGAAAAACAAAATATGGAATGGGACAAATATTTAAATATGTAATTCAAAAAACTTTCCTGAAACCAAAGACAATCTTTACATTGCATGCCAGGAAAACAGTGACGTAGAATGGTCTACATTAAAGCATGGCCTGGTAAATTTACTGAAACTTAAAGCTAAAGAAACAGTACACTGGACAACCAGGCAAAAAGTTCAAGTCACTCAGGCTACCTCAGATTTCTTCATAGTATAAGTGCAGGCCAAAAGAAACTGGAGAGTGTTTCATAAGTTACTCTAAATTACTCAAGGAACAAAAGAATGAGCTAAAGATATTATATCTAGCCAAGCTGTACTTCAAATGGAAAGGCAGTAGAATATACAGACATACTTCAGAGATATTGCAGGTTTGGTTTCAGACCACAGTAATAAAGTGAATATCACAATAAAGCAAGTCTCACAAAATTTGTGGTTTCCCAGTGTGTATAAAAGTTATGTTTACACTATACTGTAGTCGATTAAGTGTGCAGTAGCATTATGTCTTAAAAAATAATATGCATACCTTAATTTAAAAATACTTTATTGCTTAAAAATACTAACAATCATCTGAGCCTTCAGAGAGTCATAATCTTTTTGCTGGGGGAGGGTCTTGTCTCGATGTGGATGGCTGCCGACTAATCAGGGTGGTGATTGTTGAAGGTTAGGGCAGCTGCGGCAATTTCTTAAAATAAGATAACAATGAAGTTGGCTGCATCAATTGGCTCTTCCTCTCAGGAAAGATTTTTATGTAGCATGTGATGCTGTTTGATAGAATTTTATCCATGCGGAACTTCTTTAACATTTTGAGTCAATCCTCTCAAAACCTGCTGCTGTTTTATCAACTAATTTTATACAGTTTTCTAAATCCTTTGTTGTCATTTCAACAGTGGTCACAGAATCTTCACCAGGAGTAGATTCCATCTCAAGAAACCATTTTCTTTGCTCATCCACACTAAGCAACGTATCTATTCAAGTTTTATCATGGGATTGCAGCAATTCAGTCACATCTTCAGGCTTCACTTCTAATTCTAGTTATGTTGCTATTTCCACCACATCTTCAGTGGAGGTCTTGAACGCCTCAAAGTCATTCATGAGGGTTAAAATCATTTTCTTCCAAACTCTTCTTAATGTTGATATTTTGACCTCCTTTCCTGAATCACATATATTCTTAACGGCATCTAGAAATGGTGTATTCATTCTAGAAGGCTTTCAATTTACTTTGTACAGATCCATCAGAGAAATTATCATCTACGGCAGCTATAGTTTTACAAACAGTATTTTTTAAATAATAAAAGTCAAAATTGCCCCTTTATGCGTGGTTTGCAGAATGAATGTTGTGTTAGCAGGCATGAAAACAACATTAATCTCCTTGCACATCTCCATCAGAGGTTTTGGGTGACCAAATGCACTGTCAATGAGCAGTAATATTTTGAAAGAAATCATTTGGTTGTTTTTTTTTTTTTTTCTGAGCAGTAGCTCTTGACAGTGGGCTTAAAAATTCAGTATACCATGCTGTAAACACATATGTTATCTATGCTTTGTTGTCCCACTTGCAGAGCACAAGCAGAGTAGATTTAGCATTATTCCTAAGGGCACTAGGATTTTAGAATGGTAAATAAACATTGGCTTCAACTTAAAATCACCAGCTGTATTAGCCCCAAACAAGAAAGTCAGCCTGTCTTTTGAAGCTTTGAAGCCAGGCATTGACTTCTTTCCAGCTATGAAAGTCCTAGATGGCGTCTTCTTCCAATAGAACGCTGTTTCATCTATATTGAAAATCTGTTCTTTAGCGTAGCCACCTTTACCACATGTCTTAGCTGGATCTTCTGGATAACTTCTTGCAGCTTTGCCATCAGCACTTGCTGCTTTACCTTGCACTTTTATGTTATGGAGATGGCTTCTTTCTTTAAACCTCATGAACCTACCCCTGATAGCTTCCAACTTTTCTTCTGCAACTTCCTCACCTCTCTCAGACTTCAAATAATTGAAGTTAGGGCCTTGATCTCTATTAGGCTCTGGCTTAAGGCAGGGGTCCCCAACCCCCGGGCCACAGGCCAGTACCAGGTTGTGGCCTGTTAAGAACCAGGCCACACAGCAGGAGGTGAGTGGCAGGGGAATGAGCACTGTCACCTGAGCTCTACCTCCTGTGAGATCAGCGGTGGCATTAGATTCTCACAAGAGCCCAAAACCCTATTGTGAACTGCACATGCAAGGGATCTAGGTTTCGTGCTCCTTATGAGAATCTAACTAATGCCTGATGATCTGAAGCAGAACAGTTTCATCGTGAAACCATCCCCCGTCCAACTCTGGTTTGTGGAAAAATTGTCTTCTGTGAAATTGGTCCCTGATGCCAAAAAGGGGTTGCAGACCGCTGGCTTAAGGGCATGTTGGCATTGGTTTGATCTATGCAAACTAGTCAGACTTTCTCCATATCAGAAATAAGGCTGTTTCACAATCTTGTCATTTGTGTGTTCACTGGAGTAACACTTTTAATTTCCTTCAAGAACTTTTTCTTTACATTCACGACTTGGCTGTATGGCACAAGAGGCCTAGCTTTCAGTCTATCTCAGCTTTTGACATACCTTTCTCACTAAATTTAATCATTTCTAGCTTTTGATTTAAAGTGAGAGATGGGCAACTCTTCCTTTCACTTGAACACTTAGAAGCCATTGTATGTTTATCAGTTGGCCTAATTTCAATATTGTTGACTCTCAGGGAATAGGGAGGCCCGAAGAGAGGGAGAGAGATGGGGGAATGGCCAGTTGGTGGAACAGTCAGAACACACACATCTTATATGGTCATAGTTTGTGGCACTCTAAAACAATTGTTGTTGTAACATCAAAGATCAATGATCACAAATCACCATAACAGATATAATAATGAAAACGTTTGAAATATTGCAAAATTACCAAAATGTGACACAGACAGAAAGAGGAACACATGCTGTTGGAAAAACGGCATCCATAGTCTTGCTGGACTCAGGGTTGAATATGCAAGACTGCAAAGGGATATTGTTATCATGAGCTCTTCTTGAGAAAAGTACAAGGGGATGAACTTCAGCCAACTAATGGATGACTAGAGAAAGGACCAGTGGGTGAGCACTAAATGCATTTTAAGTGTAGAGTTAAGACTAAAACACATGCAGGGATTAGAATGACAGATAGGAATATAAATGAATATGTCCAGACAATACTAGGAATGATGCATTTAAAAATAATATGAGATAGGCTGGGAACGGTGTGGCTCATGCCTGTAATCCCAGCACTTTGGGAGGCCGAGGCGGGCAGATCATGAGGTCAGGAGTTCAAGAGAAGCCTGGCCAATATAGTGAAACCCCATCTGTACTAAATATACAAAACAAACAAACAAACAAAACAAAACAAACTAGCCAAGTGTGGTGGTGCATGCCTGTAGTCCCAGCTACTCGGGAGGCTGAGGCAGAGAATCACTTGAACCCAGGAGGTGGAGGTTGCAGTGAACTGAGATTGTGCCACTGCACTCCAGCCTGGGCAATAGAAGAAGACTCCCACCTTTTTTAAAAAAAAAAGATAGAAAGAAAGAAAGAAAGAAAAGAAAAGAAAAAAATATATAATGTGAGAAACAAGGTGACAAGTTTTCTGGGTTGCCTTAACTGGGTAACAAAATACATCATTTTATTTATTTTTTATTTGTATAAATTTAGGGGGTACAAGTGCAGTTTTGTTTCATGGATATGTTGTGTAGTGGTGACATCTGGGCTTTTAGTGTAACTATCACCTGAAAAATGTTAATTGTACATATTAAGTAATTTCTCATCCCTTACCCACCTCTCACCCTCCCACTCTCCCACGTCTCCAGTGTTTATCATTCTACGCTCAATGTCCATGTGTACACATTATTTAGCTTCTACTTGTAAGTAAGAACATGCAGTTTTTTGACTTTTCATCTCTGAGTTACTTCACTTAAGATAACGGCCTCCAATTGCATTCATGTTGCTGCAAAAATGTGATTTTAGACTTTCAAATAAAAGTCATAGAAATGTAGACATATATAACAGTATACAAGATAAGCATCAAGAAAGATTCATTTAATAAGGTTGTCTAACTCATAGAAGCAGAGAGTGGAATAGTGGTTACCAGTGGCTGGGGGCAGGAGAAGTGGGGAGATGTTAGTCAAAGGTACAAGATTTCAGTTAGATAGGAGAAATAAGTTCAAGAGCTCTATTGTACATCATGGTGACTATAGTTAATAATAATGTATGGTATATTTGAAAATCACTAACAGAGTAAATGTTAATGTTCTCACCATAAAAAAGGCAAGTGTATTAGTCTGTTCTCACACTGCTATAAAGATGCTACCTGAGACTGGGTAATTTATAAAGGAAAGAAGTTTGATTGACTCACAGTGCCACATGGCTGGGGAGGCCTCAGGAAACTTAGGATCATGGTGGAAGGGGAAGCAGGCACCTTCTTCACAAGGTGGCAGGAGAGAGAAGAGAGAAGCAAGAGGGGAAGAGCCCCTTATAAAACCATGAGATCTCATGAGAACTCACTCACTATCAAGAGAACAACACGGAGGAAACCACTCTCATGATTCAATCACCTCCCACCAGGTACCTCCCTCGACACGTGGGGATTATGGGGATTACAATTCGAGATGAGATTTGGGTGGGGACATGAAATCTAATCATATCAGTAAGTATGTGAAGTAATGCCTATGTTAATTAACTTGATTTAATCATTGTACAATGTATGTTTATATATATATGAACCATGCTGTATATTATAAATTTATACAATTTCTATTTGTCAATTAAAAATAATAAATTTAAAAAGAAGAATTGTTAAAAGACGACGAGGAAAGGGAGAAGAAAAAAGTGAATAAATTTGGATAGTTTGCAAATATCATTTGAATTATTGTTTTGTACAATCAACTTTTTTTAGTTAAAATGTATCAGAGGCCGGGCGTGGTGGCTCACGCCTGTAATCCCAGCACTTTGGGAGGCCGAGGCGGGTGGATCAGCTGAGGTTGGGAGTTCGTGACCAGCCTGACCAACATGGAGGAACCCCATCTCTACTAAAAATACAAAATTAGCCGGGCCTGGTGGTGCATGCCTGTAATCCCAACTACTTGGGAGGCTGAGGCAGGAGAATCACCTGAACCCAGGAGGCAGAGGTTGTGGTGAGCCGAGATCACGCCATTGCACTCCAGCCTGGGCAACAAGAGTGAAACTCTGTCTCAAAAAAAAAAAAAAGAAAAGAAAAAATCAGAATCTTCTTTAATGAAAAACTAAATTATTCAGATTAAACTACTTAGTTGCAATTTGTGAAGGAAGAAGATTTGGAGGCCTAAGCATTACGGTGAAATTGAAGGATAGTATGATTTTGTGAATAGACAGGAGTCTGTCATTTATGTAGCATTATATGAGATTTAAACCACAAGGCTCAACATGGCTGAAAGAATGAGTGATGAAAATAGGATTTCTCATGCAAGTGCTTACTTTTATATTAAAAAAACTTATGCATAAAGTAATTGTGAATGATCTCTTATGACACTACAGATTTTCCTTCCATGGAAGAATGAACTTCCAAGTAGCTAGAAAAGTATAGGAGGGGAAGGGGAGCCCTTGCCACTCAGGAGTACGTAACGATTCTAACAATTGTGCTCATTTGGAGTTCACCATCATAATTAACCTCATAAAATTACTTTGTGTTAACTTATCTCATGGAAATAAGTGTAAAGGCCTTTATATGTAGAATGCATAACTAATTCCAAATTAGCATTAAGGAAATTCATAAACACATTCTGTAAGCACCTAACCTGGATACTTCAGTTGATTCCGGAATAAACACTTCAATTCAAAGATTCTTGCTGAAAATGTGCTTTGTGAGATTTTCTTTTCATGCTGTTTTCTGCTCCCTAGAGAAGGCAATGCTTTGTGAAGTTACCTAATGGACCGAGAAAACTCACTGAGCTAGTGACTTATAGGCAAAAGAAGTTTCAAAGCAGACATCTCAGGCATCATACTCACCACACTGATCAACTAAATTGAGAGACAGAAACTTCAGTTACTCATCCATGTATTTGATCTATATCAGTCCATATACTCCCATAGAAAAAAGAATTGATTTGGTGATTCTCAAGCTTTTCAAATGTGAGAATTTCCTTTTAAAGATCAAAACACTTTAAGAGCCACACATATTGAGAAAATGTGTTATTGTAAGTGACCATTACGTATTCTACGAAGCTATAATGGCCATCATATTTTTGCTGGTCAGCATCCCTTCCCCTTATTGAGGTACCAGTACCCCAATTTTCCTATTGTAAAACATCCCTCCCTTTTTTTACTCTTGGTCCATTCACGTTGGGTGATTTAGACTCTACCCTTGGCTGCAGTGGTGGGTATGTATCTTAGGCCTGGCCTATCAAAGTATTCCATATCCCGGATCACAGTAATTACCTCCCTGATGGACATGGGCTACCTAATTTGAGACAGTTTCAGAACCTTTGCTGGGACTGTTGAGAGTGAGGCAGTCCCTTTTATCTGTTGGGATTTGCCTATATAAACCTGTACCTGCTGGCAACCACCTACACAGTGTTAAAGTATGCATGAGAATAAAGCTCAAAGGCAGGAAATAAAGCTGAGCTATTTAAAGAGATGGAGTCCTATATTCATGGTTTGTGCCACTAGATCTATTCATGCATGCTCAGATTTATCCATATTCTTTTCAGGCATGTGCATCCCCAAATTTCATTTTTAGTTTGAATTGGGCCTCTGTCACTTGAAAGTAAGAGTTTTTTTCTGACACAAATGCTTTGCAATGGTACTTTATTGTACAAATCCCAATAACAAGGAATATTTGAAAAGGCACAAATATTCATGAGACATATTATTTAATGTGAAAGTAACACTCTGTGTGTATATGAACATGAAGACCATTTGCCATTAACTACCACCAGAGATCAGAGGTCCATGGGTTTGAAACCATTTTAATTTAAGTTTTGGAGGTCACATCAACACAGATTAAGGCCACATTTATACAACTAAAATGTGGAGTAGACTGTGATTATCTTGAAAATCTAGCAGGGCTTAGAAAGCTAATCAACACTGCATTTTCTCTCTGTGTCAGCATAGCTTCAAAGTCAAATATGGCTTGCATCTAAAAAGTATGCATTGCAGTTAGACAGTGTTTTATCATGATTGAAAATACTCTAGGGAACGCAGTACAATTTTGTTTTCGCATGTAGAATATTTAGAACTTCAATAAGTCTTCAAGGTATTATTGAGTAAAACAAGTTCATTCTCAATGTCGACATAAAATGAATCATGAGGATATGTACATAGCTAAAGCTATTTTTTCAAGTATCATTTTATTACTTTATAGGTTTGTTGAGCTAATCTACAGTTTTCCAGGTGCCTCCAAACACCTTATTTTATTTAATTCTAACAGTAATTTTGTAAGGAAGTGAACTAGAAGTTATTGACACTATGTTGAATTCTATGGTGGGGAACACATAAGCACACATACATGTATTTTAATTTAAAGTAACATAAGGTGACTGTTATTATAACTATTTTATATGCAAGATAATTAAGGCTCAAAAGGGAAATAAATTGTTCTAGTTCTCACAAAAAGCTCAAATTAATACCAAAATTTTTAAATTCAAGATCTCCATTTTCTGCTTCTAATAGTTCTAAGTAGGGTCTATATGGGTGAAACAGAATTAATGAGTGAAGATTTGCTTTATCGGATTAACGGTATTGAGGACTGTTATATCTGGATTTCTTGCCTCCATGTTGACTTGAATTATTGAAAACAATCATATTTACGTGATTCTAGTGTGCCTCAATAAAAATCATTCTAAAACCCTTCCTCTCTTCCTTTCTTCCTTCCTTTCCTTCTTGTTCTTGTTTTTTTCCTCCTCCTATTCTTCCTCCTCCTGTTCCTCACTCTTTGTTCTCTTTCTGTGATGGTGATATGGTTGAGGGCAAATCTTGCTTTGCTAATGTGCCATTTTTTTACTTCTTTCCTTAGTCTGACACAAATGATGTTTTCTGAAGTCCACTTTAGACACGATATTTTGGAAACCCTGATTCAATTTTGCCAATCTACGAGCATACTAATCTACAAGGTCTGCTGGCAAGGTGAAAAACTAGGATAGACCTGATAGGCTTGAAGAAAAAGATGGAGTGATTCTAGGTAACAAATTAAGAAAAAATACAGAAATCAGGAGAAGTAAGGAGATTTGATATAGGGTAATAAATCCCAGAGCTGTTCTTTTAACCTGTCCAACCTAGACTCCAAGAGCAGCCATCTGAATACCACTTTTGCTAGTAATTTGAAATACTCACTCTCCTTGACCTCATTGCAGGTGGACCTTGGCAATACCCAGCCTGTGATAAACTCTACTTTCTTCTTACACATGGATGGGATCACAAAATTGAATGGATCTATTGAAGGTCATGGCATTGATCCAAAGAGGGAATTCCTACCTGATTGCTCCAATAGGGCCTGAAATTCAACATATTTTAGATCTGAACAAATTATCTCTTCTTTTTCCACATGTACCCCCCCCCCCCTTTTTTTTGGTTTCCCAATTTGTATTAATACCACACCATTTTCCTAGTCACACAGACTTCACAACTAATTCATGTTTTTCTCTACCCGTTTAGTCTTCACATCCCAGCACTTATAAAACCCTGGAGATTATGTCTCTTTATATCTCTTGAATTTGAAATGTTCTTTTCACTCCCTCTGCAGGGGCCTTGGTTTCAAATCTCATTACTGGGCCATTATTATAATAGATATCTTGTTAATGTCCACTTGAATGGGGTCTCTCTCTCTCTCTCTCTCTTTATCCCAGCCTCACATTGCTTCCAAATTAAACTGTAGCTGAAATGTATTTCCTCACTTTGAAGCATTCTCACTGATTATAAGTTCTAAATTCTTGGCCCTGGCACTCAAGTTCACCCCTTATTTATTCCAGACTCAGTTTTTCAGAATTTTTCACACTCCTCTCTTGACGTCTAGGGGACACTTCACATCTCATTGACAATCCCTTACACTATGATTATCCCATGTCTGTGGACCAAGAATGGCCTTACATTTCCAGTTCTGGTTAGTTTTGAAGTTATCCTTTCTTTATCTTAGCACTGTTGGCACTTTTGACACATTTCTAAAGCAATCATCTTATTATTCTGTACATTTTAAATATTTGTGTCATCTCTTGTTGTCCCGGCTAGATTGGGAGCTCACTGAGAAAAGATATTACTCATGTTTGCATTCCTCACGAGGGCCCCTTACATTCCATTTACACTTTTGAATGAAGGTGATTAAACCTTAAGTTTGGATTGTTTCTTTTACGGTGACTGAAAACAAGGAGAAGAGTTGCGTCTGTGTGTGTGTTCATTTTGACCTCTATTCTGAACCTCTTTTGAAAGATGAACTTAATTTAGGATTCTAAGTAGTTAAGGAATAGGAAAAATGCCTTTCTTTGTTCTTTGTGTTGTTAAGGCACTGTTGGGAGCTGTTTTAAAACCATGGAGATAGATAGAAGGCAGAGTTCTATAATATTTTAAAATTTAGATGGATGCAGTATAAATCATTTCTGGAGGTGACATAGTACCCCACCGTAGTACTGTATCTGAGAGGGCTGTTAGATGAAAGTAATCTTTTCTAAACTCAAACTGACATGGGAACAGTTAAGTCTGATTTGTGAGCTACTGAAGTGTCATCTTTTATTCTTCTCAAAGACCTTAACAACTTGAAGGTGAGAACAAAAGGAAGGAAAGAAATGGAGACTCATTTATTTTTCTTGATGTAGAAATTGGTGTTCATCAAAATCTTCTCTCTAATGACTTGCAATGATACAATTGATGGGTCATAAAAATGTTCACCAAGTTTTGACATATTGGGTCACATTTTATTTCTGGAGAATTTTGAGATTCAGCTCTCTTTTTGTGAAGGGGATTATGCCCCACTACTTAACAGTAAGGATATTAATGACCACTCACACATACCATAATTTGCTATAATTCCCCAGGCATTTTTCTCACCTTATTTTATTCTGAGTATATGAATCGAATTTCATATTTTGCTTATTCATAAAAAATCTTTTTCCCCACTAAGGTACAAGAAGAGGAAATAATTCATATATTTGTCTAAGAATTGAAACGTATTCCCACTTCTGATGGAACTCTGAACTGCAGACGATGGAAATGAAAAAAATAACCAGAAAATCTGACAAAATACTTACTATGCTTTTTGATTCCAACCCTATGCGGGAGTTCATTAGTATTTTCTCACCATTTCAGAAACAAGTATCACAAAAGTCAGTTACGTTTTCTTGATATCTATACTTCTTTTTTATTCATTCACCCATCAAATATTCTTTTAGTACCTGCTCTATGCCAGGTAGACTTCCATGTGCTGGCATTCAGTAGCAGGTTCTTAACTGATGGGTGACATCTGCAATCCCATTAACATCTTTAGCCACTACATGCTGTCCAGCACTGATCATGGAGTATTAATATGTTATTTTCCACCCATTTTCACAGTGCTTTGCATAGTATATGTGTGACAAAGTAATCCTCAGAAATTTATCATGATGTCAAGACATTTAAGTCTAATGCAAATGGAAGTTTCTCATAGCCATGCCAGGCATGCCAGGAGGGTAGCTATCTCATATAAGGATTTCTATGAAGGAGGATATTGCAGTTCTGTTTCATTTGAAGACGTGAGTCTCCCTATGACAGGTCTCATGTCTTATTGCTATTGGCTGCTTGACTCATCCTGAAATGGGAGTTCTTGGTTTCCTTCTTATTTAGAAGGGAACAAGGGTCAGCACCTCAACTACTGCAATGCATTATAGGAATTAGAAAATTTTAGTTTTCTCACACAGGTAAACAAGTGATTGTCTTTTATGTATCTCTTGTTTGAGTACTGGAGAGCTTTCATTTTATCTCTCTCCTGAGGTCACCTGGAAGAAATCTCTTCTCTGTCTCCTAATTCCACATTTCATTTAGTCTATTTTAATAGATGTTGACTGATTGATTGCAGGAACCTCTTAACTAATTTGACTCCTTTTCTCTCCTGCCTGAATGCTTTTTCAAGACAGCCAATCTAATAATGCCTTTCTGCATCTTTAAGTCATTGATGGTTTTTCGAGGCCTATTTGAGCTACAGAGGCTCCCGTATAGGGTGGCTCTCCTGACCTGCCATTTTCTCTCTCTCTGATGGCCAAAGACTAAATCATTCTTTCCTATGCTGATTCCCATACCACTCTTTTTATACCTGTAATGTAGCCACTATTACACTGTAATGTAGCCACTATTACACTATTACACTGCAATCTGTCATTTATATTTCTGTCTTCCTCACTTCCATTTTGGGCATGTTGAGGGCAGAGAGAATGTCCTATTCATCTTTGCCTTTCCAGGACCTAGCACAGTGCCTGGTACAAAATAGGCACTAAATATTTGCTGAATTGAGTTAAACAAATACACTGGAGTTTCCAGTGAAGTCCTGAATAATTTTATGAGAAACACTAAATTCCTCTCATATCTTATGAATTTGTAACTTTTCAGCAACCACCTGTTACTTGATAGTATATGCTACCTCCAAAGAATAAGTCATCCTATAGTAAGTCAGTGAGTTCTGTATTATTTTTGCTCTTGATGAGGCACAGTTGATCATTTACCATATGATTGACTTTAGATGTAACACAACTACCAGATAACCCTATTTATGCCCATTTGATCTATTTCCCCCTTTCTAGTATCTATACAAAATGAGACAAACAATTTTCTTCCTTGGGCAATTTATTCCAAAAAGATATGGTTTGAAAAGAAGGCTTTGAGCTCTGGATCAATCAGAATTTTTACAAATCCCACAGTAAGAATGGAATCCAAAGGAAGCCCAGCTACTTGGTTTTCCCCACAGAAGGCAAATGAACATGCACCTCCTAAGAGCTCTGTATTCAGAGAAAATGATCTCTAGATGGTACTAGCTGGAGCTCGCTTCGTGAAAAGGTGTTTGTTAGACAAAGCTTGCCTCTGTTTTGAATTAACTTCACGTTTTCACTTTAATCTCCCTTTTTTCCTGCTCGTTTCTTTTTTCAGATTCTCCTGACCACTTTTCACCATGTCCCATGGATATTTAGGTCTTACAGTTCCTACCCCACCTACCTGTGCCATCTGTAGGCCATCCATGAAAACCTATTTAAAGCTAAGGTATTAATAGACTGATGAATTATTTCTCTACAGAGGTTTTACCCTTTTAGAGGGGCTCCTGGGCAAGAAAATGCCCTAGCTCTAAGGAATATTATCCAATTGTCAGTATTCAGCCACTGTTGCAGGCTAAAGGGATAACAAATTTCACATGCAACTCAGATCCCACCACATCGGCCCTGGGACCAAAATAGCTTTATGCTTTCACAGAGGTTGTGAGTGGTTCACTGTGACTGGAAAGAAGAGAGGGTCTGCCAGACATTCTTAACATGAGAGTTTATGTTTTGGGTTTTCATATTGTGCTTCTCACTCAGTACCAGGGGATTCTGTGGAAGAAATTCACAGGTCACCAAGGACAATAGAAGAGGCCGACCAGGAGAACAAATGGGTTTTGTCTCTTTTAGCCACCCCCTCCCCCGGTCAACTAATAATAGACTATTAATAATTACATTAATATTATTTGACCAATAGTAGAATAATAATATGTTCATTTATCTTTTAATAATTTGGATTTCTAATTAACTTTGTTGGAAGATAAAAGTTTATTTCCAAAGTTTTTTTTTTTTTTTTTAACAACTGCTATTTAAGCTCACATGCTCTGTGTCCAAGGATCCCTAGTTAAAATGTGTAAGTCTTTAAGCAAAAAACCCATTCACCCATTCAGCTGTCACTATCAAAGATGGTGTTAGCTGTCAGATAGAGAAGCCGCGAAGTGCAGAGGGTTGAGTTTAGGGGAAGTGGGCTTACAGGGTTATTTTGTTAGGGGGACAAAAGAAATAGATAAGACAGAGGCATGAAACCAGGGATGATTAGAGGTGAGATTGAGCAATGTCAAGGACAAATTTATCTGCTTCATAATTTAGCACATGATGGAACCTGTCAATGATTCTAGACTTCAGGTTTTCAGAACTTAGAGATATATCACCTCTGTCTTGCTTAATTGATCAGATTTAGTATTCTTTCAGCATTCCAGAGTATATCAGAATGTTAAGCCATCCCTTTCCTCACTGTGGACACCTACATCTCAAATGATTTATGAAAGATTATGCCGCTATGGAAGCCCACTGACATAGTGAGTGGGTTATGTTGAATTTTTATTTCCAACATTTTATCCTTTCCTATATCCACACTCTTTGCTATGTAACTTTGCATGTTCTTTCACTAAAAGAGGAATATCCTTCCTTCCTTACCCTTAAACTTTGGGCTTGGTTACCTGACTTGTTATGGTCAATGGGATGTGGATGGAAGTAACACTGTGTCAGATCTGAGCTTAAGTCTTATAAGACCTTGTGTGTTTCATTTACCCTCTGCATTTCTGCCATCACCATGAGAATACCATGGTCCAGCTAGTCTGCTGATCCCACGGGGTTGAGTGACATGTGGAGCAGAGGTGGATTCAACCTGCAGCTTGAAGCCACTCAACTGAGCCCAACCAACATCAATTGAACTGAGGTAGTTCAGCTGATGTGCAGACATGTAAGAAATAAATGTTTTCAGTGATATGCCATTGAGATTTTGTGTTTGTTTATAATGCAGTGATACCTGGTTGGGCTTGAGTTTGCAGTTAGACAGACTTGAATTTGGGCAACTTTCCTAAATATTCAGCATTCTTGTCTGTAAAATGTATGTAATCACAATAACTGTACCACAGTGTCACAGGCATTAAATGAAATCATACATGTAAAATATTAGGCGCAATGCCTCGCTATTAATACTATACTTTCAGAGAGAAAGATACTCTGGGATTCTGAAATCTAATAAAATAGGATGCACTCATAGATTTCAAGATGGGGATTTGGTTTTAGAATATATGGTAGTTTTAAAAAAGGCATTTATTGTTCTGAAACTCGGGGCACATCAATTCTTCTTCTTTTTTTTTTTTAACTTAATGACCGCTAAACTTCATAAATTTACTACTTGAGAAGATGAATAATTGGCTTGGAAATTGTTTTCTTTTAAAGGAAAATAAAAACATGACTTTATCAACATCACTTGGTATATAAAGCGCTATTAGTCACATGCTGTAGTTAGCATGTTTGACTTGTGACCAAGAGTTCAGGTGAATACATTTGAGATTTATTTTGTAATTTTCCACATGCCAATATAAAACAGCTTTTTTTGCCCCTCCATTGCCATCAGGTCGGAATAAATTGACTTTTGATGCAAAGTTGTGGCCAGAGGTTGAAATTTACGTGTGATTGATGGTCAAAGTGCTTACTAGTCGCACCCCCATCTTTTTTTATATTACCTCCTGGGCTGGGATCTGTTTTCTGTAAAATATTGAGATACTCACTGGTCTCTCTGCCCCTCACATGCCCTTGAAAGTGAAGAAAAATAGTTGACTAAATTGGCTTAAATTGGCTGTTAAAGAAAAAAAAAAAAGACAACTCCTAATGAATGAATATATTTTCTAAGATACATTTCTAATTCTTGGGTCTTCAAGTATGTAATCTTAATATATTATTCCTGAGCCAATTAGTAAATTAATTGGTTCAACCAGATCTCAGGACCCAGCTCAAGTTTTCTTACAGGGATTTTAGAATGGATACAAAATCCCTGGAGTAGAGATGCCCTCTTTCCTTACTGAGGCAATTCCCCTATGTTGAACTTCCGTTTCCATAAAGAGAAGGACCCCAGAGGAATAGCAGCAGGGCTGCCAGCAGCTGTAAAAGGCTTTACTGTTGCAATAAAACCAAAATAGGCTAGACTTGCCTTTGTTCTTTTCATTTTGATGTGTTGCTAATTAAACTAGTAAAAATGCTTAGAACTCATTTTTTTTCTTTGAAACACATTTACACGTGTGCATATACAGCTTGGGTACATCACTGGATGTTTGTCTGTTTTTGTTGTTGTTGTTGTTGTTTTGGTTTGGATTTCTCCAAAAGCTGACCCTGAGACAATGATTTGAGTGCACATAGTTTATTTGGTAGTGACGCCAGGAAGCGTAGAGAAGGAGTTAGGAATAGAGGAAAGACAATAAAAGGTGCAAATTACTGTTGTAGGCAGCTGGAGTTTAGTTCCGCTGAGGTCCTCCTGAGAGAGCATGTAGAAAACAATTCAGAATGGTCCCACTAAGGGGGTGGGGGAAGAAGCGGAGGCATTTATTTATCCCTTTGCCCCATTGCTTCTGAGTGGTTCATGGGGTTGTTAACTTCCAGGTATTCCTGACTGCCCAGCACAGGCAGGACTCATTTCTGCAGTCAGAGATAGACCCCAGGCAGAGATAATGCATGCAATGTATTTCAGTCCACCCGAGCCACAAAGGGTCAGCAGAGGAAACATGGACAAAATCTCCAAGTGCATCTGCTATGGGCACTAAAGGGAAAAACATGTTTCCTCTATTTTTATTTAAAAAATAGAAACAAATCAAAGTTTCTCTTGTTACATGAACTTCAAAGGTAGAATATTTTTTGTTCTAAACAGTGAGTTGATGGAATAAATTATTTGCAGCACCCTGGTCTATTCCATAGGAGGGCTTTTATTTTCCAAATTAAACTCTTTTGCTTTGTTAGTATGAAACATATAAGTCAAAACCCCAGAATTTGTTTCTTACAACCAAAAGCTAAGATGAGAACAATTCATTTTATCTACAAGAACAAAAATTTAATGTTTTTTTTCCCCTTCCATTTTACTTGGCTTCCTTACATTGATTTTTTTTCCAACATTAGAAATTTTGTTACCAATTCTTGCCACAAGATGTCACTATTTTACCAGACTAATCTCTAAATGCTTTTCTGCAAATGTTTAAAACTACCTCCTATGCTGATGTTTCAATAACTTACTGAAATGCATCCATTAAAATTGTCAAAATCTTTCTGGTAGAAGAAGTTATAAGATTTCATTTGAATAAAGATCAGATCACAAAATATCTAGTAATCTCCCACAGAATCCAGGATCTTCCAGGGGCTTTGAAGGGAACCCATACACATTGGATAAATGTATCATAATTAAATAAAACATTTTACTTTTTCACTATTTGCTTCATTCTATGCTTCTAAGATTTATTAATCCATCTTTTAATTCAGCACTTCTCAAACATTACAAAATACAACCGCAAATAATATATTTCTGGAAAATTCTTTTTGAATTTTAATTTAGCTGGCAAGGGAGAAACTCCTGTGAAACCTGGATGAGGAGCATATCACATGTCCACTATAAAGCACCTTCATAGAAATATTAAGCCTTCAGGCAGAGCCCAAGCTCCTTACCAATTGTGCAATGATTTCATTAGGAGTAGCTACTCTTCGGTTTATAATTCCTCTCCATGGAGTTTTCATGCAGAATCCTTTTTTTTTATTTTTTTTTTTGGAGACACAGTCTCACTCAGTTGCCCAGGCTGGAGTGCAGTGGTGCAATCTCGGCTCACTGCAACCTCAGCCTTCTGGGCTGAAGTGATTCTCCCGCCTCAGCCCCCTGAGTAGCTGGGACCACAGGCGTGCACCACCACGCCCAGCTAATTTTTGTGTTTTTAGTAGAGATGGGGTTTCACCATGTTGGCCAGGCTGGTCTCGAACTCCTGACCTCAAGTGATCTGCCCACCTCAACCTCCCAAAGTGCTGGGATTACAGATGTGAGCCACTGTGCCCAGCCCAGAATCCATTCTTGCTAGCTGCATTATAACAATATTTCCCATACCTATAGGGATAGAAGAGTTTCATTTGGAATATAAAAGCCTCCTTATGGAAACACACTAGAACCCTGCAAGTATGTGGTTCAATCAGCCCATTGTTTTGAACAAATACTTTCCCTTTAAAATAAATACATGTAAATGGGACACTTTGATTTGCTTCTTTTTATTTATTAACAGAAGAAACTTTTAGGACAATACACAGTGAAATCTGCCTTGACAGTTCATATTAGCCAGTATGATAGAGGAGACTGGTCTGTGGGCTTCAAGTCACACCTAGCTGCCAAGCTTGTCTCTATCATTCTGTAGCTGTGTACATTGCCTAGTTATTTATTTTTTTTAATCTCTCTTCCTGTCTCATTTTCTTCATCTGATAAACGTGTGTGTAGTTGTATAGCAATAACACCATCCTTCCAGAGTAGTTCTGAAATTAGAAATTGTGTTGGTGTCCTATTGCTTTTGTAACAAATTCCCACAAATTTAGTTGCTTGAAACAACACAGATACATTCTCTTACAGTCATGGAGGCCAGAAGTCCAAAATCAGTTTCACCCGGCTAAAGTCAAGATGCTGGCAGGGCTGGTTCCTTCTGGAGGCTTATCTAAGGGACAACCCATTCTTTGCCTCTTTCAGCTTCTAAAAGCTATGAGAATTCATTGCCTTCTGCGGCTCATGGCCTCTTCTTCCTCCATCTTCAAAGCCAACAGCATGGCATCTTCAACTTTCTCCAGTTCCATCTTCGCATCACCTTTTCTCTTATAAAGACACTTTTGATGGCATTGGATCTGCCCAGATAATCCAGGATAATCTCCCCACCTCAAGAACCGTTATTTAATCAAATCTGCCATAAAGTAACATTCACAAGTTCAGGACATGGGAAAACCATCATTCAGTCTACCACAGCAATGTTATACGTAAAGGCCTCATCACTGAGTAAATGCTCAATAAATAGTACTGCTTATTATGATACTATATGAAATATTAATTTAGCAGTGTGATGCTGTGTCAGTGAATGAACCAATAGTAAAATGGCATTCTTCACATTTTGAGTTTAGTGAAAGGATACTGGTATTTAATTTTCAATATCTACTCAGGTAAGAGATCAAATTATAAGAAAAAAAGTCAAGTTAGTATTCAAATATAGTATGTAGAATAAGTTATGCATTTCCTTTATTCAATCGAATAACTTTCATTTTCTCTTTGCTTTAACAATTAAAGAAAGTCAGTGTTTTTTTACACGTCTACATCTAGCTTACTGATCAGCAAAAATACCATGTCTTTATGGGGCTTTTCTTAAGATACTTTCCTTTGTTCTTCAAATCAGCCTGAAAAAAGTGTATAGGACATTGGGAATTTGTAACCTGACTTCATAAGAAAAACTAGTTGTGAATCTATGGAGAAAAATTAAACACATAAAGTTTTAATCTCATTATTTTCATTTTATATTTGTCATATCTTGTTGACATTTTTTATGTTACGTAATCTTGAATATACTTGAAGCTATTATTTTAAAAAAATAAAGGACAACATTTTGTCAGCACTCCAACTTATGTGGAATAATTATACTGAAGAGACTATCATTTGAATACTTCAGTTTTGTACTGAGTTTAAATGATGCATTTCACCAATATGCAATTAATTGAAGTAGAGACACCTGCAAAATAATATGATCAAATCAAGTGTGTAAGTAGAATGTACACTTCAGCAAAGTGGCCTATCTTTTTCCATTCACATACTGCAAATTTAAGATGGCAGCAGAATTAAATGCTGTTCAATTAAGAACAGGCTACTTAATGAATTGCAGCCTTTGGAAGACCTACCAGGTGGATGAATATGGTATATTCTACCCAGTGGATGAGTAGAATACAATTCTACTTAATAAATTGAAGCCTTTGGAAGACCTGCCAGGTGGATGAGTATGGCATATTTTACCTGGTCTTATAGATTGCTCTAGTGCCCATTGCCATGTGAGTTTCTCATTCACACACTTTTCATTAACCGTGTTTAGGAATAATCAGTTGCTTAATCTTATTAGACCAGTGGTTTTAAATATATAATTCAGCTAAAATGGGATCTAGTGAGGGTACATGAATCTCCTCAAATTGTGTAAGAAATTGTGTGCATGCCCACTTTTTTATGGTGTGATTTAACCTACCAATGGATAGCCAATATCCATTCTTCTTGTTACTACTTACAAGAATTTTATTCTACCTGGAAGGATGCTTGACCAAATAGTGCATGTGTCTATTTTCCCACTTATTTTTTTATCTAGGCTTGTCCAATAAAACCTAAGTGTCCATTGTTGGTGGGACTTTGGATCTCCATAAGAAGGATCAGACAGCAGGCATGTGTGTCTTTGTCTTTTCATCTTTCCATTAGTTCTTCTCTCTATTGCTTGGAATGCAGATGTGATGGCTGGAGCTTTGGCAGTCATTTTGGGTCTTTTAAAATGTCAAGTAAATACACTATTACAAAAAGTTTGTATTGAGGTAAAATTTATATACAGTGACATATTGAGATCCTAAATATACTGGTCAATCAGTTTTGACAAGTATGTATTAAGACTCATAATATTTCCATCATCTCAGAAAGATCTCTCATTACTGGAATGATGAAAATATTGTGTGATTGGCTCTTAGTCAGTCTCTGTATCCCGACTAAGAAGCAACCATTAGTCTGATTTGTATCACCATAGGTTAATTTTGTCCATATAGAATTTCACATAAATGGATTATATTGTGTGTACTCATTTTTGCATCTGGATCCTTACACTTAGGATACTATTTCTAACAACCACCTATGTTGTTGCATGTTAATTCCTTTTTTATTGCTGAGTACTATCCCATGATATGAATATACCACAGTTTGTTCATATATCTTCCTGTTGATAAACATCTGGGATGTTTCCAGTGTTGGGCTATTATAAATAAAGCTGCTGTGACATGCATGTACAAGTCTTTATTTACGGTTCTCATTTATTTGGGGATGTAATTGCTGAGTATATATAGATAACTATTTCAAAAACGGCCAAACATTTTTCCAAAGTGTCTGTAGAATTTTACATTCCCACCAGCAATGTCCTTGCTAACATTTGGTGTTGCCATTATTCTTTATTTTAGTCATTCTAGTGGGTATGTAGCAATATCTGATTGAATTTTTAATTTGCGATTCCTGATGATTATTGAACATTGATTTCCATATGATTATTGGGCATTGCATTTTTTGTTTTTTTGAGATGGGGTTTTGCTCTTGTTGCCCAGGCTGGAGTGGAATGGCATGATCTTGGCTCACCACAATCTCTGCTTCCTGGGTTCAAGCGATTCTCCTGCCTCAGCCTCCTGAGTAGCTAGGATTACAGGCATGCACCACCATGCCTGGTTAATTTTTGTGTTTTTAGTAGAGATGGGCTTTTCCATGTTGGTCAGGCTGGTCTCGAACTCCCAACCTCAGGTGATCCACCCGCCACGGCCTCCCAAAATGCTCGGATTACAGGCGTGAGCCACCACGCCCAGCCCATGAACATCGTATTTTTAATGTAATTTTGGAGTAGAGGGCAAGGCCTTCAAGGGACACATGATGGTTAATTTTATATGTCAAGTTAACTGGGCTAAGGCACAGCCAGGGAGCTGGTAAAACATTACTTCTGATTGTCTCTGTGAAGGGTATTCTAGAAGAAATTAGCATTTGAAGCTGTACACTGAGTAAAGAAGACCTACCATGACTAATGTGGGCAGGCATCTTCCAATCCTTTGACTGCCCCAACAGAACAAAAAGGTGGAGGAAAGGTGAATGCAGCCTCTCTGAGCTCGGACACACATCATCTCCTGGCCTCAGACATTGGAGCTCCTGGTTCTGAAGCCTTCAGATTTGAACTGATTGTTACATCACTGGCTCCTCTTAGTTTGAGACTCAAACTGAACTACACCACCAGCTTTCCAGGTTCTCCAGGTTACACAGCGTAGATCATGGAACTTCTCAGCTTCCATAACTGTGTGAACCCATTCCTATAATCTCTCTCTGTGTGTGTGTGTGTGTGTGTGTGTGTGTGTGTGTGTGTTATCTTTTAGGTTCTATTTCTCAAGAGGGAGAATGCTGACAAATACAGACACATTCCAAGAACCATAATGCTCCTTGAAACCACTTTTAAAGGACAATGGGTATTGCTAACTGTTTAATGGGGCTTGCATACTTTGAGCAAGAATTGAATACTCCGGAGAATATTGGGCTCTTTGAAAAATTTGTAGTACAAAGGGAAAAAGAAAAGAGACCTGGGGCTACTGGAGTAAAGAAATGAGAATTTCAGTGGGGGCTTTAATTGAGTTTTTCTGTGAACTGTGTGATGCAAACCCTCTTTGCCATTTATCATAAAAATGTCAAAAAAAGCTACATTATTTATTTGTGCAGGAGTGGGCAAACTACAGCTTTCAGGCCAAATCTGTGCCAACATCATTTTTGTGAATAAACTTTTATTGAAACACTGCCACACTCATTCGTTTACATGTTGTCTGTGGTTCCTTTCATGTTACAACTGCAAGTTGAGTAGCTGCAGCAGAGACCATATTGCCTGCAAAGCCGAAAGTGTTTACTATCTGGACCTTTATAGAAAAAAATTCTCAACCTTTGAACTACTAAACTGGGGCTGTTTGGGGAAAGAGAACCTGCAATGAAGTGCTGAATACTAGATCAAGGTAGGAGGAGTAATCATCTGGGAGGTTTGATCCCCTGTGTTTTAACCCTAGGAAGGACACTGGTAGATTCTCTTGTCTCAGCAGCGAAGTATTTGAAGATATATCAAGTGATGTTGCCAGGTAACGACTGAGCAGTTATTGAGCTGCCTCTTTCCTCCTCCTCCTCCTCCTCCTCCTCCTCCTCCTCCTCCTCTTCTTCTGATTGAGCAGTTATTGAGCTGCCTCTTTCTTCTTCTTTCTTCCTTCTCCTTCTCCTTCTTCCTCTTCTCATCCTTCTTCCTTTTCCTCTTCTCCTCCTCCTCTTTCTCCTCCTCCTCCTCTTCTTCTGATTGAGCAGTTATTGAGCTGCCTCTTTCTTCTTTCTTCCTTGTGCTTCTCCTTCTTCCTCTTCCTCTTCTCATCCTTCTTCGTTTTCCTCTTCTCCTCCTCCTCTTTCTCCTCCTTGTCTTTCTCCTTCTCCTTCTTCTTCTTCTCCTTCTCCTCCTTCTTTTCCCTTTTCTTCTTTGCTACTGTGTTTGGCTACACAAAATAATTTAGATTCACATAGTCCTCACCTCCTAAGCTAGATGATATTGATTTTAGGGACATGAAAAATCACATGACCAACAAAATAAGGATGCTAAACCATAGCTGGTATTGAAATACTTTCATAGACTATCTAATTCCCCTTTCTCTGACTTCATGTTAACAAAGCAATTTTTTAAACAAATCCAATTTCTAGAATCCAATCACGGATTAAAGAGCAAACACAAATATATGCTCTTTGATCAACTACAGCTCCCTCTATGAAACAAAAACATTGACTTCTTGATTCAAATTGGTTTCATGTGACTTTGGTGTGCACTATTTTCTTTGGGTTTTATAACTCTTAAGTAACCAAACCAGTAAATACTGAAATTTAAGAAAGGCCCCATGGACTCTCAGAAAGACTATAGCACTGAGGTCAAATGGGACAGGGTTTGAATCTTTGCAAAGTTTACTAGTTTTGTGACTTGGAGTGACTTATTTCATCTCTCTGAGCCTCACCACTATGGTTTGCTCTGTTAACGGAAGTAATATATTGAAACCCTGAGCCCAGTGCCAGAATAGAATAAGTGCTTTATAAATAAAGTGCCCTTCTCCATCTTCTGCACGTAGGGCTGAGAGATCAGACTTTCAACAAATGGTGCTATGGGCTGTATTATGTCCCTTCAAAATGTGTATGTTGAAGCTCTGACCTCCAATGTGATGGTATTTGGAGATGGGGCCTTTGAAAGGTAATTGGCTTAGATGAGATCAAGAGTGAGGGCCCTCCTGACAGCATTAGTGCTCTTTTAAGGAGAAACACCAGAGAGCTCACTTTCTCTCTGTCTGCATGCCCAAAGAAGAGATCACATGAGTGCACTGCAAGATGGCAGCCACCTGTAAGTCAAGAGAGGAGGACTCAGAATAAAAATAATCATGTCAGCATCCTGGTTTCATCTTGGACTTTTCAGCCTCCAGAATTATGAGAAATAAATGTCTGTTGTTTATAAGCTACCCAGTCTATGGCATTTTGTTATGGCAGCCCAAGCTAAGATGAACAGTAACCCAATTAAGCCTGGTTTTGAAAAGCTTTCCCAATCCCCATTTATCTCCATTCCAAAGGATTTTATGGTGGATGTGGCCATTTAAGGAGCTATCCTAATAATCTGTACTTTTGCATTTCTGAAAGAGAGAACACTCACCAGCCATTCACTTGCTTGTCATTCTCTACTGGCTTATTATTTTCTTTATCTTTTGAGCCATTTCAAGCCATTAGATGCTTTAAGTTTCAAGGAGTTAAGCTGAGTCTGTGGTGTGTGGGTAGAAACTTCCAAACTGTATTTTACTGACAGCCCAACTAAAGATGAAAGCAGGGTTTGGGCTAAGGATATAATGGGTTGAGAGGGTTATGTGGGCCCTATTTTTGTGGGAAAAGTTTAAGAATTCTAATTAAGAATCAGAATGACAGACTGTCTGATTCCAAAGCTCATAGTTCCTAATAACTATATGCTGCTATTTTGTCAATAAATACCATCCTGTTCAATGTCCAGGCCAGGAAATTTCTGGTATGATTGATTGAATATAGGCTTTCAAAATCTCAGAGTGCCAGCTGTGACTATATTTAACGTTTACCTTCAATGAAAAAGCTTTGTTTAGGTACGTTTTGCTTTCTTTTTTCTTTTTCATTTAATCAGGGGCTAGATATAACATGTCTGCCTGGCCAATATGATAGAGGTTAACTGAGATAACTCCAAAATTTGCCACAAAACTCTGATTATCTATCAGTCAACAAGTTACATGGAAACATATTTTTTGTTTATATCTAAATGATTCTTATCAATTATGCAGAAATTTGCTCCTGCTCTTGCATTAGAAAAATCATATGAAGCACAGGAGGGTTGTATGTTAGAATGTGGCTTCCCCATTTTGGTCCCACTATGCATCGAAAGAAGATTTGAAGTATCTATTTACTGCTTTTTAAAAAATTTTCTTCTTTACTATAGTGTGCTAAGCGTGCTAACATCTGGTGGGGGAGAAGCCTGTAAACATTAAACATTGTCAGTCTTCTGGAGAGCACTAAGTTTCCCTAGAAGGACTAGGAAATTGATCGTAATTCCACCCATTGGTTGTAAACTCCACTAAGACAGGGACTTTGCTCTGTTTACCTGCTTACTGATTGATCCCGATATCTAGAGCAATGCTTGCAGACAGTGGTTACTCAGTAAGCATTTATAAATAAAGAATAAATAGTGGGCTAGGTGCGGTGGCTCATGCCTGTAATCCCAGTACTTTGGGAGGCCGAGGTGGGTGGATCACTTGAGGTCAGGAGTTTGAGACCAGCCTGAACAACATGGTGAAACCCCGTCTCTACTAAAAATACAAAAATTAGCCAGGTGTGGTGGCGAGTGCCTGTAATCCCAGCTACTTGGGAGGCCAAGTCAGGAGAATCATTTGAACCTGGGAGGCGGAGGTTGCAGTGAGCTGTCATTGTGCCATTGTGCTACTGCACTCCAGCCTGGGCAACAGAGTAAGACTCCATCTAAAAAAAAAAAAAAAAAAAAAAAAGAATGAATAGTGAAAGAAAGCACATGAATTTGTTTGGGGAGAAATATTTTTTCTAACATTAAATTCTAGCAAAACATTTTAAGGATATTTTTCTATTTTTTTAAATAAAAGGAATAGAGCATACAAATTACTGCTTTTTACATGGCCAGAAGCTTTCTTCTGGCCATTTGTTATATAGGACCTTGCTTAAAAATAACCCAAGAAAGGATACAACATTAAAATCCTTTAATGCACTGAAAATATATCTAGGAAACTGAACAGGGTTGGCTTCAAGGGCATGAGACCCATGTGACTGCACGAGGCCCTGTTTTCAGAAGGGCTTTGTTTAATGCTCTGCTGTTGCTATTTTGAAATTGTTAATCATTTTTGAACATGGGGCCTCACTGTTTCATTTTACATTGGGCCCTGCAAATTATGTAGCTAGTCCTAGAACTGAGCTACTACATTCCAAGGCCATTCCACACTAACTTGATATTAAGAGCAGAGTTTAGAGGAGCTAAAAAATATAACACATCACTAACAAGTTCCTTCGTCCCAGTTTTTCAATTATCTGTTGTCTAAACTGTACCTTGGGCAAGAACAGGTGGTTATCAATTTAAAATTGAACTTTGTAAAGAGTGTGTAAAAAGTGCTGATCGAAGATACCGGCTGTGTTAGCAAAATTAATATTTTGTCGTGAAAATGAAGGAGACTAACTTGATTTCTGCCTTAGACAGAAGGGCCACTTCAGAGTAACTGATGTCCTAGCCAGATCTTACAAAACCAAGTGGATACATGGCAAAAGGTGGCTGATTTTTGTCATTGTCATCTATCAGGATTTCACTTTCTGTAATATGGGGTGATATTTTATGATGGATTGAGAATTTCAGGGCTTCATACAGATCTTGTGCTATATCCCTACTTAACTTCTAGGTTGTCCTGTATAGGGGGTAAGGCTGCCAGCCACTGAGACTGAGGTGGGTAGCACATTTGAACCACGGGGAGGTCAGTGACCTGTGGTAATGTGACTTCACTCTGAGCCTCACTTTCCTCATCTACAAAATAAGAATAGGAGAAGCTACTACACAAGTTTGTTAAGAGGATTATGTAAATAAGATACGTAAGTATGTATGTAAAGTTTTGGGTAGGAGAGTAGGTGCTCAATAAACACGAATCTTCTTCCCCGTCTATCTTTTCTGATGTATCATTTCTCATAGTGCTTTTTCTTGCATAACATTATGTTTTCTAATTATTTTTCCTGCTGAAATTAAAGCCAATATGTTTCATTTTAATATTTAGCAACTTTATATGTTCTGGAAATTTTGATCAATGTGATTTTCATTTGAATCACATAAATTTCCTCAGGAATTACTCTTTTAGCATTCTTGTATAGAGAATAGAGTCAGACTTATTTGGTTTACAGCCTATTCGTGCTACTTACTAGTTGTGTGATTTCGAGCAAGTCACTTAACTTTTCTGTTCCCATATGGATAATAACTGTCTCATCTTCATACAGTTAATTGTGAGGTTATATGAGTTAACACTAAAAAATATATGTATTATATACCTGTGTTATATAATTTTTAGAACAGTGTCTGGCATAGAGTAAGCTCTCAGTAAATATCAGCTATTATTTTTATAGTAGTTAATAAGAAAATCTAAGTCTAAAATTTTCACCCTCATATGGATGGTGTTATGAATTGATTGTTTATATCTCCTCCAAATTTCTATGTTGAAATCTTAATTCCCAATATAATTGTATTAGGTCGTGGGGCCTTTGAAAGAGGATTAGATCATGAGGGCAGAACCCTTATAAATGGGATCACTGTCCTTATAAAAAGATATGAGAAAGCTTCCTTCCTCTGTTACTACTCTCGCCATATGAGAATACGATGAAAAGATGGTTATCTGCAAACCTGGAAGTGGGCCCTTACCAGACACCAGATCTGCTAGTACCTTGATCTTGGACTATCCAGCCCCAGAACTGTGAGAAATCAATGTGTGTTGTTTAAATCATCCCGTCTATTGTAATTTGTTATGGCAACTTCAACTAAAGCAGATGCTTTTGTTTCTCATATATTAGTAACTTTTCCAGGTATTTAAATAATTTAGTGTCAAGAAGGCATCATCAAACTGGGTTATTTGAGGATAGTTTAATAAATAAATATATAAACGAATGGTCAAAGTGTAAAATCACAGAGGATTGGCATACCCCAGGGTGGTAGGTACTGAATGTTGTTATCACCTCAGGGCTTAAGGTAATAAGGAGGAGGGAAATGTTATTGGGAGGTGGAGTCAGAGAAGGCAGTGTGGAGGGGGTCGAAGGGTAGTAGAAGCTGTAGCTGTTGATGGAGGAAAGCAGCCAATATTAGGTGACTGTGCAGAGAGGGAGCTGGAGGATTCAATACTCTAGCCTCAACTCCCTCCCACCTAACTTGCCAGTGCTCCTAGTGGCCGAATGGAGCCTATAACTAGCAAAGCCCACTGGTGCAGTCCAATTAGGGTAGCCTTCTGGCACACAGCAAGGGTGGGTGAGAGACAAATGTGCAGTTATCATGCTAATTCTTAAACTTAAAAATCTGACAGTTTCATAAAGTTATATCTAATTCTTCAGCAATAAGCACTTTTTTTTAGAAAGAAAAATCTTTCATATAAGGCCAATATCTATTAAAATGGGTGATATGTTTATGAGCTCTATATGTGTAGGACTTGTGTTAACTTTATGATTTATACTGGGGCCCATATGTCTCTGAAATGAAGAAATCAGGTTTGCTGGGAAAAAAATGCTATTTTAAACCATAGTCAATAATCTTCTAAGTAGTTGTGCTTGGCTGTAAGAGAGATAAGGTTTCAAGAGTTTGGATGGGCTCAGCCCATCACGTCTCCAAAAATGTAAAGACTCCACATTTATGTCCTATCATCAGATGGATCAGCTGCATCATCTATATAGATGAAGACGTATGAAATAGGCAAAAAGATAAATGTAAAATTTGATCTTTGAAAACTCGGATATGCTACTAACATCATATACAGCAAAGAAGTCCTATTTTTTTATTCTGTTGCTTCCTGCTCACAAAGGCATCCTACTTTGCTTCCTGTACACATGCTTTTGAACTGAAAAACCTTGATCATCATTTCAAAATTCAGCATTTCATCTTCCATTAGCAGGCTTTAGCACAAACTCAGTTCCCATTAGGGACAGCCTTGACAGGTCCTTCTCTCTCTTCTGCTAACACAGATTATCCAGTGGGTTCCTAAATTTGAGTTCACTGACAACCCTCTTTCCCAGCATGGCCCCTTTACTTCCTGCAATTGTACCAAGAGGGAGCAAGATGGTGTCCCTGTTTTTATTGCAGTATTTCCTTTGGATCTCAAGTTCAGCTTGTACATTTAATAAGAAAATTTTCTCTCACCCACTCTAACTCTTAGTCATCCCCAGATCTCCACTATTATTTTCTAAACTCTATGGAATCAATTAAAAATATTACTCAACTTTCCTTTCTTCATATCTCTGACACAATAATGGAACCCAGAGCCTATAAAGTTCCATTAAAAGTGCATAAATTCCTCCCTAGCTCCCACGAAAAAACATTTCCCATGTTTCTCTTTATCTAGCAGATTATTGTTGTCATTTTTATACCAGACTGTTGGAAGTTTAATGTTAAGTGCTTCATTAATAATGTTTATGCTTTAGAAAAATTTGAAACAGATAAATCTTGACAGTGAACAGAACTTATTTATTTTATTCTTTGTGTTTAACATCACAAGGAACAGTCTAAAAACAGTTTTATTTGTACTTCAAGATATAAAAAGCAGTATTGTACAAACCACAGCCGCAGAAATAGAACTAATTACTGGAAAGATAATAATGGTTTTACAATTTGAGACTAAATGTTTGCTTCTATCAGTAATAAAAGGATAACAATTGCTACATTAGAAGAAGAGAAAAAAGAAAAAAACTTATATACTTTCCTGGAATGATAGGGCAAGCACATGAGTTGCTAACAAAAGAGTTTGTACAGAAAAATAATTAAAATAGAAAATCTCTAGCTTTACTTTCTTTGAAATGAATTTGTGACTCTCATTTTGGCAATATTTGCCAGTAATTCAGTTTCCACTGGAAAATAACCTTGACTTTGTTTTCTATTCAGTTTGGTACTCTGCACATTATTTTTCTAACTAACTCATATAAAAGTTTAAAATAGAGTTTCTTTTGACATTCCCAACAGCTCTCTTTCTCCAATCCCTACTGCTCACTAGTTACACAACCTCCAGCAAGTTTCTTAACCTCTCTGTGCCCCAATTTCTTCACCCATAAAATGGGGATAATAATAGCACACACCTTGTAGGATTTGTGGCCAGGACTAAACGCATCATTACACACTCACAGTCTCTGACAAACAGAAAGCTCTCTACGATGTTATTATTTTATGTTTATATTCCACCAAGTACATATTGATGCTACTCTGCATTTCCTTTTTCATTCAATGCTTCCATTATTTTTCCTAAAGAGCCAATTTATGACAATGATTCAGCAAACATTTTTGATTGTCCACTACGTACCTGATAATGGGTACTTTGATCCCTTGAATCAAAGCACCAGATGTAACCTTGAATCTGGTAGAGAGCTTAAATGACACCAGATCAGCCTTATTTCAAATTAAAAGAAAAATTTCTGCAACATCTCTGAGAGATGGCCACACTGTCTCCTTAAACACTTTTAGTGAGGGCAGCTCACCCTTTACACTTGGAGGGCCATTTTCTATGTGTCTAATTGTCAGGCCTTCTGCTGAGCAAATATCTGCCTCCCTGTAACTTTGTAGCTGCTGGTTCTAGGAAGCTGCTGGAACATCACAGGCTGCTTGTTCTTTCTCCCACCTGACATACCTCTTCAGATTTTAAAGACCAGTGTCACGTCTCTCCATGCTTCTTTGCTTCGGGGTAAATATTTGTAGTTTTCTCAAGTAACTTTTTTTTTTTTTTTTTTTTGAGACGGAGTTTCACTCTTGTTGCCCAGGCTGGAGTGCAATGGCGTGATCTCGGCTCACTGCAACCTCTGCCTCCCAGGTTCAAGCGATTCTGCTGCCTCAGACTCCCGAGTAGCAGGGATTACAGGCATGCACCACTACACCTGGCTAATTTTGTATTTTTAGTAGAGACGGGGTTTCACCATGTTGGTCAGGCTGGTCTCGAACTCCTGACCTCAGGTGATCTGCCCGCCTCGGCCTCCCAGAGTACTGGGATTACAGACGTGAGCCACTGCACCCAGCCGAGACACTTTTTAATTTGTCACAGTTCTTTACATAGAGGATCTAGAAGTGCAAGAAATAGTTGAGATATGTTCTTACCAGTGCTATCAGACTGCATGATTTGATGATACTATACACTTGTGCATGTAGGATTAAAAATTACATTTTTATGTTTTTATTGGACATATTATATTGTGGGCTCCAATTAATCTCGTGATTATCTAAAACTTCACAAAAAAAAAAAAAAAAAAAAAAAAAAACTTCACATCTTTTTCCAGTGATTTGAGGTCAAGTGTGGCCCTTCATTCTAAACTTTTTATTATTTGCTTATTTATTTTTTGAGACAGGGTCTCATTCCGTCACCCAGGCAGGCTGGAGTGCAGTGTTGTGATCACGGCTCACTGCAGCCTTGACCTCCTGAACTCAAGCGATCCTCCTTCCTCAGTCTCCCGAGTAGCTGGGACTACAGGTGAGCGCCACTGCATCCGGCTACTTTTGGTATTTTTCATAGCAACAGGGTTTTGCCATGTTGCCCAAGCTGGTTTCGAACTCCTGGGCTCAAGCAACTCACCTGGCTCAGCCTTCCAAAGTGCTGGGATTACAGGCGTGAGCCACCATGCCTGGCCTAAACTTTTTAAAATGAAATTTTAGTACCTAAATGTAGGATTTACTACTTATCCTCTTAAAATGTTACATTTTTATTCCAACTCAATATTTTGGATTCTAATGATATCATCCAATGCATTACTTTCAAACATTATGGCATCTGAAAATTTGAATAGTATGCCCTTGATATGTACTTGATGTGGATAGCACATCACTAGAGTCCCCACTGTGCTAGAAGTCAGTATACTAATCATGCGTCAATACTAGTTTGGAACACTTTAAGTGTCCATAATTGATTAAAAAATATGATAAACAAACCATCACTATTTAATTTTTAAACTGATATTAGTGAGTGCCTGGTTGTGTCAAGAACTGTGCCAGGTAGAGTAGATTACTGCTGTAACACACCACATTTTGTTCACATTTTCTATATCCATGCTCTTGTGTATTCTAAATCTGGGCATAGAGATACAACTTGCTTTGGCCAACAGGATAATAGCAAATGTCCTACAAGCAGAAGCTTGAAACATATTTGTGCATTAAGGCTTATTCTCTTGCCAGTCTTAGAAGACTGACACCTCCATTATGTGAATAAGTCCATAGTAGGCTGCTGGAGATAGGTGGCACTGTCACCCTTTCCACTCCAGCCAATAGTCCAGCACCAGCTGACAGCTAGCACCCACCACCAGGCATGGGAGTGAGGTCATCTTAGGTCAATTTGTCCCTAGCAAACTCACCAGATGACTACAACTATATGAGTGAGTCCAGATGAGACCAGCAGAAAAGCCACTTAACTGGGTGTAGCTCAAATTTTCAAACCATATAATCATAAACCTAATAAATATTTGTTGCTTTAACCCACTAAGTTTTGGGGAGGCTTTAATGGATGTGGTAAGTTTTTCAATTTTCCATCCCTGCTCATATCCATTCTCTCTTCCATGACACTTTTTAGGTCATTCTCACAAGATACAGAGAGCATTCTGTTTTTTTTTTTTGAGATAGAGTCTCACTCTTGTCACCGAAGCTGGAGTGCAGTGGAGTGATCTCGGCTCACTGCAACCTCCACCTCCTGGGTTCAAGCGATTCTCCTGCCTCAGCCTCCCCAGTAGCTTGGATTATAGGCACCCGCCTGGCTAATTTTTGTACTTTTAGTAGAGACGGGGTTTTGTCATGTTGGCCAGGCTGGTCTCGAACTCCTGACCTCAGGTGATCTGCCCGCCTCAGCCTCCCAAAGTGCTGGGATTACAGGCGTGAGCCACTGCGAGCATTCTTTCTGGGCTTGGCCATTTCACTTGCCTTGGCCCGTGAAATGTGGGGAGAAGTGATAGTATGCCAGTTTTGAGTTGAATTCTTAAGAGTCACCATGTGTACCTGCTCACCCTCTTGTGCTTCTGCACCATAAGAAAAAGATGAAAGAGATATAGTGCTCACTTGGATGCAATCTGAGTCGTGGCACCAAGCCCATCTGAGGCCATCCCAGATCGGTCAGCCCTCAGCCAAACTGCAGATGTGAGAACAAGGAGAAATCATTGCTGTTTTTTGCTGTCCAGTGTCAGGGTGGTTTGCTTTGCTGCATTTTTTATGTTGATATCTAACTGACAAAGTGGAGATGGTTAAAGATATTGCTATGTCAACAGGATCCTTTAAAGTAACAAAGTCACGGATCATAGTAAACTACTGGTTGAATGTGATGTACTAATAAATTTTTACATTGGGATAAACTAAAATAATAGGTATCCAAATACTACTCAGATGGTTAGAAATCATGGGTCACTGCAACATCTGGGAAATGAGCAGTAGCAGTGGCTTTTAAATTTTGCAGTTTTGTCCTATTTCTAGGTCCTACCACTGGGAGCCACTGTTGCTACTATTACTATGATTCAAGGTTGTTCTTAGACACTTTCAGTACCAATCGTCTTGTTACATTTCCCCTTTATTATATTTCAGTAGCAATCGTCTTGTCATCTTTCCCCTTTATTAAGCAAGTTACTTTACTGCTCTGTGTTTAAGTTTTCTCATCTGCAGAATGGTAGTAAAATAGTACCTACCATGTAGGGTTGCTGTAAGGATTAATATCATGGGAGGTGATGATTAACGTGTTAAGAGTTAGTGGATATAAACAAGATTTCCATTAGAGGTATTTGTGCTTAGTAGGGGGTTTCTTAAACATCACAAGCCTTCAGTACTCAAAGGAGTTAGGTTACAAGAATGGTCTGACATGAAGTGTGGTTTATATTTTGGGATGGACAGCCTTCTTTCTATGCAAATCACAGAAACGTAGATTGCTCCAAGCAGATACAGCTGATTTATAATGTTAGCCCTGCTGGTTCCCAAGAGCCAATAAGAGAAGGTTTTTGTTTTAAATTTCTAATTTACCAAAGTCTGGTAATTTTGAAAAATCACAATAAACATGGATTCCTAGATGTTGCTGCAATATAAAATTGCTATATAAGTTTCTGTTTACTCCTCAGTTTCTACAGCTAATTGTCTGTTGGACTGGCAACATGGAATTCATAGCCCAGGACCAGCCTGCTGACCACACTGTGAATAGTGCTGCAGTGAGGTATTTTGGAAGGGAGGGGTTGTCAGAGAAATGCTCTGTTTTATTTCCTCCCCTGTCAATACCATAACCACCTTATTGTCCCAGACAAGCAGAAAATTATAAGCGTGAAGGTATCATTGCTTAGAGGAGATCACTGTTACATATAATACTATTCAATAATGAGTAACAATGAAATGATGCAATCAACACCATCTTCTGCCAACCAATATGTTTATCATGTTTTAGTATGGTAATACATGATGCGAGTTAACTAAATCATCAAATATATACTGAACATCTGCCATATGCCAGACACTATCCTAAAAGCTAGAGATACGTCACTGTATAAAACAGAAAAGCCTTACAGTAATCAAAATAGCAGGATACTGGTACCAAAACAGATATATAGACCAATGGAACAGAACAGAGGCCTCAGAAATAATGCCACACATCTACAACCATCTGATCTTTGACAAACCTAAGACAAACAAGCAATGGGGAAAAGATACCCTATTTAATAAATGGTGTTGGGAAAACTGGCTAGCCATATGCAGAAAACTGAAACTAGACCCCTTCCTTACACACCTTATACAAAAATCAACTCAAGGTGCATTAAAGACTTAAACGTGAGACCTAAAACCACAAAAATCCTAGAAGAAAACCTAGGCAATATCATTCAGGACATAGGCATGGGCGAAGACCTCATGTCTAAATCAGCAAAAGCAATGGCAACAAAAGCCAAAATTGACAAATGGGACCTAATTAAACTAACGAGCTTCTGCACAGCAAAAGAAACTATCATCAGAGGCTGGGCACGGTGGCTCACGCCTGTAATCCCAGCACTTTGGGAGGCCGAGGCGGGTGGATCACGAGGTCAGGAGATCAAGACCAACATGGGTAACACGGTGAAACCCTGTCTCTACTAAAAATACAAAAAATTAGCCGGGCGTGGTGGCGGGCACCTGTAGTCCCAGCTACTCAGGAGGCTGAGGCAGGAGAATGGCGTGAACCCGGGAGGCGGAGGTTGCAGTGAGCTGAGATCGCGTCATTGCACTCCAGACTGGGCGACAGAGCGAGACTCCGTCTCAAAAAAAAAAAAAAAAAAAAAAGAAACTATCATCAGAATGAATAGGCAACCTACAGAATGGGAGAAGATTTTTGCAATCTATCCATTTGACAAAGGTCTAATATCCAGAATCAACAAATAACTTAAAATTTATGAGAAACAAACAACCCCATCAAAAATTGGGCAAAGGATATGAACAGACACTTCTTAAAAGAAGACATTTATGCAGCCAACAGACATATGAAAAAATACTCATCATCACTGGCCATTAGAGAAATGCAAACCAAAACCACAGTGAGATACCATCTCGTGCCAGTTAGAATGGCGATCATTAAAAAGTCAGGAAACAACAGATGCTGGAGAGGATGTGGAGAAATAGGAACACTTTTACACTGTTGGTGGGAGTGTAAATTAGTTCAACCCTTGTGGAAGTCAGTGTGGCAATTCCTCGAGGATCTAGAACTAGAAATACCATTTGACCCAGCAATCCTATTACTGGGTATATACCCAAAGGATTATAAATCATTCTATAAAGACACATGCACACACGTGTTTACTGTGGCACTATTCACAATAGCAAAGACTTGGAACCAACCCAAATGTCCACCAATGATAGACTGGATTAAGAAAATGTGGCACATATACACCATGGAATACTATGCAGCCATGAAAAAGGATGAGTTCATGTCCTTTGCAGGGACATGGATGAAGTTGGAAACCATCATTCTCAGCAAACTATCACAAGAACAGAAAACCAAACACCGCATGTTCTCACTTATAAGTGGGAGTTAAACAGTGAGAACACATGGACTGGGAGGGAAACATCACACACTGGGGCCTGTCGGGGGTGGGGGACTAGGGGAGGGATAGCATTAGGAGAAATACCTAATGCAGGTGACGGGTTGTTGGGTGCAGCAAACCACCATGGCACGTGTATACCTATGTAACAAACTTGCACGTTCTACACACGTACCCCAGAACTTAAAGTAAAATAAAAAAAAATTTTAAAAATAACCAGACATGCCTTGGCCCCTTATAAAGCTTATGTTGTAATAGAAAGTCCCCAAAACACAGAATCAGTTTTGAATGGACTCTGCATTTACTCCCTACTGCTGTTGGCATAAATGCTTGATAAACTTCATTAAATTTAACATAATTAATTCTTGGCTTCTTCCTTTCATGACAATTTTTAAACTAGCTTGGATGATTTGTGTTTATTTCCTGACCTGAGGATATAATTTTAGAGTAGTCCTCATTTGCCCTTTGAGGAACAATTTTTTTAAAAAAATTAAACCGTTGCATTGTGAAGGTGTCTCTGACCAATTCTTTCATTTATATTAATATGTCCAAGCAACTGACCATGTCCCCTAAGGAAAAATGAAGAATAGAAAGAGAAGAAGGATTATTGATTTGCAGAAGTACATGTTTGAAACTGAAAAGTACCCAACAGGAAGTTCAGCCTACCATTTTTAACACGCAAACATTCACCACAATAATTATTTGTTAATATAAATCTACATTATGGATCCTGGAGAATACATTTATACTAGGAGCTACTAGTGGGTAACAAATTGCAATGGAAATGAAAATGGCCTGCTTTCAACCATTAATCACCACAAACACCTTCATTCCAATCCCAGATCTGTCATTTACGAACAAATTGACCTGCTGTGTTTTAATGCTGTGTGACTTGGAGCTAGTTACTTAACTGCTCTGTGTTTAAGTTTTCTCATCTGCAGAATGGTAGTAAAATAGTACCTACCACGCAAGGTTGCTGTGAGGATTAACATGATATTCTATGTAAAGTGCTTAGCACAGTGCCTGGTACATGTTAAGTGCTCAATAAGTATTTGCAATTGTAAAAGGGAACTAGCCTGTTGTGTGGATCTGTTTTTGTATTTGATTTCCAAACATGTTGGGAAACAGCTATCAGAAATAAATTCCTCTGTTGATTGTCCAGGTACCAAGTGAATCAGCTGACAATTTTCAGATTCCTGTGGGAATGTCTACTTGGGTCTGTTAATATAATTATTTCAACAGACATAAAAGCATTTTTAAAAACTCCACAAATTTCAGAATTGTACCAAATATTAGTAACAGTCTTTTCAGGAGTTAACAAAATAAAGAGTGGTTCAAAGCACACAAGGGAAGATCAGCTGAATTCCAAGATGCAGTTTCTAAAGGTCATGGGTAATTGGTCAGAAAGCAGACTCCCTTGCTTGTTTCCATAGCAGAATGTTCTCTGAAGACATTTCTTCCTAACCTGTTCAGCTGTTTCCTGCCTCTTTACTGCTGCTTTCTGCTACTTCAAACAAGAGTAAGCAGGGTCACCTTGATACCGAAATCTGTCAGCTGAAGAGTCTACATTCTAGAAGAAACTGTTCCCTTCTTGGCATTGACTGAAATAACTTGATGAGCTTCTTTCTCTTTCAAAATGCCACACAGTAAAGCCTCATTTCTGTAGAGGCTGGAACTCTAAAAGGCCCACCTTCTGGAACACTGCTCTGAACACAATTGTGCTTACTTTAATAAACATTTGCTAACTACCATTAGCTACACAGTTACAAATAAAACTGTAACATTGTTCCTCTAAACAGAAATATTCAGTAGAATAGCTAGTATGTGGAATATCATAATGACATGATACCAACATTATCAATTTAAAAGTAAGTGCATAATCTTTTTTGTAAACAGTAGGAAGTTTTGCGGTTTCTTTCTATCCTTGACATTGTTTTTAAACTTTTTCTTTCTTTCTTTGTCTTTCTCTTTCTTTCTTCTTTTTTCTTTCCCCTTTCTCTCTCTTTCTACCCCCCTCTTTCTCTCTCTGTTTTTGAATTGAAAAATAAAAAATAGGCCAGGCGCGGTGGCTTATGCCTATAATCCCAGCACTTTGGGAGGCCAAGGCAGGCAGATCATCTGAGACCAGGAGTTCGAGACCAGCCTGGCCAACACATGCCTATAATCCCAGCTACTCGGGAGGCTGAGGCAGGAGAGTCACTTGAACCCAGGAGGCGGAGGCTGAAGTGAGCTAAGATCACACCACTGCACTGCAGCCTGGGCAACAACAGCGAAACTCCGTCTCAAAAAAAAAGAAAAAAAAAAAAGAAAAAGATTTATCATGTACAACATGATTTTTAATTGATGCATAATAGTCGTACATATTTATGGGGTACATGTGATATTTTGATACAAGCACACAATGTGTAATGCTCAAATCAGGGTAATTGGGGTATCTATCACCTCAAACATTTATCATTCCTTCGTATTGGGAACATTTCGTATCTTCTTTTCTAGCTATTTTGAAATACACTATCAATTCTTGTTAATTATAGTTGCCTTACTGTTATGAAACACTAGAACTTATTCCTTCTATTTAACTGTATTTTTGTACCCATTAACCCAACTTCTCTTCATCCTCCCTCTTCCCTACCCTTCCCAGCCTGTGGTAACTACCATGCTACTCTCTACCTTCATGAGATCAACATTTTAGCTCCCACATATGAATGAGAATGTTCAATATTTGTATTTCTGCATCATGCTGCAAATGACAGGATTTCATTCTTTTTATAGATGAATAGTATTCCATTGTGTATATATACTGCATTTTAAAAATCTATTCATCTGTTAATGGACACTTAGGTTGATTCCATATCTTGACTATTATAAATAGTGCTGTAATAAACATGACGGGGTAGATACCTCTTCTATATACTGATTTCCTTTCCTTTCCATATATTACCAGCAGCGGGATTGCTGGATCATATGATAGATCTATTTTTAGTTTATTGAGGAACCTCCATACAATTCTCCATAGTGGCCTTGCTAATTTACATTCCCACCAAAAGCATGCTAGTGTTCTCCTTTCTCCACATCCATGCCAGCACCTGTCATTTTCTGTTTTTTGGTTTTTGTTTTTTTTTAACAATAGACATTTTACAGACACTCCATTTTAACTGGGGTGAGATGATATCTCATTGTGGTTTTGATCTGCATCTTCCTTATAATTAGTGATGAACATTTTTTTCATATACTTGTTGCCACTTGTATGTCTTTTTTTGAGAAAGATCTATTCAGATCTTTTGCCCATTAAAAAAAAAACTGGATTTTTTGGTGATTTTGTTTGAGTTCTTTGTATATTCTGGTTGTTAATCTTTTGTTGGATGGATAGTTTCGAATATTTTCTCTTATAGGTTGCTCTTCACTTTGTTGATTGTTTTCTTTGCTGTGCAGCTGCTTTTTAGCTTGCTGTAATCCTATTTGTCAATTTTTGCTTTTGTTTTGTCAAATTTTGTCAAATTTTGCCTGTGGTTTTGAGGTCTTACTCAAGAAAAATCTTTGTCCAAACCAATGTCCTGGAGCATTTCCCCAAGTGTTTTCTTCTGGTTGTTTCATAGTTTTAGGTCTTACATTTAAGTCTTTGATCCATTTTGATTTTATTTATTTATTTATTTATTTTGTTGTTGTTGTTTTGTTTTTTGAGACAGGCTGGAGTGCCGCAGTGTGATCATAGCTGCGGATTACAGGTACCAGGTACCATGTCTGGCTGTTTTATTTTATTTTACTTTTTAGGCGGGGCGGGTGAGGGGGTGGTCTGTCTGTGTTGCCCAGGCTGGTCTTGAATTCCTGGCCTCAAGCAATTCTCCTGCCTCAGCCTCCCAAAGTGTTAGGATTATAGGCAGCCATGGTCCACCACATCCAGCCCCCTTGATTTTATTTTTGTATGTGGTTAGAGATGGGGGCTAGTTTCAGTCTTTGAAATATGTATACGTTGTAGAATGGCTCAGTTGAGCTAATTAACATATGCAATACCTCACATATTTATCAGAAATTGAATTTTTATTCCACTTTGATGACATAATTTTATCCTCTATTTCTCCATTACAAAAATATGTATAAAATAGAAATTAAATAAAATGTTTTCATGATCATTAATTTTTAGTTTATTTTTATTTTTATTTTTATTTTTTTTTTTTGAGATGGAGTCTCGCTCTGTCACCCAGGCTGGAGTGCAGTGGCGCGATCTCGGCTCACTGCAAGCTCCGCCTCCCGGGATCACACCATTCTCCTGCCTCAGCCTCCCGAGTAGCTGGGACTACAGGCGCCCGCCACCACGCCCGTCTAATTTTTTTGTATTTTTGGTAGAGATGGGGTTTCACCGTGTTAGCCAGGATGGTCTCCATCTCCTGACCTCGTGATCCGCCCACCTCGGCCTCCCAAAGTGCTGGGATTACAGGCGAGAGCCACTGCGCTCGGCCAAGTTTTAGGTTTAAAAATTTTCTTTTGTAGTAGGTTACCTGTACAATTATTTTTAGGATGCAATCAACAAAAACGTTAGAAATCTATTACACAATTTGATAAGTAATTATTAATCATTAAAAATAAAAATGATCAAAAATGTATTTTTAAATGAGATCACTAGGAATCTTTTTCTAATTCATTTCTATTTCTGGATGAATGTTAATTAATGTTACAAAGAGCTAGAGTTCAACATCAAGTCTATTCCCACTGTTTGCTCTTTTAGATGTAAGTACTGATAAACCTTCAAAGCAACAAGTAGGTGAGAATAGAAGGAGTTTTGTTAAAGTCATAACACTCAGTTTCTTTAACTCCTTCTGAATTATATGCCAAAAATAAGATAGTCATATATCATCAAATATAAATTTTAATGATATATTAGCTGACAACTAAATGAGATACCCCTTCCATTTTGTTGAAAGCAAAAAACTGGAAACTACTTGTCATGCTTAAGGATTTGTTGCCTAGTCAGCAGACTCATTTGCTTCCCCAAGAGCTACACTAAAATTTCTAATTATTCTTTTTCGGCATCTCAGAGATTTTAGTGCTCTGGAAAAATGCACTAGAGTAAGATTGAGAAGTAAAGTGACAGAAGTCAACTTCTGCAAAGGCAAACAGAAAAGGGATCAGCATAATCAGTTCAAATAAGAGTACATATAAAAGTTGAGGGCCTGGAAATTTATTTCCTTAAGTTCTTTGTTCCTGTACATGCCTCAGAAAGGCTTTGTGTATTCCCGATATAACCCAAACCCATTTTGAAGACTGTTATGCAGATAAAATGGCAGTGACAAAGCCAATGCAAATTTTTTTCTTTTTTACTGCACTTGGAATATTTGAACTTAGGATTACTGTAAAAAATGCAGGCAATATAGAAGTATGCAGAGTAAAAAGTAAAAATCCCCCTTCACCTTCCCTCAACCCTAGTTCCTCGAGATACTGCTTTTTAACAATTTGCTATAACCTCTCAGAAACTTTTGGTCATTTTCATATATACACAAGACGGTGTTTCATTTAAGAGGGATGTCTTGCAGAAGTTCTGTTCAGTAGGCCCCAAGGGGAGATTTCCCTTCTATTCTACCATACTCCTGTAGAAGTATAACTTAGGTTGATTGGCCTAGAAACAGACCTTGAGATGAGGATTTATGTGCAAGTGATTTATTAAGGATCTGTTCCGGGGGAAACTGATAAGGTACTGCGGGAAACAGGACAAAGAAGGGTAAGAAACCAACCATAATCTCCTTTGTTTTTGTAAACTGTGTATCTTGGAGATGTTTCTATCTTACATGTATTTCTGTCTGAGCCTTTTAAATAAATATACAGTTTCCAGGATTCCATAATATGAAGGTACCATAATTCATTTAATCTTTACTAATATTCCTAAATAGGCAGATTCCAGATTTTCACTTTTGAAAGCAAATCACAAAAGATCTGTATTTCTTTAGGCACACATATGATCATTATGTGGGAAATATGATTGGAAATAGAATTTTCTGGGTGCAATTTATTTAAAATTCTAATAACTTTACCAAATTGTCCTTTAAAAAGGATGTAACACTGTCTCCCCACTAACAACATGTAAGAATCCCTTTTTCCCCATACCAATGTGTAAGAGTCCCCTTTCCCCCATACCCTTGCAAACTATCAAGTTATTTGTCAGTATTTACAATATTTTGGGAAAAGTGGTATTGTAGCAAAAGTCAAATTTTCATGTTCATGATTACTAGTGAGGTGCTTTTATCACATACTTATGGACCATCTGAATTTATTTTGTAAACTATCTGTTCATGTTCTTTGCCTATTTTTGTTATGTTTGTCATTTTCTTAGTTTTTAAGATTTAAAAAATATGGATGAAAATTCTTTGCCTGATCTATGTCTCAAATATATTTTGCTTTAGTGTTTTTGCTAATCTTGTAACTCTGCCTCTACTCTCTTTTGTAATGTAGAAGTTTTCTACTTTCATTTAGCAAATTTCATCAACCATTTTTTGGTGGTTTCTGAGTTCATTGTCTTGGTTAAGAGGGCCCTCCCATATCAGGAATATGAAAATTCTCTACTCTGTTTTCTTCAGGTACTTTTGTAGTTTTACTTTAAATCTTAAGATATTTCACCCATTTGCAATTTATTTTTGTGTGTGGTGTGAAGGATAGCATATTAGTTTTTTTTTTTCCAGAGTGACAGACACTTGTAACAACACCATTTGCAAAAGAATTCATTTTCCCCCATTGATTTGAAATTCCATTTTTTCATATTAAGAAATTCTCTTATGGGATGGGTCTGTACCCTATTCTTTTTCAGGATCTATGCATTTATTCCTCTGCCAATGTCACATCATTTTATTTCTTTATAGTATGTTTCCTATACATAAGAAAAATTTCTATGATTTAAAAATATACTTTTAAAATTTTTGTACATTTCCTATTCCTAATGAACATCAGAATAAGATTTTTTGGTAAACTATAAGATTTATTAAACATTTAATTGGGGCAAGGATTAGGACTGACCTTTTAGGTTAATTTTGGAAGAAGTAATCTTTTTGCAGTGCTGAGTCTTACTTCTCAAGCACATGTTATCTACAGCTATTTGTTCAGATAGTCTTTCATGCTTTCAGTGAAGTTGTATAATTTTCTCCATTTAAATCTTATACATTTTACTCTTGGTTTATCCATAGGCTATTTTGCATATGTGAATGTGATCTTTTTTATATTTCCTAATTGATTATTACTAGTATATTAGAAAATGATTTTTGTGTGATTACCATATTTCTCATTACCTTTCTGTACTCTTTATAAAACTTATTTTAGTTTTTTTATCATTTGATTTTCTTGAAATTTTAGAAATAAAAAATATTCAGTGCAAATCATGGCTATTTTTGCATTCTTTCCAGCATTTATCCTTCATATTTCCCTTCTATGTCTTTTTTTTTTAACATTGGCTAATAATGCTTATTCAATGTTTAATTGTTGAGCTGAAATGAAAGAAAGCATTTTTTAAAAACCTTGTTTTTAACTAATCAGAGTTTCTAATGTTTTTCCTAAGTTTGAAATGTTTTCATAGCTTTAGGAAAATCTTGTATTTATAGATAGCTAATTTGAATTCTTTCTAAAAACAAGAATGGTCATTAAATTTTCTCATGTTTTCAACATCCATTACAGATTATCACATGCCTTTCCTTTTTTCTTTATTTTAATTATAAAATATAATGAGATATTATATGTCATTGTTATACTTCCTAATGTTGAACATTTTGTTACTGGGGTAAATTTTGCAGTCTAGATGTATTATTAACACATTGATTTGATATTGCTTTATTCATATTTTTGCAACTATATTGATTAACGAATGTTCTCTCTCTCGTTCTCTGTCCCTCCCTCTCCCTGTGTGTGTGTGTATGTGTGTGATCTTTAGTCTGAGTTTGATGCTTGCCTTATAAAAGACTCTTAGAATGAGTTGAGAAGCTTCCCATGTACCAAATATTATATCACTTTGTAGAAGACATTCTTAACGTCTTTCTGAAAGCCATGTTGGTTATTATTTAGGTCAGTCTATAGCTAATTAAAACCCCAAATTAGAGTGGGAGGTGTAGTGAATAAAGATTGCTGAGAGAAAGGGAAGAAAATAATAATTATAGAAACATTGATAGCAACAAGAAATGGCCCTTAAATGCCATGATTTCTTGGACTAGCTAGAAATATTTTTTAAAAAATGGAAAACCAGCAATGAATCATAGTCTTGGGCCATTGCGATAATGCCTAACAACAGTTTCTATATATTGAATATTAATATATTTTCAAATGTTCATCATTGCTGTTCTGAATTACAAGGGAACATTTACATTATGTTCACTATGAAGACAGGGACATTTAGAAGTTTTACTTCAAAATGTTTAAAATTTAATAAAAGGTGTGGTATTTGCGGAGGCATGTTAATCTGGGTTTTTCAAATTTAAATTTAAAAACTACCTATATCAACAGCTCTCTCAAGCTGCACTTTAGAATTATTTTAGAAAGTAGCTGTGGTCTTACCCTCAGAGATTTTATTCTAGTGGGTAGGGGATGAGGGGAAAGCATTACTGTGTTTAAAAAGCTTCCCAGGTGATTTTAATGTGGAACTAAGATGGAAAAACTGTCATTTGACTAGACCAGTAGTTCTCAACCAGGGGTGATTTTGCTTTCCAAGGGGACATTTGGCAATGTTTGGAGACATTTTTCGTAGTCACTGGGAGGAGAGAGCTTCTCTATTGCTTAGTGGATGGAGGCCAGGGATGTTACAAAACATTATACAATGCACAATACAGTCCCCTACAGTAAAGAAAGATCTGGCCCAAAATATCAATAGTGCCAAGGTGCAGAAACCCCTGCATAAACCTATGTTGCCCTTGCTTTCCAGGTACAACCAATCACCAATCTTATTGATTCCACTGATTAATCACCGCTCCAATCAGATCACTTTTTCTCCATCACCACTGCCACCATTTTAGTTAGAGCTACCAGCCCACCACAGTTTGATACCTTGAGGGTCTGGTCTCCCTCCCTCTGGTCTTGCTGTCTTCCATTATATTCTCAACCCTGTGGGTAGAGTAATCATTTTAAGACACAAATCTTATCATAATCCCTTATTGAAGCACTTTAACGGCTTGGGGTTGCCAAAGGTTTATAGAGTTTTAACAGGGCTCATAGGACCATATTGAGGTTGCTCAGGCTCACCTCTCAAAACCTCATCTATCACCAGCTTTTCTTCAAATGCTAAACTTAAGATACAACTAAACATATTTGAATCCCTCTGAGATCTTTTTCTTCTTCTGAATGCTGTTACTGCTACTTGTAATGCCACTGTTTTCTTCAGCCTGGCCAATCCTTTCTCTCGTTGGGGCACTGGTTTGGATGCTACTTACTCTAGGAACCCCATCTAAACTCCCATTCTGGTTTGAGTGGCCTCCCTATATTTTTCCACAGCAGGCACTTCTTACTTCTGTCAGGAAAGTGATTGCACTCCCTCACTTATAGTAAGATCCAGAATTCCACGAGGACACTTGGATCTATCTTTAGAGCCTCATAGAATTCCTGGTGGTAGTCAGTTTTCAGGAAACATTTATGTAATGAAAGAATGAATTATACATAACATTTGATTTCTTAACATTTTGGAAGAATGAAATATTACTGTACTCATATTATCTTTTTAAATTAGAAGAGTCTGCTTTCCTATAGCATGATGTTCTTTATAGATTAAAATAGAATAGAACTTCTTCCTGAAAGCAATTTCTAAATTTCAGTGTGAGGTTAAACATCTTTAAGGTAACTAAAAATCAGCCAAACTTCCAAACTAGCAATGAACAAAAAGTGTTTGTGAGCCTGGAATAAATAAACTCTGCACTGTGTTAGATATTTCAGAAAAATATCTGAAATATACTTTTTGTCTGTAGTAAAGTTGTTTCAAACATCTGGCACCTAACGTGCTCAAGAAATGTTGGTGAAGAAAGGCCAGAATAAGTAAGCTGTGACTTTGCAAATTAGTTTTCATGTGTAACTTTTGCACTTAAACACTTATTTTGAGAAATGCTTCATATGTGAATTATTCTGATGTTTATTATATTTTGTGTATGGAGATAAACATGCTGTGAACAGCATTCTTTAAGTTACTTATGAGATATTGGGATCCAGTGAAACTCATTGGCGATAAAGATTAGGATTTTAATTGAAACAGTTAATTCTGAAACTTCAGACTTCTTGAAGAGCAGCCTGGACTTCAACAGTAATTCAGAAAGATATTGTAATAGAAACTACTTTATATTTTTTCTCTAAACTCATCTAGCTACAGAACATACATTTAAATGTATCCTAAAGTATGTTTATACACATACAATTATAAGGATAAGATCACAAAGTAAATTTTTAGTAGCTGTTGACATGCAAAATTTTATGTGTATATATGCATATGTTTATATTTTTCCTATTTCTATTTTTCTAGAAATGATTAATTAGTGCTCCAGCTATAAAGCTTCTATTTTCCTTGTCAATGACAATCTCAAGGCCTCTGAGCTGCCTCTTGCTTGACCTTGGTTTAAAAGCACAAAGAATAGCAACCTTGAGACTGGCATCAACAAGATTCATTCTACAGAAACCAGATGCAGTACAATAGAGAAAAACCACGCATTTAATCTTAAGGTTTTACAGAAATTGCTCTCAGTATTTCTTCTTCTTAAAGACTGTTAAGTACAAACGTCCTTCATCTCATAAAGGGAAACATTGCTGTTCTGCCACTTAACACTGGCCAGAGCAGTCCTTCGGAGACCCCTCTGCATTGTTCCTTTTGATGGACACGTGGCAGCAGGGTCCACACAACCCTGGGAGAACAGCTGGATGCGACCGTTTAGCAGTAAAGCTTTTATTGAGTGGATCCTGACTATTAAAGCATGCTGAAAAGTATTTCATTAACATCTGAACACGGAGGTTATGAAGCTGTAATAGAATCATACAGTTCAAATGGAGATGCATATATTATTTTCTACTTGAGGGAAATTGTTTTCCATTGTCTTACACCAGTGTTCATTTGAAAGTGCAGTGCCATATCTGTACTTTCCTCACAGAATTGTTTCTCCCTTCTCAGGCAAGAATACCCACATCAACAATTGGAAGCAGTCTCGTGGAGCGGCGTGGAAAGGCGGTGGATGAAGACTGACTTGGGAACTTTCTCTTCATTGTTAATCTGTTTTTTTTTTTAATCCTGTGTATTATTATCTAACTAATTTCCTAAAAGTAAATTCCACTTTGTTAAATTGTCATTTGATTGTCATCTTAAGATAAGCTATAAGTATCTTAAATAAACTAAAAGGTCTTCTTATCAAATATATGAATATATCAACTCCTCCATTCTCTCATACATTCTTATTGTTTCCTTATAGTTAAAGAAAATTATTCAGATTTGGAAATCCACACTAGGAAGTGTCATCTTTAAAACATGGATAACATATATGCAACAAGGTGTAAATGGCTGAAGAGTAATTTGCAAAAATGAAAGAAATACAGAGAACCTTTATTTTTCCTATTTTGCCTTTATGGTACAATGGTATACTAGTAAATGTTTAACAACTGGCTCTCTGGAGGGGGAAAAGCCTGTATTCATAGCATTTGCAGAATTCTGTGGTGCGAATATTCCTACCGCCGCCTATTTTAAGCTAGTGATGAAATTTTACTAAAAGTCAGGTTTTGGAGGAGCTGGGAAGAAACGCACACAGTTGGCTCTCCAGAACTGGGGCAGGCAGCTCCAACACTGCCTTTATGTCTTGTGTTCGTCTCTCTCCTTCTACCTCAACACCCAATCCAGACCTTTATTACTTCCTGCCTAAAACATTATAATAGTAGAATGTCTTATTTCCTTGCCCTATTTCTCGGTGCTCACTCACTGCTTTTATTAGTCAATCAATAAAAATGACGCTGAGGCCCTATGAGCAATCTCCTTTGCACATTAAAAAAATTAATTTTAATGGCTACATAATAGGTGTATATATTTATGGGGTACATGTGATGTTTTGATATAGGCATACAATGTATAATAATCATATCAGGGCAATTGGGGTATCCGTCACCTCAAACATTTATTATTTGTGTTAGGAACCTTCTAATTCCACTGTTTTAGTTATTTTGAAGTATACAATAAATTATTGTTGATTATAGTCAACCTGTCGTGTTATCAAATATTAAATCTTTTTCATTCTACCTAATTAGATTTTTGTACCCATTAACCATTAGCATTTTTTCCCCCTTCCCTGCTTCCCTTCCCAGCTTTTGGTAACCATCCTTCTACTCTCTATCTCCATGAATTCAATTGTTTTAATCTTTAGCTTCCACATACAAGTAAGAACATTTGAAGTTCATCTTTCTGTACCTGGCTTATCTTACTTAACATAATGTCCTCCAGTTCCAACCATGTTGTTGCAAATGACAAGATTTCCTTCTTTTTTATGGCTGAATAGTACTCCATTGTGTATATGTGTCACTTTTTTTTTTTTTCACTCTGGGATAAGCATTTTAGATACATAGAAACATAATATGGCCACTGCCTGCACACTGTTTACACTTTAGGTGGAGAATAAAACCCATGTATTCTGAAAATTCAAGGTTGCAGAAGACAAATATCAAAGGAGTGGTTCAAAAATAAGTTGCTCTAGGATTTCAGAGGAGGAAGGTGTGAGGTTGGTATGTTAATAGTAAAAAAAAAAAAAAAAAAAAAGTTGGGGGAGGGGGTTCTTTTTGGAGGTAGAAGTCCAGTAAATATTTCAACTGCCAGCTTCTGATCCACTTCTTGTTCTTGGAGACGTTTCTGTGTTATGAATAGAAAGTGGGGCCTCCTCCCAGGTACTGGCTGAAAATACCAGACACTTAATTTCCCAGCAGCCCCTGCAGATAGGATATGAATAGGTGACCTTGGTTCAACCAATCAGGTGCATCTGTTCGCAACAACATGGATGGAACTGGAGGACATTATGTTAAGTAAGATAAGCCAGGCACAGAAAGTCGAACTTCAAATGTTCTTACTTGTATGTGGGAGCTAAAGAGTTTAAACCCAGAGCAAGTGCACAATAGCAGGCACTACTTAGACTACATTTTGTAGATGAGCAGGTGACCTTGGCTCAACCAGGTGGATCTGTTCCAGAGTTTAAACCGAGAGCAAGTGCATAATAACAGGCACTACTTAGACTACATTTTGTAGTTGCGCAGCAGTTGAAATAGCAGCAGCAGCAGCAGCAGCCCCACTGGTGTGAGCTCTGAATCCAGTTTTTGTCTTTTTTTTTTGAGACACGTTCTTGCTCTGTCGCCAGGCTGGAGTGCAGTGGCATGATCTTGGCTCACTGCAACCTCCGCCTCCTGGGTTCAAGTGATTCTCCTGCCTCAGCCTCCCAAGTAGCTGGGACTACAGGCACGTGCCACCACGCCCAGCTAATTTTTTGTATTTTTAGTAGAAACAGGATTTCACCTTGTTAGCCAGGGTGGTCTTGAACTCCTGACCTCAGGTGATCCACCCACCTCAGATTCCCAAAGTGCTGGGATTACAGGCGTGAGCCACTGCGCCCGGCCTGAATCCAGTTTTTAACAGCATACCCAATACTCTCACTGGACCTATGGAATATGATGTGACTGTGGGCATGACTCCCACACAATCTCCATTTTCCTGTCCTGGCTTATCCAACCTTCCTTGTTATTCCACTATGTCACTAGATTGTGACACTATGCTTAAGCCAGCCAGAGCTAGTCTCTGTTGCTTCCAACTTGGAATTCTGACTGATATTTGGGAGCAGAGAGACTGTGTGGGCAAAATGAGCAAAGAAGTAGTCAGGAGTCATGCCACCTAATTGTTCCAAATATTTCCAAAGCTAAATATATGGTCAAAGGTGAAGTCTAACTTCCGTAGTCTACCCTTCTGATTCCCTTTTAATTGCACCCATCTGATCTGCTATTCAGTCTTTTCCTCCTGGAATGCTACCTTGTTATCATGTTTCCACTTAACCTAATTACATGTTATCTGTTTCTTGAGGCCTAGCTCAAATGTTTTATTTGTCAACTCTTCCTACACTACCCTGACCCATTAAAGTCTTTCTCTAATCTGTACATTCAGAGAAGTTAGTGGCACCCCCGAGCATTTACAATGAATATTCAGATATGCTGCATGATGATTTGATGGATCGTCTAGCACACACTCATTTTGTACCTCTTCCACTGTGGGTGGAAAATACTTCTTCCCTGTTTGACGCTGTTCTCGACCTTGTGACTCACCTTGACCAGTGGAATGTGAGCAGAAGGCTAAGTGTGCATTCTCAGTTTAGCTTGCTTCTTGCGCTCCAGCAGTACACCATGCTGGTCATGCCCTAGCTTCTGGGAAAGCAGACATGAACCCAGCCTGTAGCCTGGAACCAAACCTAAAGCTGACCAGCAGAACTCTGAGTGAAAAACTGCTTGCTGTTTTATGTCATTAAGATTTAGAGAGCCAGGCACAGTAGCTCACGCCTGTAATCACAGCACTTTGGGAGGCTGAGGTGGGTGGATCACCTGAGGTCAGGAGTTTGAGATCAGCCTGGCCAACATGGTGAAACCCCATCTCTACTAAAAATACAAAAATTAGCCGAGCGTGGTGGTGGGCACCTGTAATCCCAGCTACTCAGGTGGCTGAGGCAGAAGAATCGCTTGAACCCAGGAGGTGGAGGTTGCAGTGAGCCGAGATTGCGCTATTGCATTCCATCCTGGGCGACAAGAGTGAGACTCCATCTCAAAAAAAAAAACAAAAAGATTTAGAGGTTTTTTATGATGTGGTCTTACTGCATCGATGGCTGATACACTGTCTTTCTTGTCTACATTTTCATGTGTCTGTGTCTTCTTGTTCTAGCTAGACTATACATTCCTTAGAGCTTTGATCATGCTTTATCCTTCTTTGGTATGCTCCACATAACACATCCAGAATGATAAAGAAATGTTATGTTTGGTAGATATATGTTTATTCATTTATTGACAAATGTTTATTGAATTCTACTTTGTTCCATGAAATCCTTTTTCCTGATAGGTCGGATAAAGGTAAAAGTTACAGTTTGTGTATTGAAAGAATGCATAGACTGATGATGGAAGAAGACAAGAAAGTGGGGTAAAGATAGTGGATAAATACAATGACAGAGGAGTGCATAGAGACCTGGAAGGACAGTGGTGGCTAGTTCACTGAATTTGGTATTGGATTGGCCAGTAGAAATGGAGTAGTGGGCCCAGCATTGTGGCTCAAGCCTGTAATCCCAGCACTTTAGGGGGCCCAGGCAGGTGGATCACCTGAGGTCAGGAGTTCAAGACCGTCCTGCCAACATGGTGAAACCTCGTCTCTATTAAAGATACAAAAAATTAGCTGGGTGTGGTGGTGGGTGCCTGTAATCCCAGCTACTCGGGAGGCTGAGGCAGGAGAATCGCTTGAACCCAGGAAATGGAACTTGCACTGAGCCGAGATGGCGCCATTGCACTCCAGCCTGGGGAACAAGAGCGAAACTCCATTTCAAAAGAAAAAAAAGAAAGAAATGGTGTGTAGTGGCTTCTCAGAGGAGGCAATGTTTAAACTGAGTCTTAAGGGATGAGCAAGATGTATCCAAATGGAGAAGGACGAAGGGCATCGCAGATAGAGAAACAGCACGTATAAAGCCACAGAAGAGTGACAGACCCTGGCATAGTTGGGAAACTACGTGTAATTCGGTGAGCCTGCAGCCCTTATTTTCTGTGCAGAAACAGTCCAACTTTCCAAGTGTTTCCCAAGCATTTTCTGCTTAAGAAAGTAGATATTTCAGAAAACAATATCTACTGGCAATCAACGCATGATTCAATCCACCAGACACACAAATTTTACACGATGATATATAAGAGATTCTGAGAGCCAGTACCACTGTATGGAGTAAGGAAGCTTCAAATAGAGGTTTCAGCAGTTTTGATTAAGCTCATGGGAGAGGTTTGTCATTGGATAATAATAATTGCTAACACTATTGAGCTCTTGCTGCATGCTTGGCACTGTTCTCAGTTCTCTGCATACATTAGCCCACTTAATCATCATGACAACATTATAAGATAGATAGTATTATTATTCCCACTTACCAGGTAAACAAACTGAGGCAAACGATTAGGAAACTTGCTCAAGGTTACATAGCTGGTAGTGGTTCAGCCAGATTTGGAACCCAAACAGTCTGATGCCATCCGCCATGTGCTTAACCTCTACTCCCTATTGCCTCCAGATTAAGGGTAACATGAACCTGAAAATAACTATTTAAATTAGTATAAGAAACTCATAAACAAAACATGTATAATATAAATGTAATAATATTTAAAGTGCCGAATATTTTGAAGGGAAAAAATTTAAAAAAAAGCTTTACTCTACTGCTTCTCAGAATTCAGAAGGAGAGTTATGTGGACCCGAAAATGACTGACTACCTTTCTATCATCTTATAATAAATGAAGAATCCATTCTATTGTTATTGAAAATGGCTAACACTGAGGGTGGTGACTAAGAAGATATGAATGCTTACACAAGTGAAAAATTGCTCTGAACTGTGTACAAGAAAGCAATTCCAGTATTAGTTTAGTCAAGACACTAAATTAAGATTAATCTGAAGCCACACATTTTGGCAGGATCTCAAATTATCTCCTTTCCAAGACTGAAAATATTCTTCAAGGGGTGATAAACAAAGCTTGCAATCTCATCCTTAAAGTATGATTATCACCTTTTATTTGATTAGTACGTCTCAAGAACATGATGCTGTGGAGCTGGGGAAGAAACCTTGAAGATGTGTTTCCAGATTATCTAGTCGAATAGTTTTCAACAGTTACTTGCCGTCTCAACAATGGTCTCATGAGTAAACATACCGTGATGTGAATTACCAGCTCACTCACTGTTACCACATGCCATTCTTTCCCCACTCAGGAAAGTTTGGCATTCAAATGCAGGAAAATGTGTTATTATAGGAATAAATTTGAATCTCTTTTTGTATTTATAAGGAAACATCTCACTTGTGGGCAATACTTTTTGTTAGCGTATACACTGAGCTATCTCCCATATCCCCAGGGTGGAATCTTGGAAACTGTATTTCCCAGGCTCCCTCGTGAATGTGAATAGGATTCAATTAGATTTCACCAATTAGAAGCACCTGCATCATGTTTGGAAGCTGAAAGAGAAGCAGAAGCCATTATTCTCCCTAGTACAGGGTGGTAGTTGAGGTTCTTGGTGGTGTTGGCTTTGACTTTCAGAGGTTGTCATGAGACTCACCCATTGCAGTGCTGGAAGTGGCTGGGGTCACTGGTGGCAGCTTCCCTGCAATTCTTCTACTCCCACATTCCCTGAAAGCCACCTTTCTGACCTGGGCTCCTCCAGCACTTTCAAGAATCAAGTACGCTTTTATTATCCATAGTAAGTCTCTTCCTTCTCAAGGTAACTAGATGGCTTCAGTTTATCTAATTGAACTCTAACATATTTGTAAAATTTAGTATCATAATAATTTTAGTAATGAATTACTTGGGCCTTACTTGATATCCAATAGCTACGTTTGTGTTACAATGTCACGGTCGAGACTTGATGTACTAGGCCACAAAAATAACCAACCAACAGTGTTAAATAAATACGTCTCAGGAAAATATCCTGACTTGAGTAAATAGGTTGACCTCAAGGCAAGTGCAAGAAAGATGAGTAAAAGGGAGAAATGAGGCCAAGTGCAGTGGCTCGTGTCTATAATCCCAGCACTTTGGGAGGCTGAGGCGGGTGGATCATTTGAGGTCAGGAGTTTGAGACCAGGCTGGCCAACATGGTGAAACCCTGTCTCCACTACAAATACAAAAATTAGCCCGATGTGGTAGCACACACCTGTAGTCCCTGCTACTTGGGAGGCTGAGGTGGGGGAATTGCTTGAACCCGGGAGACAGAGGTTGCAGTGAGCTGAGATTGTGCTGCTGCACACTCCAGCCTGGGTAACTCTGTCTCAAAAAAAAAAAAAAAAAAAAAAAAAAAGAGAAATGAGCAGGAAAAAGCAAAGGTTAAAAGAAGAAAGGTAAAGAAAGTTACCTAAGACCTCAAATGAGCCTTTCAGGAATGCTTTGGCCAATCATATAAATTCTACCAGGATAGGGATTTCTATCAGTCAGGGTTCCCACAGGAAAGACATGTCACTCTCAGATCATTTTAGCAGGATTTAATAAGGGGACTATTTATGAAGTGGTGGGTGGGGTGAAAGAAAAGCAAGGGATAGTATAGCACCCCAAGGTTATTAGTATCTTGGTACCATCACCTTCTTCAGTCATGAAAGTTCAAGGAGAGGAGAAGGAAAGCCTAACATGAGCTGCAACTTTAGGTCAAAGATGACAGCCAGTCCATGGTAACCTTACTGGAGAGAGTTTGAGAAAGGCATACACTGACTTCACTCTTCTACTTCTTTTTAAACCTTTCTGATCTACTCATTAGCTAAACTCAGCCAGATGCCAGAGGGCAAGAGGGCCTATGGTGAAGAAAGGATCAGAGAGGATCTGGTGGGGCAGATGGAGCTTATCCAGTACAGGCATGGCATCTGTTTTGCTTATCATTGTATTTATTCACAGGGCCAACCACAGAGGCTAAGAGTGGTAGCAGCTGTGGCAATCTGGGAGCCGATGCCTTGTGTAAACAGGGCAACTGTTACTCAGCTCTGCCTAATTACTGCCAAGTAAGAATATTGGCTCAGCGTCATCAGGGCTTCCCATTTCTCAAAAGAAGATGAAGATATGGATGACTTTTGAGGTAAAATATCCCGATTTTAAAGATTGAAAAATAATTCAAACATTTTTAAAACAATGTGTATTCTAAATAAAACATGCTCAGACTGAATACAAACTTTCTGTTGCAATATGCCAAATTGGAGCTGCTGTACAAGACACTTAATATTTTTAAAAATGATTGAATAATCCAATTGTCTTATAGACAAATAAGGCAGTGACATGATGCTAACTCTGTTGTTAACATACATTTTAGATAGGATAGATAACAATTTAATCCCCAAATCTCAGTGACTTACTGAATAAAGTAAACGTCCAGCTGTAGGTCATCATTCTCCATGGAAACTCCCTTCCAGGTAGTAACACAGGTATTGAGTTCACTGCCATCTTGCTGTCTTAGATTATCATAATAGAAGAGGAGAATGCTGAGGGTACCACAGTGACTTGTCATTACTTCAGCACATAAATACCCACTTCCACTCAAAGTCCATTGCCTAGAACTGGTCAGTTTTGATTATTCAATTGCAAGGTGACCACGAAATATATGTGAAAACATAGCTATTTGGTATATTTGATAACTGTCCATGACACAGGGGTGGTACTTTATCTATTTGATCTATTTATATGCATGCCTTTTTAGTCACTATTGGGTCCAAAAAAATGTGGAAAGGTGTGTCCTGAAATACATGTGAGTTCCTGAATCAAGTGAGTCAGGTAACAAGAGTGGGTGAAAGAAATTAAGACTTAGTAAGTAAGAAACAAGTAGAGTACAGTTAGGGGAAGGGTGTGAGCCAAGATGTTGTCACAGAGATCCAGGGAAATCCAAGGAGTCAATGATAGTTGACTGGGAGGAAGCCAAAATGGGTGGAGTCAATCTTGTGAATAAATCTTAGCTGATGATCTGGACCGAGGAAAATATCTGTCAGTGTTTGTGATTTATGTGGGGTTGTAAAATAAGATATGTTTTTAAATGGCCATGACAAATTGGAACAATGATCCTTAAAGAATACTTTTTTTTTTTCAAAAAGGAAAGGTCCCTTTTAAACATTATATAGGATCCATGATGTTTTTAATTAAATATTCAAACAACATATAAGCATATAAAGTAGAAAGTGACAATTTCCTACATTATCCTAACTGCAAATAAAGCTATTGGCAATGGATGTTATCCATTGCACAAAGAGTAAACACACAGATACATAGAAACTTACCTAAATATTTACTGCATATGCTGTTCTGTAATCTTCTTAAAATATTGTTCTTACCTCTTTCTTTGCTATTGCATATTGCTCTACCTCATGCTTTTCAAAGGTTGTAGGATATTACACATAACTGATTCAGCCAATCCTCTAATAATAGATGTGTATCTTTGGTTCTCTTGCTGTTACAGAAATGCTGCAACAAACAATCTTGAACATACATCTTTGTGCACACGAGAAAGTATACCTGTAGGATAAATTTCTAGAACTGGAACTCTGGGGTCAAAGAGTATGTGCATTTAAATTTTGATATATTGCCTATTGCTCTCCAGAAATGTTGCACCAATTTATATTTCCACCAACAGTATATAAAAGTGAATTCTCTTTTTAGGAATATATTCTACAGGAGTTCTCACACTAGGACTCACGCAACCAACAGTACTAACCTGTGTGGACGTTTTGAACAGCTAATAGGGAATGAAAGCTAGAACCAGCAACATTCAATAATATATCACAATGATCTTCCCACAGCCCATGGAAACTACATATTGCAGGGCTGTAATAGGCACGGAAAATCCTGAGAGCCTGAGGGATTAATAAAGAGAGTTTTGAATATGTGCTGTGCTGAACATTTTTCCTCTGCAAATGAGGGATGCACCACCTTCAGAATGTCCATTTAAGTAATAGGAGGCAGGGACTGAAGGGCCATGAACTTTAGTAGCCTATCATTAGCAGATGTTGCGGGTTTTGACTTTTTTTTTTTGAAGGAGGTGGGGAGGCTAAATTTGAATGATGTTATTACCTCCCTGAACCTATGGATAAAGACAGCAGGTGCTCAATTCATTCAGCAATGACAACCTTCCAAGATACTATGCCTACTTTAGAGACAACAAAATAGGTGCTTGGGCAGATCAAGTTCCTTCTCCTAGGATTTCACAAGTTAATGGTTTTAGAAACAAAATCCAAACTAAAGACTTATGATAAATCCAGTGCTTTTTCTGGGCTGTCCAAATCTGATTTTGAGTTTATTCTAAATTTCAGTTAGACCCCAAACACATTCTGTTGAGATCCCTTTACTCAAGTATGAAATTCTATGTATTACTGAATGATTTGCATGTCAAAAATTATACTGTATCTAAATGTTACATACATTAAGAGTTACTCTGACTTCTACACTTTTCAGAGAGACCACAATAGGTTTTTTCCTAAAAATTAGAAACCTAAAACTACAGGTATAAACAACTAAAATTACATCAACACTTTCAAACTTATGGTATTCAAATAGGTTCTAGAGTACACACAATCTTCCTATCTCTCCCCTTGACTTCTGTTTATCATCATGTATGTTTCTAATTCTCATTTTTCTCATTTAGTTTTCACAATGTATATATATTCCCACCCAAAATACTAAGAGTTTCCCACTGAGAAATACTAGCCAATCTAAGATTTGTCTGATTTTAATCAGATACTTTTTCTAACCAGTCATACTTTCTCTAGGGAAAATAACAAATTTATTTGCAAAGTTGCTAATGATTTTAAATGGGTCAGTGATGTTACATAAAGAAACAAAATCATAATGCCAGGTATCTTCTGAATATTTTCAAAGACTCATTTATTTAACTCTTTTCCAAAACAACACGGACTTTCTCTTCTATCTCATTTTGCCTATTCATATCTCTTGTTTCTTTGCTTCTCTCACATTTTTTCTTTGGTATATTAAATTTCTCTGAGAACTGACCCTTGCATTATGATTTTGTTTCTTTATGTAACATCACTGACCCATTTAAAATCATTAGTAACTTTGCAAATAAATTTGTTATTTTCCCTAGAGACAGTATGACTGGTTAGAAAAAGCATCTGATTAAAGTCAGACAAATCTTAGATTGGCTAGTATTTCTCACTGGGGAAATTCTTAGTATTTTGGGTGGGAATATACACTATGAAAACTAAAAATGCTCCGCGCATTTCCAAAAGCCCCTTAGAGAGAGAACCTCTGTGCTGAGCTGTAGGCAACTTGAAGGAACGAACTACATTGTATTCACCATTTGATCCCCAGTCTAAAACAATGCCAAGCACTTGATAAGAAATCTAAAAGTATTGGTTGAACTAATGTAGTTATTAGGCAAGTTACTTAACTTCTGTGGCCAGGAATGTTTTGCACAGCTCCTCCAGGGCCTGTAGATAAATGATTACTCATGCTCAAACACATATGTGCATTGCAACTCTACCTGTTGTGATCTTAGTCACTATTTTATAATACTTTTACTGTACTTACTGGGATGTCATGTGTTTTACCCATTTATTCTATTGACCCAGAATTTTCATTCTTAGACATTATTAAACAGAAATGTTTACATATATGTAACAAGAGACATATACAAGAGTGCTCATAACAACATTATTCATATTAACTCCAAGCTGGAAACTACCAAAAGGCCATCAACATGGAAGATTACAGTAGAACACTGCACAGCAACGCAAATGAATAGTTATGCATAGTACCATGTATACTTACTAATATCAGGGAAGAAACTAACACAAAACTTTAAATATGGCCGGGCGCAGTGACTGACATTTGTAATCCCAGCATTTTGGGAGGCTAAGATGGGAGGACTGCTTGAGCACAGGAGTTGGAGACCAGCCTGGGCAACATGGTGAGACCTTGTCTCTACAAAAAATACAAAAATTAGCCAGGTGTGGTGGCATGTACCTGTAGTCCCAACTGCTCAGGAGACTGAGGTGGGAGGATGGTTTGAGCCCAGGAGGTTGCAGCTGCAGTGAACTGTGTTTGTGCCACTGCACTGCAGCCTAGACAACAGAGCAAGACCCTATTTTTAAAAGAAAAGGTTAAATGATGCACTTATATGAAGTTAAAAAAGGCAAAATTAGGCTACAATGTTAGAAATCAGGACACTGGTTACTTTTCCGAGAAAGCTTGGGTTAAGAGCTATGAGGGGGTATGGAGAAACTTGTGATGCATGGATAATGGTCTATTTCTTGATTTGGCTGGTGGTTACACAGATATGTTATCTTTGTGACTAATCATCAGCTTGTATAATTGTGACTTTTGCATTTTCTGCATATGTGCCATTTCTCTGCAAAAACTTATTTAAAAATTTAATACCTTTGTACGCATGTACAATGATATAGCAAATATCTGGGAAAATAGGCACCTTGGGAAATTTTGGGCAGATTTGAAAGGGAAGTAGTAAAACAGCCATTCACAAATGATATCACCGTGTGTACATGAAAAATTTAAAAGAATGAACAGACAAATTAGCCGAGTCTAACAAGGTGGTTGGTTATAAAATCAACATTGAAAATCACTGTTGATTATATAATAAAATGATTCTGTGTAGTAGCAACAAACAGAAAATAAAACAAACAGGTATAATTTATAATAGAATTAAAAGTTATATAGTATCTAGGAATAAATCTAATCTGAGAAAACCTCAATTTCCCTCATTAAATTAAAGATAAAAGTTAAAGAAAATCCAAATAAATTAAATGATATATTATTTTTGTGGACCAATTGGTTTGTTACTGTATACATAACAATTGTTCCAAATTAATCCACGGGATTCAATAAAATGCCAACCAAAAACCCATCAAATTTTTTAGTGAAACTTGACAAACTTATCCTGAAATTTAGATGGGAATACAAAAGGCTAAATAGACCAAATTATCTTGAAGGATATTAACAAGGTAGGGAGTCTTGCACTACTGGATATCAAAACTTATTATAAAAGACAGCAGTTATTGTATTGGTATGCAGATAAATAAATAGAACAATGGAACTGATTAGGAAAGCCAGATGTAAGTCCAAACATGAATGGACACTCGATTTGTGACAAACTGGGCATGGCAGTGGAACAAGGACAGTTTTTTCAATAAGTGAGGCTAGGACAATTGGATAATGATATGACAAAAAAAAAAAAAGAAACAGCAATCTGTTCCTCAAACCATACATAACATAATTTCTAGATGTATCATAAACCTTAATGTGAAAAGCAAAATGATAAAATTTCTATAAGTAAATATGAATGAATATTTTCATGACCTCAAGGTAGGGAAAGACTTCTTACACAGAATACTAAAATCACTAACTATTAAGGATTAAGATCAATAATTTTAAATTAGGAGCAAATATAAAAAATCATGACTAACATGTAAAACGAAAGGCACAGAGTGGAAGATGAGATTTGCAATATATGCAGCCAAATAAGGACTACCACTGGGGATATATAAAGAACTCCTACAAATAAATGAGAAAAATACAAACAATCCTGTAGGAAAATGGTCCAAAATCATGAACAGATACTGCATAAAGATGACATCAAGTGATAAAAACACAGAAAAAGTTGCTCAATTCCATTTATAATCAGGATAATGCAAACTTAGACTACAATAAGATACCAAAATATAACCACCAGATAGGAAAAAAATTAGTCTGACAATACCAAGTGGTAGTGGGAATGTGGAGCAGCTTCAACTCTCACACACTACAGGTGAGAATGTATGAGATCATTTTTCTTCCAAGTGAAGCCAAGTGCGGTCTGTTGTAATTACATGATTTTGGTTATTCCTCTATGCTGATTGGGCAGAGACATATAGGTCATTTTCCCTTTGACTTGTCAGCTTCCAGTGAAATGTTCGTTTACTGCCCTTGGTCTGTGTGTATGTGTGGTAGCTGCTGGGGCTGGGGGAGGGAGAACAAGATTAGCTGTGTTCTTACGTGTCAGTGGTTCCGTAGGGGTCCTGGTTGTGTGGAGTAGGGAGGAGATATAGGGGTCTATACAGCCTTCACATAACTTCCCATTTTCAGTCCTATTGGTATCCATGCCATAACTAGTTCCTTGATCCTGTAATTTCTGAACCTTTCTGGAGCTCTGTAGGAGCCATTAGTTAGCTTTTGGATCCTGCTACCCACTGATTGCATTCAGCTTTCTCTGGTCTTCTCAGTCAGTATTACTCATTGACTGCTTTCTAGCTTCCAAACTTAGTTATTGTCTCTTGTCTGTTATTGTTCCCTGACATAATGCCAGTACATAGAATAATGGAAGTCACTGGTGACCTTACCAGAGGGATTCTGGTAGAGAGATTGGGACCACAGCCAGATGCATAGAGGAGGAGAGCATAAGACATGAAAACGTAGGAAGCAAGTGAAGACAGCTCTATTGAGAAGCTTGGCTCTGAAGGAGGATAGAGATGTGGCAGCAGCTGGAAAGGAAAGTGGAGCGGCAGGAGGAGGAAATGTATCTTTATCATCAAAACCATTTTACCTGATTAATCAATTCATATAGCTACCTTTCTGCCCTGGAAATTATTTTCTCTCTTCTTTAATAGGAAGAACCTGAATGTTTATGGTAGTTAGTATTACAAATTCTGCCATTCTGAACATCTCCTTTGCGTACTTTTTTTTTGCAATTAAAATGGTACAAGACACCAAAGATTGAGAACTTGCATCCTTCCCCAGTGGAGACAGTACATGTAGATGTAGTTAGATGTTAGAGGCTCAGGGTTGATGTTTGTGCGATGGTTTCCTCTGGGGGACTATATTAAATACCCTGGGACTATGTCATTTACTTTTTCTTTCCTGTGATTTAACCATCTGTTAACAAAAGCCCTAAACGCTTTTTCTTTTTACTTGTAGTTGATTGGCTGTAAATATATTTGACATTGTTTTATATCATTTAATAATATTATAACACTAAAAGACCTCACTTGAATTTTGAGTGAATTTGTAGGTAAGTGCTTATATTTATGTGAATAGTTTCTTTGAGTCTCAAGCTGAAATCATGCCTGTAACTACAGTAAGGAGGAAAGAAGATCTGAGTCATTTTCTCTTTCTATTTGAATACCTCACTGATTTTGAAATAAAATCTATTTTTGATTACTTTTGTCGTTAAGCATTCAGTATGAAACATTCTTAAAGGGCAAGAAAGATCTCTGGAACTACACAAATTTCTGAACATAGTTAATATTTTATGATTTGCAAAGTCCATGTTGGTACTACTTAAGCAGGTAGGACCCAGCTGCAGTAGTATTTGATCTGTTTAGAATGAGTGGGATTCTGTCTTTGAGGATCATGAGAATTTTATATTTCAATAATGTGAATCATCTTTTGCTTTCTTTTGAGTTCATTCACCTCTGCTACTTTTTCAAAGGATGTATTCTTCAAATATTTTCCTCTACAATTAATCATGTCTAGCAAACTCTAAGGTGAATAGAATAGTGGCTATATACTCAGACTGCCTTCAACTTCACTTAAATTATTTTCTAAATTGCTTGTGTGTCCTGCCAGCCATGACTGTTCCCCTTCAAATACGATTATTATGATACTCTCTGCTTGCAAGGAATGGAGATAATTAAAGTCACAGATACTATTGTAATAACAATCTTAGCGAACATATCAACCTTCATTTCAAGATTTGCCAACAATGCATCTCAATTTTATTATTTTATTTATTTCCTCTACTTCTTCTGATGTTGTACGGTTCAAAGACTTGGAGATTATGCTACTTGCTACATGTACGTCCTTGAGCGAGTTCCTCCTCTGAACCTCATACTCTAAAACTTAGGATAATAATATCAACCCCATGGAGTTTCTATGATGACTACATGAGATAATGTTTGTAAAATAATTAGAACATGGCTCCTGAGAAGTATCAGGAATTTCATAAACATTTAACTCAGGGTGAATTCTTTCCTGAGAAGTAACAAACATGTACTTAACTGTTTTACTAACCTCCAAATAATACATGCTCAATGTAGAAAACTTGGTAAATAAAAAGGTATAAATTGAGACCATCTGTACAGCCACCAGACAGATATAATAACTATTAATATATGGGTGTATTAATTGAAAAAACTATGTAGTCCTGAGCCACAGAACCTAGCATATAAGTGCTTAAAAATGCCTACACACACACACACACACACACACACACACTCACATTTTTTTCCTAGTCAGATGTATGTAATTGGTATCTCTCTCTCTCTCTCTCTCTTATTTTTCTACGTATCTATTATCTATTTATCTATCATCTATCTATATTGATATAAGGTGACAAAATTATCACTTCAAAATATTTATATTTTTATCTATAAGTATATCTGTATCTATAAATATATCTTTACATACACCTATATAGATAATAATATGGTTTAAACTGCCAGATAAACCTTTTTGCAGGGACTAAATGTTTTTTACTGCCAGGAGTTCTGGTTTATTCAAGCTAACATCAGAGAGTACTACTCATATCATACAAGGTGGGCCAACATCTGAGTAACAGGCATATTCCTCCCTCCTCTGTTCTTAACAGTTTAGAGAAATGAAAGGGCTATCTTACTGTAGTGTTGTTGTCCAAAAGTTTTTGCAGAGCCTATAACTCTGGGGGTAGGGAGGGTAGCGTTAATAGTGTAACTAACTCCTGAAGACCTCAAGCTTGCAGCAGTGTAAATGGGGCATCAACCAGAAGTGAATCTTAGCATCCTAGGCAGTGCTGATAGTCCTCACATCCCGTGGGAGTCCTTTGACTAGTAGGAATTACATATGCTCCAGCCGCAGGTAGGAACCTGAAGTCTCAGAAATCTGTTCAGGGGCACTAGAGTGGTAATATCAATCATTTGGGTTTTTGGAGATAACCTGCCATTCATTTTGCTATATGATCTCAGGCAGGTTATATGTCACCTCTTTGAGCTGCAGTTCCTTTAAATCAAGACTCTTGCTTGGAAGTGACGGTAATTTAATGTAAAGTTATGTAAATAAAAAGGGAATTTATTGCCTCTAGGATAACTAACATCCATTGAGAACTTTGTGTTTGCTGAAACCTGTTCTAAGTGCTTTACATATGCTTGCTTATTTAATCTGTCCACAGTTCTATATAGCAGGTACTATTATTATCTCCATTTTATGGATAAGGAGACTGAGGCACAGAGTGGTGCCCAAGGGTATTCACTTAGTAAGTGTGGAGTCGGAACTCAAATTAATACCAATGCCCAATAAATAGCTGTTGAATAAATATACAAACGTGAACTGGCCAGAAAGTGACCAGTGTAACTAGATCACTTGGCTGGAAGTAATAAAACATTTGTGAAGCCGAAAGCATAATTTTCTTGCCATATTCACTTAGTTTATTTGTGTTTCATGGTAGCAGTGACTTCTTTATCCCTATCTAACTCTGACTTTTGGTCACCTGATAAGCCAGTGCATGAAGAGGCTGTGTAGTTACTGGGACCAACACCTTAAGCAGGTTCTGGATGGGAGATCAATAGCCTAATCTCATATATAAAATGGCCAGCACAGGGATTATTCCATCACTATGTGACTGCCTTTCAAAATGTATTCAGATCTCAAAGTCCTGGAATAAAGACAAAAACGTGCACTGAGTTAAACAGCCAGGAGGATCTGCCTCTACCTTTAAAGAGATCTCTGTATTTCATTCAATGCATTTTTTCCTATTTATATATTGTCTTCTTTCAAAAGAAATTTGAGGTGATCATTACACCTTTTTAAGGTTGTAAGTCTTCTCTAAGAAGCCCACCTGGCAAAGGATATGAACAGACACTTCTCAAAAGAAGACATTTATGCAGCCAACAGACATATGAAAAAATGCTCATCATCACTGTTCATTAGAGAAATGCAAATCAAAACCACAATGAGATACCATCTCACACCAGTTAGAATGGTGATCATTAAAAAGTCAGGAAACAACAGATGCTGGAGAGGATGTGGAGAAATAGGAATGCTTTCACACTGTTGGTGGGAGTGTAAGTTAGTTCAACCATCGTGGAAGACAGTGTGGCGATTCCTCAGGGATCTAGAGCTACAAATACCATTTGACCCAGCCATCCCATTACTGGGCATATACCCAAAGGATTATAAATCATGCTATTATAAAGACACATGCGCACATACGTTTATTGCGGCACTATTCACAATAGCAAAGACTGGGAACCAATCCAAATGTCTATCAATGATAGACTGGATAAAGAAAATGTGGCACATATACACCATGGAATACTATGCAGCCATAAAAAAGGATGAGTTCATGTCCTTTGTAGGGACATGGAGGAAGCTGGAAACCATTATTCTCAGCAAACTATCACAAGGACAGAAAACCAAACACCGCATGTTCTCACTCATAAGCGGGAGTTGAACAATGAAAAAACATGGACACAGGATGGGGAACATCACACACTGGGGCCTGTTGGGGGGTGGGGGGCTGGGAGAGGGATAGCATTAGGAGAAATACCTGATGTAAATGGCGAGTTGATGGGTGCAGCAAACCAACATGGCACATGTATACCTATGTAACAAACCTGCACGTTGTGCACATGTACCCTAGAACTTAAAGTATAATAATAAAAATAAAAAAATTTAAAAAAGATAATATATTTAAAAAAAGAAGCGTACCTCATAGATGCCCCATTTAGAATACAGGATAACAGAATATTACCATAAAGCCAAGGTAAAAAATGCACATGCTGAAAGTGTGGAAGAGAAAACGAGAAAAAGAAAGCAATTACAGTAAAAACATGAAATTCCAAACAAATAGATTAAACTACTAGAAGGGAGCAGATACATTTCTTTATCTAAATTATAACAACAACAGTATAGGCTTCCCTGAAGTTGTGTTGCTAGAATTTATTGAATACTTATTATATATTAAATACTTTTCATTTATTCATTCAGCAGATTTTTTTCTTCTTTTTTTACTGTTTCTTATGTGTCAGGCTCAATTCTAGGTGTTAGGGATACAAGACTGAACCAAACACATAAAATTCCCTGCTTTCATAGAGCTTACATTTTAGTGCAGATGCAGAAAAAAAGAAGTTGAGAAAGTGAGATTCATAGAACATTATGTAGTGATAATCCGCAGAACACTTATAAGAAGTGGGAGTTTGCTGGGCTCAGTGGCTCACGCCTGTAATACTAGCACTTTGGGAGGCCAAGGCAGACGGATCACCTGAGGTTGGGAGTTCAAGACCAGCCTGACCAACATGGAGAAACCCTGTCTCTACTAAAAATACAAAATTAGCAGGGTGTGGTGGCACATGCCTGTAATCCCAGCTACTTGGGAAGCTGAAGCAGGAGAATTGCTTGAACCCGGGAGGCGCAGGTTGTAGTGAACTGAGATTGCACTCTAGCCTGGGCAACAAGAGCAAAACTCCATCTCAAAAAAACAAACAAAAAAAATAGGAAGTGGGAGTTATTACCTCATTTCAGAAGAGTTACATGTGAACTAGGAAAGCTATAACTCTGTCATCTCCTCCCTCCTTTACTACTCTGGTAAGCATATAACATGCCCCATAATGTGGGATTAGGGCTGCTATAGGGCTGTGGTGGGCCAAGATGCCATGATGTTGTGGTACCTCCCACAGTAGAACAACCTATGGCCCAGAGAATAGAGCTAATGCCTAAATGCTGTACAAAGTCAAAACCAGAATAGCAAGTCCAAAACTAAGTCCCCTCATTCAGAGGACTGGGCAGAAGATGCTAAGAGAAACTTTAAATGAGGGACTGAAATTTCATTGAAATTGAAAAATTTCTGCTGGACTTGACAAGTAGGAGAATATGACTATTTTTTGAAGGTCAGACTCAGTGGTATGGAAAAGGCAGAAACCAGAATGTAGTAGCTTAGTCAGTGACAGAAATGTGTGTAAAGATAGGTAACATATAATAGTGCAATAAAGAAATAGAGCTATGAAGTTAATAAAAGAATAAATTTAATTATGACTAAAGGAACCATGGAACTCTCTATGAAAGAGTATGTCAGGCCTCTGAGACTAAGCTAAGCCATCATATCCCCTGTGACCTGCACATACACATCCAGATGGCCGGTTCCTGCCTTTATTGATGACATTCCACCACAAAAGAAGTGAAAATGGCCTGTTCCTGCCTTAACTGATGACATTGTCTTGTGAAATTCCTTCTCCTGGCTCATCCTGGCTCAAAAGCTCCCCCACTGAGTACCTTGTGACCCCCACTCTGCCCGCCAGAGAACAACCCCCCTTTGACTGTAATTTTCCTTTACCTACCCAAATCTTATAAAACGGCTCCACCCTTATCTCCCTTCACTGACTCTCTTTTTGGACTCAGCCCGCCTGCACCCAGGTGAAATAAACAGCCTTGTTGCTCACACAAAGCCTGTTTGGTGGTCTCTTCACACGGACGCGCATGAAATTTGGTGCTGTGACTTGGATGGGGGGGGCGGACCTCCCTTGGGAGATCAATCCCCTGTCCTCCTGCTCTTTGCTCCGTGAAAAAGATCCACCTACAACCTCAGGTCCTCAGACCCACCAGCCCAAGGAACATCTCACCAATTTTAAATCGGGTAAGTGGCCTCTTCTTACTCTCTTCTCCAACCTCTCTCACTATCCCTCAACCACTTTCTCCTTTCCACTCTTCAATCTTTCCCCTTCTCTTAATTTCAATTCCTTTCATTTTCTGGTAGAGACAAAGGAGACACATCTTATCCGTGGACCCAAAACTCCGGCGCCAGTCACGGACTGGGAAGGCAGCCTTCCCTTGGTGTTTCCCGGGGTCTCTGTGCCCCGATCCCTTATTTCCGTGCCCTGACCTCTTATATCTCTGTGCCCCGATCCCTTATTTCCACGCCCCAACCTCGTATCTCTGCGCCCCGACCCCTTTCCCACTTTTCTGGAGGGTAAGAACCCCCGAACCGCTTCCCTCCATGTCTCTACTCTCCCTTTTCTTTAAACTTGCCTCCTTCACTATAGGCAACCTTCCACACTCCATTCCTCCTTCTTCTCCCTTAGCCTGTGTTCTCAAGAACTTAAAACCTCTTCAACTCACACCTGACCTAAAACCTAAATGCCTTATTTCCTTCTGCAATGCCGCTTGACCCCAATACAAACTCGACAGCAGTTCCAAATAGCCAGAAAACGGTACTTTCCATTTTTCCATCCTGCAAGATCTAAATAATTCTTGTCGTAAAATAGGCAAACGGTCTGAGGTGCCTGACGTCCAGGCATTCTTTTACACATCGGTCCCTACCTAGTCTCTGTTCCCAATGCAACTCGTCCCAAATCTTCCTTCTTTCCCTCCCGCCCGTCCCCTCAGTCCCAACCCCAAGCGTCGCTGACTCTTTCTAATCTTCCTTTTCTACAGACCCATCTGATCTCTTCCCTCCTCACCAGGCCGAGCTAGGTCCCAATTCTTCCTCAGCCTCCACTCCTCCACTCTATAATCCTTTTATCACCTCCCCTCCTCACATCCGGTCTGGCTTACAGTTCCGTTCTTTGACTAGCCCTCCCCCACCTGCCCAGCAATTTCCTCTTAAAAAGGTGGCTGAAGCTAAAGGCATAGTCAAAGTTAATGCTCCTTTTCTTTATCAGACCTCTCCCAAATCAGTGAGCGTTTAGGCTCTTTCATCAAATATGAAAAACCCAGCCCAGTTCATGGCTCGTTGGGCAGCAACCCTGAGACGCTTTACAGCCCTAGACCCAAAAAGGTCAAAAGGCCGTCTTATTCTCAATATACATTTTATTACCCAATCTGCTCCCGACATTAAATAAAACTCCAAAAATTAAATTCCGGCCCTCAAACCCCACAATAGGATTTAATTAACCTCGCCTTCAAGGTGTACAATAATAGAAAAAAGTTGCAATTCCTTGCCTCCACTGTGAGACAAACCCCAGCCACATCTCCAGCACACAAGAACTTCCAAACACCTGAACCGCAGCGGCCAGGCGTTCCTCCAGAACCTCCTCCCACAGGAGTTTGCTACAAGTGCCAGAAATCTGACCACCAGGCCAAGGAATGCCCGCAGCCCAGGATTCCTCCTAAGCCGTGTCCCATCTGTGCAGGAACCCACTGGAAATCGGACTGTTCAACTCACCTGGCAGCCACTCCCAGAGCCCCTGGAACTCTAGCCCAAGGCTGTCTGACTGACTCCTTCCCAGATCTTCTCGGCTTAGCAGCTGAAGACTGACACTGCCTGATCGCCTCGGAAGCCTACAAGACCATCACAGACACTCTAAGTAACTCTCACAGTGGAAAGTAAATCTGTCCCCTTCTTAATCAATACGGAGGCTACCCACTCCACATTACCTTCTTTTCAAGGGCCTGTTTCCCTTGCCTCCATAACTGTTGTGGGTATTGACGGCCAGGCTTCTAAACCTCTTAAAACTCCCCAACTCTAGTGCCAACTTAGACAATACTCTTTTAAGCACTCCTTTTTAGTTATCCCCACCTGCCCAGTTCCCTTATTAGGCCGAGACACTTTAAATTATCTGCTTCCCTGACTATTCCTGGACTACAGCTACATCTCATTGCCGCCCTTCTTCCCAATCCAAAGCCTCCTTTGCGTCCTCCTCTTGTATCTCCCCACCTTAACCCACAAGTGTAAGATACCTCTACTCCCTCCTTGGAGACCGATCACGCACCCCTTACCATCTCATTAAAACCTAATCACCCTTACCCCGCTCAGTGCCAAGATCCCATCCCACAGCACGCTTTAAAAGGATTAAAGCCTGTTATCACTCGCCTGCTACAGCATGGCCTTTTAAAGCCTATAAACTCTCCTTACAATTCCCCCATTTCACCTGTCCTAGAACCAGACAAGGCTTACAGGTTAGCTCAGGATCTGCGCCTTATCAACCAAATTGTTTTGCCTATCCACCCTGTGGTGCCGAACCCATATACTCTCCTATCCTCAATACCTCCCTCCACAACCCATTATTCTGTTCTAGATCTCAAACGTGCTTTCTTTACTATTCCTTTGCACCCTTCATCCCAGCCTCTCTTCGCTTTCACTTAGACTGACCCTGACACCCATCAGGCTCAGCAAATCACCTGGGCTGTACTGCTGCAAGGCTTCACAGACATCCCCCATTACTTCAGTCAAGCCCAAATTTCTTCCTCATCTGTTACCTGTCTCGGCGTAATTCTTATAAAAACACACGTACTCTCCCTGCTGATCATGTCTGACTAATCTCTCAAACCCCAACACCTTCTACATCCTAGGCATGGTTAGATACTTTCAACTTTAGATACCTAGTTTTGCCATCCTAATAAAACCATTATATAAACTCACAAAAGGAAACCTAGCTGACCCCATAGATCCTAAATCCTCTTCCCGTTCCTTGAAGACAACTTTAGAGACTGCCTCCTCTCTAGCTCTCCCTGACTCATCCCAACCCTTTTCATTACACACAACCGAAGTGCAAGGCTGTGCAGTCAGAATTCTTACACAAAGACCAGGATCACGTCCTGTAGCCTTTTTGTCCAAACAACTTGACCTTACTGTTTTAAGCTGGCCATTATGTCTCCGTGCAGAGGCTGCTGCCGCCCTAATACTTTCAGAGGCCCTTAAAATTACAAACTATGCTCAACTCACTCTACATTTCTCATAATTTCCAAAATCTATTTTCTTCCTCACACCTGATGCATATACTAGCTGTTCCCCAGCTCCTTCAGCTGTACTCACTCTTTGTTAAGTCCCACAGTTACCATTGTTCCTGGCCCGGACTTCAATCCGGCCTCCCACGTTATTCCGGATACCACACCTGACCCTCATGACTGCATCTCTCTGATCCACCTGACGTTCACCCCATTTCCCCACATTTCCTTCTTCCCTGTTTCTCACCCTGATCACACTTGGTTTATTGATGGCAGTTCCACCAGGCCTAATCGCCACACACCAACAAAGGCAGACTACGCTATAGTACAAGCCACTAGCCCGCCTCTTAAAACCTCTCATTTCCTTTCCATTGTGGAAATCTATCCTCAAGGAAATAACTTCTCAGTGTTCCATCTGCTATTCTACTACATCTTAGGGATTATTCAGGCCCCCTCCCTTCCCTACACATCAGGCTTGAGGATTTGCCCCCACCCAGGACTGGCAAATTAGTTTTACTCAACATGCCCCGAGTCAGAAAACTAAAATACCTCTTAGTCTAGGTAGACACTTTCACTAGATAAGTAGAGGCCTTTCCCACAGGGTCTGAGAGGGCCACCACAGTCATTTCTTCCCTTCTGTCAGACATAATTCCTCGGTTTGGCCTTCCCACCTCTATACAGTCTGATAACGGACGAGCCTTTACTAGTCAAATCGGCCAAGCATTTTTTCAGGCTCTTAGTATTCAGTGAAACCTTTATATCCCTTACAGTCCTCAGTCTTCAGGAAAAGTAGAACAGACTAATGGTCTTTTAAAAACACACCTCGCCAAGCTCAGCCACCAACTTAAAAAGGACTGGACAATATTTTTACCACTTTCCCTTCTCAGAAGTCAGACCTGTCCTCAGAATGCTAGAAGGTACAGCCCATTTGAGCTCCTGTATAGACGCTCCTTTTTATGAAGCCCCAGTCTCATTCCAGACACCAGACCAACTTAGACTGTGCCCCAAAAAAACTTGTCATCCCTGCTATCTTCTGTCTAGTCATACTCCTATTCACTGTTCTCAACTATTCATACATGCCCTGCTCTTGTTTACACTGTTTCTCCAAGCCATCACAGCTGATATCTCCTGGTGCTATCCCCAAACTGCCACTCTTAACTCTTGAAGTAAATAAATAATCTTTGCTGGCAGGACTATGCTGAATCTCCTTAGACACTCTCTAATCAGATGTCCTGAGTCGTCCCAATTCTTAGACCTTTTATACCTGTTTTTCTCCTTCTCTTATTCCATTTAGTTTTTCAATTCATACAAAACTGTATCCAGGCCATCACCAATAATTCTAAATGACAAATGTTCCTTGTAACAACCCCACAATATCACCCCTTACCACAAAATCTTCCTTCAGCTTAATCTCTCCCACTCTAGGTTCCCACGCCGCCCCTAATCCCACTCGAAGCAGCCCTGAGAAACATCGCCCATTATCTCTCCATACCACCCCCCAAAATTTTCGCCATCCCAACACTACCACTATTTCATTTTATTTTTCTTATTAATATAAGAAGACAGGAATGTCAGGCCTCTGAGCCCAAGCTAAGCCATCATATCCCCTGTGACCTGCACGTACACATCCAGATGGCCGGTTCCTGCCTTAACTGATGACATTCCACCACAAAAGAAGTGAAAATGGCCTGTTCTTGCCTTAACTGATGACACTGTCTTGTGAAATTCCTTCTCCTGGCTCATCCTGGCTCAAAAGCTCCTCCATTGAGTACCTTGTGACCCCCACTCTGCCCGCCAGAGAACAACCCCCCTTTGACTGTAGTTTTCCTTTATCTACCCAAATCCTGTAAAACGGCCCCACCCTTATCTCCCTTCACTGACTCTCTTTTCGGACTCAGCCCGCCTGCACCCAGGTGAAATAAACAGCCTTGTTGCTCACACAAAGCCTGTTTGGTGGTCTCTTCACATGGACGCGCATGAAAGAGTAGACACAAAATTCATGAGGATTCAAATGATTAGAGATGGGATAGGATAAAAAATGTGATGAAGGCAAAATACAGACGTAAGTAAGTGCAAAAACAAGTGGGAGTACTTCGATTTGACTATAGGGTAGAGAATACATTTGGAATTAGAGGCCAGTAAGACTGGGAGAGTAGACTAGCGATAGATCGTGAAGCTCCTAGAATACCACACAAATTTTAACAGAATACTTAAATGTTGTCCTATAGAAGTAGACACTCTGGCAAGTTTTATTATTATTAAAAAGCGAACAGGCCGGGCGTGGTGGCTCACGTCTGTAATCCCAGTACTTTGGGAGGCCAAGGAGGGTGGATCACCTGAGGTCAGGAGTTCCAGACCAGCCTGGCTAATATGGCAAAACCCTGTCTCTACTAAAAATACAAAAATTAGCCGGGCGTGGTGGTGGGCATCTGTAATCCCAGTTACTTGGGAGGCTGAGACAGGAGAATCACTTGGGCCCAGGAGGCAGAGGTTGCAGTGAGCCGAGATCGCCCCACGGTCTGGGTGACGAGAGTGAGACTCCGTCTCAAATAAATAAAAATAAATAAATAAAATAAAAACTAAATAAACCTTATCAGCTTTATAGCAATAAATGGTTAACCACCCCCAAATAACAATCACATTTAAATGGAAAGTTGATGGAATTTTGAAGCATTTTTACAGAGCACAGGGAATATCTGTTAAGGTTATAAGAACCAATTATACCGACTATCACAACAAGACACAGCCATATATGTTTCTGTGATTCTTGCTGCCAAATTAATTTTAAATCTGCAGTATTTTAACACATACACATTATTCCTTAAACATTTTATTGGCACTTAAATGAAAGGCAGCCTTATGTTGGAAATGTCACTTGTATGGGGTTCAATACAATTTTTCTCAAAAGGGCACTGAAAGCTAATTAACTAATCAAGCATAGTTCCTTAAGTAGTAATCCAGTACAACTTATCCTACTCAGTATTTCACCTTGATCTAATAACAGTATTTCCCCGCAATACCTGGAAAGTACGGCAGTCAACTGGAACAACTGCTGGACTTCTTGTTCTACAAAGTGAAATAATTTTATTATATTCTTTGAAATATGCTCTGACTTTTCACAATTTTAATTACATATGGGGAACAGATAGGCAATCAGGTTAACTTTAATGGTACTTAAGGCCTCAAAATGTTTCCCAAAATTTTGCTTGTTGTCTCTATTATGGCAAATATTACCACCTGCTTACCCGACATCCACCCCGCTCCCTAATGTTCCTTGATGGCAAAACACAACTTACATACAGAGACTGATAGTTTCAGATACTCAGTTTCTTATTGTCTCTTGCAGTATGAAGTGACCATGTGATTCAACTCTAACCAATAAGGAGTAAAGAGATGTCTCCTGAGGATAATTGCCTACCTCCTAAACGAAAATAGAGAGACATGAGACACAGTATGCATTCTCTTTGGCTACTCTTGTCATCTCCTTTCTTTCTAGGTAGTTACATAAGAATGTGATGTTTGGAGTTGCAGAAGCAATTTTTTGACCCTACGGGACAAACCTGTACACGAAGAGCCATTATATTGAATATGATGGGTCAGAAGAATGGAAACAGCCAGAGTTTTTGATAACCCTGCTGAGCCAAATCTCAACCCTGACACCACTTATTCCTAGACTGCTAGTTATGTGAGCTAATTAAATGTGTTTTGGTTTAAGGCACCGTTATTTGGGTATTTTTTTAGTGGAAGCTGAAAGCAAATTAAATAACCTACCTACACTGGTCATTTTCTAGGCATTCATCTAGCAATTCAACAAATATTTATTAACAATCTACTATGTGCCAGGCACTATTTTCATAAACAAGATAAGCACAGTTGTCACTTTTATGGAGCTTACAGTCTCACTGAATTACTTAATAAAATAAATTATTTAATATTGCCAACTCACATTTATACTTTAGCATAACTTTGTCTTCTTATTACCTTTGGGAGTCACCTCAAGCATTTTTAACCCTATCTCCCTCCAGTGTTTTGTATGTGGTTGTTTTGTATGTATGTAATAGTATTTTGTATGAGTACCTCAAATTTAAGTACTCACACTTTTTAAAAAAATTTTAACCCTATCTCCCCAGGTTTGTATGATTTGTTGAGCACAAATGTTGATTTGTGCTCAACAGATGTTTTATGAACTAGTGGGTTCCTTTGCCTAGCAGATGCAGCTCTGTATCATTCACCTATTGCTCTAATAATTTTGCATAACAAGTTACTCTTGCTTGTTGCAAGTTTCTTTTTGTCTGTATTATGATTAAAGTGATTAATTGATTAAAACAATAATCACTTATTATTGCTCATGTGTCCATGGGTGGGCTGGGGGTTTCTTCTGGTTTTGATTGGGCTCTTTCATGCACCTGTGGTCAGCTGCAAATTGGATAGGTGGCTCCAATGATCTTAGGCAGGATACCAGACGTGTTTGGGGATCATCTGGCTCTTGGCTGCTGTAGAATGGCCCAGATGAAATGAGTAGACTCTCATATCCTTCCAGCAGGTTAGCTCAGGCATATTCTCATGGTAGTGGCAGGGGCTAAGAATAAAAAAAGTCAGAAGACACAAGTACTTTTGCAAAACTATGCTTGTGTCAAGTTTCCTAATGACCCATTGGCTAGAGCAAGTCACATGACCAAACCCAGAGTAATTGTGGGAATTACATCAATAAGGTTGCCAGATGAAAACAGGATACCCGGTTAAATGTAAATTTCAGACAAACAACTAGTAATTATTTTAGTGTAAATATGTCTGGCAACCTTACGTGGGAGGGCACTGCTAAAGGTCATGGATACAAAGAGAGCAAAAAATTGAGGCAATTAAAGTAATCTACTGATTGACTACAGGCTCTTTATTATTTGAGTCTCATCCTGTGTTCCTTCTCATTTTGCCTATATTCTATCCATAGTGAAACTCTTGAATTTCTTGAGATATGCCATATTCTTTCATGTCTCGTTGTCTTTTCATGATGCTGTTTTCTTAACATGGAAGATGTTTCTTCCACACTGTAATTTAGCTAAACGCTAACCATTTTCAAGGCTACCTCAGGATTTTAGCACCTCCAGTTGGGATGAGTGGTACTAGTCTGTGCTCTCACAGTCCCTAGGGCATAACCCTCCTCTGGCATGTAAGTTACTAATAAATGTGCATGTAACACATTATATACCAGGCACTGTTCTAGTGCTTCATTATTATTAATTATCTGTTTTTTTTTTTTTTTTTAGACAGAGTCTTGCTCTGTCATCCAGGCTGGAGTGCAGTGGCCCGATCTTGGCTCACTGCAACCTCTGCCTTTCTTTAAGCGATTCTCATGCTTCAACTCCTGAGTAAGTGGGACTACAGGCATGTGCCACCTTGCCAGGCCAATTTTTGTATTTTTTTAGTAGAGATGGGGTTTTACCATATTGGCCATGCCGGTCTCGAACTCCTGACTTCAAGTGATCCGCCCACCTCAGCCTCCCAAAGTGGTGGCATTACAGGCATGAGCTATACCGTGCCCGTCCCATTATTATTAACTATCTTAAGCCTCCTAGCAACTGTATGATATATATTCTATCTTATTATTATCACATTGCTTTATAACCCCTGGCATTTTTGCTGACCTTCTCTATTCTACTGGAGGGCATGGATTCTGTCAGTTATCTCTGTGCCTAGCACAGTGCCAGACACACGAAGTATTCAATAAGTGCTTGCTGAATGAATACATTTGCTTGTCAGCCATGTAAACAATCATTCAGAGTTAAGGTAGCTTTAGATGGGATTGGGGTAGAAAACCAAGGGAGGGTTAGCATACAGGTTTCTGAGGGAAAGGGGAGGACAGAGTAGAATCCATGCCAGGAATCCTTTTGTGAAAGAAAAAGGCAGCGTGAGTGCACTGGCTGCTCAAAGGGCCACAAGAAGGATGAGGGAGCAGCAAACAAAACAATAGTAGAAACACAAGCTTTGCTTACTTCACAGTTTTGTCCTGCATCATCTCTGGGTACAAGGCTGAGGAATCCAAGGCTAGGGAGTTATATTTTCTAGGTTGACAGGGAATCCAAAGACCTTCAGTCTGTAACAAACAAGGAATTATTATGTTGAGGAAACTAGACGCCACTTCCACCCTTTGGTAGAATAGCAGTTAACTTGCCAAAAAGCTGCATGCCTTCCCTCTCATTAAAGACTTCTGGCAAAGACAGTGTACTACCTCCCTTAACCCAGTGTTTCAAAGTTTGTTCTTACTAATGACTAACTTAAATTTCTGATAAATGTTTGAGCTAATTTCTTTAAATACTCTTTGAAGAGGCAAAACACCTGGTTAAAATGTTCAGTAAATCCTCAGTATTCACAGGGAATGTTTTCTTAAACTGTTACAATAGGGAAGACTCCCAACTACTCATCCTGTAAATTAATAGTAGCTAACATTTATTTTCAGTTAAGCACTGCACTTTACATGGAAAAAAATCTCATTTAAACCTCACATGGCAATGTGAACTATGCACTGTAATTAACCTTATTTTTAGATTAAAACAACTGAGTCTCAGAAAAGATAAGCAACTTGTCGAATGAATGCATGAGTACTTCTCTCTCTAATTCTTACCGCCTCCACCCTTGATAAAAACAGAATCGTTAATTAGAGCTAAAGCTGGAAATGGCTCTGACATTTGATTATTTAAAATGATGATTTTTGAGTCCCAAATCCAAGATTCTTTTCTAAAATGTTTAATTAACTTTTATTTTAAGTTCAGGGGTACAAGTGCAGGTTTGTTACATAGGTAAACTTGTATCATGGGGGTTTGTTGTACAGATTATTTCATCACACAGGTATTAAGCCTAGTACCCATTACTTGTTTTCCTCGATCTTTTCTCTCCACCCACCCTCTACCCTCCAAAAGGCCCCAGTGTGTATTGTTTCCCTCTATGTGTTTATGTATTCTCATCATTTAGCTCCCACTTATAAGTGAGAACATGCAGTATATGCTTTTTGTTCCTGCATTAGTTTGCTAAGGATAGTGGCCTCCAGCTCCATCCATGTCCCTGCAAAGGATATGATCTCATTCGTTTTTATGGATGCATAGTATTCAAGGATTCCTGGCATGGATCTTACCCTGTCCTCCCTTTCTCATTTAGGTTGATTCCATGTCTTTGCTCTTGTGAATAGCGCTGCAATGAACATATGTGTGCATGTGTCTTTATAATAGAATGATTTATACTCCTTGGGTATATACCCAGTAATGGGATTGCTGGGTCAAGTGGTTTTTCTGTCTTTAGGTCTTTGAGGAATTGCCACACTGTCTTCCACAATGGCTGAACTAATTTACACTCCTACCAACAGTGTATAAGCATTCCTTTTTCTCTACAACCTCACCAGCATCTGTTATTTTTCTACTTTTTAACAATAGCCATTCTAACTGGTGTGAGATTGTGTCTCATTGTGGTTTTGATTTGCGTTTCTCTAATGATCAGTAATGTTGAGCTTTTTTTCATACGATTGCTGGCCTCATGCATGTCTTTTAGAAAGTGTCTGTTCATGTCCTTTGCCCACTTTGTAATGAGGTTGTTTGTTTTTCTCTTTCAAGTTTAAGTTCCTTATAGATGCTGGATATTAGACTTTTGTTGGATGCATAGTTTGCAAAAATGTTCTCCCATTCTGTAGGTTGTCTGTTTACTCTGTTGACAGTTTCTTTTGCTGTGCAGAAGGTCTTTAGTTTAATTAGACCCCATTTGTCAATTTTCGCTTTTGTTGCAATTGCTTTTGGCATTTTTGGCATGATATTTTTGCCTGTGCCTATGGGCTGAATGGTATTGCCTAGGTTGTCTTCCAGGGTTTTTATAGTTTTGGGTTTCATAGTTTTGGGTTTTAATCTATCTTGAGTCCATTTTTGTACATGGTATAAGGAAGGGGTCTAGTTTCAATCTTCTGCATATGGCTAGCCAGTTATCCCAGCACCATTTATTGAATCGGGAATTCTCTCCCCATTGTTTATTTTTCTCAGGTTTGTCGAAGATCAGATAGTTGTAGGTGTGTGGTCTTATTTCTGGGTTCTCTATTCTGTTCCATTGGTCCATGTGCCTGTTTTTGTACCAGTATCTTGCTGTTTTGTTTACTGTAGTCCTGTAGTATAGTTTGAAGTCAGGTAGCGTGATGCCTCCAGTTTTGTTATTTTTGCTTAGAAAGCCAGACATTCTTTGGTGTAATAAAATTTCTTTCCACAAAGACTGGAGATGAATTAGCCTGCTATTTTTTTTAACAACCTCTTTAGACATGGTCTATCCAGGAATTAACTTAAATGTTTGCTTTTTCCATGGGTATGATTTAGAGATAACTTAAGAATGCTTATCTTTGGAAATGCAAATCAAGCCATGAGACACCACTTTGCACCCACTTGGATAGTTATAATAAAAAACATAGATAATAACAAGTGTTGATGAGAATGTGAAGAAATAAGAAGCCTTAAATAGCTTGCTGGAGAAAATGTAAAAGAGTTTGGTGGTTCCTCAAACAGGTAAACCTAGAGTTACCTTATGACCCAGTAATTCCACTCCTAGGTATATACTGATGACAATTGAAAACATGAATCTACATAAAACCTTGTATACAAAAAGTTCATTACAGCATTATTCATTGTAGCCAAAAGATGGAAACAACTGAAATGTTCATCAGCTGATGACTGGACAAACAAAATCTGGCATATTCATACAGCAGAATATTATTCAGCTATAAAAAAGGAATGAAGTAGTGATGCATGTTACAATACATGGGTGAACTTTGAAAACATTATGCTAAGTAAAAGAAGCCTGCCACAAAATACTGCATATATGATTCCATTTATATGAAATATCCAGAATAGATAAATCTACATAGATGGAAAGTAGATTAGTGCTTGCCTAGGGCCAAAGACATGGGGAGAATGGGAGGTGACTACTGCTCAAGGGTATGGGGTTTCTTTGGAGTGATGAAAATTGTCAACAGTTGATTGTGGTAATGGATGCACAGCTCTGGGAGTATTCTAAAAAGCATTGAATTGTACACTGTGAATGGGTGAATTTATGGTATGTGAATTATGCCTCAAAAAAGAGTGTTTATCCACCTTTACTCTCAATAAAACTTATTACTGTTAGGCAACCAGACAGGTTACCATGGCAACAATAGATTTTAGTTGTATGTTGTTTTCTTTAGCACATCTCACCTCAGTTAGTTGTTGGGTATGAGACAATAATAAAAATAATTCTCATCAGAGAGGAGAAGGTTTCATGTTCTTCTTATATTACAGAATCATCACCCTTTTCCCTTGTAACACAGAGGGCTCCTCTGGCCATCACACTGGATTAAGAATTCACACGAAGAGGAAGAAGTTGGAAAATTTTCTCTCTTTCGTCTTCCAGCTCGTAAGACAGTCTCACACCTTAGACTTTTAGGCTTAGAAACTTAAAGAGTTTTTCCTTGACACAATGACAACAAAATGGAAGTAATGCCAAGAACTGATTTTAAGAAGGAAATTTTATCTCTAGCTAATTAGATTACAGAACTGGCCTTGCAACTCCCTCACCCTTCAACATGTATCCCAGACACTTCCCACGAATGGGAAACTACTCTCAGTTTTCTATCTGATCAGCTCAGTGACATCTTTTTAAATACCAAGTCCTCTTCTTATTTTTTTTAGGACATAAGCATTCTGAATGTCAAAAAGATACAGGAATATGTTTATGCTCACACTTGTATGTAACCCAACTTCATGAAGTCTCAAACGAGAAAATGCATCAGCCAAAGGGCCATTCTCAATTACACTTTACATCATAGCTGGATAATTGAGCAGCCTATCTCCAGCTCAACAGCTGACATAGTAGGAGGCACAATTTGAAATGAACAGTGGGAATAGTTACCCATTTCCAGGTGGGCAGAATGGAAAACATGAGAAGAAAGAAAATATACATTACATTTTGAATGTGTGTACAATATTTCAGTTTTTTTTCAGAGGACTGAATCAGAAATCAGGGAGGTGGGCAATTGTCTGATAAGATATGGGTGATAACAGGGTACCCCGGGTGGTGACACTCCACTGAGCATTAGTGCCTTTTGAGGCCAATATAATAGCTCTTTATTGACAAAACATACCCAGAACTATCACTGTTTTTTCAGAATCTCGATTAAGCCTCACTAAATGACCATAGGGACTGTTGATAATTTTTTTTTTGCCATGATTTTCTGTGTGTATTGATCATTCCTTCTCTGTCCTGGGATACTTGGACGCTAATTTGAGAAATGCTTAATTGGAGAAATATTTGGAAGGAAAAATTCATCAGGACTGTTGATTGTTTAGGTACAAATCGAGAGAGAAGGTGAAGAGTCACAAAGATTGCTGAATTTTTAGCTAAGAGACTGCCATGTGCAAAGAAGTCGAACTTAATTTACAGCAACATTAGTTCACCAGAAGGTACACTAATACCAGTGGGTGGAGCTTATGTGGGAAAGGGAAGAAATTTACCATTTATGGAATGTTGTTTCTGTGCTAGTCTCTGAGTTGATGCTTTACATACCAATTCCCAATTAATATAACAAAGACGCTTCTTTGGAGCACAATTATTTGAAAGTAAAATATGTTGCCCTGAAAGGGAGAAAATGTCTCACCAATAAAAGGGTTCGAGGAAAGGCTGTTAGATGTCCCTTGGGGATGATGAAGAACAATGCTTCTTCAAATTTAAAGTGCTGGGAATCCCTTGGGTATCTTGTTGAAATGCACATGTTGATGTAGCAGGTCTGGGGCGGGCCTGAGAGTCTGCATTTTTAAGAAACTCGCAGATACTACTGATGCTGCTGGTTCAAGGGTCACGCTTCAAGTAGCAAGGATGTAGAACAAGTCTCAATTCATTAGCGGTCATGAAATCAATTTAATGGATTGGGATAAAGATTAAAAACAGAAATAAAATGGAATATAAGGGAAAATATTTGAATTCATTATGCATAATAAGAGTAAGTACTCTTTTATGGAAATTCCGTTTCCGTTATGATCCAGTTTGTATAGTAGTGAATTATAATGTATTTTATGTATTTTTTTATCTTGAATCACAAGCAAAATGTTGGAAAACTAATTATGAAGTAAGCTAGTACTAACAAATTGAATTAAATAATTGCTTAGGTTCCTTCTTAATTTGAAATTTTACGATTCTGTGCAATCTTATATCCCTTGTTGAAATCTTTTACTCTGGCTTTCATAGAATATTCAAAGAGGTGTGGGCATCCAGTCCATTAACTTCATCTTCACGTTGAAAACCCAAGATGGTGAGCATGGCTAGGCATTGCAAAGATGTGTTATTTTCCTGTGGTTAATGTTACGATAAAAATAATCCTGAGATAGTCTCTGCTTCCAGGAGGAACCTTTGGTTCCTATTTTTGTTGTTGTTTGTCTGATGCCAGAGTCATTAATTTAATTACAACATCAATTTGTTAATTGCAGGTAAAGCTATATGGAAGTGAAATAAGAACCCAAAAGAGTTAATGTCATTTCCAAAGTTACCTTATTTACAGGGTCATAACTGAAATTCTAAATAAATCTGGCTCATTATTTTTTAGCTGAACGAAGATTGCATTTGAATTCAATCAAGACACAGCATCACTTTTATTTTTGCTCTAATTTATAATTTGTTCCAAAAACATATTAGTTTGAAAGATTATGGGCTTTCCAAGAGTACCAGTGTGTCTAGGGACACACAGACACACACACACACGGTGTTTGTATATTTAGTGTTGGAGTAGAGCAACCAAGGTCAAGGAAAAATAGCTGCAAGTGTAAAGAATGTTTTAATGAGATATTTCAGTTTGGAGTTTTACTACACCAATAGTCAGAAGGGTAAGTTTGCTGTCTGAGGAGTAGTCACAAATATATGACTTCTCTTGTTAGCATCTGAATTGAAGGAGTTAGAGCCTACCACTCCAGTTCATCTGTATTCCCCAGTAAACATCTGGCACCATTTAAATTATATTAATTACAAAAGCAGTGGATATTATGTTTAAAAACTATATAAAATGATCACTATTTCTGAATTTTACTATTGTTTTCTTGCATTATCAGATAATATTTCATTTAAGAGCACAAGCTGCTATTTCAAATGACCCATTGAGTAAAATCAACAAAATATTTCCTTCTTTGGTTAAAAAATAATTAACTCCAAATGCAATCCAAGATAATGACTACCAATGCTAGAAACATTTAATTTGAGGGCATTTCAACAAAACTTGAATGTTTTGATGCAGAAAATGGAAGGTGGAAATAGTAGCCGCTGAAGCTCAAAATGAATCAACTTTGGGGAGAAATACAAATAATTAAATGCCCTCAATATCATCTGAGTGGAACTTAGAAACTAACTTCTCTTGATTCCTTCTAATCTTTCAACTATGTACTTATTTTCACCTACTAAGCACATACTCAGTAATGTGCTAAGTATGTTAGGATATACAGAAGGAACACGAACTGAGCCCTGTCTTAAAATTTCTTTCAGCTGGCTTTTCTGAATTGCTAGAATTTCAGAGATGAACGTCAAATGGATGTATATTCAATTCAATTGAAAAAAAATTGCATTTAGTTATTGGTGGATCCTGACTTCTTATTCTAAATTACATTACTATTTAGCATGTCCCTGATATGGTTAAAAATCAAACTGTAGCCCATGTTCTAAGGGGCTAACAATTAGCAAGCTAAAAAACTGTCTTCTGATCTTAACACGAAAGCTAATTGTTCATATGCCAGGCTGTGCCTTGATTCCGGTCAGCAGGAACTCGTTAGTCCTTATTAGGGGACTTCTATAGTATGCTTGAATTTTACAAGTTCCACATTTCATATCAGTGAGCTAATCTCAATCAATACTTTTATATTGAAACACCAGATCAAAACAAAACACCAGATAACACACTATCTCATTTCAACATACAGCTCATTGGAACTATTTAAAGTTGGCTTTTGAATGGAGAGATACTTCATGGACGTCTTAACTGCCCATCCTACTTCAGACAATGGCTGGTCTTTGGATGTAGCATATGTACCTGTTTCACAGTTGTGACATTTACCTTTGGATAAGCTTTGCATGATGCAATATTTCACATTTCATTTGTTATTTTGTATTCCAAAAAATAGAGGCACTGAAAAAATTCAGACATTATTACTAATAATACTTCTTCCTTCAGCATATTACTAAGGATGGTTTGGTGATTGTAAGTAAACTAGGTCTGATTCCAAGAAGCATACTCGTGAGTGAAATCAAGCCTTCACTTGATTTGGGTATACAAAACTAAGTTAGAATCAGCTGAGTCTCAGTGACCACGTCCAAAATCTAAGACTTTGTGAAGATCAATAACCCAAGAAATGCTACACCTGTTTGACTAATTCATGCTGAGATGTTTAATAATAATGGCCTATCCATCTCAAATACTACTTATAGCCTGACAGTCTTTCAATGACTTAGTACAAAAGAGTAAATGTGCTAGAAATTTCAGGTACTGGTAGAGAATAGAGGTAGAGAATTTGGGGGAGTGAATCTATTCAAATAATATGATTACAGATTTATAGGTAAGAGATTGCCTGGGACTATATGTAAGGGAATATTTTTAAAATTGAGAACATTTGAAGAGGAAACACACATTTAGCACCTCACTGTCAAGATCCAATCATTTTACTTAATTGTTAGATAACCCCAGCAATGTGTTACATTTTTATATGAATGATTACTAAATATATAGAAAGTATATTTATTTTTATTCTGCTTTTTCCTTTCTCTTTTCTCATTGCCATCTTGGTGAATAGGAACTACACATGCACCATATATGTAAAAATAATGATTTTTCTCTTCTCCAATTTCATTTCTAAGGTTTTTTTTTTCCTGTTTCAAGTTATATGGAGGATGGAGAGAAAGAAATGCAGAACTATTTATTATTTTCAAATTCTCCAAGTCATAATTAATTGGAGAAGTGCTGCTTTATCATCTTTACAAAGAAAGGGCAATAAAAAGGGAAAATGGTTTATGTTTATCACTGCAATTTTCCAGCTGTTATAAAAGAAACACTTTTTTTCCAGATAAAAGGTGCTCACACACACACACACACACACACACAAATTGAATTGTTACTTTGACTTCCATTCAGTGCAACAGTAAAATATGGCTGAACAAAATGTTCACAATAAAATCCCCAAACCAGATTCAAAGCACTAAGCAGGTATAGATTTAGCTACGGTTCATTAATCTTTCAGGGAAACACATGAGCAAAAGATAAATCAGTAGCCATGCCAAACCATAAAGTTTCACGTTTCTAACTTCAAAATGATACAAAACATAAAAATGACATTTTCAAATGCATCCAAATACATACTTGCTGAATTGACTTATTATTTTGTCATTTACTGCAGATAAAGAAACTGAGGCACAGAGAATATTAGCCAGGTCACAGGGCCTGAGCAGTGACAGGTCCCAATTTCAAAATTAATGCTATTTCCTCCAGGATCATGGAACTGGCAAGAGCTAAGGAAGTGAAGGTGGGAGGAGGATGAATGCAATTCTGTGTAAGACACTGCGTTTTAGGCAGTTTTGGGGTGTACGTTAATGTCTTTTACAAAAAATAGGGAAATAAGTGTGACTAAAATTATATTTTTATAGGGTTGAAATGTTGCCCGAAGCACGAGGTGGGTATGAGGGAGGCAACAAAAGGCCACAATCCAGCTTGGCAAAATTTCTTTGTGTTGAAATAATATCCAGTAATGCAAAGTAAAGAAAACAGAAATTAGAAAGACCTTGATCATCCTTGACCTGTTATTTGAAATGAGTTCATTACTCATCATCATTTACACAAATTAATTCACATCTCTAACTTCTGGAGAGTGAGGGTTATTCCACACTTACCACACTCTTCTAGATCTGGCACCGCAATGCAAGTAGTTTTATGCTATTTTCCAGTAGAAGATAATTATCAACTTTGTACATCCCTCTCCATTTGTATTCTTTAAAAGTTAACCTTAGCCTTGTACATGTTGTTTTGTTTTATGTCCTTGTGCCTGGTTTTTAATCTTAAATAAAGGGACAAGAGATGCTACTTTTTTTTTTCAAAGGGGGAAAAATATGAAAAGCCACTTCAACAAACCCAAATACTGTAATAGTTTTATTCCACTTCACTAACCTCTCCTACTTGTTAGGAGCTTTGATTTGAGCTAACAAGGTTAACAGATTGTATAGCTATTGTCCTGTTATGACTTCCTTGGCTGGGTTCCTGCAGTAAACAGTGCTGATGTGATGTTTTGTTCAGGCACAGCATAAGAGGGAGCAGGAGGAGGGTCTGTCGAGAAGGACGGGGTTACAGATCTGTCAAGGCCTTCTCAGTGGTGGAGCTGTAGCAACTGCTACCTATGGTCAATTTGAATCAGTGCCTCAGTGTGCTGACCTTAGGGCCGGGTCTTCTTCAGTGGCCTGGAAATGGGGACTTAAACTGTATGCTTTGTTCTTTTAAAGTGAATGCAGAGAGCAGTCAAAAGAAGAAATACGACAAAAGAGGGTGAAGAAGAAGCTGTGGGAGAAACATTGAATCTGGTCAAGGTGAATGGAGATCAGGCCTCAATTTAGTACATACCAATTTTTTTCTTATTAATTTTCAATTCACATTGTCACTTACCAAATTGCTCCAGATAAATCCTCCAAGGGATGGAGGTGATCATATTTAGCAAAGAAGTTTAAATAAAACATCGTATGAAGCCTTATCTAATCAGCTAATGAAAAATCAAAAGCATTTTTTTCATATCTCTCCAAGGTTTCTTGGTGTCCCATTGCATCCCTCTTGTTTTTGTCAAAAATGCAGTCATTGCAGTATGAATAAAAGAATTGGTTGAGTAAAAGTTTCAGATACCTCTTTATGCACTGGTGTTTCGTCTTAGCTAAAAATTCTAAATGACGTCTGTCACATACATGATGTATTAGTTTCCTTTTGCTGTCGTAACAAATTACCATAAAGTTAGTGGCTTAGAACAACAAAAATGTATTCTCTTACAGCTTTGGAGTTCCGGAGTCCCAAATGGGTCTCATTGGTTTAAAATCAAGGTGTTGGCCATTCCTTCTGCAAATCTCAGGGGAAAATTCAATTTCTTGCCTTTTCCAGGTTCTAGAGACTGCTCTTATTCTTTGCATGGTGGCCTCTTCAATCTTCAAAGCCAGAAATGGTCAATTCCACATTTAAAAGACACCTGTGGTTACGTTGTGTCCACCTGGATAATCCAGGCTTTCTTTCTCTTAAAGTCAAATGATTGGGAACCTAAATTTAACTTGCAACCTTAATTATCTCTTGGCATTTAGCATAACGTATTTACAGGTTCTGGGTATTAGGATGTGGAAGTTTTTGGGAGGGCTAGTATTCTGCCTACCACAAATGATATTTGTAGAAGAAGTAATGAGAATTATTAGGTAATTTGTATAGATAAGTGTTGATTAAATTAATACTATGAAATAACATTTGCTAGAGTAGACATTGATGAGCCAAGTCAGGCAAATTTCAAATGCCCATCTATTAATCCAGATGTTCTTACATTAGTCTCTATTTTATCCTTTAGTCTAGGTTACTCATAAGATACGGTTTCTCACAAATATAGGGCTGCTGTTAAGTCTAACTATGTAAGTTGTTTATCAACCTAAATAGGTTTTGATAAGAAAGAATTTACAGAAATCAGTTTCAAAATAGATACACAGCCCCTACCATGTACCATGGAAGTGCTGGATGTGGGGGATGTACTATGATGATGGCAAACACATGCCCTTGCTAGATTATTTGATGTGTCTATTTATAACTATAAAGGCAAGACTTTGTTTAAACCTATGCTACTTTAATTTGTCTTTATTCAGATATCTAATAAGGCGGAGATAGCCTTTTTTCCAAAGGTAGTCTTCTTTCTAGTACACATTGTGAAACTAAAGAGTTTGGTTAAATAACCAGTGGGTTTGAGAAGCAGTCTGAAGTTATTTTATTCCATCAACTATTTGAAAGTATAATGGAATTTATCCATTTATTGAGTTTTTTGTGCAAAACTTTACCTCAGATTAATTAGACTAGATATTAAATCCCAATACAATGTGTTTTTATCTTCACTTTCTGGGTAGCAGATTAATAACTATCATTGAAGTACTCTGAGATCAATTCATGTTGACAATTTTTTAGTGGAAACTCCTACCTTAACTAGAGCGATAGATTCTTAAGAAACAACCCTGTTTCTTGTCCTGTGTTCTTCAAACGTATTTTCTATGGTGAGCAACTTCGCAAAACACAACTTCTTAGCAGAATATGCATCTGCATCATCCGGTTCTTGCTGGAAATTTCTTCATAGGCTTATTTCTCGCCACTTCTACTTCACACTTAATGCCTCCTGAGTTCATATTATTTTTTAAATTGCTGTTCCCTCTGCTTGGAACATCTTCCCCAATTTCTGTACTCAGTTCATCCCAAGTCAAATATCAGGATTTTACTTAGACATGGCTTCTGCTAAAAATAAATTCCTCTACCTCCACGCTCAACCCATCTTGGATAGTGATTCCCCTGACCCTTTTAGTGTTTATCCTTTTCTTGACATCATGAATAGTGTCTTAATCTCTAGTTTTTCTGGCAATTGAGAAGGAAGTCTTCAAGAAGATATTTAAGACATCATAGATGATTTACCAAGTCAGAGCCTGAACTTGACTGAAACAACACTGAGTGAGATCCTGCAACTGGATCAGAAGCATGAGGGTCCAGTCTGGTCTTCAGACTTGAAGGGACCAAAGGTGGTATGTCTTTCTGACATCAGAAAGGTCAGGGAACCAGTCTTCAGATTTTCAGCCTGTACTTCTTTTTTTTAGATTGTTATGTGTTATATAGTATTTATTTTATTTATTTAATTTATTTATTTTTGAGATGGAGTCTTGCTCTGTTGCCCAGGCTAGAATGCAATGCCATGATCTCGGCTCACTGCAACCTCCGCCTCCTGGGTTCAAGCCATTCTCCTGCCTCAGCTTCCTGAGTAGCTGGGATTACAGGAATGTGCCACCAAACCTGGCTAATTTTTGTATTTTTAGTAGAGATAGGGTTTCACCATGTTGGCCAGGCTGGTCTTGAACTCCTGACCTCAGGTGATCCACCCACCTCAGCCTCCCAAAGTGTTGGGACTACAGGCATAAGCCACTGCGCCTGGCCTATTGTTTGTATTATTTTTGAACTACGTTGTTCAACTTTCAAGCGGGCGCTACTATATTAAAATTGGGCCAACAAATTCATCCTCACAGTTATTTAAAAATTGGGTCATACTGGCCAGGTGTGGTGGCTCATGCCTATAATCACAGCACTTTGGAAGGTCAAGGCGGGTGGATCTCGAGGTTAGGAGATGGAGACCATCCTGGCTAACAAGGTGAAACCCTGTCTCTACTAAAAATACAAAAAAAAAAAAAAAAAATTAGCCGGGTGCGGTGGTGGGCGCCTGTAGTCCCAGCTACTCGGGAGGCTGAGGCAGGAGAATGGCGTGAACCCAGGTCATATTTTCTTCTCTCAGTCTTAATTTTTTTTAAAGTTGACAATACTAGGCATTTTACTCTACCTAATTTTCCCAATAATTTATAGACTAAAGACTTGCAAATATCAAAATGTCGATGATATGGTTTGGTTGTGTTCCCACCCAAATCTCACCTTGAATTGTAGCTCCCATAATTCCCACATGTCACAGGAGGTACCTGGTGGGAGGTAATTGAATCATGAGGGTGGCTCTTTCCCGTGTTGTTTTTGTGATAGTGAATAAGTCTTACAAGTTCTGGTTTTATAAAGGGGAGTTTCCCTTCACACAGTCTCTTGCCTGCTGCCATGTAAGATGTGACTTTGTTCTTCATTTGCCTCCTGCCATGATTGTGAGGCCTCTCCAGCCGTGTGGAACTGTGAGTCAATTAAACCTCTTTCCTTTATAAATTACCCAGTCTCAGGTAGGTCTTAATGAGCAGCCTGAGAACAGACTAATACAGTCACTGATAAGGTATAAGAAGAAGTGGTTTCCAAATTCTTCTATTGAAACATACCTCTTTCAATACATGGCAGGTTTAACTGGAGAAAACCACTAGAACACCTCTCTACTCCTGGACTTTTCCCATGGCCATTAATATGAATTTTGTGAGACTCCTTTTAGATAGTCATCAGACTATTTACTAAATTAGATGATAATTTAAGTAATGACTTGAAGGTTGGAACTGAGTAGTAAGTAAACAAGCTGGACATGTTGGTGACAATTGTCCTATATTCTTCAAACTTATGTTTTATGGTGAGCAACTTAGCAAAACACAACTTCTTAGCAGGATATGCATCTGCTAAGAAACTTTTATCAATTGGTGGCAACTGATAAAATTGTTATAATTACTCTTAGCTTCATTAACATTCTCCTTTTCCAGCCACACAGACACTCCCACTCTTTCTGAGGTCAACTGATGGAATTTTTATCTCATGGCAATAGAGAACATCTTAGTTTCCCAGGGGAATTAAGGTATTCAATAGCGCATTTATTCACCTTCTTTAGCAGGCATCACACTCTGCTAGCAAGACGGTACGGAAGTATTAGAGCCAGAGTCTTCCTGTCTCCTGCCTTCTCAGCCAATTAGTGGAAGGAGCAGGTACAAAGTAAGCGTGTGCATGTGTGTGTGTGTGTGTGTGTGTGTAAATCCTTCTGTTTTGCAAAGGTACAACCTGAAGTAAAACAATCTGAAAGAGATCTATAACCAGCCCTATAACCCAAACAGTAGTTTTTAGTTACATAAATATCTGAAATAAAATAATAAAAATTGATTTACATTAGGCGTGGTATGCAGAAAAAAAATGCTTCGTGTTTAAAGAAACAAAAAGTGTGTGCAGCTGAAACTATTTTTACAAAATTGAATTTTGTAGAACTTTTTATGAAGCTTAGATGTATGTAGAAATGAAGGTTATAAGAAACGTCTTCAATTGTTAAAAAGTATAATTCATTATTTTTCATTCAAACATACATTGTCTTTGTTGCAACCATATGAGAAATTTTACAGTCTTGAGCATACTCATGATTGATGGGAACATTTAGCCTAAATCCAAAATAAGAGCTTTTATTTCATGGAAGCATTAAACCCTGCTGGACAGCTGAATGTTACAAAGCTCTTCTTTAGCTCTTGGCAGTGAAATAGCATGTCTGTAGAAGGATTGAAATTGTCACTATGGACCTAAGAGATGTCTCTTTTACTCAAACCTAGGGGTCAACTTCAGTCATCTTGGGAGAATTTAAAGACTTTTCTCCTTTACAAAATGGACCAAGGAGAGCGGGAGGAGGCAAGGAATTTTGAATACCAAGAACTCAATTCATGTAATGCGATTAAAGCTTTTTAAACGTAAAGATCAATAGGTCAAATTCTAGCTATTTCAATGAAAAGTAACCATAATAAAATAGAGCAAAGTCTACATTTTCTGGTATTCAGTCAACTAGAAATTCCTACTAACAGGTTCTTCCACACATATCATTAAAAACTGGTATTCTCACTAGTGACTCTGAGGCTCTGAAACATTCTGAAAGCTTTTCCAAATTATCAAAGAAAGATGGAGTGATTTTATCGTCATTTGAATATTACACATATTTTGTAATATTTAAATGCTTTGAAAAATTGAGGATCCAAGTCTAGCACAAAAATATTGTACCTGCAATCTAATAGATTAGTTGATTAATGAGAAATATAATTTTTTAAATATATATATATTTTTATTATACTTTAAGTTCTAGAGTACATGTGCACAACGTGCAGGTTTGTTACATATGTATACATGTGCCATGTTGGTGTGCTGCACCCATTAACTCATGATTTACATTAGGTATATCTCCTAATGCTATCCCTCCCCCCTCCCCGCATCCCACAACAGGCCCTGGTGTGTGATGTTCCCCTTCCTGTGTCCATGTGTTCTCATTGTTCAGTTCCCATCTATGAGTGAGAACATGCGGTGTTTGGTTTTTTGTCCTTGCGATAGTTTGCTGAGAATGATGGTTTTCAACTTCATCCATGTCCCTACAAAGGACATTGAACTCATCATTTTTTACAGCTGCATAGTATTCCATGGTGTATATGTGCCACATTTTCTTAATCCAGTCTATCATTGTTGGACATTTGGGTTGGTTCTAAGTCTTTGCTATTGTGAGTAGTGCCGCAATAAACATACGTGTGCATGTGTCTTTATAGCAGCATGATTTATATTCCTTTGGGTATATACCCAGTAATGGGATGGCTGGGTCAAATGGTATTTCTAGCTCTAGATCCCTGAGGAATCGCCACACTGTCTTCCACAATGGTTGAACTAGTTTACAGTCCCACCAACAGTGTAAAAGTGTTCCTATTTCTCCACATCCTCTCCAGCACCTGTTGTTTCCTGACTTTTTAATGATCACCATTCTAACTGGTGTGAGATGGTATCTCATTGTGGTTTTGATTTGCCCTTCTCTGATGGCCAGTGATGATGAGCATTTTTTCATGTGTCTGTTGGCTGCATAAATGTCTTCTTTTGAGAAGTGTCTCTTCATGTCCTTTGCCCACTTTTTGATGGGGTTGTTTGTTTTTTTCTTGTAAATTTGTTTGAGTTCTTTGTGGATTCTGGATATTAGCCCTTTGTCAGATGAGTAGGTTGCAAAAATTTTCTCCCATTCTGTAGGTTGCCTGTTCACTCTGATGGCAGTTTCTTTTGCTGTGCAGAAGCTCTTTAGTTTAATTAGATCCCATTTGTCAATTTTGGCTTGTGTTGCCATTGCTTTTGGTGTTTTAGACATGAAGTACTTGCCCATGCCTATGTCCTGAATGGTAATGCCTAGGTTTTCTTCTAGGGTTTTTATGGTTTTAGGTCTAACATTTAAGTCTTTAATCCATCTTGAATTAATTTTTGTATAAGGTGTAAGGAAGGGATCCAGTTTGAGCTTTCTACATATGGCTAGCCAGTTTTCCCAGCACCATTTATTAAATAGGGAATCCTTTCCCCATTTTTTGTTTTTGTCAGGTTTGTCAAAGATCAGATACTTGTAGATGTGTGGCATTATTTCTGAGGGCTCTGTTCTGTTCCATTGGTCTATATCTCTGTTTTGGTACCAGTACCATGCTGTTTTGGTTACTGTAGCTTTGTAGTATAGTTTGAAGTCAGGTAGTGTGATGCCTCCAGCTTCGTTCTTTTGGCTTAGGATTGACTTGGCAATGAGGGCTCTTTTTTGGTTCCATATGATCTTCAAAGTAGTTTTTTCCAATTCTGTGAAGAAAGTCATTGGTAGCTTGATGGGGATGGCATTGAATCTATAAATTACCTTAGGGAGTATGGCCATTTTCACGATATTCATTCTTCCTATCCATGAGCATGGAATATTCTTCCATTTGTTTGTATCCTCTTTTATTTTGTTGAGCAGTGGTTTGTAGTTCTCCTTGAAGAGGTCCTTCACATCCCTTGTAAGTTGGATTCCTAGGTATTTTATTCTCTTTGAAGCAATTGAGAATGAGAGTTCACTCATGATTTGGCTCTCTGTTTGTCTGTTATTAGTGTATAAGAATGCTTGTGATTTTTGCACATTGATTTTGTATCCTGAGACTTTGCTGAAGTTGCTTATCAGCTTAAGGAGATTTTGTGCTGAGACGATGGGGTTTTCTAGATATACTATCATGTCATCTGCAAACAGGGACAATTTGACTTCCTCTTTTCCTAATTGAATACTCTTTATTTCCTTCTCCTGCCTGATTCCCCTAGCCAGAACTTCCAACACTATGTTGAATAGGAGTGGTGAGAGAGGGCATCCCTGTCTTGTGCCAGTTTTCAAAGGGAATGCTTCCAGTTTTTGCCCATTCAGTATGACATTGGCTGTGGGTTTGTCATAAATAGCTCTTATTATTTTGAGATACATCTCATCAATACCTAATTTATTGAGAGTTTTTAGCATGAAGGGTTGTTGAATTTTGTCAAAGGCTTTTTCTTCATCTGTTGAGATAGTCATGTGGTTTTTGTCTTTGGTTCTGTTTATATGCTTGATTACGTTTATTGATTTGCGTATGTTGAGCCAGCCATGCATCCCAGGGATGAAGCCCACTTGATCATGGTGGATAAGCTTTTTGATGTGCTGCTGGATTCAGTTTGCCAGTATTTTATTGAGGGTTTTTGCACTGATGTTTATCAGGAATATTGGTCCAAAATTCTCTTTTTCTGTTGTGTCTCTGCCAGGCTTTGGTATCAGGATGATGCCGGCCTCATAAAATTGGTTAGGGAGGATTCCTTCTTTTTCTATTGATTGGAAGGAATGGTACCAGCTCCTCCTTGTACCTCTGGTAGAATTCGGCTGTGAATCCGTCTGGTCCTGGACTTTTTTTGGTTGGTAAGCTATTAATTATTGCCTCAATTTCAGAGCCTGTTATTTGTCTATTCAGAGATTCAACTTCTTCCTGGTTTAGTCTTGGGAGGGTGTATGTGTCATGGAATTTATCCATTTCTTCTAGATTTTCTAGTTTATTTGCGTAGAGGTGTTTATAATATTCTCTGATGGTAGTTTGTATTTCTGTGGGATTGTTGGTGATATCCTCTTTATCATTTTTTATTGCATCTATTTGATTCTTCTCTCTTTTCTTCTTTATTAGTCTTGCTGGCGGACTATCAATTTGTTGATCTTTTCAAAAAACCAGCTCCGGGATTCATTGATTTTTTGAAGGGTTTTTTGTGTCTCTATTTCCTTCAGTTCTGCTCTGATCTTAGTTATTTCTTGACTTCTGCTAGCTTTTGAATGTGTTTGCTCCTGCTTCTCTAGTTCTTTTAATTGTGATGTTAGGGTGTCAATTTTAGATCTTCCCTGCTTTCTCTTGTGGGCATTTAGTGCTATAAATTTCCCTCTACACACTGCTTTAAACGTGTCCCAGAGATTCTGGTATGTTGTGTCTTTGCCCTCATTGGTTTCAAAGAACATCTTTATTTCTGCCTTCATTTCGTTATGTACCCAGTAGTCATTCCGGAGCAGGTTGTTCAGTTTCCATGTAGTTGAGTAGTTTTGAGTGAGTTTCTTAATCTTAAGTTCTAGTTTGATTGCACTGTGGTCTGGGAGACAGTTTGTTATAATTTCTGTTCTTTTACATTTGCTGAGGAGTGCTTTACTTCCAACTATGTGGTCAATTTTGGAATAGGTGTGGTGTGGTGCTGAGAAGAATGTATATTCTGTTGATTTGGGGTGGAGAGTTCTGTAGGTTTCTATTAGGTCTGCTTGGTGCAGAGCTGAGTTCAATTCCTGGGTATCCTTGTTGACTTTCTGTCTCGTTGATCTGTCTCATGTTGACAGTGGGGTGTTAAAGTCTCCCATTATTATTGTGTGGGAGTCTAAGTCTCTTTGTAGGTCACTCAGGACTTGCTTTATGAATCTGGATGCTCCTGTATTGGGTGCATATATATTTAGGATAGTTAGCTCTTGTTGTTGAATTGATCCCTTTGTCATTATGTAATGGCCTTCTTTGTCTCTTTTGATCTTTGTTGGTTTAAAGTCTGTTTTATCAGAGACTAGGATTGCAACGCCTGCCTTTTTTTGTTTTCCATTTGCTTGGTAGATCTTCCTCCATCCCTTTATTTTGAGCCTATCTGTGTCTCTGCTCATGAGATGAGTTTCCTGAATGCAGCACACTGATGGGTCTGGACTCTTTATCCAATTTGCCAGTCTGTGTCTTTTAATTGGAGCATTTAGCCCATTTACATTTAAAGTTAATATTGTTATGTGTGAATTTGGTCCTGTCATTATGATGTTAGCTGGTTATTTTGCTCATTAGTTTCTTCCTAGCCTTGATGGTCTTTACAATTTGGCATGTTTTTGCAGTGGCTGGTACCGGTTATTACTTTCCATGTTTAGTGCTTCCTTCAGGAGCTCTTTTAGGGCAGGTCTTGTGGTGACAAAATCTCTCAGCATTTGCTTGTCTGTAAAGGATTTTATTTCTCCTTCACTTATGAAGCTTAGTTTGGCTGGATATGAAATTCTGGGTTGAAAATTCTTTTCTTTAAGAATGTTGAATATTGGCCCCCACTCTCTTCTGGCTTATAGAGTTTTTGCCAAGAGATCAGCTGTTAGTCTGATGGGCTTCCCTTTGTGGGTAACCCGACCTTTCTCTGGCTGCTCTTAACATTTTTTCCTTCATTTCAACTTTGGTGAATCTGACAATTATGTATCTTGGAGTTGCTCTTCTCGAGGAGTATCTTTGTGGCATTCTCTGTATTTCCTGAATTTGAATATTGGCCTGCCTTGCTAGATTGGGGAAGTTCTCCTGGATAATATCCTGCAGAGTGTTTTCCAACTTGGTTCCATTTTCCCTGTCGCTTTCAGGTACACCAATCAGATGTAGATTTGGTCTTTTCACATAGTCCCATATTTCTTGGAGGCTTTGTTCATTTCTTTTTATTCTTTTTTCTCTAAACTTCTCTTCTCACTTCATTTCATTCATTTGATCTTCCATCACTGATACCCTTTCTTCCAGTTGATCGAATCAGCTACTGAGGCTTGTGCATTCGTCACATAATTCTCGTGCTGTGGTTTTCAGCTCCTTCAGGTCCTTTAAGGACTTCTCTGCATTGGTTATTCTAGTTAGCCATTCGTCTAACCTTTTTTCAAGGTTTTTAACTTCTCTGCGATGGGTTTGAACTTCCTCCTTTAGCTCGGAGAAGTTTGATCGTCTGAAGCCTTCTTCTCTCAACTCGTCAAAGTCATTCTCTGTCCAGCTTTGTTCCATTGCTGGTGAGGAGCTGCATTCCTTTGGAGGAGGAGAGGTGCTCTGATTTTTAGAATTTTCAGTTTTTCTGTTCTGTTTTTTCTCCATCTTTGTGATTTTATCTACCTTTGGTCTTTGATGATGGTGATGTACAGATTGGGTTTTGGTGTGGATGTCCTTTCTGTTTGTTAGTTATCCTTTTAACAGTCAGGACCCTGAGGTGCAGGTCTGTTGGAGTTTGCTGGAGGTCCACTCCAGACCCTGTTTGCCTGGGTATCAGCAGCGGAGGCTGCAGAGCAGCAAATATTACTGAACAGCAAATATTGCTGTGTCATCATTCCTCTGGAGGTTTCATCTCAGAGGGGTACCCGGCCGTGTGAGGTGTCAGTCTGCCCCTACTCAGGGTTGCCTCCCAGATAGGCTACTCAGGGATCAGGGACCCACTTGAGGAGGCAGTCTGTCCGTTCTCAGATTTCAAACTCCATGCTGGGAGAAAAACTACTCTTTTCAAAGCTGTCAGACAGGGACATTTAAGTCTGCAGAAGTTTCTGCTGCCTTTTGTTTGGCTATGCCCTGCCCCCAGAGGTGGAGTCTACAGAGGCAGGCAGGCCTCCTTGAGCTGCAGTGGGCTCCACCCAGTTCAAGCTTCCTGGCTGCTTTGTTTACCTACTCAAGCCTCAGCCATGGCGGGCGCCCCTCCCCCAGCCTCACTGCCGCCTTGCAGTTCGATCTCAGACTGCTGTGCTAGCAATGAGCGAGGCTCTGTGGGCGTGGGACCCTCCAAGCCAGGCATGGGATATAATCTCCTGGTGTGCCGTTTGCTAAGACCATTGGAAAAGCACAGTATTAGGGTGGGAGTGACCCGATTTTCCAGGTGCCATCTGTCACAGCTTTGCTTGGCTATGAAAGGGAATTCCCTGACCCCTTGTGCTTCCCGGGTGAGGCAATGCCTTGCCCTGCTTTGGCTCACGCTCGGTGCGCTGCACCCACTGTCCTGCACCCACTGTCTGACAAGCCCCAGTGAGATGAACCTGGTACCCCAGTTGGAAATGCAGAAATCACCTGTCTTCTGCGTCACTCATGCTGGGAGCTGTAAACTGGATTGTTCCTATTCGGCCATCTTGGAACCACCCAAGAAATATAATTTTTAAGTCATATGCAGATTTGATGTAGAAGTTTCTCTCAGTGTTTAATGTAGATTTACTAACGTTTTATAAAGAAAAGAACGTGTTCTAGTTATTTAAAAGCTACAAACAAGAACAGGACAAGATCTTTTAAGCCTTTACAATCTGGTGGGGGATAAGGACATGTCCACAGGTAGCTGCAATAAATGATATTTTTAGACAATGTCTTAAGATAAGTGCAAACCAATGCTGCAGAATATCAGGAATGGCTTATCAAGAACATTTTTTCAATATCACTCCCTGACTTGTAGGCTAATAACACCTTTAGACTGATAATTTAACATCTGCTAGTTGGTAATTGTTAACCAGATGTTTTAACTAGTGGATATCTGTGGCTAACAGCATCTGATTTAATTTCCAGGGCTCATTTTCTGATTAATTGTCTATATAGATGTTCACTTTCTTTGTGAACCACTAAACTCTCCCAAAGCCATAAACTGTATTAAAAAAGGCCAGTATTCCCAGTTGGAAGAATGACCTTCTTCAGTCACTGCCACAGTATTTGTGCTCCCCTTCTAGAATGTTACTACAAGCACTCTAGAAGTATCTCTTAGCTAACTCTATATAACTAGCATCTGACATATCATATATTTCACTTAGCTGTATTTCTTTTTTTTAAATCAACTTTTATTACAGATTAAAGGGCACATATGCAAGTTTTTTACATGTGTAAATTGTGTGGTGCTGAAGCTTGGGGTGCCAGTGATTCCATCACCCAGGCAGTAAGCATAGTACCCAACAGGTGGGCTGTATTTCTTACGAGTTCTTAACTTTGCAGTATGTAAGACAAATAATTTGACATTTACAAAAGGTTTAAGTAGGTATGGAAAATGTTGACACCTGAGTTGTACATACTTTCTAATTTCGGCTTTTAATTTAAATGTCCTCAATTTGTCAACTGGTTAACTTTGTTTACCCATCAAGATTTCTTATTGGCTGTCAGGAATTTCCTGCTACTCTGGTTCATGGAAAGAAGGTTCCCATTTTATTGCCAGTGGATGTGTTGATGTGTTATACAGTCTACTATTTTGTTGAGGTCTCCATTGGAAAAATGGGGATAGGTATTTTGCCTAAGACATTTTGTCTGTGGTAGCTACCATCTACAGGCTGGTTATTCTCTGTTGTCAATCAGATCCATTTTCTGCCTTTCTCTTTTCTATTCTGTGTCCCCAGGAGTTTGACCACTGTGAATTAATTTCCTTGGCTCCCTTACTTGATTGTCTTCAGGTTGTGTTTGGTCAATGGGAGTCATTAGCAGGAAATCAGAGGTTGGGAGAAGAAAGAGAGAATAGTCTGCATATTTCTTCTCTGCTTTTGGCTAGATCTCTGGCAGTAGCAGCATCCCTCCACATCTGTTGGCAATGTTTCTTCCATGATTACGACTCTCACTGGGCTTTGTTTCTTTCTCTTGCCCCTTCAGCTCTAGCGATGATAATAGCTCTCCACAGTTGCTAAACTCTGGGTGTCTCATCATGCCTAATTTTCTCTCAGAACCTTATATTGAAATGTCTTAATTAGACTCAAAAATCTCTTAAAAGGCTTTTAATAACAATCTTGTTTTCTATAAGGCAGAACAAAACTTGAACATGATTTCTTAGTATTCAAATGCAAGTTATTATGATAAGTAAGGTTAACAATGAACTTCCTAAAGACTCTATGAATCAGAAACAGGCATATTTGCTTTCTTGGAGTTTTGTTATAGACTTCTAGTTTATTTTCTAGTCTTATTGCATCTAGTCCCATCAGGGCCTTTAAATCCCAGCACACTGATGCCAGAGGGATGTGAATTAGAGATAGAGGTCATCATGTCACTCGTCTGCTGAAAACGTTTCAAGGGCTGCCCATCATTCCCAATACCTACAAGGTTCTTCAAGACCTGCCTGCTGCCTACATGTCCAGCATTATCTCCAGGCACTTTCCTTGTCACTTAGTGGAACCACTTGGAGTTTTCTAAGCATTCTGTCTTCTTCTGTGCCTCTATACCTGGAATGCTCACCTTATTTGTCTGGCTGCCTAACCCTCTGAGGTGGGTGCACTGACTCCTCTATACAGATTTAAGGATATCTTTTCTAATGCATCTACAGTTCTTTGTAGACTCTTCCACTGCAGTATTTGTTTTAGGTTAATGAAATTGTTCATTCATTCACCTGTCTGTCCACAAAAGGTGAATGGGCTTAAGTCTTTGAAAGACTATACATTTTTTTTGTCATCGCATTTCCATGCCACAAAGTGTCTAGTATATCGTAGGAGCCTAATCAATCAGTGGCTTTCACTCTTAGCTGTACATTAGAATCACCTAGAGGGGAACTTTGAAAATCTTGATGTCCAGGTCTTATCCCAGCCAGTTGAATCAGAATCTGAGGTATCAATATTTTTACATTTCCCCCGATGATTCTAATGGGTAGCTAAGGTTGAGACCTCTGATAAATAGTTGTTAAATTGTTGAGGGAGGGAGTCAATAGATGTTAAAGGAAATGTAGAACAAAGACAGGAATACACTCAAATGTTAACAGTGGTTTTCTGTACTTAATGGGATAATAAGCTAGCTTTACATTCTTTGTATTTTTCTGTATTTTCAAGATTTCTTACAGTAAATATGTCATTTTATTATTAGAAAAAATAAACATTACTGTTAAGTGACTGTTACCTGCTATCCCTGTCAAAGCGAAATGTTTCATAAATCATGGTATTTGAGGATTAAGCCAAATATTTTACTTACAAACTTTATGCACATCACCAGATATATGTGTATCCATGTGTTCAGGAGGTTAAAAGGGTAGATCCATGCAGTCTGTGATCTGGTATTGCTCCATTCGCTGTATTTACTGTTCAGGTTCCATTCATCTTTTACAAAAGAAACTTATTCCAGGGATAATGAGATAGATATTAAATAATGGACAGCATCTTGATGTTGTCATTTTATTTTATCAACTGGAGACAGTAAACATATAAAACTATCCTTTTCATTGTCCTTTGTTAGGCGGGACTATAGGATGTTGACAAAAGTATTCACATGCTAAAACAACAGAGGAAAATATTGTAACAACAATGACAAAATTTTATCAGCGTTTAGACCACAAACCACTGCAAGTATCACATTTTTTTTTTCTAATTTGAGGATGAAGGGAGACCTTGTAAGAGGTGCTGAGGGTTGAAGGTTGCTGTGCCTTTATGAGACAAGCATGGATGATCTTTGGCAATCAATATATAAAAGCGCTTTTCAAACTTTTCAAGTTCTAGAGCCTGGGAACAGTTGCTGACCAACTTTTGGAGAAGGGTTAAGGTTCAGTTCACAGAGGCCATTACTTGGATCAAAAATACAGTTGTGGAATGCAAGGGCACCTTTTGCTTTCCTAAACCTGCCTGCTTTAGTCTGTAGTGTTGATCCTTTCTTGATTGGGATCAGCTCAGAGGTTACGGTGGTAGTAGTGATGATTAATTTAGTAAAACAATTTCTCTGAGTTCATGGATTGTTTAGTTTGAAGAGAAGCCTTGTGCAATCATTTTATTTTATACATGATGCTACCGTGGCCAACATACCGTGGCTGTTCTGACAGCACCAACATTCTTTCCAGGTAGGAGGCTATGCCACTGAGGGTCACATGCCCTTTGGTTGCATGTAGGTACACATGCGGTGTGTTAGCATGCCCTCTGTCACTCTATGGACTGTGTAAGGAACACATCCATTGAGCTTCCATCTGTTTCTTCCCCAGGGTGAGGGCTTACCTAACAGTAATTCCTTCCAATTCTGTTTTACAATCTTTCACTGAAGCGTATAATTTTCTTTCTTTCTTTTTCTTTCTTTTTTTTTTTTTTTTATGGAGTCTCCCTCTGTCTCCTAGGCTGGAGTGCAGTGGCGTGATTTTGGCTCACTGCAACCTCTGCCTCCCGGGTTCAAGTGATTCTCCTGCCTCAGCCTCCCAAGTAGCTGGGACTACAGGCACGCATCACCACACCCGGCTAATTTTTTCTATTTTTAGTAGAGACAGGGTTTCACTGTGTTAGCCAGGATGGTCTTGATCTCCTGACCTCGTAATCTGCCCGCCTCAGCCTCCCAAAGTGCTGGGATTACAGGCATGAGCCACCACGCCTGGCCTGAAGTGTATAATTTTCTATAAGGCACCATCTCAAAGCTAGGGTAAAGAGAAAAATTGAGGCCTAAAGCCACTGGTGAGAGCCCATGAGAAGCCTTCTTTCCCTTTCTTCTATACTTGTGGAATATGTGTGCTCTAGTCCATCTTTGGAGAAGCAAACAAAATGAGTTACAGAGGAATTTAATGCATAAATATCTCAAGTGCTTAAGGATTCTCACAAGATTGGCCAGATAACCTATTGTGGAAAAAATATCTACATACTTATTTTGAAAAAAACAAATTTTTATGTCACTAAGTAACATGTATGAAATGCCTAATACTGTACCTAGCACAGAGTAGACATGTAATTATGGTAACTATTCCTGATATTTTATAATTAATCTGTTGTCTTTTGAACAGTAGCAACAGTAGAAGTAAACTGATTTCTTTTATTCATACAAACTGTATATTGGTAATATTATTAAAATGATGACTTGTAGGCATTTCTAGTAAAAGTTAGAAAATGTGGGGGAAATTTTCAGAGATGGATACCAATAGAGGAAAATTATGGTGAAGGATTTTTCCGGGGTGTAAATACAAATTACTTCAAATCAGCTCACAGGCTGCGAGATAAAGGGTCAGTCAATTAGATTCCTTTAGGGATCAGAAATTCAAGGATGGAGCTGGGCTGTAGGTCAAGGGCAGTAATTTTTCTGGAACTCTGAGTTGAGCAAGTGGGTTGAACAGTTTTGTTTTGTTCCCAGAACCTTAAGTAATCATAGTTGTTTTTTTCATATAATTTTATAATTAATCAGAACTAGATAAATAAACATTTTTTTCTCCCCATCTGAGTATCTTTCTCAAAGGTTTGGAATGCTAAAGGATACGTCATCCCAAATAAAAGTCTTTAGCAGTCAAAAACTGAAATAATTAACTGTATTATAAAACTGGCCAACTAAAAAGAGTGTGATTTTTCATGATTTGAACAAGAATCTTGATTACTGTAACTAATATTAAAATTGGCTAGACTCTGAGGATGGAAACAAACTGGAAAGTGCTTTGTTTACTTCTGTATTTTTATTATTTAAATTGATGAGTAAAATTGTGCATATTTATCACGCACAACATTGAAGTTTTGAAATACATATACATTATGCAATGGCTAAATTGAGGTAATTAACATATGCATTACCTCACATAGCTATCATTTTTGTCCTGAGAACACTGTACATCTTCCCTCAGCATTTTTCAAGAATACAAACTATTGTTATTAACTGTAGTCACCATATTGTGCAAAAACATCTCTTAAATGTATTCCTCCTAACTGAAATTTTGAATCTTTTGACCAACATGTCCCAAATTACCTTCTCCTACTTCCCCATACACATACCACCCAGCCCCTGGCAACCACCATTCTACTCTCTATTTCTATGAGTTCAGCTTTATTAGATTCCACATAAAAGTGAAATTAGGTGGTATTTGTCTTTCTGTGCCTGGCTTATTTCACCTACCACAGTGTCTTTCAGATTCATCTATATTGTCCCATATGGCAGAATTTCCTTCTTTTTAAAGGCTGAATAGTATTGCTTTGTGTACATACACCACATTTTCTTTATGAATACATTCATTGATGGGCACTTACGTTGATTCCATATATTGGCTATTGTGAATAATGCTGCAATGAACATAGGGGTACAGATAGCTCTTTGACATACTGATTTCATTTCCTTTGGCTATAGATCCAGCAGTTGGATTCCTGGATCATATGGTAGTTCTATTTTTCATTTTTTCAGGAACCTCCATATTGTTTTTTCATAATGGCTGTGCTAATTTACATTCCCACCAACAGTGTGCAAGTGTCTCCTTTTCTCCATACCCTTCCCAATACTTGTTATCTCTTGTCTTCTTGAAAATAGCCATCCTAACAGGTGTCAGGTGATAGCTCATTGTGGTTTTAATTTGCATTTTCCTGACGATTAGTGATATTGAGCAGTTTTCACATACCTGTTGGCCATTTCTATGTCTACTTATGTCCTTTGTCTTTTTTTTTTTTTTTTTTTTTTTTTTGGAGACAGAGTCTTGCTCTGTTGCCCAGGCTGGAGTCATGATCTCAGCTCACTGCAACCTCCACCTCCTGGGTTCAAGCGATTCTTCTGCCTCAGCCTCCCAAGTAGCTGCGACTACAGGTGTAAGCCGCTACACCTGGCTAATTTTTTGTATTTTAGTAGAGATGGGGTTTCACCGTGTTGCCCAGGCTGGTCTCGAATTCCTGAGCTCAGGCAATCCACCCGCATTGGCCTCCCAAAGTGCTGGGATTACAGGTGTGAGCCACTGTGCCCAGCCACTTTGTCCATTTTTAAATTGGGTTATTTGTTTTCTGGCTATTGAGTTGTTTGAGTTTCTTATATTTTGGATATTAAACCCTTATAAGATATATGGCTTGAAAAGTGATTTCATATATTCAGAATAGTTTCATAAATGGTTTTAAAGGAAATAATGTGTATGTATGTATCTTCATTAAAGCATACAAAAGCTACAGAGGTCTAGAAAATCATGAGAGGTTACTGTATGAGTAAAACATGTTTTTTAAATAGAGATAAAACAACTGAGGGAGGGCTAGTCTGTTTTTTTGTTTGTTATATGTATAGCAACTTAGCTGATCAGGTAGGCCTGTAGGGACAAGTTGGATAGTTCGATAAATCATAATCATCAATGCCTTTCAAACCAGGAGTTAAACTAAATAGTCAAGAATTACAAAAAAAAAATTGTTTTTCGTTGGTTCCTGTATGTGCTCACATTCTGAATTCTGAATTCAATGATAGGAAACATGAAGGATAAAAACGTGAATAAGAACCACTTTCTGATCCTAAGTTGTTTACAGTTTAGAAGGAAAGATAAGACATGATTATATCACCAATTATCCTCCTCCACTAGCTAAGTTACAAAATAAGGTCACATTTCTTTTAAATGTCTAACTGTCTTGTGCTCACTAACTTTTAGGACAGTGCTAGGAATTTAGTAAATGATAAAATAAGTTTGTGATTCAGTTATCATCTGTTTATCTAATATTATAACTGGTTATATACTACTGGATTTTCTTATACAGGATGAGTTGAGTTGAAAGGTTTATTGTATAACTTCTAATATATTTGTGCAGTGTTTATTCATCTCAAATAAAGCAAAGACAAATAATTTAGGAAAATTTTCTTAATTTAAAAGAGTCAGTGCTGGGCGCTGTGGTTCATGCATCTAATCCTAGCACATTGGGAGGCCGAGATGAGAGGATTGCTTAAGGCCAGATGAGAGGATTGTTCAAGACCAGCCTAGGCAACAAAGCAAGACCCCATCTGTACAGAAGATGAAGAACTTGGCTGGGCACCGTGGCAAATGCCTGTACTTGTAGCTACTCTGGAGGCTGAGGCAGGAGGATTGCTTGAGCCCAGGAGTTTGAGGTTGCAGTAAGCCATGATCGCTGTAATACACTCCAGCCTGGGTGACAGAGCAAGATCTTGTCTTGGAAAAAAAAAAAAAGAGTCAGTTCTACCCTTTGCTTCTATGAGATTGACTTTTAAAAATTCCACACATAATTAAGTTCATGCAGTGTCTGTCTTTCTGTACCTGGTTTATTTAACTTAGCATAATGTCTTCCAGGTTCATCTCTGTTGTCACAAATAGCAGTATTTTATTCTTTTTCATGGCCAAATAGTATTCTATTGTGTATATATACTATCTTTTCTTTATCCTTTTATTCAACCACGGACACTTCGGTTGCTTCCACGTCTTGGCTATGGTGAGTAATTACCACACTGTTTACTTGAAATTTGATAAAACAGTAGATTTAGTATCCTCACCATATACACACACACACTCACACACACAAATGGTAACTATGGGTGGCAATGGATGTGTCAATTAAGCCATTGTGTACTGTGGCTATGGTAATCAGTACACAATGTATACGTATATCACATGATCACGTTGTATACCTTGAATATATACAATTTTAATCTGCCAATCAAATATTTTAAAATAGTCAGAAATGTTACTCACATATAGCTCAGAGACAAACAGAAGTTTGAGTATGTTATCTCTTCCACAAAACTCAGCAAGAAAAAAGCAGTCCTTTTTAGTGTCTGAAAACGTAATCGCAATTTTATTATAAGATTTTATCTTTTCTCATTTAATTTTAGAATTCTTTCAAGAAACTTCTTTCTGAATCTTTTTCATATCTTTCTGGATTATGGTCAATTTTTTTTTTTTCTATTTAAGGCAACTTATTTGTGAGCAGTCTAAGTGATTTTAATTGAATTTTGAACCTAGTTTAAAAAGCAAAGGGTTAGTTGATGAAATAAAGCTCCGTGTCACACTTGATTGTACCTTTTCAGAATTTTATTAACATAGTAAGACAAAAAAAACTATAAATAAGCAGAGAAAACAATTAAAATGGGGGAAAGACCAAGGAAGTTATTTTTAGTTAGAAAAACCAGAATGGGCAACTATGCAAAATGCACCCAATTCATTATCTTAAAGCTTTTTCTTCAGTTTTCGAACTGTATCTTCTTCACAATAAATTTTAATACATAAAATATTTCCCAAAAAGTATTATGACATAAAGCAATCCCCAAATACTTTCAAATTAGCTAGAAGATAATTGGATGTTAATAATTGAGTACAAAATATGCTCATGGTGGATAATTTTCCTACTCTTCAGACAAGGGTTAGATTGCCACAGGGAAGTAATCAAAATTATCCTTAATAAAGCAAACTTTAAATGGGAAATTACACAAGTAAATAAAATTACTGAATTAATTGCAGTGCTTAGTTTTGCATTTTAACTATTGCAGGGATGTAGTCAATATTTGCTACGTTGACTAGAGTGCTGTCACTTTAGAGAAAATATCTTATTTTGAGCAATTTTATTAACTTTTTTTGATTAATGCAATATGACCTTGACATAATTGACAATGTCTAGAAATAATAATTACATTTTATAGAACGTACATGAATAAGGTCACGTTTAAGGATGTCTGAAGATGCACTAAACTGAAAGTAAATAGATACATTTAAGAGCTCATTAGAACTGTTAAATATATAAGAGCTTTAGTAGAGTGAAGAATTTACTGCCTACAAATGTTGGTGCTTGATTGTGGAAAAGGGTTTGCAAATAGTTGAAGACTACCATGATTTTAGACTTAGGCATTTTTTTGGATCAGATTTATTATATGTTAGTTATCTCAAATTTTTCTTAAGTGTATAAAAAAAGGCTTTTCAGTGTATTTGATTTTGTTAGTTTAATATATTTATTCAAATTTACATTTATTTAAATTTACCATTACTTTTGCTTACATATAGAAGTTACTATGTTGAAAAGAGACTAATGAACCCTCAGCATTGTGTTTGACTCATCCCTATTACATTTTGTTTGACTTGATTTTCTTCAGGTATATCTTTATGGGGCTGTAAGAACAGAGCACAGGATTTCCTCTCTTCTGAGAGCCATTTAGAGGACAACACGGATTCTGGCCCAGGCTGTGAGTAAATGGCACAAAAACCAAAAGAATGGCTTAATGTAGAAATCAACAAAGACATCTGACTTCTACTACTATGTTATTTTAAAAACAGAATAAAAGGTAGCTGACCTGAAGGAAAGTGCAGCAAAAAATTCTTTTTTTAACAAAAACCCAAAGAATAAAATTAGATTCATCCAAGCAATTACTATTCTACTGTGGAAAGGACAAGTCTGAGGTTAATGTGACATTATCTATGAAATACTGCAAAACCTCTTGGCCTCGAAAGGTATGTCAACATGCTGCCAGCTTTGGGTTACCTTAGTAACTAATAGAATAAGGTCCTGTGAGTATTGAGTGACCAAGGAAAGTAGAAAGCCATTTAGATGTTTTTAATGGAACCAAAATAATTTTTTTCACTGCATTTAAACCAGTTTGTTTTATTTCTTTTCCTCATTCCCAAGCATTCACAAGAGTTTGAAAATAATTTGGTTAAAAATGAGAGCACAATTCGTGTTAGGAAACCTAGGGCAAATAACTGTGTTTCAGACATAAGTGGTAGCTATTTATTACTATGAAGTTTGTACAAAATCCTCACCTTAAGTCAGCATTAAAGTAGAGAATGAATAGTACAGGAGATGTGGTCATTTTCAGTTCCACTTTTGAACTTAGGTAAAACCTTTGGTTTAAAGCAGTCAAGATAACACTTTCCAGTGATGTCGTCATCTAATTGGAGACTTTGAGCATGACTTTAGTAATTATCTTTGCACAAATCATCAGGCTAAATAGAATGTTTAGAATTGTTAGTGACTGGGAATTTATCCAGTTCAATCACTCCTTTTTCCGGGCAATATTAAGGCTCACAGAAGTCACCATGCTAGGTAGGGATTGAGCAATGATAAGAAAACTCACTACTTGGCTAGTGCTGCTTCTCCCTCGACCATGCCGCTTCTCAAACATCATTGTGAAATATACTGGATCTGGTCACTGAGTTATGGCAATTAGCAGATTGGCTTTCTTTTTTCTTTCTTTCTTTCTTTCTTTTTTTCTTTTTTTTTTTTTTTTTTTTTTGTCTTATTGCCACAGTACAGTTGCTTTCTTAGCATGGCCCAAGCAAAACAAAAAGAAAGCAGGTGTTTTTTTTTTTTTTTTGTAACACAAATTAAGTGAAATACAATTTACATGCCATAAAATTCACTCATTTTAAGTGTATGATTCAACAGTTTTCTGCCTATTTACAGAGTTGTGCAATCATCACTACAACTTAATTTTAGAATATTTTCATCCCCCACCCCCACCAAAGAATCCCTATACTATCAATACCAGCAGTAACTCCTCATTCCCAGCCCCCACCCCAGGCAAACACTAATCTACTTTCCGTCTATTGCCTATTCTGAACTTTTCATAGAAACAGATAATACAATATGTGGTTGTGGTCTTTTGTGACAGGCTTCTTCCACTTAGCATGTTGTAGTATGTCCTTCATTTCTTTTTATTGCTGAAAAATACGTGGATGTACAACTATTTATTGATGCATCAGTTGATGCCTCAGTCTTCACTCTTTGCTATTATTACTAATAATGTTGCTATGAACATTCATGTACAAGTTTTTCTGTGGATATATGTTTCAACTCCCCTTGGGAAGATAGGCAGGAGTGTATATGCTGGGTCATGTGGTACCTCTATATTTAATTGTTTGAGGATCTGCCAGACTGTTTTCTAAAGTGGCTGCACCATTTTACATTCCCACCAGTAATGTGTGAGGATTCAGATTTCTCCACATCCTCACAAATGCTTGTTACTGTCACCGTTTTCATTACAGCTATCTTAGTAGGTGTAAAGTGAAAGCTATCTTAGTAGGTGTAAAGTGTAAAATGTAAAGTAGTTTTGCAACTCCCTGAGAGTTAATGATGTTGAACATTTTTCCATGCGCTTGTTGGCTTTTGTATATCTTCTTTGGAGAAATATCTATTCAGATCCTTTGCACATTTTTATTGGGTTATTTGTCTTTTTATTATTGAGCCATAAGAGTTCTTTAAATATTCTAGATACAAATTCTTCATTAGATGTATAATTTACAAATATTTGCTCCCAATTTGTAGATGCTTTTCACTTTCCTGATGGTATCTAACTGACCATGGTGTTTCGTTTCCAGGGAAGTTATGTTATATTATGTATATTAGTTATATATTGCTGTTTAACAAATGACCACAAGCTTAGCAAACTTAAGAGAGCACAAATTTATTATATCATGTTTCTGTGGGGCAGGAATTTGGGACAGTTTAGCTGGGGTCCTTTGCTCAAGGCTGAAATCAAGATGTTGGCCATCTATGTCCTCATATGCAGGCATCAAAACTTAGAAAGCTATTTCACTAAACTTAATTAACATGTGGACTGAAAGTAATCCTGCTTCAGAACCCAACTTGGTAGACAGAAATAGTCTTCCTTCCCTTCTCTGCCCAGAATATGGTGTTCCTGGTAGAGCGGGTGATGGCCTGGGAATAAACTTGCTCTTCAGTACATCAGACACTCACTTGGGGTTTCCTAAATATCCTGCAAAAGTAGGTCGGGGCTAGAAAATCTGTTATTATTGTCAAGGTAAAAATATGTCCACAAATGGTTAAGGCCCGGGAAGATGACTGAAGTAATGAAACATTGACAGCAGCCTCACGATTTGCCTTATTTTTTTCCCAATGCCTATTGTGCTCTGTTCATAATATTTCATATCCTGTAGATTGGATTGGAAATAATATAACAAGAACCAACTCTCAGGACATGTTATGAGATCTGTGATCAGAAACCATCAAACAGAAAAAAAAGAAACCATCTGCCTGCACACTCATAGACTCATCTAGTAATTCTTGGAAGAACACGAAGTTCTCGGTTTAATCGTTATATCTTTAAATTTCTTTTGAACTTTTCGTATCATGTGGCTCAATTAGAGAGATCATGCAACTCAGTCTCGCTGTTCATTTATCTGCAATAGTACATTAGGTTGTACTCCATGCTCATACAAATATGTAATCTCCTGTAATTCTTCCTGCTGCCCTTGAAGGGCTCTTTTAAAAGTGACTCTTTGTCCTCCATTCCCGCAGGTTACATTCTGAGAGGCTCTCAATCATAGCGTCCAGTCCTTCTCTTGCAGGGTCCCTCCCAGAAGGCTCTGCTACTTAAGGCTCTTGCTGAAGCTGATGACCTTGGCTTTTACTGTTTAGCCTCCACAGATTTCAACAACCATCCTCCATTTGGGCCACTATGGAGATCATCCCAGAGGGCTAGTATTTTGAAAACCAATGCCTATTGCTCTCGTCTGGGTAAGGTGATCCTAAACCTTCAGAAGGTCAGATCTAGTTACTCTCTTTAGGGTGGGGGGTAGACTGGAAAAGGAAACATTATATTTGTTTATCTATGATGACTCCTTTGTGGAAATTAGATTCAGATTATTCCTCAGAAAATTAATCTACTTTGCTTGTTCATTTCATTGAATTCTCACAGAGGCAAGTTTTAATCTTTCTGTTCTGCAGATTAGGAAAGTGAGATGGAGATAGGTGAAATAACTCAACCCAGTTTGCCCATCCAGTAAGCAGCTGAGCTAAGATGAGAAACAGAACATGAGAACAAAGTGCATATTCATTGTACTATTCTACCCAACTTTTTCCAAATGAAGAGCTGGCCATATCTTTGTAAAGTTTATTTATTTCTTGATACAAATGTACTCTGTATTTTGAAACATTTAAAGCTTGTGGTTGAATAGACTATGACCTCAAGTAAAGAGAAAAATAATGTCAGCACTATTAAGAACTCATTCTTAGGGAGAAACATGTACAAATAGACTATACAAGAGGTAGGGCAAAAATAGTTCTCTATTTTTACCACTAGGAGTAGGAGACAGATCAATAAGGAGCTACAGTCATGACTCTTTGGATCTGAGACATTGCTGGTCAATTGCGATTGAAAGTCACATCATTTGTTGACAATATCCTTCAGTCTACAAGAAAGATTACATTGACAATGGCTGCTTTGGGGACAGAGTAAAATTAACTTCTAGGTTATCCCCGTCAAGGACCATTAAGTTCTGAACTATGAGGGACACTGTGAACAAGTCATATTTTAACCTCCCATGAGCACACAGACGGCAGGTTTCGCCCCCTCTCCTCCCTTCAACAAATCTGACCTTCACTAAAATTTATGTGAAAATGAAAAGGGAAAAGAAAGCTGCGGCCCTGCCAAATTCTGACGATGTTACTCATTTTAATTACTGGTATTTGGAAATTAAATGGCCTAGGGCTTGTTCGGCAATTTGTTTCAGGAAAAAATGATTTAAGCAAGCCTTAGAGTCCCAGCATCTTTTTACAGCAGGTGTTGGACAAGGCTTTCATTTTTCTTTTTACAGAGTGTCCTTGTAAGCATAATAACAATTAGGAAGCAAGGCCTTCACATCGAAACCTCAGGCTCGTCTGACATTCTTCCTTTGGCTACTTCATTGCTTATAGTTTTCTTAGCCAGCTTTGCAAGTGCCTGTACTTGAAAATTTTCTTCAAATAACACATAACACATTGAAGACTTTTGTTTGTTTTCTGTTTTTGTTTTTGTTTTTTTTTGGAAAGGTACAGATTTTAACGGATAATATGAAGAGTACTTTAAAGTTAATTCAACTGCTTTCCTGTCCGCTCATTCCATTCTCTACCTCTGGGTTTATTTACAATGCCATCAATACAACAAATTAAGGCAGTTTAAAAGGAAAGAAGGGGTTATGAATGAAATTTGATTTGAATACATGTTTCTATCTATCGAAATGGGCCACCGGCTCATAGTTTCATGGGTAATAGTTCACATCTGAAATACACTTTCAAAACAGCTTTAAATTTTTTTATTATTTGATTGTGGTAAGAAATTTATCTGCTTAAATTTTTAAGTACAATACAGTATTGTTGACTAGGTATAATGTCGTGCAGCAGGTCTCTAGGGCTTATTCATCTTGCTTGACTGAAACTTTGCTTTATGTCTGTTAATTAGTAACTCCCCATTGCCTCCTCCTTCAATCCCCTTGGCAACCACCACTCCACTCTGATGTTATGAATCTGACTACTTTAGATACTTCATGTAAGTGGAATCATACAGCATCTGTCTTTCTGTGAGTGGTTCATTTCACTTAACATAATGTCCTCAAGGTTCATCTATGTTGTCACATGTTGCAGAATATCATTCTGTTTAAAGGCTGAATAGTGTCCCATTATGTGTATATACCACATTTTCTTCATTCATTCATCTGCCTAATGACATTTAGTGTGTTTCCACATCTTGACTATTGTGAATAGTGCTTGGAAAGTTGTAAGCAAAATCCCTCCAAATACAAATTGGTTTCAGGTTCATTTTAGAATTTTAATAAACTTTTCTCATTCACTGTAAAAGAGTGCTCAATCAAACTTAAAATATTGGGCTTTGATATTTTCTTTGGTTTAAGGTTTGCTAATAAACAATTGGGTATTTCTGATATTAAACATGTAAATGAGCTAAAACAGCCTAATCTTTTAATACTACCAAGTTACTTACTCATATAAATTTTCAAGGTAAGATGACAATAGTTTCCTTTTGTGCAGGCTTATCAGGAATAGTGTAACTATTAGATATTAGGCTATAAGTCTCATATACTCTACAGTTTTACATAAAATTATGATAGTGCAGTGGTGGCTGATAAAAACCAAACAGGAAAAATTATTAAAACAACATGGTAGTCAATTATGTGGTAAGGAGATTAGCTGAATTAAATCAGATAGGAAAGAGATTCAGTGATATAAAAGAGAGCTTGTGTGTCTTGACTTCAACTTTTCTGACCACAAGCTGAAGTTATAATGCCAAGTCTTAGATACTTTAGTTGGGTTTTTGCAGCTATAAAAACTGAAAAAATAGTTAAGCCGAAACCATAGTAATATTACTTTATATTAAATTTAGGATACTTTTTGCCAGTTCAGTGATTTTTCTCTTCATGTTTTCTTAAGATGCTAATGCATTTGAAACAGTCTGATGTATTGCAGAATCTGGCAGGTAAATCAATTTTAATTTGAAATGGTTAACTAATATTAGACTTGCAACTTTGGCTTGAAAGGTAGAAGATAATCCAACTGAGTTTATAACAGTACTGTATTTGAATGTGTAGGTGGTTCTGATTTACCACATTGATGTTTCTGCTCTATTAGATCCACAGGAGTTGCTTAAGTGAACAGGAAGATTTTGTTTGTTGGGTTTGTAGTACTGTCCTGGGAGGTTTTTGAAGAACTTGTGAGAACAAAATATTTTAAATTTGTAAATGTAGATTAAAATCCTTAAGAGGATTTAATTAAGTACATTTGAGATTAATTGTTTAGGGAAGTTTAATCTGTTAAATGTGAGCTAATGAACATCAATCAAAGAATAAGTATAAATGATTATTTTAAATTTTAGATTAAAAGCTCTATTTCTCTTAGCAGTACAAAGAGATTTATAATTGAGCCTAAATGCTTGAGAAAATCTACGTTTTTAACTGTGTAACTTTACCAAATGTAGCAGCAAACCTTTTTTTATGGGACCAAAAAGCCCCCTCAGATGTTTAAAAAACTCAATAAAGTAAGATTCCCCGTTTGGTAAATATTGCTTTTTATATTCATAATTATATTGCAAGTTTCATAAGGACATGCACAATGTCTAAACTTTTTTTTTTTGCAATCTCCTTTTTTACTGCCTGGTACCTACAATCTCTGATGAGAACATAAGGTTCAGTGTATATGTTTGTTGAGACTGAAATTAGTCAAATGCTCAAATAACAATGATCACTTTTGTAGCATATAATGGAGAAAATCAGTTCAATTTGAGAGCTGTGTTTATTAAAAATCTGATTTGAAATGAAATTAAGGTCACGGAAATATTTCATGTAGGAGTCTTATAAGGGACATATACAATATGGCTAAAAACTCTGAAGGTGGCTCTCTCTCTTCACCATTCTGAAATTGTAGAGAACAAGAAATAAGATAAAATTAGAAAGAAGACGGGACACAGGGCAGAAAGAGGGAACGATGGAAAATTGAACTAAATACTCTCTGAAGTTCTTTCTAACTGTGATGTATCTTAGTGCTAAGGAAGGAGATGGGACAACCTTGTGAAGTAGATGATGAGAAATCTGAGGCACTGAAAGGTTAAACAACCTGCCCAAGATCACCCAGATAGTAAGGTATAGAGCTGAGATTCAAACCCAAGAAGTCTATCCTTATCCATCTTGATATGTTATTGATAAGGGATTTATTGAGTAATTACTATGGAACATATGGCAGGTGGCAGTAAGTTCTCTGAAGAAAAACTAAAGCAGGCTAAGGTATACAGAGTGATGAGGTGGGGGGCAAATTTAGATATGGTGGTCATGGAAGACCTCTCAGAAGAGATGAGTGGAAATCTGAAAGAAGAAAAGGAGATTGCCATGTGCAGATCAGATGGAACACATCCAGGTAGATGGATCTGCCAGTGCAAGATCCCTAAAGTGGGAGCAGGCAGAAGGTATTTCAGGAAGTGCAAGAAGGCTAGTGTTGCTGAAAGTGAATAGTAAAAGATTTGGTCCCTGGCCACCTCTGAAGTGAAGTCTCAGAGGTGGTCAGGTTCCAAATCACACTGAATCCATGGGCCATGAAAAAGATTGTATTTCAAAATAGTGATGGCATTTGTTGCAATTACAATCATGCATTGCTTGAAAACAATGGACACATGTTCTGAGAAATGCATCATTAGTTCATTTCAACATTGTGCAAACATCATAAACAAACATCATTACACAAACCTAGATGGTACACTCTACCACACGCCTAGGCTATATGGTATGGCCTATTGCTCCTAGGCTACACACCTGTACAGCATGTCACTGCATTGAATGCTGTAGGCAATTTTAACACAGTGCATGTGTGTATATAAACATCTAAACACAGAAAAGATAGAGCAAAGTTATGGTATTATAATTTTATAGGACCACTGTTGTATATGCAGTCCGTTGTTGAAGGAAACATTACATGGCACATGATTTTAGTTTGTGACTATGTAGTTTAAGGAAAGTGTATGACATTTATCAGTCAGTCTATAAATATCTGGAAAAGAATGCAACAGGAAACTTCTTGGAGTCAATGCCATATGAGGACAGGGTGATGTGTATTAGGAATTGTGACAACAGAGCTGGAGTTTTCAGGGGAATTTGAACAAATTATATTTCTCGAGAAAATTAAAATCAATGATAGGAAATGGCCAATTTGTAAATATAATTAATGATTCATTTGTAAGGTAAACTGCACTGTATCATAAATAACTGAAAATGATAAAATAATTAAGAATTATTCAGTAGTTGGCTTCAACAGAAGCTACTTGTCTGTATATACGATAATAAAGCACTGTCGAAATTGCTTTCTTCAGCATTGTTAATAAAAATTATCTTCAAAAACCCATGTGTCTGCCATTAAAAATATTCTTAATGTGTGTTTCTAAGCTCCCCTCTCTGATAAAATCCAGATTTTCTTCCAAACTTAACATGTAGATTTTTTCTTTTAGAGGTTCTCAATAGTAGGCTGTTTCTATTCCTAAAAGCCATTTGTCACAATGGCTATAGGTCTAGATGGCAGGACCTGGCTGTTAAATGTCCTGCCCTCTGAGGAACAGTCCCTTACAATGAATTGTCCTTCCCCAAATTGCAAACCACTGCACACAATTGAGATTGAAACTACTGCACACATTTGAGATTTGTTTTAATGTATTAAGAAATATGGATTTTTGCAACCTAATGAATTTCTAGAAATGAAGATTTCCTGCCCAACATTTACATAATTTTCTCGCAGTCCATTTTAAGCTGTCTCACCTCAGTAGCTTCAGTTGTCTATCTTATCAGTTAGAATTTGGAGTGTTTTTTCTGGATAAGATTATAGGGATAATATTATTGGAAGCATTTGTTCGATCTGATTGAACTGAATGGCCATTTTTATGTGTGGATATATTATACAGTTCCATATAGAAAGGTAAATCCATTCCATTTGAGAAGGTCAAGCAAATATTGACAATGTGATTCTATCACAGGCAATGTGTTTTCATAAAAAATGAAGGATTCCGTCACACTCACAGTTAAATATGGGTGGACATTTGTTTTCCAACGGCTGGAGTTCTGCACTTTCTGCCTGAATGATTAGGAGTAAGAACAGATTGGCAGGTAAGAAATGGATGATTAGGCAAATTCTGTATAGGGTTTAATCTTCAACATCCTCCAGCATCTAGCTATTAACGTAATTAGCCAACATGGCTCTTTCAGGTTTTACAACTCATAGGGCCATAATGGGTACCATTTTCACTTATTAACATACAGAAGAATGAACACATTTTCTTGACCTTGATTTTCTTCTCTTTCACAAGTTGCCAATGGCAGACAAAGTAATTTATAGGAAGCCATTTTATGCCAAGGGAAGTAGAAAGGCTGGAATGCAGCTGAATATACTCTCGTTTGGTAGATGATCTCATATCTTTTATTTAAGGTTTTAGATTTTAGAAGGCACTTTCATCTACACTGACTACTGTGCTTCTCATGGCAGCCCTGTAAGCGAGGCAGGACAAGTATCATTGCCACTAAATATTGTTGTGAAGAAGTGGTGTATAAGTGATGTACAAGCAAGTTAAGTGATTTTCCATAGGTCACCTGGCTAGTGACAGTGGACTCAAAATACTTTTTTCTGATTGTCAACCCACTCCCTTCTGTGTTTTTTTTTAAAATTTATTTTTTATTTTTTGATGGAGTCTTGCTCTGTCGCCAGGCTGGAATGCAGTGGCGCGATTTTGGCTCACTGCAGCCTCTGCCTCCTGGGTTCAAGGGATTCTCCGGCCTCAGCCTCCTGAATAGCTGTGACTACAGGCATGAGCCACCATGCCCAGCTAATTTTTGTATCTGTAGTACAGACGGGGTTTCACCATGTTGGCCAGGATGGTCTTGATCTCTTGACCTCATGATCCGCCTGCCTTGGCCTCCCGAAGTGCTGGGATTACAGGCGTGAGCCATTGCGCCCGGCCCCTCTATGTTTTTTATTCCATCATTAAATAAAAGAAAGCTGGGAATGGAAGCCCTATATTTTACTTTGTATTTGCAACCTGGATGAGATTTTATGCACCCAAGACTATAGATTAATAGTAGTTTACTTGCGTGAGTAAAAAATATTTAAGTAAACTTCTTTCTTACTGTTATTTGACCATTTAATACCATTAGCTCTGTCTTAAATAAAATTGAAAGCTCATTGGGACATATTTCAGAAAATACAAAGGACCCTTTAAAGTTTTGTGATCCAAAGAGATATAAAAATTAAAAGCCATAAAAGAATTAACGATTTCATATCAGTTGACAAATTGAACTAAAAGCCTGGTTATAGTTTGCAGAAGGTTTCTCTGGATGAAAAAGGGACTATAGTAAAGACGGCCTTATATTTAGTGCGAGTCAGTGAATTCATTAAACAACACAGCATCGAAACAAAGTTATGTTATTTTTCCCAACTGATGATGAGTGCGTCTTTTTCTCTTTTAACTTTTTCAGCTCATGAGTTGGCATCCTTGTGGACCCATCATGTATAAATACATGATTTGATTAAAGCTATTAGTTATAGATACTCTGTTTCAAAATACCATGCTTAATTCCTTTAGTTAAGGGAATTGTATAAACGTGTCCATTGGAAGTGAACATTAGTTTCTAAGTGTCAGACTCTTAATATGTAAAAATCAAACAAAATTTAAGTTTTAAAGAAACATATGAAAAGAGTATACTGATGTATTTGAAGAATGAAGACACAGCAAAAAGGCAAGGACAGGTATAATTTTAAGAATGGGCAACTTACAATGATGTTTAATTTTTCTGAACGTTAAAACATGGATTTTATTAGCCATAAAATCTCAGAAGAGGGCATTACCCAGGGAAATTATGGACCGTGTGAAGTTAATGGACCTCTCCCTTGCCTTGGGCTATGAAACCTTTTAGCTAGTCATCCATCAATCTTGGAAATGCCTATGCCAGAGCCATTAAGGTGTAAGAAAGTTGAGAAAAGAGTGATATAGGAATAAGAAAAGATACAAAAAAGATATAAACTTTACATCTAAGGAGTCATCACTAGGAATTTTTATAGAAATGGTCTCTCAAGCCAGTATGGAGTATACCTAATAGAAGACTCTCCCTGTATCTAAATATGTATAATCTACTCTTTCTCTTTTCTCTCTCTCTCTTTCTCTCTCTATATATATGCACACACACGCTATATCTCTCTCATAACTTCCTTCTTTTGTATCTTTGAGACCTATACAAATTCAGAAGAAAAATTACTAAAAGAGGAATACTTCTTAAAATCATGTTATCAAAGTGCAAATTAAATTATTGAGATTAAAATAGTCCTAAAAAAGAGTCAGACATCTGGGTGGGAAGGGGTGCAGGGGAAAGGAAGAGAACTTGGGAGAGAAATTTGACTCTTGGTAGAGAAGGAAGCAACAAGCTAGGGTGTCCACTCTAGCCAGCGCCATATTAGAGCATATTAGAGCAGTTTCCCCATCACTATGTTGTTTAAACAGCATGACTTGACATTAGGATCTAAAGGGGCAAATCCTGCTTTGTTACTAAATTTTTCTAGCTTAAAATGATCTGTGATATTTTTCCAGTTTTATTAATGTATAATTGAAAAATAAAAATTGTATATATTCAAGGTACACAATGTGATGATTTGATAAACGTATTGGGAAATGATTACCACAATGAAATTAATCAACACATACGTCAGTACACTTGGTTATCTGTCTCTTTCTCTGCGTGTGTGTGTGCTGTGTGTGTGTGCGTAGTGAGAACACTTGAGATCTGTTCTTTCTGTAAGTTTCAAGTAAATAATAAAGTATTGTCAACTACAATCACCATGCTGTACATTCAATCCACAGAATTTATTCATTTTATAGCTGGATATTTGATTCGTGCTTGTTTTTAATAAATGATTAAGTATGTCACTTTAAAGAACTGTTTTGGGGTCTTAAAATGCACAACATCAGCATTTTCAAATTATTTATTCAGACCAGGCAGAATATTCCAAGTGACATTCAAAATACTCCTTACTTTGTTATTTCCCATGATTTGCACGGAATGAAAAAATTAACCTAATACTAATTACTGTTTATATATCGCAAAACTAAAATAATGATTGATGACTAAAGTTCAACCATAGCCTTTGAAGAAATCTTTTTTATTTTCATTGAGAAAAGGCCAAAAAGGAAAGGGTTTATGTAAAGCCAAAATAACAATTAAGTAGGTAGCATTTGTTGTCCCAGTGGGCTTATGACTGTGCCAAGGCATATAAGGCATGGTTCTTACCCTTGGGGAGCTCACAATATGATTTGGAAAGACTGTTTAACATCCACAAAATAATGATGATAGTCTGTTAATATTGGAAATTGCATGATATGCTACAGAAATGGAAAGAAGAGGGAGATTAATGAAGACAGAGGAGATGAGGCTTCTGTTGCCCTAGAAAATGGGTGGAATTTGAGTCCTCTAAGGGAAGGAGAAAGGGCATTCCATTAAAGGGCTAGGATGAACAATAATATAAGCATGTTTTATTTATGGAGATATTATGGGCAGCAGAATGACCAGTGCCAATTTTATGTGTAGAAAAGTAATGGGAAATAATGTTAGAAAGGTAACTATGGGCAATATGATTCAGCTGAGAGAGGACAAGATAGTGCTTAGAACTTAACAATCTGGAGTTATACCCAGGCTCTACCAGATATAGGTTGTGATCTTTTACAAGTCATCACCCACCCTAAGGCTCAGTTCTCCCATCTATAAGATTACATGATGGTTGAGGAGGATTAAATACAAACATGTGAACCTGTGAATGTTAGTATAATTGTTATGATTATGGAAAACTGGCATTGGAGCAGAAGTATTTAGATTCTATGTGGTAAGACATTTGTCAAGCAGGAAAGTGGCATAATTTCAGTAGTTTTTAAGAAAAATTACTCCCATTAATGACAGTTAAGACAAACTGGCTGGATGGAGGCCAGACTCAGGAAAGTTAGCCATGAAACTACTCTAGAAGGCTCAAGTTGACATGTGAAATTGTGAATTATGGTGATAGCAAAGGAATGGTGAGGAAGGGATGGATTATAATTCTGGAATATTCACTATCATTTTGGATCTCCTCATTATGGATATTTTAATCGCACACGAAGTATACCTTGTGCAAAAACAACACTTTGAATGAATAGGTTCCCTCTCTGGTGCTATAGATTGATGATAGTATTCTATTGATTAATTGTCAGTAATGATTCAAATGAAATAAATGTGTTTCATTGAACTTGCATACACGTAAGATATAATGCTAGGCACTAATTTTCACAATATGCAAGGAAGATATAATTTCTAATATCAGGGTAAGCAGTCAGCACTTTCTTCATATCAAAACACATACATACACACACACACACACACTACAATAATATTGACAACTCCAAAGTCTAGGGGTAAATAGGAAAGACAAAATTCTCAAACAGAAAATATTTAATAGTACAATATTATATATGTTGGTATCAACCATGAATAATTTTCATTTGTTTTGTTGAGTATCAGGCAGCTGAAATCATTTTACTAATCATTAATGGTCAACCAGTACATTAATTACTGTCTAATGAAATTACAGAATGCAGTGATCACCTGCCTTTATGGAAATACAAAATTGTGAAGATTCTTCTAAACCGTCATCACCTCTCCACCATTTCCTCGTCTATATCTCACTCTTCCCAGAACATCCTTCTCTTGTAACTCTCATACTTTAATGACCCATATTTTTACATGTCCCTTCCCCTCTCTTAAAATGCAGATTCTTTAAGAATGGGAGAGAATGCAGATTCTTTAAAAACAGGAGCCATATCTTATTTGACTTTGAGTCCGCAATATCTAGCACAGTGTCTGAACCATAGCAGTCTGGATGTTTGTGAATGAATATTTCTAGTCATTCTGAAGTATGAGTCAGTAAAATCCTGCATGCATTGGTATATTCTCACTTGAAAGTATTTAAAAAGAGGTCTATGCCATACGTGAAAAAAGGAGAATCCTTGTTCTATCCCCCCTACCTCCACACAAAATTCATATGTTGAAGCCCTAAACCCCTATATTTGGAGATAGGGCCTTTAAAGAGATAATTAAATTAAAATTAAGGTGGGCCATAATCCAATGTAACTGGTATCATTATAAGAAGAAGAGATTAGGACACAGATACATGCACAGAAGAAATATCAGATGAAGATACAGGAAGAAGGTAGCATCTACAAGCTAAGGAGACAGGCCACGGAAGAAACCAACCCTTGATCTTGGACGTCCATCCTCCAGAACTGTAAGAAAAGAATTTTCTGTTGTTTAAGCCACCAAGCCCGTGGAACTCTGTAGTGGCAGCCCCAATCAACTAATACAACCCTAAAAGAGTAAATTGGGATAAATTCTCTGACACTTAGAGTAAAGAAAATGAAGAATATTTCATGGGTATGAGTAATCTTCATTAAGCAGACCCAGAACCCTTGAATATAATATTTGCTTTGTGGAAAACAAAATTCTCAAACACAGAAAGTCACAGAGCCAGTTAGTGGTGGAACCAGAACTTGAACACAAGTCTTCTGATTTCAGATCTGATGAAGATTTAAGACTCAAAACCAAAAAATGTACTATAATTATCCATTGCACTTTACTGCTAGTGGCCTGAGTTGGGAGTGCTAAACAGAAACTAGAACATAAATATCGTCTAATGTGGCTAATTGTTCTTAAAGATCTAAAGGAGATTTCATTACTCCATATAAAATGAGGTGTTCCTTTAAGCATTCTTCACAATTTTGTATTTCCATAAAGGCAGATATATATACTCTATACACTTCTCTTTTATAGTTTTTTACTAATTCTCAGAGGAATTGAAGGTTTCCTTGCTTAGCAAGGGTGAAGCGGAGACAGAATTAGATTTTAAAGGACCTTGTAAGACATTTTATACTTGAGGAAGTAAGTTTTAAGATAATGTGTGGTCATTCCGGGTTTGCCTTTATCCCTCAACAATTTCCCACCATTGTAAGCCCTACTTTGTGTCCTAGGAGGTGGGATGGGAAAGCTGACTTCTATGGAATTCATCGCACTGCCTCTCTGACTGTTTAGTTTCTCTTTGGGTTTGGCCAATGGATGGGAAGCTCCACCAAGAGATTACTGGGCATGAAGGAAGAGAGAGAGAGAGAGAGCTTGCATCACGTTTCTGAGAGCAGTTAGATACATACGACAACCTGCCTATTAGACTTCCTCTCTTCTGTGGCCCCAGCTCTCATCTGGGTCTAATAGGTCTAGGGAGGGTAACAGCTTCCTGGTGTTGCTGGTTCCTGAGTGCCCCAGTATCCCTTGCTGGCTCCTTCAGCCCTCCCCACATTCTGTAAAAAGTCGTTTCATTTCATTCTCTTCACCATTCCAACTTAGTGTGCCTCCTGTTTCCTGCTGGAAGCTTCACTCATAGTAAATATGGCATATCATATCTCTGTTACAGAAAGGGAAGTGTGGATGAAGGGTGGAGAGGAAACTCAAGAGGGAAAAAGTGGATAGACAGAGACAAGTTAGGACACTCTGGCAAGAGTCAAGTAAGTTGACAGTGGGAATGAAAAAGAAGGGTTGGAAAGGAAGATAAGGTCAGTGAATCAGGTGTTAGCAAAAAAGCAAAGCATAGAGTCAAGGATGATGCTCAGTTGCTTGTTATTCATAATTTTGAGTGATGTTATCCAGTTCAGTAGGAAGTATAGGAAGCATATGGGGTAGCAGAAATAATGAGTTCAATGAAAATATACTGACTCACCAGTGCCTATATTATATCCTGGTAGGAAGCAGGATATATAAGTATGAAAGTGAATGTAAAGGTTATAATTACATATATTAGAGTTATAGAAAGAGGTTTAGGCCAGACAGAAAAATTAGTGAGTGAAGTAGCATATAGGTGGTAGTTGAAGCCAGGCTAAAAAGAAAATAACCTAGAAACAACACGTACAATTAAAAAAAGAAATGGCCAAGAGTCCTTGGGTCAATATTCACAGTTCAGCGAGAGAAAGAAAAACCAGCAAAAGAACATTAAGAATTATTTAGTAGTGAAAGATGCTACAGGTAAGTTTACCAATGAAGGATTGTGGGTCACTGGTTACCTTAGCCAAAGCAGATTGTCTAAGTGAATGGGGCAAAGCTTTGAACAGAATTACTTCAAGAAAAACTAGAAATTTCTTAAGAAATCTAGTTATGGAGAGGAGACAGATATGAGGCATGTTGATATTTTAAAGGCTGAATCTGAGCAATGCTACATAGGCAGAATATTCCTTTTCTATCCAATTGAAAGAAAATAGATAAAAGGAAACCTTCAATTCCTCTGAGAATTAGTAATTAAATTATTATAGTAAAAATTATAAGAGAGAAGGGTCTAGAATATAAACATCTCATAATTTACTTTAAGTAAAGTTGTGTGATTTTTTTAATAACAAGAATTCCTAACTTGATATGGTTTTTCTTTTTCAGTCATTTTAAACATTTTATTTTATTTTTAGTTGCAGCTCATTTTACCAATTCTTACTTTTTCCAGACTATTTTAATCACATCCCACTTATATAATTTATAATTCCTACTATTGTCTTTAAGTTGCATTTTTAAAATGAATTCCCTACTCTATCCAACCTGAAAGCAGTTCAGACGCAAGCGTAGACACAGAACAACAGTAACAAAAGAGCAACATTCCTATCATATCAGTTTTTCCTTTTGCCACAAATGAATGTAAACGTAGGAGTGTGGATAAAACTGTCACTTTTCTGATAAGAGTTATCCTACTTGTGAGAGAACACCAAAGAAGCCACATTAAAATAGGCGTGAGTTCAAAATTTATCACATTAAAGGGAAAACACTGTAGGCTGATGCCTTGACTGGATCATTTATAAAGAGTGTGACTGAGTGGGAGAGAGAGAAATCCTGTCATACTTGCCTCCTGTATTACCCATTGCCATTCTGTCAAGTCAAATCTAATATAAATGAATCACATTAATCAGAAAATGTGAATTTTTACATGACAAGCTAAAGGGGCATGCCATTTCCAATTAGATTAGTGATCTAAAATTAGCTACTGACACAAGCAAGTATACATGGTAAATTTGCCTGCCTGAAACCGAAAATTAAATAAGACATGTTGGATAATAGATAGCCCTAGAGGGGACATGGCAGCTGTAATTCACTCAAGTTGTTCAGTTGATGTCACAAGCCACTAAAGAATATTCAATCTTGTGCTCATTTTGAGATGGTTGGATTTAACTCAAGACAAAACTTGAATCAATTGTTCATTGATTTGGTCTGTGACTACTGGGGGTGAGTTACAGAGAGGACATTCACTGTTGTTTCAATAGAGAAGTAAATTGAGATAGCAAAGGAGAATGGTTCATTGCAAGACCAATATCTCATTATTGTTATGTATCAGAACTCTTGAAATGAAGGAACATGTCTTTATACAAAGCCACTTAAGCTTTTGGTACCTTACTTTCTTCAACTTTACATTGTGAATACTATACCCACCTCACCTTTGCCATAGGTCATTGCCAGTTTTGGTCAAAATAATGTACATAAACTGGCTTTGAAGAATTAAAAGTGTTTTTCATGTTGTTAGTATTGTTATTGTTACTTCAAAACATGACTCTGAGTCATTTTTGTGAAATTTACTTTGTAAATTGTGTATGTTTGCATCTTGTGTACATCTAGTGGAGGCAAGCATGTACCATCAAAAAAGTCACATACTGGCCGGGCATGGTGGTTCACGCCTGTAATCCCAGCACTTTGGAAGGCCGAGGCAGGTGGATCACCTGAGGTCAGGAGTTCGAGACCAGCCTGGCCAACGTGGTGAAACCCCGTCTCTACTAAAAATACAAAAATTAGCTGGGCAAGGTGGCGGGTGCCTCTAATCCCAGCTATTTGGGAGGCTGAGGCAGGAGAATTGCTTGAGCCCTGGAGGCGGAGGTTAGAGTGAGCCGAGATCACGCCATTGCACTCCAGCCTGGGTAACCAGGAAACTCCTCCTAAAAAAAAAAAAAAGTCACATACCAGAGTGCACTTGCTTTAATGTCAGTAATGATGAATTACCAAATAAAGGTTCTACGTCATGATCTCAGGCACTAGAAGTAAAAAGAGAAAGGCAGGAAGTTCTGGTTCATTTTTATAATGGCAGAATAAGCTTTTAATTAAGAGGAATGAATAATTATAGAAGATAATGCAAGTTTTTCACAAATTATTTTTAGGTGGTAAACATACTCTCATGTTCTCTCTGACAGTATACATACAAATAGCAGATTTGTTATAAAGTGAATGTATTTCAAGTTGATTTTTTTCCCAATTAACTCTATGCTTTTGAGGGAAACGTACTGGATCACAAATGTAATAAAACACATTAAGAATGCTGAAAATTAGAAAATGGCAACAAATTTGAATTATTACTTCACAAAAGGAGCTATCCAAGTGGGCAAAAAGCATATCCAAAAATTATCAATACTATTACTCCTCAAAGAAGTGCATCTTAAAATCTTGATGAGATACTGTTAAATACCTACCTAAAATTGAAGACACTGAGAATACTCAGTATAGGCAAGGACGAGGGACTATTGGAACTCCCATCCATTGCTGCCGGAAGTCTAAATTGATACAACCACTTTGGAAAAACATCTAGCAATATCTATTAAGGCTAAGCATAATGCTGATTCTATGGCCTAGCAATTCCACTCTTATATTTATACCCAAGAAAATGAGTGTGAGGGTCAGATATGAGAATATTCTTAGCAGTTTAATTCATACTAGCCTTAAATTAGAAACAACTCAAATGTCCATCAACAGTAAAATGAATAAATACATCGTGATATATTCATTCAGTAGAATACTACTCTGTAATAAGAAATAATGAGCTACTACTATGCTCAACAATGTGGATTACTGTCACAGACATAATGAAGAGCCAAGAAAGCAAGACACAAAAGAGTAGGTATTTTATGATTCTATTTGTATGAGGTTCAATAATGGGCAAAAATAGTGGTTACCTCTGGAAGTATGGTACGAGTGGCAAGAGCAAAGAGGGAGCCCTCTGTGATGTTGGAAATATACTACATATACTATGTCTTGAACTGAGTGGTGGTTATTCTGATGTGTGTGTGTGTGTGTGTGTGTGTGTGTTGATAGATTTGTAAATTTAAGATTTGTGCATTGTGCACTTTACTGTATATAACTTATACCACGAGATAAATGTTTAAAAGAGTGAACAAATCTTTAAAATCACATATTTAAAGAAAAAAGAAAATGGAAATTATGAGAAGTGTAAAATATTAACAAATCAATTTCCAGCAATATCATTGGTCCATACTTTAAAATGTCAAAGCAATACTCAAAATCATAAGGCAGTATAGTTTTTAAAACTCTGCCACTATGACTGTTCAATCTTGACACATATTTTTCCACAAAGAGCTTCATCAATTCAAATAGGCTTTCCAATTGTTTTGATGTCCTTGAAACATTTCAGTTCCCATTCAGCATCATTTAAAAAATGGCTTCATACACATTTTGTTAATGAGTATACTGGTCTCTCTCAAACATATTTTTATCTGTGCATGCATTCAGTTATGTAAACCTGTGAAACTATTTGCAAGATTGTTGAACGAAAAAAGAGAGCTGTAAACAGATCTAGGAGGTAAAGAACGATCCTTGTATATTGGAGGTTTGAGGCAATTAGGACATAGAATTATCCGAAAACAAATTAATGCCAAATGCTGAATAAGGATGATTAATTTCTAGTGGTGCTAATTGTTTGCCTCCACATATACTGTTCCATTAACTGATGACTTGAAAAACCAAAATAATGCATACTGAGTTTTCCAAAGTATAGGCCATTTCTTGAGTTCTCTAATAAAGTATGTTGTCAAGAGATTAACCCTCTGGCTGTGATGGCTCTGGGGATCAAATGTCAGGACAAAATAAAGGAAAGAGTCTTTCTAAATACCAAATGTTTATGGGCAGAGCTTCTTATTATACTCAGGCCGTTAATTCATTATGTTTAGAATTATATTGATGGACTTCTCCTAAGGGCAGATTTCCTGTACTTCACATAACTCTTATTCTTTTTCATGATGGACACATTAAGGCCCCCTTGCCCAGGCTCTAAACCTTTCAAAATTTGGTTGCACACATAAAATTTGAAGTCTAGGGATGTATACCTTGAAAGTGTCATAGGCTTTTCACATTGTGGACAACTTGTGTTTGAGATGCCTGGAATAAGGAGGGATTAGAGATAAAAAATCAGTGGTCAAATTGAATTAGGCAGGGAGAGAAAGAAAACAAAGAAAAAGACAATGACGTTCCTTCTAGTGATATGCCATTTGTATAAATTTAAGGGGTACAAGTTCAGTTTTGTTATGTGGATATAATTGCGTAGTGGTGAAGTATGGGCTATTAGTGTGTCCATCATCCAGATAATGTATATTGTACCTGTTAAGTAATTTCTCATTTCTCATCCCCCTCCCACCCCACTGAATCTCCAATGTCTATTATTCCAGATTCTTTATCCATATGTACACATTTTTATACTCACCTATTATGCCAATGACTTTCCCAAAATGCCAAGAAGTGGCTAAGACATATCTTACCTTATTATCAGATTAGGAACGTGAAACACAACGAAAATAAGTGTTCAACCAAAGTTAACACATAAACTGAGTCCTTGAAAGTCCTGAGCGCTTTACCTCTAAGTACTGATTATCCATTCCTCTGGGAAGCTCTACATGTGGTTGTAGGTAGAATTAAGATTTTTAAATGTATTTTAAATACACAATGTATTCCCATCTTTCAAAACTTAAATGATTTAAATGGTCTACAGTGAAATTCTCTCTTCTATCTTTGTCCCTCGGCTACCTTGATCACCTCCCCAGAGGCAATCAGTGTTACCAGTTTCTTGGGAATCCTTCTGAAGATATTCAGTGCTTATGAGAGACAATACACACACACACATGTACATACAGAAAACTTTTCAACTTTTACACAAATGGTAGCTTTCCATACATATTACTCTGTAACCTGCTTGTTTGACTTTGTGTGAGTATATCACGGACATCATCCCATATCAGCAGTAGATAAAGGTTGTGTATGTTCTATTTCTATGTCACCATTGTCATCTATTTTTCCACTTTCAAGAAAACTGCATGGCGGATTGAAAGCATATAGAATCTGGGTATACACAAATTATGGCTCATCAACTACTGACTGGCTTTGAGATGTGGGCAAGATGCCTAATTCTCTGAACCTCAGATTCTTCACTCAACGATACTGGTAATGTCTTCCTCACAAGACTTTTGTGGCAATCATAAGAGCTAGGGATTGAGAGTCAGGCAGCCTGGCTAACTGCTTGCCATTTACATGATACTGGGGGCAGTTATTTGATCTCTCTGAGCCTTAGTTTATTTTATTCAATCAGTGTTTTTATTGATAACTACAATCAGAAAAGTTCACCAATCATAAGAATACTGTTTGAATTATCAAAAAGGAAACACACACACACATAATCACCATAAAGATTAAGGAATCGAACATTGCCAGCAACCCAGAAGCCCCCATTGTGTGCCCCTTCCTAGTCACTATTCCTTCTCCAAAGGTAATATTACCCTAACTTCTAGTATCATAATATAATTCTGCATGTTTTTGAATTTTATATAAATGGAATTAACAGGTATGTATTTTTTGTTATCTGGCTTCTTTTGCTTAACATTTGATTTGTGAGATTCATCCATATTGTTGAAATAGCCGTAGTTCCTCATTGTCATTGCTGTGACTTATTCTGCTGTAAGAGTTTGTCACACTTTATATATTCATTTCATTTAATAAACAAACGTTGATGTACATATAGCTTGGTTCCAGTTTTTGTCATTTAATAATTATGTTCTAAACGTTCTAGGAGATGTATGTAATTCTCTTGGGTTTATACCTAGGAGTGAAGTTGCTGGGCCGCCGGGTAAGCTTATGTTCGGAATATTCAGTAATTGGCAGTAACTATTATAGTTTGTTCAAAAGCTCCATTTCAGTCAAATTTATATTTTTAAGCGCCAGAAACCAACCCTGGCTGATTTAAGAAAAAATGAATGTATTGAAAGATCATTAAGTAAGTCTTAGGATCACTGACAGGATTTGAAAATAGGCTCAGAAAGAAGTGAAAAGAAAGGAAGGCTGCAGGGGCTGAAACTGAAGCATCACCACCCTGCATCACTAGTATCAGGACAACACTACAGTCATGCTCTGTACTACACCCAAGAGTCTGCGTAGCCAACATTGAGCTCTTGCCTATGGGACTCATAACATTGCATCCCACTGGCTACTACTGCCAGAAAGAAATGCCTCTGTCTCAGCACGGCTTCTTTGTCCCCTTGGCTTCTGATTCAAAGTCTGGTGTTTGCACAGCTGATAGACCAGGCCTAGGTCACATGTGCAGGGCAGAGCTGCAAAGAAGCATTTTCCAAACAGAGGAATAAGGTTAAGGTTGGTTCCCCTTTTTTTTTTTTTTTTTTTTCCTAAGAGACAGGATTGTGCTCTGTCACTCAGGCTGGAGTGTAATGGTACCATCACAGCTCACTGCAACCTTGAACTCCTGGGCTCAAGCGTTCCTTCTGCCTGAACCTCCTGAGTAGCTGGGACTACAGGCATGTGGCACCGTGCCTGGCCTAAGTTAAATATGTGAAAAAAGACAGATATCGATCTTTTCCCATTAAGAAATAAAACAAGTTAAATTCAAACAATAACCTAAATTCTTCTCTTCAAAAATTACTTTTTGTCTTGATTATATGTTAAATAAATATGACATGAAATATTAATTCTGAACACAAATTTGAGGTTTCTAAAACAATTTTGGAAGATTTTGATAGCTATGAATAAGTAGAATATACCAGAGTTTTTTTTTTTAATGAAGAAAAGAGCTGTGATCCTTCATGTTTTATTATAGTTTTGAATATGTGTGTACTTGACTTTCCTCACCACCTTGTTGGGGCACATACTGCCTGAGAGTAACCCAGTTCCCACCCTGTACCCACTTGGTGGAAATTAGGACATCCAAAGCCATTTATTTGCAACTATGTAATCTTTGGTTAACTTCTGAACAATAAACCTGTTCTATTTTCTCTTACATCTTTACCCTCTTATCATTCTATGTTTTCTTCTCCTGGTTCCTCTAGCTACTGACCCTGTGCAACTGCGGATCCTACTTGAAACTTCATTTCATAGTTAACGAACTCCTGTCCATCTTAAGATTATGGAGAAAAGCTCCCTTTCTTCTTGCCTTAACTATAACTAGCTCCTTAACCCCCTGAATACAAAAGGTGAGCTGGCATTTTAATTCATTATCAGTGTTGCTTCCAGACATTATTTTCCCATCTTCTTGTAAAATCTCATGCTTAGAGATTTGCTACAACTGGTATTACACCCCCGATCCCTTCTAATCACGGCCAATCCGCCTGCCACCTGGTTGTCTATTCCTTCATCAAAATGCTCAACTCTCAATCTTCCTCTCTTGCCATAATTCCAGGAGATTTTAATATTCCTAGAGAGATCTTATTCAACTGAATGGCCTTGCAATTCCTTTAGCTCCCTACACACAAGCCCATACCCTGAATCTTGTCGTTGCTTAAAAAAGGACTCCACATCAGCTTCCCACTTTCTGACCACAGCTTCTTATCCTTTACCTTTTTCACCACTTTATTCTTATCTGGAAGTTTCACGCTGATAGAGATATTTTAAAATATTTACATGCAATGGTTGTATATTTGGTTGAGCTTTCAGTATACTCTTCCGGTCATTTTACCTGGTCAGGTAAAATTTACCTCAAGTCCCTTTTCTCCAAACAACTGCTGATTTTATTCTCAACAGATGACCCTGTCTTTACATCAGTGGAAATCTTGAGGTCATCAGAAAGGTCTCTCTCAATTTCTCTGTAACCATATCTATACTCACTGATTTTCAGTTACTTTTGTTTGTTTTAGAAGTTTGTAATGTTTCTTACCAGTTCAAGGCCAACTCACACCTGTGGCCCAACTAAAACTCCCTCTGTAACTGCCCTGTTCTTGCTCTGTCAGTCACCTCTTCCTCATCCTCTTTATTAGACCTTCCCCTCTGTCCATGGACACTTAAGGAACTTTTTGGTTTAAAAGGCCTTAGACTTGTAGCCCATTCAACTCCTGTCCAGTTTCTCTCTGTTCTTTCACTTTCGGATCTTTTGAAAGCGCAACAAAACTGGCTTTCTTGGGTTTTCCATCTCAATTTTACTCCATGAACTCTGAAACCTGCCTTTCTCATTCCACTCCTGAAACTACTTTCCCTAAGATACATAATGACCTCGTTGCCAAATCTAATATACATTTTCCGGTCTTATGCCACCAAACTTCTCTCTGTTTTTGACATTGTTAATTGCTTTTTCCCTTTAAAATGTAATGTCTTTTTTATGAGTATAAAAATAGGTCAGGTGCACTGACTCATACCTATAATCCCAGCACTTCGGGAAGCCAAGGTGGGCGGATCGCTTGAGATTGGGAGTTTGAGACAGCCTGGCAACATAGCAAGACCCCATCTCTAAAAATGTTAGAAAAATTAGCTGGGCTTGGTGGTGTATGCCTGTAGTCCCAGCTACTAGGGATGCTGAGGTTCACTTGAGCTCAGTGAGCCCAGGAGGTCAAGGCTGCAGTGATCCATGATTGTACCTCTGCATAAGACCCTCTCTCAAAGAAAAAAAAAAAGCAGTATTTGGTCATTACAGAATATTTGGAAAATGTAGGGAAGTACAAAGAAGAAAAACCATACTTGTAACAGCACTAATTGGTGATAACCTCTGTTAACGTTTTGAAGTATATGCATGATATCAACCTAAAATAATGGTAGAGAGGCAGGCTCTCCAAGAAAATAAAAGAGTTTATTTGGAAATATGCAGGGAATTGCAATCTGGGATATGCATGTGATGATGGATCATAAGCATATCCAGAGAGGCAAAATAATAAAAGGGTTTTTACAGGTAAAATGAAGAGGGTTACATAAGTTGTTTTGAAATGACTATCCGTAGTTACAAGTTTCAATAACAAGGGTGGCATCAATCCAAGGTTGAACAGATAGTTGCTGGTAGGTATAATTTTAGAAGTATTTTTTTTGTGTAAGGTTGTGGTGGCCTTTGTGCAATGTTGTGGTTTTGGTAGTCTTTTGTGATAGTTCATGTTATTAGGCAAATATCTGTGAGGACACTCCCCCCAGCCTCGCAGAAATTCATGGCCTCCCGAATCCATTTTGTGAGGATTTGGAAATAAGTAACTCTAATTTCATTCTGATGACTTTCACAATATTTATCAATACATAGAAAGATAGATATAGATATATGTAAACACGGTTCTCTACAGTAGGTTTTACCTACTTTTTAACATAATTTTGTAAATATCTTCCCATATCCTTAAATATTTTTAAGATGCTGATTACTGCTTCACGGCATTCTGTAAAAGAGCTGAATTATTGTTAAGTTAGCCATTTCCCCACTATTGGATATTTGACTCATTTAGAAATCTTCCCTATTATAAATAAAGGTGCTATACACATCCTTGTACATAAATCCTTGACAATTTTCTTGGGATTATTTCTTTAGAATAAATTATTGCATGAGAATTATTGGGTCCAAGGGTGTAAATCTTTTCTAGGTGTTTTCACACAATGCCAAATCAACTCCCAGGAAGGTTGTGGTGATTCATCATCTCACTTGCGATGAATATGAGTACCTGTTTTCCCTTTTTGTCTTGAAACTTTCTACTCTATTCCCATTATAATGTCATCGAATACATTTCCATGATAATACCCCTCTCTAGTTTTCCTTGTATTTCTCCTTGCTTTTTGTCTCTTTTGGGGAGTTTATATTTCTATAACTGTCCCTTAAGGTTGAAACTCCCTATAGTTATACCCTTAGTCCACTGCCTTTCTCACTCTGTTATTCCCTACTTCAATAGTTTCAACTATCTCCACTATACTAAAAAATTTCTGAACAACACCAGACTTGGTCTCGCTCCTGAATTTTAGACTCATGTATAGAACCATCTGTAGGGCATCTCTTTTCTGTTATCCTACAAATAACTGACAACTAAACCTGTCAAAAAGATGAGTTGCTAGTACAGCCAGCCAAGGAATCACCCAAACTTAAAACCTGGGAGGCATATTTGCCTTTCCTGTCTTGGTCAATTCCACCACTACAGCCCCACCTCCCTTCACAGGGAGAGACTTTCAGTTGCCACCTACAGACGGCACCTGGAAAATCGGGGCACTCCCACCCGAATACTGTGCTTTTCCGACAGGCTTAGGAAACGGTGCCCCAGGAGAGTATAGCCCGCACCTGGCTTAGAGGGTCCTACGCCCACGGAGTCTCGCTGATTGCTAGCACAGCAGTCTGAGATCAAACAGCAAGTCGGCAGCGAGGCTGGGGGAGGGGCGCCCGCCATTGCCCACCCTCGCTTAGGTAAACAAAGCAGCCGGGAAGCTTGAACTGGGTGGAGCCCACCACAGCTCAAACAGAATCCAGCAGCACATCAAAAAGCTTATCAACCATGATCAAGTGGGCTTCATCCCTGGGATGCAAGGCTGGTTCAATATATGCAAATCAATAAATGTAATCCCGCATATAAACAGAACCAAAGACAAAAACCACATGATTATCTCAATAGATGCAGAAAAGGCCTTTGACAAAATTCAACAACCCTTCATGCTAAAAACTCTCAATAAATTAGGTATTGATGGGACGTATCTCAAAATAATAAGAGCTATCTATGACAAACCCACAGCCAATATCTTACTGAATGGGCAAAAACTGGAAGCATTCCCTTTGAAAACTGGCACAAGACAGGGATGCCCTCTCTCACCACTTCTATTTAATATAGTGTTGGAAGTTCTGGCCAGGGCAATTAGGCAGGAGAAGGAAATAAAGGGTATTCAATTAGGAAAAGAGGAAGTCAAATTGTCCCTGTTTGCAGATGACATGATTGTATATCTAGAAAACCCCATTGTCTCAGCCCAAAATCTCCTTAAGCTGATAAGCAACTTCAGCAAAGTCTCAGGATACAAAATCAATGTACAAAAATCACAAGCATTCTTATACATCAATAACAGACAAACAGAGAGCCAAATCATGAGTGAATTCCCATTCACAATTGCTTCAAAGAGAATAAAATACCTAGGAATCCAACTTACAAGGGATGTGAAGGACCTCTTCAAGAACTACAAACCACTGCTCAAGGAAATAAAAGAGGATACAAACAAATGGAAGAACATTCCATGCTCATGGGTAGGAAGAATCAATATCGTGAGAATGGCCATCCTTCCCAAGGTAATTTACAGATTCAATGCCATCCCCATCAAGCTACCAATGACTTTCTTCACAGAATTGGAAAAAACTACTTTAAAGTTCATATGGAACCAAAAAAGAGCCCGCATCGCCAAGTCAATCCTAAGCCAAAAGAACAAAGCTGGAGGCATCACGCTACCTGACTTCAAACTATACTACAAGGCTACAGTAACCAAAACAGCATGGTACTGGTACCAAAACAGAGATATAGATCAATGGAACAGAACAGAGCCGTCAGAAATAATGCCACATATCTACAAGTATCTGATCTTTGACAAACCTGAGAAAAACAAGAAATGGGGAAAGGATTCCCTATTTAATAAATGGTGCTGGGAAAACTGGCTAGCCATATGGAGAAAGCTGAAACTGGATCCCTTCCTTACACCTTATACAAAAATCAATTCAAGATGGATTAAAGATTTAAATGTTAGACCTAAAACCATAAAAACCCTAGAAGAAAACCTAGGCATTACCATTCAGGACATAGGCATGGGCAAGGACTTCATGTCTAAAATACCAAAAGCAATGGCAACAAAAGCCAAAATTGACAAATGGGATCTAATTAAACTCAAGAGCTTCTGCACAGCAAAAGAAACTACCATCAGAGTGAACAGGCAACCTACAAAATGGGAGAAAATTTTCGCAACCTACTCATCTGACAAAGGGCTAATATCCAGAATCTACAATGAACTCCAACAAATTTACAAGAAAAAAACAAAGAACCCCATCAAAAAGTGGGCAAAGGACATGAACAGACACTTCTCAAAAGAAGACATTTATGCAGCCAAAAAACACATGAAAAAATGCTCACCATCACTGGCCATCAGAGAAATGCAAATCAAAACCACAATGAGATACCATCTCACACCAGTTAGAATGGTGATCATTCAAAAGTCAGGAAACAACAGGTGCTGGAGAGGATGTGGAAAAATAGGAACACTTTTACACTGTTGGTGGGACTGTAAACTAGTTCAACCCTTGTGGAAGTCAGTGTGGCGATTCCTCAGGGATCTAGAACTAGAAATTCCATTCGACCCAGCCATCCCATTACTGGGTATATACCCAAAGGACTATAAATCATGCTGCTATAAAGACACATGCACACGTATGTTTATTGTGGCATTATTCACAATAGCAAAGACTTGGAACCAACCCAAATGTCCAACAATGATAGACTGGATTAAGAAAATGTGGCACATATACACCATGGAATACTATGCAGCCATAAAAAATGATGAGTTCATGTCCTTTGTAGGGACATGGATGAAATTGGAAATCGTCATTCTCAGTAAACTATCGCAAGAACAAAAAAACAAACACCACATATTCTCACTCATAGGTGGGAATTGAACAATGAGAACACATGGACACAGGAAGGGGAACATCACACTTCGGGGACTGTTGTGGGGTGGGGGGAGGGGGGAGGGATAGCATTGGGAGATATACCTAATGCTAGATGACGAGTTGGTGGGTGCAGCGCACCAGCATGGCACATGTATACATATGTAACTAACCTGCACATTGCACACATGTACCATAAAACCTAAAGTATAATAATAATAATAATAATAAAAAAAGACAAAAAAAAAAGAGAGACTATATTAAGGAGTAGTATTCTCAAATTTCTCATTCTTTTTCTTGTTTGAGAGAGAAACATTTGGTGGGTTTTGTTGTTGGTCGACGTTCATAGGGCTTCATTGTGATGTTGGTGAGCTCTAGGCACATTTGCCTTTGTGGGCCACTTCCTCCATAAAAAAATGTTAAGTTATATTTTATGACTGCATTGGTATAGATATTAATATAATCCAGGCTAGATTCATTATTATATATTTAGTTTTATTATTATTTCCTTTTTCCTTCTCATTTTAAGATAAATTAAAACATTGTTGTAGGTTCTTAGGAAATACCCTAGGCCCTAGGCACTGTGCCTACTGTGACTAGTGGATAAATCAGTCTTATTCATAACACGTGGTAAAGACTCTCAGCAGTCTTGCAAAAAGAACATCTGTTTACTTTTATTTTCCTTAGGATTTTCAAAGTTTTTCTAATAGGGCCCTATTATCACCTCAAAGCACACTGGTATTCTATAGAACACAGTTTAGAATTCACATTCTCCACTCTCAAACTGCAATGATAATCACTTTGCAGAAAGGTAAATAGTAATACAAAATCAAGTTACTTAGAATAGGCTGTGGTTGAGATCTCTGAATTAGCTGTAAAATACTCATAAAAGCCTCTTGAAGATGTTTTATAGAGTAGGCAAACATACTACATTCTCACATATAGTTCATATTAACATAGGGAGTATATGATGATTATATTTTATTAACACATCTTTCTGGTACATGGGAATGGCAATATACCATTAACTCACTCTTTTGCTTAAGCTAATCAAATAAAATTAGAAGTCTATAAAACTAGATTCCTAACTCATTTTCAGAAGATGGCTAATAGAAATTTCATGAATTAGAAATGATAGTATTCATTGCATATAATGACTACTTTAAAAAGTGACCCCATTCTCTATGTTTTTATGATTCTTTGCACATATTGATATGAAACAATCAGCAAGTATCTGAAATGCCTTTAGTAACTGTCAATATGGCTTTTAAGAAGAAGGATTTGTTATGAGTATCAACAGAAAAACTTGGGGCATTATCTGAGGTCTGGAATAAGAGCCATGCCTACAGATTCGGAGAAACATCTCTTTTTCTAAGGGTATAAGTTAGTTGATAAAGAAACAGATGCCACCTCAGAGCTACACACATCCTCTATATATTTGACTTAAGAAGTAGTTAGGTTCAACAATATTCATTGGTTGCCTTCTTTGTGCTAGGTACTAGGCATAAATGGATATGGCCCCTGTGGGTTAAGAGCTTAATTCTAATATGTAAAACAGCACATTTTTAGATCATTGATGGGAAGTATGTATAGGGTGTATGGAAGCATATGGAGGTGGCAAAGGGAGATGTTGGGTAGGCACCTAATCCCACCTGTGTAAAAAGGAAAGTGAGAAAGAAGATGGGGTCATGGATGTGCTTATTAAATGAGGGCGAGGAGAGGAGCAAAGGACAAAAAACAATTCCTAAAGGAAGGTGTGCTTGAAAAATGGGATATACTCTGTTTTGCCTTCCTGTATAAATATAAAGTAAATAGAATAATTTGGAGCATGCAGATAGCAAGTATTCATGTTCTATTGAACAAATAATTTGAAATTTTGGAATGAGAGAAATGAAGAGCTGTTATGTGTGAGTTGATTTGCTTGTCTGTATAGCAAGAAAAGCTTTTCAATATTTGGTGTGAAGTCCAAAGATCAGTTATAAACTTACAATAATCAAATCTCTTTCTGATCTATACTTTTGTAGAGCTCCTGTAGTATATTTCCAGGTGATGATTCAGGATATGATAGGCTTATGCCACAGTGACAAACAGACAAACAAAAATCTCAGTGGCTCAATACAAGATTTACGTTTCGCTCACAAAGTCTAATGTGAAGATAGAAACTTTCCAACGTAAATGCTCTCCATGAGATGACAGAGATGCAGGTTATTTTGATCTTCCATCTCCATAAACTCAACGTGAGGCTTCCTCTAAAATTGCTGTGGCAAAGGAAGAGAACCTTGGAAGGTCAAACATTGGTTATCAAATACTTTGGTCTAGAAGTGACACCTAATATTTTTTCCCACAATCCATTGACCAGAACTAATTATGTGGTCTTATTAAGGTATAACACTCCCCTATATCTGGATGGAGAGCAAAACTGGGTATAGGGGAACACAGACATCTTTACCACACCAATCTTTAGGAAGTAATGTCTTTTTTTTTTTTTTTTGAGATGGAGTCTCACTGTGTCTGGAATGCAGTAGCGTGATCTCGGCTCACTGCAACCTCTGCCTGCCGGGTTCAAGTGATTCTCCTGCCTCAGCCTCCCGAGCAGCTGAGATTACAGGCGCCTGCCACCATGTCCGGCTAATTTTTTGTATTTTTAGTAGAGACAGGGTTTTGCCATGCTGGCCAGGCTGGTCTCAAACTCCTGACCTCAAGTGATCCACCCACCTTGGCCTCCCACAGTGTTGGGATTACAGGCATGAGCCACTGCGCCAGGCTGAAAGTAATGTCTTTTTGCCTACTCAAAGGCTGAACTCTCTGAATCAATAAAAGCTGATTGGTACTCTTTTCAAAAATTAAAATGAAACAATAGAGTCAGATTGTTAACATTTTCTAGTTGAATTTTGAAGTAGTTAGTTAACTGCTTATGTATAGTTTTAAGCTTAAAATTAATGTCAGCATTTAGAAATTAACAACTTTTTTATCAGAAAGTTAAGGTCAATAGCCACTATGAGTATCTAAACATCCTAGCATAATATAATATTCAATATTTTTTATAGTGATCTAGATTTCTAGATTTAGACTTCTGAAAGTTGGAGTACCCTTATCAAGATCAACAGGGATACTTGCTAAAAATGAAGATTCGTAACCCCACTTACAGAATGTGGCTCTCTGGAGGTGGGGATAACTATGCTTGCTGATACTTGAGAACCACTGACTCAGAGGAAGCAGATGATCAATGCTGGGAAAAGGAAATAGGCTTTTTTGAAACCCAACTGTTGAGTAGAACTTGCCTTGAGGCTTTCCTGGTTGGAAGCAAGAAAATATGTTTTGACTCATCTTAGTTCTAATCAGGAGAAATCTCAAAGAGCGGGACTCTTATGGAAATATCCCAGCTACCTATTCAAAAGGCAGACCCTTTTATGCTTGGAGCCCTTGGATCTAGATTGAACTCAGAGCTGATTCAAAAATCTTGCATTTTTACTCTGAGTTTTTCATTTTCACCTCTTGTCTTTTCTAGGTAGCCTTGTTCCCTAGGTGATCTCACTTACTCTCATTGCTTTACATATCTCATATATGCTAACTCTTTACAAATGTCTACCTCTAGACTAAGCCTTTTCGCTAACTCTGGACTAGTCTCTCCTCTACATCTCCACTCAGACGGCTAGTAGGCTTTTCAACATTAACACGTCTAAAACTGATCTCCTGATAGTCTTTCCCCAAACATGTTCTTCCCATGGATTGACTTTGCATCTCAGTTTACAGAAACTTCATTCTTTGTTAGTTCAGGCTAAAGTTTTTGGAGTCATAATTGACTTTCTTTTATCTCACATATACCATCCAATCTACCAACAAATCCTCTCCACTTTACTTTCAAAGTACACCCAGGGTGTGACCACTTCTCACCTACCTCTACTGTCTCTCTTCCAGTCTGAACAACTAGTATCTCTTACCTGGCTTGATGCAATAGCCACCAAGATGGTCTGTCTGCTTCTTTTTGCTCAAGCCCCCTTTAGTCTGTTCGCAACATGGCAGCCAAGTTGATGCTGTTAAAACATTATGACAGATCGTATCTACTCCTGTGCTCAAAATCCTCCAAAAAGCTCCACGCATCACTCAGAAGAAAAGCCGAAGTTCTTACTTTAGCCTGCAAGGCCTTGCATGATCTTTTCTCCTTTCCAACTCTATCTCCTTCTATACTATCCCTTACTCACTCATTTAAGACACACTAGGGGCCGGGTGTGGTGGCTCATCCCTGTAATCCGAGCACTTTGAGAGGCAGAGGCGGGTGGATCATGAGGTCAGCAGTTCGAGACCAGCCTGGCCAACATGGTGAAACCCCGTCTCTACTAAAAATACAAAAATTAGCCAGGTGTGGTGGCGCGTGCCTGTAGTCCCAGCTACTCGGGAGGCTGAGGCAGGAGAATTGCTTGAACCTGGGAGGTGGAGGTTGCAGTGAGCCAAGACCGTGCCATTGCACTCCAGCCTGGGCAACAGAGTGAGACTCCTTCTCAAAAAAAGAAAAAAAAAAAAAGACACACTGAGCTTTTTTTTAATTCCTTGAACACACAGTCAATGTCTCCCCTCAAGATCTTTGTATCTGCTATTCCAAATGCTTGGATAATTTCCTATAGATATTTCCTGGTCATCCTTCAGGTATTTGTTTGAAGGGCATTTTCTCAATGAGGTCTTCCCACTCCACTGTACCTAAAATGTTACCTCCTCCAAATCCAGCATGTTATATTACCTTTTCTTTCTCATTAGCACATGTCACTACCTAAAGCACTATATTTTATTGCTATCTTGTTTGTTATCTGCCTCTAGATCAAATTTTAAAATTCATGAAAGTGAGCATTTTTTCGTTTTGTAACTGATGAATCTCAGCATCTAGAACAGTGGTTAACGCATACAGTCATTCAATAAATGTTTCTTGAAATAATGAATGGATATTTATCTTTTAATGATATCCACTTCTTGATTCATACAGTTATGAGGTCTGTATTTTATAGATGTCTTCGTGAGCTGCTGTTTATCATGGCTTCTTATATATCTTAAACTGAAACTTTTCACTCAAAATTGCTGAGTTGTCAAGAATAACGCAGAGCCAAGTGACAGAAAGTGGACATGATTACTAGAGTTTTGGCTCCCACGGGGAGAAAACTCCAGGAAGATAGGCTAGAGTGAAAAGAATGGGATAACAGTTCATGCAAATATGAAGATATGTGGCTCTGGTGAGCAGCCTCTAAAATGGCTCCCTGTGATCCCTACTTCTAGATATTCAAGAGAAATCTCTCCCATCAATGTTGGCTGAACCTAGTGACTCACTTCTGACAAAATAGAAAATAGCAAAAGTGATGGCATGAGACTAGGCTACAAAATGATTTTGGCTTTTCTGTTGCATGTCCCTCTTGCTCTCTCTTTTCACTCTGATTAAGCAAAATGCCATATTATGAGCTGCCCTCTGGAAAGGCCCATAGAGCAAGGAACTGAGGAAAGCCTCCGACAACAACCAGTGAGGGACTGAGTCCTTCAGGACAACTACCTGTGAGAAGTGAATCCTTCCAACAACCAAGGTGAGCTTGGGAGCATAACCTTCCCCTTTGGCGTCTTGAGATGGCTGCATACCTAGATTGCAGCCAGAGAGACCTTGAGCTAGAGGACCCCGCCATAGCACTCCAAGCTTCCTGGCCCACAGAAGCTATGAGATAGTAAGTATTTGCTGTCTTAAACCACCGAATGTTGGGGTAATTTTTTATGCAACCACAGATAACTAAATACAGTGGCTGCACAGCAAAATGTATTTCACACAAGAATATTTTTAAGGAAACATGAAAGTGTGGTGATAGGTGAGTGATAATTTTGAGTGGGGACCTATGGTAATAGTCATGTTTATTAAGCTGGTTATATTTATTCATTCATTCCAAAGTATTTTATTGAGCACCAACTTAGTGACAGGCAGAATTCAAGATGAAGGAATAAAGTAATGAATGAGTATTTATTTTAATGAGGTTTATAATTTAGTGTTGGTGGGGGTGACAAGGACAAACATCAAGTCCAGAAATAAATGATAAATAATTTCAGTCAAAAAAATAAAATTGATGCTGTAGAGACAGACCGGCCATGGAAGTGGGGCATCTTTGTTGAAGATCTCTTGAGTTTGTAACATTGAGTTGAATTCTGACTGATGAGGAAGATTCTACAATGGGAAATTCTGTGGACAAAACATTATAAGCAAAAGAAATGGCAAATACGGAGTTGGGAATTAGTGTGGAGATGGGGAATAGATCATGTAACTTGTTTGTATTTTATTCGAAATGCCATGGAAAGCCCTTAGAGAGTAGAAATAAGGGAGTGGAACATTCCATTTTAAGCCTTTGGATGGTCATTCTGACTTCTGTATGAAGAATGGATTGTGGTGGATTAGGGTTAAGGGAAAAAGAAATAGTTACAGGGTAATGAAGGTGAGAATGGTATTACGTGGATACAATATGTGGTTGGTTGGTCTACTCACCAGGGCTTAATCACATCCTAGTTACTTTTATAGACAATGGAGCACTGAGCCACCATGCTCTTACACTAGGGAAGGCAAACTGCTGCAGACTCGCAAATGGGTCCCATTTACATCCTTGTCAGTATAACCCAACTGATGGGCAAATTGGTTGCGCATGGGGAGATGTTAGGGGAATAAAAAGAAGCCAAATTTGCAGTCAACTCATTTGTTCCTGGGACAGGGTCATGTTTACTTCTGTTAATCAAAAGAACATTTAAAGATATATTAGACAATGTTTGTGCAAAGAACAACTCCTCATTGCTCAAGAAGAAAACGCAACTTTGATGATTTTATAACAGCTGTTAACATTTTCTTTTTGGATTTATAAGTAAGATTTTTATGACCTTGAAAACTAGCTTCACAGCACTATAAACCAATTAAATGTTAAGCATAGTCTCTTTTAACCTTGGTAATAAGTATTCCACATAGAAGTGGCTTTTCAACTCCCTTTATGCTAATTAAGACTCCAAGTAAAAAACAAATTACAAGAAGACATATACTCTGTTGATTGGCCTTATCAACTTCCATAAGAAAGAAAGAAAATGATGAAATGTATCGTGGGATGAAAAAGTTGAAATGCTTACAGCTGTTATTTTAACAAACTGCTAGCTTGATGCTGACTCACAGTTTAAAGATCTATGGAAAATAAAGAAGAGAGAGGTGAAGTAGGAAGTGGGCACAAATTTAGCAACTCACCAGGGTTCTTGAGGAATCATAAAAAATGATAAAGTCTGGTTAACATGATTTATTGCAAGTTTGGCAGTCAAGTAGGGACCACCGAGAACAAAATAGCCTCTTAACTATAAGTGTGCCTTTGTCTGAATTAGTGTATGAGGAGGGATGGATGATACAACATTAGTTTCCGAAGTCTACCACAATAAATTGTCACAAACTTCATGGCTTAAAGCAACAGAAATTGATTCTTTCACAGTGCCAGAGGCCAGAAGTCTCAAATCAAGGTGCCAGCAGGGTTGGTTCCTTTTGGAGGTTCTGAGGGAAAATCTGTTTCATGCCTCTTTCTCACCTTCTGGCAGCACTAGCAATCCTTGTCATTCTTTGGCTTATGGACATATCATTAGAATCTTTGCCTCTGTCTTCAAATGGCTTTTTCCCCTTTGACTCTTGGAGTTTCAAATATCCCTCTATTTTCTCTAACAAAGACAATCATTCACTGGATTTAGGGCCCACTCTAAATCCTGTGCGGCCTTATCTTGAGATTCTTAACGACATCTGCGGACTCTATTTCCAAATAAGGTCATATTCAGAGGTACTGGGGGTCAGGACTTGAACATACCTTTTCGAGGGATACAATCAAATCCCTTACGGATGGCATATAAAAAGTAGCTAAGTCTGAGAATCATGATGTAGACTCATAATTTTTTGGAGTGAGTTGATAAGCTTTTACTGATAATAAAATAAAATAACTTTTATATTGGAATATTTAGAAAATAGAATTACCAAGAAGAAAATCAAACATATGATTTAATTTTTCAAGACTATTTTTTAGTCCAATAGAAAACAGCCATTTTTAAGTGACTACTAAAATAACTATCGTAAGGTCAATTTTTTAAAACAAAAAAATTGAACTATAACATATATAACACAAGTCCATAATTCATAACTGTACTGATGAATTATCATAAAGTAAACACATCTTTGTAAACACAATTTATATCAAGAAATTGAACACTATCTGTATCCCAAAGTCTTTCTTGTCATTTCACTCACTACCTGTATCCCTGAGTATAACCACAATCCTGACTTCTAATACTCTGTAACATATTCATTCCTGTTTTTAAACTCTGTATAAATAAATCATATAGCATATTACTTTTTTGAATCTGGCTACTTTTATTCAATATTATATTCACATGTTGAAAACGGTAAACATCCTCATTGCTTAAAAATATTTCACTGTGTGAATATGCTACAATTTTCACCCATTCGATTGTTAATGTATATTTGAATTGCTTCTAGATTTGGCCATTATGAATAGTGCTGCTGTGAACATTACTGTACGTTGTCTGTGGTGCATGTATATTCACATTTATTTTAGATATGCATGTGAAAGTGGAGTAGTTGGGTTATAGAGTATGCATATGTTCAGTTTTAGTAGATATTGCTAAACTCTTTTCCAAAGTGGTCATATTAATTAACAGTCTCACCAGTAGATTAACAGTCTCACCAGCAGTGTTTGAGAATTTGAATTGTTCCACATCCTTAGCAACACTTGGTATTGTCAGTCTTTTAAAATTTTGGCCAATTTGGTAGGAAACTAAAGTAAATTATGATATGATTTGAAGCAATTGGTAACATTAGAAATGAGACTAAATTTTATTTTGATAGTAGGAATATTCCTCTTTAAGGAGTCAGAATTGATTCAATCTATTGGAAAGTAATACCAGTTGGCCCTAGAGTGAACGATATTTTCACCATCATAGTAACTTTTCAGTGTTTACCTTTTACAATCTTATTATTTATTTATTTATTTATTTATTTATTTATTTATTTATTTATTTATTTGAGACAGAGTCTCGCTCTGTCGCCCAGGCTGGAGTGCAGTGGGCGTGATTTCTGCTCACTGCAATCTCCACCTCCCAGGTTCAAGCGATCTTCCTTCCTCACCCTCCCAAATCGCTGGAATTACAGGCGCCTGCCACTGCACCTGGCTAATATTTTGTATTTTTAGTAGAGATGGGGTTTCACCATGTTGGCCAGGCTGGTCTTGAACTCCCGACCTTAAGTGATCTGCCAGCCTTGGCCTCCCAAATTGCTGGGATTACAGGCGTGAGCCACTATGCCCGGCCAGGATCTTTTACGATCTTCGGATTAAGCATGAAATACTTAAATATGACTGCAGGTTGGAAGGAAAACGTTAGCAGCCTTGACAATATAAAGTAAAGGGAAACAGATGAAAGGTGGGAGGTGGATGGAAGAAATGGAAAAAAGGTGGGGTCCTTGTAGCTTCATCTCACAAGGTGGATAGTAAAGAGATAGCAGATGAAAGTTAATAAAACATGAAAAAGAGTTTAATGTACATTCTTTAAAGATATAAAAGGAAGGAGTAGAAAAAATAAGAATAATAACATAATTCAGATAAATTTGAAGGGAGATATGAGTTAGGTGGAATTTTTGTATACTATTTAAAGTTACAAAAGCCATCCATAGAAAATCTTCAAGGTAACCCAACTATGAAAAATACAAGAGACAGAGGATTTGGGTTAATATAATTGAACGAAGTTCAATCTACAAGCCAAGGGAAGAGGCCTCAGAAGAAACCCACTCTGCCAACACCTAGTCCCAAACTTCCAGCCTCCAGAACTGTGAGAAAAGCAATTTCTGTTGCATAAATCAGTAAGTCTTTGGTACTCTGTTATAGCCTCAGAAAACTAATGAAATAATTAATACGCTAAGGGCTCTAAAGGAAAAAGTGAGCAGCATGCAAGAACAGATGGATAATATAAGCAGAGAGATGGAAACTTTAAAAAAGAATGAAAAAGAAATGCTAGAATTTAAAAACAACAGAAATGAAGAATAGGTTTGATGTACTCATCAGTAGAGTGGACATAGCTAAGGAAAAAAGTAGTGATCTTAAACATCCATGAATAGAAATTTCTCACATTGAAAAGCATAAAGAAAAAATAATGGAAAACAGGGAATAGTATATCCAAGAACTGCGAAACAATTACAAAGAAAGTAACAAATACGTAATGGGAACAGCATCAGAAGAAGACAAAGAGAAAGGGGTAGGAGAAATATTTGAATTAATAACGGATGAAAGTTTTCAAAAATCAACGACAAACAGCAAACCACAGATCCAGGAAGCTCAGAGAACACTAAGCATGATAAATACAAAAAATCTACACCAAGGCATATGTGCTAATTTCCTAGGGCTGCTGTAAAAAAGTACCACAATCTTGGTGGCTTAAAGCAACAGAAATTTATTGTCTCACAGTTTTGAGGTTTTGAAGTTGGAAATCAAAGTTTTGGCAGGGGCCTTCTTCCCTCTGAAACTTATAGGGCAATGCTTTCATGCCTCTTCCCAGCTTCTGGAGGTTTGTTGGCAATTTTTGGTGTTATTTGTTTTGCAGGCTGCATACATGACATTCTACCTGTGTATCTCTGTGTCTTCATATGGTTGTTTTCTTATAAGAACACCAATCATATTGGAATAAAGGCTCACTCTACTCCAATATGACCTCATCTTAACAATCCTATTTCTAAATAAGGTGACATTCTCGTAGAGAGTGGAATGATGGACAATGGACACTAGGAAGTTTGGAGGTATGGGGTGGATGATGAGAAATTACTTAATGGGTACAATGTCCATTATTCTGGTAATGGATGTCTTAAAAGCCCTGACTTGACCACTACACATGTAACACAATTGTACTTGTACTCTATAAATGTGTATATAAATAAAAATAAAAATAAAATTTAAAAATGTAAAAAGAAAGCAGGCTTAAAAAATAAAGTAAAAGCTTCATGTACCCAGCAAAAATAATAGTCATAATAATAACGCCAAGTTCCAAGGTACTGAGGATAAAGACTTCAACATATCATTTTTGTGGGCAAAGGGGGACACAGTCCAACCTATAACATTATAGCATGTTCAAAATGCAAAAAAATCAGACAAATAAATAAATTTTTAAAGAAGCCAGGGATTGGTGAAGAACCAACTTATCTATAGAGGAACAATAATAAGAATTAGATTTTTCTTCAGAAACTATACAAGCAAAAAGAGAGTGGAGTAAACTGTTTTAAATGTTCAAAAAGTGCCCCCCCAACCTGTTATTGTGTACTCAAAAATGAACTTTCAAAAGCGAAGGAAAAATACTTTTTAGGCAAAAATTGAGGGAATATGTTACCAGTAGGCCTGCATTGTAAGAAATGCTAAAAGAAACTTTCTGTAGAATACAAATCAAAACCACAGTGTGTAACCACCTCACTCTTGTAAGAATGGCCATAACCAAAAAATAAAAAAATAATATATGTTGGTGTGGATGTGGTGAAAAGAGAACACTTTTGCACTGCTGGTGGGAATGTAAATTAGTACCACCACTATGGAAAACAGTGTGGAGATTCCTTAAAAATCTAAAAGTAGATCTACCATTTGATTTAGTAATCCCACTACTAGGTATCTACCCAGGGGAAAAGAAGTCATTGTACAAAAAAGATACTTGCACATGCCTGTTTATAGCAGCACAATTTGCAATTGCAAAAATATGGAACCACCCCAGACGTAAATGTCCATCAATCAATAAGTGGATAAAGAAAATGTGATACATATACATACCATGGACTATTACTCATCCATAAAGAGGAACAAAATAATGGCATTCACAGCAACCTGGATGGAATTAAAGACTATTATTCTAAGTGACGTAACTCAGGAAAGGAAAACCAAACATTGTATGCTCTCACTCATAGGTGAGAGCTAAGCTATGAGGACACAAAGGCATAAGAATGATACACTGGACTTTGGGGGCTGAGGGGAAAGGGTGGGGGTGGTGAGGGATAAAAGAATACACACTGGGTACAGGGTACACTGCTTGGGTTACGGATGCACCAAAATCTCAGAAATCACCACTAAAGAACTTATTAATGTGAACAAACCCTACCTGGTCCTCAAAAACCTATTGAAATAAAAAAATTAAAAATTAAAAAAACTTAATGTTTGTGTCATGAGCTGTAGATAAAAAACTGCTATGAAATTCTGAGCCACATGTTCTGGAAAGCAATTAGTACAGCAAACAGCTAAAGTATCTCTCTCTGTATCATTTAAAACACACAAAAAAGGAACTTTCTGTAGAGTAGAAAAATGATATCAGTCAGAATTTCAAATCTATATTTAAAAAGAAGAGCACTAAAAAGCAATCAATGAAAGTAAAATAAAATTTTTATTTTTCTTTTAATTAATCTAACAGATAACAGCTTTTTCAAAATAATAATAGTAATAATTGGTGAATATAGCTTATGAATAAGTAAAATGAATGACAGCAATGTAATAAGGGATGAGATGAGAAATTGGATATACTTTGTTATAAGGTACTTATAACACCCATGAAGTGGTAGTGTCATTTGGGATTAGATTAGATTAGTTATAAATGCGTATTGCAAACTCCAGGACAACCTGTATTAGTCCAGTCTCATGCTGCTAATAAAGACATACCCGAGACTGGGAAATTTATTAAGGAAAGAGGTTTAATTGACTCACTGTTCAGCATGGCTGAGGAGGCCTCAGGAAACTTACAGTCATGGCAGAAGGGGAAGCAAACATATCCTTCTTCACATGGCAGAAGGGAGAAGAAGAATGAGAGCTGAGTAAAGGGGGAAGCCCCTTATAAAACCATCAGATCTCACGAGAATCACTCACTGTCACAAGAACAGCATGGAGATAACCACCCTCATGATTCAATTACCTCCCACTGGGTCCCTCGCATGACACATGGGGATTATGGAAACTACAAATCAAGATGAGATTTCAGTGGGGACACAGCCAAACCTTATCATTCTGCCCCTGGCCCCTCCCAAATCTCATATCCTCACATTTATAAAAACAATCATGCCTTTCCAACAGTCCCCCAAAGTCTTAGCTCATTCCAGCCTTAACCAAAAAGTCCAAGTTCAAAGTCTCATCTGAGACAAGACAACTCCTTTCTGCCCATGAACCTGTAAAATCAAAAGCAAGTTGCTTACTTCCTAGATAAAATGGGGGTACAGGCATTGGGTAAATACAACCATTCCAAATGGGAGAAATTGGCCAAAATGAAGGGGCTACATGCCCCGTGCCGAGTTTGAAATCCAGGGGCTGTCAAATTTTAAAGCTCTGAAATGATCTCCTTCGACGCCATGTATCATATCCAGGTCATGCTGATGAAAGAGATGGGCTCTGTGGCCTTGAGCAACTCTTCCTCTGTGGCTTTGCAGGGTACAGCCCACCTCCCGGCTGCTTTCATGGGCTGGTGTTGGGTGTCTGTGGCTTTTCCAGGCACACGGTGCAAGCTGTAGGTGGATCTACCATTCTGGGGTTTGGAGGATGGTGGCCCTCTTCTCACAGCTCCACTAGGCAGTGCCCCAGTGGGGACTCTGTCTAGGGGCTGAGACCCCACATTTTTCTTCCGCACTGCCCTAGAAGTGGTTCTCCATCAGGGGTCTGCCCTTGCAGCAAACCTGCCTGGACATCCAGGCCTTTCTATACATCCTTTGAAATCTAGGCGGAAGTTCCCAAACCTCAATTCTTGATTTCTGCATACTGCAGGGCCAACATCACATGGAAGCTGCCAAGGCTTGGGGCTTGCACCCTCTGAAGCAATGGCCTGAGCTGCACCTTGGCCCCTTTTAGCCAAGGCTGGAGTGGCTGTGACTTAGGGCACTAAGTCCAAAGACTGCACACACCAGGGGACCCTGGACCTGGCCCAGCAAACCACTTTCCCTCCTAAGCCTCCAGGCCTGTGATGGTAGGGTTTGCTGTAAAGGTCTCTGACATGCCCTGGAGACATTTTCCCCATTGTCTTGGTGATTAACATTTGACTCCTTTTTACTGATGCAAATTTCTGCAGCAGGCTTGAATTTTTCCCTAGAAAATAAGGTTTTTCTTTTGAATCACATGGTCGGCTGCAAACTTTCCAAACTTTTATGCTCTGCTCCCTCTTGAATGCTTTGCCACTTAGAACTTTTTTCCATCAGATATCCTAAATCATCTATCTCAAGTTCAAAGTTCCCACAGATCTCTGGAGCAGGGGCCAAATGCTGCCAGTCTCTTTGCTAAATAAAGCATAACAAGAGTCACCTTTGCTCCAGTTCCTAACAAGTTCCCCATTTCCATCTGAGACCACCTCAGCCTGGACTTCATTGTCAATATTACTACCAGCATTTTGGTCAAAGCCATTTAACAAGACTCTAGGAAGTTCCAAAATTTCCCACATCTTCCTGTCTTCTGAGTCCTCTAAGTTTTTAGAAATTTCCAAACTTTCTTTTCCTGTCTTCTTCTGAGCCCTCCAAACTAGTCCAACCTCTGCCTGTTAACCAGTTCCAAAGTTGCTTCTACATTTTCAGGGATCTTTATAGCATACCACACTCTCTGCAGTACCAATTTATTACTTTTCTCACGCTGCCAATAAAGACATACCCAAGACTGGGTAATTTATAAAAGAAAGAGGTTTAATTGACTCACAGTTCAGCATGGTTGAGGAGGCCTCAGGAAACTTACAATCATGTCAGAAGGGGAAGCAAACATGTCCTTCTTCACATGCAGAAGGGAGAAGAAGAACATGAGAGCCATGAGAAGGGGGAAGCCCCTTATAAAACCATCAGATCTTGTGAGAACTCCCTCCATATCATGAGAACAGCATGAAGGTAAGTGCCCCCATGATTCAATTACCTCCCACTGGGTCCCTCCCATGACATATGGGGATTATAGGAACTAGAATTCAAGATGAGATTTGGGTGGGGACACAGCCAAAACATATCAACCACTAACTAAAATTTTTAAAAAAGTATAATTGACACTCTGCAAGAAGAAAGAAATAATATGAAATGCTCAATTAAAACCCAAAAACACAGAAAAAGAGTGGAACACAAAATAAGAGGAACAAAGAACAAGGACAAAAAGGAAAACGAGGAAAAATATTGTAGATATTAATCTATATAATCACTTTAAATTGTAATAGTCTGAATATAGCAATTAAAAGATAGAGACTATTAAAATGGATTTTACAAAAGAGTCAACTAAATGTTGTCTATAAGAAATCTATTTTAAATATTAAGGCACAGATAAATTAGAAGTTTCAGGATGGATAAAGATATACCATGTTAACACTAATCAAAAGAAAGCTGGAGAAGCTGTATTAATTTCAGACACAACAGTTTTCAGAGCAAGAAAAATGTTCAGAGATAAAGAGGGGCATTATATATGGATAAAGGAGTCAATTCTCCAAGAAGACACAACAATCCTTAACGTGAATGCACCTAACCACATAACATCAAAATACATGAGGCAAAACCTGGAAGAACTACAAGGAGTTATCAACAAATTCATTATTATAGTTGGAGACTTCAGCACTCTTCTTTCAGTAATTGACAGATCCAGCAGGATATAATTGAACTGAACAGCACCATCAATCAACTGGATGTAATTGACATTTATAGACTACTTCATCCAACAACAGCAGATACATGCTTTTCTTAAGCTAACATGGAACATTCACCAATATAGACCACAATCTCTTCATAAAACACATCCTAACAAATTTAAAAAAATAGAAATCATAGAAGTACACTCTTAGACCACAGTGGAATTAAACTAGAAATAAATAACAGAAAGATAACTGGAAAATCCCAAAATATTTGGAGAAAAAACAGCACACTTCTAAAAACCATTCTTATTTTGTAGTAAGAAAACACATAATAATACTAGTTAAATAAATAAGCCCATGCTTCAATTCCTTAGGAGTGAAGCACATATTTTCCTCTAACTATCAAGGAGTATTTTCTCCTTCTCCAGAAGAAGTGAAAAGCCACAATTCAAGTTTATCTGGGCCTCTATTGTAAATCACAATTTTCAGTTTCTCATAATTTTATGGAAATTTCTTCTTTGAGGCTTAACTACATCCACTTGACCTTAGCCCAGAGGTGATACACAATTTAGAAGCATTCACATTACTAGGGGCACACTAACTTTTCATTTTCAAAGTTATATGTAAAGTGGTAAGCCGACCTAGTGAATCTACATTTAAAATACTTGCCTACGTGCCTCTGGATGAAATATGAGACATTATTTTTAATTATGTGAAGTAGCTCTTTAATCTTTATTTTTTTCTGTTCAGCTCCAAAGGTGTAGCAGTGTAGGAATGTGAATCCTGGAGATAAGTTTCAGTGCACGTTTCTGCAATGCCCCAAATCTAACAATTTCAAAATATGATTAGATGGTCCAATCAGTTGCTGCTATGAACTTGAATTATCATCTAGTGTATGCATTTAGAAAGGAAACCAAACAAGGCAAAAGAATTATTTGGTAGTTAATTGCAGAATGGAGGTGAGTATATTATTTAGAATAGGTCTAACTTCTATAAGAACCAACTCCAAATTTCAGAGGCTTAATAAGTTCATTTCTTGCTAATTCAAACTTCAGAGCAGTTATTTCTGGCTAAAAAGTTCTTTTAGGCAAATTCTCTCTAAGCAGTGACTCTAGGATTGAGATACCTTCCTTCTCATTGATTAGCTTTGGAATCCTCCACTGCAGCCTCTGTATCCAGTCAGATGACAAAAGAAGAGAGCTTAGAAGATCTCATGGAAGATTTTAAGGACATAGCATCCAAATGAGGGTATATAACCTGACTCACAATCCACTGACAGAACTGGTCACATGGCTTCATCTAGGTGCAAGAGTGATAGGAACATGCTGTCTTTCTGTAAACCCAGGAAAAAATGAAGTGGCCTCATGGATACATACAACTTTTTCTGCCATCGGGGGCAAATATATACAGTTGAAATCATGACTTATTGTCTATATTACTGTTGTGCTTAATTAGCCACGGAATCTCAAACTAGGATCAACCATGTTTTCCTTTTTTTATTTTTTTGAGTTAAAACTACATAGAATGTCAGGGGTCTATAAAGGACTCCAAGGGGAAAGTCAAGTGAGACAATGGCATAGCCTCTGTCACTGACAGATAGCCAAGTGATGAATACCTAATGAAGGCCAGGCTCTACAATAGTCACTCTATATATTTCAGTTAAAGAATTAGAAATGAGAGAGGCTGTGGAACACAACCAAGATCATATATTGAGACATTGGTAGATATCGGATTAGATCACAAGCCTTCTGTCTTGTAGCCCAATAAATGACTTTTCACTGACCTAGCTTTCCAAGATGAACACACAAAGCACAACACACAACTTTGCTAGTTAGGAAGAGAGAAGTTGCTTCCCAGTATATTTCTGATAAGACTCAATTTAAGTCACTCCTATTTACTGTAAGTTGAAACGTGAAAATTGACTACAATTCCTGAAATAAGGATTCCAAATAAGCAAACTAAAGTTTAGAAGGCAAAACAAAGAATTCAAAACGAGAATGTTTAAATCTTACCCTACAAAGTCTATAAGTATACCTGGTGATTTTGTTGTCAAAATTTAAGCTTTTACCTATTATGTAACGTGAAAATTTGAATATGAATTCATCAAAATAAACATTTCCTAAGAAAACAATTAAATTAACATGTTTGCTAGATTTTTGAAGAGTACCTGACAAGTTTCTTCCTTTCATAATTTAATCATCGCATTACGTTATTTTGTTTGCTTCTTTTCTCATGCTTTTCAGTGTTTCTCGAATTTTCAAAGAATTAAATTCCTATGCCAATTAAATATGATGCTACTAAAAGACACGATTCAGTCTTTTAATTTTTTATCACGGGAAATGTCATTATGCTAAAGTTAGCTTTTTCTAACTAAAAATCTTAAAGATAACTTAAAATTGGAGCAAAATAGTCATTTAAAGCCTTTACCATGAAATTTCAGAACTGGAAAGGACTGTAGAGCTCTCTTACCCTAGCCCCTTAATTTACACACTTACACATTCACTCATTCATTTAACAAAATTGTAATACCTCTCATATGTTGAGCACTGTTCTAGATGTTTAATATCGAGCCAGGTATACAATAAACAACAATACCTGCTTTCATGAGGTTTATATTATAAAGGGGGCAGTGAAATAAATACTAAGCAAACAAGTAAAATAAATAGCATGGTAGACAATGATAAGTAATTTAGAGTTTCAGGGAAGAGAGGGTTTGTGAATTTAAATAGGTGTTCTGGGAAGTTCTCACTAAATTTCCTCAGTAAAGTTATGAAGGATGTTGTAGAGTGAGCCATGTGGATTTTGAAGGAAAAACATGCCAGGGGAAGGAATTCAATACCAAAGAGTTTAAGTAACTCATTTAAGGTCAAAGAACGTTGGGGCTAGAATCCAGATATCCTAAATCCGAGTTTGATTTTTTAAATAATACGCTATGTTATTGATGCCAAATTAATTATAATCAAACAGTTAATCATATGTTGGCATTTATTTTATTACTCAGCTCATGTTTATTTATCACCATCTGTGTGTAGAGAATTGTACCAGATGCTCTGGCAGAGGAAGGGAAATTTTCCTCTTTTTATGAACTTTCACATATAGATTCTCATTTAATCCCTACAGTGGCCCTTTGAGGCAAATATTATTATCACTTATAAATGGGCTCAATTAGGTTAACTAACCTGCCCAAAGAGCTCATAGCTAATAAGTGACAATTAGGATTTGAACCCCGTTGACCTACTCCCAAGCACATGTGCCTTGTACCACATCATGCTGCTTAAATTGGACTTTTGCTTCTGCTTGTGTGTATGTGTGTGTTTTAATTTGTCTTGTTTGTTTCACACAGGAAAAATTAGCAGAAGAATGACTATAAGTAATTTCACATTGACATTACTTACAAAATTAAATTAAATCCATCAGTTATTTGGTGATTAATATACATAAATGGAATTCAGTTAGACCCAAAATTGGTCAATTCTGCTCTGGAAAATTGAATACAGAATTCTAAAATGCAGCTTATACTGATTAATCCTGGGTCTTTCTTCGTTTCTACCTTCTTGTGTATTATTTCTTATTTAATTTAAGTTGTATTAATGACTTGTGAGTTGATAATATATTTACATAGCTCGGAATTCAAAAGTTCCAAAGGGAATGTGAGGAATCACCTCTCTGCCCCTCTACTCTCCAAGCCATCCAGCTCTCCCAAGAGTAAATTAGTTTTTTCTCAAATTCCTTATGCAGACTTCTAGAGTTATATTGAGCAAACATTCAGCTTCTTGGATGTAACTGGAATTTCCAAGATCAGATCAGAGTGAGACCAAGAGAAAGAAGATGTGACTAATACTTGTTCCAGTCCACTAGACAAAAGCCACTCAGAGAAAAAATAGCTCATACTTCATTGAATTTTGGACTTCTCTGTTCTCCTACACTTTATATACTACCCTCAGATTAATCTTCTTAAAGTGCATCTCCAGGCATGTCAGCCACCACTCAGTCTTCCAATGATCTCTCACTTCTTCCCCGCTCCATAAAGTACAAACTTCCCAGTTTGGAAGCATTGCCCTATGTTTCCTGTCTTATTTATCTGTAGTTTTCTCTTTTTACTCTCCTCTCCAGCAGCTAAAGTTTGCCTGGCACTCAGCATGAATTTGTACTAAAATACCTAAAGAATTCCAAGTTCGTTTAGTGCAATCAATTGACTTTTTCACCTTAGGGGCCATCTAGGGGATAGAAATTCTCCATCTGGGTCACCAGTTCATGACTGGGGGGTTTCCTTGGATGTGAGATTTTTCTCTGCTAAAACCAGGAAACTCCCAGGCAAACCAGGATGAGTCAGCCGCCCTGTCTGAGATACTGGTTAGGATGCTGTTTTGGGGCTTTTCAAGACACTGGGAGAGCATCATGAACACTTCCTGCTTTGATTTGTAGACAGAAAACACCAGGGGAGATACAACAGGTGTGGCGCAGAGAATTGTGATCTTGTGGGAGCTGATATCACCACGCTTTCTCCATGAAAGAATGTCGGCGTTATGCTGCCATGGATGATGTTCTTACCCCTAATCTGTTCCTTAAAAATTACCTGCTTTTCCAAAGCCTTCTTTTTCTTTCGCACTATGTGACATGGATGCTGTACTATTCTCTAGCGCTCTCTCTGGATCATAGTTAGGCAAACAGTGTATGTATAATAACGGGTTGTAGTGGATGCTGAGTCGCACACATATTCCTTTCACCGTGGTGCTGCACCCATCCCCCAGAGCTCAGCGTATTGGCTGCTAATGGTCTACAGCTGCCCTCTTCTCTATAGAACTGTAGTCACTGGTTTCTGCCAAAGGGGAGCTTCATTCAGGAAGTTATATATCCTTCATCCCCCAGGGACAGCTAGTGACCAATGATGCGCTGACACAAAGTTATAAAAATTGGCCCTCTTACCACAAGGTGGACTAACCAATTTGTGTCCTCAGAGTCCCCCATGGACTATATTGAAACGAGTCTCCAGCTGAGACCACTTCCTTGCTTAGTTTTCTTACTGTGCCCTACGTTGCTTCCTTTACTTCCTTTTTTTCCCTGAAAACACTCCCTCACCATATCACTTGGTAGGTGATCAAATCATCCTGGTTTGCCCAGAACTTTCCTGGCTTTCGCACTGAAATTACCACACCCTGGGAAATCCCTTGGTCCTAGGACAACAGGAACAGTTAGTTGGTCCCTACACTTAAGCAGGAATCTCAGTCTCAGGCTTTGCCTCTACAGAACCTGACCTAAGACAGCAGCTTACATCATGTATCAGCTGGGATTGTGAGTGTGCTGTAACTTACTAGATAGTGCTATTGGTGGTCTGCTGTTAGGAATTGAGCAGGATCCTACTAGTCCATAGAATACTCTTGTGTGAGTTAGAATAAGGCATCCATCCCTCTTGTCTAAAGCAATCCCACTGGCATCTGGCTTGATACACTGTAGTTGCCTTTGCCTTGTTGTGGAGAAAAAGGCACCTTTTCCTCTGGGAGAATGCAATTGCCTGCTGGGTGCATGGCTTGGCAAGAGGAGTGCAGTCTGGATTTCATCTCTCCTCATCAGCGGGGCTTGGTGCCTTTGTGCAGTGCACATGCTGAATGGCCATACATGGCAGTCCTGGAGTAAAGCAGTAAGGGCAGCCCTGATCCATGTACCATTTTCTCTACATCTTCCGTCTGCCTGCCACGTAAATGATACCAGAGTGACAAATTCAGATATGCAAGAGTATTGAGGTTTGCTTGGACTCTAGTCTACAGAAAAGGAGAAACAGAGATACAATGTCAGGAGAAAGTGAAAAGAATACAAGTCCAGGAAAAAAAAAAAAAGAAACGAAAACCAGTCTAGGAACGTCAGTGTCACCACATGTTTTCTATAGATAAGAGCATGAATTCTATTCTTGATTTTTTCCAGGGGAGACTCAAAATATTTGACACTAAATTGACAACACAGGGCTACTAGCATTCTCAGACAATGGCTAGCAAAGAGAAATAAAACAGGTTTTAAAACTACTGTTGTCAAGCGCTCAGATAATACTAACTCAATTAGGTCTAGAGATCACTCCTGGAGTGGAATCAGTTTAAGAACCATTTCACTGCAACATATGAACCTGTTTCAATAAATTTTTCCCATCTTCATGGGTTCTAAGTTATGAAGAAAAGTAAGTTTTTCCTTCCTTCTTTTTTTTTTTTTGTATACTGACCATAGGAATGCGGGGAAAATATATCCTTTAAAGTAAAAGAAATTGTAATGACCCAGGAGTGATCAAGGCTATAGGAGGAGTGAATTTTGCTGTATTTCCAGTTGAGCTTTACAGAAAGAGTTAGTCTTTGCCAAATGTCTTTCAAAAGCTTTGTGTTAAAACCACATCCAATAATATTGCAACTGGGTCATTACCCACATACTACCAGGCCAGTGTTTCAGAAAGGACTGATACAATCTCATGGACAGTTAAAGTCAGAACTCCTCCCCTGACATCTCCAAAATCCATATTAGCTGACAGGAGTTATTTAACTTGCGGAGGTGGAGTAGAGATAATTGATTTAAGGAATCACTGTCCAGTGTGTAAGGAAACAGTAGCATAATTAGATGTGTTGGAAAAAATTTGAAGACAGGACACATGGAGGGTGTTCTTTGCTTCTAAACTTGGTAAGCAGAGCATGGGGCGTCATAGAAAATGCAAATACTGTTTATGCAATATCCGAGTGAATATTGTACAGACCGCTTCCTCCAATCTCTGGATCCCTTGATATTCCAGAGAAATTTTCCAGGAAAATTAACTACAGGGAAAAACTAAAAGCAAAGCAGAGCTTCCATCGTTTTAGTTTTCTTATATTGCTTTCTTGGTCCTGAAGATGGCTGCAGATCCTCACTGTGTCTCTTTTCCCAGGAGAGAATCCTGTTCCTTCCAAAGAACCAACCCAGTTAATAAATGTCTTTCAATGTGATTTTGCTTGACATTATTTTCTTGATGAGAGCTAGGAAGCTGAGGCTTACTATCACCTACAATGCCACTCACTCTACGAATAGAGAACCTCACCCAGTTGCTTGCCTCATGAGCAGAGTCCCTCTTCCCAGCAGATCAGTTATAGAGTGATTCACTTCAGACAATCAGACCTACCTAATCCTGGCATCCTCACCCCCCAGGCACTGGCTACACATTGATATCACCATAAACTGCTAAGGCAAATCAAATCCTCGCTTTGCTATAGTTCCAATGACTATAAATCTGCTTCTGGTATCTTGTAGAATAGGGCCCAAAACCAGAGATATGGCATTGCTGAATTTTATTATAGGTTACTATAATAATAGTAATTTTATGATAAGTTACTATTGATTTTTAAAATTCTTGTGTTTTACAGGGATACGTTTACAGTTATGATGTCCCCGGGCCTCTGAAGTCGCGCTATCTGGATATCAATTCTGACTCTGCCACTTTGGGTTGTTCTTCAGTTTCCTTGTGCTTCAACATCAGATTCCTCAAATGTAAAGTGGGATAGTGCATGTAAAATGTTTATCATAATATCTTACTTATAACAAGTGTTTCAGGTATATTTTCCAACCATCATCTTTTGCGGGGCTAATATTTACTGAGCCACCCTAAAGAAGCTCAGGTATGTTATCAGGGTATACATTTTTGATGCTCCAAGTGTGTTTGGATCTCTCTCTAATATGTCCATATTGCATCATGTGTTTATTTAATGAATTAATTAAGCACACTTTTATTGAGTGTCTTCCTTGTATCAGATCCCATACTAGGCAGCGGGAATATAGCACAAAAGAAAATACCTTCTCTCTGTTCTTACAGACTTATGATCAACAGAGATCACAGTTAAATAAACTAATCATGATCGCATATTTAATAATTATTCTAAGTTACTGTGAGAGGAGTGGGAAAAGAAACTTATATCTAGTGGAAGTGTAGAAGTGGCTTCCTTTGGATATGATGTTTGAACTGAGACAAAACAGAACTGGGAGAGCATTTCAGGTATGAGAACAGCCCTGACATATCAGGAGCTGGCTGCGTGCAGTGGCTTATGCCTGTAATTCTGGAGTTTTGCGAGTCTGAGGTGGAAGGATGGCCAGGAGTTCAAGACCAGCCTGAGCAACATAGCGAGAACCTGTCTCTACAAAAAAAAAAAAAAAAAAAAAAGAGAAAGAAAGAAAAAAAAGAAACAGGCCAGGATAATGGAGTCATAGAGAGAGACATTGGTGTGAGATGGGAGTAGTGAGGCAGACAGGGGCTAGAAAATCCATGGATATTGGTATTATTAAGAATTTTATTTTCCCCTGTGGAAAATGAGATGTCATTTCCATAGGTGGTATGTGATTATATTTCTACTATTAAAATGTCACTTTTGATGTAATGTGTGTAAATAGATAAAAGATAGATTGGAATAAATATGGGGCAGCTAGTTTGGTAGCATTTGTTATGGCTGTGGGCTTAGATTTGGAAAGCGATCAAGATGGAGAGGAGTGGAAAGATTTGTAAAATATTGAGAAAGTAAAATCAACAGGACTCTAATGTTGAGAAGTGATAAAGATTGAGGAATGAAAAAAAAAAAAAGATGTCGAGAACACTCTCAAACTTGGGACTTGCACAACTGAGTGTGTGTTGTGAGGAGGGGATGGTGTACCATTATTTGTATTGAAGAACACTTGGAGCTGATCAGGTTTGGGTCAATTCTGAATTTAATTTTGGACATGCTGAGTTTGAGATGTCTGTGAAACATGCAATTGATATGCAGTTCAGTACCTCCGTGAAGCTCAGAGGAGGAGTTTGCGGGGAAGGATGTACATTGAAAGCAGTCAGAATATAGATGTTAAAGTCACAGACAAGCTTATCTGGGAAAGAGTATCGGGTGAAGAGAGAATTGCTTGAGGAGTCATGATACCAAGTTTCTGCTTACTATCCTCTCCTCCCCACCACTATGCAAGTTCCCTGAGGACATGAATTTTTGTCTTTATACCCCTTGGGAATTGTCTCACTTTACACTGGCATTCCTCATTTTATTGTGCTTCTTTACTGCACTTTGCAAATAACACAATTTTTACAAAATGAAGGTTTGTGGCAACCCTGCATCCAGAAAGTCAATCGGCACCATTTTTCCAATATCATGTGCTTATTTCATGTCTCTGTGTCGTATTTTGGATAGTCTCACAATATTTCAAACTTCTTCATTATTATTTTACCTGTTATGGTGAACTGTGATCAGTGATCTCTGATGTTACTATTGTAATTGTTTTGGGACCCCACGAACTTCACCCATATAAGAATACAAACCTAACTGATCAAAGTTGTGTGTATTCTGGCCATTTCCCTCCTACCCACTTCCTCTCTTTCAGGCTTCTTATTCCTTGAGACACAGGAATATTGAAATTAAGCCAATTAATAACCCTGCAGTGGCCTCTAAGTTTTCAAATGAAAGGAAGAATTGCGTGTCTCTCACTTCAAACCAAAGGCTAGAAGTGATTGAGCTTTGTGAGGAAGACATGTCAAAAGCCAAAGTGGGCTGAAAGCTAAGCCTCTTGTGCCAAACAGCCAAGTTGTGAAGGCAAAGGAGAAGTTTTCAAAGGAAATTAGGAGAGCTACTCCAGTGAACAAACAAATGATAAGAATGTGAAACGGACTTATTGCTGATATGGAGAAAGTTTGAGTACTCTGCATAAAATATCAAACTAATCACATCATTCTCTTAAGTCAAAGCCTAATCCAGAACAAGGCTCTGGAGGTGAGTAGGTGAGGAAGCTCTGGTGGTGAAGAAGCTCAGGAAGGTGAAGAAGCTACAGAAGAAAAGTTTGAAGTTAGCAGAGATTGCTTCATAAGGTTTAAGGAAAGAAGCCATTTCCATAAAGTGCAAGGAGAAGCAGCAAGTGCTATAGCAAGTTATCCAGAAGATCAAGCTAAGATCTAAGATGATGAAGGTGGCTACACTAAACAACAGATTTTCAGTGTAGACAAAACAACCTTCTATTTCATTTTAGAAGATGCCATCTAAGATTTTCATAGCTAGAACGGAGGACACAATTCCTGGCTTCAAAGCTACAAAGGGCAGGCTGACTCTCTTGTTAGGGGCTAATGCAGCTGGCGACTTTAGGTTAAAGTCAACGCTCGTTCTAAAAATTCTATTGCCCTCAAAAATTATGCTAATTCTACTCTGCTTATGCTTTATAAATGAACAACAAAGCTTGGATGATAGCACATCTGTTTACAGCATGGCTTACTGAATAACTTAAGCCCATTGCTGAGACCTATTGCTCAGAAAAACAGATTCCTTTCAAATATTACTTCTCACTGACAGTGCACATAGTCACCCAAGAGCTCTGATGGAGGTGTATAAGGAGATTCATGTTGTTTTCATGCCTGCTAACACAACATCCATTCTGCAGCCCATGGATCAAGGAGTAACTTTGACTTTGAAGTCTTTATTACTGGAGAAATACATTTTGTAAGGTCATAGCTGCCGTAGATAGTGGTTCCTCTGATGAATCTTGGCAAAGTAAACTGAAAATCTTCTAGAAAAAGTTCACCATTATCGGTGCCATTAAGAACATTCAGGATTCATGGGCAGAGGTCAGAATATCAGCAATAACAGGAGTTTGGAAGAAATTAATTCCAACCATCATAGATGACTTTGAGGAGTTCAAGAATTCAATGGAGGAAGTAACTGTAGATGTGGTGGAAATAGAAAGAGAAGTAAAATTGGAAGTGAAGCCTGAAGATGTTACTGAATTGCTGCAATCTCATGATAAAACTTGAATCTATGAGGAGTGCATTGTGGAAGGGCAAAGAAAATTGTTTTTGACATGCAATCTACTCCTGGTGAAGATGCTGTGAACATTGTTGAAATGACAACAAAAACTTTAAGATGTTCCATAAACTTAGTTGATAAAGCAGCAGCAGGGTTTGAGAGGATTGCCTCCAATTTTTAAAGAAATTCTACTTTGGGTAAAATGCTATGAAACAGCATTGCCTGCTACAGAGAAATATTTCCTGAGAGGAAGAGTCAGTTCACGCAGGAAACTTCATTGTTGTCTTATTTTGAGAAATTGCCACAGCCAGTCCAGCCTTCAACAACCACCACTCTGATCAGTCAGCAGCCTTCCACGTTGAGGCAAGACCATCCACCAGCAAAAATACTATGAGTTGCTGAAGGCTCAGATGATCTTAGCAATTTTTACCTGTAAAGGATTTTTAAATTAAGATATGCACATTGTTTTCTCAGACAAATTGTTATTGTATACGTGTTAGACTACAGCATAGTGTAAACATTACTTGTGTATACACTAGGAAACCAAAACATTTGTGTGACTTACTTTATTGTGATGTTTGCTTTATTGCAGTGGTCTCAATCCAAACCCACAAGATTTCCAAGATATTCCTGTATATGTGGAGGCAAACGGTCTTCTGATACCCAATATAGCATTCCCAAGTGGTTTCTCTGAGTGCATTTTGTGTAATTCTCATAAAAATATCTTTTATATTTTACAACTACCCAATGATTCCCAAAAGGCTCTTCAAGTAGAAAAGATGAGGCTATCCAAAAACTAAAATGAAAATGCCTTGATGTTAGGAGTGCTATCTCACTCATTCTTTCATTCATTCTTCTGTAGTAGCTAAGGTAAGTAAACCTAACTTCTGCAACATACAAATCTGGAGATTTCTGGCTTAATACAAGAAATAGCACTTTTTTTTTTTCTCATTTCTGTCTTCTATGTAGGTTTATCAGAGGAAGAGATGGTCCTGTTCCATGCAGTCATTCAAGGACCCAAGCTCTTTCTATCTTATAGTTTTGTTCTCCTTGAGGTCCTTGGAGTCCTCTCCATTCAGCTTATGGATGGGGATAGAGCAAGAGGATCATGAGTGGAAGGTTTCTATGAGCCAGTCTTGAACGAGTTACCTTTTTAGTTTGTTTACATTGAATTGGACCGTAGTCAGCACACGTTCACACCTAATTGCAATGGAGGTTGGAGAAACTGTCTAGCTGTGTATTCAGGAAGAATGAAGAATGCAGATGGGATGAGCTTATCCCTCTCTACCTCACTGAGTGGCTGCCAAATAATCTATTAGGCGCTTGTGGTTCTATATTAAATGTTGTAGATGTGCTTTCTGCTCTCATGATGTCTAGTAGCAAGTTAGACAAATAATCAGAAAATTTAGAGTCTGAGGATTGTCTAATGGTTTCTGGGATCAGGTAAGAGGGGCAATTTAACTAAAACTGATGCGTCTTACCTAGTGCTCAGCACATTACCTGGTATGCAGTGAACATTCAACAAAAATTTAGGGAATAAATGAAAGAAATATTTTTGTTAAGACCAATTACACATATCTCCTCTCAGAATTTATACTTTCTGCATGCAAGTCACTCAACCTCTACTCCATATATTAAAAATGCCAGAAAAGACAGATTTTATTTATTTATTTATTTAAGTATTCTAAACATCTTTTGTTAACTATCACAGACAGCTAAAAAGAAAATGAAGGGGTAATCAAAATTGCATTAATACTCAAAATTTTGTGAAATAAAGACAGTGACGATTTCTAGAACACCAGAGAAAAAAGCAAAAGTAATTTTCAATTAAGTTATTACTTTTTATAATGCTTTTCAGTCTTTTTACCTTTTATTTCCTCAGATGAATGGGAAGCTCCCAGAGGAACCTCTTTGATAAAAATCCTATATTCTGCACAGGAGGCATAACTAGCAAAGGAATTATTTGGAGGATGATGATTTTTGTTGCTTAACAGTAAACTGTGGGCACAGGAAGTACTGAAATCCAGTGGCCAAGCACCTGGCTTTTGGAATCTGGTGGTCCGACCTTGATTCCCGAAACTGCTGCTAGCTGGATTCCTGATCCTAAAAGCATTAAATGAGATAATGCAAGTAAAGTGTTAGTGCTCTGCCTGGCCTGCAGTAAATGTGTATTCATGTTGCATACCATAATTTTTAGCAACATGAATCATGAAGAAAAAAATGGGATGACTATGTACTCTGACCACTAGGTGATTTCCTCTATGACAAGAGAGTCAAATTTTTAGTCTAATTGTGATTTCCAGGTATGTTAGGTTCCTTCAAGAAGCCACAGCAGGTACAATAATAAAATAACACGCACAGCATAAAGCAAGCCTGAATAATTCATAATCTGAACAGTCACTACTTTCCAACTGCTTTTTTATTTTCATTTCCAGCTAAGTGCTGTTTTCTTTCTATGCTAGTATCCAAATAAACACTTAAATTAAAATAAATGAAAGAGAAATTTGCAGAGCAACAGCCATGCCCATGATTAATGCAGTATTGTGTTAGCCCTTTAACATAGGTGGAGACATCTCTGAAAGCCAGGATTGATGGCTGTAAGGAATAGAAGATGCACTTTAACTGTACACATTTCCTGAATGATCAGCTTTGCATGACCTTCATATAAAATCCAAAGGTATTTATTGGCCTTGTGCACGAGCACATCTCAAGCGAAGGCAGCTGCCTTTCCTCATGGTACAAGTGAAAGGTTTTAGATTAGGAAGCAGATGAGGTTAAATTACTTCATTATTTACTTATTGGGGGGGAAATCAATTTCTGGAATATAATCCTATTGACCTGACTGGCACCGACCAGGAGCATAAGTAATCACAACCCTAAAATAAATATCCGTTCATACCTTGAAAAGACTCCTACACTAACCATTCTCCTTTATGCATTAAGGGTATCAAATAACCATGCAAACCAAACTCAAGGATAATGGGCCTCTTTTTTGAATATGTCACCGAAATGGGATGGTAAAAATTCTGCTTATATTGTTCTGTCCTTGTGAAATTCACACTTTTTATGATCAAGGCTGTATATTTCCTATCTCCAGCTAATACTAAGATTATGTTGCCAGACAACATTGAAACACCAAGCATCACGGAAACAAAAGAAAATGTAACCCAATTACACTAAGAAATTAGCATGTTCACATCCAATCAGCAACAAATTATGGTGCAGCATAATATGCATAGCATATTTTAACCCTATATCCAGAGCTAGGAGCCATAACGTTCTCATTCTACTTTCTTTCTCATGGAAATTTAAAAATACTTTTCCTTCCAGGTTTGTCCTTTAGCAAGGATGTCCTAAGCTTCCATCATGTTGAATTTAGCCTTGCAAGGATTTTTAATTAACAGCGATGATCCACAAGCCATGATTTATATGCAAGAAAGATGCCCTATTTTATCTTCTTTCCCCAGGCTATGATATATAGATGCTTCTAATAAGCCAAAGATAAAAGTGGTTTGTACCAAAAAGCACCTATTTTCTCAAAGATGCACATTAAGACCGCACCTGTCAACAAGGGAATAAAGTAGAGAGCCCAGGTGACAGAAAATATAAAGGAAGTAGAAAATAATCAAGGTTTAGTTTATGTATTTATGATAAGACTCTATTTTTTCCTAGAATTACTAAATTTCGACTTTACATAAAACACTACATTTAAAAACTATGGTTTTATGAGGAGTTGTATGAGATATTTGCGAAGCAATATGATTCTATCTTTAAAAATACTGTTAAACTGACACATTCGAGTTCATGCTGCTCATGAAGCTATCCACTTATTGCAATGATGTTCCTTTAGCTAAAAATATGGCAGCATGTCTGTTTCCGGTAAAATTGTCAGAGACAGTGGCATATTATTTTGAATACACGTGGTGTTGGAAAATCCTGATATTTTGTGGATGGAGTGAGAATCTGAAAGCCTATCCTCCAGCCCTGGCTCTACTATAAATTAGCTGGTTGACCTTGTGCTGTCACTTAATCTCTCTGGGGCATGGTTTACTTTTATATATAAAGGCATGATTGTATCATGTTACTTCCAAGGGCCTTTCCAGCTATAAAATTATACACTGTTGTGACTTGATATTTAGAATGCACTAGAAATCAGTGCTGAAACTGGAGAAATATAATTTTATACGTTTAGAAAGAGAAATTCTTATAAAGCCATTCATTCATTTAACAAATATATTTTGAGTGCCTACTGTGTCCCAGGCCCTCTTCTTAGGGCTGGAGATATATCAGTGATCAAAATAACAAGCACTGTCTTTATGGAACTTAAATTGTAGCTGCAGGAGACATAGTAGACAATAAATGTAAGAAATAAATCAATTACATAGTACTACAATATATTATAGGGTACATACAATGAAAAAACTAAAAGTAGAGTGAGGTAAGGAAGGTGGAGAGTGTGGCAATTGGGGAACTGGGAAGGCATGGGCAGGTGGCAGTATTAAAAAGAGTAATCAGAGCCAAACTCATTAAGAACATGAGGCTTATGCCAAGACTTGAAGGGGGAACAGGGATTTGACCAATGAGGCCTAGTAGAAGGATAATTCAGACAAAGCACATAGATAAAGCAAACGTCCTGAGGCAGGATCATGCATGTTTTGTTTAAGAAGGAGCAGAGGCTGGGCACAGTGGCTCACGCCTGTAATCCCAGCACTTTGGGAGGCTGAGGCAGGCAGATCACGAGGACAAGAGATTGAGACCATCCTAGCTAACATGGTGAAAGCCCATCTCTACTAAAAATACAAAAATTAGCTGGGCATGGTGGCGCATGCCTGTAGTCCCAACTACTTGGGAGGCTGAGGCAGGAGAATCACTTGAATCCAGTAGACGGAGATTGCAGTGAACCGAGATCATGCCACTGCACTCCAGTCTGGTGACAGAATGACTCTGTCTAAAAAAAAAAAAAAAAAAAAAAAAAAAATCAGAAATGCCAGTATAGCTGGAACTGACTAAGCCAAGAGCAAGTGGTAAGAGAGGAGGTAACAGGGCTGATTGTGGAAGGTCTGGTAGGTCATTGTAAGGACTTGGGCACATATTCCAAGTGAGATGGAAGCCATTGCAAGGCTTCGAATCAAGCAGTGCTCTACTCTGACTTAAATTTATAGAGGACTGCCCAGCTGCTATGTTGACAATATTTATGGGAGAACAAGGGTACAAGCAACGAGACCATGACATTTTTGCTTACATGTTTTGTAAAACGCTTTTGAAACTGATACGAAAAGTGTTGCAACAGTGCTTTGTGGAATGCACATTGGAGGAAGTGAATAATTTCAAATACTAACTAGGTTCATGAATTTTGATGAGTTTGTAACAAAAACAGTTGCAGTAGTTACAACCCATAGATCTCTCTTCTCTATATTCCCATGGTATTTTGCCTAGACCAATGATGAAACTTTCAGAAGGGAAAATAATGATCACTGTTTAAGACTGTTATTTGGCATATAGTCAAATCACTTCAGGGGGCAGGAGACCACTTACTCATAATAGAAAGACAACTGTTCTTTGTATTCTCATGTCTTTGAACAACTATAAAGTACTCTCCTCAACTCTTCAATGTGTTTCCTATTGTCCCACCTTGCTCTTTTTGTAATGAACTGCCTTTCTCCAGTCTTGCTGAATATGCATTAAGTCCATCACCATTCATTCGTACCCTAGGAGAAAATTAATAAGACTTCTGAATTGCCTAGTTAAGCTATGATTCTGCCTTTAACAAAAAATGTGAAATTGTTGCTTTACTAGTGGTTGTCAGGGCATAAGCTTGAACTCACAATTTTTCAGTGACTATTGCAGACTTTGCTGAGATAAGCTTGTTTGAAAAATTGTCAGTACTGTATTCTTGTTCTGGAAGTCTAAGTCAATATCATCCAATAGAACTTTCTGTAATGACTGATGCATTCTTCATCTATGCTGTTCAACACTGTAGCACTGTAGGACTAGCCACAAATGACTACTGAGAACTTAAAATGTAGCTAGTGTGATTGAGGAACTGAAATTTTAAATTGTATTTAATTTTAATTAATTTAAATTTAAATGTAATTAGCATTATGTGGCTAATGGCTACTGTTATTGAGTAGCTCAGTTCTAAATCCTTAGCCTAGCTAATGGCAGATTAGACTTGAGACATTCTGCCTCATATTGTTTTTGATCTCGGCTCACTGCACTCTCTGCCTCCTGGGTTCAAGTGATTCTCCTGCCTCAGCTTCCTGAGTAGCTGGGATTACAGGCACGTGCCACCACACCCAGCTAATTTTTGTATTTTTAGTAGAAGCAAGGTTTTACCATGTTGGCCAGGCTAGTCTCAAACTCCTGATCTCAGGTGATCCACCCACCTTGGCCTCCCAAAGTGCTGGGATTACAGGCTTGAGCCACGGCATCCAGCCATATTGTTTTAATCTCTCCTAGAAATGCTTCTCTTGAATGTTCTTTGATAATATGCCACAGTCATTCATTAAGGACATTTAAAAGTCTTATGAAATCTATTTCTATATTCATCACAAGGAAGTTGTCGAACTCATTGACAATAATGTAACATAGATAATATCCTAGTACTCTGGCCTCAATACTAGGAAAAGTTGTGATCGTTCTAACTGGCTTTTCTGTGTCATGTAACTTACTGGGTTACATCTTTGCATTTGCTGCAGGGTAGCACAGATCCAAACAGATAGTCCATCTCTAGCAAGTACATTTAATATAGAGTCTCTTGGGCTATGTTCTCTGTGCTTATTTTACTCATAACTTCTGTGTCTAATTGTTTCTGTCCTTATATCTTCTTTGCCTATTTTCATGCTTATGTTAAATGCTACCTGGTGGTATTGTATTCATTCCTGTATTCCATAAACAAGTAAGATAAAAAATAAATTAAAACCCTGTCTTTTTGGGAAAATGTCCTCAGTTTCTTTCTTCAAAGAGCTGACTTCCCAAGCCTTTTATTGTTATCATTATATTTGCTTTTGTGTGAATTACTTCCAAATTCTACATACATCATGTTAATTGTTCATCTTAAACTGAAACTATGACATTTGAAACACCCTAGTGATGAAAATGAGAATAAAAAGAGAATAATCTTATATATATGCCAAGTTAGATTACAAATTGTTCTTTTCAATATCTTGCTTGCTATGTTACTAAGAAATTTTGATATTATAAAATTTTTATATAAATTTATGTTCGTGAAGGTCTTGAGTTATACTAAGAAGATAGCATGTCTCCCAGGATTGAGAGAATGGAGGTTTGTTTTAGGAAATGAACCATTTCAGAAATTGTACAAGAGTGGCTAAAAAATGAGTTTTTGCAACATCTATGAGTGTGTAATTTAGTGATCAGTCAATAAAATAAACTACCATTCACCACTTGTCCTTGATCAAGTTTATTATTCTTAAAAAAAAAAAACTTCTCTACCTGGCTTTATTTTCAGAGCCAAACCACAAACAACTTGATCAGGTTTATGATGTGGCTTCTGCCATCTAAGTCCTCGATGGTTTTCAAAAATTGGAATCAGTTACTTTATTTCTGAGATTATGAAGATTCTATTTATCACTTGGAAAAATATCCATCACTTATGTTTATGGGAGCTGGCTGAGGAATACAGAGTCTTCATTTGTCTGGTTATCATCACAACATGAATTGGGTACTTGGGTCCATCACTACAAAACTATTTCAGAAGATGTTTTCTGGTGTTCTACAGAACAGTGAATTGAGAAAATAAAGGAGTTGAAGATTTGAAGCAGGCAAATCTTCTAGAGTTTGAGTGGCAGAGACAAACCTATGTGTTTACTGAAACATTTCATTTTTCTTCTAGGCACAAAATCAAATTTCACTTCCAAGACCCTTTGTAGATAGTTGATAGCTTATCAGAATAGTTGTTTATTTATTTAGCCTCATAGAAATAATTACTTAGCAAAAAGCAGTTCTGCCTCCCTCAATTTCTCTCTCTCTGATTTACTTAAAATACTTAATTTGAGTATATACTGGAATTTTGGTCATAAATTTGCTTTTCTTTCTCCCAAATGATATGCTCCTTATCTTGATATTTTTCCAATTTCTAAAAGGAGCATATTATTTTCTTTTGGTTTACATGTTCATAGGGCTGTTGCACCCTTTCTGCACCATATTCTATCATTTTCCTATTGCAACCTGGGCAAACAACATTGGGCTGGAGTGTGCTGGAGTGAGCTCTTACTGGTTCCTGATAGCCTGGTGTGTGCATCTCTTCCCAACTCTGTGTTTATCATGTTGGTAACTTGAAATCAGCCATAGTGGGAAAAGTCACACCATGGAAATGGACAAAACACTGCAAACCAAAACTTTTATTTTCCAGAGAGCCAATTGTTAATCAATTACCTACACACTACTGATGGTAACCCAAAAACATGAAATGCCAGCTGATGGTAGAGGAAACACAAATTTGGTGTCATGGAATGAGGACCTGGGAGGTGGACAGCGGTAATAACTAGCAACTTTCTAATTCTTAAAAGAGACTGAGTCAGTTTTGGGCAAAGGGAGAGAGGATGCCTGCTGTTCTAGTGGAATTCTTGCTGTAATCCCAGTTTGGACTACGTTTTGCCATTACCTGGCAGTACGGCAAAAGTTAGATCATTTTGAGTGGAAGGGAAAATAAATTAGGTTTTCAGATATGGAAAGGTGATTCTCCTCTCACCCCAACCACAAACCCACTTTATATTATGTTTACTAGGGGAAAATAAAATGAGATATCTCAATCTTCACAGTTGCCTGTGTATGTGCTAGAGGTAAATTACTACTCAAGTAAATAGGAAGCCAATTTATCTAACATCAAAAAAATGGAAACAAAGAGTAATCAAATGGTAATACAAATTCCTCATATTGGAAAACTAATATTTTTTAAAAATGAGTTCTGTATCTTTTGATTTACTTTTACATTTATTTGCAACAGATCTCTTTGTTATATGAACGCTATAATTTTGACTAAAAAATGTACAACAAATTATAGTCCCGCTCTTCACATTGCAAGGACAAGATTCAACCGAACAGCTAACTCTTAAATAATTAAAAAGGAAAGTAGGTCAATGCCATGTATTAAATGACTAGCTCTGACGATAGCTATATCAGCTATTGTGATTTTAGAGATGCCTCTCAAAGATGTGAAGTTATTAAGCTACCTTCGAAGCTAGTCTTTTGCTTCATTTAAATGTATGGAATTGACCTCAGAGATTATCCTCATATTGAATTAAATATTAACTTGGTTCTGCTTCATCATTTAATACATGGCATTTATATTTCAAGACAGAAAATGACTTTTATTGATTTTAAAACTCTAATTACAATAGAGCTGCCTAACAATGTGTCCTTGGAACATGGTAATTATCCAGACACTCTTGTCAACCATACACTATATTACATTTAGACCCACTTAAAAACCATCCACTTGAAGTCATGCTCCTCTTATTCCACCCCTTATGAAAGAGAAAAAGCATGAAAGGGTAAGTCTCCACTATCTTACCTCCCTTTACTCTGAAGAAGTTCTCGTGAAGGTCACCAGTAACCCACTTAATACCAAGCTTTACGATGAATTTTCATTTCCCACTTCCTTTGAACTCGGCAACATTTGACACAGTTGATGATACTCTCCTCCATGAAACTCTCTTTTCACTTGAATTTCCAGATTTTCCTCCTACCTCACTGGTTGCTCCTTCTCAATTTCCCTTGCTAACCCATCTTCCTCTTCCTGACCGCTAAATGATAGCGTGTCCTAGAGCAGTCTTTGCCCCTCCTTTTATCCACACTCTGTCCCATGGTGATTTCACAAGTCCTGTGACTTTTAGCTACTATCTAGATGATGATAACTTTAAAATTTATATCTCCTGCCTTGATTGCCTTCCTGGATACCACACTCATATATGAAACTGCCTGCTCAATATTTGTATGTGGAATAAAAAAATAATTTTTAATTCCTCTTCCAACCCTGCTGTGTTCTCAGTTTTTCCTATTTTCTTATATATTAACTCTATTCACTCATTTGCTCAGACTCAAAACTTGGGAGTCATCTTTAATTCTCTCCTGTTCCTTTCAGCCTCTTCCAATCTATTATCAAGCCCTTTTGTCTCTTTCCTCAAAACATATCCTCAGTGTGACCACTTCTCATTGCTTCCACTGCATTAAGACTTTTACAGTAATATACACAGAGCTTGGAAAACATTATTTTCACTCAAATTTCTTATTCAATCCATCAGCAAATCCTGTCAAGCCTACTTCAGGATATATTGAGAAGCTCATTGCTTCTCACAATGACCACAGCTACCACCCTAGCTCAGGTCACTGTCACCTCTAGTCAGGAATATGGCCATAACTTCCAAACTGGCCCCCATTGATTTTCATGCCTGCCCCACTACAGTGCAGAGTGATATTTCAAAAACATAAATCTGATGAACTATTTCTCTATTTAGAACTCTCCATTGGTTTTCTAATATATTTAAATGAAATCTAAACTCCCTGGCATGACTTGCAAAGCTCTACATGATCTGCGCATTGTCTTCATTCCCGAGTGTGTATTATATCACTCTTCCTTTCACTCCTTCTACCTCAGTCACACTGGCCTTCTTGCTACTCTGTGAACACACAGATCTGATCTTGCTTCAAATGCTGCACTTGATGTTTCCTGTACCTGTAAAGCACCTTCCTACATAAATTCACATGCCTCCCTTCCTTTTTTTATTTAGACCTGAAATATTAACCCTCAGAGAGGTCCTTACTGCCAAACCTATCTCAGAAATCACTGATGAGTTTTGCTAAGGGGAGGCTGCTGATTTGATGAATATCCACCCAATATGATAGCCTTACATATCAAGCTTAAACTTTGCATTTAGAAATCATTGGTTCAGCCCTTAGCACAACCATTTAGTGGTAAGATGACTGTAGGTTCAGTTTTCTCATCTGTAAGTAGGGAATAAAATTAGAAGTAAATATAATTGTTGTGAAAAAATTCATAAATAGGCTAACCAAATAATATATCATCTAAACTGGGACACTTTGGCCAGCCTATTAAAAGAAAAAAAAACCTATCCCAAGGTCAGCAACCTCAAATATTGAAGGTAGATTAACCCACAAAGATGAGAAAGAATAAGTGCAAGAATGCTGAAAATTCAAAAAGCCAGAGTGCATCCACACGTCTGCATCACCTCTCCAGCAAGTGTTTGAAATCGGGTTGAGGCTGAGATGGCTGAAATGACAGAAGTGGACTTCAGAATATGGATAGGAACAAAGTTCACTGAACTAAAGAAGTACATTGTAACCCAATGCAAGGAAGAGAAAAATCATGACAAAATATTGCAGGGGCTGACAGACAAAATAGCTAGTATAGAGAAGAATATAACTAATCTGATAGAGCTGAAAAACACACTATAAGAATTTTATAATGCAATCACAAGTATTAATAGCAAGCTGAAATATAATTCCTCTCCATGACCCTATCCATAAAGAAAAGGAAAGCAATTAAGATTGGGAAAAATAAAATATTTACATGACTGAAAATGTGATGAAACTAAAAATAATTAGGTCTCATCATTCAGATGCTACCTCTTTGGAGCATCCAAAAGAGGTAGCATCCAAAATTGTTTGGAAAATATTGTACCTCCTCCATAGAGACGGTCCTATGTTTGAGGCAAGATGCCCCTCCAACCACTCAGTTGGTCTTTGGCCAAAAAGAAAACATAGTTCCCCAAGGGTGTATAGACCAAGTGGAGGAAAGAATCTCAGAGCTTGAGGACTGCCTTTCTGAAATAAGAAAGGCAGCAAGAATAGAGAAAAAATAATGAAATGGAATAAATAAAACCTCCAAGAAATATGGAACTACATAAAGAGACCAAACCTACAACTGATCACTGTACCTGAAAGAAATGGGGAGAATGGAATCAGTTTGGAAAACGTATTTCAGAATATCATCCATGAGAATTTCCCCAACCTAGCTAGAGAGGCCAACATTTAGATTCAGTAAATGTAGAGGACCCCAGTGAGATACTCCACAACAAGATCACCCCCAAGACACATAATCATCAGATTCTCCAAGATGGGAATGAAAGAAAAAATGGTAAAGGCAGCTAGAGAGAAAGGCCATGTCACCTACAAAGGGAAGCCCATCAGATTAACAGTGGACCTCTCAGCTGAAACCCTATAAGCCAGAAGAGATTGGGGGCCAATATTCAACATTCTTAAAGAAAATAAATTCTGAGGAGCCAAGATGGCTGAATAGGAACAGCTCCGGTCTACAGCTCCCAGCGCGAGCCACGCAGAGGCAGAGACGGGTGATTTCTGCATTTCCATCTGAGGTACCGTGTTCATCTCACTAGGGAGTGCCAGAGAGTGGGCGCAGGTCAGTGGGTGAGTGCACCGTGCGCCAGCCGAAGCAGGGGCGAGGCATTGCCTCACTCGGGAAGCGCAAGGGGTCAGGGAGTTCCCCTTCCAGGGGTGACAGACGGCACCTGGAAAATCGGGCCACTCCCACCCGAATACTGTGCTTTTCCGACGGGCTTAGGAAACGGTGCCCCAAGAGAGTATAGCCCGCACCTGGCTCAGAGGGTCCTACGCCCACGGAGTCTCGCTGATTGCTAGCACAGCAGTCTGAGATCAAACAGCAAGTCGGCAGCGAGGCTGGGGGAGGGGCGCCCGCCATTGCCCAGGCTCGCTGAGGTAAACAAAGCAGCCTGGAAGCTTGAACTGGGTGGAGCCCACCACAGCTCAAGGAGGCCTGCCTGCCTCTGTAGGCTCCACCTCTGGGGGCAGGGCACAGACAAACAAAAAGACAGCAGTAACCTCTGCAGACTTAAATGTCCCTGTCTGACAGCTGTGAGGAGAGCAGTGGTTCTCCCAGCACGCAGCTGGAGATCTGAGAACGGGCTGACTGCCTCCTCAAGTGGGTCCCTGACCCCTGACCCCCGAGCAGCCTAACTGGGAGGCACCCCCCAGCAGGGGCAGACTGACACCTCACACGGCCGGCCAGGTACTCCAACAGACCTGCAGCTGAGGGTTCTGTCTGTTAGAAGGAAAACTAACAGAAAGGACATCCACACCAAAAACCCATCTGTACATCACCATCATCAAAGACCAAAAGTAGATAAAACCACAAAGATGGGGAAAAAACAGAGCAGAAAAACTGGAAACTCTAAAAACCAGAGTACCTCTCCTCCTCCAAAGGAACGCAGTTCCTCACCAGCAACGGAACAAAGCTGGACGGAGAATGACTTTGACGAGCTGAGAGAAGAAGGCTTCAGACGATCAAATTACTCCGAGCTACGGGAGGATATTCAAACCAAAGGCAAAGAAGTTGAAAACTTTGAAAAAAATTTAGAAGAATGTATAACTAGAATAACCAATACAGAGAAGTGCTTAAAGGAGCTGATGGAGCTGAAAACCAAGGCTCGAGAACTACGTGAAGAATGCAGAAGCCTCAGGAGCCGATGCGATCAAATGGAAGAAAGGGTATCAGCCCTGGAAGATGAAATGAATGAAATGAAGCGAGAAGGGAAGTTTAGAGAAAAAAGAATAAAAGAAACGAGCAAAGCCTCCAAGAAATGTGGGACTATGTGAAAAGACCAAATCTACGTCTGACTGGTGTAGCTGAAAGTGATGGAGAGAATGGAAACAAGTTGGAAAACACTCTGCAGGATATTATCCAGGAGAACTTCCCCAATCTAGCAAGGCAGGCCAACATTCAGATTCAGGAAATACAGAGAACGCCACAAAGATACTCTTTGAGAAGAGCAACTCCAAGACACATAATTGTCAGATTCACCAAAGTTGAAATGAAGGAAAAAATGTTAAGGGCAGCCAGAGAGAAAGGACGGGTTACCATCAAAGGGAAGCCCATCAGACTAACAGCGGATCTCTTGGCAGAAACCCTACAAGCCAGAAGAGAGTGGGGGCCAATATTTAACATTCTTAAAGAAAAGAATTTTCAACCCAGAATTTCATATCCTGCCAAACTAAGCTTCATAAGTGAAGGAGAAATAAAATACTTTACAGACAAGCAAATGCTGAGAGATTTTGTCACCACCAGGCCTGCCCTAAAAGAGCTCTTGAAGGAAGCGCTAAACATGGAAAGGCACAACCGGTACCAGCCACTGCAAAATCATACCGAAATGTAAAGACCATTGAGACTAGGAAGAGACCGCATCAACTAACGAGCAAAATATCCAGCTAACATCATAATGACAGGATCAAATTCACACATAACAATATTAACTTTAAATGTAAATGGACTAAATGCTCCAATTAAAAGACACAGACTGGCAAATTGGATAAAGACTCAAGACCCATCAGTGTGCTGTATTCAGGAAACCCATCTCACGTGCAGAGACACACATAGGCTCAAAATAAAAGGATGGAGGAAGATCTACCAAGCAAATGGAAAACAAAAAAAGGCAGGGGTTGCAATCCTAGTCTCTGATCAAACAGACTTTAAACCAACAAAGATCAAAAGAGACAAAGAAGGCCATTACATAATGGTAAAGGGATTAATTCAACAAGAAGAGCTAACTATCCTAAATATATATGCACCCAACACAGGAGCACCCAGATTCATAAAGCAAGTCCTGAGTGACCTACAAAGAGACTTAGACTCCCACACATTAATAATGGGAGACTTTAACACCCCACTGTCAACATTAGACAGATCAACGAGACAGAAAGTCAATAAGGATACCCAGGAATTGAACTCAGCTCTGCACCAAGCGGACCTAATAGACATCTACAGAACTCTCCACCCCAAATCAACAGAATATACATTTTTTTCAGCACCACACCACACCTATTCCAAAATTGACCATATCCTTGGAAGTAAAGCTCTCCTCAATAAATGTAAAAGAACAGAAATTGTAACAAACTGTCTCTCAGATCACAGTGCAATCAAGCTAGAACTCAGGACTAAGAATCTCACTCAAAACCGCTCAACTACGTGGAAACTGAACAACCTGCTCCTGAATGACTACTGGGTACATAACGAAATGAAGGCAGAAATAAAGATGTTCTTTGAAACCAACGAGAACCAAGACACAACATACCAGAATCTCTGGGATGCATTCAAAGCAGTGTGTAGAGGGAAATTTATAGCACTAAATGCCCACAAGAGAAAGCAGGAAAGATCCAAAATTGACACCCTAACATCACAATTAAAAGAACTAGAAAAGCAAGAGCAAACACATTCAAAAGCTAGCAGAAGGCAAGAAATAACTAAAATCAGAGCAGAACTGAAGGAAATAGAGACACAAAAAACCCTTCAAAAAATAAATGAATCCAGGAGCTGGTTTTTTGAAAGGATCAACAAAATTGATAGACCGCTAGCAAGATTAATAAAGAAAAAAAGAGAGAAGAATCAAATAGATGCAATAAAAAATGATAAAGGGGATATCACCACCGATCCCACAGAAATACAAACTACCATCAGAGAATATTACAAACACCTCTATGCAAATAAACTAGAAAATCTAGAAGAAATGGATAAATTCCTCAACACATACACCCTCCCAAGACTAAACCAGGAAGAAGTTGAATCTCTGAATAGACCAATAACAGGAGCTGAAATTGTGGCAATAATCAATAGCTTACCAACCAAAAAAAGTCCAGGACCAGATGGGTTCACAGCCGAATTCTACCAGAGGTACAAGGAGGAGCTGGTACCATTCCTTCTGAAACTATTCCAATCAATAGAAAAAGAGGGAATCCTCCCTAACTCATTTTATGAGGCCAGCATCATCCTGATACCAAAGCCTGGCAGAGACACAACCAAAAAAGAGAATTTTAGACCAATATCCTTGATGAACATTGATGCAAAAATCCTCAATAAAATACTGGCAAACAGAATCCAGCAGCACATCAAAAAGCTTATCCACCATGATCAAGTGGGCTTCATCCCTGGGATGCAAGGCTGGTTCAATATACGCAAATCAATAAATGTAATCCAGCATATAAACAGAACCAAAGACAAAAACCACATGATTATCTCGATAGCTGCAGAAAAGGCCTTTGACAAAATTCAACAACCCTTCATGCTAAAAACTCTCAATAAATTAGGAATTGATGGGACGTATCTCAAAATAATAAGAGCTATTTATGACAAACCCACAGCCAATATCATACTGAATGGGCAAAAACTGGAAGCATTCCCTTTGAAAACTGGCACAAGACAGGGATGCCCTCTCTCGCCACTTCTATTCAACATAGTGTTGGAAGTTCTGGCCAGGGCAATTAGGCAGGAGAAGGAAATCAAGGGTATTCAATTAGGAAAAGAGGAAGTCAAATTGTCCCTGTTTGCAGATGACATGATAGTATATCTAGAAAACCCCATTGTCTCAGCCCAAAATCTCCTTAAGCTGATAAGCAACTTCAGCAAAGTCTCAGGATACAAAATCAATGTGCAAAAATCACAAGCATTCTTATACATCAATAACAGACAAACAGAGAGCCAAATCATGAGTGAACTCCCATTCACAATTGCTTCAAAGAGAATAAAATACCTAGGAATCCAACTTACAAGGGATGTGAAAGACCTCTTCAAGGAGAACTACAAACCACTGCTCAAGGAAATAAAAGAGGATACAAACAAATGGAAGAACATTCCATGCTCATGGGTAGGAAGAATCAATATCATGAAAATGGCCATCCTTCCCAAGGTAATTTACAGATTCAATGCCATCCCCATCAAGCTACCAATGACTTTCTTCACAGAATTGGAAAAAACTACTTTAAAGTTCATATGGAACCAAAAAAGAGCCCGCATCGCCAAGTCAATCCTAAGCCAAAAGAACAAAGCTGGAGGCATCACGCTACCTGACTTCAAACTATACTACAAGGCTACAGTAACCAAAACAGCATGGTACTGGTACCAAAACAGAGATATAGATCAATGGAACAGAACAGAGCCGTCAGAAATAATGCCACATATCTACAACCATCTGATCTTTGACAAACCTGAGAAAAACAAGAAATGGGGAAAGGATTCCCTATTTAATAAATGGTGCTGGGAAAACTGGCTAGCCATAGGTAGAAAGCTGAAACTGGATCCCTTCCTTACACCTTATACAAAAATCAATTCAAGATGGATTAAAGACTTAAATGTTAGACCTAAAACCATAAAAACCCTAGAAGAAAACCTAGGCAATACCATTCAGGACATAGGCATGGGCAAGGACTTCATGTCTAAAACACCAAAAGCAATGGCAACAAAAGCCAAAATTGACAAATGGGATCTAATTAAACTAAAGAGCTTCTGCACAGCAAAGGAAACTACCATCAGAGTGAACAGGCAACCTACAAAATGGGAGAAAATTTTCGCAACCTACTCATCTGACAAAGGGCTAATATCCAGAATCTACAATGAACTCCAACAAATTTACAAGAAAAAAACAAACAACCCCATCAAAAAGTGGGCGAAGGACATGAACAGACGCTTCTCAAAGCAAGACATTTATGCAGCCAAAAAACACATGAAAAAATGCTCACCATCACTGGCCATCAGAGAAATGCAAATCAAAACCACAATGAGATACCATCTCACACCAGTTAGAATGGCGATCATTAAAAAGTCAGGAAACAACAGGTGCTGGAGAGGTTGTGGAGAAATAGGAACACTTTTACACTGTTGGTGGGACTGTAAACTAGTTCAACCCTTGTGGAAGTCAGTGTGGCGATTCCTCAGGGATCTAGAACTAGAAATTCCATTCGACCCAGCCATCCCATTACTGGGTATATACCCAAAGGACTATAAATCATGCTGCTATAAAGACACATGCACACGTATGTTTATTGCGGCATTATTCACAATAGCAAAGACTTGGAACCAACCCAAATGTCCAACAATGATAGCCTGGATTAAGAAAATGTGGCACATATACACCATGGAATACTATGCAGCCATAAAAAATGATGAGTTCATGTCCTTTGTAGGGACATGGATGAAATTGGAAATCATCATTCTCAGTAAACTATCGCAAGAACAAAAAACCAAACACCGCATATTCTCACTCATAGGTGGGAATTGAACAATGAGAACACATGGACACAGGAAGGGGAACATCACACTTCGGGGACTGTTGTGGGTTGGGGGGAGGGGGGAGGGATAGCATTGGGAGATATACCTAAAGTATAATAATAATAATAATAATAATAATAATAACAATAATAATAAAAGAAAAAAATTAAAAAAATAAATAAATAAAAAATAAAGTCCTCACAAAGCCTTGAAAAAAAAAAAAAAAAAAAAGAAAAGAAAAGAAATTCCAACCCAGAATTTCATATCTGGCCAAACTAAGCTTCATAAGCAAAGGAGAAATAAGATCCTTTTCTAACAAGCAAATGCTGAGAATTTGTTACCACCAGACATGCCTTAGAAGAGCTCCTAAAGGAAGCACTAAATATGGAAAAGAAAGACCATTTCTAGCCACTACAAAAACACACTGAAATACACAAATCGGTGACAGTGTAAAGCAATCACATATGTAAGCTGGCATAATACTTAGCTAACATCATGATGCCAGGATCAAATCCACACATATCAATACTAACCTTAAATGTTAATGGGCTAAATGCCCTAACTTAAAGACACAGAGTGGCAAGCTGGATAAAGAACCAAGACCCATTGGTATACTATCTTCAGAAGACCCATCTCACATGCAATGACACACATTAGCTCAAAATAAAGAGCTAGAGGAAAATACACCAAGCAAATGGAAAACAAAATGCAGGGGCTGCAATCCTAGTTTCTGACAAAACAGATTTTAAACCAACAAAGAAGGGAATTACATAATGATAAAGGGTTCAATTCAACAAGAAGAGCTAACTACCCTAAGTATATATGCACCCAACACAGGAGCACCCAGATTCGTAAAGCAAGTTTTTAGAGACCATCAAAGAGACTTAGACTCCCACACAATAATAATGGGAGATTTTAACACCCCACTGACAATATTAGACAGACCCTCGAGATAGAAAATTAACAAAGATAATCAGGACCTGAACTCAGCTCTGGATCAAATGGACCTGACAGATATCCACAGAACTTTCCACCCAAAAACTACAGAATATACATTCTTCTCATCGTTATTAATGTTAATAAAATTCTCTATTCATAAAATAGACCAACAGCTAGATTAATAATGAAGAAAAGAGAGAAGACTCAAATAAACACAATAAGAGATGACAAGGGAGATATTACCATTTACCCCACAGAAATACAAACTACCATCAGAGAATATTATAAACACCTCTATGCACATAAACTAGAAAATCTAGAAGAAATGGCTAAATTCCTGGAGACATACACCCTCCCAAGACTGGACCAGGAAGAAATTGAATTCCTGAACAGACCAATAATGAGTTCTGAAATTGAGGCAGTAATAAATAGCCTACAAGCCAAAAAAATGCCCAGGAATAGATTAGATTCAAAGCTGAATTCTGCCAGGTGTACAAAGAAGAGCTGGTAACATTTGTACTGAAACTATTCCAAGAAATTGAAAAGGAGGAACTCCTCCCCAACTCATTCTATGAGGCCAGCATCATCCTGATACCAAAACCTGTCAGTGATACAACAGAAAAAGAAAACTTCAGGCCAATATTCTTGATGAAACCGATACAAAAATCTTCAACAAAATACTGGCAAAGTGAATCCCGCAGGACATCAAAAAGCTCATCCACCACGATCAAGTAGGCTTCATCCCTGGGATGGAAGGTTGGTTCAACATACACAAATCAATAAATGTGACTCATCACATAAACAGAGCTAAAAATAAAAACCACATAATTATCTCAATAGATGAAGAAAAGCCTCTCAAAAAAATTCAACATCCATTCATGTTAAAAACTCTCAATAAACTAGGTATTGAAGGAACATACTTCAAAATTATTAATGAGTCGTATATGACAAACCCACAGCCAACATCATACTGAACGGACAAAAGCTGGATGCACTCCCCTTGAAAACCAGCACAAGACAAGGATGCCTTCTCTTACTACTCCTATTCAACATAGCATTGGAAGTTCTGGCCAGGGCAATTAGGCAAGAGAAAGAAACAAAGGGCATCCAAATAGGAAGAGAGGAAGTCAAACTATCTCTGTTGGCAGATGACATGATCCTATATCTAGAAAACCCCATAGTCTCAGCCCAAAAGCTTCTTAAGCTGATAAACAACTTCAAGCAAAGTCTCAGGATACAAAATCATTGTGCAACAATCACTAGCTTTCCTATATACCAACAACAGTCAAGTCAAGAGCCAAATCAGAAACAAACTTCCATTCAAAACTGCCACAAAAAGAATAAAATACCTAGGAATACAGCTAACTAAGGAGGTCAACTACAAGAAACTGCAAGGAGAGCTACAAGTGATCTAAGAAATCAGAGATGACACAAACAAATGGAAAAACATTCCATGCTCATGGATAGCAAAAATCAATATTCTTAAAATGGCCATACTGCCAAAGTAATTTATAGATTCAATGTCATTCCCATTAAACTACCATTGACATTCTTCACAGAACCAGATAAAACTATTTTAAATTTATATGGAACCAAAAAAGAGCCTGAATAGCCAAAGCAATCCCAAGCAAAAAGAACAAAGCTGGAAGTATCACGCTACCTGACTTCAAACTATACTACAGGACTACAGTAAACAAAATAGCATGGCACTGGTACAAAAACAGGCACATAGACCAATGAAACAGAATAGAGAACCCAGAAATAAGACCACACACCTACAACTATCTAATCTTCAACAAACCTGACAAAAACAAGCAATGGGGAAAGGATTCCCTATTCAATAAATGGTGCTGGGATAGCTGGCTAGCCATATGCAGAACATTGAAACTGGACCTGTTCCTTACACCATATACAACAATTTACTCAAGATAGATTAAAGACTTAAATATAAAACCCAAACCTATAAAAACTCTGGAAGACGACATAGGCAATACCATTCATGATATAGGCATGGGCAAAGACTTCATGACAAAGATGCCAAAAGCAATAGCAACAAAAGCAAAAATTGGCAAATGAGATCTAATTAAACTAAAGGGCTTCTTCACAGCAAAAGAAACTATCAACAGTAATCAGACAACCTACACAATGGGAGAACATTTTTGCAAACTATGCATCTGACAAAGGTCTAATATCCAGCATCTATAAGGAACTTAAAAAGATTTAGAAGAAAAAAACCGAACAACCCCTTAAAAAAGTGGGCAAAGGACACAAACAGACACTTTTCAAAAGAAGATACACATGTGGACAACAATCATATGAAGTAAAGCTCAACATCACTTATCATTAGAAAAATGCAGATCAAAACCACAGTGAGATACCATCTCACATCAGTCAGAATGGCTGTTACTAAAAAGTCAAAAATAACAGACGCTGGTGAGGTGGTGGAGAAAAAAAAGCTTATACACTGTCGGTGGGAGTGTAAATTAGTTCAGCCATTGTGGAAGACAATGTGGCAATTCCTCAAAGACCTAAAGACAGAAATACCATTAGACCCAGCACTCCCAGTACTGGGTATACAACCAAAGGAATATAAATCATTCTATTACAAAGACATATGTTTGTGTTATGCTCATTGCAGCACTATTCACAATAGCAAAGACATGGAATCAACCCAAATGCCCATCCATTATAGACTGAATAAAGAAAATGTGGTACATATACATTGTGGAATACTATGTACCCATAAAAAAGAATGAGATCATGTCATTTGCAGAGACATGGACGGATCCGGAGGCCATTATCCTTAGCAAACTCACGCAGGAACAGAAAACCCAAACCGCATGTTCTCACTTATAAGTGGGAGCTAAATGATGGGAACATATGGACATACAGAGGGGAACAACACACACTGGGGTCTTTTGGAGGGTGGAGGATGGGAGGAGGGAGAGGATCAGGAAAAATAACTAATGGGTACTAGGCTTAATACCTGAGTGATGAAATAATCTGTACAACAAACCCCCACAACACAAGTATACCTAGGTAACAAACCTACACTTGTACTGCTAAACTTAAATATAAGTTAAAAAAAATAAAAAAAAATAAACTGGGACACTTTAATAGGAAAATGGAATACTTAAAACAATTTCTCTATGTTTTATTTTGTAAATTATTTTATGAGTTCATGTCCTTTGTAGGGACATGGATGAAATTGGAAATCATCATTCTCAGTAAACTATCGCAAGGACAAAAAACCAAACACCACATGTTCTCACTCATAGATGGGAATTGAACAATGAGAACACATGGACACAGGAAGGGGAACATCACACTCTGGGGACTGTTGTGGGGTGAGGGGAGGGGGGAGGGATAGCATTAGGAGATATACCTAATGCTAAATGACGAGTTAATGGGTGCAGCACACCAGCATGGCACATGTATACGTATGTAACTAACCTGCACATTGTGCACATGTACCCTAAAACTTAAAGTATAATAAAAAAAAGAGAAACACACACACACAAAAAAATTTAAAACAGAAAAAAAATTATTTTAAAGTTAAATTAACTTTTGGTTTGGTGTACAAGTCTGTGAAATTTAACATATGCATAAATTTATGTTACCGGCATCACAAACAGTATACAGAACACCGCAGTAAACTCCCTAATGCTACGCCTTTATAGTCACATTATTGTATTTACTACAGATATCCCTCACAACCACTGATCTGTTCATCACTGTGGTTTTTGTTTTGTGGCAATGCCATATAAATGGAATCATGCAGTATGTTACCTTGATATTGCCTTTTATGCTTAGCATAATTCCCTTGTGATTCATCCAAATCATTGTGCATATCACCAGTTAGCTCTTTTATTAAGTTGAGTAGTATTCCATTGAATGAATATACCACTGTTTGTTTTTTCAGTCACCCGCTGAAGGACGTTTAGGTAGTTTCTAGTGTTCGGCAATCATGAGTAAAGCTGTAATGAAGTCATGTACAGGTTTTTGTGTGAATGTAGGTTTTTATTTCTTTAGGGCAGGGATCAGCAAACTACATGCAGCACTCAGGCCAAATCTGGCTTACGGCCTGTTTTCATAAATAATATTTTATTGAAATACAGCCACAACCATTCATTTGTGTATGTCTATGGCTGCTTTGACACTGTAACAACAGAACAGTACTTGTGACAGAGACCGTATAGCCTACAAAGCTTAAAATATTGACTATCCACCTCTTTACAGAAAAAAGATTGCCAGTCACTGCTCTGGGGTAAATACCTAGGATAGGAATTGCTGGGTGATATGGTAAATGTATGTTGATTTTTTAAAATAAATTATTAAAACATTTTCCAGAGTGGCTCTACAAGTTTGCATTCTCACCAGAAATGTGTGAGAATACTTGTTGCTTTGTGTCCTCACCAGCACTTGATATTGACAGTATTTTTTATTTTAGTCATTCTAATAGTTGTGTAGTAGTAACTCATTATGGTTGTAATTTGCATTTCCCTAAGGACTATGACATTTAACATTGTTTCATGTGCATATTTGCCATTCTTACATCCTCTTTGGTGAAGTGTCTGCTGAAGTCCTTTGCCCATTTTTAAGTTGGGTTATTTATTTTCCTATTGTTGAATTTTGAGAGTTCTTTATATCTTCTGGTAAATGTCACTTGTCAAACATGAGATTTGTGAATATTTTCTCCCAGTCTGCTAATTGTCTTTTTTCTTTTAATAATGTCTTTAACAGAACAAAAGTTATTAATTTTTGTAAACTTATATTTCCTTTTATGAATTGTGTGTTTTATGTCCTAAGAATTCTTCATCTAAATTCAGGTTACAAAGATGATTTCTTATGTTTTCTTCTAAAAGTTTTATAATTTTATGTTTATATTTAAATCTACTATCCACTTTGAGATAAGCCTTGTATAAAGTGAGAAGTAGGTTGGAATTAAGTTTTTTGCATATGAATGATCAATTGTTCCATACCATTGATCTTTTGTTGAAAAGTCTAACCTTCTCCATGGATTTCTTTTGCACTTTTGTCAAAAATTAAATGCCCAATTTGTTTGTTTGGGGGAACTCTATTCTGTCTATTGATCTATGTGTTTATACCTCCTCCAGTACCACACTTTGTTGATTACTGAAACTATAGAGTAAGTCTTAATATTGATTAAAGTGATTCTTCCCATTTTATTCTTTCTTTTCAAAATTGTTTTAGCTATTCTACTTTGTTTTCCCTATCATATAAGTTTTATAATTAGGTTGTCTATATGTACCAAAAATATTGCTGGAATTTCAACTGGTATTGTTTTAAAACTATTGAACAATGTGGGGAGAATGAACACCCTTAATATGTTGATTCTTCAAGTCCATAAACACAGTATGCATCTCCATTTCTTTAGATCTTCTCTGATTTCTTTCTCAGCATTTTGTAGTTTGCAAGATACAGATCATGTAAGTGTTTTGTTAGGTTTATATAATGGTTATAAGGACATTCAGATTATCTAGTTCACACTGGGTGGGTTTTGGTGGTTTGTAGTGTTTAGGGAATTTATCCATTTCATCAAAGTTATTGAATGTATATGTATAGAGTTGTTTATAATATTCTCTAATTTTTCATGTCTATGGGGTCTTTAGTGATAGACCCTCTTCATTTCTAATACTGGTAATTTGTGTTTTCTGTCTTTTTTTTCTTCATCAGACTTGCTAGGAATTTATGTTATTGATTTTTTTCAAAAGCAAGGTTTTGGTTTTATTGATTTTCTCTCTTGTTTTGTATTAAATTTTATTGATTGCTGCTCTTATATTTGTATTACTTTCATTCTGTATGCTTTGGTTTAATTTTATTTTCCTTTTCTAATTTCTTTTCCTTCTTTTTTTTTTTTTTTGAGACAGAGTCTTGCCCTGTTGAGCAGGCTTGATTTCAGTGGCATAATCATAGCTCACTCCAGCCTCAAACTCCTGGTCTCCAGCCATTCTCCCACTTCAGCCTCCTGAGTAGCTTGGACTACAGGTGCGCACTACCATGACATGCTAATTTTTTTTCTTTTTCTTTTAGTAGAAACGAGGTCTTGCTATGTTGCCCAGGCTGGTCTCAAACTCCTGAGCTCAAGCGGTCTTCCCACCTTGACCTCCCAAAGTGCTAGGATTATAGGCGTGAACCACTGTGCCTGGCCTCTACTTTCTTAAGATGGAAATTTAGATTATTCCTTTCAGAACTTTTTTCTAATGTAAACATTTAATGCTATAAATTTCCCTTTAATATTATTTTAGCTGCATTCTACATTTTGATATGTTATATTTTCATTTTTGTTCAGCTCAAAATATTTCTAATTTTCCTTGACACTTACTTTTGGACCCATGGTGAAGTGTGTTGTTTCATTTCCAAACATTTAGAAATTTTCTTGTTATTTGTTATTGATTTCTAGTTTAATTCCATTATGATCACAGAACATGCTTTGGATAATTTTCATTCTTTTAATTTTTTAATGCTTGATTTTTTAACTGGTTTAAAAATGTTTATCGATACATAATAGTTGTACATATTTATGAGGTACATGTGAATTTTGATACAAGCATACAATGTGTAATGATTAAATCAGGATAATTCAGATATCCCTCACTTCCAGTGTTTATCATTTCTTTTTTTTTTATTTTGTCATATTTTCTTCCAGCTTTATTGAGGTGTAATTGACAAAGTTATATATATTTAAAGTACACAACGCGATGGTTTGATACACGTATACATTCTGAAATGAATACCACATTTGGGGAATGAACCTGTCCATCACCTCACGTAGTTACCCTTGGGGGCAAGTTGACAGTGATGCGGACAGTTAAGATCTGCTCTCTGTAAATTTCAAGTATATAGTATGATACTATTAACTATAGTCACCGTGCTGTATATTAGATTCTTAGAACTTTGTCTTACGTTTTGTCATTATTTTATAGTTTAGTATTTTAAAAACTTACTCTGATAATAAAATGTAACACATGTTTATTATTCTTAAAACATCAAATATAAGATAAAAAGGTTTGACCACTTAAAAATATTAAGCTTCTGTCCATTCCCAAATACCAAAATATTTCTAACAAGATCAATACCCCAACCAAACAGATAATTCATAAGACCAAAACTAGAAATGGCCAGTAAACAAGAAAAAAATACTAAGCCTCACTGATAAGTGAAGATTTACAAAACAGGAGGAGAGTACATATTAGCCTTATTAGCTGAAGATTTATTTTTATTTTCTCCTTTCTTTTTAACCCAGTGTTTCTGAGAGTATTATAGAACAAGTCCACTCAAATACTGTTGATCCTAGTATAAATTGATACTGTCTTTCTGAAGTATCATCTGGCAGTAATCTCATGACCCTCAAAAATACTTAATACCTTTGTAATAAGTATAAAGCAGTTTATGAAACTGTATATGTAGTATAGTCTCAATTCTGTTTTTAAGTAACTTTTTTCAAGATTGTCTGTGATAAGTTTTACAAAGGTTCTTGTCAAACAAATTATAGTTTCCCATAAAAGTATTTTATAAGCAGTTGTGGCAAACATACTTCAAAAAGTATATGCCTGGCATTCTTGCAAGTACTTTATGTGAATTCACTTGCTTTTTGAGACGGAGTCTCGCTCTGTCGCCAGGCTGGAGTGCAATGGCGTGATCTCGGCTCACTGCAACCTCCGCCTCCTGGGTTCAAGCGATTCCCCTCCCTCAGCCTCCCAAGTAGCTGGGACTACAGGCGCGTGCCACCACGCCCGGCTAATTTTTTGTATTTTAGTAGAGACAGGGTTTCACCATGTTGGCCAGGATGGTCTCGATCTCCTGACCTCGTGATCTGCCCGCCGCCTCGGCCTCCCAAAGTGCTGGGATTACAGGCGTGAGCCACTGCGCCTGGCCTATCATTTCTTTATGTTAGGAACATTTCAATTCCACTCTTCTAGCTATTTAAAAATATATAATGAATTATAGTTAACTATAGTTGCCCTATTGTGCCACCAAACACTAGATCTTATTCCTTCTATCCAACTGTATTTTTCTACCCGTTAACCAACCCCTTTACGTCGTCCCTGCTTTCCCACTATCCTTGCCAGCCTCTGGTAACCATTGTTCCGGTCTCTGTTTCCATGAGATCAGTTTTCTTAGCTCGCACATGTGAATGAGAACATTCAATATTTGTCTTTCTATGACTGATTTATTTCACCTAACGTAGTGTCCTCCAGTTCCAACCATGTTGCTGCAAATGACAAGATTTCATTCTTTTGTGTGGCTAAATAAGATTCTATTGTGTATATGTACCACATTTTCTTTATCCATTCATCCTCTGACGGGCACTTAGGTTGATTCCATGTTTTGGCTATCATGAATAGTGCTGCAATAAACATGGAAGTGCAGATATCTCTTTGGTATACTAATTTCTTTTCTTTTGATATATAGCAGCAGCAGAATTGCTTTGAGGAACCTCCATACTGTTCTCCATAGTAGCTGTACTAATTTACATTCTTATCAACAGTGCATGAGGGTTCCCCTTTCTCTACATCCTTGCCAGCATCCATTACTGCTTGTCTTTTGGATAATAGCCATTTTAACTGGGGTGAGATGATGTCTCCTTGTAGTTTGTATTTGCATTTCTCTGATGATCAGTGATATTGAGCAACTTTTCATGTACCTGTTTGCCATTTGTATGTCTTTTTTTGAAATATGTTTATTCAGATCTCTTGCTCAATTTTTAGTTGGATTATTATTATTTTTTACTATTCAGTTGTTTAAACTTCTTATATATTCTGGTTATCAATCCCTTGTCAGATTGGTAGCTCGCAAATATTTTCTCCCATTTCGTGGGTTACTGTTCATTTTGTTATTTTCTTTTGCTGTGCAGAAGCCTTTTTACTTGATGTGACCCCATTTGTCTATTTCTGCTGTTGCCTGTGCTTTTGAGGTCTCACACATTTAGAATTGTTAGGTTTCCTTGGCAAATTAACTATTTTATCAATATGTAGTGCCTATCTTTATCCCTGGGAAGTTTCTTAGGTCCAAAGTCTACTTTTTCTAATATTAATATAGTCTCTCCTACCTTATTTTAATTAATGTTTACATGGTATAGAACTTTCTATCCTTTTTATTTTAAGCCACCTATGCCAGTATATTTGAAATGAATTTCTTATAGAGAGCATGGAGCTGGATCAGGTCTTTTATGGTACATTCTGACAATTTCTGCCTTTTAGTTGGTATTTTTAGAACATGTAAATATAATGTAATTATTGATATATATCTACCATTTTATTGTTTTTAATTTGCTTGCATGTTCCCTCTTTTTTTGTCCCTCCATTTCTTCTTTCCTCATTTCCTTTAGGTTATTTAAACTTTTTTGGTATTCTATTTTAACTATTTATAATTTCAACTATATATCTATGTATTTTATTATTGCTGTTTGTTGTAGAGATTTCAAAATACACAGTTTTCACGATCTATTTAGAGTAAATATTTATCACTTCAACTGGCACATATGTGCCTTACCACCACATAGATGTCCTCATCTTCATTTTTAATTGTGTTATATATTACTTCTATGTACATTGAAACCCCCTTCAGACACTGTTAATTTTTTTGCTTCTAACCAACAAACATATTTTAAAGAATCCAAGAGGAGAGGAAAAATATATTATATTTCCCAGGTACTTACCATTTCTGATTTTCTTCCTTCATTCCTGATGTTCCAGGTTTCCTTCTGGTATCATATAACTTTCATCTGAAGAACTTCCTTTAGAAAGTCTTTCAGATCAGGTCTTCTGGCTCCAAATTCTCTAGTTGTCCTTCATCTGAGAATGTCTTTACTCACCTTTATTCTGGAAGGATATTGTCTCTGGATATAGAATTCTGGATTGAAAGTTGTTCTCTTCCAGTGCTTTAAAATTGTTCTACCTCTTTTTTTCTAGCCACCATGGCTTCTGAAGAGGAATCCATTGTCAATTAAATCATCGTTCTCTTACAGGTAATGCATTATTTTTTATGGCTGCTTTCAAGATTTTTCTTTGTCTTTTTTTTTTTGAGACGGAGTCTCGCTCTGTCGCCCAGGCTGGAGTGCAGTGGCACGATCTCGGCTCACTGCAAGCTCCGCCTCCCGGGTTCACGCCATTCTCCTGCGTCAGCCTCCCGAGTAGCTGGGACTACAGGCGCCCACCACTGTCCCCGGCTAATTTTTTGTATTTTTAGTAGAGACGGAGTTTCACCGTGGTCTCGATCTCCTCGCCTCGGCCTCCCAAAGTGCTGGGATTACAGGCGTGAGCCACCGCGCCCGGCCTGTCTTTTGTTTTTTAGCAGTTGGATTACAATGTGTTGGCACTTGAATTCTTTTGGTTATTACTAATTGGGGTTCATTTATTTTCTAGAATTTGTAGGTCTTTTGTAGAACTTGGGAAGTTTTCAGCCATATTTATTCAAATATTTTTTCAGCACCACACTCTTTCCATTTTCCTTCTAGCACTCCAATGACATGAATGTTAGACGTTTTATTGTAGTCTCACAGGTACACTTGTGGCACTGTTTATTTTTATTCAATCTATTTTTCTTGTCTGTTGCTCAGGCTTGACAATTTATATTGATCTATCTTCAAGTTTACCAATTCTTTCTTTTGTCACTTTCACTCGGCTATTAAGTACATTCAGAGAGGTTTTCAAAAATTTTCAGTTCTGCATTTTTAAGTTCTAAAATATTCAGTTTCTTTTTTATATATTCTATTTATTTGCCGATACTGTTTATTTTGTGTTTGAGGAGTCTTCATGATTGCTGTTTCTAGCATTCTTATTATAGCTGCTTTAAAGTATCTCTCAGAAAATTCCAATATCTTTATCATCTTATTTTTGGTAACTGTTGACTTTTCCTATGTAAGTTGAGATTTTTGAGATTCTTAATATGCTGAGTAATTTTGGATTGTTTCTTGGACATTTTGAACATTACATTATGAAACTATGTTTAAATTCTATAAATGATATTCATATTTTCATTTTAGCATCTACTTTAAATAGTTAAGACATTTTAGTGATAGTACGTACTTCACTTGGTCATATTGAGGTAGCAAGTTTCAACTCACCTTCTGTGGCCTGTGGTGCCACTATCATTACAGTTGCAGGATATTTGGAACTGTCCCTCATGTGCACCACCCAGCGGTCTGTTTGGAATCTAGGTGGAGGTCTACCTGTTAGCTCAGTCCTTAATGTCTTTGGTAGGTAAGATCCAATCTATGCATGCACAGGTTCAGGGTGAACTCAGGAGTTTATACATGGCTTTGTTGGGTTTCTTTCTCAATCTCCTTTCTCTCTGCTATTACTCTGGTACTTTCTGGTTCCCTGGGTCTCCAGAAAGGAGGCAGTTTTAATAATTTTACAAGGAGAACAGGCATAAACTGGGGCCATCCCAGCAAATTTGGTAATATTGTTATGATATTAACAAAGAACACAGAATGAGAATGGGAAGCAGCAGAGCTACTCTATGGCTATTAGGAAGAAAAGACTTTCAGGTGTAAATCAGCCAACTAAAGTAGTTGCCCTTGTTGTCTTCACGGAGTCAAAACATTAATGTGTTCTCTAGTGAGAGAAATTTTCTTTTGGGCAACTTGTGAGGTTCCCGCTGGTGGGGATGCTGAATCGAGGAAGGAGGATGGGACACCTGTTTCTGTCACTCATCTCACGAAACGAGAAACATACCTCATTTCTAAAGTATGAGGTACTGGAGAAGGTAAGAGACAAGAAGGGACTGAGCTGTGTAACATTTTTCTCATGTGGGAAAAGATTAAGTTTCCTGGAAATTCTGCAAAGAGGACAGAACAATTATGGAAAGATAGAGGTAAGGTTAATAAAAATGTCCATCAAGACTCTTCCTTTTTAATGTAATCCTAGGGAAAGTGAGTCAGATGAAGGGACAGACTCTTCTGCCCCGGCACTGTCATGATTTGTGAGCATTAACCCCACTCTTCAGTAAACTATCCATATATGTCTCCATCCTAAACCAGTGTGAAGAGCACTGGGGTGGGGCAAGGGGCTGCCTCTTGGGGAATGTGTAGGATGGGTGTTCTTGCAGTAACGACATTTAAGTACTTCCCAGTCCCATAATAATGACAAAAACAGATTTTGTAAACCTGCTGTTTTCCTGTGACTGAAAGCTCACAAAATATCAAAGATGCTCAATTTAAATTTTTATTGCTCATACCCAGGGCTGGTGATGTTTGAAATGTTTGAACTAGTGATAAAATGAATAAGTATATTCTTCATAGTCCATTATGAAAATTATCTTATTATCAAAAATTATCTTGTTTGCTTTCACTTCAGTAAAATCATTAATTATGTTACTTTAAGGAAGATTTTCACATAAACTGTGTCTATTGACAGAATTAAGTTGGTTATGTCCAACATAGCCACATTAAAAAAGTAAACAGAAACAATTGAAATTAATGTTAATAATGTACTTATTTAAAACCCAATATATCGGAATATTTCAATTCCATCATGTAACAAATAAAAATATAAATGAGCTATTAAACACTGTTTTTTTCATATTAAGTGTTCACAATCCAATGTATATTTTCATTTATTGCACATCTCAGTTTGGAAGGGCTACATGTCAAGTGCTCAATAACGTGTATGGCTGGTGGCCACCATACTGGGCAGCAAAGATCTAAAGAATTAACAGATAAACTTATTTTCAAAGTGCACAAATTTGGGATGTATTGTCATTAAAATATCAGTTTAAATAAATATAAAATCAAAAGTTTTAATTGTGTTTCAAGAAGTTTTTTTCTTCAAAATGTCCAAAATAATATTTTTAGGTTAAAATACAAACACAAATTTTAATTAGTGTCAAAATTTTAAGCCAAGCTTATTCAAATAAAACCGACATCTTATGTAATTTTTAAAAATTGTAATCAAATCTTATGAAATATAATCATAAAAAAACTCTTTGTAATTCTAGCATTCAGTGTTCATTTAGTCATCATTCCAAAAAATGATTCGTACTTTATGCATGTTACATTTGTATCTACGTAAATACAAATTTAAGAATAACATGAATTGATTAATATTGAAAAATGTTCGCCTGGGGCCATGTGCCAATTTGCTAATTTGTGAATATCTCCAGATATATAACTGGAAAAAAATAAAAGTGAAGAATAAAATAATAGGCACTACTGGAAAATAATATTTTGTAATGCTAACATCTATTTCATTCAGGCTGAGGGAAGAGATATAGCCAGTAAATTATTTTTTTCTTGCTTAAGTGCTTCTGCCACTCAAATCTTTCTGCAGTCTGAAGTAGGACTCAACTTCGTCTCTAACGATGGCAGTGGGACAACCCATAAAGGATTTAGAGAGCATAGGCAAGAGATGATGGGAGATATTTCTCTGGGATCTGGATGGCATTAGTTGTGAAAGCGGATATTTACAACACCTGCTGTGGCTGTGCCAGAACTACTGAGTGCTACATCTCTAGGGAAAGAGGCACACATGTGTTGTTTAGTTGTGGGGTGTGCGTGTATGCGTGTGTGTGTGTGTGTGTGTGTGTGTGTATGTGTGTGATATGTGTGGCTCAAGGCAAACATTCTGTGTTGCTTGGGTCTAAAGGCAGTACTGTTCTCAAGCCATCTGGCAAGATGAAGTAGTTAGCTTATGAAGCTATGGCCAGCTAGGAAACATAATTTTTTATATTTGCTTTCACTCTCTGCCTCACTACCCTTTTCTCTCACTGTCGATTCTTGAAATTGCATGCCTCAATAAAGTAACAGCAATAAGCATTAGTCTTATGATTTCTTTTCTATGGAACCCAAACTGAAATAGGGTACTCCTCAAAGACTACTAGAAATAGTTGCATGATCATATTAGCAAGTTTTTTTTTCCAGCTGCCTGGGAAGAATTTTTTGGACCCAATAACTGGAATGAATTTAAACACCTACATTGGTCACATCTTATTTTTTGAAAATGAAGCCAACTCTTAGTGCTGTTGCCCAGTCCTTACTGCCAATGTCTATATTTTTCAGTTGACATTTACTGAGGGCTTACTATGAATCAGTCATCATGTGCTAAGTAATTTGCTTGCATTATCTTATTTAATACAGATAACAACCTTATGAGATAGACACTATTATCTCTGCCTTATAAATGACAATATTTAGGCTTGGCTAGGTTAACCAATTTGTCCAAGGTCACTTGTTTAAGGTCACTGAGCTGGTAAACAAGAGAAGTATGTATAAAACCCTACTTCTGAATCCGGAGTCTACACTCATAATCACTGTGCCATACTACCTCTCTGGGAAAGTTTTCTCACTTTCTTTAGCACTTGGATCATAGTAACTATCCCACTTCTATCACTACCCTTTTCACCAATCATTTGATATCATGGATCCTTGCTCTACCTTATCTCCAAATAGCTATAGTTGACTCTGGAATTGTCACAAATTGAGACTTACCATCACCCAGAACGACTCCTCATCCAAGATTGGAAACTCTGAATTTCCCCTTCTGACTACAGTCCACTCTCTTTTTACCTTTATTTTACCCATGCTTCTATCAAATGTATACTTTTCTCTGTCACTGGAACTCAACCCATCCTATTAAGAAACATCTCTTTTGGTTTTACTTGCTTCCCCTTCAATTGGGCCCGCCTTGCAAATTGGATGTCACCACCACACTATTTCTCTGCTCTTGCCTTTGAGCTTCTAAAGGCTGTGGAGGAGGAAAACACAAATGTCTCATTAACTGTTCCCTGAGGGCTTTTGAATCATTCTTTTGTTTTCAAAACGCTTTTTAAAATTTTTACAATGATCAAGTAGTGTGTTAAATGTTGGAAATTTAGAAATGAAAAAAATGAATTCTGCCTTCAAGTAGCTAACAAATAAATAGCAAACTACAGTTTATTTAGTTGTGTCTCAGTCTTCTCTTAATAGCTGTGACTCAGTATGGTTCAGAACAATTTGAGTTGAAGAGAATGACTGTCATTACAATTGGTCCAGAAAGTGCTCCCATTTATAACTAAGCCCAAACAGAGACACTTCATCCTTTCACCATGGGTCATGTCAGCCTTATTTTCTTAACTCTTCCTTAATTAGTATCTTGAAAAATAACTTTCTTCCCAATACACATGCTCCTGCTATACTACCCCAAGCCTGAGGATTTCCCTCAGTAGGTGATATCCAAATATTAACTGCACTAGGATAGAATATGGAGGGATAACTAGACTTAGTGAGCAAGTTAGAAAAGAGAAGTATGTAAAAGAGAGAGGAAAAATGTTCAGAGAGGAAGAATATGATATAGGAGAATATAGAAACCTGGAAGTCAAAAATATTTCATAAAGAGGGGATGCCAATTGGATTTTCAAGTAGGAAAGCATTGGAGATCTCTTCGAAGTAGTTTCAGTAGAGTGCTAGAGGTGGCAAAGTCTTGAAAAGTAACAGGTTGAAATTGAGATGTTTATGATATATGCAGAGGAAGTTAAATATGCAGATCTAGAATTTAGACCAAAGATTTGTGTTGGATTTAAAGATCTTGAAATCAACAATATGTAATAATTAACTAAAGGAAATATATAAAGTTTAGAAGAGTGTCAAGATCGGGATTCTTGTGGAAAAGGATGCTTAGGGTGAGAGGAGAGGGAATGAAGCTTGTAAAGAGACTGACAGAGAGTGACTAGACAGGAGAGAATGATGTCACTCCACATAGTGGAGAAGAGGTTTCAAAGGGAAAATAAGTGAAATTGTTAAATGTTGTGGAAAGGACAAGTCAGGCAAGGAGCAAAAACATTTTAGTTTTAGCAACTGGAAGGTTACTGGGGACCTCTGCAATAACAGTTTCAGGAAAGAAGACTTGTCATAAACCAGACTGTAATATGTTGGAAAAGTGAATTAATTGAATATAGACTACTCTTTTTTATAATTTCAACTTTTATTTTAGATTCAGGGGGTGCATGTGCTGGTTTGTTACATGGGTGTACTGCATGATGCTGAGGTTTAGGATACGGATCCCATCACCCAGGTCGTAAGCATAGTACCAAGTAGGTAGTTTTTCAACTCTTGCCCCACCCCCTCCCCTCTTGTAGTTCATAGTGTCTGTTGTTTCCATTTTTACGTCCATGGGTACCCAATATTTAGCTCCCACTTATAAGTGAGAACATGCATTATTTGGTTTTCTGTTCCTGAATTAATTCACTTAGGATGGTGGCTTCTAGCTGCATCCATGTTGCTGAAAAGAACAGGATCTCGTTCTTTTTTATGACTGCATAGTATTCCATGGTGTATATGTAGCACATTTTCTTTATCCAATCCATGGTTAATGGGCACCCAGGTTGAGACTGTGTATTTGCTATTATGAATAGTGCTGCAATGAACATATGAGTGCATGTGGGTTTTTTTGGTTAAATGATTTATATTCCTTTGGGTACATACCCAGTAATGGGATTGCTTAGTTCTACTTTAAGTTCTTTGAGAAATCAATCAGCTTTTCACAGTGGCTGAACTAATTTACATTCCCACCAGCAGTGCATAAGTGTTCCCTTTTCTCTGCAGCCTTGCCAGCATCTGTTATTATTTGACTTTTTAATAGTAGCCATTCTGACTAGTGTGAGATGGTATCTTATTGTGGTTCTGATTTGCAGTTCTCTGATAATTAGGAATGTTGAGCATTTTTTTTCCTATGCTTGTTGGCTGCATGCATGTCTTCTTTTAAAAAGTGCTGCTCAGGCCGGGGGCAATGGCTCCCACCTGTAATCTCAGCACTTTGGGAGGCTGAGGTGGGCAGATTACGAGGTCAGGAGATCAAGACCATCGTGGCTAACATGGTGAAACCCCGTCTCTACAAAAAATTAGCCAGGCGTGGTGGTGGGCGCCTGTAACCCCAGCTACTCGGGAGACTGAGGTAGGAGAATCACTTGAACCCAGGAAGCGGAGGTTGCAGTGAGCCGAGATCATGCCACTGCACTCCAGCCTGGGTGACAGAGGGAGACTCCGTCTCAAAAAAAAAAAAAAAAAAAAAAAAAAAAAAGAAAGTGCTTGTTGATGTCCTTTGCCCATTTGTTAATGGGATTCTTTGTTTTGTGCTTGTTGATTTGGTTAAGTTCCTTATAGATTCTGGATATGACAACTTTGTCAGATGAGTAGCTTGCGAATATTTTCTCCCATTCTGTAGGTTGTCTGTTTACTCTGTTGATGGTATCTTCTACTGTGTCGAAACTCTGTAGTTTAATTAGGTCCCATTTATCAATTTTTGTTTTTGTTGCAGTTGCTTTTGGAGACATAGCCAAAAATTATTCGCCAAGGCCAATGTCAAAAAGGGCATTTCCTAGATTTTCTTCTAGGATTCTTATGGTTTGAGGTTTTATGTTTAAATCTTTACTCCACCCCGAGTTAATTTTTGTAGATAGTGAAAGAAAGGGGTCCAGTTTCACTCTGCATTTGGCTCACTAGCTATCCCAGCACCATTTATTGAATAGAGAGCACTTTCCCCATTGCTTTTTTTTTTCGTTGACTTTGTTGAAGATCAGATGGTTTTAGGTGTGTGGCTTTATCTCTGGGTTCTCCATTCTGTTCCATTGGTCTATGTGTCTGTTTCTATACCAGTACATGCTGTTTTGGTTACTGTAGACCTGTAGTATAGTTTGAAGTCAGGCAGTGTGATGCCTCCAGGTTTGTTCTTTTTGCTTAGGATTGCTTCAGCTATTCAGACTGTTTTTGGGTTTCATATGAGTACTCTATTTTTTTGTGGAGAAGGGAAAGAGAAACAGTAAAATTGCCTTGAGGAAAATATAGGGTCAAAGAAGAGATTTTTGTTTGACTGTTTTTTGTTTGTTTTAAAGATAAAATATACAAATAGCATTTTTGATCTCTAATTAATTAAAGGGAGAAGTTAATTAGTGAAGCAAAACCCCTGAGGAGAAAGTACAAAGAAAAACATCTCATATGTTGAAGCAAGAGGAAAGAGGTAAGGTTGACATAAATGCAGGAGAATTTTACATGTTTTTTGAGGAAGAAGAAGCATGAAGTTGTGGGAGGCTGTATCTCTTGGGTTCAGTATATTCTGTGGCTAGTAGAGATGGGCCAGGATATTCACAAGCTGGAAAAGATGCCCTACCTTGTCAGGTTGCTTTTTTGATAACAAGTATTCCACAAATTTTAATTTCACATCTCCAAAAATCTAAAACTAAAGCTTCTCCAGCTTTTGTAGAAAAGGGAACTATAATGGGTTCTTATTACATAATAGAAAGAAATATACCAGTTCGTGAGGAGAAACAAATCTTTTTCTTTAGTTGTGAACTGTGGAGGAATTTTAGCTGCAGTAGACTTAATTAGAGGCTGTCCTTTGGCTACAGATTGGACATAGAACTTTGATGAAGACATTCAGGCTGGCAGGCTATTGGCATCAGAGACACTAGGCAACAAAGCTTGAACCTTAGGATTAAAGTTCAGATGTTGGCTAAGGCTGCAGAAAATTGGATGAAAATAGAGGGTTTGGGTATTGGGAAAGTTATTAAGGCCACAGGGTGCAGTTACCACAGTGGTTGAATAAGAAAAATAATTGTTTCCAGGAGAAAGTAAAAACCCACTTACCAAGACAAAGCCAGAATTAGAACTGGTGAATTGATGTACAGTATTAAAGTGGAACTTATTAAATACTTTATTAATATAATCCAATGGTTCTAAATCATGGCTGCATATTGGAATCACCTTGGCAGCTTTAAAAACTATAGCATCTTGGATGCTACTCCTGAAGAGTCTGATTTAATTGGGCTGGAGAGAAGCCTGGATATCACAATTTTCACAAGCCCCCTCAGGTGATTCTAAATGGGTAACCAAAATTGAGAACTATATATTAAACCAGAACTGGAAATGAGACTGGAGGGAATCAGAAAAAAACTTAAATGTCCCTATACTTCTTAATTGACAGAAAAAATCTAATTGCATCATTTCTCTATACTCGCCCCCTACCCACCCATAAGCTGCATATTCTCTGCCTTTCTGTGAATTTTCAAATGTCTTAGGCTCAAAAAAAAATACAGTTATCTACTTCTAATATAAAGTTGCTATCTTCTTATTACTTCTCAACCCCCTTATTACTTCATGGTCCCACCAATTATCATTGAACTTGTTTTCTTGAAACCATTTCCAGAATGTTTTGTCTTTTTATTCTCACTGTGACCACTATACCCAAAACACAAGTTATTCAAAGCTTGATTACCATTGCATAAATTATGTTAACAGTTCTACATCTGGTTGTCCTGCTCGCTAGTGTTTACCCCATATCCTGGAAGGTATACTCAGAAGATAATATCCTATGCGCATCTTCTTAATACACCTGTCTTCATAACATTCAGCTTCTCACCTAGCTTCAAGACCTCCATTGCATACTGAAAATGATCAGTTTGACCACCAAGACCTCTGTAATAGACTCTGTTGATGCACTTTCTCATATGCTCTCAGTTCGTCTGAGTTCACCTGAAGTGCAGATGGAGTTCCCAGCCCAATGTCAGATTTTCATCCCAAGCAACCATGTTTCTCCTTATCTACCTGAGGGATTTCTCCAGCAACCTGAGAGCTTGACTAGCTGCCTTCAGTTGTAACCCAAAAGTGTGGTGGTATAGTAGCCCTTATTCCTCACCCCTCAATCAACAGGGAGTGAGACTTGGCAGATAAATACCTTAGCTTCCTCATCCTCTAGTGGAATAATTCTGTACTGTGTTCCACATGGTTTTCCAGGATTCCTAGAGGAATTGGGCTTCAGTTACCCACAATAAACTTTTGGTTTTTTTGCCCTTCTCCCTTCACTTTCTCACTTCCTTATTTACCCTTTCTGAGATTAATCTCCAGAGGAACTACCTGCATCCAAGTCTTTGTCTCAGGATCAACTCTGAGGGAAACCTAAATTAAAATTGACTTTCAGCATATCTGACACAAATTAACCTTAAAATCCACTCCACACCATACTGGATAACTTGAAATTTCCAGAGGATTTTCTCATCTCCATTAATTATTCACATCATCTTCTTCCTTAAAAAATCTTTCCTGCCCTTTAATGGAGTATCCCCTTCCTCAATACCCAGCTCACATGTAGCCTCCATGAAATCATGTCCAGTATTCCCAAGACCAAAGAGAGTTCTGGATTGTTTGCACTCTCATAGCTTTTTATATATTGATGTGTGTGTATATATATATATATATATTTATTATTGAACACACTACTGTGAAACCGATCTAATTGCTTACCAGTATGTATGTGTGTATAGATATGTGTGCGTGGATATATAGGTGTGTGTGAATATATATATATGTGGGTATATATATATATGTATATATAGGTATATATATGTATATATATGTATATATGCTGTTCAAACTGTGGATACAGGCTCAATTTAAAGTTTTTTTATTCTTTAAACAAGCAGGTTTTAAGGAAAATAGATTTTAAAAAATGAAACAAAACAAATACATACTATTATCTAATAGTCTGCAGATCATAGACATGGCTTTTCAAAAAGGGCAAACGTAGCAAAGGTTATTATTTTCAATAGACTTTGTTTTCAAGGATTTATGATAGGAAACTATGTTTTTATATAATAAATACTAAGTTGTTGGTTGGATAGTTATAACTATAACGTTAATATGCTAAGTAATAAGGATGAATACTATTATTATAATTCTACAGGTTGGTAGATACTTCTACATTTAATAAATTTTAGACAGATTGGTAAGAAATACGACGAAGACATAATTTTAAGACATTCAATAAAGGATAGTACATTATTTCACTAAATCTATGTGGAAACTCACCTTTCCTTTGAAGTAAAGAACATGGTTTTATCTAGAGAGATTGATTATCCCCTAACCTTTAGAAAAGCATTAAAATGACATACACACTTCCAGGTACAGTTAAGATCAACATTTCTCTCTTTCTCGTCTTATAATATATTCAGTCTTTTATATAGTGCTCTCAACATTCTTTTTCAAATAGGATTCAATCCAGCAAATATTTATTGAGGCTCATATATACAAGACCTTGTACTAAGCTGTGAGTGGGTACAAATGTGAGTAAAACAAGTTCCTTGCCCTCAAGGAGTTTGCAGACACCCTGAGCCAATTTATTTATGATCATGTTTCACATGAAACTAGCACTTTACTAGTGTGAAGGATTTTTTTAAAGCATGGCATAGCTGCTAGAGGCAAAGCTTGACTAACCCTGTTTTATGTCCTCTAAGAATCAATGATCAAGATAGAGAAAAGAAGATCCCAGAGACTTTTACTTCCTTGTCAATTTTTAAAAGAGAATTTAAATTTAACCAGAAGAGTAGAAGTTTCTTTGTTATTCTGCTTTTGTACTGAAGATTTAATGCCATTTCAAAACTAAACAAGCTCTTAATTATGTATGACATTAAACAGAGAGCTAGAATATATACACTAAAATAGTAAAACCCTGTCCGAGATTGAAAAAATAAAATGTCTTGGACTAAAACAGGAAAAAAAGCAGGTCTGTCATTAATCATACTGGGAGGACAGACACATAATATTAACTGCAAAATTAACAGGGCACACGTGTCCTCCCAAAGCTGTGTAATAGTTTTTAATGTCATGACAATCATCCTGTCCACCTTCTGCCTCCAATTGAGTGTTTTCTTACTAATGATGCTCCCAGGTACACTTTGCTGTTCCTATCTATTACTGGGGGGTACCCAATTGCTAAACTGTCCTTGACTCATGACAATACTCAACCCCTAACTAATCCCTGCTTCTTCTGATCTTACCTTAGAAAAACTAAAACCAGTCCAGAACTGATCCCCACTTCCCTGAGACTCTCCACAAAATCCTTCAGCAGGAGCCCAAATCTTACCAAAGACTCTTCCTTCCTTCTTATTGGGAGCAGCAACCCACAGTCTCTCTGGAATGTGCTCCTCTTACTTCATTGAGGCAATAGTTGTAATTTGGTCAGACTATAGGTTGCCTCTTGTAATCTTTGGCTCATTAGATTTTAACAGCACATATGTTCATGTAGAATAACAAATGCTTAAAGAATAACATACTCTTCATAGTTGACCTGGGAGGTAAAACACTTATCTTAATTATTCAAAAACTTTGTGTAATTTATCTCTTAACTTTATCTTTAGAGGTGATGGTTCTATCTCTTTCCTTCCTGCCTGCATGCCTGCCTTCCTGCAGTTTTTGGTGGTAAATACATGGATGATGGATCTGAAATTCAGAAATAATCAAATATTACTTGGAAACATTTTTGCTTTGTACCCCCCTTCTATCCTTGTAGATATTTGTTTAAAACTCTTTCTGAATTTCTGTTAGAAAGAGAAAACTCTTGATGTATGGTTTTAAATATACTGGAATGGTTACCACTGTTATGGCATAAGCAGACGACAGAAAGGTACATAATTTCTCTCAATGATAAAATATAATATGTGTCCTTGTGTATAGGGAGTATACTATTGCCCATTTATTGCTATCTACAATTATTTTCTCACTCATGTTTCAAAATAGAAAATTCTAACCATTAAACATTTAATTACTTCTACTCCATATACTATATTTTCTCAAAAAACAATTTGAGATGACTATCATTAGCTTAAACTATTTGGATTGTCCAGTCGCCTGTGACTGAGGTCAGACATCAGAGGTATATTTAAAACAATCTCTGTCGATCTGAATACCTACACTATAGGCACCTCCTGTTTTCCCTTTAAATCATCCCTACTTGAATTCTCATGTCACTTATGGAATTCTTTGACTTAAAATGATATCTCCATCAGCCTGTCTGGGCGCTGCTTTGAATTTGCCACTTCACGCTACTGTCTGATTTTTCTGAATTTATCATCATCCAACAAAAAGCCTTAACTAACTCTGTTCCCCATATATTGATATATATGGATAAGTAATATATAACACTAAATATATAATATATACATATATAATAAACATATGTAATCTTTTCTTCATTCATTCATCTATCGATGGGCATTTAGGTTGTTTTCATGTTTTGGCTAATAGGAATAATCTCACTCTATGAGGCCAATATTACCCTGATACTAAAGCCAGGTGGTGACATCACAAGAAAAAAACTACAGACCAATATCCCTTATGAATGTAGATGCAAAAATGCTTGACAAAGTACTAGCAAAATGAATTCAGTAGCATATTAGAAGAATTATACACCATGCCCAAGTGGAATTTATCCCAGGAATGCAAAGGTGGCTTAGCAGATGAAAACCAGCTAATGCAACAACTATATTAATAGAATGAAGGAAACAAGGCACATGATCAACTCAATTGATGCAGAAGCAGGATTTGACAAAATCCAGCAACCTGTCATGATAAAACAACCGGCAAACTAGGAATGGAAGTTATCTACCTTAATCTGATAAAGGGCATTTATGAAAATCTCACAACTAGCATACTCAATGGTAAAAGATTAAAAGCTTTTACTGTAAGATCAAAGAAAAGACAACGATATCTGCTCTAACCACTTCTACTCAATAGTGTATGGAAGTCCTACACAGGGCAATTAGACAATTAAAAAAAAGGTGTCCAAATTGGAAAGAGAGAAGTAAACTAAAACTTAAAGAGTCACACGTAAAAACACAATTTGTGCTAATAAACAAGTTTAACAAAGTTGCAGGGTAGAAAATTAACATGCAATAAACAGTTGTATTTCTTTTTTGAGGTGGAGTCTTGCTCCATCACCCAGGCTGGAATGCAGTGGCACAATCTGGGCTCACTGCAATGGCAAGTTCTGCCTCCTGGGTTCAAGTGATTCTCCTGCCTCAGCCTCCCAAGTAGCTGGGATTACAAGCGCACACCACCATGCCCAGCTAACTTTTGTATTTTTAGTAGTGACAGGGTTTCATCATGTTGGCCAGGCTGGCCTCGAACTCCTGACCTCAAGCGATCCACCGCCCCCCTTGGCCTCTCAGAGTGCTGGGATTACAGGTGTGAGCCACCGCACACACTCTAAACAGCTGTATTTCTATACACTGGCAATGAACAATACAAACATGAAATTAGGAAAACACTTTCATTTACAACAGCATCAAAAAGAATCAAATCAAAAGTGAGAACTATAAAACTCTTTGAAGAAAACATGTAAATCTTTGTGACTGTGTATTAGGCAGTGGCTTCTCAAATATGACAACAAAAGCACGAGCAACAACAACAACAAAAATAGATACATTGGACTTTATCAAAATAAAAAAAACTTTTGTGCATCAAAGAACCTATCAAGAAAGTGAAAAGACAACACACAGAGTGGTAGAAAATATTCACAACTCATATATCCGATAAGAGACTGGTCCAAAATACATAAAGAAGTTGTACTGCTCAAAAATAACAATAAAAAACAAGCAACCCGATTAAAAATTGAGCAAACGACTCAAATAGACATTCCTCCACAGAAGATATGCAAATGGTCAACAAACACATGAGAGATGTTCAACATCGTTAAGCATTTGGGAGATGTAAGTCAAAACTAGAAAAAAATGCCATTTTGCATTCACTAGGATGCTATAATTAAAAACAAAACAGAAAATAAGTATTGGTAAGGATGCAGAGAAATTGTAAGACTCAAACTGCTGGTAGGAATGTAAAATGTTTCACGTACTGTGGAAAATAATTTGGAAGTTCCTAAAAAAAATTAAGCACAGAATTACCATACGATCCAGTAATTCTACTCCTGGGTATATAGTCAAGAGAAATGAAGTCATATGTCTTCACAAAAACTTGTACACAAATATTTATAGCAGCACTATTCATAATAGCCAAAAAGTAGAAACAATCCATGCGCCCATCAACTAATTAATGGATGAACAAGATGTGGTATATTCACACAATAGAATATTAATTTGGCCATAAAAAGGAATGAACTGCTGATACACCCTACAACATAAATTAACCTTGTAAACATTATGCTAATTGAAATAAGCTAGACACTAAAGGCCACACATTGTATAATTGCATTTATATGAGATGTGCAAAATAGGCACATCCATAGACATAGAAAGCAGATTAGTGGTTTCAAGGGTTGATGGAAGGAGAAATGTGGATGATTCCTTGATGTGTAGTAGGAGGTTTCTTTTTGGAAAAATGACAATGTTCTGGAATTAGGTAGTGTTGATGGGTGCACAGCACTGTGAATGTACTATGCCACTGAATAATACATAAAAATGTTTAAATGCTAAATTTTGTGTTATGTGAATCAATAAAAGAGATCCTCTTGGAATAATCTTTGATAAATTGTGAATTTTTAGACCCCAAGAGAATTACTCTCATACGTCGGTGACTAGATTGAGAGCTCTAGGTAAAAAACACTTATTTCAAAACGTAGTAGGCCGGGCACGGTGTCTCATGCCTGCAGTCCCAGGACTTTAGGAGGCCGAGGCAGGCGGATCACCTGAGGTCAGGAGTTTGAGACCAGCCTGGCCAACATGGTGAAACCCCGTCTCTACTAAGCATACAAAAAAAAAATTAGCTGGGCATGGTGTCGAACACCTGTAATCCCAGCTACTCGGTAGGCTGAGGCAGGAGAATCACTTGAACCCAGGAGGAGGAGGTTGCAATGAGCCAAGATCGGGTCATTGCACTCCAGCCTGGGCAACAAGAGCAAAATTCCATCTCAAAATGTAGTAAACATATAACTTACATTTCTTTGATCAAGCCACACATCAGAAAATCATAGAAATGCTTGAGCATTTGGAATAAGGGCTATAGGATGGGTGGTGGGTGACAAGTGCAGGGAAGAGGAAGATAGCCAAGACTTAGAAAAGGCATATATCATTTTACATATTGGATAAAATTACTTATTTATTTTTAGATTTCAGAACGTATTCTGTACCAGAGATGTTTGTCTACTCAAAAATCTATTTTATCTTTCTTTTCTAGTAGTAGAATCCCTGAGTTTACCAGAGCACATGGCTGTGTGGAAGTAAGATTATGCTTCCCAGTCTTTCTTTCAGCCAGGTGTGTCTTTGTGACTACGTTCTGTTCAATGATGTGTAAAGAAAATGGTGGCATGAGCTTTCTAGTAACCATGTTCAGGGACATTTTACCACTTATTCCCATCTCATTCATCCTCCTGCTGGCTGGAATGTGGATTGGATTGTTGAAGCTAACACTATCATCTTGACTATAAGGTGGTGGGCTAATAATGATTGTAGAAAAGGAATATAGGAGGATGTTCGTGACGGGTCCTTGATGAATCTGGAGATGCCTGGCAGACATGGAGTTTCCATCCTGACTAAATATGGTTGAGATGGAAGTGAACTTCTATGTTGTTCAAGACGCTATTATTTTGGAATGAATGACTGATTACCATGGACAAACCTAAGCGTATCCAGCTGGGACTTTAATAAGAAACATGGGAGAGAGATTGAAATGAGTTGAACATTCCGAAAGTTTTAATAAAATCTTTAAAGCGAATACATAGTTCAGTGAAGATATACCCAAGGAATTAACATTACTCAGGTGCCTGATATTCAGTAATTAACATGAGAAGGACAGGGAAAGTATCAAATTCTATATTTAAACATAAGACACTATTTGATTGCTTTGTTAAGTACACATTCTCACTGAAGTTAATGAGAATTCTAAATTGTGTTAAACAATATTATGATGGTAGAGCATTCTATTAGAAAGAAATCCACTTTACTCAGATTGGATTTATTGCCTTTCAAAATGTATGTGGGGCTATTGTCAACATAAAGAAACCCTCAAGGTACCAGGATATCAGTATTAAGATAAAGCACATAAAGAATTACCTGAAAACAAATCATATGCCTAAAGAATGTGCTCCTCAGTCTGATTGGTAGAAATGTGAAAAACGTGACCCATTTTATAATTCTGCTTGCTGGGTTGTTTGTTGCAGAATACTTACCACAAAATTTTCTTCTATGTCTGTAAACATAAGGAAAAGAGGAACTGAGTTTCTTTTCAAATAACTACCAATGAACACTCATAAATTAGATACAGAAAATGTAGGTTAGCTCATTATCTCCATCAAAAGCCGTGGCATTTTTGAGTTGATCCATTTGTTCCCTCTCACAGTGTGTCCCTGTGACATTCAGCTTGAACATGCTAAGATTTTTGCCCCCTGAAGGCTTTTGCCCCCTGAAGGCTTTTGCCCATCTGTACCTTCTACCTAAAATGCTCATCTATTCCTGTTAAATCCCATGGATTCTTCAAGGGCCTGACTTAAGAATAACTTTCAGAGAAATTATTTCCGGATACTCCTAAAGTGAGTGAGACAATCCATAGCAAATGCTTAGCCCATTACCTGGAATATACCATATTCTTCATAAAAATCTGTTAAAAGAATAGATTTAATGTTCAATAATGCACAAAAAGTCAAATATGCAGGACACATTGAAAAATACACTTTTTGAATGGTCTTAAGGTTTTTGGACATCTAATATGCTTAGTGTCTTGGTTATTTCTGTAAAGATTGAAATAAAGTATTTAGGAATAAAACCTATATTTAATTATCTTATTTAAGTTAACTGCTCATGTTTAGGCAAAAATGCCTCGTCTAATTTACCTTCAGAATGATTGCCATAATAATTGTATGTTATCAGTTCATGTTTCAAAGGAGCATCACACTATTTGTAGGAGGAACATGGCATATGAGGATGTTCATGGAACATTTAGAGCACAAGAAAGAGCAGGTTTCATGGTAATTAAACACATTCAAATTGTCACGTATTAACATATAAATATACTCTGGGATGAATGTGTCCATGATAGTGCTGCGTTAAATATGAAAGATAGATATTTGACAAAAAAAATCATTTTCTTCCTTTTTTTGGGTAGCATTTGTTAAGCAGAGTTTAACCTTCTTAGACCAAGATTTTACTTGATAAATGCTGACAAGGACAAAAAGTTTCTGAAACCACATAATTGGCTTGTTAATTGGCTGGATAATGGAAAGTAGAATCAGGACTTCACTTTTTTTTTGTATTAGCCAGGAAAATGCTATCAATCCTGATTCTAAAATCTGATGTTGTAATACATCTAATCTTCAACACTAACTCTGTTATCTTAACTCTATATTTATATTCCTTATGTGAATGAGAAGAAGCAGTTGAACTTGCTTTGATGTCTCTGTGGAAGTGGTTTAGTGGTCACATGAGGGTTGAAATTGGGAATTACAGTTTTAATAGTGGAAGAGTGGTGGATGAGGTTGAAACATGTATTGTGCATCTGCAATCAGTGAAACTGTGTATAAGGAGTTTGTTTGCTGATGACTCATACAGTTAAAGGACTCATACAGTTAAAGGCCAGTCCTGACCTGAGGTCAGGAGTTCAAGACCAGCCTGGCCAACATGGTGAAACCCCGTCTCTACTAAAAATACAAAAAATAGCCAGGCGTGGTGGCATGCGCCTGTAGTCCCAGCTATTTAGGAGGCTGAGGCAGGAGAATCACTTGAACTCCGGAGGCAGAGGTTGCAGTGAGCCGAGGTCACGCCACTACGCTCCAGCCTGGGCAACAAAAGCGAGATTCTGTCTCAAAAAAAAAAAAAAAGTATAGACTAGTCCTGATGAAAGGTGATGTTATTTTCATGTACTATCTAAAATAGTGCTGCCACGGGGCAATAGAGCAGAGTTTTCAATTCACTTGGCCCTACAGTTGTGAAATTGTGTAATTTTGGGTGAGTTTTTAGATATAAGAAATTTTCATTATTTCAAATTTTATGTTTATAGTAGGACTTTATTAATATTTTAATGCTTAAATACCACACAAACACAATGCAAGTTTGCATAAAATGCAATTTCATTGCATGAAGAACAGGTGAATTTCCTGTAGTGTAGGTGACCCTGTAGTACGTGGCATTATTTATTGGTTCCTCTCACTGTAGGGATATCTCTATGTCATTGACATCACACTTGGCTATGTAAGTTGAAGTGTCCATCTCTGTGGTAAAATTATATATCATGGCCCTGCGTAAATTGTATATCATGGCACTGTTGAATAAGCGGGTAGTTTAGCAGACCATCCTATTAAAGCAGCAGCCATGCAACTTGCTTTAGCCAATGAAATATTAGTAGAAGTGGTATGTATCAATTCCAAGCATAAAATGTTCAGTGTCATGGATCATCTGATCACTTTTCTTTCTGTCACAAAACCAGCCATATTCCAGGTGAAAACTGTTCTATCAACCTAGGTCTTGGAGTAAAGACAGCATGAAACAGAGCCGCATCATACCTATGATACAAGCAAGAAACACACTTTTGCTGTTGTAGGCTACTGAGATTTAAGGGGTTGTTATACAGCATAACTTAGGCCAAACTGACTGATGTAGACCCTAAGTTGAAGAATATGCTGATTATGGAAATGAATAAGACATGATTTGCATCAGCAAGAACCCCATTTTATAATAGGGAAAGATACACCAAAATAATTACAAAACAACATGTCAAAAGTGAATAGGATATATGGAAAGTACAATGATCACACCAAAAAAAAATAGAGATAAACCCTAATTGAGGGAGTTTGGGGAATGCCTTGTGTAGGAGATGCTTCCTACACAAAGCACTCCCCAAACTCCCTCAATTAGGGTTTGAGGGATTTGAATTTGAATTTGAAATGCTATGTAATTGCTGAAAGATTTCTTTTTAAAAAGAGAGCATTCCAGAAACAAGAAATACCATCTTCAAAAGTATAGAGACATAAAAGAAAATTAGTTTTTAAGGGAATAGCAATAAGCACGACATGTTTTGGAAATGTTAAATGTCTGTAGGGGCATCTATAATATGGAGAGAAGGTTGGGAGATAAATACAGAAAGACTGTTAGGTAACAAAGAGTCTTATGTTCCGTGATAGAGAGGTAGTGAAGATGCAGGTAGATCAGAGTTCCCATTTTGTCTCTGCCATTAAATATTCTCCTCTTGAAAACAACCTTTTATTCATCTGTACAATGGGATCAACAAAACCTATCTCATATATCCTGTTTGAGGAATAAAAGAAATATCTAATACTCAACAAATCTTAGTTTCCTTCATACCCTTTATGCTAAGGAGGTAATGTTTCATGAAATGGAATGTATTTGGAGTGTTTCCTTTTAAGAAAAGGAATAAGATTAGAACCATACTTTAGAAAGATCACTTGGGCATCATGTAGGTAGTGGGATGATGAGAGAGAGACAGGAATACCAGTTAGGAGTTCAGTGTTATAAAACAATCAAGAGATGATGAGGCTTCAGGCTAAGGCAGTTATAATACTTGGCCTTTCCCCTTTCTTTGTATGACTTTGTTAGGGGACACACATATATAGCAATGCCCTCAATAGGGCAGGAGAGACAAGAGTACCACTTGTGGTTTCCAGGAGCCTCAGTTTTCCAAAGGTGAATTCGATGCTGACTCCTTGTTTACCACACTAGTCTATGTACTGAAACTTTGCTATCAAGGGCCCTGTGTTTTTGTACTTTCCAGGGTCTAGCTTACTAGGCCTCACCTCTTGTTTCATTTCTTATCCTTCTCCACCACCACTTCTGTTCCATCCCCTTATCATTCTGTTAACCTGATAAACTGATCAGTGTAGAGGTGATTATGCACAAAATACTTCCATTAATTACCGTTCTTATGTTTGCTTCCATCTGTGCTTTCTGAAGACTGCATTGTCCCAAAATATAACTTCTTCATCACATTATTATTATTATTTCACAATGATGATGATGTTGGGTTCTATTTTTAAGAGCAATTATTCTCAAACTTAGCTGCTCATTAGAATTACCTGGAAGACAGGCGGGGCGGGGGGGTGTTTCAAACTCTCTCTACTCATGTCACATCCCATGCTAATTAAATCAGAACCTCAGTAATTTTTTAAACTCTCAAGATGATAGCAAAGTGCAGCCAAATTTGAGAAGCAGAGCTTTACAGAGTGATTCTCAAGCTTTAATGTGAATACGAATCATCTGGGGATCTTGTTCAAATGCAGATTCTGATCCCATAGGTGTGGGGGTTTGGGGTGAGGCCTGAGCTTCTGCATTCCTAACAAGCTCCCAGGTGATGGCGATGCTGCTGATCTGAGGAACCCAAGTTGTGTAGCCAGGACTTAGTGCACCATTAGTGTCTCTGTCATAAAACTATTTTAGGATATTTTAAATGAAATAATTTTACTATTATTTGTGATTGTCAAGGAATATTTCTCTTCTCCCTCCTTGTTCCCAGGGCTACATTTGGAATTTTGCCTAAGTATGTATCCCTTGTTTGGCCGTCTCTATTACATTATAAGTAATTGATCGAGTGCTAATGAAAAACCAAGTGTGCTTTGTCTTAATAAAATATAGCTGAGATTTGCACATAGTGAAGCAATGCATTATACAATGTACTATTTTAAGAGAACTTAAAGGCCTTGATATGTGAAAAGCTATGCTGTAGTGATCATTAATCAAGAAATTTTCAAAGGATACTTAGGAAATAAATGAATAATCATAATTAAGAAGTTAAATGAAATTTTAAGAAATGCCAAACAAAGCAAACTCATTTAGAATGATCTTTCCTGTCTTAAAAGGAGGTATTTATTATAAGACTAAAGTTCATCTGCAGAGTAAAGGATGCCAACAACACACAAGTTACCTCTTTCTTACATACAGCTCTAGATACAGGAGAAATAGCAAACTATATTTGATTTACATTGCTTCTAGTTTAGGTGGATTTTAATAGAATTTTTACCAAAAGTTTCATTTTTTGTTCGTATGTGTCCTCTCTTACATGTGGAATGCTCATTTCAAATGCTGCTGAATGGTTATTGAACCGATGTTTAGAATCTGGTCCATGATGGTGCCTTTTTACTTCTGTTCATCAGAACTCCAGCAGGGAAGAATTTCCCTTTACCAGTCTGTAAACCAAATTCTACCACCTTGAACCTTGTAGACTCTGGTCAACTTTTGGTTAAGTCTCTGCACCTAATACTGCACAATTTCTAAACACACACACACACACACACACACACTCCCAAGAGTTTCATGTTTGACAAACTGTCAGCCAGAAATATGTGGCTCAAGGTAACAGAGGGAACATATAGGTTTACTTTTTCCCACAGAATCCTATTGGAATGACAAAGTAAATGATACAGACAGGATAAATCTGTTACAACTTTGAGAAAGAAATAATCTCTGGACAGAGATTTGGATACATTTTTGGAAGATAGAAGGGAGCTATAGTTACATTGATGGATAAACCAGGACAGAGGAACACATGACCCAGAAAACATACCCAAAAAATGCACGCTTTTTTTTTTTTTGTAAGTAACAAGCTCCTGAGAAGGTTGGCATTGTCTACCAATGTCTTTCTACCTGAGACTCCTAAACCAGAGAGGGAAGCCATGGAGAGTGAGCAGGAGTGGGTTGCCAGATAGTTGTTCAGGTTATTAATTAAGGAATTGTCCATGGAAACCTTTGCCCAGTAAACAGGAAAATAAAAAGAATTTCCAGAAGGCACTCAGGTACAGCAAATGTAGAGAATAACCGGACCGCATTATTCATCACCTCCCATGTTCCAGGCACTACTCCCCATGCTAGAACTATAGCAGCAAATACCTCAGTCTCTCCTCTCATTGAATGTATATTCTCCTGGGAGAGGCCAACAATAAATAACCCAAAATAAACATATATGTATACTGATAAGGATCAAGAAGAAAAATAAAGCAGACAGCAAGGATAGAGTGGTGTGGTGCTATTTTAGACAGCGGGGCCAGGGAGGACCTCTCTGAGGTCATGACATCTGAGCAAAGGCCTAATGTAAGTGAAAACAATGAGTCATGTGATGACCTGCAGTCGGCCCAACAGTCCAGATGAGGGAGGTTGCAGGTTTGAGGCATATCAAGGAAGCCATGGGGCTAGAGCCACATAGTAAATGTGGGATGGAGTTGGAGAGAGATTCAGGGCCAGATCCTGTAAGATTTTAAAGTCTAGGGCCTACAAGGCTACACTTTTCTATGTGTGACAGGAAGGTATCGGAGGCTGTGAGCAGTGAACACTCATAATCTCACTTATCTGTAAGCATCAGTCTTTATTTGGAAAACTAGCTATAGGCAGAAAAGGAGAAGATGCATGGGACCAGTGGGAAGGTTATTGCAGGAGTTGAGGTTAAACAAGATGGTGACTCGGGCCAAAGTGGTGTGATGGTGCTCTTGGGAAAGTGTTGAATCTGAGATACATTTTGAAGGTAGAGTTGATAAAATTTGCTACTAAGTTAGTTGGGTGGGTTGCAGGATATGAATCAAGGATAATTCACATTAGAATGAGAGATCATAAGTCTCCAAGAAACATATCCTGGTCATGTAGTTCAAGTACCTGAATCCAGTCATGCCTCAAGCCTCAAGACGAGGCTTCTATAAAGGTTCTGATTTTGCTTAAACCCCTTTGAAACAGATTGAAAAATTTTAAGAACCTGTGGACAATGTCAAAGTATTTAGAAATACCCAACTGATACAAGTAATGCCACGACCTCTAATTTTGCAAAAGCTATGGCTCTGTAATGAAATTGTGTTGTTTTACTGGTCAACAATGTTTTCTTTTTTTCACTGTCTATGAAAGAGTGGCTGGTAACACTGTTGAATAAAAGCTCAGTCAGGATAAATTATTATCCAGTGCTGGGGGAATGTTCTTTCCTGCTTCCCTCATTCAGGCCTTGCTTATCTAAAGAATTGAACAACTTGGACCATAATGGTAACATGCTTTTCAAAGATGAACAAGCTCAGTGGAGAAATCCTGGGGTTGTTACTGCATCACCTCAACCAGTCTCCATATCAAGTGGGATTCATCTCGTGGCAGTGAATCAAGGATGATTGGCCATGAGCTTTTAGATAGCTCTGATTTTCTTCCTTGTATCTTTTTTGTCCATACCTCTGATTCCAAGTATAGGTGGGTAGACCGTTCCATGCGGGCTGGGACCTTTTTTCATGTCACTATATTTTGCAACGGTAGGATACCAGTGGAGACTTGGTGGCAACCTTCAACCTTGGAGGATGGAAACTAATGGATAAATGCTGTTGCCACCTCCCTGGGGCAGACAATTCTGGTTGGCATTCTGTATGTTTCCTTGGAGGTCCTGGTGGAATTACCCCTGTTGCTCAGAGCAGTGAGGATAGTAATGTACCTTAATACTGGCTTTTCCTCCTTCCCAATTTCACTTTCCTGCATTCACCACTACTTCCTGGAATCATCTCTCAAGGAAGCGTACACAGTCCTTGTCTCATTCCCTGCTTCAGAGAACAAAGCCAGCTTCTTTTCATTTACCCAGCCATACTGATCATGGTAAAAACATCAGTTCGGAAATAAAGGTTCTGATTTTCTTCATCACCAGTGTTTCGCTTTGCTGCAAATAAATTCACCTACATCTATTCAGAACATTTTTTTTCTTCATACACTTGTCATTGTGGGCTCAGAGAAAGCAATTAGGCTTATGACACTACTGATGTTAAACGCATTTAACTCCAGACTTGAATGTCTTATTATTGACAGTTTATTGACTGTGATGATCCCTTATTTCAAACCCATTGGGCTTGTATATCTACAGAGAATTTCAAATGCACAAATTTGAGTGAATTGGGAAGTATTTCACTTCATAAAGTCTGATGCCGCCAACTTAAGAAATTGAGATCTTATGGAGGTAAAGAGTAGAATGATAGGTACCAGAGGCTGGGAGGGTTGCGCAGGAAGGGGGCAATGAAGAGAGATTAGTTAATAGGTAAAAATATACAGTTAGATAGAAGGGACAAATTCTAGTGTTCAATAGCAGAGTAGGGTGACTAGAGTTAACAAAAGTGTACTGTGTATTTCAAAACAGCTAGGAGAGAGGAATTGAGATGTTCCCAACACATAGATATGATAAATGATTGAGGTGATGGATACCCTAAGTACACTGATTTGATCATTACACACTCTCTGCAAGGAACAAAACATCACATGTACCCCACAAATATGTATAAATATTACATATCAATTAAAAAAAGAAAAAAAAGAATTTGCCATCCAGCTCTAATAACTCACAGTTGTGAGGTACTTAAAAAAAAAAAATATATATATATATATAAAACATTATTTCATACATTTGGCCTGTGAAATAAACATAAAAAATTTACTCCCATTTTAGAGAGAGTCAAACTATTAGGTTGGTGCAAAAGTAATTGCGGTTTTTGCAATTGAAGGTAATGGCAAAAGCCGCAATTACTTTTGCACCAACCTAATAGAAGTCAGAGTGGTTAAGACAGATAATTTGGCAAAAGGGACCTTAAGTCTAGCCACCAGGGCTGGCAAAATTGCTAAAAACCACACAGTCAGGGAAAGGAGTGAAGGCTGAGCAATCTCGTGAAGTTAAAAGATACACAGATGTAGAAGAAAGTTTTCACTCACTGTTTCACTCAGCAGGTGTTTGTTGAGCACCTTCAATATGCCAGGTAATGTACAATGGACTCTAGATATAAGGACTGTGAGGAGTTGCCGGCTGTGGTGGCTTACACCTGTAATCTCAGCACTTTGGGAGGCCGAGGGAGGCGGATAACTTGAGGTCAGGAGTTTGAGACCAGACTGGCCAACATGGTGAAACCCCATCTCTACTAAAAGTACAAAAAATAGCTGGGCGTGGTGGCGGGCACCTATAATCCCAGCTACTTGGGAGGCTGAGGCAGGAGAATCACTTGAACCCAGGGGGGCAGAGTTTGCAGTGAGCTGAGATTGCACTGCACCACTGCACTCCAGCCTGGGTGATAGAGCGAAACTCCGTCTCAAAAACAAAACAAAACAAACAAACAAAAACAAGGATTGTGAGGAGTAAGTTGCTAAGAAAAGTTGGAGGAGAAAAGAAGGCAATTTTTAGGAGGACGATATTAGAACAATTCCAGACCCAAAGCAGGGAGTTTCTAACTAAAATTATCATTGTTATTGGGGAACAAGTTATGTGCACCAATAGAGAAATGCTTTTCAAACTGACCAATCAAATCAATGGGGCCATAATTTTTAAACCTGCCAGTCAGTTAAATTTATTAATTAGATAGTATCATCAACATCTGCTATGGAGGTAGATTTAGAATTGGCAGACTCAGAAAAACAAATGGAATTAAATTTTTCCTTGAACAAAGTGGTTGTTTGACTGATTTGGAAAGTTTATTTTAGAACATTTCAGGATTACAGTAACTATTAGAGTCACAATTCCAGATCAGCAACTCTGTGACCCCTAATGCAGCTGATTAACTTCATTGTAGTTCATCGGAAGAAATAAAGACTAATGATTTGATCTTCTTTAGGGGTTTCATGAATCACCTAAAGCCTATTAATTCTTTCATAAATATAGCTTTAGACATTCTGGGTCTTAGAAAGGAAAGGTAAAAGGCGATCTCTTGGTTTTATCAGCTAGGGTTTATCTACAATAGTGTTTACCTGACATTTACTTTAAAAAACAAGGAAAACACTATTGTTACTCCCTGTCACCTGTCACTGAAGGATCTGAATTCGAAGGTATTGTAGCTCTTTTAAGCCCAGGTTAAAGATTCGTATCATGTTTCAGATCGTCATGGCTTCCCAGGTCAAGAGCAGCTTGCTGTGAAAAGGTCAATTTTACAATTTTACCCAGCTTTATCCCTACCTGTACTTCACTCCTACATCCTTTAGTAAAAACTGCGTTACTTTGAAGTTGAAGGTTGCATTCAGGCAGGCAGAGCAGCTTTACTCCCACCCTGAGTTGGAGCAGATAATGGATTCCACAGAACAGGTGTCCAACTGGCCAAGGTCATCGCACAATGAGTCAGTGTAAATATCCAAATTGCAGTTGTGGACAAACTCAGCACATGACAGGTGCAGTTGATAAGTGTCCTTTTGTCTAGGTGTCACAGTGGTCTGAGGACACGGAACAAATCAAATGAAAAAGGCTGTGCCTGCTTTAGAAGGTTATGTCTTCACTAATCCTGTAGCAACCAGCAGGCTGGCATTAATCTGCGCAAATCTCTGCTCTGGTGTGTTTGGACGATTTTGTTTTTCAGGAGCTTTTTGTTCAGGGGAAAAAAATGGAAAGTGGAAAGATGAAGTCAGTTTTCTCGTGACGTTTTCAAGGATGAATACTTGTGAAGGACAAGCACGCAATCTCTTCTTAGAAAAAGTCAATCCAGAGAACCTAGAAGGTCCTTCAGAGTGGCAAATAGAAGATCGCAACTTGAAGGAAAACACAAGTAAGAAAATCGGAAGACTCAACCCCTGAGAAAGATGAGAAACTATAACTAATATGTTACAAATTCATGGTTCTCAGCACTGCACTTAAGTTTCAACCTCAGACAATGCCTAAAGTTCAAAGGCATCAGATATGTGTGAGGTGGGAATGATTGCTCACAGAAAATGGATTTAAGTTTCTAGAATTAAAAAAAATCTAGTTGATGAGATGAAACAAATTTAGAAAGATACAGGACCAAGGTGCATGTATTAAAACTAGTTTTTAGCACTGCTTATTTCCTAGATGAAAAGGCTAACATAATGTTAAATACTTTGCTCAAAGTTAAATCATTAGAAAGTAAATGAGTGTAAATTTGTTTATTTATATCCCAATGTAATGGAAGAGTCAGCAAACATTTCTGAAAATGGCCATGTCAAAAAAAAATAACTCTCTTACAGACTTAGAACAGAGTGTACACACTAATATTGGTTCATAGAATTTTGTCCCCACTGCAGAAATGAGAAGGGTGAAGTTAAATGACTTGTTTAATGTTATTTTGTTAGAGTGGAAGAACCCAAATTCAAGGCCAGGTCTTTTGACTGTTAACCCACTTTTCCTGTTACTTTACCACAGTCCTTGTAGCACTCTGAGTAGCAAAACAGGCCTCCAGAAAATGCTGAGTCTAACAAGGCCTACTACATTGTCCTCCTTCCAGGGTCAGCGCAGCGATAGCTGGGTGGGAGTGCTCGGCCTGCACATTGGCAGTAGGAGCCGTAGCCTTCTCTCTCCCTCAAGGTACAGTTTGCCAACAAATGTATTTTTTGAGCACCTACTATGTGTCAGAAATCATTCTAATTGCTGGGATACCATACAGAGTGACAGATTCCTTGCCCTCAAAGGACTTTTATATTAGTGGAGGAGACACAATCAGTAAGCATCGAACAACTAAATAAATCATATCAGGTGTTGGGAAGAAAATGAAATCGTGACTAGCTCTGGCAACATAAGGTAGGGACTAAGGTCGGCTGGGTTTTTCAGCTAGGCTGGTTGGTGGGTTCATTAAGCCACTGATCTCAGTGCCTGTGTGGCACTTGAGGGATGAGGCTGTGTGGCAAGTGAAGACTGCCACAATACTGCTAAAGCAGTAACGACGATACCCCAAACAGTAGCTTGAATACTGGAAATGGCAAATAATGAAATAGCCCATGAGACAATATTGCCAATACATAATATTGTGTGAACCAGGTGACCCATCCAGTGTTTAGAGTCTGGGCCAAGAAATGTGGACATACCAAAAAAGTAGGATAAAATCTTCTGGGTGGAAATTGTGTGTGTGTGAGGCTTGCCTAGGAGAGACAGAACTGTGGCAGTGCTGGTACAGGAACACCTCCTAACTCTGAAGTTATTCTGCATTGTCCTAAAATGGTTGATACATCCACCACTTGCCACGTAACAAACATTATTATAAACACTTTACACAAATTAACTCATGTATAAAGATTACCTCACAGACACTGTTGTGCATGTTTGACAAATGAAGAAACTGAGGCACAAACAGCTTAAGTAACTTTCCTGTGATAGGCTGAATAGTGTCCAAAGATGTCCATGTCCTAACCTTTAGAACCTGTGCATTTGTTAACTTATAGAATGAAAAGGCCTTTGCATATGTGATCAAATTAAGAATTTTTGGATAGAGATATTATCTTGGATTATCTGAGTGGGTCCACTATAGTCACAAAGATTCTTATAAGAATCAGAGAAGGAGATGGAAGCAGAGGCCAGAGTTATGTGATCAGATATTAAGGAGCTTAGGCAGCTTCAAGAAGCTAGAATAAGCAAGAAAATAGATTCTGTCCTAGAGCTTCCAGAAGAAATGTCACCTTGACTTTAGCTCAGTGAAACTGATTTCAGACTTCTGGCTTCCAGAATTATAACATAAAACATTTGTGTTGTTTGTGTTGACTTAAGCCACTGCATTTGTAGCAAGCAAAGCAGCGACAAGGAAACTAATACATTGCCCAAGGTTATGATGCTACAAAGTGGCAGGGCCAGGATTAAAACTGAGGCAATCTAGTGCTAGTTCCAGGGATTTAACCACTGTGCTCTTTAGGGCCTCTCACAGGCAGAATGAAATTTCACGCTGCAAGCAAAATGGGGGTCTCCTAGGTTTTCCTCTTATGCTGAGAATCCCTGGTCCTGGAGAAGAAGAAAATGAGAAAGAAAGAGAGACAGAGAAGGAGTGAGAGAGGGAGGGAGGGAAGAAGGAAGGAAGGAAGGAAGGAAGGAAGGAAGGAAGGAAGGAAGGAAGGAAGGAAAAGAAACAGCAAAAAAAGAAAGAGGGAGGATGGGAGGGAGGGAAAAAGTAAAAATGATTCTATACCAGCTGGTATATACCAATATCCTTCCCTGCCCCATGTCTTCACAGCTGTGTGGCAAGTGAAGACTAACGGATCCAGGCTTCCTGACGCTTCTATTTATCATTATTCACTTAGGAAGGGTGGGAAAAGAAATACTAATTACACACTTACCAATGGAATACTTTTAGAAGGATCAAAATTTCTCACTGCAGCCATGAAAAAGAATGAGAGCTGGCGGCCATTATCCTTAGCAAAGTAAGGCAGGAACAGAAAACCAAATATCACATGTTCTCACTTGCAAGTGGGAGCTAAATAAAGAGATCACATGGACACTAGGAGGGGAACGACAGACACAGGAACCTACTTGAAGGTGGAGGGTGGGAAGAGGGAGAGCATGAGAAAAAATGCCTTTTGGATACTATTACCTGGGTGATGAAATAATCTGTACACCAAACCCCCACGACAAGCAATTCACTTATATAACAAACCCGCACATGTACTTTTAGGTTCAGACCTAAAAGTTAAAAGAAAAAAAAAATATACTAAAATGAAAACAATTCTCACTGTAACAATATTATTCCCTCGTGATTATTATATTCCTGAGTTTTAGGCACTTTTACATCCTGCTCGCTGCCCCCAGCTCTCTTAACACAGCATCCAGGACATAGTGGGCGCTTATAAATACTGATGGAATTAAACTGAGCGCTTATGATAGCATATTTAGACCAGTGCTTTTCAAACGTCTAGGTGCATGTGAATCCCTGGGGACACCATTAAAATGCAGATTCAGAGTTAGAAAGTCTGGTTGGAGCCTGAGATTGGGCATTTGCACCGAGTTCCCATATGATGCTTGTCTATGTTCTGTATTTTTCAAGGTCTCAGAAAATGAGACCTCCCTATCCATGTACAAATATAAGTCACACAAACTGTGATAATTTAATGAAAGTTTACAAAGAGCATAGAAGTAGATGTTTCCTCTTTTCCCCTGCCCTCCCAATAAAGGGAACAAATTAGATGGGAGGGTTCAATGGAAAGAGTTGCAACAGCATCCAGGCGCTCGCTCTCCTCCGGTCTTCCTGAGACAGGGAAAGGTGTAATGAGAGGAAGGAGGAAAGTGTCCAGGAGCTCCCACGCTGCTGTTCCTCTTCCATTTCCAGCTTTTAAAGAGCACCCGCCCCTTCGAACCATCGAGGTCATGGGCGAACACACCGGAGCGCAGCACTGCGCCCCCCCGCCCCGCCCGCCTCCGCGCCTTTGCCCAGACCGAGGCAGCCGACGCGCCTGCGTGCGCGCTAGGTATAAATAGGTCCCAGGAGGCAGCCACTGGGCAGAACTGGGCTGCGGGCGCCGCGGGCCATGGCGGGCGAGAACCACCAGTGGCAGGGCAGCATCCTCTACAACATGCTTATGAGTGCGAAGCAAACGCGCGCTGCTCCTGAGGCTCCAGAGACGCGGCTGGTGGATCAGTGCTGGGGCTGTTCGTGCGGCGATGAGCCCGGGGTGGGCAGAGAGGGGCTGCTGGGTGGGCGGAACGTGGCGCTCCTGTACCGTTGCTGCTTTTGCGGTAAAGACCACCCACGGCAGGGCAGCATCCTCTACAGCATGCTGACGAGCGCAAAGCAAACGTACGCGACACCGAAGGCGCCCGAGGCGACGCTGGGTCCGTGCTGGGGCTGTTCCTGCGGCTCTGATCCCGGGGTGGGCAGAGCGGGGCTTCCGGGTGGGCGGCCCGTGGCACTCCTGTACCGCTGCTGCTTTTGTGGTGAAGACCACCCGCGGCAGGGCAGCATCCTCTACAGCTTGCTCACTAGCGCAAAGCAAACGCACGTGGCTCCGGCAGCGCCCGAGGCACGGCCAGGGGGCGCGTGGTGGGACCGCTCCTACTTCGCGCAGAGGCCAGGGGGTAGAGAGGCGCTACCAGGCGGGCGGGCCACGGCGCTTCTGTACCGCTGCTGCTTTTGCGGTGAAGACCACCCGCAGCAGGGCAGCACCCTCTACTGCATGCCCACGAGCACAAATCAAGCGCAGGCGGCTCCGGAGGAGCGGCCGAGGGCCCCCTGGTGGGACGCCTCCTCTGGTGCGCTGCGACCGGTGGCGCTCAAGAATCCACAGGTGGTCTGCGAGGCAGCCTCAGCGGGCCTGTTGAAGACGCTGCGCTTCGTCAAGTACTTGCCCTGCTTCCAGGTGCTGCCCCTGGACCAGCAGCTGGTGCTGGTGCGCAACTGCTGGGCGTCCCTGCTCATGCTTGAGCTGGCCCAGGACCGCTTGCAGTTCGAGACTGTGGAAGTCTCGGAGCCCAGCATGCTGCAGAAGATCCTCACCACCAGGCGGCGGGAGACCGGGGGCAACGAGCCACTGCCCGTGTCCACGCTGCGGTCCCATTTGGCACCGCCGGCGGAGGCCAGGAAGGTGCCCTCCGCCTCCCAGGTCCAAGCCATCAAGTGCTTTCTTTCCAAATGCTGGAGTCTGAACATCAGTACCAAGGAGTACGCCTACCTCAAGGGGACCGTGCTCTTTAACCCGGGTAAGGGTACTGGCCTTGGGCCCCGGCTTTTCCCAGCTCACAAAAGCATCGGGCAGTGCCTATCTAGGGGCGCGGGCAGTAACGAGTTTTCAGTGATCAGGAGAGTGTCGGGGCAAAGGTGAAGAAATCGTGACTAACTCAGCAGAGTTGGGATGGGGGGCTCCAGGAATCACTTCTGCTGGGTGGGCTGCTGTCAGAAACTCAGCCAAGAGGAGGGGAGTTGTTTGTTTAGGTTTGTACTTGGCTCTCTACACATTTCTTACTATAGAAAAGTTTGTGCCTTCATGGGAAATGGTTATTCTTTCTTCTCTAGCTTTCTTTTAAGTCCAGAGCATATCTTTTTCTAAAAAAAGGTTTTGCTCACTGAAGATTCTGCAACATCGATTTCTGAAACCCCATTCTGAAACTAACTAGAACCTTTTTTGGGGGGAGGAAATCTATTAAGGCTAGCAAAAAAGGAAACATTTGTTAAAGGGTCCCATAGAGAGACTATTCCCTAGGGACACACAGGACACTAGATGTAGTGTTTCATGGGCCTGCCTCTGAATGGTTATTTGTATGGTCCTAAGCATCTGGACTATCCCTTCCTCCAAATCTCTGTGAATAATATCAGGTTGGCAAAGGGATAGGGAAAAAAGACACATTAGGGACTGAGAGCAGGAGCACTGTATTTTAGAATTCAAAGAGACTTTAGAGACCTGCTAGTCAACCCCCTTTGCTCTGTGGCCTTCCCCCACCCCATTTTACTGAGTAGGTAGATGTGTCCCAAGGTCCCAAGTGACCTTACTCCAAAGTAAATGGTTGGTGTGTTGTGGCACCTGAGGGTCCTATCTTCTGGGCCCAGTGGGATATTGGCTGCACCAAACTTTCAGGTTGTCTGTTGGGTGCTGGACACACTGTCCCACAGAGTGCAACCAAATCACTGGGGGAACATCTCCCTGGACAGCCAGGCACCTTGTCTTGGGTGTTTCTCACTATTAGAATCATCTTCAACCAGCGTCCTTTCAAAATGATTGAAGTGGGAACAAAATTTTCCAGGCAACTTGAGTTGGGATAGTTTTTATGATGCTCCTTTTGTATCTTTTTTCCCTGGTGCTGGAATCTCTGATTAAGTCCCTGCCCCCTGCCTAGCATTTTTGAGGGTGCATAGATCAGTATTTGGTGGGATAATAATTCGTTCAAACCTCACGTTTCATGACGTAGAGACCTCAGCTCACCCCAGTGTCTGTTATATGTTACCTTTTTGCTTATACCATTGTTTTCCAAACTTCCCTGTGCATAAGAAGTACTTGTGTGTGTGTAGTTGGGGGTGGGAGGGAGTAGATAAAAGTCTTTCTAGGTTCCTGCCTTATATATTCTGATTCAGTAGCTCTGGCCCAGGGTCTGCAATTCATAATAGGTGTTGCAGATGATTCTTAAGATTATTTGGAAAACAGTCTTCTTATTCCTTCAGCCAGTGTTATTAATCATCCACTATGTTCCTCGTCCTGTTGGGATATAAAGGTGAGAGGGGCTCAGCTTCCAGAAATTTACATTCCATTAGTTTCAGTATCAATAGTTTCCCTTGACTCTGTTTTATATACTTTTAACACACACACACACACACACACACTTCTTCCTTATTCTTGATTGACTTTTCCTAATCCTCTCTCAATATGAGTTTAACCAGCTAAGCTGAGTGTGTTTGAAACGCAAATGTACCTATATTTGGGAGAAAGGTAATGCCTATTAAGAGTGTGGCCTCTCTTTGCTGTTTATCCTTTGTATATCCCATATATAAATTTAAATATATATATATATATATAGGTTCAAACTTAAGGAGATATAAAACTGTGGAGTCCATTTGCATTTTCTCCTCCCTGACTTTATTTTGAAGGCCAGTTTGTGTGTCTCTGTGTGGGGGGGAACCACTTGGGTGGGGAGAAGGTGGAGGGGTATATTGTGAACACAGAGAAAAGTAATGTGGCATATACAAGATGAAGTTTTCACAAGCCATGAATCTAGACCTAGAGAAGCTTCAGATTTCTGGTGGAGTTTCACGCAAGCCTCTTCCTACTTTCATCGATGGAATTCAAACACAACAAAATTGGGTCTTAAGCCTGGAACTCAAGCTGTAGATAGTAGGGGATGATAATGTGTGGACTAGGGTAATCAGAACTGGAATATGGATTAAAATTGTTCCTTTATTTTTGTTCTTATTTTATTTATGAGATTTGATATTCGCCCATAATAGGAGTGCCTCTCGCTTATTACCATTATTATTTTTTTAAAGAACACTGGTTCTGCTGCTCTGTGATGATTGGCATGGTGCTTTTAAAATACTTTTCTGTTGAATTTTTTAGGAAAAGGGAAGGAAAATGATTGCAATCATCATTAACATCATTTAAACCAAGTGGTCAACTGCTAATTACTTGAATACAAGTTAAAGAACTTCACAATGATATTATTATCATGGAAGATCAAAGGGCCTTCAAAAGCAGCCTCCTCTTATTACTTTCCTTATAAAAACTTACATGCACTTAAACTTTCCTGCATTGTATTTCATTCACTTTTACTTAGGTATCACACTATACTGCAAAAGGTCATGTGTTTTCTATTACAAAAGTTATTCTTGAATCATGGTACAATCCGTGATGTTTTCATGTTTCCTTTTTAAACTTTTAATGACTATAAGAATGTTCAAAAACTTCTTACTTTAGTATTTTTGAAAAGAGCCTTTTTGAACACTCATTAGAATCGTTCTTTTTTTTTTTTTTTTTTTTTCCAAAATCTTCCCCAATACAGAAATCATGGTACAATGAGCTAAGTGGCCAGTGTTAACTTTCAAATTATTCAGGCCTCTAGACTAATATTGGCCTGCAGGCAAATAGGTAAAATGAAACTGTGTGTCGAAGTTTGTGGCTGTGAAGTTTACCACCATTGGCTGAACGATCAGTGTAATGATGGAAAGTTCAAAGAAGAATGGTAAAAACATTTGTCTCATGGCAACACTTCTTGTTTATCATGGCTTGTTTCTCATAGGTAAAGTGCCCACCTCTTGAAATATCATGAACTTCTTCATATTTGCATAGAAAGTGAACCGGAGTGATGATTCATTAAACTGTATTCTACTGTCATATTAAATTGTGTGCGTTTGTTGGCTCATGGCCAGTGTATTTGCAAACGTGTGCATACAAACATAGTAAATATTAAGTAAGAATGATCACATGATGTTTCATTCTTGGACATGTTGCTTCTGAAAACTTAGACTGGTTTGGCATTTTACCCTTTTAACCGGGGAGCTTTGGGTCTTGTTTAATTAGGATGAAACAGAAATGGCTATTTTTGAAAAGCTAGCAAAGGACTCTGTGGTGAGCTGTTTTATAACCAAGAGATTTTTCTCCCTCCAGACGTGCCGGGCCTGCAGTGCGTGAAGTACATTCAGGGACTCCAGTGGGGAACTCAGCAAATACTCAGTGAACACACCAGGATGACGCACCAAGGGCCCCATGACAGATTCATCGAACTCAATAGTACCCTTTTCCTGCTGAGATTCATCAATGCCAATGTCATTGCTGAACTGTTCTTCAGGCCCATCATTGGCACAGTCAGCATGGATGATATGATGCTGGAAATGCTCTGTACAAAGTTATAAAGGCATGTGGGCCACACAAGTGCAGTAGTGCAGTTCACCATGAGGGAAGAATAAAGAGCTGTGGGAAAAAGAGTGTAAAATATTTTAAAATAAACTTTCTTAATATTTTTACATGCAGAGTATTTTTGTATTCAATTAAAGAAATACTTTTATTCCAGACAGTTACAAATTTCTCTGTTCCGTAGTTAAAGAAGACATTTGCCAACAGGTAACATAGCTCTGTACATCTTTTAAAAAAAAAATAGCAGGGTGCTAGTATAATAAGCTATTTTCACAAGTGTAGCAATTTCATGGAACCTGCTCAAATCAAATTTGTACATATTGTTATAATAAATGTTAAGGTCTTAACCATTAACTTGATTGAAAAAAGCTTCAGCAGGGTTTAAGTAAGTCCTCAAAAGCTATTAAAACCTAGCCAACATAAGCAAAAACTATCTTTGGAAGTAACATCATGACATTGAATGTAATTATGTGCCAGTATCAGTGGGAGGTCACTTTGCTCTGTCTTCATTTCCACTTCCATCAGCTGTATGGAAGACTGCGTTTGCATCCAACTGGAGTCAAGAAGCAATCTGTAATTATAAAGATATGCAGAAGTGAAAGAGGAGATTTTCTGTTTTATTGGGGGATCTTTTTTGTACACAGTTATGGATTTAAAGATCCACAAGGAACATACGTTCTATAACGAGGGGTTATATTTCCAGAAAGCTCAACATCATTATAAAACCACAATTACACTTCATCTTTTAGATACATTATGTTTGTAACTGGTATATTAAACAACATGGCATGAAATCATAAAGCAAATTTATTGTTATCTCCTGCTGCCCCTTTAATTATAATCCATAGAACTAGTTTTTCTTTGTGTCCAGATAAAATCTAGGCTACTATATGTCTATTTGTTTATGGGCAATAAATTGCCTGTTATTAATGAGTGTATCTAGTCTAGGGTAATAACCCACTGCAGGAAGTCTTAAACTTTCTTTTGTGCAGACCCCTTTGGCAGTCTATTGAATCCTATGGACATTTTCTCAAAATCAGGCTCTCAGAGGAATGCAGTAGGGCCGAAGCAAGCGTCATGATAGTCACAGCACACACACACACACATAATCCCCGAGGGCTCATGTGGTCCCCTAGAAACAAAGAGTTAAAAATGTTAGGGCACCCCAGCAGGATATGCATTGGTTAGGCAGCCCCCAGTGCGGCCTCCCACAGAGGTGCCTCCTGCCCCAAGGTATCAGTCCAGTGAAAGTAATTCAGTTCAGCCCCTGGTTTTAGAGGGGCTGCCTGGGGCTGTCAGTCTCAAATAGTTCTGTCAGTGACACTACTTCATCTGCCTGGTGAGTGTAGATGGCATCTGGACATGTTCTGCGGGGACATGCAGTGGAAGCTGGCCCTCTGCTGCCAGCTCATAGTCACACTGTCACGTGCCATCTAGGCTCAGCCCTTGGTCTGAGTCCAAAGCGCCTGCAGCACTTGCAAAAGCAGCACAAGAGTTTTCTTCGAAAAGAGGGGAAAGCTTCCAGAAGCAGTTCCAAAAAGCAAAAATCATTAATGCCCTACTTCCTTCCCTGAGCCTTCCCAGGTGTCAGGGTTGTTTTTCTTGACTGTTACAAAATCAATGTGCCCCATTCAATAATCCTAACTTTACGTAATTTTTCCTAATCACTTCTCTTTTCACCCAGACCTTCTGGAAGGATTGTGTGTAAGAGGGACAGAAGCATTTTCACAGAGTAACGTTTTAATACAACTTAACCAGAAAGACACAGGAAGTGGTCAGGGCAAAATCCTGATTTTCAATATTTTTTCAAAATGGGTTTACATACCGCCCCCCCCCACCAAGCCTTTTTCCATGATCATTTATTTAGTGAACACCTAGCAAAAACCAATCCTTTTCTGAGGACAGCTGCATTGGATGATCAAACTGCCTTACTAAGTTGTGTACAACAGGAGAAAGGCAAGGGAAGTAAAGTCAGGCTATCAGTCCATTGTTGCAAACTGCAACTAACCTGGAAAGTGGAACAAAAGTCAACAGCCATGAGACATCCCTGAGAGTCTGATCTATCAGGGGTGGGCAGAGGGGTCACATACCCTGTGGTGTGCCCTTCCCTAAGTTGCAGCCTTCGGCTAGAATCACAAGTTAGGAATGCAATCAGGCTCTTGTGTCACGTATCAGAAATATCGAGTCCATCAGTAGCTCCATTTCTAATGGTCCCATCAGAGAACAAGCCTTTTTCTCTAGGGCATCTGCAGGTGACCCAGATGGTCAGCTAGCATCCATGATGTTTTATAGCTGTGACCGCACAGGGATGTCTTAAATTTGTGGCAGTTCCAGAGACTGAGTTCTGTTCATTGAGCCTGTGCCGACTTGCAGTTCAGCACGGCTCAGTGCTGAAATTGAAATAGCCTATAGCCGGCAGTATCAGGTTTCATTCAGGTCCAGGGAATTAGGCTGTTCCTAAGGACTTTTTACCCTGTTAGGCCAGATTGTTCAAATTGACCCGTGCAAAAATATGCACGTCAGGCTAGAAAATCATCAGCCTCTAAGGATCAGAAACCTGATTTCACCAGAGCTTATTGGCAAAAACAAACAAACAAAACCCCACAACTCCCTAACCCTCGAAACCTGCTTTGAAAACCCCAAAAGTGTGTCTTCATTTGGAGATTGGCTCCCTTTTCCAGAGGCTCCAGTAGGCAAAATTATGGCAAAAAAAAAAAAAAAAAAAAATCATCCATTACTGAGCCTTGTTTCCAATACCAAGAGTACAAATTCCAATCCACCCGCCTGTGGCGAAAAAGCAAGAGAGCTGTGTTTCATTAACACTTTTTCTTTGCAGCTTTTCCTGATTGAGATGACCCTTCTAGCATTTATGAAATTATAGGCACATAACATTGCACATCAGTTTTCATCATACATCCACATGCATGCATACATCCACATGCAATAGCCACAAATGCAAAGGTGTGAATTAAAATTCCTGTTTTTTTCTCATTACAAGTTTACTAAAATCCCTAGCAGTAAATATTCCATTTACAGGGTTCACATCACAGCTGCCAGGAGAACCCAGCTGGGATGGAAGAGAAAGGGAGGGGAGCAGCAGCAGCTAGGCTGAAGAAATAGCTACAGTGGGTTTCCCTCCCTTCCTTCCTCCCTCCCTCCCTCCCTCCCTTCTTCCTTTTCTCCCTCCTTTCCTCCCTTCCTCCCTTTCTCCCTTTCTTTTCTTTCTTTTCTTTCTTTCTTCTTTCTCTTTCTTTCTTTCTTTCTTTCCGTCCTTCCTTCCTTCTTTTCTCTCTCTCTCTTTTCTTCTTTCCTTCCTTCCTTCCTTCCCTCCCTCCCTTTCTTTCTTTCTTTCCTTACTTCCTCTGTCCCTCCTTCCTTCTTTCCTTTCTTTCTTTCTGTCTTTCTCTCTCTCTCTCTCTCTCCTCTGCTTTACCTAAATCCTTGCTCCAGCCCTGGAAACAGACTTAATTCTTTTTTTTCTCTCTACTTGGAGGAAAGAACAACTACAAACTACATTTTATGATATTTGGCACATCCAAAGCCCATTATACAGAATGTTTGGGCCCTTTCTCCTCCTGTGAGGGTGTTAGGGAGGGCGAGAGACTACAAAAAATAAAGCTATCATCACCTAGGCTATGCTACTATTTCCTACCCTCCCCCACCCCCCTTACTTCAGCAGAGCCAACTCTGTATGGTCAAAAGCACCTAGGGTATCCAGAGAGCCAACTCTCCTGGGATAAATCTATCATTTCCGATTTCCATAGGTAACTTTTTATCTCTGATCACAGACAGCTGCTCAGCTGCTGTTTCATATTACGGTTAATGCCATAGCCGCTCAGGTACCAGGGTTTCATAGTTCCCTGCCCCTCTCTCTTTCTTTTCCCCACATAATGCTGTAGCTAGATTTCAGTGAATTGAGGTCATTCTAGCAAATCCCACCACTGCCACCATTGTGTTGTTGTTCCCAAGACCACCCTCTCATTCAGATATTTGCTAAAAGGTCTCACAGCACTCCACAGGTACTTGTACTCACAGTACAAGTACGTATATACCCTTACGGCGATATAGTAAGGGTATATGGCTGGGTCATAGTGAGAAAAGACACAGGTAGAGGAATCCATATGCAGGCCACTTTATGGTCTCTTCCTCCCATGAGGGGTCACACAGGATATACTCTTTTCCCAGCAATAAAAACTCAGCAACATGTATGTGATTATTTCTGCTCAGGGAAACCCTTTTTAGATTCCATCCTTAGGGCTTTTATTGAGAGCTGGTCACATAGGTACCCTCTACTAGCATGTTTCAAAATTCCAAACACACAAAAAGGAAGTAGGTGCTCAGTGTGAACTATGTTGTTTGCACAAACTGTCCAGGCACAGTGATTCGCCCCTATGAGTTAGGGAAGGTTGAGAACACTCTCAAAATTGAAGTTCCCAGATGCCAGCCAAAAACTAAGCTTCCGAGCAGGCCATTCTAAGGATAGCAGTCTCAGACCTACTATGTTAACTCTTTTCTGTGGAGGTACTGCCAATACTACTGTGTTGTGTTACCTACATTCATAATTAAAGGAGAGGCTACATTTCAGTTAGAAGCCCATGAAAATATACGTGTAACTATTTTTTTCCCATTCAAGTTCATCAAACCCCTGATTTCTATCCACTGGCTTCTCAAAGCCAGGGGTTCATTGATTACTGACTCAGTTCCTCTGAAAGTTAATAGCTAAATTTTTCCCAGTCTGAGACATTCCCACTTTAACTGCCTGTAGTGGGACAGAGGGGACTTCTAATCTCTCCTCACTTTGTACTTCTAGTCCTACTTCCATGTCTTGTTACTTACATTTGCAGATACCCACAGGGTTGGAAGGTATCAAGGAGAAAGAGGCAAGAGGGGCAGAAGAGTTCTTACCTCACTGATGCTGATCTTATAGTTTTCTCTGGTCTGGCCATGACAAATGTTTAAAGTTGTCTCTTCTTATGGGTGCTTTCAGAGATTATTTGGAGATCTTCCTCTACACTCCTTCACCCTAGATCTCTTGGGATCTCTCTCCAGAAACTCCTATACCACTAGCTTTCATCTCCTTCCTCAATCCCCAGACATCTGCCTCTCTCTCTCTCCCTCTCTCTCTTTTCTACTGAGTCTTAGCTTTTCTAGGCAAGTCTTTTGAATAAGATGTAAGATAAACCTGTGACAGCATGGATGTACGCTCTATCTCTTTCTCTCTGTCTCTCTCTTCCCCCTTCTTGAAAAAAGTGCTTGTTTTTGCTTTGCCAAGTATTGAGAGTGTAGGCTGCTCAACCCGCCACATATTCTGTGTTCTCCCATTCTGTGTTCTGCCTAGCCTGTTTGTTGCCCTTTAGATTTCCAGGTGAGAGTCGGACACTAATTCATTATGTCCCCCAAACTGCATAGGACACACATTAGCTTTTTAAAGTCCCTCTGCAGAGTTCAGTTGAAAGGGGAAATACCTCCACCACTCCACCTTGTGTGCCCTTAGCGCACAAATGGCTTTCTCAAACATTCCTCTCCCGTTTCAACTTTGAATCATTTTATTCACTTGATGAGGGATTAAGAATCATGTAAACTTGATGGTTCTTGCATCGTGATTTCAAACCTCTATTGGCATCTTGTTTTCTTTGTGCCTTTAGAAGAAACTTGCAACAGGCTCTTATTTTTAACATGCAGTTACTAATGTGCATTCATTAATGTCCTTTTCCTAAATGGTTGAACCTGTTATTGTTATGTAAGCTCAATGAGGGTCTTCATTTGGCATACATGATGGTGTCAATCTTTGCCTTAATAGTATTCAATTTGACCCTCACCTTCTTCTCTTTAATTTTTCTGTATATTTTCTCTTATAAAATAATAAGACAAAAGTACAACAAACTATAAATATTTTACCAGCAAAGCTATGGGCAAATGAGGATGGCAAAACTTTGAAAATGCAACTGTTGGCTGGCAGGCAGCACGGTCATGAGAAACCTCCAAATGTTTTCTCATCAGGTGATAAGTGAAAGTCTATATTCAGCACAGGACAGGCAGTTCTGGGATCCCAGGAGTATAATTCTTAAAGGTGTTAATACTATCTGTAAAGGTTAGTTTGATTTACAACATTCTTCTTTTAAATTGTTAGTACCAACAGAAAGGTTCACACATTAGTCAGAATTACTAAATTAGATATTCTTCCTTCTTTCCTTTCAAATAATACTGGTCACCAAGAAGAGGTGAACTGAAGAAATGGGAGTTTGTCTCTACAGAGAGGGGAGAGAACTTTTGGATTATCCTTGTCAGGGAATTTTGATCCGGACATATGAGGTTGGTGGAACGATGGCGGTGGGGTTGCAAGTAAGAGGGCCTGATAATGGGTAGAAGAAGATCTTCAGAGAGAAGCCACGAGAACTTAAAGCCTTACTTAGAAATTCTGTCTGGGCCAGGTGCAGTGGCTCACGCCTGTAATCCCAGCACTTTGGGAGGCCGAGGAGGGTGGATCACCTGAGGTCAGGAGTTCGAGACTAGCCTGACCAACATGGTGAAACCCTGTCTCTACTGAAAATACAAAATTTAGCCAGGCATGGTGGCTCATGCCTGTAATCCCAGATACTAGGGAGGCTGAGGCAGGAGAATCACTTGAATCTGGGAAGTGGAGGTTGCAGTGAGCCAAGATCGTGCCAGTCTGGGCAACAGAGCAAGACTCCATTTCAAAAAAAAAAAAAAAAGAAAGAAAAAGAAATTCTGTCTGGATGTCTGCAGTTGCCTCACTTTTGCTGCCCTTTTTCTATGATTTGTTGATGGTGCCTCCCATAGCATTACAATTTCTTTTCATGTTAACTCATTTTCATCTTGCACTTAGATGATGTATGTGAAATATAGCCACTAAAATGAAGGTGAGTGAGATAGTGCTCTGAAGCCATTTAAATATTCTTTAAAATTGTACACTTAGGCATTGTCACAATCAGTCAATAAGTTGCATGTATGAGCGAAAGACACTACCAGTTAGTCTTTTAAAGTAATAATATCTGAGAGTTGACCATATGTTTGTCTATGTAGTTATATAGACTTCTTACTGATCAATAGTGCTGAATTAGACTCGTTTTTTCCATTATAGTCATAGTCATGGACTTCTGTATGAATAAACAGTGATGTCCAACCATGAACCTGATGTTTTAGGTCAGAAAGTCTCCTCCATGAAAACATATGTTCAGTTTTGGAGTAGAAGACGTATGTGGTCTGGCTCTCTGTCTCCACCCAAATCTCATCTTGAATTATAACTAGAATTGTAATCCCCACGTGTTGGGGGAGGGACCTCGTGGGAGATGATTGAATCATGGGGGTTGTCCCCCCATGCTGTTCTTGTGAGTGAGTTCTCATGAGATCCAATGGTTTTAGAAGAAGCTCTTCCTCCTTTCTCTGCAGTTCTCTCTCCTGCTGCCTCTTGAAGAAGGATGTGTTTGCTTCCCCTTCCGCTATGATTGTAAGTTTTCTGAGGCCTCCCCAGCATGCAGAACTGTGAGTCAATTAAACCTCTTTCCTTTATAAATTACCCAGTCTCAGGTATTTCTTTATAGCAATATGAAAACAGACTAATACAAAGACCAAGAGTTCCCACAGATATTTTAAGAATATTTGAAGTGATTAGAAAAAGATGCAGGTGGTCTACAGAAAACAAAATATAAAAAGAAGTAGAACAAAATGGAAGGTAGCAACTAGCAGAGGGTGGGGGATGAAATAGTTGGAAAGGGAAAAAAATTTGTTGTAATATAAAATAAGTGGCCAGGCACGGTGGCTCACACCTTAATCCCAACACTTTGGGAGGCTGAGGCAGACGGATCACTTGAGGTCAGGAGTTCGAGACCAGCCTGGCCAACATAGTGAAACCCCATCTCTACTAATAATGCAAAAATTAGCCAGGCGTGGTGGCAGGCACCCATAGTTCCAGCTACTCGGGAGTCTGAGGCAGGAGAATCACTTGAATCCAGGAGGCGGAGGTTGCAGTGAGCTGAGATCACGGCACTGCACTCCAGCCTAGGTGACAGAGCAAGACCCTGTCTCAAATAAAATAAAATAAAATAAAATAAAATGAAGTAAAGGTGTCTGATTTACCTAAAATAGTCTACATTATTACATTGTTTTACTCCTAATACATAGATCTAAAAACCCATGGTGTATTCAAGTAAAAAATCATGGTGTATTTCAAATTAAAAAGCTAATGTTTATTGTGCTAAGCACTGTTTTGAGTGGTTTTCATGGAGTATATCTTTTAATCTTCATCCTAGCTCTACAAGTTAAATATTGTCTTCCCAGATGAGAAAATCTGGGCTCAGCAATTGGGTATATTTCCCATCAGTAGCATAAGGCATGGCTAGAGTTTGAAAGTAGTCTTGTGTGATAAGAGCCTCTGAGTTCCTACCATACCACGCCCTGTGTTCCAACTGAACTGCAAAAGTTAAATAGGAGTAAGTACATTTGTGACACTTTGTAGAATACATCTAATGTACTTCATTTTTAAATCTAGGTATCTAAGACTACTTTTGTTTTTCAACTGTGGATAAATGTGGTATTGCTATTATATAGTTACAATGAAGATATTTTCCAAATCAGAAACTGGAGCGAAAGGTTTTACAAAGAGAGTTTCAGTTTTGTACACATATGAACAATCTTATGAAGATATAAAATGTAAAATACATTTAGTTATATATTGAACAAATTACCTTCAATCAAAAGAAAAATAAAGTCACATGAAATAAAGTCCAGTTTGAGAATACTAAACATATGGTTCTGTATAACATAACTTCTATTCTTTATAGCCAAATCTTTTTGTAGTTGCTCTCAGGTCTAGTTTTCACCCTCACTAATTTAGTCACAATCCTTGTTTAGCTAAGGACTTTGAAGCCATTTCATGCTTCAGTGCAGAAAGGTAATTAATGTTCGAATTTTGACCTTTAAAAACACACGTAGAGGATTTAATAACATTGATGTAATTACAATGCTTTAAGTGGTTATTTCTTTTCTTACCTCCACAAAGTAATTGTAATAGAGGCTGATGCTACTATTGTCATTGCTGTTTAAATCATAAACAAGGGAATTGCCAATGTGGAAATGTATCCTAATTCAAATTAGGCATAACATGTAGAATATTAAAATACAAGAAACCTTGCTTCCTTTACTTCCTTTGTTTCTGACACAAAATAAAAATGATTACTTTCAATTAGCTAAAAACCTACCCGCACATATATCTAGTTAAATACTATGAATTATTTATCCAGAAGACTCACAGGAGACATTTAAACAGTAGATAAATGATAAATCCTTTCCAATCTACTGGATGAGTAATTTAATCTGTGGTTCCATAGCTAACTTGAGAATGATAGTTTTCACTGGCCATACCAAAAACAAAACAAAACAAAAAACCCCCAAAAGCCACACAACGAAATAAAATCCTCTGGTTTGTAGACAGCTTCATTATCTAGTTTTATAATTATAAGCACAGTATTATTGGGTTTCCATGCACCAGTTGTGAACTGGCTCCCCATACAGCCTGCAGACATGTATCTATGAATGGGATCACTTTTAGGAGGTCAGGCTTGGTGCCTCTGCTTCACTGTGATTCATCCCACTCCTTATTGTCTTATATCTATACTGTTTTACTCATTTGGGTAATCTTCTGGGCTTTTAGGATCATGCAAGTTTATTAGCCTTGATTTAGAGGATAAAAGAAAACGTATATTGGCCATTACATTAAAAAAAAAAAACTTGAGCACCTAAGATAGGTTAATCATACATATGAGTGTGCCAATTGCTTATTTCTTGACTCTCAGCCCTATATCTTTCTTTTATTATTTGCCTTTCTTTGTGATACCAGACGGACACTCTGTAAACATTTCTGCTTTGCCAGTTGGCATAATGCTTCAACTAAAGTAAGAGCTTGAGTGAAACTGCAAGGCAATAGCAGCAGGAAGGCACTTTCCCTTCAGGTTTTTGTTCTCTTTTCTTATAAAGCAGCACCTGAGCCTACTGGCCCTCATGAATCAGCTCCAGCCAGCCACACTCTCACATCATATTCTCCCTACTTGCGGGCCCACCAGCTATGATCTGTGCCCTCTGGCAAGTGTCTTTGCTCCTGGAAGCCGCCTGTTCCTGCTCTCTTTAAAGAGATCTGAACCTCAGTCTTGAGGGGATCCTCTGCTAAGTTATTGTTCTTACATTGTCAACTCTCTTCAGCCTAGATATTGTGGCTGTTTGTTTTAAAACCTGCTATCTCTGGACCCCTTAGAGTTTTCTTTTACACCTTTTAGTACTTATGTATGTTTATTGGTGATTAATTCTTTATCTTCGTCTTCTCTATTCAAATTACTAGTGTTATTTCTGTGTTCTAACTAAATTCTGGCTGATACAGTGAGCAATTATAGAGAAGTTTATTCTAGATAAGATGCACCAAAATTTCTTATGAACAAGGCTAATGAAGTTGTATTAGCCCATTTTCACACTGTTGATAAAGACAAACCCGAGTTGGGGGGCAATTTACAAAATAAAGAGGTTTAATTGGACTTACATTTCCACGTGGCTGGGGAAGCCTCACAATCATGGTGGATGGCAAGGAAAAGCAAGTCACATCTTACATAGATGGCAGCAAGCAGAGAGAGAGTGAGTAAGATGCAAAAGCGGAAACCCCTTATAAAGCCATCAGATCTCATGAGACTTATTCACTACCATGAGAACAATATGGGAGAACTGCCCCCATGATTCAATTATCTCCCACCAGGTCACTCCCACAACATATGGGAATTATGGGAGTAAAATTCAAGATGAAATTTGAGTGGAGACACAGAGCCAAACCATATCATTCCACCCCTGGCCCCTGCCAAATCTTATGTCTTCACATTTCAAAACCAATCATGCCTTCCCAATAGTCTCCCAAAGTCTTAACTCATTTCAGCATTAACTCAAAAATCCACAGACCAAAGTCTCATCTGAGACAAGGCAAACCCCTTCTGCTTATGAGCCTGTAAAATCGAAAGCAAACTAATTATTTCCTAGATACAATGGGGGTACAGACATAGGGTAAATACAACCATTCCAAATGGGAGAAATTGGCCAAAACAAAGGGGCTACAGGGCCTGTGCAAGTCCAAAATTCAAATGGGCAGTCAAATTTTAAAGCTCTAAAGTGATCTCCTTTTACTCCAGGTCTCACATCCAGGTCATGCTGATGCAAGAGGTGGGTTCTCATGGTCTTGGGCAGCTCTGCCCCTGTGACTTTGCAGGGTACAGCCTCTGTCCCAGCTGCTTTCACAGGCTGGCGTTGAGTGTCTGAGGTTTTTCCATATGCAAGGTGCAAGCTGTTGGTGGATGTACCATTCTGGGGTCTGGAGGATGGTGGCCTTCTTCTTACAGCTCCACTAGGTGGTGCTCCAGTAGGGACTCTGTGTGGGGGCTGCAACCCCACATTTCCCTTCTGCAGTGCCCTAGCAGAGGTTCTCCATGAGAGCCCTGCCCCTGTAGCAAACTTCTGTCTGGGAATCCAGGCACTTCCATACATCTTCTGAAATCTAGGTGGAGGTTCCCAAACCTCAATTCTTGACTTTTTTGCACCTGCAGGCTCAACACCACATGGAAGCTGCTGTGGCCTCGGGCTTGCACCATCTGAAGCCACGGCCCAAGTTCTACATCGGCCCCCTTTCAGCCATGGCTGGAGCAACTGGGGCACAGGGCAGCAAGCCTATAAGCTGCACACAGCTCGGGGACCCTGGGCCTGGCCCTGGCCCACAAAACAACTTTTTCCTCCTAGGCCTCCTGGCCTGTGATGGGAGGGGCTGCTGTGAAGACCTCTGACATGCCCTGGAGACATTTTCCCCATTGTCTTGGGGATTACAATTTGGCTCCTAGTTACTTATGCAAATTTCTGCAGCTGGCTTGAATTTCTCTGCAGAAAATGGGATTTTCTTTTCTATTGCATTGTCAGGCTTCAAATTTTTCAAACTTTGGTGCTCTGTTTCCCTTTTAAAACTGAATGCTTTTAACAGAACCCAAGCCACCTCTTGAATGCTTTGCTGCTTAGAAATTTATTCCACCAGATACCCTAAATGATCTCTCTCAAGTTCAAAGTTCCACAAATCTCTAGGGTGGGGCAAAATGCCACCAGTCTCTTTGCTAAAACATAACAAGAGTCACCTTTGCTCCAGTTCCCAACAAGTTGCTCATCTCCATCTGAGACCACCTCAGCCTGGATCTTACTGTCCATATCATTATCAGCATTTTGGATAAGCAAAGCCATTCAACAAGTTTCCGGGAAGTTTCAAACTTTCCCACACTTTCCTATTTTCTGAGCCCTCCAAACTGTTCCAACCTCTGCCTGTTACCCATTTCCAAAGTTGCTTCCACATTTTCAGGTGTCTTCTCAGCAGCACCCCACTCTACTGGTACCAATTTACTGTATTAGTCCGTTTTCATGGTGCTGATAAAGACATATCCAAGACTGGACAATTTACAAAATAAACAGGTTTAATTGGACTTACAGTTCCATGTGGCTGGTAAAGCTTCACAATCATGGCAGATGCAAGGAGGAGCAAGTCACGTCTTACATAGATGGCAGCAGGCAAAGAGAGAGTGAGGAAGATGCAAAAGCAGAAACCCCTGATAAAACCATCATTTCTCAAGAGACTTATTCACTACCATGAGAATAGTATGGGGGAAACAGCCCCCATGATTCAATTATCTCCCACCAGGACCTTCCCACAATACATGGGAATTATGGGAGTACAATTCAAGATGAGATTTGGGTAGGGACACAAAGCCAAACCATATCAGAAGTATTCTAGGAAATAGAAATTGAAGCAGGATCTATGATATGCCAGGTTGCACTTCTATGTACATAAATTAAGTTTTACTTTTTAAAAATCTTATTTGATATCAGTAAACTTTAATGAATGGTAAAAGCAATGGCTGAATTTCTGCTAGGAAGAAGCTGAAAACAGGGCTATTAATTTTCAGCCTATGATATCTGAAACTATATTGAATAATGATTTGAATTAAAATCAGTCACTAAGAATACACACACACAGGTGCATAGAAAACCAAAGGGGCCTTTTCCTTGTTCATCAATTAATTCACATGACAACAAAAGGCCAGTAAGTTACAGTTGGGTAGATTGGGTGTCCTTTGTCCTCAAAATATTTTTTCTTTTTGTATATGGGTAAGGATTTGTAGATCAATAATCATTTTGATTTCAGCATGCAATTACATTCTCTTTGCTTGAGTTCCTTTGAGTTATGTACAAAGCTTCCTGTTCTGAAGCCACTGTGTATTTGCTTTTCTGCTCTGGTTTCATTGCATCCTGATGGCAAGTTAAATTATGAAAAACGTTAGTCTTTAATTCCGTCAAGATGTTGATGTCAGAGAAAGGTAAAGTTACAAATTAGATGGTACTAGGAAACTTGAGTCATGGTGTACTGGAAGGACTCCTATAAATTTGTTTTTTTTCTTTTTTGATTTGATGGAAATTAAAGATGCAAGTAAGGCAGCCTGGTAAACTCGTCTGCTGATAGTTCGCATGAAGGCTTTTAGTTAGAAAACTTCATAGTACCAAAAATATAAACAAATTTTAACAAGTGATAAAACCGAATCCCAGATTGTTAATCATTTATACCAGACATTAACCTCCTCAAAATGTATCCTAATACATTTTGGTAGGGATTGTGCAAGTTCAGGCTAGAGCTTCTAGGTCAGCAAGTAATTAACACAAGTAACATTCAATTCAATCCAAATAAGGATTGAATTGAAATCCTTTGTACATTGTCCCTACAATGTACAAAATAATGGGCCATCAAGGAGCTTAAGATCTGATGGGTGTAGAGATGTTTCACTCCGAAGTGCTCCACATAGTGATGCTTTACACCTAAACAAGAATCCTCAGCTATTGCATTTTGACTTTGGTTTTGGCTAGATATAAATTGTTTCTCCTTTTTAATTTCTTATTCTTTATTTTTCCCCCAGTAGTGAACCTCCAATTTTTACCAGCTTCTTACTATCGCCAGGGAAAAAGTGAAGCAGGCGGTTGAATAAATCTGAAAAAACTGCTGAAATGACTATTTGTTTGAAAATCTTTGGGTAATTGTTTTATACCTGTTTTGTTTTACCAGCAGGTGCACCTTGTTAACAGTTTACTGGCAAATCTGTAAAAGACACAAATCTTAGTGCCGGGCCATTTAGATTGAATACTTTTGACCATGGTGTGTTGATAGCTTTTTCACTATCATCAGTTCCTTTCCATAGAGGACACTTATTTATTTAACAAACACCTCCTTAGCATGTATCAATATACCCAAGGCTAGACTACTTGCTCCAATCTGAAAGGGCAAAATCCTAGAAGAGGCCTTTCATTGGTTAATATATCTCTCCCTCAAAACATAGATGTGAAAAAGGTGAAGTAAATTTGTCTCTCTGCTGCTGGCACCCTGCACTCGCCCCCTCACTTTATTGTGAAGATATTTTCATTTAACAATTTGAAATATAAATTGGAGGACTTCCAGTGGTTTTTTAGGGATTTTAGGATGTCTCTTCTCCAACCCTGGAAATGTACAACTCATCAAGTCATCAGAAAAAATTCTGCCTCATCTTTGGGATCTATAAACCCATTTATTAAAAAACAAGTCAAAACACACATCAATAAACATTTGCAACCATATGACATTTGTTGCAGTTGTCTTCATTTTAATGTTTTAAAAGAAAAGAAACTTTCTTTTCTAAACAAGAACTCTTTTTCTTTTGAATCTTTTCTCATAATGGAGGTGTTGTCTTCCCAAAATTCCATTTAATAGTTAAAAATTGTGTATACTTTTCTAGGCCATTTCAAATAATCTTTTCTCTAGGAAACTATTTTATCTGTCAAACCAAGATAATGTTTTCTTCTCCTCCACAATACTTTCTAAGTTTTGTTTTTTAAAGTTTTATAACATTGCAGGTACTATGAGTAGAAAAATACTTTCCTCTATAATTTTTGTTTGTTTGTTCACTAATGTATCAGGAAGATATTAATATCATATTGCTTTATTGTCATTAATAAAAAGAGAACAGGGAGAATAACTCAGATTATATGTCTTCAAAGATAAATACAATTTATCATTTGAATTACTCTGACAATCAGACCAAAGATAACTTTGTCACTGGAAAATCATGAAAGAAAAGTTAAAAAACATCAGAAATTTATAACCTGCCTCCATGTTTATGTTTGGAGCACCTGTCTCAGGAATCTTTCCCTCCTTAGAATGTGGAGTGTTTGGATGGGGTGTAAAGTAAGGAATCATTCCCCCTTACTCTTCAACACAATCTGCCATCTGCTCCTTTTCAGAATAGTGGCAGCTGCCAGGCACCCCAGTGAAATTGCTTTACAAGTTTCCTCAGAGTGCCACGGATAGGCAGAAGCTGAAAACAGTCAGAGGTGGGAAATCTTTGCTTCCTTTCAACAGGGTCCGCAGCCTCACCTGCTCAAGCCTGCAATCTCTCCGGGGTTAAGGCTTTCTCAGATGTCCTCCTTCCAGTCCAAGAAGACACCTTGGGCAATATGGGGCAGTTTTCCTCCACTCCAGGAGGCCCTGTGGTAATTCCCCTCAGCTCCCAGTCAAAGTCCAGTTACCTAAGAGAGGATCTCCACCTGCTAGGTCTGCCTTTTTATTTTTTTGAAATTTTGTGTTTTAATATTCAAGGTAAAATAAATTAAGTCTAAAAGAAATAAGAAGTAGAATAGAAAACTCTTGGTGTGGGGTTATACTAGGGAGGGAAGATGCCTTTGAAAAATAGCCCAAGAGTGCAACATGTCCTGATCCCAGGACTCCATAGAAACCTACCTCTCCTTCTTATCCCCGCTTCTGTGCCCCAGTGGCCACAGGGATGTCAGCCATTGGCATTCTACTTTCAAGTAAGCCCCCAGATCCTTTATAGTGCCTCCTTCCTGAGGGTTCCCAGACATGAGTCACACCTGTCCTCTTCAGAACTGCCTTCTAATATGGTCTCAGAGTCTTTGGAGTGAGGAGATATTAGCACTTCTCTGTTCTTTGTAGCTCTATTCACACTAGCCAAGATATAGAATCAACCTAAATGTTCATCAACAGATGAATGGATAAATAAAATGTGCATACATACAATGGAATATTATTCAACCTTAAAAAAGGACATGCTGAAATATGGGACAACATGGATGAACCTTAAGGATGTCAGGCTAATGAAATAAAATAGTCACAGAAAGACAAATACTGCATGATTCCACTTACATGAGAGTACCAACCAGTCACCTCTGTGGCCAATTCCAATGCCTTCCCTTCAAGTTCAACTGGCCTTAGCAGGGAACTGATCACTCTACAGCCCCTCATACAGTTACCAGAGAGAATTGCCAGAATTCTGACAAAGCAGGAGCAGATTTACCAAAGGGTCTTGCTAGCTGACTACCTTTGCTTTTTAACCTGGGACTTGGGCACTTCTGAATTCCAGAGGTCCCTGCTCTGAATCATTTCAGCATCAATTTTTACTTCCCAGAACGAAAAGCACAATGCCCTTGAAGATCTTGTGATAAGATTTAATCAGGTGCTTTTAAGACCAGATGTCTCAATTTTGAGTTTTGACAACATGATCTCTAGTGACATCTGTCTAGTCTAGCCCATCCCCTCTTCCACCCATCAGGCCTTTTTAGCAGAAACTCAAAAACTGACAGATCTGGGTATGGAGAGCAGGCAGGAATTGTAGACTTAAAGAGAAATGAAGCACCCCATTCCAGCTCTCTGCATTTCGCCAAGATCTTCAATCACAGAAAGTCAATTCCAGGTCTATGTTTACCTCACTTTCTTTTCTCCAAGGATGGAGATTTACATCAAGCAAGAGTTGAACTAATGAGGAACAGAAGGAAACTCTTAGCCTGTTATGATGTTGAGGAGGAGGGTTGGGGGAATTAAGTAAATGGCAATTTAGGAAAACATCTTCTGTGAAAAAAAAAATTATGGTTGGATCAAAAGTGTGTATGATTAGGCCAGCCAGCATCGATTTCCTCTTCTTAAAAGCACTCAACAATTTTTGGAGGAATTACCTCTTCCACATTGAATGCAGTCTGGTGAGCTCTGAACAAAGGCTCTGCCTCCTTCAACCAATGGGTGAGCACCTAACCCAGTTTGAACCAGTGTAAATCTCAGGCAGAGGAATAAAGACTGACAATCATAGAAATTTTATTCCCTCTTGGGGCAGAAAATGAAAAGGAGGGATGTTCTGACTGCCCCAACTGCTGAATCCTGTTTTCCAGCCTGGAAGACAGTCTTGAGTCTGGCCCATTTCAAAACCCTAGCCTGTATTAGCTCCTGATAGTTTTCCACATAAATTCTGTTTAACCTCAGCAAAATGAGATTATTTCTGTTGCTTAAAACTAAAGAACTTTCATTATGTGATTATATAACTCAGAAAAATAAGCCATAGAATGAATATTGATATTGTAAGTACATTAGATCCTTCTTACCTGGTCCATGGTTTGCTTGATAATATAACAAGATTAGGCACCAAATACATCAACATTAAATATATAAGGGAATCTGTATATGTTTGTTCACTTCACAGAAAACAAACACAGCAATTGAAAGAGTTTTGGACATTTCAAAGAGAGCTGACAAGCAGTGCCCTTGGAATGGTTCTAAACCTCAGGCATCAAAAAACTGAACGATGAGAACATGAACTCTCCCCTTTCTCTTTTAGATAAGATTGCTTGCAGTAATAAACAATAGGGTAATCAGGAATATAGTCAACCATATACACTCTGAATGGAAAGCCAGAACAACTTATTCCCATATAAAGTTGATACTACTGGAGAATTTGCAGCACTGTGAAAAGATAATTTCTTTGAAAATGTTTGCAGACGAGAAAAAATATAAAGTAACAATCTTGGAACAGATTTACTTATTTTGTATTTTATCATGAAGGTATTTGAATGCCAACGTGCTTTCCAATACGTGGCCCAAAGGCTTTATGACTGAAGTTTCTTCAAGAAAGGCAAGGGTCAAAAAAAAAAAAACAACAAAAAACCCAAAACATAAATTAACCATGTTAAAAATATGGTGGCATCACAACAGAAACTCATAAAATGAAAATCAACTGTAATAAATATTTCCCTTAAAAATTCCTGAGGGAAGACACCCCCATTGGAGATCATCATGGTGTTTCCTGTTGTAACTATAATGAGTCCAACGCTAGTTTGTCCCCCAATATTGGACCATATTACTCTTTATTAGATGTGCACAAGATTAAATAACTTGCTTATGTTTGACAAAAAAGAAAGCTTTGCTATAACCACACTTATTGAGGCAAGAAGCTCCCAACTGTCAGTCAGGCAGAGCTACTTGAAAGAGAGACTGTTAGAAAGAAGATTCACCACTTCATGCTGACTCTTAGGCTTAAGATAGCTGAGGTTTTCTATACGTTGAAATTATTGATTCCCTGTCTGTTATTTTGGCAAGCCAACTTCTCAAAAGTTGAATATATGATTGATATGACTCCACTGTAGACTAGTGAATGATTCTTTGGGCAGATCTCAACTCAACTGAAGCCTACTTCAGTCATGCTTTCCTTTGGCTTATAACTCCATCTTGCGGTTTACCCTATTGGCTAGAGAAAGTTATATAGATTGACTGCCATCCAGGTAGTTGATGAAACAATAATAGCCACCAGTGTTGGCATCATGAAAGCCTCTTCAGGAGCTTTATCAAATTTAATCCTGAAAGGTGGGTATTATTATCTTCATTTTACAGACTTTCATAAAAAGGAAGGTTCAGAGAAGTTACGTAACCTGTTTTAGGTCACACAGCCAGTAAAAGACAGATCTGACATAAACCTACCCTCCAAAACTCGTGTTCTTTATTCTTTACCTCATTACCTATTTAAAAAGAATAGTCAATAATTTCATTTTAGAGCTAGGAGTCTATTCAGATTCAGTAAACTGTAATAAATAATAGAATAGGCTTTAGACCCACACAGCTTGAGCTTCATTCCTACTTCATCTTCTTACTCAGGAGTAACCAAGGGAAAGATAGGTAATCTCACCTCTCTGTGACTCAGTTTCCTCATCTGCAAAATGGGGATAATAATGGAACCTACTTCATAGAGATATTATAAGGATTAAATGTGTAGAAGCACAGAAAGCTTTTGGAACCATGTTTGACACACAAGTGCTCCGTTGCTCTATAAATATTAGCTATTAATATTTATTATGTGATTGATGGTGATGTAATTCTCCTTGACAGTTTTATTAAGTCAAGGATTCTGTGGGCACTGGTTTCGAAACTACATGGGGTTACTTTCTTGAGACCTCTCATTGATCAGTTAGCATTAATTATGTGGCTCCTGTGAGTGTCTAATATCAAATTAGGTAGATACAAGATAAAAAGCAATGGAAGATAATTACACTGTCCATAAGGAATTTCTAGCTGGAGTCAAGTCTTAAATGAAAAGGGTGCAGCAAAATGGCAGAAGCTAAAGGGTTGATTGGGAGTCCACCAGGAAGCCTTGCACTCTGGAAATGATTTGGCAGTTTCATCATTGCCCAGCCTCCGTCCCTCTTTATTGTAGGCCCAGAAATCCAAACTCCCCAGTGCCTCTTCTTGTTACCTATTTCTGTCTAACAACTTAACTGAAAACTTAGTGTCTTCAACCAACACTATACACATATTTTCTGTTATAGTTTCTGTGCTCCAGGAATTGGGGGAAAGCTCTGTTGGGTGGTTCTGTCTCAGGGTCTCCTATGATTGCAATTGGTTGGTGAGTAAAGCAGGAACAGTAGGTGACTTCTGGAGTAGCAGGAGACATTTCTCTCACTACATGTAGTCTCAGGCCCTCTTCACGTGGTCTCTGCATGTGGTCTCTCCATCCCGGTGGCCTCAGGGTAGCCAGACTTATTACTTGGTATTCATGGATCCAAAATGATCATCCCAGGAGAAATAGGCAGAAGCCTTTTATTGGCCACCAGAATCACTTCCACTGCATTCTCTTTGTCAAAGCAATGACAAAACCTTGCCCAGTTTCAACTGGAAGGGACACATGCCCCACCTTTTGAAGAGAGGAAAGTCAAAGAATTTGCATTGTTTTAAATCACCACAATGCCAAAGAACTGGCTGTATCCAGGACATATCTAAAGCTCACAGAGCTATCATGTAAAACTGGAAAGCTAATTTATAATAAGAAATAAGACTGTCAAGCAGATCACATACTGAAGCCAGCTTGACACACCAATTTTCACCCAGTGGACATGGTATGCTGTATACCAAAATATCAGAATGCCAATTGCTGAATATGGAATTAGGCAATAAGAGTAAAAATGTTTGAAATGTTTAATGTCACCAGAAATTCATCTCCTCACTGTTGGGAAGATCATGTTGACATGACCGGGCTTTTGTTTTCCTATACAATGCTGCATTGATGGTGCTTGCATTAGCTTTTGTTCTTCCTTTACCTAAAATTTTTGTTGCCAATCATATTTCCTCCAACATGAACATTTTGAAAATTGTTAATATGATACCCACCATGTTTTGCTGTCCTGGGAAAAGTATCTCTTTAACATGCCATTCCAAATCTTTGTGCCTAGAGGATAATCTTACCTATGTAACAGGTATGAATCTAAAATTCAGTTGTTTAAGAAATATTCAGTTGTTTATTTCTTTAAATCAAATCAAACTGTACCCCAAGTGCTAAACCTACAAGGTCAGTGAAATATTCAACCCTAATCATTCTTCAGACATCCCCTCCTCCAGTGTTGGCCAAAAATCCTGGGTTTAACGGTGACCTTTGGGTTGCTCAGGGTCCTGATGCCACTCTCTGCTGCTTCTTTGCCATGCTTAAAATATAGGAATCTTTGGCAAGCCTGGACATCGTGTAGCTCAAATGCAGCCTCTCCTGAACGCTTTCCAAATCCCTGGAAAATTGCTGCAAAATCATGTGCTGATCCTGGTCGTCTCCATGCTTCAGGATCCTGGTTGTTTCCTTCATAGTCTCAGGCCCTGCAAGAACTATCTGTTTTTTTCAATTCTGTTGTGGGTCATCCAGCCCTATCTCTTCAATATACTGAAGCACTTCAAAATACAGACAAATAAAATAATGAGAACCAATGGCTTCAGGTAGACTTAGCAAAATCCCCAAGGCCATAAAGTAAAGGAGAAATTCTCTTAGCTAAGGTCTACTTATCAACTCCCTCCTGATTACATGAAACCCTGCGTTCTCTCTGTTAAACACTTGAACTGTCTCCCAGCATAGATTGAACAATGCCTGTCTAGAATGCCCTACTTTTCTTAGCTCAGACTAGTTGTTATATGTTTACCAAGAATCTACTGTGTTATAACAATTTTATTTAAGCCTATTTTGTTATTGTAATTTTATACTTTAGGTAAATATTACACATACAAAATGAGTACCAATATAAAGTGTTCTTTACATTAAAATTAAAAATTTTTAAATACCCAAGGTGAGTTGCACAAATACAAATTGCTGCTAAATTAGACGTGAACAAGATAACTGTGAAAGTTGAAAAAAGTCATAAAAATATAAAAAAAATTATGCACTCCAATTGCTCTCTAAATATCTGCAATTTCTTATTCCTTTTTGTAGAGACTAGCATAATGGATGTATGTTTCTGCAAGAAAAATGATAGGGAAATTCAATCAGTAGACCTGGACTGCGGAATTTTTCCCGGATAGACACTCAGGGTCTAATTAAGAAATGTCTTGTACCTCAGCAGGATTTCATAATTGCTACAGATAGGTGGCTGCTAGGGGTTTTTCATTCTTCTCTATTCTATGTGAAAGTTTTTATGACACTTATTCTGTCCCTGATTTATCACTACATAACCAATGTATATCTGGATCATATGGAGAAGAGTGCACATCACTCAGAGGTCCTGGATGTTCAGCTGGATGAAGTGAGTGAAATAGACTTTCAGTTGCTTGAGGAGGGAAGTGAATGTGTTCCATATGAGGGAAGAAAAATGAATATATAGTGGCAGAAGGACAAATTCCAAAGAGACTGTCTATCTCTTTACAAATCAGGGCCTTCTTCTTCCCGGACACATAAATAGGATATATCACTGAGCATAACTTCTTACCTTGTAGTTGGGTGCTCTATTGGATATAGAGTGGAGTTCTAGACAATGAGATATGAACAGAAGTGATATGTTCTATTTTCAAGCTGATACTTACAGACCATATACTTGATATCTTCCATGTTTTTCCTCTTCCTGCTGGCTTGATGCAGATAAGCATGGGTGTCTTGGAGGCCACTTGTTTAAGAGGGATTGTAATCAGTCCTGGATGTAGATACATACAGCATGAGAATTCTTAGAAGTTTTGGATTAACTTCCATACGTAGTAGGTAGGAATCTTACTCTTCAAGCTCAGATATTCAAGAAATATTCACTTTTTGTCTCACTTGAATAAAATTAAGCCAGAATTTAACCCAAGCTTCATCCCACCAGGCTGGTGGGAAATGCAATTTCAGCTTTTATTAAGGCTTGGTCAGAGTCTCTTCAGGTCAGATAGTTTTACTGTTTCTAAGACATGTTTGTGACTCACTTGGTGAGTCTGGGAGCCCCTGTCCAGATTCCCTGAGCTCATCACAAGCCATCCCTCTGAAGGTTGTCATCTCCCTGGAGGACAGCCTCTGAACTATATATAGGTTCCCTTACTCTCACCAGGACCCTCAACCTGTGGTCCTTTTCCAACCTCAGCCCTAAATTTTAATCTCTTTCTTTTTCTTCCCTTCTCTGCTTCAAAAGCTATCTCCCTCTATCCCTGTGTGAACTGTGGAACAGGCAAAACGATCATTTAATAGATTGAGATTTTACAAAGGGCAGGGAGAGCCAATGACCTTAGCCATTCTATCTCTCTGTGTTTTGTAAAAATCCATGAGTCACAGTGACAAAGGCTGACCAACAATTTGAAATGACAAAGGAGAAAAATATTGCTGAAAACATGACTCATACAAATGAATCATCATGGCACAGCAACATAAAACTCTGGAGTCTTTACTCAAGGGGTTGCTAGGGCTAGTTTTCGTGGTCACACTTCAGCTAATGCTCATTAACTGATCATGTGACATATTGACCATTAATGTATAAATGTTTTCATTAACCCAGAACTGATATGTAGTGATTATTCATATGAGTTGAATGCAATTCTGGACATTAACTTAAACAAACAATCGATCTAGGTTTTTGGATGTTTAATCAAATATTGACAAATTTTCTGAAGGATATCGATGACTAAACTTTGTGTAAGAACTCTGTGAGGCCTATAGAAAAAGATTTGAATGACACATGAAAAGAGAAACCAATAAGCTATGAGCTCAAAATAAACACTATGGAAGCAGAGATAGGCAAACAGCACTAAAGATTAAAAAATAGGAATTAAGCAAAATAAGAGGAAAGCATCCAGCGAATACCAATAGTCAATGAGCCCATAATAATTACAGACAAGCATATGGTGAGTATGTGAGTGCAAACTGGGAGCACTGAGATGTACAATTTTGAAGACAGGAATTAAGCACAACGAATAAATACTTAGAATGGTGTAATGACAGAAAAGGGTTAACTTCATTCAATCTCTGAGATACCTGCTCTGCAATGAGAGCTGCTGCCTGTGAGACACAAGAAGCAAAACTCCACAAAGAAAATAAACGATTGTACAATTCAGCAATGGCACTGGTCTCAGTGAGCCCCTAGGATAAGATCTCTGTCAGGAAATGGTTCCTAGTGCTTTGAATACTCAGTCAGAATAAATGTGTTCCTGTTTTATGAAGAATTTTAAAAACATGCTGAGCTGATACATGTTGAGGCAGAACATCTAGGCTTTCATACACAGGCATACCTTAGAGATATTGCAAGTTTGGTTCCAGACCACTGCAATAAAGTCAATATTGCAGTAAGGTGAGTCACACAGATTTTTTTATTTCCTACTGGATTTTAAAATTATACTTACTGTAGTTTATTAAGTGTGCATTATGTCTCAAAAACAACATGCACACCTTGCTTAAAAAATGCTTTATTGCTAAAAATGCTAATGAAGTTCTGAACCTTCAGTGAGTCTTCATCTTTTTGCTGGTGGAGGGTCTTGCCTTCATGTGGATGACTGCTGACTGATCAGGGTAGTGATTGCTGAAGGTTGGGGTGGCTGTGGCGATTTCTTAAAATTTCTTAGAATAAGGCAACAATGAAGTTTACAGAATTGATTGACACTTCCTTTCATCAAATATTTCACTGAAGCATACAGTGCTGTTTCATAGCATTTTATCCCAGTAAAACTTCTGTCAAAGTTGGAGTCAATCTTCTCAAACCCTGCTGCTGCTTTATCAACCACATTTATGGAATATTCTAAACCCTTCATTGTTACTTCAATAATGTTCATAGCATCTTCACCAGGAGTAGTTTCCAACTCAAAAAATCACTTTCTTGCTCATCCATAAGAAGCAACTCCTCATCTGCTTAAATTTGATCATGAGATTGCAGCAATTCAGTCATATCTTCAGGCGTCTAATTCTAGTTCTCTTGCTATTTCCACCACGTTTGCAGTGACTCACTCCATTGAAGTCCTGAACCCCTCAAATTCATCCACGAGAGTTGGAATCAACTTCTTCCCAACTCCTGTTAATGTTGATAATTTGACCTTTCTTCATGAGTTATGAATGTTCTTAATGGCATATAAAAAGGTGAATTGTTTCCAGAAGATTTTCAATTTACTCTTCCCAGATCCATCAGAGAAATGATAGCAGCTATAGCCTTACAAAATGTATTCCTCAAATAATAAGACTTGAAAGCCAAAATTACTCCTTGATCCCCGAACTACAGAAGGGATGTTGTATTAGCAGGCATGAAAACAACATGAATCTCCTTTAAAAAGTCAGGAAACAACAGGCGATGGAGAGGATGTGGAGAAATAGGAACACTTTTACACTGTTGGTGGGACTGTAAACTAGTTCAACCATTGTGGAAGACAGTGTGGCGATTCCTCAGGGATCTAGAACTAGAAATACCATTTGACCCAGCCATCCCATTACTGGGTATATACCCAAAGGATTATAAATCATGCTGCTATAAAGACACATGCACACGTATGTTTATTGCAGCACTACTCACAATAGCAAAGACTTGGAACCAACCCAAATGCCCATCAATGATAGACTGGATTAAGAAAATGTGGCACATATGCACCATGGAATACTATGCAGCCATGAAAAAGGATGAGTTCATGTCCTTTGTAGGGACATGGATGAAGCTGGAAACCATCATTCTCAGCAAACTATCACAAGGACAGAAAACCAAACACCGCATGTTCTCACTCATAGGTGGGAATTGAACAATGAGAACACATGGACACAGGAAAGGGAACATCGCACACCGGGGCCTGTCGTGGGGTTGGGGAGTGGGGAGGGATAGCATTAGGAGAAATACCTAATGTAAATGACGAGTTAATGGGTGCAGCACACCAACATGGTGCGTGTATACATATGTAACAAACCTGCACATTGTGTACATGTACCCTAGAACTTCAAGTATAATAATAATAATAATAATAATAATAAAATAAAACAACATGAATCTCCTTATACATCTCCATCAGAGCTCACAGGTAACCAGGTGCATTGCTAACGAGGAGTATTATTTTGAAAGGAATCTTTATTTCTCAGAAGTAGGTCTTAACAGTGAGCTTAAAATACTTAGTAAACTATGCTGTAATCAGATGTGCTGTCATCCAGGCTTTATTCTTCCATTTATAGAGCACAGGTAGAATAGAATTAGCATAATTCTTAAAGGCCCTAGAATTTTCAGAATGATAAATGAACATTGGCTTCAGCTTAAAGTCACCAGCTGCATTAGGCCTCAACAAGAGAGTCAGCTTGTTTTTTGATTCTTTGAAACCCGGCATTGAGTTTCCTCTGTAGCTATGAAAATCCTAGATGGTATCTTCCTCCGAAAGAAGGCTGTTTCATCTACAGTGAAAATCTGTTGTTTAGTGTAACCACCTTCATCATCTTAGATCATATCTAGATCCTCTGGATAACTTGCTGCAGCTTCTATAAGAGCACTTGCTGCTTCACTTTGCACTTTTATGTTACAGAGATGACTTCTTTCCTTGAAACTCGTGAATCAGCCTCTGCTAGCTTCAAACTTCCTTTTGCAACTTCCTAACCTCTCTCAGCCTTCATAGAATTGAAGCGTTAGAGTGTTGCTCTGGATTAGGTTTCGACCTAAGGGAATGTTGTGGCTGGTTTGATCTATTCAGACCTCTCAAACTTTGTCCATATCAGCAATAAGCGTGTTTCACATTCTTATCATTTGTGTATTACCTGGAGTAACACTTTTGATTTCCTTTAAGAACTTTTCCTTTGCATGCAAAACATGGCAAACTGTTTGGCACAAGAGGCCTAGCTTTCAGCCTATCTCAGTTTTTGCATGCCTTCCTCACTAAGCTTAATCATTTCTAGCTTTTGATTTAAAGTTGAAAGTCCTGCAACTCTTCTTTTCACTTGAACACTTAAAGGCCACTATAGGGTTATCAGTTCACCCAATTTCAATATTGTTGTGTATCAGGGAATAAGGAACCCTGAGAAGAGGAAGCGAGATGGGAGCAAGGGAAACAACCAGAGCACACACAACACTGATCGATTAAGTTTGCTGCCTTATATGGGTGCAGCTTGTGGCACTCCAAAACAATTTTAATAGTAACATCAAAGATCACTGATTGTAGATAACCATAACCAATATGATAATAATAATAAAGTTTGAAATATTGAGAAAATTATCATAATGTGACACACAGACCTGAAGTCAGCACATGCTGTTGGAAAAATGGTGCTGATAGCCTTGCTCGACACAGGATTAACACAAACTTTCAATTTGTAAAAAACACAGTATCAGCGATGTGCAATAAAGTGAAGCACAATAAAACAAGATATGCCCGTGTCTACATTCTCAGGAAATGCATTACTGTTACCTACCTCACCCCACTTTGAATCCGTTAGATAATAAGAAAATGTATGTATAGTTTTGGTAAGGTCCAAGGTGTTTGTACTTAATTACGATTCAATAATTATTAAATAATTGTTAACTGGGACAGCTATCAAAACAGTAGGTATTTGAAGGAGGATCTTCATTTTACATGAACTGGGCCTTTTAGGAATGGTTGTGATCTGCTTATATGGGAAAGGCTCTGAGATCCCCTGATGTGGAAAAAATGAACTCATTTCATAATTTCAACCCACTGAATCCAATGTATTCAATAAACTACCTGTATGTATTTCTTAGTCATAAATATCTGTCTGTAATAAATATCTTCTCAACTTCTTCTCATGGTTCTTATTGGAAATATTATTTCAAAACATAACTGTTTTATAGGGCTATAATTTGATTACATTTTGTATATTATTTTTTGGTTAATAATATCTTCATGATAATCAACATATTCAATCTTATCCCACATTAAATGATCAAATAGGAACTGCAGTAGAAAAAGCACAGTATCGTATTTTACCGTCTTCCATTTTTTTCTCCTTGAAATCACACAAAACAATGAAAAAAATCTTATAATATTCATCTGTGGCTGTGCTATTTATTAACTATGTAAACTTGGACAACTGATTAAACATATTTAAACCTTATTTTTCCTCAACTGTAAAATGCGATAATAACACCCACAGTACCTACTTCAAAAGTTCTTGTGGAAATTAACAAAAAATTTATATATTTACATATATATAATCATATATATGATTATATTATATATGATTTTATATATGTTATGACAGCTCTTGGAAATAGTAAACAATCAGTGCATATTTATTTATATTGTTATTATGTATTATTATTACAATTTCATTTAGTACTTTTCATGCTTTCAAATTCTTTTTTCCCCTTTTGGATTATTTAGTGTTTTTTCTCATTTTTGGAGACTAGATCTCACTCTGTTGCCAAGGCCAGAGTGCAGTGGCATGATCATGACTCACTGCAGCCTCAACCTTCTGGGTTTAAGTGATTCTCCCACTTCAGCCTCATGAGTAGCTGGTACTACAGGCATGTGTCAGCACACCCAGCTAATTTTTTCATTTTTTGTAGAGATAGGGTCTCACTATGTTGCCCAGGTTGGTCTTGAAATACTGGGCTCATGTGGTACTCCCAACTCAGCCTCCCAAAGTTCTAGGATTACAGGTGTGGGTAATCACATCTTGTCCTCTTTTGCCTTTTAATGCCACACATTTACGTAGAACTTTACTGTTTCTAAAGCCTATCCACATATAACATTTAATTTGAACTTCTTTGTAACCTCTTGAAGCAAGCTGTTGCCTTGTTTTACAAATGAAAACATAGGATCCCAAGAAGTCAAGTAACTTCTCCAGGTTCACTCGCTGTGAACAGTGCCATTGGGGCACAAGCCAAAATCTTCTGGTTCATAGGCCAGTGCTTTTTAATTTTACTGCATCCCAATTTTTTTGTTGTTATTTCTCTAAATGTGTGGGACTTGCGTATGTCTCTATTTCCACAGGGGCAAGGGCCTTTGATGGCAGAACCATCTATTAAGCATCAGGGTGGTCAAACTGCCTTTGTCTTTGACAGTGTGGGGTCTCAACCATAAATTGCCAGAGTAAGTTCTGCCCCACCTACCTTACAGGGAAATTATAAGAATACATGAGAGAAAACAGAAACATATGTGTGTTTTTGTGATTTCTTAAATGCTACACAAATATAAGACATCTCACCCATGACTGACATTCAATCAATTCTTGCTGGTTGTGTTATGTAGTTCATAGTTTAGGACATTGGAAAAATGAGAGTATTTTTATTTTGATTTTAAGTTAAAAAAAAATCTTTCAACTCTTACTACCCTCTTCCAAAATATTGCATTCTAACCTCAGAAAAAAATTCCCAAATCACAAAATAAACATTAAGGAAAAAAGGCAAAAAGCATCTTTTTGTATTTACTGGGCTCAAGCGTATCTCTGCTCTGAGATCAGCCATTTCACCTCTGTAGTGAACTGTCTTTGATAGATAGGTGTGGTTTTATATGCACATGTGTTATCTCTCAAGTGAAACACAATAAAGTAAGGTATGCCTATATCTAAATTCTCAGGGAATGCATTACTCTTACCTGTTCCACCCCACCTTCATGTGCTGATTGTATATATGGATCAGTTAGAGAATAAGAAAATATATGCATCATTTCAGTAGGGTCCAAGATAATATAATTTTTAAAATTATGATTAAATAATTATTAAATAACTGTAAGGTAAGCTCAAGGCAAGATGCAAATTCCTTGAGGGAAGGACAATGTTTTTCTTATTTTCTTCCTTCATGCTACCTGGCATAGTGCTTTGCAAGCTCTAAAGAATCAATTTTATTATTGTTGTTGTTATCGATGCTTTTCTCTTTGCTGATCCCTTATTGAGAAGTTGAATTAGACTCTGCTCATGTTTGAAGTCTCAAAGCCTGGAGATTTGCTTTCTGTCTCTTTTGTCTTCTCTGTTTTTGCCAAATGTTCCATTCCATTTACTTGACCTAGCATGTCTATGCTGTGCTGTAAGAATGACACCTTCTACCTCTGGTCCTATGTACCCATTCTCACCTGGAAGAATGGCAATAGAAGGGATAGCGATTTATTTGAATTTGTATCAAGGAAGAGGAAGAAGTCATTTGGATGCTTCCTAAATCTTGCTACATAGGCAGACACCTACTTCCCTCATGCCTAAGGCTAACTCTTCCTGTTAGAGTGAAATTTCTTATTTTTAATAAGCAGTGGATGTTGTTTGCACGTATTTATCTCTGAGAACTTTACCTGGACAAAAATGTCCTCATGTCTTCCGTGAAGCTGATGATTTGCCCGGTAATGTGTGCATGGAGTTTTCCACTCTGCCTGAACAAAATTGAAGAGAGGATTTTGCAGCTGCAGCCTGGGTATAGATACCTGGAAACTCCCATAGGCATCACTATTGAAAAAATAAATTGTCTTTATATGCTGTTAGTATCTGCATTTAAATCCAGTATTTCACATCTTGGAGCTTCAGGTTCATCACTTATGAAAAAGTGAAAATGACAACTGGTCTTCTTGCTTCAAACAGGGTTTATATTTCATGAAAATCAGATAAGATGATGTGTGACAAAGGCCTAGAGTAATATATTCTCCATCTTTGATGACAAGTACCAGACTGGATCTGGAAAGACTTTCCTGAAATCTTCCCCTCTCTAATGCTGCCCTTCAATCTTTGGTTCATGGGGGCATAAAGCAGAATCAGATGGAAAAGATATAATATTTCCAGCTTTAAAGATCTCTTGCCCACAAGATACAGCATCTGTCTAAATAATGGATTTCAGTACAATCCCAGGAGCGATCTTGCACATTATAGTTGGTTCCACTTCATTATCCAGTTATTTTGTACCTTCCCAGACTGTTAGTCAAATCACCCCGCTGCCTAGCAAGTTTCTCATTAATCTGGATTTTACTAATTACCCTGCAGTCACAGGGATTGGACTAAACTGCTTTTTGTATTATTTTGCTATAGATTTTAAATCCGTTTCCATGGAATCTGTTGCAAAGACACTACCATTGCTTCCCTGATAATGAGTCTTTTCATAGGAAGGACAGCCAGGAACTATGTTTTAATTCTTCCTCACACAGTCTTTCTTTTAGACAAATATTCCTCCAGAGAATCAGAGATGTGTTCAAGGAAAAAAAAAGAGTAAAGAAACTCGAAAAAAGTAAGGAATCAGGTCTTGTTGCTGCTCCATTGACATGACTGGGGATAAATAGGTGCAGCTAGATAGGATTCAGTAAAATAATAAAATAAATGCTAAGGGTCAAGCCCCAAACCTACAAACCGTTGATATTATCTTTCAAGAAGCAACACTGCCATCTGGCTGTGTAAGATTGAGAAATGTTGCTGTCTTTTTCTAACCAAATATTCCCAATATTCAATCTACTTCCTGATTTCAAGATTCTCTAAGTAGGATTGTGGAATTCTGAACGATTCCTATGGTATCCCCAAGAATACCAAGTGCTAAGGCACAAAATCATAATAGAATAATTGGAAAAGATCTTAAGGACCATCCAAACCACTATTTAGAGTGCATGAAAATGAAGCCCAAAATTGAATCACAAAGGTAGTATTATAACACAGGTCTCTGATATGCTGATCCATTACATTTCCACTGTTCTGTGAATTGCCACCAGAATTCAAATTCAGAGTCATGACTACTTTACAAGTGGCACATAAATTTTGGGAAACAGCAAAGAAGGGAATATGAGTGTAATGGTATTTTTTAAAGTTTTATTTTATTTTAAATTGACACACAATTATACATATGTATAGGGTACGACGTACTGTTTCGATACATGTATACATTATATATTGACCAAATAAAGGTAATTAGCATATCCATCACCTCTAATATTTATTATTTCTTTGTGGTGAGAACATTCAAAATCTTCTCTTCTAGCTATTGTGAAATATACAATACACTATAGTCACCCTACTGTGTAATAGAGCACCAGAACTTATTCCTCCTATGTAACTGTAACTTTGTAATCTATTGACCAACTTCTCCCTAGTTTCTATACCACTTCTCTCCCCAGACTCTGTAACCACTATTCTACTCTCTACTCCTATGAGATTAATGTTTTTAGGTTCCACATATGAGTGAGATCTTGCAGTCTTTGAATCTCTGTGCTTGGCTTATTACAGGCATAATGTCCTCCAGGTTCATCCACGTTGTGGCAAATGGCAGTATGTCATTCTTGTTTATAGTTGAATAGTATTTTAATCAAAACCACAGTGAGATTTTTTTACTTGTTTCAAGCTCTTTAATCTCTTTATAAGTTAACTAATAAATCTATTTTCTTTTTAAAAAATTTTATTTTAGGTTCGGGGTTACATGTGCAGAACATGCAGGTTTGTTACATAGGTGAACGTGTGCTGCGGTGGTTTGCTGCACCTATCAACCCGTCACCTAGGTAGTAAGCCCGACATACATTAGCTATTTGTCCTGATGCTCTCCCTCCCCATAACCCCCTGCCCCCGACAGACCCCAGTGTGTGTTTTTCCCTTCCAAAACCACAGTAGATATTGCCTCACTCCAGTTAGAATGACTTTTTAAACAAAGAGAAAAGATAACAAGTGTTGTTGAGGATGTGGAAAAAAGGGAACCCTCACACACTGTTGGAAGGAATGTAAATTAGTACAGCTATTATGGAAACCAGTATGGAGGTTCCTCAAAGATATAAAAATAGAACTACCATATGATCCAGCAATCCCACTACTGGGGATATATCCCAAGAAAATGAAACTAGTATAACCAAAGAGATATCTGTATTTGTAACATTTTGAGCCATCAGAACTTGTTTTGTTCAGAAGAACCACTGTCAGTTTTCACTGCCTTGAAAGGTTTAAACCCTAAAACTGCCATTTGCCATAAAACACACCTTTTGTGATTGGCTTATTGAAATTTTACCTAAGCGTCTCTTTAATGTGGCAATTATATGCTAGACTCATGCTTATCTTTTCTCTGCAAATTATAGTCTCCACCACAAAATTCTGCAGTGGAGGTAGGTTTAAGAAGAATGTAGTCTCATACCCTTTATTGTATTTGCCCGAAACCTATTGTAGTGGCTGTGTAATGCATGGTCGACTTGGCTAAGCTGAGTTACATTTTCCAGAATTCCCTTACCTGTATATTTTCAGTTAGCTGTGGCTGGAAGTGTGGCATGCGTGAGACATACAAGACTGAAGTGAAGCAGTATCCATGTTTACTCTCGAAGGTCTATGTATTAGTCTGTTTTCACACTGCTTATAAAGATGTATTAATTTCCTTTATAAATTTTTTTTAAGATTCCACATATGAGTAAGATCTTGAAGTACTTATTTTTTTGTGCTTGGCTTATTATAGGCGTAATGTCCTCCAGGTTCATCCATGTTGTGGCAAATGACAGGATGCCATTCTTTTTTATAGCTGAATATTATTTTAACCAAAACCACAGTGAGATATTGCCTCGCTTCAGTTAGAATGACTTTTATAATAAAGACAAAAGACTAATTTACATTCCCTCCAACAGTAGGTAATTTATAAAGGAAGGAGATTTAATTGACTCACAGTTCCACATGGCTGCGGAGGCCTCACAATCATAGCTGAAGGTGAATGTGGAGCGAAGTCACATCTTACATGGTGGAAGGCAAGAGAGCTTGTGTAGGGGAACTCCCCTTTATAAAGCCATCAGATCTCAAGAGACTTTTCCACTATCACTAGAACAGCATGGGAAAGACCATGATTCAATTACCTCTCACTGGGTTCCTCCCATGACATGCTGGAATTATGGGAGCTACAATTCAAGATGAGATTTGGGTGGGGACACAGCCAAACCATATCAGTCTACGTCAGTTCATACCTGATGTAGCCCACTCATGTTTGTGTGGATGCACTGGTTTACTTGTTGATATGGGCAGCAGCTGGGCCCACAGCTTCTTCTGCTCTCATTGTAACTTTTTTCTTTTTTTTAGCTTCTCCAGACCCTGAGTTAGAAGCAAATGAAGGTGGGTGGCAAGAGCATCCGCTCCTCCTGCAAGTCACCCAGCAGTGAAGTAGGAGGCTTGGACACAGGGAGAGATAAATGTGGGTTCTTCTAAGACAGATGCAGGATCCAGCTTATTCCTTGAAGGCTCCAGTGTTCTGCACTCCACTACTTGACATCCGTCTTTCCTTCATGACCCCCTGCTCTATAACTTCAGGCTCAGCACCAAACAGAATAAACAGTTGAATTAAGTATGGCAATTACATAAGGTCAGATCTCTATAATAAATTCTTTACCTCATTATCAGTGATTGTTTCTTCGATTGAACCATTACTGACCCACCTCTCATGTTCATGTTCTTAATCGTCCTTAGGAGAAGCACAGGTGGTAATAGACCCTTTAACTGTAGTAGGCAAGGTACCTGGGCACTGAGATATAAGGAACCCAAGTTGAGGACTTGAGAAAAAATAGGACTGAAGAGGGGTGAACAGTCTTGGCTTTAAATCCCTGTTTTTGAAATAGTGGGGGTTGTTTCAGTCAAAGTTTTCATTTTAATGGCTGACTTCTTATTCCAGGTAGTTACTTCGGCTTTCATTTCTCATATCATTATTGTGAATTGTTTATTAAAATCTCTTGACTAATGCTGTTGACTGTAAAATTTCTATAACTTAAGCTGTTTCTCCACATTCATGGATGAACAAAGACTTTACTCTGAACACCCTTTCAGCTGGACTGATTAGATGTAGTATTTTACACTGTGGCCAATAAAATCACATTGAAGTATTATCACTGCCTTTTGGCTCCAAATACAAAGTTTTAGGTCTAATCATTTTATCATTCATTGATTCAACAAATACTTACTAAGCACCTACTCTAGATTAGATACCGTGTTTGGTGCTGTTGGAGCCAGCAGTGAACATGGCAAACAATCTCTGGCCATATGGAGGGAGATTTTAAACTAATAATTAAACAGATCATTATTAAAATACAAGTAAAATACTCTCATAACTTTGTTTTTTGAGAACATACAGAAGGGGAACTAACCTAGTCAAGAGGTAAGAGAAATATAAGAAGGTTTTCTAAGGCAATGACATTTTAGTTGAGGCTAAAAGACTGAAGCAGAATCAGGAAAGTAAAAGGGAAAGAGCATTTTAGAAACAAGAAGGTGTAAGTGTGGAGGACTTGAGAGTGGAAGGGACTTGGCTGATGGAAACACACACAGTTTATCTAAAGCAGGGGTTGGCAAACTATCATCCATAAGCCAAATTCCAACTTTTGTCTGTTATTGTAAATAAAGTTGGTTGGAAAACATCCTCACGCATTCATTTCCATATAATCCATAGCTACCTTTGTGCCACAAAGGCAGAGTTAAATAATTGCAGCAGAGACTATATGGCCCACAAAACCTTGAATATTTGCTATCTATTCCTTTACAATTGCCAACCCTTGAACTATCAGAGAATAGGATTTGTATAACTCAGTCTCCTTCTCCACATTTATGGAATAATACATTTCCACATTGGTGGGAAAGGGGTTCAGACTTAAAATTTGAGGAAGAAAGAATTAAAAGGGTACATAGAAGCATATGTAGGGAAATCAGTGGTTAGAAGGCAAATGAACAAATCAAAGCCAAGGGTAGTGGTGAGGAATAGTAGTAATTAAGACACATGAGACTATTTAAATTACAGTAACAATAGCATCAACAGGCCTTGATTCTTGATTATAGTTTGGGAGGATAATGAGGAAGAGGAATGAGGCCCAGGTTTCTGGCACTAGCATCAGGGTACTTAGTAGGGCCATATACTAAAACAAGGACTTAAGGAGGCCCTGGTTTGGGGGAGAGCCCGTAAGTTCTGTTTTAACATATTGGGTTTAAAGAATCTGTAGTGATTTGAGGAGACCATTCTTTGACAGTTCTACATAAAAATTCTTTAAAAAGTGAAGTTTAAGACTCTGTAATGCTGGTTTTCAGCTGTTGGTAGAAGTGAGTTAGACTCTTGCAGGCAATTAAAAGATACAGCATTGTCTTCTCATCTAAGGCTAAGGTGACTACCAGAAGAGATTGAGACAGAAGTCTAGGTCATGTCAAGTGAATGGGAAATAAATATTTTGGCAGAAACCAATTCAGAGATTATGAGAAAAAGGAAGTAATACTTATTAGGCCTTTACTATAGGGCCAGTGCTCCACAGAGCATATTTAATATGTTAAATCATTCCACCCTGAGGCTTAAAGGTCAGGCAATACTTCTCCATTTAACATTCTTCACTTGATTAACTATGACATAATTCATCACAGTTTCCTCAAAAAAGTTCTCTTTAACCCACCACACAAGAATCATTCATTCTGTCTTTAACTTCAATGACACCCTTTGCCCACACTATTTCCTACCACTTTTGTTATAAGTATACACTTATCATTACTTATTTTATGCCCATTGTACCCATTAGGTTAGTCTAGGTTATGCTGCTGTAGTAAACATCTCCCAAATATTAGAGCCTTAAAATACATTTTTTTTCTCACATTACATGTTCAAAGCAGGTCAGCAAGAGGGTCCTTCCTGTTCATGTTAGTTACTTGGTGACACATGCTGATGAAAGTTCCCATAGCTTATGGCATTGCTATCTCAACATGTTTGTCATGATTGCTAAGTGGAGAAAGTGAGGGCCGGAGAGTTGAGCACAGGCAAACAAATTCCTTCTCATGAAAGTGACACGTATCTGTATTTCATTTGGACAAAGCAAGTAACATGGCAAAAATCTATCTTTACAGAGGAAAAGAAAGTGCAATTTTCCTATTTGCTCAAAAGTAGAGAAAATAGATATCAGTAAATAATAATTACTACCATTCCAACTTTCCCATTGAACTGTAAGAGTATGTATGTTTTGTTCACCATAGTATCTGCTATTATATTGATTTGCATACAGTGGATACTTCTGAATGTATTAAATAAATGAAAATGGCAAGGCTGGCACATAGATCCTAGACTACCTCCAAAACTCATATTCTTTCCACTCTACTATGTTAAGCCACACATATACATTGTGCTGGTTCATTTCCATCTTTATAAATTCTCTAAGGTATAATTAGATCACAATAAAACTTTTTCTAGAGGGGTTATTAAACATTTTCTTTCCAAAGGTAGAAACATTCATTATTTTGTAATGAGAAAAACATCCATTTTTTATTTCTCTTTGAATTTGTCCTAATTTAACAGATCATCTGAAATGAGATTTTCTGAATAACCTGAGTATAGATTATGAAAGATTTTAGAAACAAGATAAAAATACATGAGAAAGTATATGTTACATAGCGAAGGCCATATAAGAAAAATGATGTTTTATCAAGATTTTAGAACCAGCTAAAAGGCTAAACTGTTCAAATAATTTTTTACATAATTTAATAAGCCCAGCAAAGTCTCATAAACTAGGAAATGATATTTCTAGAATTAATGGCTTTTACAATTATTATTTTACCAAACATTTATTTTTAGCATCAACTATATGTCAGGCAGTTTTAGAAACTAGTGGTATGATCTTCCAAGCACAGAGTTCTTTTTCCAATTTGTCCAGAGAATGGCAAAGATTTCATTATGACCAGATGAAGTGTGGGTTAAGGATTGTGAAAAAGAAACTACAGTCAGGACAAGTGTGGCCTTATATGACACCTTAAGAAACATATTTTTTGGGGGGATTCACAGTTAAAGATTTTGAACATAAGGGTAATCTAACACAATTTGGGCTGTATAAATATGACTCTAATGTGTGTGTGAAAAACGCATTGAATGGGGGCAAGAATAAAATCATTGAGAATAGTTGAGGTTATTCATTAATGTGGGGAGAAATTAAGAGGAACAAACCAAGGCATTGACAGTGGTATGGGGAGAATGGAATTAATTTGAGTGATGTTATTAGGTTGTGGTAGGTTGAATCATTAGTCTCAATTTTTTACTTCCTTGAAATAACAGTACATATATACACCCATGCTAAGATTTCATGATGGCCAACATGTACTTTCCTGTCACTTTGATGTTAGGCTTAATCATGTGACTTGCTTTGGCCAATAGAGTGTTAGTGGATATGATGTTAGCAGAGCATTGGCATGTACTTGGACTATTTGGCTTGACTTTCTTGGACTCCTGTGATCTTTTATGAGAACTACTTCTCAGGCAGTTACTGTCCTTTCAGTCTTGGTCTCAGAATGAACACATGTATAATACACCTACATCTAACCTTCTGACTCAGTCTAAAGCAGAGTTGTCCAAAAACCTGACAGAACCATGACTATGAGAATAAATGTTTATTGTTGGATAGATAGCACTGAGTTTTGGGGTGGTTTATTAGGTAGCATTACTGTGGTAATAGATGACTAAGACATAGGTAGATATGCTAGATGTCAGAGAAAGACTGATTATCTGAGGGAGGTGTAGGGATTAATGTTGATTCCCAGATTTCTGGAATTGGTAATGGAATATGGTGGTATTCTCCTAGGGGGGAAAAAAGAGGAAAAGCACTATGGTGAAGAGAAAATTATGAGTTTAGATTGGGGGCAGGTTTCATTTAGAATACCTGACAGACATATAAGTGGATGTATTTTGTAAGATTCTGTCTGAAACCTCACAGTAGAGAAGGTGATTAAGCCAGGTCTTTAAGGAGCCAACATCTCTATATCAAAGATTGTTTACTGATAGGATGTATCTTCTAGAACATGGTGCATAGAAATGTTGGAAATTTTGAGTTGAGAGATATCAATACCTAGGTAGAGGCTGAAGCCAATGGAGAGAATAAAGTCTTCAAGGAGGGTTTACATGATGAAAAAAGAGGAGATGCAAAGACATAACCTTTGAGAACATTAAGTGTTTCAGGATTGGACCCCAAAGTTGAAGACCACAGGACAATGAGAAGAAAAAGGTAGAAATATGAGAGGAAAACTGAGGGTGAATTGAGTTCCAGAAGCATCTTGGAAGAAAATGCCAAGCATAGAAGGGTAACCAATTATGTGAAATGTTTTAAAGTAGGATAAGAATCAAAAAGTGCTTTTGGTAAAAATGATAAATTAGCATATGGGTCATTAAAAAATATGTAGGATTAACTTAAACCCACTCAAAATCTCAATACCATTTTTATTTATAATTTCACAAAGTAATTCTAAAAATTGTCTGAAAGAATAAATATAGCAAATAGCTTATAAAAGATTAAAAAAGAAAATCACTGGGAAGAAATATTACCTACCACATTTATATATAGATATATAATATATATTATATATATTTTATATATATTATATATATATATTTTATATATATATATATATATATTTCTTTTTTTTTTTTTGAGACAGAGTCTCCCTCTGCCGTCCAAGCTGGAGTTCAGTGGCAAGATCTTGGCTCGCTGCAACCTCCGGCATTCAAGTGATTCTCCTGTCTCAGCCTTCCGAGTAGCTGGGATTACAGGAACCTGCCACCACAACTGGCTAATTTTTGTATTTTTAGTAGAGACTGGGTTTCACCATGTTGGCCAAGCTGGTCTCAAACTCCTGACCTCAAGCGATCCACCTGCCTTGGCCTCCCAAAGTGGTGGGATTACAGGCTTGAGCCACTGCACCCGGCCTGAAATATATTCTAAATATATAATCATTAAAACAGTATTATATTGGTGCTAAATAGACATATAAATGAAACAGATTCTCATATGTGTGAAATGTTGATTAAAGTGAAGAAATGGTTGCTCTCATGAAATTATACATAAAATGCACCACTCTTTGTATAGATCAATCATTGATATTAGGTGAATATTTAATACATGCTAACATATTTATATATTTATGAAATATTATTTTTTAAAAGAAAAAGATAATTCTGTCTTATAGCACTTTATTACCATTCTGTAATATACATTATTGTCAGAAATATATGTATTTCTGAAAGATAATGCATAAAATTATTAACAATGATTTGAAGTGCTAACAATGGTTAACTGCTATCTTTGGGTGATAGGATTATGGGTAATTAGCTCAATTTATGTATTAAACTTAAAAAATTTCAAATGTGCTATAGTAGACAAATATAACTTTTGTTAAAAATAAACATAATTTTAAAAATTTCCATTGGATTGATCGCTCAGGAGATCCCTACTGATGGTGGTGAATGTTTGAGTAGAGAAGTAGAAAAGATGAATAGATTGAAATGTATTGAAAAGTGGTAGAAATAAGGTAGTTGATAGATCAATATGGACACTGATTTAATGTACCTTGGCCATCTGATTAAAAATAAACTTAAAACAATTTGGTGGAGTCCTTAAGAGTAAATGTAGTAACACCCCATTTATCTCAAGATTCTAGCTGGAACATCACAGTAAAGGAGATAATTAAGCAAGGCCTTTGAGCAGCCAGAGTCTCTATATCAAAAGAAATGCACTCTGCTAACAATACAGTCATTCAGGTCATCCACAAGAAACTGATTTTACTTTGATATGCTTCTAAAAAATCTGGTTGTCTGGATTCATCCCTTGGCCATTTAGAAGCTGCCAACATTTTGAAAGGAATTGCTAAAACTGTGAGAAGCATAAAGTTAGTTTAACAATAAGGGAGGAGACAAAGAAACCATAAATGGCAGAAAACAAAATGAATAACTTCAAGATACTGAAGCTTGTCAATATCAGAGTCTTCAGCTCAATTAACCAGGATGGAAGTGGCAGAGCTCTAAATAAGAGCAAAAGAGCACACACACACACACACACACACACGCACACACACACACGCACACACAGAGCAAATATGTTTTATAGATATACATATACATATATATATGCATATGTATATGGTCTTCAAGTCTGAATAGAAGTGGCAGAGCTCCGAATAAGAGCAAAAGAGCAAACACACACACAGAGCAAATATATAGTACATTATATATAGTTATATATATTATATATATAGTTATATGTTATATATAGTTATATATATTATATATATATAAGGATTGGCAAGTCTGAAATACATAAGGTAAGCTGGAAGGCTGGAAACTCAGGTACATGATAGGGTGACTGTTTCAAGTCTGAAATCTGCAGGGAAGGGTAAGCAGACTGGAAGCTCAGGCAGGATTTCTATGTTGCAGTCTTGAAACTGAATTTCTTTCTTTGGGAAACCACAGTTGTTGCTCTTTAGCACCTTCAACTGATTGGAGGAAGCACACCCGAACTATGGAGGGTGATCTGCTTTACTCAAAATCTAGTAATTTAAATGTTAATCACATCTTAAAAAGAAAACCTTCACAGCAATATCTTGACTGATGTTTGACCAAACACCTGGGGACCATAACCTACTCAAGTTGATGCATAATACTAACAGGTGGGAATGATAAGGAGGAATCCAGACTTGGATATATGATGCTGCCACTAAGGAATAAGGAATAAGGAAACAGGAGAAGGTAATTTTGGAAGAAAAGATGAGTTTATATTTCTTTACATTGAGCTTGAGATTTCCATGAACCAGTCATAGTTTGATCTGTGTTTAAAGCTTTGTGGGTAAATTAAGGCTTGGGATAATAGATGTCGAAGTTAGAAGTATATGGTTAGTAGTTGCAACTGCAGGAGTACATGAAGTTACCTAGGGGTAGCTGTGCAGGGAAGGTATTAGTGGCCTGGATATGGTAACTTAAGGAACATCAATGTTTAACGGGTGAGATAAAGAAGGAGAATTCTATTGAGGAGATGAAGAAAAAAAAAGCAGTCTGAGAAGTAGAAGAGCCAGAACAGGGTAGTGTCTTAAAAACTGTGGCAGAGACGGTGCTATACTCACCAAATGTAGCTTCATATCCCTTCTTCTTAGGCACAAGGAGAACTCTGTTTCTCAGACCTCTTACAGCTCACCAGTGACATATAACTAGTTCCAGCAAAAGAAATGGGAAAGAAAATTATTGATTTGGCTTAATCAGAGAAAAGCCCCTTGGAGACTTTCTGGCTTCTCGTTCCTACCTCAATAAGCAGGGAATTCACAGATGGAGCATCTGTCAACCCAAATTTCTGAGTGACAATGTGGAACAAACACTTAACGCTCCTTTCTTCCCCATATCCATTGAACATGTAATGCTATAAATAAATAAACCTTTGTTATAGTAAGATGAAAACATTTTAGGATTAATACTAACATTTCAGGATTAATTTCTCACTCTAGCATAACCCAGCCTATTCTTGACTAATACAGAAGCTAAAGCAAAAGCATGTTTAGCAAAAAAAAAAAAAAAAAAAAAGGGACTAGTCAAAACAGTATATGTAGCACAGTTCCAGAAAAGAGACCTTTCTATAGATTCCTGGATGTGGAATTCTTGGGCCAACAAGTCTAAACATTTTAGAGACTTTCAATTATAACAGTCTGACAGATAATCTACATTGTGTTTGGCTTTAGGTAGCAAGTGTGCTTATCAGATCAATAAAATGTAGAGCTAACTTGAACTGGAAATGAACATTACAACATACATATGCATTTCGGTATATTATCCTTGTAGTATGACTTGAAATCTTGAACATATAAATGATGGTTGAATTATCTTGCCTTAGTTCTCCATTTATGTTTTGCATGGAGATTGGTCTTTTTTTTTTTTTTTGAGATGGAGCCCCTCTCTGTTGCCCAGGCTGGAGTGCAGTGGTGCAATCTCGGCTCAGCATAACCTTTGCCTCCCAGGTTCAAGCGATTCTCCTGCTTCATTCTCCTGAGTAGCTGGGACTACAGGCACATGCCACCATGCCTGGCTAATTTTTGTATTTTTAGTAGAGATGGGGTTTCACTATGTTGGCCAGGCTGGCCTTGAACTTCTGACCTTGTGATCTGCCCACCTTGGCCTCCCAAAGTGCTGGGATTACAGGTGTGAGCCACTGCACCCGGCCTCAGATTGGTCTTAATATTTTTCTCTTAGTACAAGCAAAGCCCAATTTATAAAGAACTTTTCTTGTATACATTTAGCTATGAAGTTGGTTGTTTAGAATTCCAGGTGCTCTCTCCCAATTGGAATGAAATGATAAAGGATGGTTAGTTTCCTAGGCTAGTCTCCACAGCCTAAACCACAATGTGGCTGAACTAGAAAATATATTTTATCCCAGTACATAATTAAGATTTATATTATTGTTTCTAGCCAATGAGAAACAAAGTAAATGTCATTTTACATAGAGCACAACAATAGAGTCAAGCAGAAAAATGTTTCAGATATATATGTATTCTATTTGAAAAAGCTTAATGCTGAATTCCAAAAGCCACATCTATAAAAAATAAAGGAAGTCCAACTAGCCTAAATGCACACATCTAATCATAAATTATAAACATTTGTATAAATAAAAGTGAAATACCTTATAAGGCTAATAATTATGATAGAAAATATTCCAGCTTGAAAAATTAAGTTAAAAATCACTTAAAATGTATAGAGTATACATGAAGACAATGCTTTGGATATGCAGCACTTCCAACATATTCTAATTCTTCTTCCATATTACTCTCAAAAGAGATCATCAGAACGTTCTCAGATTTATTTAAAAAATGCAATAAGAGATATCCTTGGACACCAAACTATCCTGAAATCTTACTTAGTCCAAGATGTGGTCCAAGCTGAGTTTCTCAACTCTTCATTTGCTTAGCTATATATTCATGACAAAAATGGAAACATCTCTCCATTAAAGCACTTCGTTTATCCTACATGAATGGGAAGTGAGAAATTAAGGCTAATAAATTTATGTGATAGCCATAGCTGAACTTTAAAAATATTATTGCTTTTTATTGACTTAATTAATACTAATAGAACCCCTCCTATGGTGTCTTAGGAACTATTCCCTGTCAGAACTTTATTATTTCTGTACCCCAGCTTTTCTTTTAAGTACTAAGGTTCTCTATGGAGTCTATTTTCTCTCTGTAGTAAAGGTCAATTAATTCCCAACAGGCAAAATAAAAACTCAGCAAAAACGTTTTTGATAATAAAGTAATAGTTAACATGTACATAAAATGGTTATGAATTTGTGGACACTGTTCCGAATGTTTTACATTTAATTCTCAAAGTAATTTAGTTAAGTACTATTATTACCCAAGTTTACAGATAAGAAAAGAGGCACAGAGAGGTTAAGTAACTTACACAAGATCACATAGCTAGTAAATGGTAAAGCCTGGATTCAAACACTAGGTATCTGATTCCAGAATCGCATTCTTTTAAGTACTGCATTTGCGTTTCTAGACAATGTGAGATAAATACTCTCCATGAACTATATAGAAAACCATGAACTATTAAGGATTTATCTTCTAAGTTTGCTTTGTGTTAATCTGCCATTTTGGGAGAGAATAGTCTATGGATAATCTTAATTTTTGTGCATTTTATAAGTGAAATAATCACATGTTATTTAACAATTCTTTATAATTATTGCTTATTTTTTCTCATTTTAATGATTTTTCAAATATGTACAATTCAAATTTTCCATGCCTTTTAATATGCATTTTTCTTAACCTTCAAAAATATATTTAAGAATAATATGTGCTCCCTGTGGAAAACAAGAACATAAAAAAATCAGTACTTTTTTTGTGACCACTAGTGTCCTTTAATGCACTTATTTCTTAATTGCTGCTGCCTAAAGAACAGCCACAAAACTCAGCATCTTAACACAGCCATTTGTTCTCATGGTCTGTGGGTTGGCTGAAGTGGCTCTGCTGCACACTGTAGGTGGGCTGGGACTAGAGAACTGATCGGAACTTTTCTAATTGTGATGGCATAAGTGTAAGAAAGCATGCCTCAATGTAGAAACTCATTTTAGGACCTTGCTTAAGTCACAACAATTGGCCAAAGCAAGTCACATGGCCGAGCCCAAAGATAATAATTGGGGAAGTAAAATCTGCTCATGATGAGGCCATGACAAGAATAGAGATGTATGGAGGGGTGAAGAACTGGGACCAATAATTGACTCCATCACAGTGTATTCCATTCAGTAAATAAAACTATCTATCTATCTATCTATCTATCTATCTATCTATCTATCTATCTATCTGTCTATCTATCTATCTATCTATCTATCTATCTATCTATCTATAGATAGATCTATCTATAGATTTTAAGAAAGCAAAGAATAAAAAAATTAATAGTCAATGAATATTTTTAAATGTTAATTTCACTTATTTGTTAGTAAAAGAAATACTGTTTATTGTACATTAAATAGAGACTTTAAAAATAATAGCATCTAACACTAGTAAAAGGATCTTTCTTAAGATCTATCTATCTATAGATAGATAGATATGTTGATGTAAGTGTATTTGTTTATATACGCAATCTAAATTTTCCCTGGTATCACCACCCTATCACTAGAAAATGGAGCCACATCTACATTTAAATACAAATTACAGCAACAGTTACATTTCCTGCCAACGCAGAAATCATGGCCTTCTCAATGTGTCCCCTCGTTATTTCTGTCACCAAAGGAGTGTTTTACATATTTCCACAGACCTGCCTGTCAGCAGCAGTTACCTGCCTGCTATGATTTTCCCTTGGCCTTGGCTTTGGTTCATGCTTGGCTAGAATGAACATCATCATATACTAAGTTCTGTGTGTATCTCTGGTTGTTAACTTAGGCTAAATTTCTAGAAGTGAAATTGCTTGGAAAAATGTTAAAGATCTTTTTAAAGCTCTTTATATATAGTAAAAGTCTCACTCTATCCTTTTACTAGTGTTAGATGCTATTATTTTTAAAATCTCTATTTTATGTACAATAAACAGTATTTATTTTACTAACAAATAAGTGAAATTAACATTTAAAAATATTCATTGACCATTAATTTTTTTATTCTTTGCTTTCTTAATTAATTCATTCACACATAGTAAGTTGCCCATGTCTTGGACCTTACAATTTATGACGTTATTTAAATACTTAGATTACATAGAATTAGAGTCAGAGGGAGACTTAGCAATTATCCAAATCACCCAGCCTCCCCATCCTTCTGTGCTAATGAGGCAGACCTAGAAAGAAGTCACGTATCTATTGACTTACATTTATTAGTGGTAGAAATGTCCTAATAATTATGAATAACTTTGGCAAGAATTATTGTCTTCTCTCTCACTCTTTGAGAAAAAACTGGTCAAAAATTTGCTGAATAAACAATATCCAGACCAGCACTACCCAAAAGAAATTTAATGCATGCTACATTTTTAATCTTATACTTTCTAAAAGTCACATTAAAAAAGGAGAAACAGGTGAAAATATTTTTAATCATATATTTTATGTAGACTTAAGATATTATGAGGTTTTTAAAATATGTTTTAGATCTTTCTTATTATTTAATTTTGTATGAAGTCTTTGAAATCCAAACTGTATTTTATACTTATAGCACATTTCAGTTCAGAGGAGCCACATTTCAAGGGCTTAATAACCACATGTGATTTTTGGCCACAGTATTGTATACCATATATCCAGACCATATTCTCAAAATCTGAAGGAATCTCAGTAGGAAAAAAGGCTATGCATCAATTAAAATTGTACACTTTTATAAAATATATATCTTACAGAGACATGGAGAAGGCATATAGTGAGTACTCAGCATAGATTTTCTGAACAAACAATCTTCATGTGGAAATTAATTTGAGTAAAAAACTGCTCAACATATATTTTCTTTTATACTACATCATGAGATGTGTCATTTGCTTATCAATTTTTTAAAATTGTTCGAAAAGGACATCAGAAACTCTCAGTACAAATTATCCAAATTCCATTCCTTCTTGCACATTTGAATAGCTTGGCAATCTTTTAAGAGAGAAGCCTTAGTTAGAAAGGACATGCAAATATTCAACTTTAAAAAGAAATAATTTTCTAACTCTATAGAATAAAAACTTACTTGACCCAGTATGTTGTTATGTGGGACATTAACGGACAAAATAATTTTGGCAGGAAACTGGAGTGAAATAGTACTTTTTACACTTTTGTTTTAGTTTTATCCCAAGAGCTTGACCAACAGTTCAGCAAGGTAGAACAGGAAAAGAAAAACAGCAAAATCAAAAGAGTACAAGACCTAGTTGTTCCCTTCCACCTTTTGAACTTGACAAACATTTTACAGATTGAGGAATGGGCCGATAGGAGAGGCCATTTGGACCAGAAGTAAGTAAACATGGTAAGCCACTGAGCTCTGCTCTGGCAAGTTCCTTCAGTATCCACGCCCTGGGAGCCTTAAGTTGTTAATTCAATGTATGTGTCATAGCCAGTCTCCAATTTAGTGATGTTAGACTTCCTTCTGCTTGCCATCTGGTGTGATGGATTAGAGGGAGACATACTGGAAATATAAAAACTTGGAGGAAAAACACTGTAGTAGTTTATACAACAAGGGCCTGAACTGCTGAGATGGCAATAGGAATTTTTAAAAAGGACATATTCAAGACAATAATTATTAAATTGAGTTGATAAATCGTCAGAATATCATTCTGAATATCACACCTTCCCCATGCTCAACATGCATACTTCACTTGTAAAGTTTAACAGTGTACTTTATCTTATTAAAGACATTGAGATATGCTGCAGAAAAAAAGTTAATCTAGAAGAACTTCTGCTTCCCACCAAGATGGAGTGACAGGGACCAGTTTTACCCTCCTATTGGAAACAACAACAACTACCAGAAGAACAGGGAATATATGCTAAAAAAAAAAAAAAAAAAAAAAAAAAAAAAGTGGAGGGGAGTGCTTTTAAGACATTGGACATCCAGTAAGGAACCACAGCAATCTCTGGCAGGCAGGAAACAAAAGAAGCTTGCTCTATGTTCTAACTCAAATTGCATGAGAACTATAAACCCACAGATCCAAGGTGCTAAAAGAACCCCCTAACACAAGAAACATGAAGACAACAACAGTAAGGCACATTGTAATCAAATTGCCTAAAGCCAGTGACAAAGAGAGACTCTTAAAAGTAAACAGAGGATATTAATAAAAGACACTTTACCTCCAGAGGAACAATGATAAAGATAGCAGCAGATTTCCCTTCAAAAACAATCTAAGCTAGAAGGTAGTAGTGTTAATACCTATCTTCTGGTGTCGTTTAGTAAAGTACTGAAAGAAACAAAAAGTACCTGTTAACCTAGAATTCTATATCAAGTTAATCTATCTTACAGAAACCAACGTGAAATAAAGGATTTCTCAAAAATACAAAACCTGAGAGGATTTATCACCAACAGATGTCCACCATAAGAAATATTAAAGCAAGTCTTCCAGGAAGAAGGAAAATGGCATCAGACAGAAATCTGGATCTATACAAAGGAATAAAGAGCACTGGAAATGGTAACAAGATGCTATATATATGCCATATATACAATGTCTTTAAAATACACTGTTTTAAAGTAAAAACAATAGCACTATATGGTGGTGTTAACATGTGTTGAAGAATAATTATAATAATGACAATAGCCCAAAGGGCGGGAAGTGAGAAGCAGAATTATACTCTTGTTTCTTGGGTCTGAGTATTGAGTACCAATGGGTAGGGCCAGCTTTTTCCTCTTAGTACCTGAAGCCCTGGTGACAAGATGAGCCCATACACATACCAGGCATTAAAAAAACCCAACCAACCAACCAAACAAACCAAAAAAAACAAAACAAAAAGAAACCCACATCATTGAAAGTGTGAATGCAGTGTCACTAGAGATAACACTGTGAACCTCAGACACAAGTTATCCTTCTCTGTTCCTTGAAGCAGGAACTCATATAAGAACTTGTGATATCAAAGGGAATTCAGCTGCACATCGGTAATAGATTTGGTTGAGACTGAGCCATGTGAGCATCAGTCAAGGCCATTGTATGCCACGTTGGGGAGCAGAAACAACAGATGAAAGCAAAGCTGGCCAAGCTCCCTGCACTTGCTGAGGGATTGCACACATGGATGTGAACTGAGAAGACTTTCAAAAGAAAGAGACATGGGTGACAAGAAATCCCACTGCCCTCTTAAATGTTAAAAGGATACTAGGTAAAGGGAGTAGGAGAGGTCTCTTTCCCATAGGAGAGTTTGAAACAGGGCTAGAAAGGGAGTGGAGACAGGGATTGGGGTCAGCACGAAGGCAAGGCCTGTGCAAGTTACTAATGAGGACGGTGGGTTGAAGAGAAAGCAGCCAGTCCTGTGCTGAAAATAGAAAAGAGCTGAGTGGATAGGATAGGAGGACAGAATGTGCCTGCATGTGTCCAGGTGGAAGTGGGGTGGGCAATGAGGGGTTTGCAAACAAGAGAAGGGATGGCAAGGTAGGCTAGGCATGCAGAGGTATGTGACCACATTTCTGCAGTGCTGGAGAGCTAAGCAGCAAAATTGGGATACAGTGTATTGGGCAGAATGGAATCCACACAGATAGGTGCCTGTGTAGAAGCAGAGTGCATTTGCAGTGGAAGAAATTTTATAGAATTTAGGCCACTATATGCAAAACACTTGATTTTACCTCAACCTATGGCCTCACATGACCTCTTCTGACAGCCAAATCTGATCTTGCTTCTTTCCTGATAGCCAAATTCACATTTTCTACTTTACATTGAACATCACTTGGATAACCATCAGAACCATCAGAACTGACCTCACCTGCCACACCCTTACTCACTTCTACTCCTAACGCAAATCACCACCAACTCTTCCTTCTCCTTTATCCTCAATCTCAGCTAAGAGAAACTTCTACCTAGTCATCCAACCTTCAGGATTCAGTCATTATAGACTGTCCCTCGTCCTTTCACATAGTCCCTAACTTTCCAAAACTCAAATGTGACTCCTCCTCTCCATCCTCACACCCACAGCCTGAATCAAGTGCCTTGCCATTTCTTTTTCTTTTGTTTATGTACAGTTTCCTACAGTATATGTTCAATAAATGTTTAATGAATAAATTAATGAATCAAAGCACCAAAACTGAATAAATCACAGTACCAAAATGTGGAGCTTACCCTGTGGTAGGGTCTTCTGCCTCCATGGAATCTATTACTGAGAGTGTCATTATGAATGTCTCCCTCCCAAGCTTTCACATTCTCACCTTGGAGGTGGATATCCTGGCAACAGAATGGTATGTGATGCTTTCTGCATTGGATTTCACACATCTCTATCAGCCACCATCATTTTAAAAAGGTAGTGTGCCATCTCCATCAGCTCACCATTCACTCTGCAAATGTCTACACCTTGGGCCAATGCTCTACTCTACAGTATCTGGTGGCAACATAGGCCAGCAAATACAGCCAGCAGGCACCTACCCTCTGGTGTGCCAAGAACTCTGAGACTATGGGAAGCAGTCAGAGTTGAGGGCATCATCTGGATTGTTTTAGGAGACATGTCCACACGCAGCCTTTTGTCTGCAGTATAACTTGTAGTACTTAGCATCAGTCAATCTCCTCTCCAATTTCCCCTCCCTTGCAGTTGCATACCCCCTTTCACTGTTACATTGATACACTGAGCCTACCTCAACTGCTGTCACATCACTAGTGAATGTCTGTCATATTCCACTAACCCTACTTATTCAAATAGCCCTAGCCTCAGTGGAGAGGATCCGTTGTCCACAGGGGAAGAAATACCTGCCTCAAATAGGCATGAAGATAGCTGTCAGCTCTGGCACTCTGGTAAGGGTGTATCGGACCCTCAGGGTAGTCAAGACATATAACTCTCTCAAAATCCATCACTAGAATTGTTGAGTGACAAAGGGGAGCTAGATAGTAGTAGGGAGGAATTCTAAGGTATCGTGGGGTGTCCACGCAAATAAAACCTGATATGGGTTGGCAGAGGCTCTCTGCCTTCAGGTGACCCAGAAAACCAGGCTGCCTCTGATCCTTTCATTCAATAGATCTGCCCACTCAGATCACCCTACAATTTCAGGCTGGTAACGATTATTCAGAGATTTCCCAAATCAATTCATGGAAGTTGTTCAGGCCCTCCATCAGACTGTCTGCCCTCTCTCCTTCCGGTTCCTTCTCTACTGTTGCGGGAAGTCAGGGACCCTGAACGGAGGGACCTGCTGAAGCCATGACAGAAGAACATAAATTGTGAAGATTTAATGGACATTTATCACTTCCCCAATCAATACTCTTATAATTTCCTATGCCTGTCTTTACTTTGATCTCTTAATCCCATCATCTTCATAAGCTGAGGGTGTATGTCACCTCAGGACCCTGTGATGATTGTGTTAACTGCACAAATTGTTCGTAAAGCATGTGTGTTTGAACAATATGAAATCTGGGCACCTTGAAAAAAGAACAGGATAACAGCCATGTTCAGGGAACAAGGGAGATAACCATTAGGTCTGACTGCCTGGGAGCCAGGCAGGACAGAGCCATATTTCTCTTATTACCGAAAACGGGTGAGAGAAATATTGCTGAATTCTTTCCCCAGTAAGGAATATTAATAATTAACAGCCCTGGGAAAAGAATGCATTCCAAGTGGGGGGGCCTCTAAAATGGCTGCTCTGGGGGGGTGTCTGCCTTATGCAGTTGCAGATAAGGGATGAAACATGCCCTGGCCTCCTGCAGCCACCCCAGGCTTGCTAGGATTAGGAAATTCCAGCCTGGCGAATTCTAGTCAGACCGGTTCTCTGCTCTTGAACCCTGTTAAGATGTTTATCAATGACAATGCATGCACAGCAGGACATGGAACTTCATTAGTAATTCTAGTTTCACCCTGACCTTGTGATCTTGCCCTGACCTTCTGCCTTGTGATCTTTTGTTGCCCTTGAAGCGTGTGATCTCTGTGAGCCACACCCTATTCGTACCCTCCCTCCCCTTTGAAAATCGCTAATAAAAACTTGCTGGTTTTGCGGCTCAGGGGGCATCACGGAACCTGCCAACATGTGATGTCTCCCCCGGACACCCAGCTTTAAAATTTATCTCTTTTGCACTCTTTCCCTTTATTTCTCAGACCGGCCAACACTTAGGGAAAATAGAAAAGCACCTACATTGAAATATTAGGGGCTGGTTCCCCTGATACTCTACCTTATGCTGTACTCTAGATCCAAACCCCTGACTGCCAGCTGCCTTGGGTTCTGTGGGCTTAGTTTAGCATGTGGTCTCTCTAATGGACTCTGATATATATTTTCATAGCACATCTCAATATATTTTCATAGCACGTCTATGTATTAAAAAGCTTTGAGTCAGCTTTAAAATGACACACAAATTATTAATTGTAGTTACTTTTGAAAAGGGGGCTGAATTTTAGACGAATGTTGTGAGGGAGGAGATTGTGATTTATTGGTATTAAATTTTTTTCCAACAAGAATATGCATACTACCACTAGCTTTGTGATTAAAATATTTTTAATAGGCCTGACAATAGAAATAGTAGTTGTGTATATTACTCAAATAAAGTAAATGCTAACTGATCCAACAACAACAACAACAAAAACCTTGAAATATGAATGGGTTAACATAATAAATGTTTCTTTTTTTGTGCACATAAAACCTGAAGTGGGTTGGCAGTGACCTAGGGAACCAGGTTGTTTCCATCATGTGGCTCCACACCTCAGTGTGGGTTCTCCATGTTTGCTGTTGAATGGAAGAGAAAGCATGGAGGTGGCCGACTGGATCTCAGTGCCTTGGCCTAGAGGTGACAAACATGCTTTTCCCCATATTTCAGTGGCAAGGGTTAATCACATGACCCTTTTTAACTATGAGTAGACTGGGAATGTAGTCTCTCCACGAGCCCAGGAAAGAGAGCAGGACATCATGTGGATAAACACTTGCCATCTCTCCCATAAACTGGTACACAGTAGATGTTCAATGAAGAGCAACTCTTATAATTGGTTAGGACAATAACCCTCTTCATTTCTTAGAGGAGTTTGTAAGAAGGCCAAATTTGCCTTGAAATTTGCAACATTTTTCTAGTGTCTACTATGTGACAGATGTTTTGAAACACAAGGTCATGTCTAATTTTCAAAATGATCCTGGAAATTTCTACAAGGAGGATTTGTCCTTTGTCAATCAATAGCACCTTTCTACATGACTCTTTATAATAACCTGTGTAATTTTAGCAGGCTGATAATTTTCTCCTACCTTTGGTGCCTGGTCAAATCACAGCTACCCACCACCTACTTAACATTCCCAAACACCTGAACAGGTACAATGAAGGACACTGAAAAACCAATATTTTCCTCTGGGGCAGATATAGATAAGAGTAAATTGAAGGATAGTAAGTTTTTTTTTCTTTTTATTCAAAATTGGCATGTCTGCCAAGGGACCATTTTCCACCTCTGAGAAGGACTTGAAGAAAGATTTTTAGGGATTTAGCCACAGTAGATGTTTGCTTACACAGTGATTTCCTCTGTCTTTCCTTATCTACCACTTAAGAGGGAGGCTTTGGATGTTGACCACATAGGTAAATTCACTCATTGGTGTATGTGTTCAGTGGCCTGTCTCAAATAAAATACTCTATTAAAATCCTACTGCAAATATCAGGGTGGTTTAAAAAAGCCTCTTTTCTAGCCTCAGGGTTATAAACCAAGAAACAGTAGATTCTGCGCTAAATCACTCTTCTCACCAGTAGATTTGAAAACACTTTGACAGTGTGGTGGCAGTACCCAGAGACATGAAGAGGTGTCTAAGCTTCACTGTTTGAAGTGAACAATTATACGAAAGGGGCTGTTGTTATCAAAGGGCATCTGTGGTGAGGGGTGGGACCTCCAAGCAGTTGGAACCCTCTGTGTCAGGGAAAACGCAGGTGAGTCTGGGCTGTCTGTTCCTCTGGGAGCAGGTGCAGGCTCCAGAGAAAGATGCAGTGAAGCTGACCAGTAGGTCAGTTCCAGTGTGGACAGAGGGGCACACTTGGGAAGACCCCAGGGAAGGGCACTGTAATGTGGGAAAGCACTGGACTAGACTTACGTGCTGGGCCCAGAGCAGAGTCAGCTCTGGAGGAACCCGTGGGCTAGAGGCGGGAAAATCCCAGACCAATGAACCCCACAGACAGTCCAAAACTTTGTTTCTCATTTTAACTTTCCTTTCACTAAGAGGCCTGCTTTTAGTACTTTGGCCACAGGGCACTTGTTATCACTTGAGAGATATTGTGGAATAGTGAGAATTAAGAGACAGTTTGGCCTCAGATTGAGAGAAGCAGGACAGTGTGGGCCCTAGAAACATTCAGACCAGGGGTTTTGTCCCAGCCCTGTCACTTACCAGCCATGTGAACTTGAGAATGTTACAAGTTTTTCATCTCCTAATTTGATAAGCCCCATCTTGTAGAATTGTTGGAACACATGTAATGTACGTAAGGCATCTGGCAAAATGACTGGCAAATATTGGGTCTTTAATGAATGGCAGTTACTACTATGATTATATTCACACAAGAAAGGCTATTCTTATCTCTGGAAAATTTTTGTTTTGTCCAGGAATTGTCAGAGAACATTCAGTGCTCTAAAAAACAACCACCAAATAAGCCAAAATGCTGCAAAGCAAGTAACGCTATGTAAATTCTCCCCATGAGAGAATATGTTATTTAATATGGGAGCAGGGACTTCATCAGAATTCAACTCTAAGCTTATAGAGTTTATGTCAAGGACCAACGACTCCCCTCCCTCTGAGATTCCCTTCCTACAAAAACATTCTTATTTTCACTTATTTCATCACCAATGAGATCTAGCCCTACCTTGGAGTTTTGCCAAATTATATACGAGAAGACCTAATTAATGGAGTAGGCTCCAGCTGCACAAGCTTAGGGAAAAGAGTGTTAGCTTAGTGGCTTCTTGGCATCTCACCTCAAGGAAGTATAACACTTATTTCTCAAACACTCTCTGGAGACAATGTGCATAAAACAACTAGTTTGTGCACTGTGTTTGACTGCCCTGGGACGAGAGCACTGTATTCTTCCACTCCTACTCCAGACACAGGTTCTCTCTGCTTTACCCACAATCCCAAAGTAACTGTTAAGGGCAGTTTCCCTTTCCAGGCTTAATCTCTCAACTCTAAGGCTCATGATCTGAGGGTTTGGCACCTTCTTATGATTATCACAACCTCATCCAGTTCACCATGGAGCTAACTTAAAATGACCTCCCAACGAGGGACTTGCATTGTCCCACACCACGAAGTGCCTTGGCTAGGAAATTAACACTTGACTGCTCTTGTCTGAACCTTCTCCCACCATTCTCACTGCTTTTTCTTTTTTTTAAATGAGTGGTTTTTTATGTAAAAAAAATCTGTACATGTTAGAGTGTATCTCACCATCTTCCTTAAATAATAACTGTCCTTAGACTAAAAATCTGTGTGCAGGGGAAGGGTCTTCTTTAACTTAGTACAATCACTACTATCACAGAGCCTTACAAAGAGCAGATGCTCAATTTATGGTGAGAATAAATGAGCCACTGAACAAGTAATATAATTTATTACTATTTATTTTATCTGCATTCTTGAAAAGGCTAAAAACAACCAGGTATGTATCTTTGGATTTTACAAAAACAAAAGTGCATGCAGAAAACAAAAACTTGACATGCTTTGCTTACTCTTCCTCTATTTTAAGACTCCAATTATGTTGTGTGAGGTTCTTTCACACATTTCTGAGAAAATCTCTATTCTAAAGCTATGCTTTCTTCTTCTTGAACCCAAAAAAGATTCAACGATTTCAAAAATATAGAATATCAAAACTCTCATGCTTAAAGCTGGCAGCACCAATAAATGTGTGATCCATGTCGCTCATAGACATAGATCCCAACTCTAAATAAACATTCTATTAAAAGAAAAACACTTGAAAGATACTAATGTTTAACAGGAACACAAAGGAGACATATATGATGATCTCTCTAGGCATATCTTGGCTGCTCACTACTTTAAAAGGTTGGCATCTTGCCACAAAAACAAAGTGAACAATCTGCCTGAGTTCTCACATGGGGTAGGAGGACCTGCTGAATGGGGCTCTAGAACGTGCTCTAAAAGTCGTGGCAGTAGCGCGATGCCTGGCTCTAACACTGGATCGGACTCGGGCTCTCTCTTCCTCATCTCTCAAAGCCTCTTCATAATGGAATGGGCAGTCACGGGGAGTGATACCGTTCATCTTGGCCAAAAACTCGAGGACTTTCATCTTGGTGGTTTCAGCATAGGCTCTCGGACCCCATAGGAATTGATAGCATGGGGGATCACTGTTGGGCACCTGCTCGTACTTCAGATATTTTTCCTGCACTAGATCTTGGGTGATGAACTTACGGGGTTCCCCATAGATTAAGTGCTCCTCTCCATCATAGGCTCCCAACATATTCATGAATTTCCAGATCTCTTCCTCAGTGGCGGAGTTGCCGTTTAAGAAGATCACACCCAGGAGAGGCATCAGAAGCCCATTCCTGGGAAAGTCCCAATCATTGCTCAGGTTTCCATCATTGGTGAGGTTTAGCTTACTGACGAGGGTGTAGGTGTGGCCACTAGGGTTGTCTTCCTTCAAATCAAGGCCAAAGACCAGCTCCAAGCGGCGAGAGGCTCCATTGAGGATCTCAGTGAAGCGATCCTTGTACTTTTCATCAACAACCTCCAGCATATCTGCCTTCATAATGGGCTCTCTCATTTTATACTTACGTAGCATGAAGTGCATCAGTATTCCTGCCTCCCAGGCTATAGGATCTTTGACTGAGCTCTCAGTGGATGTTGTAGCCTGGGAGAAACTTGCATTTTCCTCACCTTGGCATTTGGCACCTTCGTCAAATTCGGTACATGACACAGCTGCAGCAGCAGTGGTGGTGGGTGGAGCTCCCTGAGGCTTCTGGGGAATGCCAGCAGCAGGGGAGCTTGTGGGAGTATCCCCTAAAACAGGAGAGGAGGAGGGGCACTCCTCTTTCTCTGCTGCAGTGGCGTGAGCAACCTTGAGACCCTGTGTCTCCTCTCGCGCCTTGCGGCGTTTCTCACGAGCTCGGAGCTTACTCTTCTGACCCCGAGGCATGATGGCTGTGGTCAGGCAAAACAGGCAGGAATGTGAGCAGAAGGACAGGAGATGTGGGGCCTGAAGAAGAGAGAATGAGTTCCTGTGAGTACTTGCAGCAGGGAGGTACCACCTTGGCTTTTAGAGAGCCACTTCTGCTGGTGTTCTTGAGGGCATTGCTCTAGGAACCCACTGGGTTCTTGTTGCCAACCCTGTCTGGGGCTGACTGGGTGACAGCAGAGGTTGGCAGTGTAGACTCCCTCTGTGTTCAAGGGCCCTCTCAATTCATATACAGGATCTTCATATCTACTCTTGGAAGGGTCTGGGACCTCCTTCCTGTGCTGCTCTGAAGCTGACACTTCAAAGCTCCCTGGAATCCACCAAAGAAAAATGAGGCACTGCTTCAGCCTACCATCCTTACCGGGGGCTAGGCGGGATGGCAGTGCTGACAGTTCTATGGAACTCTCTCTGTCCTGGGCTAGTTGGACCTCAATCTTAATTCAGAGTCCTCATCTCACCTATATCTAAGTTCTGGGAACCTGTCTTCTGCTAACTGGTGCTGCATCTTCAGACCAAAGCTGTCACCTCCCTTAGACCTGATGCAAAGAAATAAAGTCTCAGCCTGGCAACCCTTGGCCAAGGCCTTTGAGAGCTAAGTGCAGAGACAGGGCTAGCATCGTTGTTTTTCCTCTATTTGGGGTGGGGGTTGGGGGCTTGGGGGAATGGTACCTTCAGTCCACACCCATACTTTGACTCCCAGAAGGGCCTAGGGCTCTGTTCTCTTTACACCTGAGGACATTTACTCATAGTAAGGCCTACATCTGCCTGAGACCCAATGGAGGAAATGAGGGTGGCTGTATCTGGTCACAATGCCCATATTCTCCAGAGGCTGAAAGCTGTGGCTGGCAGGTTGAAGCCCTGTGATGTGTAGTCCCACTCATGGTCCTCACTCAAGGTCTCCAGTTTGACTCCTGGGAGGGCCTAAAATGCCTCCCATCCCTCCCGCTAACCCATCTGACTAAGACCTTCATCTCCCTGTTACTCCTGAAGAGAAATTTAGGGGCACTTCTGACATTTATGCTCAGGGCTTCCTAGCACTGACATACAGAGGGACTCTGAGGGATCCCTACTGATGAGGTGGGAGTTCCCTCAAGACCTCTCTATGAGGCCTGGCACAACCTGGAAATCCTCTCTCTACTGACCTGAGGCCCCTCACATCAGATTAAGATTCCCATTGCCTCATAGTCCCAAGATGAAAGAAAGCCTGAATCACATCCAGTCACCACGTCCTCTATGGGGCTCCACTGTTCTGGGGTCGTTGTTCTCTTTAGTCTTCACTCAAGCAGAGTCTGAGCTCCTCTCTAATCCCACTTGATTCTTCCAGGCTCATACAAAAGCCTTCACCTCTCTGAGTACCCAGGGCTAGTCTTGAGGGGATGACACATCTGGGTACTTCTGCCTGGGGTTTCCCAGAGCTGAGAGGGGGTGGAACTTGGTGAAGCCCCACTCTCTAGGTCAATGCTCATCTCATTCCTCCCTCAGTGTCTTCTCTGTCTTGATCTAACGCCTATCCAGTCATACAAAGCACCCCCCCACAACTCCCTGAGGAAGAAATGAAACTTTTCCCATCTGGCTACAATTGTCCATCATCTCCCAAGGATGAAAATCAGGAAGGAATTCCGTGTTTCTTTCACTGTTATGGGATGAGTAGTTTCCCCCCAGTTCTCAGGGTCTTCTTCTTGACTCCTGGAATTACCTAGGAATCCTCTAGCTGCTAACATAAGGCTGCCCCCTTTGATAAAGTTCCTCACTTCCCTGAGATGCTCTAGGAAGAAGTGAGTGAGACTCATCATGTCACCATACCTGGATCTCCCAGGGCTCAGTGGGGATAGGGCTCTATCTGTGTTACCTCTTTCTTGGAGGGGGTCCCCTCATACTCCCTCAGTATCACCATCTTTTAGGAACTGGGCCTCCTCCCTGTACTAAACAAGGGCTTTCATGTTAAACCAAAGCCATTATGTACCTGAAACAGCCCCTGAAGGAAATGAGGGGCATCTCAACTTGAGAGTTCTAACCCTGGCTTCTAAGGAATGAACGCCAAGGTAAGACTGTGTTCCTGCCTGTTCTGGACTAGATGGTTATCTCATTCCTCATAAAGAAATTGTACCTTGACACCTGTCTTGGCGTATGACTCCTATCTCTCTACTGAACTGGGGCAGTGAGGCCTTAAACCAAGGCCCTCCTCTCTCTAAGACCATGAAGGCAGAAGCCAGGGAGTACTTGAGCCTGCCAGCTCTGGCCTGGGACTCCCAGGGACAGCATCAGGCGCTGTTGTCTCCCTTGTGTATAGAGTAGCCATTTCCTCACTCAGTGTCTCCACCTCCACTCGGCACTCTTTCTGGGACTCCACCCAACGACTGGCCCTAAGACCATGCCCCGTACAAAAGTTCTCATATTCCTTGGACCTAAGTTCACAGTCATAGTGGGCCACATCCCACCAAGGCTGACTGGGGCCTGTGCGTGAGGACAGCAGGAGCGGGACTTTTTTTTTTTTTTTTTTTTTTTCTGAGACTGAGTCTCGCTCTGTCACCCAGGCTGGAGTGCAGTGGTGCAATCTCGGCTCACTGTAAGCTCCGCTTCCCGGGTTCACGCCATTCTCCTGCCTCAGCCTCCTGAGTAGCTGGGACTACAGCCGCCCACCACCACATCTGGCTAATTTTTTCTATTTTTAGTAGAGACGGGGTTTCACCGTGTTAGCCAGGATGGTCTTGATATCCTGACCTCGTGATCCACCCGCCTCGGCCTCCCAAAGTTCTGGGATTACGGGTAGTAGGGTTTAGGACTCCTCCCTCTATTGACCTGAGTCTATAAGCCTTAGGCCGAAGCCTTAGTCTCCCTGAGTCGCTGAAGAGACAGTCAGGGTGCTACCCATCCGGTTACCTGAGGCCTCCCAGGACCAAATGCAGAAGCGGGACTTAGAGGGGACCTCTTTGTTACGGGTGGGGGTGGTCTCTTCAATTTACACTCAAGGTCCTCACCTTGACTTCCGACCAGTCCTGAGAATTCACCCTCGGCTGACCAGACGCTGCACTCCACCCCTTAAGCTCGCTCGGGTCCTCGCCTTCAAAAAGGAAACGAGGATGAGCCACATCTGGCAGCCCAGGGCCTCTGAGGGCTGACGGCAGAGGCAGGACGCTACGGGACGTCACTGTTCTAGCGTCGCTGGTCCCTACGTCCCCACTAGGGTTCCTCACCTTAGTATCTAGCAGCCTGGGACGACTCCGCCTGCTGACCCAAATCCGCCAGCTTCCAAACAATAGCCCCACCTCTCTCAGCCCCCAAGGTGGAAATCTGAGCGTGCCACACAGGCCATCCCTGCCTGGACCTCACAGGCCTGACAGCAGCGGCAGGGCTCTGTGAAAGTCCCGTTTTGGGGAGAGGCCTTCTCATCAGCTCTCAGAGTCCTCACCGTGACTCTGGTTTCCTCTCCAGGCAGAACTGAAGCTACTCCCTTCAGGCCCCAAGCTCCCCATCCTCCCTGAGACCTTCCAGGCGGAAATGAGAGGCCCCTTAGGTAGACAGCTCTGTCTGATGCCTCAAAACAGGGGATGAATTCTGTGGGGACTCATCTGCTGGTGGAGTCCCCTCTTAACACTTAAGAGCCCTACATTGATTCTTGTTAGGGTCTCGGCCTCTTCCCTCTGTGAAACTGAGGCTGCCCCAATTAGACGGAACCAGTCATCTCCCTGAGACTTTCCAGGCAGAAATCAGCCTGCCATATCCGCCAAGTCTTCCTAGGGCTGACAGCAGAGGGGACTTTGTGAGGCCATGTGGGTGCTACCCTTAGTCCACATTCAGGTCCTCACCTTGACAAGTGAGCAAACCTGTAACTTACCCTTTGTTTACCTGAACCTGCTCCTCTCACATCAAGGTCCTGTTTTCTGAGAATTTCGAGTTGTACTCCTGGATGATCTTCATATGATCACGGTCCTTTTGCAACCTGCAAAAACAGATAGTAAGGAAAGGACTCCATAGAACTCCACAGTTTTGGCTGGGTCCTTCCATCAGTCTTCATTTATGCTCCTCGCCTTTACATGTATCAGAACCTGGGACTCCTCTATCTACTGAACTGAGGTCACTCTCCTGAGGGTCTGGATGAACCTTTGCATTTTGGAGTGGTTTTCTCCCCACCATTCATTCATGAGGGTTCTCATATTGGCTCCTGTCTCTTGATCAAACTCTTCCAGGGAAATGTCACATCCCTGCAAAAATTTGACCAGTTTCCTCTTTGCAAACCTTGCAGAGAAGAGGTCCCTGTCCCAGAAGCGATGTGACGTTGGGAAACTGAAACGGCAGGTGGAGAGCCTAGGACAGATGTTGTGCTCTCAGGGAAAAAAACATGTTGATCTATTCCTTCACTTCACCAACCAAAGGGTAGTTCTAAAAGTTTTACTTTCTACAGAAAAGGGTGGAGCCAGATGATTTTTGTAATCTTTTGATCTTTTGAAGCTATCCAGTTTTGCTTCTGTTGGTGATCATATTGTCACTGAGTATTATTTCTTTTTCTCTTTAATTCACATCTGTCAATTATTTTGGTATTCTTCTTGCTCTGGTTATGTATTCCAATCCAGTGTTTGGGGTACAGAGACCTCCTCTTTCTTACCTGAGACACACTTTGGGGTTGTAGAAGAAAATGAATTAAGAAATCCACAGTAAGCTTCAGTTTGGGAGGAGTGGAATAGTGTGGGCTCCAGAGGAATTCAGACCAGCAGTCTAGTTCCAGCCCTATCACTTACTAGCTGTGTGAACTTGGGCACATTACCAAACTCTATAAGCCTCAGGCTCTACATCTGTGAAATGGGCTTGATAAGCCTTGTCTTGTAGGACTGGTGGAATGTGGTGAAAGTGTGCAAAGCCCTGGTGTGCATTGAGACTTTAAACAATACTTGTTATTACTATGATTATTTCAACTACAGAAGAAATCATCCACCCTGCTGATTTTCTTTAAGTCCAAGAGATAACAAAGAATATACAGCATTCTAAGACATGGAACAACAAAATCAGCCCAAAACGCAGCTTACAAAGAAACTCTAAATAACTTTTCCATATTAAATCATATTTTGAGTGTGGAGTTGTCTTTCTCAGCTGAAAGCAACTCAAACCTTCTAGGGTTTGGTTCAAGGACCAACTCTGGCCTTTCATCCAAACCACTCTTATTTTCATTCATTTCACCACTATCAAAAATCCAGATCTCCCTTAGAATTTGCAAAAACACATGAAAGGAAAAAAACTTCCTTTTAATGGAATGGGTTCTGGCTCCCCAGCTGATAGCAGAGTATTAGCCCAGTGGCCTATGAGTTTCCAGTCTTAAAGGAGTATCACCTTTATTTCTCAGAAACACCCTGGGGGCTACGTGCATAAAACACCTAGTTTGTGTACTGGATTCACTTCACTTGCACTGGGACAAGAGCACCGGCCACTTTCAATCCCTGCTCCAGGCAAAGATCCCCTCTGGTTTTTCCACAATCCCAAAGTAACTATTAAAGGCAATTTTTCATTCCAGTCTCCATCTCTCAAGTGTGAGATCCACCATCTGAGTGTGTGACCCCTGCTCAGTGCGCCCCATCTAGGCACTATGCCGGGACATAAAATTACCTCCTATTGCAGTATGTTCAGTTTCCCAAAGTCTCAATTACCTTGCTTAGGACATTTACACTAGATTCCACTGCTGGAAACACCCCCACCTTCTTTCTTATCCCCTCTTTTCACCTGTCTTTAGGTCTTAGGGAGTATCTCATCACCTTCATTATATGATAGCTGCTGTTGGATTCTAAAATTCTATGGGCAGGGATTGGGGTTTTTTTGTTGTTTGTTTGTTTTTTGTTTTCTTAGCTTATCCGGTACTAGCCAGGAGCCCTCCAAAGTACAGCTGCTCAATTAATATTTGGACAATTAAAGTGTAAGTGACCAGGAAGTCAAATGTATTGCTATTTAATTTCCCCCACATTCCTGAAAAAGCTAAACCAATCCAGGTACATATACTTCAGTTTTACAAAGAAAGACTAAAAAGAATAAAACAAAGCAAGAATTGACCACATTTTACTTTTTTTTTCTCTACTTCCTGGTCCCACCAACTTTATTGCAAGGTAATTTTCTTTTCACAAATTCCATATTCCAATGCCATATTATCTTGTTCTAGATCACAGAAAAAGACTTAAAAGACTTTTAAATTGTTGTACATAATGCAAAAATTCTCACTCTTCAACCTGATATATTTTAATAAATGAGTGATTCATGCCATTCATAAACTTAGATTCTGAAACTAAATAAATCTACAATTTAAAAAAAGAACACTGAAAAACAGGAAAAAGAAAAGATAAATCATTTTACATACAAATATGTTATATATGGTGTTCCCACCAACTCCCCTTTGGCCCTCCATTAATTAGAAGGTTAAGTGTTTTCTTAATCAAAAGTAAAGAATATACCTCAGACTTCACAAGGAGTAGGAGACACTGCTGGACACCACACTGAAACATGCCAGGCCCAGTTGCAACACTGTCTCTGGCTCTCTCTCCCTCATCTCTCAAAGTCTTCTCTTAATGGAGGGAAGACAATGGGGACACTGTCATTGACCTTGGCCCAGGCCTCCACATTCTTGAATAATCTAAGCAAACCGGGTATGTAACTTTTAAATTTATGAACAAAAAAAGACTGAACTGAGTAAGACAAACCACTAATAAAGAAACTTTTACTTTTCTTCTCTTTCTGTCTTCAGATTCTACTGTGGAGTTATTTTAAATTTCTAAGGATAACCTTACTCCCATGCCGTGTTATTTTGCTCTGTATCACAAAAATTATTTCAGGATTTTCTATTTGTATTTCAAAGACAAAATTATTATCACTAAACCAACCTGATAAACAGCAATAAACGTGTGATGCGTGCCATTTCTAAACTTATATTCTGAATCTAAATAAACTTTCTATTTTAAGAAACATCACTGGAAAATACAACAAAGAGATAAATCAACGAGTTATTCATGCATCACAGGAACAGAGAAAGCAGCAGGTCTTTCAACCACAAAGTGAACAATTTGCCTTAGATCTCACATGGGGTGGGAAGAGCTACTGGATGTGGCCCTGGAATACGCGCTAGTCATGGCTGTAGTGCCACGCCTGGCTGCAACTCTGGGCCGGGCTCCAGCTCTCTCTTCTTCATCTCTCAAAGCCGCTTCATAAAGGAGTGGGAAGTTATTGGGGGTGGTGTCATTCACCTTGGCCAAAAACTCCAGGACTTTCATCTTGCTGGTTTCTGCATAAGCTCTTGGACCCCACAGGAATTGATAGCGTGGGGGATCACTGTTGGGCACCTGCTGGTATTCCAGATATTTTTCCTGCACCAGATCTTGGGTGATGAGCTTTCGGGGTTCCCCAAATATAAGGTGCCTCTTTCCATCATAGATCCCCAACATATTCAGGAATTCCCAGATTTCCTCTTCACGGGCACAGTTGCCATTTAAGAAGATCACACTCAGTAGAGGCATCAGAAGCCCATTCCTCGGAAGGGTCCAGGCACTGCTCTGGTTTCCATCGTTGGTGGGGCCTAGCATGCTGACGAGGATGTAGGAGTGAGTGGTGGGGTTGACCTCCTTCAAGGCAAGGCCAAAGACCAGCTCTGTGCGCTGAGAGACTTTCCTGAAGATCTCAGGGAAGTGCTTCTTGTACTTTTTGCTGATGATCTTCAGCATTTCTGCCTTTGTAGTGGGCTCTTTCATTTTATACTTGTACAGCAGGAACTGCACTAACATCTTCGTCTTCCTGGTTAGAGGATCTTTGAGTGATCTCTCAGTGGATGTTGAGGCCTGGGAGGAACTTGCATTTTCCTCATCTTGGCTCCCGTCACCTTCATCAGATCCAGTGCATGACATAGCTGCGGCAGCAGGGGTGGTGGGTGGCTCTCTCTGAGGCTCCTGGGGAATGCCAAAAGCAAGGGAGCTGGAGGGAGTATCCCCCAAAACAGATGAGGAAGAGGAAGGAGACTCTTCTTTCTCTGCTGCAGTAGGCTGACCAACCTTGAGATCCTGGGTCTGACCACGGGTCCGCTGGCGTTTCTCACGGGCACGGAGCTTACTCTTCTGACCCCGAGGCATGATGGCTGTGGTTAGGTACAGCAGGTAGGAGTGTAGGCAGAAGGGCAGGTGATGTGGTCCCTGGAGAAGAGCAAAGGAAATCCTGAGAACACCTTCAGCAGGCAGATACTACCTTGGCTTTTCAGAAGCCGCCTCTGCAGGATTCCTTGAGAACACTGCTCTAAGTATTCACTGGGCTATTGTTCTTAGTCATTCTGTCCCCTAAGAAGCCAGCTGAGGAAGTTACAATGTGCCTTAAGCTGCAGCTTGCCAACCCTGCCTGGGGCTGACTGGGTGACAACAAGGCTTGCAGTGGGGCTTTCTGTGTTCTGGCTTGGAGAGGATCCACTCTGATTACCTTTAGAATTATCATGTCAGCTCTTGGCAGGGCCTGAGCCTCCCTCTATTGGTGTTGTGAAATTGACTCTTTAGTTTTCTGGAACCCAGATGAGGGAAGTCTAGGGGCCCCTCAACCCACCACCCCTGCCTAGAAGCATTTAGTGCTCTCTCTGTCCTGGGCTCTTTAGGTCCCAAGTTTGCACTCAGGATCCTCATCTGGACTCCATGCAAGGTTGTGGACTGTCTCTTCTGCTGACTGATAACTGCAACTTCAGACCAAGAATTTCATCTTTTCTAGTTCTGATGTAAAATGTGATGGGCATCTGTGAAAGAAAATAATTGATAATCTGGACTTCGCTAAATTAAAACTTCTGCTCTGCTAAAGATACCACAAAGAGAATAAGATAACTCCCAGGTTGGGAAAAATTATTTTCAAAAGCCATATCTGATAAGGGACTGTTAACCAAAACATACAAAAATGTCTTAAAACTGAACAATAAGAACAGACCAACCCTATTAAAAATGGACAAAAGATCTAAACAGGCACCTCAACAAATAATATATACGGAAGGCAAATACGTACATGAAATGATGGTCAACATCACATATCATTAGAGACTTGCCAATTAAAACAATAATGTGATACCACTACATACCTATAAGAATGGTCAAAATCAAAAACACTGATAACCCCAAATACTGATGAGGATGTGGAGCAACAGGAGCACACTGTCATTGCTGGTGGACATGAAAAATGATACAGCCACTTTTGAAGACAGTTTGTAAGTTTCTTACAAAGCTATGCATACTCTTATCATATGATCTAGCAAGTGCGCTCCTTGTTATTTAGCCAAATGAGTTGAAATCGGCATGTCCACAAAAAAAAAAAAAAAAAACCTGCACACAAATGTTTATAGTAGCTTTATTCATAATTGCCCAAACTGGGAAGCAACCAATATGTCCTTCAGAAGGAGAGTGGATAAATTAACAGAATAAAATATTATTCAGCACTAAAAGGGAATGAACTATCAAGCCACAAAGAGACATGGATGAAACTTAGATACATATTACAAAGTGAAAGAAGCCAATTTGAAAAGTCTATACATTGCATAATTCCATCTATATGACATTCTGGAAAAGGCAAAAGTATGGAAACAGTACAAAGTTCAGTGGTTTCCAAGGGTTGGGGAGAGTGAGAGATAAAGAGATCAGGCACAGAGAACTTTTAAGGCAGTAAAACAATTCTGGATGATTCTATGGTGGTAAACATACGTCATTATACATTTTTAAATATTAAAACCAAAGAATGTGCAGCATCAGGAATGAATCCTAAACTACGGACATTGGGTGATAATGATGTGTCCACGTATTCTCAATTGTAACAAATGTATCACCCTGGCTTGGGAGGTTGATATGAAGGAGGCTGTGTCTGTGGGAGGACAGGATGCCTATGAGACTCTGCTTTCTGCTCAGTTTTGCTGTGAACGTAAAACTATTCTAAAAAAGAAGGTCAATTATTAAAAAAAAAAAAAAGTGATGGTGAGTCCTCAGCCTTACATGTCGCCCTGGCAATTTAAGAGTTATGCAGGGGGGTGGACTCTGTTGCCCTCTCTATTCAGAGGTGAGCAGTCCCCTCAGTTCTCACTCGGTTTTCCTTGATTTGGCTCCTAGCAATCCTAGGGCTCCCCTCTTTTTTGACCTGAAGACCTCTCCGTTTAAAAGGCCTGCACCTCCCTGAGATCTGATAGGAGGAAGAGGGTGGCCTCATCTGGCCACAACTGACCATGGTCTCCCAAGAGTGGCAGCTGTGGTAGACAGGTTGAGGTCTTATGGTGGATTGTCCTACTCAGGTCCTAACTCAGGATCCTAAATCTCACTCACAGGAAGGCTTAATATTCCTCCCTTTGCTGAGCTGGGATTGCCCACCTCAGAACAAGACCTTCACTTCTCTGTTACTACTGAGGATATGAGGGTGCCTCTGTCTGACATTCATGCCTAAATCTCTCAGAGATGACAATAGGGAGGATTCTGTGGGATCCCCACTGATAGGGGTTTGGTGGTTCCTGCACTCTTCAGGGTACTCACTTTACTCCTGGCACACATTAGGACTCCTTCCTCTATGGACCTGAGTCAGACAGCCTCAGATCATTGTCTTTACCTTCTTAAGACCTCCAGAGTAGAAATCAGGTTCAGCCACATCCTGTCAAGGCTATTTGGGTGAGTGCTTCCCTCATTCTTCATTCAGGGTCCTCAATTTGGTATGTGTCAGATAATGGGACTCCTCCCTCTACTGACCTGAGATGCATGGAACTCACAAGTCCCTGAGAACCTTGAAGAATAAGTGAGGAGATGCTCAGGCTAAGAACTCTGTCTGGCATGTTGTTCTGCTCAGTCGTCCTATATGAAGGTCTTTATCTTGGCTCTTGTCCCTTAATTAATGACTTCCTGGGAAATGCCACATTCCTAAAAATTATTGATCAGTTTCCCTATAATAAATCTTGCAGACAATGCATCCCTGTCCCAGGAGTGATGAATAAATCTTGCAGACAATGCATCCCTGTCCCAGGAGTGATGTAAGATAGGGAAGCTGTAACACAAGGCAGAAGCCTGAGGATAGAAGTCATACTGTCAGAGAAAAAAAAAAAAACAAAAAACATTGATCTATTTCTTCTCTTTGCCACCCTCTTATGTATTTCTCTTGGAAAAGATTTAACTTCCTATAAAAAGGGGGACAGTCCAGAATGGCAGAATGTGACTCCATGATCTTTTGAGTTTATCTGACTTTGCATATGTAATCTTATTGTCACCAAATATTATCTTTCTCTCCTTAATTCACACCTCTCGACCATTTTGGTAATTTCCTTGCTCTGGTTCTGTATTTCAGTCCAGCAGATTGGGTACAGAATCTTTTCATCACTTGATATACATTTGGGAGTAGTGAGAAGAAAAGTGAATAAGGAGACACAGTCAGTCTCAGGTTGGGAGGCATGGAACAGAGTGTGCTTTACACTAATTCAGACTGGGGGTCTTGTCCCAGTCCTGTCACTTACCAGCCATGTGAAATTGGACACTTTAATAGACTGTGGGCTTCAGGCTTTTCATCTGTGAAGTGGGTTTGATAAGCTCTGTTTTGTAGGACCGGTAAAATGTACACAATGTATGTAAAGTGCTTGAGACGTATTGAGACATATAATAGGGCCAGTTCTTATTGTGATTAATTTGTACCCTGACATTACAATCTACTACACTGGGACTTATTTTTCAATGCAGGAGATGTCAGAGATTATACCATATTCTAGGACAAAGAAAACCCTATCAGACAAAGTGCTACCTAGAAAGGAAAACTAAATAATATTTCCTCATTACTTGATAGATCATTCAATATTAGTATGAGGTAGACTTCCTCAGTAGATGCAACACAGATTCTAAAATGAGTTTCAAGGACCAAAAACTTCCCTCTCTCTCAGCTATCCTTCCATCTAAACCACTTTTATTTTGATTCATTTAACCACCTCTCAAAATCTAGACCTTGCCTAGAGTTTGCCAAATCACACATGAGGTAACCTAATTGAATGCGCTTTTAATGGAACAGGCTCTGGATACCCCAGCCCAGGACAGAGAGTGCCAGCACAGTGGCTTCTGGGCCTCCCACCTCCCTTGAGGGTATTACCCTTATTTCTCAGAAACTGGCTGGAGATGATGTGCACAAAACACCTAGTGTGTGCTGTGTTTATTTGTGCTGGGACAAGAGCACAGGACACATTCCTACCCCAGATTCTCCCTGATTTATCCATGATCCCAAAGTAACTGTTAAGAACTGTTTCCTATTCCAAGCTTTGTCTCGCAACTCTGAGAGGCAACTTCTAAGAGCCTGGCCCCTGCTCACCATTCCCACAGCCTCATCCAGCCCACCATGGAGCCTCACTTAGATTAACTCCCATTGAGGGACCTGCACTTTCCTTAGGCCCAACACCGCCTTGATTAGATAATTCATACTTGACTGTTCTCATGTGGAACCACCTCCCTCCCTTCTTATCATGTATCCTTTTGGTCTTAGAGTGTATATCACCATTTTCCTTAGATGATAGCTGCTTCTCGACCTTATAATTTTAAGGTCAATTGCTAGGTCTTCTTTTTCTTAGCCCTCCCAGTATTAGCATGGACCCTTCCAAGAGCAGATGCTCAATTAACACTTGGAGAATGAGTGTGTCAGCATGAGGTCTAATTTATTATGATTTAATTCTACATTCTTAAGTAAGCCAGACATATATGGTTATTTATCTTTCATTTCCTTAAAACACAGAGTAAAAGCATTTAGGAAACCAAATATTGACCATCTTACACTCTTTCTCTATTTCTTAATGCCATACATTTTACTGCTGACTTTTTTTTTTAACATTTTCAAGGAAATACTTATTCTAATTCCAAGTTATCTTACACCAGATCACTGAATAAGATAGAACTTTTCTCAATCTGTTTTACAAAACAGCAAAATTTTTACTCTTAAACAACAAATGTGACCAATATCAATCCTAAACTTAGATTACAATGTTAAATAAAAGGAACATTTGAAAAATATGCCCCAAAATACAGATAAAACTTCAAATTATCCATTTAGAACAGAAACAAAAGGTATTATACAGTGTGTTCCCTCCAGTAACACCCAGTCCTTCACTCCTTGGAACAGTGACTGCCCTCTTTAACCACAAAATGCAAAATTTGCTTAGACTTCACTAGGCGTGGGAAGAGCTGCTAGCCTTGGCCTTGGAACGCTTTCTGCCCATGGCACTACTGCCATCATTGAGCATAGCTGTAGCTTGGACCCTTTCTTCCTCATCTCTCAAAGCCTCTTCATACCAGAACTGGAATGCACTGGGGACGGTTTGATTGACCTTGGCCCAAAACTCCAGTACCTTCATCTTGCTGGTTTCAGCATGGGCTCTTGGACCCCACAGGAATTCATAGCGTGCAGGATTACTGTTGGGCACTTGTCGGTACTCCAGGTATTTAAGCTTCACCAAATCTTGGGTGATGAGCTTTCTGGGCTCCCCAAATATGAAGTGTTTCTTCCCATCATATATTCTCATCTTATTCAGGAACTCCCAGATCTTCTCCTCAGTGGCACAGTTGCCCTTCATGAAGATCACGCCCAGGAGATTCAGCAGGAGACCTGTCTTGGGAAATCCCCTCCCACGAGTCACCGTCCCATTGTTGGGGAGATCCATTTTGCTGACAAGGACATAGGAGTCCTTGGTAGAATCAACTTTCTTTAAATCAACACCAAATACCACCTCCATGTTGAAAGCAGCTTTTTTAAGGATCTCAGGGAAGCGATTCTCATGGCTTTTTTGGACAATTTTTAGCATATCTGCTTCCATAATGGGCTTTTTCATTTTGTACATTTCCATCAGGAACTGCACCAACATATTTGTCTTCATGGTTAGAGGGTCTGTGCGAGACCGCACAGTGGAGGATAGACCCTGAGAGAAGCTTTGCTTTTTCTCAATTTTGCTGTTGGCTCCCTTGTATGACTTTTTGTAAGAAACATCTACAGATGTAGTGGTGGCTAGTGCTCTCTGAGGCTTCTTGAGAGCACTACCTGGTCTACCAGCAGACTTTTTCTGGATAGTAGGCCCCAAAATAAGAGGGGATGAAAAAGATACTTTTTTCTTGTTAGTTGCAGTGATCTGAGCACCCTGGTGATCCTGGGTCTGACCCCGGGTCTGCTGGCATTTCTCACGTGCATGGAGCGTACTCTTCTGACCCCGAGGCATGATGGCTGTAGTCAGGAACAGCAGGCAGGAATGTCAGCAGAAGGGCAGGTGATACAGGCACCTGGAGGAGAGAGAGAAAGAGAGGGTAAGAGCGCCTTCAGCAGAGAGGTACCACTTTGGATTTAAAAGAAGGTCGCCTCTGCAGTTTTCTGTGAGAACGCTGCTCTAGAAACCCAGAGGGCTTCTGTTCTGATCAGTTTGTCCTCTGAGAACCCTGTGAAAGTAATTAAAGTGTGCCTTAGGCCACAGCCTGCCAGCCCTGTTCTGTGTATACTAGGACTGAGAGCAGCCGTGGCATGTCTAGTCCTTGTGGATCTCCTTTTACTCTGGGATAGGAGGTTTCTCTCAGTTCACACTCAGGACCATCATAAAAACTGTCAGGGCTGGGTCTTCTCCCCTGTGCTGCACTAAATTTGACACCTCCAGCAAATGTCCTCATCTCCTTGGGACCACCTAAGAGGAGGTGAAGGAATGTCTCAGCCTTACCACCCCTGACAGGAGGAACTAGGTGCTAACAGCATTGTGGAGTCCTACTCTTTCCTGGGCTTATTGGGGTCCTGACACCTCATTCATAGTCCTCATCTTGTCTCTAGATAGGACCTAGGACAGCTGCCTCTGCTGATCTGATGCCCCTCACTTTAGGTAAAGGCTCTCAGCAACCTAATGCCATTAAAAGAAGGTGAGTTCACATACACCTGACCTTCATGCCCAGCCTCGTCAGCGCTGCAAGTGGGGAGTGGGGGAATCTTTGTTGTCTCTTCTTTATGTGGGAGAAGTTGTATCACTAGTCTTCATTCAGGGTCCTCACTATGACCCCTGCAAGGCTCTGGGTCTCCTCACTCTTCCCTCTGCAGAACTGGGGCATGTAATTAGTTCAACCTTTCTGGCACTCTCTAGGCAGTAAGGGGGGCTGACGTTATTCCAAGGCTTCCCGGAGCTGAGAGAAGAGGCATAATTTGTGGGACTTTACTTTTTAGAGAGAGTGTTCCCTTTAGTTTTCTCTCAGGTCTCTGACCTTGACTCCTAGTAGGATGTGGGACACTTCCCTCCATTAACCTAAGTCCTCCAGCCTCAGAACAAGGCCCTAGACAGGGAAGTCAGGGACCCCTCACCTATGAATACCTTTGCCTGGAGCTTGCAAAATGAGTGCAAGGACATTGTTTGTGTTGACACCTCTATTGCAGAGAGATTCCTTCATTAGCACTCAGGGCCCTCACCTTGACTCCAGTTAGGACCCAAGTCTCTCTTCCACCTGCTGAACTGGGGCTCCTTTCTTAGACCAAGGCCCTTCCCTCCCTGAGACTTTCCAGGTAGATATCTGTCAGACAGCTTTCAAGGTATTCCCAGGGAAGACTTCTGGGGCAGGATTTAGTGTGGCCCTCTTTGTTATAGGTTGGGGGATGGTGGTCCCTTTCATCCACATTCAGGGTCCTGACCTTGACTCCAGACAGTCCAAGGAATTCACCCTCTGCCGAAGGGATGCCGTGCCCCTCACCTCCAGATCCTCCCCTTCAAAGCACTTCCAAGGAAGTGAGGAAGAGCCTTATCTGTTCACAGCTTCCTGGGGTCTGATGGCTGACAACAGGGGTGGAACTCTATGAGACTTCACTGTTTTGGAGTCGCTGGTCCCTAGATTCTCATTCAGGGTCTTCACCTTGGTATCTTATCACAGCCTGAAATTTCTCCCTCTACTGACCTGAGTTCGCCAACCTCCAAACAAAACACTCATCTCCCTGAACACTTCCCTCCCTGGACGGGGAAGTCAGGGCCTCCGCTTATGACTACACTTGTCTGGAGCCTTCTAAACTGGCTAGCAGCAGTGAGACCTTGTCTGAAAAAAAATAAAAATAAATAAAAAACACGAGGACCACTGGTGCTAACCAGGGGGATGCTAACCAGTAGGGTTGCTGCTGCTGTCTGTTGACACCCCTACTGGGAAGAGATCCCATCCTTTAGCACTCGGAGACTTCACCTTGGCTCGAGTTAGGGTCCAGGTCCCCTCCAACTGAATAACTGGGGCTGCTCCCTTAGTGAAAGAACCTCCCTCTGGGTGCCTTTCCAGACAGAACTCAACCAGGACCTCCCAGGGTCAACCGCAAGGGTGAGACGTTGTGGGTCTCCTTTTGTAATGGGCAGGGAGTTGTGAGGGTGAGCCACGTCCCGCTCGGGGTCTCTGAGGGCTGACAGCAGGGACTGAGACGCTGGGACCCTACTGTTCTGGAGTCAGTGGTCCCTAGGTCCTTATTCAGGGTTCTCACCTTGATACTAAGTGGAGCAGAGTAACACCTCTACTGAGCGAAGTCAACCAACCTCCAAAATCCTCCCCTCCCATAGTCCCTAGAGGGGAAGTCTAGGCATGTTATCGGACCATGTCCTGGGGCTTCAAAGACCTGAAACAGGGTTAGGGCTTTTGGTGGGCCCCTCTTTTGGAGAGAGGTTCCCTGGTTAGCACCAGTGGGCCTCATATTTCTTTCTTTCTTTTTTTTTTTTTTTTTTTTGTGACAGGGGCTCTCTCTGTCTTCCAGGCTGGAGCGCAGCCGCGCAATCTTGGCTTACCACAACCTCCACCTCCCAGTCCTCGAACTCCTGTGCTTAAGCGATGAGGCTGGCTTCGTCCTCCCAAAATGTTGGATTACAAGCGTCAGCCAGAGACCTGCCTTAAAATTTAAAAAAAAAAAAAAAGTTTATATTATTTATTTATTTTGAGATGGAGTCTCGCTCTGTCACCCAGGCGGGAGTGCAGTGGCGCGATCTTGGCTCACTGCAACCTCTGCCTCCCAGGTTCAAGCGATTCTCCTGCCTCCGCCTCCCGAATAGCTGGGACTATACGTGCGCCCCACCACGCCCGGCTAATTTGAGACAGTGTTTCTCTCTGTCGCCCAGGCTGGAGCGCAGTGGCGTGACCTTGGTTCACCGCAGCCTTGACCCCTAGGGTTTAAGCGATCCTCCCACCTCAGCCTTCTGGGTAGCTGGGACTACAGGGGTGCTCCACTGCTGCCCGGCCATTTTTTTTTTTTTTTTTTTTTTTGTAGAGACAGGTTTTCGCCATGCTGCCCCGGCTGGTTTCGAACTCCTGGGGGGACTCGCCTCGGCCTCCCAGTGTGCTGGGATTACAGGCCTGAGACACCGCACCGGCTTGGTCTTCATCTTGACTCTAGTTAGGGCCAAGAGACCTCTGAAGAACTGAGGCTGCCATGTTAGACAAAGCCTTCCCCTCCCTGAGACCCGCCAGGCTGAATGAGAGGCAAGCCAGTTTTATAGCTCTGCCTAGGGCTTTCCAGGGTTAAAAACATGGATTGTCCCTTCAGTCCCCGCTGAGGGTTCTTACCTTTACTCCGGATCAGTTCTAAGAATTCACGCTAGGCTGCGAACCTGACTGAAGCTATTGCACCCGTCAGGCCAACAGCCTCACTTTCAAAGCGGAAGTGAGGGTGAGCAACATCCCGCTGGGGGTCTCCGAGGGCTGACAGCAGGGGGCGAGACGCTGGGACCCCACTGTTCTGGAGTCGGTGGTCCCTAGGTCCTTATTCAGGGTTCTCACCTTGATACTAAGCGGAGCAGAGTAACACCTCTACTGAGCGAAGTCCGCCAACCTCCAAAATCCTCCCCTCCCATAGTCCCTAGAGGGGAAGTCTAGGCATGTTATCGGACCATGTCCTGGGGCTTCAAAGACCTGAAACAGGGTTAGGGCTTTTGGTGGGCCCCTCTTTTGGAGAGAGGTTCCCTGGTTAGCACCAGTGGGCCTCATATTTCTTTCTTTTTTTTTTTTTTGGTGACAGGGGCTCTCTCTGTCTTCCAGGCTGGAGTGCAGCCGCGCAATCTTGGCTTGCCACAACCTCCACCTCCCAGTCCTCGAACTCCTGTGCTTAAGCGATGAGGCTGGCTTCGTCCTCCCAAAATGTTGGGATTACAAGCGTGAGCCAGAGCCCTGCCTTAAAATTAAAAAAAAAAAAAAAAAGTTTGCATTTATTTTTGAGATAGAGTCTCGCTCTGTCACCCAGGCGGGAGTGCAGTGGCGCGATCTTGGCTCACTGCAACCTCTGCTTCCCGGGTTCAAGCGATTCTCCTGCCTCCGCCTCCCGAATAGCTGGGACTATACGTGGGCCCCACCACGCTCGGCTAATTTGAGACAGTGTTTCTCTCTGTCGCCCAGGCTGGAGCGCAGTGGCGTGACATTGGCTCACTGCAGCCTTGACCCCTAGGGTTTAAGCGATCCTCCCACCTCAGCCTTCTAGGTAGCTGGGACTATAGGGGTGCTCCACTGCTGCCCGGCCATTTTTTTTTTTTTTTTTTTTGTAGAGACAGGTTTTCGCCATGCTGCCCCGGCTGGTTTCGAACTCCTGGGGGGACTCGCCTCGGCCTCCCAGTGTGCTGGGATTACAGGCCTGAGACACCGCACCGGCTTGGTCTTCATCTTGACTCTAGTTAGGGCCAAGAGACCTCTGAAGAACTGAGGCTGCCATGTTAGACAAAGCCTTCCCCTCCCTGAGACCCGCCAGGCTGAAATGAGAGGCAAGCCAGTTTTATAGCTCTGCCTAGGGCTTTCCAGGGTTAAAAACATGGATTGTCCCTTCAGTCCCCGCTGAGGGTTCTTACCTTTACTCCGGATCAGTTCTAAGAATTCACGCTAGGCTGCGAACCTGACTGAAGCTATTGCACCCGTCAGGCCAACAGCCTCACTTTCAAAGCGGAAGTGAGGGTGAGCAACATCCCGCTGGGGGTCTCGGAGGGCTGACAGCAGGGGGTGAGACGCTGGGACCCCACTGTTCTGGAGTCGGTGGTCCCTAGGTCCTTATTCAGGGTTCTCACCTTGATACTAAGCGGAGCAGAGTAACACCTCTACTGAACGAAGTCCGCCAACCTCCAAAATCCTCCCCTCCCACAGTCCCTAGAGGGGAAGTCTAGGCATGTTATCGGACCATGTCCTGGGGCTTCAAAGACCTGAAACAGGGTTAGGGTTTTTGGTGGGCCCCTCTTTTGGAGAGAGGTTCCCTGGTTAGCACCAGTGGGCCTCATATTTCTTTCTTTCTTTCTTTTTTTTTTTTTTTTTGTGACAGGGGCTCTCTCTGTCTTCCAGGCTGGAGTGCAGCCGCGCAATCTTGGCTTGCCACAACCTCCACCTCCCAGTCCTCGAACTCCTGTGCTTAAGCGATGAGGCTGGCTTCGTCCTCCCAAAATGTTGGGATTACAAGCGTGAGCCAGAGCCCTGCCTTAAAATTAAAAAAAAAAAAAAAGTTTGTATTTATTTTTGAGATAGAGTCTCGCTCTGTCACCCAGGCGGGAGTGCAGTGGCGCGATCTTGGCTCACTGCAACCTCTGCTTCCCGGGTTCAAGCGATTCTCTTGCCTCCGCCTCCCGAATAGCTGGGACTATACGTGCGCCCCACCACGCCCGGCTAATTTGAGACAGTGTTTCTCTCTGTCGCCCAGGCTGGAGCGCAGTGGCGTGACCTTGGTTCACCGCAGCCTTGACCCCTAGGGTTTAAGCGATCCTCCCACCTCAGCCTTCTGGGTAGCTGGGACTACAGGGGTGCTCCACTGCTGCCTGGCCTTTTTTTTTTTTTTTTTTTTTTTTTTTTGTAGAGACAGGTTTTCTCCATGCTGCCCCGGCTGGTTTCGAACTCCTGGGGGGACTCGCCTCGGCCTCCCAGTGTGCTGGGATTACAGGCCTGAGACACCGCACCGGCTTGGTCTTCATCTTGACTCTAGTTAGGGCCAAGAGACCTCTGAAGAACTGAGGCTGCCATGTTAGACAAAGCCTTCCCCTCCCTGAGACCCGCCAGGCTGAATGAGAGGCAAGCCAGTTTTATAGCTCTGCCTAGGGCTTTCCAGGGTTAAAAACATGGATTGTCCCTTCAGTCCCCGCTGAAGGTTCTTACCTTTACTCCGGATCAGTTCTAAGAATTCACGCTAGGCTGCGAACCTGACTGAAGCTATTGCACCCGTCAGGCCAACAGCCTCACTTTCAAAGCGGAAGTGAGGGTGAGCAACATCCCGCTGGGGGTCTCCGAGGGCTGACAGCAGGGGGTGAGACGCTGGGACCCCACTGTTCTGGAGTCGGTGGTCCCTAGGTCCTTATTCAGGGTTCTCACCTTGATACTAAGCGGAGCAGAGTAACACCTCTACTGAGCGAAGTCCGCCAACCTCCAAAATCCTCCCCTCCCATAGTCCCTAGAGGGGAAGTCTAGGCATGTTATCGGACCATGTCCTGGGGCTTCAAAGACCTGAAACAGGGTTAGGGCTTTTGGTGGGCCCCTCTTTTGGAGAGAGGTTCCCTGGTTAGCACCAGTGGGCCTCATATTTCTTTCTTTTTTTTTTTTTTTTTTTTTTGGTGACAGGGGCTCTCTCTGTCTTCCAGGCTGGAGTGCAGCCGCGCAATCTTGGCTTGCCACAACCTCCACCTCCCAGTCCTCGAACTCCTGTGCTTAAGCGATGAGGCTGGCTTCGTCCTCCCAAAATGTTGGGATTACAAGCGTGAGCCAGAGCCCTGCCTTAAAATTAAAAAAAAAAAAAAAAGTTTGCATTTATTTTTGAGATAGAGTCTCGCTCTGTCACCCAGGCGGGAGTGCAGTGGCGCGATCTTGGCTCACTGCAACCTCTGCTTCCCGGGTTCAAGCGATTCTCCTGCCTCCGCCTCCCGAATAGCTGGGACTATACGTGGGCCCCACCACGCTCGGCTAATTTGAGACAGTGTTTCTCTCTGTCGCCCAGGCTGGAGCGCAATGGCGTGACATTGGCTCACTGCAGCCTTGACCCCTAGGGTTTAAGCGATCCTCCCACCTCAGCCTTCTAGGTAGCTGGGACTATAGGGGTGCTCCACTGCTGCCCGGCCATTTTTTTTTTTTTTTTTTTTTTTTTTGTAGAGACAGGTTTTCTCCATGCTGCCCCGGCTGGTTTCGAACTCCTGGGGGGACTCGCCTCGGCCTCCCAGTGTGCTGGGATTACAGGCCTGAGACACCGCACCGGCTTGGTCTTCATCTTGACTCTAGTTAGGGCCAAGAGACCTCTGAAGAACTGAGGCTGCCATGTTAGACAAAGCCTTCCCCTCCCTGAGACCCGCCAGGCTGAATGAGAGGCAAGCCAGTTTTATAGCTCTGCCTAGGGCTTTCCAGGGTTAAAAACATGGATTGTCCCTTCAGTCCCCGCTGAGGGTTCTTACCTTTACTCCGGATCAGTTCTAAGAATTCACGCTAGGCTGCGAACCTGACTGAAGCTATTGCACCCGTCAGGCCAACAGCCTCACTTTCAAAGCGGAAGTGAGGGTGAGCAACATCCCGCTGGGGGTCTCGGAGGGCTGACAGCAGGGGGTGAGACGCTGGGACCCCACTGTTCTGGAGTCGGTGGTCCCTAGGTCCTTATTCAGGGTTCTCACCTTGATACTAAGCGGAGCAGAGTAACACCTCTACTGAACGAAGTCCGCCAACCTCCAAAATCCTCCCCTCCCACAGTCCCTAGAGGGGAAGTCTAGGCATGTTATCGGACCATGTCCTGGGGCTTCAAAGACCTGAAACAGGGTTAGGGTTTTTGGTGGGCCCCTCTTTTGGAGAGAGGTTCCCTGGTTAGCACCAGTGGGCCTCATATTTCTTTCTTTCTTTCTTTTTTTTTTTTTTTTTGTGACAGGGGCTCTCTCTGTCTTCCAGGCTGGAGTGCAGCCGCGCAATCTTGGCTTGCCACAACCTCCACCTCCCAGTCCTCGAACTCCTGTGCTTAAGCGATGAGGCTGGCTTCGTCCTCCCAAAATGTTGGGATTACAAGCGTGAGCCAGAGCCCTGCCTTAAAATTAAAAAAAAAAAAAAAGTTTGTATTTATTTTTGAGATAGAGTCTCGCTCTGTCACCCAGGCGGGAGTGCAGTGGCGCGATCTTGGCTCACTGCAACCTCTGCTTCCCGGGTTCAAGCGATTCTCTTGCCTCCGCCTCCCGAATAGCTGGGACTATACGTGCGCCCCACCACGCCCGGCTAATTTGAGACAGTGTTTCTCTCTGTCGCCCAGGCTGGAGCGCAGTGGCGTGACCTTGGTTCACCGCAGCCTTGACCCCTAGGGTTTAAGCGATCCTCCCACCTCAGCCTTCTGGGTAGCTGGGACTACAGGGGTGCTCCACTGCTGCCTGGCCTTTTTTTTTTTTTTTTTTTTTTTTTTTTGTAGAGACAGGTTTTCTCCATGCTGCCCCGGCTGGTTTCGAACTCCTGGGGGGACTCGCCTCGGCCTCCCAGTGTGCTGGGATTACAGGCCTGAGACACCGCACCGGCTTGGTCTTCATCTTGACTCTAGTTAGGGCCAAGAGACCTCTGAAGAACTGAGGCTGCCATGTTAGACAAAGCCTTCCCCTCCCTGAGACCCGCCAGGCTGAATGAGAGGCAAGCCAGTTTTATAGCTCTGCCTAGGGCTTTCCAGGGTTAAAAACATGGATTGTCCCTTCAGTCCCCGCTGAAGGTTCTTACCTTTACTCCGGATCAGTTCTAAGAATTCACGCTAGGCTGCGAACCTGACTGAAGCTATTGCACCCGTCAGGCCAACAGCCTCACTTTCAAAGCGGAAGTGAGGGTGAGCAACATCCCGCTGGGGGTCTCCGAGGGCTGACAGCAGGGGGTGAGACGCTGGGACCCCACTGTTCTGGAGTCGGTGGTCCCTAGGTCCTTATTCAGGGTTCTCACCTTGATACTAAGCGGAGCAGAGTAACACCTCTACTGAGCGAAGTCCGCCAACCTCCAAAATCCTCCCCTCCCATAGTCCCTAGAGGGGAAGTCTAGGCATGTTATCGGACCATGTCCTGGGGCTTCAAAGACCTGAAACAGGGTTAGGGCTTTTGGTGGGCCCCTCTTTTGGAGAGAGGTTCCCTGGTTAGCACCAGTGGGCCTCATATTTCTTTCTTTTTTTTTTTTTTTTTTTTTTGGTGACAGGGGCTCTCTCTGTCTTCCAGGCTGGAGTGCAGCCGCGCAATCTTGGCTTGCCACAACCTCCACCTCCCAGTCCTCGAACTCCTGTGCTTAAGCGATGAGGCTGGCTTCGTCCTCCCAAAATGTTGGGATTACAAGCGTGAGCCAGAGCCCTGCCTTAAAATTAAAAAAAAAAAAAAAAGTTTGCATTTATTTTTGAGATAGAGTCTCGCTCTGTCACCCAGGCGGGAGTGCAGTGGCGCGATCTTGGCTCACTGCAACCTCTGCTTCCCGGGTTCAAGCGATTCTCCTGCCTCCGCCTCCCGAATAGCTGGGACTATACGTGGGCCCCACCACGCTCGGCTAATTTGAGACAGTGTTTCTCTCTGTCGCCCAGGCTGGAGCGCAATGGCGTGACATTGGCTCACTGCAGCCTTGACCCCTAGGGTTTAAGCGATCCTCCCACCTCAGCCTTCTAGGTAGCTGGGACTATAGGGGTGCTCCACTGCTGCCCGGCCATTTTTTTTTTTTTTTTTTTTTTTTTTGTAGAGACAGGTTTTCTCCATGCTGCCCCGGCTGGTTTCGAACTCCTGGGGGGACTCGCCTCGGCCTCCCAGTGTGCTGGGATTACAGGCCTGAGACACCGCACCGGCTTGGTCTTCATCTTGACTCTAGTTAGGGCCAAGAGACCTCTGAAGAACTGAGGCTGCCATGTTAGACAAAGCCTTCCCCTCCCTGAGACCCGCCAGGCTGAATGAGAGGCAAGCCAGTTTTATAGCTCTGCCTAGGGCTTTCCAGGGTTAAAAACATGGATTGTCCCTTCAGTCCCCGCTGAGGGTTCTTACCTTTACTCCGGATCAGTTCTAAGAATTCACGCTAGGCTGCGAACCTGACTGAAGCTATTGCACCCGTCAGGCCAACAGCCTCACTTTCAAAGCGGAAGTGAGGGTGAGCCACATCCCGCTCGGGGTCTCTGAGGGCTGACAGCAGGGGGTGAGACGCTGGGACCCCACTGTTCTGGAGTCGGTGGTCCCTAGGTCCTTATTCAGGGTTCTCACCTTGATACTAAGCGGAGCAGAGTAACACCTCTACTGAGCGAAGTCCGCCAACCTCCAAAATCCTCCCCTCCCATAGTCCCTACAGGGGAAGTCTAGGCATGTTATCGGACCATGTCCTGGGGCTTCAAAGACCTGAAACAGGGTTAGGGCTTTTGGTGGGCCCCTCTTTTGGAGAGAGGTTCCCTGGTTAGCACCAGTGGGCCTCATATTTCTTTCTTTCTTTCTTTTTTTTTTTTTTTTTTGTGACAGGGGCTCTCTCTGTCTTCCAGGCTGGAGTGCAGCCGCACAATCTTGGCTTGCCACAACCTCCACCTCCCAGTCCTCGAACTCCTGTGCTTAAGCGATGAGGCTGGCTTCGTCCTCCCAAAATGTTGGGATTACAAGCGTGAGCCAGAGCCCTGCCTTAAAATTAAAAAAAAAAAAAAAGTTTGTATTTATTTTTGAGATAGAGTCTTGCTCTGTCACCCAGGCGGGAGTGCAGTGGCGCGATCTTGGCTCACTGCAACCTCTGCTTCCCGGGTTCAAGCGATTCTCCTGCCTCCGCCTCCCGAATAGCTGGGACTATACGTGGGCCCCACCACGCCCGGCTAATTTGAGACAGTGTTTCTCTCTGTCGCCCAGGCTGGAGCGCAGTGGCGTGACCTTGGCTCACTGCAGCCTTGACCCCTAGGGCTTAAGCGATCCTCCCACCTCAGCCTCCTGGGTAGCTGGGACTACAGGGGTGTTCCACTGCTGCCCGGCTTTTTTTTTTTTTTTTTTTGTAGAGACAGGTTTTCGCCGTGCTGCCCTGGCTGGTTTCGAACTCCTGGGCTCACACAGTTTACTCGCCTCGGCCTCCCAGTATGCTGGGATTACAGGCCTGAGACACCGCACCGGCTTGGTCTTCATCTTGACTCTAGTTAGGGCCAAGAGACCTCTGAAGAACTGAGGCTGCCCTGTTAGACAAAGCCTTCCCCTCCCTGAGATCCTCCAGGCTGAAATGAGAGGCAAGCCAGTTTTATATCTCTGCCTAGGGCTTTCCAGGGTTAAAAATATGGATTGGGCTCCGAGAAGTCCCCTTATTTGTGGGTTTGGTTTTCCCTTTTTTACTCACTCAAGAACCTCACTTCGCTGCTGGCCAGTCCTGGGACTCCACCTTCCAAGCCATGAATCCTGCTCAGATTAAGGTCCTCCGAGATCTAGGCTGAAGTTTTGATGAGCCACATTAGGCCAGGGATGTTTGGGTCCTGTGAGGGCAGACAGTGGAGTCGGGTTTCTATGGGACATCACTGTTCTGGCTCCTCCTGTTCTTCATTCAAGGTCCTCCCTGATATCTGCCAGACCCTGGTTCCTCCCTCTAGTTAACTGAGGTCACCTTAGGTCAAAACTCTCACTTCACTGAGAACTCTGAAGGGTAAAAGAGAGGATGCTCAGTCTGGCTGCACTGCCTGGGGCATTCTAGGCTGAGAAGAGGTTTGGGTAGATCGCCCCGTTATCTTTTGGTGTGGTTGTCTTTCCAGTATTTATTTATGGGTGTCCTCCTTATTTTCTCTTGCATCTCTGAATACAGGCTCCCTGGGAAATGCCACATCCCTGCTAACTCTTGGGCAGTGTTCCTACTGCAAACCTTGCAAGTCTGTGCCCCAGGGCTAATGTGAGGTAAAGAAATTATAACACAAAGCAGGGAGTCCAAGGTAGCTGGTGGGTTGTCAGAGGAAAATGATGCTGATTTACTCTTTTCAATAGCCAGCATTAGCCTCTTATGTGACTTCTGTTTTAATTGATTTACTTCTTAAGGGGAAGGAGCTGTTCAGGATGATTGTGTGGTCCCTGATTTTGAGGTTATCTGACTGTGCATATGTAGATGATCATATTGTCACTGAATAATATCTCTTTCTCCTCTTTATTCATAGCTTTCATTATTTTGATATTCTTTATTGCTTTGGCTATGTATTCCAATCCAATTCTTTGGGCACAGAATCCTTTTTAACCCTTGAGACATATTTGGAAGTATTGAGAAGAAAAGTGAATTAAAGAACACAAAGTCTGCTCCAGGCAGAGAGGAACAGAATGAAGAGTGTGGGCTCTAGAAAGAATTCAGAACAGGAGTCTAGTCCCAGCCCTGTCACTTACTCATCCTGTGAACTTGAGCATATTACCAAACTCCAAACAAAGAAATTATAATCAAACAAAATGCTGCTTAGCAAGGAAAATTATATAAAGTGTTTGTGGAAGAGCCCTCCCCAATTGGATAGAACTCAAGTCTCAAAATTTTTGTCAATGACCAATATTTTTTTCTAACTCCTAGGCACCCTTCTATGTGAACCACCCCTGTTTTGATTTTTATTATTTATTTTTTTTTTTTTTGAGATGGAGTCTCACTCTGTCACCCAGGCTGGAGTGCAGAGGCACTATCTCGGCTCATTGCAAACTCTGCCTCAGGGCTCAAGTGATTCTCCTGCCTCAGCCTCCCTAGTAGCTGGGATTACAGGTGTCCACCACCACACCCAGCTAATTTTTGTATTTTGGGTAGAGACGGGGTTTCACCATGTTGGCCAGACTGATCTTGAACTCCTGATCTCAAGAGATCCACCTGCCTCGCCTCCCAAAGTGCTGGGATTACAGGCATGAGCCACCATGCCTGGCTGCACCCCTGTTGAATGTCCTTTTAATAGAGTGGGCTCTTGATTCTCCAACCCAGGACAAAGAGTGCCAGCACAGTGGCTTCTGGGCATCTTACCTCCCCTGAAGCTGACATCTCCCTTATTTCTCAGAAACTCACTAGAGATGATGTACATAGAACACCTAGGTTGTGCACTGTATTAGACTGTGCTAGGATAGGGACATAGAACACTTTTCACTTCTGTCCTAGGTAGGGGTTCTCTCTGGTTTTCCCACAACAGGAAAGTAAATGTTAGGGACAGTTTCCCATTCCAGGCTTAGTCTCTCAACACTGAAATGCACCAACTGTATAAAGCACCTAGTTTGTGCACTGTGACTATGTTCTCCTGCACTGGGACAAGAGCACAGGGCACATTCCATTCCTGCCCCAGGTGCAGATTCTCTCTGGTTTATCCGTGAGCACAAAATAACTGTTAAGAACTACTTCCCATTCGAGGCTTTGTCTCACACCTCTGAGAGGCACCATCTGAGGCCCTGGCCCCTCCCACAGCCTCATCCAGCCCACCACGTAGTTTCCCTTAAAATTACCTCCCAATGGGGGACTTGAGGTTTCCTAACACTCCAAACTGCCTTGCCTCAGGGCATTTACACTTGATTGCTCTCATCTCAAACCTCCTCTTTTTCTCATTCCTCCTTTGTACTTGTTCTTTAAGTCTTAGAGAGCACCTCATCATCTTTTTTTTTTTTATGACAGCTGCTCCCAGACTCTAAAATTAAATGGGCAAGAAATTGATTTGTTTTGGGGAAAACATTCCCAGTACTAACATGAAGACTTCCAAAGAGCTGATGATCAATTAATGATTAAGGAATAAACAAGAGAGTGAGTATGAAGTCCAATAAATTAGGATTTAGTCTCTCCTACATTCTTTAATAATCTAAGCAAATCCAGATATGTAACTCTTAATTTTATAAGAAGAAAGACTAAAAGGAATGAGGCAAACCAAGAATAGACAACTTTTTTAAAAAAAATTTTTTGATCTCAACAATTTTTAATACAGTGTTCAATCACATTTCCAACATAATCAGTACTTAAGAAAAATCACTATTTGTATGACATTTCTCCAAAGAAGACATAAAAATGTCCAATAGCTATACAAAGATGTGCTCAACATCACTAACCATCAGGGAAATGCAAATCAAAACCACAGTGAGATATCACCTCACACAAGTTAGGAAGGCTATTATAAAAACAAAAAACAAACAAAAAAAAAACAAAAACCCACTAGAGATGAATGTTGGCAAGAGTGTAGAGAAAATGGAACCCTTCTACACTATTGGTGGGAATGCAAATTGGTACAGCCATTATGGAATACAGTATGAGCTTTCTCAAAAAATTAAAAATGGACTACCATATGACCCAGCAATCCCTTGTCTGGGCAAAAGGAAATGAAATCATCACCTCCTATAGATATTTGTGCCCCCATGTTCACTGCAGTATTATTCTCAATGACCAAGTTGTGGCAACAACAAAAGTGTTTACCACTGGATGAATGGATAAAGGAATTGTGGTATATATGTACAATGAAACAGAAAACCAAATACTGCATGTTCTTTGTGGGAGTTAAACATTGAGTACACATGGACACAAAGAAGGGAACAACAGACACTGGGGCCTACTTAAGGGCGGAAGGTGGGAGGAGGGTGAGGATGGAAAAACTGCCTATTGTGTACTATGCTTATTACCTGGGTGATGAAATAATCTGTACACCAGACCCCCATGACATGCAATTCCCTATATAACAACCTGCACATGTACCCCTGAAACTAAGATAAAATTTTAAAAAATGTTATTTAGCCTTGAAAAAGAAAGAGATTCTGCCATTGCAACAACACAGATGAACTTGGGGGATGTTATGCTGAATGAAATAAACCAGACACAGAAAGAAAAATGCTGCATGCTATTAATATCTCTTATATGTAAAATCTAAAAAGAAAAAAAAGTTAAATACATAGAAAAAGAGAATAAAACAGTAGTTACCAGAGGCAGGGTGGGGAGAGGATGCAGAGATGCATGTCAAACAGTACAAAGTTGCAGTTTTATAAGACAAATAAATCTAGAGATCTAAAGTACAGTATGAGGACTACAGTTAATAATATTGTATTGCATACTGCAAATTTTCTAAGAGTAGATTTTAGCTGCTCTTACCACAAAACAAGGTAACTGTATGATATAATGGATATATTAAATTGCTTACCTGTAGTAAGCATTTCACCATGTACTGTAATGCATTGCTTAACAATGAGGATACTTTCTGAGAAATGCGTTGTTAGGCAATTTCATTGTTGTGCAAATATAATAGAGTATACTTACATAAACCTAGGTGGTATAGCCTACTACACACGTAGGCTATTTGGTATAGCCTATTGCTCCTAGGCCACAAACCTGTGCAGCATGTGACTGCACTGAAAACTATAGGCAAATGTAACACGGTGCTAAGTATTTATGTACCTAAACATAGAAAAGGTACAGTAAAAAATATGGTATAAAAGATTGTTAAAAATCATACACCTGTGTGGAGTATTTACCATTAATGTAGCTTGCAGAACTGGAAGTTGCTTTGGGTGAGCCAGTGATTGAATAGTGAGTGAATGTGAGGGCCTGGGACATTACTGTACACTATTATAGACTTTATAAACATTGTACAGTTAGGCTACACTAAATTCTCAAACGTAGTTTTCTTTCTTTAACAATAAATTAACCTTAGCTTACTGTAACTTTTTTTGCTTTATAAACTTAATTTTTTTTAGCTTTTTGACTCTTTTGTAGTAACACTTAGCTTAAAACATAAGCACATTGTACAGCTGTACAAAAATATTTTCTTTCTTTATATTCTTATTTTTTAAGCTTTTTTCTATTTTTACTTTTTAAATTTTTAAACGTTTTTGTTAAAAATGAAGACAAAAGCACACACATTAGCCTAGGCCTACACAAGGTCAGGATCATCAATATCACTGTCTTCCACCTCCACATCTTGTCCCACTGGAAGGTCTTCAGGGACAATAATATGCATGGAGCTGTCATCTCTTATGATAACACCACCTTCTTCTGGAATACAACCTGAAGGACCTGCCTGAGACTGTTTTTACAGTTAACATTTTTTTTTTTTTAGTAGAAGGAGTGCACTCTAAAATAATAAAAGTACCACCTGTAATCCCAGCACTTTGGGAGGCTGAGGCGGGTGGATCACTTGAGGTCAGGAGTTCAAGACCAGCTTGGCCAACATGGTGAAATTACATCTCTACTAAAAGTCCAAAAATTATCTGGGCATGGTGGCAGGCCCCTGTAATCCCAGCTACTCAGGTGGCTGAGGTAGGAGAATCGCTTGAATCCAGGAGGCAGAGGTTGCAATGAGCTGAGATTGCACCACTGCACTCCAGCCTGGACAACAGAGCAAGACTCTGTCTCAATTATTACTACTTTTAATATTACTACTTAATTAATATTAATATTTTAATAGTACTACCTATTAATATTACTACTTATTTAATATTACTCGAATATTATTACTACTACTACCCCATCTCAATTCTTATTACTTTTAATGGCAAAAAATGTAATTACTTTTGCACCAACCTGATTAAAAAAACTATAGTATAATAAAGATATAAACCAGTGACATTGTTATTATCAGTATCAAGTGCTATGTACTGCACATAACTGTATGTGCTATACTTTTATAGGCCTGGTAGTGCAGTCGGTTTGTTTTCACCAGCATCACCACACACATGTAAACAATACAGTTTTTTAGCTCCATTATAATCTTATGAGACTGCCATTGTATATGTGGTCCTGATTGAAACATCATCATGTGGTGCGTGGCCATATATGTATATCAAAAGGTCCTACTGTACAACTTAAATTTATACAATAAAAAAGTCCTTATTCATATGCTATGTTATCTTGTTCTGGACCACAAAGAGAGACCTAAGGATTTTCAATTTGTTGATAAAAAAATACCAGCACTTTTACATTTATATATAGAAAACAGAAATAAATATGTTATCCATGTTATTCATAAACACAGATACTGAAGCTAAATAAATCTTCTATTAAAATGAATACATTTTAAAAGTACCAAAAATAAAAAAGATACATCTTCCAATTATTCAAGTAGAGCAAAAACAAAAATAAGACATACAATGTGTTTGCCCTAGGTCGAAATTGACTCTCCACTACTTAGAATGTTGACTTATCTTTTCAACTACAAAGTGAAGAATCTGTCTCAGATCTCATTAGATGTAGGAGGAGCAGCTGGACCTGGCTCTGGTATGTGCCATGGCCATGGCAGTAGCACAGCCCTGGCTGCAGCTCTGGCTCAGGCTCCCTCTGCTTCATCTTTCAAGGCCTCTCTATATTTCATCCAGCCATGGAATTCAGGACCTCCAAGGGTCAACAGCAGGGCCTGAACTCTTCGGGACCCCAGTGTTCTGGGTGGGTGCTTTCTTAATTACTTTTAAGGGATCTGGCATTTGTATCCAACAGATCTTGGGTCTTACCTCTCTCCTGACCTAAGCTTGCCCTCCTTAGGCCAAAGCTCTCAAATTCCTGACAACTGTGAAAAATAAATGAGAGGATGCTCATCCTGACAGTTCTGCCTGGGACCCTCTAGGTTTGAAAGCAGGCAGGGGCTAGTCTTTTTGTAATAACCAATATTCTGCAGTGTTTGTTTTTCCAGTCCTGATTTATGTATGTCCTCATACAGGCTCTTGCCAGTGGGATTAAAGGCTTCCTGGGAAATGCCACATCTCTGCAAACTCTTGAGCAGTGTCCTCTCTGCAAACTTTTCAGAGAACAGGCCCCTGCCCTAGGAGTGATGCAATATGGGAAATCCACAGCACAAGGCAGGGGGTCCAGGATAGGTGGTAGGCTATAAGAGAAAAAGCAAATGTCCATCTCCTATTCTTGCCCAGCCAGACTTAGGATCTCATGTAACTTCTGTGGTGATATATTTACTTTTTATAAGGAAGTGGCTGAGTCAGATGATTTTTTTTTGTACCTCCTCATTTTTTGAATTTATTGGACATCACAATAAATTATGTCATCAAAATATTATTTTTTTCCTTACTCAAACCTTCCATTTATTTTGATATTTTTATTGTTCTGGCTATATATTACAGTCCAACAGTTTGGCCACAGTCTTTCTTTTTATTGCCTCTGGTACATTTTGCAGTAACGAGAGCAAAAGTTAATTAAGGAACAAGGTCATCCTTAGTCTGAGAGGAGTGGCACAATGTGGGCTTTTGACTAACTCAGACCAGAGTTCTCATCCCAGCCCTATCATTACTAGCAGTGTGACTTGGGCACATTACTAAATTCTATGAGCCTTAGGTTCTGCATCTATGGAATGGGTTTGGTAAGCCCTGTCTGGCAGAACTGACAGGATGTGGGTAATGAATGGAAAGCACTTGGCACAGTGACTGGCATGTATTGCATCTCTTCTGCTGACTGGTAGCTGAACTTTCAGACCAAAGATTTCCCCTCCCCTAGACTGTATATAAAGAAGTGATGAGGTGCCTCCCCTGACAGCCCTGCTCTGAGTCTTCTAAGGCTGATATCAAAGGGTAGGGCATGACACTTTGTTGTCCCCTCTATTCAAGGCTATGTTGTGCCCTCAGTCTCCACTCAGATTCCCTGATTTTACTCCTGGCAGGGCCTGGGGATCCCCTCCTTCTTGACCTGATGACATCTCCTCAAAGTGAGGCCCACACCTTCCTAAGATCCAGCAAGAAGAAGCAAGGATGGCCTCATCTGGCTATATACCTGCCAATGGTCTCACAAGAATGAAACCTGTGGCAGGCAGTTCAAGGCCCTATCATGGGTAGTTCCATGCAGGGTCCCAACTCAGGGTCCTAAATTTTTAACTTCTGAACAGGCCTAAGATTTCTTTTTCTGTTGATGTGAGACTACCACCCTAAGATCAAGACCCTCACTTCCCTTGTTACCCTTGAGTAGGACCTGATGGGAAACTCCACCTGACATTTCTGCTTGGGGTCTCTGAGGGCTGACAGTAGGGAGGATTCTGTGTGGCTCCTACTGATGTGGGGTCTGTGGTCCCATACTCTTCAGTTTCCTCATCCTTATTCCTGTCACACCCTGTGCAAATCCTCCCTGTCTTGATTTGAGGCCTATCTCCCCATATGAAGGGAATTGAAGACCAATTTCCTGGTACACCCTAAGAAGAAGTAAAATTTGCTTCATATTGTCATAACTGCTCATGTTCTCCCTAGGCTAACAGTAGTGGAAGGAATCTGTGTTACCCCCACTGTTGTGGGGTAGGTGTTCACCTCAGTCTTCAGGGTCCTCACATTTACTTCTGCAACAACCTAGAAATCTTCTCTCTACTGACCTGAGGCTGCCCACTTTGTTAATATTTTTCACCTCTGCGAGATTACCTGGGAAGAAGTGAGTATGATACCTCATGTCATCATGTCCAGGTCTCAGGTCGGACAACAGGGACAAGGTTCAATGTGACCCTCTTCTTTCTGGGAGGGGTCCCCTCATTGTCACTCAGTGTCATCATGTTGAATCCTGTTAAGGAGCCAATCTCCTCCCTCTACTGAATGGGGCCTCTCCCATTAGTCCAAGGACTTCATGTCTCTGAGACCACTCCCCTCCCCTCAGCAAATGTGGGGTAACCTCAGCCTGAAAGCTATGCTTATGGCCTCCCAGGGCATAACTTTTTCTTTTCTTTTTTTTTAAGATGAAGTCTCGCTCTGTTGCCCAGGCTGGAGTGCAGTGGCGCGATCTCAGCTCACTGCAAGCTTCGCTTCCCAGGTTCAAGCAATTCTCCCTGCCTCAGCCGCCCAAGTAGCTGGGATTATAGGCGCCCACCATCATGCCCAGCTAATTTTTGTATTTTTTAAGTAGAGATGGGTTTTTGCCATGTTGGCCAGGCTGGTCTTGAACTCCTGACCTCAAATGATCCGCCCACCTCGGCCTGCCAAAGCGCTGGGATTACAGGCATGAGCCACTGCGTCCGGCCCGGCATAACTTTCTAAGGACATCCTTGTTCTGTTCACCTCTCTAGCAGTTGTTTGCCTCTTTCCTCATATGAGATTTTTACCTTAATACCTATCATGGTCTGGGATTCCACTCGTTGCTTAACTGGGAGGCCAGCCTGTAAATCAAGTCTCTCATCTCCTTGATTCTCCAGGAAGAAGACAGGGGCACCTGGGCCTGCCAGCTCCTCCCTGGGCCTCCTAGGGCTAATAGCAAAGGAATGACTAGAGGCAGGCCTGCCAGTTATGGGTTGAGTGGTCCCCATATCCACATGCCAGGCCTTCACCTTGACTCTGCCCCCTTCCTGGGACTCCACTCCCTACTGACCTGAGGCCATAGCCTTCAGACCAAAGTCCTCACCTTGCTGGGACCTGAATTGGAAGTCAAGTGTCCACCAGGACAGTTCTGGACTTCACAAGACTAACAATTGGAACTTGACTTTACAGGCCCCCAGCTGTTCTGGCTGGGTCCTTCCATCATCCTCATTTAGGTTTATTACGTTCATTCCTATAAGAGGCTGGGATTCCTTTCCCTACTGACTTGAGGATGCTGCCCTTAGGGCTCTTATGTCTCTCAGACACCTGAAGAATATGTGAGGGGATGCTCAGACAGCTCAGCCTAGGACCGTGTCTGAGAGCAGAAGGGAATGGTCTATGTTAAACCGCTGCCTGATATTCTGGGATGTTGGTCTCCCCAGCCCTCATCTTGGCTCTGTCTCTTGGATTAAATGCTTCCTGCAAAATGCCACATCTCTGCAAATTCTAGAACAATTTTCTCTCTGTAAACATTGCAGAGAATGGGTCCCTGTCCTAGGAGTGGTGTGATACCGCAAAGCTGTAGCACAAAGCAGGGGGCCTAGGATTGGAGATGGGTAGCCAGAGATAAGACACATTGATCTATTTCTTCTCTTTATCAGCCAGCCTTACATTCTCATGTAATTTCTGTTCTGATAGATTTATTTTCTACAGGGAAGAGATTGTTCAGGATGATTTGGGGAGCCCCTGATCTTTTGAGGTTATCTAACATTGCAAATGTAGACAATCATACTATCACTGAATATTGCCTCTTTTACTTATTTATACCTCTCTGTTTTTTTGGTATTATTGTTGCTGTGGCTATGTATTCCAATCTACTAGTTTGGGTTACAAGGTTATTCTTTTTATCACCTGAAACACATTCTGCAGTAATGAGAAGAAAACGGAAATATTTTTTCAAGGTTTGCCTCAGGCTGAGAGGGGTGGAACAGGGTAGGCTCTAGGGTAATTCAGATCAGGAGGCTTATCCCAACCCTTTCACTACTGGCCCTGTAAACTTTGGCAAATTACCAAACTCAGTGAGCCTCAGACTCTTTACCTTAAAGTGGGTTTGATAAGCCCCATCTCGTAGTACTGGTGGAATATATGTAATGCATGCAAATGTGCCTGTCTCGTCAACTGAGACATCAGGAAGTGGCAATTACTACTATGATGATTTTGATCAGAGACATTACCAACCTTCCAGTTGAGATTAAAAAAAAAATCCAGGATATCTCAGAGAATATGCAACATTTTTTTTTTCTTTCTTTTTTTTTTTTTTAGAGGGAGTTTCGCTCGTTGCCCAGGCTGGAGTGCAATGGCGCAGTCTCGGCTCACAGCAAACTCCGCCTCCTGGGTTCAAGTGATTCTCCTGCCTTAGCCTCCTGAGTAGCTGGCATTACAGCCATGTGCCACCATGCCTGGCTAATTTTGTATTTTTAGGAGAGATAGGGTTTCTCCATGTTGGTCAGGCTGGTCTCGAACTCCCGACCTCAGGTGATCCGCCCATCTCAGCCTCCCAAAGTGCTGGGATTACAGGTGTGAGCAACTGCACCCGGCCGAGAATACGCAACATTCTAAGACTGAAAAACCCCATTCAGCCAAAATGCTGCTTAGCAATGAAAACTATTGCTTTCATCACTTCTTTTTCCTGTCTTTTATTTTTTATGAAGTATCTCACCTTCTTCCACAATGACAGCTTCTCCTAGAATCTACAATTGCATGAGTACAAGCTTGGTCTTCTTTGACTAAACATTCCCAGTACAAGCAGGAAGACTCTCAAAGAACAGATGCTCAATTAAAATATTTAAAGTAAGAGCCATAAACAAGAGGATTAACTAACTATGGTTTAATTTCTCACACATTCTTGAATAACATAAACAAATCCAGGTATGTATCTTTATGAAAAGAAAGATTAAATGAAGTAAACCAAGAATTGACCATTTTTACCCCTCTGGCTTCTGATCCCAAATATTTCACTATGGGGTCTTCCACATTTCCAAAGATATTTCTATTCTAATGCCACATTTTCTTATCCTGGATTACAAAAGTGATTTAAGGATTTTTATTAATAAGTTGTTTCACTCAAAAAACAAAACACTTTCTACTGTCCCTGAAAAACAGCAATAACAGGGTGATCTATATCATTTGTAAATTTACATTCTGAATCTAAATAAACCTGTTGAAAGAAACACTAGTTGAAAAAGAGAAAAAAAAAGTCAACAAGTTATTCATGCATAACAAGAACAAAGGTTAACAGGCCTTTTGAATTACAAAGTAAAGAATCTGCCTAAGACCTCATTGGGGGTGAGAACAGCAGGTAAACTTGGCTTTGGGAGATTGATTGGCTATGGCAGTAGTGCAAGGCCTGGCTACAACTCTGGCTCAGACTCCGGCTTTCTCTTCATCTTTCAAAGCCTCTTCATAATGGGTTGGGAAGGCACAGGGGGTGGTACCATTTACCTTGGCCAAAAACTCCAGGACTTTCATCTTGCTGGTTTCAGCATAGGCTCTCGGACCCCACAGGAATTGAAAGCATGGGGGATCACTGTTGGGCACCTGCTTGTACTCCAGATATTTTTCCTGCACCAGGTCTTGGGTGATGAGCTTCCGGGGTTCCCCAAAGACTGAGTGCTCCTCTCCATCATAGACTCCCAACATATTCAGGAATTCCCAGATCTCTTCCTCAGTGGCAGAGTTGCCATTTAAGAAGATCACACCCAGGAGAGGCATCAGAAGCCTGCTCCTGGGAAAGTCCCAGGAACTGAGCATGGATTCTTCATCGGTGAGGTCTACCTTGTTGAAGGTGTAAGTGTGGCCGTTGGGGTTGACTTTATTCAGCTCAATGCCAAAGGCAACATTGAGGCGCTCAGAGGCTTTCTTGAGGATCTCAGGGAAGTGCTCCCTGAACCTTTTGCCAACAATCTTCAGCATTTCTCCCTTTGTAACGGACTCTTTTATTTTATACTTGTACAACAGGAACTGCACCAACATCCCTGACTTCCTGGTTAGAGGATCTTCGCTTGAGCTCTCAGTAGATGTTGAGGCCTGGGAGGAACTTGCATTTTTCTCACCTTGGCGGCCCTTGGCACCTTTTTTAGATTTTGTGGATGAAACACCTGCAGCCGCAGCAGCAGCAGTGGTTGGGGCTCTCTGAGGCTTCTGGGGAATGCCAGCAGCAGGAGGGCTTGAAGCAGCACCCCCAGAAACAGAAGAGGAACAGCAGGGGGCCTCTTCTTCCTCCGCTTCAGTGACCTGAGGAACACTGAGACCCTGGGTCTCATCTCGGGCCTTGCGGCGTTTCTCACGGGCACGGAGCTTACTCTTCTGACCACGAGGCATGATGGCTGGGTACACCAAGAAATGTGGGCAGGAGAATAGGTGGTTAGTATACCTGAAGATGGGAGAATGAGATCTGTGAGCACCTTCAGCTGGAAGACCCCATCTTAGCTTTACTGAAGGAAGCCTGCCTTTGCAAGTTTCCCTGAAGGCACTGTTCTAGAAAGCCACAAGGCTCCTGTTGTCCTGTTTATCCTTTCCCCTGAGACACCAGAGAAGAACCACAGAACCCCTACAGTGAGTTTCAGACTGCATTCTGTCAGCCCTGCCTTGGGCTTACTATGGTGACAGGAGGTACTGGCAGTGGGGCCTCCTGTCTTCTGGTGTTTGGGGTTTTATCAGTTAACTTTTAGGATTATCATATGAAGTCTTGGCAGGGCCTGAGCCACTCCCTTCCGCTGTTGTGAATTTGACACCTCAAAGCACCCTGGGACTCATGAGAAGAAATTGAAGGGGTGCCTCAATCCACCACCCTGACAAGTGACACCCAGTGCTGAGAGTTCAGTGGGGTCTTTGATGTCTTGAATCATTAAAGTCTTCAGCTCTCATTCAAGGTCCCCACCTTGGCTTCATGTAGGGCTTGGCACCAGCCCCCTTCTGCTGAGTGGTGGCTACACTGTCAGACTAAGAATCTCACCTCTCTTAGATCTTATATAAAAAAGAGAGGGGGACACTAAACCTGATAACCCTTTCCTGAGCTTTCTAGGGCTGAAAATAAAGGGTTGAACTGGATTCTTTGATGTCTCCACTGTTAAGGGTTCAGTGGTCCCTTGACTTCTCACTCAGATTCCTCAATTTGACTCCTGGTAGAGGAGCTCTCCTTTTTATTGAACTGAGGCCTATGTCGTCATACTAAGATCGAACATCCCTGAGAACCCATAGGAGGAAGTGAGGGTGGCCTTATCTGACCAAATGTGGTCTTCCCAAAAGTAAAAGCTGTGGCAGGCAGATAACTGCCCTGTGATAGATGGTCCCACATACAGTCCCAACTCAGCCTCTAAATTTGACTCATGAGAGGGTCTAAGATTCTTCCCTGATATGGTTTGGATCTGTATCCTCACTAAATCTCATGTCTAATTGTAATCCTCAATGTTGGAGGTGGAGCCTGGTGGGAGGTGACTGGATCATGAGGGCAGGTTTCTCATGAATAGTTTAGCACCATTCCCCTTAATGATGAGTTCTCACGAGATCTGGTCATTTAAAAGCGTGTAGCACCTCCCCTGGCCTCTTGATCCTGCTCTGGCCATGTAACATGTCTGCTTCCCCTTCACCTTACGCCATGATTGTAAATTTCCTGAGCCCTGCTCCCAGAAGCTAAGCAAATGCCAGCATCATGCTTCCTGTACAGCCTGCAGAACTGTGAGCCAATTAAACCTCTTTTCTTTGTAAATTACCCAGTCTTGGGTATTTACAGTAACGCCAGAATGGACCAATTAATACATTACTTCTGTTGACAAGTGATCACCACCCTCAGATTAAAACCCTCATTTCCCTGTTACCCTTGAGTGGGAACTGATGGGCACCTCTGTTTGACATTTCTGCCTGGGGTCTCTCAGAGCTGACAGTACTGAGGATTGTGTGACTCCCACTAATACGGGGTGGGAGCTCCCTGCAGTCCTCAGAGTTCTTACCATAACATCTGGCACAACCTGGAAACCCTCCCTCTGGTGAACTCAGGCTGCCCTCTTTTTTTTTTTTTTTTTTTTTTAAGAGACGGAGTCTCGCTCTTTCACCTAGGCCAGACTGCAGTGGCTCTATCTCGGCTCACTGCAAACTCCGCCTCCTGGGTTCATGCCATTCTCCTGCCTCAGCCTCCAGAGCAGCTGGAATTACAGGCGCCCGCCACCGTGCCCGGCTAATTTTTTTTTGCATTTTTAGTAGAGAGGTTTCACCGTGTTAGCCAAGATGGTCTCGATCTCCTGACCTCGTGATCCGCCCGCCTCAGCCTCCCAAAGTGCTGGGATTACAGGCGTGAGCCACCACGCCCGGCCAGGCTGCCCTCTTTAATGGGGTCCTTCACTTCTCTGAGATGTCCTGGGGAGAGTGAGTGCAACTCAACATGCCAACATGCTCAGGTCTCCCTGGTCTGACAACAAGAGTGGGCTCTATGTGGCACTTCTTTCTGGTTGGAGTCCCCTTCTCATCACTCAGTGTCACATCCTTGCTTCCTGTTAGAGACTGGGTCTCTCTGTTGCATTAGACCTACCCCATTACACCAAGACCCTCACCTCCCTGAGACCACCTCCAGAGGAAACTAGAGAGCATCTCAGCTTGCCAGCTTTGCCCTGGCCCTCCTATTGCTGGCAGCAGATGTGGGTCTGGGATGTAGCCCTCAACTTCTTTAGTCCCTGGAGAGGAAGTCAGGTTGCTCCGCATTTGTCATGTCAGCCTGGGACCATCTAAAACCCAGTGTCACCTCGGCCTGAGAACTGCCCAGCATGACTCCTCTTTTGGGTAGAGGTCCACTCTTTAATACTCAGAGTCCTCACCTTAACCCCAGTTAGGTTTTAGGTTGATACCATATGAGCAGAAGCAGGGCTGCTTCCTAGGTTCAAGGCCCTCCCCTCCCTGAGACTTTCCAGGCACAGCTTTGCTGGGGCCTCCCAGAGCCGTCTGCAGGGACGAGACTTAGTGAGGCCACCTTTGTTAAGGGTAGGAGATGTTCTCTTCAGTCCACATTTAGGGCCCTCAAATTGATTTCAGTTAGGGCCTACACCCACCCTATGTGCAGAATGAGGCCTATTCCCTGCGTCCAAGCCTCCTTCCCCCGAGACTGCCCCTCCCCCCACCCTTCCCCTACCCTGGAACTTTGCAGGTGCAATACTGCCGGACGGCTTTACCGGAGCCTCTCAGGACCAAATGCAGAAGCGGGACTTAGTGGGGCCCTCTTTGTTACAGGTGGGGGTGGTCTCTTCAGTTTACACTCAGGGTCCTCACCTTGACTCCCGACCAGTCCTGAGAATTCACCCCTGGCTGACCAGACGCGGCACCCCCTACACTCGCTCGGGTCCTCGCCTCCAAAGCGGAAGTCAGGATGCGCCACATCCGCTCGGGTCTTTTTTTTCAAAGCGGAAGTCAGGATGAGTCACATCCGGCAGCCCGTGGCGTCTGAGGGCTGACGGCCGGACGCTACTGGACGTCACTGTTCTAGCGTTGCTGGTCCCTACTTCTCCACTAGGGGTCCTCACCTCAGTATCTGGCAGCCTGGGACGAATATGCGTGCTGACCCAAATCCGCCAGCCTCCAAACAATACCCCTACTTCCCTCAGCCCCCACCGTGGAAATTTGAGCGTGTCACACAGGCCACCCCTGCCTGGGTCTCACAGGCCTGACAGCAGCGGCAGGGCTCTGTGAATGTGCCTCTTTTGGGGAGAGGTCTTCTCATCCGCCCTCAGAGTCCTCACCTTGATTCCCGTGAAAGCCAAGACTCTCTCTCTGCACAACTGGGGTCACCCTCTTCAGACAAAGGCCCTTCCTTCCCCGAGACTATACAGGTGGAATGAAGGGGACTCAGATAGTTATTTTGGGCCCTCTCGGTGCTAACAATGGCGAGGGGCTCTGTTTGGCCCCCTCTGCTGGTGTTGCAAGGCAGAGAGTCCCCTCATAACACTTAGGATCCTCACCTTGATTCCTGTTAGGGCGTGGGTTTTGTCTCTTTGACCTAGGGCCATTTCCACTAGTCCAAGGTCTTCACCTCTGTGAAACACACCAGGCATATTGATGGGATTTCTCCACCTCGTAATTCTCTTCTGGGCACCCCAAGGGTGACAGCATTGGTGGAATTTGTGGGCTCCTCTGTTCTGGGGTGGGTGGTTTTGAAACTGCCCCTATGAACTGTATAAAATTAATCAGGGAAGAGGGAAGGGAGATAAATGAAGATAAGCCAAGCTTGCAGAACATTCAGCATTAATCATGAAGTCAGCTTGCTCTCTGACCTGCTTCCCCATAGTAGTTTGGCGCCTATTATCCCAGAATCATGTAGATCCTATTACTAGATTATAGTTCCCCTTAATTGCTCTATAGATAACAATTTGAACATAATGAAACTTTTTTTCTTTGAGATATTCCTTAAGGTCCTGCATACTGATGATTCTAATGACTCAGCTGGTCTGAAGGACCCCACTGATGCTAGCTGCTCTAAAGGACCCTACTGACAAAAGCTGGTCCAAAGGACCCCACAGGAGCTGACTCACTAAAAAAAAAAACGCGGTTTCCACATTCTGATGATTTCATCCCCTTTACCCCAACGAATCAACAACCTCAGTTCTCCAGCCCCTTGCCCTCCATGATCTCCTTGCAAATCCCAGCCCAGAACTCCTTGGGGAGATGAATTTGAGAGTCCCTTCTCATCTCCTCACTTGGCACCCTGCAATCATTAAACTCTTTGCTGCAAACTTTGCTATTTTATTATAGTGGGTCTGTTACTTTGCAGCTGACACACAAACCCGTTGGTCCTATAACAGTTCTCTTATTTCTCTTCAGGGTCCTCACCATGACACCTGGCCAGTCTTGGGGCACTCCATCCTCCACTGACCTGAGGCTGTTCCCATCAGATCAAGGTACTCACCCTCTGCCGACCTCTGAACTGGAAGTTGTGGTGAGCTACATTTAGCCAGGGCTGTTCTGGACTTTGAAGGGCTGACAGCCTGAGCTGGACTTTTTGGGACCCCACAGTTCTGGCTGGGTCCTTCCATCATCTTCATTCAGGGTCCTCACGTTCATATCTATCAGAGGCTGAACTGCATCTACTGACATGAAGTTGACCTTCTTAGGCCATGTCCATGAGAGGTCTGAAGATTAAATGAGTGGATGCTCAGCCTGACAGTTCTGTCTGGAGCTTTCTCATCTGAGAGCAGATGAGAGCCAGTCTATGCATAACCTCATATATTCTGAGATATTGGTTTCCCATGTCCTCTGAACTGGGGATCATCTTTCATTAAACGCTTTCTGGGAAATGTCACATCCCTGCAAACATGACCAGTTTTTCTACTGCAAACCTTGCAGAGAAGGAGCCATGTTCCAGGAGTGATGTGAGATGGGGAAGCTAAAGCACAAGGCAGAAGCCCCAGGACAGGTAGTGGGCTGTCAGAGAAAAAACATGCTGATCTTTTCCATCTTGCTAGACTTAGATTCTCACGAAAATTCTATTCTGACAGATTTATTTTCTACAGGGAAGAGACTGTCCAGGATGATTTTAGGAGCTTCTGATCTTTTGAGATTACCTGATATTGCATGTGTAGATGAACGTATTGACACCAGGTACTATTTTTCTTTTTTTTATTTATGCCTCTCATTTATTTTGGCATTCATATTGGTCTGGGAATATATTTGACCTAGTAGTATGGGCACAGAGTCCTTCTTTTTATTGCCTGAGATACATTTTTCAAAAATAGAAAAAATGAATGAAGCAACACAAGGTTAGCCTCAGAATGGGAAGACTGGAACAGTGTGGGATCTAGATTAATCCAGACTGGGGGTCTGGTTTCAGCCCTGCCACTTACCAGCTATGTGAACTCAGGCACATTACTAAACTCTGTGAGCCTCAGGCTCTGCATCTATGAAATAGGTTTGATAAGCCCTTCCTTGTGGAATTGGTGAAATGTGGTTAATGTATGTAAAGCACCTGGCACAATACTTGGCCCGTATTGAGATTTCAACATGGCAGCTGTTACCTATGATTAACTTGAACTCTGATGATATCACCCATCCCACTGTGATTGCTTTTTCTTAATCCAACAGATGTCAGAGAATATGCAGCATTCTAGAAGAAAGAAAACCCAATGAGCCAAAATGCAGATTAGCAAGAAAAATTGAGTAATATTTCCCCATTAAATGATAAATTATTCAATGTGAGGTAGACTTCTCCAGTTAGGTGCAACACAACGCACCTGACGTTTGCGTCAAGGACTAACAACTTCCGTCCTTCACAGTGTCACTTCCATCTAAATCACCTTTATTTTCATCAATTTAACAAGCACCAAACACCTAGAACTTGCCTAGAGCTTGCCAAATTATGCACATGATAGCCTAATTTGAATGCTCCTTTTAATGAAATTGACTCTTAACTCTCCCAGCCCAGTGCAGAGTACCCAGCGGCTTCTTATCATTTCTTCTTAAGGGAGTATCATCCTTATTTCTCCAAAGCTCACTGGATACAATGTATATAAAGCAGCTAGTTTCTGCACTGTGTTCATCTGCACTGGGACAAGAGCATAGGACACTTTCCAGTGCTGCCCCTAGTGGAGCTTCTCTCCAGTTTTCTCCAAATACCAAAGTTAAGAGCACTTTTCCATTATAGGCTTAGTCTCTCAACTCTGAAGCTTACCATCTGAGGGTCTTGCCCTGCTCACCATTCCCACAGCCTCCTCCAGCCCAGCATGCAGCCTCACTTAAAATTACCTCCCAGTGAGGGACCTGCAGTTTCCCAAGGCCCTAGCTTTCTTTTTCTCAGAGCATTTACGCTACACACTCTCATTTGGAACCCTTCCCCCTTTCTTACCTGCCTCCATCTTTTTTAACCTTGTCCTTTGGATCTGAGAGATACTTTCACCATGTATTTGTATGATAGCTGCTCCTAACGACTAAAATTCTTTGGACAATGGGTAAAACTTTCTTTTTTATTTCTTATCATCTCCAGTACTAACATTGAGCCTTCCAAAGAGCAGAGAATTGATTAATATTTAAGGAATAAAAGAGCCAATGAACAAGAGTACTAAATGAGTACAATTTATCTTACATTTTTGAAAAAGCCAAACAAATCCAGCTATATATCTTTTAATTTTTTAAAAAGAAAGACTAAAAGGAATAAGGCAAATCAAGAATTGAACACATCTCACCTTTTTTTTTTTTATTTCGTGATTTTAACTATTTGAGTGTGGAGTTATTTCACATTTCCAAGAAAATACCTATCCTGATGCTATGTTATTTTGTGTGGATCACAGGGTGAAAAAATCAAGGATTTTTAACTTTTTTTTTTTAACTAAAAACTCTCATTTTTTAAAATTATTATTATTTTTTTTTACTTTAAGTTTTGCTATACATGTGCAGATACATGTACAGGTTTGTTATATAGGTATACATATGCCATGGTGGTTTGCTGCACCTATTAACCCGTCATCTAGGTTTTAAGCCCCACATGCATTAGGTATTTGTCCTAATGCTCTACCTCCCCTTCCCCCCTCCCCCGACAGTCCCTGGTGTGTGATATTCTCCTCCCTGTGTCCATGTGTTCTTATTGTTCACCTCCCACTTATGAGTGAGAACATGCGGTGCCAAAACTCTCATTCTTAAACCTGATAAACAACAATAAATGTATGACCTGTGCTATTCAAAATCTTAGATTCTTAAGTTAAATAAATCATCTATTAAAAAGAACAACATTTGAAGAATACCAATATATAAACAAACCTACAAGTTACCCATAAAAGCAAGAAGACAAAGGAGATATTCATTGTGTACCGTGTTTCCGAGATATTCATTTTGTACCGTGTTTCCTTATCCTAACCCTGTACTACTGAGAACACTCACTGCCCACTTCAAACACAAAGTGAAAAATTTGTCTCAGTCTTTACTAGGCATGGGAGAAGCTGCTGAACATAGCCCTGGAATGTCGCTTGGCTGTGGCAGTAGTGCCAGCCCTGGCTTCAACTCTGGCTTGAGCTCTGTCTTCTTCATGTCTCAAAGCCTCTCCATACCTGAGTGGCAAGGCACTGTGATGGTATTCTGAATCAATGAAAATGACTGAGGCATGTCTCAATCATTTAAGGAGGTTTATTTGCCAAAGTTAAGGATTCATGCTCAGGAGACAGGTCTATGCCTTTCTTCAAAAGTGATTTTGAGGGCTTCGGTATTTAAAGAGGAAAAGGGGGAGATATTGGGGGAAGAGGAAGAAATATTTTTAAAATGTGTTGGTAGATAAAAGACAAACAAAAGGTGGCATCCTTTTGAGTCTTTGATTAGCCTTTCACTGAATACGTAATTTTCCTGTGACAGGGTAGGTAGAGGAAATATTCACTTATGCCTTCATCTGGCTCAGTGAATCTGCATTTATACGTAAGATAACATAAACAATAGGGCAAAAGAAGCAATCAGATATGCATTTGTCTCATGTGAGTAGAGGGATGACTTGGAGTTCTGTCTTCTGTCCCACACCTATGAAGATAAGCTATGAATTTACATTGCCAGGGTGAAATTCAACAGAACTATTTTAGGGGAAAGATCTTGGGGCCCACAAGGGATATCCCTGTGGCCAAATTGTGAGGGAGGTATGTAGTTTTTCTTATCTTTCTAGCTATCTTATTTAGGAACCAAATGGGAGACAGGTTTGCTTGACCCAGTTCCCAGCTTTTCCCTTTGGCTTAGTGAGTTTGGGGTCCCAAGATTTATTTTCCTTTCACAGTATCATTAACCTTGGCTCAAAATTTCTATGACTTTCATTTTTCTGGTTTCAGGGTGGGCTCTCAGACCCCATAGGAATTCATAGTGGGAAGAATCACTATGGGGCGTCTGCTGGCAGTCCAGCTACCTTTCATGCATCAGATCTCTGGTGATGACCTTCCTGGAATCCCCAAAGATGAAATACTTCTTCCCATAATATATACCCTTTATTTTCAGCTCTTCCCAGATTATCTCATTGGTTCAATTGCCTTTTGTAAATATCAGGCCTAGGACAGTCATCAGGAGGCTGGTCTTGGACATGCCCTTTTCATATCTCAACCTCTCATCATAGGTGAGGTCCAGTTTTCTGACAAGGGGATAAGAGTGGTCTACTTCTTTTACTTCAACCCCAAAGACAGGCTGCATACACTCAGAGGCTCTCCGGCTCTCCTTAGGACCTCAGGAAGTGCTCCTTGTGCTCTTTTATGGCATTTTTCAGTATGTCTGCTTTTGTGATGGGCTTTTTCATTTGATAACTGAGCAACAGGGAATTCATCAGAAAAACCACTTTCTAGTATAGAGGGTGCCTGGGCAAATTCTCAGTGTCTGGCAAAGCCTGCAAGATTCTCTGAATTTCCTCCTCTTCTTGACCTCTGAGTACTCATCTGATACCCTTGATGAAGTTGGACACTTTTGGCTTTGGGTCTCCTTGTAGGCCTGGAGGCATTGCTCACATGTACAGTGCTGATGCTTCTGGCATGGAGGCGTGCTATTTCTTGGTGGTATGGTAGGCAGGCATGTTGGTAGGAAGTATGACAATGGGGGACCACAACCTAAGGAAGAGAAGGAAGATGTGGGTGTCTTCAGCTGGTAAAATCAACATTGTTGGCTCTGACAAAGGCCACTTACACTAGGCTTTTCCTAAGGGCAGTGCCCTCGGGCCTCACATGTCTCCTGTCCTGTCCTGTAAGCACTTGAAGAAGGAACTGAGAAGGCTCTTTATAGTACAGCCAGCCAGCAGCCTACCCAGGGCTCACAGTAGGACAGGCAGATGTGGACTCTATGAGGATGCCTCTGTATTATGATGGGTGATCCCTTCAGTCCTTACTTAGGGTCCTCACTGTGCCTCTGGGTAGGTCTCAGGATACTCCCTCTACTGACTTGAGGTTATCTTACCTCAGACCCAGGCCATCACTTCTGTGGGGCCCCCCAGGAGGAAGTGAGAGAGTATCTCATATGACCACTCCCATCTGGGTCCCCCCAGAGTTTATAGCAGGGTCATGACTCTGTAGGGCATCTTCTGTTGTGGGGTGGGTGGTCCCCTTGCCCCTCATTATGAGTCTTACTCCTGGCAGAGTCTGGAATGTATCCTTTTGCTGAACTCGGGTCCTTCAGACAGAGGACCTTACTTCCTTGAATTCCCTGAGGAGAAAATAATACAGGGCAAAGAAATTCAGGGCCTGTTTTCTGTATACAGGGTGCCTGGCAAACCTACCTGAGAAATCTTAGCTTGAAACTCTGCTTGGGCCAGGCACAGTGGCTACGCCTGTAATCCCAGCACTTTGGGAGGCCAAGGCAGATGGATCACCTGAGGTCGGGAGTTTGAGACCAGCCTGGCCAACATGGTGAAACCCCATCTCTACTAAAAATACAGAAAATTAGCCAGGCGTGGTGGCAGGCCCCTGTAATCCCAGCTACTCGGGAGGCTGAGGCAGGAGAATCGCTTGAACCCAGGAGGCAGAAGTTGCAGTGAGCCGAGGTTGCACCATTGCACTCCAGCAATGAGAGCGAAACTAAGTCTCAAAAAAAAAAAAGAAACCCTGCTTGGGCCTTCCAGTTGTCATAGCAGGGGCAGAGCAGGACACTGAGGTCTCTCTCTTCTGGAGTTATATTACTCCCCGTTAATATAGAAGGCTCAAACACATCAAGAAATCATGGTACTCTGAGACAAGCAAGCTTGAAGACCTGCCAGGGGATGGGGGAAGGAGTGATGGCAATGAATATCTCTGGCTAAGACATTGTTCCTGGGAATCAAATATACCTCCCAATCAGTGCTAGAATGATGTTTACATCAGCATTTCCAAAAATAGGACCTGTGGAATAATATTAGGCACTAATAAAAATGTGAAATCATTTTAGAGTAAGCTGCCTTAAACAAAGTTGTATAGGTTTTAGTTTCTGATTTTGTTTTGACTGCAAGACTTCCCAGGACCCTCAATATGCCAATATGCACTGGAAAACTCCAAAAGGGATGATATAGGATGATGAGTTTCCTAAACCTATTTAACCATGGAAAGCATGCCACGCCCCCCCACCCCACCCACCTTTTTTTTCACATTAGATCTTAAGACGTCAAAACAGAACACTTTGTGGATGGTCCTGGAAGATCCTCAGCTTATGTTTTTCGGAATGTTTTCAGTGAAAGTGTAGTGGCCCTTGGAGGAAACCAGAATGAAGACCAGAGGCATTTTCAAACAAAATGCCTGCTTTAGTGCCTATGAAGATGATATCCAAAGTGCAACAACATCTCCTTAATAAGTGACATGAAATATCAGCTCTTTAGGTGTTTTTCCAAAAATCCAATTTAGAGTCAACAGGGTTCAACCACATTCAAACCTTGCGTGAAATGCCTGATCATTGAGAGACACAGTCAAAAGGTCATGTTAAATATATGTCACCCTAGATTTCCCCCAAAAATGATACTGTATTTGGGCTACTGAAAGGAAATTAGATTTGTATTTTCTCAGCCCGCAACCCTCCAAGGGGGTAAATAGGCTAGTGCTAGCCAAACTATGGGGCATCCAATAAAAAAGAGTATGTGTATGGCCAGGTTTTCAGCCCTAGAGGAGAATGAGAATCTTTGAAAACCACACAGGAAAAACTACATCTTATGAACTGGCTTTCCATAGTGGAAGTGGCAAGGGACTGTGTTAATGAGGAGGCTACTCAAGTGCCTGCATTTCATCCAAGTGTTACAGGATACTGCGTGTTTCAAAATACCTAGTTCTGGGACCTCTGGATATTGGGAATGAAGTGATTGAGATTCTTTCTGCTATTCTTCTAATAGTTAGTTCAGAAACTGGAGCAGGCCATGTTTCTGCAGAGGTCACACACAGTAGATCCATCTGGGACAGACAAAGGCAGGGAATGGAGACAGGGACTCCCAGCAATGACCCAAAGATGCCTGTAGAAGCCCAGAGGGATACAGTTCAAAATACATCCGTTTCTCTCTTCATAGTTCAAATAAATTTGAAAATGAAAGCTATTTCCAAGGCAAACCTATGACACAAACCAAGCCTTTATCTTGTGGTTTGAACTTAATTAGAAGTGTGTTTATCAGGTCAAGTTACTTTCTTAAATGCTGTATTTTAAAGCATTATCAAATACAAGGAAAAGGAGGTGATGACTCAAGATAGCTGACATTTAAAACAACAGCATATGAGTAATATATTTAAAGCTATATTTATTGTGTCTCCCGGGTAATTTTAGTATTCATTAGTGTCTACATCTCATGAATGTCATTAATATATTGTTTTAGTCATGTTCTACCTAATTAATAAACATATTAAATATAACAATTTCTGAAACCCATGCCTCTGGCATATATTTTGGCAATGCCTCTTCAATGGGCTTTTAATATTTTAATATTTCCCTCTATGATATTTGGATGTGTGTACAGTTTAAAAACGTTATAAAATTATTCATCGAGCAGGGCTTTGAGACATTGCTAGAAGTGTTTTCAGTTGAAAACAGATAGTAGCCAGTGATAGTGAGAGAAAATTTGAGTTTTATGATTGTATGCAACCACATACCATTCTTTCATTATAGAGCAAGAAACCCAGAATGTAATAAAAACATCTCACTCAATGTTTAAGCAGATTTTCGTTTTTCAAAGTGACAGTTTTGCTTTACAGAATCATTCTTATATTTCTTCCAACTGGTATTTCTATTTCATAATAAAAGCCTCTTCAAAAATGTTAATGTTCGTTGTTTAAAATGATCATTGAAGAGAGGTGGGAAATTAAGAAAAGCACAAACAAAACCAACAAAAATAACAATATAATCCCCACCATTCAGAGATATCCATTGGTATAAAATTGTTTTTTTTAATTTTTGTTGATTTTTTTTTTGTTTGTTTGTTATTAGGCAATTTTGGAAGACTGAAAAAAAAAAAACCTCAGCTTGTTGTACTCAAATCATCTAGTGAACAATGACAGAATCCTACCTCCTAGTTATTTCTTTTCAGTTTGCCGGTGGGTAAAGAAATTCAGCCCCAAGAAAAGAATGCTGCTTTTAAAATTATTCCTTCCTGCTTTTCTTCATCCAATGAATATACACTGCTTTGATTACAGTAGAGCTTCGCTTAAGCTGTTGACAGTGATTTTTCTTTTAAGAAAAAACCCTAGGGAGAAAATAGCCAAAAAATTACATGAAATATTCAAAGACCAAGAATAAAGGAAACAAAAATCCACCATCAGAATTTGAACTTCAGTCTTTGTCAGTGGTTGACTGAGATCATCTAATGTAGGATGAAATTTGTCTCCAGACTTTAATATCTATTAAGCACACAATGGCCAGGTGGCCTATATATGTTACATATTTACTTAATATGTTGGATTTGATGTGACATTTCTGACTGAAAGCTAAAGGCCTAAATCTAGTGTTGTGATCTACAGAGATGGACGCTTAAACTGTGGATTATATCAAATGTTTACTGAAGTCTGAGGCTTCTCTGGCTTTAAGTTCCTGATTGATGTTAGCTATCTGAAAAACAAAATGTAGTCCAAACTAGGAGTAACAAAAACACTCTTTCTTTAATGATAAGAACCACTGAGTATCCAAAATCCAGAATAATATAAAATGATCAACAAAATGCATAAAAGATTAAAATATAAATGAATAAATAGATATTGAAATGAAGGGAGTTCTGTTTTATAGTGTAATACAAAGATCTTTGTTAAATTCAGGGTCCATTCCCATGTTGGGAGTACAGATCATGCTCCAGAAGGAGTCACACAAATGGTGGAGGGAAAATATCTACTTGTATGTGTGTTGGAGGGAATGGGGTGGGAAATGGGAGAATTGGAATTGGACAAAATGGTAGGGAGCTGGAGAAGTGGTGGATTCTTTTCTGTCTCTCAGCAATACATAACAGGACTTGTGAGTTCTTAAAAAGCAGCAGGTTCTACCCACTCTGGTAATAAAAATTACTTCAGAAGTTTATTAAGAATACAGATTTCCAGGCCCATTTCAACCCCTGAATCAAGAGAAGCCTTAAAAATCTAGATTTTTAGAAAGAAGCCTCAGGTGATTCTGATAAGAAGCCAAATTTGGAGCCAAACTGTTACTCACACTGATGTCTTGTTAGCACTTCATTAACAAGTGTTAAACACTTGGAAACTGAGGTTCCCCTAGAATATAAAAAAGTGTTTTCTGATTAAATTCAAACATGTTAATAAGAAGTCCATAGATATCCTGACACTGTTATTAAATTTTTTGGTGATCATTTTCAACTGCAGAGCTTTTCTTCAGTAATGACCATTTTTAGCTGGCTATGGACATCTATTAAAATGCGTATCTCAAACTGTCCAAATAGTGTCACAGTGAATAAAATTAAGACTGGCTTAAAATGTTAGTTGAAACCTTGCTAAGGCATTATTAATATTCAGAATTTTTTGGTAGGTCAGAATAAAAACAGGTTTTGGGTCACATATAACATTCTTTATTCATTCATTTTCTAAGGCATCTCCCTATATTTATTAAACTCTTTCCACTTTTATACTTATAAATAAGTTTCTTTATAGCTTTAATTGCAGTTTAAAGCAGTGCATGCAGGTTATGTGTAAAAGTTACATTTTAAGTTGTTACTTAATCATTCAATACATATTTTTCATCTCTTTTCGAATAAATTTCCAAGAGAAGGAGCACAGACTTTTAGTTCCCTAATATCCAGAACATTCAAAATAGTATTTTAAGTGTGGAAGACCCTCAATAATGACTTACTCAGTGGATTTTTATAAACATTAAATGTTCTTAAGAAAAGTATATACAGGTGTACCCATGCTGTTCAACACAATAGCTACTAGCCATATTTGAATATTTAAATTTAAATGAGGGCCCAGAGCAGTGGCTCACGCCTGTAATCCCAGCATTTTTGGAGGCCGAGGCGGGTGGGTTCCTGAGCTCAGGAGTTTGAGACCAGCCTGGGCAACATGGTGAAACCCCATCTCTACTAAAATACAAAAAATTAGCCAGGTGTGGTGGTGTGCACCTGTAATCCCAGCTACTCGGGAGGCTGAGGCAGTAGAATCGTTTGAACCTGGGAGGCGGAGGTTGCAGTGAGCTGAGATTGTACCACTGCACTCCAGCCTGGGTGACAGAGCAAGACTCCATCTCAAAAAAAAAAAAAAAAGTAAATGAATAAAAGTTAAATAAAATTAAAAATTCAATGCTTTAGTTGTACCACACACATTAGAAGTGTTCAATAGTCATATGTGGCTCTTATGTTGTACAGCACAGATATAGAAAATGTCCATTAGTGCAGAAAATTCTACTGGACAGTGCAGAAGATTCTCTTGGACAGTGCTGATCTATACAAATCATTCCTCCCTCCCTTCTTGCCTCCCTTCCTTCCTTCTTTCCTCCAATTATTTACTATTCTTTTAATAAGTACATATTGGATTCCTTCTGACGAGCCAGACTATTTATGTTATAGATATACTGGTGTACAAAAAGCATAATTATCTTGCCCTTTAAGGAGCTGACTGTCTGGCTAATAAGCTATTTAGTATGTACATATCACAATGACTGCATAGTGTATTTTAATAAAAAGTCTTAATTAAATGCTTTGAATATATGGGCAATTTATTAATGTTAACTACACCAATGTTTTCAATAAACTATGATGTAACTCTCCATTTTATAAATGAGAATACTAAGGTACAGAAAAGTTCTGACTTATCAGTACCTAGGCCATACTGCCACACTGACTGATAAATATATGGACTATCACTCCTACAAAAAGGTGCCTCAGAATATGGAGCACATGTAAAGGGTTTTGTTTTTGTTCATCTTCATTCAACGTTCATCTAAACATTTATTAAATTAACACTAAATGTTAGTAAAACAATGAACATATTATAAAAATATCCGAGTCCTATTACCAATAAGTTTATATGCTACTGGGAAAATAAGACATAGATAATAACGGTACAAAGTAATAAATTCTTTATTGTAAATGTTGATGAAAAGAGTCAAACTCTGTAAAATATCTTAAGAGATTTATTCTGAGCCAAATATGAGTGACCATGGCCCGTGACACAGCCCTCAGGAGGTCCTGAGAACATGTGTCCAAGGTGGTTGGGGTATGGCTTGGTTTTATTTATTTTAGGGAGGCATGAGACATCAATCAAATACATTTAAGAAATACATTGGTTTGGTTCAGAAAGGTGGGACAACTCAAAGAGGGGGTGGGGATGCTTCCAGGCTATAGGTAAATTGAAACATTTTCTGGTTGACAGTTGGTTGAGTTTATCTGAAGGCCTGGGATCAATAGAAAGGAAATGTTCAGGTTAAGATAAAGGATTGCAGAGACCAAGTTTTATTGTGCAGAGGAAGCTCTCAAATAGCAGACTTCAGAGAGAAAAGGTTGTAAAATGTTTCTTATCGGACCTAAAAGGGTGCCTGGCTCTTAGTTGATTATCTCCTGGATCTGGAAAGGAAGGAAGGAAAACAAAGGGGAAAGGGGATTCTCTATGGAATGTGGATTTTTCCCACAAGGGAAGGCTTTGCAGGGCCATTGCGAGATATGACAGAAAAACATGTTTTCGGGTAAAATGTTGTGATTTTCTTCCTTGTTAGGCCAGAGTCAGATTGGAAAGTAAGTCATGATATACAAGGTTAAATAAAACCCATCTGATGAGAATTTATGGTTTGTAGGGCATGACTCCCCAGACCCCTTAGATAGGAATTTGGGCAGGATTAAAAAAATCAGAGCCTCGTCCTCACAAATAAGTATAAGAACAAGTGGGTGCAGGGAGATATCTCAGACAGTCTGGGGTGATTAGGAAAATTTTCAATGAGGAGGTGTCACCTAATCTTAGAAAAAAAGGCAAGAAGGCCCTTCCTAGAGGATAGGACAACAAAGGGAGACAGATCAGAAACACCTTGGCAGATTCTGAAAGATGCCACAAAGTCAAAGGTCAATCCTCTTTGCTGGTTACAATGAAGATGATTCTGCTACCAAATCCTTAATTATGCATGGCTTGCAGTCCTGGAGACTACTTTAGACATGTGTTTTTTTTTTTTTTTCCTTATATGGGAACTATTACCTTTATATTTATTTATTTTTAATTAATATACTTTCTTTCATTTTTTTTTTTTTTGAGATGGAGTTTTGCTCTTGTTGTCCAGGCTAGAGTGCAATGGGGCGATCTTGTCTCACTGCAACCTCCAGCTCCCAGGTTCAAGTGATTCTCCTGCCTCAGCCTCCTGAGTAGCTGGGATTGCAGGCTTGTGCAACCATGCCCAGCTAAATTTTTTTTGTATTTTTAGTAGAGACGGGGTTTCTCCATGTTGGTCAGGCTGGTCTCGAACTCCCGACCTCAGGTGATCCACCTGCCTCAGCCTCCCGAAGTGTTGGGATTACAGGCATAAGCCCCCCGCGCCAGGCCAGTATACTTTATTTCTTAGAGAGCTTTTAGATTTACAGAGAAATTGAGCAGAAAGTACAAAGAGTTCCTATATAAGGAATTCCCAACAGTTTCCCCTATTATTAACATCTTGCATGGATGTGCTATGTTTATTACAATTGATGAACTAATATTGATATATTACGTTTAAGTAAAGTTCATAGTTTACATAAGAAAAGATCTTTGTGTTATACAGTTCTATCGGTTTTACCAAAGGCATAATGACATGTATCCACAACTACAGTATCATACAGAATAGTTTCACTGCCCAAAAAGTGTCCCTTATCTTCTGCCTATTCATCCCTCCCCTCTATTTCTAATTTACTGAGAGTTTTTATCACGAATGGTGTTGGATTTTGTCAGCTGCTTTTTCTGCATCTATTGATATGTTCGAATGATATTTTTGTCTTTATACTGTTGATATAATGAATTGCATTAATTGATTATCAACTAGCCTTGTATATGTGGAATAAATCCCACTAGGTCAAGGTGTATACTTTTTTATTTTTTATTTATTTATTTTTTTGAGGCAGAGTCTCCCTCTGTCACCCAGGCTAGAGTGCAGTGGCGCAATCTCGGCTCACTGAAACCTCTGCCTCCCGGGTTCAAGCGATTCTCCTGCCTCAGCTTCCCAAGTAGCTGGGACTACAGGTATACATCACTATGCCTGGCTAATTTTTTGTATTTTTAGTAGAGACGGGGTTTTGCCATGTTGGCTAGCCTGGTCTTGAACTCCTGACCTCAAGTGATCCCCGCCTTGGCCTCCCAAAGTGCTGGGATTACAAGCGTAAGCCACTGCGCCTTGCCAAGGTGTGTAATTTTTTAAATGTATTGTTGGATTTGATTTGCTAATATTTCGCTGAGGATTTTTGCACCTACGTTCATGAGACATACTGGTCAGTTTTCCTTTCTTGCAATTTCTGCCTGCTTTTGTTTTAGGGTAATGCTAGCTTATAGAATGAGTTAGGAGGTATTCACTCTGCTTCTATTTTTTGGAAGAGATTGTAGAAAACTACTATCATCTGTTCCTTGGATGTTTGGTGAAAGTCACTAGTGAAGCCATCTGCAGACTGGTGCTTTGTGTTTGGAAGTTTATTAATTGATTTACTCTCTTTAGTAGATAATAGGCTTATTCATATTTTGTGGGCATAAAATTGTTCAAAATATGCTTTTATTATCCTTTTCATGTCCATGTGAACAGTAGTGATCCTTCTTTCATTTCTGATATTAGGATATTAGGACTTTCTGTCTTCTCTGTTTTGTGTGTGTGTGTGTGTGTGTGTGTGTGTGTGTGTGTGTGTGTTTTGGTTAGCCTGGCTAGAGGTTTGTCAGTTTCAAAGTAAAAGCTTTTGGTTTCATTGGTTCTCTGTATTGTTTTCCTGTTTTAATTTTAATAATTTCTGCTCTGAGTTTTATTATTTGTTTATTTTCTTGTTCTTACTTTGGATTTAATTTGCTCTTCTTTTTCTAGTTCCCAAAGGTAGAAGCTTAGATTATTGATTTTAGATTATTATTCTTTTCTAATGTATGCGTTCAGTGCTATACATTTCCCTCTAAGCACTGCTTCTGTTGTATTCCACTAATTTTGATAGGTTTTACTTTCGTTTCCATTTAATTAAAATAATTTTTTAAAATGTCTCTTGAGATGTTTCATTTGCCCCATGTGTTATTTAGAAGTATGTTGTTTCATCTCTAAATATTTTAGGATTTTCCCAGCTATTTTTCTGTTAGTGATTTCTATTTTAATTGTAGTATAACAGCACTGTGGTGTAACAACATACTTTTTATGATGTTGATTTGTTTAAATTTGTTAAGGGTTATTTTGTGGCCCAGAATATGGTCTATATTGGTGAGTGTTGCATTTGAGCTTGAGAATATGTATTCTGCTGTTGTTGGATCGATTATTCTGTAGATGTCAATTAGAGCCGATGGATTGATTGATTGAGTTCAATCATAACCTTACTAATTTCCTGCCTACGGAATCTCCTAATTACCGATAGAGGGCTGTTAAAATTTCCAGTTATAATAGTGGACTTATCTATTTTTCCTTTCATTCCATTTTTTTTTTGCAAGAGGTTTTCAGATGCAGCCATTCTTTCCATTTAGGCTTAACTTTGCATTATATTTACTGCTTTCTATATTCTCTAATGTGCTGTTGATTAACTTTAAGTCTGATACTGTTGAGCTCTAGGCTGTCAGCCAGTTGCACAGTTTTTTGAAGAATATATTTTTACTTTCAAGTCATGCTGAATTACCTTGAAAATCCTCAAAAAACTCAGGAATTAACAGCATCAACTGTCTCTGGCATTGGGACAAAGGGTGGAGCCTCTGACTTTCCAATCAGTTTTTTAGTTCCTTTAGTCTTAATCATGACCAGACAACCAAGATTCAATGGAAAATTGTTTACATTTGAAATTATAATTCTCTGATTCTGGCATGGAATGGAAAACCATTTTTTAGCCTCATCTTCTCTATCCCATTGTGTAAACAGTTTTTACAACGTGGCAAGAGATCCTTGCTATGGACTCAATGTGTCCACCTCAAATTTATGTTTGTTGAGAAGTTTCAGCTCGGTGGGATCAAAGATAAAATGGCTGCAGTGCTTCCAATTACTGTCTTCTCTCAGACTGTTAGATCTTCCTTTTCCAGTCCAGCAATATGATCTGGTGAAGATTTCATAGCTTTGTGGCCACTTTTGGCTATTAAAATTTAGTTCAAATTAAAGCTTTAATTTCAAAGTTGTTTTTAATCTCATCTCTTTTCTTATCCTCAAGTCATGCTTGAGAGGTAGCCCTGACTGTTGTTGTGTTGGAGCTGGGGGATGTGAGGTGGGGTCTGACTCTGAGACACCTCTTTCCCCTCTCTCTCTCTTTATTTATTTATTTATTTATTTATTTATTTTGAGATGGAGTTTTGCTCTTGTTGCCCAGGCTGGAGTGCAATGGTGCCATCTTGGTTCACTGCAACCTCTGCCTCCCGGGTTCAAGCGTTTCTCCTGCCTCAGCCTCCCAAGTAGTTGGGATTACAGACATGCACCACCACGCCCAGCTAATGTTTTTTGTATTTTTAGTAGAGATGGAGTTTCACCATGTTGGTCAGGCTGGTCTTGAACTCCTGACCTCAGGTGATCCACCTGCCTCGGCCTCCCAAAGTGCTGGGATTACACTGTGCCCAGCCTCCCCCTCTCTCTTTAAAGCCTCACCCTCTATCTGATCTGTTCCTGTTGCTCTGACTAATACTGACAGGCTGAAGATGCCCTGGGTGTGACAGTGGCCACACTGATCTACTCATTAGACACACATGTAGGTCCTTTGGGAGTCTTTAACCTTTCTACTATGCTTTTCACTACTAGAAGAGGCTCCCATGTAGCAGAACATCCTATAGCCGCTTGCTGTTGAGGTATGCTCACCTAGCAGCCAGCCACCTTGATTGGGCTATGGGTAAAATTCCTCTTGTCAGGTAATCTCAGCAGTTCCCCCTGGAAACTCACACATTTTTTGCATGTTAAGTAAATATTGGAGGGAGAAAGGTGTAGGAGAAAAAGAACAAAGGAAGGAATAATAAGAACTAATTAAGCAGTTGGATTTTTCCGCCTTTAAGCAGATCTTATAGCACTTGGCAGTAGTAATAAAGGTGTCTTAGCAGCTTGACTGCTAAATCTCAATTGTGCTTAAACTTCCTATTCTTTTCTACTATATCAATAGACATTAGAATAAAAAGTTTTTAAAATCAAGTTTACAGCCTATTTATTTTTTCCTAATTGATTCAACTATTTACTAAGTATGTCTAGCCACCATGAGAAATGCAATGAAGTATAAAGCATAATCGCACCTACCAGGAGTTTAAATTTTGTCTTTTTCTTTCTTTGATTTGTTTTGTTTTTACCCCGATAGCAAAATAAAAGACACCGTATTAGTCGAGGTTCTCCAGAGAAACAGAATCAATAAGAGAGAGAGAGAAAGAGAGGATTTGTTAAGGGAATTGGCTCACAAAATTAGGGAGGCTGAGAAGTCTCAAGTTATGCCCCCAGCAAGCTGGAGAACCAGGAAAACAGGTGGTGTAATTCAGCTCCAGGAGGGGTGCGGGGTGGGGCCCACTGGTATGAATCCGAGTCTGAAGGCTCTAGCACCTGGAACTTTAATGTCCAAGGGCAGGAGAAGATGGATGTCTCAGCTCAGAAGAGAGACAAATTGCCCTTCCTCTGCCTTTTTTGTTCTATGCAGGCTTTCAAGAGATTGGATGGTGCCTGCTCACATTGCTAAGGGTGGTTCTTCTTTTCTTAATCTAGGGATTCAAATGCTAATCTCTTCTAGAAATACCCTCACAGCTGCACCCAGAAATAATGTCTTCTCAGCTATGTGGGTATCCCTGACCCCAGTCAAGCTGACACATAAAATTAAGTATCACAGACACCAATGAGCCTAATCTCATTATGTGTTATTATCCATCCCCCGATTGCTGTTACTGTTCTTCTCACTCCTGCTATTAAGAAAATGCAAGAATAACTTCTGACATAATGTTAGCATGAGTTGTAAATACTGAATCAGACCTCCAGAAAGGTTTTATTTTGAGTCCATTTTATCACTGAAAGCCAAAAATGACTTTCTGAATTTCTAATTGGCATATTCTTTCTCTGTGATTTCCATGAATTTGAAGTGACCACTTTCATCAAGTATATATGTATGACTTACATCGATTTTCAAAATGAACTGCCAAACTGCTATTCCCATTTCAAAAATGAAGATCAACGAGGTGAAACAAAGCCGCATTTATTACATGGATTTTAACTTTAGCAAGATCTCCTGTGTCATTTGTTCCAGCTTAATTGGTCTAACCTTTCCTGTTGGTTTCTGTGAGAAAGACACATTTAAACGTAAAGCAGAGAGGTCTGTTAGTCCATTCCTCAGCTGATAGTAACCATATCCTATTTAACAGTGTCCTTGCTGCCTGTAGATGTCACTATACCCTTATAATTCTCAGCGACCCATCCACACCCACCCACCCCACCTCACCTCAGAGTTACAGGGATGAATATTTGAAGGGATGTTGAATTCTGTTTTCTAAATAGAGAATTGGAAAGCAAGATTTCTCAATATATAAAACATAAAATTGCAAATCAGGCAGTAGCACATATACATACACACACATATACACAAAGATCAGAAGGAGTACTTTTAAAGGTAGACAATTAAATTTACCACCTTTGTTTCATTAGTTAATTGGATAATCTTTCGGGTTAGAAAATAAGATTTAACCAAGAATGTGGCTATGACTCTTATTACCTCTTTTTTCTTCTTTATTTAGAAACGATTTATAAATATGCTTAACCTACAAATAGCCAAAATCATGTTTCACCACCTTGTTTCTCATAAGATCTTAGAGGAGTTAAATAAAATGGATTTCTTGTTTTAAAAACAGAATGTGAAAATGATGCTTTCATGGATTAATGGTGGAAGAAATACAATCAAATATACCTGGTTTTAAGAATAGGTTTTTGCTTTGGCAGCCTTTTCCCTGAGAACTGAAATTGGCTAAAGCTCCAAAATTAGGCATGAGCAATTTGTTGTCCCCTTTCCACTCAGTTGTGTGACATAGCAGTTGACACAGAGGATGGGATGCTGTATAAAATATTTATGGTAGTAGCATAGAATTTCAGGGGATCCCAGAGCTCATTTAAAATATGTGAAGTAGAATATGGATGTTGAAAATGTAGGAAATCAATAGGCATAGGTGCTAAGGTTTTGGCAGTTTTCCTTCTTGCACTGGGCTACAAAGCTGTGGACCCAGTATTTGTTTATTGTGCACCCATGCCCTTTTTATTAATTTGGGCCTAAGGATTACTTTGTCACAGCTTGTAGCAGGCCAAAATGTTCCAGGTGAGAAGAGAAGGATACTCAGAAGTGACTTAGGTGCCTTACAAGGTCTAGAAGGTCATTCTTATCCTAACTGCAAAAAACAGATCTCACCCAGTGAGAAAAACACAGACCCCATGAAGTAGTAAATGATCTCAGATTTTCAAAACAAAGAGAGTTAGAGAAAGGGAGTTCCCGTTAGTTGAAATCAGCTTTCGGGGTAGAAAGTGCATTGCCCAGGTTATCCTCTGGTTAATGCTAGTTGCCAAAGGTAAAAACTCAAAACAAACAAACAAACACCCAACCTCCATTGCATTAAGAGGATGGTGCAGTCGTATCTTTCTACATATAGGTCCAGAAGAGAGGGAAAAACAAATAAGTCATGGAGTTGGAAGGGCCACGTGTAGAAAAAGTAAAAATAAATAAATAAATTAAGATGTGCAAAACAGAAAGTCTAAAATAAACTCTACACATGGGTATGAATTTGGGCAAAATTCAATAGGAGCAAGGCATAACTGATGCATGACTGAAGCCAAGGGTAGCACTGCCAATGCTATTAAGGTCTTGCATTATAGCTATGCATGAACATGCCTCATATTCCTTGTTAAACAGTAATTTCTTAGAGGGCTAAAACAGAGTTTTGTTCATTTTGGTTCCCCCTAAGAGACCTACCAAATCATTTGGCACCTAGTAGATTCTTTAAAAAAATTGTTGACTAAGAATGAAAGCAGAAGATTTCTAGTGGGGAGTATAATGAGATTTGGATAGTTCTTGGATACTGTCAATGAGAAAGAATACAATGTCAAAAAGTAGTTTAAATGTCTTGATTTGGAGACGGTGAAAAGTTGGTGCTATTGCCAGACACATGGAATGTAAGAAGGGAGATTTTGTTTGTAGGCAAGAGATTCATTTCTTTTGAAGATATATGAAGACGGACTATGTTTGATGGAGGAATCTATAATAAACTGGCCTTCACTCTGATTAGTTGGAAATATAAGATGGAAGGAAAGAGGCTGGAGAGGCTGATTTGGGATTCCTCAATGGAGAGGAATGGATGAATGGATGAAACCCTTGAGGGAATGTATATACATATTACGTGTATGAGGACAGTCAAGAACTAAAGATTTTGGGATATCTGGAGTCAACAGATGGGAGAAGAAATAGGAGTCAGAGCAACAGAAGCAAGAATAGTGTTGTATTAGCTGAGAAAAGAAAATTGTCAAAAAAGTAACCATTCTACAAGAATGAACAACATATAGCAAGGGAATTTAGATGGATAAATAAAAAATAGCAAACAACAAAAACCTTTACCAAGATTTCCCCAAGAGGTCTTTAGTCACCTAAGGGAGCTGCCTTATGATATAGTTTCACGAACGTCTGTGTGAAGAGACCACCAAGCAGGCTTTGTGTGAGCAATAAAAGCTTTTTAATCACCTGGGTGCAGGTGGGCTGAATCTGAAAAGAGTCGGGGAAGGGAGATAGGGGTGGGGCCGTTTTATAGGATTTGGGTAGGTAGTGGAAAATTACAGTCAAAGGGGGTTGTTCTCTGGTGGGCAGGGGCGGGGGACCTGCTCAGTGGGGGAGCTTTTGAGCCAGGATGAGCCAGGAGAAGGAATTTCACAAGGTAATGTCATCAGTTAAGGCAGAAACAGGCCATTTTCACTTCTTTTGTGATTCTTCAGTTACTTCAGGCCATCTGGATGTATACGTGCAAGTCACAGGGGATATGATGGCTTAGCTTGGGCTCAGAGGCCTGACATATAGTACACTTATAATTTAGATTTTTGGCATTACAGTAAGAAGTTGGTGAAGGTGAATGGGGCAATAGGTGAGGACATAGAAACCACATATATAGGTGGAGTATGTAAAAGAAAGACAACCTCTTAACAGATTAATTATGTAACATCAGAGTGTGTAGCATTTTTTTTTAGTCCCTGTTCTTTTGCCTTCTTCATGAATGACTGCTTGCTGGTATTTAAGGAGAAGTTTAATAAGAAGAACTGAAGCTAGACCAGCTTCATATGTGGATAGCTGAGGGAAGTAATGAGGATAGATTGTTCAAAACATTTATCCATGATTTTTTTTAATTAAGACAAAGCAAACATTTATTTAGTTTAAAAGTTTTTATACCTCATTTGAAGGGGGCTGGGGTTGGTATGGGCTATTCTGTGTGTCTTTTTTTTTTTTTTTTTTTGAGAAGGAGTTTCACTCTTGTTGCCCAGACTGGAATGCAATGGCGTGATCTCGGCTCACTGCAACCTCCACCTCCCGGGTTCAAATGATTCTCCTGTCTCAGCCTCCTGAGTAGCTGGGGGTACAGGCATGTGCCACCATGCCAGGCTAATTTTGTATTTTCAGTAGAGATAGGGTTTCACCATGTTAGGCAGGTCTCAAATTCCTGATCTCAGGTGACTCACCTGGCTCGGCCTCCCAAAGTGCTGGGATTACAGGTGTGAGCCACCGCTCCCGGCTGTGTCTTTTGAAAGCTATGTTCCTCCCAGAGGAAAATGCACACATACTGAAATTGACTTGAAACTACAGAAGATCTACAGATCCCTTCCAACAATCTCAGTGTAAAACCCCCAAATTTAGCCAATAGCAAGCAAATTCATTGACTCAATTCTTAAAGTGAAAAGAGCATGGAATAGGAATCAAGAGTCCTGAGTCCTACCTAGTTCCACTTCCCTTGGTCTGGCCTTTGCTATCGTGAAATGATACTGTGATCTTCTTAGACTACAATATTGTTTAAATGATCCTTTTAGTAAAACATGTTGTATGCTATGCTTCTACTGAAAACACCAATAAAGAATATTGTCACAGAATAAATTCTTTTCTATGTTTATGATTATATTTCTATTCAAAAAAAGTACCAGGCCATTTTACAGATTCTGAAATATACATTTCAATTCATGCTTACCAGGTATTTAGAAGACAGGTGCTAATTGCATTTTAAAGCTCTGTGTGATCACCAATTGCTCCTAGATAACTCTTAGTTTATCAGTATAAGTTTTGGATTTTTCCTTATTTTTCCAGTAACTTTGAACTCTCTTTTATAGGATATGCCCTAGCAGCTTGGGATACACTCACAGCAGGTCACTTTCACCAGGTGAATGATCAAATTTAGCTTCTTAGGAAAGTTAGACTATTGTTTCTTTTGAACGTTTTAAAGTTCTTCTGCAAAACAAGAACTGAAGAAAGTCAAACAAGCTTCTTCACAGAAAGTGAGCTTAGTGGCAGGAAAGGGCAACCGGGTCAAATGATAGTGCTCAAGATAACAGGTAAAGAGAGAAGGGGATGAAGGACTGAGAAGTGAAGGGAGAATGAGAAAAGGACAAGCTAGCTGAATTTTTCATTTGATATTGTACAGTATGGGTCTATTAGGAATGACTTTCTGGGACAAAACACCTTGCCAAGGAATTATTTTTTACAAATGAACACAAGACAGGTTTTGTCTTCAGTTGAGAGTATTGAGCCCGCAGACTTTTGGAACTCACATCTTGATTATTTTGGAGGAAAAAGAAAGAAGAGTTATTTGGCAGTTTTCATCCTAAATTTTCCCTTTAGAGTCATTAAGCAAAAATTTCAGGAAGGCATCTGTCTTCTAAACTAACACTTTTCTAGAACAGAATAAAGAGGAATTTGGGGAAAATATAGTTCATCAAACTTAGCAGGTTAGGATGATTATCTGCGTAGCTAACCCCTATGATGGGGCTGCTTAAGTTATTACACTTAGTTCGAACATGCAGCCAGAATTTTTAGACTGTATTTCAAAAAGGAGAAAAATATTTGAGTATCTGAAAGTCAGCAGTAGAACACTCTTATTCTCAAATAATCTTTAGAAAGCCCATCAAGAATCACATAAAAATGGATTCAAAAGTACTAAGAAAAGAAGTCAAGTTGCAATAGAGAAATCAGGAGAATTGCACCCTTGCACTGCTACTTGATTTTAAAACTCACCATAATTGCTTGAAAAAGGCTGAGGCAGCAGTTATCTAATGACACTGTAAGGACTGCAAATAACCTTATCGATGATTTTAAAAAACTGAACATTACCAGAATTGGACCCAATAAGCATTTACAAGCCCATTTTCTTGATAGAGGAAATATCCAGTTCTTTCGAGTACATCTTGCAAGTTGTTTTGAAATATTCAGCTGTTGTCTGTCGCTAAAGAGTTTTAGCATGGCGTATGGAGACAGGTTTTTCAAATCTGCAAACTCCGGAGCTTACAATAAGAAAACAAAGTTAGGGCCAGCCTATGAATGACATTAGGCTATCCTCTCAACCTCACTTGGAGTTTCAGAACTGGACAACATGCAGTCCATAGTAGCTTAAATATAAATTTCTACATAAAGACTTTAATGAAATTCTTCCTTCTCCATCCATGGTTCAGCTCACTCATTTATTCATTTATTCACTTAACAAACATTTATTGAAGACCAACAATGTGCCAAAAATTAAAATTGATGCTTTGAATACAAAGGTGACCAGGCAAAGTCCTATATTCAAGAAGTTCAGAGTCTAGTTAGTGAGGGAGACAAATACAGAAATATAGGATTATGTGATGAATTCTAAGGGGGTCGCAAGAAGGAATAATCTAACTCAGCCTGGGTGGACTGAGCTGAGTCAGGGTTAGACATTCGTTCACCAATTGAACAGAGCAGGGAGTAAAATTCAAGACAGAGTTAGATGTTGCCAATATTTGGTGCTCTTATCTCTTGCCCTTGCTTTTTAAAAATAGCACTTTCAGCATTGAGTTATAATCATTCCTTTTCATGTTTGTCTTTCATACTGGATTACAATGCCTTAAGGGCAGTTCTGGTTTCTTTATCATGTTTCATTCCCATTCCAAATGATCAACAAAGGAGAAAAAGAGACATTATAAAAATCATCGATCCATTTATCTATCTAAATCTATCAATTTATCCATGGGTACTCAGTTATGACTATGGAATCTGGATTCAAGCAAAAGTTTCATATAAGACTTCCGTTTGTAGCATTTTTAAATTGCATAATACATTTCCATCATCTATTTATGTAACAAATGAACAAAACTGAACTTGTATCCCTTAAATTTATAAAAATTAAAAAAAGTTCTATCATGGAACAGATTCTTTCTTATATACTGTCAGAGAGAGTCTCTAATTTTATAATAGAGAATGATGATATGATGGGAAAATGTCATTGAATCCTGCATATTATACACAATTTCATTAAAATACAGATATGTTGCATATAAATACTGATGAATTTTAAACAGAAGTTTTTCAATTCTGGAATGTTTTCTTACAATAAGAGTAGTCTGAGATAGATTCCAACTGTGAAAAAAAAGGCATGGGTGAAAGATTTTGGTACTCTAATATATTGATGATGCAACTCCATGTGGAATGACAAGAACATTAGAGAAGGAGACAGAGCTTTTAAATTTTTAATTGAAAGGGACAAAGGCAATTTCTTCTTCCTGAATGGAACCACTAGAGTGGAATGGAGATTATGACTTAGGCAGAAGCATTGGGTAGTGAGTTTTCAAACAAGAGTATAGACAAGTGGCCCTCTAGGTGTCTGTAGTTAGGAGCTGAAGGAAATCAGATTTATAACCCTGTGTAAGCTATAGTAGATCATAAGAGGCAGCCGGCAACATGAAGTCAACCATAGAAGTTGGAAAGATACTGGAGTGGGGCAGGAGGGGTGGCAAAGTATCTGCCCAAGGATTGTGGTACTCTCTGGCAACAACTCCAGGCCATAGCAGCTGTGCAGGCAGCAGCAGAAGGGATGTTAGCCATCAGAGGTCCCTTCAGGACATGTCAGCATTATTCCAGGCTGACACCAGAAGGTACTCTGATTACCTCTCTAAGTCTGAATGCTATTTACTATAGCAAGGGACTTCCAAGGCCAACCCCTCTTGGCATTGAGCCAGGAACCAGAAGTACTAGGGCTGTGTAGGGGAGCTGGAAATAAGGTCATTAAAATAGTAAGGGTTCCTTAAGAAAGGACTATGTGTCAGACACTGTTGGTGCTACACCCAGATTCTCCCTCCCCTCCTTTACTTGTGTGTCCCCATGGCCCATCTTCTGTGTGCTTTATCTTTAATGACTCTCACCTATGACCTTCTTCAAAGCATTTCCTGCAGAGAGTTGGAATGCCTGGGAGTTGATGCCCTACCTCACCCCCTTAGCCAATGACTGACAGATGGGGCAGTATGAAAGCTCAGCTTCCTCACCTTGTAGGTGTAATGTACAAACTCTGAGGTGTAATGGGTGCTCCACAGCTCTCCATGGGATCAGGCTCAGAGTGGGTCTTTACCTGAAATCACATCTTTGGCCTTCTCTTTCCTGCTGTCCCCATTCCCCTGTCCAGTTTCTCCTGGGAGCACTTCTGAAGTAAATCAGCGGCACCTGAATATTTATCTTAGGATTTGCATCCAGGAAGCTTCACTTAAGACAATTGATTTAGTTGCAACTGGAAAGAGAGTTGCCTGCACCGCATTACAATTCTAACATAGAATTAGGAACAAATTGCTATGGGAGCACAAGAAGAGGATACCTGGGGGACCATGAAAAGCTTGACAGGAAAGGTGATGTTAAAGATGTGCCTTGAAATATACAAAAAATCTTCCAGATGAAGTAGGAAATAATATCTTTTGTCCTTAAACCTACCTATTCATAAATGGTGAAAATAATATCCCATAATGTATATCTGTAGTGTGTTTTTAAGTGCCTTGTGCTGCACTAAGAATACCACGTTTTTATCTCATTCAATCTCTAGAATGAACATATGAGGCATGTACAATCATGATACCCTTTCACATATGAGGAACCCAAAAGGTCTAGTAATTTGCCTCCATCTTACAGCAAGTTACCAAGAGAGCTGGGATTTGAACACAGGTGATTTGACTCTAGAACTCAAATATTTGAGTTCTGATCACTTTGCTGTATTGCCTTCTTGGTAAACAACATTAAAACAGGAATAATCCTCAATCTCATTTCCACTACTGTGTCAGTGTTATATTTTTTTCTCGTGCAGATCCTTTTAAAACCCACTCATGATGAAAATAATGTTTAACTCATATGTGATTCTGTGTGTTAACATTCAGACTGTTAAGGACAGAAAAAAGGAAAAAAAATATGTCTGACTCTTTAGGAGTCTGTCATTTGAAACAGAAGTAGAAAGAAAGTGTCTTAAAATTATTTTTAAAGGGAATCATATTTTAGGTCAGGATCAATGGGAAAGACAGCTGTAAAGCTGGAGTGATGATCTCTAAACTTGGAAGGCCAGAGTTCCTACACTTAAATATGATCCAAGTTGATACTAGAGGGAGAATACTGTCAGGTCAATGCAATTCTTGAAAGACATTATTATTATTATTACTCTAAAATCTTGCTCTTTTCTAGTCTTTCTCAATGATTATTTTATGGTAACCCCTATTAATTTCTGTTTTTAAAGCAACTGAGTTGCTTTAAAAGTCTTAAAGAGATGAGAACATTATTTGGAATACTTTTGTTTTAGTTCGCTATAATGAGAGAAGATTAATTATTGGAACTGTATTAATACTTATCAGCACCTCCGTAGCCCATTCTTCTTTGTGAACCCCAATTTGACCCTCCACACTTCTATTGCCCTTCCTCCTTTGACTTTGTGATATTTTTCTTTAGTTACCCGACACCATTTCCATTTCTGTGCTTATATCTGTTTTTCCCACTAGAATGGAAGCTTAATAAGGTCTTTGTCTTGTTCATCACTATGTCTTTAGCATCTTGAGCAGTGACTGGTACATATTAGGAACTCGATAAATATTTGTTTAATCAAATAATGAATAAATTATGACTGTGTCTAAGGTTAATGCAAAATGCCTGGCAAGAAATTGATATGTCTCTCTAACATTCATCTTGAATCCTTAAACTCTTGTATAGCAATGGTAGATTGGGACATACAAGGGAATACAAGCTTTGTCGTTTTAACTGGTTATAATCCTGAGTTAAAATGATGGCTTTGTAATTTATTAGCTGTTCAGTCTTAAAGAGATATTTAGCATTTATAATCCTGAACGTTCTCACCTATAAACGAAAATAAGAATGACTGCCTTGTAACCTATGTGCATGCCATAGTTGTCACTTATTAAATTTTAGTTTCCTCTTGTTATTTAAAGACTCAGAGTCAAAACTTTTAGAAAATGAGTTTACTTGTAAAGAATTTTTGAAAAAAGTGTTCAGGCTTTAGAAGGACTGAGTAATCAAATTAAAAATAAAACAGGGTTTGTAACGTCCCCAGGATGGTGAAATAAAGGGTAATCCAACAGGCTTTTAGGTAAATAAAGAATGCTTCCATGATTTCAAATAGAAATGAAACCACGTTTACTAAGGATACAGTTAGTCTGTTTAGAGTAAAATTAAATTTTCTCATATAACTGCCACGTATGTAAAAGTTTTCACATACTTCCACATTTTGACAAATGTGAAGGATCAAGTGTTTTGTTACTGCATAATTTTTGTTTTTATTTTGTTTCGTAGGAAATTAATAACATTTAGGAAAAGTGAAAGGTTACATGTATTCTGAGGACTATTTGTGACCATAATTGTGCAGGGCAAGGTGTCAATTCTGCTGCCATGAGAAGAAGGATCAGAATAAGTTTACTTTGGCTGCCTTTTCTTAAAGCTTCTCTATGAAGGATGCAGTTCTATATAGAGTTAGGGCTCTGTCCTACTGTAATGTTAATGTTGCGATTACAGGCAGGTGAGGTTATCGATAATGATGCCTTTGGAGACTGAAAATTATAGGATAATCATGATAGTGATCCTTTGAGGCTTAAAATAGGCCAAACAGCTGAAACAGAGGATGTAGGATTGAATTAATTTTAGAACAAGTTGTGATAAATAGAAATGAAACCAAAGACAGTTGGCAATATTTGTCTTCAGTTAGTTATCTGCTAGTGTGTTTTGAAATATAATTTATATAAATATAAAGAAATTTAATGAAAAATTGGTATATAATGTCAACATTTATTTTTATTTTTATAATTTAATTGAATCTTATTAAAAAATATTTTTGCTTTCATACTTGTCCAGAAAAGTGATGACTCTGTTATATTTAACTAAGTAATAAGTAGTCAAATTAGTTAGCTTTTATAAACACAATTTGTACATTTGAAAGTTCTATACACATGATAAAATTTTGATAGGTTTAAATAGTTTCACCTCATCCTAAGGGGATTAGTCTATAGAAAATATGTTAATTTTTTGCCTTTGGAAAAAAGAGATTCTTTCTGCTTATTACTTTGTTATATGACCAAATATTTAGCACTTACAGTGTACTAATAGTGTTAATAATCTTTTTCCATTCATTCCTTCATTTGTTTGTTCATTCGTTCATCGTTTGACAAACATCTGTGAGTCCTTATTATATGTCAGATTTTGTATGAAGCAGAAGGAATATATTATTGAGATGGGATAGTTCCCTCAGCCCCTTCATGGGACTTGTGAAGGGGTGGCTTGCTTACTCAGTCTGCAGCGGTCAAACCCCTTGTGGGGGAGAGCCTGCAGGTGAGCTGGTGCAGGGGCTGGGGTGAGTGCCTTTGGGCACCTGCAGGAATGAACCCTGTACTGGCTTGCGGCAGCGTCTAAGGGTTGCCTGCAACCTCTGGAGCCCCAGAGGGCGTGTATTACAGTGTGCTCTTTTAGCTTGGCCATCTGTGGATGGTGTAAATGTTAAACAGCTCAGTGGATAGTCAGTGTGACAGCCTCTTGCACCTGCATCCAGGTCCCTGTTCAGTGCCCAAGAGGAATGAGTCACATGGATTTGAAGGATGGTGAATGCAGAGATTTTGTTGAATGGTGGAAGTGGCTCTCAGTAGGATGGGGGGCTGGAAAGGGAAAGTGGGAAGGCAGTCCTCCTCTGGAGTTCGGCTGGGGATGGACTCTCATTTAGGGCCAAACTCCTCTCCAACCATAGTCTTCGATGTCCAGCTGCTTCTTCTCTGTACTGTCCAGAGTTCCTATCCAAACTCCTCTCTGACCGTAGTTTCCACTATCCAGCTGCTTCTTCTCCTCTCGATGTTCAACTGCTTCTCTCTTCTGTGTGCTGTCCTGCTATGCCACACCACTCTGCTGCTCTGCCAGTGGAGCTTGGAGTTTTTACGGGCACAGGATGGGAGCACGGTGGGCCAAAAGGCAACATTCAGGTGGGAAAATGGGGAAGTGAAGTTCTCATTTAGGACCACAGGTCCAGGCTTGAGGGTGGAACCGTCGCCAGGGACTCTGCCCTTTTCTATCCAGTATTTCCCTGCCTCCTGTCCATATCATTGTGAGTAAGATGTGGTCCATGCTCTTAAGGAGCACATATTCTTGTGGCAAAGGCTGGCACCTAAACAACTGACAGTGGGACCAGTGCTCTTAAAGGCTGTGGTGGATTTGTGTTTGTTACCTTAGCCAAATTGGAACTATGTTTCCCAGAACTTCCTTCTCTGCATAGGTCCAGGTTAGTGTGAGCCACAAGAGACATATTCTGTGAGATTTGGAAGGTAGAAGTGGAGCAACTACCATCTTTATTTCTGCTTTAAAAGTCAGTGTAGCGCATGAGACCCATACGAAGCAATCACATAAACTTTTCTGTGAGCTTTCAGGGTTGGTGTGGGGTACCAGCTGGACCAAGAGCCTTTCCAGCTTCTCCTTCAGCTTCTCTCTCTCTGGCTAGATGAATCTTTAGCTTTATGGTTCTGGACAGCAGATTTTCCTGCAGGACACTCCTGTTGTGGAACTTGGAAGATTGAAGTGGTGAGAGATCAACTTAAGCTCTGGTAAGTTCCCACGAGTTCTAGCTCAGCTTTGTGTATTCCAGTTTGTTCTTATTTCCCCTAATATCCTCCCCCAATATCTTTTGAATGACTTTTCTTCAGACTTCAAGCTTCAATACCAGAAACAGAAATAACTGCTCCACACAGACTCTTTAAACAGTTCACCTGATGATTGTGAAAAGTCAAATCCCTTTCAGAAATCCCATGTATGATTGTCTATCTATCTCCATCTAGCCATCCATCTATTCCTCCATCCTACTAATTCTTCTCTTATAGAACACTGAGAGAAACATAGGCATACGTACTGAATATTATGAGATGAGACAGGAGATGATGTGTCATTTTTCCTGAAAGAGAAAGAGTGGTCCGAGTAAGGGTAGGGAAAAATTTCACTAAGACAGATATTTGAGCTGAGATAGAGGGATGAATGAGAGTGTGATATGTGAAGAATGGGGAGAAATTTATTCTATGGGACAGAAAACACCATGAGTAAAGATATGGAGTTGGGAGAAAGATATGGAGCTTATTAGAGTGGTGGTGAGATGATTATACTTGAGGATGGTGAGCAGGGAGTCAAAGATAATGGTATCAGAAAGAGATAAGGGATTAGCAGAAATAAGAAAAGGAACTCAAAGTGTGAAAGACTATATATCAGAAATACAGGGGAGATATTTACAAAGTTCAATGAAGAAATGACATATTCTGATTACATATGTATAAACAATGTAGCCAAACACACTAAACTTCTTGAGGATTACATAATTACTTTTTCCTCCCTCAATTCCCTTTACATACAATGAAATCTCAATAAATATTTTATGATGATGTAGCTCTTTACATTTACCTAAACAAATTCATCATCCAGCCTTCTTCTCGACAAAAACTCCCTGAAAGGTGGAAAGTGATAGACCCGTACAAAGCAGTCCATACATAATGGATAGCTATTTCAAATAGCTTCAAATATATAGGAAATGATATAAATCCCTGGTCTCCAAGCTGTGTGCTAAGGTGTCCTGGAGTAACACAGCGAACTTGCAGAAGTACCATGGAATAACTTAAAATTTCAAGGAAAACTCAGTGACATCTGTGAGATGTAGAGTGAGTTACATTCACTTTGATGATGTCATATTTTTGCAAAGCTGGCCTTCTGGCAGTCTTGATAAAAAGCAGCTGCTGTCCAAAAATCAATGTGAAACAGGAAATGAAGGTAACAGTGTCCAATCTGATTCCAAAGTTTGAGAATCTGTGCAGTGACCAACAGACACATATATCCCATTGGTAAGTAATTGTAAAAATAATTTTTAAAAAATTTATGAGTGCTATTTTTCAAATGGCTAAATTGCTAGGATATAAAATACTTATTAAGTAGTTATGACTCAACTACTTAAGAAACAGCGATTAGGTATTTCTTTTGACTTAGGGAGCTGTGAAAAAATTACTGAAAAAACTAAGGGCACCATGAATCAACAAAGTTTGGGGATCTCTGAGTGAGGCTATGAAACTGCAAAATCTGTGTGGTCTCAGACAAAGTTGGGCCAAACATTTCAAACTGTAGGATTTAACATTTGGCCTAAGGGTGCTATTGGGTTCCATAATTGCAGCATGCTATAGTGGCATAAATATTTCTCTGCTTGCCTAGCTTTTGATAGTAACTCTAGCTGTGAGCTCCTTATGCCACATTTTCCTTGGAGCGGAAGCCATGGGAGAAAGAACAGAGGATTTCAACAATTCAGTGCACCAAATTTCTATATTGCCAAAGTGAAGTGCATTACTGAAAAGCTCCAAGTAGCTAAAGCAGCTGTTTGACTTTCCATCTGATGCAAGTGGAGATGTTTAAGGTAGCTTCTACTCTTCTGCATGACCATTTCCTACATTCACGCATAATTGTTACCATTATATTCTTTTGCCTTCTTATAAATATGAATGTTTAGTCTATCACGATTAGGGTTCCAGATGTCTGTTCCTTACCATAATGTTGTTGGATTCTAGTTCATTCGTTTTGCTCCTGTTTGCATTTCTTGATTGTGTCCACTTGAACAAGCCAAGGAAAGCTGCCAATTTTTTAATGAATTTCTGCTATAATAAAAAGTGAATACCTATTTGCTTATCATGTGCTAGGCACTTTTCTAAGCATTTTATAAGTATATGCATTAAATCTTTATTGCAACACTAAGGTGTAGGTATTGTTATTATTCCTGTTTTATGGATGAGGAAACTGAAGCACAGAATGTTTATGGAATTTTCTCGAAGTGACACATCTAGTAGACAATAGAATCAGGGTTTGATCTCACAGTTGGCTGATTCCTAGGATAACCATCTTAACCATTGTGCTCTACCGATTTCCTGCTGTGCCAGAATTTGGTAAACATTTTAAGAAAGTCCTATCATTTAAATCTCCCAATACTCCAGAGTTTTAGAGATGCAAATTAATATCTCAAAGCTCCAAGGATACCTAAATGGTGAGATCAAAGTTTTGCCTCCCAATTTTATGCTCTTTTGGTTATATCATTGGCCTTCAAAATAGGATTAAGTTGAACCACATGTGATTGCCAATATTAACTTTTGATTTCAAAAACACAATTTCATGTTGTTCAACTTTCAATAACACGATCCATGGAAATTAGTATAAATTCTGTTAAAGTTTATTTTTAACTTAAAATGAGGAGTAAATTAAGCTTTATGAAGTTTTAATTTTATGATCAGTAACGTGCCCTTTCCACATTCAGATTGTCCTACCCACACACTGTAGATGAGGTGTTGAGGGACCATGTAGAATGTAGTTCTACATTACAAAGGAATGAAGAGTACACCTGTATTACTTTGTTTTCCATATATTGTGCTTTTGTAGTCAATTTTTTCTGTTTTTTTGATATTATGAATGTCAGTAACTTTTTAATCCTTGGGCTTTAAATGATAAAATGTGTAAAATATTTTGTAATGAAATGGAAAGTGACCACGAAAATTACTGATTCCTTTGCCAGAATATGGAGATGCTAGGTTAGACCATCCTCCCACTGAAAATGAATGAAATACACAAAAGTGCTGTCAAGAGAATACAAAATTACCACACAAAAATTCTAAGGGAACATGGGAATCCAGAGAGATAAACACAGTACTGAATTTCCCATTGTTATAGGTATTTATCAGTATAGGCTAACTCAAATACATAAGGAAAAGGGGACAAGAAAAGAAACTTTCGTGTCCATCTTAGTTGAAAATTATACTAGATGTTCTTTCTGTACTGAATTGAAACCCTTAGGGTAAGAGTCAGCCTGTCTCATTCCACCCCCACAATTGTTGACTTTTTGTTTCTCTTTTGGTTTTCTAAAGACCTGGCTCCACTGTCTTCTGGCTTGCACTGTTTTTATGAGAATTCTCATTATTCTTTGTTCGTCTGTACATAATGGGTCTTTTTTCCCTTGCTGCTTTCAAAATTTTATCTCCATTTCGTGCTTTGAACAATTTGATTATGATGTTGCTTAGTGTTTCTATATTTCTTGTCCCTCTTGTCTCTTATTGAGATTCTTGGGTCTGTGGTTTTAGTTTTTTAAAAAACAAATTGGAGAAAATTTTGCCATTACTTTAAAAAATGTTTCTCCAACCCCTTCTCCTGTCCTTTGGGAACTCTAATTAGACATATATCTGGCTACTTGCAGTTGTCTATAGCTCACTAATGCTTTGTTTAGTTTTTTTCAGTGTTTCTCCTCTCTGTGTTTAATTTTGGATAGTTTCTTTTGCTGTTTTCAGGATCACAAATCTTTTCTTTGGCAGTAAGTGCATAAATCTGCTGTTAATTCCATTCAGTGTATTTTTTATCTCAGAATTTTTTAAATCTCTATTTGTTCAATTTTGATCTTTAGAAAATATATTTCATTGCTCTCCTTTATAGGCTAATGTTTTCTCTCTTTTCTTAAAAATATGGAATATGGTTAATTTAACCATTTTAATGTCCTTCTCTACTAATTCCTTCTCTGTCATTTCTGCTTTTGTTTCTATTAATTGATTTTTCTGCTCAGTATGAGCCAAGTTATTCTGATTCTTCACATGCCTAGTAATTTTTTACTGGATGCCAGATATTATGATTACCTTCTTGGGAACTGGATATTTTTGTATTCTTAGAAATATTTTTAAGGTTTGTTTTTTTTCCTGGAACACAAGTAAATTGTTTCAAGAGAGTATCATTCTTCTAAGGTTTGTTTTTAAGCTTCGTTAGAACCAGAACAATGTTGAGTCTGGGACTAATTTTTTTCCCACTACTAAGTTACTAAGGGTATCTTGAGTCTCCTACCTAATGTGCTGGGAATAATAAGTTTTTCCACCCCAGTGGTGGGCACATGAACTATTTCAGGCCCTGTGTGAGCTCTGGGGATTGTTTCACCCATTCGCTTCTTACGTGGTTCTTTGCCTGGCCTTGGGTAGTTCCTCATATACATGTGCTCACCAGTTCTTAAATAGAGACTGGAGGGATGTGCTTTTTAGATCTCTGGAGCTCTCTCTTTTCCAGTGCTTTTCTCTCTGTTACTCTATTGTGCAAATTCTAGCTATGCTGACCTCTTCTGATTTTTTATTCTGTCTCTTCAACTCAGGGAGAAAACAAGCTGTGTTTGAGTTCTCCTTCCCTGCACTGTGTCCATGAAGTTCTCTCCAGGCAGTGAGTTTGGACTACCTCATTTATTTCTCTTCTCTCAGAGATCACTTGGCTGTGCTTCCTGTTTTACAATGTCTGAAAGCTGTTGTTCCATATATTTTTAAGATGGGAGAGTTCCCTCACCCCCTCGCAGGGTTTGTGACAGGGGTGTAGCTTGTTTGCTTGGCCGCCTTATGGGAGGGAGGGCACGCAGATGGACAGGTGCAGGAGCCGGGGTGAGCGCTTTTGGGCTCCAGCCCAATGGTAGTGTCTAGGGGTGTGTTACAGTTAATGCTCCTTTAGCAGTTGCTGTTCCCAGATGGGTGTGTTACAGTTAATGTTCTTTTAGCAGTTGCTGTTCCCAAATGGCTAAGTGTTCACCATCTCAGTGGAGAATCAGGATGACAGCCTTTTACACCCTGTCCTCTTGGTACCTGGGTCCTTGTCTGACATCCAGGAAGAATCAGGTCACACAGACTTGGAGGATGGTGAATGCGGGGATTTTATTGAGCTATGGAAGTGGCTCTCAGCAAAATGGATGGGGAGCTTGAAACGGGATGGAGTGGGAAGATGGTCTTCCCCTGGAGTTCAGCCATCCCGTGGCCGATCTCCTCTCTGACTGTCCCCAGGCGAACTCCTCTCAATGTTCAAATGCTCCTTCTCTCTCTTCTGCCGTGCTGCTCTGCCACTCTTCTTGCTCTTCTGCTTGTGAAGCTTGGGGTTTATAAGAGCACAGGATGGTTACATATGTATACATGTGCCACACATGTATACATATGTAACTAACCTGCACGTTGCGCACAAGTACCATAGAGCCTAAAGTATAATGATAATAATAATAATAATAATAATTTAAAAAAAAAGAATTACTTAGTAGCATAGTTTCTTAAAAGCTTTCAAGTGATCTATATATAGACATATAATAGATCACCCTTATTAACTATATTTATCAAATCTTCCACATCTTGGTGTTCTGCCTCATCCATTTGTCAAAGAGAAACAGATAATTCAAAATATTTCTGTATAATTTTGTTTCTGTCAACACCTCATATTTCTAACATTTTTTCCTTTCTAGACTTCAGTATACTCAAGTACCTTTTTCTTTATGTAGTTTATTTAGCGTATAAATATTTATGATGTTTTATCTCTATATAACAACAAAAATATCTGTTCCAGGAATTCCATTCAACTTGGTCTGATAATAAAAATGCTACCTCTGCTTAAAAAAAAAAAAAAAAAAAAAAAGATATCACTAGATTGGGGTACAGTACGGCTGTTGCCGCTCATTATGATGAGCCTGGGTCAGCAAGAAAAGACAGGCAAGTGTACAATCCTGCTTTTAAGAGTTTCCATTGAAAATGATTAAAAAATATTTTAGATGCTGCAAAAAAAAAAAAAAAAAAAGAGCACAGGATGGGAGGGGTGCGGCCAAAAGGCAAAATTTGGGTGTGAAAAGAGGAATGCCTGTCCTCATTTAAGGCCATGGGTCCAGGCTTGAGGGTGGAGCCTTCACCAGGGACCCTGCCCTCCTGCCTCCTGTCTTTATCATTCTGTCCAATAATTCAGTTATTTAAATTAGAAGCATAAAGTGGCTTTGATTACTCCATTTTAGCCATAAACAAAAGCTTCACTGTGATTATCATATTAAAACATATGTTTGAAAATATCAACAGGGAACATACTTAAAAAAATCTATCCCATTTAAAAAATAATCAAGCATGACTTCTAGAAAAGAAAAATAATATAATCAAGTTTAAGAATGTCATGAATGAGTTTAACAGCAGACATGACTTAAGAGAAAATTAGTAAATTGTAGCTAATTCAGAATACATTATATAGATGCAAGATATCTTTGCGGTATAAACTTCCTAATATGAAAGAGAGGGTAAGGGGCATGCAAGGCTGTGTTTGAAGGTATAATGTACATGTAATCACAATGTCAAGAACAGAAAAGGAAGAGAACGTGGCAGGAGCAATATTTGAAGGTATAAAGACTGAAAAATTTTCAGAACAGAATAAAGACATCATTCTACAGACTTGAGAAGATTGATGAATTCCTCACAGGATAAATACTAGAATCTGTAATTAGACACATCAGAGTGGAAATGCAGAACACTAAAGACAAAGGAAAAATATTAAGAGCAATATAGCAAAAGACCGTCAAAGACATGACAGAACGACTTATATAGAGAAAACACAGAAGAAAGAGATAGTGGAATGAGATTTTCAGTGTGTTAAAATAAAATAACTTTTAACCTAAAATTGTATCAAGGGAAAATAACTTTAAAGAATGAGGTCAAAATAAAGACATTTCAGACCAAAACAATGAAACAAACAAACAAATATGGGACAGTTTACCAGTAGTAGCTCCTAATTTCTTTGAAAAGCTTTAAGAAAGTTACTTCAGAGAGAAAGACTGTAATCTCAGACAGAAGGTCTGAGATACAAAAATAAGGACAACTGTAAAAGTGGTAAATCTAAATGAACAGTGACTAAATATAAAGTTATAATAATTATGTCTGTGTCTCATGTTATTAAAAATTAGAATAAAATATAGGTAAATAATAATGTATATTAGGAAGGGTGTTAATTTTAAGCTGGGTTATAGTATTTAAATTTTCCAGAAGGAATTTAGAAGTATTAAATTCATAATTTGATAAATTTGGCATATTATTGTAATTCCTAGAGTAACAAAGAATAGAAACAGACTCTGTAATTTTCAAGTGAGCTAATGAAAAAATAAGGAAAGATAAAGATGTTAATACACAACCCTCCAAAAAGAATATAAGAAAGGAAAGAAACAGAAATTAAAAATAGGTGGGAAAATTATAAAGTCCAAAAATATAGATATATATTGAATCATATCTATCAAAATTTACATTTAGATATATTAACTGCTCTGCTTAAAAGGCAAAGATCATCAGACTGAAAAACAACTAAATTCAACTATATGCTGTTTTTAATAAATTCATATACAACATAAGGTTAAAGAAAATCTGAAAATAAAATAAGAAATAAATTAGCCTGCAAATACCTAATTCAAGAAAGCCCATCTACATGTATTAATATTACATAAAATAGGCTTTTTTTTAAAAAAAAAGAAAAGATGTTTTTCACTAATAATGTCATATCATTATAATAAACCATGTTTTCATGAGGAAGGTATAAAAACAAATTCATATGCACTAAATAATATAGATTCAAAACAAATAAGGCAAAAATCAATGGCAACAGAATAAGAAAATATATAATCATGGTGAAAAATTACATATAAACACCAAGAATGTGGAAGATTTAGCTGTGATTAGCAAACTTTGCCTAATGGATATATATGTATAAAACTTGTACCCAATATCTACAGAGTACTCATTCCTATCAAACACAAATAAAACATTTCTTAAAAATTCAGTACATACTGTGTCAATTTTAAAAATAAGCTTCAAAGTTTTGATACTAGAATTTAGAAACTATCTTGAGAGAAATAATATAAACAGTTTAAATAAAAGTGAGGTGAAACTAATGTATATTTAGATGAAGAGGTATAATAAATTTAAATATTATATTACATATAAAATTTACATATTATAAAAGAAGAATATTAATGAACTAAACATACATCTCAAGAAGTTAGAAATAGAATAGCAAAATAAACTCAAAGAAAGCATAAAAAAAGAAACTGATGGAACAGGAGACACAGATAGAACATGGTATCAATAAGTTAGAAATCACTTCTTAAGTTGAGAAATCTCTGGGAAGTTTGACAAAGGAAACAAGATATAAGGCAAAAATAACCAATATCTACCTAATCAGATTATATCTATCCCTTGAAGGTAGAGGCAAGGTATTAAAAATAGGTAAGAAAATAACTGCTTTTTGAGACAGAATTTTTTTTTTTTTGAGACAGAGTCCCACTCTGTCGCCCAGGCTGGAGTGCAGTGGTGCGATCTTGGCTTGCTGCAAGCTCCACCTCCTGGATTCAAGCGATTCTCCTGCCTCAGCCTCCCAAGTAGCTGGATTTACAGGTGCCTGCCACCACTCCCGGCTAATTTTTGTATTTTTGGTAGAGACAGGGTTTCACCACGTTGGCCAGGATGGTCTCAATCTCTTGACCTTGCGATCCGCCCACCTCGGCCTCCCAAAGCGCTGGGATTACAGGTGTGCACCACCGCACCCAGCCGAGAAAGAAATATTTTTGAGAGATCATTTTGATAATGAATATTTGGAAAATTCACCTTTACCAGTGATTTTTTTTTGTTCCAAATAATGTCACCTATGAAAACTCTCATATTCCTGCTTTAAAATTTTTCAACAAAACTTTGAGTAATGCTTAGCAGATAAAAACAATATTATGGCTCATAAATGAAAATATTTTGATTTCATGAGCACAATTAGTGATCTCATGTAGGTTTCAATAATTTTGTGAAATAGAGTTTTCTACTCACTAGATGGCAGTGGCATCTCCTCCCACCCCACCCCTTGTTATACCAAAATATCTGGATATCAAAAATCTCTCCAGATATTGCCAGATACCCGCTGGTGGACAAAATCAATCCTGGCTGAGAACCACTGAGCTACAGCAATGTTGATAACAGCCTTGTTTCTAACACTAAAAAATTAGAAATAATATAAAAATTCCCAAATAGGAGTAGATTTAAAAAGTCTTACAAATTCATATGATGGAATGCTATTCAATTTTTAAAAAATAAAGTTATAAAATAATATTCAGTGATAAAGGAGACCTTTCCCATATATCATTAAGATAAATTGTTATATTACAAGACATTTTTTATCATGTTTGTTTATGAACTGTAAAAAACAATTAAAGGATAATGTTAACAGTGGTGGTTCTCTCCTCAGGTGATAAAGTTAAAATGTTTTTATGCTTTGTTTTTCTATATTTTAAAACAGGGCAATATCAGTGCATTATTTTTATAATAAGAATACAAAATTATTTCTGTTGTTGCCTTAAAACAAAAAAAAGATGAAAAGAAACTCCTGAAATATATGACCAGAGAAGAAGCTACTTTGAGACAGGATCTCAATTTGCAGCTCCAATTATGTCATGTTGCCAAGATAGCTGCCCACATTGTCTAATCATAAATTAATGTTAATTGGAGATGATATTATAGAAGATATGGGATGAATTTTTAATGAACCACATCAGATCATGCAAGTTGCCTGTCTCCCTGCCTTCCTACGTACATTCCATCTTTCCTTCATTCTTTCCTTCCTTTTCTCTAAGAACAAAGTCTTTAATATCTCCCTGTTTCCTTTTAATTTTCTTCTTACTCTTTTCAAAGGTATAAAGCACAAAAGAGTCTTATTCATTTAGGTTTTTTCCTCCCAGCAGCCAGAAGTTAAAAGGTTAGAAAATGGGAAACCTTAAAAATGATCAATGGGTTTATTTTGCCTTAATCCTGGACTCTTCTGAAGAGAATATACCTCTTCCTAGAACAAGACCACGATCTAACTTGGGATGTGAAACACACACGTAGTATTGAAGGTACTATATGTCATATATGTCGCACTTGCTTCCTTGTTTGAAATTTTGTTTTTTCCCCTGCTTTTTTGTCCAGTTTGTAAAAATTCATTCATATATTTCCTTTTCTAAAGTTTCCAGCCAGACCATAACAGCAGACTCTATTATTCAACCTTGATCTTATTTAGCAATGACTAAATAAAATGCTCACAATCGCTGCTAACTGCATTCTAAGAGCCCTGGTGGGTATGACTATTTAATTATCCTAATTTCTCAGGTGATCATCTCCTTAGCCTTTATTTGCCATAACTTCCTCAAAGTTTGCTTGAATAGTACCAGTTCCAGCAACCTCTCAAGATGACCATGGGCTATGTAATTACAAATTGAAAAATTGGGCCTGTTAGCATGAAGTAAAAAGGAACAATTCCCTTACCTGTATCTCCAAGGGACACACAAATCTTTAAATGTTGTGTGGAAGGCCTGCGTATAAATGCAATATATGCTGCTGCTAAAATCATAGCTACCCCTAAAGACATTTAAATCAAACTGAACTAACATCTGGTTTTCCATAAATCAAAATCTTAGATGCTGTGTTTAAAGGACCATTTGCCATTTCAAAGGGAGAATTTTAATGAAGGAAATAGAGTAATTAAAAAAATTACAGACTTCATTTGGAAACATTCCCCTGATAACTTCCCCATATATTTATTTGCATGACATATCTTTTCAGCCCAGAAGATGCTAACTTATTTTGGATAACTTGTAAATCTCTCTCCTTTGGAGCACTGAAAAGATGCCTCTCTTATATTTAGTAAAAGGCTATAGATCTTGGGCTGAAGTATGGTGGACTTAGCTTACCTTCATCAGCAACTTGCAAACTTTCTTCATTGCTGAAATATCACCAGCGTCCACAGTAAGAAGCTTTCTCAGTCTTCTAATAGAAGACTTAACAAAGTAAAAAACGTAAAAACAAAAACCAAAACAATAAAACTTTTGCCCATGGTAGAATCAGGCTATGTGGTTTGTTATTAAAATTTATTGAAACAGACTCTACTTGATTCTCTAACTGCCAACTTTTAAAAATATGGCATACCTCTAAATGCCTATTAAAAAGTTACAAATGAATTGCTTAAATATTTTTCTACATTTCACCTTCACCTCTGAGAAACCGCCAGAAAAATCTGTAGAACTGTAGTTTGCTTGGTTGTTAATGAGCAGGAACTTGGACACTCTGCTTATCACACTGCATTTTGATAGTGCCTTTAATGGTGGCGGCAAGTTAAAGAATAGATGGGTAGGGAGGATAAGAAGGCCCCAACTTGACAGTGTTATTCAAGGCAGAGAAATCTAATGAGTGACAATAGGAAGGCACAGGGGCAAATTCTTGCCCTAGTATAAAACCACTTCACAAACACAGTTGAAGCGTGTCCGACTTAGCACTCCATTTTTCTCTTATTTGAGTCATTTCATTTTCATAGTAAAACAGAGATGGGGGACTGAAGACAAAGGAAAATGAACAGGAGGAAATAGCGTCAAAGTTTTCAGTATGTTTATACATTGCTCTCTTTGAATCCCCTCCTAACAACTGGATAGTTTGTTAAACCATGATTTCCAAAATTAATTGTGTACACAACACCTGGAGATCTTATTAAAATGCATATTTTAATTCTGTAAGTCTGGATTGGGGCCTGAGATTCTGCATTCCAAATAAGCTTCCAAGTGCTGCTGCTGCTGCTGGCCTGGGGACAATCAGTCAAATAGCAAAGCTGTAAAAGACTTTAACACGTGAGAGTCTGAATCCTATCTAATGTTAAACAATCCAAGTAAATTCATCTCCCCCAGGTTGAAAATAAAAGAACAAAACTCATAGGCAGAATAAATGTCAAATCAAGGCACAGTTAACAGGTATACTCTCACCTTTTATTCACAATTAATTTAATCTTAATAAAAATTTCAGGAGCTAAAGAACATTATCCCCATTAAGCAAGTGAGGAAACTGAGGAATAGAAGTGTTAAGGAGCCTGCCCAAACTACATGCCTGGAAAGGGATGGAGCAACATTTCTCACAGAGGTTTCATGTCTTTTCATCCAAGTACTTTGTATAGTATTTTATATGAGTAAAAGGGCTTTCATATGCATGAACATGTTTGATCTTCACAATATATGCCCTGTGAGAAAAGTATGGTAGACCTTATTATTCTTATTTTGTAGATGAGGAAAGTAAGGCTGGAAAGATGAAATGGCTCAGGCAAAGTCCTACAGTTAATTAGCAACAGAGCCAGAGCTGTCATTGAGCCCTTCCGACTCCCAGTCCTCTTCTCTCTTTTATCATTATCTTCCTACTCAACAGTGATCAATTTGTAAACTAGAATGAAAACAACGACAACCCGTAATATGCTTCAGAAACTTCCAACAGGGAAAAATCAGCAAATTATTTACAAAGTAAACTTATTAAAATAACTTTTAAACATGAAACACTCGTGTTCAGCTTTTATTTCAGGTTCAAACTTCTCAAAACTTAAATTATCAGTGATTCTGAACTCTACTGTGATACCCCAGGTCAAGGGGAGTCTCGAGGGAGCATGGATCATACTATGTTAAAGTTAACAGTTTGGATAATTACGTTATTTTCATTCTCATACTTTAAATTATGAATTGTTTTTCTTGATTTTAAAGGTTTATCTTGGGTAGCTGGAAGTAAAACCCATTTCTGGTGAATCTGCTTCATTTCTCTTCATTCTTCTTCATTACAAGAATAATATCCACCTTACTCTAAAGATCATTTTAATTCCTGTATCTTCAATCCTTCTCCTGGCTCTCTTCCATCAGTATTTAAAAATAACCATCTTTCTCCTTTTCACCCACATGTTGCTACACATACCTCTCTATTTTTTTTTTCCTTTTTCTACAGAGATAAACATGTTTAAAGGCCTGTCTAGAGCCAGGTGCAGTGGCTCACCCCTGTAATCCCAGTTACTTGGGAGGCTGAGGTGGGAGGATTGCTTGAACCCAGGAGATCAAGGATACAGCAAGCCATGATTACACTACTACTCTCCAGCTTGAATAACAGAGTGACATTCTGTCTCTAAAAATATATATTTTTTAATTTTGAAAAGGCCTGTCCATAGGCACTATCTCTCCTTCTCCATTGAAGCGACTATCCCTAAACTCATCAATTACCTACATATTGGCTAACTCCATCTTCATAGGCCCACTTGACTTCTCAACAGCATTGGATATGTTTACTTTTCCTTTGTGAAATGTTCTTCTCCCCCAGCTCCTGAAGCTAAAGTTTTCACCGAGTTTACAACTGCCATGTTTGTGTTTTTCTCATCTTCCATTGTAGATTCTTCTTCCTACATTCAGTCCTCATTAATTCAGCAGGTACTTATTGAGTCATACTCTGTTTTTTGTATTATGCTGGGTGCTGGGTATAAAAATGTGATTAAAAGATATATTGTATCTATCCTCCTGGATCTTTCATTCTAATAGGAAGCAGGCCGTATGAGTCAGGAAGTCAGGAAAGTTTTCCCCGAGGGAATGATAATGTAGATGAAATTTGACGGGTGAACAATAATTGATGAGGTGAACAGAGAAGGAACGAACATTCTATGCACAAGGAATGCATACAAAAAGGCCTTGGGTCATGAAAAATAAGATAGGGTACAGGATTAGATTGGAGAGACAGAGGTTGGTAGAGACATGTTAATGATTTTGTTTTCTCCTATAGGACGTATTGAAATGTTTTATGTGATGGAGAGACATGATCATATCTGAATTTCTGAAATATCCAAAAGGGTCACTTTGGCTATAATATAGTAAAGAATTTGAGATTATAATAGCAGATTAGGGCTGATCACTCAGAGGCAATTGCACTGGCTCAGCCTATAGATGATGATGTTTTGTGTAGGCTGACAGCAGCAGAGATTGAGAGAACAAAGAATTGGATTATATATGAGGAATGAGGAAGAGGAAGATTTCAAAGATGGCTCATGGGGTACATTTTCCTTGAGTTATTTGTGTGGGAATGGGTTGGGAGACTCTAGACAGTTTAGGAGACTAATGTGAGTACAGGGAAATTGACACTTTCTATTATAATGAAAGGGAGAATGAACAGTTGAGGATGCAGGTAAGTTTGTAGATCTGGAAACAGGAAGGTGAATGTGCTCCCTTTTGGTAATTTCTACGTTTACTGCAAAAAGGAATGTAAATTTAAGTCCTGAAATTGAAGTAGAGCATGGTGAGATAGTAAGTTTAACAACTTTAGTAAAAGAAATTGAAATGACAGCTGAAAATAAAGTTAGGCAAACTTAGAAAAATTGCTGACCAATGGGATTTTGATGCCAAAGATGAAAGTAAATTCTTCACCAATGAAAAGACTTCTTGCACTATGCAGAAAACCATCACTCTTTCCATTCTTTTGAAAATTTTAGGTAGATTTTGGGAGAAATATTAGCAGTAAGGGGAAATACAATTTTTTTTTTCTTTCTCTGCTATACTGAGGCGGGAAGTATAGCACACACATGCTAAACATTGAAAAAAATATGCTGATTCAGTGCTGTGGGACCACACAAAAGGAAGTTACAAATTATTTGTTCAAAATGAATTTTCCTAGGACAGTTGAACATTGATTGAAGTAAGTAGATGAAATCTGGCAGAAATTTATAAAAACTTCCTTAATAATGAAGGATACAGTTTGGAGGTGAGGGTGAATTCTGGGAACACTTTTCGCTACTGAGTTTAATAGCAATGAAAATGTTTGGAGTCAAATCTTAGAAGTCACCAGTGATGGTAACATCAGAAATGGGGCTGGCGCGACCACCAAAGTTATTGGGTGCAGGTGTGGGAATATTTGCTATAGAAAGTTAGCGGCTTTCATAACATCATTGCACAGAGAGAAGAATCTATACAAGGTTGACATTCTTCACAACTCTGATTTTTTTCTACTTCTTTCTGGCTGCCAAATCATTGAATGGATTATATAAATATCCATCATATTCCCTTCTTCCAATGTACCTGAGTTCTAATTGCATCTAGGGCATTTAAGGGCCTCTAGGGGCCAAAGAGGTGATGCAGGAAGAATCTTTCCGCCAGGCCAGGGAGAGCCAACTCGAATTGCACTGTGAGTGATTAGTAAAAGTCAAACACTGAGCTAATGGAAAGGAATTACCTACAAGAGAACATAAGAACAGATGAAATGGAAGAGCATAATTTTGAAAGCATTGATTACGACAAAAAGAAGTAAATATTAGGTAACCTATGATATATGTTCACAATACTGTTTAAGAAAATATGACCATAAGAAATAAGAGATATGGTATAAAATATGGTAAGAAAGAAAGGGAGGAAAGAAAGTGGGAATTAAAAGAATGTTAGCTACAAAGCTTAATAAATGAATACAAATTATTTGGCATATTAAAAGCCTATATTGGAAACAGTAATGAGGAGTTACCCTGCAAAATCACTAAGATGGAGGAAAACTTGAGGCGTTTTTTTTTTCCGTTAGGTTGAGAGGAAGTATAAAGAGACAAAAATGATAAGAAATTATAAAGGTGGAGGCCAGATAGCAGAGATCCATCAGTGAAGATAATCATACATCTGAAGATCAGATCAAAAGAAATGGAATAGAAATAGTAACAAAAGATGCAATGAGAGAAAAATTTTCCTAGGAAATCAAATACTTGGAATTTAGATAAGTGTTTGGGAAACATCTTAAAACATATTATTTTCTTACCTTGAAAAAGAAATCAAAATAATATTGACTGCATTAAGTTTTGATTATGAATGTTCTGATGTTTTGATTTAGATTATTATGTTTTGATTTAGAATGTACTGCAATATGTGAACTGGAATCAAAGGAAACTTATTGATTAGTGACACCCTATAACAAAATGGCTTTATTCTATATATAAACTTTGATTCCCTATGTAAGCTAGAATAGGGTCAATGATGATTGTGATCCCATTTATCACAGCACATTTTATGAAAAAATGAGGTAATAAGACAAAAACTCTCCTCCTTCTGATCGTAAAATTCTTTGTAGTACTGTAGGTCAGCTCATATATTTTTCACTGATGCTTTGATTTAGAATTTCCCACCCATGTCATTCTTATTAAATACAAGCAACTGAGAAATTGGCAGCAGCAAATAAAGCATGGCTTGAGATGCATAATTAACCTATTACACATCCCTCTTATACTATCTGTATCTCAAAGAGCATCAGATGTTGAAAATATTCTACTCAGGGACAAGGTTAGAGAAGATAGGCAATTGGGATCACTCTCTGTTTATTTAAAATTTTTTTATTATACTTTAAGTTCTAGGGTACATGTGCACAATGTGCAGGTTTGTTACAAATGTATACATGTGCCTTGTTGGTGTGCTGCACCCATTAACTCATCATTTACATTAGGTATTTCTCCTAATGCTATCCCTCCCCCCACCCCCCACCCCACAACAGGCCCTGGTGTGTGATGTTCCGCTTCCTGTGTCCAAGTGTTCTCATTGTTCAATTCCCCCCTGTGAGTGAGAACATAAAAAAGGCCTTGAATCATTATCTAAATGCCTCTGCTCCATTAGATTGGTTTGCGAATGGGTCAGAAATTAATATAGTGAATATTTAGTTACATTCTGTAGCTAAATTAGAAGGCTTCTGGAAAAAACCCACCTAACCATGCATATTTTTTAAAAGACAGGTTCTTGGTATTTTCAGCTTTCAATAGACTATGCTGTAGAAAAAAATCAACCCTTAATTTTTAGTGTCTTACAACAACAAATATTTACTTTTCACTCATGTTACGTTTTGGCTGAGGCTCTGCCCCACATGTCTTCATTTCAGGATTAGTTCTGAAGGGATCATCCCCTATATGGAACACGTACTCCTCATTTCAGAGGGAAAAAGAGGAGACTAAAATACACAAAGGCCTTTTTTTTCCCCCTGCTTCTACTCAGTTATAAGGTATAACCAGTCCATTGGCATTATATTTACTAAATCAAGTCATGTACCCACATCTGACATCAATGGAGAAGTGTCACATACACTTCTCACAGGGCATTTTTAAAGATCACATGGCAATGGGCAAGGATCTACTATCCTCTTATAGGAGGGGAGCAGATAATTGGAAAATCTATTACACTTGGCAAAATTAAATGCTCGGAAGCATGAAAGTCATAATGTATGAAACAAGAAGAGAAAGATAAGATCAAACTTTTCTTTATTGGAAAAATACATTGGATAAACAAGTAAAACTATGTATTTCCTACAGAATAACAAGGAAAACAAAGTCAGAAAGATTAAAGGGATCAGTAAGTCCATCTTATGAAAAGATTAACAAAAATAAACCATATGGCCATATGAAATAGAATATGATTTATCATACCAATTGGTGAGTGGAGAAAAAGAAAACCCAAATGATCAAATTATTAGGTGCCCAAACAACATGTTATTAAATTCAACATCTATTTTTAATAATAATTATTTGTAAATTAGGATTAGAAAGATACTTCCATAGTAAGATAAAATGTATGTGTCTCAACCCAGGAGCCGATACCCATTAAATACTGAATATAGAGGCAATCCCACTACATTCAGGAGCAAGGCAAGAATGGTCCCTATCTTTACTATATTTCAGGTTTTTTTTCTGGAGCATCTATCCAATTTTATACACCAAGATAAAGAAATGAGCTGTCAATATTAGAAATGTGGAGGGAAAAAGTCACTGAAGAAAATATTTACATAGAAGCTTAATAGGAAAAACTTTAAAAACTATTAGAATAACAAATCTCAACAAAGCAGCTGGTTACAAACTAATTATAAAAAATTAATACTGTTTCTATAAAACAACAATAATGAGTCAAAATATAATAGAACAAGATTCTTTATTAACATCACAGTCTGTGTGCCTACTTTATCCACAGCCACCTTCTTAGCAAGTATCCAATGCATAGTTTGCTAGACTTTATGCTACGTGACTTCATTTCCCTATCCACAGAAAATTTGATCAAGGGTGGCTCCCAAGAGCAGTCATGCATAAGCAAACCAGAAACTTCTGGCCTGCCCAAATGAGATGACCCTTATTTATTAATGACTCTGTGAACTAACCGGATCCTCTCTATTTATGTGAACACACCTAGGGGCATAATCACTAGAATATCTCAGAAGCTGAGACACATACAGGGAAAAGGGGAATTAGTACAAGCCAGAAGACAGTTTTTGTTTTGAATAGGAGTGGACAGGCAGAGAAGGCAATGAGAGAGGAGGAGGAAGAAGATCCAGGCAGAGACACAGAGATAGAGGAGCTGAGTTACAGATGTAGTGCACTGGTAGAGTTGTTTTGCCATTCTACCTGGAGACTATTACTTGTTATGTAAGGCCTAGTTGGATAAGCTGTTGAAAAATGTGGAAGTGAAGTAAAAACAAGGCAGTTTGAATGTAGGACCATGGCTTACCACCTAATATTGCCAAACACAGATGCCATTCTCAATAGTAACACAAAATATTTTAAAAAGAAGTAAAAAGTCTATCTTAACCCAGTCAGAATGGCCATCATTAAAAAGTCAACAGACAATAGATGTTGGCGCAGATGTGGTGAAAAGGGAACACCTGTACACTGTTGGTGGGAATGTAAGTTAGTACAACTTCTATGGAAGACAATATGAAGATTTCTTTAAGAACCAAAAGTAGATCTACCGTTCAATCTAGCATTCCTACTACTGGCTCTCTGCCTAAAGGAAAATAAGTCATTATATTAAAAAGACCCTGCACTTATATGTTTATTGCAACACAATTCAAGATTGCAAAGATATGGAATCAAACTAAGTGCCCACCAATGATAGATAAAGAAAATGTGCCATATATATATATGCCATGTAATACTACTCAGCCATAAAAATAATGAAATAATATCTTTTGTAGCACCTTGGATGGAACTGGAGGCTATTATCCTAAATGAAGTAACTCAGAAACAGAAAACCAAATACAGCATATTCTCACTTATAAGTGGGAACAAAGCCATGGGTGCACACAGGCATACAGAGTGGTGTAATGGACATTGGAGGTTCAGAAGCAAGGAGAGTGGAAGCGGGGTGAAGGATAAAAAAATCACCCATTGTGTACAATGTACACCAGGTGATGGGTACACTAAAAACCGAGACTTCACCACTATACAATTCATCCATGTGACCAAAAACCACTTTTACCCCTAAGCTTATTGAAATAAAAAATAATAACAATAAAAATAAAACATTTAAAGGAAAATTACAATATTTTAAATTAGGAGTAATTAAGTAAGTGGATAATTATATATCAGAGCAGAAAAATTTCATGTGCAAATATGTTAACTAGACAAAAATAACTTATGAATTTAAAATGTAATGTTTACCAAAATGTCAATGGGACATTTAGAAACTTGACAAAACTCTTTTTAATTTTCTTTGAAAGTTTCAAATAGATGAGCTGTTTCCACAAATATGTATTAAAGGAATGCTCAGATGCAAGACATATGCATAAGGATATTGATCATGGCATTCTTTACAACAGTAAAATCTAAAAATATCTAATATGTGTACATGCATTATAGTGTATCCATACTAAGGAAAACAACCAAGTCATTAACATGCTATTGTCAAAAATATTTAATTACATTAGAAAATCTGTATAATATACTTAAAATTAGAATCAAAGTCATCTATATATTAAGTACATACTGCAAAAAATCTACCATCTACTGTGAATAGTTATCACTCGAAGTTTATAGTCCATAGCATTATGACTGGGTAATTTGATTGTAGGTACTGTTATTTCCTGATTTGTATATACTTGAATTTTCTAAAATGTCTCCAGAGAAAATATATTATTTTTATAGTAAAATAACAAATACTATTGTAATGCTATAAAAATAACAAGTTGGCACCAAGAGCCTGAAACTGAGCATAGCAAATGGTAGAGCTGAGTAAGTGTTTGTAGAATGAATGAAAGAATAAATGGCCATGATAATTTTGCAAAGGGACACTTGTGTTATCGAATGGTGAAGTTCACACTGCCAATAATATAACATTTTAAAATCATAGCAAGTTACCAGTTGAAACAAATTCAAAAATAATTAGTTAAATGAAATAAAAAGCTCAGCAACAAATCCAAGTACATAAAAGAGTTTAGTACATGATACATGTAACATTTTCAGTGAAAATTTTCAGGAAAGGGGCCATCAGTTGTTCTGAGACAATTGATTAACAATTTTTTGTTGGGGAAAGAGGAGGAAACGAAATAACTCCACATTCTATATCATAAAAGCATCACAAACAAATTTAATAGGAAAAGACAGACACAAATATTCACAACAATTTTAGCAATGTTAATGTAGACAGTTTTTTTAAAATAAAAAAAGAAAGAAAAAATAAAACAAGAACTACTTATATAATAAATTAGTTATTGGTTCCAGGACATGAATAAGCAACTCGCAATGATAAAAAATACAAGTAGAAAATAACCACATATTATTAAACCTAACTATAAAATGAAGGAAAACAAATTGCAAAATAATATTTCATTTATGCCTCTGAAAGGATTTTTAAAAAGTGATAACTTTTGCCTAGGGTGACTTATTTGTGGGATTAATACAGGTATAGTTTTCCAGAAGGTAAGTGGTCTGTGTGTATGAAAAGCCTAAAGTGTGACCTAATGACTCAAGTTCTAGGAATCTGAAAGAATCAAACATTTAAACTCAGGTTTAATTGCAAAGTGTATTCATTATGGTGTTACTTATAATAGCAAAACACTGGAAACAACTTTAATGACTAATGTAGGGAATTAATTTAATATATTAATAAATTACTTCCATAATATACATTACTACAAAATCACATTTTAGAAGAGGATTACATGGAGTAAAACTGTTCACAATATATTATCAAGTGTAATTTTTGGATTACAAAATAGTATCCACAATATGAGCCCAATGTTTCTAAGAGAAAAATTGTGTTTGTGTGTCCCTAAAAAAGAATAGTGAAAACAGCCGGGGCGCGGTAGCTCACACATGTAATCCCAGCACTTTGAGAGGCCGAAGTAGGTGGATCACCTGAGATCAGGAGTTTGAGACCAGCCTGGCCAACATGGTAAAACCCCCGCTTCTACCAAAAATACAATAATTAGCTGGGCATGGTGGCACATGCCTGTAATCTCAGCTACTCGGGAAGCTGAGGCAGGAGAATCACTTGAACCTGGGAGGTGGAGGTTGCAGTGAGCCAAGATCGCGCCATTGCATTACAGCCTGGGCGACAGGAGTGAAACGCCGTCTCAAAAAAAAAAAAAAAATAGTGAAAACAACTGAATACCACAATATTAATGTTTACATCTCTACATGGTTGTGCTGCAGGGATTTTTTTTCAACTATGTCAATTTCAAATTTTTGTTAAATAATATATTTACATTTATGATACAAATTACTAGTTATATTTCTTTAATTCAAGGAATTTCTATGTCTTCACTTTTTCAGGGAATATTTTTATTTATAAACTTTTCCTTAACTCCACCCTACCTTCTCTTCTCCATCAAGTCCTACCTTATTTAATATGTTTCTTACAGGCTGTGTTAAGATGCATTTAAGTCTATCTTCTTTTCTGGTTGTAAGTTGCTTAAGTGTAAAGGCTATGCAAAGTCCATGTCTTATATTTCATTACTTCATATATAAACTGTGCATAGGCAATAAATGTAGATTAAATGTATGAAGATTACAAAGTGTAGGAAGTACACACTGATCATTCAGACACCAATAAACCAAGGAACATGATTGATCCTTTATGGCTAAATTGAGACACTGTAACAAAGCTTTTATCACTCATGAATCCAGCGAGAATGGGTTAGCCTCTCATATATGTTCCCAAAACACCAGCACATATTGTTTTATAAAGATTATCATATTAGTTACATATTAGTCCCAAAACTAATGTGATGCTTTAAAGACAAGTCTCAACAGTCAAGACTTTCTCAAGACTGTGACTCCTCATTCATCATACATACCCTCATAGCCCTAGTTTTAACAGACGTTTGTCCCATTGTAAGGGTTCAGTAACTGCTTAAATGAATGGTTTTAACAGCAGAAGGAAGACTATGGAAAATATAGACTTTGAAAATATGGGAGCTGTGTTACAACAGAGTGAAAATGATCCTGAGGCTTGTAAGATTGGAGTTTTTCCACTTTTACGAATCAGTCACAGGAACTTGCATAAGCCATTTCTGTGTCAAAGAAGCCATTTAGAAAAGATGATCCTTAAAACTTCTTTTAACTTTGACAACTTGGAAACCAAACAATGGATTTAACATCACTGACTAAATATTAAGATGGACCCAGGGTGGGAGTTAGATTTTCCATTTATTTTGTAAGTTTTTCTTGCCTATAGTAAAATTTTTTCCTAGTCTGGGACCAAAACATTTCATTTGTCCAACTCGTAACAAATTAAATTGATATTTGGAAACTGGGAATAGCAAAATAATCTGATATGTAGTTCTTAAATATTGAAAGAGTGAGGCTGAAGGGGTAGCAAGTGTGTATGTATATATATATATATATATATATATATTTAGTGCAGAAGTTCTGCAAATTCATAGCTGCTCTTTAAAGAGGCACTATAGAAATGCAATACACTCCTTCCACAGTGAAAGAAAAGCACCCTTTCCCAGTAATGGCCTAACTTAAAATATACTTTTTATTGTTAAGTGTAACTTTCAGGACTATCCACATATCAGAAAGAATCAACACTTTCTCAAGGTAAAATGCAACGTGTAATAAACTTTCACATTAGTAAATATGTTTTATCCCCTGCCCCCACTGAAACGTCAAGGACGAATTTGCTGAAGTTTTCACAATCCAGATGTCCTTGAAAACCATGTCTGTGTCTGATAGCAGAGAGCCAGCCAATGCAAAGCAAACAATGACTGAAGTTCATAACATTATTGAAAACATCCCAGTTTCGATAAGGTTTTCCTCAATCAAGACATGTTTCTCCAGTAATTCTTTGATTCAAGAGAGGAAATGGGATCCTCTTAGATGTTTAGCTCCTAGGTAAGGAAGTTCTGTTCCTCAGGCTTAAGCTAGTCTTCTGTTTAATTAGACCAAGCCTCCAAGGTAATCTCTATTGGAAGCACATTTTGAACTTTCAAAATGGCATTGCAAGCTTTTGATGGCAAAAGTCTCACGATAAGAAGTAGATATTATTTTAAAATAGTTATTTTTATATAAAATAAAATGCAACATTATCTTTTAGAATAGGAAATTGGATAATTTTAAAATATTAAAATGAGACAAAGAGAGGACTTCAAAAGGTTTAGATAGTTAATGTCAGAAGTTGGTTAAAATATTTTAAATAATTTACTGCAATTTTCTTCCATATATCCACATATAAAAAATATGAATACATCTATATAATAGAACCAGTATGTTCACCTGTGCTTTTACTTCTGTCTATTACACTTTCTACTGTTATTCTCTGTGTATATGTCTTTGTGTGTGTGTGTGTGTGCACGTGCACATGTATGTGCATGTATATATCTATAATCATTTCATGGGTATATCATTCTATGGCATTCTGTTTTTTTTCCTTTTAAAAAACATATTTATCCCTTGGTGTCTGTATATTTGTCTCTTTTTCCTAGAGTTTTCCCTTCTCTTTCCCTACCTCCCAATCCTATCTTCTTTATTTGACCATAATTTAGATCAGAGGCTGGCAAACTATGGCCTGTGGGCCAAATCCAGCCCACTTCCTGTTCATGTAAATAGGTTCTTATTGGAATGCAGCTATTCCCTATTTGCTTATCTATTGTCTATGTCTGCTTTTGCACCTCAAATACAAAATTAAGTAGTTGTAACAGACACTGGGTAATATGGCTTACAAAGCCTGAAATATTTACTATCTGGGCCTTTACAGAAGAAGTTTAATGACCCCTAATGTAAGTGATCAATACATTGTATATATTTAAAATACTTTTGTTGTTGAATTCAGAAGCATTTCCCAAGGCATGTTGAGTAAAACACTTGTTTCATGGGGACGTTTCATAACAAATTTCTCTGTGGGATAAGTTTGGGAAATTCTGCAACCTACAGTTCTGCCCACCTCCAAGTTTTAAAATAAACATTAGCATTTGAGGAGTTCTGATAAATCCTGTAAGCTGAGTAAGCTCAGTGGTTGTGAAAGTGGTTAATCATATCCCCTACTTCCACCTTTTAAGCACTAACATTATTTCCTGAATGTGATGTTTCAAAAAAATTATTTAGAAAATACTAGAATAGAAATGTATTGAATTGAATGAGTAGATTGCCTTATTTATTGTCCTAAAATAATTATCGTTCAATTATTTGTTTCTGTGGCTCTGGAGACACCACTGAAAAAAGCCATCTTATCCTTGTTTCAGATGCACTAATGGGGAAGGAATAAATTAGGAGGCAAGGAGCAACAGAAAGGATATTAAATGCCTTCCAAAATGGTGAAACGCCATATATTGACTTCAGTGTATCAGTGGGTGTGACCTAGATTTAAGAGTGAAGAGGCACTGTTACTTAATCTTTAGAAATAGTATCAGATACTTCCTCCAGGTGCGTGTAAATATGCTCATGTAATGGTAAGATTAAATATATTCCTTGTCACTGGGACTTGCTCTGAGAAAATGTAAAGTTCTGTGCTTGCAAAAGTGTTGGCAAAAGTGATGGAAAAGCTGCAAAATAAACTGTAAAAAATGTTCAAGTAACAGATTCATTTTTTTCAAAGATGAGAAAATAGTGATTTACTGGGGGGCTTTCAGAACAGGAATTATTGGTGGGCACTGATGGATCACTACTGAGGCTAATAAAAGATAAATTTTCTTCACTTATTCTCTCTTAGGCACTGGTATACAACCACAGAGATGACCTCATTCCTCTCCTTACTCCTTTGATGTGACTAAGAGGCAGAAACACATGACATTAACATGAGATGATGCACTGGGTAGAAGCATGCACAGGTGCTTTGGAAGCTCTGATGAGAAGATACCTGTCTGGTGGATTATTGGGGTTGTAATGAAGGGGTGTGGGCAGTAGGAAAGTTTCCAAAAAGAAGCTGCTTGCCAGTATTTTTCTAAAAGGAAGACCTGGTTCCGTATGTTGAAAAAGGTTGCCTTAAGCTTAGAAAAGTGATTTTTAAGTTCTTTGTAAAATGTAACTAAGAGTTGTGCTCATTCTTGTGAGAAACTTATTCCACCAATGAAACTGCAAGCTGTAGGAGAGGTGGAATCTTTGTTGTTGTTGCCGCTGCTGCTTTCCTTACATTCTTCATTGTACCTAGCAGCCTAACAGTACCACTGTTGTTAGAATAAAATAAGAAGAGATCCTGCCTTGGTTCCAGTACTTTTGAGGGACTGCTTTGGTCTTTTACCAACCGGAGTGAGAGATCTACTTGGAACTCAGGGCCTTCCCAAATTATTCTAACCTCATTTGAGTGTCCAAGACATTTATGTGCCTCTTTTTCAGTTTGAAAGTGATCATTGCTGGTATGTGCACCCCTAGTTCTGAGAATTTGCTAAGTGGTGGCTGTTGGCAGGGGAGTAGGTGGATGGAGTATAATGTTTGGACGTGTGGGCTGAGTGTTCACATGCCTAATGTATGTAGCCCCTGGTAGAACAGAAACAAGGTGGGGAGAAAAGAAGTGGGTCAGGCTTGAGACTGGCTCTTTCTTTACTGCTCAAGGTAGGAAGATGGACATACATTATTTCTCTGCCAGCTTGATTTATAACTTTCTCTGAGACTCACATATTTTAGGTGTGGCTTGGCCTAGCAGAGTGCCTCATTTAAAATAGGGAGTTAAAATAAAAATAAATGTGTGACTTGACTTACAGTTTGAAAACTATGAAATGTGCTAAAAGTTTTATAATTATAATATTCATAACATAGTTTGGATATTTGTCCCCCACCCCATCTTATGTTGAAATATAATCCTCAGTGCTGGATGTGGGGCCTGGTGAGAGGTGTTTGGGTCATGGAAGTGGATCCCTCATAGTTTGGTGCTGTCTTCACAATAGTGAGTTCTTGCAAAATCTGGTCTTTTAAAAGTGTGTGGCACTTCCCCCTACACTCTCTGTCTCTCTTGCTCCTACTTTTGCCATGTGATATGCCTGTTTCCTGTTTGCCTTCTGCCATGATTGGAAGCTTCCTGAGGCCTCCCCAGAAGCAGATGCCGGTGCTGTGCTTCCTGTACAGCCTGCAGAACCAAACCATGAACCAATTAAACCTCTTTTCTTATAAATTACCCAGTCTCAGGTATTTCTTTGTGGCAATGCAATAATGGCCTAATACCATTTATTATATAATTTTATATATAACTAAAGAATTTTTTAGTGGATGCAAATAATATTTGTTAATATGTTTATTATATAATTCATTAATTATGCAAATATGTATTAATATGTAATAAATACATAATATGTTCTAAATCTAAATAGGTGCAATAATTATCAGAATTGAGTTTTCACTGAAATCCATGAGGGTTCTTTATTTAAAATGGTATCAAAAATACCTTAAGAATCTTGGCACATAGCTCAGCTGCCTAAGTAGTTATTAAGAGATTGTTACTTCTGTTGTATGGCACCTGGCATTAGTTGAACTATTCTCCCATTTATGTATTACGTCTGTTGGCATTGAAACCGCATGATGACATCTATATTCAGTTGCTTTTCTGACTCAGGAATGGCTCTAGTCAGATTTTTTTTTTCTCCTGGGGAGTGATAAAGGGTGTTTGAAGGCTCTTCCTAGCAAAATATGTATGAATCTAAACATACTCCATGGTAGAATCCAAGCCTCAATTCCAGCCAATATTCCCCAAGTATGCACCCCACACCTGAGGTTCTTCTTATCAGATGTCAGTGTAAGGATTTTTCCACATGTCTACCACAGCTGCAGGGCAATCAAGATAATTTTGGTGGTAAGTTGTTTTTAATTGGTCTGAAATGTACGCATGTGATCACCTATAACCATAAGTGGATTATCAGCTACTTATATTTAAGACAGGAAAGAAGTGTATTCTTTATATTTTAAAAAACTTTTGTCTTTTAATCAAGTGTTCAAATCTGTGACAGATGAAAAATAATTGTGGATCTTCATAGGAAATATAATGATATCATATTGACAATGAAATAACAATTATATCAAAATGATTCTTAAACTCCCAAACAATAACTATTCTACTTTCATCAGCTATAGTTAAGATTCAAAATGGCCGGGCGTGGTGGCTCACGCCTGTAATCTCAGCACTTTGGGAGGCCGAGGCGGGCGGATCACGAGGTCAGGAGATAGAGACCAGCCTGACTAACGCGGTGAAACCCCGTCTCTACTAAAAATACAAAAAATTAGCCGGGCGTGGTGACGGGCGCCTGTAGTCCCAGCTACTCGGGAGGCTGAGGCAGGAGAATGGCGTGAACCCGGGAGGCGGAGCTTGCAGCGAGCGGAGATCACGCCACTGCACTCCAGCCTGGGCGATAGAGCGAGACTCCATCTCAAAAAAAAAAAAAAAAAAAAAAGATTCAAAATGGCATTATCTGGAGAATGATTCATAGGAAGGAAAACTTTACAGTTACAGATATGTGTAATTAAAGCAAAAGTGAAAACGATTTTTCTGTAATTGCCTATTGCCTATCAGAACTGAAACTACCTTAATTTTTTTTCTTTTTTATTGTGGTAAAATATACATAGTATAAATTTACCATCTTAACCATTTTTACATGTACAGTTAAGTAACAATTAAATATAATCACATTGTTGTGCAACCATAACCACTATCCACCTCCAGAACCTTTTTAACTTCCCAAACTGAAATTCTGTACCCATTAACAATTCCCCATTTGCTTCCTCCTCCAATCCCTGACAACTACCTTTCTGCTTTCTACTTCTATGAATTTGACTACTCTAGGTGGCTGATATATGTGGGACATATGCTACTTTTGACAACGTCTTACCTTTGGTAAATTAAATCTTCTAGAGTGCATAAGCCTTTTCTCCTGAAGTTTGACATATGACTGTTGCAACACTGTGCACACACAGACTTTCGAAGTTTCATAAGTAAGTTATCCAGACTCTGCCTCAAAGTGGAACTTTGGTACTTAAGCAAGCTTGCAAAAAGGAACATTTATAGAGAAAGCAATCTTCTTTTACGTTAATTTTCTGTGTGATAATGTTACCCAGGTGGCTCAAAAGAGTTAATGCACCTCCCTAAGTGTCCAACTTACTACCAGTGAGTAACTGAGGAGCTGGGGAGTCAAGAGCTCCGTATCAGTGAAGTCAGCACTTCTGCAGCAAATCATACATCCTTGCTTATGTAAGTCCTACAATGCCAATGGATCTTTCTGGTTAGAGGATTTACAGCTTAGAGGATGAACGGACTGACTTACAACTTAGATATGTGGTTTTTAAGCTTTCTGTTTAATAGGCTGAATTATTTAGTCCTGACAAAACAGCTGCATTAGATAACATGTGCACGTCCTGTCTAGAATACTGTGCAAATTATGGCTCTTGTCTTATTACTGTACATAACAGCTATCATCTCAACTGCTGTTTCTGTAGCATTAGCAGCACAAAAAAAGTAAAGAACACACCTCCTGGGTTGTTCAAAATAGGGTAATTGTCCAGAATTTCCACTAATTTCCATGGAAAGCTTGTTAAACATTTAAATAGGAATATCCCCATAAAGGAGCTCTGAAAATATAGAAAACTGATAAATAATAAAATAAATTTTTTAAAACTAATAAAAAAATAGTGCCTCATGGGAAAAGGAGGAGTGAGACCTAACTGAACATGTGACAAAGGTGGAAGTGATATATTTTGCAATATATTTTAGAATTATTTTTGAACTTAGTAACTATATTATACATCCAAAAACTAAATTCAAAAATTAAATAAGGAAAAGAAGTCAATCCTATAGAAAATTGGGCAAAAGTCTTAAATAGACAAAAAATATATCTAAATGGCTGATAAATACATGAAAAGGTGCTCAACTTTGTCTGTCACTAAGGAAATGAAATTAAAACCACAATAAGGTGTCGCATCTCAACTATAATGGTTAAAGTGCAAAATAAAATAATGTGTTGGTGAGGGTGTAAATCAAGGGAATTCGCATACATTGTAGGTGGGAGTGTGAAATGGTTCAAGCATTTTAGAATACTGCTTGGCAGGGCCTCTTAAAGTGAGTAGATGCCTACCTGTTGACCCAGCAATTTCCATTCTAGGTACATACCCAAAGGAAATGCTGCAAATGTGCACAAAACACATGTACTAGAATGTTCACAGAATCTCATTTTAAATTGCTCCAAAGTAGAAACCACATGAGTGTTCATCTAGAGTTGAATAGATAAATAAATTGTGGAACATTCATACAATGGAATACCTGACATTAATAAGAATGAACAATCTTTGGCCGGGCACGGTGGCTCACACCTGTAATCTCCCCAGGACTTTGGGAGGCCGAGGCAGGTGGATCATGAGGTCAGGAGATCAAGACCATCCTGGCTAACACAGTAAAACCCCACCTCTACTAAAAATACAAAAAACTAGCTGGGCGTGGTGGCGGGCACCTGTAATCCCAGCTATTTGGGAGGCTGAGGCAGGAGAATGGCATGAACCTGGGAGGCGGAGCTTGCAGTGAGCCGAGATCACGCCACTGCACTCCAGCCTGGGCAACAGAGCAAGACTCCGTCTCAAAAAAAAAAAAAAAAAAGAATGAACAATCTTTAACTATATATAGTAAAAGGCATTGGATAAGTCTCACAAAGTAATCTACATATAGAGTATACATGTTTGATTCTATTTATGTAAAGTGACAGAAAAACAAAACTCTGACCTATAGTGCCAGAAGTAAAGTTTGGTGCTTCCTACCTTGGTGAGAATGATCCAGGTGGTGGTTCCATGGCTTCATTAAGGTTATGAAGATACATTGTGTTTTGGTATGTACAATGTCCTGCATATGAATTACTCTTAAAAATACAGTGGCACCTTAGAACTTTGTGATCCAGGATTTAGGGGGTTACTTCAGACCCAGCAGAGTGAATGTTTCAATCCATGGTTTTCCAAAGCTGAAGAACATACAGTTATAGGATGTGACAAATATTACTTTCTGTTTGGAGCATCAGCTATAATTCAAGATCCAGTCAGAGCTCAATGAACTGTGAGCAAGATTTCACAGGATTGTGGCAAAGTTGCTTCTGGAAACCCATAAGCATAAATCCACAGGTTTATTGCTCAATAAGTGCCTACTTCATCTCACACTGAAATGATCCACGTTAGGCTGGTTTTGAAAAGCAAACTTTAAAACGGAAAAGGAGGGGTTTGAAACTCCGCTTGCCAGAATTGAGTCGTCAACCATTAAAAGGTCAGAATTTTGAAGATGACAGTGCTAGTAAAGTGAAAATGCCCACTGAGAAAGGAAACTTAAGCCTAACCTTAATGAGACTTCCACTAGTACCCAGGGCCACCGGAAGATGTCAGAATTATTGGCAGGGACACTGCAGCTCATGAACTAGATCCCTGAGAGCTTTTCTCACACCTTGGCATGCCCAGGGTGAAATAATGGCCTGTCTGTTCCATATGTATTATGCTCAGCCATCCACACCAAAAGCAAAAGGGAGGCTGTCAGTTTCACCTGGAAGACAAAGCATATGTTGTACTCATTTTCATTGTTTCCAACGTTGTGTTTCCCAGTGAATAAGCAGTTGGGGCAGAAATGTTGACAAAAACATGATTAAGTGGTCAGGGATTTGCCAAGATTGGCAAAACAATACCATACAGTGTCCAATATGGTAGTCACTAGCCATGTGTGCCTATTTAAATGTAAATTAAATAAGAAATTTTTTTGGTTCTCCGTAACACTAGCCACATATCAGTTACCATATTGGATAGCTCAGATTATAAAATATTTTCATTCTGTAGAAATTCCTATTAGATAATACTGCCTTAGACCGGGAGTCAAAAATCTAAGTCCCATGGGCTGAATTCATTCTGCCACCAGTTTCTATAAATAAAGTTTTATTGCAACTCAACTCATTCATTTAGGTACTGTCCCTGGCTGTTTTTGCACTACAATGGCAGAGATGAGTACTAGCAACAGAGACTATCTGGTTGCAAAGCCTAATATATTTAGAATCTGGCCCTTTACAGAAAATGTTTGCTGACTTCTGCTTCAGTCTTTTTTTGATGATCTCAGTTTAGAAACTTTTCCATGGAGATTCCCAAAGACTTCATGGAGGCATTTAATTCCTTAACACAAGAGACTACGCAGACAATTCCTTCAGGCTCTAAAATAATAACTAAAAATGTGAATTAAGAGGCTTGTGGTTCTTAGACTGATTCCCTGGGGGAAGGAATCCAGTTGCGTCATTTGAGCGTTTACTTGGTGCTTAAGATTATACTTGGTGCTGGTGGAAGAATGAATAACACAAAACTTGTACTGAATGGGCTTAAGTAGGAAGACAGAGCAAATTATTTGCCTACTGTTTTCAGCCATATGTTAATCAGAATGCTTAGAGCCCGGCTCCTCTAAAAGCATATGCATTTATCAGTTTTTTACCCAGAGACAGAGCCTTTCTGCATGCATGATGCTGAGGTAGACATGGTGCCTTTTCTCTCCAAGCTGAAGCATGTCTGAAAGTGGTGGGAATCTTAGTTTCCCCAGAAAGCAGACACCAAGATAAGGACTTAAGTGCAAATAGTTGATTTGAGAGGTAATAGTTGATTTGAATCATCACAACAGGAGTGGGAAAATGAGACAGGGAAGGGAAGGAAGCCACGTCGGATTGCATTAATGAGCATATTATTGCTGTGCACAACTGTGGCTGAATCAAATTGGGAATCTCTGAGATACAGTACAGAGCACATCTCTGAGTTTTTCCACTCTTGGGCAAGCAAGGGTGTTTACCCACCAACTTCTGTCTCCAATGGTTGAGTGCTGCTCTCAGAGACATGGATTTCACACTCTACCCACAGCCCCATCACACTCCCACACACCAGCACCTCAAGCCTGCCCTGCACATGTGTTGAGCATGTTCCTTCTGTTAGAGAAAGCTCTCAGATAGAGAGTGCACGTAAGGGCAGCAAGGGAAGCCTCTGAGGTGTTCTATCTGTGTTGAAGTGAATCACAGTCTCCCAGGAGGTAGCATGAGGCCACACTGACCCCTTCAATCCCCGAAGGTCCTGTCAATTTCCTGTTAGGTCAGTTGTCTGACCCTCTGACCGTGATAGTAGCAGAGGAAAAAGTGGCTGCAAACTCTCTGCTGACCTTATCTACTTTGTTCATCACTGTGTGTCAGCAGAATGCCAGGGATATAATAGGTGCTTAACATGTATTTGCTAAATCAATGGGTGATTGATCATTTTTTTGTTGACTTTCTCAAAATCACTGAATTTATTTGTTCAGAAAATATTTTTAAAGGGATATAAATGCAATAGATTAAATTTTACTCATAACTAGGGTATACAAGATATATCACATTACTTCACTTTTCAAGGTTTAAATTCAATTTGATTCTCAGCTCCCATCATGCTGACCTGTTCATGGTCCAAGCCTGCATATTCCCTTGAAGAGGCCCTGCAGGCCCAGTAATTTTGCTGGGGTTAATACTGCAATTTCTCACGTCCAGCCTCTCTAAGTTGCAAAATTCTGCTTGTCTCCTCTGAGGTCTTGTTGAGGTGTAAATATGTGGTGGGCAGGTCTTGTAGCTTATAGAACACAGAACCCCAAATCATTGATACAGTCCAGAGTAATGCTATTTTCCCAAGGTCAGCCACTTGCCTTTCATCCCCTCTCTCCATCTAGACCCTTAGAAAACTCAAGCATATTTCCATCATGAATTTTGGCCAGAAAACGGGATTGTCTTGAAAGAACACAAATGACCCCAAGGCAAGGCCCGATTATATTTTTGGAATGGAGAAAGAAGACATGCAAAAAGAACAACACATAGTAGTGTCACAACAAATCACCCTTGTGCTTTCAAGCAACACACCCTGCAATGGAAGTTAGAGTACAAGGTATTTATTAAGGATTACCCTGTGAAAGGAAGGAGGAAGAAGCACGATTGAGCAGAGGGAGAAACTGAACTGACATGCAGGTCCCATGAAGCTTCTGCTAATCTGGCAAGGAACTCTGTAAGGAGTACTGTATATCAGAGTTGAGGCAGAAATGGCTGAGCATTTATACCTCTGCCTGACTCAGTCAATGGGCACAGGCTGATCTGAGAAGAGAACGGTCCTCTGATAAGGCAGCTCTCAGCAGTTGAGGCTGACCTTGAAGGAGCTGCCAGATGGAGGATGTCTGCTGACCACGCTGCTCACAGCTAGGGAGCAAACCCTTCCTTGAAGGGAGATCTCGGTGGCATATTTCCATATCTACCACAGTCCTGCGGCAGAATGATGAACAGTTCTGTTCTCCAAATATATAACAAGTTAATAATATCTTGGGAGTGCATAGTGCTTCATATTTGAAAGTAGATTTTTCACATAACAATATCCCAATTTGCATGTGAAGCAAGTGTTATCACCAATTTACAGATAACAGTGAAGAATCCAGAAATGGTCATTGGCTTGTGATCAGGTGGCAGGAATGGGCCTTGAAGTTAGCACTAGTCCCATGGGCTAAATCCTGTTCACCACCTGTTTTTTAGAAATAAAGTTTTATTAGAACTCAGTTCATTTATGTACTGTCTCCAGCTGCTTTCTTGCTACAATGCCAGAATTGAGTAGTTGCAAAGGAGATTGTCTAATTCACAATGCCTAAAATGCTTGATAACTGGCCCTTTACAAGCCACTGTTCCATCCTTTCTCATGTCCCGTAAGTCTCTTAATTAGCTGTGAAAAATGAATAAGAAGAGATCTCAAACTCAAACGTCTATAGCCACTAGCAGGTAAGGAATATGAGTGAAGCCACTAGTGTTAGTAGACAAGCCTAAATTGTATAAGTGGCTGGGACTGTGATCAACTGGAGCTCATTCCATGCAGATCTCCAGGTCTGATCATGCTAAGTTTTCCTCTTTTGCAAGACATACTACATTTTTAAAACAAACTGTGTTTTTACTATGAAATATAACAGACTTAAGAGTTGACTAGAAACTAAAAGCAGCAACCTATAAGGGCCACCAATAATGTATCTAAAGGCTTTTTTTTTTTTTTTTTTTTTTTTGAGACACAGTCTCACTCTGTTGCCAGGCTGGAGTGCAGTGGCATGATCTCAGCTCACTGCAACCTCTGCCTCCCAGGTTCAAGGGACTCTCCTGCCGCAGCCTCCCGCATAGCTGGGACTACAGGCATGCACCACCACACCCAGTGATTTTTTTTGTATTTTTAGTAGAGACAGGGTTTCACCATGTTGGCCAGGATGGTCTCAATCTCTTGACCTCATGATCTGCCCGCCTCGGCCTCCCAAAGTGCTGGGATTACAGGCGTGAGCCACTGCGCCCGGCCTTGCAAGGCATTTTTCTAACCTCTCTACTATGGAGATTCTAAGGAGAAGGTGGATATAACTGGTTGTATAGTAAGAAAATTTGGAAAAAATAAACATCCCTGAGAGTTGGGATGCTCCCACTGAACATAAACAACACACAAGAAATATAAACAATATATATGCACACACAGAGTATGTAAACAATGATCAAATAGGGCCACAGAGGCAAGGATGCTCCGCAAAAGCAAAGTGACTAAACCACCTCTTCTTCTGACTAATATATGCTCTTCTTCCCTGATGATGTCACAGGATCCTTAGGGTGTCACTTCACCAGCCAGAAACTTCTGTGGCTAGTGGTGCCTTCTGCCTGAGTATTGCTCACACTTGCTTCCGCCAACTCGGCCCAGCAGGCTATGCTCAGCTTGTGCTACTGGCTCTATCCCACACCTGCCAAGTGTGAGCCAGGTGCAGAGTGGCGAGAGAGTGTGGGCAAGTGAGTGCAGGGTCCAGTCAATGCTCACAGCCAGGCACGCTGGCTGCTGAGGTGGGGCGGGCAGCTCCACGTGCCAGCACAGGCACTGGCTCTGTGTGAGGCTGTGGCTGGACCAGGTGTACTGCATTTGGCTTCTATTATGGGCACCCATGTCTGGATGAAGGGAATGCAGTGGCACCCAGACACTTGGAGATGCCAGGAACCTCAGAACCCCAAAGAGGGTGTCACAGCCATGGCTCGAGGAACCCCCAGGTCTGGGGTCCCCCAAAAGCTGCAGCTCTTCTCTCCTTCTTGTCGTCTGCAATGTGGCAAGTGGGAGGGCGTGTTTCAGCCCTGTTTGTGTTACAGCTCTTTTAGTCCCATCATTTGGCAGGTCCTGAGTTCTTGTCCTGCATCCAGGTAGAATGAGGAGCTGTTGGGGGAAGTCAGGGACCCCGAACGGAGGTACCAGCTGAAGCCGTGGCAGAAGAACATCAATTGTGAAGATTTCATGGACATTTATCAGTTTCCGAAATTAATACTTTCATAATTTCTTACGCCTGTCTTTACTGCAATCTCTGAACATAAATTGTGATGATTTCATGGATATTTATCACTTCCCCAATTAATACTCTTATAATTTCTTATGCCTGTCTTTAATCTCTTAATCACATTATCTTTGTAAGCTGAGGATGTATGTCACCTCAGGACCCTGTGATAATTGCATTAACTGTATAAATTGTTTGTAAAACATGTGTGTTTGAACAATATGAAATCTGATTGTAAAACATGGGTGCTTGAACAATATGAAATCAGTGCACCCTGAAAAAGAACAGAATAACAGCGATTTTCAGGGAAAAAGGGAAGATAACCATAAGGTCTGACTGCCTGCGGGGTCGGGCAGAATACAGCCATATTTTTCTTCTCACAGAAAGCCTATAGATGGATGTGCAAGTAGGGGAAATATCACTGAATTATTTTCCCAGCATGGAGTAACCCTGGGGAAGGAATGCATTCCTGGGGGTAGATCTATAGATGGCAGCTCTGGGAGTGTCTGTCTTATGCAGTTGAGATAGGACTGAAATACACCCTGGTCTCCTGCAGTGCCCTCAGGCTTACTAGGGTTGGGAAATTCCAGCCTGGTAAATTCTAGTCAGACCGGTTGTCTGCCCTCGAACGCTGTTTCCTGCTAAGATGTTTATCAAGACAATGCGTGCACAGTGGGACACAGACCCTCATCAGTAATTCTAATTTTTGCTTCTGCCTTGTGATCTTTTATTGCCCTTTGAAGCATGTGATCTTTGTGACTTACTCCCTGTCCGTACACCCCCTCCCCTTCTAAAATCCCTAATAAAAACTTGCTGGTTTTACGGCTCAGGCGGGCATCACAGAACCTGCCGATATGTGAGGTCACCCCTGGTGGCCCAGCTGTAAAATTCTTCTCTTTGTACTCTTTCTCTTTATTTCTCAGACCGGCCAACACTTAGGGAAAATAGAAAAGAATCTATGTTGAAATACTGGTGGCTGGTTCCCCCGATAGGAGCACAGACAACTGGAGGGCAAGCAAGGCAGAGAGGAGTTTCATCGAGCAGCAAAGCAGTTCTCAGGAGACCTGAAGTGGGTAGCTTTTTTCCTCAGGCAGGTTGTCCCGATGAGTGTCCAACTCTCAGTGGGAAGGAGATCCGCAATGGGTAGCTCCCTTCTGCAGGCAGGTCGTCCTGACATCTGTGCAGCCCTCAGTGGAGAGGAGACTTGGGAGTGAGTAGCTCCTATCTGCAGGCAGGTCATCCCATCATCTGCCCAAGTCTGGCTGAATCCAGGGTTTTCATGGGCTTCAGAGGGGAGGAAGTGCATGCTGATTGGTCCATGGCCGGCCATGGGTGGGCCTGGAGAAAACATCATAATTTCTTGCTCTGGTCCACGGAACTGGCAGCCTGGTCCCCAGGCTGCAGGCCATCCCTTGCTTGAAGGTGAGGTTTCACTGGAGACCCACCCCTTTCCACCCAGAGGCCTGTCTGCCTCCTGCTGCCATCAACCTGCCATCCACGGCACTCATGGCACCCAAGCTGTTCCTGCTGAGGGGTACCTGCAAGCCTGCACTGAGTTGCCCTCACCCCCACGTTGGCCTCCCTCCCGTGCTCCTAGGTGCCTAAAGTCTGGAGGGAGCTGAGGCGGCAGAGGGCTGGCATGTCAGTGCTGCCCTGAGTGCACGCACACCTGGCCGGGTCTTGACAGCATCTGGGTCAGCCTCAACTTTTCTCCTAAATCAGAGTGGGTGCCGGGAGTGGGGAGAGGCCATGCAGCAGGAGCAGGAAATTCTGAGCCTATGGGGCAGGAGGGTTTCCTGGGTCCCTGAGAGCGCAGGGATGCCCGGGTCCATGAGGCTGGGCAGCTGCAACTGCAGCTGCACCCAGGAGGGCGGGGCTTCTGCCCCTCAAACTCACAATGGGGCAGGGCTCCCGCCTGTTCCTGGCTCCTGCCAGCTCCATGGAGTGCAGAGCCCCAGCCACGCCTTCCCCACTGCAGCAAGCATCATGGCAGTGACCACTCCAGACGGGCCACCGCTGCCATCAATGACAATTCTAACATTGCTTTAATTCTTCTGCCCTTTGGATAAAATGTATCAAGATACCTAATTACCAAGTGGTCCCTGCTTCTTGACAGCATCCAATCCAGAAATGCCCCCCACCTTTTTAAACCCTTCTTAAATCATTCAGCACAAACCCGAATACTGATGGTTCCTCTGATGCATTCTTCTGAACTACAGCAAATTAAATCCACATTGACTACAGTTGTGTCACAGGTGGTCTGTGGCTGGTGAGTTTTTACAAACGATAAGGAAAGCCTTTAAGAAGTTAGCATCTGAGGTTGGCTTTGAAAAATGGGTTATTTAACCAGTGGGGATATATGGAGAGGATGAGTTGGAGCAGGGCATAAGCACAAAGAAGCCACAGAGAACAGGATTTGTTAGGGGACAGCGAGCCCCACAGTTTGCCAAGAACTCAGGCTATATGTAGGCAAAGTAATAAAGTAGGAAAGGTATGGGGGTGAGGGTCATATTGCAAAAGGCTTTCTCTAGCAGGTAAAGGATATTGATAAGCCATGGGGGGCACCTGAAAGTTTTTGAAAGGAGAAGTAGGACGTTCAGAGCTATGCATTAAGCCATTAGTATTTCTTTGACTATCCCTGTGGGTAAATCCACAGTGAAGTACTTTCTGGAGATTGAAAAATCATTTGGCCCTCTGGGAAGCAACAGCAAGAGGGTGGACTTGTCTTAACTAAAAAAACTTTCACCAAGATCCAGCTGCTACTAATAATTGAATATTTTCTCTTTTGATTTGTGTTGTTTTGGTGAGCTCCAGAATAGCAGTTTAAAGTGTTTAATTGGTTTTCCTCTGTTCAATTTTATTAAGCTGTCCTGGGCTCTTGAGTCGGCAAACTTAGCACTTTTTTTTTTTTTTTTTTTTTTAATGCTGAGCTTGCTTTCTCCAGAAGGTTTTCCTCCAGTTTATTCAGCTTAACTTCTCATATCTAATGCTGAACACTCACCAGCTGCTGGGCATGCAGGAAAAAAGAAAAAAGGTCTCAGTAATGTTATCTGAAGTTTTTTTTTTTTTAAATTTTGCCTCAGAATATGTGCAGCTCAAAGAAAAACAGTGTGAACAAGTTTTCTTCTGCTGTTGGACAATATGCCCAGTAATTAACTTGTTGTGAATGCCTGAGGATATCACTGTTTTCCACAGCATGAAATGATAGAAAAAAAACACCAGGCAGGGTCTCCGGAGATCTAGCCAATGTCACTGCTCTGCCATTGACCATCTATGTGACCATGCGTGTAATGATCATAATGACTGACATATCAGTATATATTCCCTCTCAATGATTACTCCAAATCAAATGTGTCCAACTCTGACTGCACACTAGAAATACCTTTGTCTCTTGCTAATGCTTCACCTACCTTTAATGATACCAGGGTGGAGAGCCTCTGGTTTAAATTGATCATTGTTATGACTGTTTCGTTAATCACCTCATTGTTGGTGATTGGTCAATGAAGCTCAATAGCAAATTATAGCTAATTCTTATTGAGTGCTCACTGTATCAGTTAGCCTTAATTAATATTTGGTACATAACAAACCACCCCCAAAACTGAGTGACTTTATTTATTTCACAATTCTATGGATTGGCTGTGAGGCTCTACAGGTCTGCGCTGACTCTGCTAATCTGGCCTGAACTTGCTCAGGTATCTGTGGTCAGCTGGATGGATGACTGGTGACTGGTTGGTCCAGGATGGCTTCATTCGTATGTCTGGTTGTTGGACAGAGCAACAGAAGCAATGTGTCTTTCCTCTCCAGCAGGCTGCCCTGGGCTGCTTCATATGACAGTGTTCAGAGTAGCAAGAAAAGGCAAGCCCCCAATAAGCAAGTGCTTTGCATAACTCTGCTTATGTCGTGCCTACTATCCTTTCATTGGCCAAAGCAAGTTACATGGCTGAGCCCAAGGTCAGAGTGGAAGGGGCCCAAGGATGTGAATACATGGAGACTTGAACAAATACTACAACAATCTACTATATACATTACGTGCCAACTAATGTTCTAAGCTCTATACAAATAATAACTTATGTAATACCTCAATGAGGTAGAATAAAATGTACTTATTCCACCTTACAGTTGAGGAAAATTCGGCACAAAAAGGTTAAGTAATTTGTCCAAGAAAGGCTACACAGCTGCTAAATAGCAGCATTGTTATTCTAATCCAGTCAGTCTGGTTCTAGATTTCATGCTCAGAATCACAACATACATAGCTGAGGGGTGTTAGGAAAACCTCCTCACTCTTATGTAGAAGACACAGGAAGAGACAGTCCTGCTGTTTCTCTGGACATTATCGTGTGTGGAAGTGAGGCCTGGTGCTGGGGCAGTCATCTTGTCAATACACAGTAGAGCCCAGGGTCAAGAGAACTGTCAACAGCCAGAGTTCTGATACCCTGTGATAAAGTCCACCCTGTTTCTGGTTATGTGAGACAGTAAAACTCCTTTTTGTATACATCAGGGTGAGTCAAAACTTTTGATTACTGATTGTGGCAGAGGGTCTACACAGCAGTAAAAAGATTAAACGTTGGGAAATGTTTAGCTTTGCTTTTGTATTAGTTTTCTGTTGCTGCTGTAACAAATTACCACAAACTTAGCAGTTTACAGGAACACACATTTATCATCTTCCAGTTCTCTGGGCTTGATGTTCAACACGGATCTCACTGGGCTAAGATCAAGATGTAAGAACTTCACTCCTCTCTGGAGCCCTGAGGGGAAAATCTGTATTCTTCCTTTTTCCGGCTTCTAGAGACCATCAGCATTCTTTGTCTTGGGGTTCCCTTCCTCCGTCTTCAAAGTCAGCAAAGGCAGGTTAAGTCATTCTCACATCTGTCTTTCTGACCCTTCTGTCATTGCATCTCTCTCTGACCGCAGCCCATGAAAGTTCTCTGCTTTTAGGGACTCATTTGATTAAATTGGGTCCACCAGATACTGGAATAATCTCTATCTTAAGGTCTCTGACAAACCCTTGATCAGATATTTAAGGTCCCTTTTGCCACGTAAGGTAAGATCTCACAGTTTCTGAGAATTAGAACATGGATATTTTGGGAGACCCATTATTCTGCCTACTACAGTTCTCTTGGCAATTGTATTTACTGAGCAATGCATATATATACTGACATTTTTAATCTTAAAAATATACGTTAAAATTTCTAATCATGAAGCTAACAGACATTGAATGCATAAAATCTTGAATGTACTAGAAAACACAAAGGAAATTGTAAAATTATCCATAATCTTCTATCCAGAACTAAGCACAATAGCACTTTGGCATATATCCTTTAGCCTCTGTTCATATATTTTTTGACAAATGGATGCATATTGTATACATCTACACTACCTTCTCTTCTCACTTACCACTAAATTATGAACATGTAAAAATTGTCTTAATTTTAAAGGCTACATAGCATTCTAGCATGTAGACAGAACTGACATGATTTACTTAAGGAATCCTTTATTGCTGGACATTTATACTGCTGCTGAACTTTCACCCTTATCAATAACAAACATTCTTGCACATACATTTTTACACAAATAGTTGGGCACATTCTTTAAGACTAGAATAAGTAGTGATAACATCTTGGTTTTAGAGTCTGAGTTTCTAGAAATGGAATTTTACAAGTTTTAAAGGTCCTTACTGTCATGATTCTCAAAGTAGGGTACTAGGATCACCTGGAATTCTTCTGAAAATGTGGGTTCCTGAGCATGACCTATATATACTTAGACTCTGTGTGATGAGAATTGAGGTTCTGCATTTTTAAACAACCTCCCCATGATTGTTATGTACACTCAGCAATATCTAATTCCACTTCCAACTTTTCCTTTTCCTGAAATCTGTGGACACCTACATGCAATGACACTTATTTAAATGTCATATCCCCTACAATAACTTGTAAAGCAATCTGGGAAAAAATGTGTGTGATATGAAAGATATGAGAGCCATTTTCTCTGTCCTGTTCTCAAAATTTGTCCAGTTTGTTGCTTAGAGGCTAAATTTTCATAGCTTGCCACCCTCAATCAGAGTGCTTTGCTTTTTTACTTAAGAATGTCTAACAAATGAAAAAGCACATATTAAAGTCAGGTTTTTCTATACACAGATAGCTCATTCTGAGGGATGATTAGAAGGGGGATGAACTTCGTTGTGTATTGGTTATATACTATATCCTTCTAAAGTACATTATGTTTATTTTTTTTTTAATTTTCACAATGGCCCAAAAGAAGTAGCTATTCTCCCCAATCTGCAGATGAAGAGACAAACACATAGGGGGTTAAGTAATGTTCCCAAGGTCTCACAATTCATAAACAGTGAAATACTGAAGTGAAATTAACGGCACCAGATAGGAACAAGTTGAAAGCATGGAGTCTGTACCACATCTTGTGTTTCTATTCAGGCTTTAAACTTGTTCCTATCTGGTGCCATTAATTTCACTTCAGTATAATCAATATTAAAATAGTAAGAGTTACCACTTTATGGCATGCACTCTCAGTGCTAATCATTATATCCACTAACATTTTATTTGATCCTCGCAGAAAGGCCCTGAGGTATTGTTTTTATAGTATCATTTAGGAAACCAAACTCAAAGAAGTCAACTACTTTTTCTGAGGTGGCACAGCTAGCAAATGGCAGAGCTAGAATTCAGCACACATCTCTCTTACTCTAAACCCCAAGGTATTAACCACTGTTTTATTCTAATATTAGATAATATATCATTAAACTAAAACATCTTTGGGACACGTGGTGTGTTAGGCAATCATCAGTAAATATTCTTGTTCCACTTAATAGCATAGAAAGAATTAGCAAGAATGGCAGACAAGACTGGTCACAGAAGGGGAAAAAAAAAAACTACAGGGGAAGACATGAGTAGAGCTTTGCATGGAAATATTCCTGATACTGATCCTCAAGCAGAAGGTCCTTACTCTGAAGATGCTGTTGAACTCTGGTTCCCCGGTTCAGAAAAACAAGCCCTTTAAAACTGTACTCTGAAGCCAGTTCCCATCCTCACACTGAGGTTTCTAACATCTCAGTCCAACCCCTGGAAATCCGGCTCTCTCAGGCAAACATGTCCTGTGAATTAGCCCTGAATGTGTCATGGAGAGTCTTATGTGAATAACCAAAGCCCTTCAAGTGGAGGTTCAGCCAGAGATGAAGCCACATTCTTGAAATCTGCCATTTATCATGGGAAAAATGGTGCCCAGGCACGGTTAAAGTGCCTTTACTGTCCTTCTCAAAGCAAATGAAAATTCAAAAATCAGTCAGGATATTTAAAAAGTGCTTTATATGCTATATACAAAATGGAGTATTAGGAGACTCTACTGATTCATGTTTTTTGTGCTAAATCATCTAAAGGAAAGGCAAGACAAGAGCTAGCTGTGAGGAGGATTGAAGAAATGTGTTGTGAAAAAAGAGCACTTAAAAAAAGTTATTATTATGTTAGAATGGAATGGAGATAAGGGGCTATAGCTTGCCATAAATTAGTAATTATCACGATGAAAATGTGTTGGAGACGCCATTTTTTTTTTTTGCTAATAATAGTGCTATTTATTTTAATAAATGTTATCTAATTATTGGATGGAATTTTCTTTTTTTTAATTATACTTTAAGTTCTGGGGTACATGTGCACACCATGCAGGTTTGTTACATATGTATACATGTGCCATGTTAGTGTGCTGCGCCCATTAACTCATCATTTACATTAGGTATATCTCCTAATGCTATCCCTCCCCCTTCCCCTGGAGTCGCCATGTTAGTGAAGACTAAGAACCCAGATTTCAGAGCAGAAGCAGAACTCTGGGGCCACCTAGAGGTACTTCTTAAAAAATCACATGGCTTTCAGTTGAGTGTTTTGTTCGTTGTACTTCACAGCTTTTGGAGCAATATGTAACTAGTTGGATGAAGCTACTTAAATCAAAGGTTGCATGGAAACCCAGGTTCTCCTATAGGTAAAATTTTCCTTACTATTAAAGTAGTAGAGTTTGGAGTGTTGAAAGGGTTTTCACAAAATTTTTAAAGAAAAGTTGTGGTTTTATGGTCTCAGACTAGACCAACTCTGAGAGACCAAAAGCTTCCAAGTAAGTAAAAATGGGTTTCTATGATCTTGAACAAAACTGAAAAATCCAGAAATTTCTCTGAAAATTTCTCTGGAAATAACTCTGGGAAATAACCCTTCCTATTTTGTCAAGAGGTAGAATATTCTATAGATTGGTGCTAAGCCAAAATTTTCCAACATGGATGATGTATTGAGTAAGGAGGTTAGGCCTGAATGATTTCACAGACCATTTGCTACTACAAAACAAAGTTCATGAGAATTACTGGAAAGAATAGCATTCTTCTGATGAAAATCTGCTGATTTGAGGTCTACTTTCAAAATTTTAATACTTAATCCATCCAAAGTAAAATATATATTCTTATCATCCTTGAGATTGATACTATTATTGATACTATCATTGATGGGAGAGTAATCTAACGGGAAGAAAATTGGCTTCTAGGGCCAGTTCTACAAGTATGTATCTTTAGAGTTGTTACTTGGTGTGTCAGTTCACCTGAGTTGGAACTGCATTTCCAATATTTCCTCTCCCTTGTGGCTAGGGTTGACCCCAAGAGAAACTTGAGATTAAGAAGGTGCAAGTGAGCAGCCTTTATGACCTAAAGGCCAGCGCAGGGCTTCAAGCACTGCTATTTCTCACGCATATCATTGCCTATCTGCTGGCTCACTTTGTTGGTTCCAGCATCCACCAGGTCTTAACTTGTTCAGCTTCCACCAGGTCTTGCCCTTCAGTTTCTCCAAGACTTGAGCCAAGCATGTGTACAATTCTATGGCAAAGGATACTGTCTCCTTTTTCAGGTTATTTATATTATTAAGGTTGGAGTTAGTGGGAGACAGTTTGTCCTGGTGGGTTCCAGTTTGTTTGCGAAAGTTCTAGTTTGTCTTCTCCCACTCTTTCATCTCAGGTCCAGCTTTGCTTCCTGACTGCTGATTCTGCTGACCCACAGTGACTTTGGACCTACCACCAGACATGAAAGCAATAACTTTGCATAGACTTCTTCAACAGCTCCCTCAATTGCCCAAGGTCTAATACATAGAAGAAATCCATTAATTCATGTTCTGCTTCTTCAATCAAACCCTAACTGATACATTTGATGTTATAGGGCCTCAATTCTATAAATTCTTGAATCTACAAAATGGAACAAGGATACCAAAAGACATCTTAGTTTCTTTCCTCTATTAATTACCAAAACTTTTATCTCTTGTTAAGAGTTCCTATGATAGTTTTGACAAAGGTAAAAATCTTTCAAAACACCATTAATATGTTGTTGCATTCATAGTCATTATTATTACACATTGAGAATAATTATTCATTAAGTAAATGGTTACTTTTCTTCTCATTATGATAATAGCTAACATTTATTGAGTACTTACCATATGGCAGGCACTGTGCTTTATTTACATGGGTTAATATCACTTAATCCTAACAATAACCCTGTAAGGGAGATAATGCTCCATTTCATAGATGAGAAGCAAGGCTTAGAAGGAAGAAGTCAGACGTTCAGTAAATAGAGTTTAGATTTAAATTCAAGATAGAGTTTAGATTTAAATTCAAGAAACATGAAGCAGAGCCCATGCTTTCATGCTATTTACAGAGAGTAACATTCCTGAAATTATAGTTCCTGTCTTCGAGAAGCTTACCTTGTAATAGGAAACACCGGAAAGTAAATTCTTGTAATTCAATAATGTAATTCTATCATATTTGAGTACACATCAAGACATACAAATCAGACATTGAGGCTTAGAGGAATTAATGTTGGAGTTGAGCTATGAATGACAAAGTTGGATTTACTTAGGAAAAAAGGGAAGGAAAAGTATTCTAGGTAGATAAACTGCATGGGAAAAAGCATAGATATAAGAAGCAGCTTGTCACATACAGGAATATTCTGAAATAGTGGCCAGAGACAAAGATGTGAGGGTGAAGGGACATCAGGGGAGAGGCAAGGCCAAAGAGGGAAGAAGGCGCCCCATTTTTGTGTGCTGATCTAAGAATTTTAAATGTTGTCATAATCTATGTGGAGTCATTAAATAATTTTTCAGAGTCAAGGTGGCATAGATTTGCATTTTAGAAGCCTTAAGACTCTGGCAGCAGCATAGAGGATGTTTTGGAGTTGGAGGAGGCTGGATACAGGGAAAAGAGCAAACTTGGGTAAGGCATGAGGAAATGGGGATGTGGACTGTTTCAAATCGAGGTAGTATTGGCCTGGGGATTGTGTCTTGTCCCTTCTTGACATCTTGACTTTGGTCCAGGCCAGTCTGCAACTGATGGCTGAACCTTCCTTGCTGTTCTGAAACCCATAACTGGAAGTTGGTAAGCATCCCTTGAGATTCCTCAAAAAAACTTTGCTGGTGTCAAAATTGATATGAGAGTGTTATGGTTTGAATGTGTCCCCTCCAAAATTTAGGTGTTGAAACTTAATGGCCAATGTGATAGCAGTAAGAATTGGGGCCCTAAAAGATGATTAGTCCATGAGGGCTCTTCCCTTTATGAATGGGTCAAAGGTCTTAATAAAAGAGGCTTCAACCAGCATTCAGCTCTCACTTGCTCTTCCACCTTCCACTTTGCACCATGTAAATGTCAGAGGTATGTGAACCAGAGCAACTCCATCTTAAATAGTAGCTGGGTAAAATGAGGCTGAAACCTACTGGGCTGCATTCCCAGACGGATAAGGCATTCTAAGTAACAGGATGAAATACGAGGTCAGCACAAAATACAGGTCATAAAGACCTTGCTGATAAAACAGGTTGCAGTGAAGGAGCCAGCCAAAACCCACCAAAACCAAAATGGCGATAACAGTGACCTCTGGTCATCTGCACTGCTACACTCCCACCAGCGCCATGCCATGGCAACATCAAGAAGTTACCCTATATGGTCTAAAAAGGGGAGACATGAATAATCCACCCCCTGTTTAGCATATCATCAAGAAATAACCATAAAAATGGGCAACCAGCAGTCTTTGGGGCTACTCTGTCTACGGAGTAGCCATTCTTTTATTCTTTTACTTTCTTAATAAACTTGCTTTCACTTTGCATTGCAGACTTGCCCTGAATTTTTTCTTGCGTGAGATCCAAGAACTCCCTCCTGGGGTCTGGATCAGGACCCCTTTCCTGTAACATAAGGACAGCATTCCTCCTATCCAGAAGACACAGCAACAAGGAGCCATCTTGGAAGCAGAGACAGCAGCCTTCACCAGACAACCAAACCTGCCAGTGCCTTGATCTTGGGCTTCCTAACTGTAAGAAATAAAACTCTGTTCTTTATCAATTACTCAGTGTCAGGTATTTTGTTATAGCAGCACAAATGAACTAAGACAGAGAGACGATAGCCTTGAACTTGGAGAACTGTTTGGTGCACTGGCAGGTGAGCATGAGCATGTTAATTTCAAGCTTTCTTATGGGACATTAAGTATCTTAACTATCAGAGAACTGGTCCTTAGAATGAGAAGGCCAAGTGGTGTGGCAGAAAAGTATTGTGTGCAGGCAGACATGGCTCTGATTCCTGAATCCACCATTCACTAGAGGGTAACACTGGTACAAGATGTTTAACCTCAATGCACCTCAACTTTCTGATCTGTAGAGAGCTTAATAAATCATACCTGAGTCATTACTGAAAGGATTAAATGAGCTGCCACATATAAAATATTGAGCTTGTTACCTCACACATAATAGGTGATCAATAAATGCTAGATTCTTTTCACCTTTCCCTCTTTTTTTTTCCCCACATCTATGGCCCCATCTGTATGTGGTAAATGGTACTATATGTGAATATCATGCAAACACACGCTGGATGAAATCTAACCTTGATAAGTAACAAATGTGTAATAATGGTGGTATGTATTTCACATTTATTATTTCAATTTTTAGAAAAATTTGTGGCCGTTCTGATTTTCATGAGAAGTAGGAATATAAATTCCATATCTCCTGAATAAAATCCCCCATGATTAGGATTAGTCACATAAATACTCAAATAGAAGCCAGAGAATCAGGATGTTGGGTTTTAAATAGGAATGATTTTGAACTTGAAGGTTAAAATTTCAGGATAATATGCTGAAACATCCAGTCTATATTTCAATGATAGGAATAATATTTAATCTTTTCTTTTATATATTCTTATAATTTTAAAATTAGGCACTGGTTTTTCCAGGTTAGATTAAAAATATTCAGTTCACTCTGTCCTTGATGTAACAAATCTGAAATCCTTCTGGCCATGTTGGTGGTCTCCAAGCTCCTCAGGACTAAAATTGACAGCTGAACTCTGCTCAAGGGAGCAATGGGGAGATTAATGCTACTTTGCATTTTTCCCAATCACAGCGTTTCTATTAGACTCATAATAATTGACCCTTATGTGTGGATTCTCCACTTGGGAATCACTACAGAATTAGTACCTCATAAAATGGCACCTGCTCAATTGTCCTTTCACAACAAGTGCAATAAAAATTGCCCAAATTCATAAATGTTATAGAAAATGCTGCCATAATGATGATAATGCATCTCCTTAGGTCTGTGATATTTTATCTGTTTCCCTGTGAGGATTTGCTTTTCATATTTCTTTCATTTCCTTAACTGAAAATATTTCAAAAGTTTGATGTAAAGCCATAAAACGAAGCCATTTGGTGCTAAGTCAGTCTTCTCTCTTAGCCCACTATACAGTGACTGGGCATTTTAATTAGTGCAAATCTCTTTTGTCCATGAGTAATTTTAATGAGTGTTTTTGGCTGTACTGTTCTATATGGCTTTAAACTTGCATATATTTATCCTAAGTTTTGCTTTCATCCCTAACTGCTATTTGGTTGATTTTCAAATGAGAACAGGAGTGTCTTGGGGCCATTTTGCTAAGTTACTCAATGAGTTTGGGTTGCTGAGGAAAAGCACTGTGGCAGAGGGAGTTGTTTATGCTCAAAATATAATTAGTCACATAGCAAGTCCCAGATAACAGTGGCATCATTGGTTTATCTTTTTCAGATTGGTATTTTCACTTCACTTCATAATTTTTCTTCTAATGATAGCAAGATGGAGACGGGTCAAAAAAAATGGGGGGGAGGGGGGAGGGATAGCATTAGGAGATACACCTAATGCTAAATGACGAGTTAATGGGTGCAGCACACCAACGTGGCACATGTATACATACGTAACAAACCTGCACGTTGTGCACATGTACCCTAAAACTTAAAGTATAATAATAATAATAATAAAAATGTGCACCAAAAGACACAGACAAAAATGTTCATAGCAGCCCTATTAGTAATAGCCCTAAAGTGAAAAGCACCCAATTGCTTATCAACAATAGAGAAGATAAATATATCATGGTATATTCATACAATGGAATACTATAAAGCAGTGAGAACAAGCAAATTATAACTACTCACATGTGCAAAGGCAAATATCTCAAAATGAGTAAATGAAGCTCGACACAGAAGAATACACATTGAATATATATGTTTTTTATTGCTACAAAGTTCAAATACAGAGAAACTAGTAAATGGTGTTAGATGTCAGGATAATGGTTATACCAGGAAGAGGGGTTGTGACTACAAGCTTACCAAGTGAGGTTTCTAGGTAACAGTTTGTATCTTGATATGAGTGTTGGTTACATAAATATGTTCACTTTATGAAAATTCACTGAGGCATACACTTATGATCTGTGCACTTCTCTAAATATATATAATATAAACAAATATATTTTCAATAAAACTTTTAAAGTTGGCAGTGCAAGAGTTGTTTATTCATTGGTTCTGTTGTTTCTTTTTCATGCTGCATATGAAAAAACATGAGGAATTTCCGGCTGTGAATAATGACCGATAAATATGGAAGCAGTTTTGGCTTATATTTAGGTACCAGAAAATGCATCAGCAAGAGTATTAAAGTGAATTTATTCATGCAAGTGAAAATACCATTGGCTCAATAAGCCAACAATTACACATGACTTGCCAAGTCTATATGGCCCAAATTAGGTGCCTCCTATTGCTCTATGGCACAAATAACCATGTTAGGAAGAAATTAACTGTTGTCATTTGGGCAGGGACCTTTGAAAATATTCCTTCAAAGAGTGGTCTGCCATCTGGATAGGAGGTTTACAGCCTCAGCGCTGTGTGAATGTCTATTAAAAGGACACATAAACAGGAGACAATGAGGAAGAATAAATATGAGCATTCTTTACTTACCTAGCCAGAGTGTGAACCTCTCCAGCAAGTCAGGACACTGGAACCTACCTCAGCCCCTCAGGTAAAAGTCCTAATGAAGATAAGTCCTGAACATAATGCACACAGCTAGGAGAGGAGTAATGTTTGCTGCCCAAAGGATATTCAGTTCTATATAAACTAGGATAATAATAAGCCCATTTTTAGATAACTCGTTAGAAGATTTTTCTCTATACGGATTTTAAAATAAAACACTCTAAACAGTGCCTCTAGATTTAAGAATTGAATTGGAATTGTGTAATTCACTGAAAGGCAGATTTGTGCCTATAACTCTGAGGAGGAAAAAAAAAAAGAAATCATGATCTTGATCTTACCAAACAAGGTGTCCGTTAATTATTTACGCACATTTTTTCCTTACAGAATCTAGTGGTGAAGTGAGGCTCCGAATAAAAACACAGTGCTCTGAAAGTAAGGCACTTAAACAGCATCCACACCTTTTACTTGCAGTGAACTGGCATTGCCATTATTCTTCCTGATGCAGGAAAGGTCTTTGCAATACCTGACATTGCCTAAGTTGATCACAGCCCCTTGTTGATGCTACTGGAACAGATTCCCAAGTGATAATTCCCTGGGTGATATTTCCCAGTAAATTTCTTCAGTTGCCTCTGTAATTTGAGCTTCCAGATAGCTCAACATGTGGAGATTTGTGGAGGGTGGTGCACCTGGAGAGGGCGTGGAAGCCCCACACCCCTTCCCATGTGCCTTACCCGATGTATCTTTTCATATGTACTTTTTTTGTACTATTTTTTACAATAATTAAAGCAAGTATTTCTCCGAGTTCTGTGAGCTGCTCCAATTTATAGCTGGTAAGTTAGAAGCACAGGTAAAATAACCTGGGGCTTGCAATTGGCATCAGAAGTTGGGGGAGGGGGTCATCTTGTGGGACTGAGCCCTTAACCTGTGGAATCTGATGCTATCTCAAGTGTAAATAGTGTCAGAATTGAATTGAATTAGAGTACACCCGGCTGGTGTCCACTGCAGAATTAATTGCTGGCTTGATGTATGGGGGAAAATCCCCACAGATGAACCAGATGTGTTGTGACAGTATAATAGGAAAAACTGAGTTTGTTTATTCCTCTATATTCACAGAATGTCTGTCTTCTCCACCAGACTGTGTGAGCTCCTTATAGGCAGGGACTAAGTTTAATTCATGTTGTATGTCCATATCTTAGCGTGTTGATAAATAAGTAATAGATATGTGGTTTTCATGCATTAGTTGGTGGCAAATCTCTTCATTTACCCAAAGTAAATGGAGAGAATCATGCAAAGGAATTTTAATTCCTAAAGTGTTTCTTTGGATCATTCTAAAATGTAGGTATAGATGACTGAAATAACTCAGTGGACTTTTTTTTTATTATTATACTTTAAGTTTTAGGGTACATGTGCACAATGTGCAGGTTAGTTACATATGTATACATGTGCCATGCTGGTGTGCTGCACCCATTAACTCGCCATTTAGCATTAGGTATATCTCCTAATGTTATCCCTCCCCCCTCCCCCCACCCCACAACAGTCCCCAGAGTGTGATGTTCCCCTTCCTGTGTCCATGTGTTCTCATTGTTCAATTCCCATCTGTGAGTGAGAACATGCGGTGTTTGATTTTTTGTTCTTGCAATAGTTTACTGAGAATGATGATTTCCAATTTCATCCATGTCCCTACAAAGGACATGAACTCATCATTTTTTATGGCTGCATAGTATTCCATGGTGTATATGTGCCACATTTTCTTAATCCAGTCTATCATTGTTGGACATTTGGATTGGTTCCAAGTCTTTGCTATTGTGAATAGTGCCGCAATAAACATAAGCGCGCATGTGTCTTTATAGCAGCATGATTTATAGTCCTTTGGGTATATACCCAGTAATGGGATGGCTGGGTCAAATGATATTTCTAGTTCTAGATCCCTGAGGAATCGCCACACTGACTTCCACAATGGTTGAACTAGTTTACAGTCCCACCAACAGTGTAAAAGTGTTCCTATTTCTCCACATCCTCTCCAGCACCTGTTGTTTCCTGACTTTTTAATGATTGCCATTCTAACTGGTGTGAGATGGTATCTCATTGTGGTTTTGATTTGCATTTCTCTGATGGCCAGTGATGATGAGCATTTTTTCATGTGTCTTTCGGCTGCATAAATGTCTTCTCAATAAAATACTGGCAAACCAAATCCAGCAGCCCATCAAAAAGCTTATCCACCATGATCAAGTGGGCTTCATCCCTGGGATGCAAGGCTGGTTCAATATACGCAAATCAATAAATGTAATCCAGCATATAAACAGAACCAAAGACAAAAACCACATGATTATCTCAATAGATGCAGAAAAGGCCTTTGACAAAATTCAACAACCCTTCATGCTAAAAACTCTCAATAAATTAGGTATTGATGGGACATATCTCAAAATAATAAGAGCTATCTATGACAAACCCACAGCCAATATCATACTGAATGGGCAAAAACTGGAAGCATTCCCTTTGAAAACTGGCACAAGACAGGGATGCCCTCTCTCATCATTCCTATTCAACATAGTGTTGGAAGTTCTGGCCAGGGCAATTAGGCAGGAGAAGGAAATAAAGGGTATTCAATTAGGAAAAGAGGAAATCAAATTGTCCCTGTTTGCAGATGACTTGATTGTACATCTAGAAAACCCCATCGTCTCAGCCCAAAATCTCCTTAAGATGATAAGCAACTTCAGCAAAGTCTCAGGATACAAAATCAATGCACAAAAATCACAAACATTCTTATACACCAATAACAGACAAACAGCCAAATCATGAGTGAACTCCCATTCACAATTGCTTCAAAGAGAATAAAATACTTAGGAATCCAACTTACAAGGGACGTGAAGGACCTCTTCAAGGAGAACTATAAACCACTGCTCAATGAAGTAAAAGAGGATACAAACAAATGGAAGAACATTCCATGCTCATGGGTAGGAAGAATCAATATCGTGAAAATGGCCATACTGCCCAAGGTAATTTATAGATTCAATGCCATCCGCATCAAGCTACCAATGACTTTCTTCACAGAATTGGAAAAAACTACTTTAAAGTTCATATGGAACCAAAAAAGAGCCCGCATCGCCAAGTCAATCCTAAGCCAAAAGAACAAAGCTGGAGGCATCACGCTACCTTACTTCAAACTATACTACAAGGCTACAGTAACCAAAACAGGATGGTACTGGTACCAAAACAGAGATATAGATCATGGAACAGAACAGAGCCCTCAGAAATAACGCCACATATCTGCAACTATCTGATCTTTGACAAACCTGAGAAAAACAAGAAATGGGGAAAGGATTCCCTATTTAATAAATGGTGCTGGGAAAACTGGCTAGCCATATGTAGAAAGCTCAAACTGGATCCCTTCCTTACACCTTATACAAAAATTAATTCAAGATGGATTAAAGACTTAAATGTTAGACCTAAAACCATAAAAACCCTAGAAGAAAACCTAGGCAATACCATTCAGGACATAGGCATGGGCAAGGACTTCATGTCTAAAACACCAAAAGCAATGGCAACAAAAGCCAAAATTGACAAATGGGATCTAATTAAACTAAAGAGCTTCTGCACAGCAAAAGAAACTACCATCACAGTGAACAGGCAACCTACAGAATGGGAGAAAATTTTCGCAACCTACTCATCTGACAAAGGACTAATATCCAGAATCTACAATGAACTCAAACAAATTTACAAGAAAAAACCAAACAACCCCATCAAAAAGTGGGCAAAGGATATGAACAGACTTTTTTTTTTTTAGAAGATTGGCCACTAAACTATGCCACTTTTCTCATTGTTCAGGAATGATACTCTATGCCAAATTGGAATATGAACCAATTCATTTGGGAATAGGGTATCATCGTCTTGTAATAGTAGGATCCCAATAAGAAACAAAAACATATGCAAGATCTTATCCCAATAAGAAACAAGAACATATGCAAGGTCCATGGCTTCTTTCATTTTCTTCATTTAAGCTGGGCTTTTCTCGGCACCATGGACTTGACCACTGGCAGATTTCTGCTAATGACTTTGGGTTCTGCATTAAGGAAATTCCGGAAAACAAAAAATTTACTCAAATGGAAAGACAACTCTAAGAATAACTTGAAAATAGAAGAACCACCAGAAAGATTTTTTGTTAATTTTCCTTCAAATAACAAATTTATGAAAATGGTACTTTCTTGTAAACCAATAATTTTTTTAACTATTGCAGTGGAGCCATATATTTCTATACCTAACTTCATCGATTAAAGATTATATTTAAGATAAATGTGGTATTTGTGTTTCCATGAAATTCTGCAGTTTAACATGAGTCATTTTTGTTTCTTTAGTCTCTTGTAGTCAAATATATGAATAATATAAGACACAGTTAACCACTTCGATAGCCTTTTGAAGGTCTTCTCTTCCTGTCTGCATGGTTGGTTTATTTCAGATTTCGTATTTGGATTTCCAAAGCAACTGAACAGATATGAAGATATCAAGTGATGAATTCTTATTACTTGGAGAAAGAGATATAGAGAAAGAGAATCCAGCAGTGAATGTTATAAACAATTTTTTTTTTTAAAAAAAAGAAGATGAATTGGGGAGAAAAAAAAGAGGAATCAAGATTTAGAGGGAGTGCAATAGGTTTGAATCCAAGAAGCATAAATCAGGTAATGTTTTTCAAACTGGCAAAACAATGCTTTTAAAACTTTTGGGGCTGGTGGATCCTCTGAGAATCTGATAAAACCGGAGACACTCATGATACAAAGTTAGGAAAAGCAGTACAGACACACACACCCACACACACACAATCTCACATTCCCAATGACACCTACTCACATACCTGTAATTAAGAAACACTGCTCCAATATCTCAATCTTACTGAAAGAATTAAGGAATTGGATGTAGTCTGAAGAAATTAATGGTCCCAATATTGCACCTAGTGAAGTGCTTGTGCCCCTCTTGAGTGGTGAAAGGAGATGGGCAAGGAAGGGCAAACAGTGTCTATATTCTTTCCACTCACATTTTCTGTCATCCTGTAGACTTTCAAAAAGGAATAATAATTTCTGAGGTGTCAAAATTCTTGAAAGTACATGATTTCAGTTATATTATCTGTAACACTTCTGCTGATAGGAAAACAGAGATCTTGCTGTATAAGCCTAGTGTTCATGAATGAACAACCTTGAATAAGGAAACCAATCACATCGTCACTCCCTTCAAAACGTTAGTCTTTCAAAGGGAAGCACGCCTGCTTCGAGGTACTGTGTTAGTCTGTCTTGCATTGCTATAAAGGAATACCTAAGGCTAGGTAATTTATAAAGGAAAGAGATTTTTTATGGCTGCATTGTATTCCAAGGTGTATATGTACCACATTTTCTTTATGCAGTCTACTATTTATGAGTATTCAGGTTGACTCCATGACTTTGCTATTGTGAATAGTGCTGCAGTGAACATATGCATGTGTCTTTATGATAGAACGATTTATATTCCTTTGGGTATATACCAAGTAATGAGATTGCTGGGTCAAATGGTATTTCTGATTTTAGGTCTTCGAGGAATTGCCACAAAATAATCTGTACAAAAAAACCCCCAAGACACAGGTTTACCTATATAACAAACCTGCACATGTACGCCTGAACCTAAAATAAAAGTTAAATTAAAAAAAAGAAAAAGGATTTATTTGGCTCACAGTTCTGCCTAGCAACACCATCTGCTTGGCTTCTGGTGAGGTCTCAGGATGCTTTTACTTAGGATGGAAGGTGAAAGGTGAGCAGAGGTGTCACATGGCAAGAGAGGGAGCAAGAATGATGAAGCAAAAGAAACAGCGGGGAGGTCCCAGACTCCTTTTAACAATCGTATTTCTTGCTAACTCACTACCATGGGGAGAGCACCAAGCCATTCATGAGGGATTCTCCTTCATGACCTAAACATCTTCCACCATGCTCCACCTCCGATATTGGGGATCACATGCCAACATGAGATTTGGAGGGGCCAAACATCCAAACTATATCAGGCACTTTCTCTGATTGCTAACATTCTTTACCTCATAAAACCAACCATGGTTAATGGGTGAATCATGTAGTATACTTCAGAAAAGCTAGTCTATGAGGATCATGGAAACCAGTAGCAATACATTAGAATTCCATTTACTTCATCAAACATCAGCATTTTTGTCTAGTCTCTTAGCTTAACTCTATAGGATTGTCCTTCATTTTCTAAATGGGATTGTATCATTGCTTTGGGGGAGTGTTGTCATAAAGTTAGCTAAGAAGAATTTTGCAGTTGGTGTTTTGTCTCCAGATAAACAGGTCCACCTTCTGAAATGTCATATCTAATTGCTTTAGATTTTTTCCCTTTGTTTCTCTTGCTGCTTCACAAACATTTTTGCAGTTCTAAGAAAAATCGATTATAATAGGCCTCTAATGTTTTTTGTTTTTGCTTTCACTAGGGAAAAGTTGATTAAAGATTTCAAGAAGCAGGTTCAACATTGATCTTGAAACATTAATATAGTTATTTGTATTGATCAAAAAAGTAAATGCAAAGCATTTTCAGGAACCACGAAATACTATTTCCCCAGGAATTTTTTTTACAGAGACATGGAGGTCTAAGCATGTAGCATATATGCATGATAATAATTACTAGGGATGCTTAGTTTTAGGGTATAATGCTTTCATTACAACACTCAACCATTCAATCACCATCCTTTAACTTCAATGTATTAATTAGATTGAGTAATGGATGATATGTAATGAGGAACAGTTTGACTACTGTTAGCAACCCAGAATAAAATTACTCACTACTGTATAACTAGATAGAAATCTGGCGAATAAAAGTAGTCATGTTTGATTCTTTTCTTTAAAAATCATCCAGTCTTTAGGGCAATTTGCAGTTAATGCTCAGTTAGAGAATTCAGGGATTATACCAGTCTCCAGCACACTCTGTTCAGTTTAAGCGACAAAAAGAACTGCACAGCACAATGTTTATATCTTTTGGGGTCTGATCTGTAAATTGATGATGTAGGAAGTCATTTCATCTTATTTTCTTTGCCATGGACTGCCAGATCACAATTTCAAGCAATATTTTTCTTGCTAGTTGAAAAAATAGAAGGGCTTTTTGCTCTGACTGTAGTTTGGTTTTGTTCTATTATAAGCTCCATTCTGCTGCTGTTCACTTGTTATTAGTGTATGATGGGTACTATTACATAGTTGCTATGTGTGTGCACATTTTCGGCAAGGAAAAATTCATAGATAGCAATCTGACGATGAAGCTTTATTAGAATTGTTAGAACAAGCATTCTGAGTGGTCTGGTACCCTTTTTCTGTTTGTGAATGTCTGCAGGATGGGAGACGAAGAAAGAACAAATATGTTCTGAAAGGTATTAGTGTAAGCCTCATTATGTCATGTATTGTATTAAAAATATATATGATACAGATTAGACAAAGACTTTATCTGCAAGATATTTGGGGTATAGGTATAAAACATATTACAAAGGACTGTTTATTTAGTGTAGTGACTGCTCAGCACTTTCATAAATGCCATTCGACTCAGTCCTCATGTTAACTCTAGAAGATAAATATTAACCTAATTTTGTAAATGTTTTGTGACAATAAAATAAAATACAGGTAAGTTAGTATGCCTTAATTCTATATCTCTTTGAATTTTCTCAAACTGAGCACACCTGGGAAACTAGCAGCCAAACCAAGAAATAGAATTTGATCAGCACCGCAGAAGCTGTCCCTCTGCTTCCTTTCCATCACAAACTTTCCCCCTTCAAGGGAACCAATACCCTTACTTCTAATAGTACATATTAGTTTTTCATTTATTTGTTCGTTTGTTTTGAGATGGAGTTTTGCTTTTGTTGCCCAGGCTGGACTGCAATGGCACAATCTCGGCTCACCGCAACCTCCACCTCCCGGGTTCAAGCGATTCTCCTGCCTTAGCCTCCCAAGTAGCTGGGATTACAGGCATGTGCCACCACACTCAGCTAATTTTGTATTTTTAGTAGAGACGGGGTTTCCCCATGTTGGTCAGGCTGGTCTCGAACTCCTGACCTCAGGTGATCGGCCTGCCTCGGCCTCCCAAAGTGCTGGGATTACAGGCGCGAGCCACTGCGCCCGACCAGTACATACTAGTTTTACTAGCATTAACATTTTACATTAATAGAATCATACAATATGTACTCTTCTGTGTCAGTCTTCTTTCACTCAACCCCAGGTCTGTAAGAATCACGCATAGTGCTGAATGTAGTTATAGTTTCTTCTTAGCTCCATACAGTTTTCTCTGTGTGAATATGCCATACTATATTTATGCATTCTACTATCGATGGGCACTTAGGAACTCTCCAGTTTGGGACTATTATGTATATTGCTACTATTAAGTTTCCTGTACGTTCCTTTTGGTGAAAATATATGCAGACATTTCTTTTTATTATTTTTTTTTATTTTTTCCATAAATTATTGGCATACAGGTGGTATTTGGTTACATGAGTAAGTTGTTTAGTGGCAATTTGTGAGATTTTGGTGCACCCATCACCCAAGCGGTATACATTGCACCACATTTGTAATCTTTTATCCCTCACCCTCCTCCCCCTCTTCCCCCTAAGTCCCCAAAGTCCATTGTATCATTCTTATGCCTTTGTGTCCTCATAGCTTATCTTCCACATATCAGTGAGAACATACGATGTTCAGTTTTCCATTCCTGAGTTACTTCACTTAGAATAATAGTCTCCATTCTCCTTCAGGTCACTGCAAATGCTGTTAATTCATTCCTTTTTATGGCTGCATAGTATTCCATCATATAAATATACCACAGTTTCTTTATCCACTTGCTGGCTATGGGCATTTGGGTTGGTTCCACGATTGTGCGGGTGTGAATTGTGCCGCTATAAACATGCGTGTGCAAGTATCTTTTTCGAATAATGACTCCTTTTCTTCTGGGTAGATACCCAGTAGTGGGATTGCTGAATCAAATGGTAGTTCTATTTTTAGTTCTTTAAGGAATCTTCACACTGTTTTCCATATGGCTGTACTAGTTTACATTCCCACCAGCAGTGTGGAAGTGATCCCTGTTCACTGCAAACACGCCAACATCTATTGATTTTTGATTTTTTGGTTGTGGCCATTCTTGCAGAAGTAAGGTGGTATCGCATTGTAGTTTTGATTTGCATTTCCCTGATCATTAGTGATGTTGAGCATTTTTTTCATATGTTTGTTGGCCATTTGTATATCTTTGTTAAAGAATTGTCTATTCATGCCCTTAGCCAACTTTTGATGGGATTTTTTTTCTTACTGATTTGTTTGAGTTCGTTGTAGATTCCGGATATTAGTCTTTTGTCAGATGTATAGATCGTGAAGATTTTCTCCCACTCTGTGGGTTGTCTGTTTACTCTGCTGACTGTTCCTTTTGCTGTGCAAAAGCTCTTTCTTTTAATTAAGTCCCAGCTATTTATCTTTGTTTTTATTGCATTTGCTTTTGGTTATATGCCTAAGAGTGGAAATCCTAGGTCATGGAATACGCATTATTAACCCAATGTTTACTTATGAGGAAACTGAGGCTTAAAGAAATTAAGCAACTGACCCAAGCTCTCACAACTAGTAAGTGACAGAGTTTCAATTTAAGTCCAAGTAGAAAATCCACTGCTCTACATATTTTATACTCTAACAATAGAAGAAATATAACAGGCATTAAGCATTTTTTGATTGTAATATATTACTCCCTACAAGGCATTTTCTAAAGCCTACTCCAGTTTTTGCCTTTTGTTTTCAAATGTAGCAAGTAATGAATCAATATGACAATTAATCAATAAAAGTGACACAGAAAAACGGTTGGGTAGTGTTTAATTTTTAGAGCAATACTTTATATAACCTCATTTACACTAAAAATAAGGAATTGTTGTATAAAGGTATAGCTCTTGTAACATGCTTCAAGCTCTGTATTTATGGCAATGTATTTATGTATAGCTACATATATTTCTGAGGTAATATATCCCAATTGCAATAGTCAACTTTCAAGTCATGTATACTTACAGTAACCTAATTAACTGTTTCCTTGTTATCTGCTTATGTAAAACTATCTTATTGGTTGACTAATTAAATTGATAATAAAGCAATGAAAAGTGACCAGTGAATCCATTCAATTAACAGCTAAACAGATTTTTATTAAAATATTTATTTTGGCCGGATATGGTGGCTCACGCCTGTAATCCCAGCACTTTGAGAGGCAGAGGCAGGCAGATCACTTGAGGTTAGGAGTTCGAGACCAGCCTGGGCAACATGGTGAAACCCCGTGGTGGCGCATACTTGTAGTCCCAGCTACTCGGGAGGCTGAGGCAAGAGAATTGCTTGAACCTGGAAGGCGGAGGCTGCAGTGAGCCGAGATCACACCACTGTAGTCCAGCCTGGGTGACAGAGCGAGATTCTGTCTCAAAAAAAGAAAATATTTTGTACCTACTATGTGCCAAGCACTGTACTAGATGCAAACATGCCACGAACTAATCATCTTATTCTATCAATCAACAACTTCCATTGAGTGAGTAATTTGTGCTGGACACTATACTAATGCAATGGATGATGTAATGGGAAAAAAATGTGTACCTGCCCTAAACACATTGAAAATGGAATATACAAACATATATACATAGTGTGCGTGTGTAT